>NC_136365.1:16897500-19840000 GCF_037039965.1 Doryrhamphus excisus
GAGAGGCCTGTCAGCGTGCTCGTAATTTGCCTCTTTTTTATAGCTCCAAGCTCACTCAGGTCTGATATGAATTCATTGAGAGAACATCCCCCGAGTGTGATATGGGGTGTCGGGGGGGGGAGAGAGCCATTTATTACCTGGTCCCCCCTCGCTTATTGCCTTTTTGGAGAGAGCGCTCCTAACAGGCTTATCCTTGTGGCCCTGAAGGGTCCTTCACGGCCCACATCATTTTGTTCTCGCACACAGGCGCATGCCCTACCAAATGCTGCCACTTTTTATTCCACCCCAGGAAGCGGTGACAGTTGATTTCCTGTCCTGTCACCAACCCACCCCCCATCTGTCCACCACCACCGTGAGTCTTTGCCAAAAAGCGGTGGAGCAACACACACCACTACTCTGCAATAATAAGCTCACGACTCCCACCAGGTGACATTGGCGTCAGAAAATGGGACATTTGGGCTTTCAAGGGTAGACAATGACTCTGTCAATAGAATCATATCATCTGGGTGTGTTGCTTTAAGAGGCGGCGTGAGGCCCCCTGCCAAAAAAAAAAGTTTGGGCTGAGACACTTTGTGAACATAAAGTCAAAAAAAGAGGAAATAATATAAACTTTGTGCACAAAGACATTTACAATAAAGCTACATAAGCTCCTCATACTTTAACGACTACAGTGTCGCACTGAAGTGTTGCTAAAGGCAGTTCGACTTCATGCTTATGCATAAAAAAAGTTAATCACTGTATATTAAATATTATAAATGATTACTGTGTAGAGTTGCATGGCGGTCGAGTGGTTAGCACGCAGACCTCACCAGGGTTCAATTCCACCCTCGACCATCTCTGTGTGGAGTTTGCATGTTCTCCCCGTGCATGCGTGGGTTTTCTCCGGGTACTCCGGTTTCCTCCCACATTCCAAAAACATGCTAGGTTAATTGGCGACTCCAAATTGTCCATAGGTATGAATGTGAGTGTGAATGTTTTTTTTTCTATATGTGCCCTGTGATTGGCTGGCGACCAGACCGGGGTGTACCCCGCCTCTCGGCCAAAGACAGCTGGGATAGGCTCCAGCATTTCCTAGCGACTCTAGTGTGGTTCTTCCTAAGGTATGATATGAGCTGTATTCAAGGAAGGCACCTAGCATAAATAGTTGTTTACAATCCATAAAGTAAAAGTAGGAAAAATTCCAGACCGTGGACGTACTAAACTTGCGAAGCTTTGTTGCCCTGTGGAGCACAACACAGATGGATGAGGTCTCAATATCTGCAGAAAAACCCATACCGATATGATTCGATATTCCGTTTTTATGATATTGGACATCCATCGTCAGTTTTTGTGTTAGCCTTGGTACACTGAGCAGCCAGGACAGACGTATGTCACGGAATGAATTCCTGTTCTATAGTTGTCATTGCACTGTCCCTCGTGAAATGACAAAAAGCCAAAGAAAAAGCAGAAACCTTGTTGAGTTTTATTTGTAATTCGACTACTACTAAATGTCGACTTCATACTAGGACTGTTGGGACAGTATAGCAGAAATTGACATGTCAAAGCAGCACCTTAGCAAGCAATGCGAGGTCATACCATCTAAACATCATGGCCCCCACCTCACCTCCCTCACTTAGCATCCTTCAGGTTTTGGTTTCCCCTGCCAGATGATTGGCAGTGGGGGCGAGCATTACCATTTAGACGCTTAGAGGAGGCGATGATGTCAAACGTGGTGAGTGACAGTCGCACTTAGCTGCAACAAAGCAGCTTTTGTCTTCAGGAGCTATATAAAGACGAGACTGGGGCTGGTGGATTACTGTCTGCCACTGACAAGCTGCACTGTTTATCATCATACGGTACAGCGTAACCTTTAAATTACATCGCTCCTACATGTTGTACAATTTGGCTGTTGTTGTGTCGCCTTTTTGATGGCAAAGACAGGAAAATGTGATGGTAACCCTAGAGCCACAAATGGCAAATATTGCCACACCGCAATGTGGTATACCTGTCCTTGTCCTGGCTGCTCAGTACAACTAAAGCAACAAACATTCATTCATTCATTCATTCATTCATTTTCTACCGCTTTTCCTCACAAGGGTCGCTGGGGTGCTGGAGCCTATCCCAGCTGTCTTCAGGCGAGAGGCGGGGTACACCCTGGACTAGTCGCCAGCCAATCACAGGGCACATATAGACAAACAACCATTCACACTCACATTCATACCGATGGACAATTTGGAGTGGCCAATTAACCTAGCATGTTTTTGGAATGTGGGAGGAAACCGGAGTACCCGGAGAAAACCCACGCATGCACAGGGATAACATGCAAACTCCACACAGAGATGGCCGAGGGTGGAATTGAACTCTGGTCTTAAAGCAACAAACATTCATTCATTCATTTTCTACCGCTTATCCTCACGAGGGTTGCGGGGGGTGCTGGAGCCTATCCCAGCTGTCTTCAGGCGAGAGGCGGGGTACACCCTGGACTGGTCGCCAGCTAATCACAGGGCACATATAGACAAACAACCATTCACACTCACATTCATACCTATGGACAATTTGGAGTCGCCAATTAACCTAGCATGTTTTTGGAATGTGGGAGGAAACCACAGTACCCGGAGAAAACCCACGCATGCACAGGGAGAACATGCAAACTCCACATAGAAATGGCCGAGGGTGGAATTGAACCCTGGTCTTAAAGCAACAAACAATGAAACAAAATAAAAAATGAACATAAATTACATGTGCGCAGTTAGCATCACATTAGTGACTGCAAATCCTTCCCAGTTTTAATACTACTGTTAACACTAAAGATGTTAAACAAAGTTAACCATAGAGCTTGTTGAGTGTATTTCCATTTTTAATTACCTTGTGTACGAATGGTGCCTTATAAATAAACTTGCCTTGCCTTTGCATGAACAAAGCTGACTTTGTGGCACGAGTTTTATTATTCTGTTATTGTTGTCGGCTCATTGTACTGAGCAACCAGGACAATAGGTTTGTTTCTTGTTCTGTGTTTGTCATCACACTTTTTCTCATGGACTTCAATGGTACACTCATCACAAATAAGCCCTTATTAACTCTACAGGTCACGTTTGAAGTAACATTTAAACATTCTTAACCCATTCAATCCCAGCCCCTTTCGTACTGGTCATTTTTGATGATTTTGACTGATCTTTCAAGGCACACATAATGTTGCATTTTATGGCTATATGAGCATGGAAACTACTAAAAGAATGATTCAACTTTTGTCTTTCTTCAGAAAAAAAAATCTTTGTTTCTACCTTTTTCCTTGCTTTAGTAATCAGCAGTAGAACATTGGTAAGTTTCAGGAAAATATCAGTATCCGACTAAAAAAGGGAGAATAACAGTTTTTTGTGAAAAGTGACACTTTTCAAACATATCTTTCACTTTGACACAAATATGCTTTGCTTTTGTGACATCTCAAATATCTAAATAATGATACCGACATACCAAGGATGCTTTGATATGATTACGGCAGGATGAAGGATCGAACCCACAACCTTCAGGTTGGGAGACGATTCTACCATGCCGTCGTGTTTACATTTTTCTACAATTTATAACCTTCTGCATGTTAAACTCCACGTCACTTCCTCCTTCTTGTCATGTGTTTTTTTTTCATGCACATTATCTCTGCTGAAATGCACTAATGGGGAGTTGCATCAAAATGTAAAAGACGTATAAATATGTTGTTGTGATCGGCCGTTTGGGTCGTCTTTGGTATTGAACGAGTTAACTGTCATTTTACATTTTGCTCTTCTATTATTAGTTATATTGTCTCATGTTCTACTCAGCTGCCAGGACAACTGCATGTGCTATGGTTATCATCACATTTTTCCTCTGCATCTTTCTACATGGCGTTGGATATTGTTTTAATATAATTTTTTTATTATAGAGTAGTGAACTTGTAATTTTTGTACAGCTGTTAAAATGTAATGGTAATGGTTTTATTTCATAAAGAATAAAGAATTTCATTTGAACATGCATCAGATTACAATTGAATGCATCACATAATCAGTTCACAGTTCCACATGTCCAAAAGGAGTAGGAAGAAGCAAAGCTTATTAAATCCTACCCCTCCACCTGGTTCTTTTACAATCAGTAACTGTTACATTTGTTCACTTCCTGCTTTCCTACTATAGTTTTTTTTTGTTTTTTTTTTTTTAAATGTGACTTAAAACATAGCTTTTGTAGTTTTGAAATTGTGACCTTAAATTGTTTCCTATGAGTACATTACAAAACTTCTATTCCCTTGCTTTCATTTACTTTCCTTAAATGGATATTTTCTCCCAGCAATTCTCTAGCAATACGTCAGTGATGAGATAAGACGAAGGTAATCCACAAGTGAGTCTGCCAAGAAGCTTTTGTCTAGAAGTTTCTCCCTCTTGGAATGCAGGACAACAACCAAAAAAAAAAAACCATCCAGCTGCTTTTTTTTGTCTGTCCATATGGCATTGTCTTTTTGTTGCTGAATCTAATTTACACTTAAACTGACTTTCTCTGTTGCTCTTGCAAGGACAATATGTTTATTTCACCGGAAAAGTGTGTCATCAATCATATAGCCAGGTTATGTTTAAGAACATGCACACCAAGCAGCTGCATAATGAGATAGAACACACTAACAACTTCATTGACAGTGAACTCACCATGCGGCCTTGTTTGCAGGTCGGCAAGGCAGATGGCGTCGTCCAACGGGCTGTGTCGATATGGCACCAGGGTGGACTGCTGCTGGGGATGGACACGCCAGTCGTGGGGGCACTGCCAGCGTGAGTGCTGCTGCTGCTGCTGCTGCCATTGTTGGAAGGGAACAGGGGTGCAGGGTTGGGCTGGTGAGGTAGCGCTGGGGTGGCTTTAGCATTAGCACTGTCGCTACAAAGCAATGTTTATTATGTTTTAAATGTGTCAAATCTGTCATGCTGCTGCAGTGTTATGACCCACAACAAATATTTTACAACACATTTTAATGATTCCAAGCTGTAACTGAAACGGATGCTAACGTCAATGTTCCCCATAAGAAATAATTACAATTAATCCAATTAATCTATTCTAAAAATGCCTAAATATGTTAGCACAAATACATTTTTGTAGCAGAAAACAAAGCAAATTATACTTGGCCTAAGTCAAGCCTAAAAAAGGCTAAATGGACTAAAATACAAAACAGTGTAAGACTGTATTCTACATTAGCCACACCATATTGTATGCTAACTGGAAAATATATACAAACCTTTTTTACACTAACCAAGGCAGACCATATCCAAAAAATTGAAAAAAAATGACAATAAAAGCAAACTAATAGCTATATTTTTTTAGCTAGCTAGCACATGTAGCAATATAGATCAACATAATGGTCAGGCCATTTATTGCAAGGCGGAATTGAATATTTTGCTCTATTTGTGCGAGTCACACTCACTACACGCTTTGAATGGCCAACTAGTGGCTAACAGCCTTTGCCCTATCTGCCCCGACGACATTTAAGATAAATTTGATACATACCTATAACAATGAGAAGATGGGTGTTGACACAGTTGGTCATGAAGCGACAGTGTTGTGTTAGTTGTTGTTAGCGGGCTAACACTTTACAGGTGCCTCAAAATATGGAATAATTTCAGAATTAATACTTTCAAGTAAGATCTACTTAATGTAATATTAATACTGGTGCTCTTTTAAAAGGATTCGGGTGCTCTGTTTTGTTTTGAATGACACTTTTGTTAATGTTAGGTAGCAATGTTAGTGCTAATATGCTAACATGCAAAGCTAACAAGGCGTCTTGCTGGTGGGTTGCAGGGTGCTGCTGTTTCTGGGTTTAATTTTAAGCCTTTTTTCACGACAGGAAATGAGCATAAAGGGTATGTTTACTTAGTACATTAGCTTCTCTTATCTTAGCATAATTGTCTAAATGACTCCCTGTGGTGGAAAAAGTCTTAAAGGCTTCAAGGCTCTGCATGTTTGTGTGTGTGTGTGTGTGTTTGTTTTTTTCTTGCTCATCTCCATTATTTGTAGCTCTAATCAGTCTTCAATTGTAAGTACTGTACTTTCATATGAGAAATATGTCGCACAAGGCTACTTGTGGTCTAAAGCTGCAAGCAAACATCTAGTTTGTTGATTTGTTTGCGCCGAGGGCCATCTCCTTACTCAATTATGGTGACAGAGATCCTTCCGGCCAAGAGAATTTGCTGTACTGAACTCACGACACCCCCAGTGAGTTTGCATTCTTTGGTCCAGATTAATTTAAGGTCTTTCCAAGATAAATCTGCGTTTTAATCCTCATCCAGCACCCAAAACAAAGAATGATATTGTCCTTTTTTATCCAAACACAGCATAGAACAGCTTGTTCTCATGGTAGTTTAGCAACAAGTATGTGTGAAGCTGCAGCTACAGACAACATTAGCTTGAACCTGACAAGCATAGTTGTAATTATGCTTGAATTTAACTAATCCTGGTATATCACATTATTGCAATATTTTGCTAACCATGCCAATAATGTTACAATACAGTGATTATGTGAAAATCGATATATTTGGAAAAAACACTGACAATACAATACAATAGCTACGGTTTGGGCATAAAACAGTATAAATCGAGCCACAGTACCATATAAGAGAAAACAAAACCTGAATGAACATGAGAAGCTGCTTTCAGGTGTTGCTGAGTCTGTGCACTGATGGAAGAGATTAGGTGAGCTTCTCAAACAGTGGCAACTCTTCTCCCGGAATTTAATGGATCACTATTTCTTTTATAATATAATATGATATTATATATAGATATATAAATATATATCCCGAGGTGTAAGATTCAGAGGGTTAGAGGCGAGATGATCACTGCAGCAAGCAAGGAAAATCAGGCTAGGCGGTAAAAAAAACAAGCTCTTTTGAAATTGTCAGGCTGAAACATTTTATTTAATGATAAGCTACTTACCATCGGGATCATCTTACTGATACTTTTGAATTCAGTGCGAAGATTTATAAGTCTTTTTTTCCCATAATCTGTTTGGGGGTGAAAATGTCTCCATCGTAACAACTGTATTAGTTGAACATGCAATGTTTTAAGTAGCATTTTAACACTTTTTACTGTCATAGAAATGTGAAAAGACGTTAACCGCCCTATATGATGCGCACTGGTGGCATAGTATTTAAAGAAGTGGTGAGGGCTCTTGTAAAAAGAAGTTCACCCCGTTAATGCTGAAAGATTCATTCATATTCTACCGCTTATCCTCACGAGGTTCGCGGGGGTGCTGGAGCCTATCCCAGGTGTCTTCTGGCGAGAGGCGGGGTACACCCCGGACTGGTCGCCAGCCAATCACAGGGCACATATAGACAAACAACCATTCACACTCACATTCATACTTATGGACAATTTGGAGGCGCCAATTAACCTAGCATGTTTTTGGTATGTGGGAGGAAACCGGAAAACCCACGCATGCACGGGGAGAACATGCAAACTCCATATAGAGATGCCCGAGGGTGGAATCGAACTCGGGTCAGCCCATGCTGAAAGATAAACAATCAGAATCGGGGGTTCTCACACTTTTCAACCTGCAAGCTACTTTTAAAATGACCCACTCCCAAAAATCTACCTTCTACTATAAGGATAGAAAACATATTTATATATTAATGATGTCCAATATTGGATTTTTTTTGCAGAAAACCGATATGCCGATACCGATATCAGCCAATACCCATACCGACATTCTCATATGTGTTGGATACAGCATTTTTTGCCATTTTCATGATACCAATATCTAACGATATCGCATTTTTATGCTGATACCGGGTCGATAATTATCGTCCCCAATAATTATTAGACATCCCTAATGTATATAAATGTATAATGTATTCACTGTATTTATAAATATGAGTTTGTCTGTACATTGTATATATAACCATTTAACCATCCATTCATCCCGTCAAGGGGACAGCATCCTAAGCAGGGAAGCCCAGACTTGCCTCTCCCCACCCACGTTCCCAGACCACTTGAGAGACATAGCCTCTCCAATGTGCCCTGAACACCTCAGTTTAAACAACATCAGTTTAAAGCAACCACGACTGCTGTGGTTAGAGCAGTGGGTCTCAGTTATTGTTCCCCTCGGGGACAGAAATGTTTCCACGCCCCGCCGATTTGAAATACTATTGAGGAAGTGACTAGTAGTGACAATAGTCATTTAAACTGTAACCAGGAAAATGCAACAAAATAGAGACCAGTGAAGCAAGAGTTAAATGTTCAGTACAGCAAATTTGTACATGTTGGCAGATCTGGGGTAACCTTGAAAGTCCTGCCCCGCGCCACTATTTGAGACGCACAGGGTTAGAGAAAACAACACAATACCAACATAGGGATGAATAATATTGACTTGTGGTGGTGTCAGCATATTATTCATTTTTAATGCGGTTCATTTTGGTCTGCAACTGACCCCGCATTGGTTTTCAAAGCCATATCCACAGACACCAGGATTTACTTTGACTGACTTTTCACTCATTGTTTGGACAAATGCAGCGATTGTGTTTCCAACTCGGTCACTTGAGCTTTGAAAGCAGTGGGAAAAGTGATAGTGTTTTTAGTGGTAGTAATGATCTGTGGGCAGTGTTCTTATCGCATGCTTTATTTCACCAGCGTGGAGTGGCTCAGGTATCGGTTCAAGTGTGTCTGCTCGAGCAAAAGCGCAGAAGAAATGGGCTTAAGGAGCTTTGAAGAGGAATAAAATGTTGAGATTTACTCTAAGCGGGGTCTTATCGTGTGACCTTTGAATGATTGAAATGATGCGGGCGAGAGCGCAGACATCCGCTAATGCATCAACACAAAGGACGTCTTGCAAAGAATGTCTGAAAACAAATCTTTACATGTATAAAAGTGTATTAATTAAAAAAAAACAGTGATATGAAGGTGCTCTGCCAAGTCTCAAGGGGGGATGTGAAGTAAGCAAACACCGGAGGCGAAGGCAGCACTAATGGAAAATAGCGGAAATACACAAAACTTCATAGAAATCTGTGGTGTCATTTTGTGTACTGTGTGGTGTAATACTGCTAACTAACACTCTCGTTAACTAACCAATGAACAGGGTTGCTAACAGTACCCATCAAACTCACTAACAGGGCATTTGTGACCTCACAATATTGAGAGGACAGCCATGTTTCTACTAACAGTCCAGTTCGCCAAAGTTTGGTATGGAAACCAATCCACTGTCAGCCAGTCTAGCATCACCCTTTTGGTACTGACCCACAAAGAAGTTTTTATTCCATACCAAAGTGGAACAAACTGTTTTGTGGAAGCATGGCTATCTAACATCATCTTCATGTGTTTAACAACATCCTTGCTCCTGTTTGGCCGTTTGTTTTGCAGCTTCCATCTCCTTAATTCGCAGGCTAGTCGGGATAAGGTGCCCCAAGCCCCAAGGTTAGCTCCACACAATCTGGCTTTATGGACATGCATTACTTGGGGGAGGGGGGGGCGGTTGTGGGTGGTGTGGTGGCACAGCCTGTGAATCTTATTTATAGATCAAAAGTCACCCCGATAACCTTGGTACTTAAACTCTCTCAACCTGACTGACTGTAGCGGAAGCGTTGAAGTGTTTTGGATGACGCTGAGCAGTAATTGTGATCCGAGTGGGGAGATTTAGGTTAAAAACTGAAAAAAAAAGTGGGGAGATTTAGGTTAAAAACTGAAAACTGTTTTTATGGGGTTAGGGCATCCATTTACGCAGCATTACCTCATCACCTTAGACCAGGGGTCTCAAACACGCGGGCCGTGGGCCAAATGTGGCACGCAGGACACTAGTTTGAGGCCCCCACCTTGATATGAAAGTTTAATGTTAGTGCGGCCCGCGCAAGTTTGATATGGATGCTGTATGGTATCATGTACCCAGAAAAAATTATTAAGTTTGATTAATGTTCATGTTAAAGGTTAAATAACTGTTAATAGTTATCCTCCCTATCCGTGTGGAAGTGGTAAGTTTTTGGATATTTAAGTTTAAAGGAAATAACTTGAAGGCTACCGTTTAGGTCGCTAGCTCTCTAGTTTGCGAGTTAGCATGTGTCTCAAGACCCTGCAGTTGCGCAATATGTTGTAAATGTGACTATAGTCGTGTTTTGTCATGTCTACAGGGCTCTAATAATGCTTTGTTAATTTTAATCAGAAAAAAATAATTTGTCTAGTTTTTATTTGCCGTTTCATTATTATTATTATATTTATTTATTTATTACTGATTGATTTTCTTTATTCTTGATTTGTTTATTTATTTTTCATCTTATTTTGTGTAGAAAAATAAAAAGTAAGATATTTGAGAACAGTGGAATGTTTTATCAGAGCTTTTCTTGTAGAAAATTGGAACCAAAGTTTTTTAATTTTTTTTGTTTTTAATAAATGTGTTTTTTTGGGGGGGGGGGGGGGGGGAACCTGATGCGGCCCAGTCTCACCCAGACCAGAGCTCCAGTGGCCCCCAAGTAAATTGAGTTTGAGACCTGCCTTAGACATTTTTCATTTTCAGTACACATTAATTATTGTATTTTCCCAACATCTTCAGTGTTTACTGGGGTTGTTTGCAACTGAATGAGAAGCTTCTGAGATAAGACTCAGCAGTTCCAAATCTGAGGTCATGGTTCTTCGTTGGAAATGAGTGGATTGCACCCTTGAGGTTGGGCGACAGGTCTTGCCCCATGTAGAGGTGTTGAAGTATCTCTGAGTCTTGTTCACGAGCGAGGCAAGGTTGGAGTATGACGTTGACGGGCGGATCAGCACAGCATCTGCAGTTATGCAAATGCTACTGGACGGTCATGTTGAATTTTTATTAATTTACTGATCAACTGATCGTCTCTTCAACATTGCATGGAAGTCGGGAACAGTACCTGGGGTGGTGGTGGTCCGCCTTTTCAAGAAGGGTGACCGGAGGGTGTGTTCCAACTATAGGGGGATCACACTCCTCAGCCTCCCTGGGAAAGTCTATTCCAGGGTGCTGAAGAGAAGGGTACGACCGTTGGTCGAACCTTTGTCACATGAGGTCCAATGCGGTTTTCGTCCTGGTCGTGGAACACTGGACCAGCTCTACACCCTCACGAGGGTGCTTGAGGGTGCATGGGAGTTTGCCCAACCAGTCTACATGTGCTTTGTGGACCTGGAAAAGGCATTCTACCGTGTCCCTTGTGACGTCCTTTGGGGGGTGCTCCGGGAGTACGGGATTGGTGGCGCGCTACTACGTGCTATCCAGTCCTTGGACAAACGGGGCAGGAGTCTGGTTTGCATTGCCAGTAGTAAGTCAAGCCTGTTTCCGGTAAACATTGGCCTCTGCTAAGGCTGCCCTTTGTCACTGATTCTGTTCACAATTTTCATGGACAGATTTTCTAGTCCAGATGCCTCCCGGACGCCTCCCTGGTGAGGTGTTCCGGGTATGCCCAGCCGGGAAAAGGCCCTAGTACCTAGACCTAGTACACGCTGGAGGGATTATGTCTCACAGCTGGCCTGGGAACGCCTTGGTGTCTTCCCGGTGGAGCAGGAGAAGGTGGCCGGGGACTGGGAAATCTGGGTTTCCCTACTGAGACTGCTGCCCCCGCGACCCGGACCCGGATAAGCGGAGGAAAATAGATGGATGGACTGATCAATCTATATTCCCACCTTCACCTTGGGTTGTGAACTTTGGTCATGACCGAAAGGACGAGATTGCGGTCAAAATGATTTCCCTTCGTAAAAAAAGGGCTTTTTAGCCTGTCCTTCCATGCACTTGGGCACTTTCACAGTGTTTGCATCTGGTGTGACTTATGGACTACATGTTGAACAATTGTTTCAACACAACAGTGAAAAGTGCGTATCAGTTGTTCCAACAGTCACACCCTATGTGCCTCTGTTAAGGCCTTGATTCTACCTTAGACAGTAGAAAATAGCTGGATTGATTCATACAGAACAGCACTTATATATCACCGTTGTTCATGTCATCTAGAAGTGTGTCAACATTGTTTATTACTCCATAGATGGCAGGCTCACTTAGTGTAATCAAAATGGAGGCGTCACTTCAGTCACGCCAAATACCTTGCAAAGTGTGTCAGTTGTTGGATGTTTCGTCCTTGCTAATGGACCGACCATCCTATCTGCTATTTTTGGCCTTCCAGCTGCTGAGGGCATTTTTAGTTGATCAACCCCGCCGTCCATGCACCGATCCTTCTGCCAAGTCTGACCGACACTTATAAATACTCTCGGAGTCCCGTTGATGGCCGCCTGTGATCCAGCTTATCCCAGCCAAGCATTCCTCGCCGCTGATCCAACTAGCGGCAAAAGCTTCTTTCTTTCATTTGAGGTTCCCGACAAGTGGGGAGACAAGTTTCCAACAACAAACTGATGGTCCACTGGATATTTGGAGTCCGGACACTTGATCCTTTGGGAGAGGAAGCGTCTAGCAACTTCGAGCCTTTTAATGATGATGATAATGATTGTCATCAATGACGTTGATGATTGGGGCGAGAAGTTTCCACTTTTAGCAGTAGTATCAGCGCTCTAACATTAGCGGGACGGCACCTACAGTATGAAAAAGGGAACACCCAAAAGAGTTTAACCACCAGACACTTGCTTCTCCCACCCTGTTGTATTGAAAGCCGTTGTCGCAAATGAATACCGGGGACACTGTCAGGCCTGTGATGCGGCACTTTTGTACAATCTCACTGCAGTGGTTTTCATTTATTTTCTGTCAGAAATGTTTCTGCGACTTGGAAGGCAAACCCCCTTTTTTTTTTTTACTATCATTGCAGTCATTGGACAGTAAGGCTTTTTTACATTCAAAAAGCAATGCCGTGAACATGACATTCAGTTCAGTATGCTAATAAAGGTCATTACACACAATTTTGTTCATAGATTCAATAACATTTCAATCAATCAGAATACATAGCATTTGTTATATACAGTTCATGTTCTGCCCCTGGTTAGCATTGCATCAAGCAACCATTAGAAATATACAAAAAGAGAAGATCAAGAAAATAATGACGACGAAATGAAGGTAACACACTACTTCATGTCAGCTGACCGAAATCATGTGACAGATCCTTGTTGATGTTTGAATTTTTGACGTTCGTTTGTTTGACGATCATGAGATTTTGTCTTCCGAGTATGATCCAAGATGGCTGCGTGAACAAACCAAGCCGCACAAATACAACAGCCACACGCTAACCAGGCGGGCGAACGTAAACCAAGGCAACATTTTAGCATATATTTTGGATGTTCACTGAAAAAGTGATAACCAGGGCGAATGTTAACCAAGGTACTACTGATTGCAGGGCCGGAAATTGTGCTTTGAAAAAAAATTTTAAACTTTTCAGAATTGAAAAACTCTAAGAAATTCACTGATTAAGGGCAGGTGGGGGGAATGAAAAGCATCTTTTTTTCAAAATCAAGTAGATTTTTTAATAAATTGAAAGAGAAAGAAAAATTGAAATATATGATTTCATCGGACAGCAAAAAAATAAAATAAAAATATATAATAATAAAATATAAAATAATATACAAATATGTCATTTAGACATAAAATTTACCTAAAATATTCACCTTTTATGTTTTATTTTATTTTAAGCTCACAGTCATTAAACAAAACTAACATACTGAAACATAAAAAAATATTGAATGCTAATTTATTTCAGTAGTTCAATTCAAAAAGTGAATTTAAAGCTCATAAACCCCAATTTGAGTATATCATAAAATGTGAAAAACTATCAGACTATTCAATATTGTAAAACACAGGTTTGTGCTCTAATTAAAAAAATGAACTGCCAGAACTTCCCGTGCCTTTTAATTGGTGTCTGTCTTAATCGAACGACTGAAATCAAATACATTTTACAACATATTTTGATTCATTGGATGCAGTCCACAGTCCACAGCATTAATTAATCCAGCGCTCAGTTAGGAAGAAATTAATGAGGCCGTTAATGAAATGTATCAGCCAGGGCCCAATAACAACAACACTGTTGACAATCATCTCTAAACATTACTCGCATCTTGTTAGCCAGACAGTAATTACGGTCTAGAAGAGTTAATCCTCTTTGGAAATATGCCAGTGTAAACATCAGGAATCCAACCTTGGAATGGGCATAAAAATCAATGAATTAAGAATTGAGTCAATGGAGGCAAAAATGAAGTGCACTACTTGGCTTCAACCAGCAGAGGCGCTGTTGATTAAGTATGGTACGGAATTTGTTAACTTTCTTCATAATCCATGTAGGAAATTTAGTCAAATGCCCATCTCCATATTGGTAAGATCATTGGTATTTGTCAGGAACGGCATCCGGAATAAATAGTCCTCAAGCCAAAATCAGTACACGGATCAAAAGATCCGCTGTGGCGACTCCGAAATCAGGAAAAAGCCAAAAGAAACAAATCTATAGGGTCCTTTATAGGTGGTGTCGACGGTCCCACCCGGGTGACAAACCACCATACTCCTAAAGTTTCATCAAAGCACAATAAACAAGCCTTAAAGATTAAGATGAACCATTCTGCTACCTTTACAGCTATATACTTTTAAAGCCTCGTTGGTGAAGCAGCCGTGCCATTAAACGCTTTTCCTCCCCCCTCTTCTAGCGCTCTGCCAGCCAGGCTGTAAACACGGAGACTGCGTGGGACCAAACAAGTGCAAATGTCACGCCGGTTACACGGGGAAGACCTGCAATCAAGGTGAGCTTTCAGAAGCTGCTACTAGTGTAAACAATAAATAGTGTCAACATGGATTTAGACTACATGGAAGCACGATTGTGTCTGTGTATGTTTGTGTGTTTTGTTTTTTTTTTTGTATTTGGATATATGTCATAAATCAATCTGTGGCGGTCAAAATTAACTAGTGGCGGGCCAGCACACCGCACAAGGGCCGTGTAAACTAATGTGGTCCCTCAATGGTTATGGCCCACTCCATAAGAGCCACCAAGTGAACCCAACTTTGTTTTCATCCCGTGAAGGACCCAGCGAAAGAGCTGACTCAGCACTGAGTGAGCGCTTCCTTTACCGTCAAGATAACATCTCAATTACTCACTAGACAACCCCTGAGTGGCTGTTTTTTTGTGTGTTGTGTTTCTGCATCACTGACAGGTTGCTCGTGCTGAAAAGCTCCCACTTTAGCTGTAAATCCGCGCCGGAGCTTGGAGGAATTCATGCCCTCAGACGGGAATAGGATAGTGTGTAATTAAAAGCAAGGGGGTTCGCTTGAGGAGGGGAGGTGTTGAAATCCTTTCCGGAATGTTCCAAATGAGTCATTGTGCGTGTCGGGTGTATAGGTGGCTCCCGTCTGCCTCGTCCAGACGTCTCTGCTTTGTCGTAAGACGTAAAAGGATCCAACTGCTGCTTATCGGAACGCTTCATTTCCTCCTAAGAAGCAGCCGTGTGTCACTTGGAGATTTTTTTTCCCCCCCTCATTTCTGGATAAGGCTTTTTTTCAGCATTGATAACCTCGGGTGTTTTGAAGTGGCGCATGCTATGGAAGCCATTTTAATTATTCAGAAGCCATAGATTAAAGTTGCTCATTTAAATTCTGCCTTCATTAAACATTGATTTGAGCTTTACGATTGATGTGCGTCGCCCCGATGGAACCGCTCTCTTCTTATCACTACCAGCGGAATATGCCATTTAAGGTCAAAGTGTCAAACCTCATAGCATTTAAATCAGATGATCTGGAAGTGCGTTGCAGGATCCATGCGGGATAAATCAAAATGCAGATGAAAAGCGTGCGGTGAAAATGAAGCTGCACCTGCATTAGTCTAACAAGTGGACATGCATTCTTTTGCTTTAAGTGGGTGGTGAAGACGGACACATGACTCTGCGGGTGGGATGACCATCAATGCACTGAAACACAAACACTACTTTTTTTAAAAACTCTGAACCAATCACAAGCTATAGGGGAACTCACAACAAGCGTGTCACCCGTTGGAAAACGCAGGAGGTCATTACTCAAACAGTCTGACTCACAATGTTATTTTACAAAGACTGCTAAACTCATCACACACCAACTTAACACTCAAAAGTCACCAAAATAATAGCAAAGTACCAATATTTACCAAAATTTACCTCTTTCCCATTGTGCATTTAATCCCAGCAAAGCATTTCATTGGTTATTCCTGCCGGGGTGCTGCAATGATGTCAGCCTCTCTCTGGGCATATTATTATTTGGCCCTCACAGCATATAGTCTGTTGTGTTTTATACATGGACAAATCTGTTTTTCTTTCTACATTTAGAGAGAAAAACAAATGCACTGTCTTAAACACTGGTGCACCTTTACCATTTTACGGTTGTAAATAAAATATATCTATTTTTGGTCATTTGGGAGGATTGCATTATTTAATAGTAGTTTAAAGAAAATAATATACCTGAATGCTCTCTCCCAAAATTCTTTAGTCCTTTATTTACAAATTTTGTGTATTATCATTTTTAACTTAATTTTACTGATGTCACATGGCTTTATTTATTTATATCTGTTTATGTATTTATGGAATGCATTGCTGATATTTAATTATTCCTATTTAATATTATTGAAATTATTATTGCCCCCAAAATATTGACTTTTATTTTGTCAAATCCCTTTGACTTGTTTGTAATAATTTTAATTTGTAATAGTTTTTTGACCAAATATTTAATTTTTAAGACAAACATACTCAGAATGACTGATTATTGACTTTAATAAAATGTGTGTTTTTGGTAAAATAATAATAAACTCACATTAAATTTTAGAAAATATAAACATGTTAGTTGAATTAATTATTATAAAAATAATAATAATAATTGAACATTTTTTGCAATATACACAAAAAGTCTAAAGTCACATTTAGCCTTTTCCATTATGCAGGACTTGCGTGCCTTTTTATTGCCAGCCCCATCTTACTATTTATTTGACTCCCTCTTCTCTGCCTATGTACATAATCTAAACGGGATGGCATATAAATGAATGATTAAAGGAACAGCTGTCAGGAATAATGATATGGAAAATTGCACAGATCCTCCTCCCGATGCCTGTGAGGATTTGGGATTTTAATCAGCCTGAGTAAATAAACTCATCAAGGTGATAATCTGTGTGTGACTCCCGGCAGCAGCAGAGCATCTAATAAGATGATAATGACGTGGAAGGTGGCTTTAATTAAAGTGATCTTGACCTGCTATTTAAAGACTTAGCCGGAGGAAGCTTGTCGCTAACATCACACGACCTCCACTTTGTCTTCAAATACAAAACATTAGATCAGAGTCACAGCTTGTTTAACACAAATGTTGTGATACGATACTGTGTAATTTACACCACTTGTTATACCTTTACTGTGTTTAAACTGTTGATTATTATTTTGCTTCATTGAAGATGGTGGTAGTATTTACATGACCAAGGAATTATTGGCAGCAAAATGAAATATTTCAACTTAAAACTCATCTTGTGTTCAACACAAGAAAAACAAGAGGAGGATCATGTTGTCATGTTCATAATATTATGTAATAATGCTGTTATATATGATGCGCAACAAGTCATATTTTTGACATATTTACAATTTTATAAGAAAATTATGTAATATTACAAGAAAAATATATAAATTATGAGAAAACTCCTGATAATAAAGTTGAAATATTTCCAGAAAGGAAGTTATACTTTTTCAAAACAAAAGTCCAAAGTCCAAAATCCAAAGTTAACTAGAAAAAAAGAACTACTACAAACAAAATGACTTAACACTACAAGAAACCGTGTAACTGCGTAATACAGTAGTCTGAAATTTGGAATACTGCGAATCTACAGTACAAATTGAAATATTTTAGGGAATAATGTCGGATGAAGAAAAAGCAAGTGGCGCAAGAATTGAGGGGTAGTTTCACAAAAATAAAGTCATAATGTTTCAAGAAAAAAGTTGGACTATTGTGAGAGGTGTAATTGTAATAATATAATACACATTTTGAGAGTAATGCAAATTTATCAAAGAAGAATACGCACTTTTACAAAATGATGTTGTACTATTTACTGCTAGTTACAGTCATACGCAAATAAAATTGTAATTTTCCAAGAATAAAGTTCTAGACAAATGTAACTTGACAAGAATAGTTAATAATTATGTTGAAATATTTTGAGAATGATTTCATAGTTTTACGAGAAAAACAGGGCATGCTTTTACAGGAGGTGTAGCTTACGGGATCACTGCAGGGACATATGAGACGGCCGCCACTAGCATAGCCAAGCTACCAACTCAGTTAGCCGTATTCTAAATGAAAGTGTCTCTAACTCAGTGGGAAAGAAGCCAAAAATGTACCACTTCCACATTGTATTGAGGGAGGGGTTTTTTTTGTTGTTTTTTTTACACCCTATCATGTTGGACATGTTGTGGCTTACCGCAAGCAGTGTGAGGGTAATATATCAATATCAATATTTTTGGATTTCATATTGTTACTAAAAAGTGCCCGCTTAAACAGACAGTCAGCATACTATACATATGATGTATTATTAATGTCATCATTAGCGCTCGCATGTTTTTGCAATAGCAGATTGGAGGTTTTGTCAAATCGAATAAAAACAAACAAAGGGAACATTAAAGGAACTGCCTCATACCTTCAAAGCTTCGGCATCGGGCCATAGGTTCTTTCTTCTTTCACAGCAGGCTTCCCAGCCTTCTTTCAACCCCCCTTTTCCACAACTGACACTACACTCGTTTCTTTTTTTTTTGCACAAATGGAGGAATACAATGTGAACAGAATGCAGTAAGTTACAAAAAAATCCTTCATATTTCTTGCAAAAGTTACAAACAAATGCAAAAGCAATGGCTGTTTATAAACGTCTATAGCTACTATGTGATCAGTATATGACAATGTCCTACTTGGCTGGGCAAATTATGATATGATGAACCAATTTTATGTGATTCCTGACGCTGAATAGTTTGCAGTCTGACCATGACGCTGAATGAAAGATCTAGCGACAAAAAAAGTAGCTAAGAAAGGATGTGATCTAATTCTTCTTTAGCCACAAAGAAGGAGCTGAGAAAGGATGAAAATGGGGCGGAGATAGACTCTTCTTCCCACAAGTGTAATCCTCTTTACTGCGTAATGTTCCTCTTTACTTTTCAGGAATGTGGCACGGTGGTCAGAGGTGTTCTAATCTTGTTTTTGTTTTTTTATCCTCCACTTTCTCTCTTTTTAAATGTAAAACCTTTAAAAGGAGAACAGCCGGCAGTCTATTTGACTCCACCCATGTGGTCCAGTCTCCTTCCTATAATTCAACCTGTGGACCATCAGATGGCGACTGTAGTGGTGGCGGAGGGTGAGATTGTTCTTACAAGGAGTCGATGTCCTCCTTTGTTGAGGGGGGGTTGAGGTTGTCCGTTTAGACTGAGCCTTGAGGAATGCAAGCATGAATGCAAAGCATGTCTTGAGCTTTCTTGAAGGCTATTATCCACCTGGACGCCACTCTTTTGCCCGTTAGAGCAATGCCTCAAGTTGTAAGGAGCCCATTGCTGAGGTGTGTAGGGAATGCAGCACGGCATACCTCAAGGAGGCTTGTTTTCTCGTCATTTGCATTATTTCTCCACCACCACCACCTCCTCCACCACCACCTCCATTTCCTAGTTTTCTATAGTCTTTCTTCCTTTCATCTGTCCTCTGTCGCTGTCTTATTCTATTCCCTTCAGAGGCTGCGTCTGGCATGTGAACACCACTCCAGTCCACTGAAATAATCCCTCATTTCCGTTTCTTTTGGCTAGTTTTTGTTTTTTCAGTACCACAGACAGAATCAGCTTGTAATTTAGTCAGAATATTACTAGAGTAACTCGCAAGTACAAGAGAATTCATTTGTCATTTGACAAAAATAGTCGTAATATAATGAAAAAAATCAATTATATATTGGATTTTTTTGAGAATATCTGTATAATAAATTTATTTTAGTTTTACGACAAAATTAAGTCAAAACTTGAGTGAAAAATGTTATATTGTGAGAATGAGTCGTAATGTTCCGAGCTAAATTTGAATTAACTAAATAATTTTACAACAAAAGCAAGTCAGGGCTGCACGGCGAGCGAGTGGTTAGCGTGTTTTGGCTAGTTTTTGTTTTTTCAGTACCACAGACAGAATCAGCTTGTAATTTAGTCAGAATTTTACTAGAATAACTCACAAGTAGAAGAAAATTAAATTGTCATTTGACAAAAATAGTCGTAATATAATGAAAAAAATCAATTATATAATGGATTTTTCTGAGAATATCTGTATAATAAATGTATTTTACTTTTACGACAAACTTGAGTCAAAACTTGAGTCAAAACTTGAGTCAAAACTTGAGTCAAAACTTGAGTCAAAACTTAAGTGAAAAATGTTATATTGTGAGAATGAGTCGTAATATTCCGAGCTAAATTTGAATTAACTAAATAATTTTACAACAAAAGCAAGTCAGGGCTGCACGGCGAGCGAGTGGTTAGCGCGTTTTGGCTAGTTTTTGTTTTTTCAGTACCACAGACAGAATCAGCTTGTAATTTAGTCAGAATATTACTAGAATAAGTCGCAATTACAAAAGAATTCATTTGTCATTTGACAAAAATAGTCGTAATATAATGAAAAAAATCAATTATATATTGGATTTTTCTGAGAATATCTGTATAATAAATTTATTTTAATTTTACGACAAAATTAAGCCAAAACTTAACTGAAAAATGTTATATTGTGAGAATGAGTCGTAATATTCCGAGCTAAATTTGAAATAACTAAATCATTTTACAACAAAAGCAAGTCAGGGCTGCACGGTGAGCGAGTGGTTAGCGCGTAAACCTCACAGCTAGGAGACCAGGATTCAATTCTCGTGCATGCGTGGGTTTTCTCCGGGTACTCCGGTTTCTTCCCACATTCCAAAAACATGCTAGGTTAATTGGCGACTCCAAATTGTCCATAGGTATGAATGTGAGTGTGAATGGTTGTTTGTCTATATGTGCCCTGTGATTGGCTGGCCACCAGTCCAGGGTGTACCCAGCCTTTCGCCCGAAGACTGCTGGGATAGGCTCCAGCACCCCCGTGACCCTCGTGAGGATAAGCGGTAAAAAATGAATGAATGAATGAAAAGCAAGTCAAACTTTTACCAGACAGAAATCATAATTGTATGATGAAGTGGTGAGATAATAAAGCCCAAATATTTGGAAAATGATTTCTTAATTTTGCAACAAAAGCATGTCCAATCAACTTACAATGTTACCATAATCAAGGTTAAGAATCAATAATAGAATTGTAATATATGACGAAAAATGTAATATCATGAGAATAATGTAATATTGCAAGGCTGAAGTTGTAATTATGATAATCAAGATGGAATATTTTTAGAATAAATTCATAATTTTGAAGTCCAATGAAAGTCAATTATTGAGAATCCAGTTATCCCCCCCCCCAGAAAAAAGCTGTATATTATGAGAAAACCATGATAATAAAGTTGAAGTGTTTAGAAAGTAATCCTATAGACGATCACGATCATGTGATTACACTAATGAGATCAGTTGATAGTACTAATAAAAAAAAACAAACGCTGTAGAATGAGAGGTTTTTTTTTTTCGAGTGCACACAAGTGGGAGGTGTTATGGTTGGATGCTTGTGAGGAAGATGTCATTAACTGCAGGCCAGCTTAAATGTGACCACAGAAAACAAAGCACAGCGGGGGTGGGTGTTTTTTTTTGTCAGGGAAAAGGTCTTCTTACTGTTGTTGGTGTTTACAATTTGGGGAAACGCTGTTGATCCTAATTGCTGCAGTTGAATGCAGCAGTGAAAGCCATCAATGTTTACAAGGTTTATAGGCCAAATACTAGATTGGATATATTTTGCTAGTTTAACACAGGTTAAAAAAGGTAATGTTGGTTCCTTATCAATGAAAGTAAACCGTAGCCTTATGCATGTTTGTGTATATAAATTGATTTTTATTTTATGATGGATATAAAATAGACAAGTATATGGTTGTAATAATTGTCAGAATATTTGGGGATAAAAGGGTGGTAAATTTACAAGAGTTGTAATATTAAACAGGGGGGAAGGTTGTCGCTTTAGGAGAACAAAGTCGCAGTTTTACAAGACTTAGACATATTTATGACTGAACAATTTTCATTTTACCACAATAAATATACATATACTATACATATGACAATGAAGTATTATTAATATTGCGATGAAAGGTTTTACATTATTATATTACGACAACAAAGCATAAATATTATGAGAATGTAATATTACTAGAAGTCTTAATATTAGCAATTTTAAGAATACATTATTACAAAATAAAAATAATATTGTAATGTTGTGGTTTCACAATAAGGCAAGACAAGTTTATTTATAGAGCCGCATTCGTACACAAGATAATTCACAGAAGAGAAGGGTGAGATCACGTCACAAAATCATTTCATAAAAACATACAATTTTTCTAAAATCATGACATAAATTTACATACATTTTTCCGAAAAACAAAACAAAAAAGGAAAAAGAAATACAAATGAATACAGATAAAACGTAATATAAAATAAATAAACAAATCAAGAATAAAGAAAATCAATCAATCAGTAATAAATAAATATAATAATAATAATAATAAAACGGCAAATAATAAAAACTTAAGAAACCACATATAGTTGGTGGGTAGACAAATTATTTTTTTCAGATTAAAATGAACAAAGCATTATTAGAGCCCTGTAGACATGACAAAACACGACTATAGTCACATTTATACTTTTTTTATTTACAACATATTGCGCAACTGCAGGGTCTTGTGACACATGCTAACTCGCAAACTAGAGAGCTAGCGACCTAAACGGTAGCCTTCAAGTTATTTCCTTTAAACTTAAATAGCCAAAAACTTACCACTTCCACACGGATAGGGAGGATAACTATTAACAGTTATTTAACCTTTAACATGAACATGAATCAAACGTAATAATTTTTTCTGGGTACATGATACCATACAGCATCCATATCAAACTTGCGCGGGCCGCACTAACATTAAACTTTCATATCAAGGCGGGGGCCTCAAACTAGTGTCCTGCGGGCCACATTTGTGTTTGAGACCCCTGCTGAATACCTTGTGGATTTATTGTTGACTTAGTGTTCGGGTAGTTGAGATAATGATGAGTTGTCATGCTGACACGGTTCATTGCACAAGTGGACCAATACTCGGTGGGTGTCTGCATGAAAAAGGCCAGCATTGTTAGTCCAGTGAACGGCATCATCATGCCACGGCATCAAATGCACACTTGAATGGAAGTGTTTTCAGCTTGGATTTGAACATGACCTCTAGTGTCCTTTTTTGTGCAGAACAAAGATCACTGTGGTCATCAGTGACCATGCATTTTTAGTCTGTTATGTCTCATATGTTAGCTGTGATGCTGCATAGGCTAAAAATAAAACCCGCGATGTGTTTGAGGTGTGGACAGGGAATGCATTCCACAGCTGGCCAACACATTCAAGCCTAATTCCATCTGTAGTCACCTATTATGCTGTGAGGCTTTAGCTGACCCCGAGCTGCTATTAATAGAGGAAAAAGTGCCGCCATTTGTTTCATCATTTGCTGAAATTAAGTTAAACCTATGTTAAATTTAGAAGGTATGCCAAAGTGAATGCAACAAAGCACTATTCATATGTCCACATTGCTGAAGTTGACATCATTTTAAAATTGCCACATGACATTAGTTGATCTCTTGTGGTGATGGAATCTATTTTTGAAGATGATACAGTATCCTAGATAAAAGGGATTCCATATTGTGGAACCATACTAACATGGAGACTAGTCATGGAGACCAATGTTGTGTTTTCACCCCGTAGATGTAATATTAAGTCTTTTGTGACTCCAGCCAAGTAAAATATCCCATCCGTACTATTCAACGCTAAGCTCTTCTTACACGCTCCATGGAACCCACTGAACATACCCCTAATTGGCTTTCTCCATACGAAAAGCTGCTGAAATGAAGCCAAAAACAGTCTTAAAGGTTCTTCAGTTACACTGTAAGCCCTTAAATTAATGGAAAATGTCATTCACACCTTCTCAGCTGTGAATAAATCCACTCGTGATACTGTCAACAACTCTAGTGATGTTCCACACATTGTGCTTTTTTTTTTAGGATGCAATTCATGGAAATGTTATTCTTTACTAGTCCTAAATCTTATGAGTACAGCTAAGATTAATGACAGGCATTGGAAAGTCTAGTCTGGGTGCAAGCTATTGAAGTTCAACTATGTTTTGTCATAGCTGATGCAGGTATGACAAGGTATTATTTCTAGTACCTGCGTTCGAATCGCTGTTGGGCATCTCTGTGTGGAGGTTGCATGTACCCACGTTCCAAAAATCTTATGTTAATTGGCGACTCCAAATTGTCCATAGGTATGAATGTGAGTGTGAATGGTTGTTTGTCTATATGTGCCCTGTGATTGGCTGGCGGGGAAAGCAAGTCACCAAAGTTTATTGATGTATAAACTAAGAATAAGGAAGAAAAAATTATGGATAGATAATTACTGGAAAATTTAATTTAATTTAATTTAATTTAATTTAATTTAATTTAATTTAATTTAATTTAATTTAATTTAATTTAATTTAATTTAATTTAATTTCTACCACTTTTTTCCTCACGAGGGTCGCGGGGGTGCTGGAGCCTATCCCAGCTGTCTTCGGGCGAGAGGCGGGGTACACCCTGGACTGGTCGCCAGCCAATCACAGGGCACATATAGACAAACAACCATTCACACTCACATTCATACCTATGGACAATTTGGAGTCGCCAATTAACCTAGCATGTTTTTGGAATGTGGGAGGAAACCGGAGTACCCGGAGAAAATCCACGCATGCAAGAGAACATGCAAACTCCACACACAGATGTCCAAGGGTGGAATTGAACCCTGGTCTCCTAGCTGTGAGGTCTGCGCGCTAACCACTAGACCGCCGTGCCCCCTTAATTTAATTTAATTTAATTAAATTTTGGATTGACAGAGGATTTAGTTTTTTATTTTTTAAAAATGAAAGATATATAAAGTAAACGTGGAAAAATTTAATTTAATTTATAATTTTGGATTGACGGAGGATTTATTTTTTTGATTTTTTTAAAATGAAAGATATATAAAGTAAACATGGAAAAATATATTTTGAGCGTGTTACAGTGAACTGTAGTACAATGCCACACTATTTTTAAATTAATTTAGTAGGATTTTGTACATAAATTAGCCATCATTAGTAGTGTTCAATGACATAGCTTTGACATGGCCCCAATCCTTTAATCGTTAACCCCCTTTAGCCTTGAATATATAGATTTTTTAAAACTGTTTTTACAGTACAGGAATGGACTTTAGTCAAATAGTGGTGGAATTTTTGTGCACTTTCAAACTATCTATCCATTTTCCTGCGGTTATCCGGGTCCGGGTCGCGGGGGCAGCAGTCCAGACTTCCCAGTCCCCGGCCACCTCGTCCAGTTCGACTGGGAGGACACCAAGGCGTTAGTTCCCAGGCCAGCTGTGAGACATAATCCCTCTAGCGTGTCCTTGGTCTGCCCCGGGGCCTTTTCCCGGCTGGGCATGCCCGGAACACCTCACCAGGGAGGCATCCGGGAAGAAACAGATTTGGCCGCCAAAGACCAGGTCGCCCAGGCACCCGCTCTTGACCACTACCCAACACACCGGGACCCTTATGCTTGCGTGTGGCTTCTTCGGGCTTCTTCACCCCATGGGTGAAGGCCCGACCACCAGGCACTCACCTGTGAGCCCTTCCTCGGGGCCTGGCTCCAGGGTGAGGCCCCGGTATCCCACATCCGTGCGAGGTACGGTTCCTCCTCTTAGTTTTAGTCATA
The DNA here is from genome assembly GCF_037039965.1 of Doryrhamphus excisus. Taxonomy (NCBI): domain Eukaryota; kingdom Metazoa; phylum Chordata; class Actinopteri; order Syngnathiformes; family Syngnathidae; genus Doryrhamphus; species Doryrhamphus excisus. The sequence goes on from NC_136365.1 coordinate 16,923,235, forward strand.
AGGGTCTTCTGAATCACTCTTCCGTCACCTGGGACCTGTTTGCCTTGGGAGACCCTACCTGGGGCATATAGCCTTAGACAACATAAGGTCAACACGATAAGGTGGTGATTCACGGAGAAGACTAAATTCATCCAAAAAGATGCAGGTTTGTACATTTAATTTCAGTGCGTAATGAACATTCATGACTACTTGTTCTCTAAATGGCAAAAGCAACCACTCACCCATCTATATTATGAAAGCTGGAGCCTATCCCACAAAGTAAAACAAAAGTAAAAACAAAATGAAAGAGCATTCATAAAGCCGCAAGAGCCTGCAGCGTGGAATCCATGTAGGTTATTAGTCACACCTGTGCTTTTTTTACACAACGGCGAGATGTCAAAATACCTGCAAAAGACACCTCTGGGGTAGTGGAGCATAAATATGAACTGGAACTGTCACATTTCCTCAGTTAAATCATTAAGAAGAAAATGAACTTGTGTTGAGATCATTTCTCACCTGGTTGGCAGGCAAAGCAAGTATAAGCGGCCATGACAGCTCCGTTCCTTTCAGGAGTGTCAGTAAAACGAATCCGATCCTCTTGAATGAAGATTTATATGCTTATTAGCTACACCTGTGCTGTAGTCAGTCAAAAAGACCTCCCGTGAAAAAGGGTGTCATGACTCAAACTCAGTTTTAGAAGTTTTTTGTTTTTTTTTTTGCTTCAACATGAAAATAGAAGAATTACCCTTATGGAAAAAAAAAATATTGCAGTATATTGGCAAATATAATGCAATGTATTAGGAAATATATTTCCATATATGGGATCTTATGTTTATATTTTCCAATATATTGCAATATATGCATAGATCATATATGTGTATATATTGATATCTTGCGATCAAGACCAAAAAAGGACTATATTTTTACATATATGAAATTGCATATAATTTGGGATATATAAACTCATATATTTTTTTTTTTTTCTCCGGGTACTCCGGTTTCCTCCCACATTCCAAAAACATGCTAGGTTAATTGGCGACTCCAAATTGTCCATAGGTATGAATGTGAGTGTGAATGGTTGTTTGTCTATATGTGCCCTGTGATTGGCTGGCCACCAGTCCAGGGTGTACCCAGCCTCTTGCCCGAAGACAGCTGGGATAGGCTCCAGCACTCCCCGCGACCCTCGTGAGGAAAAAGCGGTAGAAAATGAATGAATGAATGAATTATGTATTTGGATTTAATATATTTCAATATATTGAAAGCGGCAATCATTTGTATAATCTGCAATATATTGCCATATATAGATGTACAAAAATATATTCATTCATTCATTCATTCATTTTCTACCGCTTTTTTCTCACAAGGGTCGCGGGGGTGCTGGAGCCTATCCCAGCTGTCTTCGGGCGAGAGGCAGGGTACACCCTGGACTGGTCGCCAGCCAATCACAGGGCACATATAGACAAACAACCATTCACACTCACATTCATACCTATGGACAATTTGGAGTCGCCAATTAACCTAGCATGTTTTTGGAATGTGGGAGGAAACCGGAGTCAAAAATATATTATTCCATGTATTTATAATATAATGGAAAAATAATATATTATAATATAATACAATATATTTAAAGTAATATATTGATAAATATATTTTCTTTTCGTAAGGGTAGACACTGTGTCTCTCCAAGAGGAGGCTCCTGGATGGCATCCCAGTGCACTTGTGATGAGTCAAAGGGATTAATAACATCTTCCATCACATGCAGCTTACTTTCAGCTTCTCACTTAAAGCCTTCCTGTTAAAGTATCAAAGTGAGTAGTCGTAAGCTTGTCAGAACACGGTGCTCTCATTTCCTTGAAGACTCCCACCCTCCTTTTTTTTTTTTCTCCCCCCCAAAACACATAAACACCAGGTAGCCCCACCTGAATGGACTTCTTCACCTTTGCCCTCTTGACTAATTTCTGCCCCTCCCTTCCAGTCCTGTTCTAACTGACGCCGTCTCCATCTGTCTGCAGACCTGAACGAGTGCGGACTCAAACCTCGGCCCTGTAAACACCGGTGCATGAACACCCAAGGCAGCTACAAGTGCTACTGCCTAAACGGCTACATGCTGATGCCTGACGGGACATGTGGAAGTGAGTATGTTTTGCGGTAATGCATTTCTAATAATGCAGGTCCAATGTGATTTTTAAATGTTATTTTTGTAGATTATTGCAATTAAAACCAATAATTCAATAGTCAAACTCATGAACTATGAACAAATTATAGTGGTTCCTCCGAGACGTGGTGTCAAAGGTATCAAAGGTTCCATTTAACTAATGTTCACATATCACAGCCATAAACAATGAAAGCCAATGAAAGGGCATTACGAATAATTCATAAGGTTGGGTTTTTTTTTTATTTTATTTGGGCAAATATATAAAACATTACAGTGCATTTCTTACATCAATCAAAATATAACTTTCCATTATTTACATTTGTATTCAACTATCTGATCACAAGCCCAAAAGGAGTACGCTGAAGCAAAAGCTTATAAATGCCTACCCCTTTTTGTAAGATATAATCATGCTCATGCCACTGTCTTGTTTTCCCCTGTTATTATTATCATTGTAATATTATTATTGTTATTATCATTATGATCATTATTGTTATAATCTTTATCATTATTACCATTATTATTGTTATTACTATCACAATTATTATAATCATCATTAATATTATTATTAATTATTCATTATTATTATAATATTAACAATGATTATTATTATTATATTATTATATTATATTATTATATTATTATATTATTATATTATTATAATATTATATTATTATATTATTTATTGTATTATTATATTATTATTTTCATCATTAGAGTTGTAACAATTTTTGGATTTTTTTTTAATTATTTAATTTAATTTTGATCACACAAATCCATTATTTCTCAATTCAAAAATTCTAAATACAAATTTAGTAAAATTATATGCAGCCAAGTTTATGTTTTAAGAATTTCGCAATGCACTACCTGCTAATATCCAAAATATTGATAATATTGAAAAATAACATTTTCTCATAGAGATACGCCGTATGATTTACAAGGGAATTTGGGAATTTGATTATTCCAAAGGTAAATTCCACCAGGAGATGTTTCTCTTTATCAGTTTGTGGGGTTAATTGAAGTATTTGTACTACTACAGCTGGTATTAGAAATCCCTTCACATGTATAAATATTAATAAATGCTGAGGTATCACTAGGAAGAAAGGGGGAAAAACCTGCTTTTTTTGTTTCCATTGAATTACCCTATAGATATTGGAGTGGGATTTAATAAGTTTTTACTTCTTCCTACTCCATTTCGAGCTTTCAATGTGTTGTATATTATTTCTTTTGTTCTGTTCTTAATTTATTTCAGACATGCATACTATGTTACATTATTGTTTCTCTCATATACACTTACAATATTCATTCATTGATTTTCTACTGCTTTTCCTTACGAGGGTCGCAAGGGGTGCTGGAGCCTATCCCAGCTGTCTTCGGGCAAGAGGCGGGGTACACCCTGGACTGGTGGCCAGCCAATCACAGGGCACATATAGACAAACAACCATTCACACTCACATTACACTTACAATATCTATTTATATATATATATATATACATATACATACATACATACACACACACAACACCTCATTACTACACATGTCTGAAAAGGAGCAGGAAGAAGCAAAGCTTATTAAATCCTACCCCTTTTCCACGCCATAGCAGTTAGCAATTCAATAAATGATTTTTCCACACTTCATTCATTCATTCATTTTCTACCGCTTTTCCTCACGAGGGTCGCGGGGGGTGCTGGAGCCTATCCCAGCTGTCTTCGGGCGAGAGGCGGGGTACACCCTGGACTGGTGGCCAGCCAATCACAGGGCACATATAGACAAACAACCATTCACACTCACATTCATACCTATGGACAATTTGGAGTCGCCAATTAACCTAGCATGTTTTTGGAATGTGGGAGGAAACCGGAGTACCCGGAGAAAACCCACGCATGCACGGGGAGAACATGCAAACTCCACACAGAGATGGCTGAGGGTGGAATTGAACCCTGGTCTCCTAGGTGTGAGGTCTGCGCGCTAACCACTAGATCGCCGTGCCACCCTTTTCCACACTTATAGTCAAAAAAAATCTTACATAAGACAAAACAACAAGACTGTTGTGGTCTTGATTGTGCGATTTGTGTGTATCTTATTGTATGTTTGCGACATTTCATTTGTTTGTTTTTTGTGCTCGAAATAAAATGACAAACAAACAAACAATAAAAGTCTTCCCCAAACTGATTGAGGGGTGACTCCGGGTTCCAGCTTCACCCCTGATGGACTGATAACGTGGTTTCTCCCATTACATTCATTCCAAACTTGAGAACCTTGAGAGAAAATGCACTTCTTATAGTCCGCCCTGCGGCGTTTCCCACAATGGGAGTCGATGCCCGTGCATGTCTCCCTATAAATTCTCCTCCCCACCTAATAAACATTCTCTTATGTTTTTTCTACATAAGCATACTGTCATTTCCAGCATCTCACTTGTTTTTCATGTTAAAGAAAAGTACGATCTAAATTGCTGGCCGCTCTTCCGATGTTGCTGCCTCGAAAGCACAGCATTAGACTCTCCTGTCATCTGAGCTCTGATCAATAGGGCACTGCAGCATTTAATCAGCTCACTCCACTGTTGTCAGACTGCAGGACACCCCAACAGTTGCTGAAGTAGCTCCGGCAGAATCGGGCGCGGCTTTTCAATTTCCTTTTCAGGGTCAGAAGCTATCAAGAGGGGACACGAGGAAAAAGCCTGTTTATCGTATAATCATTTTGGAGCTGGTTCTTGTCATGCATAAGAGGGAACAACAACAATAACACACTGATGCTGACAATTGATTACTGGTCTTTGAGGGAGTAGAACAAATCAGTCTCAGTTATAGATTAGAGATAGCTAAAAATATAGACTCTGCTTTAAACTTGCATCATGAGCCTTTGTAGGTTCGTAAGTAGGAGCCAGTATCTTTAGGCGAATTGCTTGTTCTGACCAATGATGGATGGTAGGTAGTAAGTTAGGGTTACGGTTGATTGATGGCCAATCAGTTAACTGATGAGCTGTTATTTTGTTAAATAATGTAGGTTGATTAGTAGGGAAGTTCATTCATTTATTTATACTTCTTCTTCTACTTCTTCATTTCTACCGCTTATCCTCACGAGGGTCGCGGGGCACATATAGACAAACAACCATTCACACTCACATTCATACCTATGGACAATTTGGAGTCGCCAATTAACCTAGCATGTTTTTGGAATGTGGGAGGAAACCGGAGTACCTGGAAAAAAACCCTCGCTTGCACGGGGAGAACATGCAAACTCGGTGGAATCAAACTCGGGTCTCCTAGCTGTGAGGCCTACGCACTAACCACTTGGTCTCAATGTATATGTTATATATGTAATTTATTATGTGAATATATATTTTTTAAATTTACTTTAAAAATATCAAAATATTGGTTTAATATCATAAAAATGGGTGGACAAGTGGTTAGCGCGCAGGCCTCACAGCTAGGAGCCTCGATTTCAATTCCACCCTCGGGCATCTGTGTGATGATGATCTTAAAAACGTGTACTTATTTTGCGGAACAAATACTAATACAGTATGTTATGTTAATTTGAGAAGTTTGTGAAACAGCCAACATAAAGGTATTTATAAAAAAAAAAGCTAATATATGAGCTAATATTGCAATTTTTAAAGCTAAAAAAACGAGAATCCATCACTAGAATCATACATAATTGTCGCCAGCCAATCACAGGGCACATATAGACAAACAACCATTCACACTCACATTCATACCTATGGACAATTTGGAGTCGCCAATTAACCTAGCATGTTTTTGGAATGTGGGAGGAAACCGGAGTCAAAAATATATTATTCCATGTATTTATAATATAATGGAAAAATAATATATTATAATATAATACAATATATTTAAAGTAATATATTTAAAGTAATATGGGAGGAAACTGGAGTGCATGCACAGGGAGAACATGCAAACTCCACACGGAGATGGCCGAGGGTGGAATTGAACTCTGGTATTTTAGCAGTGAGGCCTGTGCACTAACCACTTGTACACCGTGCAGCCAAAAGTGAAAGCTAAGGATTATAAATGATGGGAAAAAGTCCGACAAAACAGTGCAGTTCCCCTTAAGCTAGGGCACATATAGACAAACAACCATTCACACTCACATTCATACCTATGGACAATTTGGAGTGGCCAATTAACCTAGCATGTTTTTGGAATGTGGGAGGAAACCGGAGTACCCGGAGAAAACCCACGCATGCACGGGGAGAACATGCAAACTCCACACAGAGATGTCGTAGGGAAGTTGATTTTTCTAAAAAAAAAAAATTTTAAAGATGTGGTGTCAGGTCAGTTGGTCAGACGATTTAATTAACGATGGATGGATAGGATAAGTAGGACTCGGGTCAGCGGTCGCTTTACGGTCTTTCTGTCTGTCATTTTGATGAACGATGGTTGGGTGTGAAGCTACAGTAGGTAAATATAGTATGTCGCTAGGTCAGCCAGGCCCGCCAGTCAGTGAAAGGATACAAATTATGTTTTGAGGCTTCTGTGAAGCACAAGAATGTAACGATGTCAGAGTGTGTGCTGTTCTTTTGTCTGGATCAGCCTGACTAATGCCAAGAAAAGGCAGCAACGCCAGCAACTGAACTGTGTAGGATAAAACCGTGAGAGCGCTCTCCCCCTGGGGTCACCAGCCCCGTCTTAACGTTTGTTGTTTCCTTTGTAACCACCAGACCTTCGCACTTGTGGCATGGCTAACTGCCAGTACGGCTGTGAGGTGCTGAAAGGAGAGGTCCGATGTCAGTGTCCGTCACCGGGGCTACAGCTGGCACCGGATGGCAGAACCTGTATGGGTAAGTGACGTCGCCATCTTTATTTATCTCCTGTGGCCTGAAAACAGAGCCACTGGCTGCCTTCTCTTTCTGGAACCGGAATGCTGTTTTTTTTTTCTTAAGAGAAACCTTCGTGAAGTTTTATATTACATCTTCAGGCCCCTTAGAAACATGGTAAAATAATCTAAATCAATAACTACTATGTAGTCTAAATGGGACCACTATTTATTTTTCTGCTACATTGCTGCATTCTTTCAGTAGGTTCTTCCTGCCCTGCAGCCCCCATATAACACGTGGGTTGGGTAATTGTAGGATGCAGAATGGGCATCAGTCATAAAGACAGTAGGAGGAGACGGAGAAGCAAAGGTTGCTTGCTGCAGGTGTTACACTGGATGCTCCACTTCCTTCTTGAAGTGGCAGACTTTTATGCCCGGCTTATTTTTGTTAAACTTGTTTTAGTAAGAAATCCATATATAGTTATTATAGATATAGTTAATCTTCAAACAGCTAAAATAATGCATAAGGCTAAAAATAACCAATTACCTAAAAATGTCATCCAATACTTCTCTACAAGAGAGGAGAAACACTTAATTCCTAGGACTGCGTTAAAAAGCCATAGCATTTCAGTATGTGGAATCAAACTATGGAATGGATTGAGTAAGGAACTCAAACAATGCACAACGATGAGCCAATTCAAGAAACAATACAAGCAGTTGATGTTTGCTAAATACAAGGATGAAGAGTCTTGAACCAGTCATGATGTGCTATATATATCACTATATTGATAGTTGCTATGGTAACCATTATGTCATTGGATTGTCATATCACCTTGTACTTCGGTACTTGATGAAAATTTAAAAATTTAAAAATTTAAAAATTTAAAAATTTAAAAATTTAAAAATTTAAAAATTTAAAAATTTAAAAATTTAAAAATTTAAAAATTTAAAAATTTAAAAATTTAAAAATTTAAAAATTTAAAAATTTAAAACTCATTCATTATTCATTACCACAAAAAAAATGTCAACTATATTAGGAAAGCAGGAAGTGAACAAATGTAACAGTTACTGATTGTAAAAGTACCAGATGGAGGGGTAGGATTTATCAAATCAAATCAACTTTGTTTGTATAGCACTTTTCCTGCAAAGAAATGCAACACAAAGTGCTTTACAGAATTAAAACAATTTCCACAATTAAAAGGAAAACAATGAAGCAAAAAGAAAGCCCCTCCTTTCCACCCTCCATACTAGACACACACACGCACACACACACAATCACATACAGTAGGGAGACATGGCATGGCATTGAGGATCAAGGAAACGCCACCTTTGGGGCCGTCCACACTGGGAGGAGCTGCAGGCCGTGCCATCGGAGGACCAGCACCCGGGCCCCCCGACTCCAATAGACGGGCGGACCCCCACATTAACGGGAGGAACCCCCAGCCGGCCGTGTCGAAGGGACCCAAGGATGGCACCCCCTCAGCAGACCCGAACAGCCCTCAGTGTGGAGGACCCCCCCTGAGGAAACACTGGAGTTAGAAGCTAGAGACTAAGAGCATAAAATAGGAATAAAAGATAAAACATATCACTGGAGTTAAAAGCTGAAGACCAAGAGCAAAAAATAGGACTAAAAAGATAAAAACAAAACACTGGAGTTAAAAGCTGAAGACTAAGAGCATAAAATAGGACTAACAAGATAAAAACATAAGAAAAGCTTAAAAATATTAGTTAAAAGCCTGATTAAAAAGGTGTGTCTTTAATCTTCTTTTAAAAATATCAACAGTCTCCGCAGTCCTGAGGCTCTCAGGCAGGCTGTTCCACAGGTGGGGGCCATAGTGGCTAAATGCTGCCTCACCATGGGTTTTTGTTCTGGGTTTTGGTATAGCTAAAAGGCCAGTGCCGGAGGACCGCAGGGTCCGCGGGGGTTGATATGGTAAAAGCAGATCAGATAAATACGAAGGTGCAAAACCGTTAAGACATTTAAAAACCAGTAAGAGAATCTTAAAATCGATCCTGAAGCGGACGGGGAGCCAATGCAGTGACTTTAAAGCCGGTGTAATGTTTAATAAGCTTTGCTTCTTCCTACTCCTTTTGGACATGCGGAACTGTGAACTGATTATGTGATGCATTCAATTGTAATCTGATACATATTCAAATGAAATAAAACCATTACCATTACCATCATATGGTACACAAACGGAGGCTAAATAAGTAGTATGGAAGCAAAGGAATGAGCGACTAGGATGTGGAAAGTGAAAGTCACTGCAGTGGTAACAAGAGCTGGGACTCCTGTCAGTGAAACTCACACTAGGAATATTCTAGGAATGGCCCCACTCACTCACAATCCCGTCACCCTAATTTCCACTCGTCTTTGTGCCCGAGAATTAACATCTGCATGTCGACAAAGGTCCATTGTCGTAAAGGAAAAAACAGAAGTTTTACTTCATGAATATAATGAGGGCTGTGGCTAAAAGCTGCTTTGTTCTCTCATCACTCTTGTAGATGTCGACGAGTGTGCCACCGGGCTGGCAGTCTGCCCCAGGTGCAGGAAATGCATCAACACCTTTGGTAGCTACATCTGCAAGTGCCACGATGGCTTTGACCTGCAGTACGTCAACGGGAAACACCAATGTATCGGTAAGTGTAACTCAAACGCAATTGGAATAAATATAAGGAAAATGAAATGTAACAGCACAATATATATAAATAATAGATATCAAAGAATCAAACTTTTGCTATCATTAAGCTTGTTTTCAAGTTCAAATGGTGCGTTCAAGACCACATCAACCAAGGCATGGATGGATGGATGGATGGATGGATGGATGGATGGATGGATGGATAGATATTGCCAACGAAATGTTGTTGCCTGGCTCCCGAATAATAATAATAATAACAATGTGGAGAAAAATTGCACAATTGCACACATAATTTCAATAATTTAGAATAACTAGGTTAGTATTTGTGTGATAAAATGTGTAGAAAACTACAAAATGAGAGGTTCCCAAACTTTTTACAGTCATGTACCCCTTCAGACATTTGACCTGAAGCATGTACCCCCCCAAAACATAAACCTTATTATGTTTATTAACTTAAAATATTGAACATAATTCAATTGTTCATTCATTTTTTAGTAATTTTGTGAAAAATTAACGCATTCGGATAAAGTTTGACATGAGCGCTGATAAATAAATCATCTTACATATCTTTTATTCCACTCTGATATTCCCTTTGAATCTGTTTAATTTGAATAGACTTAATTTGATATAGCCACTCAATATGGCGATGGTTTAAGTCTGCATCTTCATTTCGTACCAAATTGAAGGGGAAAGTTGAACAATCGTGATAAAGCAGCATCTGTCCAAAGGGTTCGTTCAACATTGATGTCTGTTATATAGGTTGTTTGTTGTAAAACCTTTAACTGTATCATTATGATTAAACATTGCATTTTTCATAAAGTAATTATAAACCATTATTAGTCAAAAATAGTGATATTGAAAGCCAAGTTATATGTATGTAGTCACTAGATAGATAGATAGAAAATAGACAATAACACAGCAGTGAATAATAATAATAATAATAATGTGGTGAATAAATAGATGACATCAAATATGAACAGCAATGTACGGCGTAAATAGTAAATTGCACAAATAATTTAAATAATTTTGAATAAATAATAATAATTTAAAGTTTTGCGTGCGGGCAGGTAGAGGGGCTTATTTTACGTTATTTTATTTTACGTTATTATGAGAAAACATGGCATGTCCAACACAAAAGAGTGAAAAAAAAGTTATCCTCACAGTCCGTGTGGAAGTGGTAAGTTTTTGGCTTCTTACTTTGTCCTGCTTTCCCACTCCATTTGAAAACAACTTTTTAAAATTCAGAATAAACAAAGCGGTAGCGATGTCTTGAGTCCCTGTCTTGATCCTGTAGCATGCACATCACAGTTGTGCAATGTGAACAAAGAATAATGTAAGTGTAAGGGTGTTATTTCATGTCTACATGGCTCTAATTATGGTCGTAAAACGTATTTAAAAATTCATGAGTCGGTTTTCTATGCATTAAGTAACTACGGAAATATTCAATTTATTAATCCTGGTCCTACTTTGCGGAAATTCAGACGGACGACTTGATTTTTCACGGTGTAAAGCTTTTTTCATGACAGGGCTGTTTGGTCTCTGCAGTGTTGTAAGTTATATATTTTACATATTAGGATGGCAGCTCAATAGCATCCTGTTGTTCTTTTTTTTTTTTTTTCCTATGCAGATGTGAATGAGTGCTCTTTACACCCGAGTCGCTGCAGCAGCTTCGCCACCTGCTACAACACGCGAGGCTCATACAAGTGCAAGTGCAAAGACGGCTACAGGGGGACGGGACGCGACTGCAAACGTAAGACACTGCAACAAGCGTGGGTGCGGGGGGCTCACTTTTGTGTTTTCTTAGTCCAAAACAGAGAAGGAGGAAAAGCAGCAAAAGCCAAAAAAACGCTTTCTATGACATTCTTTGTAATGGCTGTCAGTCACGGCCTAAATCCCTCTTTGCTTTCTTATCACATTTACCCAGAATGTCACTCTTCCAGTTGGCCACCAAGCAAAAAGAAAAGTCATTGCATGCAAAATATTTACTTTCCAGGGAGTTTCTCCTCTTGGCTTCTCCCACAGTCCATTACTTCCCTGAGAAGTCATTTATATTCAACAATTTCATTTAGTCTCTAACAGACATTAATAGTGTCATGGTCCAACAAGCAGAGAGGACGCCCCCCTTAAACCCCCGTCACTGCCACCTCCCCCCCTTCCCAAGGGCATGAGCCACAAGTGCTCCACTGCAATATCTAACACGGGCATCACATATCAAAGTGAGAAGGGGGACAACTGACCCGCTCGCTTTTGTCCATGCACATTTCTACCCCAGATGTCGCCCCTCATATTCATCACCCCCCCACCCCTTAGTTCGAACAACACCCTACAGACCTCATTCTCAGCTCCTGACATGAAGAATGTGCAGGAGAACAAAAGGAAGGTCTGACACCCATGACATCATCACGGCATGGGTGAGCTTGCTGGCGCTCTGTGCATACAAAACATTCCAACATAGTGAATTAGTATCCAAAGCATACACATGGCCGCTATCTACTATATGTTAGGTATAAACATGTGTGTCCATGTTGGGATTTTACTGTCTACTGTCATTTATTCATTCATTTTATACCACTTTTTCCTCACGAGGGTCGCGGGGGTGCTGGAGCCTATCCCAGCTGGTCACCAGCCAATCACAGGGCACATATAGACAAACAACCATTCACACTCACATTCATACCTATGGACAATTTGGAGTCGCCAATTAACCTAGCATGTTTTTGGAATGTGGGAGGAAACCGGAGTACCCGGAGAAAACCCACGCATGCACGGGGAGAACATGTAAACTCCACACAGAGATGGCTGAGGGTGGAATTGAACCCTGGTCTCCTAGCTGTGAGGTCTGCGCGCTAACCACTCGACTGCCGTGCCGCCAATCCTGATTAATAAATGAAATATTTTGGTTGAGAAAACCTGTTTCTTCTAAAAACATTTTCTTCTGAATACAATTTTTTAACAATATTAAAGCCCTCTAGACATGAACTAACACCCCTATAATCACCTTTACATTTGTTTTACCCAACATAGTCGACATAACGGCAAATAACTTCCAAAAATGAATGAAAAATGCGTTTTTAGTGCCTTGGAGGTGGAAAAGTACTATGCAAGTGAAAGACCATTTACCATTAACATTTAGTGGCAAGAGAGGCTGCACGGTGGGGAGTGGTTTGCGCGCAGGCCTCACAGCTAGTAGACCTGAGTTCAATTCCACCCTCGGGCATCTCTGTGTGGAGTTTGCATGTTCTTCCCGTGCATGCTTGGGTTTTCTCCCACATTCCAAAAATATGCTAGGTTAATTGGCGATATAGGCAAACAACCATTCACACTCACATTCATACCTATGGACAATTTGGAGTCGCCAATTAACCTAGCATGTTTTTGGAATGTGGGAGGAAACCGGAGTACCCGGAGAAAACCCACGGAGAGAATATGCAAACTCCACACAGAGATGGCCGAGGGTGGAATTGAACCCGGGTCTCCTAGCTGTGAGGTCAACGCGCTAACCACTAGACCGCCGTGCCACCCTGTCTACTGTCATATACATGTAAAAATAAGTTAACCAGCATCATAAGCTATTTAGTATTTTAACATTCTTTTACAAGTGTATATGAAATTATACAGTATGTTACAGTCTATAACTTGGAGTAGCCCAGCCCCCTCTTAATTTTTCATAAAGGTGTTTCAGGCTGCAATGGGGACAAAAATCAAAAAAACTGCCTGTGGCTGTGAACATTTGTTAAATGTTAAAGAGACACATTTGAGAGCCTTAATAGGTTAGAGCACGCTATTTAATGCATATTAACAGTCTCATTATGACACTTAATGGCCCATCCTCCGCCTCATTAAGTCTTCCACTACAGTACTTTTACTCTCTTCTCTTTGCAGCCATTCCCAAAGTGGTTATCGAGCCTCCCAGACCACGCAAGCCTCCCCCCAGCCATCACAACCACATCCCTGGCATCGACCACAGAAGGACCACCACTACCACCACCACGTTCCGCCCAGTGGTGACCCAAAGACCAGCATTGCCCGTCGCACCCAAAACGACAACCACCACCACCACAATCCGCCCAGTGGTGACCCAAACGCCAACGTTGCCCGTCGCGCCAAAAACAAACACCACCTCACTCCGCACAGTGGTGACCCAAAAGCCAAGCTTGCCCAAGAGCACCCCAAGAGCAACGACCGTCACTACATCAACAACGACAAAGCCGACCACCACGACCAAAGCAACGCCAACTACCAGGAGGCCGACTGCTCCCACGCGCAAGCCAGAACATGGGGACAACAGTATTAACTGGATCACCAATAAGCATCATCGAGGAGACGTCTACAGTAAGTTATACACAACAATGAACGTGCAATAATACGATTTATCACATACTACAGTATTAATTGGCCCTGTACCCTAGAAACCACCCATGAATGATACGGGAAAATGCCGAAATGATACTGTGTCAAAGCCCAGGGCAGTGATACTGATAAAATATAGAGTTTAACCATGTCCAATATCTGTCCCCGTAGCTGTCCACTCAGAGCGCGCTGCTCTGGTATCGTGCCCGTGAAACAACCAATCAGAGAACAGCACACAAGCGTTTGTTTTGCTGCCGTCTGTGCTCTGTCAACATGTCAGTGGTTGACACCCCCGGCGAAAGACAAATAGGGAAAATAGCAAACAGAATATTAGAAATGGAACGTTTTATCACCATTAATGAGGAGGACACTCTTGAAATGATCGAAAAAACTACAAATGCAAATACAAGTCGGAAAACCAAGGGCGACTGCAACTGCAAGAACGAACGAAGACTGGTAGAAAGTATTCCCCCGCCTGAGTTAGACAAATACGTGTCTATGTTTATTGTAACGTCGTTGCCGACGCTATGGAAAGGACACGACTGTGATCGCTAACAAGCTTTTATTACACAACAATACTGGATACTGTCGGCCGTAACCACGCCGTTGCAACCACCGCCAGCAACGCAACAGTGCTTCCTCAACACGACACGCCCCCACCCCTGGTGCATTCACAGTCACGCGGAACAGTCAGACACTCAAGAGCACAACATGTCAACATGAACACGTCAGGGTCGCTACATTATTTTATCAATCAGAAAAGAAAATGGGGATGAATACGAGCCTGATTCTCTCAAATCAAAATTCAACTCTCTGGCACGTTACATGATGGAAAAATGAAAGTACGTGATAATAAGCTCATGATTAAATAGTATGTCATAATAAGATCATCACATGGTTTGTCTGGTATCAGGCCCAGTATCATGCCCCCAAGTGTCTTAGTGAACTTAATGCAGAGGAGGCATTTTCCTGATGCACATGTATTACTCTTTTGAACGCATATTGTTTAGAGAAGCCAAACTCTTACATAAGTGGCCCCACCAACTAACTGGAACTATGTTCCTCATCACTGAAATCTGACCAGAACTCGGCTGATGGGACAAAGTGGAGTGCAGATAGGGATGTTATACAACTTCATGTAAAAAAAAAAAAAAGTGAACTATCCCTTTAAGGGATAGAAAATGGTGAAAATGTGTGTGTTAAATGTGTGCAGTGGCAAAGTGCGGCGTGAGAGGTGAAATATTTTTGTGAGCAGATGGCACCACGTAATTAGAATTGGGAAAGGGGAACGAAGATTACATCAGCACCTGTTTACATGTCCTAGCTTCCAGACGCTGGCTCCCTGCTGAGCGGTTTATTCAAATAATTGCAGAGAAATGTGAAAGAATGGAGAGCTTTTCATCAAATGCGTCGTTTGTGTGCTTCGAATACCTGAGAATGTGTGTCTAGATCAGGGGTGGGCAAACTACGGCCTGTGGGCCACATCCGGCCCGCCAAGTGTTTGAATACGGCCCGCCCAATCTTTCCAAAGTATTTCATTTAAACTCAACATACAACCTGGCATCATGGCCTGAGCCAACCTTTTGATGGTTTTATCAAATGGTCTGTTGTTTACAAAGTGTTCCTGAAAAAAGGGACACAAGCACATAATAATAATAATAATTATTATTATTATTATTATATTATTGTTATTAATTATTAATAATATATAATAATAACAATAATAATAATTATTATTATTATTAGATTATTAGATTATTATTAGATTATTATAATTATTATTAGAACTACTATGATTATTATAATTATTATATTAATGCTAATTATTATATTAATTATATAATATTATTGTTATATTTGCATATTTTACATAATAATAATATAATAATTATTATTTTAATTTTATTTTAATTATTATAATATTTTATTATTTTTAAAATATTTAAATATAAATATAAAATAATAAATAATAATAGCAGATTGCATGACAATTTTACAGATACAATAATACCAGGTGGACTGTTACCTGTAAAATATATAGTCTGCCCCCCCCCCCCCCCCCCACCCCCCGTAAATTTTGTCATATCAATGCGGCCCGCGAGTCAAAAAGTTTGCCCACCCCTGGTCTAGATATTTAGAGAGGGTCGTCAGTTGATTTCAATTTGGGTCATGTGATCGAGCGAAATGATGAAATAATACCAGCTGTTGTCATATCAACCTGGATCGCAGAGCTTAGCTTAATGTTAAAGCAACATCCTTTTAAAATAAATAAGAATGTGAGTGTGAATGGTTGTTTGTCTATATGTGCCCTGTGATTGGCTGGCCACCAGTCCAGGGTGTACCCCACCTCTCGCCCGAAGACAGCTGGGATAGGCTCCAGCAACCCTTATGAGGATAAGCGGGAGAAAATGATTGAATGAATGAATAATTTCCAGTCTATAAGCCGATACTTTTGTCTTAACTTTGAACCCTTATAGACATCATTTTAGATAGAAGGCTAAAATCATCACACAGCAATTTAACACTCCAAAGGTAGCTATGAAATGTACAAGACAAATACCAACAGAGCTGTTCATTGGCCAATAGTTGGCAACCTGAGGGAGTTCATGAGCTTGGAATCTCATATAAACTCATAAGTACTTGTCTTGTATATTTCTTATCTACCCTTTGATTGTTAAGTTGCTGTTTGATGATTTTGAATGACACCATGAGTCAGGCTATTGACTAATGACAACATGGGATAAATGGTTTCTCTCTCTCTTCAATTTTGATGAAGGTATGGTATTGTTCCCCCATTAGATTAGATTAGATTCAACTTTATTGTTATTGCTCATGTCACTGGTACAGGGCAACAAAATGCAGTTAGCATCCAACCAGAAGTGCAAATTTATAAGTACCTTATTAGTAAATAAATGTAGAAATAGAATAGAGCTGTAAATGGACAGATATATGTACAAACTATAACAGGCTGTGACTATGATACATATGATACACATGATACATATTTATTAGAACTGACCTTATTATAGTACATTATTATACCTTATTATAGTACATTTGGTACGATAAATGAAAATTTACATGGATACATATTATATATTATGCCCAGTAGGATACATTGTGGTTGTCTGCATTTCTAATTTTACCTATTTTCTCAAATAATGGCCTCAATTTTAAAAAAAAATGGTACGTAAATGCTAGCTCCCAAACTAAGATGCCTGGTACTCTCGGCATGTGTCTCAAATTCATGCTCTGCAGTAAGTAAGTAAATACAGCATTTGTTTTTGCTAGATTTCCTCAAACAAGACACCATGAGCCAAATTAGACTGACTCCAAAGTATAATTATAGTATAAGTATGTATAGTATACACTATATAAGTTTGATAAATATATGCTCTCATCTAAACTCAGCATGTACGTATGTCTATTTTCAGCTTCCCACAGTTCAAGTTTCACTTTCCTTAATCAGGGCTGTTTTATTTCTGCACTCCGGATGCTCGATATCCAAGTAGAGGTGGGGGGGGGCGGTGCGGTTAATGTACATTCCTTCAAGTCCAGCTGCACACATATTGAGCTCTGGATGCCAGGGATTGCTGGAGGTTCTGGTACGAATGCGGCCCCCTCACTTGGATGGGTTTGTGGGTCTCAGACGGCCTCGCAGGCTGCCAGCTACTGTGACTCACTGGTTGGACCGAGTGGAGGGTCACAGGACGGCCAGACTGGAGCAGCCTCAGTTCAGAATGTTTTTGGAATGTCGCGACCAGTCCAGGGTAGACCTGGCCTCTCACTCGAAGAGAGCTGGGATAGGCTCCAGCACACCTTTGACCCTAGTGAGGATAAGCGGCATTGTAAATGGATAGATGGATATGTGGATATTTTTTAATGGTCTAAATCAGGGGTCTTAAACACGCGGCCCGCGGGCCAAATGTGGCCCGCAGGACACTAGTTTGATGCCCCCGTCTTGATATGAAAGTTTAATGTTAGTGCGGCCTGCGCAAGTTTGATATGGATGCTGTATGGTATCATGTACCCAGAAAAAAATATTACATTTGATTAATGTTCATGTTAAAGGTTAAATAACTGTTAATAGTTATCCTCCCTATCTGTGTGGAAGTGGTAAGTTTTTGGCTATTTAAGTTGAAAGGAAATAACTTGAAGGCTACCGTTTAGGTCGCTAGCTCTCTAGTTTGCGAGTTAGCATGTGTCTCAAGACCCTGCAGTTGCGCAATATGTTGTAAATAAAGAGTATAAAATGTGACTATAGTCATGTTTTGTCATGTCTACAGGGCTCTAATAATGCTTTGTTCATTTTAATCTGAAAAAATTAATTTGTCTACCCACCAACTATATGTGGTTTCTTAAGTTTATTATTATTATTATATTTATTTATTTATTACTGATTGATTGATTTTCTTTATTCTTGATTTGTTTATTTATTTTTCATCTTATTTTGTGTAGAAAAATAAAAAGTAAGATATTTAAGAACAGTGGAATGTTTTATCAGAGCTTTTCTTGTAGAAAATTGGAACCAAAGCAAAGTTTAAACATTTTTTTTGTTTTAAATAATTTATTTTTTTTTTTGCGAAAACCTGATGCGGGCCAGTTTCACCCAGACCTGAGCTCCAGTGGCCCCCAATTAAATTGAGTTTGAGACCCCTGGTCTAAATAATTGCCTATAAAGGGTTGAAGACAGTAAAAAGGACTGTTACTATGTTACTGTGAGTACTGTATATCCCTAGTGATATTAATTGTGGGAAAGTCTTAACGTTTTATGCATACACAGTCCATGTATTACTCGCAAAAAGCCTCAGGCGGTGCTTGCAGTGAGCATACATAACACATTTTCTTTTTTTTTGTCTCCTCAGTCCCTCGTGTCCGCCCGGAGGACATGCTGCAGGAGTATGAGGTCTTGCTTGGCGATGAGGATGATGAACTCAACGATGACGCAGGTAAGTCAAAATGGCAAAGACAATCTTCTGTGTTGTCTGCATGGTTTAGAGCAAAAATTGACCGTTGCGGCTTGCATTGTGACGCCTGCTGAGACTTTTGCACCTTCACCTACAAAGAAATGAAAAGCAATTTTCACACTGCAGAGAAAGTCGCTTAGTATGTTTACATGCACCAAAAAAACAGCTTGTAAATGCAATTTATTCGACAGATCAAACCTACAGTAAAGTCTCGTTATATCGATATCGGTTAAAACGAATTACTACTTATTACGATACTATTTTCATTTCCCGGCAAATTTCTAGTCTTTATGATATAATTAGTTCCGTTAGTACGATACACGGTTATTATGATAATCCGGTTACTAGGATGCTCTTTTCATCTCCCGCCAGCCAATTTGGTCTGCTTATATCGATACAAAAGCAGCTTAAATCAATCTTTGCTTAAGGATTTCAATACCAAAAAAGAACACGGCGAACGGCTGCTTCCAGTCAACTTTATTTTTCACACTTCCACCACCAGAGTGCAGCACACACACTGGAAAACACCCGTCCCTCGCGGCTACCCCTCCGGGTGGCAACACCTTCCCTATCGATAGTTCCGGGGTGAATTATGTCCCGGTAATCACTACAGCGTAAGTTTATTTTTATTTACTGTAGTACAAAATTTATTGTACTACAAAAGCATGCTAGATACGCAATCCATGAACTCAAGGAGAAAATTACATGCCATATCAAAGATCCGCCCACTTTTAATGCAGTTCGGCGCAGGATCGGATATATGGATAGTCCGGTTATATCGGTATTTTTTCCGACTCCCGAGAATATTGATATAACGAGACTTTACTGTATATTATGCAATACGAAACTGGTTCTCTTTTGCATATAAGCCAGAATTAATTGTGGCCAGGTGGGTCAGGAATTGTGTCAAAAATTAGAAAAACCTGCTGTATGCTTTGAGCTAAGCTAATATGTGTCTATTTTTCAGTACTTGTTACTTGAGCTACGATTTAAATTGTTGCTCATGACTGTAGAAACAAATAGACGCTGTGTTTACCATTCATGTTAATTAAAGATATTATTAGTACAGTACATATAAATGGAGTAAGCCCAATGGTCGTACTTTGTGATGTGAGAAAATAGCCATCAAACTGCAAGATCTCCCTCCAACTATAAACATAGAGAATACATACATTTAGTATATTTATGAATATGAGTGTTCATGTACATTGTGCATGTATATCAGGGGTGTGTACACTTTTTCGGCATGCAAGTCAAAATGATCTACCACTTATTTTATAACATACATATTATGTATGTATACACACTTTTGCATACTTACCTAAATATATCTTGTGGTGTACCCCAGGGGTCAATTTGAGGACCAAAACTGTTTAACCTATACTGCATATAAATGATGTGTAAAGTCACAAGAAGACCTAAAACTAGTACTAGTACTTTGTATATGACCCTACTGCATTCTAGTTCAGGGAGAACAAATACTGCAAGAGCTAATAAAGAATGAATACATTTAAAACGGGGCTGCACGACGGTCGAGTGGTTAGCATGCAGAACTCACAGCTAGGAGTTTGAACCCGAGTTAGAACCCCAGCTAAGGATTGAACCCGAGTTCATCCTCGGCCATCTCTGTGTGGAGTTTGCATGTTCTCCCCGTGCATGCGTGGGTTTTCTCCGGGTACTCCGGTTTCCTCCCACATTCCAAAAACATGCTAGGTTAATTAGCGACTCCAAATTGTCCATAGGTATGAATGTGAGTGTGAATGGTTGTTTGTCTATATGTGCCCTGTGATTGGCTGGCCACCAGTCCAGGGTGCACCCCGTCTCTCGCCCGAAGACAGCTGGGATAGGCTCCAGCACCCTCGCGACCCTCATGAGGATAAGTGGTAGAAAATGAATGAATGAATACCTTTAAAACATGGTTTAAAAAGAACAGGCTATTCCTGAATGTAAGCAAAACTAAAATAATTTTCTATTGTAATATTAAAAAAAAACAGTGAAATAGAAATAGACAGAGTGAGCTAAATCTGCAGGTCTAAGTTATCTGAGTTCTAGTGCGGGTATATGGGGGGAATACGGTCAAAAATGCACTTATTTCACTACTTTTATTGCAAAAACGGTTCGTTAGCCTGGTCTTTTATAACCTGGTTTCCTTAAATGTCATCACTATGGTGGCGGCTTCTCTTTTGTCATTACATGCTGCGACTCTGTATGCAGAATGTACATCATTATGGATAAGAAACAACTATTTTTTTTAATGCTACTTTGCAGAAAACCTACCCAATTAACTACCAGTTGTCCATCCATCCAATTTCTATGCCACTTATCCTCACAATATCTCTTCAGCGTTACAAGACTCCATGCTGTTTCACTTCCTGGTTGCCTGCACAATCAGAATCAGAATTTATTGTCATTTTACATATAGTAGAATGAAATTGCAGCAGTTCCATTTTCAGTACAAAATATAAGAATTAGAAGAATAAATAATAGTAAATTTACATTGTAGAAGGACGATTGGTTGCCTTGGTTACAATTTGTTGATGGAGATGATGGCTCTAGAAAAGAAACAGTTGTTGTACCCTGATACATCTGTATTACTATTGCAAATTTGCAAGCAGAGTTCTTCTACTTCTGCCACCTTCTGCACTTCTGCCACCTGGTGGCCAGTTTTTCTGGTTTAAAACTGCACCAAATATTCTCTCTTTTATTGTCTGTTATCGTCACCTTTTTTTTCCTCTCTCAAAAAACATAAAAGACGTATAAATGCGTATTAAGAGGTGTTTTTTCCTGTTCTTATTGCCACCTAACCACTGGAAGTCGCTGTTTTTGTTCACTTGTGTTTGAATATTGTGCATGTTCTTCCTTCCCCTTCGTTAGATTCAGGCTTCCTGAGCTGCTCCTTTGACGATGGCCTTTGTGGCTGGATCAGGGATGAAGGCGGAGACGTGCACTGGGAGACGACGCCTGACCCTGCAGGTAATTGAAGGGCCCTCAAACAAACAAAAACGTTGTTGGGGCAATCAGTTGGCGCAAACAGCCATGTTCCATTAGTGTAACACAATGTACACGTATTCATTTCGCTGTCAATGACAGGCCGGGATGAGGATTTGATGAGGGGAAGTCAGAGGCGAGTGCTTTGGATGTAAAGTCATGCAAATGAGAGACCCTCGGGGCTCAAATGACCACTGTTGAATTGTCTTCAGATGACTCAGTGGTCCGCAAAACCTTAACATAAGCACAAACTATTCACTCTTCTTGGCCCACGCTAAAGTGTTTCCAGGAAGCCCTCAATTCACATTCATGCTTGTTGGCACAAATAAGAATAGAATAGAAAATTCCACAGACACATTTTTACCCAACGTCTAAAGCAATGGCATGAACACACATCAGCCTTGTGTCTTTTTTTTTCATTTAAAAAAATCGTGAAAAAACAGTTTTTCTCTTAGTTTTCCGACCTTCCACTTCTAAATTCACAGTAAAATATATATTATAAAATATATCCGTCTATATATAAACACATTGCTGGTTGTCCATAGCAACAGGGGGCGCCAGGTACTATTTAAAGGAGCCCTATTATCCTTTTTCTACTTTTCTGACCTATACAAATGTTGTATTCTCATGTTAAACGATGCCAACGTTTCAGATAATGAGGTTTTGCGCATTTGGAAGTGAACCCTGAAAGACGTTTGGGATGGTTCAAAACACTCAGTTTCAGAGGGCGTGGTAAAACTGCCCATTTGTGATGTCACAGATGGGCAGACTTCCTTATATGGGTCTATATATGGTTGTATGGAATAAATTAAAACAGATCTTTTTGGCAGGAAGCACAAATCAAAGGAAATGCAACTGGAATAGGTGCAGATTCTGGAAGATCTAAAAGGTTTTCTGTGTGGGTTATTGTGTGTAACTGCTCTATAGGAGACTACAACTCAATAGAACTGAATAGAATAGAATTTTGGTGGTTCAGAGTTTAGTTTTAGCTTAGTGGGGGTTACTGACGCAACAGTAACATTATTATTATTATTATTATTATTATTATTATTATTATTATTATTATTATTATTATTATTATTATTATTATTATTATTATTATGCCTGTAGTAAGATAATTATTATTTTTTTAAACCGTAAGAGTCAAGTCACGAAAGTCAACGTGTAAAAAAAAAATCCTTGTAGAATTACAAATGCGGGCGGCACGGTGGTCTAGGGGTTAGCGTGCAGACCTCACAGCTAGGAGACCAGGGTTCAATCCCACCCTCGGCCATCTCTGTGTGGAGTTTGCATGTTCTCCCCGTGCATGCGTGGGTTTTCTCCAGGTACTCCGGTTTCCTCCCACATTCCAAAAACATGCTAGGTTAATTGGCGACTCCAAATTGTCCATAGGTATGAATGTGAGTGTGAATGGTTGTTTGTCTATATGTGCCCTGTGATTGGCTGGCGACCAGTCTAGGGTGTACCCCACCTTACGCTCCGAATTTTGTGTTGATGTTAATTAGTTTTTTGCACTCCCCAGGCGGTCGCTACCTCACCATACCGGAAGTGAGCAACAAGAGGACGGGACGGGGGGCGAGGCTCGTCATCCCGTTGGCCCCTCCCTGGAACGAGGGCAACCTGTGCCTGTCGTTCCGCCACAAGCTAGCGGGCCACCATGTCGGCATGTTGCAAGTGTTCGTGAAGAAGGGGACGCAGTACAATCCATCCGTGTGGGAGAGCACGGGGGGAAACCGCTGGAGGCACACCCAGATAACGCTGTGGGGGAAAGGCCTGGAGAGCGTAAGTATTAGTTTTAACATCCTTAGTGGTCATAAAAGTGTAAAAAGTTGTGTTCATCAGAAATGCAGCATTGAGGTGATGATGTGATGTGCTGCCAACAGGTGGTGCTGAAGGGCGAGCGTGGGCGGGGTAGAAGCGGCGAGATGGCGGTGGACGACATCTCCCTGAGCAAAGGCTCCTGCACGGACGAGTTTCTGACCCCAGAGAGGAAAAGAAAATCATCTCAATGAGACAATGGGACTTTTGTTTTCACCTGGCTGACGCCCCCGTGCTGCCGACCCAGTGAACAGCACACGTGCGCTCATCTCGAGACATAGACTGAACTCAGCATCAGCATCGTCCTATGGGGACGCCTGCATCCATGTGGTTACCATGGAAATGTTCTGCACCTACAACACTCCTCGCTAGGGTTATATCAGTGATGGCCACTGGGGGTTTCATTCACTTCCTGCTCTGATTAGCAAAACATGACAGCAAGGTCCCAACAACAAGAAAGGCATGGTCAACGAGTAATTTGGGCAAACAGTACTTACATACAATATCAATTTACAAGAAGTACAACATTATAAGTAAAGAAAGATGTGTATATTTATGATAAAACATGATTTAAATAAAATAGAATTAATAATTACAATACAACGCATCGCCGTGAGAACAAGGATTGAACTGCAGCAACTGAAGATATGATATGAGAACAAAGATAGAATTTCACAAGGAAAAAAAAGTCGTTAAAAATTAAATACAAAATTTACATTTTATTTAATTTTATTTTAAAATTAAATACAAAATTTGCATTTTTTTTTATTTAATTTTAATTTTTAATTGCTGTAGATTAAATCAGAAGAAGTAGTAATATTCCAAGTACACTTTATGAGGTTTATTGCGGGAATAACGTATATTTATGACGACACTTGAACCTTTAAGTTGGGCGATAGCTGGAATAAAGTTGTAATTTTTACAATAAATAGCAACATGAGAAGTAGCATGAGATTTTAAGACACAAAAGTTAAGCGGTACCCGGAATAAAGTTGTATATTTACGATACATTTTACAAAAAAAGTAGTTCGATTTTTTTTTTCATTGTGGCTACATCACTATTTCATCTTCAGAATGTTGGTACAAAAACATCAAAATATATCACCTTTTTTTTGTAAAATTATGACATCACGCTTGAAAATTTTTTAAATGCTACTTTTTCTCCTTATAATTTTAATTTTAAGTTTATTTAGTAAAAAGGGTTTTAACTGTTGCAAACTGTACTGGTGCATCATTAAATAGTGCACCTTCCCTTCTTGGTAAAAAATTGTTTTTAATCACAATTTCTGTTCTCGCTATTGTCCGAAATAATCCAAGGTTTTATAACGCTTGTTTATCAAGGACCATTTGTCATCCGGTTACCACTCTGCAGGTTTTATAAACTGTATTACACAGCTGTCTAATAAAAAGCACCTATCTCCACGTTTGGTGAGGTTTATCAGCTAAAAAAAACACTCTGAAAATGTGGCGATACGTGGTTTTGTGTTGACAATGACTGTAAATGTATTTGTGTGTACATACTCTAATGTCTGTTTTCCAGATTCTTACCTGTTAAATAACAAAATAATAGCAAAACATTCATGACTAGAAGGGTTTTGTGTGCTTAAAAACTGTAAAGCACATATATGATGTGACTATGAGGACAAAGGGCACCAGATGATGGTGTTTTGACATTTATTTGTGATCTGCATGAAGACATTCACCATATTCAAATTACCATAGATGCAGAATGTAAATAAAATGTTTGACACACACACATAATTAAGTCTTTTTCTTTTTTAATGTTGATATTGCTGGTATTATTAGTAATATAGTCATCCGTAGTTCAAACATCACTCCCTTGCTATGTGAGCGGTGGCCGTCCACCCTGTGGGGATTCCGTAGTGTGGCACATTGTGGTGTAAACAAATAATAATAGCAGTGTAAAGGTGACTATAGGGGTGTTATTTCATGGCTACAAAGCTCTAATGGTAAAAGTCGTATTTTGAAAGTCAAAAACTATTTTTTTTATGCTCTAACTATTTTAGATTCATTTATTGCAGAAGGATTTGGAACCAATTAACCCACAATAAACGAGGGACAACTGTATTGCTGCAATGAGAAAAAAAATGTACATAACCAGATCAAAGTTCAAGTTTTAAAAAAATCCTTGTAGAATTACAAATGCGGGCGGCACGGTGGTCTAGGGGTTAGCGTGCAGACCTCACAGCTAGGAGACCAGGGTTCAATCCCACCCTCGGCCATCTCTGTGTGGAGTTTGCATGTTCTCCCCATGCATGCGTGGGTTTTCTCCAGGTACTCCGGTTTCCTCCCACATTCCAAAAACATGCTAGGTTAATTGGCGACTCCAAATTGTCCGTAGGTATGAGTGTGCGTGTCAATGGTTGTTTGTCTATATGTGCCCTGTGATTGGCTGGCGACCAGTCTAGGGTGTACCCCACCTTACGCCCGAAGACAGCTGGGATAGGCTCCAGCACCCCCGCGACCCTCGTGAGGAAAAGCGGTAGAAAATGAATGAATGAATGAATTACAAATGCATACCAATTTTTGTCAAATAACATCAAAACAACCTCAGCTCCATGAGTCTCAAAAACAATTAAAGGTACCAGTGATAGCAAAGAGGAAAAGTGTGCTGATAACCGTAGAATGGGACTGTGGGATGGAATGCAACATAAGCAAGAGCTTCACATAATTACACAACACTTATTAATTATGCTCACATAATTACACAACACTTATGAATTATTACTGCTGAGCATTCAAAGGGTGAGTACTTAGGTACTTGAGTTTTATTTTGTTTTGCTTATTTAGAGGTTCTGCTGCAGTTTTTAGCATTGCAATCATAACACAGGCAAAAATGGTTCCTATGACACAATATGAGACCAAAACACAAACAGGCTAATTTTTACTGTTACAGATGTTACAGTAAATGTTATACTGTAATATTTTTAGATGGCCACGCTGTTCTCAACATTGTTTGGATCCAAGTAAGTGTAAGGGATTTCTAGCTCCTTGTTCCTGTCCTTGATGGCGACACTGAACATGTTGAGGTTCTCTTTAAAATCCTTTTGCAGCTGGCGGGGGATCTCCTCGGTGAAGTGGTCCTCTGGGTAGTGTCCCAGAGAAACCTAGGGACACAAGGAATAGCAATCGTCAATGCTCCAATTCACGCCTCTGTTTTAGATGCGGCTGTAGGCAACCTCCTGATGTAGTTTTTTTTTTATGAACTCCATAAGATGCCAGTCGCTGCATTTGGAGTTTCATGAGTGGTCAGCACCCAGCAGCTTTATCCACCTCCGCATTCACTTAAAATGTTGGTGTTACACTTGCTATACGGCTAATGCTAGCTGAGCACTTAGCTTCTTACCACTATTACAACATTGATTTTGCTGCCTTGAATGAGCATGTTGTCAACAAAAAAGCTGTTTACACTTGCCACACGGCTAATGCTAGCTGAGCAGTTAGCTTCTTAGCACTATTACATTTATTTTGCTGCCTTGAATGAGCATGTTGTAAAAAAAAGCTGTTTACACTTGCCAAACGGCTAATGCTAGCTTCGCAGTTAGCTTCTTAGCACTATTACAACATTGATTTTGCTGCCTTGAATGAGCATGTGGTAAAAAAAAAAAAGCTGTTTTTCCTCTCCACTTTCTCATACACTCCAAATCATTATTTAAGTTGTTTAATATTTACAGTATATTATGAACTTTCACACTTCGTAAACAAGTCCCAATATCGCTCTTGTTTTTGTTTTACTACCTGCACTTAGGCTTTGAAACCACCAGTCTTGTCTCCACCAATCAGGTCTCTACTTCCTGTTTGACTGATGTGTGTCGTCATAATCTCGCGACTGAGTCCTTTTTGTTTGGTTGGCGTCTTTTGTGGTGATTATGTTTAATTTGCATTTTTTTATCCGACCTCCTGCCAATACGTATGGAATTAAATTTTCCAAGTGTGGTGTGGACTTTTTTTCAGATCCTGTTGTTTTCAACTTTTATGTATGAAGTGCTCGTTCTTGCAGTTCCCCCTCCGCTCTGCAGGGGGCAACAGTGAGGTGTAACCGTCACAATGGAGGTAGAAGCGGGAGGTAGAAGAGGAGAGGACGGCTGGCATTTAAACAAATATGGCGCTATCAAATCTGGGGGGGGGGGTTAATAGACACTGATAATGTAATTTTTCACAGAGACTGGACTACAAAATATACTTTGGGGAAGCCTATGTGTTTACTTTGTAACGACGTAAATGCTGTTTGAATGACTATAATCAGCGGAGGCACTTTCACATGAAACAACACAACTTTGACGCAGTTCAACCCTCACATTCCACTTGATTATTGTTGAAAAATGGGGGGTTATGGATTTTTACATTTGGACCCGTGTTTTTGGACTTCATTGGCTTGCTGCAGGTAATAAGAATATGTTAACATGGACTAGGGCTAAAGATACTACACGGTGTGTGTTTAAATACACATCAATTTGTTTTGGTGTTTTGGCTTAGGTTGAGCTCGTGCAGGGATCAACAGACTGTGGTCCGCGGGCCACATAAAGCAAGACAAGCATAGTAATCTGGCCCACCGGGCTTATCCAAGTTATTTTTAACGTCAAAATTGTATAGCCAAATCAAATCAAATTACGACCCCTGTTGTTTAAGTAAATCCAGTTGTACCACTCTTTCATGTCCATTCTAGGCCAATTGAAACTTTATTTTTTAATAATTACCCATTTTGGGGGGCCAGTGCTTGTAACCTTTTGTACATTTTGCCATGAAGTTTCGGTGTACTTACAAAGTCTGACGACTGCCTGCTGAGCAGCCAGAGTGTTGCCATCCCCTGAACTGTTACATTGATAGGGGGTAACGTTGCCAACATCGTGGCCTCGGTTGTTGTCCCCTTTTCTGTCGGGGGAGGACACCGCAGGGACGGAGGGCTGTTGGGCATCCAGCCGCCATAATCAAACTGCAAGGAGTGGGTTTTTGTTTGTTACAAATATATATATACATATATATACCTTCATAGACAATACAGAACAAAAGGATGATTCACCTGTCCACTGTTTACAGACGCATGCTGGCACGAGGAAGTGAACATCACCATGGTGACAAACTTGATGAGCTCAGGCACAGTGGTGAAACTCTGAGGTATGCCTGGAAAGGACACAGACAAGACGACCTCACTGCAAGACATTTTACAGGTGGGTAAAATCCACACATACATCATCTCACAAAAGTGAGTATCTCCTTCACATTTTTATTCCAATGGAAACTTGGTTATGAATCGTCATTAATTAGTTCCAGAACCGAATGATTTTTTCCCATAAGAAATATTATAGTTTTGTACATACATAAATGATGAATAAAAGGGATAAATTAACATTTAAGTCAACATGATAAAGACACAATGCGGCAGCAAGATCAACACAGAGACCAGCCTCCCTTAACCGGAATGGAGTCAAAGAACGTTTCAAGTACCAGCATTTGATAAATACAGTAAAAAACATTACTGAATAAAATAAATAAGTAAGTTTAATCCCTTTTATTCATCATTTATATACATATATGGCTGGTTTATGCATGTAAAGCTATATCCTTTTTAGTCATCATTTATATACATATACGTATATCTGGTTTATGCATGTAAAGCTATAATTGTAAAACTACAAAAACGTGTTTTGTGGTAAAATTGACTAAGCCACTGATGACATCATAGATAGCTGACTTACGGTTCCTCCAAGCTAACAGGATGCTAACCAGGACACATTAAGAACAGAGTTGGACTCTGTATTATGAACCATGGCGGACGCTAACCGAGCTGCCAGTGGGCACAATGATAGAAAGTAAACTTTAGAGTAGTCAGTGTACAGCTTGTACTTTGGTATACACGCAGCATTTATTCTCCAAACACTGTCAATCAAATCACCTGTTTGAGGCTGGGAAAGGAAGCCATGTTCAAAAATGTCCCCGATCCAGGTCTGCAGTTCAGAGTCTCTCAGGACGTCATTGTCATTTTTGTAGTAGTACTCGAGCACTCCCTGCACAAACCTGCACAGAGAAATGTTGTATTATTATACAGTCATCCTGTTAAATACTTCATTAGTGACTCTCCAATATACGGTGAACATGCTGTTATTTATTTATTTATTTTGAAAAGAGGATACTCGAGGTGAGTCAGTGGCACCAAAAGTGTGTGTGTGTGGGGAAAATAGCTGTCTGTGCATGTGTAAATGATATGATCAATAAGAGATGCATCATTGATCAGACACCCCTCTGCTCTGTCAAATCCTATCATTTATACATTATTTTTGTGTTTCATCGAGCTAATGCCCTGCTGTAGTCAAATAAAAGAGTTCAGGAATAAATAAGATTTAGACACATAAACATTAAAAATAAGATAAAATGAATCAAGTCCGAGGGGGACCTGATTCACCCACACTTCAAAAAGTACTAAGTACTAAGGTAACATTTAATAGTTACACTTAATACATACAATGCCAAAAACAGCAAAATACAAACAAGCTTAGTCAAAATGTTGCACTTTTCAAAAATAAAATGTGAAAGCAATTAAATTAATTCACGTTATAATAATTTCAAATCGATTTTTAAAAATGGGTTAAATTCAAACAACCACGAACAGATTAGCACACAATCACAAATAGCATTTGCATTTGTTGCATGCAATAAAATGCAATGTCATACTTGAACATGATGCTCCAGATCCGGAGCCCATCATCCCTGTAGTAGTAGTTGGGCACATCCTGCATGCCGCGCTCAGCAATGTCGTCTGGGATGCATAGGGAACTATACGTAATGGCGGACTGCGATCTCACCAGGATTTTGGTCAAAGTCTCTCCACCAGAAGCTGCAAACTGAGACAAAGTCCAAGCAATACATAAGGGAAAACTATAACACATTTTCATAAACGTCATAAATTATTATTATTTTTTACCATGGTGAAGACTCCACTGGGGCCGATCAGTGTGGATCGAGCCATTTCGTTGATCTGCAGAGTGTAGCGAGCGTGGGGTACGAGGAGCTAAAGGGAAGGGATGGAAGGGAGGAAGTGTGAAAGTGCTCCAAGTTAAATACTACACTCGAAAAGCTCCTTACCTTGTAGAGGGGATGCACCATGGGCAGGTTGCGCAGCAACGACACCGCAAAGACTTCGGCCAGCAGGTGAGTGCGCAGCAAGTGCGAGTTGAGTTGGTGCTCGGCGAAGTCGGCACTTCTCACAAATATCTTTGCCGTCAACCAGTCGTAGGTGGAGTCGTTCGGGACAAAGATGGGGTTGTCCTTACCCGGGGTCTGCTTCAGCTGTGGGAGGCGTAATTGAATTAGGGATGTACATTCTGAGATGGGTACTGAACTCCTGTTTCCATGCCAGTTTTGTATTGGGCAGAATTAAATTGAATCAGCAGCTGTCCATTGCATCAGCACACCATTTAAGGTCATATAATTATCAGATATTAGTCTCAGTGGTCCCATAAAAGTGTATTCAAAGTTTGTTGACCCAAATCTAGCTTCCATGATGCTGGAATTCATTTTAAAATAATTAAAAAAAATGTCACCTGAATGGCGATTGGCATCAGCTTGTCGTTGGGTGTCTTGTGAAACAGGACAAGGGGCGCCGCTATGTACTGCTGCATCCCTTGGACTATGTTTCCTGGCAGCCCGTCCAGGTTCTTGTAGTCGCACAGGTATATGTTGCCTTGCTGTTTGTTCAGAAACAAATCTAGATTCTTATATTGTCCAGTTGGATGGCAAATTAGTTACTATGTCTACTACCTCCAACTCTTTAGACAAGTTTGAGCCCTCAGGGATGGCGACCATGTCATTGGTCACAGGGAAATTTGGGGGCAGACTTTTGCAACGACGAATCAGAATGGGGTTGACCCCATTTAGATATTGGTATCCAAATATATGATCCTCTTTCCAGTGTTCCTGGATGTAATCTGAGAAAGGAAGCACCATAAAATGCGGTCATTAATGCCTGTCTATGGACTACAATGTACTTGACATCTACTGGACTTCATGCATAAAATTAGGAGTTGTATGATGCATTTGACACAATTGGTCAAAGGCACTTTGGGAGAAAAAACACTCCTTTTGTCTTCACTAGACCAGATTTGGTCCCCCCGGTACCTGATAAGGGGGTGTCTTTGTTATGGAACACTTCGTTGATATTATCGAGATTCTTCCAACTGTCGTTGTTGTCAACCAGCCCCTTTAGCTTCAGCTCAGCTACCCTGGAAAACAGAAAGGTTGCTAGTGGACACATGGAACCTCAACGTTACAATATTTACTTCTTGGTAAAGGGACACATTTTATGTAAGACAAGACTATGAGGGCAACAAGATGGAGGGCAGCCAACCAGTAGAGGTCACCCATATAGTATATCTTTTACCCTGTGGTCGCTGTGAAGGCAAACTGCGTACTCTTGGTGAAGGAGAACTGGACCTCATCTGGCAGGTCAAGAGGACCATCTGACTTAATGGTGTATGGCATGCCTGGGTGATATAAATCCCAGCTGTTGGGGGAAGGGTGGCGGCATGAAGGTTAATTTATCCATCTGTCATACATTAGAAATGTAATAAAGTAAAATAACTCTCACTTGTAGTCTATGCTCCGCTGGCTCAGCTCTTGTTCTCGTGCATACTGACCAAGAGGATTGCTGTCTTCAAAGATCCTCAGAGCTTTCAGAGGAATAAAAAATGGAGGTTATGTGCTGGTGTTAAATGAAAGCATTCATATGATACGGCGGTTAACCCCCAGTAGACAAACTACCTGGACATATCATAATGCATAATCGTATTGCCTGAGTTTTATTCATTCATTCATTCATTTTCTACCGCTTATCCTGACAAGGGTCGCTTGTGCTTGGTGCTGGAGCCTATTCCAGTTGTCTTCGGGCGAGAGGCGTAAGTAATAAGTAAATCAATATTAGTGTTAATATTAATATTAATGGCGTTAAACCTCTGATGATGATCTTTTCCGGAATTTTGGTCGACCTTAATTGTTCCCATAGATATGAATGAAAATAGAAATAATCTGTTCCAGGGTCAAGCAGGAATCAACATAATCCCTTCTACTAACTGTACAAAGACTGTTTTAGGTACCTTTTAGAACAGGGGTGGGCAAACTGCGGCCCGGGGGCCACATGCGGCCCACCAAGTGTTTGAATCCGGCCCGCCAGTTGCTTTCTAAGTATTTCAACTTTTAACATAAAAACTGGCCACATGACTTGCAAGTGGAATGTCTTATTTAGTTAAAAAAAAAAACAAAAAAACTAAACTAAACTGTCAAATGAAATGACATAGTTTGATGTGGTCTGATGTTTAAAGTGCTCCTGAAAAAAGGGATATGAGAACATACAGCTGATAGTATAACACTTTTACACATAAAATTAGACAAATAATTCAAGGAAAATTATAAGCATAAAATAGTGTGTGTGTGTGTGTGTGTGTTAAATATATGTTCTGGCCCCCCGGGCAATTTTGTTAACTCAATGTGGCCCACGAGTCAAAATATTTGCCCACCCCTGTTTTAGAACATACTTGACTGTGAAGTGTATAAAGAAGTTAAGCACCATACGTCTATTTTCTATACCGCTTATCCTCATTAGGGTTGCAGGGGTATGCTGGAGTCTATCCCAGCTGTCTTCAGGCGAGAGGCGGGGTACACCCTGGACTGGTGGCCAGCCAATCACAGGGCACATATAGACAAACAACCATTCACACTCACATTCATACCTATGGACAATTTGGAGTCGCCAATTAACCTAGCATGTTTTTGGAAAGTGGGAGGAAATCGGAGTACCCAGAGAAAACCCACACTTGGGGGAGAACATGCAAACTCAACACAGAGACGGTCGAAGTTGGAATTGAACTCGGGTCCCCTAGCTGTGAGGCCTGCGTATTAACCACTTGCAAATTGACTATTTTCAATTTGGTGACGTAAAGATATGGTAAAACTGAGCTTAGATTTGACAATATATACAAAATTCAAATAAAAATGAAAATGTGGCCATTAGAACAGTGCAGTAGGTGATCTCTGTATTCCGGCACACAAAGAAACCCACCTTTGCCCTCTCTGTAACGGTGAGTCTCGCTGTCAGAGATCCAGCAGTAGACAGGGAAGGTATAAATGTCGCCCTCGGGTGATTTGATTTCCACCTTGTCTGGGAACCAAGCATCACTAGGGAGAATGATTAATTTTCGTTTGTCTAGTTCTATCAGAACCAGCTGTCCAAGGGACTTTTCACAAGTCACAGTATAAGTAGACACCTACAGGGAAGAAAATGACAGGAGTTGGAAGGACAGCAATAAAAAGAGATGCACTCAAATGCATCATGGGTGTAAGAAATTGGTGTGTGTGTGTGTGTGCAGGCTGTGTAAATAGTTGAGACGTCTTCTGATGTGTATTTAATTATTGTGTGTGCAGTTCTATTTGACATTAGCTAGACGTGTTGACAGGAGGGACAGTATTGTTACTTTTGATCAAGCCATCAAGGCTGTTCCAACTGTTATCTGTGCAGATCTCCACTCAGCTTCAAAAAAGCATTGCATCATACAGTGAGAGGTGTGTCTGATATTATGTTACATTACTTTACTCAAGTTTTTGTTGAGGTGAACATGGGAGGGGCAGGGGAAAACAAAAAAAATGCACACCAGTCTAAAGCTCGGGTCTCAGGGTACATTGTCATCATTTCAATTTCAGATACCCTATTTTTGGCACAAAACTGTAGATATTATGTAATTAAATTGTGCTTTTGCCAACTATTTATGTCAAATTGTGAAAGCAATGTGGCATAAAAATAATTAACTGCATTCAGCAAACTTATTATGCATCCAGTTTGCACAGATTAAATGTACTTGTTATTACTTTGAAATAAGACACTTCCAATACAGCAAACAGTTATTCTGGCATATATAGTGATATAGTTCCAGACTTACTGATCCTCTAAAGATGACCAAAGACATCAACCACGTGCGGTCACTCTCGCCTTCTGTTCCCACCAGTTTAATGTGGATGTTGTTCAAGGTGGTGGCATGAACACGGTCGCCAGTGTACACGGTCACCTCGTAAACCGCCATTGTTAATCCGTAATGAGGATTTTTCAAAATCGGTCTTCGTTCAAATTGACTCAATAGGCAAAATCTTCCCCTCTTTATACTATATGCCAAGTAGTGGGAGGTTCCTGCAACAGGTTTTCATCAGGAATGTCAGACGTGTAAAAGCAACGACAGCCGCAGGGTTGCAACATAAGATTTCTCAAGAATGATAGGGACTTCTACCGTCAAATCTCATGCAACTGCATGTACTTGAAGTCATCAAAGAAAACCAATCCATCTGGTGTGGCAGGTTAGTTGGGGTCACGGGATGAACCTTTTTCCCGCAACCATTAAAAGGAGCAGCTCATTAAAAAAAAAAAAAAGTAAGCAATGAGAGATTGTTCACATTAGCTTTTATTCATCAACATAAAAAAGGAATTGATATGTAAACCAAAGAAGTCATTTTCATTCAGTAAAATTAGTTTGGGGGAAAAGTGTATTTTAAAGGTTCCACGGTTTCCTTTTATTAATGAGCCAAGCAGGCATTGGTGGATCCAATTACATGTCTTTCCCCGCCCAGTCAGATCTGAGGGGAAGGGACTGTTAGGAGTCCGGTGGGCTTCAGCTTGTTGATCCCTCCATCCAGGATGCAAACCAATGGGACATTCACCTTGACGAGGTGGGCCGCAAACTGGGAGGAAATAGTGAAACAAGAACGAATGAACAAGGTTCCTACCAGGAAACAACCAGGTTACGCAACAAAAAAAGTCAGTGTTGGCTTGTGAGCTACTTGCTAATATATGAAAAACAACTTTAAAGGTGTTTTCACATGGGTGTTGTTAAGTGTAGAATTGCTTTTTGCCTCAAGCAGATACCAGACAAGCAGGATGTGTTTGGCAGGGATAGCTTGTATTTTGGGTGGACCATTATGAATGTGGGTGGGGACTTTGTGTGCACAACAAACACACTCTCTCAAAATGCAACCCCCCCCCCCCCACACACAAATAGTTCAGGTTTGATTATTTTTTTTTCGTTCTTACATTGCTTTGTCTCATACAAGTAAAGATTCTCAGTCGACCAATCCACTGACAGTGCCTTGTCACTTTCCATCTAAAAGGAAATATGATGAAAAGTGGGATGGTACTTTTTGGAATCGCCACCATCATCAGCTAAACCCAACCCTTTGTCAAAACAGGGTTAAAATAACTTACCAACTCACTCACTCCGAGTACTATAACTTATTTTCATTTTTTTTCCTTGAACTAAACCAAACTGTAATGCTTGGTTGAAATGGCTTATTTGATCTTGAACGCCATTGTAATCTTCATTTAAATTTTGATGACAGCAAAGTCAATGTCTCTTATGCTCTAATGAGAAGCAGAAGCGTTGTTGCGTCCGCTGTTGCCTTATGCTGTGTGTTCCTGGATGGCGACACTTCAATAAGATGGGGAAACCAACGTAACGGAAACCCTTCTGGGATTTTACCATCTTTCAGTTGCTAATGTTTGTCACAAACTGCAGCAGTGACAATAGCGAGTTAACTGTCTTTCAACAAACAACAAAGCCCTAAGTAACCCTAACCCAACATAAACTGTCAAACAACCATTCACACACGTTTTTGGAATGTAGGAGGAAACTGGAGTACCCGGAGAAAACCCACGCACATATGGGTAGAACATGCAAACGCCACACAGGGATGTCCAGCGGACTGTGTCGCCAACATGCTAACCACTAGGCCACCATGTGGCCATTCGTCTTACAATCCGTATATTATGCAATTAGAACAATCGTCAGGTATTGGATGGCGGGAAGTCTTCTTCTTTGAAACGATCAATATAGTAAGAGAAACAACTTCCTGCAGAAAGCAGAACTGCCTGCATGACGATCCCTTCAAGGGCACTGAACGCCATATTTTTTCAAGAGAATGAAGCACCTTCCAAATTGGGCTGTTGCCTTGAAGCTATTCTCCCTGCTGAGTTTTTTTTCTAGCTTAACCAAGGCTAATTTATGCCAAAGAGATCACAAAAGAATATTAATGATCCGCTCTGTAACACTGATGCAAGCAAAGGTATTTTTACATACAATGAATCATACAGGATGCTCTTATTATTACCCTGCAGTTAGACATCAGTGTAGCTTTGAGTGGAGGTTATTTACTATATCGCATCCGTTTCGCTGACCCAGTGATTCCCAACGATTGCGTCGCGCTACA
The DNA here is from genome assembly GCF_037039965.1 of Doryrhamphus excisus. Classification (NCBI taxonomy): domain Eukaryota; kingdom Metazoa; phylum Chordata; class Actinopteri; order Syngnathiformes; family Syngnathidae; genus Doryrhamphus; species Doryrhamphus excisus. The sequence continues at coordinate 16,960,154 of NC_136365.1, forward strand.
TTAGTGAGCTTTGGGAAATCATACAATTTTACTTGATTTTACTAAGTACCTTAGAACCTTGTTCATTTTTTTGTACGGGCATATGGTGAGCCTAACAAACTAGTAATCGAGTGCCCAAACGAAGCATCCACACATTGGTGGCTCTGAAGAATGCGTAGTGGTTCTTTTAGAGTTGGGACACTATAGGCAGATTTTGCAGAGGAACACCTTTAATCATATTTATCATGTGTGTAGGTGGTATATTTATTCATAGAATGCACAGAGAACGATGAGCAACTCTGAGTCTCATTTCTTCCACCAGCACTGTGCACACTTTACTGATGAGGCGTTCAAGCACATTGTGTAGTCTTTTTTTTATTGCATACAAATGCTAACTAAGCCACTGTAAAGGTTCCCAGTTAACAGGTTGCAGGGGGAGCAATTTAAGGGAGGCACGTAACAGGAAGTGAGCCTGGTCAGCATGTGTAATGATACCTGCTGCTCAAGTTGACAGTAAAGTGCAAGTGATCAAGTATACAGCTCTAACCATCCACTCTGTTACGTTTGTAAGCGACTTGAGTGAAATGGCATCTGCATGGCTCTGTTGTGTGTTGACTGCAGCCAAATCTTATCCCTATAAATGTGAATTATATGAGTACATATTTAAAGTGATAGTGTTTGTAATTTGACTTGCAGATAACAGCTTCAAATGATGCTGTTGCTGCTGCTACACAAGGTTGGAATAAGGACAGACATGTTTGTGATAGTCACCTGGAATGACCTACCTTATTTGTTAGGACTAGTGTTGGATGAGCCTCAAGGCCTCTATACTTGTGTTGGCACAAAACCAAAGTTTGACAAAGCACAAAAACTCCAGCGGAGAACAAAACTGTTCCTACCCAATTGTTTAGTAAGGCTAAACAAACTGTCAAATCTTCCACTAAAGCAAATGCTTTCTTACCACAGCAGCCGTCTTTGCGGCATGACTGATGATGATGACGACCCGTCCACCGTAGTTCTGGAGGATCCCCGTCGCGGGACACTGCAGCACCTCATCATTGGCACCGAATGTTGCACTGTAGGGGATGTTGATGCTGCCGGACATGTGACCTCTGCTGAAGCTGGTGGCCGTGAGGTTAAAGAGCGCAGGTAACCATGCTTGAAATGATCATAGCTTCCTTTTCTAATCAATCTAGTATTCTCTAAATTAACATATGAACCTCGTAATAATTGCCTTTCTACATTGGTCAGGTCTTAAAAAGCACAATGGGGTGTAATACATGACAGCAACCAGCTGAGGTGCTGTTGATTCAGCCTTAACTAGTTTACAACATTACAGACACACAGCAATATTCCGTTTAGTGGGATTCTAGCATTAAAATAATTCAGTCCATTCAAGTAGCTCCTCCAGTCCTAGCTCCTTCAGTCCCTTGCAAGGATCAACTAAACCACTTTCGTGGCTGAAAAAAATTCAAATTCCTTGCTACTTTCTTGGTCTTGTCACTCATTCATCCACCCATCCATCCATCCACCCCAGGGTCACAGTTGAGCTAGCCTCAGCTGACTTTGGGTGAAACAGGTCAACAGGCAAACATATTGAGAAAAACCCAATCACATTCACACCTCATCTGAGTCTCCCAATTCAAACCCACATTCATGTTTGGAATGTGAGAGCAACCCAGAGTAGCCAAAGGAAATGCAGGCACGTATGAGCAGAACATGCAAACACCACACAGAGATGCCCAAAAGGACATTCTAAACCTCAGAGGATACTCCTCCGCACTGCGAATGTCAACAGCAATCATTATAGGTTTGCTGCCTTTGGTCCTGTTGCTTCCGGGGAATGATACCTCGCACAGGTCGATAAAGTCCTCCGCTGAGATGCGAGGTGACACTTCGGCTTTCAGGTCGAACAGCGCCAGCGGCTCCCGAGACTGCAGGAGAAATCAGATAAAAGTGATTCTGAATATCTTGGAATGAAGGACGAGTCATGACTTGACGACAGTGGATATGCGTCCATCCATTGTTCTACACAAGGGGGTTTCCAAAGTGTGACAATGAGCCACTAGAGAACATAATGCAGTAGGGTTGATCCTGCTGTCAGAAAAACGGCTTTTTTGCTAGTCTATCACAGTATGAATAAAAAAATAATTAATGTCTTAACTTATCTTAGCAGGTTTGAAAAAGATGCTCTTTACAGAGTCATTCTAAGGTCACTGGCTGATAACCTCGAGGAAAATAACATCACATCTGACACTGAAATCTTAACGTATGATAGCCTACTGGCAGTCAAGTCAAAAACATCCACATCAGATGAATCATGTTTTTCAAATTAATAAATCAAATGACCGGTATATCTGAAATATGTCCATTTTTATTTTATTGAAAGAAAGTGTCAGGACGGGGTTATACAGTATATTGGTACATATTTACTTACCCACGCACTTGCCACGACAACATGCAAACTCCACACACAGCGGAGAATCAAACCCACTCAAAACATGTGCATTCCATTTCAATTACATGGTGTCTTTAAACGCAATCCCTCATTGCACAATAACAAGGTTAAAGTGTGATTCAAATTGTACGCTACTGTATACGTTTTAATTTGTATTGTATTTAAATACATTTAAATGCAGACTATATGACTGCCATTTCAATATGCATTTACATACAATTTGGAACACTGCGGTTCAGGAGTTCTGATGTTGTTAACTCTGTGCCAAGTGCCTAAAGGGGGAGTGATAAGAAAAAAAAATGCAAGTCTTATTCCTGGGTAAAGTGGGAGAGGACCCAGTTCTAAATGTCATTTATCTTTCTGTTCATTACATACAGTAAAAAATTGGTAAATTGTTTTACATAGTTGCTCATGGTGATTAATCATGATCATGATGGATTGTGATTAATTAATCTAAAACCTGTGATTAATCTGATTAAAATTTTTAATTATGTGACAGCCCTGCTAAAAACATAGCGTGATGTTTCCATGAAATATTACCGTTTTTCCATTTAATTCTTGTATTTAATGTTTTATTACTACATTTAACACGCGTTCTGTGTACAGTGTGAGTGACTTAGGAGTTAATTTAGGCATAAGATCTGACTTAGACCAAAACTCGACACTTACACGGTCTAGGAAGAGTACTCGTACTTATCCTGAGGGCCATTTGTATGCTTATTTGTACAAAGCTCTCTATTTTTGTTTAAATGTGTAGCTTGCACTCCACCGTGGGTGCCAGCTATCTCCCACAAAGTCCTGGCATTCGGAGAAAACACAAGAACAAAATCTACAGTTTCATAGGAATGCAGTCTAAACTAAAGAAACACAGGAAACCTGTTATCTTTCTAAGTAAAACTTCTGGTGCATCTCGATTCATCCAGCTGTGTAAGTGAACACACTACGCCTAAATGAGGAAGATTACAGCTACCACTCGCATACCCGGAAAATTGAATAAACTAATTTGTTTTGGGGGATCTTTGTTTTGCACTTTAATATGACAGACATAAAAACTCATATGAGGGCGGTATCTCAAGAAAAAAAAAAAAAAAACACAAAGTTCCTACTTTACTACCCCAATGGCAGTCAACTGCACTTACCAAGTCATAAATGTTTGCTAAATCAATCATTTTCCAGCAACTGGTGTGTTATTGTACTCACTAGGTCCGTCTTCGGGAAATCCTGGTAATCAGACGAGTAGTACGTCACATGTTTTCCGTAGCCATTCTCACCAGAAACCTTCTGAGGCTGCGCATGTTGTCTGTACGTGGCGCTTTTTGGTGTGTAGGAGAAGAGGTTGATGGAGTCACGGACGCAGCGCTCAATATCAATTTCTGGTCGGATGGAGGGGGAAAAACATAAAAAAAAACAAAGCATCAGTTGGAAAAATTCGGACACCCCATGGAGTTTTTTCACATGATTGTACGGAAAGTTTTTGTTTATGTAAACTAACCTTATCCCTTAACTGCTGCACACAAACAGATGCACCCCTACTGTGTTTCCTGTGCTATTATTTGATATTATTATGACACATGATGACGCTGTTATTAGACCAAAATGCACTAGCTTGATGCTAATTTTCATTGGAAATTTTCTATAATATATAATAATATAGTGACCAGTCGAGGGTGTACCCCGCCTCTCTCCCGAAGACAGCTGGGATAGGCTCCAGCAAACCCCGCAAACCTCGTGAGGACAAGTGGTAGAAAATGAATGAATCAATAATAATATAGTATACAATAAGAGGAAATAAGACATAACAGACACGCACACGAATAATATCAACGTTTCAGTGGCTAATGTAACATAAAGCAACATTACTGACACCTAGTGACCATTATAGAACACTACATATCAGTCTTTCAATGGTTTTTGTTATTTTTTGTTATTTTAGTTAAATTGTCCATTGTTGTGCTATAAAATGCTTAATTTATGCCCAGAGTACATACAATTTGCTTAAATATGCATTTTTTATACTGCTAATAGGCTATAGACAACTACAAAATAGTTATAATTTATTAATATATTTGGAAAAACTGTGATAGAGAGACACCATAAAATTTGACACGCAATGGACAACCGCACCTCCTTTTTCAAAAAGGTATAAGTGACCAATAAAAAGGTGTAAAAAACTGTGTCCTCACTCAGGGGGTCATGACAGAAAATAATTGCGAACCACCGCTTTAGGGTGTTTTACCAAATCACCACTAAATTTAGAACACACCTTTAGGGGACTGACAAGCACTTGTCTGTAACATTTGAACAAGAGTCGTTCAAAGCATCTTCAGCACAGAGCAAAGAAGGCGCCACCCACAAATTTTTAGATATGACAACAAGTCTCTAGCACTTTCCCAACACAGTCAAACAAATCAGTCACTACCTAACTCTGGGTTGACGATGTAACCACACGTTCCCTTCCGTGCATGTCGACAGCGACTCTTCATCTAAATATACCACTAAACTGCTTGTAAACGGACTGTTACTATAGTGCTGGCTTGGTGTTCGCTGCCAATTCTGCAAGCTGATACAAGCCATCGGTTCTGTGCCCAGTTTCGGTCACAGAGACAGATACTAATGTCCCATGAAGGGAAATGCTGCTGCATCATCAGTAAACACATTGCAGACATCCCCTTTCTGCTCCAATGTGAATCAATGAAGTCTCTAAACAAGAGAGAGTTATGGTCGGATCACTTGGGGCTACAGACCAAACACAATGAGATGGATTGACCACAAGTGGCAGGCGGAGATGTATCACCTGCTTCCAGGCACAACGTTGCTGAACAGGTCTTATCTGTTTTGTTTTGTTTTTTACTGACAAGCTCTCTTTAACAGACCTTAACACAAATAATGATGCTTCCTGAAAATAATTAAGATGCTGTTTATCTATTCATTGCCCTACGTTGCTTCTACAGAACAATGTCTCAGGTATTCAAGCAGCAACAATGAGGGTGGCCACTGTGGACAGAGAAGAGTTGGCAAGGGCCGAGACTCTTGGCAAAAGAAAGCTGACTGCAGCTTTAGGCTGACATTTTAACTTTATAAGGAGAAGCGGATTGGCCTTATCCCATCTGTCTCAGTCATATGAACACCCAATGAAATACAGACGAGTGTGGCAATGCTGTGTGGAGGCTGGCATCTTTCGGTCAGAGAGCAGACCAGAGCAACAAAGCAGACTAAAAAGGAAATTTTATCCCAAAGGCATGGTATAGGAAGTTCATTATGAATGCCACACGCTTCCTCTGCATCAAAAACTATTTTTTTTGCTGAAGTAAATTGCTTTGTGCCAGTCCCACAAAGACACAGCTTACTGCAAAAACCCTAAGGCAACAGCGGACCCCACTTGGGATCTGAATATTAACTGAGTCGTTAATAGCTAGCAACACATTGTTGAAGACTAGCACAATGTATCCCACTGCACGCACCTCTTGTGGATTTTCCCATGCCTTACAAATATCGGAGATAAAAGTACCAAAAAGCTACGACTACCTTCAGTTGCGTATTTATATTTGCAGCAACAAAGTGGCGCAACCAACAGGGCAATCTTATATCTGCTTGACCAATGAGCGACCATCACCAGTCACTTGCACTACGCTATGTATGTGTGTGTGTGTGCATGTGTGAAAAATGTCTTCAAATGGTCTTTTCTTTGTAGCGGTTATAGCACTTTTTCACCTCCAATACGTTTGTATCTAGTGTAGCTATATCTAGAGCAAGGGTCTCAAACACTCGGCCAAAAGTGGCCCGCAGGACACTAGTTTGAGGCCCCTGCCTTGATACGAAAGTTTAATGTTAGTGCGGCCCGCGCAAGTTTGATATGGATGCTGTATGGTATCATGTACCCAGAAAAAAATATTACGTTTGATTAATGTCCATGTTAAAGGTTAAATAACTGTTAATAGTTATCCTCCCTATCCATGTGGAAGTGGTAAGTTTTTGGCTATTTAAGTTTAAAGGAATAACTTGAAGGCTATTGTTTAGGTCGCAAGCTCTCTAGTTTGCGAGTTAGCATGTGTCACAAGACCCTGCAGTTGCGCAATATGTTGTAAATAAAAAGAGTATAAATGTGACTATAGTCGTGTTTTGTCATGCCACAGGGCTCTAATAATGCTTTGTTAATTTTAATCAGAAAAAAAATAATTTGTCTACCCACCAACTATATGTGGTTTCTTAAGTTTTCATTATTTGCCGTTTTATTATTATTATATTTATTTATTTATTACTGATTGATTGATTTTCTTTATTCTTGATTTGTTTATTTATTTTTCATCTTATTTTGTGTAGAAAAATAAAAATTAAGATATTTGAGAACAATGGAATGTTTTATCAGAGCTTTTATTGTAGAAAATCGGAACCAAAGCAAAGTTTATTCATTTTTCTGTTTTTAATAAATGCGTTTTTGTTGTTTTTTTTTGGAAAACCTGATGCGGCCCAGTCTCACCCAGACCCGAGCTCCAGTGGCCCCCAAGTAAATTGAGTTTGAGACCCCTGATCTAGAGCGTGTTGGTGCTTGGGGCAGGCTGCTAAAATCGCATTTACGCACAGGCTTAAGATGAATTTGAAGTAGAAAATGAGGAGGAATTGGAAGAGGCAGAACGGCCATGCTTGCTTTGGTTTATGAACTTGAGCTTGTTTGCTAACTCTGACCATTTTCAGGGACATTTGACAAACTTCATAAATAATTCCGCGTTATTTACATCTCCTTAATGGCAGCGTTTGTACATCAGGTGTAAGTTAGACAGTCACCTGGCAGGTCAGAGAAAAGCAGGATGCACTCGTTGAAGCCATTGGCCAGGAGGCGGTCCCTGAGCTGCTTCAATATGGCCACGCCGATGCAGAAGGGGAAGGAAGAGTTCCCCAGCAGTAGCGTGTCCCACAGGTGGAAGATCTTGTGCAGTGGAAACACGTCTGCAGGGAGGATTTTCGTGAAAACGATTCAAAGAAACGCAGAAGCAGCATGAGGGACAACGGTGTGTCAAACAATGGAAACACTTTGTATATAAAAAGGCATGATTTGCATACGTGAATTATACATCGGCTGGAGCATGGTTGTTTGCACAAAAAGAAAAGGAACCCAGAAAAGGTTGCCTGGGGGAGATGTTTGATGTGGAGGTGCTTTGCTGGGAGAATATTTAATGTACCTCTTAGTTTGTGCGGCCCTTTGCAGGTATTTTATTTATATTTATATAATTCCTATTTATTATCGGTAGCACCTATACCTGTTTGGATCCTTGCTGGTTTTACTGACCCCTGGGGGAGGAAGTCAGTTAATCAATATGTGTGTGTGTGTGTGTGTGTGTGTGTGTGGACAGTGTAGCCATGCCGAGAGGATATATGCTGTGTATGTACGTATGCATGCATGTGTGTATGTGAGAAGATAACCCTGAAGCCTTGCTGATCCTTGGACGGTGGACATTAGCAGTCAGAGCAGTACACCTATTGCAGGACTCTGCCTCAGGGGGGTTGAGAAGGAGGTAAGAAGGTCATGCTTCACACTGTCCATCACTACAGCACTCTCACTGTGCGTGCGTACGTGCGTGTGTGTGTTTCTCTTGCTGTGGCTACTGTCCTATGGTCACATTGTTGGAGATGAGATGACAGCGGAACCTCTAAGGTCGAACATAATTTTTGTTAATTATAGATGGGGTGTTTATTTACTAGGCTGAATGGAATGGCCTTTATTGTCATTATACAAGATGTAAAACGAGATCGGAGAGCTTCTCCTTCCAGCGCAATCAAGTCAAGTAAAAAAAAAGTATTCAAAAAGTAAAGTAAAAAAAGACAGTTTAACAAGATATATCATCTCTGTGTGGAGTTTGCATGTTTTCCCCGTGCATGCGTGGGTTTTCTCCGGGTACTCCGGAGAAAATGAATACATTTAAAACGGGGCTGCACGACGGTCGAGTGGTTAGCATGCAGAACTCACAGCTAGGAGTTTGAACCCGAGTTCAATCCCACCCTCGGCCATCTCTGTGTGGAGTTTGCATGTTCTCCCCGTGCATGTGTGGGTTTTCTGCGGGTACTCCGGTTTCCTCCCACATTCCAAAAACATGCTAGGTTAATTGGCGACTCCAAATTGTCCATAGGTATGAATGTGAGTGTGAATGGTTGTTTGTCTATATGTGCCCTGTGATTGGCTGGCCACCAGTCCAGGGTGTACCCCGCCTCTCGCCCCAAGACAGCTGGGATAGGCTCCAGCACCCCCGCGACCCTCGTGAGGAAAAAGCGGTAGAGAATGAATGAATGAACAAGATATATACAAGATATACACATAATATTGCACAGGAGCAGATATGTGTTGCAGATATATTAATTTTAGTGTAATGATGAATGGGTCTTAGTGCAAATAATGAATGATGTATACAAATGAGTAAGTTAAAAACGTATTATATATAGCAGCTTTTTGTGATTTAGCATGCATGAGAAAGTGGAAAGGAATACATAGCCCTCTTTGACCACAAATGTTGTACGCAAAGGAGCAAATTGTTCAACCAGCGTTAGGGTGAGATGAGTTCATTGTACACAGTACAGCAAACGTATGTATGAGTTTCTCACCTTCAGCTGTAACATGACCGACATTTAAAAACTGCAGTTTGCAGCCATTTTGGAGGTGCATGTTGTTTTTTAAAAAATGTAATTCTAAGCTGGTGACAGACAGCAGCATTAGCGTTCAATTCAAATGTGCTCGTGAGCATCTTGAGGGCTGTCGGTCAGTTCCCCCCCCCCCCCCCCCCAAGCAGCTTGAAGAAAGGTCAACAAAATATGAATAAATCAGCCAGTAGAGAAGCTTAACTTATCCCCACCGGAGCCACTGACCTTTTCAGTCTCATTTACTCATTGCTCCGTTAATGGAAGCAGACTCTCACAGCATCCACTGATGCTAATGGACTGTGCTCACTGCCACATCACATCCATACTGTGGGACAAAAAAAGAGCTTAACTTACGTGTGAACATGGTCAGGAACCAGGGAATGGCATACAACTGTGAGAGACAAGGAGAAAACATTTTTAGAGATAAGGAAGCATTTGTTCTGCACAAAATGAGCACAAAGGAATAGGCTTAGTCAGTGACTGAACACTTGGCTGTAAGCCCTGGAGGAACAGACAGCGAAAAAGGAGCAAAACTGCTGACTTTGATTATGAGTCACAATTAATCTCATTATGCCAATTTGTAATCTCTAAATCCCCCCCCTTGAGGACATCTATAAAAGCTAAATTAGACCACATGAATACACACTTGAACGCAGTCGGCTGCTAATGAACCGCCTGTCCACACACCTGCCAGGTGTACCACAGGCGGCCATTGCCGGCTTATCTCAGCCAGTTGGTTGACGGCTAATTGTGAAGGAAGCTGGGGAGGGCTCCGTCGACTTGCTCCGTGCACACCAACGATAAGCAGCGCCGGCGGCCGCAGCCTCAATTTCACACGGCAGGACGGGAAGTCAAGCCAGATTGGATTAGAGGGGGCGTAAACGGCACACCCGGGAGGGGGAGACGTGGCCAAATGGAAAACAACCTGAATTAAACCCCCGGTGATGTCCTATGTGAGGTCTGATTTTGGCCTTGGGATACATCGTAGAGGACACCAAGCACACCACAAGACGTCATTGAATTATGCTAGTTGTTTTTGCTCTGACAAATCACAATTTACACCCATTCAAAAAACATTGACAGCTGTGGCTGTAGGTAACCTCCTGATGTAGTTTTTTTAAACATATTTTTAGAATCATTAATAGTCAACATTCCTTTCCACTTTCTCAAGCACTCCAAATCATTATTAGGGTCAAAACATTAAATTGTTCAGAAATAACCGCCCAATTCCAGTTCTCTTTTGCTTCCAATTAACACCTTGTCCTCTTTGCAGGCTATAATTAGAGCACTTTTCATCTACAGTATCATAACCAATTAAAATATGCCTAGTGGGATACATGGTACTCATCTATTACAACCAGGCATTTTCACATTTTTCAGAAATATGGCTTACAAATATGTTAAAATCTTTATTAGTGAGGATAGTCCAACTGGGAAATGTAGTGATTAATACTCCCTTAAGTGATATGATGATTGAGTATATTTCCCGCTGCAGTGATGTTGTGTTAGCTGTAGTTCTGGATTAGGTTCATTGTGGAAATTATTATTTATGGTGTGTAAAGTTGAATTACTTGGATTAATAACAAGCATTCCAACACGATTCTCATCCATGAAAAAAAACATTCCCCTTGAAGTAGTAATGCGGCATTTTTTGCATGCACAGTCTAAAAATTATATAAAAGGCAGATGTTTTAAAAACAAAGGCAAAATAGATGAGGCACACACTTAGCAAACACAATCAGCCGGTGCAGTTTCACCGGTGGAGAAGCTGAAAGGAGGTAGATTAAATAAATCCCAGACTCATCTAAGATAAAACCTCAGTCACCAGCTTGTAAATATACACACTTTGTTACGTATCAGCGTAAAGCAAGGCTGCATAGAGGAAAGTGTAGGGCAAATAGACCATCTTAGGGTACACAAATTCATACAGACTTGATCAAAATCTCAAGACCAGTTGAAAATTGTTAGAATACAACTGAAATGTTTTTTTTCACCTGATCAAAAGTTTAATACCATAGGCTATCAAAGTCCAAATCTGCTCAAAATTAACATTTTCTGTCAGGCACATAGTCATGCCTCCTGATAGCCAAAGCTAAGAAGCTCTCCCGACCATCACAGTTTACGGGAAAGGCTAATACACCTCGTCTATTCTCTTTTGGAGATTAACTGATATTCCAGTCAAACCTACGTCCGGGATGAAGCCGATCTCGTTGAGGTGGTTGCTGAGCTCTGGGTCGTGGAAGGCGATCATTTGGGAGAAGACTGTCAAGTACTCTAGGGGGGGGAGAGGAAGCAAGGATCATCTACTGCTGACTTTAAACTACACTTTATTGTATGGCTGGGTGCACAAATACCAGTCACACAAATATCCAATCTAAAATCACTGTTAATGGTTCTGTTGTGGACATGGTGGAACATTATTTCTTTACTTTTTTACATTTCATCATGTCCGAAACGTAGTAGGAAGAAGCAGAGCTTATTTGATGCTACCACCTGATGCCTCTACAATTACTTATAGTGGGTTCACTTCCTGTGTTTATATGTTGGGAAGAAAAAAGAAATTGAGAATGTGTAACAAAACAGTAGATAACTTATGTTGTCACAAAACAGTAGAGTAGTAGTCACGTATATGAAAAACATTTTAAAATACTTTTTTTTTAATAGGAGGGACACAATATAGAAAGATAAATTAAGGGAAATGCCCTGTGATTGGCTGGCGAATAGTCTAGGTTGTACCCCGCCTCTCGCCCGAAGACGGCTAGGATAGGCTCCAGCACCCCCGCGACCCTTGTGAAAATGAATGAATGAATGAAACTGACAAATATTGTATAATGCGAATATGTATAATACGTCTTTAATAGGACTTATGTCTATACAGTGTATCCATACATTTGATCCAGTATGAGGTTGGCACATAAGTGCCAATTATGAGCAAGAATTGGAGTAGCAACAGTAGCAGCCATTTTATTTGCCAACTTAGAATTTAACATTTGTTTATGTTGTCTTGAAATAATCAACATTAAAGCTCTGACCAGACAGATAAACATAAGCTGACTCTAAAGGCCACCTAAGAGTGCAGAGATGATAATAGCGCTGTTCGTAGCTTTTTATCAGTCACGCAGGAACCGTTTGGGACTTTTTTTTTTTTTTTTTGCTGTTTCATTTATTTCCCTATCGCTACATGAGGCGCCTCGGCTGCAGAATCCATTAAGAAAGATTTAAATTCGTTTTCACAGCTTAGAAACAACACGGAGCCAAAAAAATGTAATCAACACTGAGCAGCTGGCCCGTTGCTCTGCTCCAGATGATGATAATTTGCTTTTGAACTGTGCTCCTCACCCTACATTTGCATTTTTCTCCCTCAGCTTGCTGGAGCAGCCCAACAACATAACACAAGGATGCGGCGGAGAGAAACGATAATGTAAAGAAAACAATCTCCAAAGGCCTTGAGATGAGTATCACGGCAAAGACACAGGAATAGAGATGATTCTTTTTGTCCATCTCACCTTGGATGACGTGCGAGTTGTCTTTCAAGAAGAAGTTGTAGAGGTATTTTGGAATGAAGGCGGACATACAAGAGTATGCCAAAGCTGGGAAGAGTACAAGGATTAACAAAACGACATGAGACAAACACACACATTGTACAATACTCAGCAACAAGTTTAGAATCTTACCCTCATTGTCAAAATTCAAGTAAAGAAACGGGGCGCAAAGTGAATCCAAACCTGGGAGGGGGGGACAAAACATTTTACATTTTACATACAATATTGCCCATTGCACAATAAATTCTAGTTTCTATTCACTACATTTTTAGCTAATGTCACAATCTTTACGCTGATACACAATTGCATCTTTGTACTTTTAGAAGAAAAAATATTTTATATGAATACAAATTTTTTTTGAGTATTCGTACTTTAATCATAGAATTATATTCTTATAAAATTACATTTTGATCATGATTTTTTTTTTAAATGGCAATATCCATCCATCCATTTTCTACTGCTTATCCTCAAGAGGCTCGCAGGGGGTGCTGGAGCTTATCCCAGCTGCCTTCGGGCTCCCTGGACTGGTGGCCAGCCAATCATAGGGCACATATAGACAAACAACCATTCACACTCACATTCGTACCTATGGACAATTTGGGAGTCACCAATTAACCAAGCATGTTTTTGGAATGTGGGAGGAAACCAAAGTACCCGGAGAAAACCCACGCATGCACGGGGAGAACATGCAAACTCCATACAGAGATGGTCGAGGGTGGAATCAAACTTGGATCTCCTAGCTGTGAGGCCTGCGTGCTAACCACTCTACCACTGTGTCGCTCAAAATGGCAATATGAATTTTAAAAAATCCAGTTTAATATATTACAAATTGTAGACAAAAAAATGGAGAGAAGGGAGAAACCATCAGTTAACATGGAGTTTGCGCTAACTTGGCTAATGCAAACCAGTACAGGATTGCCCCCTTGTGGCCAACCAGGCACAGCACACAATGTGTAAGCACAGGTGCAACAGGTTTGAAACTGCTGAGTAAACAAAACTGAAGTGGCGCTAAAAATAAAGTAAGATGATGATGTGTATCAGGCTCGGACTGACCCTGCCAGTAGACAAGGTCGGGATGAGAGACCACCCAGGCTTTCAATACCCGCCTGAACTTAACGTGACCCTGTGGAGACGACAGCAGCTCATCATACTGGTGGCACCGCGGGATGTCCACTTCGATCTGCGGGGCGACAATATGCTCTAAAAGTAAACACCCCAACTCAGTCATTTAGCATTCAACTAGCTGTTACCTGTCTGTCAGTTGGAATGGGCGTATCCTTGTCTATGCTTTCGTATTTGGCCTGAATGTCCCCCTGTATGGAGGAAACAACCCATTCTCATCCAAACCTGAGAGTGTTTTGACATTGACATGTAAAGTGCATACTTTTATACCTCAATGCCCAGCAGTGCAGCCCATGCCAGCCCACGTACAAGAGGCGGAATATCCACCCTGGCTTCTTTGCACACAAGGTTCTTCTTGTAAGGATACGCCTAACAACACATTTGAAAACAAGTGACTTTTAAACTAATGACGACATACTCCCTTTAAAACTGTGCATTACAATATCAAACAGAGCTAAAGTATGTGTGTATGTGTGTGTACGCAGGTGGACGAGACCTTGAGTAGCCTGTCAAAGAGGATGATGCGGATGAGCTGGTACTCGGTGTCTTTCTCGCGGATGATGAGCGGCAGTGTGACTGTAGCAGACAGCTCGTTGGCGCTGTTGGAATGCGTCAGATTAGATTCTCTGCGGCGAAGAGATAGAGAAGAAGGTACGTGCTGTGTCATTATTCAAGTTAAAATTAACGATACAGGTAAAATAAAGAGACATTATGGCAAAGGATGACTCACTCGTCCTCCAGCAGAGGGAAATAAGCTTCTCCTGCCACGTCCTTCAATCTCTAAAAAGGGAAAGAAATATATTTTTAATGAATGACATTGTGTTAAATAATTAAATTATCAGTTTAGCCACAATAATATACATATATTGTTAAATGAATATCCCAACCGTGTCAATTAGATATGAGTGTTATTTTCCATTACATTACACGTTCTTACATTCCTGAGCTGGCACAGTGAAAGTGTCACTGTTGTGTCATCCAGTAAGAAACTCCGATCCCTCCACTGGCCAAATGACTCCCCATCCTCCAGGACAAAACTGCATTAAAATGTGAAAAAGAAGCAGAAATCAAAAGAAGAAATCAATAGACACTGTATTTAAAAAAAATATGGTTATATTGGGAGTTATAGGTTATCACATGGTTTGTCTGGTATCCGGCCAGGTATCATGCCCCCGCGTGCCAATTTCAGCCCGAGACCCCTGGGCCTGATACCAGACAAACCATGTGATGATTTTATTATCACATACTATTTAATCATGAGCTTATTATCACGTACTATTTAATCAAAAGACCATTTTGTTTCCAGAAAAATTTCAGTTTATTACATGTATTATATCTAAACAGTGTAAACACAATAATTGCAAAAATATTTCAAGAATACTTTCTACCAGTCTTCGTTCGTTCTTGCAGTTGATGAGCCATTCAGAAAAAAAGCTTGAGGTCGCCCTTGAGTTTCCGACTTGTATTTGCATTTTTAGTTTTTTCGATCATTTCAAGAGTGTCCTCCTCATTAATGGTGATAAAACGTTCCATTTCTAATATTCTGTTTGCTATTTTCCCTATTTGTCTTTCGCCGGGGGTGTCAACCACTGACATGTTGACAGAGCACAGACGGCAGCAAAACAAACGCTCTGTGTTCACGCTCGTGTGCTGTTCTCTGATTGGTTGTTTCACTGGCACGATACCAGAGCAGTGCGCTCTGAGTGGACAGCTACGGGGGCTGATACTGGACATGGTTAAACTCTATATTTTATCAGTATCACTGCCCTGGGCTTTGACACGGTATCATTTCAGCCTTTTCCCGTATCATTCATGGGTGGTTTCTAGGGTACAGGGCCAATTAATACTGTAGTATGTGATAATATTACAGTATTACCCACAGAGGATTACATACTTGGGCAGTGTGCAGATGGGAGGTTTGGATTGTATGATCTCCTTATTTGTCAGCTCCTTCTCTAGGTCGCCCCCTGCCAGGCACCACAGGTGATACACCTCGTTTATGGCCCGCTGGGATAGGTAGTCGTCATCAACATCTGTGTGTCACGCAAACAAAAAGGTTCAGACAGTTACTCCAGTTATCTGAAGGAGAAACAAACCTGCAGCAATGAAGCTAAGAACGCTGTCTCACAAGTTAATTCACGTAATATTTTTCAGCTGGAAAATGTGTTGACAAAGCCTGACGTTGTGTACCTGCACGTGTTTTAAAGTACAATCCTCTATAATGTATGGTAGATGGGTAATTACTACAGTTCAATAGAAAATGTCCTCGAGATCTTGACTATAGCTCCGATTTTCTGCTAGTTAGCAATCCCTGCTGCACTAAAAACATGTATTAGATGTAAGAGTCATATTATAATGGTGTCAAAAAGGCATTTTTAGGACTTATTTGTATTTTTTGGGGGGTGAAATGCTCCAAACCTTTGCACAAATTTGCGATGTCCTCAGGCAGATCCAAATGTGCACAACGTAGTGAGGATGAGAAGAGGCTCACAGGTTTTTGGAACGGTGTGTAGCGATAAGACACACCATCGAAGACTTTGTCCCTGAGCAGCTCGGCAGGGGTCGGCCTGTAATATCACACATACAGAAACGCAACATTAAGAAAAAAAAAAAAAAAAACTTGAGTGAAATCTACGTTATGTAATTTTTAGGTTAATTTTCTCAAGCGTCTTGATAAACAGGAAATGACACACCGTTTGGAAGGAAGGAAGGTCAAGCATTTCCGTAGTAGCTCCAGAACATTCTCAGGCAGCTCCTGTAAAAATGTATTCAATAACCAACTTTCTAAAATATGTTTCATAAAATTGGAGGATTTCAAATGACAGCGCTAGTTTGAAAACCTGGCTATCATGCAAGACTTCAGCAACTCTTGCAATATTTTATCATATAAGGGAAAAAAGGCCAAGCTTTAGGCGGTATTGTGCTTTAATGAAAAGCACCATACTCATATACTCTATGACTGATTAAATGAGGTTTAAAGACTACCTTGATGGTTTCCAGGCAACCGTGCTCCTCAGCGAGGACAGTGACGATGTCATCCATACATCCTAGTAACATGACATGCAACATCACAGCAGATATCTCACAAAGCTCACAAGAGCTTCTAAGGTAAAAGAATATAATCTCACCGAGAGTTAGCGTGAACTTCAGTCTTTCACTTATGTCAATACTGTGCAGCAGCCTTCGACCCTGAAACAAAAGATCAGGGATTGTGGAGACTTGACAAATCTAGATCCTCAGGATTTGTAATTTGTGGTTCTTACAGCACACAATTCAAAGAGCAGAACTCCCAGCGACCAGACGTCCGTTTTGGGTCCCGAAGGTCGGGGTGCTTCATCGTGGGAAGGATCACTTGGGTGGAAGGAGCCCTGAGCAATCACCTCTGGAGCAAGGTATGATGAGTACCTGAAGATTTCAAAATTGAGTTTCATAATTGGGTTTTTACACAAAATCGTATGCTCTATAACTGCTATTATACGTCTTCAAGTGGCATTTTTTAATGAGTATGAACTTCAAGACATACTTCCTCTTTTGACAGTGCAAAATGTCACACACAGACACTGGACATGGTTTTTGAAAACCCAACAATCCTTAAGTTTACATGGCGAAAGATGCTATCCTAATGAAGATACAGCTCCTAAAATCGTACAAAGTTTTGACACCTTTCTTTTTGCGATAAATCTACACAAAAACACTATCTTACCCAATTGGAAAATCCACATCAGCACCGTGATCAGTCATGTGATAGAGGCCAAACTTCGCCAGCTTGATGTTCCCCTACAGCCAGCAAGCACATCTTAATGTTGATAGCATCCCATCACACAGATGATTCAGCCTGAAGTTGATGCTACCTTGCAGTCCAGGAGCACATTGTTGACACCTAGGGCTCTGTGCACCAAACCATGTTTGTTTATGAAAGCCAGACCTTCCAGGACCTCGTAGGCAATCTGCAGAACCCTCTCTGGGCTAAATAGAGACAGTGTATTATGCCACCATAAGTCACTATCATTGCACACGTATTTATTCAAATAGTGCGTCCTAATTAAAAAAAAAATAACTGGTGGTTTTAATGAAAAAATGAGAGCATTATATAAATTTTAACAACATTCTGACCTGACTTTGTGTCCATGTTTATGGAAATCACTCAACCCTCTCTCGTAGTGTTCGGAGACAACAATAAGACGTTCTGTAGAAGTCAACAATTTGTATTCAGTAAGCACCTAATTCAATTATGATGCATTTAATATCAAGTTAATGCAAAGTGTACATACATTAAAAGAAAAATAGGCTTTTAAGTCCTACCATGCTTTCCTCTGGAGATATCCACATACTGGCAGAGTCTGGGATGGGTGATGGTCTTGAGGATTTGGAAACGTCCCAGGATTTTGATAGAGTTAGGCGTGAGCGGAAGGCCGTTGCTCCCGCAGACATCATGTGGAAGAGCCGAGGCAAAGAATGTGAAAGCCCCCAGCTGGGCATCTTTCAGGGGCTGCATCCTGCGTCATTGAGTGATGTACTTAGTCAGATCAATGGTATATGTTACAACACATCCATGACATAACATGCTGCTGTTAAAATGTAACTCCTACATTATTTGTCCCAACCAATGATGGTCATTTGTTTATTTCTGTGCATAACAATGCCTTACAATATTATATAAGAATTGACATATTGAGCATTAGGAGCAAGTAGAAATTGGCTGCATATGTTGAAATCTGTTTCCCTATAGACTGTCCACATGCTCATCTGATTGTACTAGAGCAGCAACGCTTGCTTAACTTTCTAAAGAACTTGACATAATAAATAGCAAACAATGTTGTGGCATCTTACAACAACCGGACATCTAGTTGTCACGTTTTGGAAAACAATAACTATTCTGATTCATTCATTTTTTACATGCTTGCGTAATACTGTCATCAAAGGATGCCACATGGTACATTTCCATGCTTACAAGTCACATGTTGCAATGTGATGCAATGTGGCAGTTTTACTTCTACTTATGCCCCCCCACCCCCCCACCCCCTTCAAGTGCCCACAGACCAACTTGCTTCATGAATGAACATTAATGTAACCATTTATGTGTTATGTATTTTTCCAGTCAGTAGGTTTGTCCTTTCAAGGGTTTCACATTATACAGACACAATGCTACAGATACTATGTTTACAATAATGTACTGTTGATCCATTATGCTGTTGAATTGTTTGTCCATTTTCAGCTGGTTATGCAATCTTATTCACACCTATTCCCACACTATTCCTCTACTTTTCATGTCCAGATTTGTGACAGACGGCATGCAGAGTACTACCTCTGATGTGGATCTCATTAGAGACCCCAGCAACCCATTGAGTCCACAAATGAATGATTTAATTCCATTTATTTTATTCAAGGCTACATGATATAAAGGCATATTGCTAACTATAGTAGCATTTGGACATCAAATGGGGCGAATTGGCTGGACCAAAAAGACCAGCACCAAATGTATTTCAGTCCACCCCTGTGTTATATTGATGTTTAGGGGTGCACGTATACCATTCTGTCGAACACATACTGTGATGCTGCGTTCAATGCCACAGCCTCTGAACACCACATCATGCAAATGTTGCTTTCCGGGTACGAAAATAACGAATTGAAAATACACATATTACCTGCGAAAGGTGTCGCTATTCCCGCTTGGCGAGAAAGATGCCTGTCAGTCCGAGAATCATGAACGGTTGATATTTTGTTATCTTATATGAAGCCCATTTTAAAGCTAACTATGGACGCAACAGTGAGTGAACGTGATCTCTGACGTCATTATTGTGCGCTCCACGCGATACAATTTTAGTATTTCCAGTTCGACTGCAATTATGGGACTCAAATAAAACACAAAATGGGGAAAAAAAATTAAACAGTTTTTTTAAATATTCTAATGTGTTCATTTTAGAGTCGACGAATTATACACATGCGATTGACTTGGACACGTCCAGCGATAGCAATGATATATATAGCATGTGGGTAAACATTGTTGAAGCCTCCACATTAGAAACAGATCTACGGCTTGGGTCCTAATTTAGTATGCCTGCGCCTGCCTGTTGGCCGCTGCCGTGTTAGCTTAGTTAGCTGACATCAAACCCTCTTCGCGGAAACGTGTAGAGGCAAATGCTCAAAGTCCATGTAAGTCTCCACTCTGTTAATAATCTCGCTTTTGAATGACATTTATTTTATTTGAATGTGCTGGAAAAATAACGTTAAATAGTAGGTAGCGTGAAATGAACACTGCCTCCGAATAAGACATTTTAATTTATGACCGCAAGCAATTGTCCTGGAAAAGCTCACACCAAGTTAGACAAAACATCTGTAGAGTCACATTTTGTGATATTAGATTATTCTTTAATGATATTATGAGCTCCTTTAATGATATTATGAGCTCCTCATTTCACTCAATGTCATTACAGTACATTTACCCAGTGGCAGATGGTGTATTTTTCATTGTCGAAGTTCTCCCCCACTGTCAAAGTAATATTTTGAAACGAAATTATGTAGAACATGAATGACTTTTGTGAAATCTAACCCACTGGAGTACTGTAGTATGCTATTTTAAGAGTGTAGCTCCTCCTCAAACCTTGAGGTGGTGCTAGAGCTGCAATTTTGTATTCACTACAATGAATTACAAGATCCGGACATTATGCAGTGTTGACATGTGATTTACAAATGGAATACAGGCAAAAACAAAGCAGATGCTAAATGGACTTATTCATGCCTCTCCAAATGAGATCAGCCTTCCTTGTTATTGCACTTCTGGTCCTGCTTCAATCAGTTAACTCTTTGGAAGAAAACAACTCTTTGATCCTTTTTTTTAAAAAAAAAACTCCAGCCCTCTTTAATTTTCTCCTCCCCAACATTTTGTTTGATCAAGAGCCTGCTGTTGTTTTCCAGCACCTCAATTTAAAATGTGAGATGTTTTCTTTTGTAAACCAGATCTTCAAAGTACACGTTGGCACTGTGAAGTTATTGATTCTAGAGCTGTTCACATGTATTTACAATGCCACCCGCCCTCAGGTTTGGTGTTCGTTCCTTGATCAAGATGTCAAGTCTCAACCCTTTGGCAATGCTGGAGCAGAGAACAGCTGAGGCTGACATGCTCATAGAGTACCTCAAAGAACATGTCGAGCTGCTCAAGGAAAACGCCAGTAAGTACACAGTATAGCCTCCGTTCTGTAGTAGGTTTGCTGTAGTTCTAAAGTACTGTATATGGTTTTGCTGGACAGTAACAAGAGCTTGCCTCCTTGCAGCCATCCAAGCCAACCTCAGAAAGGAGAAGAAACTGCTGGCGGAGAATGCCAAATTGCAGCAGGACATTGATGAACTGAAAAAGCAGCTGCTGGAGAAAGAAAGGAAGAGGGGAGGTATATATCGGATTGGATTAATATTTGTATCGACCATTACTCAAGGATGCAAAATTGGTATTGTATCGGAAGAGTTGTATCAGGACACTTAGTGCGTCTGACCTGTCCCTAGCTTGATGAGCCCATTATATCTATGTGGCCACCATTTAAAAAAATAAAATTAAATTAAATTAAGGCTTCACTACACGTCTTATCTTAAAGTAGCAAAGCTTGTGATTGTCAAAAGTCATATGATGAGATCTTATTTCCTTTGCCACAGTCCTGGATGTATCCATGCCATCAGTCCAGTGCTCATCCAATGCCGCTCCTCCCCAGCCTGCGACTCCGGCACCCTCTACCACCTCTGCTGCTACTGTCCGGAGTCCTCCACCAAGTGACAACAAAATGAAGCCAGAGAAAAAAGGTGAGAGATGGACAGCAAATGAACATTCTTCCCATTATGAATCCTTTTGAAGTCGTGACGTGGCATCAAATAACGTATTGATGGCTATCGGATAACATGTGTGTTTCATTCATTTGTTGATCTATATTTATAGATATATTTGATAGTATTAAAAGTGACCTTTCATCGTCTTTTGAAGGGGACCTATTATGCTCAAAGCTTTCTACATCTTCCAGAATCAGCACCTATTCCAGCTGTATTTACTTGGATTTCCAAAACAGTCTGTTTTAATTTATTCCACCCACGGTTCGCGTCGGGAATGCTGTCTGCTGTTATTGGTCACATGCCCAAGAGCTCTGGTACTTTCGGAATACTGCCGAACCCCACTTGATTATAAATCAATGAACCCTTCCTAGAGGTACTTGAAAAGTGGTTAGGAGCTACTGGTTGGAGACCCCTAACTTACCGTGTATGGTAGAGTGGTAGCCGCCACCAAATCCGCTAATTTTCTACAGTGCTGCAGAGCGGGGAACAGGGCAGGCATACACTCGCACACCCATATGGTAGTCGGGTCACTGTGATGTCACAGAGAGCTAGTGTTAGAAAAAAATATCTGAAACCGAGCATTCAGAGCCATCCTAAAGGTCTTTGAGGGCTCACTTTAACACAAGAATATAACATTCTAACATTTGTAGGTCAGAAAAGTGGAAAAAGCATAATCGGTCTCCTTTTAAAGCAGTCGAACAGATTCAACCATCTTTTGTTGAAAACATCATGTTCGTCTGGGAACATTTCTCATATAAGGTGTTGATGTGTTGTTTTTTTGTTTTTAAAAAACAGTATTTTGTGCAGCAGTGAACCCCCTCTCATCATAAAGCCTGAGTGAGTTTATTGGATTTCAATTGTTAAAAGTGGTCGAGTCAAAAGAAGTTGGGATAACAAAACGGGCATCTGCATTTGATTAATGTGCGTTAATCTTCAGAGGCCCTTTCGGTCAGCTGTTTACAAGGAAAGGTTTTGTTTCGCTTGTGGCTGCCACTCCATTTTAGTGGAAGAGATTAAATCTTATTCCTGGCAGATGCCCTTCTTTGTTTCATCTGTGCTTCCCTTCTTTTAGCCAATTGGTGTAGGGCTTTTGAAAAACATCACTGCACATTTGCTAGTCTCAAGACAATCTTCGAGATCATTTTAGTTCACATTTCTCTGGCGTAAATACACAAACTCATACTGGCTGTTGTTGTTTAACAGAGAAAAAGCCACAGCCAGCTCCAGCTGCAGGTCAGGACGGCATCAAGGTGGATGTGTCTCGCCTGGACCTGCGCGTTGGACGCATTGTGACGGCAGAGAAACACCCGGATGCAGACAGTCTCTATGTGGAGCAGGTGGATGTTGGAGAGCCTTCGCCCAGGACCGTGGTCAGTGGGCTGGTCAAGCACATACCTCTAGAGCAGGTAATTACTTTTTTTTTAGTCTCATGACATTACAGTTGGATTCCACACAACTCAGTTTGTGTTTCTACCTTGTTGTCTATTGAATAATGATCTGGAGTGCATGAGAAGGAAAAACATAGCTCTGTGACCATTTTATAGTGCACGCAGAGGTAATTATAATGATGCTGATCACTCATGACACTTCAAATGCAGCTACTGTCATCTTTTTAAGTTAATAAAAGGAGAATGTTGAATACAGCCATAGTTTTATTGGCTGCCTCATAATCCTCACTTCAAATTGAAGCAAAAATGTTCTGCCTCCTTAACAGATGCAGAACCGCATGGCAATTCTGCTGTGTAACTTGAAGCCTGCCAAAATGAGGGGAGTGACATCCCAAGCCATGGTCATGTGTGCCAGCTCTCCAGACAAGGTGGAAATCCTCGACCCACCAGGTGGTGCCATACCGGGAGACAAAGTCACTTTCCAGGGCTTCCCAGGTAACCTTTTTGACTCCCAGCAGTCTGTTGTCCATGTTGGTCAATCAGATTATGAATCAGAGTAAACTTTGCATTCTTTAGTGAATAAATAACCTGTAACAATCTCAACAATGCACCTACCGAACAAAACAGCAATTCTTAAAGAGGATCTATTATGCTCATTTTCTGTATTTTGTTGTGGTCTCATAGAGCAGCTACACACGATAACTGATTGCAATTATTTCGGAAAGGAACTATATTATTTTGTCATTGTCATTTCTGAAAATGAGCTTCACTATTTGCAGGTGAACCCGACAAGGAACTCAACCCCAAGAAGAAAGTGTGGGAGCAAATTCAGCCCGAACTCCGCACGGATGGCGAGTGTGTGGCGACCTACAAGGGGGCTGCATTTGAAGTGACGGGCAAGGGTGTGTGCAGAGCCCAAACGATGAGCAACAGTGGAATCAAATAAAGGCGGCGGCAAAACCATTCTGCTGGTGACAAATGGAAGTATAGAACTTTCAATAAAGTGTTTTCATCTTCCTAATTTGAGTCCTAAGACTCATTTCCGCCTCATGTAGAAGGGAAGAGGTAAGCTTTTAATGCTAGCTTTAAGGACACATGCTTATTTTCAACAACTGTGCTACCAATCTATTATGCCATCCGCTAATGTTATGTTATGTATCGTCCCCTGTGGAATAGATCCAGGTCTAGAGGTACCAAACTTCTCGGTGGTGCAACCACAGTTTTTAAACATTATATTAACTTTCCACACTGTAAAAACATTTGTTACGGGTCAGTAATGGTGTCCCCGCCATAAGTAGACCACATTTGTCCACGCTCAGTTTAGCGTAATGGATGACAAAACCATTTGATTTAAAAGCAAGCTGCTCTGCTGGAACAGTTTGAAGGCTACAGCTTATTTTTTGGCAAATATGCACTTTCCCAAAAGCAAGCACGCGACAAGTCCAGCACATGTCATTTTCAAGTTGTTCATTTTAATAGGTTGGATTTCATTTCGACAAGCCACCGGTTCCGTACCCAGCTCTGGTCACAAGAGACAGATATTAATTTCCCTTGAAGACAAATGTAAACACGTGGTAGACATCCCCCTTCTGCTCCACTGTGAATCAAGTTTCTAAACAAGAGAGAGTTATGGTCGGATCACTTGGGGCTACAGACCAAACACAATGAGATGGATTGACCAGGTGGAGATGTATCACCTGCTTCGAGACACAATGCTGCTCAATAGGTCTGATCTGTTTTTTGTTTTTTTATACTGAGGGTCTGTAATTAATAGACCTTAAGACAAATAATGAATGCAACAATGAGGCTGGCCACTGCAGGGACAGAAGAGTTGGCAAGAGGACCTATTGACAAAAAAAAAAAGCCGAATGGACTACAGAGGAGCATGGCTATTCTGTGTTGAGGTTGTTGCCCGTGGATTGTTGTCTTCCATCTTTTGGTCAGAAAGCAGAGATTTAAAAACAAATATATCCCTTAGGTATGACATGCAGTCAGTGCACACCTGACACTGTGAATTTCAGTATAGCCCTAATTCTCCAAACTTAATTCCAATGGGATTTTTTAAAAAATCCATGTTATTAGAAATTGTAGACTGAAGCCGAAAAACAATGAAAACTACTTGATAGAGGTAACACCATCAGTTACAAAGAGGTTTACTATAAATTGGATTACACAAAGTAGTACAAGATTGCCCCCTTGTGGCCAACTAAGCATAGCACACAAGGTGGAAGCAGAGGTGCAAAAAGGCTGGAACTGCTGAGAAAAATGGATGTGGATCTAAAGTTGATGTAAGACCCAAATGACGAAGTGTCGCAGGCTTAGACCGAGTCTGCCAGTAGTAGACAAGGTCGGTATGGGAGACCACCCAAGGCCCGCATGAATTTGACTCTGGAGACTACAGCTGTTCATCATACAGGTGGCACTGCAGGAGGTCCACTTCGATCTCTGGTGCCAAAACATGCTCATTTAGAATTCAACTGTCCGTTGTCTGTCAGTTACAATGCAATGTATCCTTGTCTATGCTTTCATGTTTGGCCTGAATGGAGGAAACGGCCCATATTCACTTTTAATTTGGTGTAAATTGATTGGCTATGACTGTAAAGTGGGCGCACAGATGACGTCAGGGAAATGCGACTGTCGGTGACAGGTTTAGCGGGTTTCAGTAGATTGGGCTTGGGCGCACAGATGACGTCAAGGAAATGCGACTGTGACAGGTTTGGCGGGGTTTTTGCTAGAGCGTTATTGTGTTCAATTAACGGAGCCTACAAGTCCAAATAAACCTGACCTTAGGTCAGACTTTTTCGGGAAAAAGTGGCATTTCATATTGCTACTTTTTATGAGTGCCATAGTCTTCTACTTCCAGAAGGGAGAATGGACATAAATGAGTCTGCCCATGGTGGGTTGAAAGCTTTATCTCACTGTCCACTTTGCTCATCTTGTGTATTCATTAGGGCGGTCAAATTATTAAATATTTTCATCAGATTAGTTTTCAAATTAATCATCTCTGGATTAATCATGTTAATCATTCTCTACCAAATACATACCTGTTTGTATATGTTCTCGTCAACCCAACCGCTCACTCCCAAAGGTGTATTTATACGTCTTTTGTTTTTTCCCATGGGAGGCACAAATAAGTGATGATGCAATTCCACAATTATATATATATATATATATGATGCAGTTTTGAGCCCCTAAAACGGACACAAGGTGGCACAAGTGCACTGAAATCCATGCTCCGCAACAACTAAAGGCACATCTTGTTATTTTCATGTAAAACAACCATTTTATGGGTTGTTTATATTGTGGCATAAATATTTTGACATTTAGGCTACATTTGTGTCAAAGTGAAAGTCATGCTTGAAATGTATCACAAAGGCCTTTTCTCTGCCTTTTGCTGAAACTTACCTTGTACTGCTGATTACTAAAGAACGGAAAAAGGTAGAATCCCATGTTTATATAGCCTTAGGAAAAAATATTCTGTGTGCCCTTAAAAATCAGTCAAAATGATAAAAAATGGCAGAGCAACAGCAAAGTGGCTGGGATTGACATCTTTGATGAACATCTTCAAATTACCTGAAAATGCAAATCTAACACTAGTTTCTTCATAGTCACAGAATATTTGTATTATGCTTTAATTGTGTAATGAACAACGGGGGGTTGACTTCAAAGACACAAAGTCATTTACGTTTAATGCTTGTTTTTTGTTTATTTTCTGGGATTTCCAAGCAAATTGTGCAGCCGCATTTAGAGTCACAAAGTGAGTGAATAATAATTCATAATAAGAATAACAAAAACAAGAGTATCCACTTAGTTTTTCTTTGTCTTGGTTTACTTAGATCACATATACATGCATGATAACGCTGTTATTGTGATGTTCAGATGCATTCAGGAACACTCGGTAGTGACAATCAGGGAGTGTCATTCAGAAGCTGAGTTTGTGAGTTTGAAATACATATATGGAGTTGGAATTGCACTGTTGTTGGTGTATTCAGATCAGAATAGAGCTTTAAAAGATCACCAGACGCAATGTAACTCTTTGGGGAGCTACACTGTTGTTATGCTGGTTGGCCCCTGTGATGCCTAGCGTCTTGGCCCACAAACCTTAAGCATCCCAGTTCAATGGGTTGCCATCTTGCCCGCCAACCGATGTTCCTCCCCCGGCTCTACGTGCTATGTCCTCTTTCTTTCATGTGCCTTCTCCGTTCTGTCCTCCCAAGGCACCATGAACTCCCAAGAGAATTACCAAAGTGAGGACAATGTCTGTTCTTGTAATGCCTGCTACTGGGAACTTCAACTGCTGGGAGGAAGACCTGCAGAATGCTCTCACTCTGGAGAAGGAGAAGGGTCTTAAGGAGAAAGGTATTAAATCCCCTCTGATGTCCTACTAGCCACCACACGTGCCATTTAATAACTAACTGTTATATTATAGCTGGTCACCAATGCTGGGCGTATGTCGCCTCTCGCCTGAGGACAGCTGGGATAGGCTCCAGCAACCCTATTGAGGGCAAACATCAGTTATTCACATTGTTTTGTGGATCTCCTGCAGTATATCTAATACCGTATGTACATGTCAAGCAACAACAGAACTATGAAGAAAATCAAAGAAACAAGAATGAATGGATAATTGGAATTTTGTGAATTTTGTTTTAGGGTTGAACGCATTGCTGCATGAAATGTGATTTTGTCATCAACAGGTTTGTTTTTACTTCTGTTCCCGCCTTTCACTGCTTAGTGTTAGTCAATAGAGGTAGAGGAATCGACTATGAATGGTGTGTCAGTGTTTTGTTCCAGACCTTTTGTAAAGATAAGCGATGTCCTCCGGGATCTACAGATGTGCACAGCATAGTGATGACGAGAAGTGGCATCGAACACCGGGTCCCTGTGTAGCTTGTTAGGGGTTGGCCTGTGATGTCACACATAGAGATGGAACATAAAAAAAACCTTTAATCTAGTGAACAACAATGTCACTTTTTTTTTAAAGCGTCTTGATAAACAGGAAATGACACACATTTGAGAGGAAGGAAGGTCAAGAATTTTTCGTAGTAACTCCAGAACATTCTCTGGCAGCTCCTGTAAAAATGTATTCAATAGTCAACTTTCTAAATTAGAGGATTTCAAATGACAGCACAGTTTAAAACCTGTCATGCATGACATCGCGCAAGACTTCTCGCAGGATTTGATCATATTTTAGAGAAAAAAAGCCCCAGCTTTAGTTATTATTGCGCTTTAATGAAAAGCACCATTCTCATAATACATGAGGTTTAAAGACTACCTTGATGGTTTCCAGGCAACCGTGCCCCTCAGCGAGGACAGTGACGATGTCATCCATACATCCTAGTAACATGACATGCAACATCACAGCAGATATCTCACAAAGCTCACAAGAGCTTCTAAGGTAAAAGAATATCATCTCGCCGAGAGTTAGCGTGAACTTCAGTGTCCGACCCTGAAACAAAACATTGGTGAGTCCGCAAACTTTACAAATCAGGTTTATTAAGATTTGTAATGAGTGGCTTTTACAGAACAAAATTCAAAGAGTAGAAGTCCCAGCGCCAAGACAGCCGCTTTGGGTCCGGAGGGTCGTAGTGCTTCATCGTGGGAAGGATCGCTTGGGTGGAAGGAGCCCTGACCAAGACCCAAGGTATGACCACCTGACCATAAGTCAGTTGAATGATACTCATACATTAGTTTTTTTCTTAGAAGTGTATCATGTTACATTTAATTCTTATTATTACGTTCTGCAGAAATTGAATTGAAATTAATTTGTATTCACTATAATAAGTCAGCACCGAATTGAATTATCTCGGTTATATTAATTTAATATCAAGTTAATGCATGTTACATTAATTTAATATCAAGTTAATGCGTGTTACTTGTGTGTACTTGTACATACATCAAAGATAAAATAGGTTGTCAAGTCCTACCATGCTGGTCCAGTCTGGGGAGTGTGAGGGTCTTGGGTGAGTTCGGGGTAGAGGAAGGCCATTGCTCCCACAGATATCATGGGGGAGAGCCCTGGCAAAGAATGTGAAAGCCCCCAGCTGGGCATCGTTCAGGGGTTGCATCCTGTGTTATTAAGTCTGTGTTGACGCTAAATAAATTAAACATTCTTGACATGGTTAACAAGTACAAACCAGCTACATGATGACCAATGGACAGCCGTTTATTTATGTGTTACAATGTTATGCTATATTACAGTATTTTCCGGACTATAAGTCGCACATTTTTTCATAGGTTGGCTGTTCCAGCAACTTATACTCCAGAGCGACTTATAAATGAAAAAACTGTTTATGTTACATAAACACTGGACACCTTTTCTGTTCATGTTTATTTTTTGTGTAGCTGAATAACCATTGTGTTAGCATATCTTACACCTATTCAGCCTGTTCTCTATTCTTTTATTATTGTTAGAACTTGCCTTCCAAGAGGATGTAATGTCTGTTTTGGTCAAGTAGTTTGGAAAATAAATTACCCGCAAAAAATCCGACTTATACTCCAGTGCGACTTATGTATGTTTTTTTTTAATCTAATTATGCATTTTTGACCTTGTGCGACTTATACTCTGGAGCGACTTATAGTCCAGAAAATACTGTAAATGGAACTTGAGATATTTGAGAAGGAGAGAGCAGAAATCCAACGCTAACTTTTGCGACTTTGCGATTACTTGGCACTGCATGCTTTTGCTAACATGTGATTGTCCAACCCCGCTGTTACACCGGTT
This sequence comes from Doryrhamphus excisus, assembly GCF_037039965.1. Lineage (NCBI taxonomy): Eukaryota > Metazoa > Chordata > Actinopteri > Syngnathiformes > Syngnathidae > Doryrhamphus > Doryrhamphus excisus. The sequence continues at coordinate 16,989,803 of NC_136365.1, forward strand.
TGTTAGTTGGATGTGTGTTTTGTGATTTGAACATGTCGACCCCTTGTTTTGTCTGAGTCTCTTCAGTAGCTGATTTTAATAGCACAAGTTTTATTTACATTACCATTTGAATGCGGTGTCTTCCAACTACATCTCGATAGTACAACGATACTCTGATCCATTGATGAGTGGCTTTTATGAAGAGTTTAAGTGTCATCAAAGGATGCCACTCAAGCTTAAAAGTCACATGATTTAATGTGTATGTTTAGAACACATCCGGGAGGGGCTCAGAGTAGAGCCACTTCTCTGGATGCCTCCCTGGTGAGGTGTTCTGGGCATGCCCAGTCCGGAAAAGGCAGTCCTACTAGGACACGCTGGAGGGATTATGTCTCACAGCTGGACCTGGGAATACCTTGGTGTTCTCCATGCCGGGGAACGGGAAGTCTGGGCTTCCCTACTGAGGCTGCTGCCCCCTGCGACCCAAATGTAGGGCCGAGCAACTGCAGGTTTTCTCTGTGATCAGTTTCTCAAGGTGATTTCATTGATGAGCTCCTTCCCTCAAATTAAAGATGTTGGTCATTCACACTCACATCCATATTTCAATATGCACATTTCTCCACTGATGGTGCCCCCCATCCCTCTCACAGGCTTCCTTGATCAAGATGTCAAGTTCCAACCCTTTGGCAATGCTGGAGCAGAGAACAGCTGAAGCTGACATGCTCATTGAATACCTCATAGAACACGTCGAGCTGCTCAAGGAAAACGCCAGTAAGTACACAGTATAGCCTTCGTTCTGTCGTGGCTTTGGAAAGTACATGGTTTTGCTGGAAAGTAACAATAGCTTGCCTCCTTGCAGCCATCCAAGCCAACCTCAGAAAGGAGAAGAAACTGCTGGCGGAGAATGCCAAACTGAAGCAGGACATTGATGAACTGAAAAGGCAGCTGCTGGAGAAAGAAAGGAGTAGAGGAGGTAAAGGTAAAGACTTAAAAACCGACTCCATTATTTAAGTTTTCATCAACACTTATTTTTACAAATTTACACATTTTTAATGATGAAAATATATGTTCTTAGAGTAGGGGTGGGCAAACTACGGCCCGGGGGCCCCAAGCAGCCCATCAAGCGTTTGAATCCGGCCCGCTAGTTGCTTTCTAAGTATTTCAACTTTCAACATACAAACTGGCAAAATGAATTGCAAGTCTGATGTCTTATTTAGTAAAAAAAAACAACAAAACTGGGCTGCACAGCGGTCGAGTGGTTAGTGCCTCACAGCTAGGAGACCTGAGTTCAATTCTACCCTTGGCCATCTCTGTGTGGAGTTTGCATGTTCTCCCTGTGCATGCGTGGGTTTTCTCCAGGTACTCCGGTTTCCACCCACATTCCAAAAACATGCTAGGTTAATTGGCGACTCCAAATTGTCCATAGGTATGAATGTGAGTGTGAATGGTAAGTGACATTAGAACATACAACTGATAGTATAACACTTTTACTGATAAAATTAGACAAATAAATCAAGGAAAATTATAAGCATAAAATTGTGTGTGTGTGTGTGTTAAATATATGTTCTGGCCCCCCAGACAATTTTGTTAACTCAATGCGGCCCATGAGTCAAAATATTTGCCCACCCCTGCCCTAGAGCCATTTGTTTGCTCCACTTTTGAGAGAAGAGGGACTTTTTAGAGATGTCCCTATTCGATATTGATCAGTCTGATATGAATATCAATATCAGAATCAGAATGCCCTTTATTGTCATTTTACATATAGTAGAATCTAACACTCTACTCCAGTGCTGTGAAAGTGTTTGCTGCCTTTCTGATTTATTATTTTGTTTGTTTGTCACACTTAAATGTTTCAGATAATCAAACAAATGTAAATATTAACTAAACACAAAATATTTTTTTTTCAAATGGAACATTTATTAAGGGCAGAAAAAAATCTCAACCTACATAGCCGTGTGTGAAAAAGTGATTGCCCCCTTAACTCAATAACTGGTTGGTCCACCCTTACAGCAACAACTGCAATCAAGCGTTTGCAATAACTTACAATGAGTCTCTTCCAGCGCTGTGGAGGAATTTTGACCCACTCATCTTTGCAGAATTGTTGTCATTCAGCCACATTGGAGGCTTTTCCAGCATGAACTGACTTTTTAAGGTCAGACTGCAGACTCTGCACATTTGACCCCGGACACTGAATCCAACACGGCTTTGTTGCGGTTGCCGGAAGCATTCCGCAAGATTGAAATCCCTGTCATAGGCTCACACTAGTTCTGTGTGGTGCAGCTCCGTTCCCGGCGGCCGTACGGTACAACGGAAAGAATCGTTTCCGGAGCGCTCTCTGGTCAAGACGTGGGTTTCCGCAGCTAGAGCGGAGATTGCCGCTACATTTACCGGAGTCAGTGTGAGTGGCACTTTGTGGAAAGCCGGACTGGATCGGGAAAGGAGCCGCAACTGATTCAGTGTGAGTCGGACTGGATCGGGAAAGGAGCCACAACTGATTCAGTGTGAGTCCGGGGTGAAGCAGCGCCACAAAACAGGAATCAGGATCAGGATCCTGGCAAAACAACCACTCACCCCCCCACCCCCCCTCCAACAACATCACTATGCGTAAGAAAGTGAGCTTTTCTCAGTTTGCTTCTTTTTTAATGCTTTCACAGCATTTATTTTTAAAATAGGAGGTGTGTACGATTTGTGCTGATATTGGATTGGTTTAATATTTGTCAGCTGATACTCAAGGCTGCAATATCGGCATGGTAACGGAAGTGAAAAAGTTGCATTCGGGCACACTTAGCAATTTTGAATTTCCATGTTTTCATGATAGCAATGTTGGAAAAACCTTCCTCGTGGACATGACACCTTTTCCGATCTGCCCCCACGTCTACATGCCCACCACTGAAACAATCAAAATACAATTTAAAGTCTTTGCTCCACATCTTACATTAAAGTAAGTGGATCATGATAGTCAAAAGTCATATGACGGAATCCTTTTCCTTTGCGACAGTGTTGGATGTATCCGTGCCAAAAGTGGAAGGCAGCACTGAGTGCTCTTCCCATGCCGCTCCTCCCCAGCCTGCTGCTCCGGCACACTCTGCAACCTCCGTTGCCGCCGCTGTCAAGTACTCTCACAAGTGACAACAAAATGAAACCGGAGGAAAAAGTTGACAGATGGACTGCACATTAACATTCTTCCCATTATGAATACTTTTGAAGTCTTGACGGTGCCATTAAAACTGACTTTTGATGTCCATCAAGCAACACGTTGTGTGCTGTGTCATTGTCTGTTGATCTACATTGAAACTATTAAAGTGATATTTTGTCTTTTAAAGCAGTCGACCAGATGCAACCATCTTTTGTTCAAAAGCTCATTTCATCTAGGAACATTTCTCATATCAGGTTCCCCACAACTAAAAAAGCATTTTGTGAAGACCCTCGTAAAAATCCAGCAGCACTCAATAGTAGCGACCGAATACATATTGACTTGTGATGCCCATCAAGTCACACGTTGTGTGCTGTGTTTCATTATTGATATTCAAGCTATTAAAGTGACATTTAGTTGTCTTTTAAAGCAGTCGACCAGATGCAAACATCTTTAGTTCAAAAGCTCATTTCATGTAGAAACAGTTCCCATATCAGGTTCTCATATGATCTCAGGGAAGAACTAAATTTGAGACGCTTATATGCTCGGACTACGTTAAAAAGCCATAGTATTTTAGTATGTGGAATCAAACTATGGAATGGATTGAGTAAGGACCTCAAACAATGCACAACGATGAGCCAATTCAAGAAACAATACAAGCAGTTGATGTTTGCTAAATACAAGGATGAAGAGTCTTGAACCAGTCATGATGTGCTATATACAGTGAAGAAAATAAGTATTTGAACACCTTGCTATTTTGCTATTTCTCCCACTTAGAAATCATGGAGGGGTCTGAAATTTTCATCGTAGGTGCATGTCCACTGTGAGAGAGATAAACTAAAAAGAAAAATCCAGAAATCACAATGCATGATTTTTTAACAATTTATTTGTGTGATACAGCTGCAAATAAGTATTTGAACACCTGAGAAAATGAATGTTAATATTTGGTACAGTAGCCTTTGTTTGCTATTACAGAGGTCAAACGTTTCCTGTAGTTTTTCACCAGGTTTGCACACACTGCAGGAGGGATCTTGGCCCACTCCTCCACACAGATCTTCTCTAGATCAGTCAGGTTTCTGGGCTGTCGCTGAGAAACACGGAGTTTGAGCTCCCTCCAAAGATTTTCGATTGGGTTCAGGTCTGGAGACTGGCTGGGCCATGCTAGAACCTTGATATGCTTCTTACGGAGCCACTCCTTGGTTTTCCTGGCTGTGTGCTTCGGGTCGTTGTCGTGTTGGAAGACCCAGCCACGACCCATCTTCAATGCTCTGACAGAGGGAAGGAGGTTGTTCCCCAAAATCTCACAATACACGGCCCCAGTCATCCTCTCTTTAATGCAGTGCACTCGTCCTGTCCCATGTGCAGAAAAACACCCCCAAAGCATGATGCTACCACCCCCATGCTTCACAGTAGGGATGGTGTTCTTCGGATTGTACTCTTCATTCTTCTTCCTCCAAACACGCTTATTGGAATTATGACCAAAAAGTTCTATTTTGGTCTCATCTGACCATAAAACTTTCTCCCATGACTCCTCTGTATCATCCAAATGGTCATATGCAAACTTAAGACGGGCCTTGACATGTGCTGGTTTAAGCAGGGGAACCTTTCGTGCCATGCATGATTTCACATCATGACGTCTTAGTGTATTACCTACAGTAACCTTGGAAACGGTGGTCCCAGCTCTTTTCAGGTCATTGACCAAGTCCTGTCGTGTAGTTCTGGGCTGATTCCTCACCTTTCTTAGAATCATTGAGACCCCACGAGGTGATATCTTGCATGGGGCTCCACTCCGATTGAGATTGACCGTCATGTTTAGCTTCTTCCATTTTCTAATGATAGCTCCAACAGTGGACCTTTTTTCACCAAGCTGCTTGGTAATTGCTCCGTAGCCCTTTCCAGCCTTGTGGAGGTGTACAATTTTGTCTCTGGTGTCTTTGGACAGCTCTTTGGTCTTCGCCATGTTACAAGTTAAAGTCTTACTGATTGTATGGGGTGGACAGGTGTCTTTATGCAGCTAACGACCTCAAACAGGTGCATCTGATTCAGGATGATACATGGAGTGCAGGTGGACTTCTAATGGGCAGACTAACAGGTCTTTCAGGGTCAGAATTCTAGATGATACACAGGTGTTCAAATACTTATTAGCAGCTGTATCACACAAATAAATTGTTAAAAAATCATGCATTGTGATTTCTGGATTTTTCTTTTTAGTTTATCTCTCTCACAGTGGACATGCACCTACGATGAAAATTTCAGACCCCTCCATGATTTCTAAGTGGGAGAAATAGCAAAATAGCAGGGTGTTCAAATACTTATTTTCTTCACTGTATATCACTATATTGACACTTACTATGGTACCCATTATGTCATTGGATGCTCATATCACCTCGTATTTTGGTACGTGGCCCAAAATAAATTAATTAATGAAATATATAAATACTAAATAAATAAATATATAGAATTTTTAATTTTAAAAACAATATTTTTTTAAATAGGAAAGCAGGAAGTGAACAAATGTAACAGTTACTGATTGTAAAAGTCATATCACCTCGTACTTCGGTATGTGACCCAAAATAAAAAATAGAATTTTTAATAAAAAAAAAATAAAAAAAACGTAAATTATATTAGGAAAGCAGGAAGTGAACAAATGCAACAGTTACTGATTGTAAAAGTACCAGATGGAGGGGTAGGATTTAATAAACTTTGCTTCTTCCTACTCCTTTTGGACATGTGGAACTGTGAACTGATTATGTGATGCATTCAATTGTAATCTGATGCATGTTCAAATTAAATAAAACCATTACCATTTAAATACTGATATGCTTTTTAACCGAAACCACAAAACTGGGATGGAGTTTTTGTTGTAATACATACAACCTCATAGCATTACTTTACAAACTCACAGTGGTCTATGTCATCCTTTCATTTTTCAGTGTTTTAAATTTGGACTCCAAATAGTCCATTGGTATGAATGTGAGTGTGAATGGTTGTTTGTCTATATGTGCCCTGTGATTGGCTGGCCACCAGTCCAGGGTGTACCCCGCCTCTTGCCCGAAGACAGTAACATTGTATGCAACATTGTAATGCGCAGAAATGCTGACATGAGCCATACATAAAATATTACTCCCCTCTCAATATGTTTCAGTATGCGTCTTGTAATCTTTAACTTGTTTTAACGGGCGCGATTGTGCATCAGTCACTGACGATTTTTTTTTTGTCTGCTTGTTTCAGGTGTTGGCTGGTGAATTAAAGTCAGTTGGAAAACTGCTTGTGGTTAAACCACACCCACGTCCGGTTTATGCCCCACCCTTTCCTAGTACAGACACAAATACGGATCATTTAAATGGGTGAACAGATACAGATACTCGCAGATACTACAGTACTTGCTCATCCCAACAAACCACCTTCACATCCAACATTTCTTCCCAGGCAACTTTTTCCATCGGACATTTTCTTTTTAGTGCAAACACAACTCCAGCCAATGTGTTATTCATGTATGCAAATCTTGCCATTTTACATACAAAAACCTCATGCTGACATTGTTTGACGATCCATGGTTGGATTCCTGAAGTCTTGTCAGGAGATCAGTTAAAGTATCGACAAATACAAATAACAATAATATTATTGTTTTTTCGAATGTGAAGCCACTTGTTCTGCTGGGATGAACATACAAGTTGGTGAAGCTTGATGATGTTCATCATAGATAACCAACATTTGGAAGGCCTGGACCATATTGGTCATTGTGAAGTACGACAAAGCGGCACCAAGCCACATATGAGAACTTCTCTTTCGACTGCAGCCAGAGAGAGTCTATGGAGGTTTCTGTCAGCACCCTCCACCCAAAATATGTTCTTGCCCATCTTGAGATGGTTTTCCAAACAATGCTGTTGACCATTTGCTTTTTTTTTTTGGATTCCAAGTTCCAACCGATTGCATGGAGTTGGGTTTCCATGATTCCAGGATTTTCAGTATATAAATTCAACTTTGACATCAGTCATTGGGGCTGTTCATCAAATCTTGTTGACCTTATTCACCTCACGGCTTAAAAAATGTATACATCGAAAATATGAGGATAGTTTGACTATGTCCCGATTTCAGATTTAAGGCCTTAAGATTCGACCACTTTGGTCAACTTTGGTCAGCGACCATTTAAAATAATAATAATGCTTTATAAAGTAACATAATGTTGGAGGATGTGGAAGTATGACTTTCAACAGTTGCCTAACAAAAACAGATTTGGCTCCAGATGAGGGCGGCACGGCGGTCTAGTGGTTAGCGCGCAGACCTCACAGCTAGGACACCAGGGTTCAATTCCACCCTCGGCCATCTTTGTGTGAAGTTTGCATGTTCTCCCCGTGCATGTGTGGGTTTTCTCCGGGTACTCCGGTTTCCTCCCACATTCCAAAAACATGCTAGGTTAATTGGCGACTCCAAATTGTCCATACGTATGAATGTGAGTGTGAATGGTTGTTTGTCTATATGTGCCCTGTGATTGGCTGGTGACCAGTCCAGGGTGTACCCCGCCTCTTGCCCAAAGACAGCTGGGATGAAAAAAGCGGTAGAAAATGAATTAATGAATGGCTCCAGATGCTCGATTCTGGTTGTTATTGTTCCAAAGGCACCAAATTTATTTAGATCAGTTATATCAGATGAGTTCTTTGGTTCCCCTCCCTACTCATTATTTCCAGGGTCATTTCCAGTGTGAGGGCCTGATACTGTAGTTGAAGCCGGTTTTAGCTAGGGAGATTGGACCTCCAGATCACAGTGGACAACCCTCCAATTTACACGTATAGATTGTTTAATTGTTAAAAAAGGCTCCAGCATACCTGCAACCCTAGTGAGGATAAGCGGCATAGAAAATGAATGGATGGATAGAAAGTGCTGACTGTTGTGTTCGATTCTGTTTTGAGTACATGGTACTCACTTTAGGTTAGTCAGATTTACCATTTCTTTCAAGACTTTAAACTAAACACTTCCAAGCTGCTGAATGTTCCAGCGTAGTGGCTTGTTTTAAAACGGACTGGTTTTGACATCCATCACACTAAACAGACCGTGGACAAATGTGCGGTAGAATGTGGTCTACTTATGGCAGGGATAGCGTTGCTGACCCGTAACAAATGTTTTAACAGTGTGGAAAAGTTAACAGAATGTTTAAAGACTGTGGTTGCATCCCCGAGCGGTTCGGTACCTCTAGACCTGGATCTATTCTTCCACAGGGAACATGACGTGCATGACAGAATCATAGGGCTCACACTGACTACCCCCTCGACTGCGTGATCATCCTCTGTGGGCCTATCATTGGAAAACTAGTACAGGAGGGTGCCACCACTTGTATGAATGTATGCAATGTATACAAATACTAAAACAAGGTGATCTCTGGGCATTAGCTTTTAAACAGCCAAAGCAAAATTAGAAAAATAAAATGTATAAGACACAGGGAGGAGAATATTAAAAAGTGCTGGACTTAATTTATAATTTTTTTTAAAAGATCAAAGAGTTGTTTTCTTACTAAAAGTTATCAGATTTAAACAGGACCAGCAGTGTAATAACAAGAAAGGCTGATGTCATTTGGACAGGCATGAACAAGTGTCGGTATTGTTTTTGTTTGATGTATGCTGCATTCCATGAGTAAATCATAAGTCTTGCTCTATGTACTTTATTTCTTAAGGTGTTCATCTTAATTGCCTGAGTAACGAGTCATGTATTGATGACATTTACTTTAAAACATAAGCAAACATGACATTTTTCAAAGCTGTATCGTGAGAATAGAGCAGTCGGAAGCCAGTGCTGTTGGAATTTTCATCATGAGGGGGATTCACCGCTGCACAAAATATTTCTTAGTTGGGGGTAATGGTAATTAATGGTAATGGTTTAATTTCATTTGAACATGCATCAGATTACAATTGAATGCATCACATAATCAGTTCACAGTTCCACATGTCCAAAAGGAGTAGGAAGAAGCAAAGCTTATTAAATCCTACCCCTCCATCTGGTACTTTTACAATCAGTAACTGTTACATTTGTTCACTTCCTGCTTTCATAATATAGTTTAAGTGTTTTTTTGGGTTTTTTTTGCCACGTACCGAAGTAGGAGGTGATATGAGCATCCAATGACATAATGGGTACCATAGTAAGTGTCAATATAGTGATATATATAGCACATCATGACTGGTTCAAGACTCTTCATCCTTGTATTTAGCAAACATCAACTGCTTGTATTGTTTCTTGAATTGGCTCATCGTTGTGCATTGTTTGAGGTCCTTACTCAATCCATTCCATAGTTTGATTCCACATACTGAAATGCTATGGCTTTTTAACGTAGTCCTAGCATATAAGTGTTTCAAATGTAGTTCTTCCCTGAGATCATATTTCTCCTCTCTTGTAGAGAAGTATTGGATGACATTTTTAGGTAATTGGTTATTTTTAGCTTTTAGCCTTATTTATTTTGCCCTTTGGTATTATTTTCCCATTTTTGCTGTTTAAAAAAATAATAATACTAATAAAATTTCCTTCTTGTCATATTATTTTTGCCATAATATTTCCAAAAAAATAACTTTTCCTCAACTTAATTGTCCAAAAATTACAACATTATTGAGTTTTGTTTCTCACATTAAATGTTTCAAATATAGTTTCCTCTTTATTCTCGTAAAATTGCGTATAACCGAGTTTATTGCCATAATATTTTGACTTTATTCTTATAACTTAACTTTTCTGCAACCTGATTTGTGTTCAATTTTTGTTTTTTTACACAAAAAGTAATATTAATATTGCAACTTTATTACTAAAATTAGATCTTCTTCATAGTACTTCAATATTATCTATAATTATTACATTTATTACATTTCTTGTAAAAATTTTCTTGTAAAATGTTGCCTCCCCTGATGGAGTCTATTGGAGACTTTGTAGGCCTCCCTATGCATGTTAGTGTATGGTTGGTATGGAATGTTTTTCCTTTGCCACAGATATCTGGACGCACTGGACTTGAGTACTCAACACCCAGCCTGCTGTTCTGCCACCTCTGCCGCCGCTGTCGGAGGAAAAAAAGGTGACAGATGGAGTGCAAATGAACATTCTTTCCATGATGAATCCCTTTGAAGTCGTAAGTAACATGTGTCCGTGTGCTTGATTGTTGATCAACACTGAAGCTATTATTAGCTTGTCTTTTAAAGCGGTTGAACAGATGCAACCGTCTTCATTTCATCTGGGAACATTTCTCATATCAGGTGGTGATGCGTTTCTCCAAAAGCAGTATTTCGTGCAGTGGTAAACCCCGTCATCATAAAATCAGAGCAAATTTATTGGATTTCAATTGTTAAAAGTGGTCAAGTCAGAATAAGTCAGCATAACAAAACGGGGCATCTGCGTTTGATTAAAGTGCGTTGATTTTAAGAGGCCCTTTTCGGTCAGCTGTTTGTTTGGAAATGTTTTGTTTTTGCTTGTGGCTGCCTCCACTTTTATTGGAGGAGATTAAATCTTATTCCTGGCAGATGCCTTTCATTGTTTCCTCTGGCCTTCCCTTCTTTTAGCCGGTTTGTGCAGGGCTGTAAAAAATCCTAGAAACTCAGACTGTGTGAAAGCAGTCCCAGATGCTTCTGTCCCAAGCATCAAATACACCAACTCATACTGACTGTTGTCTAACGTAGAGATAAAGATGCAGGTCAGGAGGAGCTGGTGGATATGGATATGGACTATGGTCAGTGGGTTGGTCAAACCGTTGGATCCCCCACGGTTCAGTTTGTTTCTACCCATTTTCTGGAAAGGAAGGAAAATAGCATTTTAAAGCGCATGCAGAGGTAGAAGGACGCTGACCACTTATTCATTCATTCATTCATTTTCTACCGCTTTTTCCTCACGAGGGTCGCGGGGGATGCTGGAGCCTATCCCAGCTGTCTTTGGGCGAAAAGCGGGGTACACCCTGGACTGGTGGCCAACCAATCACAGGGCACATATAGACAAACAACCATTCATACTCACATTCATACCTATGAACAATTTGGAGTCGCTAATTAACCTAGCATGTTTTTGGAATGTGGGAGGAAACCGGAGTACCCGGAGAAAACCCACGCATTCACGGGGAGAACATGCAAACTCCACACAGAGATGACCGAGGATGGAATTGAACTCGGGTCTCCTAGCTGTGAGGTCTGCGCGCTAACCACTAGACCGCCGTGCCGCCCGCTGACCACTTATGATAATTCAAATGCAGCTGTTGCCATTTATTCATTCATTTTCTACCGCTTGTACACCCTGGACTGGTGGCCAGCCAATCACAGGGCACATATAGACAAACAACCATTCACACTCAACATTCATACCTATGGACAATTTGGAGTCGCTAATTAACCTAGCATGTTTTTGGAATGTGGGAGGAAACCGGAGTACCCGGAGAAAACCCACGCATGCACGGGGAGAACATGCAAACTCCACACAGAGATGGCCGAGGATGGAATTGAACTCGGAATTGGTCTCCTAGCTGTGAGGTCTGTGCGCTAACCACTCGGCCGCCGTGCAGCCTCCTCCCACATTCTAAAAATGTAAATGTAAATTGTCCATAGGTATTGTCTGTATGTGCCCTGTGATTGGCTGGCAACCGGTGTGCACCACTGTGTAGCCCGCCTCTCGCCGGGATAGGCTCCAGAATACCCCCACAATCCAAATTAGGACCCACGCATACACGGGGAGAACATGCAGATATGGCGAAGGGTGGGATTGAACTCGGGTGACCTAGCTATTAGGTCTGCGCGCTAACCACTCGTCCACCGTGCATCCCCCCTAGTGAAGTTAATAATCCTTACTACTGACTATATATTGTTTCCTCATTCTTACAGATGCAGAACCACAAGGCAGTTCTGCTGTGGAACCTGAAGTCTGCCGAAATGAGAGGCGGGTGCCAGCTCTCCAGACAAGATGGAAATCCTCGACCTCGACTATGCGATGCCATACCAGGGGACAAAGTCCAGGGGTTTCCAGGCCTTCCCAGGTACCTTTTTTGTCATATTTGTCATTCAAATTGTGATTCATATCCTCTTGTCATGCTTATTAGCGAATAAATGACCTGCGATAAACTGCCCGACTTGCGGCAATGAGAGTTCTGGTCTGTTTGGTCCAACCTGTTAAGTCCAGATTACAATAGATATCCAATTGACGGTGTCTTGTATTTTGTTTTCTTGTGACTTGATTATGATCTTCCTCCATAAAAAAAAATAATACCGCATGGGTCTGTTGTTCAATACCGAGCTGCATCAGTCATCCCACAATCATCTGTTCTTATGACCGCTAGAAGGACTAAATAAAAGACTGCTTTCATGGTGGCCCATGTTTGGGTTGGGACTATTCTGTGTTTACACACACTCAGTTTGATGCAAAGGGTTTTTTGTTTTTATTCAATTCCATTGAATCCTTACGTTTACATTTGTGCAGCCAATTTTTATACATGTCAGTCATCAGACACACTCTTTATCAAATATGATAGTTGCTACTGGACCAGCAGAAATATCCGTCTCGGGGAAATAAACCACACTACAGTCCGCTAAAGGGGCAAAGTTACAGAAAATTAACTAAAAATGGATTCCACCATTCTTACTGCCATGGAATTCAAGCACGCTGCACGGGTTACTGGAATCTGCATGCTAACATGAAACCTACTGATGTTCTACACCGATGCTCAGTTGGGTTCAGGTCTGGATGGGAATCATGCTCTGCTTCAGGATGTCGTACGTCCCCTTAAATGAACCGCAGCACTCATGCAGCTCCAGACCAGGACGCTACCATCAAAATACAAGACAATACTTGCTACTCTAACTGGTGTTTCTCTCTGGTGTTTTAAAAAACACACAAAAAAAAGGCATAAAAATCAATATTCCTTGCACTCATTGACCGTTATCATGATAACATATTTTGTGTGGGTAATAACTATAAAAGCAATCTTCTCTCGTAAGGATAATTCATAATGGGACAAAAACAAATTAAAAATAAAAAAACCTTAAAACTATATTAGGAAAGCAGGAAGTGAACAAATGTAACAGTTACTGATTGTAAAAGTACCAGATGGAGGGGTAGGATTTAATAAGCTTTGCTTCTTCCTACTCCTTTTGGACATGTGGAACTGTGAACTGATTATGTGATGCATTCAATTGTAATCTGATGCATGTTCAAATGAAATAAAACCATTACCATTACTATAATGTAATTCCCTGCTTATTGTGTTTAATAGGTTCAATAACCGTATTGAGCAGATAATGGAAGCGCTTGGTCCTTGTTAATTTCCACAAAGTATGACTCAATATTAATAAAAGGAATATTTTCCTAGTCAGAGCATAGAAAACATGTTTATCTAAATAGAGGTTTTAACATTATTACTGCCCTGGAGACAGGAAGTAACACCAAAATAGTCACTTTTACACATCAAAATTTAAAGGAAAACTGCAGTTTTTTTGGACTTTTTTTTCATCATTCCTAATCCTTATGTGACACTTTTTTTGTTTTCCTTTAGGAAAGAGTTTCCGACATTGTCTGGAAGAAGGACAAAGAAACCAAAAGCCTTTTTTGCTCAGTAGCCAGTAAGTGTTAAAGGTAATGTAACATTACTGATACCCAGTGAGCAGAATACTACATATACAGTATATTTTGTCATACTTCCCCTTAAATGAATGGCAGCACTCATGCAGCTCCAGACCAGGATGCTACCACCAAAATACAAGACAACACTTTACTACTCTAACTGGTGTTTCTCTTTCTATTTAGACCAGAATCGTCTTGGAGATGAATGAAATATCAGCATTGTTACTGTTTGCAGGTGAACCCGATAAAGAGCTGAACCCCAAGAAGAAAGACCTCCACAGTGTGTGGCGACCTACAAGGGGGCTGCATTTGAAGTGACGGGCAAGGGTGTGTGTGGAGAATCAAATAAAGAAGGCGGCAAATGGTGACATAAGGAAGTATACGTTCAATAACTTCCTAATTTTTGAGTCTGAATACTAATTTTCTCATCATGTCGAATGCGTGTTCAGCATTTGTGATCAAATCCCTCAACCTATTTTGCAGGAACCTTCCAACGGTGCTCCCGAAGTCATGCTTTATCGTTCCCTGTGGAAGAATAGATCTCGGTCTCAAGGTACCCAACCGCTTGATGATGCAACCACAGTCTTTAAAGGCTCTGTTAACCTTCCACGCCGTAAAAACGTTTGTCACAGGTCAGCAACGGCGTCCCTGCCATAAGTCGACCACATTCAACCGCACGTTTGTTCACGCTCAGTTTAGCGTGACGGATGACGAAACCAGTCCGTTTAAAAACGAGCCGCTCTGCTGGAACATTCAAGTGTTTAGCTTGAAATTGTAAATCTCACTAACCTCAAGTGAGTACCGTTTACTCAAAATAGAATAACAGCAGCCAACACGCCGACGCTTACAAACCTTTTTTGGCTAAGCACTTTCCCAGAAGCGAGCACGCGACCGCTAGACAACACGTCCGACACACGTCACTTTAGGGTTGTCCATTTTAATATGAGGCACCAAATACAGACCTCGGTTTGCAGTTATAGAATTTTGCCATAAATAACTCAAGTTATACTGCAATATTGGAGCTTGATGGCTGCAGGAGGTTCCATTCAGTACTTTGGAATATGGTCCATATTCATTGTAATGCAGTATATACTGTATATATATATATGTATATATAGTGTATATTAATAAGACATTTTAAAGAATTAAAAGCTTCTAGGCTGCACTAGTGGTTAGCACGCAGGCCTCACAGCTAGGAGACCCGAGTTCAATTCCATCTCTGTGGGTTTTCTCTGGGTACTCCGGTTTCCTCCCACATTCCAAAAACATGCTAGGTTAATTGGCGACTCCAAATTGTCCATAGGTATGAATGTGAGTGTGAATGGTTGTTTGTCTATATGTGCTCTGTGATTGGCTGGCCACCAGTCCAGGGTGTACCCCGCCTCTCGCCCGAAGACAGCTGGGATAGGCTCCAGCACCCCTCGCGACCCTCATGAGAATAAGCGGTCGAAAATGAATGAATAAAAGCTTCTATGCTGCACAGCAGACGAGTGGTTAGCACGCAGGCCTCACAGCTCGGAGACCTGAGTTCAATTCCATCTCTGTGTGGAGTTTGCATGTTCTCCCCGTGCATGCGTGGGTTTTCTCCGGGTACTCCGGTTTCCTCCCACATTCCAAAAACATGCTAGGTTAATTGGCGACTCCAAATTGTCCATAGGTATGAATGTGAGTGTGAATGGTTGTTTGTCTATATGTGCCCTGTGATTGGCTGGCCACCAGTCCAGGGTGTACCACGCCTCTCACTCGAAGACCCTCTTGACCCTCATGAGGATAAGCGGTAGAAAATGAATGAATGAATGAGGAGGCTCCACGGTGGACGAATGATTAGCGCACCTGCCACACAGCTAGAAGACCCGGGTTTGATTCCCCCGCCCCCGGGCATACACCGGTTTCCTTCCACATTTCCTCCCACGGTTTCCTCCCAATTGTCCATAGGTATGAATGTGAGTGTGAATGGTTGTTTGTCTATATGTGCCCTGTGATTGGCTGGCCACCAGTCCAGGGTGTGGACAGCCTCTCGCCCGAAGACAGCTGGGATAGGCTCCAGCACCCCACACGACCCTTGTGAGGATAAGCGGTAAAAAATGAATGAATGATTGAGGAGGCTCGACGGTGGCCAAGGATTAGCGTGCAGGCCACACAGCTTGGAGACCTGGGTTTGATTCCCCCTTTGGGCATCTGTTTTCTCCGGGTACTCCGGTTTCCTCCCACATTCCAAAAACATGCTAGGTTAATTGGCGACTCCAAATTGTCCATAGGTATGAATGTGAGTGTGAATGGTTGTTTGCCTATATGTGCCCTGTGATTGGCTGGCGACCAGTATTGCCAAGAGACAGCTGGGATAGGCTCCAGCACCCCTTGTGAGGATAAGCGGTAGAAAATGAATGAATAAATGAACTCTTATGGCCTCCTTATGGACGTTTACATTCTGTCCATGTCCAGTAATCCATAAGCTTCAATTGGAGGGTGGTCTACTGTGGTCTGGAGGTCCAATCTTCATAGCTAGATCCAGCTGCAACTATCATCAATATTTTCTTTTCTCTGGAATTTTCACATTGGAAATGAGAAGAAATGATTGAACTCATCACATACAGCCGATGTAGTAAATGTATTAGGTGCCTTTGGAACGACGACAAGCAGAACAATCATGAAGCAAGCATCTGGAGCCAGATCATGTTGAAATTCTTGTTTGTTCAAGTTTTCCAACATTGTTACCTTATCAGTCAGCCAGAGGACCTCATTTTGAATGGTAGCTGGAAAGGAATGAGGTATAGTCGAATCTTAAGGCTAAATCAGCATGTAGTACTTTTCAAAAACCGAAGCCAAGCAGGCCTTTCATCTTCATATCATCAACATTTTTAGGCCATGCGGTGAATAAGGCAAAAATGGTACATATTTCTTTCTCGTTGTTACAGAAATGACCCCGCTCATTCTGAACGGAATCCAAAACGTGTTAAAAAAACTTGTTAAAAAATGAAATTTCATTCATTCATTTTCTATCGCTTATCCTCACAAGGGTCGCGGGGGTGCTGGAGCCTATCCCAGCTGTCTTCGGGCCATAGGCGGGGTACACCCTGGACTGGTGGCCAGCCAATCACAGGGCACATATAGACAAACAACCATTCACACTCACATTCATACCTATGGACAATTTGGAGTCGCCAATTAACCTAATTAACCTAATTAACCTGTTTTTTGGAATGTGGGAGGAAACCGGAGTACCCGGAAAAAACGCACGCATGCACGGGAGAACATGCAAACTCCACAAAGAGATGGCCGAGGGTGGAATTGAACCCTGGTCTCCTAGCTGTAAGGTCTGCGCGCTAAACACTAGACCGCCGTGCCGCCCCTGAAATTGAATTCCTTAATTCAATTAGCATGCATTAATTCAATTAGCATTAATTCAATTAATCTAGCATGTTTTTGGAATGTGGGAGGAAACCGGAGTACCCGGAGAAAACCCACGCATGCACGGGGAGAACATGCAAACTCCACACAGAGATGGCCGAGGGTGGAATTGAACCCTGGTCTCCGAGCTGTGAGGTCTCCGCGCTAACCACTAGACTGCCGTGCCGCCCCTGAAATTGAATTCATTTTCTGAAAATCTTGGACCTTCTCGCATATTTCATCATGGAAAACCACCTCCATGCAACCAGTTGGAATTTGGACTATATGAAAAAAAAAAAAGCAAATGGTCAACAGCATTGTTTGGAGAAACATCTAAAGATGGGCAGACACATTTTGGGTGGGAAGAGTGCTGACGGAAAGACAAACCTCTGTGGACTTTCACTGGCTGCAGTTGAAAGAGAAGCCCTCTCTCATGCTCCTCCGTGTGTGGCTTTGTGCTGCTTTGCAATGACCAATATGTTCCAGACCTTCTATGACGGAGCGCTGCGGGACGTCATAAAGCCTCAGCTTCCACTTTCGAAGCAGACACTGTGTTCACAAAATCAACCATGGATCTTCACAGGAAGCTCCATGTTCCTCTACTGGAGCTCCAGAAACACCATGATAGAGTCTACTACAGCCACCAGAGGGCAGAAGAAGCCATCCCTACAACGCTCATTAGGAAAACCAGAGGTGGTGAACTTGAGCTGACCTTCATAGTTAGCGTTATATCCTTTCTCCATTGACTTTGGAGCTGATCTGAAGCAGTAGAAGGAATGGTTCTCATCATGGCTGTGTGTAAAAGGATGCTGGCATGAAGGAAGTATTATATGACCATATAATTACTCTTCAGCTTTGTTTGCACTTTTCTGATCCATTCATTAAAACGAGCTATTTTTTTTAAATCAACATGCTGAGTGATGAATAACCGGACTGGAATCAGAAATGTGGATCATAAACAAACCAGGAAAGGCTGCTGAGACATTGGTTTTAGGATGCAACCTGGCTGGAACATTAAAGGATCTCAAAACATGGAGCCCAGGGCTGATCCGAGACGTATTCCCGGAACAGAAACAGACTCTTCTTCTTTCTCTTTGGGCTTTTCCCTTCAGGAAAATCAATCTTCATCCAACCTTTTCTTCTGTATCTGTATCTCTCACACCAACTCCTTCACTACATCCATAAACCTCCTCATCATGACCCAACCATCTCAGTCTGGCCTTCTGATGTCCCTCTGATGCATTATTTCCTGATCCTATCCATCCTGGTCACTCCCAATCTGAACCTCAGCATCCTCAACCTGTCTTTTCCTCAGTGGTATTGTCTCTAGACCAGGGGTCTCAAACTCAATTTACCTGGGGGCCACTGGAGCTAGGTCTGGGCAAGGCTGGGCCGAATCAGGTTTTCCCCCCGAAAACATAAACGCATTTATTAAAAACAGAAAAATATACAAACTTTTTCAGTGCTTTGGTTCCGATTTTCTACAATAAAAGCTTTGATAAAACATTCCACTGTTCTCAAATATCTTAATTTTTATTTTTCTGCACAAAATAAGATGAAAAATAAATAAACAAATCAAGAATAAAGAAAATCAATCAATCAGTAATAAATAAATATAATAATAATAATAATAAAATGGCAAATAATAAAAACTTAAGAAACCACATATAATTGGTGGGTAGACAAATGATTTTTTTTCAGATTAAAATGAACAAAGCATTATTAGAGCCCTGTAGACATGACAAAACACGACTATAGTCACATTTATACTCTTTTTATTTACAACATATTGCGCAACTGCAGGGTCTTGAGACACATGCTAACTCTCAAACTAGAGAGCTAGCGACCTAAACGGTAGCCTTCAAGTTATTTCCTTTAAACTTAAATAGCCAAACACTTACCACTTCCACACGGATAGGGAGGATAACTATTAACAGTTATTTAACCTTTAACATGACCATTAATCAAACGTAATAATTTTTTCTGGGTACATGATACCATACAGCATCCATATCAAACTTGCGCGGGCCGCACTAACATTAAACTTTCATATCAAGGCGGGGGCCTCAAACTAGCGTCCTGTGGGCCACATTTGGCCCGCGGGCCGCGTGTTTGAGACCCCTGCTCTAGACAAAACAACATGGCTGGTCTCACCACAGTTTTGTATACCTTTCCTTTCATTTTAATATTTTTTGTGAAAGAAGAGAAGAAGAGTTTGTCTCTTGGTTCTTTGTAAAGAGATGGAGCCGATTGGGAAATTCTCATGGTGATATGATTATACTCAATTTAATGTTTTATGAACATTTTTTCAAGTTTTATTTTCACCTCTATGGTTATCATTACTGGTCACCTTTTGTAGTAGGCATTGCAAAAAGCCAAAAAGAAAAAAAAACTTTGATAAAGGGGGTTGCCAACCTGTCAATCTCTTGGACTTTCCCAGCAGATCATAAAAATATTCGAAAAAAATGAACGCATTATCACATCAGTGCCCAGCAGGCAAGCATTTTGACCCATGAACACAACGCCTGTACACCTCGCCATCCCAGGCATGTAGCTCTCCAGTTCTAGTCTTTTGTGAACTATTTAAAACCACTTGGCGAGCTATGAAACCCTGTCATAGTATCACAAACTAGTTTGCTAGCAGTACAAACTATGCTTTTAACAGTTTCTCTAATGGCGGTTTCATGTCAACAGGTCCTGATTAACCCGGAATACATCCTTGGACCTGATGAAGTCCTGATAAGGTTTCTATAATTATGCTTCTGTCCTTCCCGTTCTGCAGAATAAATACCCAAGAAGACGGATCTGTCGGTGAACGGTTAATTCCATCTCTCCACCAATAGAATTTTTCCACCACAGGCTCAACAAGGTTGGTGACCACTTCCCCAGATGTTGACCGAATATCGTGAAAGTGGTGTTTTTTTCCACTCAAAATGTTGGTGAAAATATGAAATTTACAAATTACATTTACAGGGTTCAATTCCACCCTCGGCCATCTCTGTGTGGAGTTTGCATGTTCTCCCCGTGCATGCGTGGGTTTTCTCCGGGTACTCCGGTTTCCTCCCACATTCCAAAAACATGCTAGGTTAATTGGCGACTCCAAATTGTCCATAGGTATGAATGTGAGTGTGAATGGTTGTTTGTCTATATGTGCCCTGGGATTGGCTGGCCACCAGTCCAGGGTGTACCCCGCCTCTCGCCCGAAGACAGCTGGGATAGGCTCCAGCACCCCCCGCGACCCTCATGAGGATAAGCGGTAGAAAATGAATGAATGAGTTTGGAGTTGCACGGCAACCCAATGGTTAGCAGACTTCACAGCCAGGAGACCAGGGTTCGATTCCAACCTCGGCCATCTCTTTGTGGAGTTTGCATGTTCTCCCCGTGCATGCGTGGGTTTTCTCCGGGTACTCCGGTTTCCTCCCACATTCCAAAAACATGCTAGGTTAATTAGCGACTCCAAATTGTCCATAGGTATGAATGTGAGTGTGAATGGTTGTTTGTCTATATGTGCCCTGTGATTGGCTAGCCACCAGTCCAGGGTGTACCCCGCCTCTCGCCCGAAGACAGCTGGGATAGGCTCCAGCACCCCCCGCGACCCTCGTGAGGATAAGCGGTAGAAAATGAATGAATGAATGATATTTTTAATGACCTCTCAGGGCCCACCTTCAGTACCACCACGACCCACTTTGGGAATCACTGCTGTAGAATATTGAATGAATGATTGTACAAAAATGAAATGGGTTCTCAACACAAGCATCCCCCTTCCACAAAGTCTCATCGGAATCCTCCCACTGATGCGAGACTTAAACGTTGTTTCCTGTTCTCAAGTCATCCACTTGTAAAATATCCAGCTAATATTCTGTCTAGGGTGAAGGATCAACATGTTTTTGGATGTTTTTCTGCTTCACTGGAGTTTCTGCTTTGATTGTGTGCATATGCGCTTCAGCACTTCCTCCCCTTATCCACGAACAAAAGTTTTTTAAGTCCCCAAATTCTCTGAGCAAATAAACCCAATCAGCATGCATTAAAATCGAGAACTTTATATCTTAGAATGTGGCGACAACAACACGGGACAATGCACGTCTTGCTTGTTTATAGCAGAAACAGCTGCTCTGAATGTTATTCAAGACCCAGCAGGATTACACGGTGCCGACCGTCACATATGGTCGTCGACTGCATCTGCTTTGCGGCGCTAGGTTGTGCTTAAACGAAAGCCCTCAGAAAAGTCAACTGATCTCATTATTCTGTGATTAATACAAGACAAAAAAGCAAGCGTGAAATGAGAGCTCCTTATTCAACTCTGCCTCTGTAAATCAAATCATTTTGTTCATGGATTCTTTTGGAACGGGAACTCACTCCTGGCTGCCATATACCCATTGAGCACCTCGGCCTTTGTTTCACAAAGTCTGGCCTTTTAAAGTAAGAATGAGAGCCGAAACCTGTCTTGTTTAGTAAAAAAAAAAAAGGTTGAACCAAAGAAATACAGTATGATCTTTACTGCTTGGATTTGGGCTTATACAGTTACATCACTTATGATCTTTCAATTACAATTAATTTAAGATACTACATTGACATAACTAATAGCAAGTTGCTTATAGTACATTTTAGAAAGTGTAAAGAAGGACAAAAAAAAAGCCAAAAACGTACCACTTCCACACAAAATAAGAGGATCTCAGCCATGGCATGTTGGCTTCATACAGCGTGAAAGGTCATCTAACATTACTGATGCCTGGTGACCAGAAGACTACATATAACTTTCATTCATTTATTCATTTTCTACCACTTATCCTCACAAGGATTGCGATTGCGAGAGGCGGGGTACACCCTGGACTGGTGGCCAGCCAATCACAGGGCACATATAGACAAACAACCATTCACACTCACATTCATACCTATGGACAATTTGGAGTCGCCAATTAACCTAGCATGTTTTTGGAATGTGGGAGGAAACCGGAGAAAACCCACGCATGCACGGGGAGAACATGCAAACTCCACACAGAGATGGCCAAGGGTGGGATTAAACTCGGGTCTCCTATCTGTGTGGCCTGCGCGCTAAACACTCGACCACCGTTCAGCCCAATTTTTGTACAAATCACATAAAAATGTTGATTTTTGTAATGGAACCATTCCGTTTGCTAATCAGAATGCAAATAAGAAGCTTCCTAAATGACAACTTTAATGTCACCATTTTTTCCCGGAATATTGCTTGATGTTCAATATTTTAATAATATAAAATAGACATAGTGACGACACTCACTACATGACCCTAAAGGCCCCATAAAAATGACACCTGACTGACCCCAACTTGTTGTTTGTGTGCTAACAAACTCAGGCGCCAAGGGGGGGGGGGGCTAGGTGGTAGGGGAAAAACACCTCTGTGATGACTTTGTCTGACGGATGTCTTGCACACAAATCTTCGGTTGCCTTGAAGTCATTTTCTCATGCAAAAAGTACCATGATGAGGTTTTTCTACAATGAACGAGTCAGCTTTATTTTTTGTGTATTTAGCAAATAGTCCATTGTAGTACAGTAGAACATTTTTACTGTAATTGCATAATGACAGGCTTAGACAAGGGTGTCCAAACTTTTTCCACCAAGAGCCACTTACTGACAAATCTAAGGATGTGGGGCAACTGTGATAACTGTGAGATACTGTATGCTAAGATGTTATACGTTTTGTGTCAACTTTTTCTCATTATCAGGGGTGTCACTAGGTTCTGAGGGCAGGGGGGGCTTAGCCCCCTGGAGATACACAGGATATGAATGTAGTAGACATTAAAAAAAAAGAAACAAGAACCGGGATACAACTTTCCCACTTTTGGACAGATTTAGTAGACATACTCAAAACTCAAAAGTGATCAATTATATAATAATCATTATTATATTATTAATTAGCCTATTATTATTACTATAATCATTATTCTTCTTCTGATTATTACTACTAGTAGTAGTAGTAGTAGGCTAGTATTAACCTGTTTTTGCCCTATTATATAAAATTTGTCAGAGATTTTTTTTTTGTATAAAAATTTTTAGGGGGCTGAAGCCCCCCTAAAATAAGCCTAATGACGCCATTTTTCATTATATAACAATTTTTTTGTAAATTTTTTCAATTTGTACTTCTCTTAAAACCTTGCTTTGGACATTCATGGGCTAAGATAAGCTTAGTAAAATGATGAACATAGATTCATTTAAAACATGTGGGACATTTTAAATAAATGTTTTTTTTTTTTTTAAAAAGGCATAAAAATTAATGTTCCTGCCAACCATTGACCATTATCATGATAATAATCTAATTCCCTGCTTATTGTGTTTAATAGGTTCAATAACCGTATTGAGCCGATAATGGAAGCGCTTGGTCCTGGTTAATTTCCACAAAGTATGATTCAATATTAATAAAGGGAATATTTTCCTAGTCAGAGCTTAAAAAAACTGTTTATCTAAATCTAGGTTTTAATATTTAACATTATTACTGCCCTGGAGACAGGAAATAACAACAAAATAGTCACTTTTACACATCAAAATTTAAAGGAAAACTGCAGTTTGTTTTTTTTTTACTTTTTTTCATCATTCCTAATCCTTATGTGACACGTCTTTCTTTTTTTGTTTTCCTTTAGGAAAGAGTTTCCGACATTGTCTGGAAGAAGGAGAAAAAAGCCAAAAACCTTTTTTGCTCAGCAGTCAGTGTTAAAGGTAATGTAACATTACTGATACCCAGTGACCAGAATACTACATATACTACATACACAGTATATTTTAGAGTGAAGGACCTTTTTAAAAAATTATTTTTAATTATTTACAATTTATTTAATAATGTTTTTTAATATTTATTTTAACAATTATTATTAATTATTTTAATTTAAAGAACATCTTAAGAATAAAATGATTCAATTTTGGAATTTTGGGCAGGCCTTCACAGGAGACTACTACTTTGATCTCGGCATCAAACATGCTGTTTTTGGGAACATTTGGTCAATCCGTAGAATGAGTCCTGATCTTTTTCAAGGCCTCGGGCGTTGAGTCAAGCGCTTAGCGATGACAGTTGTTGTAAGTGACCCCGCCCCTGGATGTCATGAGTTTCTTTTTCAAGCCTTGACCTTGTTGACCATCAACCGATACACATGACTGAAACCCCCCCCCAACCTTTACCCCTAGTCCTCCCGCCCTTCCCGAAAAGCCCTGGGGTCCAAGAGCTGTCTCCTCGGGCCACGACGGCCTCCTGAGACTCACCCGACTCCAATTATTATATCGGGTCTCCTGGCCTTTGTCTGGAGGCTTTCAATGATGTTGTTTTGTGTTTGTTTGAGAAATTACTGGTGTCCGGTCTGAAAATGGAGCGACCACAAAGCCGTGACAATGCTCTTTTTACCTGACGCTGCAACGTGAGTCCATGTCTATTTTAGCAGTGTGTTTGGCTAAGCGTCGCCGTGGGACGCACTGATGCGGGCATCCTTTTAGTGCTGCGTGATTCCCATGCCGTCCCCTGCAAGGCGTGTACACTTGTCCAACATCCAGTGTCACACACATAGACATAAAGGCCTTTCAGAATGAGGAATGATCTTAATAAAACAAGCTAACAATGGAGAAAACCTGTCCATTTGATGAAGGAACGCCATTGTAGTTTTATTTGGGATGGAATTGTCATGGTTGTGTGTCGGAATAAGCATGCAGTGACTTTTTGTTTACCCTTGTAATCTAATCCGAAGCCTGCAGTGAGATAGCATCACAGCTTTATTGAGCTTTATCTCCCCATCGGTGATGAGGCATCAGTCTCTAAATTCAACTACGGGTCAGTAAAAGTGTATGCTGACATTTATCATGGTTGATCAATCACATAAAAACGACATAAATGCAGGTCCCAATGCCTGCAAGAAAAAGCCAAGCCTCAATAGAATGGAGCTTCACCATCATGAATTCATTTGACCTCAAAACGGACCCGAAAACGACCCATTAGACTTTTAGTGTCGATTCTAAATTCATGGAAAATTGATCCGGGGATCAGTGAGTCTTTTCGATAACACTGTGCCAAACAGAAAAGTGATCGCTCAACATGACTATTAGGAAAAGTATTTTTATATATTCATTTTTCAATGAAAAAATGGCATTAGATGATCATCATTTGACCGGCAAGGTCGTAAGGACATCTAGTGCCCACCACCACACAAATTCAACATAATAATAATAATAATAATAATAATAATAATAATAATAATAATAATAATAATAATAATAATAATAATAATAATACATTTAATTTATAACGTACTTTACATCAAATGAATGATCTCAAAATGCAACAGTTACAATAAAAAATAAAATTAAAAAAAACAATGTTAACAGCAAGTATCACAATAACAGAATAAGAACATCTAAAATAAGTACAATAGTAATACAATAATAATAATAATAATACAATAATACTAATAATACTTACAAAGTCGCTGTCGCTTGGTTAATATGTATGTCACATTATATGATTACATATAAATGGTGTGTTGTTGGTGCTTTTTGGACGTTTTTTTTTCCAAAGGCTATATAGGCGAAGTACATATTTCATGTCCGTGTTTGAGTCTTCAACATAAAGTTTTTGTAAAGAGCTAGTATACTAAAAGAATGCAAGACCACTTTGGACACATGTAGAAATGCTAACAAATGATATATATTTCAAGAATAAAACTGATATTGCTCCTTCGATATATTGTGGGGGTTTTTTTTCCCAAAAAATAATGAAAAATTGATTGCTGTTTTGTGGTTTACTATGGCCTATTATTAAGAAATAAATATTGAAAAAAGAAGTTATTTGTAGGGCTGCACGGCGGGCGAGTGGTTAGCGCACAGACCTCACAGCTAGTAGACCCGAGTTCAATCTCACCCTGGGCCATCTCTCCGTGCATGCGTGGGTTTTCTCCGGCTACTCCGGTTTCCTCCCACATTCCAAAAACGACTCCAAATTGTCCATAGGTATGAATGTGAGTGTGAATGGTTGTTTGTCTATATGTGCCCTGTGATTAGCTGGCCTCGCCTGAAGACAGCTGGGATAGGCTCCAGCACCTCCCGCGTGACCCTTGTGAGGATAAGTGGTAGAAAATGAATAAATGAATGAAAGTCATTTGTAGTCTTCCGGTCATCAAGCATCCTTAAATTACCTTTCACGCTATATGAAGCCAACATGCCATGACTGAGATCCTCTCATTTTGTGTGGAAGTGGTAAGTTTTGGTCTTTTTTGTCCTTCTTTACACTTTCTAAAATTTACAATAAGCAACTTGCTATTAGTTATGTCCCTATAGTATCTTAAATTAATTGTAATTGAAAGCTCATAAGTGATGTAACTGTATAAGCCCTTGTCAGAATGACATATGACCTTAAATACTATATATAAAATAATATCGATGGCAGTGATGACTCCTCCATTGCAGTCACTGTGTAGTAGCCGTAACAATCCATATCCAGGGACACCGTTATCAATCAGAATTTAGCAGAAAACAAGATAAAGCCTTCTCATAGTCTCATCTTTTGGTGAAATATTGGATCATTGGAGCCATTTGAAACGAAACCACATGTGGAATGTTTTTTAGAAATGTATTTGTCTGAGCTGTGAACAAATCATAGAGGTCTGAAATGCAAGCCCAGCTGCACGCTGCTTTTTGTGAGCCCAAAAGACAGGAAACGCCTGGTTTCATCTTTAACAGTGCGTTTTATTGCAGGGGATTCTTTAAACTAGCCAATGTGTGAAATCACCGTAAAGATAGGAAGACAATAAAAGCAAGGTGCTGGGGATTTTTCCTCTGGGATGTAGTGAAGTGTCAACCTGACTCAATACCCGACATCCAAAACGACACTCAGTGGCCACTAAATTAGGTACACCTACACAATCGTATGAGCTCCAAAGGTGTATTCAAAAAGTGGAAAAATAGAATAATAAGGCTACAAGTTTATTAAAAGGTTTTAATTTTTAATAATAAAATTATAATCTGAGAAATAAATGTAATTTAATGACATTTTATTGAAAAAAGTTGGTGTACGGTTATAATTTTAAGGGGATTAAGTTGAGGTTTTTGGTTGGGAGTTGGAATTTTTAATTTTGCTGGAGTTAGGTTGGAATATTTAATATTTAATATTTAATATTTAATATTTAATATTTAATATTTAATATTTAATATTTAATATTTAATATTTAATATTTAATATTTAATATTTAATATTTAATATTTAATATTTAATATTTAATATTTAATATTTAATATTTAATATTTAATATTGTTAGTAGTTGTAATTTGCAGGAAAATAAGTGAAATTTGCTGAAACAAAGCTATGTGCCCTGTGATTGGCTGGCGATCAGTCCAGGGTGTACCCCGCCTCGTGCCCGAAGACAGCTGGGATAGGCTCCAGCACCCCCTGCAACCCTTGTGAGGATAAGCGGTAGAAAATAAATGAATGAATGAATAATAAAATTATATTCTGAGAAATAAATGTAATTTAATGACTTTTTATTGAAAAAAAGTTGATGTACAGTTATAATTTTTAAGGGGATTAAGTTGAGGTTTTTAGTTGGGAGTTGGAATTGTTTATTTTGCTGGAGTTGGATTTTTAATTTTTAATTTTTAATTTTTAATTTTTAATTTTTAATTTTTAATTTTTAATTTTTAATTTTTTATTTTTTATTTTTTATTTTTTATTTTTTATTTTTTATTTTTTATTTTTTATTTTTTATTTTTTATTTTTTATTTTTTATTTTTTATTTTTTATTTTTTATTTTTTCAATTGTTAGTAGTTGTAATTTGCAGGAAAATAAGTGAAATTTGCTGGAACAAAGCTATGTGCCCTGTGATTGGCTGGCGATCAGTCCAGGGTGTACCAGTCAGCTGGGATAGGCTCCAGCATACTCTTTGAGCATAGAAAATGGATGGATGGAAGCTGCAATAGCATGAGGAAGAAATTATTAATTTCTTTTAATGAGTAGCGGCCATTATCGCCACCTACAGAACTGGAGTGGAACAATCCACATCTTAGAGCTTACATCTAAGCTAAGTAGGTTTTCTGCATATTTGAAGTGAAACCTTGTAGAGTGCATCGTTCCCTTTCATTAAAAAATACCTCATTGATTTTTCCCCCTCATAACCACAACAGCTAAACCCTATCATAGCTGTGGTCCAATGTTTCCTATTTTAACACTCACCAGGACTCACTCATATTCATCATATTATGGGGGGTTTTTTGGCAGCCAAAATGCTGTAAAAGGCAATATAACCTTAATGTAAAGCATGCATCCTTAAGTGCCGTGTGAGCGCCTGTCTGTTCAGGTGCAGCCCAGGCCGGAAAGCGGAGGTGTCTTTTTAAACATCCAGAGAGGGGCACCGTGTCTCCAGCCTCCTCTCTGGCGTCCCTTTGTTGTCTGTGAAAAGCAGAAACGGAAAGAGAGAGGAAGACAAGAGGAGAGAGGGAGCGAGAGAAAAGCACGAGGGAGGAGGTGGGGGAGTCGGGTCTCAACAATGCAGTCTGCACCGTGACAGAGACATGATGTCACGTCAGTGGAGTCCGGCTGGGTGGGGCCATATCTCTGCACTACCCAGTCTTTCTTTTTTTTTTTTTTAAGTCAATGGACTCGGGGAAGACTAATGGGCTCAACCCGCAGCTCCACTTCCGCTCAGACGACATTTGAAACAGTGACACTTCCAAGTCGTTCATTCTCTGCTGAGAGAGAGGAAGAGGATCGCCCTCAAGGGACGATCAGTGTGTGCGTGTGCATGTATGTGTGTGTGAATGGCGTGGATGGACATCAACAGAAAATAGTAGCACCAATACACAATAAATACAGTCCGATACAAAAAACATATATACTGTATGTTTAAAAATTCTACTTCCTGGTAGTTGATAGAAGGAGTTTTGTTTTCGATGAACAATATTGCAAATATATGTCTCGCTTTTCGTACAGCAAAACGGTCTCCAACTTAGTGGACACTACAGACAGATTCCAACCAGGGAATCATTTAATCATATTTAATATGTGTCCATCCATCCATTTTCTATATCACTTGTCGTGGGGGTATGCTGGAGCCCATCCCAGGCAGGGTACACCCTGAACTGGTGGCCAGCCAATCACAGGGCACATATAGACAAACAACCATTCACACTCACATTCATACCTATGGACAATTTGGAGTCGCCAATTAACCTAGCATGTTTTTGGAAATGGCTGCACAGAGGTCATGTGGTTAGCGCACAGACCTCACAGCTAGGAGAACAGGGTTCAATTCCACCCTCTGTCATCTCTGTGTGGAGTTTGCATGTTCTCCCCGTGCATGTGTGGGTTTTCTCCGGGTACTCCGGTTTCCTCCCACATTCCAAAAACGACTCCAAATTGTCCATAGGTATGAATGTGAGTGTGAATGGTTGTTTGTCTATATGTGCCCTGTGATTGGCTGGCGGCCAGTTCAGGGTGTACCCCGCCTGGGATGGGCTCCAGCATACCCCCAAGACAAGCGGTATAGAAAATGGATGGATATACACATATTAAATATGATTAAAGTATTCCCTGGTTGAAATCTGTCTGTAGTGTCCACTAAGTTGGAGACCGTTTTCCTGGGATAAGCTCCAGCACCCCTGCGACCCTTGTGAGGATAAGCGGTAGAAAATGAATGAATAAATGAATGAATGTTTTTGGAATGTGGGAAGAAACCGGAGTACAGCAATGGCGACCGTTCCAGGGTGGACCCCGCCTCTGGCCCAAGCTCAGCTGGGATAGGCTCCAGCACCCCTGCGACCCTTGTGAGTATAAGCGGTAGAAAATGAATGACTAAATAAATGAATGTTTTTGGAATGTGGGAGGAAACCAGAGTACAGAGACCGTTCCAGGGTGTACCCCGCCTCTGGCCCAAGCTCAGCTGGGATAGGCTCCAGCATACCTCCGCGAGCCTAATAAGCGGCATAGAAGATGGATGGTTTTACATGAGTTCCTATGGGAAATTTGATTTGGTTCTCCTACTTTTGGGTTTTGGTTAGACATTTTGGTATGGAATCATTTTGAAAACTGAACCATTATTGAAAAAACTTCATGATGTGGAGTGCATGAGAGAGTGGAAATTAAAACATATCTCTCTTTAATGTCATTATTAGTATTTATTATTTATAACAGGTGCCACATGCAGTATTGGTGTATGTTGTAGCAACACCACTATAGTTTGTTTTGCCAGCTGACTCGATTTTAGTAGTCTTAGTAGTGGTTAACTTATTTTTACACTTAAACATGTACATTTTGAGTAGTTTGAATTTTCCTCTCTTGGCACATCCAAACAGAGGGACAAAAATACATAGCTAAACGGATGGAAGTAGAACCAACATGGAGACGGGATCATCCATGGGAAGGTTGCGGTAATTGCCGTGGAGGAAATAGTACCCTTTGCCACCCAGCAGCACTCAAAGGTAACTATCAAGTTAAACTGCTAAAGTTAGACATTGTGACAAAGCCTCCTTTTTACAGATGAGGGATGATGGCAAGGTGGGACTGGGGTGAGGGTTAAAAGCGCGTCCCCCAGGAGTAGGAGGGGCGGTGTCGCCCGTTTTGGAGCTGTTTGAAAGGAGCACAATGGCAGCCGGTATCGGGTTTTGCATGTTTGACAAATGTGACCGCGGCAAGTGGCCTTATCTGTTGAGGACAACAACGCAGCGTGGCTTAGAAACACCAAGACGTCTTAATGACCAGCACTATGGCCCGTTATTACTGCAAATATATGCATATTTAAGCAAATTGTATGTATTTCCTGTCCACATTAAGCATAAAAATGGCTAAATTAAGTAAAATATAAACACGGACAGTACAAGCCATTACGGCTGTCATTCAACTTGTCAATGTAGTACACCACATTGGTCACTAGGTGTCAGTAATTGTTCGGTAAGACAAACAACATCTGCTTTTATTAAAGATTTATATGATCTCAACAGCTATAATGAAGATAAAATAATAATCATAGTAATAACACGGGTTAAACACGGGATAAAACTCAACTCTGAACCCCTGACATCACTTCCTGTCTACCACTGATTCTGTCCCCCCTTGTGGGCCACATTGAGTTAACAAAATTGTCCGTGGGGCCAGAACGAAAATTTAACACACACACACACACACACAATTTTATGCTTATAATTTTCCTTGAATTATTTGTCTAATTTTATCAGTAAAAGTGTTATACTATCAACTATTTGGGAGCTCTTTAAACATCAGACAACATCAAAATATGTCATTTAATTTTATTTTGTAGTTTTTTTTTTTTTTTACTAAATAAGACATCCCACTTGTAAGTCATGTTTGTATATTAAAAGTTGAAATACTTAGAAACCAACTGGCGGGCCGGATTCAAACGCTTGGTGGGCCGCATGTGGCCCCCGGGCCGTAGTTTGCCCACCTCTGCCCTACATGGTAAACTTAATGGCTTTTTTCCTCTGGTTATGTCTACTGTGGTGGGTAATATGAATGTAAAGGTGATTATATGGGTGTTATTTCATGTTTAGATGGCTCTAATAATGTAAAAAAAAACATATTTAGAAGATCATGACAACGTATTCTATGACATAATATATGAAAATATATTCCATTTATGAAGAAACAATCCTAATTTGTGGAAATTTACTTATCGTGGTTGGGTCTGGAACTTATTAATTTTGATAAATAAGGCGTTACTGTACACCAAATATTGCTTGAGAGTGACTTAGCAATTTTTGTTTTGTTTTTTTTGTTTTGTTTTGTTTTTGACTTATCAAATTTAAGTTAGTGTTTTATTGGTGGTGCTTTTTTTGTTTTTACAATAGTGAAGCTCTTTCTACAGATTGGTTTACCGCTAAAATCAAGTTTAAGTTAAATTTGAGATTTAGTTTAGTTTAGTTAAGGCGTATTGTTTTGACATTTTACAATGGTATAATCCATTCATTCATTTTCTACCGCTTATCCTCACTTGGGTCGCGGGATGGTGCTGGAGCCTATCCCAGCTGTCTTCAGGCAAGAGGCGGGGTACACCCTGGACTGGTGGCCAGCCAATCAGAGGGCACATATAGACAAACAACCATTCACACTCACATTCATACCTATGGACAATTTGGAGCCAATTAAAAAGAGATGGCAGAGGTTGGAATTTAATTCGGGTCTCCGAGCTGTGAGGCCTGCATTCTAACCACTCGACCACCATGCAATCAAAGGTTTACACTCCACTGAAGGAATATCTCAACACGAGTCAGCATCCCACAACCAATCCACTGGTAATGATGATGCAACAACAAAACAACAGCAGCCACAGCATTCCGCCACAAAACAAAATATTCTGTATTCCTAACTTCCAGGCGCTTCCGGCAAAATAAACAGCCAAATTCTATCAAAACAAAACTTCTGACTCATGGCTGAAATTGAATTATGGAAAAGCAATGACCGCATACATCCAAACAATAGGTCAACGAGGGTATTTTACTTTATTTTACTTTTATTTTACTCAAAAAAAAAGAGCAAGCAGGCACTAAAAAGTGATTTACAGCATCAGTTCACAGTTCACTTGGCTGGTGCTGGTTCTCTCTGGTACGCACTAATGTGTCTGGACATATCAGGCAAGGGAATCATTACAAGCCTCACCTACAGTTTAAAAAAGCTACTGCCTTTGACCGGCCAATAAAAGACGCACAGCGAACTTCCATCCAGGCCTCATAAATCAAACCCCGAGCACCGATCAAAGTCAGGCTGTGAATTTCTCATGGCGTATCCCGCATTCCTTGTTAAACATATTCACATGCTGCACTTTTGCCATTACGCTTGCTTGTTGTCCTCTTGTGTATTTAGAGCGCCACGCTTGATTCCGCTTGACGCCATATTGGCTCCCTCGGGAAGGATCGCTGTAGCAGACAGGATGGAAGATGGAAGATTCTTGGCATACACACACAAAGAAAGGCTGGTCACACTCTGTCAAAATGTGTGCTACAGTTTATTCCTTTTTTTTTTTCCCCTCCGTGAGTTTGATTTACTGAGGCGACACTTTGGATATTAGTAACCAAACTTCCGATTTGTTTGGATTTCAAAAACATTTTTTTTTGTAGTCACTAATAGAAATGGAAAAAATCTGTTGAAAGGACAAATTGTAACCATTGTTACAGATGTTACAGATGTTTTTAGTAACATTTGAACATTCTTTACCGTCTGAGAAGTGTAAAAATCATTTAACCAATGCTATTAGCAAGACAACAACAATAAAAAAATCCTATGATCCTATGATCATATATTGGATCCTATGGATCCTATATTGGATTCTATGATCCAACTATGATCCAATTCATTCATTCATTTTCTACTGCTTATATGTCGATCTAACGTCATTTAACAGGTCATCAATCGACGACATCGGTACTTAGGGCAAACCTCTTGAATCAGAGTCTACATTGTGTTAAACATTTTGGCTGTCATCAAACAGAAGAACATATTTGCTCACAGTGGGACAAAACGAAAAACACAACACATCCACAGCACTTTAACGCATCACATAAACGAGCGACTACAAAGTGGGTGATAAACACCAACTATGTGCTAAACATAACACGTAACTTAACACGTTATTTTCAAATACCCGCAAGGCATGCTGGGTAGTCTGCTGCAACAACTACTATATGAGCTATGAACAATATAGTTAACTATTTAGCAATTAAGCAAAAATGTGACAAACATGGCAAAATGTTGTGAGAAAGGATACCACAAGTTACCCGGCATACCTTGTGACTGGAATATATGGATGTTTTTTTAATGTAGGTATTCATTCGTTCATTCATTTTCTATTGCTTATCCTCACAAGGGTTGCCGGGGTGGTGGAGCCTATCCCAGCTGTCTTCAGGCAAGAAGACACCCTGGACTGGTGGCCAGCCAATCACAGGGCACATATAGACAAACAACCATTCACACTCACATTCATACCTATGGACAATTTGGAGTCGCCAATTATCCTAGCATGAAACATGTAAACAGAGATGGCCGAGGGTGGAATCGAACTCGGGTCTCCTAGCTGTGTGGCCTGTGCGCTAACCACTTGTGCACCACGCAGCCCGGGTGTAGGTATTGTGCATATTTATTTGTATGAACACATGGTGCAGTAGCTAGCTTACTTTGTGTGTCGTGTGTTGACGTGTTGTGTTGTTTGAATCCTATTTTGTAAACGCTACAGATCGTATCTGACTATTTTGGAGCCTCAATTGAGCCACAATAGCACTGAAAGTCACATTGGTGGCTACAGTTTCAATGTAAAAGTTTAAAAAAAAAAAGAATTCCTGCTTCTGTTACAACTTCGGTACTTTGGAAAGTCAATTTTGAAGGATATTTGGTTTATATTTGACAGCCCTCGTTCAGACTACGAAGCAGATTTGTCCACGCATTGTTGATATTCCGTGCACACAAGATGTTAGCCATCAAGTGTATTTCTTTCTGCTGTTATTTCCTTTTCTTTGAAATATTTTCCTCCTTCAACGTTATTTTGTGCAGGCTTGTTATTCCTCCCAAAAGCTTCCAGTGCTTTGTTTTGCATCGCCACATTAGAAAGTCATTAACACAAAAACATACTTTTGGTGAGCCAGGAAGCGTGTTTAAATTCAAATGAGGCCGCTAGTCAAATTGTGTTTATTTTATTTTTATATTTGGGTCGGATAAGAAGTCGTGCATGCATGTGAGCTGTTGTGCAGATGTGGAAATTGTTTGTCTCATTCATAACTTGCGCATGAAGTATTTGGATGTGCTTCATGTCCACATCAAACATCTTGAGTGAAACTTTTCAGGCCATGTAAACACACAAAGCGGTTTCGTTAAATGTTCGGGAACATATGGAAAATATGTTCATATTCCGTATACCATTGTCGTAAATCAGGGGTAGTCAACTGGCGGCCCCTGAAGTCTAAAACCGAACCATGAATGACATCAGACCAGCCCTCAAGACTCCTAAAATCACCAGAACAGTTTTCACGACATCCATAAAAACAGCAACTCTGTCATATAGAGGATCTTTGAGTTCAGTGTTTATGCAGAAAGTGATTAAAAACAATACTCAGTCCATTAATACAAAATACATTCTTTATTTCATCACTGCATTTATGCAAAAAGCAAATCAATAAGAATTATTCACATAAAACAGTATTTAATTGGACACCATGTAAATACCATTTACACAATGTATCTGTCTATTGTGTCCTTTATGATGCACCTGCCAAGTACTCTATATAATCAGTCTAAGACGTCCGCTGTGTGTTTTAGCCCCATTTCATCCCTTCACTCTTCACTCACCTAGATTATTTGACGGTGCCATTTAGGCTTTATATCTTCTTATATGTACATGATATACACTGTTTCTTAAATACATTATCATCACTTCCACTCTATTTACAATATAAGAGCTTATCTATATTATAGATGCTTACAAAATGACAAGAAAAGGGATATGTGAATTAAAAAATAGGGACTACTGCTTTCACTTCATCCGAGAGAAGTCTGAAGGCGCTAAGGCGACACGGCAATGTAGGGTTAAAGGTCGGGTGTTTATTTTGGTCATTTCTAGCAGTGTATTTACAAAATGTTGTAATGAGAAACACTATAAAACAGCAATTTTATCCAAATGATGATTGTGGGGTATAATACTGCAGAAGTGTCCAGGGGCCTCACAAATAAAGCTTGCCTACGCACAAAATGGGGCCGAAAAGTTAGCAATAAAGGTGTGGTGCCATGAAATTATATGTTAGTAAGGTTGTTTGTGTATATGTGCCCTGTGATTGGCTGGCGACCAGTCCAGGGTGTACCCCGCCTCTCGCCTGACGACAGCTGGGATAGGCTCCAGCACAACCCTTGTGAGGATAAGCGGTATAGAAAATCAAGAAAGTCAATAAAGATTTATCCACACGCCGTTATTGACTTAAAACATGTGGGTTGTTATTTAAACGAGTGTATAATATCCCGACTATAAGAAATTAAAGTTTGTCATCAATAGGAACATTTATGAATAAAATAATTACAATATACCTCATAGCTTGATGTAAAAAAAAATGCTTTTTTTATGGCGCTGCTCTGTTGAGACAGATGACGGCGGACATGTTGTCACTCAACCCATCTTTTATTTGTTATGCCAATGTTGTGTCTCCCAAATATGATACTATTCCCAATAATTCCGCTTCTTTCTCGTCATGAGTTACTTTGCATTGACCTTCTATGGTGTAGTGGAGGCGTGGAAAGGTCATAACTTGAGGTGGAGTTCCTCAGGGTGGAATCTATCAACCAAAAATTGTATGCACATTTTGGGTTTCATTACATTACATTTTTAAAGATGAGGGTCCACAGCTGAGGCGTAGCAAAAAGCTAATCTAATGATGGCGTATATTTATTTTAGTCAAATAACTAGTGCATATTATTGCGTTGTTCTTGTTGACATTATTCAATTTGTTTCACCCACAATAGCCTTTTAGTTTGGACCAGTTGGTATAGTCCTGCGTGGCGTAGTGCATGATCATTTACATATTCAGACAACCCAGCATGGAAAAACCTCTCACACAGTATTTCAAAAGCAAATGAATTTTGCAGCATCATGAGGAATGTACTGGACGGTCGTAATCGTAATTAAAATAATAATGTGGCTTCTCTGTGGTCTCTCCACAGCCTGGACTCAGTCCACAGCAGCACAAGCTGGCATAGAGGTGAAGTAAGGCACCACACAGTCCCTTCTGTCTGTCTATACGCCATTTCTTTAAGGGAAAAAATAAATCAAATAAAAGTAATAAAGGCTAGACTCCAGCGTCTTCAGATCTTCTGGCACATGTGGAGTCTGGACTTGGATGAGGAGGTGGTATCTTTCCACACCTTGCAAGAGAGGCCCTTGGCACAGTCGCAGCGCTGGAAGATCTCCAAGTTGTGAGAGCCTTTCTTTCTCTGCTTAGTGCACACCTCGCCCAGTCGCAACACTGGCTTGCAGATTTTGGTCCAGAAGTGACGGGCGCAGCAATAGCCCTCAGAACAGTCGGAGGTACGCAAGCAAGGGTCACCTTCATGACCTGTGACAAGG
Source organism: Doryrhamphus excisus (assembly GCF_037039965.1). NCBI lineage: Eukaryota > Metazoa > Chordata > Actinopteri > Syngnathiformes > Syngnathidae > Doryrhamphus > Doryrhamphus excisus. Next base: position 17,026,905 of record NC_136365.1, read on the forward strand.
GGTACGAGATGAAGTTAAGCGGTTGTGGTTTGTGGTTACACTCCAAGTAACTTTTTGTTTTTCCAGGTCAAAAAAGGTTCAAGTATGTTTTCTTGTCATTTTCTTGGTCAGAAAGTAATACAGCACGATGCCAGTTTATACTCAGGGTGTAATAATCAATATTGATCATTGTATCGATTCGCATGGCCGAGATGTGAGTGCATCTGCTCATTCACTGGGTATGGATTAGTGGTGTGTCGGTCATGAACAAACGGGTCAAAAGAACTAGTTCTTTTTGTGAACGAAATGAACAAGGTCACCGCCCCTAAAACACCCGTTCAGTTCGTTCAGTTGCAAATGCTTTTTTTTTGATTGGCTGGGTGGATGGGGGTAGCTGACTGAAAGACCGAGACCGAGAAATCGCCTCACAAAAAAGAACTAGTTCTTTTGGCCCGTTCGTTCATGACCGGCACACCACTAATCATCACGTGTTGTTGAGCTGTTGAGTCGGAACGAACGTGAACATGAATGAACGGACTGACTCGACACGGCTGATCACCGGCTTAACCACCAATTGACCGAAATGAACGGATCTTTTTACTGAATGAACCGGAATGATCCGGTTCACTGAAATGAACGGTTTTGCCCACCGCTAGTATGGATGCAATTGACGGGTGAAATCGAGTTTCATTTCGATGCGTTTGTGGGTATCGGTAAAATCCGATGCAAGCGCCGTTTTATTAATGTTCAACTTCACCCCATATGCTGTCCTCAGGTGCAATGAATGCACCATAATTATTTCGCCTTTTGTATTGAATACAGACGGAAGCCGCGAGGCACTTAAAACTACTAGTAAAACAGCATGGACGTTCTCACGCAAGCAGCAGCGAGGAAGTTTCTATATTCAACCCACCCGCAACGTTTAAATCCCATGTTTGGAAACACTACGGATTCTCAAAGAACGGCGGAAAACTAGACAAAAAGAATGCCGCTTTAAGGAGCCGTACAACGACAGCACGTCTAGTTCCTCGTCGGACACCGTGGAAAAACCAAGCAAATCAGGTCAGTGGATCCCCCAGTGCTTTCCAAATTGTCCAGGAGCTATTTGTCCGTCCCTGCAACAAGTGCCCCCCCCCCTCTGAAGCAGGTGACATTAAAACAACAGAGCAGTTGGCTTCTTCCTGGGTACTCCGGTTTCCTCCCACATTCCAAAAACATGCTAGGTTAATTGGCGACTGTCCAAATTGTCCATAGGTATGAATGTGAGTGTGAATGGTTGTTTGTCTATATGTGCCCTGTGATTGGCTGGCGTCCTGGGTGTACCCCGCCTCTCACCCGAAGACAGCTGGGATAGGCTCCAGCACCCCCGCGACCCTCGTGAGGAAAAAGCGGTAGAAAATGAATGAATGAATGTATCCCTAAATTTGCTATGATGCGCTGGTATTGGTCAGAATGTCCAATGTCGGACAATTGTCTCCAGTATGGGCGAGATCATCTCTGTTTTGATTTAGTCTGCAGACTAAATGTAAAACATGTACTTGGGTATGATGGTGGTACCCTCAAAAGTTCTGCTCTTGCTCACTTAACAATTTCGGAACATACCTGCACCTTTTTGGTCCTGGAAAAGAACATACAGACCATTTTTAAATTGCAATTGTGCTAGAAAATGTCTAAACTGGCAGCACATAAAATTGTTTCTCTGCTCTTTTCTTGCGCCCTTTAAGGCTAAGGGTCTAGTGACATGCGATTTATTAGCTACTTTTCTGACAAGCTTGCATTATGTGGTGTCGTGCAGTGTTTTGTGTCTGCGTTTTAATGACCTTCACTAAGTGCAGAAACAACGTTGGGGGTTGCGGTTTCTTCACGGCAGCCTATACTTTGGCTTCACGTGGATTTAAATATGAGGAGTGAGGCAGTTGTCAACATAGCTTGTGGCTTTTCCTTGGAGACATGGAGTGCTCCAGTTATCTTTGACTTTCTGTCACAGGGAATTTGCTCCAGCCGTGTGTGAGTTGTAATTTGAAACGTCTAGAATCGTACAACGCATGTCCATTTTAAACAGGCTGACACGCAATATGTGAAAGGCGTTCCTGCGGTTACATTTAAAGATGAAGTCGTACCTTTGAGAGAATGCTTGGCATGTGTTTTCCCACTCTTCCTCCAGCTGTGGTCTTTAGCAGAGAGCTTGTTGTGTTCATCCAAGGCGGAGATATGAGGCGAGATCACGCTCTCAGAGATAGCAACACAAATATCTGGTAAAGAAAGAGCATTAGCAGACGTTAAAAAAGGTACTCAAACCTGTCCTTTTTTTCTTTACATTTCTGAGACATACAGTTATTGCAGCGATTGCCGGGACAGCACATGGCGTCTCGATGGCATCGCTTCTTCCTCCTGCGGCATGCCAGGCAGCGAGAAGGGGTCTGCTGAGGACTATGGCAATAACTTCCCACGCTGCACTCCTTGTCATTGCTGCACGGATACACCTGCTGACAAAAAACAAAAGACATACATTCACGTCATTCAGACTGTATTTATTCTTGCAAACTCCATCATACACAGCAGTTACTTTCAACACAACTTTTGACCAAAGTTGACGAGATGGTACTGATTAGTGATAATAACGATTATTCTGATCATTTGAAAACCTCGGGGCTGCACGGTGGTCGAGTGGTTAGCGCGCAGACCTCACAGCTAGGAGACATGAGTTCAATCCCACCCTCGGCCATCTCTGTGTGGAGTTTGCATGTTCTCCCCGTGCATGCGTGGGTTTTCTCCGGGTACTCCGGTTTCCTCCCACATTCCAAAAACATGCTAGGTTAATTGGCGACTCCAAATTGTCCATAAGTATGAATGTGAGTGTGAATGGTTGTTTGTCTATATGTGCCCTGTGATTGGCTGGCCACCAGTCCAGGGTGTATCCCGCCTCTCGCCCGAAGAGAACTGGGATAGGCTCCAGCAGTAGAAAATGAATGAATGAATGAATGAATGAATGAAAACCTCGGTTATAAAAAATCGAGAATACTCGCTGCAGCCCTAGTATTGATCATGGTATTAGGACTTGAACAGTCTAGTGGCTCACATAGTTGACTCATGTATCTTCACAGACGTGAGGATAAGCAGTCGAAAATGAATGAATGAATGAAAACCTCGGTTATAAAAAATCGAGAATACTAGCTGCGCCCTAGTATTGATCATGGCATTAGGACTTGAACAGTCTAGTGGCTCACTTAGCTGACTCATGTACCTTCATAGTCCAGAGAATGTTACCAGATTGTTACCTTGAAGAGTGTAAGCGGTATAGAAAGTAGATGGCTGTATGGATGGTTTTCAATGATGTTTTCAAGTCATTGCAGAGACAGATTGTTTGTCAAGTTGTCAATACCTTGAACCTCCCAAGCCACAGTGTTCTCATATCCTAAAACCAACCAAACAAACATTGTCTGTGTGACTCACTCTGCCAAACATGGTCTACTTGTTGTGCCTAAGAGCTTGAGACATCGCAAAGGCCCAATGGTCAGATACCAAATAGGATAATACTACATGGAACCCATGTACCACCAGTGTTGATGTGTACCACAGTGTGAGAATCGATGTGCTAGACCGGCAGACCCCAATCCGTGATGTGTGGTTCACATTTTTACCCAATTCCTTTGTCGTTCGATTGGATGCAGTGTACAAATGATACTATTGGATTTGATTCTGAGATTAATGTATGTAGATGTCGTGCAGGCAAATCTTTCGTTTGTCAAACCGGATATCCAGTCGCAGCGGTTTATTATTCACAACCCTAGTAGTTCCTTTTCACTTTTATCTGAAAAGAAAACTTCTGAACACACAAACAACAAGTAGGAGCGACATAATTACGGGCGTCCAACTTTGACCTCGATGTGACGCCAAAGTATAAGATACTTCTTTGTATTTTTTGCATATATGAACCAGGCCTTGGTGGTTGAGGAACCCTCACCATCTAGAGGTGATGGTCTCGGTACGGTTGCAAACTATGCTATGTTATGTAAACAGACCAATGAACCATTCAACCACAGAATGTTAACGTAACTACAGCTAATAAACCGGAAAACGTTTTAGCATGTAAGTGATCAGCATGTTAAGTCGCTTATCCTGTAGATCGTTATTAATGTCATCCACAAAGGTCTGTTTTGCTTCCTGTTGCGTATTAATCACTAAGATAAGACAGATTAACGGGGAAACCAACTAAGTAAATGTACCCTAAAAATGAGCCCTGAGTAAAGGCCTTTAGAGGAAGTGGTGTCTTGGTATAATTCCTTACACGTGTACGTGATGTTGGAACCGAGGCCAAAGGACTTAGACATGATGTGTATCACAAATCAAGTGAGAGGAGTTCATTTGGAGCAGCGCCAATCTCTGGATCGGTTCCAGGTCAAGACGGCGTTCCATTCCAGTCAAGCAGCTGTAACATCTTTATTCCGTTTGATGATGATCACTTTGATTTTTGGCTCTTTTTGTATTGCATCGGATGGACGCACTTGTCAGGACATTTGCGCAACACAGCAGCCATTCAAAAAAAAAAAAAAACTAGGATGACACAGCAGGATATGATGACTTTGGATTCTCCGACATTAGAACAACATGTTTGGACTGTCGCCACATTTGACACTGACAGATCGGATACAGTGCGGTTCACCACAAGTGAACATGAACTAAAAACAAACTTGAAGGAATTTCCAAATCATTCTGTGCCACTTCAAATTGCCAACTTCCTTTTAAAGAAAAGGGGTATTCCTGGTCATCAAGGCTGTGTCACTCAAAATAAGAATAATTCCAAAGGTAAATGTACGCCACATGTTTCAATCCATCTCGAACAATACTAATACTTCAACGCGTTGGAAGTTGTTAGTCAAACACATGGAGGCAATGATACGAGTGCGAGGAAATGAAAGGGGATATTAAATTGAGACTTCATCCATCACAGCGGCGACGACAGCTAGCCTAGCTTAGCAAAGATACTTCCAAAATGTTTGTAGCATATTTTCCTCAAGCATCTGTAGGAAATAGGATTGATATGTGTTTAAGCAAAGTCATGAAGAGATTCAAACAATGGGCAGCGTCAAGCTAGCTGTTTGCTAAAGCGGTTACTATGTAGATAATCAGCCTTCTTTATTAAATTCTTAATAAAATATTGGATGACGCACAACCTTAATGGATTTCAGTTTCATACATGTCATTTTTTTATTGGACGTCCAAAAAGAACAAAAACGACAAGTTACACTCAGGACAAATGACGAATCACGCTAATGAGCCAGATTATTTACAAAGCGAAACCGCGTTCTTACTGGAAATTTGTCTGAAGTCAAATTTTGCGTAAGCGAAAACAAAGCGAGGCTAAACCACATGTAAGGAATCCGACTTCTTAAAACAACAACAACATCGACTTAGGAGAAATGCACTGTAAGATTTTCATTACAAGAGGCTGTTTACACAAGCTAACACACACTAGCTTTCCTAGCTGCTACTACAAACATATGCTACCTCGATAGACAGATTTGAGATATAAGGATGGAAAATATGATTTTTATATTTTTAAATATTGTTTTTCTTTTAGCAATTAGCATGCTAATGCTAAACTGCTAACTGCTAGATCTCTTAGTGATGGATGGATGGATGGGTAGATGGGTAGGTATGTTGGTAGGTTTTGACATTAAAGTCAGGCAAAAAACTTGATAGTTTGTGTAGTAGCAACTTAACAAATACACTCAACAAAATGTTTTTTTTGGTCCAACTTTTCATGACTTCACCTCAAAGATCTAAAACTGTTTTTATGTACACAAAAGGCCTATCGCAATCTCTCTCAAGTATTGTTCTCAAATCTGTCTAAGTCTATGTCACTGAACATTTGTCTTGATTCCTCACCACCTCAGCCACCTAACAGGTATGACATATGCAAAACTTGATGAGACAGACTGGCCACAATAAAAGGCCACTCCAAAATGTGTTGTTTTAGCACACAGAATAATGGCACACGTGTCTTTGTAAACGCATAACAATGATATGTTCATCTTGTAATACTTAACTAGCTCGTGCTAATATGCTAACTGCAGCTACTCAGGCTATGCTAATATTTTGTTTGCTGAAAAAAGGGGTAATTTTAGGAATTGTTTCCTTTGGAAATAAGCTACTTAAGTCATACGTGTGGTATCATGCCATGTTTTTTATTAATAAATTGCTGCGTTATCTAATCTAAGGTGGTAAATATGGTGGAGGACGTGAAAAATATGCTGTTATTTCAATATGAAGACAAATGGAGGTGAACACCTGCTAATACTTCATCGCAGCACATATCTTAATCTGTCTCTCTGGTCAGTCAGCAGGCTTGGATCCATTACAGTGGCTTTGGTGAGTGTGCAAGAAAAATGGTGCCACACCTCTTCCATCACAGCCCAAACTGCAGGCCAAGTCTTTGAAATATGCTGATGATTCAAGCCCCCCCCCCCCCCCCCCCACTTCCTTCCAATGTGATTATCTGCCCTTATCTTGCCATATTTTTAAAAGCCTCATTCGCTACTTTCAAGGCAACTCAATTGGGATGCATCTCAGTCATCTGTCGCTCCCTTATTTTTCCTGGACACATAAAAGCGCATGCAGCCTTTAGATCATGCACAGGAAGTGGCCCTGAGAGCTATTTACGCCATCTTGCCACATGCTGGCTGCGGCGATAAGGATGGAGACAGAGGCAGCGGCATGAGGGAAGCCCCCCGATTGGCCTCGACTCGTGCTGCACTCGTGCTGCGGGATCAGCAATGTCTCATAGAGATTTACTGAACCCCTATTTACTAGCAAAACATCATTCCACTGTATAGCTCAACGGAACTTTGCTGGGAAAAACACTCAGTCAGTGGCATGGGGGTGCAGTTTCCCACCAGACTTACGTTAGTAAACTTGGATATACTTCGGAGTAGTCCGTGTACAGCCATTATTTTCGTGAGTATACCCAATAGTGCTACTTTTAAACAGGCTAACTAACAAGCTACTTTTCAGCATATCCAAGTGTATCGATTCGGACTTCCTTATATGAGCTGCAGATTGCCTGCACTCAGTAAACGTGGACCTATGTATCCGGAAGTCCTCAGGAGTGCTAGAGAATGTGACCAATCACAGCGAAGTGGGGGTAACTAGAGGAGGGATGTATCGATATAAATTAAACAGGCCATTTGGTTTGAAAGCAGGAAGTCCATGGAAAGAGGTGCAGAATCTGGAAGCTCTAGAAAGCGTTCTGTATGGGTTATTGTGTGTAGCTACTCTCTAGGAGTCCACAACTCAATACAAAGCGTGGAAAATGAGCATAATGGTTCCCCTTTAAGGTACACAGACATACTGACTTGTTGTCTTAAATCACATTTATGATTGCCTCTCTCATTAAGAGGAGGGCCCTACTGGCTCCAGGTTGGGGCCCTACTGGCACCCAAGGGACCGGCAGACTGGAAAGACCGCGAGACAGGAGACTGACTAATGGGCGCTAACAAGCCGCCACACCTCTCCTTGCCCTTCACAGCTCATTAGGATCACTTAACAGTCGTTTCTTTGGAGCGCGGGGGTAGGCGAAACCCTCGTTGATAGTCGCGCACAGAATGAAATCAAGGTAAAGCTCACTGACTGATGTTCTCACTGCATGGTGACGACTACAAGGAAAGCGTTCCCTTTGTGCCACCCACAAGCAAAGGCTCCGGGTCAAGCTTTATTTTGTTTTGTAACTTTTTATAGAGCGAGACTAAAGTTTACAAGTTCTCTAAAGCTGGCCAAAAACTGACATGACTGCTTTGGCTTCAGCCACTACATCATATTAAAGTACAGACTTGTTGTATACAATCTGACATACAATATATTTGACAGTGATCTGTCCAAATTTAAACAAAATGTCGAAATTATTAGTTAGAATAATGACAGCAGTTGTAGCTGCTACTACTAATCATTTATGTTGTGTAGTTATGTAACGAGACATGTAAAATAGATTGCAGATTGCGGTAGATTAGCTTTTATGTTTACGCTAAAAGAACTACAGTTCCGGGAAGTAGTGAATTTCTAACATAGGCTCTACTATCACGTTTTGATGGAAGTCATATGCAGCGATCCTGTTTTGTTCGGACAAATCTTAAGTAGCTTTTATCAAATGTAGACTTACTATGACTTCTTCTTGGACATTAACAAAGCAGCAGATGTTGAACTTTGATGAAAACCAACAACACACATTGTGAGCAAATTACGCTGGAACACAGCTTAATGTAGGTTCCAATCCTGCCTTGTGCACTGCCACTTCCACATTACATGTATTATCATTCACAGTAGTGATGCCACAGTTCACAATAAGTCTAACAACAACACAATTGTGTATCAACTATCATGAAGTAGTTGATGCAACACCAATTTTGCAGTTGTTTTGTTTGCGTTATTTATTCACATGTATAACAGTTAAGAATGTGTGTTAAATATATGAAAAATATGAACATTTCAGCTGTCCGCAGCACAGCCTCTGACATGTTTGATGGCGCTGCAAAGTGCTGAAAGCAACTTGTCATAGCCAGAAATTATTTTCAAAAGCTGCTCTTCTCTTCTACGTTTAGTGACTAGAACATGAAAACCTCACACAAGCCTGCCAGACCTCAAATTTGAACGACTGCTTGTCCCTCGGCCGCCGTGATAATATGTAGCGCGCTTTGCTATACAGACCACCAGTCTGCCACCAGTAAAAATGAGGCATGTCCAAGTGTGGATGGCGTATAATGGCATTTATGACAGCAGCTACGTATGCACACACACATACTGTGTGAGTGTTTTTGCTACCAGGAGGTTTTCCACAGTTGTAAAGTTGAAGCCACAGCTGGGCCTGGGCCAAATCATGTGACTTAACATGACTGGACCTCAGCATCCCTTAACACTGAGAGCCATTTATGAGCGGAATAAATCAAAAACAGGTTAAAAAAAAGGACACATCTGTCATCTGATGTATGCACTGTCGCCTTTTATTTAACTCTTTACCTTTGCACGCTCATTAAGAGGCTTTAGAATGAACCGAGCATGCTTTTTGGGGGGTCAACGCTTCCCATTTAATTGTACTGGACATGTTTTTCTACTGATCCCCCACAGGAGGGCAGTATTTCTGGAAAGTAGGCAGACATACGTACATACTGTACATACACCAGGACCCCTCTTTACAAGGTGAAGTCCTTGATGGTCAGCTTCTTTCTTAACCCATTTGCTTCTTTTGTCATTTCAATGAGAGGATTAACAATTTTGTATGGTTTGTAATACAGTGTGGTCCTACTTTATGCTATAGTAGTGCTATATCAAGGTGGCCATTATGGCGATCACAAAGGTAGTGTGGGTCACTTTTTGTTGATGATATGATATTATCCCGATTACAGATAAACTATGTCAGCGTTAAGATGCCTATATCTATAACAATAATTATGCGTTCACTTGTACCAGTCTTTTGCATGTCATTTTTATTTATTCTATACAGTATTTGTAATGTTTGATAGCAAATGTTAACTGGATGAGCCCTACGTTTCACTACGCTTTCTTTTGGCAAACAGTCACCAGAATTGCCTGTCTACCCTGTTACCACTTGACAGATAAGGACAGGAAGAAAAGACTAAGAGAAAGGTATTTAAATGAATGCTTTTCATGTTTAAGCCTGTGAAAACGACCCTAATGTTGAGGTTACGGACAGTAAATTTAAATAGCATGCATGACACAGTAACGGCAGTCCATCTCCCATGCAGCCCATCACCACAGCTTCAAAAAAAATTCCCCCAAAGATTCTCTACATGCCAGGTCGGCTGTTTTAAGTACCTACTCCAAAAATGCAAATCAAATTATTTTCTACATGACGGAGGGTTCTGCTGCTTTTAAGGACCAACTGCAAAAATTCTAGCCAAAGATCCTTTATATGGCAAGTCTTCTGAAGTATGTCCTAGAAAAAGTCAAAAATTCTTCTTATGGCAGGTCTGCTGTTTTTTAAAGGAAAACTGCACTTTTTTTGGAACTTTGCCCATCATCCACAGTCCTTATGTGAGACGTTCTCTTTTCTGTGCATTATAAAGCTATAAAAACAGCTAAAAAAAGACAGTACTAAGAATGCACGCAATGGCAAACTGTTATATAGCCATCCGAAAACACTCCAGAAAGCGTCAACAACACTCAATTTACATATAATCTGACGCGCTTATTAACCAAGTTACAGCAACATTGTTATTATTATTATTTACATTGTTGCTCCGATTGTAGCAACTAGCTTCACCACACACACGCCTGCCACGCTCATAAGCCTCCGACCACTACCAAAAAGGTAATGCTACACAAATTACAACATTCAAAGAACTGCAGTACTCACTTGCCTCAGTTAAGGTCAGTGTTCATGACTTTACCATAAAAAGACACTGGGCAAAAATGGCCTGCATGGCAGTGTAACAAGACCAAAACTACTGCTGAACAAAAAGAACATTAAGGCACAAAAAACATCTTTTTGTTCCCCATTACCAAAAGTTAAACTTATTGGAAGGTGTGTTTATATAGTAACGCCGCATTTCAGAAAAAGAACATCATACCAACAGTAAAATATGGTGGTGGTAGTGTGATGGTCTGGGGCTGTTTTGCTGCTTCAGGACCTGGAAGACTTGCTGTGATAAAGTGAACCATGAATACTGGCGTCTACCAAAACATCCTAAAGAACAATGTGCGTTGTGACAAGCTGAAACCAACTTGGGTTCTGTAGCAGGACAATGATCCAAAACACAGCAGGAAGTCCACCTCTGAATGGCTGAATAAAAGCAAAATGAATCTTATTGCTTTGCTGTAAACCCTCCAATGTGGCTGAATTATAATAATTCTGCAAAGATAAGTGGGCCAAAATTCCAGCATTGTAAAAGACTCATTTCAAGTTATCGCAAACGCTTGATTTGCTGTTTAAGTCCCTACTGCTAGTCAAAGATGTTTGTTTTTAAGTACCTACTGCAAAAATGACAGTCACCGTCCTCGATATGGAAGGAGCATTCTGCTGGATCGACTGCAAAAATACTCCTCTATTTAACATGAGTGGTTTGCGGTTTTTGAACTCTGTTGCAAAAAAATGTTAATCATTCCCAAATTTTAAACCGAACTTATGTGCCGCCAGTTGAACTACTGAGCATGAAACATTACATGTATTCAACTCAATCCCCATTGTAGTTTATTTGACATATTTTGGGAAGATGAAGCACAGTTTTTGTCATGTTCCCCTCCTCTCTTTTCCCCATAATTTACTGACGAACATCCTCCTTTTTGGGGAAGTACATGATGTCACTCACGAGTTGAAACAGCATGGACTGATAACTGCAAGTATGGATTAGATTGTGGGTAAAATGATATCCCCGATGTCACAATCCCATAATCCCAGCGAGGAATCATTCGAATGACGTTAAAACGTCCCGACAAGTAAACGCAGGAGTGTGGGGGCCGTTGGTGTTAACTTTTTCTCACATTTCTGCTGCCATTAATGATTTATTGTGGAAGTGCACACAGTGGCGTCGCGTCTGAAAGGCAATTAGGCTTTATGAGGAGGGGAGCCAGGGGATAACCATGCACAGAAAAGGGTAGTCTCTTTTAATGTTAAACTGCTGCCACTTAAAAACACTGCTACGTACAAACAGGACTATGCTTAACCTGTATTTTGATTTGTTTCAACACTTTCCCAGAGGGATTAACGGGAATAATTAACATTAACTTTACATATAGACGGCCTGCAGCATTTTCTTGTATCTAAAGAAGCACTACATGTTAAAGCTATGGGAAGTTGCACCATTGTTATTTAGGCTCAATTCAGACACTGGCATAGAAAGAGGAGTTCAGAACATTCAGAGATTCTCACATTACTTTAAAGATGGATTTTTATGTATTTTACGGAAATTAAGTAGCATTTTTATTTTCTATTCAGTTTCCAAGTATCACTCAATAAAGGAATATTGTCACTATTTCCCCCCACAAAATCCCTGAAATCCCTTCTGCAACCTTACTCACTTTCTCCATCATCAATCAATCAGTGTTGGTCTTCAACACACAGTTTTAGAGTCTTCACACTGTAAATCTATATAGTCGGACCTACTGTGTGTCGCTGTCTTTACCTTCAAAGTATGACAACAATATGCTGTTGTACTAAATTTTGTGGAAGTTTAATGAAAAGTTTATGAAAATTGGGTAGACTCAATCAAAAATGTCCACTTTTAGATATTATAGTTAATGCAAGTATTAATTTAACCATAATGTTTATTATTGCTGTGGTACTTTGCCTACTAATGAGATATGGTTTGTCTCCTGAAATGATGCAAAATGTTAAATAAAGGACATTATCTTTGCAAAAATCACAATATCGGATGCAAGTCTTGTATTGCAGGTTAAAAATTAGTTCATAAATGTATAAATCATCCATAATGAGGTCATTACCTGTGCAAAGATGCTGTGCTTCTTGCCGGTGCTTGCGTGCGCAGTGGCCGTGCGGTTGGAGGCAGCTGCAGTGGGCACCTCTATCTCCTCCGCTGCAAGTAGAACCGGTTTGATAGAGTTAAGCTTAGGGCGCCCCTCCGGTACCTGGCACGTCCCCATCCGCACAGCGGTGGCGAGGAGCAGCAACAGCCAGCATTTATTCCAAGTGGAGACCAGCATCCTTTGGAATTTAAAAAGCCCCAATTGGAAGGAAAAAGTGTTGGCAAAGTGTGTAAAGCTTTGTGCCGATGATTGTGTTTGTTCTCCCGCAAGATCACACAGCAAGCAAAAATGTGAGCATTTGTGGAGTTTTTGTGTAAAAGAGCAGGGTAGTTAAAAAATGCGGAATCGCGAATGAAGTTCCACTCTGCCTGTGTGTGTGTGTGAGTGCTGACTGAGTGAGTGAGTGAGCACATCTTCTCTTTATAGCATCCTAAAAGAACACTCTTCCTCCGCCCCCATTCACAAAGACTGACACAAAAAGGACTGAAAGTGATCTCTGTCTATGTAGTCTATGCTGTCTGGAGCCCGGCTGGCACCAGCAGCCCCTCTGGGAACAAACTATAAAAAATTATACACTGTGTACTTTAACTGGGCCCTTGACCCTCACCACGCATTTTTTTTTTTACTGCAGCACAGGAAATGGAACATCAGGGTTAAGTTGCTCTAAAAGCGCTTTGTATGAGGGGTGTTTTATTCCCCCTTTTAATTAACTGCAAGTTAAGTGGACTTCTGGAGAGTCACCGTGTTGTAAAATTGAATAGAAAATGCAGAACGCATTGCTGCAGTGTGACCATCTCGCAGTTTCTGTTAGGTCGTTCTAACACAGAATGGCCACGTAGGTGGTCGGAAGTTAGGCACAGCTGATCAGATCCAAAAAAAAAAAAATCCAATGCCATACAAAACAGTGGAAAATGATGTTGTTTATGAGATCACAAATCAGCCAGGATCAAAGGACTGAATGTTTTGGCTTTTTTTTTTTACTTTGAGAGACGTTTGTGCCTAAATCGCTGTTTTTTTTTCCCACACCTCAGTTTTTGCCCAAAATTTTCACCAATATTTTGCCTCTGTTTCTATACACTGTTTAGTTATTGCACAACATTGCCCTAAAGTAACTATTCTATTTGCCTTGTACTGTATTGTTCTGTAAAATCGAGTACCCAGTTTCCCAGTATAACTGCTAAATAACCCACCACGGGGCTAAAAGAAGTTGTGAGTGCCAGCAATATTTACCTTTAATAATAAATAAAACAACAAACAACTATTCTAACAATCTTTTCTGCATGTAAAACTATAATAAAAATGTATTTTTGTTAATATTTTTGGGCATCTGGAATAGATTTGTTGGATTATTTCCAATGGGAAAAATTGCCTCTATGTTTGTATGTTTCTGTTTTCGTCAAACTTTGTGTAATGAATTAATAGGCAAAATTTTTCCAAAGAAAGAGGTTATCGCATCACACAAGGTTTTACTTTTTCTTTGGATTTTTTTACACAACATTTGAGAGGAGAAAAACTAGTGATTCCTGTGGGAAACTAGTTTGTTGTGTTTATGCATTGTAGTTTTATTTTTTTTTTATGACAGTCAGGTATCTAGATCACATTTGTGATACAACTTTATATATATTTTTTGATTACACCCTTCTTACCTTTTTAAAGATAAATTACTTTAATGTTATTTTAAGGTATAATTTTAACAAAAACATTGACTAATTGACAATTTTTCCACATGGAATTACATAAATTGGGGAAAGTTTCACCCTGGAATTTATTCATTATTCTCAATGGGAAAATATTTCTTACACTAAAATATATATTTTAAATTATATTTTTGTTATTATTTTTGTCCTAAGGTTTACCTAATGTTGTGTCCAGTAAATACACATTAAAGGCCATTCTATTCTTCGTCCCAACAGGAAGCGAGTATCTGGTGGTCTCTTTTCAAACCAAAAAGAGTGTGCAGTGGGCGACAAAGGTGACTAAAGCAGTATCACCTCCGAGCATCTACAGTTACATCAAACAAGTCCAATACTTCCTCCCACTCCCCAGTGGAGGCGCTCCTCCATTGTCTGACACAAAAAGACTTTGACACTTTGAATTGGAGCCTTTGATGGATGGCTTTTGAGGTCAGAAAGCCTTTACCGGTGTTCTGTTCCTTCCACCTTTTCAATAGATGTCTCCAAATTGTGTACAGACTTAAAAAAGAAAAGGAAAAAAGGCATTATTATCAGGCGTAGAAGTCATGGAGGGAATATTGTGGGAACTAATGTTGGCTGAGGTTGGGAATTGGCTGTTGGGTTTTTACATTGACTAAATGTTGTAGCTAACTGGCTAACATAAAGCAAAAGCAATTCTGGGTTGTGTTGCTTTCCCATGAAAAGGGTCTGTCCAAATCTGTGATTTTATTTATTTTTTATTTGGAAATACATAAAAACACATTGAATCACAAGCATTCAGATATCAGCTTTTGCTCATCTTTCATGAAGATTGACATTCAGAAACACAGTGTATCATACATAGATAGGCTTTCTTTATTGTCATTGTACAAGAACACAGCAGAGAAACTGCCAACGAAATGTCGTTGCCTGGCTCCCGTATAATAATAAATTCATTTATTCATTTTCTACCGCTTTTTCCTCATAATAATAATAATAATAATAATGTGGTGAATAAATAGATGACATCAAATATGAACAACAACTATCAGCCTTTGTTTCCTGCTGCACATTTTCTTCACGGTTCTTCACAACAAAAGAATAGACAAGAAAAGCTGTCTCCTTTGCACTAATCTGTCACTAATCTATCGAGTGGAATTCAATTTTGCTAGCTCGTTCCTTAGATTGATAGATAAGCCAGTGTTAGGTTTTCTAGAAAGTTGTGTCTCAAAACACAGAAAAACAATATTTGTTGTTCTAACTAGTTCACCTCTGTTTCATGTAATCTAAACGTAATGGGTTTCACATGGAGTGGGGAAGAAGGACAAAGTAAGACAAAAACCTACCTACCACTTCCACACGAAATGGGAGGATAACGGTGCATATGCCATGGTTGATTATATGCAGCGTGAAGGTAATGTCATGTAAATCTTTTTGGACTTCTAATGGGCCATAGTCAACCACAAAACATCGGCCATTTTAATAAATTTTTGTAAACCCGTGATAGAGTGAGGGAGCAATGTTGCGAGGGACGACTGTAGCTCACTTTTTTGTTACCTTTTACAGCCCTATGAGAATGTTTAATGCAGCTCCTGCTTATAAGTGTACCTCTTGTTTTGGCCTTTGTGTCTATTCTTTAGGGACAACAAACAGCTTGGCATGAGTTTGTGCGTTTAAAAACCAGATGCGTTTGGTTGGTCTTCATTGCAAGCAGCTGCCAAGAAGACGGAGTGAAAGTGTGTGCGCATGGCAGCACAAAGAACATGGAGCTGCTTCAAAGCTTCTTCAAAGCCACTGTGACATCTTCAAACGACATGCACATGAAGCCCCGCAGCTCCAACATGTTGATGGTCGTGCGGCGACCATGCCGATAAGCTACGGCTACGTTCACACACAGGAGAGCAGTCGACAAGAGGAGAGCAGAGGATCTGGATAGAGGAGGAGACGGCAGAACTTGTGGTGAGCTTTTTGTTCTTGGTAATTCCTCACAGACGCCGTTTGGCCAGAGAGCTGTGTCATGTTTGTGAACATAGCTGACTGTCAAAGCGCTCTGCAGAGGTCGCACATTAAAAAGATAAATCGCATGACTAATGCAATTATGGTTTTGATGGAGAAGATCTGTCCAAATATTTTTTGTTATCAGTTCATCTGACAGAGGGGAAAAAAACAAAAAAGGCATATACAGTGGTATGAAAAAGTTTTTTTTCCTTTATAAATCACTGGTTGTTTGGATCAGTGATTTCATATGGCAGACAAACATACTGATGATTGATAAGTCAAATGAAGTTTAGCGGATTTACAGAATAATTGCAATAATGTAAACAAAAGTAGGCAGGTGCATACATTTGGGCACCCTTGTTTTTTTATTGATTTGAATACATTTAATTTGGTTTACATACATACATACATTTAGTTTGGTAACATTTTCCTCAGTTATCAGAATGTTGGTTTTAGGGATGAATGCACTTTTCATCAAGGACACAATTTCAGAAAAATGATCAACATCAAATATCTCTATATATTGTTGGTTACATTCATAATGCATCTAACCATTGTTGTATGATCCATCTGTTTTTGTCAAACTTTGCGGAATTAATTAATAACCAAAATTTTTCCAAACAAAGAGGTTATCCCATCACACAAGGTTTTACTTTTTCTTTGGAGTTTTTTACGCAGCATTTGAGATCTGTTTATGTATTGTAGTTTTATTTTTTTATGACTGTCAGGTAACTTTTTATACATCTTTTGATTACACCCTTCTTACCATTTAAAGATAAATTACTAATATTATTTTAAGGTGCTAATGTTGTATGGTATTTGATAATTTTAACAAAAAAATTGACTAAACTTCAATGTGCAATTTTTCTACATGAAATTACATAAAATGGGTTAAGTTTCACCCTGGAATTTAGTCACTATTTTCAATGGGAAAATGTTACACTAAACTATATTTTTAAAAATGATATTCATATTTTTGTTATTGTTTTTGTCATAAGGTTTATGTGAATGCATCTTACTATTGTTGTATGATCGATCGATCCATCCATTTTCTAAGCCGCTTATCCTAATTTGGGTTGTGGTGGTACGCTGGAGCCTATCCCAGCTGACTTCAGACGAGAGGCGGGCTACACAGTGGTGCACACCGGTCGCCAGTCAATGGCAGGGCACATACAGACAATACATATGGACAATTTACATTTGTGGAATGTGGGAGGAGGCTGCACGGCGGACGAGTGGTTAGCGCGCAGACCTCACAGCTACGAGACCCGAGTTCAATCCCACCCTCGGCCATCTCTGGGTGGAGTTTGCATGTTCTCCCCGTGCATGCATGGGTTTTCTATGGGTACTCCGGCTTCCACATTCCAAAAACATGCTAATGACCATAGGTATGAATGTGAATGTGAGTGTGAATGGTTGTTTGTCTATATGTGCCCTGTGATTGGCTGGCGACCAGTCCAGGGTGTACCCCGCCTCTCGTCCAAAGACAGCTGGGATAGGCTCCAGTACGCCCACGACCCTCATGAGGATAAGCGGTAGAAAATGAATGAATGTGGGAGGAATCTATCTATTCTATCCACTCATTTAACGCTCATGAGTTTTCACACGTTTTTCTGCTTCAAACTTCCACACATAAACTCAATTTCAAAGGGTCACGTTTGATTCGGTACTGCTCCGATTTGGGGGGATTTTACAGGAGAGCATGCCTTGGTGGAGTTCCGTGTGAAGCCCCGCAATGACTTGGTTGTGAGTCACTCTGATAAAGCATTGGGGCGACACCCAGGCTGGGTGATAAACAAACGTTGTCTTCTTTCCACCTTCTTCCTGGCATGCAGATGTGGTGACGCTGGATGTTCAGCAGGTGGCTCCCAAACAAGGGGAAACCCGCCCTGACTCCAGACTGATGTGCGTCGGGAGTTGTTTTCCCTTCTTTAATACAACTGATGACGGCGCTTATACTCTATTACGGGAATATCTCAGCATGACATTTAAGATGGATTATGGAGAGGGAAAACCCTGCCATTAGGAGTTGTTTCCGAACAGGATATTGCTTCGTGTATTTCACTGGCTAATTTATATCCATCGGTTTTGTGGAGATGAGTACGTATCAGGACACGTTCCTTTGAAGGTCTTTCCAGAGTAGATTGGAAAAAAGAAAAAAAAAACATGTTCAGCGTATGTTTATGATTAAGAGGGAGAGCCTCTCGGCCAATAAAGACAGAAATTAAGAAAAACAGCTGTTTGCTGCAAACCAGACTGCAGTCACACAAACACTCGACCTTTCAACTTAAGCGATTGTGCTAGCTCTCAGCATGTATACGTTTTTCGAATAAATCTCCTGTTGCGCTACATTAGATTTGCATGATTCACCACTTTATTTCACACAGAGATGTTGAAAATTGCAAAGCCATAACAGCAGACCCTGTCTTTATTTGAAACATAGCTGATAGTGCTGATATCTTACAGTATGTCGCAAAATTAATGTCTCTTTTGGGCTCCTTCAGCCTGGGGTGAGCTATTTCAAGAGCCTAGTAGACTGGCGCTATTTATTTCTAGTTATTGGCCTATGGAGCTCAAAGGATTTTGCTCCCTGAAATCTGCCTAGCAACAAGAGATCTCTTACTTCTTTTTACGCACAGGGCTAACTTTCAAGCCGAGTTTCGACTTAATATAGTATAAGGTAGTGTTTTCAGTAGTGAGCAGCCACTCTGACCTTTAAACATAGCGGTCTATACTGAGTAGACCATTTCTGCGTGCGGTTAGGACTGGCATGAGCCACAAATAAGAGGCATCAGGTACGAAAAAACGCTCAGGAGGCCTCGGCGTCTGGCAGCTCCCAAAAAAATAAAGATTTACGACGTCTCTGAGCCCGTGTTGACTATAAATACCATATTATCATGACAAACCATTGAATCGATATGGTGCAGCGCCATATTAGATAATAGCTCCTGTGGGAGTTTAATAACACATACAGTGGCCTGGACGTTGCAGATAAATGTAAGCTTAATTATGGCTGCTGGCGAGTGTCGATTAGTTTTGACAGTGATGGTGTTTTAATTGAAGCCAGACGTTACTAGATGGATGTGTAAGTATATACATGCTATGTGAGTGCTGCAGTAATTACTACAGTATAGTTTTTAGCATCAGTGTGGCGCTCCAATGGCGTTAAAACAAGTGTATACGTTTTATGCTAGTTGCTAAATATGTCCTACAGTGCAAAAAACTGCACTATGTTGGTAGACTATAATTTTCCATAGGCTAGACTGCCTATTTATAACCCAAAGTGCCAAATAATTGTTTTAAGTGGACTTCATTCTGCTGCTTGTTTAACATGTTTAAATGCTCATACTGTAGAAATCCTCCCCCTTGGGACTCTAAGTGGTTTTCGAATAGAGGATAAGGGAATCTTAAAGAACCAAATTATAGAATGAGAACCAGATTTATTTATTCCTGACAACAATACCTAATACAGACGTCCGGGCTTATCTGCAGTCCCTGTATGCCTACAAGTAAGCATGTCTTATTACAGCGCAGCTGCAAAAAAGCCCCCTTCCTTTCCCTACCCGGCCTTTTATACACTCGAAGTTGGAGTCCTGAGGCTGGGGTCCTGGACCAATCAGCTTTCGCCATTGCCCTTGCTTGAACCGCTTTCATTGTGTTTCTCCTTTCGTTTGTTAGCTGGGGCATCAAGGCGTTTTTTCCTTTGTTGCAAAGTAAGTTGTCATATGCGTACTCGATGTAAGTATAAATATCTTTTGTCTGTATTTGTGAGACTATGTGTTTGTTTTAGCTTTTATCTTTAGCTAGCAAAATTGAGCAAACACCTTCAATACTTAAACCAAGCAATCAAGCCGCTAATGTGACAATAGGAGGAGAAAAAGTGTGGTTTCTCGATTAGATGACGCAGCCAACATTCTCAAGAGCATGCAGAGGTAGATGAAGCTGTTTGTTAAAAAAAAAAAGTACATCATGAGGTTGCCTACAGCCACAGCTCTGTTAAACCAACAGTTACCTGGCAACTGCAGATGGATTTTTTCGGCAACTATAGGCCAGGCATGCGTAGTGCAATTTTTTTTATCTGTTTTTGCAGATCTGTAAGGGAACGCTGATCACCTGTGATTAAGTTAAGGCAGGTTCTAGGTTCTTTATAGCTATCTATCGCAAATGAGTCAAGTTGCTAGTAGTAACCGGACAGTGTCATGCTTTTGTAGCAGGGTCACAGATCACATGTGTCATGTAACGAATGTCTTCAAACGCGCCTGTAGCTTTAATCTGACTTAAAGATCTGCCCGTCTTGAAAAAGGTACTTCTTTGTTGTAAATGACTGTTGGTGACATCATCCCACTGTGATCACTCGCTATCATCAGCGTGTCGGTGGATTGAATGACCCACCTCACAATGCTCCATTGTGTCCCCTCCCAAACACTTGTGATTTTGCGGACCTCTTTGTACATTTCGTTAAACTAGCACAATTTCCTCCGAGATCTTTTAATCCCGCCACATTTGTGAGCACTCAGCCTGTTGCTGACTGCAAGACAATGAGGAACATTCCAAACATTTCCTGTCTGCCTTGCAAGCTTGCTTGGGTTTTGAACAGGCTCTCGTCTTGTGTAACAATTCCCAAGATGGTAATTATCACTTGTGATGGATCATGAAGTTTATTGATGCGCACACATATGGGAGATATCACCCGCAGAGTCTTTGATACAACAGTAAAAAAATAATTGGATTGTAAATATGCATTGTTCTGTCACTGAGGTCAATAGATTATTTGAAAGACAGAAATACATCAATAGCCTCAAGGGACCTCATTTTCTTATTGGCATCGTTCTTTATTGTATCATCCATCACAGAACAATACCATCTTTCTTGAGAGCTTACTACATTTACTCAAATTGCACAAGTTAAGACCTGCATTTGGGGATGTTACCCGATACCGAGCGGCTTTGTTGCGTCTTCTTCTTCTTGTTGTGTACTTCCACTCTAGTTTCTTTACAATTATAAGTCATCTTCTTAGTTTGTTCCTTGGTAATCGCACCCAGCGTAGGTGATGTTGAGGAAAACCTGCGCTTTCCACATTTCTGACAAAGTTTAAACCCCCATAAATTCATGTGTCCCTGAGGACCCCCACTTTTCTCTCCAGACACCCACTTTTCTTCATAAAATAATCATGCTGGAATTTCCTCTCCGGACCTCTGGAGTTATCTCGACCTTTTACATCTGTGGCATCGGCAATATCCTCCGAGGCACATGGCTTAACCCTCGAGAGGCCCCTGAGCATCATATTCATCACAGCACAGCTGAGTCAAAAATGTCAGGGACTGGTCACTGGTTTGTGTCCACATGCACCAACATAGAATGGTTCACATGAAGTCAAGTCAACATTATTTTTATAGCTGTAATTCACAGTAGACGTTACAAATGACAATTGTGGTATGTGCTAGCACACATAATAAAAACTATCCCTCAAATTTTATAATCATTACATAAAAAAATCAATGTGTAGTTGTATGTTCCGCCCGTTTTGTTTGATGGCAACCATGTTTCTCATTAAATCTTTCTCAGATTTTACAGACATGTGCTTGTCCTGGTTCCCATAGGCTGTAGCGTTTTTGTATCCTTGCTAAAAGATTCTTCCTCATCCTCCTCAATGAACCGAAGACTCATACAACGGGAAACAGGCAGTCCTGCACAAAGGAGATTGATTGACAATTGTCTACAGCCAATCAGTACGCAGAACGAAACGAGCGGGTTCTCCTTTCGCCAATAAGAACTACTGTAACTCTATACACATACTGAGATGAAGTGGACGAGTTAGGACACGTCTTCAACCCTCACATGAGTATACAACAACCTCTACTGGTAGCAATGGTAAATACAATGACAGACGCATCAAACAGAATCACCGATACGTCACTCTAATACACCACAAGGATGCAGAACACAATGTACGTTCATACGCTGTTAAAAGAATTCTGCAAAAAAGGTGAACCGCCATGTAGCGAGGGAACACTGTATTCTGACTGAAAAATTTAATATTTGTCCTTTAATATTTTAGTTCGATGTTACTGAAATTAAATTATATTTCTCATCATATTGCAAATGTATTCTTGTAAAATTGCATTTTTTCTCATTTTTTGTAATATTTTTACTTTATTCTCGGAAAATGTTAATTACAACTGTTTTACCATTTCTGCTGTTGTTTTTATTTATTTTTTTTAATTTAATTTAATTACAACTTTTTTCTCTTAATATTTTTTATTCTTATAAATTATTTAATTTACATTTTTTATTTTTATTAAATATAAATTTAAAAAAATACCATTTCTGCTGTTGTTTTGATTTATTTTTTAAATTTAATTGAATTACAACTTTTTTCTCTTAATATATTTTTTTATTCTTATAAATTATTTTATTTTAATTGTTTTATTTTTATTAAATATAAATTTTAAAAAATTACAATTAAAGAATATATATTTTTATTTTATTCAGTTTTCAGACACTTTGGACGCCACTGGCTGACACAGTGGACCATGCTAGCAGTAGAGGCAAGGGAAACTCAAACATAACTAAGACTCAGTGTGGGGCAGCCATCTGCCTCGACCAGACCAGCTGGTTTGTTACAAAGAAAGAGAGGGTCGTGATGAGTCTCAAAGCCAAGTTGAAGTATGTTCCTGCCGTGTGTGTTTTCAATTTTTCAGCACTTTGTATGCGCTAACGGTGATAAGTCAAGCCTGGCAACGTTTTTCAAAGAGCGGCAGAGTGCTTTCATGAGATTTCAGCTTTTAATGAACCAACAAGAAACCAAAGGTCTGCTCGGACAAACCACCTGTTCAATTAGCTGAGGGCTTATCGTTGTGGTGCGTTACGTCATCGCTGCGACCGTGCTACAATCTGACCCTGTTACATTATAGCGGTAATCAATGTTGTTTCCAAGACTATTTCACCTCTCTTGTCTCAGGACAACGTGTGTACAGAAGTAATGACGCAGTTTTGAAATATAAAAAACAAACCAGCATCAATAAAAAGGCACCAATAAGGCCGGCCGTTCTAGCAGACAATTTGGAGCTGTTTTTAAAGTGGAGCAGTTTCCCATCATTGTCAGCATTGGCATACAGGAGCAGCCTGGATGCAGGGAATACACGTACGAGTGCCAAAACAATGTCTTAATGGACCATTCATCACTAGCTTCACATCAGCCATCTTTGATCAAACAACATTGGCAAATATTCGCATATGTTCAGCTCTTGGGCTGTAAGTCTGAAGACAAATCGCGGTGAGGCTGTCTTGTTGTGATCTACTATCATCTGGACTCGTATTGTTGTCTTTTTTTTCTCCTCAGGACTAATGGCTTTGCCGTAAAAGTCTCACATTTGGCACCAAAGAAAAAGCTGTCGAAAGGCATAAACATATCGTGCTTTTTTTAGCTACCATTTCTCCAACAGTGGCATTTTTATAGTGGAAAAAAAACCTTGGGTATGCTACACACCCAAATATATGACTCTTTCTTACGGTTTAATGAAAAATAATAATTCACTGTGTGCTGCAATAATATATACATAATGATGATAACAATAATAATATCCACTTGTTGCCAGGCATAATTCATATGGATCAGTCATCCCTCCATAGCAGGGCCAACATCAAAACTACAAAATTGACTTTTCTTGTTTTTTGAATAGAAAAGAAATTTATACGCAGACAATTTTATAATAAATGCTTTTCATGGAACTTACTTTTTTGGTTATTTAAAAAAAAAACATTTATATCAAAAATCACTTGAACGACTTGTTCATTTATTAAAAAAAAAATCCCATCTACAAATTTTGATTTTTTTGAACATTTTTGGAAAATATTTTAGTACTACTTACTTACTGACTACATACTTACTTACTACTTACCTACTACAAAACAGTGACAATATTTTGTAAAATTTTGAGGGTTTGAAAAAAAACCCTCAAAATATATTTTAATATTCATATTTAAAACAAAAACTAAAGAAGTAATAATTCTTGGATTGTTTTGTATTTTAACAAAATTTGCGATTCCATGTTTTTCATTGACTGCACGGTGGTTGAGTGGTTATCACACAGGTCTCACAGCTAGGAGACCAGTGTTCGATTCCTTCCTCGTGCATGCATGGGTTTTCTCCGGGTACTCCGGTTTCCTCCCACATTCCAAAAACATGCTAGGTTAATTGGCGACTCCAAATTGTCCCTAGGTATGAATGTGAGTGTGAATGGTTGTTTGTCTATATGTGCCCTGTGATTGGCTGGCCATCAGTCCAGGATGTACCCCGCCTCTCGCCCGAAGACAGCTGGGATAGGCTCCAGCAACCCCCGCGACCCTCGTGAGGAAAAAGCGGTAGAAAATGAATTAATTAATGTTTTTCATTGGCTGCACAGCGGATGAGTGGTTAGCGCACAGGCCTCACAGCGAGGAGACCACTGTTCGATTCCACCCTCGTGCATGCGTGGGTTTTCTCCGGGTACTCCGGGTACTCCGGTTTCCTCCCACATTCCAAAAACATGCTAGGTTAATTAGCGACTCCAAATTGTCTATAGGTATGAATGCGAGTGTGAATGGTTGTTTGTCTATATGTGCCCTGTGATTGGCTGGCCGCCAGTCCAGGGTGTACCCCACTTCTTGCCCGGAGACAGCTGGGATAGGCTCCAGCATACCCGTGACCCTCGTGAGGATAAGTGGTAGAAAATGAATGAATGTTTGGGTGTTTTTGGACATCTTTACCAGTGTTAAAAAGACACACCACTGCTGTCCGGTAGAACAACAGTAAACTTGTAGTGATGCTGCAGTGACGTAAATTTGGTTAGAAGTTCCAGCAACGACATAAGATGACGCCACCAACGTAATAATTGATGTTGAGGGAGAGAAAAGCCCTTCTTCGCCTGATCCATGGAGCAGATGTTGCACTTCATGGAGGTCTGCTACTTGAAAAAAGGGCGCTGATTTACACGAACAAAAGCTGCAGAGGCCCTGAGTCCAATTAACTGCTAATAGCTAGCTTGGCAGCCACACACACACACACCGCTCAGCTCATTTTCACTCTTATGTGCATGACATGTTGTTCGGTGATTTTCACTTCACTTGCAATAGTTGCTAAAATGTCTTTTGGCACTTACTGTGGCCCGTGGTGGTTTGGGCTTAAATTTTAAATGCTGTCCTGGGAATCTCGGAGAGGACTCCCCCAAGGGAGTCGTTGGGGGCAGATGTGAAGCATGTTTTGTTCCTCCGTCGCTCCGCAGATGCTGTGGACGTTGAGGCCCTGAATCGAGCCTTGAGAGACAGACAAAATGTCTGTGGTCAACGGGGATGTATCGGCAGCACAAAGGGATGATCCCGTCCTGAGGCAAGGAGGGGGGGGTGGGGGGAGAAAAAAAAAAACATTTCCGCTACTTTGAGACAATGTGAAATTGGAAACCTGCTACTTTTAAGCCTCCTGTGAAAATCTGGACTGACTGAAAGACTTTGATTACTTAACTGAGTTGAACTAAATCATGCAAGGTGTGCACATTACATACTGTGTGTGGTAGGCGGGGTCCATGATGGGAATCGTACATGCCACCCTCTGGTCACTAGTTTTAAACATGTGCATCCAACGTTACACATATGGCGTCAAAACATTAATTTGCTTGTTTTGCTTTTTCTTTAGCTTTCTGCAGCCAAAAGAAGGAGTCTTTTTAGGTTTACATTTAACAGTGATTAACCTCTATTTGTACTTGAATGACAAGCAACACTGTTAAAACGTGAAATATCACCTATGTCACCTTTGTATGGCATCGATCAAATGAAAAATAAGTTTGATTGGCTTACATTTTTGTATATTAATAGTGGGCAAGATGGTAACAGTTTGACCCTGGAACAGATTCACTATCCATACATCCATACATCAATTTTCTATGCTGCTTATTCTCACTAGGGTACGGATATGCTGGAGCCTATCCCAGCAGTGTTTAGGCGAGAGGCAGGGTACACCCTGGACTGGTCGCCAGCCAATCACAGGGCACATATAGGCAAACAACCATTCACACTCACATTCATACCTATTGTCCCATCATTTGACATGGCAATAGATTGAGCATGCTCAGTATAACTTTTACTTACTTACTTTAACTGTTACGTGCTTGTGAAGTTCATTTTTGCTAAATACAGAACAATAAAATAAGGCACACACAAAAAACATCATCACTCAATCGTCATGAAATAGTTTGGTTTGCAATGCTATGCACTTAAACGCTTTTCTGTCTTTGTGTGTTCCACTATACTATATTGTTGTTGTCGTGCTGTGACCACATAGACATTTGTCATGTCATTTCATGCATGGTTCGACTTTTGTCCAGAGCTCTTCTAAAGTACACTGATGAAAGAAAAGCATGTTTGATAGGTTCAAGATAAAAGAACGCTATTATTCTTAGCGTATGAGACACTGACAATTGGCTTTTTTACTTGTCAGCAGCAACTTTGTTGTGTTTTCTCCTTGGCCTCTTCAACTGGGACTTTACTTGTGGCTCACAATTTATCACAGAATATCCTTTTGCGTGTTTCATCAAGTTGGACCTCCCAACTGTCTTGACATACAGTATAAAATATCACACACAAAAAAAAGCTACACACACACCCTAATTTGGCAAGTGTTTCCACCATTTAAACGGGGGTCTATCCTTTAGAACAAAAAAGAACAAATCATTAAATTACTCATGCGGCAAGTGCAAACTTGAATAGAGTGACTCATGTTGTATTGACTCAAGCAAAAGATGCTTTTTTCTCAAGAAAAAAAAAAGATTTATATTTGCATTTTCAGAGTCAGAGCTTTTCTTCCTGTCACTCACACACACATTTAATTGTGGCACTCTGTTGCATGTGACGTAATTCATTCATTCATTCATTCATTTTCTACCGCTTGTCCTCTACCGCTTGCAGGGGGTGCTGGAGCCTATCCCAGCTGTCTTCGGGCGAGAGGCGGGGTACACCCTGGACTGGTCGCATGTGACGTAATCTGTTTTTTAATTAATGTGACCAAAAAACACTAGAAAAGCAAAACATTAATTCATTCATTTTCTACCGCTTATCCTCACGAGAGTCGCAGGGGGTGCTGGAGCCTATCCCAGCTGTCTTTGGGCGAGAGGCGGGGTACACCCTGGACTGGTCGCATGTGACGTAATCTGTTTTTTAATTAATGTGACCAAAAAACACTAGAAAAGCAAAACATTAATTCATTCATTTTCTACCGCTTATCCTCACAAGGGTCGCAGGGGGTGCTGGAGCCTATCCCAGCTGTCTTCGGGCAAGGGCGGGGTACACCCTGGACTGGTCGCATGTTACATAATCTGTTTTTTAATTAATGTGACCAAAAAGCACTAGAAAAGCAAAACATTAATTCATTCATTTTCTACCGCTTATCCTCACAAGGGTCGCAGGGAGTGCTGGAGCCTATCCCAGCTGTTTCGGGTGAGAGGCTGGGTACACCCTGGACTGGTCAAAAGCAAAACATATGCATAGAATTATTGTTTAATGTTCGTGGAGTGGCACACCCGCTCACATTTTTGTGACATTATTTCCCCTGAAAATATTGGTGACATTCAAAAAAAAAAAGACTTCCTGTGTCGTTGTGCTTTTAGAGTCATTTTTGTGCTGGCAACAATTCTATCCATACAGAGGATGCATACTTTACGTATTGAAATTATAAGACAAAATCAGAATATGGTTCGTCGTTTAAGTCGTTTAAGTCGTTTAAGTGTTAGCATGAACCCTGTACAAAAGATCACCATGTACAAAAAGTCACTGTGTTCTAAACTGACTCAAAAGATGAAATCCACTTGAATAGCACAGCTCCAGCAATAATAATCCAGCAAATGTAATAACCTTGCAGAGGTGTAATGCCTTTCAACAGACAGAATTCCAAACAGATGAAAGGGATTTTCCAACTCAGAAGTCAAAATGTGTGCTATCAACACTGTGTCAGGAGTATTTATGTGTTACAGGAGCGTTGTCTTGGTAAAGCTGTATTATGACGCGTTGGCACCTGAACGCACCACATCATAATGTCCAAATGTTCCCTTAGGACACATTATATTTGATACTGTTGGTGGGTGCGTGCTTCCTTCATGCTGCATACAGCTATCCAATGTATTCTAGAATGTTGGATCTAAAATGGTACTCCCCTCTGGACTTGTTTTTGCTCCAAGTGAGGCCTGAGTGGTCCGGGAAAAGGTTGAATCAGAGGTTTTAGATGTATACCAGCACTATAAAATGTTGGTGATTGTTCAAAATATGCATAAATTGAGCATTTTATGTTCACATATTTGCTTTAAAAACAAATCCTGCAAAATAGGACATTCCCAACATTTGGCTTTAATTTAAAAAAATGTTTAAAAAAATTAAATTTATTGTAGTTACTATTTATTTATTTGTTTGTTTATTCCGAAATATATAAATATACTGTTTTAACATTACAGAAACTGAATGGTTGGGTATGATTATGACCCAAAACACCACAATATCATCTCGGGTCTGGAGGGAGCTGTTGACATTTTGTTAAATAAATAAATAAAAATAAAGTATTAAAAAAATATATACTGTTTTGCCGCCCCTTAAAGGGGAACTGCACTTTTTTGGGGAATTTTGCCAATCTTTATGTGAAACATGAACACATATTTCTTTCCCTTTTCTCTGCATTCTAGCAAGCAAGAAAACAAGTTAATATAAGCTAGCAAGCAACGTACCTCATTCAGCTATTGTCATAGTTTTCATTAGATAAATGGGACATCCCAAGAGTCGGTTGCTAAGTCACCTTAGTGCCTTAGTAAAGATGTTTTGCCCGATACGGCCATGTTTTTCAACCAATCTTAAATTTCAAATTTGACACACATTTGCTTGTCAGTCCCGTAAAGGTGTGTACTAAATTTTGTGGGGATTTGGCTAAACACACAAAAGTTACAGTGGGTGATTTGTAAAGTAATGGTAATGGTTTTATTTAATTTGAACATGCATCAGATTACAATTGAATGCATCTCATAATCAGTTCAGTTCCACATGTCCAAAAGGAGTAGGAAGAAGCAAAGCTTATTAAATCCTACCCCTCCATCTGGTACTTTTACAATCAGTAACTGTTACATTTGTTCACTTCCTGCTTTCCAAATAGTTTTTTTTTTATTTTATTTTTGTCACGTACCAAAGTACGAGGTGATATGAGCATCCAATGCCATAATGGGTACCATAGTAAGTGTCAATATAGTGATATATATAGCACATCATGACTGGTTCAAGACTCTTCATCCTTGTATTTAGCAAACATTTGTTCACTTCCTGCTTTCCATGATACAATTTAAGGTTTGTTTTTTTTTATTTTTAAATTTTGTAATTTTTTTGTCCTGTACCGAAAAATTACAAAATTTAGTAATTGAACTAAATAAAGTGTATAAATTGCATTGAACTGTGGAGTTTGTCATAATAGTCGCTGGGTTGCATGTTTTCAACCTTTTTAAAAAACTTATACCATGAGGGTATTTGTACAACATGAGCATTATTTTGTGAGCACAATGTCAAGACCAAAAGTAGTCGCACAGCGTGTTTTTACTGCTGATTGAGTCCATCATGAACGACTCCTCACAGTCAGGTCTCTCAGCTTCTGCTAAGTTTGTTTGCACTTCGAAACCTGATCGAGGACAGAGGAAAAGACCGTTTAGGAGAACATTTGCTTCAATCAATGTTTCTCCAGCACATCCGGGGCCTCCATGATCCCCTACGAAGTGTGGATGAGAAGCATAAAAAAAAACCTGCATTCAATCAGCTTATTTATCCTCCGATTGCAGACCTCCTCTGTGTCACCACTGCTCCTGATCCACATCCGCATTGTTACCAGGGCTCTTGAGTGATTACCGCAATTTGGGATCAAAGCTTCGACCAAGTCCAAGACAAATAGGAGTGTTTGCGTAGGATAGCGGTACATCTGATGGCATGCTGGGAAAGAGACGGAACACTACATGGCTCAATCACAGGTACTTGTTTTAATGGCGGCCTTGTGAACTCACAGTGAACTGTTTGATTGATTGCTCATAGGATGCGGAGTCATTCTCCCGAGCAAATCCTGATATTTTGGTGTAAATGACCCTAAGCTACTCAGTTGCCTCCTGCCCCATCCTTTTTCTGACAACACAACCTAAAACCAGACCAGAACAGCCAGTGTGTACATATGGAGTAATGTATGTCTCTATAAAACAAAAGCAGATGAAAGTTGGGCTTGGACTTGGCTTCCACAAGTGCAAGCCGACATCTGCGCACACCAAAGGGGTCTCGAGCTCAGCCAGAGCAACACGGCAAAGATCTGAAGTCTGCGGGAGGTCAAGCTGACTCAAACGCTGAGGCATCCTTCACTCTGTGCTGCCAGGTTTACTAAACGAGCGCTGATATACAGGATCGCACGGGCTTTGAGATGGCGTGTCAGTCTCGATTGTCTTTAAGATGGACTATTGTGTCAAGTCTTGGAGAGGTCTGAGTCCAAATGTATAGTTTTTGGGCTCAAGCCAAATCTCAAGTCTTTGTGTCTAGATCAGTGCTTCTCAAATAGTGGGGCGGGCCTCCTTAGGGGGATGTCATGAACTGTCTGGGGGGCGTGAGAGAAAACAATTGAGAACCACTGATCTAGACCATCACTGGTTTAGTTAAAAGAATCTAGTCTCAGAATGGTAGTTTGAAGTCAGACAGTTCTCCAGCATTTGGGTTTTTCACTAGCATAAGGGAGCTAACAGTGCACATCATTTTCCACCTACCCAAATTAAACTGGAAAAGTTGCCCCAGATCAGCTGGAGCAGATTTCAGGTCTCAACCATTATGGGGGGCGTGAGAGAAAACAATTGAGAACCACTGATCTAGACCATTACTGGTTTAGTTAAAACCAGTTTAGTTAAAAGCCTTTAGTCTCAGAATGGTAGTTCAAAGTCCGACAGTTCTCCAGCATTTGGGTTTTTCATTAGCATGAGGGAGCTAACAGTGCACATCATTTTCCACCTACCCAAATTAAACTGGAAAAGTTGCCCCAGATCAGCTGGAGCAGATTTCAGGTCTCAACCATTAGAACTTGAGTTTAAATTTTGGGACAAGGTCAAATAAAGGCATTCATTCATTTTTGTACCGCTTTTCCTCACGCTGGTCGCGGGGGTGCTGGAGCCTATCCCACCTGTCTTCAGGCGAGAGGCGGGGTACACCCTAGACTGGGCGCCAGCCAATCACAGGGCACATATAGACAAACAACCATTCACACTCACATTCCTACCTATGGACAATTTGGAGTCGCCAATTAACCTAGCATGTTTTTGGAATGTGGGAGGAAACCGGAGTACCCGGAGAAAACCCACGCATGCACGGGGGAGAACATGCAAACTCCACACAGAGATGGCCGAGGGTGGAATTGAGTCCTGGTCTCCTAGCTGTGAGGTCTGCGCGCCAACCACTCGACCACCGTGCAGTCCCAAATAAATAAATTTAAATTTCAGTCAATCTTTTTGGACTCAAATTTCCAGTCTTTGAGACTTAAGTCTTGAGTTCAAGTCTCTAGTCTTCAAATTTCAGATCAAGTCTCGGCCCCAAGTCTCCAAGTCTTTTAGCTGTACTTCGAGTCACTTCTATGGCCTTCGCGCTTAGGGCCAAGTGAAATCCCAAGTCTTAAATCTTGGACCGCTCTGGCCTCTCTGCAGGACTTTTACACCACACGCTGCTACACCAGAGCAATAAAAATGATAAAGGACACATCCGACCCCACTAACTGTCTTATCCACTATCTCAAATCGGGTGGGAGGTTCTGGAGACTTAAGAGCAACCCTTGACACTCGAGAGGAGTCTTTGGACCATAATGTCGCCTAAGTCTGGACAGAGACGACACTTCCATGAGGCGCACACTGTATTCATCTGCAGAGCACGAGACGCGTAACGCACTATCCTTTTATCCACCATGCATGCTGTAACTAGTTGTCAGGCAAGTCTAGGGTTAAAAACGCCACAATACAGAAGTCATGGTTACTGGTTACTGGTTACTGGTTACTGGTACGAGGTAACCCAATTAGACTTAATTAATAACTAATTAAATATTTTGGCTTTACAACATTCATTTATTCATTTTGTACCGCTTATCCTCACAAGGGTTGCGGAGGGTGCTGGAGCCTATCCCAGCTGTCCCCGAGTGAGAGGCGGGGTACACCCTGGACTAGTGGCCAGCCAATCACAGGGCACATATAGACAAACAACCATTCACACTCACATTCATACCTATGGACAATTTGGAGTCGCCAATTAACCTAGCATGTTTTTGGAATGTGGGAGGAAACCGGAGTACCCGGAGAAAACCCACGCATGCACGGGGAGAACATGCAAACTCCACACAGAGATGGCCGAGGGTGGAATTGAACCCTGGTCTCCTAGCCGTGAGGTTTGTGTGCTAACCACTCGTCCGCTGTAGAGCCCTGTTTTATAACAAAGACCCCATTATAAAAGTTTAACATTGCGATATCATATTATTATGATTATTATTATTAATGAAGAAAGCCAACGTCTGGTATGAAGAAAAAGTAAGACGCACGTTGCTACTAGCATTTCATGAACATCTGTAGTGAATGAATACGAGAAGAGGCCTACTCTAAATGTGAAACACAGGCGTAGTAGAATGAATAAGCGTCAAGATTCAAGTTCACGACAGAGTCGCCTTGACCCCAGGATGGAAGTGGGGGTGGAGGGGGGGGGGACTCCAGAAGGTCTAAGTGAAGGTTTAGTCCAGAGGGGGGGTAGCATGATGATGCACATGAATTCCATTCACAAAGGTGAGATCATCAACATCCCAATTTTTCTGTGTGTGTGTGATAGCTTGAATGCCATTTACTATTATTCAGCTTTGACTTCATGCCCTGTCTAGGCTGCTACAGCTAGAAGACCCGAGTTCGATTCCACCCTCGGCCATCTCTGTGTGGAGTTTGCATGTTTCTCCGGTTACTCCGGTTTCCTCCCACATTCCAAAAACATGCTAGGTTAATTGGCGACTCCTAATTGTCCATAGGTATGAATGTGAGTGTGAATGGTTGTTTGTCTATATGTGCCCTGTGTACCCTGCCTCTCGCCCAAAGACAGTTGAAATAAGCTCCAGCACACCTCGCGATGGAAAGTGAATGATCCGGAAACGGGAATAATTAGAGATTGATCCAGAATAATTAAAAAAAATAGGGACGTTTGGAATTTTAATCACAGGACAACAACAAATGAAGATGTAAACATGAAACAAACACCATTATGTATAACCAAGACACTGTGGAATCTGGAGTGTGCCAACAGATTTATTGTATCTTCAAAAGCTATGGACCTAGAACCTGAAAAAAACCAACATTACGGAAAATGCAATTTTTACTGAACTAATATTGATATCATTATGAATCCAATAGCTCATGGTGTGTTTCCATGGTCAAGACTTTGCTAACAAGCTATTTTTTAAATGCTAGACTCGTTTTTTTCCCTGAGGGTGATGATTGGTAGGACATTTTCCGAATGCTTGTGTGGATTCACTTCTCTTCTTTCCATGATTTTAAGTTAGTTGGTGCAAGGCTTAGTTTCTATTTACCTGGTCTTCATCACCAACCATCATGGCGCAGTCACATGACTTTATGGCTTATAATCAGCAGACATGACAGGATTGAGTCCTCTTCCATGTGGAAAGACAGCAGGTTTGAAATAATTTAATAAAGCAGGCTCGGGATGCTTGCGAGCATATACAGCGCGTCTTCCGCTAACCTTGCTCTTTTCCGGGATCTTTCCCAACAATATCCTTGAACTGGTTTCACAAAGGAATTACTGTATATTTGCTATACTTTGAGTTTGGCACTGGATCAGAGACAAACAGCGCCAGTCAGTCAGGGTTACGTCGGAACCTCAGAGATGGTGCACTCTAAGGACACATGCTCACAATGGATGCCGGCCAAAAAGAACTGGTCATATCAACACACATGTTGATGAACCAGCTGCAAATCCT
This sequence comes from Doryrhamphus excisus, assembly GCF_037039965.1. Classification (NCBI taxonomy): domain Eukaryota; kingdom Metazoa; phylum Chordata; class Actinopteri; order Syngnathiformes; family Syngnathidae; genus Doryrhamphus; species Doryrhamphus excisus. Next base: position 17,061,048 of record NC_136365.1, read on the forward strand.
GTACTAGCTTTGGAAGACATACTGTACATATAATATACAGTAAACCTCGGATATATTGGACTCGGATATATCGGAAATTCGCTCACAACGGACAGATAAAAAAGAACCGATTTTTCTGTAATGCATTTCCAATAAAAATTCATTGCATATATCGGATTTTTTATAACGGATTTTGCCTATTTCGGACAAAATCTCCAGTCCCGTTCCAATTTCCCTCGCATATATCGGATGGCCGCATCGTGTCTTTCTCCTGGCTCCAGATTTAGGACAAATATAAAAGTGAGTGACGTCAATAATACTAGCACAGCAGTGAATGAGATCTTAACCTCACTATTGGAAATAACGTAGGCCTGACGGGCGTAACAGGGCCTAGCTTAATTAACAATTTGTTATGCTCAGAGTCCAATAAAGTTAAATTCTCTTTACCTTACGTCTCTTTTCATTGCCCAGTCCAGGTACATTGGAAACATAGTCAAGGAAGTGCCTTTTTATAACGGATATAAATCCGATATATGCGTAAAATGGACATTTTCCGGTATACGCATATAACGGATTTCGCTTATATCGGACAAAACCAGTGGGAACAATTGAATCCGATATATCCGAGGTTTACTGTATATAGATATCCTCAAAGATTTATAATCAGAGAAAGGGTCATTAATTTACGTCGAAATAGCTGTTGAATGTGAATAAATGAATGATGATGATGGCTTGGTTTGCTTGAGAGATAAGGAAGAGTATCTGAAAAATTCAAAGCCTGATTGCAGCTTTAACATTGATTGTTGTCTTTGTTTCACCTCATCTTGATGGCCGTAATAAAAAACAACGACAGACACCTCAGCTTGTGGCCATCTGTAGGCCGACTGCTACCATTACTTCATTTCTACAGCGGTGACCTCCTGCAGGTGGGACCCTCACCCTCTGCTGTGATCCAGGAGTCCAACTTCTGTCCTTGATGGCTTGTGCGTTTCTGGAGAGTTTCTTTTTCCCATTTTCCATCTAAAGTTATGAGGCAGATGTTTTGCTTTTGATGTACAACGCGCACGGCCCGTGTGATCTCTTTATGTTCAGACTGGCCGCTTCTGACATGAGCCCCCTCAAAGCGCCACGATTTATCAGGCGGCCGTAATCCAGTAACGAGTGTCATATCCACGGCATGTGTGAGGGAAATTTATACAGTATATAACATGATGACTGATTTACGGCTCCCTCGCAAACATTCTCTCTCCAATGTTGTGCCTCTGTGCTCGTCATATTGTTTACATGCACACATATCAACTTTCAGTCATCATATTCCGACTTTTACTCATTTGGAACAAAATCTGATCAGAGTGGAGAGCCGCAAGGTTGATTTGTGCGATTGACAGCCACAATTTCCGCCAATCCTACCCCAACTTTAAGGGATTGTTGTTCAGTGTCTAAGCAAGAGATGTGTTGATTTTGGTAACATAACAATAGAGCTGTAATGTTACAAGACTTACACTTTTTCCTTTTTAAGTTGAAATATTATGAAATAGAAGTCATATTATTCAACGGAAAATTACAACTATAAGAATAAAGTGTAGTTTTACAAGCACAAAGTTGTTAAGAAAAAAAGTTGTGATGTTACAAGAATTACTGTATTGACAGAAATACACATTTCCACAGGACTATAAGCCACACAAGTCTTATTGCGGTGCAGACAAGTCCGTGAGGACCAAGTAGCTCTTTGTCTGACAGGAGCTAATCATGAGAAAACTCACAACAGTCTCATCAACCCATTGGAAACAAAGTGATTACGCAAAATAACAGTCTGACTGACAGGGTCATCTTAGAAAGACTGCTAAAATCACCAAACAGCAACTTAACACTAAAAGGGTATACCTAAAAAATATAAGTACCAATATGGGTTTACTGTTCTAAACCCGTATTGTTACTTGTCTTGTATATTTCTTACCTACGTTTTGAGTGTTAAGTTGCTGTGTGATGACTTTCCAAGACTGTCATATTGAGTAATGACCATTTCCGATGAGTTGACAAGCTTGATGGGGAAAAACAGTCTTATCAACCCATTGGAAATTGCAGGAGGTCATTACGCAAAATAACAGTCTGAATGACGGGGTCATCTTAGAAAGAATGCTAAAATCAGCAACTTAACACTAAAAAGGTATACCTAAGAAATATACGTGACAATATGGGTTTAGAAAAAACACAACTATTGTCACGTAGTGTTTTATTCTAAACCGGTATTGTTATGTCTTGTATATTTCTTACCTACTTTTTGAGTGTTAAGTTGCTGTGTGATGATTTTCTAAGACTGGCATATTGAGTAATTACCATTTCTGATGAGTTGACAAGCTGAGTTGACCCAACTGTACTTGTTCACACTGCACGGTGTTCTAGTGGTTCGCATGTAAGCCACACAGTCAGGAGATCAGGAAGACCTGGGTTCGATTTTCCACTGACATATAATGTAGGGTATTACGAAATAACAAACGCCCTAACCCTTACCTTTTCAAACACAAGACCTCCATTGCTGAAGGATGTTATCATTCTAAACTGAGATATTTTGTCAACAAAATGTTCCCCACAAATCAAAGCTGCCTTCCAGCGAGTCATCATGGCACTCGATTTGAAGCTCAACTCCAATTTGTAGCACTTGGAAATGTAACTGGAGTCTGTTTATTCCCCAAAATGAAACAGCAGCTTTAATAAAAGCCTTACCAGCGACATCTTCATCTCATCAGCGTGTGTGTAACTTATGAGCACATTGACAAATAAAAAAAGGATAAACAAAGATAAAGTGTCTTGTTAAAGATGTCAGGCCACCAGCGCAGATTCATAATTATGACTGGGATTCAATTCTCATAATGTGGTTTTGATGTTGGTGATGGAGATTACTTTCTCGTCTTGGTTGGTTGGTCGGTTTGGTGGACCGGGAAGGTCACTCTACATATGTTCCTCATCAAGTATCAATAATTTAACTTTAATAGTTTTAGGGCCAAACTGAAAAGAAAACAAATATCAGAGGGAAAAAAATTGTCATATCAGAAGATATTAGGGGTGTCACAAGATTTCTCATTCAAAAAATGTAAATGTAATGTAAGTAGTACAAATTATATGACAAGATTACAATATACTGGAGCAGCTGAGACTCCTGAAGGAAGTTGGGATCAGAAAATAGACCCAACAGAAGGAAATTAAAGATGTGTCGTATTGGAGGCACCCCCCGTGCCCCTCCAACCCCCCTTCCCCAATAAAAATTTGTAATTGGCACATTTTATTGAGAATAAAAAGCGTAACATTACAGGAATAGAAATTACGTGATGATTTCTATGTAGCAACCATGTTGGGCTGATCAAACAAGATGCTTGAGGATAGTAAAAATAAGACAATAATGACTTGAGAGTATAACCTGTAAAAAATATATATATTTTTTAACTCAGATTTTGAGCTTGAGTTTTGATGGCGCATTCAAGGATGGAGGGAAGGGGGGTGGTAACTCCTCCACAGCAGTGCTGCATCTGGGTGCCAGCTGCAGTGTTCGCGATGCACGTCAGGCTCCAGCACGTGAAACTGATTGGGGTCACTGGAGGGTCTGATTCAATACACAGCTGATGGAGTGACAGCGGGGGTGGGGGTGGTGGGGGTACGGAGGAATGCTATCAGAATATGAACAAGTTTACAAGTGACGCTCACAAGTGCCACTTAAACTTCACTGTGAGGATGCAATAAATGAATATTTTTCTCTGCTTATAAATGGTTTATTGGACAAGGACGATACAAATCGCATCCCATGATGGTGAACATGAAACATCTTATTAGAGATGAAATATTAACTGTAAAAGTATCCAGGAAGCACAACACTACATGGAAAGTAGACTTCAAATGATTGCAGTGTTAGAATAAATACACTTAAAACGAGGTTAACTGTGATGGTTGGTGACAGTAGGTCTTCATTATAAATACATCTGTTGCACTGTTCGACAGGAAGTGGGCGTGTCCTGATTCTGTCATGCACGTCTGACTTTTTCAAGGCAAGCGTTTTGACCAAGGCACTCAACATTTACAATTAACGTACAAAGTTACAGTAGAAAGCAACTTGTTTGGCCCTCATCCTCCCTCTGGTACCTTTTTCAAACTAGAACATACACTTATAAAGCTGCTTAAAAATAGCTCTTAGCTACACTAGCTCTAACTAGCTACCCCTTAACCCTGCCAGGTGTTGAGTAAACTATGTCCTAAGATCAAATAAAGTACATACAGTATACGTGACAAAGCTGTGACAATGTGCTGAATGGTCCCCAACATCCACCTCCACAGAAACCAGCGTCCCCAGCTTTCAGCTCCTTCGTCCCAACTGGGTCTTTTAGGCCTTCTCCAGTGACTTGTAGTATTCCTTCAGCACGGCCCAGGCCTTTGGCGCCATGAAACCGTCCGGAGGGTTGCCCCCCTCGCGGGCCAACTTGCGCATGCGTGTCCCTGAGATGAAGTCATAATCTTGATGGCTGCGGTCAGAACATAAACACGGGGGTCACTTTGACTTTCAAAGTCAGTTTCAGAGTGTTTCATATTATTATATTAAAAGGGGAGCTTTTATGCTTTTTCCACTTTTCTGACCTATAAATGTTAGAATGTTGTATTTTCGTGTTAAACGATGCCAAAGTTTCAGATAATGATGTTTGTGCATTTCAGCCCTGAAAGAAGTTTGGGATGGTTTCAGAGAGTTTCACTGGCTTCCTGTGATGTCACAGTGAGCCAGACTTCCTTATATGGGCATGCCCTCCTCCTGGCTCTGCTGCACACTTTTGTGGAAGATTTCACCATGTTAGCACAGTGTTTACTTTGTGAAAGCAAGCAATTGTCTGTGTAGCATTATAGAGTGTGCATGCAGGGAGCGTCTGATTCAGAGGTGAGGCTGCTGCATGTGGATCTAACAAAGAAAGCACCTGCAACAAGTGACTCTGTTGATGAATTTAAGGCAAGAACCAAACAAAAAAAACGAACAGGCATACAGCGCGTCGTTAGTCGCCTCCAAACTCCTCCATCCCTCCGCTTTCTGGTTGTAGTTTGCAAAGGATGCTCACTACAGGTAAAAATTATGTTCAATTCATTCACCATTTCATGTCATATTTGTGACAATTGTTTTTTTTTATGTAAAACTGCATGTTAAAAAGTAATTAACGGGCCTCTTTGTATAGATTGTTTGTACCACATGAGTGCAGTGTAAGTTAAAAATCATCATGTCCACCACCAAAATCCCACTCCACGCCAACCCTCGCCTCTCCCTATCCCTGTTGTTTGAAAATCAAGTTAAAAATGATATAGTCATTTGTAATAATTTTTGCATTGTTTTCTGCATGTAAAACTATAATTATTTTCTGTAAAATGTGGTTTGTGTTCAAGTTTGTGGATGTCTTAAAAGGATTAATTGGATTTATATTTTCTATGGGAAAACTAAAGTCCATTTTAGTTTAAGTCAGACCTTCTGGAACGGATTAATGACTCTAACCAAGGCACCACTGTATATGGTACGACATGAGATTGATTTTCTGGATTATTAAGTTGATTGATTTCTTATCTAAAATGTTGGTCATAAGTAAGAAGTCTCTGCCTCAGCATACATCACGCAGTGTCTTGAATGTCATGAATCTTATTGCAGTGACATGACAATTTAAAAAATATCCATGTGTGTCATCACATTTTTGCTTATTTTGGGTGGAAATCAGTCATTTTCAATAACTGGCACGTAGTGGTTGGTGGTTTGTCATTCTGCTGATGCCATGCAGCAAAACATGACACACACAAAGGATCTCATAATGTAACCCATATGGAGCCAAGTCCACAGCCACGTTGTTTGAGTTACATTTATATTCATATTAGAAGCAGCGTGGCTGTTGTCGCACTGCAGTCTATTGATTAGTTATTAACTGAATAGACATTCCAGTAAATCTATGATGAGCTGTCTTGACTAATGAAGCTTATTGATGTGACAGGACTCTATAACCATCCATTCTATAGTTAGATTCTGTGATGCCAGTAAAGCACCGCTATAGGCGCATTGTTTGAGGGACATTAGTATTCAAATTAGAAGCAGGCTGCTGTGAACGGAACCATGACTTCTTAAAAAAAGGAATGACCATCAGCTTGGAAGTGCAGACCGAACGTGTTCTATGCAGACTTGTGCACTGTATGTTCCTGATTAAAAGCTGTCAACATTCCCCGAACAGCGGGCGGAGTTAGTTACGTAGCTAGTATGTTACAGGTTGCGTCTCACATTGGTTTCATGAACTTAGTATGCATTTTGTCGTTTTAACTGAGAGCACATTTGTGGAGATGAGGAGCAACTTTGTACTTACTTTTTGGGCTCGTAGAAGTCCATTGCTCGTTTGAGCTTGTTGTAAGCGGCGACTTTGAAAGGAAGAATCTCCAAGGTGATGAGGCCGGGAGCCATGGTGAGGACCTTGGCCCCGTGAGTGGGCTCGTACAGGTCCTTCCCCGTGTCAGGATGCGGCATGCCGGCGGGGTCACGGCCCACAATGTAGAAGTTGGCACCGGCCACCATTCGAGCCCTGCAGTGCCATTGAACCTGCCGAGTGAGGACCAAATTAGACGAGAATTCCCAAACTGTACAAAAAAATTCAGATCGCTAACCTCCGTCGGGCCGGCGTACATCATGGGCGAGGGAAAGATGGCGACGATGGTAGAATCCGGATTCAGGACGCCCTCCTCTAGCACGGCGGCATGCTGCTTCATTCTCCAGGGTAGTGGCACGTCGTCATCTTTGGTCCAGCCTCCCAGCGGGTGCAGCAACAAAACGGGCCGGCGGTAGCCCCGCTCGGTCAGACGCTTATGGGTGTCCTGCATAAGGAGAGCATGGCCGTTGTGTACTGGGTTGCGCAGCTGGAAGGCAAACACGGCATCTGTGGAGGGTAAAAGTAGATTGGTTGAATCATTGATTACATGATTGGGATGTGTTGGTCTTCTGTGTAAATGGGGGGGCCATGTAGCGGGGTGTGTCCCCTCAGTCCAGAATACCGTGGTGCTGTGTGAAAGGACAACACTGCTATTTACAATTGCTATGTCAGGTGTCTCAAACACACCTGCATTCTTTTCTTTAAACTTCTGTTTGAGTTCGGTGGGTGTCAGTCTGTACTGGTCCAGTCCGTCGCCCCAGTTTATCCGATCAAGCACCTGTAGGTCGCCCCCGACCAGCCAGTCGCCGCTTTCCATCACCATCTAAAATACAGAATCCGCAAGGGTCAGACCAGTAGACACAAATTCAAACATAATCCAGACTGGAGACAACCGTAAAAGCTGCACGGTGCTGGAGCGGCTCCAAGCTGAGGTCTAATAAAGTCCAGACTTATCAAGTCCGAAGCAGTGGGCACACGGCTGTTTAAATCAAATTCTCTGGCGTTGTTAAATAGTCAAGGCAATCCTGGCGTGACGACTCCCGACTTGGCCGCAACCTTAAACTAAATGGATCCACAATAAAGCACTTTGAAGAGATTTCTCCCGTCTTGAGCTTCATGAAAAATGTCACAGAGGAGTTATAGCCTATGGCGGCTGCTGCTGCTGAGAGTCTGTCAGAATATTGCTGCAGACTTTTACTACAGAAACTGAACTTCCCCACTGTGGGAATTAACGTCTTCTACAAGTAAACAAGAAAAAGAAGAGAACATCTTCAGAGGTGTGGTTGAAAGTTGTGACTACATTAAATCATTACTTGATTTGTTTCCCTGTCCACTAATTAATTCCCGCCTGTGTACAACTTGTCTGAGACGAGTCACGGAAAGCGTTTAAAATCCTTATCCTGTGCAGAGATCGACGGCTCTGTTTATTTTGGAGAAGGAGGGGGGGGCAGTCTGCATTCGTGAATCAGTGCGCACGTGTGCTATGTTGATTCATCGCAAGGGCTGGGTTCAAACGCGTGGAGAGCAAATAAACAAGCGCTGCACCAGGGCTTCAGAGCAAGAGGGCTCCTGTCTGACTGGCCAACAGGTAAACAGGAAAGTGGATTAAAGTGCACGTAATACAGAGCAGGTTGCTCCTGCTAGTTCGAGGTGTGTTGAGAGACTGTCTCCTGGGTGTGGATTAATCGCATATGCACATAATCGTTTAAGAGTGACACTTTAATGACAGTTGGTTGAACACACGCTCGGGTGTGGCTACGTAGGTGCTTGAGGACAAACGAGGCGAAAGAGATGCTAAAATTAAAAATGAGGACATGAGGACTCCATGTTCCTTGTCCCTCTCTTGTGTATTTATTCTCGGGCCCGTTTGCTTGTACTTTCACTTCTATAGAGCTTATTACTGAATACCCCTGACTATGGATCTTATTTTGAGTTTGTCTGATTACAGGAGATACATCGGGAGACCAGTCTGCACTGTTTGAGCATTTGGATTTTGGATGACAGCTGTAAGTGCAAAAAGCCCCCCCCCCCCCCCCCCCCCCCCCACCCCCACACATTTTAACAGCACACGGGCCCATCATTGAGTGATGGCATCAAACTGTGCTCCTTTCAAACCCAGTCCAACCTGGGAGTTGCCCTGTTGTGTCAGTTAAGATTGAGCTGCACCACCTGTGTTGCTAAGGCCATGTCTAAACAAACAGGGCCTTTTTTTTTTATTTCATTCATTCATTCATTTTCTACCGCTTTTCCTCACGAGGGTCGCGGGGGTGCTGGAGCCGATCCCAGCCGCCTTTGAGCGAGAGGTGGGGTACACCCTGGACTGGTGGCCAGCCAATCACAGGGCACATACAGACAAACAACCATTCACACTCACATTCATACCTATGGACAATTTGGAGTTGCCAATTAACCTAGCATGTTTTTGGAATGTGGGAGGAAACCGGAGTACTCGGAGAAAACCCAGGGAGAACATGCAAACCCCACACAGAGATGGCTGAGGATGGAATTGAACCCTGGTCTCCTAGCTGTGAGGTCTGCGCGCTAACCACTCGACCACCGTGTCACCCTTTTTTAATTTAAAGAAACATATTTTTAATACCTTTTGTCCACAAAGAAGCTTTTTTTCCACCTTTGGTCAGAGAATCTCTTCAGTTCAGCTACTATCCAGGCACTGACCTTGATGTAGGGATGGTTCTTGCAGGTGGTGCCCCATTGGCGAGCACAACGCTCCTCCTTGCGGTGCTCATAGAACTCGGGGTTGCGAAGGATGGCCACACGCTTGCCTTCGTAGACCAGCGCCATGGCCGTCACACCATCCAAGCGCTCTTTATCCTCTGAATCCAGCGGCAACACCACCGGCACAGACAGGTTGATGACACCACCTGGAGACAAGGTAGGAATACAAATTGATTATAAAACACACCAAGACTGGGTCCTTGTGGACCTGCCAGGTCCACTTCCAACTGGACTTTATGTCCAGCCAAAAATGCTTGTTTGGGCTTCTCTCGAACAGATTTTTCATCGACTGATTCTGAAGGTTCTGTGGCATCAGGAGGTGACCCGGTGGACCCTTATGTGGTCCCAATGTGCTGACCAAGCAGCTGCTTCACATTAAAACTCCCACAAGCCAGCGAGGCAGACACAAATTGGACTTTGTTTATTTTTGCAGTAAAGTTTGCAGAGTCCAAATGTAGCTTTGACGGACGTTGTCAGAGAGGAATTTGTTTCACTACAGTTCACTGCGCGCTAAACGAGATGTCAATCTAGGATTCTAGACACCTCATTTACATACTTTTGTGTTATAATATCAGTCACATGCACTATTTTTCCAAGTACTGAGCTCTTATCTCTGGCTCTGCATGCATTCATGCTTTTCTTCCCCACCTCCAGTGACAGATGTTGTATAAGCTTGCCAAGATCTGAAAATGATATACAATCTATGCTAATTCTTTTTAAAAAAGTGTGTATTTTTTTTATTGAACTGCCCGTGTGTATAACAAAATGTTTGGCGTGACAACACACGCAGTTCAGAAATTGGAAAAGGGTCAAAAAAAATAGAAGAAAATAGACTTTTGTACTTGGAACGTTCGCGAAGCTTGATAAGTTGCTGTAATTGCACTCAAAACAAAATGTGATTCTCATTTTTTTGCCAAACTAAAGTTCGGTACAAACTGTCCTTACTGATGCAAGACCACCGCTCTTCAAAAAAAAAAGGAACATGTAAATCAACTTTTCAGCCACGATGCAATAACTTTAGTGATGACTGTGCAGCTTTACTTTTTAAAGCAGGACATACTCAATGCTGTCAATATAAATAATGTTAATAATCACAAGTACTCCTTATATTGAGTGTTATGTAAAATTGAATACCCTATACTGTGTGTGATGGAAAAGTGACTACAGAGTGCTTGAGTTGGCCTTCATTTTGTGAGCTCTCAACTCCACCTAGTGGCAATTCAGGTGGACAGGCAAGACTAAATTAATTTCCTCTACCAAAACATCTTAACGTTACCGTCTAGTAGGCAGTCAAAGTGGAGGCATTGAAGATACTCCCGCTCCCTCATGAAGCCGTTGAGTGGTGTGGCCCAGCCTTCAGCCAGAACTTGTACCCACTGCAAGTCCACCTGAGAGTCATATCATCACCATTAATGACTTGGTTGGATGGATGGATGATAGAACAAGTAGATGTACCTTCCCAATCTGAAGAGCAGGCAGCGTCTCCGCATCCGCCTTGGCCAGGTCCAGTTTGTTCTCCTGAACATACAACTCTTTCACCTCATAGGTGGCGTCAACAGGCACGATGTCCTGCAAAAGTGACACAAAAGATTGCTCATCATTGCTTGTGTGTCCTCATAAAACAGTGGTAATGTTCCCATACCTTCTCCTGAAGCAGGTCAACCAGCTGCTGTATGCACTCGTTCACGCTGCACGAGTCTGTCTTCAGCACGAGCTCGGGGGCCTCCGGTTTCTCATATTCCGAGTCAATACCGGTGAAACCTGGACATGAGGCAACGGTAAGCGCTCATTTGTCATTTAGTCTGAGGTTCCAAAGTGGGTTCAAACTCCTGTAACACTTAAAACACTTAAATATAGAAATACAGAAGAGACAGACAACAATATTTAAAGTTACTCGCAGCGAGGAGAGCGAAACCACATACCCACTCTGATTATGCAGTTCACACTCCTGTCTTTTTATTCTCTTTTGGGGGTCCCTACTACATGGTCGTGCAACTCTAAAGGGGGGGGGGGGGCTGTACGAGCTGTATTTGTTTGTCTATGTGTGTGTGTATATGTGAGAGTAATTACTTTTATTGTTTTATGAGTTCTTATCTTGACACATTCTTGCAGGATTAAAAGGAACATCTGCAGGGTTGCTGTTGGCGCATCCAGGCACCTCCAGGACCTGGGGGTCTCTGATCAGGGTCACGGGAACATTCCCTCTTCAGCACATTCAAACACTCTCTATTGTCTAAGCAAATTGATATAAGGGTGATAACTAACACTATATTTATTCTATCTACATTTTACCAAAGACAGTTACCAGTTACCAAAGCTCCTGACCATAGGATAGAGTAGGAACCAGTAAATTGAGAGCTTTGGGCTTTCGGCTCAGAAATGTACCACACACTGACACACAGAAAAACCGTCTCTACCTCTGATTTCGCCTGCTCTGGCTCTCTTGTAGAGGCCCTTCACATCCCTCTGCTCGCACACATCCAGCGGGGCGTCCACAAACACTTCAAAGAAAGGCAGCCCGGCGGCCTCGTGGATCTTTCTGGCATTCAGACGATCCTGAGGGTCAGGGTGAAGGACAGTCAGGAAAAACATTGGGAGTGTGCTTGAAGAACCTCAACCATCATGTGAAGACCAACTGAGAAGAGCACTGCATCAATTTTAACGGTTTGGATCATTTTTACACTTTGCCCGAACATAGAAATAATAATAATTACTGAAATATTTCATGACACTGGTATTTGAGCCGGTTGTGGAGGCGGGAGAACTAATCCCTCGAAAACTGTGCCAACTATCACGAGCAAGGCAAGCCATCCAAATCTACATCACTTAAATGGAGGAACGGAGGAAAGTACTTGTCAAAAACATCATGAATACTCAGAATGACATTTCTCTAATAAGGAAAAAATGATACACAGCAAGAGCATATCGATAATCAATCATAGGGTTAAATACCGCGATAAATCAATATTTCGTCACACCCCTAATCTGTACTCACCCTGCCATAGGGCGAGATGAAGCTGGCGAGACAGACGAGACCCGCGTCTGCAAAAAGCCTTGCAACTTCAGCAATACGGCGAATGTTTTCTTCTCGGTCCTCTGGGCTGAATCCCAAGTTCTTGTTCAAGCCCTGACGGATGTTGTCCCCATCCAGGGTGTAGCAGGGTATCCCGTGGCAGACCAGGTACTCCTCTAGGGCCATGCTCACTGTGGTCTTCCCAGCACCAGACAATCCTTGAAACAGCAGACAACACCCGGTTCTTAAGATGCAGAAACATGAGGATATAAGTCACAGCTACCACATCCAAACTTACCAGTGAGCCAAACTGTGCATCCTCGGAAGCCCCCTCTGGTGCCCACCACTTGTCCTCGCTTGTTCCTGCTCACGTGGTGGGCTTGGTAGGTGACATTAGTGGCACGTTGCATCCCCTTTAGTTATTTGGATTCATTAGAATACACCACATTAGCATAAGAAAGGTCTTCCATGTTACTGTACTGCATGAGAGAAATGCTGAAACTTCACAAAACAAATTACCAGGGTCACCAGACATGAGGGGAAAGTTCATTCATTCATTCACTTTCTATCGCTTATCCTCATGAGTGTCATGGGCGTGCTGGAGTCGGCTCCAGCTGTCTTTGGGCGAGAGGCGGGGTACACCCTGGATGCCAGCCAATCACAGGGCACATATAGACAAACAACCATTCACACTCACATTCATACCTATGGATAATTTAGAGTCGGCAATTAACCTGGCATGTTTTTGGAATGTGGGAGGAAACCGGAGTACCCGGAGAACTGGACTGGTGGCCAGCCAATCACAGGTCACATATAGACAAACAACCATTCACACTCACATTTATACCTATGGACAATTTGGAGTTGCCAATTAACTTAGCATGTTTTAGGAATGTGGGAGGAAACCGGGAATGTTTCTTTATTGTTTTTGGTAAATTCTTTACTTTACAGTATTATAAAGCAAAGACTTGTGAATGAAAGTCCTTAACAAATACCTAAATAATCTTCTTCTGTACATCTTTCATAGGGACCGGTACCAGGCCGCGTCCCGGTGGTTGGGTACCCTTGGTGTAAACGCTACTGAGCCATCTAAAACCAGGTCTCCCCAAAGTCCAGCTAAGCAGCGCCAGTCTAGCTGTGCTAACCCACTATGTATTAGGTTCGATTGTAACCAGCTGGCAGCTTTTCTTATATGAATAAATGGCTGTGATTACAGCAACATAGCCGGAAAACACTCACCCAGTTCTCAGTCGCGTTGCTCAACTTCTGCTTCTTGTGCGAGTTCCCGTACGTCTCCATGTTGTCCGCCGCTCCGCTGCTTTAAAAGCCGATAAATTGTGGGTGTTCCGTCCAGGTATCCTCCGAGGAAGCGGCGACTAGCAACAGGAACCGGGAAAAGCCACGTAGCAGCGGAAGAGGTGACGTACTTCCGCAGTGGGCGTGGCATCGATTCAGCGTTGATTCTGTATAGTGATGTGATACAACTGATTCTGATACTGATTTATGGAAATTATCTCAATTGTAAGTCATAAATATGAGATAAAAGTCATAATTATTAGATAAAAAGTCATAATTATAACACTAAAAAGTCGAAATTATGAGATAAAAGGTCATACTATGACTTTTCGGAAATCCCATTTCCTTATTCACTTGGCAAAAATTTATCAATTTCTCTGTTTATACAGTATTGGCCCAAGCGGCCGGTGAATGAGTGATGAGCAATACCAAACACAGACACTAGAGGGTGCGCTTGATCTATCCATCCTATAATCTTGCACCCTCCCAGAAGTAGGAGAGCAAGCGCAATCCCAAATCTCTATATCACGCTAAAACCAACGTCAGCACGCCACGCCACGCCACTTGGCGTTTTGACGTAGGGGCGCATGAGCTAATTTAATTATACATTTCGGGGTGGTCGAGTGGGATGGATGTGGGAAGGGAAGCGGAGTCAGGCTGGCGCACGCAACATAATGGGCGTCGGGGAGGAGCGATCCCTTGAAGGCGAGGGTCCATCCTCTGAGACCGACCACTCCTCCTGGAGACGTGAGAGCTCAGCATCAGGCATTCTTGAAACCGCGCCTCCGGGAGAGGAGACACAGAGGCCTGGCAAGGACAGGTAGGATGCTTTCAAACTATTAAATATGCTTCACACTGTAATAGCAATGCAAGACACTCATTTTGAAATGTTGTTATGCAAGCGAACCAAAAAAATTTAACAATCATAATAACGTTATTGATACAAGTCTTGCCCTGGAACTTGTTGACAGGAGTACTAATGTTGTGACTGGTTATGAAAGTATGTAATATGCAAATTTAAACTTAAATTTAGCTTCCAAGTTAATTTTAAGGTTACTTCTTAGTAGAAGAGTGTCAAGAAAGGCCAGCTCCACTTTTACAATGTAAACATATAAGCTAACATTTCAACTCAAGCTTCATACCAGTTAGTTTGTCGTCCATTTTAATCCAATTTCCCAGATGTTGGAGCTCGGCCTCAAACGCGGAGAGTGTAATTATAGGACAGAGCAATGAATGACCTGAGTTGCCTCAACCACAAGCCTCATTTTATCCAAAGTTGGGCGGTGTTACCCTAGTACATCCTAGTTAAAGACTTCCTGGTTCTCATTATGAACACAGTAGCACAGTACGCCCCACTTGCGGTCCGCCCCACTTTCAAATGAAAGGCCCTCAGATTCACCTACAGTGTATAGTCCAAGGTCATGCCCCCACTTGTAATTTAGATACCATCAGGTCCAAGGACACCCAGGTATGCACATATGGTCCAAGGTCCCCTAATGTGTGTCCGACATCTGGACCAGTTGCACCCTTACTATGCCCCCATGCTGCTCAGACGTCATCAAACGTCCAACATGTGACCAAACCAAACAAGAGTATGGGGGGTTCACTTCATAGCTGTGCCTCAGGTTAATTATGCGGTTAAAAAAACATGAAAGAGTCAAAAATGAAACATATTTTTTTATTCATATTATACTCATATTGCAAACCTAACAGTCTCAAACATGTTATTTCACTACAAAAAAAGATTGCAATTTAGTGCCATTATATTTGTCAACAAAACTGGAAAAGAGAAAGTCAAATAGTCAAAAGAGTTTTGTAAAGAAAAACTAGTAGTGTAAATGTGATTTTAAAAAAGTGTGTGTCTTATGGGTTGAGCACCGAGGGGGCGCCACAGCGTCATTCAACCAAGAACCGCCACTGATCAGACCAGAATACTCCTCACACTAATAATAACCATGAGAAATCCTGTAATGAAAATAATTACAGGTAATTACAACCAATTACAACACATGATGCTTCAGTAATACTAAGTAATACTTCAGTAATGCTAGGTCATAATGTCTAGGCAGCCTTTTCAAGTTGAAGCAAGTACAAATGTGACAGAATTCATGTCTAATATTGACATTATTAAAGAAAGTAGACACTTTTTTGTCATTTCTCGCCTTCAATATGACTTATTTTTATCACTCTCTTTGATGGAGGCCGTTCCCATGCTGCCAAGATGAAAATGAGTGGGGAGTCAGCTACGCTAGCATGTCATTACCAACAGGGAGGCCCGGCCCTGCCTGCTTCTTGCGGAGTGTAAAACACAGCCTTCTTCAACTGGGTTTTCTTGAAATAGAACTGGGCGAGCGCAACCAGCCAAGTTATCCATTATACACTCTGTGGACATGTTGAATAGTTTTTGTTTGTTTTTGTTTTTGGTCAGTTTTCCATCACCACCCCGTTCCCTTCAGAGCACTGCTGGCTTGTGGGAAAACACTGGAGACTAGAGAGGAGTACCACTAGTGGAAAAAGGTCCAGTCTGTGCTGGTCCCCCATTATGCACTGGCACACTGCTGAACACTTTCACTTCCTCTAAGGCAGGGGGGTTGCAAATCTTTTCCAGCGATGGTTGCATACAGAAAAAATGATGAATGTGGGGTTCATTACTTTGATGCATTTTGTGCATTATGATGCCAATCCAATATATTTTCAGCTAACTGACATCCACTGCTTAGTAATGTGCAGTACTTATTCATTCATTCATTCATTCATTCGTACATTCATTCATTCATTCATTCATTCATTTTCTACCGCTTATCCTCACAAGGGTCACAGGGGGTGCTGGAGCCTATCCCAGCTGTCTTTTTTTTTTAGGACAAAACCTTCTCCCAAGCTTTGATAGGGTGGTTTACACTGCATGCCTTTGGATCTGGTGCCAATTTCTGAATTTTGGTTTATTTATAAGCGACCTGTACCGGATATCGCTCTGTTTACATTTACTGAACTTACATACAGTACACATATATCCAAAATGAATGTAAACAACTACACATATTGTGTATAATTCATTGGTTTTACACCATATTTAGACCATATCGTACACAGTAGTTTCATTTACTATGGGTGTTTTTTATATTCACTGTGAGTGTTATTTGGGTAGATGTGCGTGTGTGTATACGTCACTAACATAATGCAATGAAGCTTACATTGACAGGGTATATCTAACCTATGCATTTACACTGTAGTTGAGCTTGTAGATACAGTATCAATCAATCAATCAATCAATCAACTTTTATTTGTAGAGCCCTTTACAACACACAAGGTGACCAAAGTGCTTTCCATTAAAATCAACATCTAAACAATTTAAATACAAAATAAAAACATTCATTCATTCATTCATTTTCTACCATTTATCCTCACAAAGGTTGCGGGGGTACTGGAGCCTATCCCAGCTGTCTTCGGCGGGGTACACCCTGGACTAGTCGCCACCCAATCATATAGGGCGCATATAGACAAACAATCATTCAGTATTTTTTTTTTACGCCGGACGCCCTTCCTGACGCAACCCTCACCATTTACTGTATCCAGACTTGGAAGCAGTACTACAATATAATGGTGTATTAGTTTTTTGTTTTAGAATATATGACGAACAGGACACTTTGGGTTATGTCGTGAAGTATAATGTATAAAGTATGTGGCCCCGCCTCCACAAAGAGGCTTAATAGTTGAGAGGATGCTAAGTCTTGTTTGTGAGAGTCAGACTGTTTTATTGAATAATGACCTCCTATGATTTGCGATGGCTTGATTAGATTGTTATGATTGTTGTGGCCATTGCTCCTGTCAAATAAAGAACATCCTGGTCGTCAATTGGACGATTATTAACATTTATTTACACTTGTTTGACAGTTATGTCATTGCAGATAGGTTATAGAGATTCTTCATGGAGGTTTGCCAGACCTTAGAAGTTGTACTGTATTTTGAAAGGTAATAATGAGCGTCTTGTACAAGAGCAAAAGTCAACTACACAAATGTAACATCATCCCCACTTCCAGAAGTCACAATGCCGCTAATGATCTTATGTTGTTTGTGTGCGGTCAGCTGTAATATTCTTTGTGGCTCCTCAGTGTCTGTCAAACATTGTCATCTGCAGCCACCAATCAGTTGCATCCTGCCTGCGTTTCGCAGTTCTTCCTCCCCTCCTAAAAAAAACAACAAATTGATCCTGAGCAACTTGAAACCTTGAGCCTCCTGCATCTATTTCTATCCAGTGCCGTGTTTGTAAGTAAACATCCTATTGTGTATGTATGCATCCCTGATGGCTCTCATTATGGTCTGTCTCACGAGGGCTGAAGGCCATTAGCAGTCAAAGGCGCCTTTTAAAGCCTTTTATATGTGAAATAATGAAAATGTTGAAAGTGAGGATTGCCGTATCGATGCTCTACAGATGATGCACGAGCCATTAAGTGGAAGACAACAAACAATGCAATGATAGGTCGTCACACCTTTTGGGTTACGACCATTAGTTACAGGAAGTGCAATATGATTTTTGTCCCGGTCACGGAACACTGTACCAGCTCTAAAAAAGGTTGTCTCAGTGCTGAATAATAAGGTACTTTTGTAATACATGTCCACACACAAATAACAACCTTCTCGTCTGGTTGCAGCCCCACAGCCTCCATCCAGAGGGAACCCAACTGTGAATGGACGAAGCAGGAAGTCATGGCTTTGCAGGAGGCTAGTCTCAACACCCAAATGGAAGCCAGCAGCGGGCACGGGGGGAATAAGACCTGCCCCGTCCACACCACGCCCGCCGGGGATGCCAAACGTGGCTTTCGCAAAAACAGAAACAACGACTATGTAAAGATTTCCATGAAGGAGCAAGACACCAACCGCCTGCCATCAGAGTGGTGGAAGACCACGATCCTCTTCCTCTATGTCATCTTCAGTCTTGTCCTGACCTCGGTGGTCATCACAGTGGTCCACGAGAGGGTTCCGCCTAAAGAGAGCATACCACCCCTCCCTGATACCTTCTTTGACTATATCGACAGGGTCAAGTGGGCGTTCACCGTGACGGAGGTCAATGGCATTGTCCTGGTAGCCATTTGGTTCATACAGCTGTTCTTCCTAAATTACAAGTAAGTCATTGGCTTTAACAGAATACCATTATTTGTCCAAGATTTGGGAAATGTCCTGACATTTATCCTGTACCTCCTGTACACTCTGATTGCTGTTTTGTGGTTGAATGTGTCATACAGTATGTACTAGTATTCTGGCCACTATGCATGCCCGATACGACAGTGAAAAGAAGTTATCCTCCCATTCAGTGTGGAAGTGGCAAGTTTTGGGCTTCTTCTTTTGGGCTTCATTTTCTTTTATTGGAGTTGGAGGCTAACCATGTTACGATAAAATGCTATGCTTAAAGCGGGGAACGTCTCTTGTGTCGCTAGGAGAATAATAGGAGTGTTTAGGTGATTATAGGGGTGCTACTTCAGGACTTTAATAATAGTAAAAAAACATATAGAAAGTTAAAAACGGATTTCCTACTCTAACTATGAAATATTAAATGTATTAATATTGAATCCTACTTCACAGAAATTCACTTATTGAAACCAATTAAGTGTAATAAACAAGGGATGACTGTATATGCAAACTTAAAATAATACATTTATATAATAATATATTTGAATAAAGTATTTCGTAATTAATCAAAATGGGCAAAATTCTGTTTAGTCACATTAATTTCTACAAATTTCATTAATAAGGTGCTGGGTTCAAAGTTCAAGATAAAAATAGAGCCTTATACACTGGAATTTACGGTATTACAATCTTAGTATAAAGCATTCATTCATTCATTCATTCATTCATTCATTCATTTTCTACCGCTTATCCTCACGAGGGTCGCGGGGGGTGCTGGAGCCTATCCCAGCTGTCTTCGTGCGAGAGGCGGTGTACACCCTGGACTGGTGGCCAGCCAATCACAGGACACATATAGACAACCATTCACACACACATTCATACCTATGGACAATTTGGAATTGCCAATTAACCTAGCATGTTTTTGGAATGTGGGAGGAAACCGGAGTACCCGGAGAAAACCCACGCATGCACGGGGAGAACATGCAAACTCCACACAGAGATGGCCGAGGGTGGGATTGAACTCGGGTCTCCTAGCTGTGAGGTCTGTGCGCTAACCACTAGACCACCGTGCAGCCCCTTATTAAGCATTATTCCAAAAAATTGCACTGGAGAAATAAACATGTTTTTTTTATTGTATTCTTTGATATTTTCCATTTCAGGTCCATCGTGTGCAGACGCTACTTCTTCCTGCTGGGCACCTTGTACTTGTACCGCTGTATCACCATGTACATCACCATCCTGCCTGTCCCTGGCATGCACATGACTTGTGCACCCAAGGTGATGCACACTGGTCTTAGTCCTCCTAATGGGACATATTTTTAAGCACCGTTCACAAAGTGATTTATCCTCTACAGTAGTTTATTAATAGCACAGTATGTTGAACGGCCTCATCACACTCCTTATGAGATCATTGTCCTCTCCTGCTCTGATGAGGTCCTCTTATGTCCTTCCCATCAGCTGTACGGAGACTTTCATGCAAAGTTTCAGAGAATCCTGCGGCTGATCTCCGGCGCTGGCCTGTCCATTACCAAGTCCCACATAATGTGCGGAGACTTCCTGTTCAGCGGCCATACGGTGATGCTCACCCTCACCTACCTGTTCATCAAGGAATGTGAGTCGCTCTAAAGCAACGCTGTTGGCCATGAATTATATATGAATTTGTCTGAGCGGGTTTCCATTCTTGTCCTGCACTCGGACACCAACACATACTGGCTATCTGTTACGGTCAGAAAATGTCTTTTTTTTATTATTATTATTAAAAAAAAAAAAGAAAATGTAATTCTTTTATGTAGAGCATGGTGCCTATTTGACAGTTAGTGTAGCTTGCACAACTTTACTGCATTAGCTGTTTCTAACATTTTGGTTAGCTTATTTAGCTGCACGGGCCGGACAAAATATTAGTTTTTTACTTATTGTTGTGACTGTAATGTTTTTAATGTTTGGCCACAGGTGTCGCTACATACTTTTGACTGTGCACCGATTATATGTGTATCGAATGAATGAATGAACGCTATATCATCAACATAGTGTCAGGAAGTTGTCGCCATGTGTGTGTCTTTTCCAGACTCCCCTCGATCCTTCTGGTGGTATCATGTGATGTGCTGGCTGCTGAGCGCCGTGGGCGTGGTGTGCATTCTGGTGGGACACGAGCATTACAGCGTGGACGTAGTAGTGGCCTATTTTGTCACAACACGCCTTTTCTGGTGGTACCACACCATGGCCAACGCACAGGTCTGTGTGTAGAATCTTCACTATAATGAATATGAATTATAATATTTTGTTGAATGAATTTTATTCTGTGTGCAGTGTCAGTGCTCCCCTAACAACTACCTCACCAATGTCTGGTGGAACCCTCTGTTCAACTTCATGGAGAGGAACGTGCACACAGCTGTGCCGTGCGTGTATGGCTGGCCTGTCAGCTGGGCCCCCGCCTGCCTGAAGAACCCCTGTAAGAAATATTCCATCGTACAGAGCACACGGGATGAGTGACCGTGATTCACTGGTTGACGAGAGGTTCCGCATTGCTGTTTTTAATGAACAAGATTCATCACGCTTTGTCTGTCTGTCTGTCTGGTCTTTTGCTGTTGTAATTTATCTTTTTCTCTGTTTATGTACAACTGATACTTGTGCCAGCCAGCACCTTCTAGAGCATTTGTGAACCGACTACACTACCAAATTTGTTATTGAATGACCTCGCTATCAGTGTCACAAGGTGCCTTAGTGGGTTCAGTGTCATTATATGTACCAAAACTGCCTTTAAAAGTCAATGAAGACTTTTATTAATTCCAATCCCTCAATGTGTGTGTATCATTTCCATGATATTTACATTGAATTAAACTAAATTAAAGTAAACATGTCTTGTTTTTACTCACGAATCATGACAACATATACTGATGCTTTTATTCTGGGAATTTTAACAAAACAAGAGTGCATATATTGCAAGTCTCCCTATCAGGCTTTCTGTTTAGCAGAGGCAGTAATAATGCTACTAAGTTGCATTTTTAATAAATCTCTTATTCTACTGTGGTGTCTATTATATCCTGAATAAATGTGACAACTTAACAGCTAAAGGTAAACGTTTTTCTGCCTATAGTAGTACGATAATAAAAGCTAGCTGGCATAGGCTAATAAACGCTTCTCTTTGTTGACAAGTTGGAATTGGTTGACCATGAATCATTCGTCCCGATAGGACACCTATAAAAATAATTTTTATGTTCCTGTTTAACTCATTACTTTCGTCATTTTGTACTAATAAAGGTTATTGTATTAGAATATGATGGCAGCTAAGTGTAAAATACCAGGGTAAACCAACTGAGGTTGCCCATCCATCAACCAACCAATCAGCGCAGGCCATTTCTCGGTCCACCAATAGGAGATTAGCATTAGGCAACAACCCAGGAAGTACATGAAGCAGTACCTCTGTCCGTACTGTTGACATTAGAAAACAACGATGGCACAGTGTTTGAGACCACAGAGTTCAGTTTTGCCGTAGTTGCCACACTATGCTCTCACTTTGGAGCAACTCGCTGCTGTCAGAAGCAAATATAGTGGCTTTTATCGTCTTAGTAATTGTGTATTATTTACTTCAACTCCACCTCAAACGACGCCACCTAGCAAACCTCCCTCCCGGTCCGAAACCTTGGCCGATAGTGGGCAACTATGGCGCCTTTCTCATCCCGTCTTTTATTAGAAGGCGGTTCGGAAAGGCGTCGAACGGCGCTGCCACGACACCCGTGATCGGGTTAACGGAACAAGCCGCCGTGTACGGTAACGTCTTCAGCCTGTTTGTGGGCAGCCAACTGATTGTGGTGCTGAACGGCTGTGACGTCATCAGGGATGCCCTCCTCAACCACCCGGAAGTGTTCTCAGACAGGCCGGATATCCCTACGGTGACGCTCATGACCAAACGCAAAGGTAAATGGAGGGAGCTCTCATTAATCATCACTTGATGTTTTCATGACAATATAAAAGTTAGCCAATTGGTCCGAAATTACACTCACAATTTTTATCATAAATTTATGAGTTTTACCAGATTCCATTATCATTTTCCTGAATCAGTGAGTCTCTTAACATTTTTGTTATAATATTTAAAAAAAATCTATTTTGATGCTGACTCCCACTAGATAGAACCAGCCCAGCATCATTCTACAGTTTGAGAGTCAATGCAGTTCTATGTTTACATTAATGACTATATTAGCCTTCTTCTCAATACAAGGAATAGTCTTTGCACCATATGGACCAGTATGGAGAAAACATCGCAAGTTCTGCCACGCGTCACTGCGGACCTTCGGCCTGGGGAAGCTGAGTTTGGAGCCGTGCATCCTTCAAGGTTTGGCCACCGTCAAAAGTGAGCTGCTACGACTACAAGAGAAGAAGCCTGCTGTGGACTTGACTCCGCTCATAAGCAACGCCGTCTCCAATGTCATCTGCTCCCTCGCTTTGGGACAGCGCTTCCACCACGACGACCGCCAGTTCGGCGCCCTGCTGGCCCTGATGATGCGAGGCCTTGAGCTTTGTGTCAACAGCCCCGCCATCCTCATCAACATCTTCCCACTGCTTTACCACTTGCCCTTTGGAGTCTTCAAGGAGCTCCGCCAGGTGGAGGGTGACATCACGGCGTTCCTGAAGAGGATTATTGCCAAGCACCGGGACACACTGGACCCGGGGAATCCTAGGGATCTTGTGGACATGTACTTGGTGGAGATGTTGGCTCAGAGGGATGCCGGAGTGGAGGACAGCAGCTTTAGTGAAGACTACCTCTTCTACATCATTGGAGATCTTTTTATAGCAGGCACTGACACAACCACCAACTCTGTCCTGTGGGTCCTCCTCTACATGGTCGTGCATCCTGACGTTCAAAGTAAGGAGTAGTTTACTTGCAATAAGGGATGGGAATCAGCTAATTGTGTGCAGCTAAATTAGGCCAAATATAGTGCACGAGTAGGCTGCAACCAGCAGAGGCCTTGTTCATTCTTTCTCCACTAGTTTGCTGTCTTAAGGCAACACTTTTGACTGAATATGAAACATTTCTAACAGGAAATTGTTGCTTTTTAGTTTTAGTAAAATATGGTTCTCGCTGACACGTAAAATGTCCAATTTTATTATTATAATGATGGTATGCGTTTTTAAAGCTTGTTTTTGCCGCCCTCAAGTGGTCAAATTTTGTACTACCCGTACTACCACTACTAGAGTTTTTTTTTTTTTTTGGAATTAAGTGTTTTTTTTTCCAAACAAAATGTCCTCATGTATAGTGCATGGTTTTTAATGACAAAATATATGAAGATTTTTCCAAATAAGGATTGTTCTAGTAAATAATGTCCTGAAATCATGCAAACGTCTGCATTAACACATATTTACTGTGATTTTTCACTCAGAGAAAGTCCAAACAGAGCTGGACAAGGTCGTGGGAAGACATCGTGTCCCATCTTTGACAGACAGGGGATGTTTGCCCTTCACAGAGGCCACCATCATGGAGGTCCAGAGGCTGACCTCTGTGGTTCCTCTAGGAATTCCACACATGGCGTCCAAGACCACAGGTCACTTGCCACACATTGAAGACATGCTAAAATATATGCAAGATATCTTTAGATAATCATTATAATTATAGGTATTTTACTGAAACTTGATGAATGAATTCATACATTTATACAGCTTTAAAAGATTGACTGTATTTCTATTAAATACAATTGATAGTACATTGATGTTATTTACCTTTATTAAATTATTTACTATATTTTTAGCCAGCCCTTGTTATTGCTGTATTTGCAGACTTCCGAGGTTACACCATTCCACAGGGAACAGTTATTTTGCCCAATCTGTGGTCCGCTCATCGAGACCCCACTGTGTGGGACGACCCTGACAGCTTCAAGCCGGAGCGCTTCTTGGATGACCACGGGAAGTTGGTCAGGAAAGATTGCTTCATGCCGTTTGGGATCGGTACGTTACCCATCCTCCTCCATGTGAGTATGTAAATGTGATTAAATAATCATATCTGTTGCTCTGTCTTGTGTGTGTGTGTGTGTGTGTTTGTGAGACAGGTCGCAGGGTGTGCATGGGGGAGCAGCTGGCCAAGATGGAGCTCTTCCTCATGGTCACCAGCTTACTGCAAGCCTTCACTTTCAGACTCCCGGTGGGAACGCCGCCTCCTCCCATGCACGGACGCTTCGGACTGACGCTGGCGCCATGCCCCTTTTCTGTGTCTGTGAGCCCTCGATTAGAAATGACGCTGGGATACAGAGACAGTCGTAATGATGTGCAGGACATTTAATTAAGTACAACTCTTGTGTCTCTAAATAAGGTAATGCCAATATGATGCAGTACAGTTGTACACCAATGCAAAGTAGATCCACAGTAATAGTAAACATGTTACATTCATACCTCGGAGCAGAATTGCTGTGTTGAATCTCAATAGGCAGGTGTACTTAAAGAAGTGCTTATACATGACTTATACTGTAATAATTAATTATCACTTAATTTATCTACTTTTACCATTCAAAATAAATAAATAAATAAAATTTAAATAAATATTTTTTTGAAAATGTTTTCATAGGGATTTTTTTTTAATAATGAAAGAAGCACACAAAATATATTTATATATAATACAGTACGTATTAAGTGATAACTGATGAACAACATAATAAAGTATTTAGGAAAATATTTTTAGCACTTTGCAACATGATATTTTGGGTCAATATTTACAAATATTTTTTTATGCAGTTTATGTGGATTAAGGTGACACACAAATTGTGTGGCGAGCGTTTGAACGTTTAACCTGAGCTAAATATTGACTTGTTACGTCAACAATCCAGGTGAAAAGTCATGCGGTGTGTCACGTGACCGTCGACCGTCCTCTATTAGTGGACTACTTCCGGTCTGTACGTGCGTTAGCTAGCTAGCGAGCTAGCCGGCTGCTTGCTTCGTATCGCTATGGCTTTCTTTACTCATCAACTGTGCAGAGGTTTCTCCTCCTCGTCTTTTAGGAGTGCCGCCATTAAACATGTTGTCATTATCGGAGGAGGACAAATGGGTGCCGGAATTGCTCAGGTTAGTAGGCCGAAAATATATTTTATTATGTTAGCCACGAAGCCAGAGTCCAGCTAACGAGTGGCAACTCGAGAGTCGAGCTTGTTGAGCTCTCGTATATGACTGCATGTACACTTTTTGCAAATGTCATAATTCTCATTATATATTTTTATTACTACATAAGGGCAGTTGTGGGTTTGTGTCTCGGCATTTATTATTAATTCAGTAAAGTTTAAAGTAAACTTCCAACACTGCAGTTACATTATGTAGCCACCAGATGCCACCCTTACGCTGTTTTAATGCAACGGCCGTCAACTTCCGCCCAACATTTTTTTTTGCTGTTTCACATCAACAACTTTTATTTTATTCATCTACTTTCATCTACACTTTTTAGTTTGCACTGTTTATGATTGTGTTTATCCCCAATAGCATTCATAGTAGAAAAACACATACAGCAGTTTCTGCTTTGCTATAGAAATGATTTATTCCATGTAAATAAATATTCATTAACTTTTGCAGGTAGTGTTTATAATAACATTTTTCAACTCCAAAGGTTGCCGCAACCACAGGCCACCAAGTGACACTGGTGGACACGTCAGACACCATTTTGAAGAAGTCTGTGAAGGGCATGGAGGCCAGCTTGAAGAGAGTGGTGAAGAAGAAGTACGCCGATACGCCAGAGGTCGGTCCCGCTTGGTATTTTTACGGCGCACAGGCGGCAAAGTGCTCATGTGAGATGTTTACATATTCCAGGCCGGTGAGGCCTTCATCCAGAAGGCCCTCCAGAACATCTCCACCTCCACAGACACCGCCTCTGCAGTCCAGAGCACTGATCTGGTGCTGGAGGCCATCGTGGAGAATCTTCAAATCAAACAGGATCTTTTCGCCGGGCTGGACAAGGTGGCCCCGAAGTAAGCGTCTCTAACATTTGAATGACATCATGTCTGCTTTTGTTTGTAACTACTCTCGTTTTTTTATCCGTCTTTTCAGACACACCATCTTTGCCAGTAACACGTCTTCGCTGCCCATCATGGACATCGCTAGCGCCACCACCAGGCTGGACCGCTTTGGCGGCCTGCACTTCTTCAACCCCGTCCCCATGATGAAGCTTGTTGAGGTACACCTCTTCTTCAACGCCACATGTAACACATGGTTAGCGATAGGAAAAACACTAAAGGGCATGCCACACCTTCAACCACCACACAATGCCTGGTACTCTCTTCAGTTGAGTAAACTGTTGTCTGTGTACAGTAAATATTTCTTTGTGATCCCTAAGACATGAAGATGTGTCTCCCCCTTCCCTTTGCAGGTCATTGGGACGTCTGCGACAAGCCAGGAGACGTTTGATTCCCTCCTGAACTTCGGCAAAGCGCTGGGCAAGACCACCGTGTCCTGCAAGGTAAGACGTTCTCATTCGGAAGGTGAGAAGTAACATCTAATAGATCCACCACGGCCACGTTTAGGATACACCAGGATTCATCGTCAACCGCCTCCTCGTCCCCTACATGATGGAGGCCATCCGTCTGCACGAGAGAGGTGCGAGACGGACCCGTTTATTGACAATATTGATCTTATAAGCGAGAAAACTAAGACTCCATTTTCAGGTCACGGCTCCAAGGAAGACATCGACATCGCCATGAAGCTGGGCGCCGGTTATCCAATGGGACCCTTCGAGCTGCTGGACTACGTTGGATTGGACACAGCCAAGTTCATCATGGACGGTTAGTGCTCACATAAAACGTTATTTTTATTCCGATGCGGTGTGAACGTCCTACAATGTCTTGTCATGTGATCAGGGTGGAGCCAAATGGACCCCAACAACCCGCTCTTTGGCCAAAGCGACTTGCTCAACAAGTTGGTTGCTGAGGGTAAATTTGGCAAAAAGACGGGAGAAGGATTCTACAAGTACAAGTAACCTCACCGCCACAACGTTGGAGGGACTTACGATGATGTGCCTTGTGCTTCAATGACCAGGTGACTAAATGATGACTTGACTTACCTGATGACTGAAAGTAGCGTTAGAAAAAATCTCAATTAGTCATTAAAAATAAATGAGCTTTACTCTAATACACGCCATACTCATTCAATTACATTTATGACAGAATTTAACCTTTATAAATTATACATCTGTGGTAAAAAGGACATAGTGATTTGTTTCAATATTTATATAGGTAAAATGTGTTTCAACAAATAAACCATGCTCATAATAGTTTTAGTATTCTTAATTTTGTATTTATTGAGTAACACATTCTTGACCACTACTACATCAAGGGTGCCCCTAACGTTGATTGCAAGTTACCGGGAGATCGCCATGGTAGTTTGGGTCATATGACATCAGTCAGCTGACATTAAGATCTTGTTCCCCCGCGCCGTTTGAAGCTAAACATGCAACCTTCATCTTTATTAATCTGATTAGTTATAGACTAACTCAGTGGGATGAGTTATATCTCTAATTCAACTTAATTTTATTATAAAATTATATATAGTACTTTCCTCTTCTTTATTTACTTAGAAACTGAATGAGAACTACTTATTTGGTGTTTACATTAGCATTGCAAAGTGTACTGGTTGTTTTATAGAAAGCGGTATATCATTTTGACTTGCATTCACTCTTGATATCCATGTATAACGTACATAAATACTACATATAGTACATACATTTTCTATATTTATAGTAGAAGGTAGATCTTTGTGACCTGGTCATTTTAAAAGTAGCTGGCAGGCCGGAAAAGGTGTGAGCATCCCTGCCATTCCCAAAGCGAACACAAGATGGTGCTGCTGTTCCTGTGAATGTAATTGACGTTTAAACATACCAGTTTTCTACAACCTTTTAACTTTAAATGTGTAAGTTTAAGTATCAATCTTCATTTAATGAATCCCCAAAGTAGGCGTCTACACCATTACACGTGAACCAAATGAGCAAATGGTGCCTTTTTATTTTTTTCTTAAAAAAACAAAAACAAGTGAAACAGTTCAAATATGACCACTTGGGAAGCAAAGTGCTACTCCCAAGATGACAGTGACCTGAAATTATATCAACACAAAGAGAAATTCATCATCATCATCATCATGGAGGAATAGTAAAATAGAGAATCAAAATATTACAGAGATGCTTGCATGGGGAGAAAGGGATTTAAAAAAAACAAAACCGAGCACACTATTTGCTACCAGAAGAAGAACTAAAGACAAAAAGGTCCATTGCAATAAAAGACAGACTGCCAAGTGCTGGGGTAAATATATATATCTGCTTCATTTGTCTTTTTTGTTTTTGTCCAACAATAAAATATAGGCCTTACTCTCACCTGCATGTCGTAATGTTGCCTGCAAAAATACCAAGAAAATTGACAATATCCTGAAAAACACGCACGCACACACGCTGAGCGTTATTTGACATCTGACCTTGTCCTTACAAAGTTATCAAAAAAAAAGAAGGTTCCATTTTCTGCAAGATGCTTCAACAAGAAAAAATGGCTTTCCTGTGTCCAAAGCTTATCATATCGCACTATATATTTATTAAAAAAAAAAAACAACCAAAATACACATTACAAACAAAGGGCTCAAAAAGTCAATAAAATGATAACATTGGCTGGTCCAACTTAAAAACGGTAGATGAGATCCCTCCATGCTCCTTAGTGCAATCTACAAGAGGTGTTTGGTCGCTCTCAACCCCAAAAATGGTCTCAAGAATCCAGTGAGGAGGGGGGGGGGGGGGGGCGCGGGGAGGGGGCTAACAAAGCACACATAAGAGGTGACAAATAACTTACAATAACTTAAATGGAGTGTGAGTGGGTGACAGAGTGAGCGTGTGCTCCAATGGTGATTGTCGTGTTCAGTTCAATGTCTCTCCAGCAGGGGGAGTGCAGGGGGGTTACTGTTTTACAGAGTGGTGGTATAGTGGTGGGGGTGGGTGGGGATGGGGTGTCAGGTAATAAGTGGGAGTATAGGATCAGTATGGAATCTTAGCAGGCCTCCATCTCCAGCAGAGGCCCCGTAGCTGCTGCCTTGGCTTTGCATGTGGAGAAGTTGTTACGTTTTCCTCCTGCAACGTATGAAAAAAAAAAAAAAGCAGTCAATCAAGAGAATGTCGTCATGGCAACACATTCACGTAAACAACTGACGCAGTAGAAAGAAGCCTTTGCTGCAAGCGTGGTTGAGGTCAGAGGTCAGTGACAGGATGTGGGCCGGCCATCTTTGATGCGGTCTAACACGAGGGTGGTCTACAGCCTTGTAGCCTTTTAAGCCACGCCCACTCATTCCTTCAAAGTGGGCTATAAAGTTTCATGGTCATGTGGTATAGTTGCCACATTTTAAAGCACTCCTTGATAGCAGCAGAGGGCGCCACCTATTCATACCCAACTAGTAAACAGGAAGCAAACAGGAAGTGGACTGCCGTCACTAAAACGGGCATTAGGGTTGGGGGAAAAAAATATTTTTTTAAGCAATTTAATTAGTAATAAAACAACACATTTAATATAATTTTACTATATTTTTTTAAATATAAATAACATTTAAACTAAATATTTATATCCATTATAAATGAATATTCTACTATAATAATACTATGAATATACATTCATGCCTTATTCCTCCTCCTCACAGCAAATGACTAAAATCCTCCCAAAAAGTTGTGACCTGGTTTATGCTAAACAGTTAGCTTCAGTTCAAGACAAGCAGACGAGTTATTTTGGACCATCAAATAGAATCGCTGATGATGATGGTGGTGATGCTGAGGCATAGGTGGACCCGTATGGCATCGCAACTAAAATAAAGTTACTTTTAAAGTTGGGTTTGTTAGCAAGTCAAATACGTCTTTACCACATGTGCAGGAAAGGGAACAGACAAGACAAAAATGACAGAGTGAGCGCTCCTGTCACAAGTACAGTATATATACCTATACCGCCCTCTCTACTCTCTACCGCCTTTCATCTCAACGCTCGACCGTGCCACTTTCTTCCTCCTCCTCCTCCTCCTCCTCGTCCCAATGCCGCCACAGACATGAAACACTGCGGCCTTCCTGCTACGGGAAAGGCGTGTGTGTGAGGGAGGGGGGGGGGGGCACCAAGCCAACACTTCACAAGGTCCAGCCGACACAAACAGCGGGATTCAGGAGCAACTTGACCCCTCCTCTCTTTTACTCCGCCTCCTCCCTCAGCGCCGCTCAGGAATGCCGACTAGCCTTTTTTTTTTTTGCAGGAAATGAAATGTTCCTCTGTTCAGACACACACACACACACACACACACTCATACACACTGAGTGGGACAAACTTTTGAAGTGTGGGAGGTTAAGATAACTGGCACGGCCTCGCATCTCAATCACCGCTTTCACCTCTCTGTGCCGAATCAAAGGAGGCTGCAGCTGGGAAAGACACGCCTCTTTCTAAGCATCCTTGCTCACGACCTAACACCCCCCCCCCCCAAACTCTCCATGCGGTTATGGTGTTTGTTTGGTTGACGGTAAAAAAGGAAAACAGCAGACAAATGAGTCTTTTAAAGCAGCCATAGGTGGTTCAGTTAGCATACATGCTAGCTTCCCACCCTGGGAACCCCAGGGTAATCTTTGGGGTTTAATAACAGCGGATCATGTGGTGTCATACCTGAAAAATAAGCAACACAATCAGGGTGTGCAGCTAACACAAACATCCATACCTTAGCACGGAGAGAGGAAACGGTCTGACCTTGCTGGTGACCTTGGCACACAGCTGCGTTTGGTGACACCTTTTCAAAGCGGCGCTAAAGTCACGCGAGGGAGGAATAAAACGAGCGAGTTCATAAAAGAAAGCACCTGGAAGAGGAGGAAGCCTTCTCAGCACTTTCTCAGCGCCCCCCACCCCTTTTTTTTTTTTTTACATGCCATCACAAGGAAGGGCTTGAACCTGAAAAGGCGAGGCCATCCATCCCTTAAAAAGCCCAGAAAGCCGAGGCATGTGTGGGTGTGACTAATGGGAGGCATTGGCCACATCAGAGGCGGCGACGATGGGGGGCCCGCACAGCTGAAGTCTGGCCGTGTGCCCCCCCACCCCCACCCCGACATGGCTCAGTCTGAGCCGCTGCGGCACGTTCAAAGAGTCTGAACAATGACCGGCCCCTTCACTGTGGTCTCGCTTTAAAGGCCGCCGCCGTGAGGAGAGAACCGGAGAGGGGGGGGGGGGGGGGGGGGGGGTTACAGGAAGCGGAGTCCAAACTTTGCCTCACGTTTAACAAGCAGACTGAGTAGAACAAGTCGGGCCGCCCTGATACCTTCCTCCTCCTCTTCTTCATCAGAGATAAGGTCACCGCCCAACCGGGAGGAAGCGAACAAGACATGACAAAGACCCTCATACTGTTACTGCAGCTGTGCTGCCCGGCAACACAATGGGCCCCCGTCAGGCCAAGGCAAACAAACCACGTGGAGGCTCAGTCTAAACAACAGGAGCGCCGCCGCCGCACCTCACATGTCAACAAACATGGAGGAGGCTTTACGACCTCCTTGTACTTCCTGTCTAAGGAAGGACCACAAGGAACACGTTCTGTTCCAAGAGTACGCCAGACACGCAACGTTGGTAGACCACCACAATGTATCCCACCGGGCATACTCCAAGACGATGATTCCGATGTATCGTGACACCCTAACGGAAACCAGTAAACTTAAAAACGGTAAACACGGACGAGGACAGGGGTGTCCAAAATGCGGACAGCTACTGTTTTTTTCTTGGCCTAGTGGTGCATTCTAAAAAATTCTAAAAAAAAAAAAAAAAGAGCAAAAATTAATTTTAGGAACATAGAGATGAAATATTAAAGACAAAAGGCTTTTTTAAAGCCATAATATCACAAGAAACAAAACTACAAAATAATAATAAATAATAATATATATAATATGATAATACATATATTTATAATATATTATAATATAATAATAAATAATAGTAATTAATAATGACAATTATTAATTACTGAAATGAAAATTTCCTAATGAAATGAAAATATGAAATTAATAATATCACAAGAAACAAACAAAACTACAAAATAATAATAATAATAATATATATAATATAATAATACATATAATATTTATAATATATTATAATATAATAGTAAATAATAGTAAATTTTGAAAAATTAGGTTACATTTGAAAAATATGGTAATACATGTCCAGAACACATTTATTGAAACAAAACTAACACAAGTCTTATTCATGTCATAAACAGATTATTTTCTGTGATTATATCGACTATACCGGGTAATATGAGTGTAAAAGTGACTATAGGGGTGTTATGTCATGTCTAGAGGGCTCTAATAAATGGTAAAAATTGCATTTTCTAATTCATGAACAGGTTTTTCAATGCTCCAACTATGAAAATATTATTTTTATTAACTACTTTATGAACAGAATAGAAGATCCCTGTAAAGATTTCTGCAAGTTTATGGAACGCGTCCTATATTTGTTGGAGATTTCAACATAACGGAGTGTTAGGCTGAAACTGAATGAGGATTGTGGATTCACGTGACTTCCCGCCACTCTTAGTGTTGATATTACCCGTGACAGTGAAATATTGCTGGGTCAACCTCATGCTTCCAACAGTGACAAGGTAAAACAAAAAAAAACAATTGTTTAACTTTTGAGGTCAAATGCTGAGTTTTTCCAACCACCAAACCGTTCCAGTTCTGCGGGTCCATTCTATTAGACACGACTCAGCATTTTTGGATTTGTGTCGTACCCATAAAACCATGGGAATAAATCTTTTCAGTCTTTTTAACACAAACCTCGAAGACCAACCAACTCACTTCTGTTAGCTAAGTCGCTCACAAGGCGCTGGTGGTGCCGGTTTGTACAGTGGGTGTCGGGCATGTGGGGGCACATTTAAAAAGGGGCGGGACACAAGAGCAAACACACAGCGATGACGGACAGTAGCAAGCGAAACGGTATCACACATATTCAAGGTTAAAAAAAAAACAAAACAAACCAAGACTGATTCACTGACAAAGCAGCTCTTCCACTCTCGGTCACATGACTCACGGGTCATTTTACGACCAAATTTAAAGGCGTGTAACATACGAGTATCGTAGAATGGCTGTGAATCAGTGAGTGAGTCAGGCTGTACACGTTTAGTCTGCTTTGTTTGACTAGGACGGCCTGCTTCTGGAACATCCTCCCACCAGTTATCCACGTACATGATAACAGCCACCTTTCATCATAGAAATAAACAGAAAGACCATAAATAATCCACAATACCGTCCTGTACAATGAAGTGATGGCACACAGATACTGTTACTAAAAATACAAGCGAGGTAGGCAAAGAAAATAAACAAACGACTTCATTTAAAGATATATATTTTTTAGGAGGCGTCTAAACGGGGGCTAACCTCAATCCAGCTCTGTGGGGATCTGCATAAATTGAAGGCTCGGGGTGTTGTGGCAGGATCCTCGGCATTATGCATATTAGTTTAAGGCTGTCACTGAGAATCAGCCAGGGTGTCCATCCCGCCGCGGCAAGGCGCTGCTAATTATTGGATCAGAGATAAAGTGCTTTGAAAGCCAACTGTGGCCAAAGTCGTCGGGAGAAAAGAAAAGCCGCCCAATTTCGGGAGCCAACGGGTCATGAATCGATCGCCATTGTGTGGACATTTTTTTTTTTTTTTGACGAGAGAGCAGATTTGTCACATCTGACCGGCTTTTTTTTTTTTTTTTGGTGGGGGGGATAAACGGATGCTAGCACTCTGACAGGGCAGGAATTGAAAGGACGAAAATCCTCTCAAAGATCGAAAAAAAACATACCTAAAAGAGGCAAATAAATGGAGTTGCCAAATAATGAGCCCAAAGCACAGGTGATGCTTTGACATCTCGACATCGATACATCGACGACGTGCCTTTTGTCAAGGGGGGGGGGGCATAATAGACACCATGAAATCTTATTAAAGCAAAGCAGCTCATTAAAATCCTGCCAAAACATCCATAGAGACGCAACACATGTACACCATATGGAGCAAGGTTGGGAGGTGGGGGGGGGGTGCCGCACCAACCAAAATCCCAAATCTTTTCTTCCCTTTCATCCATCATTCCCTGCGCATGCATGTTTGTATACACATGCTTTAACCATACACACACACACACAATGACTATGGACCTTTTTTAGGATTAGTCTGTGTTCCACAGTTCTTACAGTACTTGTAATGTTGAGGTATAAATAGGAGGGGGTGTGTCTTACCATTTGTCTCAGATGTACGCCGTTTTCATTCTCTGTCCTGTACCTGCAGAAAACGGCATTTTTTGCTTAAAAAGATGTTTTTTTTTTTTCGGACAGCTAAAATAAATATCTTAGCGGTCTATTGGGTTTTACACAGAGCAGACATAACAGTGGAACCTCCAAAGTTCAAGGGGTCAAGAAGAGGTTAGACTTGAAATAATACCAAACACGGAACCACAGTTTGGTGACCTTGTCATTCGGTCGTGATACACTGATGATTATACGAGATTATTATTATATTACCTTTAAGAAAAGTACAATGACAAAATATAGGAACAAGCATTTTAACCATTGAACTTCTGTCCACAAACGAAAACAAACTAAAGTAAAAATAATAAAACATAGTCAGTTGTAGCTGCTACTACTAACCATTTATGTTGATGTGTGATTACGTAAAGCCACATTTAATATAGGTTGCAGACATCTGTAGATTGTTTGTATGTACACAAAAAGAACTACAGTTCCCGTGCTTTAGAGTTCCAAAGCAAGAAGTGGTACATTTCTGAACTAGATGCTAATATCACATGTTTTGCTAGCGGCTGCGTTTTGATCTGACAAGTGTCTACTTGGGGAAAAAAAACTCAAAAGTCACAATAAAGTGATGCTGGGAACACCGAGGTTGGTAGCATTGCAAGGTTTATAGTGTGCGGTTCCGTATTAACTTGCATTGTATTTGTATTACAGAGTAGCTATACTATAGTTCACCATCTGATTGGCTTCTGACATGTTCTCACGTGAATGAGAAATATTGTCACCTTATAATCGATATCAAAAGGGGCACTCACACTGCTCCATAGCTTTTATTTATTTCCGTGACGCAAGCTAGCAATAATAAAAACAACAATTTGTTGTTTGCATTCCATGCATTATATTGTTGTTGTATTATTAAGTAATACTTAATTTTTGTCATCAAATTTAGCTTGTAGTTGGTTGTTCCATACACTAATCTATGTCCAGGCTACTCAGTATAAATGGACAATAATAATTAAGAATGGAATACTGACTTTGCCTTATTATTCACATTAACACTCTGTAAAATATCATTTCAATGACTATGTTATCTTTATGAAAAATAAACTTGAAGTGAAGCAGCTTGCCAGCAGAGATTGCGGTGGTCTTTTGGAGGTTCCACTGTACTAGACATGTGACTCGAGCTGTTATTCTCCATGGATTAGTGGCACAGTTGTAGGAAAGGAGGCTCTAGGTCAGCAGAAGTGTGGAGCAAGCAGGCAAACAAACAGTCGCAAAAGAAAAGGACAGACTAATCCCAAAAGTAGGTGTAACACACTGATATGGGACGGGGATGAGAAGAAGACCGCACACAAAGAAGAAGTCTTAAGACCAAGCATGAAGAGAAGGTGCTATGCGTCTTACTAGTTCTAAGAA
The DNA here is from genome assembly GCF_037039965.1 of Doryrhamphus excisus. Classification (NCBI taxonomy): domain Eukaryota; kingdom Metazoa; phylum Chordata; class Actinopteri; order Syngnathiformes; family Syngnathidae; genus Doryrhamphus; species Doryrhamphus excisus. Next base: position 17,097,240 of record NC_136365.1, read on the forward strand.
AAGCAACTCACCTGTGGCCGACTCCTGCATCTTCTCCCTCTTCCGCTTCTTCTTCTTTCCCTAAAAATATACAGAGGAACGCATAAAGTGTGGCTCCAGCACTCACGCTCACTAGACCACTCTGATGTCCTGCTGCTGACTGCCATGTTCACTCATCCCCTGCTGGACATCGCAGCGGCATACCCTGACACTCCGCAACCCTGCCGCCAAGTGCCGACACCGAGAGGGAATGCCACACGCTACACAAAACACAGCTACCATACTTACGTATATACACTATTTTGGGACCTCTGACGCACTTAAAACAGGCGATATATCCCAAGATGTTAGTCTGCATAGTGTCCATGGACCCTGCCATCATGGCCGCTTTGTATCTTTTGAAGTCCCCGTCTTTTAATGAGATATTAGCATAGACTGCAATTAAAAATACTCACTTTAATTAAGCTCGTAACTACCAAGAGCTACACTTTTCTTAGCGGAAAGGTGCTTGCGAGGATTTATAGCTTACTCTAAACCCCCCCCACCCCCAAGGGGTGTGCAGGGGGGGGCTAACAGAGGAAGGAGAATATAGGTATAGATAGCAGGCGTATAGTGGTTCTAGTCAAATATGAGCAGCACTTTAGTTTCCTGCTGCAAAGTCTGCTAATCCACTTATTCATGAGCTAATCTGCCTGTGACTGCAAGCGGCACACAGCAAATATGAGACACACACAGTGACTGTCTTTAAGGAAGGTGCTGTAAGGTGGATAAAATATCGCCCAACTTCCTGTGTTAGTTTCAGGACGCTCCATCACAACAGTAACCAGCTAAATGCGATGATAACAGGTTGTGATGATAACACAAATGTGTCCAAATAAAGCAGCCTTTAGTAAACACGGCTGTAAAAGCGTCTTCCCTCTCAGTGAAGCGTTTTCTTGGCAGCGGCGCACACGGAGGCTGAAAAGGGGGAGGGATGCCGTGGATGTCCGAGGGGAGGCAGATAAACACCACAAAGCACTTTTTTGGTGGTGGAGTGAACGTGAGTGCCGGAGCCACACTTTTAATAAAAGCTGGTGCTCACAATCTTGCAGAAATATGTCTCTTTCTCTCTCACACACACACACACACATATAGTACACAACACATGGCGACACTATGCCACGCTACATCTGGCCCACAGGGAGAGACAAAGCAGGCAGCTGCAGGAGGCAAAGGTTTTCTGTGGATGAACGCACAATGCAGCAAACAGTTCCTTTTTTTAATGCTATTAAAAATAAAACATCAAACACTCGTGTAATCATTAGCAGGATGATAAAAAAATGATGCACGGATATGACAGCACGCACCATATGAATTACACATTAGGGCGAAACAAAGCGTCCCCCCCAAATGGAGCCCATTAAGCATGCAGAGAGGACTATTGTGTCGCCATTGTGAGCCTTTATGAAAGAACTGGTCACACACACACACACACACACATGCACACGCGCACCGCTGCAGATCTGTACTGTTGGTACTTACATAGTTGTCTCGAGCAGACCAGCCAGGGTAGAGCTGCATGTGGAGCTGCCGTTCCTTGCGGGCTAGCTCATAATACTTAGCTTGCTCTTCCCGAGATAAAGCATGCCACTGTTTTGTAGCACAAAGGAGATTGGACATTTAGTCAGTTACTTCCTGTCGGATGTTTCAGCACAGAGAAATGATGAATGATGAAGAGGTTATCGCAAAAAGTAACTATTTTTTTTTTCAAGCCAACGTGATTAGATGGGAGTTTGACAGGGAGACGTCAAAACCATAATAAACTTTTGAGGTCGTTTTTGCTGCCACCTACCCTCCGTCCCAGGATCTGATTAATGGCGGCGCTTTCTTTCAGTGTGCACTCCGCGACCACATTGGCGCGCATCTCTTTCATGTAAAGCATGAAGGCGTTTAGCGGCTTCTTGATGTGCGGTCTTTTGGGCTCCTGCTCCTTTCTCTGTTCATGCTGGGGCTTCCTGCAGGGGCAAAAGCAAACAAAATGACTGAAGAAATAAATAACCGGGGACATAGAGCAGTGATTTTCAACAACTGTGCCGGAATTATTCAATATCACTTTTTTTTATTAATATGTATTAATAATTTTCTGCAAATATTATGTCATTGTCGCGTGTCATTGGTGTAGAGCAATGTAATATTCGTCCGTGTGGCTGATTGCCTCGTTCCTCTAATAGACTTAGTGATGCACGTGAGAGGTAGTGGTGACATGTTGTAACATTGTTGGTTAAATTAAATTAGTATGCGGATCAAAAGGATCTTTTGTGGCGAGTCCGTAATTAGGAAAAAAAACTGAAAGAAGCAAATAATATTGGTTATTGGTGTGCCGCAAAATTTTTCCAAGGTAAAAAAACGTGAAAAAAGGTTGAAAAACTCTGACATAAACCATTAAAGGCCATCAGGGTTACATTTCCTTACATGGTGCATTGGAAATTAATTAGCAATTTACTAAAAAAAAAAAGTCAATTTCACCTACGACAAAAGAACCTAAGTAGAATAAATGCAAACATACTGGCGTCCCAGCAGTCTTGAATGCACCACTAGCAACTACACAAGCCACTGTAGTTTACTGATATGATTAAATCAGCAGCATCAAAAACTTAAAACTTAACAAACTTAGGCCAACTCAACAAGATACCAAAAAGTGTCTCAGCTGCTGCACTCAAGCAACTTTCTAATAAGCTGTGGATGGCCGTGAATAACGTAACTATCAGCCATCGCCACTTCAGGGCGCCATCAGGCATGTTGTGCTATCATCTAGGTCCACTATCTGGTGCTGGCTGGCTGAGTGAGTGAGTTCACCGCCATCCCCGAGGCTAAACGAGGCCATGTTATCAAACCCTCGCTTGATAATCTGCTCACTACAAGGGAAGAGAGGAATCAAGGATGTATTTTGTTAATGTAGCATCCTCAGGGTGGTTCATGAATGCAGAAATTCTTTACAGAACTTACATGTGCATGATGTCCGTTTCGTGCAGGGGCTCATGTTTGACCTGCGGGTTGACGATGGCTGGGTGGGGGATACCTGTGGCGTGTGGACCTGGCGGTCCAGGGACCATGTGGTGGGAGAACCTGCAACATAAACACATCGTAAAAAAGATCACACTTGATAAAGATGATACAAATGATAAAAGACAAAACATGAGGACAGAAACTCACCATCCCAGCGGCGGCGTGATCTGTCCGACTCCTCCAGGAGACAGAGAGTAGAAGTTGGACATGTCTGGTCCGGGGTGGTGCCTCGACATTCCTAGACCAGCAACAAAACAGAAGTCAATCAAAATAAATAGTGCAAAGCAGTGGCGTCGGGCTGCGCAGCGGTCTAGTGGTTAGCGTGCAGACCTCACAGCTAGGAGACCCAGGTTCAATTCCACCCTCGGCCATCTCATGCATGGGTTTTCTCCGGGTACTCCGGTTTCCTCCCACATTCCAAAAACATGCTAGGTTAATTAGCGACTCCAAATTGTCCATAGGTATGAATGTGAGTGTGAATGGTTGTTTGTCTATATATGTGACCAGTGCAGGGTGTACCCCGCCTCTCGCCCGAAGACAGCTGGGATAGGCTCCAGCACCCCCCGCGACCCTCGTGAGGATAAGCAGTAGAAAATGAATGAATGAATGAATGAAAGAAACAGTGGCGTTATTTTAGGGGGGCTTCAATGTTCTTATACCCCGCTAAATAATTTGATATTTTTTTTACTGATTTTTAAAAAATTTTTTTAGATTTTTTTGTTTTTTACAAAAAAAAAATCTCTGTCAAATTTCATATAATAGGGCAAAAGCAGGCTAATAAGCAAGCCAATAAGCAGGCTAATACTAGCCTACTACTGGTAGTAATAATCAGAAGAACAATAATCATGATAGTAATAATAATAGGCAAATGAATAATATAATAATGATTATTATATAATTGAATGGTTGCAGAGCTTGAGCAGCGGTTTTGCAGTGTAGATTGTGTGTACTTATGTACATTTAATGGTGGCCTAAAATAATTGAGTATCTCTACTAAATCTGTCCAAAAGTAGGAAAGTTATATCCCGGTTCTTCTTCGTTATTTGATTTTTTAGGATTTTTTTGAATGTCTACTACATTCATTCATATCCTGTGCATCTCCAAGGGGGCTAAACCCCCCCTGTCCTCAGAACCTAGTGACGCCCCTGGTGCAAAACCAGTCAAATAATGTCAACTTTGTTTAAAAGTGTCAAAGATAAATAACACTATTTGCCATATAGGTGCAATAGCAATGCTGTCGAGGAGGGAACGTATAACAATCATGACATAGGGACGGGTTTTGAACCTTCGACACTGGAAATGGATGTCATAGCAAATTGTTGGCAGGAAACAGATTGGGGACGCACAGTCAACAAAACTTTTGTTGATTTTTTTTTTTAGCTCAACTGTCATTTAAGATGAAAAGTGAAGGATATTTTTGTTGAGAATCTAAAATAAGCAGAGCGAGGGTTTGGAATGTGCGGACATACACACTGATACACGGACAAAGAGGGCAAATGCCTCCAGATTAGCACCACGGTCTAATCCCTGATGGAGCCACAGCCTTTTCTCCCCGCCGCTATCTTTTTCTTCTCCAGGCTGTGCTTGGTCTGAAGGGGCCTTCGTCCTCAGAGAGGCCGTGTGAGCGAGCGGCTTATATTTCCAAAGCCGATGTTGCGGCGCTGGATCCATGGCGTGCATAGCACTACCCCCTGCCCACTAATCCACCGCTACCCCCCTCTTAGAGCCCTCCTGAGGGCAGAAGAGGAGGAGGCGAGGGGTGAGGCCAGCGGGGGGAGAAGGAGAGACACAGCGTGTTAACCTTGTCACTCACACCCCTAACGTGGCTAATTACTCCCCCCTCCCTTCCCCTCGTGCTTCACACGTTCCCGTTGACACCCGGCAACACTTCGCTACACTCGCATTTCCTGTCAGAACAACATGAAACCACCTCCAGTCAAATCAGCATGGCTGTGTTACAGTTAGCATTGCAGGCGCACAACAGGGTTTTACATGCAAAAAAAGGCCCTCTGCTCGACCTTCTGTCTCACCCCACGCATATTAGATCTCCTATTGAGAAAATCCATGATTGTTCTTCATAATTAATAAGCACATCAAAGTGTGAGCCCGCTGAGGAGGACCAAGACGCAATCGCTCGATAAGGAAGAACGTTGGGAGAATGAGATAGATTTGGGTTGAAGATATTCTAGTAAGTACACACAAACATAATAATAAAGTCATATATTCATATATATTTTTTTGTAGTAATGTTATGGAAATAAAGTCTAATAACATTACATTAATAACATAACATTTAGTAATTCATTCATTCATTTTCTACCGCTTTTCCTCACGAGGGTTGCGGGGTTGCTGGAGCCTATCCCAGCTGTCTTTGGGCAAGAGGCGGGGTACACCCTGGACTGGTCGCCAGCCAATCACAGGGCAACTTTTTGTAATTATTAACAAGTAATTCAAGTGGTTAGCGCGTAGACCTCACAGGTAGGAGACCCGAGTTCAATTCCACCCTCGGCCATCTCTGTGTGGAGTTTGCATGTTCTCCCTGTGCATGCGTGGGTTTTCTCCGGGTACTCCGGTTTCCTCCCACATTCCGAAAAAAACATTACAAAAAAACATGCTAGGTTAATTGGCGACTCCAAATTGTCCATAGGTATGAATGTGAGTGTGAATGGTTGTTTGTCTATATGTGCCCTGTGATTGGCTGGCCACCAGTCCAATTTTCCAATTTTCTACAAGAAAAGCTCTGATAAAACATTCCAGTGTTCTTAAATATCTTACTTTTTATTTTTCTAGAAAAAATAAGATGAAAAACAAATAAACAAATCAAGAATAAAGAAAATCAATCAATCAGTAATAAATAAATATAATAATAATAATAAAACGGCAAATAATAAAAACTTAAGAAACCACATATAGTTGGTGGGTAGACAAATTATTTTTTTCAGATTAAAATGAACAAAGCATTATTAGAGCCCTGTAGACATGACAAAACACGACTATAGTCACATTTATACTCTTTCTATTTACAACATATTGCGCAACTGCAGGGTCTTGAGACACATGCTAACTCGCAAACTCGAGAGCTAGCGACCTAAACGGTAGCCTTCAAGTTATTTCCTTTAAACTTAAACAGCCAAAAACTTACCACTTCCACACGGATAGGGAGGATAACTATTACCAGTTATTTAGTAACCTCTAACATGAACATTAATCAAACGTAATAATTTTTTCTGAGTACATGATACCATACAGCATCCATAACAAAAGTTGCGCGGGCCGCACTAACATTAAACTTTCATATCAAGGCGGGGGCCTCAAACTAGTGTCGCGTGTTTGAGACCCCTGGCACACTGCGTAAATAGTTTGAGAATTAAGTTGTGTTTATGCTGGAATTGGTATGTGTGAGACCAGCACGGTCCCTAGACCCCCCGTTTATTAAACTCGTAATCAAATATAGTAATAAATATGTATCACGTCAAATATTTGTTCAAAACCACGAGACAAATTGTCATTTAAGGCTTCAAGTGTAATCCACGTCATAAAACCGCCATGCTGCTCTTGTGCACTTGTCAGAAACTTCAGGCCTACTTCATAAACTGTACAGCGTGACAACAAATTTGTGTCTGTTCCACGTGAAGGCAACTATTTCCTGCCTCCAGAATGCGTCTGAAGCCTGATTCCTCTGACATATGTGGAGCACGCTTTCTTTATACGTCTCGCTGCCTTCATCTCGCGCCCCGCCGCTGTGTTCTCGGTTCTACATTGTTATTTATAGCCGGTCCCTCAGAACCTCATGGCCCCTTCCTCATCTTCATCATCGCCTACATCCTCGTCTGATCACTCTCCTGCTTTTCAAGTGGCAGCCGCGGGAGAAGAGAGACTGAAAAAAGGACCGAGTGAAAAGAAAAATAAAACGCTACGGAGGGCCCGTGTCTTTTTTATACATGAGAAGCCGCCACAGTCTCCAGCTGTGCGGGGCTGCGGAGTGCGTCCAGAATGCCGAGCAGCACTTCTGCAGCTGTCAGCGGAGGCTTGATGCTGCTACAGAGAGAGCGATCGAGAGCGAGCGAGAGAGAGAGAGAGAGAGAGCGAGGGGAGGGAAAGGGCAGTGGAGCTCAACGCGACGTCCCACGGGCTGCTTCAAATGAGTTCAAGTTTGGAGCAGAGATGACTTGGATGTGACAGTTTTGGAGATTTGACAGCCTTTGCAGACCGGGACGCCAAAGTACACTTAGGTTTTATTTATACCAGCTTCAGCCTTTTACCCTATTTTCAACCTGGAAGGGTAAAATGGAAGAAACCACCTTTATAGCAGCTACTGACCCACAGACATACAAGATCCTGATGCTCATTAGGTTGTTTGTTGCTGGAATATACAGCAATCATGCACCAAAACGCTGTAAACAAATGGCCAAATTGACACTTGTCAGTTAAACAAGCACTTCAAAGCCAGGAAGAGCAAACGTACTCCGAGGACAGCCTGAAAATGCACCGCTGCAGCCAAGTGGAATTTGTGTAGTGTACTAAAGCTGCGTCCAGCGCTAAAGGGTAACAGGCTAAGCTACAGTAACAGTAGTAGTTATCCTCCCTATCCGTGTGGAAGTGGTAAGTTTTTGGCTATTTTTGGTTGGCTATTTTTGGCTAAGTAGCGTGTGCGTGTTTATTGTTGTTACTTATAGCATTTATCTTCAAATATTCCGTTAAAGGTTAAATAACTGTTAATAGTTATCCTCCCTATCCGTGTGGAAGTGGTAAGTTTTTGGCTATTTTTGGCTAAGTAGCGTGTGTGTGTGTTTATTGTTATTTATAGCCTTTATCTTCAAATATTACGTTAAAGGTTAAATAACTGTTAATAGTTATCCTCCCTATCCGTGTGGAAGTGGTAAGTTTTTGGCTATTTTTGGCTAAGTAGCATGTGTTTATTGTTAGCATTTATCTTCAAATATTACGTTAAAGGTTAAATAACTGTTAATAGTTATCCTCCCTATCCGTGTGGAAGTGGTAAGTTTTTGGCTATTTTTGGCTAAGTAGCGTGTGTGTGTTTATTGTTGTTATTTATAGCATTTATCTTCAAATATTACGTTAAAGGTTAAATAACTGTTAATAGTTATCCTCCCTATCCGTGTGGAAGTGGTAAGTTTTTGGCTATTTTTTGGCTAAGTAGCGTGTGTGTGTGTTTATTGTCGTTATTTATAGCATTTATCTTCAAATATTACAATGATTATCTGGAATCGGCGGCACGGCGATTGAGTGGTTAGCGCACAGACCTCACAGCTAGGAGACCAGGGTTCAATTCCACCCTCGGCCATCTCTGTGTGGAGTTTGCATGTTCTCCCGCGCATGCGTGGGTTTTCTCCGGGTACTCCGGTTTCCTCCCACATTCCAAAAACATGCTAGGTTAATTAGCGACTCCAAATTGTCCATAGGTATGAATGTGAGTGTGAATGGTTGTTTGTCTATATGTGCCCTGTGATTGCCTGGCGGCCATTGGCGACTGGTGTCATTAGGCCTATTTTAAGGGGGCTTCAATGTTCTTAAACCCTGCTAAATAATTTTGATAAGCGGTAGAAAATGAATGAATGAATGAATGAATGATACTTGGAATCCTAACTGACCAGGTACTAGAAATACCTGCCTAATTTTGGCAGAACGCTTCTCCCAAGATAGCACCGTTGCATGCTTGGAAACCTGTAGGAAAGTCCGGGGAAGGCCCTCTCCTGTTCCAGCACCACTGTGCTCCCAGTCCAAGAGCCATAAAGCCACATTTTAGTGTGGAAAACCTTCCAAAGAAACCTAATCCAAACCCCATTAGACACCTCTGGGATGACTGTGACTACCAACAAAGAAAATATATATCTCTATAAAGTGTATATAATCATGTTTTACCTTGTTGTTTGGAATCCTGGGGGTGATGGCCGGAATGGGAACCTGGAGCGAAGTGCTCGTCGCTGTATGTAATGAGCGGGGTGAGCGGATGGACTGCATGGGACGGCTGCACCACAGGAACTTTGTTGGACTGCGGGAGGAGACGATAAAACAAAGCCAGGTTAGAAATAGTGATGACATCATACATGTTTTTCTGCATATATGATGTGGCGGGGCTTATGGCGGGGTGGGTGGTCCGCTAGCCTCCTTAAGAGGAAACAAAAAGGGAAGAGTGCAACAATTTGTCTTTTCTTCACCACAAACTTTGTTGCATCAGCAGCACTGCAAGGCCCGTTTCGCTGAAGAATGTGAGTCCAAGAGGTGCGGGATGCAAAAAAGGAGGGAGACTCACGAAGGGGGAGAGGTCTTTTAGACGGGAGATCAAAGGCAGTCATTAGCTAGCGAATAAGGGGCAGTTCATTACAGAGCAAAGAGCCAGGGGGGAAGTGGAGATGAAGGATGGAGAAAGGTGGGGGAGGCTTGGGAGACAGATGTCTGCAGCCGCTGACTCATAGACCTGCCTTCTGACAGCTAAAATAGACCAAGACAGTCCCCCCCTCAACAAAAAGAGTTGTGTTAGAACCCCCCCACATACACTTAGCAGCAACAAACACATGGTAACACTTAATGTTCTGTTCTAAATGAAGCCCAGACCTGCTAGCATAGCATTAGTCTCAGCGACTAATCAGATGGACTCACGAACATCCAATCAGATTGTTCTTAAATTATGACATAATAACGTCTTACTCTGTTGCTCGAATGGAGCGCCAAGGTGACATTCCTAAGTGCTTAGCCGTCGTGGCTAGCTAGCCCAATCCCAACACGCATTTGGACAGGAATGCGTGTATTTCCCAGAACCTCTCGCAGACTGGCACGGAACTCCAGACCAGACCCCCCACATTCTGGGAACGTCCCAAGCGGTGTGGTGTGCCAAATATTGGGTGGTGGACAACTGAGCACCTCTGTCCTCCAGACGTGTCCAGAATTGAACCTTTAGAACTCACAGACATCCCGTACAGGTGAGCGAGGTTGTTCAACCCACGGTCTGCAAAGGTCAAAGATGACAGGCTAATCTCTTAGTGTGGGAATTTACACAGGGGTAAGGATTTATTAGCAAGACCCCAAAGGTGGGCGGCTGGGACATGCCCTGACCAGGGGGCTAAATGACAGCATTCTCGTTTTTTAGTCTGTGGGAATAAGATAAGAAGCCGCTGGATTATCGTTTTAGTTTGTCCTGCATGTGTTCACGGAAAAGCAGGTGGCGAAACCTGCGGTAAAAAGCCAAGCACAGTACAGTACAGAAGCCATCTTTTGTTACGGCTGTCGACTGTGATTTTACTCAACTTCAAGGATGAAGAGTCTTGAACCAGTCATGATGTGCTATACCAGGGGCCTCAAACTAGTGTCCTGCGGGCCACATTTGGCCCGCGGGCCACGTGTTTGCCTTGATATGAAAGTTTAATGTTAGTGCGGCCCGCGCAAGTTTTGATATGGATGCTGTATGGTATCATGTACCCAGAAAAAATTATTACGTTTGATTAATGTTCATGGTAAAGGTTAAATAACTGTTAATAGTTATCCTCCCTATCTGTGTGGAAGTGGTAAGTTTTTGGCTATTTAAGTTCAAAGGAAATAACTTGAAGGCTACCGTTTAGGTCGCTAGCTCTCTAGTTAGCGAGTTAGCATGTGTCTCAAGACACAGTTGCGCAATATGTTGTAAATAAAAAAAAGTATAAATGTGACTATAGTCGTGTTTTGTCATGTCTACAGGGCTCTAATAATGCTTTGTTCATTTTAATCTGAAAAAAATAATTTGTCTACCCACCAACTATATGTGGTTTCTTAAGTTTTTATTATTTGCCGTTTTATTATTATTATATTTATCTACTTATTACTGATTGATTGATTTTCTTTATTCTTGATTTGTTTATTTATTTTTCATCTTATTTTGTGCAGAAAAATAAAAATTAAGATATTTGAGAACAGTGGAATGTTTTATCAGAGCTTTTATTGTAGAAAATTGGAACCAAAGCACTGAAAAAGTTTGGATATTTTTATGTTTTTAATAAATGCGTTTTTTTTTTGTGGAAAACCTGATGCGGCCCAGCCTTGCCCAGACCCTAGCTCCAGTGGCCCCCAGGTAAATTGAGTTTGAGACCCGTGTGCTATACATACATCACTATATTGACACTTACTATGGTACCCATGATGTCATTGGATGGTCATATCACCTCGTATTTCGGCATGCGGCAAAAAAAATAAATAAATTATTAATTAATTTTAAAAACCGTAAACTATATTATGGAAAGCAGGAAGTGAACAAATGTAACAGTTACTAATTGTAAAAGTACCAGATGGAGGGGTAGGATTTAATAAGCTTTGCTTCTTCCTACTCCTTTTGGACATGTGGAACTGTGAACTGATTATGTGATGCATTCAATTGTAATCTGATGCACGTTCAAATGAAATAAAACCATTACCATTACCAACTTCTTAATAAACAACCTCTCAAGCCTCTGTGGCCAATCCAGAATTTATGTACATCCCAGTGCACATTTTCACCCATTACTGTCTCCAAGTCGGTCGGCTGACAAAGAAGCAACTGAAAACAAACAACGGGGGCCACGGCAAATCACTGCTTTGAGATGTTTTCTTGGCAAGCTGTGATTTTCCCATCATTTTCAGTACAATTACAAACAGACTATTGTTGGCTTTGAGGATTCATTGGAAACAGGAAGTCATACAATGTGGACTATGACCACAATATTGGGGGAAGAACACGTCATATTGCATGGTGTCACACAGGATTGATTGTGGGTCTTTTTAGTTAATACACACGACCGCTCAAAAGTTTGGGATCACTTCAATTTTTTTTTTTTTTGGCCAGTCTGAGATATGGCTTTTTCTTGGCAGTACTGCCATGAAGTTTGAAGTCCTGAAGTTGCTGCTTCACTGTTGATATTGACACTGGTGTTTGATGGGTAATATTTAGTGCAGCTTTCAGGTGACGACCTGTGAGGCGTCTTTGTCTTAAACTACACACTCTCAGATATTTGTCTTTTTGCACAGTTGTGCATCGTTTTTATGTCCTTGTTAGACCCAGTTTGTGCTGCTCTCTGAAGGGAGTAGTTAACAGCATGGTAAGAGATTTTTTGTTGGGTTTTCTAATAATATATTAGCCTTATAAACTTATGAACTTGGATTAGCAGCCATATCAGGAGATTGATGCAGAGGACTGACAGTTGTTGATAGTAGGCCTCTATGCAAAAATGTAGATCCTTCTTTGAAAATCATCTGATTCATTTTTATTGTGAAATGGATAAAAAAATGTTTGTAAAATGGAAAAAAAAATGTGAAATGCATGAAAATGTTTTTCTTTGGAAAACAAAGAAATTTGCAAGTGATCTCAAACTTTTAGCGGTAGTGTAGTTACAAAAGATACTTTTGAAATTGTACTTGAAATACTGCCTGTATAAATAATGAAGGCTTTAAGGCAGGGGTCTCAAACTCAATTTACCTGGGGGCCACTGGAGCTAGTGTCTGGGCAAGGCTGGGCCGCATCAGGTTTTCCAAAAAAAAAAACGCATTTATTAAAAATATAAAATATACTAACTTTTTCAGTGCTTTGGTTCCGATTTTCTACAATAAAAGCTCTGATAAAACATTCCACTGTTCTCAAATATCTTAATTTTTATTTTTCTGCACAAAATAAGATGAAAAATAAATAAACAAATCAAGAATAAAGAAAATCAATCAGTAATAAATAAATATAATAATAATAATAAAACGGCAAATAATAAAAACTTAAGAAACCACATATAGTTGGTGGGTAGACAAATTATTTTTTTCAGATTAAAATGAACAAAGCATTATTAGAGCCCTGTAGACATGACAAAACACGACTATAGTCACATTTATGCTTTTTTTATTTACAACATATTGCGCAACTGCAGGGTCTTGTGACACATGCTAACTCGCAAACTAGAGAGCTAGCGACCTAAACGGTAGCCTTCAAGTTATTTCCTTTAAGCTTAAATAGCCAAAAACTTACCACTTCCACATGGATAGGGAGGATAACTATTAACAGTTATTTAACCTTTAACATGAACATTAATCAAACGTAATAATTTTTTCTGGGTACATGATACCATACAGCATCCATAACAAAAGTTGCGTGGTCTGCACTAACATTAAACTTTCATATCAAGGCGGGGGCCTCAAACTAGTGTCGCGTGTTTGAGACCCCTGGCATACTTAGTTAACCTTTAACATGAACATACTAACATTAAACTTTCATTTCAGGCGGGGGCCTCAAACTAGTGTCCTGCAGGCCACATTTGCTCCGCGGGCCGCGTGTTTGAGACCCCTGCTTTAAGGTAACAGTTTGACTTGGAATAGATTTCCATTATTTCCTAAAATTGTGTTGAGAACCACACATACACTTCCAGTTCCAGGTTCTTGTGTACAAGAAAACGTTTTGGGTTGGTATTCTAAATTGGTAACAGGTTTATTTATATTTCAATTTCTTGGAAACTTTCAGATTCCCAAGAGCTGTCTTATTTGGGTTTTGAGATGAAGACGTTTGGCAAACACTGATATTGATTTGTATTGACCACCCTGGCGATCACGTCAACCTGCATCAGCATGATCCTTCAAGTCACTCTAAAGTCCTTCAGCATCAAGGAGGTTGCCATCGTTGCACTACTAGGCTATGCAATATTTTCTAGTCATATTTTCCACGAGAGAAAGAGTGAGGCGGGAAAGGAAGGCCGGGATTGAATAGGAAAACATTGAATTTGGAATTTCATATCGAGCCCTTTTAGAAGCAAAGCTCAGATGTGGTTTTAAGAGAAATTTCATTGTGCGGAACTGAAGTTGGCATGGAGCCCCTCCGTGCGGGAGACATTCCAGAATGTAGCAGCATGGGCACAGCCAGAGACTTGGCATACAGGCTCAATTTGGGGTGGGGAAGGAAATGGGACGTTTGATTACTATTTTTTATTTTTTGACAGCATGCCTATGTCTGATCTTGAGGTTTCATCACCGCCATCCACCATGAGTGTACAGTATGTGTTCATGTGGCTCTTTTTTACTACATTGCTCCCCCCCACACACCCTCTCACAGCACAGCTTTTATACTCAATTATACCACTTCTGCTGAGTGGAGTAAGGAAAGGAAGATAAAAAAAAAAAAAAAAACGAGAGCGGGAATTTTATAATAATCACTTCCCACTTCTGTAATTTATATGCAATGAGGACTCCTCGCGCCTGCAGCGACGATCGAGTATGCAGAAAGCATGTGAGGTGGATGGCGGCGTACTCTTACCGACGCTGCAGCAGGCCATTGTTAACTGACAAAAACTGGGAGTTTAGAGTATTAACAGCAGTAATCAATAAATGGATTAATCAATTAATTTAAAAAAAAGAACAAAGTCGATCATTTGTGCATGCATGTTTGTTTTCCTCTCTATCTACCTGCGTCCGTCTGGGTGGAACGGTTAGTTCACAGTTAAAGTACAGTTAAAGTCTGCCGGATTAATGTTAGCACAGGTTAGCGTTGTGAGTAAAAAAAATCCAAATATGAATGAAGGCACGAGTAACAACAAATCCGGATGTGGCATTTGCTTGCACGGTAGGTGCATCTCATCATCCTGTCCAGTTTTCCCAAATGGGAAAAAAAGTGCCGCCGGAGGTGCAGTGGAGCCTTTACCCGACAGTTAACGCATACAGAGTTGTTTGGTCGTCAGCATAAATGGTGCACGCTCACAGACGGTGTCATTGGCGATATGTTAAACCTTCTTGTTAAGGGATGATACCCAACATTTATTATTTATTCAAGTGCAATTCTGTTTACAGAGACTTGATACTCAATTTATTTAGTTTTCATTTATTTTAGTTTTATTGAAGCGCAATTTTTGGTAAAAGAGACTAGAGTCTATTTTTGTTGTCTTTTTTGTTTCTTTTACTTATTATGTGGTTTAATGTATTTTATATCAGCGCTTAACATTCCAATTACTGTGTTTTTATTGAGAAATTAAAGTTTATTGTTTTTGATATGCAATTTGCCCAAGCCAGGCATGTACGTATATTGCATTTTTTATGCAGGTTTGTGTGAATGGGGATAATTTTGACTATATTGTAATTTGTATGTACAATGTCTAGGTTGTTGTTCAGTAATCTGGCCTGGTAAAAATGTTACGTTTAAGAGGCTAAATGCATATGCGTCCAAGTAGATTAGACAATATTTGTGGCATATCAACGATGCCAAACAAAAATGCCTGATAGGTTTTGTATGTTTACATTTTTACCAGCTAAAATGTCACAAGAACAGCAGCAAATGGATGCTTCCAAGGTCCATTTGATGTTAAAATTACCATTCAAATTACACAGAGTAGAAAAAAAGCATCATGAAACTATAAATATATAACAGTAAATGCGTTTGAAGAAAAAGATGCTTTACGTGACATCCAAGTTGTAGAGAAAAAGTGAACTACGAGTGTCTAATGTCCTGCCTCAAAGCCATTTGTGTCTCACAGTTTGTCTTTTTATTGGCCCACAGCATATTCTAAAAATAGATTCAACACAAATCTGTTAAAAACAATGGACTAGACACAGCACAGAACATGCTACAGATGTGAATGGGGGACCAAGAAGGTCCCTAGGCTTCTTTTCTACATTCTCCACAAAGGGTTCAGGGTGAAACCACAGCTTGTAATGTCCCATAAAATGACGCAAAATGACCTGCTGCGGATTTGACGCCATGTTTTTTCATGAAAGGGGGGTGCTTTGGCGGCTAAAGATGGAAAGTGTTACAAGTGAGGGAGGGCGAGCGACACCAGGTGTTCCTACTCAGGTGTGCAACCTTTTCCCGACAAATTAGAGCAAACATTCCTGCATAGACGAACATGTGAAAAGAAAGCGGCTAACCCCCCCCCTCAGTAGAGACCAACCTGAGGAAGCTTAAATAAATAACCAATTACCACTCGTAGATCCGCTTGAACCCCACCAGCTCGGCGTGAACGGCTAAAAATGGAACCATCTATTGGCAAGGGGGAGGCGGCTCTTTGTCCAGGGGGGGCTTTAAATGTAACGAAACCCAATTAACGGAGAAGAAAGCCCAGCCGGCAGCGTGCGGAGGAGCGCCACGAGGCCCGGGGTAATGAGTCGAACAAGCGGAGCCAAGCTCAGGGACGGGAGTGGAGGCTACAAATAACAGGAAAAGCCTGCCCTGGAGACAAATTTACATCTGTGAACCCCCACCCCCCCCCCTCCCTTTTTACTCCATCTTCCCGTCTCTCTGCATTTTAATCATAAATCCTGCACGCTAGTCAAGAGTTGACACTGAAGGCCCAGGCCAGCAAAAAAGAAAAGTAAAGAACATATAAAAGGGATCAAGTCGTGATGCTTGGATTTGGTGTTATATATTTTAAGACCAGGGTTGCAGTGTGAATGCATCATGAGGATTTAAACACATGACCAAAGCAAAACATCATAATAATATAAGTGGTGTAAAATGCGGTCATGCTCCACGGCACGCCTCTAATGAATCTAACATGTGGAGCACAAAGGAGCTATTAACAGCCAGAGTGTCTTCCTCCCTGTCGTCGCCACCAGCAGCTTCACAACTCAATAGCACCAGCTGGATTACCCATGATCCTTCAGCTGGCATCAAGCGCGTGTGTGCTCCGAGCACACCAATCACGATTCTTTCGCTTTCTCTCTCTTACGCGCCGGGAGAGAGAGAGATAGAGAGAGAGAGAGAGAGGGGGGATAATTTGTGTGAAATGTGCCTCCATGCCCCAGATGAAAAAGACTTGATCCGCTTTTTTTTTTTTTTTTTAAGTGTTTCAACTCTTAATTTTTATACATTGGAAAGCTATTTAAAAAAAATGGGGAAAAAAAGAGATAGAATGTTAGAAATGATCAAGTCTTAAAAGGTCCCCAGTCAAATTAACCTGATTCCTGTTTTCTGAAAAGGAATCATTTCAGGGTTTTTTCCTCTTCTATGGCACTAAATGTACTATCTTCTCCCACAATGTTCACAATGATAGCCTGAGAAAGGACTTCTACCAGAGGAATAATCTCACTTTTTGGCGTGTTCTACTGATCAAAATCGTGGAAAGTTGCAGTTCCAGACAGTGGATGTAGCAACCTTCCCATTAGCTTCCTGGAAAGACTGGCATCAAGTATGCCCAAACTAAGTTTTGAGGTAGAACTACCCGGTCTGGTTTTAACATTTTATTTCTGTTTGACTTCCTGTTTTACTTATATATATACTATATAGCAGGGCTCTAAATTAAAAACAAAAATACCTTGCCAATGGGGAATCCTTAAGGTGAGAACTACTTGCCTGAACTTGCCCCATGTAAAATGAAAAGACTGCCATAAAATGAAAAGACTGCCATAATGATATCATCTAATTTTTGTGGAGTAAAGTATTTTTAATCCAGAAAAAAAAAGCTCAATGGTCAAACAATAATTTGTGAAGCAAAGGTGAGAAATATACACAGAGAAATGGAAGCGCTAGATTTTGTAGCTTGTGCAAAATCAGCACTTGGTATTGGATCTAATGGGTTGGTGTTTCATTGTGACCACTTCAAATTGTCACAGCAATGTGATTCACTCACCTGTGCCATCATTTGATTTGCTGCCGCTAATAAAATACTTGTTTAGGAGGCACTGGTTCGTCACTTTTTGCTGTTTTCCTTCACAAGTTGTTGAAGAATTAGACCATGTTGGCAGGGACGCCATGATAGATGTTTTCCTAGTCAAACGATCGCTCATTGGTTGATCGCGAACAAGAACGGGTGTGGGTAAAACGCGGACTGCGGTCTAAATAAACGATTGTGATTGGTCCATTTCAAGATTTGCAAGGATTGGTTTGCAAATTACCACCGAAATTACACAGTCCGTGTTTTACCAACACCCAACAAGAACCGCTTTTAAAAAAACTCTTTGCAGTATGGCATGCTAAAGTGCATTTGCCCGACGGGAATATCACTGATTGGATTTACTTGCCCCAATTTTGTTTTAACTTGCCCCGGGCCATCGGTACATGGTTATTGTCGAGCCCTGTATAGCAAGCACCCCTGGTTTCATTTCGTTTACAATTTTGTATAAGTCACAAACCACCGCATCACTACCTTTTGCCGTGAAGTATTCCCATACTTTGGATACTCTGTTGCGCGATCTTTTCTTTTGGCCGGACTCACTGAAACTTGTTGCTGCGTCAGCTGCCATGGTTTGATTTTGAGTAGTGGTGTGGCATTCGTGAACGAACGGGTTAAAGAACTAGTTCTTTTTTGCGAACAAATGAACCGCCTATAAAATACCCGTTCGGTCCGCCGGCTGTTTTGTTTATGACCGACACAGCACTAGTTGGTGAGCTGTTGAGTCGGAACGAACGTGAACATGAGTGAACGGACTGACTTGACACGACTGACCGGGTCTATGCACAGGAGGAGATCACAGGCTAACGACCAATTGACCGAAATGAACGGCTATTTTTACTGAATGATTCTGTTCACTGAAATAAACGGTTTTGCCCACTAATTCTAAATGAAGGCGCATCGACATGCAGTTCTTATGTCAACATATTTTTTGTGTCGATGTATCGATGACGCCAACAAGTCGTCTCAGCCCTACTTAGAATGATAACGATATTTAGTTTTAAACTCCTGTTGCATAATGGGCTTCAAGACTGTGACAAGAAGGATCACTGCAGTGTCCAGTCTATTTCAGCACCATGTGTGAAGCTGACCAACGCTGAGTGGGGAGGGGGGTAGTATGTGTGTGCCGTCGGAGTGGGGGATTGGGCCGGCGCTCTGGCAGAGCCTCGGGCGAACTGCAGGACGTTCACCTTGCGGCGGGGCACGGGGCTCATTATCGCAGCGGGACCTGGTCACATCAAAAGAGCGCAGAAAGGGCAAACATTCTGCTCGAGTGCTGCCGTCGACAACCCCGTGAGCTTATGCGGTTGCACAAAAGGATGGACCACACATACACACGTTCTCTCTGAAACACTCAAAAGCCCCCCACCCCCCCAAAAAAAGAGTCACATACTAAACAAAAAGCACTAATTGATTAACAAGACGATACTAGTATTGTTGTTATGGTGGCTTTTCCCTGCTGACAATTAAATCATCAAAAATGGGCAGGTTACTTCATGTTTACATTTTTCTGAGCAATTTCATTATTACATAAAACATCCACAAATGTTAAAAAAAAACATTGTCACGCAAGCTAGCTGCACATATTTTTTGTAATAGCGTTTCCTTTAATGATAGACTAAGCAAGAGTGCTAAATAAGAAAAAAACTTCTATGGAACTTCAATTTGTTTTTGGTTTTCCATCACGTGGGAAATTAAAGGGCGAGGACAAACCGGGTCTAGACTCCTCGGTTCCGTCTACTTTAGGCAGTGGTTTTTGTGTCTGAATACCACATTCATTCAGAGTGTAAGACAATGCTGAAGTATGCAACTGGAATGCGTGACAAATGCTCCATTCAAGTGCAATATGACACAGATTGGAATGGTTCTTGCTTATAAACCAACATCTCTGGAGAGAGTTAGTTGCATTTAGGCATTTATCAGTGGCTAATTACTCCGATTGACTGTGTGTTTGCGAGCTGGAATGTTAATCTCTGAGCTTTAAGTGTTGATCTCTTCAAATCTGACCATACGCGGGGGGGAGTAAAATGTTTGGAGCGCATCTTTGTTTTTCTTCCCAAATCAATCAGTATCCCTCTATTTATAGCAACGCCGCTGCTGCATTAACACGCTGCATGATTTATCATTAGAAACCAGCACTGATGCCAACGTGGCATCGGTGCCAACATTCATATCGAACGACGCAACTCCAAAGGCCCTGAGAGATGCATGTAAATAAAAATGACTAACTCGTAGCGTCGAACCTGCGCACAATAAGCAAAATAGTGTTAAAATGCAGAACCCAATGAGGCAGAAGTGCTGATGAGCCACAACACGTGACAAACAAGAGCGGATTTGCCTGCTATACCTAGATAGTGCCCCCCAAACTCCCCCCAACTCTCAGCTTTTTGCCCAGGTATTCTGAGCATGAATGGCTGTCACTTTGGATTTAGAAGCTCCGCGTTGAAGGGGGAGAAAAATGAGAGTCTGGTGGGGGTCTTTGTGCGCCTCTACCTGTGGAGAAGAGAGCGAGGGACTAAGCCCCTCGCTAGCACTGTTACACAATACACCTATGGAACGGAAAGGGTTATAGCGCCTGTGCTGCTAGCTGGGCCGACAGTTTTTTTTTTTTTCGCCGAGAGCAGTGCGGTGCTCACGCGGGGAGACATTTTTGAATGGCTCAGAAAAAAAAAAAAAAAAAAAGGATGGGGAGATGATTTGAATGAGAGCCGGAGACGGTATTGACCTAGTTTTCTTCTCCTGTAGTTCAGACGGATGCACTCCCACTCACATGACGAGCCAGAATAGAAGGAACAAAAATATGGGTAGCTTTGCAAAGCCAGTCTTCACAGATGAATTACATTACAAAACAAAAACCCATCCAAACGTCAGAATTCTGCAAACAGTTCTGACATATTTTGCAGGGTTACATTTAGAGGCAATGTGATGTTTTGAAAAACAGGGAGAAGGTCACTCCGAGAACTGTTGCCTCAGGTGTTAAGACACCTGTGTTCTGACCTTGAGCTGAACTTTTCACCCGGTAAGTCACATGACGAAAGCTTTTTTTTCTTGGAGGCGCTATTTTTTTTTAGGACAAAACCTTTTCCCAAGTTTTGATAGGCTGGTTTACACTGCATGCCTTTGGATATGGTGCCAATATCTGAATTTTGGTCTATTTATAAGCAACCTGTACCGGATATCACTGTGTTTACATTTATTGAAATTACATACAGTACACATATATCCAAAATGAATGTAAACAACTACACAAATTGTGTATAATTCATTGATTTTACACCATATTTAGACCATATCTAATGGTCTATGCTTACACAGTAGTTTCATTTACCATGGGTGTTTTTTATATTCACTGTGAGTGTTATTTGGGTAGTTGTGTGTGTGTATTTACGCCACTAACATAATGCAATGAAGCTCACATTGACAAGGTATATCTAACCTAAGCATTTACACTGTATTTGATCTGGTAGATACAGTATCAATCAAACAATCAACTTTTATTTGTAGAGCCCTTTACTACACACAAGGTGACCAAAGTGCTTTCCATTAAAATCAACATTAAAACAATTTAAATACAATATAATAACATTCATTCATTTTCTACCGCTTATCCTCACAAGGGGGTGCTGGAGCCTATCCCAGCTGTCTTCAGGCGAGAGGCCGGGTACACCCTGGACTGGTGGCCAGCCAATCACAGGGCACATATAGACAAACAACCATTCACACTCACATTCATACCTATGGACAATTTGGAGTCGCCAATTAACCTAGCATGTTTTTGGAATGTGGGAGGAAACCGTGAGATGGCCACAGAGATGGCCGAGGATGGAATCAAACTCAAGTCTCTTAGCTGTGTGGCCTGTGCGCTAACCACTCTATCACCGTGCAGCCCCTTTTAGGGGATTTTATCCACCGTAAATCATGTAAATTGCTGAATAATAACAATACAATACAATTAAAATGGAAAAAAAAAGTGTCTAAAATCATTCCAACCCCGTACTTGTTCAGACAATCAGACAAATAGGGAACTGCAAGGCCATTAAGGACTTTAAAAACAAAGATTAACATTTTAAAATAAATTCTAAAAAAAAACAGGAAGCCAGTGAAGCTCAAATAAAACTGGGGTTATGTGTTCCCGATGTCGAGTGTAAGTTAAAAAGCGTGCAGCGTCATTCTGGACCATCTGAATACGGCCGAGTGATGACTTGGAAACACCAACATACTTACAATGCATTGCAGAAGTCAATTCTTAAACTAATAAAAGCATGAATTGTTCTTTCCAAGTCTGCACGATTTAAACCCGTAACCGATAAAAACTGCCCTTTGCTTGTCGAATTTGAAGCTGCTTTCAAAGATAAACCCCAAGATTCCATACAGTAGATTTCGACTTAAAAGATAGATCATATTAACATATTCGCATTTGTATCGTCGTTTAAATGTAGAAAATTTTGCCGTAACCACATTTTAATGTCTGGTTTAAGGTTTATAGACCGCCTTTGTTTGGGTTAGGGTTAGGGTTGTGCAAAGCCAGGTTGTGCCTGGCTATGATGGAGCCCAGAGGCAGCATATAAAGTGAAAACAACAGTATGTGAAACATGGTTGATTTTTATCCTTATTCATTCACTTTGAACCTGATAGTATCAGACCTTTGTACATAATACAATACAACTATTATACAGTACATGCAGGTTCATCTCATAAGCATTGATGGTGGTGGGTCACATGGTAAACCTTTAGGCTTATTTCTATTATGGACTGTTCCAACAATACCTTCAAGCCCACTCTATGGGTGTGATTCCACCTTTTAGGGGATTAACTGGTTAAGACTTCCAACGACTGCCTTTCAGACTGAAATGATCCATTAATCAAACCGATACATTTTCAGCGGTGCTCTCAATAGCCAGGCGGGCACGCCCCTTGCTACAACGTGCAGTTAAAAAAAAAAAAAAAAACAGCACAAAGCTATTCAAATGTGATCCCCCCTCTCTCTGCCTAACAAATGCCTTTTCTGATTTCACCCAGACGCAAGAAAGATGTTGAGCAGCTCTCCAAGGAGACGTGTGCTAGGTTTAGTCCTTCCTTGAGAGTGGGTGCTTCAATGCAAACAAAACAATGAAGCGTGTATACAACATGGCGGCGGACAATGTCTGCTTATCCGTACGTGGTTGTAAAGAAATGGTAATGTTGGATTTCAGGAGGACAAAACAAAGTGCTTAAGCTCGGTCATATGTTGCAGGACGCTCATGCACCTGATGCCGCAGATACAATGAATCAATGGCTTGGAATTCAGCTGCGTTAGACGGACGCCGGTTGTTAATTGTTGTTACCAGGAAACCCAAGTAATTGCTGAAACAGCAACTCATTAAAAGTCCAAACAAAAACCCAAATAACCATACAAAAATAGACAATCATACAGTTCCTGTTGCAAGTAGTACCGTATTTTCTGGACTATAAGTCGCTCCGGAGTATAAGTCGCACAAGGCCAAAAATGCATAATTAGGTAGAAAAACACATACATAAGTTGCACTGGAGTATAAGTCGCATTTTTTGCGGGTTTATTTACCGTGTTTTCTGGACTATAAGTTGCTCCGGAGTATGAGTCGCACAATGCCAAAAATACATAATTAGGTAAGAAAAACATAAGTTGCACTGGAATATAAGTCGAATTTTTTGCGGTTTTATTTACTGTATTTTCTGGACTATAAGTCGCTCCGGAGTATAAGTCGCACAAGGCCAAAAATGCATAATTAGGTAGAAAAAAACATACATAAGTCGCAATGGAGTATAAGTCGCATTTTTTGCGGGTTTATTTACTGTGTTTTCTGGACTATAAGTCGCTCCGGAGTATAAGTCGCACAAGGCCAATAATGCATAATTAGGTAGAAAAACACATACATAAGTTGCACTGGAGTATAAGTCGCATTTTTTGCGGGTTTATTTACCGTGTTTTCTGGACTATAAGTCACTCCGGAGTATAAGTCGCAGTTTTTTGCGGGTTTATTTACTGTGTTTTCTGGACTATAAGTCGCTCCGGAGTATAAGTCGCACAAGGCCAATAATGCATAATTAGGTAGAAAAAAACATACATAAGTCACAATGGAGTATAAGTCGCATTTTTTGCGGGTTTATTTACCGTGTTTTCTGGACTATAAGTCACTCCGGAGTATAAGTCGCAGTTTTTTGCGGGTTTATTTAGTGTGTTTTCTGGACTATAAGTCGCTCCGGAGTATAAGTCGCACAAAGCCAAAAATGCATAATTAGGTAGAAAAAACATACATAAGTTGCACTGGAGTATAAGTCGCATTTTTGCGGGTTTATTTACCGTGTTTTCTGGACTATAAGTCGCTCCAGAGTATAAGTCACACAAGGCCAAAAATGCATAATTAGGTAAAAAAACAAAACAAAGATAAGTCGCACTGGAGTATAAGTCACATGTTTTGTGGGTAATTTATTTTCCAAACTACTTGACCAAAACAGACATTACGTCATCTTGGAAGGCAAGTTCTAACAATAATAAAATAATAGAGAACAGGCTGAATAGGTGTAAGATATGCTAACACAATGGTTATTCAGCTACACAAAACATGAACAGAAAAGGTGTCCAGTGTTTATGTAACATAAACAGTTTTTTCATTTATAAGTCGTTCTGGAGTATAAGTCGCAGTAACAGCCAACCTATGAAAAAAAGTGCGACTTATAGTCCGGAAAATACGGTAATATAGAATTTTAACAAGATCTAAATAACACTGACTTGCGTTATGTCAGCGGTGGGATCAATACTGAATCAAAGTAACGCTGTCTTCTGGTATCTTAATACATGCTTTAAACCCAAAATCGATCCCCAAAATCGGAAAAAAACAAGGGAGGAATGTGATGGCTGGGATAAAAATACTCGCAACAATCTGGAGGCTTGGCATGTATATGTTTGATGCCAAACTCTTACAAAAGTGGGTTCACCTTTTGTAATGGTGGTGCTGAAGCTGTAGTTTTGAGGTGTGTGTAGGGTGTGGGGTGGGGGTGGGGGGGGGGGGGGGGTTGCAATGGTCACATATATTTCCGTATCTTTTATCTCTAAAAAGCGGGTACAGAGAGAAATCGGATTGATCTGATGTTTTTGATGCATTGTTTGATGACGGCCAGCTCAAAGTGGAGGATGCCTCTGTGATGTCTCGCCATCGCAGGACATGAAAAGCCTCACCTGGCAACCCCTCCCCATGAACTTAGGTTGATACACCCGATGGGTTTGAGGACTCCCGCTGAGAGGAACGTCGTTTCCATTGGTGTCACATAAATAAATTCATCATGACCTTTATTTTATTTTTATTTTTTTATAGGCATCACCGCTTCCTTGCTGGCTTTGTTTAAACCGGCAAGCTTGACAGGCCCTGATGAACCACCATGATAGGACAGTATAGCTAATTTATTTAATGCCTGCATCCCATGAGGAAAGCGAGTGCCTTCCATCAAGTGAGAGAGCGGACAGATGATCAAAAGAAACAGAGAGCGCTAGGCGAGCTCGTCAGAGGAACTAATATATTCTTGCTAGATATCTAAGTGGGTTTCATCATCCTGCATCAAGTGACTGCTGAGGAAGAAAAAAAGGTCTTGTTCTCATCCCAGTGACATCAGCAAGCATGGGGGAAGGGTGGGTGCGGAGAGATCAGTCATTTCAAATAAACATGTCGAATAGTTGAATGCTGAGAAACAAGCAGTGGCTGCAAAGCTGTTATATTTGTGTTTTTAATTGAGCTGCTATTAATATATTCAACAAAGGTGAATTAATTGTTGGGGGTAACTCTGCGTTTCTTGGTGTACTTTGTGTATTATATCGTTTCACGCAATGATCCGTTCCCGTTTCAAGTATTTATAAAACAATTGCAATTGTTTTTCATATCCCGGGAACGTTCCCACTTATATAGCAATAGCCATCCTCTTGTTAGGGTCGGCACCAACCCGTTTTACATTTTAATGCATAAAAAGAATCATAACATTTGTTTATTGCATCAAGGCTTTTGACTGACAGGAAACTCTATTTCAACAAAATAAAACAAAAAAAATAATTTTTACTACATTTAAAAATGGTCTGGTTAAAATTATGACTACTGTATTGTTAGGGTCGGTTTCGACCCGGTTATAATATTATGACTATAAAGCAATATTTTGAACCACAACTGAGATCATAAGTGTACAATTAGACAACCAGCTCCTCTTCTCATCATGTAAGCTTCAGGGGATTCTCATTTTGATCGGTTTTCCAGTATACATGTGAGGTGAATTTGCTCATTTGACTGGCTGATTTCATATTTACAATTTGGATCTTGGAAAGAATGGCAAGAAGTACAGTGAACCAAGATCTGGACCTGTTCTGCTTTTTCATTTCAGTTTATACTAAAGTTCTGATGCTGAAAACAATAACTTTTGGGTCAAAATTCACCCAAACACCATAGATGTTTCTTTAGTGATTAATACTAAAATGAGAAAATAAATAAAACTAATTGATTTAAGACATATGTTCTATAGCTCTCAGTAATAGCCAGGTAACAAAATAATTCAATTTATTAATATGATACTTTTGAGGTTCATTTGACCATTTTTGCAAATTGAAATTGAGGGGTATAGCGAAAAAAAAAGGCCTACATGCCCACACCAAAAGTATTAAAACCAACATTTTCATGGATGAGGAAGCCTAAGAAGGTAACCAAGACATGAGAAGCAAATTTGATGGTAACTTATTATTTTTAGTGTATTCTATAGCTGATTTAATACATGGGTCAAAATGTTAACATAAGAGATGATACCAGAAATCTAACACAAGAGGAAGGTTAAAAAACTATACAACCATTTTTATCGATTTGCATTTAAATATTTGTCCTCCATGTGTGGTACCTTAGTCAAAGCTAAACAAGCTAATATCGTATAATTGGGATTAATCTAAAGTGAAAATGATTGCACTGCAATGTGTTGGGACACTAAATCAGCCCCACAATGGTCTATGTTGCTTTCCACAGTAACTTAGAGCCAATGCAGCCTTAGTAAATTGGACGCTTGAGGCAAGAAACTTGGCCAAGCTTGCATTTTGGAGGGCATGAGGGATAAAGATATGGCCCTAGAAAGAGGAGGGAGAGGGGGCAGTGAAAGGTGGCCGTGGGTGGTGGACTGGTGGGGGGCAGCGGGGAGGCCTTGGCAACACAGGAGGTGACATAACACATATGCTTTTAACACAAAAGGCAACCTGGCTTGTTAGCACGGTAACTAGCAGACTCCATGGCAATCAGGCCCCATGGTCGACCCCCACCCCTCCACCCACACACACGGGCCCCCGCTACGCACCTTACCATAAATATGGCTACATCTGCAAGTGTAATCGCCTACATTGTGCTCAGATTTTCTGCTCTGCTGGACGGCAGCACGAAACCCCCCCACGTTAACTCTTGCCCCCACCTTCCTCTTCCCCTCAAGTGCCCTCGCCTGTTCCTGGCGACTCCACAGCCGCCCAGTCCTAGTGCATCTCCCAGATTACAGAGCGCCAGTCGCTCAGGTAACAGGAGTCACTAATCTGGGCCAGGGTTGAATTACACATAATTGACTCGGAACCGTGATTGATTTCAACCCCGCAAAGCAAAAGATGACGGCTAACACCCCCCCCCCCTTCCTCACTAAAAACAGCCCTCCCTTCCAGCCTCTCCAGCGCTCGCGAGTGCAGCCAAGACTCTCCATCTAGTAGGAGGCAGGAGGCTTTGAAGAGATCAAAGCCAAGGCCGGGAGCAGTTGCGCGCCCTGGGAATACGGGAGAGAGGCTTTCTGCTCCTCAGCCCTATTTTCTAGCGTCATGTCGGATTGCAGCTGTATTGCATTTCGCCAGTTTTCTTAATGCTCTTGGTTTTGACTTTGACATCAGTGATCCCCCCTTGGTTTCTTCAAAAACAAGGGGGACGGGGGGAGAGGGAGTGGGGTGCAAGAAAAAAAGAGGAGGGGTGTATGAAAAGAAAGCGGGGGAACCAGATTTACAGTGATTCCTATTTTCACAACTCCATAATTGGCCGGTTCAAAAGGGGAGACGGAGCGCTGCGACTGGAGCATTTGTTTTCAATTCCGCTGCTGCCGATATGAAAGAAGCGACAAACTTTTATTGCTTTCCCAAAAATTGAAGGCAGGCTTTTTTGTCTCCACTACCCGACCCCACTCACACACACACGCACACACACACACACACACACACACACACAAAAAAGTGTTTTTTTATGGTTTGAGACCACACAAACTGATAGCAAAGCTTTTGTCCTCGCACAGCTCTCACTTGCGCTCATGCACGTGTGTGTCAGTTTGATGTTTTAGCGTAAAAACACAAAAAGGCACTGTGACAAAATAACAGCAAGTTCAACCCCCCTCCTTTATTGAACTGTTCGGCTAATAAAGCCTGGTGGCGAGAACCCCCACCCCCCACTCCACTCGCCCCTGCTTTATACTGTAACTATGCGGGTCTACTTTACCAACCTCCTACACTGGGGACCATTAATATTTCAACGCTGTCAGATACACATTGCAGAAAGAAATAATGAGCCTCTGAAAAAATATGAAACAGCAATGGAGATGGAGGAGGATGTGGGTTCAACGCCGCTGACCAGCATCACGCCACAGAGCAGCTATTGATCATAGTTTCTTAAGACGAGCGAACAAAGTGGTGAATGTTTATGCAGTGAATAATTCCGGACGCAGCTAGTAGATTAGGGGTCTCAGACATGCGGCCCGCGGGCCAAATGTGGCCCGCAGGACACTAGTTTGAGGCCCCCGCCTTGATATGAAAGTTTAATGTTAATGCGGTCCGCGCAAGTTTGATATGGATGCTATATGGTATCATGTACCCGGAAAAAATTATTACGTTTGATTAATGTTCATGTTAAAGGTTAAATAACTGTTAATAGTTATCCTCCCTATCCATGTGGAAGTGGTACGTTTTTGGCTATTTAAGTTTAAAGGAAATAACTTGAAGGTTACCGTTTAGGTCGCTAGCTCTCTAGTTTGCGAGTTAGCATGTGTCTCAAGACCCTGCAGTTGCGCAATATGTTGTAAATGTGACTATAGTCGTGTTTTGTCATGTCTATAGGGCTCTAATAATGCTTTGTTCATTTTAATCTGAAAAAAATAATTTGTCTACCCACCAACTATATGTGGTTTCTTAAGTTTTTATTATTTGCCGTTTTATTATTATTATTATTATATTTATTTATTTATTACTGATTGATTGATTTTCTTTATTCTTGATTTGTTTATTTATTTTTCATCTTATTTTGTGTAGAAAAATAAAAAGTAAGATATTTGAGAACAGTGGATTTTTTTATCAAAGCTTTTCTTGTAGAAAATTGGAACCAAAGTGAAGTTTTTTTAATTTTTTTGTTTTTAATAATTGCGTTTTTTTTTTTTTTTGATGCGGCCCAGTCTCACCCAGACCCGGGTTCCAGTGGCCCCCAAGTAAATTGAGTTTGAGACCCTTGTAGTAGACTATGGTTCACTCGTGTGGTCGTATTGTCAACACACAATATGTCACTCAATCCGGTGATTCGTGCTTTAACCCTGTGAGCTTATGGAAACTGCTGTATCTGAACTAATTAAACATTTGAAGCATTTGGTGATATAGGAGTGTAGTGGTTGATATAGCTGACTTTCATATAGCCTGTGTAGAATAGAGTCCAGGGTGCAGGCCAACATTCGTCCTGGGTCATCAAGATGTGGCCTCATAAGGAGAAAAGGGCTCGCCAGGGCTGACGCTCTTGAGACAAGTGTCATCTTTTGGTGATGAGATGGTAAAAAAAAAACACAAATTGAGTTCAACTCCATGCCTCCCTGTCATCGTCATGGTTTCAAGTCAATCCGGAGCTCATTAACAAGTTTTAGCGCTCGCTTAATGTGGGTCAATTTTGATGATTTCCATGATGATGCCAGAAATCTGCGATGTGTCTATCAACCACGGCCTCTGTTTTAAGCATTCAAATGAAATCTTTTTAGTTTGAACTGACGGAAACTAGAACGGCAGACCTCGTTAAAAATGTGTACAGTAAATGTACACTCTAAAAAAAAAACACCAAACAATTTGTATGGTTGGTGCATGTCTCCGTTTTTGATAAACTATAATGGAAATGGTTATGATAGTTCCTTACAATTCCTTAGATTTTTATCCCTGAAATGGTCAAATCTTCAGAAATTGGTTGAGTTTATGGTGCAATTCTGCCAACTTATCACTCCCATAGATGCTCAGTTGCGCAATTAGCTTTTACTCCCCAAAATAATTGTTTTTATGCTGTGCTTTGATATTATAAGAAGGATATATTGATAAGGAGTGTGAAATATGACCCCATAATGGCCCCTGCATGCAATCCAGCCGAGTGACTACAATATGACCCCTCTGATGCACTTAAAAAAAAAAAAATCCACACTTGAATCTCGACTTCTGTTTCTCATATAAACGAGCAGCTCACAGTGTGCCGAGTGCTGAGCTCCATTTCACCGCATGAAACGCACAGATAAGGTGATTGCAACCACATGCCGTCATTACGCTCGTACATATGGAGTGAGTGTGTGTCGACCGACATCAGCGGCGGCGGCGGCAGCGGCGGCGGATGAGAGGAACCCCGGGCGTTAATGGCGCCGTTTAGAAAAACAGCCCAGCTCCGGCGGCACTACAAAAGACTTTTAGAAGTGTTTCTTGTGTGTGAGGTCTCTGGCGCTGTCCTTTATGCACAACACACATCTTGCGCTGCCTGATAAAAGCTGCACGGCAGATGACATCAATGTCACTGCAACTCCCTCCATAAGTAGGCTGCTTGCTTTATTGAGATCATCCAGCTGTAGACTAATTAATCTTCCAAAAGATGCAACGAGGTTGCAATCACATGTGATCCAGCGTCTTCCCGGGGGCCAAACGTTCCATTGCACCCTCGGAAACTGCCCTCTTAAGTAAATCCAGCGTGGACGGTTGCTGGTATACAAAGCGCTCTCAGTAACAGGGATCTTCCATGGTAGCACTGAGGGCATGAGGCCTGGGTACACATGGCACTTCTACCAAATCCCATTAGGTAAGCCCGGGTTAGTGATTCCACGCTGTGGCCGGCTAGATCCGTCACATTCCAACTCTATCAAAAGGGAAAAAATGCACTGCAAGAAGGCGCTCCTTCTGGCTGCAAGGATCTCCAACCTTCAAGAGAAGGATGATTCCACCAAGAGCTACGGTTTAAGTTGGTTGGCCATTATATGGTTTCATACAGTAAACCCAAATCTGGCTTGTGTTTTCTTTGACACCATAGTATCACAATAAAAACATCAGATTCTGCCAATGAGGAAGCAGAACCAGGCTAAATTAAAATAATATGATAAATGTACATATGCATATTTCAGTCATATATTCCTTATGGTACGGTATAACTATGTAAAGCCTGATCCATGGTTTTGTTTCCACGTTGGGGAGGTTTTGGCATAAATATCATCTTAGCACGTGGATTATGTGTAACTCTACAATTCATTTCACAATTATGCAACATATTCCACTGTGTTGTAATGCACCATACTAGAGCACGGAACTCTTGCTCCTGAGCAAGCAATTAGCGGGGGTTGGTTCCTTGTACAACGATTGCTCCTTAACAACAACTCACATTTGACACATTTTATGTTTTATACAGGAATTGAACCTTAGAGCATCTGGTTCGGGCTCCACGGCAGTCGTGTGGTTAGCGCGCAGACCTCACAGCTAGGAGACGCGGGTTCAAATCCACCCTCGGCCATCTCTGTGTGGAGTTTGCATGTTCTCCTCGTGCATGCGTGGGTTTTCTCGGGGTACTCCGGTTTCCTCCCACATTCCAAAAACATGCTAGGTTAATTAGCGACTCCAAATTGTCCATAGGTATGAATGTGAGTGTGAATGGTTGTTTGTCTATATGTGCCCTGTGATTGGCTGGACAAGGCTGTCCCCTGTCTGAAGACAGCTGGGATAGGCTCCAACACCCCCGCGACCCTCGTGAGGATAAACAGTAGAAAATGAACGAATGAACGAATGAACAAACGGACGAACGGACGAGCTTCTGGTCCATAAGCCACGCGGGTTCAATTCCACCCTCGGCCATCTCTGTGTGGAGTTTGCATGTTCTCCCCGTGCATGCGTGGGTTTTCTCTGGGTACTCCGGTTTCCTCCCACATTCCAAAAACATGCTAGGTTAATTGGCGACTCCAAATTGTCCATAGGTATGAATGTGAGTGTGAATGGTTGTTTGTCTATATGTGCCCTGTGATTGGCTGGCCAAAGCTGGCCCCCGACCGAAGGCAGCTGGGATAGGCTCCAGCACCCCCGCGACCCTCGTGAGGATAAACGGTTGAAAATGAACAAATGAACGAATGAACGAATGAACGAACGAGCTCCTGGTCCATAAGCCAAGTCCTTACAAATGGTGCTACTGCTGCCCCCCAGGTTTTCAGTTACAATAAAAACAACATAGTGAACTGACCGAACCGTTCTATCTGGCTGGAAAATGGGCTTAACCACAAGCTCAACACCGCTGCAACACTCCATCCCTCTGCTCCTCCAGCTGTTCCAACACAGATGGAGATCACCTGCATATGCTCAGTCCCGCTAATAACCACACTTCCTTCCGCTCTTTATTTCTTTTAACCTTGCGGTGTGGTTTTGTCTCACGTGACAGCAGCAGGCTGTTCCCGGAATAGATTTTAGGCCATTTAAAAATACACACAGTTACTTTGCACGTGTAGAGATCTTTATTTAGAATCTAGTCATTGCTAAATCCAGATTTAGAGTTTGAGTGCTCAGTCAGACAAACATCCTCAAAACCTCAAAGACTTCAGTTCCTTTCGCCCGTCAGCTTTCAAGCAATGACAACGCTATGGTTTCTTTCTACTTAAGCCTCCTGACCGTCAGACTGCAAACCCCCATTAAGATATAAGGAAGATCAACCACTATAGTATGTATTTAACCATCAATAAAGAACAAGATATAACAAGCCTTCTCCTTTATTGAGCTCACTTTTGTTTGACAGTCAGAGAGGTATTAATTTAACAATGTTTTTATTACTGTGGTTGTAGCTTGCAGTACATGTTTACAAAACGGACGGGGATGGAAATCCTTTCCAAATGAATTACAGATGAGCCGCCGCCACTGTTACACTAAACCAAGCGCACGTCCAACCTAAAACACATTAGCATCACAGCGTCAATAAACGCGGCAGCCACCTCTTTGAAGCGGGCCGCAGTTTGAAACCCTCATTCACCAAATCGCTGCCGACATATAACTTGAATCCTGTCCAGCGGTCTTCACATGACGAGAGCGACTTATTGTCGTAAAAAAAAAATATATATATATATATATATATATATATATACCACATAGAAATCTGCTGACAATCAGCAGCTCCCGACTGCTCTGTCACGGCTGGACGACATGTGCAGGAATGTCATGGTGAATGGAAATCAATCTAAACTACTGGGGATGGGGGATGGAGGGGAATGAAAGAAAGAGAGAGCCTTTGATCTGAAAACTGATCCCAGGCCTGCAGATATACTGCAGTGGCCGTGGTGGTGGTGGCGGCGTGCAGCAGCCAGAGGCCTTTAGGGTTGTCGTGCTTCTATCTGATTTTTTTTTTTTTCGTACTAGACTGAGACAAAGGCATTAAAAAGGACTACCATTTTTATTGACGACGGCTTGAAGAAGGGACGATTTGGGCAAGTATATTGAAACCAAAGTGAGGGGTGAAAAATGTTGGGTCTGCCTGGGCCTCATGTATCTACTAAGGGAAATTTCCTCTTGTTGCTCTCCAAGCCTCCTCAAGTGCTTCAGTGTAACTGTGTGTGGCTGAAGTAATAGGGACGAGAAGGCATAACATGGCTTTATCGATCGATACAATTGGCTGTTGATTCATCATGTCTTGAAGCAACCGAGCCAAAATAGGAGTGCGCGATTTGCCTGCAACCAGCAGAGGCGCTGCTGATTGAGTCTAAAGAGCAAGATGACATCAACTACGGCCTAAATTATTTTACTCAATATGAAATTAGCATGGAAACAGGAGTTCAGAACATTGCCGATATACAAACAATAGACCACAACCTAATCTGGAAATATATGAGCGGAACTCTGAGGCCATAATAACAAAATAATTTAATTGCCTTGCCTTCAAGGGTGGTCTAAATGATTTGGCAAAAAAATGATCAAACATTCAATAGAAAATATGCAAATTCAAATGTAAATCTTTAGTTTAGACATTACTGTTTTTTACAGTAAAATATTAATGCTGTATAAAATAAACTTAAAAAGGACAGTAGTTGGTCACGTATAAATGTACATACTTGCCCAACATTGCCCGTCAATCATGATGAGGATGCAAAAACACAACACGTGCACGGACATAACAGCATTAGCGTGGACAGCTGCAAGGAGACACAGGAAGCCGCCACAAGGCGACCTGCAGCTGGCCTCCCTGATATTGAGGCCATTACTAGCACACCACTGACTGACTGACTCCACTGCAGGGGAGCCCGAGGGCCGGGAAGGCCTTCTCCAGCCATACTGAGGCCATGAAAAGGTTTACTTGACTGATGCTGACACTATGACCAAGCAGGATTTTTTAACCATTGTGATTGGTAGAAAACATACTGTATATTTAAGCGCTGTGAGTAATACAATATTCTAAATATATACAATATTTAGGGTATTTTTGCCTCAAAAAGCACATGCCTTCCATATGCATTGTCGACGGTTTTAGATTGGTGAACTTATTTTTACACTAGTAAGGGTTTTAATTGTTATTTAAAAACCTTGTATGTACTGTTTTATGATGTCTTGAAACTTATCTTCCATGCAAAAAAAAAAAATGCAAATTACAAACAAATGCCCCAAAACGTTAGAATAAAGTTGATTTAGGGCTTTATAATGAAAAAATATAAAGTTGCAGCTGGAGTTGAGAATTGAACATCATTGGTTTTCATGACAAAAAAATACATTACTGGATTAATGTCTCAAGTTGTAAGTGACCTAAAATTTAGAAAAATATTAGTACTGACCGTTCTGGGCATGGGTGGCGAAAGGGAGCCATTGGTCATATAGGAGTCATTCATGTTGCCCATCATGATGTAACTCGGGTAGCTGGGGTAGGGATGGCCTTTGCTGTACATGTCCTGATGCTTGCCTGATTAAAAAAAAACAAAAACAAAGTTTAAAGCTAAACAATATGATTAAAATCACTTCAAGTCAATAAATCACATCATTTTCCCCGCTGCGCCAACAGTATCACATCAACACGCAGCATGTTTCCCTGCTTGCTTTTTGTTACAGAGGACAGTTGTATTATACACAGGAACAATGGAGCCCCTCTGTGCCAATTAGCACCAATTAGGAGAACATACAGACTGTGTCAAAACAGGAGACGCCCCAACTGTTCTTCTATGCCTTTGACCCGACAAGAAGAAGAAGAGAAGGAGGAGGAGTAGGAGCTTTATACAAGAGGACTCAATTCAGTGCCACTCGCCACTCAACTGCACGCTGTGTAATAAAGCCGAAGGGGAGTGGGGAGGATGGGGGGGGTTGGGAGTGTTTGTGGTATTTAGCCCGACGGCAACAACATGGATCTTGTTGTGAAGAAAGCCGGTGTTTGGTTTTGAGAGAAGGGGTAACTGAGGGGGAGTGAAAGGGGAACAAAGGGGAGGCACACTCCTTCTCAAAGTCCCACAGATGACCTGCAAAGTGGAGGTCACACCACAATAGATCTTAGAGGCCCCCAAGTGGCGGCCGCATGTGACTTTATAGGCGTAAATGCTTGACAAATGGCATTAGGATGTATAGAAATATAGGATCTGGGGCAGTCGCTACAGTGGGACCCAAACGTACTATAATTTTTAAAAATGTGTCAATCAAAATCTTAGCTGAGTGAGTACACGTTTATTATTATTTTGACCTTTTTATAACAGTTCCTCCAAGGTCTGATTTTGTATGTACAATTGCATGGAGGGCTGTAAATGGCCCATGTTAGTAGTTTAATTGCCCCTGACCTACAGATTTAACTCAATTAAGTGTTTGCTTTTTCTTTGGCTTTTGGCAAATTGCGATAATGACCATAGAACTAGCATCTCCTTACACTGTTAAATTAAACAAATGTGCACTATAAAGTCAACTGTGTTTTATCTTGACTTCAATTTAAGTTGTAATATACAGTGGTTAACTTATTTTTACACTTGTTTAACAGTTATACATGTTTAAAAGTGCACCCTATGCTTCCTGAAACGCCAAGTGTGGGTGTTTTATGATATAGTGGTTAACTTCTTTTTGCACTTGTATGACAGAAATGTTTATGAGCGCAGTGCACAACTCGCCTTTAGCTTAGTTTTTGAATACAGAACTTTATTTTAAACTTGTTTGACAGTCACAAATGATGAGTGCGACCCTGGAAACCGATTATTTCCGTGATTTCCTGTAGGAAATATGAACTCATCGGAGGTTGAGCATTGTGTTTGACCTTTAATGTTAAACTGTATTCTTTTGTTGCCGTTTTCAGCTGCTAAGTAGCTAGTGTTGACATGTCCGGACAGGCCTTTAATTAAACTACTACACCAGTATGACCTCCAATGCTGCGGTCCAATAAAATCCAACCATTTAGTTTTGTTTTTGTCAAATTACAGAGTGTGTGGCATCACTCACCGTCATCGGGATGGTCTCTGTGTTTTTCATGATACGAGTCTTGAGACTGTCTCACCGCCTGTGTGAGGAAAGAAGAAGAAAAAAAAAAGAGAAAAGAAAAAGGAGAAATCGAATGATGGCAAATCGATTAAGAGGGCCTTTTACAGGCTGTTAGACACACAGGCTGCTGATGTGGTCAGGCTGCCACAAAAACACTGCTGGGACAAATGTGGCTTCTTTTTGCTTGTCAACACTCTTTCTCACACACACACACACACACACACATATTTTCAGACAACTGTCTACACAGCGGAGCCACTTAATTAAGCGCCATGGCCTTGAGGGGGCTTAGAAATTAACTTGTTTTCATACCACTGCACTCTCTCAATTCCTAACTCCATTTTTATCCTAATAAATAGTCCATGACTGTCATGAATTTATAAACGGCACTTTTTTTTTTTCAAGATTTTGGTGCATTTCACATATCCAATTTCTGTCAGAGAACTGATGAGAAGACCTAATATTTTGGAGAGCACATGCAACCCGTGCTCCTCCGCCTCCATCCACCAACATCACCACCACCCTCAGGATGGCTTCCAGCTGAGCGAGGGGGAACTTCTCCTGGTTCCTAATTAACATTCAGTTAACGTCTAGTGTGTGTGTGTGTGTGTGTGTGTGTGTGTGTGTGTGTGTGACTCCAGGACATTTTGCATCTCTCATCCAGGATGGGGGTCCCGAAATTCCATTAACATTGCAGTTAATGACTGAATATGCGGTAAACGTCTGTGATGCCTAATTTGCTGGGAAGTATATACATTTTGTGATATTTTTGTGAAGATATTTGTGGGAGATTATTATTATATTATTATATATTAGGGAAAATGTATTAGAAAAACATGGTGGAAAATTTGGATAAAATATTAGATATTATATATATATATTTTTAATTTTGGTGTTTCTTCTATTCTGTTTACTTGCTTTATTCAACTTCATTCTTCTGTAAAGTGTCTGAGTATTTTGAAAAGCGCTATACAAATAAAATGTATTATTATGATTATTATTATAAGTGCCTTGTTGATTAAAAAATGATATTTTAAGTGCAGTCTCCACACGTTCATGCATTGCAGCAATGCAAAGGTGTTTCTAACAATAACAAAAACATAAATACATTGCATACTGCCTATTTTACATGATAAAAACGTTTTGTTGTGTTATTGCTGCAGATATTGTGGTTGGTTTTTAATTGCTTTTATGACAAAAACATGCAGTTAAACAAAAAATTGATGACTTTCTTCATGAAAATGTGAGGCCTTTGTATTGTGGGTAACTGGAAGACAAGTTACAAGGGAAACATCTTTGGATTTAAGTGAAATTAAAGAGTTTGGTGTGTGTGTGTGTTTTTTTTTTTTTTGGTTGGGGGTGCAGGCCTTTTGGTTGACTTACATCATGGCTGTTGCTGTTGGGGCTGCCCTCTGACTCGTTGACCAGAGAGGACTTGATGTCTGCCAGGTCTCCCTCCTCCTCCGAGTGGCTGAGCTCGGCGAAGATTTGCTCCTTGTGTGGGTCTCCTTCGTCTTTGAACGGGATCATTTCATCCGTGGCGCACAGCTCCGGGTCTCCTCCACCGCCGCCACCGCCTCCTGACAACTGGGGCATATTGTCTCTCTTTTGCACCCAGAATAATAAAAATGGAAAGAAAAATCAGTGCCAGTTGTGTCCAGAAACTATATAGTGGAAGTGGGAACTCCCACTGGAAGGACTGCGTGTGTCTCTCCCCTTCCAAATGAAATTAAAAAAAAAACGAATGTGACTGCGGGGTCACGACGACTTCATGTTTTTCTTTTTAAAAAGTCCACCACTTTGGAGTCCGTATCCCGTGGAAACCAAAAACAAAAAGTGATAGTCCTCCAGTGGAAAAGTTAACAAAAAGCACCAGCGTTAAGTGGATGTGCACAAGCCAGACAAATCCACGCCACACGTCGGCACAAATCCACAGTGGTCATATAAATATAAATGTCACTAAGTCACAAGGCAAAAAAAGATGTTTAAAAAAGCACAGTGGAGGAGCGACGTCCACACCGCTCACGCAGCGTTTCCACGGACGAATGTAACCGGTCGGTGCGTGTGAGTGAGTGAGTGAGTGTGAGTGTGTGTGTGTGTGTGTTGTGTGTGTGTGTGTGTGTGGAGGGGATAATATGGCCGCTCCCTCCTCCTGCACTGATTGACACTCCCACTTCACTTCTTCCCCAAACAAATGGCCAGCAGTCAAACCCACGCCAGCAGTGACGACTCATAACAAACATAGCGTGGAAGGACTAAAAAAAGTTTTACGGATATTTTTGATGCAACATTTTTAGCAACAGTAACATCTAATAAAGCATGGAATATATGATTATATATAATATTATATGCAAAAAATATTATTCACATAAAGCAAAACAAATAATTACAATTCATATGCATATTAATAAAACAGTTTGTACTGTATATACATTACTCTATATAAATAACTTGAAATATAGTTCCATTCAAAAAGTGGAACACTCTTCTCACAAGATTTCGTAACATCAAAAAGTGACGATATTTCTCGTTGAACGCTATGTTGCAATAAGGTTAATTTAATAATTCACGTAATACATTAAGTGCTTTACGCACACTATAAAATTTGCGTTAATCGGCGTTCTCAGAGTCGCTTACTTGCAACGTGTGGCGTTTTTTTTTCCCGCAGAAGTTGTGTTAATTCCACATTTGATCAAAGATACTTAAGATTTATCAGATCAGAATGCAATCGCTACATATGACTTCTATCAAAATGTCTAATTTGGACCTACTTCCTGCTTCTACACATGAGGCATCATGGGAACTGTATTTTTGTGTGTATTTTAAGTACATTTGATCAAATATACTTAAGATTTCTCAGATCAGAATGCAATCGCTACATATGACTTCTATCAAAATGTCTAATTTGGACCTACTTCCTGCTTCTACACATGAAGCATCATGGGAACTGTATTTTTTGTGTATTTTAAGTACATTTGATCAAATATACTTAAGATTTATCAGATCAGAATGCAATCGCTACATATGACTTCTATCAAAATGTCTAATTTGGACCTACTTCCTGCTTCTACACATGAAGCATCATGGGAACTGTAGTTTTTTTGTGTATTTTAAGTACATTTGATCAAATATACTTAAGATTTCTCAGATCAGAATGCAATCGCTGCATATGACTTCTATCAAAATGTGTAATTTGGACCTACTTCCTGCTTCTACACATGAAGCATCATGGGAACTGTATTTTTTTGTGTATTTTAAGTACATTTGATCAAATATACTTAAGATTTCTCAGATCAGAATGCAATCGCTGCATATGACTTCTATCAAAATGTGTAATTTGGACCTACTTCCTGCTTCTACACATGAAGCATCATGGGAACTGTATTTTTTTGTGTATTTTAAGTACATTTGATCAAATATACTTAAGATTTCTCAGATCAGAATGCAATAGCTGCATATGACTTCTATCAAAATGTGTAATTTGGACCTACTTCCTGCTTCTACACATGAAGCATCATGGGAACTGTATTTTTTGTGTATTTTAAGTACATTTACAGAGTTACACATCAACATACATCAACTACTGTCATTATTTTAATGAATAACTTTTAGGTTTTGTTTCATTTTGTGGAAAAGACATTTATCAGTTTATAGCATCATGCTAAGGTCATGCATGCAAAGCAATAAAACATTTCAAAATGCACCTGTGTACCCTAATATTAATATTACATAATATTATAGTACTAATGGTTAATTCGGTCTCAATAATGTTGACATTAATATTGTTCATATAATAATTTGGATGGCAATAAATATTTAAAAATACCCGTGCTATTTTCTGTGAGTATTTAAGCTAATAAGACAGTTTAGTCACATGGCACTATTCTTAAAGATGATATTAAAATCTCATCTCTTCTGTTTCCCGTACATGCAATCTTGTGTATCACGTCATCTAGTCTGTCTTGTGACCCCCCCGAACACTGTGTAAAGTACAAATGTACAAACGCATACTGTACATATACAAACACATGCAGTATGCGCAAACCAAAACACACACACACAAACGCAATGCAGCTAAAGCTATCAGGAATATGCAAATGATGATGTCACATGATCCGAGCTAACAGCAACATAATAATTATATTGAAATTAAATAGATACAAATGTACTACCAATAAAAATTATGATTTGTGTATTTTTTTATGTAAAAAAATATATAATTATGCTGAATTGTTATCAGAGAATGCATTTCCGTATGGACTATTGCATGAGAATCCAAGTCAGGGCCAAGCACACAACTTTATACAGCTCAGGGAGGGAGGGGGAGGAGGAGGAGGAAGCGGCGGGTGGGGCTGAGAAGGGTGGGGGTGAGAAGAGGGAGGCAGGGAGAGAGGGGGTGGGGGGGTTAGTGGGGGCGGAGCTGCGGCTGCCTTTGATCTCAGAGCGGCTGGTTCTTTCATCCCTGCACGCCCCCCTCCCCCCCCAACTCCCCTTTTCCCTTCCTAACCCCCCCCCTTGACACCCCCTACCACCCTCCCCTTTGTATGACTAAATTTGGTCCGAGTGTGGAGCCAGGCCAACATTTCCACATGCACTGAGAAAGAGAGAGAGATGTATAGACAGACAGAGAGAACCTAGAGAGAGAGAGAGAGAGAGAGAGAGAGAAAGAGAGAGAGAGCTCTTCCGGGTAGGGAGAAGAGGGGGGGGGGGTAGAAAAAAAGATCAAAGGCTTTTGGGTTTTGGAAGGCGCGTGTGGAAAAGAGCTGGGACTGGCGGCATTCCAGAGTAGAGCGGAAAGCGCGTACATGCACACACACAAACTTCCCAACGTGCACACTGCAAGCTTAAGAGAGTTAATTAGCGCTGAACAACCAAACCTTTCATTAAAAAAAAAAGTCGTTACATTTCTTGTTGTTTTCAGCCACCAAAAAAAAAAAAAAAAATCGAGAAGACGACGATGCTGTCTGTTCTGCCTCATTACTGTAACTCTTTAATTTAATTAGCAGCCTCTTTCTCCAGCGCCATTGCAACGGATGCTCCCACAACATTAGCCTAAAACCACGCTAATGGCGACAAACACAGTCATATGTGATTTCAAGAAAAGAAATATTGGGTCTCCACAGTCATGATTTTACCTTGGCCTGTTTACATGGCCTGTTAAGGTGCAGCAGACCTGCAGGGCCCAATGTGGAGAAAAGACACAAATGAATGTGATTAAATTGATCATATACAGGCCCGGAATGCATCACTCTTATAGTTAAGCCACATTTAAAACATATGTCTGATGTTTCCACAAATCAACTATTTACTTCATTTGTTCTGCTAGTGAAACTGTTATGGTAAAATCATAATAATTATTATTTGGACAAATGGAAAGCATCAAACAAGGAGAAATACCAAATAAAGTCAAAATATTACAAAACAAAAACATTTACGAGATGAAGCAATACTTGTACGAGAATAAAATTGCAATCTTATGATATTAAAATTGTAATTACAAGAAAAAAGTCATAATAAAAAAAAAACCTGGCCTGGTACAGAGGAAAAAAATAATGACAGAAATAAAGTAATAATCTCTAAATCAAAAAATAAAAAAATAAATAAAACAAATAAAAGTAAAAGTAAAAATAAAAATAAGAAAAATTAAAATAATAATAATAAGGAAAAGAAAAAAAAATAATAAGAAAAATAATAATAATAAGAAAAAAAATCAAAAGAAAAATCAAAAGAAAAATCAAAATCAAAATCAAAATCAAAATCAAAATCAAAATCAAAAGAAAAAGGAAAAGGAAAAGGAAAAGGAAAAGGAAAAGGAAAAGGAAAAGAAAAAGAAAAATCAAAAGAAAAAGAAAAAGAAAAAGAAAAAGAAAAAAAAAAAGAATGTTGTATTACAAGTCAAAAGTCATAATGCTAGGAGAATAAATTTGACATTTTACAGTACTGAAATTGTACTCTAACATAGTTACATTGTTGTATTCTGGTTTTAAACAATGTCACCGCATTAGATAATGAGGTTTGCGCATTTGGAAGTGAACCCTGAAAGCAGTTTTTCACAACGTTCTACTGACATCACTGCAACCCGGACTTCCTTATATGGGTTGCAGATTGTCTGCTCGGGAGCAGGGCCAGGGGTGAAGTAAATTACACAGACCCTTTGGGCGGGAGGCAGAAAATCCCCCGAAAAACTGTTGGAAGAGGTGAGGAGTCTGGAAGATCTAGAAAGCTTTCTGTGCGGGTTATTGCATGTAGCTGCTCTACAGGAGTCCACAACACAATACAAATTCCCATAAATGAGCATAATAGGTCCCCTTTAACAAAGTAATTGTTTCTTCATTTTTATGAGTAAAACCGCTAACCGACGTTATCATTCCCAAAACACAGATCTTGTAACATTACAACGTTTACCCCCCCCCCCAAAAAAAATTGTTCTCTTAACATAAATACTTTTTTCCACCAACGGCAACTTTGAATATTCCAACTAAAAACATTATTTCCACAACATTATTCCTTTTTCTATTAAGACTTTTGCAACTTTATGCTACTAACATTACGCCATTTTGTTACAATGTTACAACTTAAAATTTCATAACATTGCAACTTTTACCCAGAAAATATTTTAATCTCCAAACATTAAAACTTTGTTCTTTTTTTAATTTTATTCTCATAGGGAACTTTACATTACGTAACATTCCGACTTTGTTTGCATAATTTCACATGATGAAATTGAAGACAGTGAAAGAATCGGTTCAAAATCCAAATCAATATATGCAAATAATTTAAAGTACATATAGTACATAAAAAGAGATTATTGTTTAGTTGAAAAAAATAATCAATTTCACAGCTACATGACAACTTTATAGTGTTATTCAGCGTTGCTGTAAAGCAGTGGAAGATATTGAATATTTAATGATGTTTGCAGAGAAGTTCATCTTCCTGATTAGAAGGGGTCATTTGTTCACTCGCGCCGAGATACACAGTTACTGCACGAGTTCATTTAATGAGCGTTGTTTACACCAGAAACATCAGTGGCGGGCCTGCATGGATACAGATGATGCCTTTGTTTGCTGTGTAATCCTTCCTGTTTACTGACAAGGCCGAACATCGAACTAGTGAGGAAAACATTCTCTTGTACTGTGCTATTTAAAAAAAGAAATATGTAAAGAAATTACGAAAAATGAGAGTTAGTTGAAAAAAAAAGTTACGGGGGAGGGGGGGGGGTACTACATTAGCATTTCTCTCCTAATGAGTTAGTTCATAGGAGTGACCCCTCTGGATCGCACATGAAAAGGAAGCCTTCCTGCTGCGCTGTGACCTCAATTCACTTGTCTCTCACTTAGATAGTACATTTTTCATGCTATATGTACACAGTGCATATTTTAGCATCAGCACAATTTGATCCCTTATCTTGCGCTTTTAAAGTGACCCAGTGCAGTACATGCATGGTCCGCACATCACATTGCAAAGATGAGCCATTTAAAATGGCTGAGGGGGACTATATTGGAACGTGACATTCAGACAGACTGTACTGTGAAGAACATGCCATGAAAAAATGTTTTGTTTTCATGAAAATATATTTTTTGTTGTTTTTCATTCATTCTTTCATTTCGCGGAGTATGCTGGAGCCTATCCCAGCTGTCTTTGGGCGAGAGGCGGGGTACACCCTGGACTGGTGGCCAGCCAATCACAGGGCACATATAGACAAACAACCATTCACACTCACATTCATACCTATGGACAATTTGGAGTCGCCAATTAACCTAGCATGTTTTTGGAATGTGGGAGGAAACTGGAGTACCCGGAGAAAACCCACGCATGCACGGTGAGAACATGCAAACTCCACACAGAGATGGCTGAGGAAGGAATTGAACTCGGGTCTCCTAGCTGTGAGGCCTGCGTGCTAACCACAAGACCACCAATGAAGCCTTTTTGTTGTTTTTTGTTGTTTAAAAAAAGGTAAAAAATTATGGTACATGCATGCTCTACATTTGACCTGTATTATCACGGAACCTATTCCAGCCGACTTCAGGTAAGAGGCGGGGTACACCCTGGACTGGTCGCCTGTCAATCACAGTGCACATATAGACAAACAACCATTCACACTCACATTCATACCTATGGCTGAGCATCCAATTAAGTAAGAGCA
This sequence comes from Doryrhamphus excisus, assembly GCF_037039965.1. Classification (NCBI taxonomy): domain Eukaryota; kingdom Metazoa; phylum Chordata; class Actinopteri; order Syngnathiformes; family Syngnathidae; genus Doryrhamphus; species Doryrhamphus excisus. The sequence continues at coordinate 17,141,716 of NC_136365.1, forward strand.
TCCAATTAACCTAACATGCATGTCTTTGGAATGTGTTAGAAATCCGGAGTAGACCCACTTGCACAGAGATGCCCAACGGAGATTCAAACTCTCATCTCCTGACTATGTGGCCAACATGCTAACCGTGCGGCCCTGAGATTAAACATAAACACAATGAAACACTATAGACTTTCCAACAAAAAACACAATAGTAGAAAAGTGTAATTAATGCATGCCCACCAGTGCAAGCACACCTCACTGTTATGACGGCAGACAGAATCACAGTCGAGCATCCCCACACAGTCACACAGACTCTGACGCTCTTCTATAACTTCATTCTATGGAGTGGATTAAGTAAGGGCCTCAAACAATGCACAACGATGCGCGGATTCAAGAAACAATACAAGCAGTTGATGTTTGCTAAATACAAGGATGAAGAGTCTTGAACCAGTCATGATGTGCTATATATATCACTATATTGACACATACTATGGTACACATTATGTCATTGGATGCTCATATCACCTTGTACTTTGGTATGTGACAATAAAAATAAAATAAAATAAAATAAAATAAAATAAAATAAAATAAAATAAAATAAAATAAAATAAAATAAAATAAAATAAAATAAAATAAAATAAAATAAATTGGAAAGGCAGAAAGTGAACAGTTACTGATTATAAAAGTACCAGATGGAGGGGTAGGATTCAATAAGCTTTGCTTCTTCCTACTCCTTTTGGACATATGGAACTGTGAACTGATTATGTGATGCATTCAATTGTAATCTGATACATGTTCAAATGAAATTAAACCATTACCATTCTGACCTGAACACATCAACAGCAGTACAATTCCAACACCATACTGTATGTACAGTATCTCCCCTTTGTACACGTCTCTAGTCCGTTCATCCTGCAAATGACGCTTCTTCTACATAAGGATGTACATTTTGCTCCATGTAAGTATTCTGGAAAATGCAGTGGACACAAGTATATACAGTATATGCAATGTCTTTGAACGCAACCGCTCATTGCTCATAATAACACTGTTTAAAGAGACTAGTGTAATAGACTTTTAGCTTGACTGATATATTCATTCATTCATTCATTTTCTACCGCTTTTTCCTCACAAGGGTCGCGGGGGTGCTGGAGCTGATCCCAGCTGTCTTCGGGCAAGAGGCAGGGTACACCCTGGACTGGTGGCCAGCCAATCACAGGGCACATAGTATAGACAAACAACCATTCACACTCACATTCATACCTATGTATGTATACCTGTGAGTCGCCAATTAACCTCGCGTATTTTTGGAATATGGGAGGAAACCGGAGAAAACCCACACATGCACGGGGAGAACATGCAAACTCCACACAGAGATGGCCAGGGTGGAATTGAACCCTGGTCTCCTAGCTGTGAGGTCTGCACGCTAACCACTCAATCACCGTGCAGCACTACATATATATACTATATAATCAAATTCATTTATCTTTCTGTTAATTAAATACAGTAAAAATAGGCATAGCATAATTTAGACATTGTTTCTAAGGGTGATTAATCATGATTAATTCCTCTCGGAAACTGAGATTAATCTGATTAAAATGTGTTATCATTTGAAATTTGAAATGATTATAACAGATAATAAATGAGTGATTACTGATTAATGATAATATTTTGCATTGTTGTTTTATAGCAGACAATAAAAATGCAAACAAAATGCTCTTTGTTGGAACAACACACAGTCATGATTGTGGTTGGATCTATTATTGTCACATCTTTAATCTGCTCCATTTTCACTGCAGTAAAAAATACTTCAAACAGAAATCACCATAATTGTCTCCAGTTAGGCGCTCCGCTGCTGCTGTTGCTGCTGGTGTGGTTGTATACGGAGTTAGGATTTGTTGAGATGTGCGCCGACGTCACTTACCAGGTGAGTTCACAGGTTTAATCCCTTCGCTGGGCTTCATCCTGCTCCACCTGCTCGCCATCCCCTACAACATCCTTGATGTAGAAATTACAGCCCTGCCCTGGCCACCATCTGAGAGAGGAAACAAACATCAAATTAGGATGAAAAGAGCTGGCAATTAAAGCATGAGGAAGCACCATTTATCAAAAAAAAAAAGTGTAAATCATAACTTAACGGGGAGGTGCCAGGTGAGTGATTATCATGCTTGACTCAGTAGACGCCGTCTTGAAGGGGAGGAACGTGTCTTGAGGGTAGGGTGAGGGAGGAGACGAGAGGATGTGTGATCTGTTGATTTATGGAGGTGCTCACAGACAAACTATCATTAAAATGAAATGATCTTCATGACGGAAAAAAGAGGGAAAATTTGTGTGCCATTTGGGTGTGCTGTACAACACAAGGCCATAAACCCAAGAGAGAAGTCAGCAAAATTCATCAGAACCACACAACGATCTAATAAACAGAGATTGTTTGTGTGTTTACAAGTTTTACGCACCAACACAAACATTGTCAGAATGATACTTATAAACACTGATCTGTGAGAATGACACTGTGATATTCCAACCAGGCCTGTAGTTGTGACTATGGCCTATTATTAGTCAAAAAATATTGAAAGACAAGTGACATGTAGTGTTCCAGTCACTAGGTGTCAGTAATGTTATTGATGTGACATTAGCCACGTATACATGGACCCAAATATTCCAATTGCATTTGGTTTATTTGCTCAAATCGAAAGAATTGAACCTTTGTTTACACCTCATTCCGAAAGAAAAGTGCCAATCCTAATAAATATATCTGTTTCATGGGGTGGAATATTCCTTTCCCCAATCCGATTGAGGTATCTTGTACCCGCTCAATCGGAAAGTTGTCAGGGTGCGTTCTTCTTTATCGTGTTTTTCTTCTTCTGTTGTTTATTGGTGGTTGGCAAGCAACTTTCGTGTGTATTACCGCCATGTGTGGAACAGAATCTAAACCCTTCTATACTTTATGTCCCGAGTTTAATTATAAAATATTAGCTAGATTGAATTTGATCTTTTCCAGCTTTAATTTATCCCGGGTGCGTTCCTTCAGCGCATGCTCAGATATGACGTAACACGCAGCTCGAGATGTTCTTCAGTTTTAAAAATGGAGGCGAGCAATCGGCACTGGAGTTTGTTTTTGATCCAAACTAAATTTCAAGACTGGATGAACGAAAAACTCGCAATACGAAGTTATTCCAACAAGTGAAAGAAAAACTTGCCCCATTGACTATTCTGGTTGATTATAGCGCCATATGTAGACAAGAGATTGGAATATTCCTTTCCATGTATACCACTGTTTTTGAAAAGGTAATTCGGAAAGATTCTATTCGGAACGAGAAAAACTTGATGAGACATGCCTTACTTGCCTTAGTTCGGATTTTTGGACAAGTTTTATGACATCTCCATCAGGAGTGTAGTGCATAAACGGTGACTTACCGTCGTTCCGATTAGTTGGTAAGGCCACTTAAGTAAAATGTTTAGCTCCTCAAAACAATATGCGTTCAAAAGAGTAAAACATTTGCAGCAAAGTATACTTCTTCTCCCGTTGTATCAAGTGTGCGTTGTCGCTCTTCCATTGTATGTGTTCCATAGTGTTTACACGCACGGGTAAAGTCTCATCTGGGTCTTAGACTCTTATGACAGCTTGTCTTTTTCACAGTACGTATGCATGTGAGGGGCCCTGTACTGCCGTCACTTAGGAAGACTAATGGGCAGATTAACACTTGGCTGACCCAAGAGCCTGGAGGAGAAGCTGATGATGGTGTTTACCTACAAATATCACCCAACTGGGACAGCCACCATTTCTTCAGTGGGCTGGAGGAATTTGTGGAAATGTGCTGAGTATTCAAGTATTTTACCTGATTGACGAGTTGTAGCGGTCCAATGTTGATCATGGATACCAGGCCAATATCTGCAAAAATAAAATTAAGATTATATTGGCCTGCATTTAAATCAGACCTGTTTTCTAACTTTGTGTGACCTTTATTAGACATTGTAATCATATGATGCTATGAACTGGTTGAAAAAACATTACACATTTTCTCAGTGTAATGGATCCAATCAGCGCGTCACAACAAGGTTTGTTTATTGTGGCTCGCAATTGCTACGTTTAATGTTCCTGGGACAGTCCGGCTTCTCCGCCGGCTGCCCTCCGCTGTGCACTGTTTGCGTTTCATTCCAAGTCCAAAGGGGAAGTGTCCCAGTGCTCTGAGCACACACCGCCACTTCTTTCATCCCAATGTGTTATTGGAGAAAGCACTGACCGTTGCGTCAGGGCCCGCTCTGTCAGGGTCACGGGTCAGAGCTGACCTGCTAAAGGAAAGGGGGCGGCTGGGCAAGACTCCCCCGTTCAGACTTTAATCAAGTCGCTGACCCTGTTGCCGCATCTGTGGCTGCGGGCCTGTGCCACGGATACATCAAACACGGAGCAGCGCTACCTCTGGCCCGCCGTTATCAGCCTGGGTGTCTCATCCCATCAACACGCACAGCTTAACAGTAAACACAAGCTAGCCTGGTTTGACTCATGCATCCACACGTATTTGTATGTGAAGGGAGGTTACTGCACTTGGTTGCGTGATGCTTGTCGGGTCATGATGCTTCTGACTTTGGTTGCCTATTACATCATTGATTCTCGATGACAACAAACATTAATTCTCTATCCATTCATTCATTCATTTTCTACCGCTTTTCCTCACGAGGGTTGCGGGGGTGCTGGAGCCTATCCCAGATGTCTGGGGTACACCCTGGACTGGTCGCCAGCCAATCACAGGGCAAACAACCATTCACACTCACATTCATACCTATGGACAATTTGGAGTTGCCAATTAACCTAGCATGTTTTTGGAATGTGGGAGGAAACCGGAGTACCCGGAGAAAACCACACAGAGATGCCCGAGGGTGCAATTGAACCCTGGTCTCCTGGCTGTGAGGTCTGCGCGCTAACCACTAGACCGCTGTGCCGCCCCTAATTCTCTAGAAGATTTATTATTATTAAACAAATTTCATTTGAGAATATTTTTTCTCATAGAAAATACGTAGAGTGAATCATAAACAGTTTTTGGGGCGGCACGGCGGGTGAGTGGTTAGCGCGCAGACCTCACAGCTAGGAGACCAGGGTTCAATTCCACCCTCGGCCATCTCTGTGTGGAGTTTGCATGTTCTCCCCGTGCATGCGTGGGTTTTCTCCGGGTACTCCGGCTTCCTCCCACATTGTGAAATAAATATTACGAACAAATGACAGGTCTACAGTTCTATCCTAGATGCAGCGATTTTGGGTCGTCTTGTTGTAAAAGATCCTTTTGTCCCTTTTGTTGGGGTATGTGCCTTAGTTGTGGACCTTGTTTCTTTACGACAATGGTGTCCAAAGTGCGGCACGTGGGTGTTTGTTTTTTTTTTATTACATTCTAAAAAATAGTTTTTTTTTAGAACGCACGCTGCACGGCGGTCGAGTGGTTAGCGTGCAGACCTCACAGCTAAGAGACCCGATGAGACCAGAGTTCAATCCCACCCTCGGCCATCTCTGTGTGGAGTTAGCATGTTCTCCCCGTGCATGCGTGGGTTTTCTCCGGGTTCCTCCCACATTCCAAAAACATGCTAGGTTAGTGTGAGTGTGAATGGTTGTTTGTCTATATGTGCCCTGTGATTGGCTGGCAACCAATCCAGGGTGTAACCCACCTCTCGCCTGAAGACAGCTGGGATAGGCTCCAGCACCCCCTGCGACCCTCGTGAGGAAAAGCGGTAGAAAATGAATGAAACAGTTTTTGGTTTACTGGCATATTTGAAGCAACATTCTAATCATAACAGTGCTAATTGATGTTTAATAAAACTAAAGTAAAACTACTCAATCATTTGAAAACATGAGGCTCAGGATATACAAACGTGGGCAGAGGAAGGCTTATTAACTCCATGCAGTTTTTCAAACTCTTTGGTGTCATACTTGCAAAAAAAAACTGTCAAAGTAAAGATAACTTCTGCTGAATAAAACTAAAAAAATAATAAAAATGACTCACCCTTTGAAGACGTGAGGCATTGCATATATAGAGGAAGGTTTGCTGAAGGTGAGTGAACTTCATGCATTGTATATTATTAGTGTAACCGCTATGCAAGTGTAAAAAGTAGTTACTTTAAAAACATTAAAAATTAATAAATTGTGAACACAACCATAACTGATGACACAAAATGTGGTATCACCTGTACTAGCATTGGGAAATCTGCTACTTATGTCTGATGGTGGAAAATTACCGGGTTGACTTTGACCCCTCATACACTGCTCTGTATGAATGAGTGTTAAAGAGGTGGTATTTCAAATAGTTAGAAAATGTGTGTAAAAAAAGTGATTGATTTAATTAAATTCAGTTTTTTTAATGTATTTTAATGCATTAACACATCAAGTAGACAAATGTAGAGGAACAGTGTACGGCGGAATATCTAACCAGCTGATTTCTTCTGTGCACGGACTCCCACCATCAGGTTATTAACTGTTACAACCGCTGGAGCGTGGCTCTTATACAACCGCTGATTGATTTCCTCTTGTCGCACACAAACACAGGCCACAATTCCCCAGAGTTGTTATTGGAGAGGAAACACATCCAGACAGACACAATGCGCCAATTTGACAGGTTTAGTTTCGCACCTTTGCCCCGACAAAAACATCAAGCGAGTCTTTTTTTAAGACAGGATGTTTGTTGCTTTGATGGATTTTTTTTCCTCCTCGGGTCCAGACATGAAGAAATGTATGCAAATGAGTAATTTCATCTTGACAAGTGTCAGACTCATAAATGTGAAGTACTTCCTGTAAAAGTGATGAATATCAACAGTGGCAATACTTGTCCAGCAGGCTATATATATAGTATATAAATATATATATTTATATAGTAGAACTCGCTGCCTCCATCTCAAAATCCCAAAGGAAGTACAGTGAAGCCAAAACCCTTCTAGGCATGTCTGCCATCTGCTTCAAAATCCAGTCATGAAAGGCCCTGTGAGTGTGATGTTTTCATGTCGCCACAGCTTAAGGACATGTGACAATAGCGGAATGTTCTGTAAACATTTACTTGTGCTACAAATGTCCTTTTGTGACCGAATAAAAAGGTACCAGGAAGACAATTTAATTCTCGCCGACCTTCCTTTCCTAGTGTTTGTGACTGTTTCCACTATTGTCAATGTCATTCCACCTCTTCTGGTTTCATCGCTCCCATGGAGTTATCTTGGCTTTGACTCGGACCGATGCTTATAAACAAACCACCCCTGAGTAAAGTCTGTTTTCATCTCCATCCAGTAAAGTCCTATTGCTTTCTGATATGTCTGGGAATGCCAAATTTACTGAGGTCACCTATTTCCTGTGTAGCAATGTCAAAGACAAAGAACGGCGACTTTATACTTATTCTGTATAGCACCCACGACTGGCTTAAACACAGTGCTCTAAAGTAGTGGTTCCCCAACTTTTTAAAGTCATGTCCCCCTTCAGACATTTGACCTGAAGTCAAGCACCCCAAGTCCTGCACACTTCAAGGGGATCTGTTATGCTAATTTTTCGTCCCTCTGTATTGAGTTGTGGACTCCTATAGAGCAGTTACACACAATAACCAGCAGAGAAAGCGTTCTTCCAGAATCTACACCTATTCATCTGTATTCCTTTGGATTTCGTGGTCCCCCTGTGAAAACAGTTTGTTTTTGTGTATTCCACCCATCACCCATGTCTGGGAATGCCAAATTTACTGAGGTCACCTATTTCCTGTGTAGCAATGTCAAATACAAAGAACGGCGACTTTATACTTATTCTGTATAGCACCCACGACTGGCTTAAACACAGTGCTCTAAAGTAGTGGTTCCCAAACTTTTTAAAGTTACGTCCCCCTTCGGACATTTGACATGAAGTCATGCACCCCAAGTCCTGCACACTTCAAGGGGATCTGTTATGCTCATTTTTCGTCCCTTTGTATTGAGTTGTGGACTCCTATAGAGCAGTTACACACAATAACCAGTAGAGAAAGCGTTCTTCCAGAATCTACACCTATTCATCTGTATTCCTTTGGATTTCGTGGTCCCCCTGTGAAAACAGTTTGTTTTTGTGTATTCCACCCATCACCCATGTCTGGGAATGCCAAATTTACTGAGGTCACCTATTTCCTGTGTAGCAATGTCAAATACAAAGAACGGCGACTTTATACTTATTTTGTATAGCACCCACGACTGGCTAAAACACAGTGCTCTAAAGTAGTGGTTCCCAAACTTTTTAAAGTCATGTCCCCCTTCAGACATTTGACATGAAGTCATGCACACCCAAGTCCTGCACACTTCAAGGGGATCTGTTATGCTCATTTCTCGTCTCTTTGTATTGAGTTGTGGACTCCTATAGAGCAGCTACACACAATAACCAGAAAGCGTTCTTCCAGAATCTACACCTATTAATCTGTATTCCTTTGGATTTCGTGGTCCCCCTGTGAAAACGGTTTGCTTTTGTGTATTCCACCCATCACCCATGTCTGGGAATGCCAAATTTACTGAGGTCACCTATTTCCTGTGTAGCAATGTCAAATACAAAGAACGGCGACTTTATACTTATTCTGTATAGCACCCACAACTGGCTTAAACACAGTGCTCTAAAGTAGTGGTTCCCAAACTTTTTAAAGTTACGTCCCCCTTCGGACATTTGACATGAAGTCATGCACCCCAAGTCCTGCACACTTCAAGGGGATCTGTTATGCCCATTTTTCGTCCATTTGTATTGAGTTGTGGAATTCTATAGAGCAGTTACACACAATAACCAGCAGAGAAAGTGTTCTTCCAGAATCTGCACCTATTCATCTGTATTGCTTTGGATGTCGTGGTCCCCCTGTGAAAACGGTCTGTTTTAATGTATTCCACCCAAGACCCTTCTCCAGGCCCGCCTCTTCTCGCACTGTGAGTCGTTCACGCACACTTGTAATTTTGAGTGTTAGGTGCTATTTTTTTTTTATATTCAGATACTCCCTATGGCAATTGACGTACGCCTGGGGGTAGGTGTACCCCACTTTGGGAACCACTGCTTAATGCGTTCTATGTCAAATTGCAAAAGTGCAATCTGGATCGGATGTAGATAAAATTTAGTTTGACAGTACAGCTTCTGATGTGAATATTTATACATACATTCGTGAATAATTTGCACATTATAAATGTGAGGTAAAGTTTAATTGAAACAAGATTCTGATCACTTCAGGATGTCAGGTTTTCCATCCTATCATTATTTTGAAATTGTTCATTATAAATGAAATGTCAATGTCATGGTTGGAATTGTACTTGATGATAAAATTGATTAATTTAAAAAAATTAATTAATCTTAATAATTTCATCCTATATATTGGTGGGAAAAGGACACAAAAACCTGACAAGAATGTCATGGTTTTATCGAGTGGGTTATGATAATAACTGTAATTGCATCATGTAAAATAATTTGCAGTGGAAGTCATGATTGATGTGCTGTTTGCAAAAATATGCACACAATTTCTCCTATATAGATAATCTTGATAATCAAAACATTTTAAGCAAAACTAGCTCTAAAATAACGTCACTAACATCATGATTGTGTGGCTGGTCACCAAAAAAATAAAGGAATCATCCTGAAACCTACCCATAATTAAAATAACAATAAAAATCAGTTGACATCAGTCGTCCTCTATGGCTTAAATGTGGATAGGAGTTAATATAAAAATGTATAACACAGAACGCACGACTGTCCTGTCGCTTTTCCAACCACAAGTGATTGAATGTTAACGTCTTAGTTTCATAAATCGCAAACAAAGTGCTCTGAACAACACAAAGTGTCATCCATATGCACTGTATCGTTCCCATTTTGAGCAGATGATACTTTCTTAGCATATATTACACATGCATATTATCTCCACTAATCACAGTATTTGTGCGGCTGATTGCGGTGTTGCTCAAGACGGGACGAGCAGGGGGCTCTTTTGTGCCAGAGCTAATGATGTCCCTTTGTGATGGGTCCAGGCGCAAGGGCTGAGGACACCGGTATAGACTCAAGAAGAGCTGTTGTGTGCGGGTCTTAGTGTGACTGGCAGCTGGGGTAATCCGCCCTTTGTGTCTTCAGCAGGGCCCCACTGAGCTCCCCTGACAGGGACCGACGTTCTCGACTCCAGCAGACAGCCCAGATGGGCTGAATGACGCGGAGGGGTGGGAGGGTGGTGGGTTTAGCGTCAAGGATGGGGAGATGATAGTATGTCCAGAATAGGTGAAAGGATGGAGGACAAATTGTATAAATAAAAAAGAAAAAACAACGCTGTAATACCTGTGAGCATTTTTCGTTCATTCATTTTCTACCGCTTATCTATATTTTTTAAAACAACCCATGTAGATACAATATGCTAAGATGTTTTTTATTTATTTAAAGAAAAAAAAAACGCCTGCATTTCTGCTAAGTGTATTATTTGTATGAACTTTTGATCCTCACATTAGACTTTTTTAATATATCGAGTTAATATTTTTAACTATTACTGCGTTACTATTATTGATTTTACACTCATAATATTTTTACTTTACTATTGTAAAAATAAAACTTTTTCCCAACCTAATTCTGCAAAATGTGCAGCTTTATTCTTTCATGCATCTATTTTCCATGCCGCTTATCCTCACTAGGGTCGCGGGGTATGCTGGAGCCTATCCCAGCTGTCTTCAGGCAAGAGGCGGGGCACACCCTGGACTGGTCGCCAGCCAATCACAGGGCATATATAGACAAACAACCATTCACACTCACATTCATACCTATGGACAATTTGGACTCGCCAATTAACCTAGCATGTTTTTGGAATGTGGGAGGAAACCGGATGCACAGGGAGAACAGGCAAAGGGTGGGATTGAACTCGGGTCTCCTAGCTGTGAGGTCTGCACGCAAAACACTCGACCGTCGTGCAGCCCCGGAGCTTCCTCAATTTATGCAATTTTTCTCGAATATTATGACTTTCCTCTCTTAAAATGTCATCTTTACTCTTGTAAAATGCTTTTTTTCACTTTTGCTGTTCTTTTTTAAATACATTTTTAGAATGCAATTAAAAAAACAGCCGAGTGCTACACTTTGGACACCATTGTCCTAAAGAAACAAGGTCCACAACTCAGGCAAATGCCCCAACAAAAGGGACAAAAGGATCTTTTACAACAAGACGCCCCAAAATTGCAGCATCTAGCATGTAACTGTAGACCTATCGTTTGTTCGTAACATTTATTTCACAACATTGCAAGGTGTGTAACGCCACAGGAGCTTGGGGGTTCAAATCTCTGTTTGGACATCTCTGTGTGGATTTGGCATGGGTTTTCTCCGGCTTCCTTCCACATTCCAAAAATATGCATGTTGTCTGTACAGACCCTGCGAAAGGTGGGCAACCAGTTTAATGTGTACCCTTCCTTTTGCCCCAAGTCAACTAGAATAGGTTCCAAGAGAACCCAAACAGAAGTGAGTCGGATTGATACAAGGGTCTTGTACCAAGTTGAACATCATCTAAGATAATCAGCATCCAGTTCTAAAGTTTTCTAAAACACGATCTACTTACGCACAGATCTGAAAATAACCAGCTGTAAGATTAAAAAGGCAAGACGATGGCTGACATCCACAACCAAGAAAAAAAAAAAAAAGTGTCATAAAAGCCAAACTTTCCAGGGAGTTTCTGCTAGTTTCACACAAGTCATGTTGAGCCTGGTCTCAAGTGCCGCTTCACCAACATGATGAAATGGGCCTTTTAAGTGCTCTCGGAGGGGTCGACACTTCAAGGGCTCCTTAGAACCCTTACCACTGCCTTGTATCACCCCGGCGGATAAGTGGGAGAAAAGAGGGATAGGAGGCGACCAGAGCGAGGGCTCTAAAACAAAAAAAAAAAAATGTAAAAGAGTCATCTGGGCTGATATGAGCACAGAAACCCTCACAGAGCAAAACAAGAAACTTGAAATGAAAGAGCGTAGCGCCCAAAAAAAAAAAAGTGATCTGATCCTCTGATCAGATAAGATAAGAGCACAGTAAATTCACCCTGTGTTGCCAGAAGAGTTCAGGCATTTTCTTTTTCCAACTTACTGAATGTAGGACTAAGAGGAGGACCAGAAGAAGAAGCGAGAGCAATGAGAGCAGCATGAGCATGCCCACCAGCTTTTACTCAGGAAAGCCTAATGAGTTCCTGTGGGACGGGTGCTGCCTGTCAATCATCATCATTCTTCTGCAACTCTACGCCGAGGCGTCCTGCACATCCAGAACCAAGGGGCATGAAATAATTAAGAGATGGTCATGGCTGCTGTGGCGGAAAGGGAGGAAGTCACAGTTTGTCTCGCCGGCTTCAGTGAGCAGGGTACATTTAAAGTCTCAGGGTTGTTGGAAGTCATAGCCTTGGCAATTACAATTCAATGAGGCAACAGTGTTACGGCATCTTGCATAATATTTGCCAACAATGAAAAAGAAATGGCGAGGAGGGGGTTTTGAACGTGTGATGAAAAAGAAATGCCCGCTGATAAGCGCTGCTGTGGCTCTTTATTTCAAAACAAAGAAATAAAAGAGTAAAAGTGAATAAGCGTGAAGGAATACATAACGCTTAATGGTTCTTTCAAAAGAGGGGCGCTTGTCAGTCTACAAAGTCACCCCAAGCGTGCAAGGGTTGATCACATCGAGTTCACAACCAATTATCCTGAACCGCACCATCCGCATGAACCCAAACAAGGAACAGCGGCAGTGCTGGCTGGGGAAGCATCACAAAATGCCTGAAACAAAGCGGGAAGATTTAGGAACATCTGCATGTGAATGGATGGCGAGGGGGGGATTTATGTAATTGCTGGTGAGCGATGTCATAGAATTGGCAGGCTGTAAGGGGGAGGGATGGGTTTTCATGTTCTCATGGTAACGTGTTATGAGTTGTCTTCTTGGGTGAATCATGTGTCTATTGACAAAGGCGGGTGTGGTCTTGCTACACAGTGTATTATTGTGTACTATGATATGCTATAGTGGTGGGGCAAAATATTCATGATGTGTCATATTAATATACCTGCATCAAATAACGTTTCCACAAAACCTGTGAAGAACGATATTTGCCCAAGTGTGCATGCTTTTATACTTTATATTTTATTGTATGACATTTCTACTGTTCAGAAACATTCATTCATTCATTTTCTACCGCATTCTCTTTCCTCACGAGGGTCGCGGGGGTGCTGGAGCCAATCCCAACTGTCTTCAGGCGAGAGGCAGGGTACACACTGGACTGGTGGCCAGCCAATCACAGGGCACATATAGACAAACAACCATTCACACTCACATTCATACCTATGGACAATTTGGAGTCGCTAATTAACCTAGCATGTTTTTGGAATGTGGGAGGAAACCGGATGCACGGGGAGAACATGCAAAGGGTGGGATTAAACTCGGGTCTCCTAGCTGTGAGGTCTGCACGCTAAACACTAGACCAGGGGTGGGCAAACTACGGCCCGGGGGCCACATGCGGCCCACCAAGTGTTTGAATCCGGCCCGCCAGTTGCTTTTTCAGTATTTCAACTTTTAACATACAAACTGGCAACATGTCTTATTTAGTCATTTTTTTTTTAAATGTAAAATTTAGTGACATAGTTTGATGTTTAAAGTGCTCCTGAAAAAAGCCACATGAGAACATACAGCTACAATTAGACAAATCATTCAAGGAAAATGTGTGTGTTAAATACATGTTCTGGCCCCCTGGACAATTTTGTTAACTCAATGCGGCCCACGAGTCAAAATATTTGCCCACCCCTGCACTAGACCGTCGTGCAGCCCCGGATCTTCCTCAATTTATGCAATTTTTCTCCAACATTATGACTTTCCTCTCTTAAAATTCCATTTTTACTCTTGTAAAATGTTTTTTTTCACTTTTGCTGTTCTTTTTTAAATCAATCTTTAAAATGTAATAATAAAAAAAAACAGCCACGTGCCACACTTTGGACACCATTGTCCTAAAGAAACAATCACCAAACAACCAATCATAGGGCTGTTCAGAAACACTATCCAAAATTATTATCTTTATGTATGACGATCGATCCATTTTCTATGGCACTTGTCCTCGCTAGGGTTGCAAGGGTATGCTGGAGCCTATCCCAATTGACTTTGGGACTTTGGGCAGGGTACATCCTGGACATTTGCAGGGTGTTGGTGTATGTATGACTTTAAACATTGATATATTTAAGTAATTACACACATTATGAACAGAGTAAATGTAGACTTTGGCAGAAATGGGTCATTACATATGCTACATACAGTATATGCACTTAATTAGTCAAAATATCCAAATAAATCGGTCTACTATGTTTACCTGTTTACATGCACTATTCAATTTTAATTGAAGACCCCTGTTTTCGTGCATTCAAACATACTCAGTGTTGTGGTCCTTCATGGTCCTAAAGCCCAAGCTGAATAAGAAGCCAATGAGGCAAAAAGGTTAATGGATGTGTTTTACCCCCCTTGTGGCACCCACAAAAGATTCCTGACTGTTAGCAAACCTGCCTTCCGTTCCTCGACACAAAGTCAGTACAAACACCCGCGGACCAAGGTTAATAGCATGTCCATCTCTTAACAAAAACACTATATCCTCCACTTTGTGTAAACATTTGGCAGTAAAGACGAAATCGGTCTGTGCCAGGGGTGGCGGGATGGGCATCAGCCCATGGAGACAAGTGTGAGGCTGGAGACAACAGCCAAGGTTTGGGGCCACGAGGACCGGGTTAGGGCCAGGCAGACCTGGCCTGAGATTAGAGGCTCGGCGTGAAGACACTGGGGAGCTGCTCGATTCGTAGGCATCATGCCAAGCTGAGATTCCCTGCATTTCCTGCACTAACGACAACAAAACTGATGCTGCAGACATCACAAAAGACCCATTGGATACATTTTACACAAAGACCCAGACAAATTGCCCATCAGAACCATTGCAGAAGTACACAAAGCGTGCAATGGTTTCAAGTACAGGGTCCTTCTCAGGGAATTGAATCAATCGCACCTGGACTCTTCAGGTTGCCCAAGACTAAGCTAGCATAGGACAGCTCTTGTTTGAGAACTTGGCGCAAGATGCAGTGTATTTACCCCGTAATAGAGGTTTTGCTGTTTTGTGGTGTCACATGATGGCCCGCAGGACACTAGTTTGAGGCCCCCGCCTTGATATGAAAGTTTAATGTTAGTGCGACCCGCATGATATGGATGCTGTATGGTATCATGTACCCAGAAAAAAATATTACATTTGATTAATGTTCATGTTAAAGGTTAAATAACTGTTAATAGTTATCCTCCCTATCCGTGTGGAAGTGGTAAGTTTTTGGCTATTTAAGTTTAAAGGAAATAACTTGAAGGCTACCGTTTAGGTCGCTAGCTCTCTAGTTTGCGAGTTAGCATGTGTCTCAAGACCCTGCAGTTGCGCAATATGTTGTAAATAAAAAAAGTATAAATGTGACTATAGTCGTGTTTTGTCATGTCTACAGGGCTCTAATAATGCTTTGTTAATTTTAATCTGAAAAAAAAATTTGTCTACCCACCAACTATATGTGGTTTTTATTATTTGCCGTTTTATTATTATTATTATATTTATTTATTACTGATTGATTGATTTTCTTTATTCTTGATTTGTTTATTTATTTTTCATCTTATTTTGTGCAGAAAAATAAAAATTAAGATATTTGAGAACAGTGGAATGTTTTATCAGAGCTCTTATTGTAGAAAATGAGAACCAAAGCACTGAAAAAGTTTGTATATTTTTCCGTTTTTAATAAATGCGTTTTTTTTTTTTGTGGAAAACCTGATGCGGCCCAGCCTTGCCCAGACCCTAGCTCCAGTGGCCCCCAGGTAAATTGAGTTTGAGACCCCTGGGCTACATGATTGAATCTTTTAGATCGGGATGGAAAGACAGTGTTGTACCTGGGAAAAAGGTGGTACAACCACCCCTAGCAGACCCCCCCTCTGTTCAGAAATGGCTTCCCTCGCTCTGTCTGTGTTGTGACATGTGTCTGCTCAGTGGCTGCTTGCGTTAACCAATGTTCTGTCAGGACACGCTTCATCCTTGAGAGACTTGAGGGGTCCTATCTAGTCTGACTAGTGTTTGTCCCACCTAGTCTTTGAGTATTAACTGATGAAGCCTGCTCAGATGAGAGGTGAACCATCTTTTCAAACAACCCGAACAGTGATAGATTCAATGCCCTGAGAATACAATGACATGGACGAATAAGAAGTGTCCCCCTTATGTTACAGCTCTGATCCTATCTCCATGACAAAAAAATGATTTGTCCACTCCATTTGTCCCCCTTATTGGTGTCGGTGTCCTTGAACGAGAAGAGCTACACAGGACAAATACCAACTTTTATGAGTCGTGTGAAAGGGACTGAGAATAATTAGAATGCTACTCAGTAAAGTGCAGACATCGAGGAACCATTAACAAAAGTGGATTGTCTGTAGCCATAAGACGATGGGAGTGTACCATTTTTGATTATGGGGTGGAAGGGAATGTTTCGTGCATGAGTAATGAGTAATACATTCCTCTAACAACTGCAAAAATTTTGGTGTGGCATATTTTTTGTTTGTTTGTCCTTTTTGCTTATTATTCACTAGCCACGTTTACATGGACCCAAATATTCCAATTCCATTCGGGTTATTTGCTTTGTATACACCTCTTTCCGAAAGAAAAGTGCCAATCCGAATGAATATATAATCGGATTCACAGGGGTGGAATATTCCTTTCCCCAATCCGATTGAGGTATCTTGTATCCGCTCAATCGGAAAGTTGTCAGACTGCGTTCTTCTTCTGTTGTTTATTGGCGGTTGGCAAGCAGCTTTTTTGTGCATTAGCGCCATCTGTGGAACAGAATCTAAACCCTTCTATATGCCATTCACAAGTCCAGTTTTATTAAAAAAGAAAATACATATCTATATAAAACATGTGACGAGCTTAATTATAAAATATTAGCAAGATTGAACTTTTATCTTTTCCTGTTCCCGGGTGCGTTCTTTCAGCGAATGCTGAGATATGACGTAACACGCAGCTCGAGACGTTTTTTGATTAAAAAAAAGGCTGCTTTTAATAGATTAACATCACTCTAGTACAGGGGTCTCAAACACGCGGCCCGACACTAGTTTGAGGCCCCCGCCTTGATATGAAAGTTTAATGTTAGTGCGGCCCGCGCAAGTTTAATATGGATGCTGTATGGTATCATGTACCCAGAAAAAATTATTACGTTTGATTAATGTTCATGTTAAAGGTTAAATAACTGTTAATAGTTATCCTCCCTATCCGTGTGGAAGTGGTAAGTTTTTGGCTATTTAAGTTTAAAGGAAATAACTTGAAGGCTACCGTTTAGGTCGCTAGCTCTCTAGTTTGCGAGTTAGCATGTGTCTCAAGACCCTGCAGTTGCACAATATGTTGTAAATAAAAAGAGTATAAATGTGACTATAGTCATGTTTTGTCATGTCTACAGGGCTCTAATAATGCTTTGTTAATTTTAATCTGAAAAAAATAATTTGTCTACCCACCAACTATATGTGGTTTCTTAAGTTTTTATTATTTGCCGTTTTATTATTATTATTTATTCTTGATTTGTTTATTTATTTTTCATCTTATTTTGTGTAGAAAAATAAAAAGTAAGATATTTGAGAACAGTGGAATGTTTTATCAGAGCTTTTCTTGTAGAAAATTGGAACCAAAGCGAAGTTTTTTAATAAATGCGTTTTTTGTTTTTTTTTTGAAAACCTGATGCGGCCCAGTCTCACCCAGACCCGAGCTCCAGTGGCCCCCAAGTAAATTGAGTTTGAGACCACTGCTCTAGTACTTTTAATTAGAGATTGCTGCAGTGTTGGTCAATAATGTGTTGTGTTGACAGCAGGGTGGGCTCTTTTGGCAAACAGAAGCCAACTTTTCAACCAATCTCGGGGGCCACGTGCCAATCTTTTTTTTTTTTTGTGGGTCTCTGGAGGAATTTGGGAGCATCTCCTTAATGATGGTGGGATGGCAGTAGTGGCAGTGTGTGAGCCGAGGATGTGTAGGCGAGCGGCACAGCTCCACAGCACCTCATTAGGGTCCTGGACTGGCGAGTTTGGAGCCACATTAAAGCGCAGCCATGCCTTTCAACATGTGCCGGCTGGTCTCCCCTTTCGCTTTTCCTCAATTTTGGAGCACATTTCAAATGCGTTCACACATAGATCACATTAAAAGTGAGAGAAATCACTCGCTAAGACACTATTTTGGTTAAACCCTTGCAACTTAATGGTGTTTAACTTACTGTAGTGATGTTCTCAAATCAAATCCACTGAAAAATGTTTTGCTAAAAATGCTCAATCAATCAGTTAAGATATGGTCAGAAGAAGCTGATTAAACTGATCTGTCGTGCTGAAAGCAATCTTCACTGTTTGATGCTGGTGCTGATGTCGTCACACAGATAAATGGGTGTTCCTATGTTAAAATGCACACAATTATGTTGATTTCCCACTTTTTGCTAGGTTCCACTCTCCTCATTAGATGTCTGGGAAAAAGGAAAGTTTCAGGCTTTACAGAAAAATCATCCAATGTTCAAATCAAAAAGAAAAACAAAAACGTGACGCTCAAGAGGGAACACTAACAGCGGTGGCAGCGCCTTCTATCTGACTCTATAGCGGTGCTCTTTCTTGCAGGAGTGAAGCAGGGATCAAAATAATCCACTGGAGGCCTCCGCCTCTTCACACACACTTAAAAGAAGTGGCGGGATCTCCGCCCCCCCCCCCCCCCCCCCCCCCCCCACCCCCCTGTGAAGTCAAACTTCGGAGGTTTCGAGAGGTCAACCCCGTGCTTATCGCTGTCATATTGATGCAAGACCAGGCTCGGGATCAGCCATGCATCGTGGCCCCGTGTTCTCACCAGTTATTAGGGGCAGATTAGGCTGCTCCCCTTGTGATGATCATATTGCTGTGGGAATTACTGGATGGGAATGCTCTTGGTGTTTGTGAGACTGGGGTTAGATGTAAACAAGCAACCATAGCAGAGCCTTTTGGATGATAACAGGCTTCTCTTTTAAGTGCAGGAATCAATATCCCACATGATCATAAACACGCGAGCATGAGGGTGTGAAGCTCACTTGGAAAGGCGTATGCTGTGTGATATTAATGCACTTTAATTCAATTTAGCCTCCGCTGGGTAGACCATTGGGACATTTCATTGATGGTATACAGAAAGTCAGAGTCTTGCTAGTTAATGATGATATGTGAAGAACATCTGGCGCCATAACAAGCTCAGAACTTTGAAATTGAAAAAAATAAGTTTTCAGTGAGGTTTCATAGCTAGCTTATAAATCAAAGCGGCCACTTTGCTTTTTCTTTTGATTGTTTGGGATCTTTATCCTGAAAGAATAGTCTTGGAGAAGAACATGATAAAAGTTGAAGAATATTAACCTTAAGCTACGTGAAGCCTAGATCACAACTGATCTTACAGGATCCTACGACCAGCAAATTCGGTAATTTGGTAGACTGGACTGCGCCGAGATGGGCGTGACGGCGCACCAGGGGAGGTTGCACGTTTTCAGTTTTTCAACAATTTCGTGATGGAGCGCCAAAGGTGCGCTGAAAGCTCGCCAGACCGATGATCTATTCTTGGTGCAGGCGAAGCGTAACCTGCACAGTGGTAAATGAGCTGATGGGCGCACAGTTAATGATGATATGTGAAGAACATCTGGTGCCATAACAAGCTCAGAACTTTGAAATTAAAAAAAAAAAGTTTTCATAGAGATTTCATAGCTAGCTTATAAATCAAAGCGGCCACTTTGCTTTTTCTTTTGATTGTTTGGGATCTTTATCCTGAAAGAATGGTCTTGGAGAAGAACATGATAAAAGTAGAAGAATATAAACCTTAAGCTAGGTAAAGCCTAGATCACAACTGATCTTACGGGATCCTACGACCGGCAAATTCTGTAATTTGGTAGACTGGACTGCGCCGAGATGGGTTGCACATTTTCAGCTTTTCAACAATTTCGTGACAGAGCGCCAAAGGTGCGCTAAAAGCTCGCCAGACTGTCTATTCTTGGCGCAGGTGAAGCGCAACCTGCGCCGTGTTAAATTAGCTGACGGGCGCAGTATAGACACGTCACTAAAACCTCACAGGCAGGTTTTTCAGAATGTCACACAGATTTCACTGGTATGAACAATCACAGCAAACACCATTTAATGTAACCTGTCTGAACCAGCATGTACATTTTTGTATTAATTGTCCCATCACATCAGATCAAAGACATCATACATTATGGGAACTCAACCTGACGGCAGCTGAAAGTATGCACTGCCGGCTCTACACTGGGGCTAAGTCAATGCCCCCCCCTAAAGTTATAGAAGTGAAACTCCACCAGAAGAAACGCAAGTCAGATCCACTCATCGCTCATCTCTGTGTTGGATGCTTTGTCATAGCACAGATTGTCCCTCCCTCCCCTGCGCCTGACTGCGCTGGCGCAGCACAATGCAGGTGCATTGAATTGTTTTCTGTATTACAAACTACAAAAGTGTAATTGTAAAACATTTTTGGGAATTATTCCTTATGGGAAAAAAAGATTCCGTGAAAGAATAGTTTGGTTAAATTAAATTAATCACGCTACTCAAGGTTCCACTGTAATTCTAAAATGATTAATTTCTGTGGCGTGTTTAGCATAATAATAATGATAGATGAAACTAGCATATTAAAGAATATCAAAACAAAGAATAGTTCCTCAAAAATCTAATCCAGCAGAAGGGAAGGGGAGGAGGTTGCAAAAGGTTTTTCCTCTCAAGTGACTCCGTCACAAGTGTCACAGGCACTTATTTTTCCTCTTTTCACAGTATTTCAATTAACTTTGCATTCTACAACTCAAAAATGAATATTTGATCTTTTCCCTATCCTCCCCACGAACCTGTCACCAGCGGGCCTTTGATGCTGCGAGACGACCATTGTGTCTTCGTGGCACTGCGGGATACTGCGCATCAAGCTCCACTGTGAAGGAGAGAAGAGGAGAAGGTAAACACTGGTGTTCTGGTGACGCTATGAGGCTGCACTATACACACCGACTTCCGCTGTTGTGATTCTGTACGCAGCAATTATGTGCAATTTTGCATTATTTCTGTGTGAAAGTGTGTTTATGTTGTAATATTCAATCTTACTTCGCGGGAATTCACTTATCACAGATGGGTCTAGAACCAATTAACTGCGATAAATGAGGGATGTTGTGCATATTTGTAACAGTAAATATAACTAAAGACTGTATGGTTGGGTTTTTTTTGTGTGTCTCTCGCATGCTCATACAAGAGTGCGACTTCACAGCTGCGCTGGAGGTCTCCACAGTATCGACATGTGGAATTCCCCTCATCGAGATCAAATAGAAGGTGAGAGATATACGACTTAACGCTACCTTCCAATTAATACCGTACTTCACCTGGCTCCGTGAAAAGATGAAACGTGATCCGGCCGCAATGACTGACAGGTGGATAGAGGAAAAAGACAACAGTTTGTGGGATTGTGGGAAATCTCAGATTCATGCTCTGTGCATGATCAGCTCGCTCCGACAAGTGGGAAACAAGCAGGAAGTGAACAAATGCAACAGTTACTGATTGTAAAAGTACCAGATGGAGGGGTAGGATTTAATAAGCTTTGCTTCTTCCTACTCCTTTTGGACATGTGGAACTGTGAACTGATTATGGGATGCATTCAATTGTAATCTGATGCATGTTCAAATGAAATAAAACCATTACCATTACCATTACAAGTGAGCTAGATCAGTGGTTCCCATACTTTTTACAGTCACATACCCCTTCAGACATTTGACCTGAAGCCATGTACCCCCTACATTGATGTCTGATATTGTCTTATTGTTGTATGAGCAACAAGCGGTTGCCGTAGTAAATATCACATACTTTTAGGCTGTATGTGCATGTGATTTACAAGTGTCCCTGAATGCACCATTTTTAAAGAAGTCTGACAGCAGTTTGCTCGTTTTGATCCTACTTGTTGAGTATGAAGAGTATATTATCTGACTGGAATAATTCCATGATGCCACTATCCCCTTTTTAACAATATCTAAAATACAAAAATACAACAACCAGAAAAAAAGTCAAAGCTCCACTCATAGTGACAGATTTTCACCTGTGGGGATGAATTGGAACATCAATATAAAAGAAATTGTCAAGGTGAAATACTCTTAATGCACAAAATAATAATTCAAAGGTACTTATTTGTTGATATGATGCACACATAGCGAGGAACCACTTTTCGCTCCGTCTGTGGTCTCCTCCTTGCACTGTGAAGCGTTCAGGCGCATTCGTAAAAAAAAAGTGTTAGGCAGTAATTCATTCATTCATTCATTTTCTACCGCTTTTCCTCACGAGGGTCGCAGGGGTTGCTGGAGCCTATCCCAGCTGTCTTCGGGCGAGAGGCTGTCCACACCCTGGACTGGTCGCCAGCCAATCACAGGGCACATATAGACAAACAACCATTCACACTCACATTCATATCAATGGACAATTTGGAGTCGCTAATTAACCTAGCATGTTTTCGGAATGTGGGAGGAAACCGGAGTACCCGGAGAAAACCCACACATGCACGGGGAGAACATGCAAACTCCACACAGAGATGGCCGAGGGTGGAATTGAACCCTGGTCTCCTAGCTGTGAGGTCTGCGCACTGTTAGGCGGTAATTGTTTTTCATTTTTATTCACGTGCCCCTCATGGCAATTTTAGTTAGGTTGTCTCATAACATTAATAGTATTGTATCATTCATTACAGTGTTTTTTTAGTATTATTATTATCATTTTATCAAATTTTCTTGTATGCAAAGACAATATATATATATGACACTTTTACACTAAAATAGGTAAAATATGTCCAGTTGGACTGCTCGTGACCCCCAATATTTGCCCATTCTGCTCTATACTGTAGGGAAAAATAGAGAAAGCATTGACAAGCATGCCTGCATGGAAAAGAAAAGAGAAAATCGAGCACCCTAGTTAGTCATAATTGGCTAATTTTGTTGCTAAGGTCATGATAGCACTTAAAGCCTCTTTGGATGCTTTCCTGCAGAAATGCAACATGCAACACAGGCGGCCCTTTTGTGTGCCAGCGAACGCTGATGTGCTTTCTGTTTCCATGCCAACTCACTTTCATCTTTCATCTTTCTTACGAGCTCATCCTACGCTCGAGATGAATTAGGTTTGTTACAAATTCTTTTGAAGTGTGCACACACGACCCCTCCCCACACCACTACTATTTGCCGCCCCTCTACAGCGAAACAAAACAAAAACAGTGTCGGAGACATATATGTAAGGCAGTAATCTCACTCGTTTCAGCTCCTTTGCAAAGCAGTAGTACTATGGACGGGATATTTACACTTCATTTTTGTTTGGAAGACATACCTCAGGCCCTTACACCTCTTAGCTGCCATTTTCTGCAGCATGAGCGACTGCACCACCACACAATTCATTTCCATTATGGAGATGGTCATTGAGAGGGTTGCATTGAGGATTGGTAATGATCTTCAATTACACTGATGCTAGCTCCTGGGGGCTAAAAGGAAGGTGGGGGTCTCTCAAGGATCAAAGGTTTGGACCTGAAGAGGACTTCTCCTTCCTTGCAGAGCATTTACTCAAGATGCTCGGGTGAATTCTGCCTGAGGACACAAAAAGCCAATTTCCAGCCCTGGGGTACGTGTGCCAGTAATGGAGGTAGAAGGGAAATTGGAGAGTGGCTCCAGCCTTGGTCTATTGAGAGATCACTGATAAACACTTCAGCTCTTATTTTATTTTGATCTGGATGTAATTAGCTTAGGGCTCCCACTGTCAACAAAGTGGTGGACAGAGGAGAAAAGGGGTCATGATACTGTATAACGTAAGTGTTTTTGAGGGAGTATGCAGGTGGAATAAGATTGAATCCTAACCCATGAACTAAAAAGATAGATATATATTGTGATTGACATTTAAAAAGATGCGTCAAAAGGGTTAACCCTATGCATCAAAAAGAAAAGTGTTTTCCATCACTACAATGCATGAAAAGGTGAAGTGTGTCAAGTTAAAAGAAAGGTTCATTCATTCATTCATTCATTTTCTATCGCTTATCTTCACGAAGGTCGCAGAGGGTGCTGGAGCCTATGCCAGCTGCCTTTGGGCGAGAGGCGGGGTACACCCTGGACTGGTGGCCAGCCAATCACAGGGCACATATAGACAAACAACCATTCACACTCACATTCATACCTATGGACAATTTGGAGTCGCCAATTAACCTAGCATGTTTTTGGAATGTGGGAGGAAACCGGAGTACTCGGAGAAAGCCCACGCATGCACGGGGAGAACATGCAAACTCCACACAGAGATGGCCGAGGGTGGAATCGAACTTGGGTCTCCTACCTGTGAGGCCTGTGCGCTAACCACTCGATTGCCGTGTAGCCATCCGACCAAGACAAATGAAACTATGAAAATATTTTTGTATTTAGAGCACGAAAGATGCCGAATCACAGGGCACATATAGACAAACAACCATTCACACTCACATTCATACCTATAGACAATTTGGAGTCGCCAATTAGTACTCGGAGAAAACCCACGCATGCACGGGGAGAACATGCAAACTCCACACAGAGATGGCCGAGGGTGGGATTGAACCTCCTAGCTGTGAGGTCTGCGCGCTAACCATGCAGCTGTGCAGCTAAACGGAAAGGTTGAATATTAATAATTAACAACATTGCACAGCCATTTTAAGAAGAAACATTATTTAGATCAGGGGAACATGCAAGATGGTGTAAAAGAGTGATGTCCTTTGTCAAGCACGTATTGTTAACTACAATACTGTTGAAAAAGCCACTCATTAGGGCTTCATTCAGGCATGATGGATGCCACCTGCAA
This sequence comes from Doryrhamphus excisus, assembly GCF_037039965.1. NCBI lineage: Eukaryota > Metazoa > Chordata > Actinopteri > Syngnathiformes > Syngnathidae > Doryrhamphus > Doryrhamphus excisus. The sequence goes on from NC_136365.1 coordinate 17,166,506, forward strand.
CATTTCCACATACTCATCTGCCAGTTGACGCCCCTACACAAAAAAAGCACCCCAGATCATGACTGTTCCATGTGGAAAACCTCTCAGGTGGGATCCCCTTGTCATGCCAGTAACTTTTCTTCCACCTTGAATGTCTCATGCTCGGTGCTGTCATGCAAATACCAACAAGGCAATTGTGTGGCGTTGAAGGAGATAAAGCCTTTGAAGATGTTTTTTTTTCTTCTTAAAACCCTGAAATAATCATGCGGTCGAATCAGCTCGTCTATGAGGTGGCTGGATGATCCCTAAATAGTCTTTTTTTTTGTACATAGAAAAAGTTTATGAAAGACGGGAGCAAAGACAAAAGTGTTACATTTATATTTTTGTTGAGTGTATTTGTCCTTGGTGGCATCAAACACAATCCATGCTGGCTGGGTATTCTTTTGAAGTTCTCCCAATAAGAGACGACAAAACCACTTCACATCCCGTGTGAATCACAACACATTTTTCTCAAAAACAAGATGCCACTTTTGAACAATCGGAGATCAGAGCGAAAAAGGAAGGTGTGCAGGTCCAGGGTTCACCTCTTGGTGAAGAAAGGTATTGTGTGCTTTCAAACCTAAGACACATGTGGGTCAACTTAAAAAAAAAAAAACACAAACAAACAACTATGTGTCTGTCAGTTTGATGTTTGGCAGAGCTTGGTTATTATTGGAAACTGCTCTGTGATGTGCTCTCGCTTAGCTTATAATTATTTTCCCCATCAAATGCTGACAGCTTACGGACACGTGGGCAAAGCGTAAATATGACAAAGACGATACAAAGCTGCCGCTGCCACCAAGACACGTCAAACACACACGCACACACAAATAAAAAGAGATCCATGTAAACCAAGGAGAATCATGCTGTTAGAAGAGTCACTCGCTAAATGCTCGATTATGCAGTGTTGGTAATAAAGAAAATTTGACAGTAAAATTCCTTGGTCAGCCTTTCAAAACTGGGACGTGTGGTAATTTCCTTGATTGGACCACATTTTGAGGTTCAATTAATTCTGGTTTGATTTGGAATGCATTACGAGAAGACTGATTTATTTGGGTTAAGCTTCCGTCGTTGCCGCGCAGGACCATAAGGAGGCTTTAAGAGAATGACGTCTCATCGTACGGTGGAGAGAAAATATCCACGCTCATAAAAAAAAAAAGGCGTTAAAAGGAGCATGAAAGAGCCAAGGGTGATACTATAGCCCGACAACATTTGGTTAATTGGAGATTGGTCACGGCCTGTAATATTTGACTGTAATCTGAAAGGCCTGTGAAAGCAGGAGTGAGCGCTTGGCGAGGGGAGAGATCAGCACAAGCTGTGAGAAGCAGCCAGTGATAAGATTAAACCCATTCACATGCTGTAAATGAAAAAAATAAATGAGCAGCTCCTTGCTCCTCTTTATCTTCCTCATTGCTGTTTACATCCCCTTAGCCTCCTCTAGGTTGTTTTCATGCAAATAAAACCAAACAAGAGAGGCAACAACAAATGCAACAATAACCGGCAACATGCTGCAACATACATCCGATATGTTGTCGAATAGCAGCAGGAAGAAGCAGAGGCGGAGAAATAATAAATATCTGCTCTGGCCTTATTTGCTACCCCGTTCCTCAGCAGAACCAAACTGACTCATTATGAACTTCAAAGACATAGATAGGAGTTTTAATTAAGAGAAATGCTGCCGAGCTGTGTAGATAAGTAACCCCCCCCCCCTCTTCTAACCACCACAACCCCCTCAGCTCAGCCCCACCCCTCCTCGCTCCGACAACATCATTAGGGCAGCGCAGAGGCTGGTGGAACACAGCAGCCAACCGTCATCACACCCCACGACACCGAGCGCACCGCCTGGCTCGGTGCTGCTAATCCCGGCATCATGGGTTCTTTGTGCTGATGCGGAGTGACAACGTGCATGTTTCCGTGTAAATGCGCAAACAAACACAGGATTATTGAGCATCGGCAGTAGTAGGTACACGTCACTGCCGCTGGTCGTTAAAAGAGAGGAATGGCATCAAGAAAATGGTCTCAGTCAATTGTGAAGAGACCTTGAATAAAGTAGAAAACTGATCTCTTATTGAATGGTCTGAACTCCTGTTTCTATGCCATAGTTGTCTTGAGCAAATGATGCCGAAAGGAGTTGTACCATAACATCCATATCTGTGGATAATAGTTAAACCTTCCCAAAGCTGAAGTGCTACTTCTACCTTCTATAGATGGCAAACTAGTTGAGACCAGTACTCCCGGGTACTCCGGTTTCCTCCCACATTCCAAAAACATGCTAGGTTAATTGGCGACTCCAAATTGTCCATAAGTATGAATGTGAGTGTGAATGGTTGTTTGTCTATCTGTGCCTTGTGATTGGGCATCTTTCGTGCTCTAAATACAAAAATATTTTCATAGTTTCATTTGTCTTGGTCGGATGGCTGCACGGCGCCCGAGTGGTTAGCGCACAGGCCTCACAGGTAGGAGACCCAAGTTCGATTCCACCATCGGCCATCTCTGTGTGGAGTTTGCATGTTCTCCCCGTGCATGCGTGGGTTTTCTCCGGGTACTCCGGTTTCCTCCCACATTCCAAAAACATTGGCAAGTCCAAATTGTCCATAGGTATGAATGTGAGTGTGAATGGTTGTTTGTCTATATGTGCCCTGTGATTGGCTGGCGACCAGTCCAGGGTGAACCCCGCCTCTCGCCCGAAGACAGCTGGGATAGGCTCCAGCACCCCCGCAACCCTTGTGAGGATAAGCGTTAGAAAATTAATGAATGAATGGAAGAGGCTCCACGGTGGATGAATGATTAGCTCGCAGGCCACACAACTAGGAGAACCGGGTTTGATTCCTTCCTAGGGCATCTCTGTTTTCTCCAGGTACTCCGGTTTCCTCCCACATGCCAAAAACATGCTAGGTTAATTGGCGACTCCAAATTGTCCATAGCTATGAATGTGAGTGTGAATGGTTGTTTGTCTACATGTGCCCTGTGATTGGCTGGCCACCAGTCCAGGGTGTACCCCGCCTCTCGCCCGAAGACAGCTGGGATAGGCTCCAGCACCCCCCGTGACCCTCGTGAGGATAAGAGGTAGAAAATGAATGAATGAATGAACTAGTTGAGACTCAACAACAAACCTGCGGCGATCAATAAATAACCTGCATATTCCGTGTCCTGGCTTCGGATCGTTGCTAGTCATGTCAAGTGTGCCCCGTGAGAGGAGGAAGGAAAGATAAACATGTCATGACATTACTTAAAGTGCTTTCTGACACTTAATTAGCTCATTCTCAAAAGTCATCTTACATCAGACTACCTGCCTTGCCAAGGCAGGTGAGTTGAGCTACTGGCTCCTGTCTCATGTGGGTGCATATATAGTACCTGCCCCGGTAGACAGGGTGAGAGCTCTGCTCCGCCCACACACCCCCCTAGGCACCCTCGTCAGCAAAGATCAGTCGCAGTGAGAGAGAAATTTGCCCCCTTCAGGGAGGGCCCAATGTCAGAAAGATTAATTGCAGACAGCAGCACGCTGGGAGCGCACGGCGCTCCGAGGCGCAAATATATTCATCTGCGTACGGGCCAATCTCCTGCTCCCGGGCAGGATCCATCAGCATGTTGGATCCCACATGAACATCAAAACCCCCAGAGGTGCTGCTCTTTTGTCTCCAGGTAGTCCTGCCTGGCATTTTGCCCACCACATCCTGCTTTCATGTGGGCAGGGGAATTATCCTCCCTCTTCTGCGAGTGTGCTGTTGTGTTGGAGTGTGACGCCTTCACAGGTACTGGCTTTCATATGTGTTTTCCTTTCTGGCAGGCATCCAGATAGCCAGCCAGCTTCACAGGTGTCGATTCTCCCGGAGGCTTCCGAGCAAGGCAGCGCCGCGGACGAGACTGCAGCCAAGTGACTATTAGCAGAAGAGCCAGAGGACCATAACTCTCAAATGGCTGCGCTCTCAGTTAAGCAGTGAAGTGTCAGGAAGTGGTTTGACGTGTGCGTGAAGTGTGCATGTCTGTGCGCGCATATGTGGTTTAAATCACTCTGACTTTTTTTTTTCATGTACACCGCCAGCATGAGTCGAAATCCCAAAGAGATTTAACATGTGTTATGCGTGGCCGCATGTGTTTGCGTTTCTCCCTTGTTATGTTTTGTTTGTACAAGACAAAAAATTTACGTTACAAACCCTTGGTGCGCCTCCGTTGCTTATTTTTGGCCAAACATGACTGCTGTTTCCCACTCTTCAAAGAAGAGCGTATAAGACGTGGTTTTGCGGAGATCCCCACTGCAAATCCATCTTAAAAAGCTTTTCCATCCCACAAACTCTTTGCTGATCTGAAGCTGGAAGAGTCTCATAACTTTTCCCAACAAAAGATCATTAGAGATTTATCATAAGATGAACTGTGAGCTCATATTTGAGTGTCTACAATAGAAAGAACAAAATAACGAGAGTACGGAACTGTTCCGTATTGTTGACTGCAACCTTTCAGCGTCACATCTTAGCCACCCATCCATCCACCCATCAATCCACCCGCCCATCCATCCAGTCGCCCATCTATTCACCCATCACTCCATCCATTCACCCATCCTACTGGCAGCTGGCAGCACCCACCCATCCACCCACCCACCCATCCATCCATCCATTCACCCATCCATACACCCAGCTATCTATCCATCCATCCATCCATCCATCCATCCATCCATCCACTCATCTTACTGGCAACAGCAATCTATCCATCCACCCGTCCACCCATCCATCCATTCACCCATCCATACACCCAGCTATCTATCCATCCATCCATCCATCCACCACCACCCACCGACCCATCCATTCACCCATCCATCCAGTCACCCATCCACCCATCCCTCCGTCCACCCATCCATCCATCCATCCATTCACCCATCCATCAATCCCTCCATCTACCCATCCATTCATCCCTCCATCCACCCATCCATCCTCCATCCTACTGGCAGCTGGCAGCACCCATCCATCCACCCACCCATCCATCCACCCATCCATTCATCCCTCCATCCACCCATCTATCCGCCATCCTACTGGCAGCTGGCAGCAACCATCCATCCACCCACCAATCCATCCATTCACCCATCCATCCATCCCTCCATCCACCCATCCATCCATTCACCTATCCTTCCATCCACTCATCATCCATTCACCCATCCATTCATCCCTCCATCCACCCATCCATCCACCATCCTACTGGCAGCTGGCAGCACCCATCCATCCACCCACCCATCCATCCATCCATTCACCCATCCCTCCATCCACCATCCTACTGGCAGCTGGCAGCACCCATCCATCCACCTACCCATCCATCCATCCACCCACCCATCCATCCATCCATCCTTCCATCCATCCATCCGGCAGCTGGTACCTCAACTGAAGAGTACATAAATAAAGCCAAACCTGTAATTTAGCTAAAAAACACAAATACACATATCATACTAAACCACTTGGTGGAAACTGGGTTTCATACTTGAGATTCACCACAGCCGCCAAAGCCACTGCTGCTTCCGACACAGGAGATCACCTGCTGATCTCAAAATCTGATGCAGTGCATTGGTATCTATATATATATATTTCTCCAATGTCCAAGCCCCCAAAATAGGTGTGGGCCTGCAGGGCAGTCAACAGCTGGCCTCTGTTTCTGGTGGCAACAGCTGGATTCCGTGTGTTGATACTGGGCTGCAGATGGATGATAAGCAAGCGCAGTGCTCCCCCATGCTGGAATTGATCATTTGGTTGGGATAGGGATGTTTGTCGTAATTCTAAATCTGAAGAAATTGAAAAACATTAAAAAATTCTTGAATGAAAAATAAGCTGACATATGAATTTCCAAATAATGCAAGGCAGATGCATTCTCAATAACAAGTGATGATGGTGTGATTAAAAGACAAAAAAAAAATAGAGAAATCACTCATGATGCGAAAGAGCTGGATGCTTGATCACGCCATCGCTTAAAGTCAGTATATCTTCCAAAACAGAAATCCATTCTCCCACCCCTTGGTTGGCTTTGATGTGCAATGTCTGGGTCTTACATCAGACACTGGGGTCAATGCCTGAAAAGGCAAGTCAATTTTCAGGCAGACATCAGAAGGAGAGGCTTCTACTGCACAGGTAGAGCGTCCGTGAGAGCTCGGACCAGCGGCATAGCAACCTCATCATCTGTTAACTCAGATGGGAATAGACAGAAGAGACCGCTCGGACAAAGTGGGTTCATTGTTTCATTTCATTATGCAAGGCCATCTTACGATGCAAGACCACAAACAGTTGGGATCACTGGACCCGCCTGCCGGTAGTCATTAAGATTTGTTACATTCATTACATCATAAGCCCGCAAGATTGCTTCCTGGTATTGGCAATTTTGCTGCTATTGGTTCTCATGCCTGAATGCTAACTTATTTCCACAACTGTAGCAAGTCTTGTAGCAACTTTTTCATACCACTATCTACTGTATAAGTGGGCAGGTCTTCTGAAAGGAGGTCCAAAAACGTGACACAGAAAAACAAAATATAAAGTATAAATATGTAAAAATGCTATAAATGCATTTAACACACCTTAAATTATTACAAATGTGCTCCAAAATAGTGAGAGATCATCATATATACTGTATTGACAGAAATGTCCCTCATAGGGAAGCCATAGCTGTGATCAATGAAAACAAGTCTGACACACCTGACTTAAGATCCAACAGTGCAAAATGTAAATTCTTGTAATTTTTTCAACCGGTCTTAATATTTTGAGCAGGAGTGTATATACACACTGTATGTGGCAAACCTACATCAAATACAACCGCAGATGAAAGACAGAGACATGACATCGCCAACATCTCCTGAATCTGTCTTTACACGTAGTAGCGTTCATTAAGTTGAGTACCTGCGGACAGATAAACGCCCTCGAATTGGGGGATTTCTCTGGACTGTCTCAACTTGACTTCCAGTGTATATTTCCTCACATCCTGTACACACACTTTTTCAATATTTTTTTATTTTTTTTTACAATATGCTAGTTAAACACTATTTACGGCCAATGAAATATGCCTTTGATATGCTCACAGAAGTGATTTAGATCTGTATTTTTATCATTACTCACTCGTAACATAGCGCCCCCAAGCAGTCTATCTTATGAAGAGCCTTTTGGGGAGGAAACCACCTGCTTTGATTGATAGCCTGAACTGACAAAAAATGTAGCCGACCGGTGTGTAGGGCATGTCTGGCATGCTATTTGATTATTTATATTTCCTGTATTTCCTATAGGAACATTTGAAAAAGCGGGAGCTCAACCAGAGTCTCAGAATGGATTGCATTCCTACTAAATCCTACTAAATAACCATCCATGAAAATGGCTACTAACTGGTTATGTAATGTGATGCACAAGGGGTGGTGAGGAAGAAGGGATTACAAACGTTTGGTAAATGCACCCCATTTGTGAGGTTAGTTTCACAAAGCTTGTCATTCTGTTGCATTCGATACTGCAAAAAAGGTCAGTAAGGATAATTAATAATGGCGCCTACAGAGAACAGACTAACTCCTTATTTCTAAAATCATAATCTGATATAGGCGGCATGGCGGTCTAGTGGTTAGCGCGCAGACCTCACAGCTAGGAGACCAGGGTTCAATTCCCACCCTCGGCCATCTCTGTGTGCACGTGTGGGTTTTCTCCGGGTAATCCGGTTTCCTCCCACATTCCAAAAACATGCTAGGTTAATTGGCCACTCCAAATTGTCCATAGGTGTGAATGTGAGTGTGAATGGTTGTTTGTCTATATGTGCCCTGTCTATATGTGCTGGCGACCAGTCCAGGGTGTTCCTCACCCTCGTGAGGAAAAAGCGGTAGAAAATGAATGAATAATCTGATATAGTTAATCTTCATACAGCTAAATAAAGCATAAGGCTAAAAATAACCAATTAGCTAAAAATGTCATCCAATACTTCTCTACAAGAGAGGAGAAATATGATCTCAGAGAAGAACTACATTTGAAACACTTATATGCTAGGACTATGTTAAAAAGCCATAGCATTTCAGTATGTGGAATCAAAGTATGGAATGGATTGAGTAAGGACCTCAAACAATGCACAACGATGAGCCAATTCAAGAAACAATACAAGCAGTTGATGTTTGCTAAATACAAGGAAGAGTCTTGAACCAGTCATGATGTGCTATATATATCACTATATTGACAGTTGCTATGGTAACCATTATGTAATTGTATGGTCATATACCTCGTACTTCGGTACGAGGTACATTATAAAAAAAAAAAAAAAACTTAAACTGTATTATGGAAAGCAGGAAGTGAACAAATGAAACAGTTACTGATTGTAAAAATAAACTGTATTATGGAAAGCAGGATGTGAACAAATGTAACAGTTACTGCACTCAATTGTAATCTGATGAATGTTCAAATTAAATAAAACGATTACCATATAATGTACTGTATGTGCAATACGTCGTATATGTATATGTACGTATATGTTGATGTTACAGTAAGTTTGTATCCCCAAATTAGGAGCCAAATTTGTGTCTTGACCAAAAAAAGTAAGGAGAATGCTGGTTTAGAAGATGAATCTTGGTGTAAGGATATAAGTAAGTTATGCACTTTTCCCAGGTATAACTTTCAACTGACCTAAGAAAGTTATATATATACACAGTATTAACAACACATGTTGGCACACTCTGAGAGCTGCAGTCGAAATGCAGTTTGTCTATTATGGCTAGCACGCCCCCCCCCCCCCTCTTCTATTGTTTCACGGCTATCTTGACACCCACTCAGCAGTACAAAGGAACTCTGCAATGAACCCTGGGCCGTACGATCCTGCCACCGATAGACACAGCACTGCCATGAATTGCATTAAACTCCAAATTAAAGCAGGCACATCAAAAGGTCCTGTGAGGAAGCAGCATGGAGATGTGACAGGGCGAAGAGAGCAGAAAGAGGGGGGAAAAAAAAAAGTCCTGCCTAATTTACGCATTCCCCAAATGAGACAGAACCTAATCCAAATCAATATCTGTGAGTGGTAAAAGTGTTGTTACAATGCCGGTGTGGAACTTATTACCCCGAGATGAAAGCATCGAGCAAGATGAAATTATGTCTTTTAGAGTGCACCAAAAAAAAATAATTGACAAAGCTGGTGTACATTTTTGCCAACATCCAAATCAACCACATTTGAAGAAAGATCGGGTGCCTTTCTCAGCGTTTCAAGGCTGAAGCTTCGACAACACCTGACTGACAGCTCAAAGACCATTTCTCCAGCAGCCAAATCAAATAGATTAATTACAATAACATCAGTGAAGATACTTGACAACATTTTGACAGTAGCTACAAGACTTTCAGCTTTGTCTAGACACTAGTACATCCAGTTTTATTTCATGTACACCCGATCCAAAGCCCAAATGTACGTTTTTTTTTCCGTCAGTATCCGACAGGCTTTATCTATGTCCTCCATGTGCAGGGAAGAGACCGCTGGGATCATATTGTCTCTGCAGATAATCTCTATTTATTTTGCTGTCCAGGGTGGAAAATTTGCAACAAATCCCCTGAGGCTTTTCTGTAAGTGTTTTATCACTTCAAGATTCTCCTGAAGATATTGGAGCATGATTGGTGAATGGGAAAGACTCTGCGTGATGCTGTCTGCCTAATTCCCATGGCTTGTCCAGGAGCTGTTCAAACAACGCCCAGGGAGTCGCCGAGCACTCTCTTAAGTGTCTCTGCGGTTGTTGAAAACCAGATGAAGGGCAAAGAGGGATATTGGGACAGGAGAAGAGGAGTGTGTGTATGCGTGTCTGCCTGATTGCATCGGCACACAAGCGTGCCTTCAAAGCCTTCCCCTCCCCGCCGCCCAGTTCGGCCAGATAAGGGCCCCCCCTCACGCTGTGGTTCAGCTAGGGGACAGGAAAGACGCACGCAGGGGTCAATGGTAGTGCCATCTGCTCCACGTGTATAACAAATATTGTACATCAATAAGGTGTGTCGCTATCAAAACACTAAAACAGCATTCATTCATTTTCTACCGCTTATCCTCACAAAGGTCGCGGGAGTGCTGGAGCCTATTCCAGCTGTCTTCAGGCGAGAGGCGGGGTACACTCTGGACTGGTGGCCAGCCAATCACAGGGCACATATAAACAAACAACCATTCACACTCACATTCATACCTATGGACAATTTGGAGTCGCCAATTAACCTAGCATGTTTTTGGAATGTGGGAGGAAACCGGAGTACCCGGACAAAACCCACGCATGCACGGGGAGAACATGCAAACTCCACACAGAGATGGCCGAGGGTGGGATTTAACTCAGGTCTCTAGCTGTGAGGTTTGCGCGCTAACCACTAGACTGCCGTGCAGCCCGGAAATCATACATTCATTCATTTTCTACCTCTTTTTCCTCACGAGGGTTGCAGGGGGTGCTGGAGCCTATCCCGGCTGTCTTCAGGCGAGAGGCGGGGTACACTCTGGACTGGTGGCCAGCCAATCACAGGGCACATATAGACAAACAACCATTCACACTCACATTCATACCTATGGACAATTTGGAGTCGCCAATTAACCTAGCATGTTTTTGGAATGTGGGAGGAAACCGAAGTACCCGGAGAAAACCCGGGTACAAGGAGAACAAAAAAAGAGAGATGGCCGAGGGTGGAATTGAACCCTAGTCTCCTAGCTGTGAGGTCTGTGCGCTAACCACTTGACCATTAAGCATTTTAACTTTACTTTGGTTTTATTGCTCTGTGAGTGTATGTATGGTATACGCATGCAGGTAGACTATTTGTCCATTGATTCACAAGTGTCTGCGCTATTTATCATACATACAGTGGATATTCAAACAACCAAAGATCATACAACTCACAAAACTAAAAAAAAAAAATGGACAAAAATGCAAAACTATCATGATGCATCATTTTGTACAAGAGCTGAGCATCACACATCACTAAACCTCTGTTGAGTAAGTATAAAAGGATTAACTGTGCATGTGTAGGTCATCAACCTGTGACATGGCATTACTTTGACTTGCCACAACTGTGCAACAACAAAGACCTCTAACTCTTTATTTTAAGGATGGTGTTTCAGTCATTTGCTTTGTGGTGTTTTAAGATAAGCGTGCTACCTCCAACCCCACATCTCTCCATTCTAGACAACTATTCACACTCCCGCAACCTCTGACTGGTTTCCCAACCTCTTAAGAAGACACATCAAGCCGTGTCAGCACCTGCCGCAAAGGTCATATCAAGTTGCACACTGGGAGCAATGCTCATGCCTTGAGGTAGCGTTTCATCTTTTTCACCACATCTATACTTTCTATCTGTCATTAGCTTTTTTTTGCCTATCTAGATCACAATGATGACCTATGTTTAATAAAGAGGTTGAAACTTCACCTGGAAATGTGCTTTCCACTTTTACCTGAGCGGAGTTTTACATTGACCAAACTAAAGATGACAATTACTGTACAGTAAACCTCGGATATATCAGACTCGGATATATCGGAAATTCGCTCACAACGGACAGATAAAAAAACGATTTCCAATAAAAATTCCTTGCATATATCGGATTTTTTATAATGGATTTCGCCTATTTCGGACAAAATCTCCAGTCCCGTTCCAATTTCCCTCGCATATATCAGATGGCCGCATCGTGGCGCTCCGATTCGCTGAATCGTGACAGGCCGCTATACGACATCATTTGCAGCGTTGCCTGCGCCATCGGTTAAGATCACGTAGGCCTACGATATGCTAATCTTGTTGATGTCACTGGCTATTGTCTTTCTCCTGGCTCCAGATTTAGGACAAATATAAAAGTGAGTGAATGAGATCTTAACCTCACTATTGGAAATAACGTAGGCCTGACGGGCGTAACAGGGCCTAGCTTAATTAACAATTTGTTATGCTCGGAGTCCAATAAAGTTAAATTCTCATTACCTTACGTCTCTTTTCATTGCCCAGTCCAGGTACATTGGAAACATAGTCAAGGAAGTGCCTTTTTATAACGGATAAAATCCGACATTTTCCGGTATACGCATATAACGGATTTCGCTTATATCGGACAAAACCAGTGGAAACAATTGAATCCGATATATCCGAGGTTTACTGTATATCTGTAGTTACAATCATCTAATGGACAAACGGTTCACTTGCCAAGACAACAAAGAAATTAAGCTATATACAGTCATTATGCCGTCATAACAAAGTGATGAGTCAGTTCACGGGCAAATATGAGCTCCAATTGAAGTCTAAAAGGAGTGAAACTGCCATGTGGTTGCTTGTCAACGAGCCAAAGAAAACAAATCAGAATTTGCTCAAGAGTGAGAACAGTCATACAAAAGCTACCCTAATACCTGGTCAAACAAAACCAGAGATTAATGCCTTTCAGACTATAGTGTGTGAGGGCAGAATACGACTACAGGGCTTGCGGCTGACTAGTCATCTCTCTGGGTGGGAGAGGCTTTTCCCAGTAATCATACTTTGTTTGGGAAGAATCCACTTTGTATTAGAACTAATGGGAAACAAATGGTCTGAGCGTGTCTGCTCAAATTGAGGACATTCCTAATCCAAATCCACAACCTTCAGTAGGCGAGACAACTTTAAACCTCGTAAAGCCTCCAATTTGCTTTGGTGTGGCGGGATAATGACAAGGAAAGGTTGGAAGTTCCCGATCTGTCTCCTGGTACGGGCATGTAAAAGCCACAAGAATGACGAGGCAATATTATATACTCCAACACTAGGTGCATGGGTGAGACACATTGACGAGGGCTAATCATATCTCAAGGGACTGGAAGAGGAACAAATCAAAGGGAAGAAAACTAAGAAACCACATACAAAAGAGAACAATGAGTCTCTTTCATTGGGAGGTTGATGAAAATGAGACGGAAGAGGACGGAAGAAGGTGAAGTGTCAGCTTTCAGTGTGAAACAATGTCAAAAAAAGGTATTACGTGGCAATGTATCGCCAAGAGTCACTATACCGCAAATATTCAGGAATTGTTGACAAAATCAGTGACTATGTGCGCACATGCAAGGGGGTGGGGGGGGGGTGTATGGTGAAAGGGTGGGGCACTGAACTGGGGTCCCTCCAGCACAGACTTGAAAAGGCATTCTTTCATCATTGCTAATCTCCCAAACATAAACAGAACATGCACACGGTCGCGCTCCGACCAAAGGGGTTACCCTCCAATGACAGGATATGATGAGGGACCAAACATATAGTCAAGAAGACTATATGCGCTATGATGTGTTAACTGACTGTAGGAAATGACGTCTTCACTGTATTGATTAAAATCATGATGGAGATTCTCACATGCGAGATGGAGCTGCTATCTCTGCTGGCAATCTGTTTTATTAAAGTTGTTTGTGTTCTGCTTCTGAGAATGTGTGTGTGTTTATTACAGGAAGGGATGTGTATATGCGCTCCTGCACTGGTCAATCGGGCTACAGATCAGTGTGCTACTCGACATGCCCTTAACCTATAAGAATGTTATATTTCTTTATGGGTATAACAGATTCATAAATGCACGGTGTGGGCTGGGTTGACAAGTGGTACAGTTCTGTTCAATTCATCAGTTTGGATTGGTACCCAGCGATTCTGCTTGAATTTTATACTACTGGATGTCCAAGCGGATTGAAGAAGACTGCTTGTAATCCACCAAATAAGTAAACAGAAAGTACAATGCTGTGTATGATATATTCATACTCTTGTCTTTTTACTGTATGTCAAATGGACAGTAGCCTGTCCACCTCAACCCATCACAACTGTACCGAAGTGAACCACAATGACTGACAACCCAAAAATGCCACCAGCAGCACTAACAACACACCAAAAATCCACATCTAAAACTACTTGCAATAAAGTAGTGCCATAACCCAATGGCTCAATTGATCCGTTAGAGGAAAGCACAGAGCCATGGAGCTCTTTCACAAAGTGTTTGATTATTTTGTTGTGGCAAGTGGAATAGAAGACAGGATCATTGTAACCATTTTTTTTCAGTGTTATGAGCCCTACGACTTTCACTTTGCTTCTGAACATTTTACAGCCATAAAAAACAGGAAATAAAACAGAGAAATAGTAGATGTTTTGACAAAGTGTTTCTCTCCCAGGCCCTTTAAGGGTGAATCTGTTACCATGTTCACGCCTTATGCAAATTGTCTGAACACTGTGAATTTGGAGACACCCGAAGTGATGCATTGCCGAGCATCACATAAACATCACAGAAGAAATTTCTCAATGAAAGTGATTAAAGAAGGCCACCAATATCAGTGTATCCATGGGAATGGCTTCCAAAGAAACTCAACAGTTAAATGGAACCAGCAGTGGCAGCATCCAACATGATGGTCAAGATCCATGCTCTCGCTGCGGGAGAACTGGTCATCTGGGTTCTGGTCAAGTAATGTGAATAAATCAGAACCCTGTGAGAAGGCTCTGCTAGCTTCTGGACCAAAGTCCACTTGGAAGGACCTACAATGAATATGCAATTAAACACAAGATCAAAAGCATCATTATTGTCTCGTGCACTCTAAGGTTCCTGCACCATTGTCCGTTGTGATAGTCAGATACTGTGTTCAAAGCATATACGGGGCATCCAGTGTGTATTAAAAGGGATAACAGATGTGCTGGTCCAATGTAACAACAGGACTATGAAACTTGAAGTCTACATCACCAAGTCAAGAGGTAAGAAAAATATCCAATGGCTCGACACAACTTCACATTATTGAAGAAACATGAAGATTTTTTTTAAGATCTGAAAGATCAGATCTGATAGTCAGTCTCATGGTGGAAGTGAATTTAAAGACATGGCGTATTGGAGATGATAACAAGTGAATGGGCAGTCACATGAGCTACCCCATCAACACTCTTTTGGGACTGTTCCGGTACTGCAGACTACCCTTTGGCATCGCTTCAGCACCAGCTGTGTTCCAGCAACGATGGACCAAATTGTTAGTGGACTGTTTCTTGGATGACATTCAAGCCTTATGCATTATTTTAGCTGTTTGAAGATGAACTATATCAGCAAGTTTGAGTATTTGTGATTTTAGAAATAAGGAGTTAGTATGTTTTCTCTAGGCGGCATTATGAATTATCCTTACTGGCCTTTTTTGCAGTACATTTAGCGAGGATTGAAAATTGCTTTTATAGTTATTAGCCCATATTTCCACACAATAAGTAAGATATGGCAGAAGCAGAGAGCGATAAAGAGTGTGGAGTGATTTCTGATTGAGCAAAAAAATTGCTTTGTTCAATATTGAAATATTTCTGGCCACCTTATGTTGTATATTTGTAATATGAGGTTTCCAAAACTGCTGAAATCAAAATGTTTTATCAACTTTCATCTCAAATAACAGACACAGTGAGCCGCCGTGGTATAGGAGTTTGCATTCTGGACTTGGAATCTCAACTAGTAAGCATCATTGGTATTCGTCAGGAAGGGCATCCGGAATGTAAAGTGCTCAAGCCAAAATCAGTATACGGATAAAAAAAAAAAAAAACAGCTGTGGCGTCTCTGTAATCAGGAAAAAACAGAAAGAAAAAGAAAAAGAGGACTATTACAATTCACTCGACCAGTCACCTCGACTTCGTCACCATCAGGGGCTGCAGACTGCAGCATCACGCCGACTGACAGGAACTAAACGCTGGGAGCATATACTAAGCCCTGTGCTTGTACTTCTATCCTGGCTCCCTGTGAAACAATGGGTTAATTTTCAAGTCTTGCTGCTGGTTTTCAACTGCTTGCATGGACTGGCCTCATTGTACCTTTCTGAGCTCCTGCAGCCTCACTCCCCGGGTAGGACACTGATGTCTGCAGATAAATTGGTCTGTTCCCTGCTCTAGAGTCACCACTAGAGGGGACGGAGCCTTTTCTGTGGCTGTGCCAAAACTTTAGAACTAACTCCCTCTGCACATCAGAGCTGCACAAAACACTTAAAAACCTTGCTGATTTTTTCCCATTGGTGTTCAAAGATTAAGCAAGCACATTGATTTTTATTTTTTTTGTTTTTATGGTAATGGTTTTATTTATCATCAGATTACAATTGAATGCATCACATAATCAGTTCACAGTTCCACATGTCCAAAAGGAGTAGGAAGAAGCAAAGCTTATTAAATCCTACCCCTCCATCTGGTACTTTTACAATCAATAACTGTTACATTTGTTCACTTAAAGGGGCAGCTTAAAGGGGACTTATTATGCTAATTTTTCCACCTTTTGTATTGAATTGTGGACTCCTATAGAGCAGCTACACACAATAACCCGCACAGAAAACTTTTTAGATCTTCCAGAATCTGAACCTATTCTAGCTGTGCTTACTTGGATTTGTGCTTCCTGCCAATTAATTTATTTTACCCACGACCTGCCTGCAAAAACGCCAATACCGCTGTGATTGGTCACACGCCCAAAGTGCTTCCTGACTATGAACGGACCCCACTTCCTAATATAGTGGGTATAGGAGTTGATGATAACTGAATAAAGTCAAATTGAAAAGTGTTTAGAAGCTCCTGGCGGCTCATGCAAATCGTATTCAAGGGTCATAATGCGCGCAGAGTACAAATCCGCATCCATGTTGAAGAATAGACACTCAGGAATCAAGGTTCCGCTGGGTGGATGCCTCTTAGGCCTTCTTAGGGCTGACACGCTTAAGGTACCACTCCCCCACATATACACTACATCTGTTTTTAGGGGGGCATTGGAAAAGATAAGGCCAATGAGTTAATGCAGACATACTGCTGTAATCCAGTTTTTACCCCCCCCCCCCCCCCTTTAAACATCCCCCTGCCCCAAACAGCTTCCCCGTGCTTCTGCTGCATATCTGTGACAGATTAGGGCAGATCACCATGGATTACCTCCACCAGACACAATCTCTATACACTGCCCACAGACGCCCCCGTGGTACAACCTCCTGGAAGGGCGTTAGAGGAGGGTCGTATTTGAATATTAAATTGAATTGTTACATTTACTGACATACAGAGTTGGAGAAAGACATATCTACAAAAGTAAATTGCTGATCTTCTTTGCATGATTCTGTATGGTGCCACAAGGGGGGTAACCTGTCATTCCTTTGGGATGCTCCTGCAGGATTAATATAGGTCAGACCTTGTTGTTGCTGCGCTCTGCCTTTGATTGCTGGATAAAAAAGGTGCCTATATTTCTCCCTGCTAATGATCACTTTTTCTAAAACAGGGGCAACGCTCTGGAGCCCGAGCCAAATAACATCCTTATTCCTATATTTCTTTGTTGTGTTCTTCTCCAATTTGGCACAGCCTTGTGGTGAGTTGAGGTAAGACGGGAGAAAATGAAGGAAAAACTTTGAGAAAAGGGATTTAATCTCATGGATTTGATGAGCGTGTGAGATAAAGTGAAATTGATGGCTTGTCAGTCATAAATGTTGCTTTTGATCATCAAGTCATTATAAGTTTTTCATATTTAAACTTAATTTTAAACTTTTGGAGCCATTTTACATGGAGTTGATCGAGCCATAGAGCATATTTAACACATTTTCATCAGCAAAACAACTTTAGTTCAGTATTGAACAAAGCAAAATTTGTTCTCAATCAGAAATCACTCCACACTGTTTATCGCTCTCTGGTTCTACCATATCTTACTTATTGTGTGGAAATATGGGGTAATAACTATAAAAGCAATCTTCACTCGCTAAATGTACTGCAAAAAAGGTCAGTAAGGATAATTCATAATGCTGCCTACAGAGAACATACAAACTCCTTATTTCTAAAATCACAGATCACAAAACTTGCTGATATAGTTCATCTTCAAACAGCTAAAATAATGCATAAGGTTAAAAATAAGCAATTACCTAAAAATGTCATCCAATACTTCTCTACAAGAGAGGAGAAATATGATCTCAGGGAAGAACTACATTTGAAACAATGCTAGGGCTACGTTAAAAAGCCATAGCATTTCAGTATGTGGAATCAAACTATGGAATGGATTGAGTAAGGACCTCAAACAATGCACAACGATGAGCCAATTCAAGAAACAATACAAGCAGTTGATGTTTGCTAAATACAAGGATGAAGAGTCTTGAACCAGTCATGATGTGCTATATATATCACTATATTGATAGTTACTATGGTACCCATTATGTCATTGGATGCTCATATCACCTCGTACTTCTGTATGGGACAAACAATAAAAAATAATAATAAAAAAAAATAAAAATAAAAAACTTGAACTGTATGATGGAAAGCAGGAAGTGAACAAATGTAACAGTTACTGATTGTAAAAGTACCAGACGGAGGCGTAGGATTTAAAAAGTTTTGCTTCTTCCTACTCCTTTTGGACATGTGGAACTGATTATGTGATGCATTCAATTGTAATCTGATGAATGTTCAAATGAAATAAAACCATTATCATTATCATAGTTGTGTCTCCACTCGCCTGACAATTTTATCATAGCAATAATCAGCTCCAGGGTCAAACTATTACTGTATTTTCATCATCAAATGTTTGTTGCTTGAAAGAAAGCACTATTAGTTTAAGTTCCCCCTCTTCCAAATTGATACGACAGCAATTCATTTAAATTTGGGAGTCTGCTTTTTGTAGTTTTTTTGCTGCTTGATTAAAGATAAGTTAGCCTTTATAGTGTATAATTCAATTAGTTTGGATCTGATTTATTAGCACTCTTTCATTTGTGTGTGTATGCCTTGGAGGGAAGGTGTGTTAATGGAGCAGGTGTACTAGACAGGGGCTGGTGTACGTATGTATGTGTGTGAATGCTTGCAGGGGTTGGGGCGGGGTCGCAGACTAAGACCCCACCTGCATGGACTCATGACAAGCGGGGACCGGTGGGGGGATGCGGATGCTTAACGCATACTACAAAGGGCTGGTGGGGCGTGGTGCACAAACGCCATAACAGCACCAAAGTCCTATTGTTCTGTCTACGTTTCATCTGTCCTCCTTCTCTCCAAATATTTGGAGGAACGCTCTAAATAACATGCTGGTACTGAGAATACTGCTCGTGTATATTGTTGAAAGGAACTCGGGCAGTCACATTTTTTGGCTCTTCAAAAGACGCTTGCTTTGTTTTGTTTGGGTTTTGTTTGCTCCTGTATTTGAATCGTGTACCGGGATTTCGTGGATATCTCATTGTTCCAGAATTTGGGATTGTTGGACAGCGGAGCACCCACTGGCTCATTTATTTTTATTGCATCATGTGACTCATTGTAATTACAGCACTCAGGCTAAAATGAGGCCAGAATTTCCCACTGTCGCTATTGTCTTTCATGGTTCGATTTTAAACAGAATGCCGACTGTATACAGCCAGAGTGCTAATCTCATAGCCAATAAAAAGTGAAATAGTATGAAGTACAAACCTGCAGCTCTGAGTTCAAGCGTTAATCGTGTCATCACCAAGGGGGGATAAGCTCAGCATGAATCTCAGCAATGCTGCATTTCAGCATCATTTCCTAGGCACATTTGATGGCCCTTTCCTGGGGACCCAAACAGTGATTGGACCCTGAGGGTAACCCTGCGGCACGGCCCTGTTGCCAGGGCCTGAGTGACAGCTCTAATGAAGCCTGCCATCACAGGGCAAGGGACCACTGCGGAGCAGGCGAGGCGGGAACTTCAATCAGCTTACGTGACGTCCAAAGAGTTTTGATTTCTCAGCAGTGGTGAAGGGGTAAAAAAAAAAAAGGGGGGGGGAACCCCTGTGGGAGAAAGGCTTCTGCCTGCATGGCTTTGAATACTTCTCCATTTACTACATGTCAATTCTTGGTGCTGCAAGGAAGAGCGACATTGGGGGGGGTGTAGGGGTGGTGAATTTTTCATAAGTAAAAAGAAGAAAAAGGTCTACGATCCTACCCTTATGGGATTAGGTTTGGGTTTCATCTGAATGCAGAATTTGTCATTCTAGATGGCTGTGGCAGTTCTTTGACTATTAGTTGTTTATCAAGCACAGTTTAGTTGAAGGAGTGCAGCACTTTACTTGTGGAGAGAAAAACATGGCGGGGATCTGGGACTGAAGTTGTTTATCCTTCACTCTCCAAAGCAGGGTACAAAAGTAAACAAAAGCATTGGGTAAAAAAAAAACAGTCAAGATCGGCGAAGACCTTTTGTCTATCAAGAAGAGTACTTGTGAGGGATCCTAATTCCTAATTCATTCGAAAGGTGTTTGATAGGGATGAGGTCACGGTTCTCGAAATTCTTCATTTTCATGGACTTTACTAAAACAGAAAGTGTGTAAAGTTGGAATCACATATTGTAATTGTCCAAAAGGTCTTGGTTGAAATCAGGGGTCTCAAACTCAATTTATCTGGGGGCCACTGGAGCTAGGGTCTGGGTGAGGCTGGGCCGCATCAGGTTTAAAAACAAAAAAAAAAAAACGCATTTATTGAAAACAGAAAAAATTAAAAAACTGTTTTCAATGCTTTTGCTTCTGTTATACTCTACACTTTTTGAGTGCTTAGGTTCCGGTTTTCTCAAATATTTTAATTTTTATTTACTACACAAAATAAGATGAAAAAAAGAAAATCAATCAATCAGTAATAAATAAATAAATAAAATAATAAAACAGTAAATAAGAAAAACTTAAGTAACCACATATAGTTGGTGGGTAGAGAATTTTTTTTCAGATTCAAATTAACAGTATTAACCGTTATTTAACCTTTAACATGAACATTAATGAGCAAAATCACATCCATTTTGTCCGGTGTGCACACAGCTTTAAGCTGTCATTCCTGGGTACATGATACCATACCGCATCCATATCAAACTCACGCGGGCCACACTAACATTAAACTTTCATATCAAGGTGGGGGCCTCAAACTTGCACGAGTTTGAGACCCCTGGTTTAGATGAAGACTTGACATTCATGGGAGACATAAGAGATCCAATTCAAATTCAAAATTTAATCAGGGGAGTGTCCCCAAGACTGTCTTTTGGCCTGGTATTGTATAATTGTAAAATTCTAAATGCATCACAACCAATCATAGCTTTCTTATTGGATGGCAAGAGTACAGATGTAAAGGGGAAGAAGCAGATGAGTGAGACTAAAGCAATGAATGACTTGAATCATGACGTGGGCAATCCATCATGAAGTGCATCAGCAAAGGACCAAGTGCAATTTGAGGAAATGATCCTAAATCAAAACACTATGAAACAACATCCTAACATACATGTTAAACCCAGGACGTTATCGGTAATTGTTTACCTTGATTCTACTTGTTGTTTCTCAACACAAATGGAACTCGTCATTCCTTTAGGAACTCTGCATTGGATTTCAATTACTGTGTCCGTCCGTCCTTCCTTCCTTCCTTCCTTCCTTCCTTATCCAACCCTGCATCTGTCTCTCTCACACCAACTACACTCATGTTATTGAACTAAAAAAAATGCACAGAAGGGGAAACAAACTCAATAATTATTATACAGTGGAACCTCATTAGTTTGTGAATGTTTTCAGTTTATGTAAAACATTTACCTTGGTTGAAGTACACTTCCCAGTTATCAACAATACCACACAGGTCATATTGTTAATATACTACTTGAGTCCAACTTTGTTTGTAATCAATTTTTAACCACAATGAAGTAAAAAAAAAAACGTTGCATGCCAATACGTATTTATTTTCTGCATGTAAAAGTAAAACTATTTTTAAAAAGTGTTTTGTTTGAACATATTTGGGTGTCCGGCAAGAGTTGAATTGTATTATATCTTCATTCATTCATTTTCTACCGCTTATCCTCATGAGGGTAGCGGGGGGTGCTGGAGCCTATCCCAGCTGTCTTCTGGTGAGAGGTGGGGTACACCCTGGATTGGTGGCCAGCCAATCACAGGGCACATATAGACAAACAACCATTCACACTCACATTCATACCTATGGACAATTTGGAGTCGTCAATTAACCTAGCATGTTTTTGGAATGTGGGAGGAAACCGGAGTACCTGGAGAAAACCCACGCATGCAAACTAGGTATTGGAATTGAACCCTGGTCTCCTAGCTGTGAGGTCTAGGTGCTAACCACTCGCCACCATGCATCCCCTGAAAAGAAACATTCATTCATTCATTCATTTTCTACCGCTTTTCCTCACAAGGGTTGCGGGGGTGCTGGAGCCTATCCCAGCTGTCTTCTGGCGAGAGGTGGGGTACACCCTGGACTGGTGGCCAGCCAATCACAGGGCACATATAGACAAACAACCATTCATTCATTCATTTTCTACCGCTTTTTCCTCACGAGGGTCGCGGGGGTGCTGGAGCCTATCCCAGCTGTCTTCGGGCAAGAGGCGGGGTACACCCTGGACTGGTCGCCAGCCAATCACAGGGCACATATAGACAAACAACCATTCACACTCACATTCATACCTATGGACAATTTGGAGTCGCCAATTAACCTAGCATGTTTTTGGAATGTGGGAGGAAACCGGAGTACCCCGAGAAAACCCACACATGCACGGGGAGAACATGCAAACTCCACACAGAGACGGCCGAGGGCGGGAACCGACCCCGGTCTCCTAGCTGTGAGGTCTGCGCGCTAACCACTAGACCGCCGTGCCGCCCCTAGACAAACAACCATTCACACTAAAATTCATAGCTATGGACAATTTGGAGTCGTCAATTAACCTAGCATGTTTTTGGAATGTGGGAGGAAACCGGAGTACCCGGAGAAAACCCACGCATGCACGGGGAGAACATGCAAACTCCACACAGAGATGGTCGAGGGGGTGATTGAACTTGGGTTTCCTAGCTGTGAGGCTAATTATATCTTAAGGGAAAAATGTATTTGGTTAGAATATGTTAGGGTTTGAGTCGGATCTTCCGGAACGGATTAATTAAACTAACTGTAAATGTACTTGTAGTTGGTTTGTGGTGATCATTTTTTTTCATTAGCTGGACTGCATTTGCATTCCCTGATCATGTTAGGACTAACTCACAAGCGAGCGAGCTTTTTTTTAAACCACATACATCACTTGGGCCTCCCTGCGACTGGAGGAGCGTTGAACAGCAGCCGACCCCCAGAAGACTCATTGCCACTTTGTTCTATTATTCACCATCTCTGGCTTTAGAACTCTCTGGCATCTCCATGGGGGTTGCAGTGGAGGATTCTGATGGGAAGGCTCGCGTGCCGCCGAGAGTCTGTTTACTCCCCGGCTTGGACCGCATAGTCCACTGGCGTGTACAACCACTCCCTGCGCTCACATGCTCACACGAGTGCCATCAAAAATGAATCGAAACAGATTGGTGCCAGCCATTTGTTAATCGCATGCTCTCTGGCATGTTTTTGGAAACTACTTTCTAAATGAGAAGTCGGACATTTCTGAGGGCAGTCTATGACAACTATGACTCAGAAAAACAAATGACTCGGCCTGCACTGTTGTTCTTCTCACTCAGCATGCAACTTTCCGTCGTCACCAGTGTGACACAGTCAGAGAACCGACTCAGAATGCTCATTTGTACCAGCATAAATAGTTATTTGAAAGATAAAAGCAAACATGTTTGTTTTTTTGTTTGTGTTTTTTAAGACGGTCTCGACTCCCCAAAGGCATTTAGAGCACTTTGGTAATAAGGCGAAGGGTTTAGCAGCACTGTAGTGGGGAAGCGTAGAGGATGCTTTGATGTGCTCTTAGATGAAGCGATGTCTACAAAAATACATGCAGCTCAACTAGACGGGCTCCTCTCAGCTGGCCCGTCCTCTCTGGTCCCAAACCAGCATGAAAGACAGCAGCGGGAGGCTTGTATGGACCTTGTCAACAGCTTCACATAAACATTCCCCTGCAGAAACGCCAACCGGGGAGATTTTTTTTTAATATGATCTTGTCTGTACGAACTTAGAAATGTCCCCCAACGCAACAAGCTAAACTTTTTAAAAACTGAGCTTTGATAAACTGCTGTGTTTTAAAGAGATTTGTCAAGTAGGCAACTCTTGGAAGTACTGCCCCAGGGACTGACACTGTGTCAGTGAGCTACAGAAAACTTTTGGTTGCAGCATGTTATGGTAATTTCAGTGTTCAGATATGTAATATTATCATAATACGGCAGGTACAATCGGTTAAAAAAAATACCTAGTACCAATAACAGTGTGACTACTGTGATTCATTCATTGAATGTTTCATGAAATGATGCATGAATAATCTCATGCAAACAAAGCATGTTAGTGCACATTAGTAGCCTGCAGAGCTGCAAACACACAAGCCAGCTGGCGATCGGATACTGACCTCTACTGGCAGCCTGGGTAATACTGCAGTACTTGCAGGCAGCACTATTTATTCCATGCATATTTCGACACGGAGTACAGCCACCTCATACCAGTATGTCATACTGATGCTGATGCTGATTAGAAAACATGATTATTAGGCCTATTTTAAGGGGGCTTCAGTCCCCCTAAAATGCTCTTAAGACCCCCTAAATAATTTGATATTTTTTATAGCTTTTTTTTAATTTTAATTTTTTTTTTTTAACAACAAAAGAATCTTTGACAAATTTCATATAATAGGACAAAAGCAGGCTAATAAGCAAGCTAATAAGCAGGCTAATACTAGCCTACTAGTAGTAGTAATAATCATTCATTCATTCATTCATAAATGTTCTACCGCTTTTTCCTCACGAGGGTCGCGGGGGTGCTGGAGCCTATCCCAGCTAGTAGTAATAATCAGAATAATAATAATAATGATGGCCTATTTTGAGGGGGCTTCAGCCCCCCTAAAATGTTCTTAAGACCCCCTAAATAATTTCATTCATTCATTCATTTTCTACTGCTTTTCCTCACGAGGGTCACGGGGGTGCTGGAGCCTATCCCAGCCAGTAGTAATAATCAGAATAATAATAATGGCCTATTTTAAGGGGGCTTCAGTCCCCCTAAAATGTTCTTAAGACCCCCTAAATAATTTGATATTTTTTATAGATTTTTTTTATGTTATTTATTTTATTTTTTTAACAAAGAAAATCTCTGTCAAATTTCATATAATAGGGCAAAAGCAGGCTAATATGCAAGCCAATAAACAGGCTAATACTAGCCTACTACTAGTAGTAATAATCAGAAGAAGAAGAATGATGATAGTAATAATAATAATAGGCTAATTAATAATATAATAATGATTATTATATAATTGATTACTGTCCACTGGACAGAATGGTTGCAGAGCTTGAGCAGCGGTTTTGCAGTGTAGATTGTGTGTACTTATGTACATTTAATGGTGGCCTAAAATAATTGAGTATCTCTACTAAATCTGTCCAAAAGTGGGAAAGTTATATCCCAGTTCTTGTTTGTTATTTGTTTATTGGATTTTTTTGAATGTCTACTACATTCATTCATATCATGTGCATCTCCAAGGGGCTAAGCCTCCCCTGTCCTCAGAACCTAGTGACGCCCTTGGTGTGCCTTAGGAGGGTCACAAACAACTTGAGCGGGGGTAAGACTTAATTTTCCTCTATTTTCTCAGGAAGCTCCCAGGAAACGTTTCAAATGCAAATGTTGGCAGGGATACTACTTGTTTGCATCCAGCAGAGGCGCTGCTGAGTCAGTCTAAACTAGTTTTCTGTCAAAAGAAGCTATGGGGAGCTGTGCTACAACCATGCAGACTTCCATTATTGCACAAGTTCACCCAAACAATCAGGTCAGTATGATGCATACTATGAAAAATAACAATTATTGATCATAATTGTTTAAAGTCAAATGACCATTCCTGGTAACTACATAAATCTCTGATAGAAGTCTCTTACAATGAGATTTGATATATTATATAATGCAGTGTATGTCTATTAGTGACAGCATATAGTATATTGAATATGATACAAACAGTCATTATATTGCTACATCATTCCTACACTGCAAAGGAAGGCCTTGTTAAGTAGCCACAATTCAAACACAACACACGCCATGCTCAATTAACACTGCGGGTCCAAGAATGTGAATTATATATGGATGAATAATTAATAAATAATAACAAAGAGGGCTCAGGGGAGACACAGCTTGGTCAATTAGGAGAGAAATGAAGGCGAGCGGAGGAGGTTCAACAGCTGATCAGATCATGTTGTCTTATCATTATCAGGGCCCGTCAGACACAATTACCTCACTGCAGCGCTACCCGCCACTTCAAACGGAAGACGGTCTTGGAATGGAAGATACTTTGGACACTCTCTCTTACCTCTGCATCTCAAATACGTCACCTCCTAATCACACAATCTAACGACAGTCATAATGGTTACTTTAAATCACACTAAAGGAGGTGATAGCAGGGGTGTCAAGAGGCATGCAGTAACTGTATGGCTGACAAAAGGGCTCACTCTGTTCATGCCATTGTTGTATGAAACAAACATGCTAATGTGCTGAAAATTTCTTCACCACTTGGTGATACTTTGATAAAGACAACATAATGGAGAAGAAATTAAACATGTACAGGTGTATGTACACACTAAGGTGCAAAGAAAATGTTATATTTTACACTTTAACATTTTTGCATTATTAAATCCCACCCCAGTCTTTCAAAAATAACAATGAGATACTTGGGTACAATGAAATAAAAAGCTGCATCCTTATTTTTTTTTTCTTTTCCAGCAATACCTCAAGCACATTTAAGAGGATTGTCAATAGCAAATATGGTAGTACCACAAGAGTAGAAAATAATGTGCAACAAGACCATTACCTTGAATCTGCTCATAATAATAATAATAATATGTGTTGCATAAAAGCCAATCTTTCATCATCATTACGGTTCTCCCAGAAAGTTTATTTGAATTATAAATTGTGTACCTTAAGAGTGCTTGATTTTAGGGTTCTACTATAATTAAAATATTGGAATTTCAGCCAAATTAACTTTGCATTTTGACAATGAGCTGTAATGTAACCAAATCAGAATCAAATCAAAATCCATGTTTATAAATCAATGTAGCATGCATTGTTACTGTGCAAGTAGCAGAAACCATTAAAATAGCATTTCACTGATTTAACTCATTGTGTGGGTTATACATTATTATTTCAATGGCACTGCATGAGCACAGGGTGGCAGTATAGCCACAAGTTCCTACTCTACTGTACTTTTAAATTGCACATTGATGCTTGTCTGTCAAGCTGTCATGGACAAATTAATGTAACTTACTTAGTCACATGAATATGTCAAAGTAAAACTAACTCGTGCATCCACCGTAACTAACTTTGCACTTTCTATGCACAGAGGCCGTGATAAAGCCAACTCATTAGAAAGAAATGCTTGCCATAAATAACTTGTCTGAGCTAGACCAAGGCCGCCTTCCTCAGACAGCCGTTGGCCAATGAGCTGAATAAATCTGACATCCTGTCTGAAATTCAATAAAGGGCTTGCCTCTGGAAGAGCTGGTGCTCACATTCAAAATGTTGTTGCTGATTCTCTTAGTTTAGTCACGCATTAACTTTGCTCTAAATGACTAAAAAAAAAAACATTAAGGAACTTCCAAAACAAAAAAGAGAGAAAAAAAAAAGTAACCTGCTTGCCATAGCATATCGATTGGCTCCAACGTTTCCCTTGTCTCTCCCAGTCTTCTCTGTGGGAGTATTGATGACTCTGCACTCACTGGCTTCACTCCTCTAGCATGTAGGCTGCAAGAACAGGAACGGGCACAGGGAGTGAGATAAATGAACTGTTGTTCAGAATTACACCACCTCTTGAAGCAACTATGAAGTACAAAACATGTATCATCTAAACTGTACACACAAAGACTTAATGGTTCAATTGCGTGACCCAGCAATCCATTTTCTATACTGCTTATCCTCATTAGGGTCGCGGGGGTATGCTGGAGCCTATCCCAGCCTTCTTCTGGGCACCCTCGACTGGTCGCCAGCCAAATCACACTCAAATTCATACCTATGGACAATTTGGAGTAGCCAATTAACCTAGCATGTTTTTGGGAAGAAACCAGAGTACACGGAGTAACCCACACAAGTACGGGGAGAACATACAAACTTCCAACCCATCTTCCTGATATCCTGACTGTGTGGCCAACATGCTAACCACTCAGTCAAATGTGTGACACTTTCTCCCAATTAGTCACTTTTAACTTGCTGCTTCATAATTAGTTTGCCGTGAGTGAGATTAGCAAATTACACCGGCACTGACTGCAGTAGTGAAGTTTTATTGATTAAAATTGAAGCAAAAAGTCCTGGAAGGTTTGTGAGGGCGGAAAGGGAAATGGGTCATCAATCAAACTGATTAAATGTAATGATGCAGAGGCCAATGCCGTTTTCCACCTCTCGTTAATTTGCACTGAGGTGGAAGGAAATACTTGGATGTAACATTTTGCCTTCGTGCAAAATAAGATTGTGTTCTAATGCAACAAGTGACTAACTAACTTTGGGTGGTGGTTAAAATAATTGCCCAAAGCAGCAGCAGAAACCCAAAAACCGGCTTCACGGAACTCCTCTCACATACAAATTTTCTCCTGATGGTACCAGTCAGCTGCTTCCGGAGTCCTATGGGCCAAAAAGACCCGACAGGACTCCTTCAGCTTGACGGCATCCCTCACCGCTTATGTCCACCAACGGGTTCTAGGATTAGCACCACGACGCATTCCGCAAGACTGAAATCCCTGTTGTAGGCTCACACTGCCTCCATGCAGGGCAACTCTGTCTCCAGAGCCCTACCAGGGCTATAGAAGGCCCTGACAACTTAGCTTCTAAGATCAATGGGGCACATTCCTCTACTGTAATAGCTCAGACAGCATGCACATATGTCCATTTTTTTTTTTTAAGTTGTGAAATTTGGGCTGCATGGCGGTTGTGTGGTTAGTGTGCAGACCTCACAGCTAGGAGACCAGGGTTCAATTCCACTCTCGGCCATCTCTGTGTGGAGTTTGCATGTTCTCCTCCTGCATGCATGGATTTTCTCCGGTACTCCGGTTTCCTCCCACATTCTAAAAACATGCTAGGTTAATTGGCGACTCCAAACTGTCCATCGTTATGAATGTGAGTGTGAATGGTTGTTTGTCTATATGTGCCCTGTGATTAGCTGGCCACCAGACCCTTGTGAGGAAAAGCGGTAGAAAATGAATGAATGGATGAAGTTGTGAAATTTTTTAAAAATTGTTGGTGAAGGATACTAAAATAAAGCTAGTGTGTAAAAGTATATTTACATTCAGGATCAACAGGTAACATTCAAGAGATGGTAGTGTTTTCAGTTTAATTATTAAAAGTGTGACAACAAAACACTGTGAACACACTAGAAAAATGCTAGCATTATTGGCTATAATGTCTAACACAAAGTGACTATATATATAACAGTCTCTTTTTAAGGTTTCCTTTCACTAATAATAATAAAATACTCACCGTGTTAACTGTAGCCAAGCTGGCTAGCTAGCTAGCTGTTAGCTAGCAATTAGCACACCGTCGAATCCGGAGTGACGCGGAAGTGACATCACTGAAGCGCGGTCTCTCATTTTTTTTCTCTTTTGCCGCTCCTGTAGGTGGTTTTATGCAAAAAGGGAGGGTGGGGGGGGGGGGGGGGTTCTGGCTGGCTAAAGAGGAAATGCGACTCACACTGGGCTGTGCCTCCTATCCCGCTGTTGACGAGCCTTCTGTACCTGATGCGCTGACTTCTGTTGTTTCTACACATTGTTAGCCACTTTTCAGAGTTCAGAGCAACGTATTACAGGGTTGTGTTTCGACCAGAATGGTGTGAAATAGACTGCTAAATACGGGGCGGTGCCTGAACATGGCTTCGACGCGGATAGTCGGCAAAGTTGCTGGAAGACTTTTGGGAAGTCTTCGTGTTTGTCGCCCCGCTTTAAAGGGGCCTCGTCCGGCTACATTTCTTCACAAGGTAAATGAATCTTTCTTGAACTATTCGTCACGATTCTACACTTCTTTTTAAACTCAAATGCGTTAGTTGTGTCACTTTTTTTCGCACGGAAAAATAAATGTATTGTCCTTTAATGACTAAGAATGTCGTGGAATTCCCTTGTTAAAAGCAAAAATAGTGCGTTTGGAAGTTGTAACTTGAGTTAGCGACAAGCCAATTTTCATCTCAAGTACACTTCTTGACTGGGAAAAAATAACATCAGTCTGAGATCTTCTAGGGACCGTCTGAAAATGTAAGATAATGGGAAGAACTAAATTAACCCAAAATATTAACAAGGATAATTTAATTGGGGTGTAATTCGAGTCATTTTTGATGTGACTAGAATAGTTATAAATACACAGCGAACATTTATTTTTGGAAGCCGTGCAGTACGGGAAGTATTTCTCTTTGCTTGTTGACAGTCCCTGCATAGTAGGGATAAACCAATTGTTTGACAAGCATGTGGACTTCTGCTGTGATGGAGCAGAATTTGTAGACGTGCATCAATAGTTCTGCCTTGCCAATGTACCATTATTACACTTGGAAGTTTTTTTTTCTGTTCATGCACATCAAACAGAACAACATATAAATAATTCAAATCCATTACTATGGTCTGCAGGGGGTTAGGGAGTCCAAACACGTCCACCTTCCTGATCAATTACTGTGTACATGAGCTCATCAGTGTACTCGTTCAATTACTTTTCAGTTTAGGGGGAGAGAAACCGCAATTAAGCTCTTAAGTGTGCTTTTAGACTTTAATGAAAGATTTGCCTAGGCCTTTATGTTTCCCCAGGCAACAGCATGCAGTGTGAATGTTCTTACGTAGGTGAAAAACATCTTTACTGGGACGCAGTGCAAAGTCAAAGGGCCAAGTCGGCATGAAGTGACTCCCGGTATCATCAGTCAAAGGTGTATTGATCAGCTCCTTAAAGTCCCGTCGTTTTATTATCAGTTTGATCATCCATGAGCATCATTCCCTGCCTATTGCAGAGAGGGAGGGATGTATAAAAATCTATCCAACAACATGAGTAATGGCGTCCCGGTTGAGGGATTGTGGGCAAAGGAGCCAAGTGTGCATTCTGTCAAGATTCTCTCGCTTGCTCTTGAAATTTATTTAAGCTGAGCCAATGTGTTCCGGAACACTTGTCGACCTCTGATGTTATTGGTTTAGAATGAGGGTGTTTTTTCCCCATTGAAAATAATGGCTAGGGAAATAATCTGTTCCAGGGTTAAACTGTCACCATCATAAAACCTACATTAGTTATCCCAGTGATGTTTTAAGTTGCTTTTTAACTGACCCTTGCTGCATGGCGGTTTGAACAACACTCCATTTGTCCATCGCGTTTTTTAAACATTAATAAATTAATAAATCATCAGTTTCGTAGTTGACTACAACCTATTAGTAGTAAGAAAATATGCACATACTCCCCCAAAATTAAGCATTTCCTAGCATAAAAAGGGCTAAAACTAAAATACAAATACAGTATAAGCCATGAAAACCACGACTTGTGAATGTAGCATCCTACATTGGTCACTAGGTGTCAGTAATTGTTTGAGACCACCACCGAAGTGTCGTCTTTTATTGCAGGTTTAAATTTTCTCACAACAAAATGGCTTATTTTGTTTTATTATATTTCTTATATTAGATGTATATCATATACAAATGTAAAAATGACTATATGAGTGGCATTTCATGTCTAGATGGCTCTAATTGTGTTTAAAAAATATTTAGAAGATTCGTAAACAGGTTTTCTATGTAGTAACTACAAAAATATTCAATTTATAAAAGAAGGACTCCACCAGTCCAGGGAATAGAAGATGGATGGATGGATGAAGGGATCCTATTTTTATAGCATTTGAGTCTGGAACCAATGAATTGCGATAAACAAGGGGTTACTGTATCTAGAGGGGTCTGAATACTCGCTAAATATATCGATAGAGTCGCTCAGTTGGCAACATTGATCCTTCTTGTTTTGTTTTCTTCTCTGTCAGACCAAGTGAACAGATAGTAGCCTGCCACTGATGAATTTAGATCACCACAAATACATCAATGTATGGGGAACATTGAGATGAACTTCTCTCTCGTTGATATTTTAGAATATTTGGCTTAATATTGGCGATGAACCCATTTATCTGTTACTGGCTTTGTCACAGAAAAAAACAAACACAGTGGTAGGTAAAAAATATCATTACTGCTGCATCATACACGTTCTACATCCTATGTAGATCCATCTTTAATCCATGCTCACCAGTTACTTGCCTGTTCCGCAGATACGATTTGCTCCATTTTTATTGCAGTAATGGTCATAAATTCTGGAAGCCATAGCAGTAGGCTGTGACTTGTGAGTGCAAAACGATTTCTATATGCTCCACGGGAGATACAACACTCAACATCTGCTGTAAAAGATCCAGAGAAGCTGCAGGCACTTTTGATTGAATGGCGCTACGTGTTTGTGCTGTTAGATCATCTCTCCAATCTGCCTTGATGTGTTTTTTATCTTGCAAGCAAGTGGCCGTCGTCCATTTCCTGTAAATGGACCGTGCAGTGATTCACACAATAGAATAGAGAGAGAATATACATATATTGCTTAGTGGATACACCGGACAACAGCAGAACGTGAGATTTAGTTTACCATAAAAAGATGTCAGGCATAAAGTTAAATGACATTTTTGGAAGACACACACATACAGATATCATCAAAGTAATATAATCATTAGACAAATGCTCAATGGCTAATTAGTTGCTAAGCACTGCCTATGCTCTTTTGGTGTGTGTCACTATAAATGTATTCTATAGGGGAGCTGAATGGCAGGCGAACAGGTTGACGTTGGGATTGGCCGTATTAAACTTCCCCAGTTTCGTGCCACCACAGAAAACTTGCTGGGGCGGAGTGTGGAATCGACTTCTTGCATTGGAGTGCCAATATTAGGTCATGTGTGCTAATAATAGACAATATTCAACCCCGAAACACCTTGACTTATTGATTATTATATTTTTGAAAAAACTGTGAAATGCAAACCACAAAATGGTGAGACTGTATAGCTACTACATAGCATAACTAAAATGGTATACCCTGCATGATTGGATACAAAAAGTGAGTTAATTGGCTTAAAACTGGAATGAAAAGCATCTTAATTTGCAGTAAATATGCCCAGCCTTCCCTCTATCAAGCTTTACTGTCCCCTCCAAACATGGCGGAGAACAACAACAAATGCTTCACTGACTGCACTTCATCACAATGACAGCTGGGAATAATTGAATTTTCTCCTATAGAGTGTTAGCCTTTCGGCGTTCCATCCCATTTTTCACCCTCCTCCATCTTCCTGGTTCCCGCTTAAGGTCAACAATGCGAGGTAGCAGCCGTGTAATGATCACCTACTGTAGTGCTATAGTACCATACGGTGGTTGACTGCTGACTGGATTCCTCATGCAGTGGAACCGCTAACCATTATAATCGCTCAGGCAGGAAACCGAGGCTGTGCTTCATTCCGTGCAGAGCAACCATGAGGCACTTTGTCACTTCTTTCCAGCTCAGCCTGGCCTTGATGGCATACCATCAATGCATGGTTCCAGGGTTTCAGAGTCATAGCGGTTACCTGGGAGGCATTAAGATGAATTCCAAAGCAGCAGCAGTGGTGATTTTAAAAGCTGACACGAGGGTCACGTGATCAGGGTGGATTGCAGGTGACTTCATATAGAGCTTGTTCAGTCTTGCTTGCTCTTTTTCCCCCTGAGGTGAAACACTTTTTTTTGCACCACTTGCACTAATAAAATGAGATCCAATACAGGAGCAATTAAAAAGGTAATAATGTTTTGGTATTAATTTAGCAATACAATGCCGTGCAGTTTTACACGACTGCTGACGACAACAATTCATACCATAATGCAGGAATATTACTTAACATATTTTTTAAAACATTTTCAAATCTATAATTTCACTCTGTCCGCTTTCACATTTTGTGGCCACTTGGGGGCAGTATTAACAAATTACTGAGCATTACAGTTAAGCTTAATTATACAGTATATAACTGGAACAGCTACTACAGTCTGTAAAGTCATATAGTCCGTTCCAGTGTCAAACTGTGCCATCAAAAAAGGTAAATATACACACAATGGACATCCAAAGTAGAATGTCAACATTTATGTAAGTGTAAAAACATGTATATAAGAACACATGTAACATGCATAGAACATTGTAAATCAGGCTGGTGAATGTCAGTCCACCACCATCTCCTGTGGTTCCCTTTCACTGTGGGCTCCCTCCATGCACCCACTGCTCCCCCTTTAATTCAATATTGATTAAATGAGCTCCTAGCTAGAGGACAAAGAGGACGCCGAGATGGGGGAAGGACCGTGGGGGTCCGCTGTCACATCCTTAGACATTAAGTCGTTTAGGAAGGTGTATTCAAGCGGGACTCCCATGATGAATAAGAAAGTCTGTGATGTAAAAACCTCGGCTTGGGGTTTAAAAGGAGCCGAGTGTGCAGCCAGTGTGTGCACAATGTATTTTATAAATGTCATCTAATAAAATGCAGTTTACTGGACAAAGCAGGTAGAGCCCAATCTAATTGAGAAATAAATAAAAGGTAGCGTCACATGCTTCTGTGGCAGTCCAAATTTAATCTGAGCAGGCCGCCACAAATAAATGAATGTTTGGGGCAACCATGTAATTAGATGAAGTGATGTAGCGCTTGTTGCCAATGAATCCATCTGCTTTCCTCAGGACTATGCATACAATTAATTAGTGTCCTGGCATTTTTTAACCCATAAATAATCACCAGGCTAATATTAATCATTACAGTAATCTTGTTAAAATGCAGCCTCATGCAAATTTGAATCTAAACTGATTTGTCGATCTTGTTTTCCATCCTTCACTCACTCGTGACCAAGACCCTGAGATACTTATACTCCTCCACTTCCTGGCAGGATCTCCATTTTCTTCCCATATTTTTGTTTTTTGGGGCATATTCATGGTTATGGATAGCTTACCGCGGCGGTAGCACACACTGTCAAGAAGTCTTTTTATTATGGCTGAACAAACTGACCCAATCAGCAGTGAGAACTCACTGTAGATGCATTCACTGACTAGCGATAAGTGTTAAAAAATATACAGTAAGTCTCACTGTGATGTGTTCTGCTGATACGGTTCATACATACAGCTCTATTTTGTGGGGTGTCTGTGTAAAAGAGGCTTCTGTTATCCCCAAAAGGTAGAAATATGCCGAGTCACGTTTATACAGACCAGTGAGCCAGATCATCATGGGGGATGCCAAAACGGTGCACAAAATTGCAGCAGTTTCTCTCTTTGCTTTATTGTCCGTGAACTTTAACTTTGATGTGTTCTGTGTAAAAGGTACAGATGGATTTAGCTACAGCTTACATTTTTTCAGGATCATTGTGTATAAGATGTTCCTGATAGGCGAAAAGTTGCCATATTGGTGCAGTTTATACAAAACAACACAAATGCCAGCTGTTACAGTCAGGGAGGTGCCCATGTAGCGTATAAGCCAATGCTGAAAAGCACACTCGCCAATTCCTGTATAAAAGGCACAGGTTGATAAAACGCCAGATCTACTGTTATGGGCCTGATGCTGCAGTTTTGCAGGATCTGTGTAAAAGCAGCTTCTGCTGACTACAAAAAAAATGTTCCCTGTGGATGCATGAACACACTTATTATTGAGCAATAAATAAATTCTGCCATCCTAAAACATACATCAGCAGAATGTGCAATAAAAGGTTGGATTTTACACCATGAAGCAGGGGGCTCAAATGTGAATTCGGATTTAAACCTGTTATCTTTGCTTCCAGGATGTAGAGCCGTAGTTTACTTATCTGTATAAACAATTAGTCCATAATGGCGGCACTCCCTTTACTATCTTGTCTTTCCAGATTCAACCACCTCTGCTGGGAACCTGCCAAGCTCTTTCCTACAGCACACACCCGCCTCCTGGTGGTAATATGCACTTACTGCACTCATATGAGTGACAAGGCGCTAACTCCCTCTGGTATTTTCTCTTATTCACAGAAGTGTCCCTCAAGTACAAATATGGCCGCCTGGCTCTGGAGGTGCCGCTGGCCTGCAGGCAGGAGACATGTCTCTTCTTCCTGCGGCCCATGCTCATGACCGTAGGCGACCTCATCAGCGAGTTGCAGAGGGAGGACCCCGGCTCCACCGCCTCCGTGCTCTCCAAAGGTAGCACCCACCCTGCAGCGCCATTGCATTCCTCACATGTTGTCAAACTGGTTCTGTGGGAGTACAGCGGCCAAACGGGGCGGAGTTGACCAATTAAAATCATTACACAAATCCTCCCCTCGCCTCCACGGGAGATAGATTCATGTAAAAGTCACTCCATCATGGAGGAAGGGGAATTTGTTCCAGGTCGTCCTTCTATTTTCATTGTACTTTTCCAAATTGTGTATTTACACAACTTTACACAAAGTAATATTTGAAAATGTAAACAGAAACAACGAACTTAAAACTCATTTGTGTACTCACCCTTGACTTGGGTAAAAAGATGGTGGTTGCCGTGAAACGGAAGTACAGTACAACAAGTAATGGCTGATGAACGTGCAGGGATTACTGCTTGTGATTTCTGCCTTATTATTATCATTCTTAACAGTCAGCCATGTTGTACTGAGCTTCCTGGACAATCCTATGCCATTATGTGCTATGCTGCAATGACATCCCTGCATGGTAGCAGTACAAAAAAGCCAAAGAAAAAGCAAACACTTTTAAAGTCAAAGGTGTAGATGCTAACTGAGTGAGACTGTCTTGATATTTGGCCAGAAATATCCGGTTGAATTTCAGAATTGTACAAATTTAGGGTATTTGTAAAGGTTCCACTATATATTGCACATGTTATCTTGTATACTTGTAGTACACGGAACAACAACGACTACACAGAATAAGTTAGCGGCATAACATCAAGTTTTTTATGACTACTAATTCTGCTGCTAATGTGTTTCTGCCCCCCCCCCCCCCCCCCCCCACACACACACACACAGATGGTGAACGTGTAGCCTGGAACACAATGATAGAAGCCCTGCTCATCGACAAGGACTTCAAGCTGGTCATCAACGGCACTGTTTACGATGTTCACTCTCCTGAGAAAGGTATACAGGTCCCACCAGTCAATCAAAATACCAACCAAAAACCCCCTGCAGCTCATTTGGACCGTCTAACCGGCATTACTTGTCCTGAAAGTGGTTTTTACTGTCGTGTTTGGGTCTATTTGTAGTTGTTTTTAACCCGCAAAATAACATTTGTATTCATTTAGATTGTCCATGTGTTCATTGTGACTCCTTTGGGATTGTACCATTGTCAATGCAAGGGCAGGATGGATGATTCCGATGTGACTCAAGCAGGGGTTGATAGTTAGCAAGCTACTTCACTTGTTCACTTTGTGAGACAATTATGTCTGACTAAGTCTTGGCAAATGAGAAGTTGGAACGTACCATTTCTTATTATGAGTTCCATTGTGACTCAAGTGCCCGAAAAGAAAATGTGACCAAAATGTTTGTGTACCAATGCCCACCATGTCTCAGTGAGCAAGTCGAGCGAGCACGCCCTGCAACTGGACGACATGAAGCACGTGGTACACCTTCTGCACACGGCCCTCCATCTGCCTGAGCACCACCTGCTGAAAGAGCGCCAACTGCTGGAGAGGCTGGACAGCCTCAAACAGGAGCTGTCCCCTCTGGAGAAGGTGCGTTATTTACCTTCCATTGCATCTGGTCGCTTCACTAATACGCCATTTTGCAGGTGAAGGCTCAGCTGTCCCATACGGCCACCTTGCAAACATCCAGGGCGGTCTGGGTGGGTTTGGCCCTGCTGTCCGTACAGGGAGGGGCTCTGGCCTGGCTCACCTGGTGGGTTTACTCGTGGGACGTCATGGAGCCTGTCACTTACTTTGTCACCTACGCCACCAGCATGGGGGCCTTCGCCTACTACGTCCTCACAAAGGAGGCAAGAGAAAAGCACCCTCACTTTTATCACTCATTATCTCTCTTCAATATTTTCATTTCTTTTCCAGGATTATATTTATCCAAATGCGAAAGACAGACAATTCCTCCACTACTTCTACAAAGGGGCCAGCAAGAAGAAGTTCAACGTGGAAAAGTACAACAAACTTAAAGACGAGCTGGCTCAGGTTTGTTTGTTTAGTCATGTTGGCGTTGACATGTACAGACATGCAATACATCTCGCGTTAAGCTACCATGCATACATTCTTACTTACTAAGGTGTCATGAGACCATACACCATTTGGAAAAGTACACTGAAAAAAATATTCTTTCATTTCTACTATGTACTTTGTGTATATACTACCACCCCGCCTCCACCCACCAAGACAAAGAGACTGTATGACTGACAAAAGGGGTCACTCCGTTCATGCAGTTGTTCTATAACAGCTATGAGTAAACCAAATACCGCAACCCAACCACTTGCTCCCGAAGACATAATTATGTATTTTACGTTTTTTTTTTGCACGTGATGTACAAAGAGGTGATGGTGCAACTCCACAATAGAAGAGATCATGTTTGATGCAGTTTTAAGCCGAAAAAAAGCCCGCAAGCATGCAAACACGTGCTTACCAGGTTCAGTTGCAAATGTGAAAATAGTTATTTGTAAAAAATTAATGTTAAAATGTGACTTAAAAATCATCTTGAAAATGAGGCATTTTAACCCAGTAAGACTGTGATTACAGTCTTATGTAAAACTGTATTTCCTGCTGTGTTGCAGGTGGAGGATGATCTAAAACGCTTGCGTAATCCAACGCAACTTCAACTCCCAATCGAACAGATCCAGCCCAAGCCTTGACATCATCACCATCATTTGTCACTGTTTACACACCAGAGCCAAAACATACCCTTTGTTTATTTTCATAATGATGCATTTTTAATCAGGAATAACAAAAAGTGGACTATTGAAATAAAAGTCATTTGCTGAATTGCCTTCTGTCATGTTGTTAAATCTGTGCAAAACGCTGCATTGAAACAGATTTTTTTTTTTCCACACTGAACAAACGAGTAAGGCAGGATCGGGGTCGCTCTGTTCTTCCTGAGTCATAGATCATGTGACTAAGTTACTTTATGTCCACACATGAACAAAAGTATAAAAAAACACAAACATACACACACCCATACTCCCTGAAGTTTCAACACTGGTGTCATCTGTTGCTTTGGGTGTAAAATCACAATGTGACACATCATACACTCACAAATACATAAATTCCCTTTCTATGTAGACAAACAGCATGTGGATGTAGTCGCTGAGTTGCCTGAAATCAAGACTTAAAAAAGGACAACTATTACAGAGGCCTGTGAAGTAAACAAGTTGAAGAAGAAAAGTAATAAGATGTGGCCCCCATAAACAAAAAACAGCTATATCTAACATTCAATTTGTTGTGTTTGTAGATTATTTTGTTAATTGCAATTCATTTATTGCACAATTTAGTACATTAAGATGCATCTTCCCTTAACTAAAACCTCCTATAAACACTAGGGGTGTGGTCTACAAATGCAAATAAACGCCGGGGTCTAATTAGTGGAGGGTCAACACAACCGTGGCACAAGATCGAAGCGGCTACATTTAAAATATCAGCATCTAGTCGCTTGATGTACTTCTACATGCGCTTTAAAATGTTGGTTGCTACTACTCAGCTGCTGTTGTGTCTTAATCTTGCCGTGCTGTTGGTGGCAATCAACTCATCTTGCTGGCTGAATAGTTAGCGGCCTCCTGCTTTTACAACATTGGTTGTCATGTGGTCAATGAGAGCTGTGCTTGTCATGCACTCTGAGTCATTATTGTCACCACCAACTAAACTTAGGAACAGTGGTGCAACCTTTCAGAAGAAGAAAAAAAACCTCGGTT
The DNA here is from genome assembly GCF_037039965.1 of Doryrhamphus excisus. Lineage (NCBI taxonomy): Eukaryota > Metazoa > Chordata > Actinopteri > Syngnathiformes > Syngnathidae > Doryrhamphus > Doryrhamphus excisus. The sequence continues at coordinate 17,206,108 of NC_136365.1, forward strand.
TTCGTGCGGAAAATTTTTCGATAATTTTGTGCTTGTTTTCGTAAATTGTCTCGGTTTTTGTACAATATTGCACTTAACAAGTCAGTTTGGCCTGCGCTGTATTGGTGAACATATTAGGGTGCCCATCAAAGCACCCTACAAACAAACCGAGGTTTCACTTTGTGTCATCCCATTCCTGTACCGGTTTAACCGTCCCTGTTCATCACGGCCACAGCCATCTTTGAGGATGGAACCACAATAATTACACCATGTACGTGAACAGGAAGGCTCGATATTTGACTGGTAAAGTTAGCCCAAATACTCTCTAAATCGCTATGGAAACCTGTTGATTTTCTTTGAGCTGCCGCATTAACGATGATCAATAATTATTCCAACATAAGCTATTCTTGTTATTTTCAACTCTTCAACCGTGTAGCGTTCAGGTACAACATACGAAGTCACTTTTTGGGGCGAAAGTAGAGCTTCTTTGTGAGCATGGAGGCAAAGCACGGTACCTGCTTCTTCCCGATGGCCTCCTTTAGCTTACTGGAGAAAACGGTCCTCATCGACACTTTGCGGTTGACCAGAGTGAGGAGTTCCGTGAATTCCAGGGACTCTCCGTACTTCTTCAGCAGCTCGCAGAGGTCCTGAATGTACCACGAGCCGTTAAAAGTCTCCCGGTGGGAGTAGTAACCTTGAGAGGGGGGATACAGAGGTCACTGATGATGATGTTTGCGATACTCGCAAATGGGGGATTATTTTTTTTGTGGTTGTCGAGTGACAACGTAAACAACAATCTTGGGTCTACTCACCTTCCGCCACAGAGTAGCACATGATGAAGTCAGCTCCAGCTGGGAGAGTGTGGACGGCACTGGCGTCCACCATCACCTCGTTTGTCTTGATCTCGCTGTCCACGGCGTCACAGGGGTTGTCGTGCTTGTCTCCACGGCACGCCTGATGGACGAACGTATTTTAACCAAGAAGGCGAACACATATGTGGGCGTGCGCACCTGCAACACGAAGATCTTGGGCTTCCCGACCAGGCTTCTGCACTTGTCTCCTTTGAAGAGCGACGTGATGTGCTGGATGCTGATCTTGCCGTCATACGTGTACACGTGCTCGTTCTCACCGTGGCTCAGGAAGATCAGCACAAAGCAGTCGGCGTCTGAGTGGTTGGCCTCGGCAGCTGGTGGAATCAAAAAAAATTTTGGACGCCATTGGTCTTTAATAAATGGAGATGTCATTTTCCTTCTCATACGCTCAATGTTAGGATCTAAGAACACATTCATGTTGTTAACGTTTACAAAGACGGTGAGAAGTTTGACGTGATCACCTTCATGGATTTTCTCCAAGACGTCCTCATTTTTGTAGTTATCGTAAACCTTCACTTCAAAGTTTAGCGCCCTCAGCCTGCAGGAGATAAAAATACAACCTTGATGCATTGCAGGTATTTGTACAAAAACAAGACTTTTTGTGGACCTCATCTCCAAGTTGTCGCGGTCTGTGTTAGTTCCGTATCTGTCATTCATTCCCAGACGCCAGAAGAAGCGTTCCTGGTTGAAGATGACAGCCAGGCCTCGACGGTTATAGTCCATCTTGTACTCCTGGTCGGGGTCTAAAAATGTCTCGCTGTTGGAATATGGAACATTTATGAATGAGAAGCAAAGCACGGAGAACTGATTGATGATCTATCTACATATATATCAGGTCTACCTGCTGAAGGCGTCCGTCTCCGTCACGTTCAGGCTGCATGTCGCTGAAAGAAGTGACATGATGAGAATGAACACGTTGCAGCATTGCAGAAGCGGGTTTTTCTTTGTCAGACGCTTCAACTACAGGTGCATAATAAGCACCAGGGTCACAAGCAGCCATTGTTGGGCCAGCTTAGAGTCCTGGCGACCTTCAATAGCTGGTGGAGAAAGATGACACCCCACCCAGGTTGGTGCTTTTTTTGTTTGTTTTTTTTTTAAACACGGAAGTCAGGATTTGTTTTCTTTATGGTACATTGCACTGAAATCCAATGTAAAAAAAAAAAAACACTAAAATTTGACACTTTTTAATTAATTTCATATGAAGACCATTATCATATCTTGACCGGAGAACAAAAACACAAAGAAGAGCATTAAGGAACCTCTGCAATGTGGATCACATCCAGATTAAATATGGTTTGACACATAATTGCAGACAATCATACTACATGTATTAAGTACATTGAAACAAACATGGCATAATATTATTATAAAATATTAAATATCTCCCAAAAATTGTTTCAATAACTTCCTTCCAAAAGGGTTTAAACTAAATCTGGCCAAATCTGTATCAGATCTGGGTCCCTACTGGTTGCCACATATAGTCAATATACAGAAATAAATATGTGTATAAACAATCTACATGTAAAATATTGTATAAATTGTCAAATCGAGACCAGATCTAATTAAACTAGGTTTGACACACTTGAATACATATAAAAAATAAAAAAAATTGATTTAAACCACCTAAGAATATGTCCTTTACAAGAAACTATAACGTTATCAGTGCATTTACACACTTTGTTTATTAATTAGTAATAGATATTATTGTCATTAACAAAATAATTAGTTCCATTATGTTACACTGCAGGAAATATTGACTTAAGTGTACGTTTACTCCATTGAAAGATAACTACAGTATTTCTAAGCAGGCATCTTAACTTCCCAACTGTTTAATCGTCCTTTCCACTCAATAAACACAGAATAAAACCGCCTATATAAACAAGTGTCGGTGGGGCTTGTTTAGTAAATCATTAAGGCATTTCCTGTGCTTAACTTTCGACATGTTTTATCTATTTAGATACGCTTGTTTAAAAAAAAAAAAACTCGCTTACCCGTACTGTCCGTGGAGGTTATATTGTCCATGGCAACACTCGATGCTTAAAGAAAGAGGAAGAAATAATTATTAATAATTAATTTGAAAAACCTTCCAGGCATCTTTTAACTAGTTTTGAAACAGAAAGTTGTTACAATGACAGCGTTTACCTACGTAAGCAATTGGCATACTACCACTTCGTAGTGAATTACTTTTTCCCCCCAACAATATGGACTTCCTGGTGTTTTTATGTCCTTATACACACATTAATGTTATATACATTTATCATGTAGAGAAGTTGGAAAGGTGTTTTACCTGCACGGCTGGCTCCGACGTAGGACATGTTGGCACCTTCGTCCTGACAACACAGCTCAACAACAGGACTCTGTACGTCCCGCCCCGCCACCTTCCCGCTCATTGGTTTAGGGGCAGATAACGATTGGTCGCCAAGTCTGCCAATCAAAGCGCGCTCTTCCGCGTTGTCTGGACACTTTTTCAACGTCTACTGTACACTTACTTACAACTAATACAATAATATTAGATTCATTAATTACAAATGAGTACACTTAAAAGTTTAGACTTATGACTACATTTGTTCATCTATTTGTTTGTAAGTGTAACGCGGAGTCTAATAATGTGAACTAACTTCCGTCATTTTCCATGGATCCTTCTCTTTGTCTCCTCGGCTCCTTCCTGCCTTCGCTCCCTGTCTCCTGTCCTTTGTGTACTTGGTTCCTTGATTCCTAGCTTCATTTCCTTGTCTCCTCGGTACTTTTCCTTGTGTCATTCTGTCCTGCTTCGTCTCCTTCTGCTTGTCTCTGTGTCCTGGTGTCCTACTTGGCTCCTACTTTAACCTCACATGTTGTCTTAAGCAGTGCCAGTCACTGGTAAATAAATAGTAAAATAATACCACAAAAAATTTACAATAACCTTAAAAGGCACATAAAACATACAATAATCAAGCAAGGAAACATATTTGGTTACTTCCAATTTAGTCATTACTGGAGTTACATATCATATTATACTTTATTTCTATCAATTCCCTATGAGGGGTTTAAAATACAGTAAATTTGCAGTTTACCACCAGTTGGATCAGTCTATAACAGTGCAAAGACCACCATAAATAATTAAATGCATAACAAATTATTTACATGTTGTCATCAATCAAAGCTAACAGTATTTATTATATTAGAGTCCTGCGTCGTTTAAAAAAACAAAACAGCAGCAGCTTTAGTATCCCTGAGAAAGGACAGCATTTTACTCCCTGGAATTTGTCCCAATCCTGTCCATGCTTCTTATGTTTGTTTGGCTCCTGGTGCATCGTCACAGTTCATTCTTTACTTCGTACTGACATATGCAAGAGTCCCGCTGGCTGTCCAGGTAAGGCTTGCATCCCAAATGCATCACGGCGTCAAACAGCAGAGTCACAGCTGATTCGCACGCTGACCGGAAACATAAAAAGAAGAAAACTGCATTTAGTCATTTGTAGAAAATACAGTTGATTCCATGAAATATTAGTAAAAGACTATGTGGCACCCTCTGCTGGACACATAAGCTACTACAGTAGCAGAAACATGCATTACTTATTACATAGGAAATAACAGAAATAGAAAATAATGTGCCCCAATATCAAACTGTGGTCAGTGTGATATAATGTTCAAAATAAAGACTTCCCCAAAGTAGTAAAATTGTGTAACCGTTTGATAAAAATGGCGGTCAAACTGTGTTATGTTTTCTTAAAAATAGCCACCAAATTGTGTTATTTTTTCTTTTTACTTTTCTCAAAAGCAGCTGTCAAATTGTGCAGTTTATTAGTTTCCCACAAAATGGCAAAATTGTGAAATTGTGTGAATGTAAGCCTATTACAAAAATAGCAGTGAAATTGCACGTTTTCTTACTTTTCCCCAAAAGAGCGGTCCAATTGTTTTTTCCCAAAAAAAGAGGTCATATTACATGACGTCTTATTAGTTTTCCCCAAAATAGCACTCAAATTGTGCAAGTTTTTAAAAGTTATCCCATATATAGTGGTCATATTCCACATTGTACGATCAGGAGAGTTACATTTGAGGGCTCCACTAACATAAAGGCTGCAGTAAAAGTAGAAAGTAAACAATTGGACACCCTTTTTTCTAGCAAAAAATATATATGACGCCAACCTACAAGCGTGTCATACCTTGGACACTTTGGGCCAATCCCAGAGTCCTTTGCACGTTCCTGCAGATAGTCTCCAGGCACTCCTGGAACTGCTCGTCACAATCATGCTTGTCTCTGCCGCAGGTGTCATAGCAACGGTCGTGCTGGTTGCAGCACTTGGTCATGGATGGGATGCCCACGTCGAACTGAAACTACACAACATAGGATATAGACTATGTTCATTATGATTGTGGTGTAATGGCGCAGGGCTACCTGGAATCCAAACAGTGGTGTTCCACATCCATTGGGTGGCGGCGGTTTGTATCCGGGACGGGGCGCCGGTTTGTATCCTGGGAGAGAAGAGAAGGGCAAAGGTGAACACTGTGATGGTAATCTGCGTGTTTGAGATTAACACATCAGCAGTACACACCACTTAAGGGACTCCTCCATTTAACAGATTGGTTGATGGCAATGTCACATGATGAAATGTGCATACAATATTATCTTACCGTCACTACACCGGTAATGACACAAGCCGTCGTCGCCTCCAAACAAGTCGAGCGCCGCATTAAGATAAGTGTCGATCTTATGGATGCCATTACGAATTGTTTTAAGAGTCATTCGCCAGTCGGGAGTCTCCGCTTCTTGTCGACAAGCTGACACAGATGTCGGTACACACCAGAACACAACCAGGAGAAAAACAGCATTATTCCAGCTTGTTGTGAACATGGCCCACAACGAAATAAAGACAAAGGCGGTGATTAAAAAGCTGTTACACGTCGTCTTGACGGCATTGCAACTAGTGTTTTCATTTTCTCAGAACCGGAAGTGAGAGGTGTTGATTTCCGGGTCTGCAGTAGTCACCTGACTCCTGATAGCCAATGATGTAACGCCAAAGCTGTTACGTATAAGCCAGCCATCAAGATTCCAATGCAAATGAATGGAACACAGTGAGGGGTCCGCCATGATAGAAAGCAATGAAGGTGGGCGGGGCTAGACGGTCAATAGAATATGTATTCACGAGCTCTGAACTGTATAAAATGAAGTTATACACTGTGCATACACTTTGATAAAACTAACGAATATTATTTTGTGAACACAATGAACATATGTATATTCAGAAATGAGTAAAAATCCATTATACTGCACAAATATGACCTACATGATGTCAATAAAAACTTGAACAGCAGAATCAAAGAAACGTTTTCCTTTCATTTGCCCCTTTTCCCTTCCTTTGAGTGTTACAAACACTGAACCGACATACAAAGTAATATTAAAACATTCATCCATTTTCTTTACCATTTATCCTCACTAGGGTAGCGGGGGTATGCTGGGGCCTATATAATAAAACACAATACCTGTAATTGATTAAATAAACAAATACAAATGGCGGCCAAACCCGCCCACGGCCTAATACGGAAGTGCATGCCGACTCTTCTCTTTTATTGTATACTCTCTTTGGTGTTGGGTGACGCAACTAGTAAAAACGGCCAGAAAAGTAAAACTGAAGTTGACAAATAATATTAAATTACATGTAAAATACAGGAATGAAGGATATTTCCTGCAGGTGTGTGGTCTGATGATTATGAAACACGGTATGCAGTTTCTGAGACACCTACACATGAACCTATATGTTCTCCAATATGGGAATGTAAATGTGCACACTAAGAATAATAATATTATTCACAAAGAAACACTTCCAGGTAACAATAATAGTATTACTTTATTTCAATGATAAGCGAGCTTTGAAGAAAACCAGTATCTTCTATAATTACTTAAATAACTGCATAAACTTCCAACATTCAAACATGAAAATGTACGGCATCAATTGGCTTCAATTTCTCATCTTCACATTAATTGTGGAGCAATTAGATGCTTCCATGTCTGTTATGATCAAGTGTTTTTTTTTTCATTCATTCCACAGATATAGATAAAACAGACTTTGTCTAAATTGAGGTCAAGCGGATCATGCTGTAAGCTGACTGGTGGCTTTGCTTTAAACAACAAGGAAGTGGATGTGTTCCCTACTAAAAAGCACAAGCATCCTTACCTTCCTGCGTCAGGAGCATGGGAAAACAGTCTTTCTCCGGAATGTTGATGTCTTCTTTAAGAGGTGAGGTGAACATGAAGAGTGAGGTTTCGAACTTTCAACATTAGAGCTAATTGTTTTCAGTAGGGTTTTTGTTATTTATGTTTAGAGGTTGCACCTTGTGTAAAGATAATGTCATTCTTTAAAAAAAACAACATGAACATACACATCTATTCATATATATTTAAAAGATCTAACAGTGTCTAACCGACGAACTCATCCGCCTCTAAAGAGGTTATTTAGTCTGTCCAGCTCCTTGCAGTTGTCCATGGTCATGAGCTCTGCCTTCTTGCGCATGCGATCGTCTCTGTACACCTTGGCGGCATACAACAGGTCCGTTTCTGGAGGAAAACCACCACAATAACATTAGACATGGAGAGGTTGCTAATAAAATACAGATTACTCATAGCTATAAATCATAACAATAGCTAACGTTTGAAGCAATGCTGGCATAGTGGAGTTCAGTAGTAAAAGCAACCAGCAGGGGACGCTTTTATTTCACTCTAATTGTGTGCAACCTCAGCCTATGTTTGAGTGTAAAGTTATTTATACATTTAAATGTGAAAAGATTTAGTTCAGAGTCGCAGGTTCCTCCTATTCTACATATATTTTTTTAAATTGTGGGAGTTCTTTATGTAACAAAGAACCATAGACCAGGGGTCTCAAACATGCGGCCCTAGTTTGAGGCCCCCGCCTTGATATGAAAGTTTAATGTTAGTGCGGCCCGCGCAAGTTTGATATGGATGCTGTATGGTATCATGTACCCAGAAAAAATTATTACGTTTGATTAATGTTCATGTTAAAGGTTAAATAACTGTTAATAGTTATCCTCCCTATCCGTGTGGAAGTGGTAAGTTTTTGGCTTTTTAAGTTTAAAGGAAATAACTTGAAGGCTACCGTTTAGGTCGCTAGCTCACGAGTTTGCGAGTTAGCATGTGTCTCAAGACCCTGCAGTTGCGCAATATGTTGTAAATAAAAAGACTATAGTCGTGTTTTGTCATGTCTACAGGGCTCTAATAATTTTAACTTTGTTAATTTTAATCTGAAAAAATAATTTGTCTACCCACCAACTATATGTGGTTTCTTAAGTTTTTATTATTTGCCGTTTTATTATTATTATTATTATATTTATTTATTACTGATTGATTGATTTTCTTTATTCTTGATTTGTTTATTTATTTTTCATCTTATTTTGTGTAGAAAAATAAAAAGTAAGATATTTGAGAACAGTGGAATGTTTTATCAGAGATTTTCTTGGAGAAAATTGGAACCAAAGCAAAGTTTTTAAAATTTTTTTGTTTTTAATAATAATATAATTTTTAATGGTTTTTGTTTTTTTTTGGAAAACCTGATGCGGCCCAGTCTCGCCCAGACCCTAGCTCCAGTGGCCCCCAAGTAAATTGAGTTTGAGACCCCTGCCATAGACGGTACCTTCGACATGCCTCAGATATCGCAGTAGGCGATCTCAGCCAGGCAACCAGTAAGTGCTGAATGTATAATATAATGATAAAAACGTGTGAAAGCAATTGTCAAAAGGAGGACCAATGTGGGATCTACTGTAACCATATGGCTCTAATGTAGCTACTTGGATGGATCTGTTGTGTTAACAAGGCTTATTGATCACTCACTTGTCTGTCTCTCCTTCCAACAGTTATTCCTGACATTGGACACATAGTCGTCCTCCACATTTTTTTCAATCTGCTGCAACGCAGATCCTTTATATTCAGACTTGAAATCTCTGGTGACATAGTAGACTACGTGCAGGTTTTCCGTCTGCCGCTTTACCGTCTGACCTGTGGACCTGGAAAGGGATTCATGGAGTCAATACTTTGCCCAGTGTGGTGTTACTTTGTGTGTGTATGTGGCCTTACGGTCGAGAGTAGAGGCTGTATGGAGGAGGAGATACCATCATCTGGCTGAGTATTGACACCAAGATCAGGACCACAATGGGCATCAGCTGAATGAACATTGAGAATCCACCCTGCAGAGATAAATCACTTTGGTTTCAAGCATGTGTACGCGCATACAGGAAGACTCCATTCACGTACATCTCCTCTTTCTTCCGTCCTCTCTTGTCGGTAGTCTGGGTGATGGCTGTAGCTCGTCCTGCCGTTGGTGAAGGTGTGTGAGCTCGCTGCACAAACCAAGATGTGCACAGTTAAGTTGTGCATTCATGCAAAGCGTTTTGATGCTCTTCAGGCTCTCACATGGAAAGACCTGCATTGCTAACAAAACATTAGCTATTAGTATGCTCTATTAGTATGCTCTTTTTCTCAGAATTGGTTTTAAAATGGGTTGCACGGCAGATGAGTAGTTAGCGCGCAGACCTCACAGCAAGGAGACCCGAGTTCAATCCCACCCTCGGTTATCTCTGTGTGGAGTTTGCATGTCCTCCCCGTGCATGTGTGGGTTTTCTCCGGGTACTCCGGTTTCCTCACACATTCCAAACATTCTAAGTTAATTGGCAAAATTGTCCATAGGTATGAATGTGAGTGTGAATGGTTGTTTGTCTATATGTGCCCTGTGATTGGCTAGCCAGCAGTCCAGGGTGGACCCCGCCTCTCGCCCAAAGACAGCTGGGATAGGCTCCAGCACCCCTCGCGACCCTCGTGAGGATATGCGGTCGAAAATGAATGAATATTTTTAAAATTAAATTAGCCACTTTGTTCCATTAACAATGCCCACTTTTTCAGACTTGCTTCCTCCAGCCAGTTATATTTTCATTTTGGAGTAGCCAGACTCAATATGGCAAGCATAATGTGACAATATTAAGACTCAAAAGCTATTGCAATTATTATTCTGCACTTTCTAAGTCATTGTTCTATCAATTAAATTGCCCATTCTGTTATGTTTGTGTGGGTTGTTCTGAGAGTCTGTGTATTCTTACATGAAGGGAATCCTCCTCCAAAGAACATGTTGAAGAGGTCCTCAGGTGTGATGTCAGCCTCAAAGCCTCTGTGGAAGTCGAAGCCACCGCCGTTGCCGTGAGAGTGACCCGCTCCGCTGGGTTCCTCCCCTCCAGTGACGTCATACTGCCGTCTTTTGGCCGGGTTGCTCAGCACTGCATATGCGTTACCAATCTCTGCAGGGATGCGCATTGTATAGTGTTTGTTTGATAGCAGGTAAAATAATATCAACGAGAAAAAGACGTACTTTTAAAGGCCTCTGTTGCTCCAGGGGTGTGGTTCTTGTCCGGGTGGAACTTGAGGGCCAGTTTTCGGTAGGCCTTCTTGAGATCATCATCACCGGCCTCTTTGCTGACACCAAGCACTTCATAGTAGTCCTTGCAGCGCTTTATTCTGAGATCAAAACGAGGAACAGTTAATCTACATCTACTTTTACGCGAGTCTTGTCACTCCTGAAGCTAAACAGGTTCAAATTTCAAAACTGGAGAACTACAGCAAAAGTGGAGACTGTATACTGAGACTGAGGTACGTTATTTAAAAAAAAAAAAAAAAAAAACTTAAAGTGTACTATGGAAAGCAGGAAGTGAACAAATTAAACAGTTACTGATTGTAAAAGTAAACTGTATTATGGAAAGCAGGAAGTGAACAAATGTAACAGTTACTGATTGTAAAAGTACCAGATGGAGGGGTAGGATTTAATAAGCTTTGATTCTTCCTCCTCCTTTTCGACATGTGGAACTGTGAACTGATTATGGGATGCACTCAATTGTAATCTGATGCATATTCAAATGAAATAAAACCATTACCATTACCATATCGAATGTCCAAGGACGCAACAATATGTACCGTTAGAACGGGTGTTTATTTCTTATGTGTTCTAGCTTACTGAATCTACTCGCTAACTTATAGTACCTCAAAGTACCTGCTAGTCCCATGGAAAAGCATCAATAGCGAGTAGAGTGGTGCTGTGTACCATACAGTGTTTTTTTTTTTTGCTCCGATCTTGTAGTCTAAAAATAGAACATGCATTGGTTCCCTGTGTAACATATTTAACCTCCCTCACTAGCCCCTGCACAGTGAGTTCCCATGGTAACAGCTGTGCTTACACAACAGTGCAGAGAATACAATGGCCAGAAATGTCCTGTACATGCTAATTAAACCTCACACTTTCTCTCTGTATAAATATATACGAATTATTAGAATATTTAATCAACTATTTGTCTTTCTGTTTACCTATTTGAAAGGCCTGAGCAAACAGCTCAGGTGGTTGCTGCCTGCTACTGAAATCCATTCTGTCTCAAGATAACGACACATCTCAAAGGGGACCTATCATGCTCATTTTCCGGCCCTTTGTATGGAGTTGTGGACTCCTATAGAGCAGCTACACACAGAAAGCTTTCCAGATCCTCCAAAGTTTGCACCTATTCCAGCTGTATTTCTTTGGATTCCCACGAAAACGGTCTGTTTTAATGTTTTGCACCCACGGAGTGACAATTTATCAGTGAGGACACTGATAAATTCTCGTTGGTCTTCTGACTCCCACACGCCCAAGTAACGTTGGAAGGCGACAGGCTTCATCAACAGTTTGTCGGTTAGTCCAGCTGCATATTTGCCAATGTTCACGAAACAGTCCAGTGTGAAATGCTGTTGACAAATTAACATCTTTTGCTGATAGGGAATCAGGAAGTCCAACCACTTGTGGGGTCATTAGGAATTTTAAACAAATGTCGCTGTCCCTTGGACCCAAAGAAAAACGAGCCATGGTTAACAACGTAAACACAGAAGCAGAGCTTGGGCTTGTGTCTACAGCACACGCCATACAAGGAAACCCGCCCATCTGTGACATCACAAACCTCCCGCTTTACAACACCCTCTGAAACCGAGCGTTTAGAGCCATTCATTCATTCATTCATTTTCTACCGCTTTTCCTCACGGGAGCCATGTCAAATTTAATCACAAACCTCATTATCTGAAACTTTGGCATTGTTTAACACAAGAATACAACATTCTAGCTACATTTATAGATCAGAAAAGTGGAAAAAGCATAATAGGTCCCCTTTAACCTTGATGATGCTAGCTCGCCAAAACATAAGTAGTGTTGTAGTCACAGTGCACACATTATCCTCTATCTGGGCTGCTCACCTTTGAACGCCTTCCAGCTGGTCTTGCGTGAACCCCTTCGAGGACTCGCCTCCTCCAGACTCATGCGTGCGCTCCCTTGCCGTTTGTGCGCCGCCGTTTTCCGCATTGTCTGCAGCCTGTCTGCGATACGCTCCATGAGCTGCTGAGCTCCCGTTCTTGGTTAAAGCTTCCAACAAGGCTGAAAGGAACATGAAAACATGATGACCTCATTTGCTCCATTCGGGCTGATAGCTTCAAAGGCAAAAGTTGCTTTTTTTTGTGACGGCACCACAAAAGACAGCAGTGATGGCAAAGATGTGTCCTGGCTTCTCAGTACAATGTGGCAAAAGCTGAGCTTACAATAACAACAATGAAGGAGATGCAAGCCCTCCTTTTTTATGTAGTAAAAAAAAAAAGTATATTTAATAATGCTGCACGTTGAATACACCTGTGCTATCATCACCCTGGTCTTTCAAATTATACTCTATATTTACAACACATTTTTATATCAAAACTATAAAAAAATATTTGATTTGTTTATTGATTGATTATTAGTTTTACATTTAGCTGCACGATGAACAAGTGGTTAGCATTTTGGCAACACTGTATGGAAATCCGAAAGACCTGTGCTTGATTCTCTACTTGGGTATCTCTGTGTGAAGTTTGCATGTTCTCCCCGTGCTTAGTGGTCTTCGCTTCCTGTGCGTGGTACTCCACTTTCCTCCCACTTTCCAAAAACATGGATGTTAGGTTAATTGGCGACTCCAAATTGTCCATAGGTGAGTGGATGAATGAATGTGAGTGGGAATGGTTGTTTATCTATATGTACTCTGGTATTGGCAGGAAAACTTTTCAACACATCAGCAAAACATACCTACATTACAGTGATCTAATTATTATTATGAGCTGCACGGTGAATGAGTGGTTAGTGCGCAGGCAACACAGCTAGGAAACCCGAGTTTGATTCCACCCTCAGGCATCTCTGTGTGGAGTTTGCATGTCCCCCCCCCCGTGCATGCGTGGGTTTTCTCCAGGTACTCCGGTTTCCTCCCACATTCCAAAAACATGCTAGGTTAATTGGCGACTCCAAATTGTCCATAGGTATGAATGTGAGTGTGAATGGTTGTTTGTTTATATGTGCCCTGTGATTGGGTGGCCAAAGTCAGCTGGCATAGAGTCCATCATAACCCAGTGACTCTATTGAGGATAAGCGGCATAGAAAACAGATGGATAGTTTTACTCTAAAACAGGCAACATGTATAGTCACATGTATAGTCACATAATACTATTAGACTAAATAGTAGCAACAAGGGGTTCAACATTTTACACTGATATAGAAGTGCTCATGTCAAAGTATCAAAACGTGACACATTTTTGACCCGGAATTGTCAAGTCGTATAGAAAATGGAAAAATAGATGGATGTATGAATGAATGTAAGGTTCTAATAAAGAGAGAGTGGTTCAAGATCAATGGAGGCAGCATTAAAACTCACTTGGCAGGTGGCGCAATGGATATGACGTCACAGCTGCGATTATTCGGACTGAGAACTGACGTTTTAAGGTTTAAGCTAGCAGAGAAGGTTCTTACTACACTGGACAATTACATAGCGGTAGTTAGCTTGGTATTATCAGCGGAAACTACCTCGTTATGACATTATATATTATTCTAAAGCGACGCTATTTTAAAGTTACGCCAACCGCACGCCCGGCTACATATTAGTTTAGCTTAGCTGTTTAGCTTACAGCGGCAATAGCGGCTCACGTCCGGCGTGACATGTTTTAGTTGTAACCCGCACGTCAAAGATGGCGCTTACAATGTCGAGTGATGTTCATAAATACAGTACGCGTCCAAATCTGCTTATGAACTACTAAACACCCCCCCACCCCAGGTATGTTGGCGGAACCCAACCAATCAAGCTGAAACAACACACCGCCTCGTTACCTTTAGCTCTGTTTGTCGGGAAGAGCTTTTGCGCTTTATGGAGAAACTTGAGCGCCTTCTCGTTGTCTCCAGCCTCCATGGCTTTCGAGGCGATGTTGACACATTTCTCAGCCTCGTCTCTGTTCCCTTCCATCTTCTTCTTTCCTCCTTCCTTCCTCCTTCCTGCCCGGCTGGTCACCTGACACACCACGTGACCTCTGGATTGCCCCATAACAGCACGTTGAGACTCAATGGACACTACATTCTGGTTTTACAAATAATAACTAGTAAAAATAGTACAGCCAGAAAATAAATCAGCTTTGAAGACTACTATAATTTATATTACAAAAAGAGTAGTGTATCATAGTACTTCAATGTCTGGGTTTATGTTGCGCATCCTATCATGTTATCATTGTGCATTTTTTTAAAACTATGATTCTTCTTTAATTTTTTTAACACATGGATAAATATGTATTAATTCATATATAATTTTTACTCGAAATATATCAAAGTGCTGTGCAAAGCCCCACCCTTAATGATTTCCAATTAAATTACAATAATTTCATTAATATAAACCCATATATTTTTTGTTTTAATTATGTTAAGCTATGTACAAGAGTACATTAAATATTAGCTTTATCATTATATAAATTAGATAAGGGCAAACTACAGCTGGTGGGTCATATACTTGAGCTTTTTTAAACCAGCCTGCTGAAATTCACCAGCAACGATTTGTCAAAATAATATATTGTAATTTGTTTAAAAAGGTGGAGATACGAAAACAATCACATTTAAACATACGCATAGAATGGTATGGACGGAATCAATTTTGAACAAAGTAGCCTCTGATTCAAAAGCATTTATTTTAGTTTTGAATTACAAAAAACACTGCATGTAACATAATTGAAATCCTGAGCATGCAAATATACAACAGCTTCATTATTGAAATAGGCGTTAATAATATTGTTATATCATATATGTGTCAAAATGAATGAACACGACTGCAAAAAAGGCCATTTCCCCCAAAGTCTGAGGACAAAAATGAATGCTTATTTACAAAATACATCAACATACTGTATCATATTCCTTGCTAAGATAATATGTATAACAAAACAAAGGTACGACCAGTCCAGGGTGTACCCGGCTACTTGTCTGAATACAAAATAGCTATATGGATGGATAAAGAGATGGCATAGATAAGAAAGTACATTACAGAAGCCTCACAGTTATGGTACAAAACTGTATTGTGTCAACAAGCCGACTACTAACAAGATGACTATTGGGAAGTAGGAGTGCCTACACAGGACTCATCCTCCTCCTACGTCTCTCTCCATTCATACAGTACACGCTCCCGTCATGGAACCACTCAAGCTGGTGTACGCGAGGGTGGCATTTTAGCTGCAAAGGAGCCCATGCTATTGAGCACAGCGTGGATGCGGAAGTGTAACCGTGACTCCATGCTGTAGTCCTTGTAGTCCATCCTTAAAAAAAATCATCATCACCTAGTTAGGGTTTCTTCTTTGGTGAAAAATGAAAATAAAGTTTAACAGGACAACTTACTTGGCGCATTCGATGACAGAGATGGCTTTGTCGATGTCGCCTCTCTGCTTGTGTAGCAGGCCCAGCTCGTACATGGTGAACGGCACCAGGTAGGTGTCATACCTCAGGTCACTTTCACTGCAATGATAAACCATTTTGCGTGTTCTTTGAAATGTTGACACATGATCACATTTTTCTAGCATCAAGCCGCACACCAAATTTAGCCCAAAAAAAACCCAAAACAGTCCCAGCTGACCTGGCGATGACACGGTTGAAGCAGATCTCAGCCTGGTCCAAGTGCCCTAACTGCCTCAGACACAAACCCTTGAGGAGCTGAACAACACACTGGTCATCCAGGTGGTATTCTGATGGGTCTGGAAATTAGAAAACATGGTAATGGTAATGGTTGCATGCATCACATTACAATTGAATGCATCACATAATCAGTTCACATTTCCACATGTCCAAAAGGAGTAGGAGGAAGCAAAGCTTATTAAATCCTACCCCTCCATCTGGTACTTTTACAATCAGTAACTGTTACATTTGTTCACTTCCTGCTTTCCTAATATAGTTTAAGTTTTTTTTTTTTAATTTTTTTTATCATACCGAAGTACGAGGTGATATGACCATCCAATGACATAATGGGTACCATAGTAACTGTCAATATAGTGATATGTATAGCACATCATGAAATAAAAATGTTTAAAAAGTCACTAGTAACATACATTTTTTTCTACAGTGTCCTCACCTGGATTATACTTGAGCTCATCTTCTGCTTTGTGTAAAGTCTCCAGAATGCTTTCGGTCAAGTCGGCTCTTTTGCCAACGATAGTGAAACCATTCCACACATACATCATCTCCTGCAGCCGATGAAAGAATCACAGTTGTTTGCTTATAATATGACTTTCATGGCACAGCTATTTGATTAAAATGACAACATAAAAGTGTACTGACCAGAGCTGGGACGGATAGTTTGACAGGCTTAGAGGAGGTGTATCTCTGAGCCTTCTTGGCGGCAAACTTTTCAGTAGGAATGGACTTTCCAGCCATCCTCATCCTCAGACCGTCCACCTCCCTGAAATGTGTCACATTTAAACCTTCACTTCCGTATTAAAACGCTACATCCTGTTGTTCTCCATTACCTGAATAAGTCCCCCACATTTTCACCCAGTTTTTTCACTTCCTTCTCTGGGAGCATGCTCAGTATGGAAGCCTTCTGAAATACATAGACGGCCTGCAAGGAAACACAACCACCGAAGATGAATGTTTGTTTTTTGTAGACTATTGGTTGTTTGTAAACACGAGTTAGCGTTATGTACCTTCTCCAACAAACTTAACGTAGTCTTTTGTCAACATCAAAGACACATTAGTTAATAATAAAATCATAAAAATAATAAAAGAATTACCGTATTTTCCGGACTATAAGTCACACTTTTTTTCATAGGTTGGCTGTTCCTGCCACTTATACTCCAGAGCGACTTATAAATGAAAAAAACTGTTTATGTTACATAAACACTGGACACCTTTTCTGTTTATGTTTATTTTTTGTGTAGCTGAATAACCATTGTGTTAGCATATCTTACACCTATTCAGCCTGTTCTCTATTCTTTTATTGTTAGAATTTGCCTTCCAAGAGGACGTAATGTCTGTTTTGGTCATAAAATAAATTACCCGCAAAAAATACGACTTATACTCCAGTGCGACTTATGTATGTTTTTTTTCTACCTAATTATGCATTTTTGGCCTTGTGCGACTTATAGTCCAGAAAATACGGTATATATAAATGATAACATCTAAAAAAAAAATCCAAGTTAGTTACGAGTTACACAACAAATTTACATTTTTGACAATTTAGCATAATCAAAAAACCCAATAAACAAAGTGTTTTCGTAAACATTGAAGACTAAATAGAGTCTTCAACAAATTTAACATTGTGTTTTCATCAACATGGTAGGCTAGAGTCAACAAAATTCATCATTCCCAATCCTGTCTTTCCCTTTTCTGTGCATTCTAGCGCACGAAAATGAGTTAATATGAGCTAGCAAACAATGGACGTCATAGGAAATACCTATTTTAACCAATTTTGCATCTTTAAGTAACCACTGAAGAGAAGTGGTGGGTCAAGAAACCTGAAATATGTTAGGAATGGAATATCTTCCACTCTGTCTTAGACAAAGTATGTCTATCACAGAGACATAACACACACAGAAGACCTTTCACCTTGGAAAAAAATGCACCCTTTTGTTTTATCTGTGCATAGATAATCTCTGTCTGAGGAGTGCTTAGCTGGCCAACAGGTGCCTAACATTCTAACAACAACGAAAAAGGGACGTTTACACCCATTCTACCACAAACTTTACGGTACTAAAAGTTTCCAACTGTCACCTGTGACCACTTGCTTTCTTTACAGAGCAGGTCAGCGTAATGGTACGCCTCCCTCCAGTTCTGTTCAAAGGAGTAGGCCCACATCAGCTCCCAGTAGCACAGGTGATGGATCTGACGCCACTCCTGCTGAGCGGCAATACACGCGTGGAACTTTTCTTGAGCCTTCACACACAGAAACACAAACAACCGTCAAACAAGTGCAACTAAAGTGTAGGCAGATGTTTCATGATGTACTTATAAGAGGTCCTCACCAGTGTGATGTTTCCTTTGAGCAAGGCAATCCTCGCACTGTAGAAAACGATCAGAGCCCCCTGTGGATAATACATGCATGGATTCAGTGAACTGCACTGCAGGCAATTGCACTTTTTACATCAGTTCCCTGTTGAACATTACTGTTTATGTTGAAGTTCAGTTTCCATTCCTGTAAGGGTAATGGTAATGGTAATGGTAATGGTTTAATTTCATTTGAACATGCATCAGATTACAATTGAATGCATCACATAATCAGTTCACAGTTCCACATGTCCAAAAGGAGTAGGAAGAAGCAAAGCTTATTAAATCCTACCCCTCCATCTGGTACTTTTACAATCAGTAACTGTTACATTTGTTCACTTCCTGCTTTCCTAATATAGTTTAAGTGTTTTTTTTTGTTTTTTTGTCACGTACCAAAGTACGAGGTGATATGAGCATCCAATGACATAATGGGTACCATAGTAAGTGTCAATATAGTGATATATATAGCACATCATGACTGGTTCAAGACTCTTCATCCTTGTATTTAGCAAACATCAACTGCTTGTATTGTTTCTTGAATTGGCTCATCGTTGTGCATTGTTTGAGGTCCTTACTCAATCCATTCCATAGTTTGATTCCACATACTGAAATGCTATGGCTTTTTAACGTAGTCCTAGCATATAAGTGTTTCAAATGTAGTTCTTCCCTGAGATCATATTTCTCCTCTCTTGTAGAGAAGTATTGGATGACATTTTTAGGTAATTGGTTATTTTTAGCGTTATGCATTATTTTAGCTGTTTGAAGATGAACTATATCAGTTCAAGTATTTGTGATTTTAGAAATAAGGAGTTAGTCTGTTCTCTGTAGGCGGCATTATGAATTATCCTTACTGACCTTTTTTGCAGTACATTTAGCGAGTGAAGATAGTTGCTTTTATAGTTATTACCCCATATTTACACACAATAAGTAAGATATGGTAGAACCAGAGAGCAATAAAGAGGGTGGGGTGATTTCTGATTGAGAACTAATTTTGCTTTGTTCAATATTGAAATATTGAAATGAGCATTACAGTACACTGCTCCCTTTGCATGGAATGATCTGCAAAATGATTAAATTTAAAGGATTGTGAAATGAATGGGCTTGTCCAATGTCATTGTTTTTAATTGTCTGAACTGTTGATTGTTGCATCTGTGAATGTTGCATTGTTGCAACACACCTCACAGCAAAAAGGAAGTGAAAGACCATGGAGGAGTGTAGCGTGCAGAAGGTTATGCATTGCAGGAAAACACGCACACAGCTTAGTAAAATGTGAAAATTGGAAATAGTTAATGGCGTTATATATGTAAAGAAATTGTTATTGTAATGTAAAACAACACTTTTTTGTATTGTTTATGTTGGTATAGTCGTGTGAGCTGTCACAAAAGTAAAAAAAAAAGTGTTGCTTTTTCTTCTTGGGAACCGATATTTTCCTGAAACTTACCTATGTCCTACTACTGATTACTAAAGAACAGATGCTAAATGATTCTATTTCGATTCACTATCACCTCTTGAGGGACAAACTGGTATTGCATGACAGATTTAGTGCTTTTAACTACATTATTCCACAAGGCAAGTGCAATATGATGCATGAGTCCTTCAGTAACTCACATTTGGGAACCTTTTAGCATAAGGCTCCAGCAGAGCCTCTGCCTCACTTAGGTCCACATCACCGGAGCCTTGGAATAAATGAAAGAAAATGTTTAAAAACCAACAAAAGACATTCTGTCAAATGAACGACCGTCTTACCCAAAATGACTGAGATGTAAAGGTGATACATGAGCAGAGTCAAGGTGCTCAGGATGGAGCGCAGACTGTCGCTCGATGCTCCCGCTCGCAACTCGGACAAGCCCAACTCCTGTGGAATAACAGCATTTGTAAACACACACACAACAATCTCCATTTAGCTGCATGGTGGACTTGAGGCAAGCCTACCCTGTCCCCTGAGAAACCCAAAAACTCCATCAGCTTGAGGACTCTGGCCGGGAGTAGCGAGAGCATCTAAAATAAAATACAGGTTAAAAAATACTGTTTTATGTGTTTTTATAGCCTGGTGTGTGTGTGTATGAGTGAGTTTTCCCACCAAATTAAATGATCCAATGCCCATGTTGACACCTCCTCGGAAGTGGATGTTTGTCTTGTTCGTCTTTTTCAAATTCTTACTGGCATTCACCATGGCTTGACACTCCCTACGCACACAGAGGATCCATTGGTTTTACACTTAATGATGTTTACAATGACCTCATCAGCTGTATTAATGCTGACTGAACAGTTTCTATTACAACGTTGTGGGAGATGTTTGCTCATGAACGACCTATAAATGTGGTCAAAGTCGGCTATGTTTTTATTTCTACTTTATCATGCACTCCACATGATTATTAAAGTTGATGATTTAAGAGCATTTGCCACATGAAGATTTCTAAAAAATACACAGTCCTTTGTATCTTACTTAAAAATCTGATAGCTGTTTCGGATCCTCATGCCTCCCTTGATGAAGCCGATGATGGTTTCGTCAAGAAAGGTGAGCGCCGCCTTCTGCAGCAGCACTTCGGCGTAGCAAAGCTCTGCGTGCATCTCCTCTGATGAGACATAAAACACAAAAGTGAAGATGTGTTTCCTTATTTTTGTTCTGAAACAAGTCAACTGGCTCACCTTCTGTCAGGGTTTCAGGTGCTTGCCTATACCAGAGACTAGCCAGCGTCTCCATTATTCCTGTTTTTCTTCTGAATCTATGTTTGGAAACACAAAGGTGACTGACTGGACATTTCAGTCACAGATCTCGTACCTTACCTCTGGCAAGTCAGCAGGGACTCGCTCAGTGACTCCATGGCACTATCCATGTCCTTTGGGTCAAAGGTCATGCCCGCCTGCATCACCAGGATGCTGCTGTAGCCCATGGCGTGGTACATGCTCTGGCTCTTCCTGAAGCAAAGACAAATATATACCGTATATTGAGTTGAAACACAACAGTGCGTCATAAGTCTATGAATAAAGTGGGACTTACCAGGGTTTTAAAAGTGCCAACGCGTCAGCAAACTTGTTGTTTAGAAAGAGATCCAGGGCGATGGAACATTCCTTCAACGCGTCCTCTAACTCCATTTGGGGTTTTCTCAAGGGAATATCACCAATTCCAAAAAGTTAGGAATACATTGACAGGTGCATCAATTAAAATATTGTATTTTTTTTAAAGTCTTATATAGTGGGAAAAATATATATTATTCATTCATTTATTTTCTACCGCTTATCCTCACAAGGGTTGTGGGGGTGCTGGAGCCTATCCCAGCTGTCTTGATGGCCAGCCAATCACAGGGCACATATAGACAAACAACCATTCACACTCACATTCATACCTATGGACAATTTGGAGTTGCCAATTAACCTAGCATGTTTTTGGAATGTGGGAGGAAACCGGGGTACACGGAATTTAACTCGGGTCTCCTAGCAGTGAGGCCTGCGTGCTAACCACTCGCACACCGTGCAGCCCAAATATAAATTATGTACACAAAAATATTTCTTTCATTCATTCATTTTCTACCGCTTTTCCTCACGAGGGTCGCAAGGGGTGCTGGAGCCTATCCCAGCTGTCTTCGGGCGAGAGGCGTGGTACACCCTGGACTGGTCGCCAGCCAATCACAGGGCTACAAAAATATTTTTCAGGTTAAAATTTTGAATTGTTATCTAACATTAATATATTACAATTTTATTTCATATAATAATATTTCAAAATATGTGAAAGAAAACAAATAAAACAATAAACCTATTTAATGATATCGACTTTTTTAATATTGAAAATGAAAAAAGTAAATAAAATTATTATAAATTAGTGTATAAATTATTAAATCAGTAAATAAAATTATTTTTATAATTTGTATTTGTATATATTCCCAATAAATGGTTTGTAAAAACTGAAATAAACAAATTACATTTACAATTACAATATATATATATATATAATATATTATATATATATAATATATTATATTATATATATATATATAATTGTATAATATACAATTACAATAACATTTTTACTGTGAAAAGGCTACTGGAATAATCCATATATAATAATAATAATAGTTTGGAATAATCCAAACTTTCAACTTTTAATTCTATACCAGGGTTTCCCAACGAAGGTCGCTCTTTTAAAGCAGCTATACTGTATAACCATGCTAACTTCGGCTAAAAAGTCACAACCTGGTCCTGACCAGACTTTTAGCTTAACATACACTCAGCAGTAGACCGCCTCGAAAGAAAACCTGCAGTGCCTCCATGGCATGAGTTTGACACCCCTGGAATACATTATACATGACTCTCTACCTGGCCTCGTCCACCGTTGTTGCTCACCATCATGGCGGACTTTCTGCTCCATTGCTGCTCATTTGCAGCCGAGCGGAAGTCGTGTTATAAGTCTAGCGTTCTTGATGCTAACTGAGTAAACAGGCGATTCCGGTGCTGTTTATCAAAATAAAGCGTAATTAAATGTTCTTATTATATTTTCTATTGTTTTCAAACTAATTGTGGTGAAAGTGTGCCATGTAATAAGCTAAATATATATCGACTTTATATAGCATATATATCCATACATACAATATATTAATTTACATCGTTTTCAAGTAAAAAATAATAATATTTTGTTGTGGTGCTGTGCGACAATCAATTAAATGAAAGGTTAAACATGGTGTTATACCTACTGCCCTCTAGTGTCGGAATAACATTACAACTGGAATTCCCTTGTCTCGCTTTGGTTTATCTAACGGTACATTCCTTCCCTGCATGTTGATTAGCATTACAGTATATAACAAAAAGGTTTAATTAAATCACTTACAATGCATCAATACTGGAACAGTCTTGGTCCATCTGGAAACAATTTTTTTTACATATAAGGTCACAGAAAATTATCATTTTATTTTAGGCTTTTACAATGTAAAAACATTAAAAAAACAAAGAGAATTAGTACCAAAATACTAACCTGTTGTTGGGAGTATTCTTCCATATCCATTGGCAAATAAAAAGTGATTGTCAAATAAATTGGGTAAAGGTTGTGCAAGCACCTTTTGCAGCCTCTTGAGCAGTCCTCCTTGGAGTTAGATGCTCTTTGGATCTTCCTCACTATTTATACGCTACTAAGGCTGGACTGAGCACCAGCCGGCCCACTCTCACATCTCCTGATACTACAAGACACAATCCACCGGTTGTTTTAGCATCTAAGAGTGAACAAAAGAGCCAAACTGGAGCATGAAATCGTGATTAGCTTTATGTATATAGTGCTGTTGGCTAAGCAAAAGGCATAAAAGCACTAATGTAATTGCAGGTGATGGTGATTGCTAGACATAGGAGTGAGCTCTAAGGGGTCACAGTTACATAATTCATATGTTATGTTACATTTTCAATGTTTTCTATGCTACAAATGTAATAGAATACATATTATACATGTATATGTACATACTAAATGTGTATTTGTAGCACTTTATCAACAATTAATAGAAAATATTGCTTTATTGGATCAGTAGCAAGTTAGCTAAAAAAAAATATAAACAATGTATTTTTTGTGTAATGTTCATGAAAACGTCAACTGGAAAACGACTACTTGTGTGTATTCAACTCATAATATAAACATAAAATACCTCCATGTAACATTTAACATTACCTATCAAGTTGTCATGATTTAGAATGATGTTTGGTAATTCCAGCGCCATTTGCGATCAGCTGCTTATATTACTACAATACCCACAATCCTCTGCACGCATTTCCTTTTCCGGTAAACATGGCGGCGCCAACAACGACAGTGGAGCACAATCCAAACATCCCAGATTACGAACCCGGCGATGGAAATACAAAAACGTTCCACGTCGACTCGTTCAGAAAGGAATGGCTGAGCAGACTGAAACAGTCTGAATATTCTTACAAGGCGGAAAACGAAGACACCTTTCACGCCAACTTTGCCCGTGAGATGGGTGTCAGCGTCGACCTGATGCGGGAACTCAAAGATGTATGCAGGTACAATGTTCGATTTACGTTACCGTACGCTACCATAACATACAACATAACTTTTACGAAAAGTGAAAAAGCAAATCGTTTATGACTAAATAGTGCTGTCAGCATGTAAACAGGAAATATCTACAACCCTCAATAGTCACAATCTTCATCACATATAATTGAATCAGGAAATAGACACAGCCGCCATCGCATTATTTGGTTGTGGGGTCAGGAAACAGACCCCAAATCCCACCTGCTGAACTTGTTGTCCATTAAATTGACATAAATATCCGTCACATTCAATGCAGCTGGGACATAAACACAACATCCACCACAGCAACTGTACTCGGGAAATAAGACATCCAAATTCTACCTGCAGCATTCAGGTAGTAGACACTTCCTGTTATACACTGTATGATGCAGCCAGGACTTAGATCCATTTGAAATTACACACACACTTTATAAAATACATTTCATATTTTTCTTCTTGCCTAAGCACTACGGCACTGCATTGCCATTCCGAGGACCAGCAACCTGACCCAGAAGTCGTACCCGATGACGCATCGCTGAAAACCCTCATGTACGACCATTTCTTTCTTTATTTATTTTAAGTGGCAGCTTTTAAATCACTTTGATTTGTCTTGGACAGTGAAAGGAAGAAGCATCAAGACTACAAAGCATCTCTTAAAATTGGCAAGAGCAGACATGACCTTTATGCAGATGAGCAGGTGAGTCGACTGGGATGGGAATAGCTGTTTGTTTATAGCAACGTTAAATTTTTTCCATTTGTATTAACAAGGCGCGATTGTTCGTGGCGATAAGACCAGAGTCGCTGGAACATCTAATCCCAGAGGGAGAGGTCATTCTGACAATCAACGCCTACTACCCGGCTACTTTTGAAAAGGTGAGCAACGTTCTTTTTTAAGGATTATATATATTTTTTAACCTACAGTAAGTCCCTAAAGAAGAAGGCGATGCCTAAAGAGCATGTTACATATTTTCAAGTAGTTCGCAACTGTGCCTTCCTTGTGTTTTTTGTTTGCTCGTGTTCATAATTTGAAGGATCATTCCTATAATAGTGTCATGGCAAAAGTTATTATTATTGCAAATAACATGATCATAGACCATACATTGCAGAGCCAATCCAATGGACAAGAAGTCAGGGAGGTGTTGGCTAAAGTTATTGTTCATATACTCCTTATTTAAAATCACAAATACTTAAACTTACTGATATAGTTCATCTTCAAACAGCTAAAATAATGCATAAGGCTAAAAACAACCAATTAGCTAAAAATGTCATCCAATACTTCTCTACAAGAGAGGAGAAATATGATCTCAGGGAAGAAGTACATTTGAAACACTTATATGCTAGGACTACGTTAAAAAGCCATAGCATTTCAGTATGTGGAATCAAACTATGGAATGGATTGAGTAAGGACCTCAAACAATGCACAACGATGAGCCAATTCAAGAAACAATACAAGCAGTTGATGTTTGCTAAATACAAGGATGAAGAGTCTTGAACCAGTCATGATGTGCTATATATATCACTATATGGACAGTTACTATGGTGCACATAATGTCATAGTATGGTCATATTACCCCGTACTTCAGTATGGGACAAAAATTTAAAAAAAAAAACCAAACTGTATTATGGAAAGCAGGAAGTGAACAAATGTAACGGTTACTGATTGTAAAAAGTACCCGATGGAGGGGTAGGATTTAATAAGCTTTGCTTCTTCCTACTCCTTTTGGACATGTGGAACTGTGAACTGATTATGGGATGAACTCAATTATAATCTGATGCATGTTCAAATGAAATTAAACCATTACCATATCATTACGGCATCTTTCCTGGTTTCAATTTTGATCCCGAAAATGATTACAGGCGGTCATGGTTTGGACGCACACAAATTAACAGTTTACAAAAAGAAAAACAGACCTCCTCGACAGACGAATACCCCCCCCTTAATTATGTCTCAAGTATTGATTATGGTATTCTTGAACATGTCAAAGGATCTGCTCCTATGAAATGGACTGTGATAACTTAGCAGCATGTTGGTCTCATTATGGAAATAAGCAACGTGCCTTCCAGTGTGCAAGACAACCATAAGGATAAAAATCAGTTTTTAAAATTACCATTTCCTATTAATTAGTGTATTTAACATCTTTAATATTGTGAAAGACTAAAACTCAACATCAGTCGTAGGGATGGAAGTGGTTTGTAGGCTGAAAAAGTCCTGTAGTTCCATCATATTGTCAAGTCAAAATTCCATAGACTTCCATAAACATGTGTTGGCAAAGGAAGTCCACTTCACACAAGAGCATGTTCCTTAATTTCAGCCTCCGGTTTAAACTTCAACATTCTTAAATAGTAGGAACAACCCCATGGATTGACAAGTGTTGGCAAAGGAAGAATGTGTAGCTAATGTCAAAGTTGAGCGTGTTATTTAGTTCTCAAATGACCCTTGTCTATTTTTTTGGCAGTGGAGGGGGGTTGTCACTCTTCTAATCTAACCATTGAGAACAGCCTTGATTTGTTTTTTGTCATTTTTGGACCCGAACGTCAACCCTCTTGTCCCTTCCTTGCAGTTTGTCTATGTCAGACCCCACGTGACGCTGCTGCTGCTGGGCTCCCAAAGCCTGACGGAGCTCAGGGATGCCATCTGCTGCGCCAGTGACTTGCAGGTGTCTGGAGAGTTAAGCAACACGCCCGAAATGGCGCCGGACTTCATCAGCAAAGTGAGTGTAGTGTATATAGCGTGCATTCCCTCCCTCCCCCGAGTCGTACGTCTGTTACCAGGAGGTGCTGTTTTCTTGTGCGTTTCAGGATCACTTCAAGTCGGCCTTCTTTTTTTTTGAAGGAGTGTTCTATAACGATATGAGATACCCCGAGTGTCGCGACATCAGCGAGTGAGTACGAATGGACGACTTCTTGGCTATCTTTAGCTGCTCCAGCAAAGACCGAACTTTTTAATGCTTAACGAGGAGAAGACCGAAGCTATCCTCCTCAACTATAAAGGTCCCCCTATAGACTTCGGCCCCCTCCAAAACAGCATTCGTCCCTCGGCCACCAGCCTTGGTGTCATAATAGACAGTGATTTTAAACTCAACAAACAAATTAATGCAGTTATAAAACCTTGTTTTTATCATCTTCGGCTTTTATCTAAAATTAAATCTTTTTTATCTTTGCAACACTTTGAGCAAGTCATGCACGCTTTTATTTCATCACGTCTGGACTACTGTAATGCACTTTACTCTGGAATTAGCCAAAAGTCTCTCTCCCGCTTATAGTTAGTCCAGGAACCAAAAAGGGGGAGCACATCACCCCAATTCTGGCCTCCCTGCATTGGTTGCCTGTTCGTTTTAGGATTGATTTTAAGATTTTATTGTTTGTTTTTAAGGCGTTGAATGGGCTGGCCCCCCAAATACATCTTGGACCTCATCCAAATTTACTCTCCAGCGCGGTCACTGAGGTCCGAGGGCCAGCTCCAACTTGTGGTGCCTAAGACGAGACTTAAGACCAGGGGGGACCGAGCCTTTTCTGTGGTTGGCCCCAAACTATGGAACTCTCTCCCCTCCCAAGTAAAAAAAAAAAAAAGGCCCCCAACTTCGAAAGCTTTAAGTCTCGCCTTAAAACCCACTTTTATTCTCTGGCTTTTAACTCGGAGTGAGTCGTATGGTCCTGTGTCTTTTAGTTCTTCGTTTTTATTTTTTATACTTTTATTGCTTTGTTTCTTGTTTTTAATATTTTAATATCTATTTTCCAATTTCATTTCTTAAATGATCTTTTAGTTTTGGATTATTACTTTTTAATTTTACTAGTTTGTGCAGCACTTTGGAAACTTTATAAAATGTGCTATATTAATAAAGTGGATTGGATTGATCGATAAACAGCCTGCGTGATCCATGGTAGGCCGTTGCGTGAGGATGAATTATCAGATGTCATACTCAGTGAAAGACTTTTTTGTCATTAAATGATGCGATTACATAAACCAAAGACGCTATGCTCCAGAAAGAGATGCTCTGATGAAGTCTTTATGCACATTTAAATCATTGCGGTCAAACATATACTAAAATAAGGTTAAATAGAACAGAGGCAACTATTTAGGCCATAATATTGCACTCACTATAATATAGGTTATCCGTTCTAAACCACTGGAACCAACTTGTGTAGCACATGATTAAAGGTTTCAAACCTGTCCTTCTCGGGTACCGGCTATTTTTGATGATTTTGACTGATTTTTCACACATAATTGTGCTTTTGGGATATATAGACATGGTATATATCAAAAGAATGATTAGACTAGTTGGTTTGTTTCTACCCTTTTTCTGCAGCAGTAGAACATAAGTAAGTTTTAGCAAAAAATAACACCATGAACTACTTACCATTTTCACATTTGCAAGTGAACTACGTGTGTGCATGCATCTGCGCGCATTTGAACGCAATCAAAGCGCAACCTCCATCCTGATTGCTGCTTAGCATGTATTTCAAATAGTATAATGGGGACCTTTTAATATGACTTACTGTATAAGCAAAGAATATTTTGGAACGCTATCTCTGCAGGACCACAATCAAGTGGACAAAGGCCAACAAATTCCCATCATACCGCAAAGCCAAGATGGAGGACACAAAGTTTGCGGATCTGGAGATCAAAGTGGGGTTCCCGTATCTCTACTGTCATCAAGGAGACTGCGAGCATGTTGTCATCATCACAGATGTAAGGTAAAAAACTCAAAAGTTGCTTAAAGTCATCACTGTGTTTTTAGTTGAATTCTCAGACCAACTTTTTAGGAATCATCCCTCAATTAATTTGGATTTTAATTAATTTGAATTAATCAGAGATGGGCGTATTCATTGACACAAAAGGATTCTGTTGACTGTGTGGTATTGGTAATTACCGAGTTAAAATGGCGATGTTTTTTTTTTTTTTTTTTTTACACGGTCTGAGCTTGTTGTCTAAAGAAGTGAACATGACTAAAGCTACGCGAAGTTGGTTATGAAAAAGATCTCTCTGCTGTGGCAATACCCTGGCATAAAAACAGAAGTTCACGGCATCTAGAAAGAGGAAAATAACGCAAACTAGAAAAGAAAATTCTGTTCAGTTACACATATGAAAATGATAAATAGTCCAATGGTGTTATATTTGTAAAGAAATGGTTATTTTCATGTAAAACATGTTTTTTCATGTTGTGGCGTAGTTGTTTACATATTTAGGCTAAATTGTGGCTAAATATACCTACATTTGTGATAAAGTGAAAGTTGTGCTTGAAATATATATTTTTGATTTGATTTTACCAAGAAACTATATTTTTTCTGATGAAAGATTTAATTCTAGTTTAATTAAGTCTACCTATGAAAATGGCTAAAATGCTACTATGCTAATACTATAACGCTAAGAATTCATATAAGTGTCTATCCATGAAAACGCCTAAAAATGCTATTATGTTACTATTAGCATGCTAGCAATGCTAACATCTAGCATGATAGTGTTGTGTCTACCTATGAAAATGGCTAAAATGCTACTATGCTAATACTATAACGCTAAGAATTCATATAAGTGTCTATCCATGAAAACGCCTAAAAATGCTATTATGTTACTATTAGCATGCTAGCAATGCTAACATCTAGCATGATAGTGTTGTTTGTGTCTACCTATGAAAATGGCTAAAATGCTACTATGCTAATACTATAACGCTAAGAATTCATTTGTCTATCCATGAAAACGCCTAAAAATGCTATTATGTTACTATTAGCATGCTAGCAATGCTAACATCTAGCATGATAGTGTTGTTTGTGTCTACCTATGAAAATGGCTAAAATGCTACTATGCTAATACTATAACGCTAAGAATTCATATAAGTGTCTATCCATGAAAACGCCTAAAAATGCTATTATGTTACTATTAGCATGCTAGCAATGCTAACATCTAGCATGATAGTGTTGTTTGTGTCTACCTATGAAAATGGCTAAAATGCTACTATGCTAATACTATAATGCTAAGAATTCATATAAATGTCTATCCATGAAAACGCCTAAAAATGCTATTATGTTACTATTAGCATGCTAGCAATGCTAACATCTAGCATGATAGTGTTGTTTGTGTCTACCTATGAAAATGGCTAAAATGCTACTATGCTAATACTATAATGCTAAGAATTCATATAAGTGTCTATCCATGAAAACGCCTAAAAATGCTATTATGTTACTATTAGCATGCTAGCAATGCTAACATCTAGCATGATAGTGTTGTTTGTGTCTACCTATGAAAATGGCTAAAATGCTACTATGCTAATACTATAATGCTAAGAATTCATATAAGTGTCTATCCATGAAAACGCCTAAAAATGCTATTATGTTACTATTAGCATGCTAGCAATGCTAACATCTAGCATGATAGTGTTGTGTCTACCTATGAAAATGGCTAAAATGCTACTATGCTAATACTATAATGCTAAGAATTCATATAAGTGTCTATCCATGAAAACGCCTAAAAATGCTATTATGTTACTATTAGCATGCTAGCAATGCTAACATCTAGCATGATAGTGTTGTTTGTGTCTACCTATGAAAATGGCTAAAATGCTGCTATGCTAATACTATAATGCTAAGAATTCATATAAGTGTCTATCCATGAAAACGCCTAAAAATGCTATTATGTTACAATTAGCTTGTGTGTACCCATGAAAATAGTAAAAAAAAATGCTAGTATGCTAACATCAAGCATGATAGCCTAATGTACCGGGTAGGATAAATGTTCTGAACAAGTGCTCTAGCTAATTTTATTGGTTGTTAGCTATTGTTATTGGTTATTAGTTGAACCCCAGACAGGGATCGGGGTCACCTGACATTTAATCAGTTCTTCCATATCCTATTTCTGACAATTTCATTCAGAACTTTCAGTTATTTCGAACACAGACAAACATACAAACAGATACGCGCCGGCAAAAACAACCTTCACGTTGTGCTAGGCGGAGGTAAAAATACTCGTAATTTAACAATTTTGATGGCAGATGGACTATGAATGCAGAGTATCCAGTGAGCACTAGATGGTTGTTTTGACTGATGTAGCTGCACTCGGACTGTATTCACTGAATCAACTCACCCTTTGTGCTGCCATGAATCTACGTCATTTAAGCCGGCCAAGCCTTTAAAAACACAGAAATGTCTGTGAAAGCACATTGTTTGGCTGCTTTTTTACAAGACGTTGCTTAATGACTCGTCTCAGGAGACTCACGCACAAGTTTGTAAATACCACACCCCCAGACGCCTGAAGCAACGGTATCCTTTTGGTGTCGTGACAAGAGCAAGACCACCACACATTAAAGCAGCCCTTGAAAAAGGGAATCTCATGATACTCTGCAGCCAATTGGAAGCTTTCATCCTCTTGTCTCCTCATCAATATTTGCAGACTGATTCACAAGGACGACTGCCTAGACCGGAGGTTGTACCCGCTCTTGACACACAAGCACCGGGTCTTGATGCATAAATGTGCCGTTTGCTACACCTTCATTGGAAGGTAGGTTATGAAAAAAGCATTAACAAAAACACACTTTAAAAAAATAATATCATTTGCAGATGGTGCACCATCGGCGACCAGTTCGCCCCAAGTAACCCATGTCTGTTTTGCGACAAGTGTTTCCGTATGCTGCACTACGACAAAGACGGGAAAAAGCTGGGAGATTTCCTGGCTTATCCCTACGTGGACCGTGGCGCCTTCAGCTAACGCTGCATCCTGGTTATGCTGGTGCATTTCAATAAATGAGAATATCGGGTAAAAGTTATTTGATTTCAGGATTTCAACACAGACTAAAAGACCAGTTAAAGGCTCAAGACATTTCTTGCAGTTCATATTTGAATTTTATGATTTTGATTTATATTAAAAAAATATATTTCACTGCTTGAAATGGTACAAAGATATTGTAATAAACCAAGATGTATCTGTATATGTTTTTGTTTTGTACAGTTTATATTTCGAAGAGACTTGCAATAAAAAATATTATTTTTCAGAACTTCACTGTAACATTATTTCATACTATTTCCTATTACAGTGGATCCCTGTACCCCACAAATTCGCAGATTCTACTGTTTTTTTTAATTTGAGGGAAGCCTCATCCATTTGGACTTCAATACCAACAAGTTAATAGATCATCCTAAGCAAAGATGTTCAATTTAGCTTTCTCACCAATATTAGATAATTGTCCAGTGCTCTTTGCTCTCAACTTAATGTTGCATAATGGACACAATATGCTTCTATTCCAGCATGGATAGAGTAATTGGGTAGAGTCCTGGAGCAAAACTTCCAGTACAGTATCCATGTTAGGCCCACCTGCACAATCTAATGCAATCCAACTATAGGGCTGTATTTAAATTCCAGCCTTTACACATACATATATATAATATATCTGTACTACATTTCTATTGTTTGCGGATGACCACAATTTAGACGCAATTAATCATAATTGCCCTCTAACATGTTGACACTACTTTATTTGACGCTGGAACAGAGCAAACCAAAAGGCACAAAAATACTCTTATTTACACAAGTTTAAAAGAACAACTTTTTTTTAAAAGGCAATGTTTTGGAATGAAGCGACTAAAGGTGCTTGTGGTGAACTGGTGCAGTCAAACCCACCGGAAGATGCTAACGCTGTCTACGACTACTACTACTACCACCACCAACACCACCACCAGTGACAAACCAGTTCAGGTGATCAGTAGAAAGGTGAACATGGTCTCCCAGTGTAAAGAACAGCAGCAAACGTCTTGAGGTCCCCCTTATGGAGTCAGGTGGAGACTTCCTGGGTTTTGGGGCCACTGTTGGACAAGGAGATGTGAGTTAGACTGTGTAGTACACATACTGTGCATATTTTGTAAGCATCTTATGAAGAAACCTGAGGTTCTCCCCAGTCGAGGCATCCTTGTGTGTCTTGTTCTCATCAGGGTTTGGATCTCCATCGCTTGTCTTGTCTAATCAGTGACACAGACACACACCCACTCAAGCTCAGACAACCAAAAACCATGGTGAAGACTGGGTGAGCATGTGATTACACGTGTAGCCTCCAGTCATTGAGGAGATCATTCCAATTTTCCGGCCATTTGGGCACGGCCTTTCCTGAGAAAGAATCCTTTTGATTGTTTGTAAGGTCGTACATATTCTTCTTAGACAGGCAGGTCACTCAAACTGCTCAGGATGTGGCGGACATGACAGTTTAAGTTAGGTAACCACAGAGATCCTGTGACCTATATAAAATAGGAGAAACGGATACAGGGTGGAAAAAACATTGAGCTCCAATGATGCTCTGTTCTCAGGTTGGGTTGTGACGCATCACCAAGGGCTTTATCTCTAAATGGGGGCCGAAAACTTGCGTATACCGCATGCTCATCCACATTCTTAGATTGTTAATACAGTAAAGTCTCGTTATATCGATATTGTCGGGAGTCGGAAAAAATATCGATATAACCGGACTGTCGATATAGCCGATCCTGCGCCGAACTGCATTAAAAGTGGGCAATAATGCACTCGACATTGTTCTATAATATAGAACAATGTCGAGCAGCTTAAATCAATCTTTGCTTAAGGATTTCAATACCAAAAAAGAACACGGCGAACGGCTGCTTCCAGTCAACTTTATTTTTCACACTACCACCACCAGAGCACAGCACACACACCGATTCCCGCACTTCCTGGTTCACAGGTCATGCTCAACCCGCCCCACATAGCTGGCCAAACACATGCCTGCAACAGAAGAACCAACTGCGTTCGTGGTTTCTCTCCAACAGTGATTATTGCAAGTGATAAAAAGATATCTGAATACAACACAATTAAATACATGTATTTGTACGCTTGTGTCTTCGTTGGAATAGGTGTGTATGCTATGTCAGTTGGTTCTTCTGTTGCAGGCATGTGTTTGGCCAGCTATGTGGGGCGGGTTGAGCATGACCTGTGAACCAGGAAGTGCGGGAATCGGTGTGTGTGCTGCGCTCTGGTGGTGGAAGTGTGAAAAATAAAGTTGACTGGAAGCAGCCGTTCGCCGTGTTCTTTTTTGGTATTGAAATCCTTAAGCAAAGATTGATTTAAGCTGCTTTTGTATCGATATAAGCAGACCAAATTGGCTGGCGGAGATGAAAAGGGCATCGTAGTAACCGGATTATCATAATAACGGAACTAATTATATCATAAAAGACTAGAAATTTGCCGGGAAATGAAAATAGTATCGTAATAAGCAGTAATTCGTTATAACCGATATCGATATAACGAGACTTTACTGTATGTGCAAAATTAGCGAGGGAACACTGTATGCATATATATTATTTTTTTACACAGTATAAATGTATCAAAAGATTTTATAATGGCCAAAGTTTGACCCTGGAACAGATTACCTGTGTTGTTCTCCTGCGCTTGCTCCGCTTTCCTCAGCGTCCCCTTCTTGGCTTCCTCATGCTGCCGCTGCTCAGCCAGCGACTTGTTGAGCACCTGGCTGAGGGCGCAGTCGCCTTCTCCTACCAGAAACATGGTCTTGAACTTGTTGTACAGCATGCTGGCTTTGTCCATTACGTCCTGGCTGGCCTTGAACCGGCGGATCTAGATGACGGGAAAGATCCACAAACAGATGTGTTAGTCTTATGTGTTGTCATGGTGATCAATTAAGCCTGTCTTAGTGTGTCTTACCTTTTTCAAGGTGGCAATGAGCTCGCTTTGCTTCTGTAAGTGCTGAGTGGTCACCTGAAGGGAGCTGATCTCATCCAGAGCGTCCAGGCACTTTTTTACATCCTCCACAAACACACACACACGATAACACTTCTTTACTTCCACACAATTTTGCCAAACTTAATCAACAAATGAATCAATCAATTCCACACAAGCGACACATACTTCCATCCTGGAGGTGATAATAATGTGCAATGCAAAGTGCTTAACAACAGCCAATTAAAGATAAAAATGTTGTCACTGCAACGTTTTAGCCGCAGGCTGCAATTTTTGTTTACATTCAGATAGTAAACCCCTGTTGTTCTCGTATTTATATAAACATCGTTATAAAGCATGGAAATAACATGGGGATACAATCACAGTGGTTCATTGTCAGAAATGGGTTTAATTCTGTCCATTTAAAATCATTAATAATAATAAAATAATGTCATTAATTACTATTTGAATTTTGTATTATATATTATTGCAGTAGGCTGCACGGCGATCGAGTGGTTAGCGCGCAGACCTCACAGCTAGGAGACCAGTGCTCAATCCCACCCTCGGCCATCTCTGTATGGAGTTTGCATGTTCTCCCTGTGCATGCGTGGGTTTTCTCCGGGTATTCCGGTTTCCTCCCACATTCCAAAAACATGCTAGGTTAATTGGCGACTCCAAATTGTCCATAGGTATGAATGTGAGTGTGAATGGTTGTTTGTCTAGGAGACCAGGGTTCAATTTCACCCTCGGCCACCTCTGTGTGGAGTTTGCATGTTCTCCCCGTGCATGCGTGGGTTTTCTCCGGGTACTCCGGTTTCCTCCCACATTCCAAAAACATGCTAGGTTAATTGGCGACTCCAAATTGTCCATAGGTATGAATGTGAGTGTGAATGGTTGTTTGTCTATATGTGCCCTGTGATTGGCTGGCGACCCCGCCTCTTGCCTGAAAACAGCTGGGATAGGCTCCAGCACCCCCACAACCCCAGTGAGGACAAGCCGTAGAAAAAATAATGAATGAATATTATTGCACTAACATTGAAAGCGAACCATTTATGCATCTATCTATCTAGATGTCACATGGCGGAGCATGAATAAGAAGAGGAAGAGAGAACAATTCCCGCTCTTCATTGTAAACCTTGTAAACCGGGACTCCCAGCCCTCCACAAAAACCCAAAAGAACTCACAGGGTTGTCGATCTTCAGGGAAATCTTAATTTCACCGTGCAGTCGCTGGAGTTTCACATCTGTGGATATTTCTGTGAAGAAGGATTCAGTAGGTTATTCATGCCTTTTATAAAAGAACAGGCGAGCATTTAAGAGGAAAGGGGACATCAGGGGTTTATTAATTGTTCCACATCATTCCAACAATGAATCATCTTCGTACAAGTAG
This sequence comes from Doryrhamphus excisus, assembly GCF_037039965.1. NCBI lineage: Eukaryota > Metazoa > Chordata > Actinopteri > Syngnathiformes > Syngnathidae > Doryrhamphus > Doryrhamphus excisus. The sequence goes on from NC_136365.1 coordinate 17,242,348, forward strand.
TTTTTTTGGTTTATGAATGACTTCTCAGGAAGCAGAGATTATGAGAAAGGTTAGCTGTGGTCTTTCTCACTCACCCTTTTTCTTAGCCCCGACCCGCTCTTCATTCTTCTTTGTGTTGTCTTTGTTTGCTCTGTAGTAAATAAGTAGTAGTAGTAGTAGTACAAAGCATTAGCGTTACTGCTTGTCGCAGCACTCTAATGTACTGGTAGCATGACGCCATAACTTACTCGTCTTTACGACGCCGTGCGTCTTTGTCCATATCGGAGCTCTGGTGTTTTTTCCTTCCTTTGTTTTTCTAAGATATACAAAATAATTATAAAGATGACAGGATGTAGTAATAATGTAGTGTGTGAAGCTGGACACTTGCCTCCTCATCATCTGAGGCTCCTGATGAGCTTCCCTCCTTGGATTGCTGCTTCTTCTTCTTGGCTTCCGGCTCTTTCCCTTCAACATCTTTCCCTTTGGTGTCATCCTTCTTACGCTTGTCCTCCTCGCCACTCTTGGACTTGTCCTCCGCCGCCCTCTTCCTTTTTCTGTCCGAATCGGTGCCATCTCTTAAAGGGAGAGCAAAATGGTGAATAAGACTGTAAGCATCACAAGCAATGTGGAAAAAAAAAGCTTTGATTATGTAGGTCTTCCTAATGGTGTATATGTGTGTTTACATTTCACTTCCAGAGCCTTGCTGGTCCTGATGCTGCAGCAAAAGCATCTTTTCACTCTTGGGCTTCCTGCCTCTTCTTTTAGGAACATCCGCACCTGAAATTTTACAAACACAGACACACACTTATATGACAGGGACTTGTTGTATATTCTGGGATGGCTGGCTGAGGACATCTTACCTGCAGGACTCACTGGACTCCCAGGTGGCACATCGGCTGTCTCAGCTTCCTGCTCACCCTCATTCTGGATTAAAAGCAACACCGCATAATTAATATTACTAAAAAAAAAAACAGCACTTATTAAAAGATCCCTGCAGCAATCAGAAAATGTATTAAATATTCCTTAAATGACCTTTCTTTTTCTTCCTCTCTTGGATTTAGGAGCATCCGTTTGGCCTGACTCCTACAAAGAGACAACTTTAAATCAATTTGGACGAATAAAAGTCATATTTTCATTCGGCTAATTCAAAGAAATAATTCGCTGGATTTATTGTTTTGCATAACAGCGACCCCCAGTGGTCGCATTAGGACTTTTCGAGCTGAGACGTTTCAAAGCTTTAATTGTATGCACTGTATAGCAGTTTGTAATACATTAACCTGGATTTTTGTGACAGATGAGTTCTCTTCCAAAGTGATAATTAAATACATAGTTTATTAATACAAACTATTATATAAAACATATGTTTATAATTACAAAAACCTATAAATTATGCCTGTCTATTATAATTGACAGATCTTTGTAGTAAGTAGGGAATGTCAAAGTTTTAAATGTAACATGAAACAAACATTTTAGGTGAGGAGAAAGTGAACATGATCAGCAAAAGATAGGAGGCAAAAGGCTCACAAGCACACTGATAGCCATGCAGGAAGATAAAATCAAGATGGTGACTCAAGAGCAAGACACAACACATTCATTTTTATCCTAATCGTCTTTACTGGGAACAAGGAGACCGCTTGCCAAGGAACTCAAGAAGGTCATGAATGAATCAGACACTCATGAGGAAGAACTTGAGGTCAACCACCAAGAAAGACCCGCCATGCTCCCGCCGTACATCCTACAAATTCCGGCATGCAAAGTACGTACATCCTGGGTCTGAGGACCCTGCTCAGACATCAAAGGGCTTTCATCTTCCTCCTCCCTTCCTGGCACCTGAATGCACCCAAGACACATCAGCATGGGGCGCAGTGTAGTGGGGGCAGACCAGTCTTAAATGGAAGAAAGGTTAGGGGGTGCACCCCAACGGTTGTACAATTTGGAATTTGAACAGAACTTCTGTGTAGTCAGACTGCCCTCAGTAATTCATGTGAGACTTCCAATGAGCTCTTTTGTGACGCCACCATAGAAGAGTATAAGTGTGGCGATAACCATAGAACCCTGAACTGGAACATATTGTGACATGCCGGTAGCGTATGTGTGGAAAAGTGTTGTCCTGGCTGGCATTATTAATGTATATCAACATTAATAATATAAATAAAGGCTATGAAGCGCTTTATATGAAGAAACTAATAATAATAATAGTAATTAAAGATCGACCGATTGCGTTTTTTACTTGAATCGGTATCGGCCTGATACGCGTGTGGGTTCGCCGATGTATTTTTCCGCCGCATTATTTTCAGACAGGCATCCGCCGGGCAGCTTAGTGAACACACGCAGTCGTGGTACCCCTCCCACACTGCAACAATGGTGAATCACAACAAGGGTTTAATGTCAATGTACTAACTTGTGTCAGTGTGATGTGTGGAGGTGTGGAGATGTTGTGTGTGTGGAGGTGGTGGGGGGGGGGGCAGTCATCACATCGATGCTAGATAAACTTAAACTACGACAGAAATGTTTTACACAAGGTTGAATATTTATTCCGTTTAAAGTTGATAATACCGTTTAAATGTGTGTTTAAGAAAGCTGAATCATACTGTGTTCAGTGTTTACATTTCAATAAATATTTGTTTATACTTGAAACCTGTAATATTTGTTATTATTGTCATTTTTTCATGTAAATTGAGGGAGAAAAAGCAGTATCAGCCACAAATATCGGCCATCGGCGAAGGCTGATGGAAAAAAATCGGTATCGGCCCCCAAAAAAACATATCGGTCGATCCCTAATAGTATTAGTAATAGTAATCTTACTCTGTTTTCGCAATACAATTTAACTGTTATTTCCACACTCATGAGTGCTATGGGTGCTAAAAAGTGCCATGTATAAAATTAAAAACACCTATTTCATGCTTCATCAAGTCATTAAGTTTTATTAAACAGCAATTCACTTACTTTTCCACCTTAAAAGTTCTTAAAATTACTAGATACACATGAAGGTAACAGCTGGACTGGGGACCAGATCATTTGTCTGCATCGTACTTCTACAAACGCACTTGGCAGTCCCATAGAAAGCGGACAAATGACGTGAGGACAAAAGCAGCAAAGTATAAACAGAATGCTGTGATGAATCACTTGCAATGATAATAATGTACATTAAAGTACATTTACTTTCAAAAGTGCACTTACTTTAGGGGATTGTATCTCCTTATCTTCCGCCTCATCATCCCCCTCTGGGCCGGTGTCTGAATCCTTCTCGGACAAATTTCCAGGAGGAACAGGCTACAAAGACAGATAAACACGGAAAAAATATTAGCAGAAAATATTCAAGTATGATTCTTAGAAATGATTCACAAATACAGGACACGGACCTTGGGTGCTGTCAACTCCACTTTTGGGTTGTTCTCAATCTCCCACAGTCCCTCATTGAAGCCTTTCCTCTTGTTGGGTTTGGCGTACTTCTCTTTGTTGGGCAGGTAGGGAAAGATGTCTTTGGGGCCAAGAAATGCACTGTTGGAAAATGGAGTGAAAGAATGTTGATCATACATACGTTCTGTATTTCTATCAATATAATATGTTTGTGGCTGCACGGCGACCCAGTGGTTAGCGCAGCTAGGAGACCGGAGTTCAATTCCACCCTTGGCCATCTCTGTGTGGATGTTCTCCCCGTGCACGCGTGGGTGTTAAACATGCTAGGTTAATTGCCGACTCCAAATTGTCCATAGGTATGAATGTGAGTGTGAATGGTTGTTTGTCTACATGTGCCCTGTGATTGGCTGGCCACCAGTCCAGGGTGTACCCCGCCTCTCACCCGAAGACAGCTGGAATAGGCTCCAGCACCCCCCGCGACCCTCGTGAGGATAAGCGGGAGAAATTGAATGAATTAATATGTGCTTGTCAGTCCTCAAAAACAGTGGTGTCCAAAGTGCAGCCCTGTAGCCATTTACGACCCATGCCTGTTTTTATTGGCCCTCCGCCGCACATTCTAAAAATATAATTCAACAAAACAAAAAACAGCAAAAACTGATGTAAAAGCTCGGTACCAAATTTGTTTAGTGAGTCAGTTCTAAAGCCTAAAGTTACAGGGAACTACAGAAAAATTTCCAGTCAATCCGACTTATAGGAGTCTGGAACTTTGAGGGTTGTCAAGCTGCTGTCACATCACCACCATGTTGTGTATTTGTAGAAAAACAATAACAAGAAAAACAATAACACAGGCAACTATTTAGGTGTGCATATTTTGACAAATTTATACTAATTTGTGTTCAGTGAGTTCAGAGGAGAAGAGTTGTGATTTCCCAACCGTCTGGGCCAAACGGCGCTACATTTTCACTCACGTTTCATGAGTGCCAAAAAAGAAGATGGGGAACTTGATGTTAGACGGCTTCACGGCACCGTCTGGAACTTCATCAATCTGTAGAAGGTAAATAAATCATCAGTCATCAGTCATGGTTGGTTTCAGCTTCTTGTGAATGAAGAATATAGCAACCTTTGGACGTTATTAGTACCATATTTCCTACAGTACAAGTGTTGATGGCAGGTTTTGCTAGTGTGTTTTTGTTTCTTTTTGCTATATCACTGTTCCTAATTTGCATACTCACCCTTGCTGGCCAGTGGGGATAACCCTTCATCTTGGCAAAGATCAGATCACCCGGTTTCCAGTCTCTTGCCATACTGCTGAAATGGAAAAGACCAAAAACATCAACATGACTCACAGCATATGACATGTGTGTGCCCCTCCCCTTGATTACCACCATTCATTCATTTACCTCTACTGTATATAAAGGCGTTCAAAGGACACTATTAACATATGGAATTACGGAACGCTAATATGATATGTATAAAATGAGACGTGGACAAGGAAGTTGTGACATGTGACATCTAAGACATGCATGCACGCACGCGATATCTATAAACATGCTAGCTGCTAGCTAACAACAGGCTATGTTCTAAGCTAACGTTGCTACAACAACAACACAGTTTACCGATAAATGAGCCGTCTAAAGAATACGTGATATGATATGGTATAACAAATATCAACAAGTTATTTACTCGAGTGTCACTGCAGTGTTGCTGGTGTTTTCTCCCCTTGAAGATCACCGCTCCCTTTCCGAATAATCCAAACCACGTTTTCCGCTCCCGCGCACTACGTCACCCGACTGTACCATTACTGGGTACCCACAAGGGGGGTCACCACTTTGAAGCGGTGCTCGATGGAAAGAAAAAGTATGTCTTTTCACCATGGTGGATGGACCACCGTTTTTATAGTCACAATTAAATTATATATACTCATTTGCACTCTTATGAACGTGTTTATACGTGCAAAATATATGTGGAAGAATTACAACATCCCACCGAGAGAACGTAGATGGGAGCCGCCGCGTACGCAGGCGTTGCCTGGTAACACATAAGCGCTAATGTCAAAACAACTATAAAGAAAAATACCTACAACATGGCAAAACAATCATATATTGTATTACATCAATTAATATGACGTCTGTGTTTTTGTTCTAGTTGAAAAATTACCATCATGTTGGACTATCCTTGATCCTTGTTGTCGAAGCGTCCACTGGTTAAGCAGCGGCCTCTAGTGGTAGTATCTGGAAGCACAGTTACAGGAGAGAAGCAGGTACTGTCTCAGCACACTTCAAAATACTGTAAATTAAAATTTGAATGTTTCCTAAACACTTATACTAATCTTTCATAAATTATAATAAAGCAAAATTACTCTATTACTCAGTACAGTAACAAACAAAAACAGACTGTGTACATATATTTATATTGTTTATTTTGTATATTTTGTATTTTCATTCTTTTTTAATAGATGTGTCTGCACCTACTATACCAAAACAAATTCCTAGTATGTGTTTGATCATACCTGGCAATAAACCTTTTCTGATTCTAAAGCAAAATTAACAATGAGAGCTGTCTATTTAATTAATATGTAATTACCTTCATCATTTATATTATATTTATTGTTAACTTTCGGTATAATTAACACAATTCTACATTAATTCAATGTAATTAATTCAAGTGTTACATTGAATTATGAAAACCCCATCTCTTCTATTTAATGAAGTGAATCATTTTAGTGGCACTCTGTATTTCTATTTAATAGTTATTCACAACTTTAAGAACATATTTATTATTGTATGTGATCAGTACTGTAAAATGTTTAAATGTTAATGAACACTATATGTGGTTGAAGGATTTTCTATGGATTTTTTTGTTTGTTTTTTAGGGGGGGATGAGCCACATTTAAGAGTGACAGAGAGTCAAAGTGTGTACATTTGTCACACTGTGCGGCGTGATAAGAATAACACGCTGCAGATGGTGACCTCAGCAGTTTGCGGCCTCCCATTATATACGCAAGCAATTAGGCTTCAGTACATCCTGCATGTCTTTTAAAGACAATGAAGGATGCTGATGCTTGAAGGACGGGGCTCTTCAGCCACCACACACTCCCAGAGAGGGGGTTAAGGGAGATGGGGAGGCCAGGATGGGCCAGAGGAGAGTGGATGAGACAGGTCCAGTCCCGTGCCCAGGAATAACTCAGCTACCGGCTACCGGGGGCCCCCCTGCCCAGCCTGCGAGGTGAGAGACCTCCGTGTTGGAGCCGAGCCAGCTTGGTGGGGTTCCTGCCCAGACAAGAAGAGCCGGCGATGGGGAGATGACAGTGTTGTACAACATGCGAGGATATGACTGAGCGCGTATCCTTCACCTCGGCAGACGAGGTGTTGGCAGAACATCCCGGTTCACTCAGTCTCTGAGGGCCACAAAAGTCTCGCTAAAGCTCATTTGTTACCTCTACTTCTTCGCAGCGCCCTCGCTCACACGCTGAGAAGCTACTGTACTTTTTTTTTTTTTTTTGGAATGGCCTCGCTGCTTTGGCGATGCCCTCTGGCCATCATGGCATGAGCAGCAAAAAGCTGACAGATGCCTCCTGTGATTTCCATTTGCAAGTTCAATAACACAGAATTTCACTTTATACTTAAAAGTTGAGGCCCATGGATGTTCGATTCCTGCTTGAAAATGTAAAGAATTGACATTCATACATCTGTGTCAGTAGGCTGCACCACTGAAACACAAGACTGGGACACAAACCCAACCATCGAACAATATGACGGATTTCCTGTCACCACTAAGGAGCTGTGTTTTTGGGTGAGGCTGCCATGCTCCGCCCATGCACACAAAGAAAACTCAATTTTGTCTATTTTTAAAATAATTAGGTGGCACGGTGGGCTAGTGGTTAGCGCGCAGACCTCACAGCTAGGAGACAAGGGTTCAATTCCACCCTCGGCCATCTCTGTGTGGAGTTTGCATGTTCTCCCCGTGCATGCGTGTTTTCTCCGGGTACTCCGGTTTCCTCCCACATTCCAAAAACATGCTAGGTTAATTGGCAACTCCAAATTGTCCATAGGTATGAATGTGAGTGTGAATGGTTGTTTGTCTATATGTGCCCTGTGATTGGCTGGCAACCAGTCCAGGGTGTACCCCGCCTCGAGCCCGAAGACAGCTGGGATAGGCTCCAGCACCCCCTGCGACCCTCGTGAGGAAAAAGCAGTAGAAAATGAATGAATGAATGAATTTAAAATAATTATAAAATTATAAAAAAAATTAAATAATAATAAATAATAAATAATAAATAATAAATAATAAATAATAAATAATAAATAATAAATAATAAATAATAAATAATAAATAATAAATAATAAATAATAAATAATAAATAATAAATAATAAATAATAAAATTCAATTGCCATATCCCATTGATTTAATGTTGTTGTTTGATGTTTTTTATTAATTCATTTTCTACCGCTTTTCCTCACCAGGGTCGCTGGGAGTGCTGGAGCCTATCCCAGCTGTCTTCGGGCGTGAGGCGGGGTACACCCTGGACTGGTGGCCAGCCAATCACAGGGCACATATAGACAAACAACCATTCACACTCACATTCATACCTATGGACAATTTGGAGTCGCCAATTAACCTAGCATGTTTTTTTGGAATGTGGGAGGAAACCAGAGTACCCGGAGAAAACCCACGCATGCACGGGGAGAACATGCAAACTCCACACAGAGATGGCCGAGGGTGGAATTGAACCCTGGTCTCCTAGCTGTGAGCCTGTTCAGGCTGCATTTGTAAATAAGAATTAGTTCTTAAATTGCTTGCCTGGGTAAGTAAAGGTAAAATTAAAAACAAAAATAAAAAAAAAAACAAAAATTGTAATAATTTCACCATTTAACTCCACTCATTGTTTAGCATATGTGTTTCCAATTTGGTAGCAATTTGACCCTAAAAGAGCCGCTTGACTTCCTATTCAGGCATGACTTCTTCAGGCGTTTTCACATATACTATCATGACTAACAAACGTTTTTTTTAGTTACCATTTGGAATAATAATAAAAAAAAGAATCCAATCAATTTCAAGTAGGCCCTAATAATATATGTGCACATTGGAGAGTAAAAAAAAAATAAATATCATAAATATCTTGAAGTTCCTAAAATCATTGATTCTTGACCGCTGGATCACTCCTGTGTGGCGTCCTGTGAAGGGCACCTTTCCTGGACTTGAATGAGCGATGGCGTCCTTGAGCTGGTGTGTGTTTAATGTGTGTGTGTGTGTGTGTGTCATACACATGGATTGGCATCTTTCCCCATTTTACCGCTGGCAACTCTTCAACATGTTCAGGAGAAGCCACATGAGAATGATAAAGTAGTCACAAGACAGGTCAGTGTGTTCATTAACACCAGTGGAAGATTGCTTGATAAATATATGCTACAATCAGGACTTGCCTTCTCTAAAACATGATTTAAAAAAATGAAAATTAGACTTTCATGTGACTAAAAACTGTACTAAGAAGATTTTTGTTGAAATAAGTTTGTTCCAATTTATAAATAACTTTAAAAAAGAAGAAAAAGAAATATATTCCAAGGTCAAGTTGTCATCTAGGTAAAACTTTTAGGTGGGGCTTCATCCACTTCTCGTAGGATGACCCACACAGGGATGCTTCACTGGCCTGACCTATGACCCAGATCTAGTCTGCTAGTGCATGGGTTAACAAATTTCACTGTTCATTATATATCTGATAAATGGAGTTCACCTATTGTCATACGAGCTTAAATAGAAGCTAAGTTGCTGGATATTTATTATTATTTATTCAAAAATTATGTACATTATTTGTGCAATTTACTGTACATTCTTGTTCATATTTGATGTCATCTATTTATTCTCTACATTATTTATTAAATGGGGGCCACGCGTTATTGTGCTATCTATCTATCTATCTATCTATCTATCTATCTATCTATCTATCTATCTAGTAGTATCTATCTATCTAGTAGTATCTATCTATCTATGTAGTATCTATCTGTCTAGTATCTATCTGTCTAGTATCTATCTATCTATCTAGTATCTATCTGTCTAGTATTTATCTATCTATCTAGTATCTATCTAGTATCTATCTAGAATCTATCTAGAATCTATCTATCTATCTATCTAGTATCTATCTAGTATCTATCTATCTAGTATCTATCTAGTATCTATCTAGTATCTATCTAGTATCTATCTAGTATCTATCTATCTATCTATCTATCTATCTATCTATCTAGTATCTATCTATCGATCTTGTATCTATCTATCGATCTAGTATCTATCTATCTATCGATCTAGTATCTATCTATCTATCGATCTAGTATCTATCTAGTATCTATCTAGTGTCTATCTAGTATCTATCTAGTATCTATCTATCTATCGATCTAGTATCTATCTATCTATCTGGTATCCATCTGGTATCCATCTGGTATCCATCTGGTATCCATCTATCTATCCATCTATCCATCTATCTAGTGTCTATCTAGTAGCCATCTAGTATCTATCCATCAATCCATCCATCCATCCATCCATCCAAATAGAATGATTCATAGGGTAGACTCTTTAACCGTCTCAACAGCCATGCAAGTGTAAATATAAGTTAACCACATTGACATATTGTACTGACCAGGCAAGAGAGTACTACTTTAGCTTTGGTAGTACTAATTACTTTTGCGTAGTTTGGTCAAATGTAAGAAAATGCTGCCAAAAATGAGGAGGTTTGTTGTCATCAACCGTTCACCAGGCTGTCAGTCAAAGTGGAAAGCTCTGAGTTTGAGCTCCTACGACACGAGCGAGGTCTGACACTAACAAGACATCAGTTGACAGTGGTGAACAAAGCAGGGGGAGATGCAGTGTGGGGAATTTTCTAAAGGTGGCGTCCAAGAGCTTCTTACGAATCCGACTGAAGCGGGTCCGGGGATGAGAAGAGGAAATGAGAAGAGGCAAAAAGGGGTAAGACAGGAAGAGTCGGGCCCTCGGACAGCAGGTGAGTGTGTGAAGGCAGGGGGATGACAGATGCTTCTGTCAGAGTTCCAACAGTCGCCGCTTTGTGGGAGCTGCGCAGATGCCTGAAGAACTCCCCTCCTCCCAACACCTCAATGCCCTCTCCTCCCATCCCTCCGTTCCTGTCGACAGGCTGCGAAGAGGGGCTAACAAGACAGGAGCGTTCCTCTCAGCGGTGAAGTGACCGTACTGGCACAGGAGTGGACGGCAGCAGGCCGAGGTGATGGAGAGGCACGGGTCCGGGGGCCCAGGCTTTGAAGGGTTCTCCTCAACAGAAGGGTGTGGGTCGGCGTGGTTATAAATGTGGGGTCATTGCGCGAGGACATGGGAAGGGCTCTCTCGCTGGGCTGCGGGAGCCAGCTGAGGCGTGGGGGTCCATGGCAGTCGTGCCTGCGAGGAAAGCAGATGTTTTCGCTCGGGGGTGAGCCAAGTTTGCCGAGCAACCTTCAGCTGCTTGGAGGTCAGCTGTTCAATAAAGGGGGCCGGGCGCAGGACAATTTGGAGGCAAACGCTTCAACTTTGATACAACGTCGTATTAATTATGGAGCCGGGGCATAGGGCACGGGGTTGTAGCGGAACATCCCACCCCACTGGTTTGGACCCGCCGTCAGGCTGACATTAGCCAAGTGTGGCTGGCAGAGGTGCAAATGTCTCAACACTAAGCCCCTTCAGAATCCGACCGCTGTCATGTGGCATTTATTTCCACTACTGAGATCCAAATGTTCAACAGGAAGCTAGTTCACGTTTTCTGCAGTTTTATGTCAAATCTACCCCAAAAATGTGCAATTTTTCTGTATTTCAGAAAACTTATTACGGTTGCACTGTGAAAGCGCGCAGGCCACACGGCAAGGAGACCCGAGTTCGATTCCACCCTCTGTGTGGAGTTTGCATGTTCTCCCCGTTCATGCGTGGGTTTTCTCCGGGAACTTCGGTTTCCTCCCACATTCCAAAAACATGCTAGGTAGATAAGCGACTCCAAATTGTCCATAGGTATGAATGTGAGTGTGAATGGTTGTTTGTCTATATGTGCCCTGTGATTGGCTGGCCACTCCGGTTTCCTCCCACATTCCAAAAACATGCCACATTAATTATTCATTCATTTTCTACCGCTTTTCCTCACAAGGGTCACGGGGGCGAGAGGCGGGGTACACCCTGGACTGGTGGCCAGCCAATCACAGGGCACATATAGACAAACAACCATTCACACTCACATTCATAACGATTTGGAGTTGCCAATTAACCTAGCATGTTAGCATGGAGGAAACCCACGCATGCACAAGGAGAACATGCATACGCCCCACAGAGATGCCCGAGGGTGGAATTGAACTTGGGTCTCCTAGCTGTGAGGTCTGCGTGCTAACCACCCAACCGCCGTGCAGCCTGATTCCAAAAACATGCTAGGTTAATTGGCGACTCTAAATTGTCCATAGGTATGAATGTGAGTGTGAATGGTTGTTTGTCTATATGTGCCCTGTGATTGGCTGGCCACCAGTCCAGGGTGTACCCTGCCTCTCGCCCAAAGACAGCTGGGATAGGCTCCAGCACCCCCGCGACCCTCGTGAGGGTAAGCGGTAGAAAATGAATGAATGTTTTAACAGTTAGCACGAAGGCCTCACAGCTAGGAGACCCGAGTTCAATTCCATTTCTGTGTGGAGTTTGTATGTCCTCCCTGTGCATGCGTGGGTTTTCTCCGGGTACTCCGGTTTCCTCCCACATTCCAAAAACATGCTAGGTTAATTGGCGGCTCCAAATTGTCCATAGGTATGAATGTGAGTGTGAATGGTTGTTTGGAAAATGAATGAATCAATGAATGAATATTCCGGCCATTAAAAAAAAAGGGTGACCAGGGTGAAAAGTTTCCAAAACATCTCCAACAGCCCAAAAAATCAAAGCTATGTGCAATGATTAGCTGTCTTAATACTTTAGCATATTATCGGAAGTCATTTCCATTAAGCAAACCCACTGAAGCCCCCTTAATGACACATGCTGCGCGTGAGACGGCGGTGAGCCAACATAAATGAGGCGCCGTAGAAAGTCCATAGTTCATCGGCTAAAAGCCAAAGTGACCCTCTCGTGAGCTCAAAAGTAAAACGAGTATTTGGTTGACAAAGATGGAAGAAACTGAGGTGAAGCAGCAACTTATCAGGACTTCCATCTTAGTCACCCAAATCCTCCTCAGTTGAAGTGTTTCTGCGTGCTAAAGGACATCCTGCCAAGCGGCAAGAACGCATGAAATTGGCCCATTAGTTTCATCATGGAGCCACTGCGATTACACAAAAAAAGTGATCCTAGGACTTTATCACTTCCCAGCTCGATGAGTTAAGAAGGGAGTTTCACCCCCTCTCAACCTCTGCATCGATTTTCCGAGAGAGTGGGAGATCTGGGGATTACTTTGGAGAGCAGCGATGAAGACCGAGCTTATTGGGTCTTTTTTGTATTTGGCAAACGGGCTCGACAAAGATGGGGGAGACAAAATCTAGGGCTTACGGCCACGGCACCCAAATGGGGGAACTTGAAAGCAACGCTTGGGATGGGAAGCTGGGAGAGAAGGTGCCTCATTTAGGAGTAGTAAATTTGGACAGGGGGCACGGGGAAATGCTTTAAGTAAACCGCAGAGGCCCCAACAATCGTCAGGAATTGAGACGTTTTTAAACCTTTAACGGGGGACCGTGATCAAAGCTGCCGCCGATCCTCGCTGAAAGCGGAACCGGAGGGAGCAGGAGGGGATTGCGTGGGGATCATGGCAGGTTTGAAAACGTAAAATCAGCACATTAGCTTTATAAGGGCGTCAGAATATAGGATGATCGGAGGGACCCCTGGGGAGACTAGCAGAATTCCGAGCTGAGCGGAGGAAAAACCAGGCCACTGCTGATGGGAAAGCCTACCTTATCAAAGATGCAGTACTGCGATACTGTGACATTTCCCTTAAAAACTTTAAATATACACAGCGACACTGCAGTTTTATCTTTGAATTTGTTTCATTCTTTCGGCTTTTTCCTGGTTAGTTCCCTTTAATTGCCTTTAAATCCTGGGAATTGCAGTAGTTCCGTCCCTAAGGATTTGACACACGACAAATGGAAATAACGGTTTAGTTGGGTAGGAACGAAGCCAACTGTTTACTGCATTGTTACTGTCGGGTATTTTATAGGCAGGTTACAGAGATTTATACATGACTTCTGCCCCAAACAAGTAAGAGCTTTTCTTTCAGTCACTCACACACTTTTGACCTGAAGAACGACAACGACAACTTTTTCTTGTATATCGCAACAAGCAAAAAAAATGCAGTTTTTGCTGAATGGAAAAAGTAAATAAAATAAAATGTTGCTTCCTTGTGTAATTTTATTTACTCATTTGTACTTTTGTGCTCCGGTTCTTTAATAAGGTGCTCAATTTTCCTGTACTGTACATTTTGATACTGTATATGACAACATATGACAACACAAAAAATATTTTTTATGGCAGTTTGAGAAATTTAATGAAATCTAATTTTGTCTTCAATTTATTTTGTGTAATTCTGATTTTTTATTTTATTTTATTTTTTTACTTCGCCTCTCAGTTCTTACACAATAAAAAAACGATTTTTTTTTACTTTTCCTCCAAACAAGTAAGAGCTTTTCTTTCAGTCACTCACACACTTTTGACCTGAAGAACGACAACTTTTTCTTGTATATCGCAACAAGCGAAAGTGCTCAATCTTCTTGTACTGTACATTTTGATACTGTATATGACAACATTTAAAAAATCATTTTTATGGCAGTTTGAGAAATTTAATGAAACCTTAATTTGTCTCCAATTTATTTTGTGTAATTCTGATATTTATAGTTTTAATTATTATTTTTTTACTTTACCTCTCAGTTCTTACACAATTTAAAAAAAAAAAGTTTTTTTTTTACTTCTTCCCCAAACAAGTAAGAGCTTTTCTTTCAGTCACTCACACACTTTTGACCTGAAGAACGACAACTTTTTCTTGTATATCGCAACAAGCGAAAGTGCTCAATGTGCTCAACCTTCTTGTACTGTACATTTTGATACTGTATATGACAACATTTTTAAAATATACTTTATATGGCAGTTTGAGACATTTTATGAAACCTAATTTTGTCTCCAATTTATTTTGTGTAATTCTGATAATATTTATAGTTTTAATTATTGTTATTATTTTTTTACTTTACCTCTCAGTTTTTACACAATAAAAAACGTTTTTTTTACTTTTCCTCCAAACAAGTAAGAGCTTTTCTTTCAGTCACTCACACACACTTTTGACCTGAACCGACAACTTTTTCTTGTATATCGCAACAAGCAAAAGGGTGTGAGCATGTGACACAACCAGGAAGTGCGAGACAGTCCCATTTCACATCGCTCAAATCATTATTTTATCAGTTCTTTATTAATGAGCTCGGTATGTTGACAAACATGACTGATGAAAGGTTATTTTTGAAAGAAAAAAAATCAGTTTTTGCTGAATGGAAAATGTAAATAAAATAAAATGTTGCTTCCTTGTGTAATTTTTATATACTCATTTGTACTTCTGTGTTCCAGTTCTTTAATAATGTGCTCAATTTTCTTGTACTGTACATTTTGATACTGTATATGACAACATATGACACAAAAAATAATTTTTTATGGCAGTTTGAGAAATTTAATGAAACCTAATTTTGTTATAGATGTTAAAGTTATTTTGTGTAATTCTGATATTTATAGTTTTAATTATTTCAATAATTATATAATAATTTTATTTCATTACATTATTAAATATAATAATATTAATATTACATATTGTGATATAATGAATTAATGTTATATAATATAATAATAATAATAATATATAATTATTTTTAATTATTTAGTTATTTTTTTACTTTACCTCTCAGTTCTTACACAATTAAACAATATTAACAACATTAAAACAATTTTTTTTACTTCTCCCCCAAACAAGTAAGAGCTTTTCTTTCAGTCACTCACACACTTTGACCTGAAGAACGACAACTTTTTCTTGTATATCGCAACAAGCAAAAGGGTGTGACCATGTGACACAACCAGGAAGTGTTCCGAAGGCTAGACCGTCCTATTTCACATCATTCGAATCACGGCTGGAGGACTCACATAAGGACCAGGCTTCATCGACCACGCCTAAGGATGCAGACCCCAAATTGGGACACAATTTATGTCTCCAAACTGACCTGGGAACATCTTAGGCTGCTGCCCCTACAACCAACCTTGTATGAATGGACAAACAAATGAGAAGGGTCATTGTTTCCGGGTGGTTATGTGCACCTTTAGTCCAGATTGTCACTAAAATTGAATGGGTTTTAATCATTTGTACCAGTAGGAGGAGCCAGAGAGCAAAAAAAACCTTAACTAACTTACTCATCACTGCTAACATCTTTCATGTATTCAGTTCACGCACCTTATCTCCTCTCTGTACGCCACATTCTGTGATCTAATGCCAAGCAGGTGCAGGTATGGACCTCACGTCTCCTTCCCTTTTTTAAATCCACCTCAAACGGTGCACAAATTAGTCCACTTCTCTCCTGCTGCAGACTCAACTAGTCACAGGTCTGATTCCGAGCCATCCCCTCGCCTTGGGTAGCAGAGAGAGAGGGGGGGTGCTGCTTGCTTGTGCTGAATTATAAATCAAAGCTCTTCGACATGAAACTCTCTAATTACGCTCCTTTCTTGCCTTAGTGTGTCACTTTGGTCAAAATGTAGCTAGAGGATTGTAAATGACAGAGTAAAGATGACAGAGGGACCATTTTCCTGTCATTACCTTTACATTGATGTTCACGCCGACTACTTGTTCACACTTTGGGTCCCGGTCTTGATGTGTGGCCTCCTTCTGGAAGGCCTTCACGGTGGCTACAAGAGGAACATCTCCTGCACGTGCTTAAGGTAGGATATTTTTATCCACCCCCCCCCATTCCTGAAGTGTATTTGTGACTTCCTCATCCTCTTTCCTGTCCTCTGAGTGTCATTCTCCGCCCCCTCCCAAGTCTGTGAGGCAAACCAATTTATCACCAGGCATCACTTTGTCCGTTTTCCAAGGCTCTCCTAATGAAAGGGTGGGGGGGTGGTGCTGTGTCCTGGCCAGTCCACGGAGACTTTCAGGGGGCAAGAAGTCCACTTCCGAATCCAACTTGGGGAAGTAATTACCCCTCCTGATGGACCTCGGAGAGCAGCCCCGCCAGTCGGGCCGCAGCAACTCTCATACATATGTTGGCCCCCATTGTTAAGAGAAGCTCCCGGATGTCATATGACCTGAATGGGGTGGGGTGGGGGTGTGTGATGTAAAGGGGTCGACTCAGCACGCCTTGGCCCAGGTAGTTGGTATTGGCGAAAGTATCCCAGGATCAGTGCCAGCCTCAGAGGAGACCAATGTGGGGGATGGAGGAGGGAGTGTCTTTGACAGGAAGAGGGATGAACCGATCCAGGGAGATAAATAACCAGAGGGAAATGGGCAGTGGGTGACCCCTTCTCGCAGGGCAGCCTCATTGGGACAGTGAGTGACTGACCTGTGGGCGGAATCTGTGGGGTCCAGGTCTGTGGGAACCTAATTTCAAATTAAGAGAGGTTGTTGAAATGAAATCTACAATACCAGTGAAAGTTTGGTAAACATCACAGAAATGACTGTTAAAAATAATATTAAAAATCAACAACTTTTTTATCCATTTTAATTCGTCCATCTATTTTCTACTGCAATACGGCCGACCATATCCATCTTTCCTGATATTTTCCAGGTCAAACACCAAAACTCGATTATTACTGGGTAATACGGTAGTCTACCTCAGTCATTGAGATATCAACATGTAAATATAAACTTTTCTCCTTTAGTCAAATAGTCTACCGAGCTAAAGCTGCAGAACCAAGCCTTCTGGCAAAGATGGCCAAAAGAATGAAATATACTGAGTATGGTGCAAAATTATGCAGCAGCAGAAGTTGTATTAATGGCAACAAGTATTTTATTTATTGTTGGACACTGCGCTGCTCACGAAAGTGTGCTGGCCACACCCCATTGGCGTGGGGTAGTGTGTCTGGTCTACACAATTAGACCCCATTATTTCTAAAACTGTTGGTCTTACATAAAAATGCACACATTTTATTGCATTCAATGTTTAAAAAAATGTATATGGCTCTCACAGATACACATTTTAAAATATCTGGCCTTCATGGCTCTCTTAGCCAAAAAGGTTCCCGACCCCTGGTTTAGATTCTGTTCCACAGATGGCGCTAATGCACACAAAAGCTGCTTTCCAACCGCCAATAAACAACAGAACAACAGAACAACAACAGTCTGACAACTTTCCGATTGAGCGGGTACAAGATACCTCAATCGGATTGGGGAAAGGAATATTCCACCCCTGTGAATCCCATTATATATTCATTCGGATTGGCACTTTTCTTTCGGAATGAGGTGTATACAAAGGTTACATTCTTTCTGTTTGAGCAAATAACATAATATTGGACCCGAATATTTGGGTCCATGTAAACGTGGCTAACCAGTCTTTAGAAAAGATTTGGTCCACCAAAGGCACAGACAAATTAATTAAACGCACTGAGTCACAGTGTTTAATGGAATGTGCAAGAGGATCCCAGAGACCACGTTGGCTGCCATCCACAGTCTTGATTACACCACAGTTAGCCTGAAAAGGGCTTTTGGGAAAGAGTGGCAAGGTGCTTTTGAGGAAGACAAGAAGGCCCGACTGAGATATATACGAGTCTCTTGCAAGCCCTCCAAACACATCATTGCCCCCAGGCGGTCACATGAACCCTAAGCCGTAATGGTCAGCGTGACAGCGGGTGATGTGTCGGCGATGGTCGCTGCCCAGAGTCGATACTGGGTGAGGAAGAGCAGGGGGTACGGTGGAGGGAGCGGAGCAAGGGTTGAAGGAAGAGCAGATCAATTTTGCTGTTTGATCTGGCACAGGCTCTGAATAAATGTATATTTTAAGATCCTGTTTTTTTTTTTCTCTCGCTACTTTTGCTCTCTCTGCGCAAACATTGACATTCTTCATGTTGATTCTTGACTTTTGAGGCGAGAGACCTGATTTTATCCAATAACTCGGACTTATTATTCCTGAAGCCGTTTTCCTGGCACTTCTCCTGCACAGTTCAGGTGGCTGATCATTTGGCTACGAGGTCCGGTCGCTTATATGCAACATGAAGAGTGGGAAAAATAACAAAAAGAAGCAATATGGAAAACCAGGAATGTGTAATGCAACCACAGAAACAAACGCAACTATTTGCTTTATATTTTATATACTTAATATAGAGGTTAGCACACAGGCCTCACAGCTAAGAGACCCGATTTCAATTCCACCCTCGGACATCTCTGTGTGGAGTTTGCATGTTCTCCCCGTGCATGCGTGGGTTTTTTCCGGGTACTCCGGTTTCCTCTCACATTCCAAAAACATGCTAGGTTAATTGGAAAATCCAAATTGTCCATAGGTATGAATGTGAGTGTGAATGGTTGTTTGTCTAAATGTGATTCGCTGGCCGCCAGTCCAGGGTGTACCGAAGACAGCTGGGATAGGCTCCAGCATCCCCGCGACCCTTGTGACCCTAAGCGGTAGAAAATGAATGAGGGTCGCGGGGGTGCTGTAGCCTATCCCAGCTATCTTCGGACGAGAGGACCCTGGTCTGGTCGCCAGCCAATCACAGGACACATAAAGACAAACAACCATTCACACTCACATTCATACCTATGGGCAATTTGGAGTCGCCAATTAACCTAGCATGTTTTTGGAATGTGGGAGGAAACCGGAGTACCTGGAGAAAACCCAGGCATGCACAAGGAGAACATGCATACTCCACACAGAGATGCCCCAGGGTGGAATTGAACTTGGGTCTCCTAGCTGTGAGGTCTGTGCGCTAACCACTCGACCACCATGCAGGTTTTACAAGGTTTTGTTTTTAAAATACCAGATATGGCAAAAAAAAAAGAAAAGTGTGCTGATAAACATAGAACAGGAACTCTTATTATCTTAGCGTCAAAATAGGTATTTCCCATGATGTCCGTTGTTATCTAGCTCATATGACTCCTTTTCTCACTCCAGAATGCACAGACAAAGGAAATAAGGATTCGCATAAGGATTGTGAATGATGGGCAAAATTAAAAAAAAAGTACAGTTCCCCTTTAGCACGGCAAGTTTCACACCAACAGCAGCCAGCATTTTAAAGTGCATGTAGAGAACACTTGGGAAAAAAATGACACCAAATCAGAATTAGTGTAAATCCAACCTAAGTCAAGTCAACAGCAGATTACCAGAATCTCCGGTGACCAAGATTCATATCCCTCCTAGTCATCTGGACCCACATTAGTGTCTTTCCAAATTCTGACCACCTCTCCCATCGGTTCCTTAGCCCTTCCAGGACAGAAGACACTCTCCTATTCAGCCCGGCTCACTGATGCAAGCATGATGCAAAGCATCACAACACAACAAAATAAGCAATACACAAATGCTAAACAAACAGTGTTGCATTGGGTTGCATTGGGCTCCGCCAGGCTTGTCAGCATAGATGCTCTGTGGCAAACAAATGGAACGCTTGCCTTTTCGTGTCACATTTTAGACTTTAAATAGAAATCTGGTATGAGTCCATTTCTGTCCTTCAGGGTGTATTCTAATCTACACCAGGGATTCTCAACCAACTAGAAGGGGGTTGTGGACCTGCTCTGAATGGGTTGTGTATTTTGTGTAATGGTATCAGTTTTATTTTTTACTTTTTCCTTCAATGCTTCAACTGTGCTCTGTATTTATGTTTACAAATATGTCAAACCTATGATATTTTTTATTATATTATTTTATTTTCACTCTACCCATCAGTTCTTTAGTAATGAGCTCTATGTTGACAAACATGACTGATGAAAGGTTATTTTTGAAAGAAAAAATGCAGTTTTTGCTGAATGAAAAAAGGAAATAAAATAAAATGTTGCTTCTTTGTGTAATTGTTATTAACTAATTTGTACTTTTGTGTTCCAGTTTTTTAATAATGTTCTCAATCTTCTTATAATGTACATTTGATACTATATATGACAATATTTTATTATGTCATTACTATTTATGACAATATGTAATTTAATGAAACCTAATTTTGTCTCCAATTTATTTTGTGTAATTCTTATATTTATAATTTGAATTATTCTTATTTTTTTACTTTACCTCTCAGTTCTTACACAATTAAAAAAACTTATTTTCTCTTTTATTTGGTTGCAGTTGAAAATGTGGTGAGACCAGCCATGTTGTTTCATCTATAGACGATGCCACTGAGGAAAAGACAGAAGCAGAACTGGAAGTAGCAGAGATGAGGATGGTGAGATTCTCATTGGGAGTGACCAGGATGGATAGGATCAGGAACGAGTACATAAGAGGGACATTCCATGTTAGAGGCCTTGGAGATAAAGTCAGAGTGTCCAGACTGAGATGGTTGGGACATGTCCAGAAAAGAGATAATATATTGGTAGAAGGATGCTCCAAAGAGGAGGTTTATGGATGTAGAGAAGAAGGACATGAGGGTAGTTGGTGTGAGAGAGACAGATGCAGAAGACATGGTCGGATGGAGGCGGTTGATTTGCTGTGGCGGCCCCTGAAGTGAAAAGCCCAAAAAGAAAGAAGAAGAAAGAAGAAGGTTGCAGATGAAAATGTCACTAATGTATCACTAATTATTCAAAAATCCACTTGTGAAACACTTGAGTGTGTCAAGCTATTGTTCTGCTAATGATGCAATAATACACTTACAGTTCCTCACTTGCTCGCTCCAAGAGGGTCGACATTACCTCCCCTCCATCCCCGAAAGACCTCCTCGTCCTTGAGGAGGTTTAAAACAAACCAACCCTCCTACCGTCATTATGATTTGATCTCATTTAGCATGGCTGGATTAAAGTGTTTCAAGGCTGGACTCACGGATTGGAAATAAAGAGGGATTTGCGCCAGAGTTAATGAATTATGCCGAATGGACATTTGTCTGAATTATTTATTGTCTGTATGATATTAAAAGCTACGCGGTGATTAGCAATTTAAATGTCTTGGAGGGGTGAGTTTTATTACATTCTATATATGTTAAAAGGAAGAAAAAAAAACTTGTCAGGCCGTGCCTCTGTAATGTGTGTTCAAAAGGCATATTTATTCCTTGGCTGCTCGGCTTTGCATGAATAATGCATCCAAGCTGTTTTATTTTCTGAAATGCATGGTAAGTGCAACAACACTCCAAGCAAGGGCAAGTAAAGTGACATAAATTAAAGGCACACAAGAGATAAGCAGCTTGGCTAAAGCAGGGGTGGGGAACCTTTTTCCTAGAAGGGGCCGTTTCACTTCACCTAATGTCTTCCGATGGGCGTACTACCTTTACCAAGCAAAAATATGATGCAGTTAATATTTTTCAATATATATTATGGCATATTAGAAGGGAATCTCCATTTGGGCATGCATGGATTTTTTTCCGGGTACTCCGGTTTCCTCCCACATTCCAAAAACATGTTAATTAGCGACTCCAAATTGTCTGATTTTTTCAAATTGGTATGAATGTGAGTGTGAATGGTTGTTTGTCTATATGTGCCCTGTGATTGGCTGGCCACCAGTCCAGGGTGTACACCGCCTCTGGCCCGAAGACAGCTGGGATAGGCTCCAGCATACCCGTGCGACCCTAGTGAGGATAAGCGGAGATGGATGGATGGACATATTACAAGGCTCTACAACATGTGGCCCAGGGGCCATTTGCAGCCCGTGAAAAAAACGAACCGTCATTACTAGCGTTGGCTCCTATCCCATTAAGTCACAGTATTAGTTATTTAATTGGTTATAGGGATGGACTCAAATGTCTTAGTGGAGGTCTGTCTATTTAATAACAATAATAATTATAATAAAATAAAATAATAATTATAATAATATAATTAATTATAATAATAATACTAATAATAATAATAATATTTCATCTCATTTGAATGCCATTCATGAGTATTTTTGACTTTGTCAGTAACAGTAACTACAGATGAGGTGCAATTTATCCCCCCCCCAAAAAAAATAAATAAATCTCTTTCTCTCAGTTGAATTCCAAAGCAAGTTACTAAATCGGAATGATCCACCCCGAGAGCCACCGCGCTTATAGGATTGGACTCTGTCAGAATGGAATCCTAACACCCCCTCGATGTGTTGAGCGTGTGAGCGAAGTGCTCCGTGACAGCATCCATTTTTGTATTCCGCTGTTTACTCCTCGCGTGTACTGGGATCCTCAGAGTAGCGTGCAGCAGACCACGATACGCGACCTGCAGCGCAGGCGAGCTAATAATGTAGCGGCCGGGGGGCCTGTAGGGCTGTGCGACCCCGTGACCTGGTGGCGAGCTAATGAGCAGGTAGGACGGGTGTGCTGGGGCCCTCGCAGCTGCCAAGCCTTCCTCCGTGGCGCCGTGACATCTGTCCTCAACCACCAATGCGAAGAATGTTTTATTCCGTAAGTCGCGAGAAGCTGCAAGGTAAACATGGCCAGCCATCCGAGCCCGGGAGAGGCGCGTTAATTATTCACTAACATTAATTATGACATGCACGTGTCTCAGTTTGGTGCCACTGCTGAGGGCATGTTGATGCGACGGCGAAGACCACCACCACCACCTTCTTTTCCTTTCCTTTCTCCTGTCCTCTCCCGTCGCCACCACTATCGGCCAGCCAAAGACAGCCACTGGGGAGCTAATTAGTACAACATAAATTACGGGATGCTGATAAAGCAGTCACCGGTGCCATCGGAGGGCGAGCACGCCGCTGAGCCTGTTTTCGCTGTCCATGCGGCGCGGCTGACATGGCCGACTGTGTTTGCTAGCAAGAGTGAGCCTGTTTTGGCTGCTCATGTCAATGAGGAGGAGAGGAGCAACGCCTGGCAGTGCTCAGAGGCTGCTTGTGCGGCTTTTCCAAATGCAAATCATGCATAAGTAACAAGAACAACTACAGTTGGCCCTTTGTGAGTCACTCCATCACAGTATTAATCAATAAAAAATCACAATTTCGTAGTTGAATAAAATATGCAAAAATATGCATATTTAAGGGGGCTGCACGGTAGTCTAGTGGTTAGCGCGCAGACCTCACAGCTAGGAGACCAGGGTTCAATTCCACCCTCAGCCATCTCTGTGTGGAGTTCTCTCCATGCATGCGCAGGTTTCTTCCGGGAACTCCGGTTTCCTCCCACATTCCAAAAACATGCTAGGTTAATTGGCGACTCCAAATTGGTTATTTGGTTATTTGTTTATATGTGCCCTGTCATTGGCTGGCGACCAGTCCAGGGTGTACCTGGCCTCTCACCTGAAGACAGCTGGGATAGGCTCCAGCACACCCCGCAATCCTCGTGAGGAAAAAGCGGTAGAAAATGAATGAATGCATATTTATGCAAATGTTATGTATTGTTTGTATAAAAATGGCTATCCATCCATTTTCTATTCCTCAGCAGTGGTACGAGGGTACACTGCAGCCTATCCCAGCTAACTTTTGGGGTACACCCTGGACTGGTTGGCAGCCTTTCCTAGGCACATTTAGACAAACAACCATTCACACTCACATCATAACTAATTTGGCCTTGTCCATCATGTAGCAGGTACTTTTTTTAAACATAGTTCAGATTTTTTTTTTTTTTTACATGACAGCTCCTGAGTACTGAGTCCTGACTACTTGAGTTTACCACTTCTCGTCATCATTACAATGTCCGGTTAGACTGGGTAAACCGAGGACCGCCTGGGTTTGACTTCAGAGGTTTCAAAGGCAAAAACAATACAACATCAGTACACACAGGCACAGTACACACCTATTAAACTGAAGTATAATGCAGGCTGCACAGCGGGCAAGTGGATAGCGCACAGACCTCACAGCTAGGAGACCAGGGTTCAATTCCACCCTCAGCCATCTCTGTGTGGAGCTTGCATGTTCTCCCCGTGCATGTGCGGGTACTCCGGTTTCTTCCCACATTCCAAAAACATGCTAATTGGCAACTCCAAATTGCCCACAGGTATGAATGTGAGTGTGAATGGTTGTTTGTCTATATGTGCCCTGTGATTGGCTGGCCACCAGTCCAGGGTGTACCCAGCCTCTCGCCCGAAGACAGCTGGGATAGGCTCCAGCACCCCAGTGACCCTCATGAGGATAAGCAATAGAAAATGAATGAATGAATGAATGAAGTATAATGCAGAATGGAGTACTGGATGATAATAAAAGTGTCCACCCTGAGTTAATGTAGACATGTCGTGGACCAGCAAGGGCAGCAGACAGCAGACTTAAAAACACTGAAGGCATGATAGCTAGTTGAGAGTATTAAGTGAAGCAAACCGCAGGTTGATGAGCCATGAAAAGATGAAACCCACTGGCACCAACACCCCTGCCAAGAAACAAACAAAATAAAAGACTATAGAGGCAGCCTTGTTGTCTGGTTATCCCAGAACAAACCAAGAGGTGCGTTCCTCCTCCAGGTGCATTGTGGGCAGTGCCCACGTGCCCTCAGACGCACTGCTTGATTTGTACTCGGCTTGGCTCACTGTTGTGCGTGTCGGTGAGCTCTTGACATGTGCACCGCCGCATGAATAATTGAGGCCTCACACGCAGTCAGGGTCCAGCAAGCACTGCTTTGCTCCGGAGCCTTTCCCCGGACTCAGACGCCCTCAAATCTAACAGTAACACTCTCCTTTTAAATGGACTCCAATAGTCTCTGCCAGGAAGTTCCTGTGTCACCTGGACTATTGGCTATGGGTGCTGTACAAAGGGGAAAAGTTAGGACAATTCCAAGGTCTCCTGATAGCCGGGGAGCCGGAAATAGTGAATTACTAATAAAATTAGTAATTAATCAATAATTTAAATAGTAATTTGTAAAAATTTCTGAAACAAGTCTCCTTGTTTTTCTCCTTCGCCCAGTATGGTGATGTTGGGGAAATGTGCATTTAAAAAAAAAACTCACTGAATCAAGTTACTGCACAGTAAATTAAATTATGTAATGAATGAGAGCATGGGCTGTAACTATGATACGGACTTCCTTATATGGGCTAAACGCGGACCTACGTCTCCAGAAGTCCTCTGGAGCACTCAGGAATTAAACCAATCACAGCGGAGTGGGTGTAGCTATAGTAGGTGTGGAGTAAATTAAACAGTTTGTTTGGGGCGAAAGCAGGAAGTTCATAGAAAACACTGCAGAAAGAGGAGCAGATTCTGGAAGATCTCGAAAGCATTCTGTGTGTATCTGCTCTTTAGGAGTCCACAACTCAATACGGAGTGGGTGGACCTATAGGAGGGCTGGGGGTGGAGTAAATTAAACAGTTTGTTTGGGGAGAAAGCAGGAAGTTCATAGAAAACACTGCAGAAAGAGGAGCAGATTCTGGAAGATCTAGAAAGCGTTCTGTGTGTAACTGCCCTTTAGGAGTCCACAACTCAATACGGAGTGGGTGGACCTATAGGAGGGCTGGGGGTGGAGTAAATTAAACAGTTTGTTTGGGGCGAAAGCAGGAAGTTCATAGAAAACACTGCAGAAAGAGGAGCAGATTCTGGAAGATCTAGAAAGCGTTCTGTGTGTAACTGCCCTTTAGGAGTCCACAACTCAATACGGAGTGGGTGTACCTAAAGGAGAGCTGGGGGTGGAGTAAATTAAACAGTTTGTTTGGGGCGAAAGCAGGAAGTTCATGGAAACACTGCAGAAAGAGGAGCAGATTCTGGAAGATCTAGAAAGCGTTCTGTGTGTATCTGCTCTTTAGGAGTCCACAACTCAATACGGAGTGGGTGTACCTAAAGGAGGGCTGGGGGTGGAGTAAATTAAACAGTTTGTTTGGGGCAAAAGCAGGAAGTTCATGGAAACACTGCAGAAAGAGGAGCAGATTCTGGAAGATCTAGAAAGCGTTCTGTGTGTATCTGTTCTTTAGGAGTCCACAACTCAATACGGAGTAAGTGTACCTATAGGAAGGCCGGGGATGGAGTTAATTAAACAGTTTGTTTGGGGCGAAAGCAGGAAGTTCATGGAAACACTGCAGAAAGAGGAGCAGATTCTGGAAGATCTAGAAAGCGTTCTTTGTGTATCTGCTCTTTAGGAGTCCACAACTCAATACGGAGTGGGTGTACCAATAGGAGGGCCGGGGGTGGAGAAAAATAAACAGTTTTTTGTGGGAGAAAGCAGGAAGTTCATGGAAACACTGCAGAAAGAGGAGCAGATTCTGGAAGATCTAGAAAGCATTCTGTGTGTATCTGCTTTTAAGGAGTCCACAACTCAATACAAAGCACAATAGCTCCCCTTTTTTAAATGTCTCATCAATGTAGCATTACTGACTTAGTACTTAGTGACCAGAATACTACCAATGACTTGTCTTTCAATATTTTGTACTAATAATAGGCCATAGTCAACCATGAAAAAGCAATATTATTCATTCATTCATTCATTTTCTACTGCTTTTTCCTCACGAGGGTCACGGGGGGTGCTGGGACCTATCCCAGCTGTCTTTGGGCAAGAGGTGGGGTACACCCTGGACTGGTCGCCAGCCAATCACAGGGCACATACTATAGACAAACAACCATGGCAATCTATTAATACATTTTTAATGCAGACAGCTTAGTTATAGCCATATAGTCAAAAGTTTGGAGTCCAGTAAAGATTTCTGAATTCAATCCTTCCACAGTCCAGCATTATCTATCGACCAATATAAGTGGTCCTTGGCCTTGTTTAGCCTTTCTTCCCACTACTTTGACTGACACAAGCTGGGCAGACGCTGCTGTCAAGTCCATAGCAGAGCTCTCAGCTGGAGCCCCAGATAAAGAGCAACACGCTACCCGGGTCAGGCGTGATGAAGACATGCCAAATCATTGAGGAAAGACCAGAGGAGATGAGAATATATGAGCGGCCTGTGTCTCTATATCTATAGCGTTCACTCTTTGGGCAGGCCAGCACAGTTATCAGCCCGAGCAGATAAAGCAGTCTGGCTGTCAGATATAACTCCAATATGTGAAACTCAATCACAACTCCTGAAGAACATCTGGGAATATCATGGTGGTGGTGGGGGGGAAATGAAGACTGCCATGCCCACAGGGTGAAAAAAAATCCAAGGTCCCCTTTGGCAAAGTTAAGCCCTACTCTCTATCATTTATTCATCTTGGAAGAGGAAACAGCATCTCTTTAAATGTATTTGTGAACACGCTCTAGTTTTTATTGTATATAGCGAGGAAGATATGCTTGCTGCCTTCATCCGAAGGTTCACTGATCGCTGAAGGCTTCTTCCACTTCTTTAGCCAGCAAGATGTGTGTGATTCCACCTGTCAGCTTAGAGCAGTCAAGCAACCTGTGCAGAGCTAACTTAAAGGCAGAAATGGAGGTGGGGGCCAAAGCTTTGACTGGACTCTGTTGCTTTGACATTGACGGCCTTATGGGAAGGAGAACAGGACCAGCAAACTCACAGAACCTTGCAAAGGTTGCAGTGCCAGGGGCTGCTTTTGGCTTTGAACTAAAAAAAAAAAAAAAAAAAAAAAAAAAAAAAAAGGGCCGCGGCCACTCTTAGCCCCCTTGAAGTGGTTTCATCACATGTCACTTGCACGAGCATCGCCCGGAGCCAAGGACGGCTCAACTCTTTTCAGAATGAACCGATGCGACCGATGATGCGGTGCGTACGCTCACCTTGATTTGGTGACTTTGTGTGACGCAAAGAAGGTCAGACAAGTTAGGATGAGGATGCGCTTTGTGTCAAAGAACAGAATACTCTGCTTTAAAATGTCAACAAACATTTCAGAAGTTATTTCAAGGATTCTATGATCAGCAAGGTATCACACTTGGTTATTTTAGTGGGAGCTCAAAAGGGAATGAAACAGAATTTTTTTTATAATACTCATGTGAAAATCTCAAATCAGCAACATTTTATGACAAATAGTCAATATTAACAATGAAAAAACTGATCAGGGTTTTATGCTGCCGATTCCGATACCGAACATCCAGGAGTGAAATGGTCTGATACATGTTTCTATTTATAGTATTTATGATGAGTGCTATTGGCCAAGGATGCAGTACAAAGAAGAAAAGTCAGGACAATTCCAAGGTCCCTGCCTGCCAGGGAGCCCTAAATAGTGAATTACTAATAACATTAGTAATTGATTCATAATTCAAATAATAATTATTATTAAATAAATAAAATATTAATTCATTCATTCATTCATTTTCTGCCGCTTTTCCTCATGAGGGTCGCGGGGGGTGCTGGAGCCTAAATAAAATATATAATAATTGTTTCTAATGATTAATCATCTATGATTAATTAATAATTTTAATGATTGTATGATAATGTAAATATGTAACAAATATACCACATTAACAAAAATACATATTAATATAAAAATAGTAGTAAATAATAATATTATTAATAATATAAAATAAATAATATTAAAATAATGTAAATAAATATTATTCTAATGAAATATACTGTAACAAAAATATTTTAAATTAAACATTATTTAATATTTAGTTAAGACTCTTAATCTTAAAAGGAAGAGGGTTTCAGAATGGACTGTAGAACTCTTTGATTTAAAATAAAAACAACAACAATGTATATATTAAAAAAAAACCTGCCCTAAAAAGTACTGCCAAAGTTTGCATGACTGTTGCTGACAATGATAAATGTAAACCTATAACGCTAATTCACATGATACAAAATATAAAATGATATATCTCTATATAACTCCTGTTGTCTTTATGTTGTAGACTAACATTGAACTGTTATTATTCAATTTTAAGGTAAGCCCGTGAGTTGTTTTAGCTGTTGTAATGAATGATTTATAATGTTTTTAATGACTACATTTCTGTTTGAGCTCCCATTTTGAAAGAAGGCCTATCCATCATACAGTGGTCTTTCTCTATAAAATTGTCTGCTTGTGCAGCCTGGCTCAATAATGCCCCCAAAGCTCCCACTAAGTACTATTAGTATTTACTGCCTGTGTTTCCTCCGGCCCCTCTTTTGGCCCCTCATCTCCCCAAAGATAGATTATATCCAAGACAGCCTATGACCGATGGAAAGGGGCCACAAGGCCGGAGCCTTTGGAGAAATATGCGCTTATGAAATCATAAATATTATCTCAAAGACTAATTAGCATTAAGAGCACTGGTGATTGTATTTATCAACTTTAGCCACAATTAATAACCGCAGCCTTGAGAAGAGCAGCGGGCAGATAGGCAGGACATGTTTGGCGCGTCAAGGCCGTAAACCCATTACACACTCGCACTGATTGAGGCGGGCCCGCTGGGGGAATAAGTAATTGTGCTGGAGAATTTTTAATTGGTCTGAAATGCATTCTAGATTACACCGTCTTGTTTTAGACACAAGCAACACGGAGGATAATAGTGCCGTGTCGTGGCATCGCTGGTTTAGTGCTAAGGGTTGATAGACAACATGAAGTGGTGTCCACTGTGTTCATACAAACGTACAGTCGCGGCTTAGATAGAAACTTTGAGACCATTCATTCATTCATTTTCTACCGCTTATCCTCACGAGGGTTGTGGGGGGTGCTGGAGCCCATCCCAGCTGTCTTCGGGCGAGAGGCGGGGTACACCCTGGATTGGTCGCCAGCCAATCACATGGCACATATAGACTAAGGGTGTGGAAAATAATCTATGTTAATTGATACATTGAGTGCATCGGCTCATTCACCGGGTATGGATGCAATTGACTGGTGAAATCTAGTTTCATCGCGATGCGTTTGGGAGTATCGGTAAAATCCGATGCACGCGCCCTTTTATTAATGTTCAACTTCACCCCATATGCTGTTCCCCATCATTATTTCACGTTTTGTATTGAATACAGACGGAAGCCGTGAGGCACATACAACTACTAGTAAAACAGCATGGACGTTCGTACCCAAGCAGCAGTGAGGAAGTTTCTATATTCAACCCACCTGCAACTTTTAAATGGTATGTTTGGAAAGACTACGGATTCGCAAAGAACGGCGGAAAGCTCGACAAAACATCCGTCATTTGCAAAGAATGCTGTACAACGGCAGCAGACAAACATTTAGACCCCCTTAAAATGGGTACACCACAACACGGACAATCTATCTATCAGTCTATCGCCGCCTCCCCGTCTAGTTCCTTGTCGGACAGTGGGAGAAAACCAAGCAAATCAGGTCAGAACAAGTGTATCTTGTTCTAGTGCCTATAAGGAATAAAGCCAAATCCTTTTTGTAGGACCATACTGAATTCCATTTTTTCCCTTTGCTTATTTGCATCATGTTGAATTGCATCATATTGCAAGAAGTTGCACCATATCGGATTGCATTGATTTGAACTAAATGATTATCGCATCGTATCGCATTGTATCGTTAAAGTATCATATCGCTGGCAGTGCATCGAGATGTGTATCAAATCGTCCTCAGTGCTGAGATTCACCCCCCTAATATAGACAAACAACCATTCACACTCACATTCATACCTATGGACAATTTGGAGTCGCCAATTAACCTAGCATGTTTTTGGAATGTGGGAGGAAACCGGAGTACCCGGAGAAAACCAACGCATGCACGGGGAGAACATGCAAACTCTACACAGAGATGACTGAGGGTGGGATTGAACTTGGGTACAGTCACAACAGTCAATACTGGATTGACTGATGATTGTTGATCCGGGTGTTGTTCCTGCTGGGTGTTTCCCATGTATGACCGATCCCGCAGGTGTTTCGACCAGATGTAGGGATCCAGGTTGGGAGTTGTCACTGAACGTGGTCTCTCATCAACAGAGCCTGTCGTGTTGTGGCGTTCATACAGGTTTCTGATAGTGGGTTGAGAACAACCCATATACACCTGGCTATATTACTGTAGCTCAGGGGTCTCAAACTCAATTTACCTGGGGGCCACTGGAGCTAGGGTCTGGGCAAGGCAGGGCCGCATCAGGTTTTCCAAAAAAAAATAATACTCTTTTTATTTACAACATATTCGCAACTGCAGGGTCTTGAGACACACGCTAACTCGCAAACTAGAGAGCTAGCGACCTAAACGGTAGCCTTCAAGTTATTTCCTTTAAACTTAAATACTTACCACTTCCACACGGATAGAGAGGATAACTATTAACAGTTATTTAACCTTTAACATGAACAGTAAGCAAACGTAATAATTTTTTCTGGGTACATGATACCATACAGCATCCATATCAAACTTGCGCGGGTCGCACTAACATTAAACTTTCATATCAAGGCGGGGGCCTCAAACTAGTGTCCTGCGGGCCACATTTGGCCCGCGAGCCGCGTGTTTGAGACCCCTGCTGTAGCTCAAACTGGCCTCCACCATATCCAGCGCCCGGACACATTGTTCACATAATAGGCATGGATGCTGTTAACTGGACTAACAATGCTGGCCTTTTTGGGTCTTTATATAGGCCCCCAAATCCAATCCTAAATCCTGGGTTGGTCCAACCCGACCCATGTGCAATGAACCATGACAACTCATCATTATCTCAACTACCCAAGCACTAAGTAGAAATAATAATTAATTAATTATTATCCGGGCGACACGGCGGTCTAGTGGTTAGTGCGCAGACCTCACAGCTAGGAGACCAGGGTTCAATTCCACCCTCGGCCATCTCTGTGTGGAGTTTGCATGTTCTCCCCGTGCATGCGTGGGTTTTCTCTGGGTACTCCGGTTTCCTCTCACATTCCAAAAACATGCTAGGTTAATGGTGACTCCAAATTGTCCATAGGCATGAATGTGAGTGTGAATGGTTGTTTGTCTATATGTGCCCTGTGATTGGCTGGCGACCAGTCCAGGGTGTACCCCGCCTCTCGCCCGAAGACAGCTGGGATAGGCTCCAGCACCCCCCGTGACCCTTGTGAGGATAAGCGGTAGAAAATGAATGAATGAATGAATAATTATTATCCCTCCATTCATTTTCTATACTGCTTTTCCTCACAAGGGTCGCGGGGCATGCGTAATAATAATTAATTTTAAAGCATTTATAGTGATACTTTATGCAAATTGGTTAGAAAAGAGCTTTCAATTTTGCATGCCATGTCACTCTCTTTTAAAGTGTGTACTACAGATGCAGGTTAGCTCTTTATTTAACGTGGTTTTCTCACTTTGACCTGGGATGAACGTGAGCCAGTACATCGTGCTTTTGTTGTTGGCGCCTTTCCACCACGCAAACAATTAATGAAATGATCGTCTTTGTAGCGGTGAAATACTTGTTAAAGTACAAACGTGGGGAAGGGAAAGCGGCGAGATAACCAGGGGATAGGAGACTGTGGGGCGGCCAGCGGTCTCATTGCTAATTAACTTTAATGTGCTTCTCTGGCAGTTTTTCTGTGTGAGGCTTGTCGTTGGCTCTTGTGTGGGATGCTCTCCAGAGCCCCCCCCCGACTTTCCTCAGTGGCCTCTGGCTAATAAACGCTCTAGGAACCGTTGCCGGGGTCACAAGGCTTGATTCAGTCCTGTTCATTCCCTATTGGTTTGCATCGCGCTTGAAGAAATTTCCAAGCAATGGCTTGACAAGACTGCTTTTGAGATTCTAGGCAAAGTGTACCTTTTCAATGAGGTACAAAATGGTTACCAACAATGTGATTTTTTTTTCACAAACTGTATATAAGCAGCAGCCACTGAATTTAGAGGCAAAAACAGATCTGTAATATCTCCACAGTGAAAAAACTCACAATTGGCAGATCATTACTCAATACAACAATCTGACTCATGGTTTAATCTTACAAACATTAAACTCATCACACAGCAACTTAGCACCCAAACATTGTTCCCCCCAAGTTTAATATGAAAGTTTCCCCATAATGAATCCCAAACAATTTCATTGGAGGAGCATAGAAAGCATAGAAAAAGTTGGATGGCGCCGCAATGCTGCTTCTGTCCACCAGACAGAGCCAGGAGACCTGGAGCCAAATGCCTACAGGGAAGCTGATATCATTGCAGCGCCCTGATGATTGCATTGCTTTCATTCTGAACCCGTACATTAACTAATGAAGGTTTTTTAGGATATATCGTTTGCAATATTGCTGTTCAATTATCTCTCCCTCGCTCTATTGTGGTTTTTCAAAAAAATTTGAAATTATTGCTATTTCATGTTTTATTATTAATTATCATTATTCTGGAGCTGCACGGCGGTCGAGTGGTTAGCGTGCAGACCTCACAGCTAAGAGACCCAAGTTCAATCCCACCCTCGGCCATCTCTGTGTGGAGTTTGCATGTTCTTGCTGTGCATGCGTGGGTTTTCTACGGGTACTCCGGTTTCATTATTATGAGATTATTATGAGACTTACTATGGAGACCAGACATAAGTAATGTTCCATTATTGACACAACATTAGATTACCATCACACCGCATGGATAAGAGTGAAAATAAGTTTACCTATCACTCAGTGTGGAAGTGGTATAATTTTGGCTCCTTTGTCCTTCTTCCCACTCTGTTTAGAATACAGTGAATTAACTGGAGGGTAACTAGTTAGCTCACTAGCTTTATACTAATGCTTTAATAAGCCATGGCCATCTCTTGTGTCCTTGCAGTGATCCTGTAGCCTGTGCATTACAGCAGTGTAGTGTAAAGGAAGAATAAAGGGAGTGTAAAAGGTGAATGTAGGGGTGTTATTTCATGTCCACAGGGCTCTGATAATGATTGTACTTAAAGGTCATAAACAGGTTTATCTGTTTATCTATTCTGAAGCTTGCATACCAGGAGAAAGTGGCAGTTAAGGACGCCATCATCTTCTTGCTCCACCGATCGCTGCCTCACCCGGAAAGAGGCAGTGGTGCTACGAGAATTACATAATTTTCGGACTTCTCCAGTGCCTTTAACACCATCCAGCCTCAGCTCCTCAGGGACAAACTGACACATATGGGAGTAGGATCACACCTGGTGGCATGGAACACAGACTACCTGACTGGCAGACCTCAGTGTGACTGGGGAACGACAGGTCCGACACTGTGACCAGCAGCAAGGGAGCACAGCAGGGAACTGTGCCCTCTCCTGTTCTGTTTACCCTGTACACGTTCGACTTTCAGTACAACTCTGAGCTCTGCCAGGTTCAGAAGTACGTGGACGACATGGCCATTGTTGGATGTATCAGGAATGGACAGAAGGATAAGTACAGAAAACTGATCCAGGACTTCGCCAAACCCCCTGCACCTCAACACCACTAAGGCTGGAAATGGTGGTGGACTTTAGGAGGAGAAACCGGACAAACCAATATCCTGTTCTCATTAAAGGTGACCTTGTGGAGGTCTTTCACACCTACAAATACCTGGGAGTTCATCTGCATGATAAACTGAACCGGATTGCCAATGTGGATGCTCTGTGCCGGAAAGGCAGAGCCGCCTGTACTTCCTCAAAAGGCTGGCGTCCTTCAATGTATGCAAGAAGCTGCTGCAGATCTTCAACAAGACTTTGGCAGCTAGTGCCCTCCTTTGTGAGGTAGTGTGCTGGGGGAGCAGCCTCAAGGAGATGGACGCCACAGACCGACGAGGAAGGCAGGCTCCATCATTGGCACTGAGCTGGACAGCCTGACATCTTTGGCAGAGCATAGGAGACCGAGGAAGCTTCTTTCCATTTTGGACAATCAGCATAATCCAATGCATGGCATCATCTCCCGACACTAGAGTAGTTTCAGTGGCAGATTACTATCACTGCTTTCTTCCAGTGATAGACTGAGCAGCCATGGCATGTCAGCTCAGTAGCCAGTCTCCATGACGTGTAAAAGGTAATGTAATCTAACGTCATGTCTCCCAACATTACTGATGCCTTGTGACAAGAATACTATATATAACTCATTCATTTTCTACCCCTTATCCTCACAAGGGTCGCGGGGGTGCTGGAGCCTATTCCAGCTGTCTTTGGGCGAGAGAGAGAAGCGAGAAACAACCATTCACACTCACATTCATACCTATGGACAATTTGGAGTCGCCAATTAACCTAGCATGTTTTTGGAATGTGGGAGGAAACCGAAGTACCCGGAGAAAACCCACGCATGCACGGGGAGATGGCCGAGGGTGGAATTGAACCCGGGTCTCCTGGCTGTGAGGTCTGCGCGCTAACCACACGACTGCCGTGCAGCCATATATGTATATAACTCATCTTTATTATTATTATTTATATTTTGACTGAGGGCAGCACAGCGGTCGTATGGTTAGCGCGCAGACCTCACAGCTAGGCGACCAGGGTTCAATTCCACCCTCGGCCATCTCTGTGTGGAGTTCTCCAATTTCCTCCCACATTCCAAAAACATGCTAGGTTAATTGGCGACTCCAAATTGTCCATAGGTATGAATGTGAGTGTGAATGGTTGTTTGTCTATATGTGCCCTGTGATTGGCTGGCCACCAGTCCAGTCCTCTCGCCCGAAGACAGCTGGGATAGGTTCCAGCACCCCCGCAACCCTCGTGAGGAAAAAGCGGTAGAAAATGAATGAATGAATGAATGGTAAATTAGGTAAATTAATAAACAAGAAATGAGAGATGACTGTAATTGACATTGCCAACTACTGGCTTAGCATGCATATTAATCTTTTCATTTCATTTTTAAAGTACACAAAGAAAACAAAGTCCACTTTTTACCTGGTCGTTCTCATGTAAAGTTCCCCTTTGTGCACAGCGTCAGGGTTTTAAAGAAGCCCCGAGGGCCAACGTCTGCCTTCTCGCACTCTGACTCTCACCTCACTGTGGGGGGGCGTCGATCGGCCTTGAAAAACCAAGTCAGTATCATGCCGAAAATTTGACAGCTCTCGTGCTGCAGGAGACAACGGCCGTCTCGCTTTTCCAATCCGTGACACGCATTGTGTTGAATTACCTTTCATTCAAATGCTTACACTCGCTCTGTCTTGTACTCACCTCGGAGTACTCACAGATTTTTGATGATTTATGCTCCTCGGAGCTCTGCCAGCCCTGTTTTGACCCGGTGGTTGTTGCTTGGCTTTGCATCACCTACAAACATTTTTTCGGGTGGGGGATGGGGGGGGGCGTTAAATTCAAGAGGGGAAACCTATCAGATGGATGAAGATTGAACTGATGTGTTTGCAGAAAAATCAGTAAACAACATTAATTTCAAATGAAAAAAAATAAATCAGGAAGTGAGTAATTCTCAAATGAGCCCTTCTCATCAAGCTGATAAACTTTGGAGGTAGAAGTAAGACAGGCATCAAAGTTTCCAACAAAGTCATTTGACAGCCAGGCGCTAATTTTTACCCTTTCACCAAAGATGTACCGAGTGATTCGTCAGTTTAGTCTGTGAGACTGTATTCAGGCTACGTGCAGAGAAACGTTGATTGGGTTGCCAATTGTAGCAAAGACTTCTGTACAGTACACTTCTGCGGAATTAACACAAGAGCCAGTTGATCTTTGTCGCTTGGGGGAGAAAAACAGGCACCCTAAGTAAAGCTAGACCTCCTTTGAAAGCACCCCGAGATCATACACTGTCTTTAACATCAAAAAAAGTGTCCACATGGATATTCTTAATGGGTTTAACTGGGATGAATTATTCAAATCTTCCCTGAGTGCCTCCCTGGCAAGCGAATCAACTTGCAAACGGTCGCGGCTAAATGTTATTTTTCTTCTCATCGCACGGTGAGATTAAATGTAAATGACATGAAAAACGTTGACGTGACAGTGGGAATGCTTTAAAGTCTGCACTAAAAGACGTCTCTACAATTTTAATATCTGTCAAGACAATATCTCAAAACATGTTCAAGCCGCAAAATACCACTTTTATTTGAGTGTTTAGGGTCATAACATATTCCCTTTATCGCTCGCACATCACACTATGAATGTGAGTTGGAATTATTACATCATTAATATTTTTATCTACGACTGTGCAAATTCGATATGAAGCAGAAAGCTTCGGCACAATGATGAGGAACGGGGGGATAAAGCGGTCTCGGAATTCAGCAAAAAACACCACCACCCAGCTGTGAACCGTCAAATTGCAGATCTGCCTTTGATGGCTGACCCGATGTGGCTTACTGTGACAATACATCACAGGGGGGGGGCCTCTGAGAAGCTAATCTCTTAGAATGAAAAGCTTCTTGCCATTGAACAGCCCAGCTGATCTTTAAAGGACCGCCTTAAGGTTGACTGCTAATGATGGCTTCTTCAGGTGGTCAGGATAAGTGATGGACTCAACCTTGTCATGGATCAGATTTATACTGTATGTGGTAGGAACATGTGTAACGTCTCTAACAGGAAGGGCACTGCGGGTGTCGTGATAATGGATCTTTCTAGTTTTTAGTTAAACATCAGCTGTGCTGTCGAGGCACAAGTGAATTTCTTGTTTCCTCCTACTGTTACAGTGGTGCCTCGTTTATTGAAGGGGTTAGGTTCTGAAAATAACCCACAATAAGCACTATCTGTGAAGTAGTCCTTTATTGTTTACAATTATAATATATATTTTAGGCTGCACTGTGGATGAGTGGTTAACGCGTTAGGCTCGGAGACCGGAGTTCGATTCCACCCACACCCACCCATTCCACCGACATTCCAAAAACATGCTAGGTTAATTGGCGACTCCAAATTGTCCATAGGTATGAATGTGAGTGTGAATGGTTGTTTGACTATATGTGCCCTGTGATTGGCTGGCCACCAGTCCAAAGTGTACCCCGCCTCTCGCCCGAAGACAGCTGGGATAGGCTCCAGCATGACCGCGACCTTCGTGAGGATTAGCGGTAGAAAATGAATGAATAAATATATCTTTTAAGGCTGTAAAATCCCTCACCATACACCTTATAATAATAATAATAATAATAATAATAATATAATAATAATAAGCCCCTCTACCTGCCCACACGCACAACCAAAAATTTAAATTATTGTTATTTATTCTAAATTATTGAAATTATTTGTACAAATTACTGTTTACGCTGTACATTGCTGTTCATATTTGATGTCATCTATTTATTCTCCACATTATTATTTATTATTACACGGGAGCCAGGCAACGACATGTTGTTGGCAATTTCACTGCTGTGTTATTGTACAATGACAAAGAAACCTGTGTAAAAAAAAATAAATAAATAAAACAATGAATGCAAAGCTCAAAACCCATTTTTAGGCCCAAACATTTCTTTCAGAAATAAAAATATGAGGGTTTTCCTACAAAGAAATATGACACCTTTAAAAATAAATTTAATATTAATGATCAACCTGGACACATAAGAAATCATATTTTACAGTTCCTCTGACCATGCCTCCTCATACTGGCACCACTCTGCTGTAGCGTTTTTGAATCCTTGTTAAAACGTATGACTGCTGTCGTCCTTATGCTATTTTCCTCATTTTTTATGTAACTAAACAAAGATCCGTTTATTCTGGAGTTCTACCTTCCTTCACTATGTGCAGAAGTAAAACTTTTTGTGCAACAGTTAGTGAAATAGTGAGGCCGTGAAAGGTGAACAGCAATGTAGTATAGACTGTGTTACAATGACGCTACCTCTGAAGGCTAAAAATGTGTCCCCCAACTTAAAGGACTTAAGTTGTAAATGGTGTACTGTGAACCCAAGTGTTCAGGCTAATTTACTGCATCAAGCAGTTCAAACCGTGAGCATATTTTGGGTCAGAACAATCGTCCTTGTTTGTTTGCCAGAAATGAGCTGCAAATAAGCAATAAATGCCGCCAATGATCTTGCCGACGGAGCTTACCGTTTCATACGTAACGGATCAAATTATGAGAGACCTTGCAGTGCGCAGGCAGGGGCTCAGCATGGGATTAAGGGGCAACTATCTCAAGGCTGTGCTTCTCAGATAACTGCACCTAGAGCAACCTTTCCTCAAACACACAATTACCCACTCCCTCCCCTGATCCCCTTTCCAACCACCTCCCCTTTGAATTTCATCAGGGGCTTAATTAGTATACAAATAAAACTTCCCTTATCTCCCTCTCGCCCTAATTGGCCTGTCTTTAGTTATGCCTGGTGAGTGTGTGAGAGAGTCGGGGCCCCTGTAATTAGAGTGACCGTGTTCACCTTTCCACTCAGACACGCGGGTGCTCAGGGGGCCCAGTGGGAAGGCACTGCTGGTGTTGTTGCTGCTGCTGCTGCTGGTGCTGCTGATGGTGATGGGGTTCTCCTCACATGAAAGTATGTGAGTGAGTGTTTCTATTGGGGGGCATTGAGGAGGGGGTGTGCTCAGGATTATTACTCGGCAATCATTCTTGGACCGTCCCAAATGTGTTCTCATGAGCCAGGAGGGCTTTGGGTGCCGGCGGTTCCCACTGAAT
This sequence comes from Doryrhamphus excisus, assembly GCF_037039965.1. NCBI lineage: Eukaryota > Metazoa > Chordata > Actinopteri > Syngnathiformes > Syngnathidae > Doryrhamphus > Doryrhamphus excisus. The sequence goes on from NC_136365.1 coordinate 17,281,839, forward strand.
GGAAAGAAGGAGGCGTCATTCTTCCATTATTTCATTCTCAACTTAAAGTGTTTATCGATTATCTCGGCTCCGGCTCCTCGACAACTTAATATTGGGTGACAGTACGCCGCGTTCTCACCGTAATTAGAGCGGAGGTGGGGGAGTGTTGGTGGTGGTGGTGGTAGAGGTTGCGGGGGGCAATTAGAACCCTTTGTTATTAAACTTGATTCATCTCTGCCCTGCTCCGCTTTCGAATGCTTACCAAGGGTATCGGGCCATCCACCCGTCTGAAATTGGCTCACCTGCAAATTATCACGTCTGCTGCCAGACGTCCCCCCATTGTCTGCCCATCACCCCCCCACACACGCATCCTCGCACTGCCAATAACACACAGTAATAACAGTAAAGATCCTCCAGTCCTTACCCTCAAATCCACTGGTCTAACAAATACAACAGAGGTCCTTTATTTATTATGTTATTATTATTATTATTAGTTTATGTTCGTCTTCCAATAATGTAAAAAAACATTTTAAGGGGATGACTGATGGATACAGAATATATAGTATTCAGTAAAGTGAGCAAATTAGTACATTTTTAGGACATGTCTCAATGGACAATACTGTAGAAATAATATATGATATACTTTAAAGTAGTCAGTGTACAGCTTATATTGCGGTATAGGTCAAAATATTTGGCAACAAATTTAATACCAAGATAAATGTATATTGCCTACTGTCAAGAATGGTGGTTCTTGCGTCATATTCTGGGGCTGCATGAGTGCTGCCAGCATGGGGTTGAGCTGGGTTTGATTGAGGGGCAACATAAATTTGAACATGTACTGTGACATTATGAAGCAAAGTATGATGCAATGCATTGGGAGAAAGTTTTCCAACACGATTAGGAGCCCAAACACACCTCCAAGTTTCCTTGCAGAGGAAGCTGAAAGTGAAAGTGAACCCAACTGAGCAACTGTGGGGCATCCTCAAGTGGAAGAACGGTGGAGGAGTGTCTACCACCCACTTGCTCCACGATGTCAACATGGCGGAATGGAGGGGTTTAAAATTAACACTAAATTGTTTGGTGATTTTAATGTCTCAGGCTGCACGGTGGACAAGTGGTTAGCGCGCAGACCTCACAGCTAGGAGACCCGAGTTCAATCCCACGCTCGGCAATCTCTGTGTGGAGTTTGCATGTTCTCCCAGTGCATGCGTGGGTTTTCTCCGGGTACTCCGGTTTCCTCCCACATTCCAAAAACATGCTAGGTTAATTGGCGACTCCAAATTGTCCATAGGTATGAATGTGAGTGTGAATGGTTGTTTGTCTATATGTGCCCTGTGGTTGGCTGGCCACAGCTGGGATAGACTCCAGCACCCCCGCGACCCTCGTGAGGATAAGCGGTAGAAAATGAATGTCTCATCAGTCCCCCTTCCCACTGCCTACCCTCGCATCTTCTGCCTAATCGTTGGAGTTGGATACTGATCTTTTGGAGGGTGGGGATCAATCTTGGTGTCGGCAGCTCAGAGCTCGCCTCTCTTTTTTTCTCTCTCAGTAGTGGCAGGACAAGTGTCAGCTGGAGGAGAGGCAGCCATCGCGCTGAGGAGCCCAAAGGGGAGCGTACCTCCACTAGACAAAAGATCAATTCCCTCCACTTCACTCTCCGCGCCTGATAACAAGCAAAAGTTCAGCAAGCCCAGGAGCTGTCTTGCCTTTGAAATGTGCATTCTGCCACGGTGAACACTGTGACACACAGACACACACACCCACACAAAATTACCTCACATGCTAAAATTGTGTGTGTGTGTGTGTAGACATACAGTACAAGGGCATAACTATGTGCATTCAATAAAAATATGCTCTATTTAAAAAGTAATGTTTTAAAATTGGAGGTTGCTTGCTTGGTTGACTCTGTATAGGATGCTTTCCAGTTTGTTTGAATTAAACAATCACTTCATAACAAAAATTTCCCATTTACCTTTTTGGTTAGACTCCTCATTGTTGTTGCCTGTCGTGATGTGCTGCGACTGATGTTCGGAAGTCTTTGCTGCTGAATTCCAGAGAGGCTGATGTTCTGGGACAGTTCCGGAGCTGGTTCTGCTTAAAGACAACCACAAACGGAGAACCATTCAGTGGACTGGAGGGTTGGGTGGTGGGGGGGGCAGTTTTTGGAACATTGCCGCTTCTCATCAGAGTTGAAATCCTAGCCGAGGGTCACCCCCATGGAGGTATTCAGCAAAGCACCACGGTGAACGCCACAAGCCTGACATTAATCACATGTTGATAAGCTTGGAATCAGTGTTGTTTTTATCTGCACCCCCCCCCCCATTCTTATTTCCAGGACATTCTTTCTTGGTTTGGAGCCCATATGTCACTGCAGTGTCTGTTTAATGTAGCCAATGATGAGGTTTCCCTCAACGAGGCCTCCAGCAGATGGCCCTCACATCTTCCTGCATGCACATTTATGAGGCAACCAGTCAGTGTTGTTTTTTGTCATGTTCGGGCTCCTAACTCGCAAAGCCACTATCACACAATTGACCTTTTACATGATTTTCAATTACAGACAGAGAGATGAGAGGGGTCCCTGTAGTGCAGCTGTCTCCCCTCCTGAACATCTGCCCGTCCGACGTGGTGGCGCGGCTGTGGCAGCGTGCCGACTCGTTCCCCCTTGTGAGGTCGCCTGCTCTGCCATGGGTTGGGTGGGCAGGTGCGAGCCGGGCCGGGCCCCTTCTGTCATTAAGCGGCCCAGCTGTGCTGTCACGTCTGGCAGAGGGGCGGGTGTCATCCGTGACCCTTGTCTCAGCTCCCACGCGTAGGCTTTGACAGGATGGGTGAGTTGGGGCCACGCACAGAATATCTATGAAGGACAACCGTCCCCGCTTTGCAACATGGTTTGCCCACATGCCAGGGCCAAAGTGCGGGATGGACCCCCATCATGCAATGCCAGTCAATAAAAAGACAATAAAGATTGGGTCTCCTCCCCTGCTGTGTCCTGACTGCATGTCCTTTCAAATGCACACTGAGGACAAAAATGATAGATGTTGATCACATTAGATGCTTATTTACTCATTAAGTGCCCTTCAGTGGTTCAATAAAGACATAAAATAAAGTCTACCTCCAGAGACCCTCGATTATATTGAGTTTCAATCTTGCTCCAAACAATTTTGACAACAATAAAGCTCAGACTGTGGTGACCCACAATATAGTTACATTCATGACTTGGGAAAATCGTCTTCACTTCCGTTTCCGGGTTATGTAGTTGTGGTAGCGCCCTAACCGTTGATTAAATCTTACCTTTATGTATCCCCACATAGTATCAACATTTGGGAGGAAATATAAGGTGAAAGAAAAACGGAAATACATCCAAATACATGCTCCATAACATTTTGACAACAATAAAGCTCAGACTTGGGAAAAATCGTTTCCACTTCCGCGTCCGGGTTATGTAGTTGTGGTAGCGCCCTAACCGTTGATTAAATATTACCTTTATGTATCCCACATAGTATCAACATTTGAGAGCAAATATAATGTGAAAGAAAAGGGAAAATACATCCAAATACATGCTCCATACCATTTTGGCAACAATAAAGCTCCGACTGTGGCGACACACAATATAGTTATGACATTTATGACTTGGGAAAATCGTTTTCACTTCCGCTTCCGTGTTATATAGTTGTGGTAGCACCATAACCGTTGATTAAATCTTACCTTGATGCATCCTCACATAGTATCAGCATTTGGGAGCAAATATAATGTGAAAGAAAAAGGTAAATACATCCAAATACATGCTCCATACAATTTTGACAACAATAAAGCTCAGACTGTGGCGACAAACAATATAGTTACCACATTCATGACTTGGGAAAAATCGTTTCCACTTCCGCTTCCGGTTATGTGGTTGTGGTAGCGCCCCAACTATTGATTAAATCTTACCTTTATGTATCCCCACATAGTATCAACATTTGGGAGCAAATATAAAGTGAAAAACAGAAATATATCCAAATATATGCTCCATACAATTTTGACAACAATAAAGCTCAGACTGTGGCGACAAACAATATAGTTACGACATTCATGACTTGGGAAAATCGTTTTCACTTCCGCTTCCGTGTTATGTAGTTGTGGTAGCGCCCTAAGCGTTGATTAAATCTTACCTTGATGCATCCTCACATAGTATCAGCATTTGGGAGCAAATATGAGGTGAAAGAAAAAGGAAATACATCCATACATCCCTCTGTGCATCGGAGAACGGTGCGTCGGTGTGTTCAATGACCGTCAAAAAAGTAGGACAAATCGCAACTCGCATTAAACATTAAAAAACGGTGGAATTTCTAATTAATAGTTATAGTATTGTAATAAAATAATATTTATTCATTCATTTTCTACCGCTTGTCCCCACAAGGGTCGCAGGGGTGCTGGAGCCTATCCCATCTGTCTTCGGGCAAGAGGCGGAGTACACCCTAGACTGGTGGCCAGCCAATCACAGGGCACATATAGACAAACAACCATTCACACTCACATTCATACCTATGGACAATTTGGAGTCGGCAATTAACCTAGCATGTTTTTGGAATGTGGGAGGAAACCGGAGTACCCGGAGAAAATCCACGTGGGTGAATCTCCTAGCTGTGAGGCCTGCGTGCTCACCACTCGTCCACCGTGTAGCCTTATTTAATACATTTCCCCCAAAATTATTACATTGTATGTATAGTACAATAAGCTTGGTTCCTTGTCCTGCAATGTAGTAAAGAAAGTCATGTGAGCTGTGAGGCACAGTTGAGGCCTCCCCTGTTCCCTAAAAAGCTGCTTTTTTTGTCAGGTATTGTTCTCAGTCTGGGTGCCTCCCAGGGGAGGCCCATCTCCCACTTTGACAACCTCTGCAGTATATACTCTTTAGGTCTTGTTGGGTCCTTCCAGATTATGTCGATGATCGTCTATTTTACATGATGAACATGCAGCATACTCACATTGGTGTAATATTTGTGATGCTGCCAGCAATGCAATTTTTGATCATTGCAGACTCCAGTGACTTCCACATTTGAATTCTAAGGTTTCACTGGAATAATCACATCTTTGTACTCACACTGGGCTCTTAATGCTGTTTAGACTTGTAAGAAGTCAGCAATTTGGTCATTTTTTTTAAGGTATTTTATTTTTCTACTGCAGTAGTCCTAGACTTACCTTTTTAGTAAACACACACATACACACACACACACTTGTCTGGCATTATTGGCGGCGTGCCTTCATCCACCGACACCTCCCAGTGTCCCTGGTGGCCTTTGTCACAGAAGAAAGAGAATGATCAATATCCCAGTTTAACTCCACGTTCAAAGCCGATCGCGGGGGCCTCATGCTTTTAATGAATCCCCCTTTCATTCAGCACAAGTTTTTCAAAACATCAAACAATAAATCGGCCACGGCGGCACCGTAAAATATTTAGATCTATTGACTGTGTTTAAAAAATCTAGAGGGCAAGCAGCTCCAGCGGTTTGATGCTGATATGTTCTGAACGCTTTAATCTGTTCGAGTGCTTGCTTTTTGTTTTTTTATGTTTTTAAAATCTGACCGGGTTGCTCCAAAAAAAGGAGGCCTCAAATGTATTTTCCAAGTCTTTTTCAAAAGCTCCACGTATAAGTAGAAATAACGCCCAGTGTTCTTGGTACCAAGGTCAGAGGTCATTTGTGACCCAAAACTACTTTGTTAGGTGTTTGTTTTTTCTTCAAATACAATAGATTATTGATAGATTCCATTGGTCTAATATTCTCCCTTTTAATTGACGCCATGCTTCAGTTCATGGTCCCGTGTGTTATCCACCTGAACCAATAAACACCACACCTCAAGTAAAACTGTTCTTTTCCTGTCCCAAAACAGCAAACCCATACCATGTATCACTGTAGACCTCAGCCACATCTGAGACCCACAACACAGGTTGCCAGATGTTGCACCTGTAATGCTAACATTTACGGTGGAGTTTAATGAGTAAATGCTGGAAGGATATTTGTGGGAAAATTATTTCATCAAATATTTCTTTTCGCAGCGAGCATCTGGCTAAAAGACGCAGCCTGAAACGCTCAAAATTCACCACAAAAAAATGCAGACTCAGTCTCATGCAGTAAATGCTTGAAGGTTGTATTGTGCAAGTAACATACAAGCAAGCATTTATAGTATTGAAATTCATTCATTCATGTCAAAATATTTGTCCTTTTTTTTTAGTACCGATCCCTTTTCCCCCCTCAAGGTTTATTTTTCCCAAATGGTTTGAGTTTTATGAGGCTCTTTTGTGATTAAGAGCTATATAAGAAAACTGACTTGACTTGACTTGACTTGACTTGACTTGACTTGGCTTGACTTGGCTTGGCTTCGCCTGGCCTGGCCTGGCCTGGCCTGGCCTGGCCTGGCCTGACTTGACTTGGCTTGACCTGTCCTGTCTTGACGTGGCGTGGCGTGGCTTGGCTTGGCTTGGCTTGGCTTGACTTGGCTTGATTTGACTTGATGTAACATGACTTGACTTGACCTGATCCGCCTTGGCTTGGCTTGGCTTGGCTTGGCTTGGCTTGGCTTGGCTTGGCTTGGCTTGGCCTGACCTGACTTGACCTACATTGACTTGATTTGACCTTATCTGACCTGACTTGACCTTCATTGACTTGATTTGTCCTGACTTAGACTGACATGACATAACCTGACCTGACTTAGACTGACATGACATGACATGACTTGACTTGGGGCAAGACATCCTCATCCTTCGCCACTTTGCGCATGAAATTTCGTTCAAAATATATTCATATATTTATTAAAAATCATAGTTTTTTTTATGTTGAATATGCCCAAATTGTATACATTTTTTGTGCCCAAACGAATGGCTAAATGAACTAACCACTGTAGGGAAATACTCTCCAGAACAGGAAGTAAAAAAAAAAAAGAAAACATGTCAGATTATGTCTTATTTATGTCTAATGTGCCTTATTTTCTCTCATTGTGATTGTGTGAGGTGATTATAGGGGTGTTATTTCATGTCTGTAGGGCTCTAATAACAGTAAGAAATTTGTTTAGAAGGTTAACAGTTTCACTTACTGTGGTTGGGTCTGGATGGAACTCTATTTTCATTTCTACATTGAAATTAGTTTCCTCACAACATCACCATAACTTAACGTCAATGATGATCAGAAATGATACTAATTTATGACAAAAGTGCATCAAAAAGACCATTACCAATAAGTGTTGTGTCTGTTTGACCCATGACCCAAGGCCGATATTAGGTCCTGAACCTCAGTCTGAGAAACACTGAGTAGTTCTTTTGTCTTTTGTTGATTGCAAGCACAAATGTGGACGTGAGGTAATGTGAGGTCATTGTGTTACAGTTTCAAGATGTCTCATGTTGGGTCAAGTTTGCCACGATCTGAGCCATTTTTGCTCCAGCAGCAGTACTATGTGTGTGTGTGTGTGTGTTCACTTGCCTATTTTTGTGTGTGTTTATGTGCGTGCGACAGCCCGGCCTTGACGTTAAACATCTGTCAGGTGATTCATGCGGCTGCGAATGTGCAGCGACATGGCGGCCCATCTGCCGAGGTGCAGGCCATCCCTGCAACCTGGCCCTCGCAGGGGCCACGGCGAGATTGCGTCATCCTTTCCTCCTCTTCCTTCGCGGCTGCTTCACTAAAGTGACAAGCACCTTCTCTTTCCAGTTGTGTACACGGCAGGGCGGCAGATGCCGAGCCTCTGGGAGATTTAGGGATGGCAAACATAATGAAACTCAACTACTTTGTGTGTGTTTGAGTCGGGGGGGAAAAAAGTCAGAGAAAGGTATGCACATTTACCTTGGCCTAAACCATAATTCTGCCTTAATAAAGATAATTACTCTCTGTTTTGATATAGATATTGATTCAAAAATATGTTTTTTTTCATTGTGGGGAAGTATTAAACTGCACCACATCATAGCATATTACAGGTATACCTTATTTAGCAACATATGATGTAACTTATTTTATTGATCAAATATGATTTATTTATATAATAAATGCACTCAGCTGCATGGGTGGGGGATGACATATTAATTATCACGAATTATATAACATATCTTTTGAGAATAGTCTGAAAATAATATATTTCAACTCCATGTTTTCAAAACAAAAAACACTATATTGTGATTTATTTAATTGCATGGATATTTAACCTACCACATTTATAAAGTGGCATTAAATCAGTAATTAAAGTACTTCAATTTGCTGAGTATTATCTGGTATTGAAGGTGCAGTAAAATGTACTGTTCAGTGTCAAATAAATCACATCCATAACGCTCCCTGATGCTTACTGACTTGCTCCACTTGAACTCGTGCATGTTCGTCACTGATGGAGACCTAGGGGCGCTTGATGTTGTCCCCGGGGCGTCCCGGGTGTTGTGTCTTGTTTATTCGACGTAGGAACACCTTTCTTTGATTTTTCCTTTGCATGGCTGAGCAAAACAAGTCTCGAGAGATGATTTCATCTTCTCATCCTCCCTCATTCAAGAAGTCTGGTGATATCATCCGTCATTTCGGGTTGGTGGTAAACATAACGTGTAATTGCCGGGGATGTCGCGCCTTTCAGATGTCATGGAATCACAAAATAACACTCATCATTTATTTGTGTGCGCAGCTGGGAATGTTTTCTTTTTGACCAGTAGGTGGCAGTGTGATACCTGAAAGTACGGCTTAGCCACAGCACTTGATTGAGGTGGCAAGTTGAAATCACACTTTTATATCATCGAATGGTAATATTTATAAAGTCATGCATATAATATCACAGACTAAAAAAAATTAGAGGTTTTTTGAGTAAATTTTAGGATAAATTAGTGTATTTTTTTAAGGTGTAGGATATTAAAATGCTTAGTTCAAATGTTATATTTCACTGACATTAAATGACAAAATTGTATAAATAAAACCTGGTAATATTTATAAAGTCATGCATATAACATCACAGACTAAGAAAAATTAGAGTTTTTTTAGGGTAAATTAGTGTATTTTTTATGGTGTAGGATATTAAAATGCTTAGTTCAAATGTTATATTTCACTGACATTAAATGACAAAATTGTATAAATAAAACCTGGTAATATTTATAAAGTCATGCATATAACATCACAGACTAAGAAAAATTAGAGTTTTTTTAGGGTAAATTAGTGTATTTTTTCAAGGTGTAGGATATTAAAATGCTTAGTTCAAATGCTATATTTCACTGACATTAAATGACAAAATTGTATAAATAAAACCTGGTAATATTTATAAAGTCATGCATATAATATCACAGACTAAGAAAAATTTGAGTTTGTTTTTTTAGGGTAAATTAGTGTATTTTTTTAAGGTGTAGGATATTAAAATGCATAGTTCAAATGTTATATTTCACTGACATTAAATGACAAAATTGTATAAATAAAACCTGGTAATATTTATAAAGTCATGCACATAATATCACAGACTAAGAAAAATTTGAGTTTTTTTTAGGGTAAATTAGTGTATTTTTTTCAAGGTGTAGGATATTAAAATGCATAGTTCAAATGTTATATTTCACTGACATTAAATGACAAAATTGTATAAGTAAAACCTGGTAATATTTATAAAGTCATGCATATAACATCACAGACTAAGAAAAATTAGAGATTTTTTTTTAGGGTAAATTAGTGTATTTTTTTATGGTGTAGGATATTAAAATGCTTAGTTCAAATGTTATATTTCACTGACATTAAATGACAAAATTGTATAAGTAAAACCTGGTAATATTTATAAAGTCATGCATATAATATCACAGACTAAGAAAAATGTGAGTTTTTTTTTAGGGTAAATTAGTGTATTTTTTTAAGGTGTAGGATATTAAAATGCTTAGTTCAAATGTTATATTTCACTGACATTAAATGACAAAATTGTATAAATAAAACCTGGTAATATTTATAAAGTCATGCATATAATATCACAGACTAAGAAAAATTAGAGTTTTTTTAGGGTAAATTAGTGTATTTTTTTAAGGTGTAGGATATTAAAATGCTTAGTTCAAATGTTATATTTCACTGACAATAAATGACAAAATTGTATAAATAAAACCTGGTAGCATAAAGAAGTATAGTTTGTTAGGGTAATATTTTTTTCTGTGCATTTCATAAATGTTTTGCGTTCAAATTGTATGAAAACTCTCTTTTTATATAGAGTTAAGGTCTAAAATAGTTGTTTATCTTTTTTAAAGAATGTTATCCATCCATTCATTTAAAAAAAATATATGTATTTTTTCATACTCTACATTAAAGAGTGGAAATGGTAGATTAATCTCTTAGACTTTTTTGTTGTTGTTGCATGTAGTCAGTTGAAGTCAACATCCCGAATTCCACTTTTTCCTCCCCCCTGCATCCACAATCTTATAGTGCTTGCAATATTTTGCAAATGCCGCTAATCTCACTCTGTGACTGTCAGGGTCAAAGTCATGTTAGTTCGTACAGCAGATGTGCAAACTACAACTTTTAAATCCTCACCAAAAGCAATTAAAAGCTTATAATTTAAGTGTCAGCGATCTGCTCCAAATGAATTATTGTGTATTATTGGTGCAGCGCAGCTTGCGTTGACTATCATGTTGCAATAAAAATTAAACTGAATATTTAGCTCTAGTGTCAAAAAAGACAAAAAAAAAAAAAAAGAATTCTGCTACATTCACTGCCTCCTTTCAGAATTAGATATTTATTTCTAAGGAGAAGAGTGGAGGGGGGGAGAAAAAAAATCAATTAGTGCTAAATTTATTCATGGATTTCTACGATCAATGCGCCCACTGTGAGGGGCTCGCTGGGACCCGGTTCATCCCAGTTAATGTGTTTGAAGGGAGAATTACCATTGATGTTGTTTTCTCTTCCTCGTGGGTCAAAGGGCATCCTGGAGCTGTCACCGCCAAACCCACCCACTACACACGCCGTGAAGGAACCTCGCTCCGGTCCTTACCGACAAGGCACCTGGACAGGAGGGAGGACGGCGGCGTGAAGTAAATACAATAAGGTTGGTTGGCTGTGTGTCTTAGTGGAGTTTAATTGTGAATCCAATCAAGAGCTGCTGAGGAACCATATTTGGTAACTTGTATTTAAGCTAATCATAAAAAAGGGGAGTATAAATAACAATGACAGTGACATCCTGGAATAAAAAAGCATATTGTTTTCTTTCTCGATTAATCTGAGCAGGTTTTGATTTATCGACTAATCGATTAGACCCTTAATATAAACCAATCAATACAAGCCAAACAGTGAGTTGTTTGGTCTGCAACATATCAAAAAAGAAAAAATGTCAAGTACTGTTTTGCAGAGTCAAAGCTGATGTATTTGGCCTAAAAAACAAAGATAACATGTCTGCTTTCATGGATGATCAAGGAAATGTCCAAATATTTACAACTGAGAGGCTGAAATCAGAGGATAATTACATTTTTAAAAACAAATTGGTTAAATGATTGATGAAGCATCTTGTTGCAGCACTAGATATGATAAATATTTCTCCCATATGCTCTTGAGACACATATTGATGTTCATGATCAGATTGTTGCAGTTCTACAAATAATACAATGATAATGATTACGTAAAGAGTGATTTAACCTTTAACAAAATATTAATAAAAACATGTCAGCATCCCAAAAACGTTTGAAAAATATGTTTACACTTTAGTCAGTCTTTTAGACAAGGTCATTTTATATATACAGTATGAATTTGTATGCATACATTTCTTTTTTTAAATAAAAAAACACCCAAACACATATTTTTTTATTTGTACTTTTTGCATAAACACTATTATTTAACATTAATACACACACAATTATCATTTTAGTGGCAAAGCAGCCTTGTGGAAAAAGTGAGATATTTTGCTGCATGCTTTGAATGGGCAAAAATAGGGTCATTTTAACCATTTAAAAATAATTCATATTTAAATAAGAAGATAATAGTCCAAATTGAAGTCTTAATTAATTTAGGCAAATCCAGGGGTCAAAATTGCAATTTCTGTGGGAGCTTTTTGGGCACTTTTTGAACCAATTTGTAATTTTAGTTGAATTTAAGGAACAATTCTAAAAAAGTTCTGTTTTTCCACACAGCCCAAAAAAATAACTGAATGGCACAAAACATCTTCAGAGTGAAAAACTATTATTTTCCTCTATCGTTTGGAATTTCAGCGAGCAAACGCTAGGCTGGTCCAAAAGGTGTGTGTATTTCTTTTTTTTTTTTTAGTTTTTTAATTGGCAGCATAACGTGCAGTTATAATTCGCCTGATCTTTCGTGACCCCATCCGCTTCATCCTTTCCGATTCTCGGATGGCGCTTGATTCCGCTCTGCAAAAAAAACCCTAAAATGCAGTGCAGCGGTGGCGGCGGCCTCTAAAATCATTCTTCAAGGCTATTCCTTTTTCCGTATTGATTTCAAACAATTCTCACACACGGAGCGATATTTCAGGTCAATTAGACATATTTGGGTACTTGCAAATCATTTTTTGGCCAGCACCATGACCACCATCACCATCGGCCTCTCTCACCTCACCGCACTCCCGCATCCCGAGGCTCTGAAACTGCACTTTTGGCCTCACAGCGTTGCACACGTTCTCGGCGGAGCTTGACATTTTGATCCGCAACAGAGACTAAATGATAACGGTTTCCTTGTAAATACTGTTGCCTGCGGGGGAGGGTTTAAATAGACCAAGGAGGACTTTCTTTTTTTTTTTTCCAGCTCACCCACTTGTTTATATGCGCAGCTCATCTAAATGTGGACGGCAAAAAGCACGTGGAAAATTCTCTCGTTGCATTGGGTGCTGCAGTGCAAAGGCAAACCTGGTAATTATTGCAAAAGCGCTCAAACCCTCCACTTTTACACGTCGCGCTTTCACCTGAGGCTTCAATTGCTGCGTTAACTTTGACAACCTTAATAAAAACGTATTTCTATCTGTGATTAAATATGATTAATTGTCAGTTAACTATGGAAAAAGTGATTAATCATGATTAAATATTTTTATTTAATTGAATTCATTTCCGACCTGACTAAACTGCAGTACACCACGTTTACATGTGCATTATGTACCAGCGAAAGGAGTAGGAAGAAGCAGAGCTTATTTAATTAGATAGAAATAAAAAAACTTATTTCTATCTGTGATTAAATGTGATTAATTGTGAGTTAACTATGGTTTAAAAAAAGTGATTAATCTCGATTAAATATTTTTAAATCAAATTTATTTCCAACCTGACTAAACTGCAGTACATCACGTTTACATGTGCATTATGTACCAGCGAAAAGGAGTAGGAAGAAGCAGACCTTATTTAATTCCCATGTCTCAAATATACACTTTTACACGGCGCGCTTTCACCTGAGGCTTCCATTGCTGCGTTAACTTTGACAACCTTAATAAACACTTATTTCTATCTGTGATTAAATGTGATTAATTGCGAGTTAACTATGGTAAAAAGTGATTAATCACAATTAAATATTTTTTATCGTTTTAATCGAATTTATTTCCAACCTGACTATACTGGAGTACACCACATTTACATGTACATTATGTACCAGCGAAAGGAGTAGGAAGAAGCAGAGTTTATTTAATTCCCATGTCTCAAATATTCATATATATATCATATATCTGTGTTTAACTTGGACCAGTTTACCATTTTTAATAGGTGTACAGTAGAAAAGTTGATAGTTTGCAGATAAAAAGAATAAATGGAGATAAATATAGACTATAATAAAGAGGGTATATAATAAACAGTGTTTTAAATTGTTGTAAATTAAAAAGAAGATAAATACCAAATACATCATAACAATAAAGACTGATTTATTTTTATTTTTACGTTGTTAGGGTCAAATGTGTGAGCTTCCTCCTAAGGTCTAAAGAGAATCATTTGCGGTGTTTTTGTTTTTTTCCATCTCACTCACTTGTTTATATGCGCAGCTCATCTAAATGTGGATGGCAAAAAGCACGTGGAAAATTCTCTTGTTGCATTGGGTGCTGCAGGCTCAAATCCTCCACTTTGACACGGCGCGCTTTCACCTGAGGCTTCCATTGCTGCGTTAACTTTGACAACCTTAATAAAAACTTATTTCTATCTGTGATTAAATGTGATTAATTGTGAGTTAACTATGGTAACAAATGTGATTAATCATGATTAAATATTTTTAATCGATTTAATCAAATTTATTTCCAACCTGACTTAACTGCAGTACACCACGTTTACATGTACATTATGTACCAGCGAAAGGAGTAGGAAGAAGCAGAGTTTATTTAATTCCCATGTCTCAAATATTCATATATATATCATATATCTGTGTTTAACGTGGACCAGTTTACCATTTTTAATAGGTGTGCAGTAGAAAAGTTGATAGTTTGCAGATAAAAAGAATAAATGAAGATAAATATAGAATATAGTAAACAGGATATATAATAAACAGTGTTTTAAATTGTTAAGATAAATACCAAATACATAATAACAATAAAGACTGACTTATTTTTATTTTTACATTGTTAGGGTCAAATGTGTGAGGTTTAAAGGGAATCATTTGCAGTGTTTTTTTGTGTTTCTGCTCATGTACGAAAGACGTAGCTGCGTGTTTGAAGTGTCTATGATGAGGCTCATTAGGGTTCTGTTATTTGGATTCCCAACGTATTGTTTCTCACAGCTTGTATGAGCATGTATCCACATCTAAGAACCAACAACTCACTCTCCACCAGTTTTAATTATAAATGGACGAGAAATCAATTCTGTTTTTTGTTTTGTTTTTCTGCAGCTGTTAAAAAGTACCCTCAAACAAAGTATTCTGTCTGTCGTTAAGTAAAGACAATACTAAAGATTAACCCCGCCTGTCCCTACAATGCGTGTAGTCCTCCTACAACAAAAAGGTTCTCATTTTTTTGTTTTAATTGAGCCGCTAATGTTGTCATTGTATCATTCCCAGTAGGGGAAAAAAAAAAAAAAGATAAAGAAATGTATAATTCATAACGCTTGCAGATAGGCTAATGTTACACTTTCATAAAGCGTTCCCAGATCGCTGATAGTGTTTAGCACTCAAGAGCGGCCGACTTCTCGCTTCATGTCACATCCTTATCAAAAGACTGTTTTGTTCCTTCGTATTCCACACTCAAGCCTGTGATCTGTCACATGGGTGCCCCCCCCCCCGCCTTTTCCCCACTACCATCTCTGTGCTAGATCAATTGTGTTTGTGCGCTATGTGAATGTGTATCAAAGAGTCCCCCCGCGGAGAGAGAATCCGCGGGGACCTAGCGGAAAGGATCTCCCTGCGCAGGCAACCAGGAGGGGAAGGCGCGCAACAGTCAACAGAGTGTAAGAGGAGTTAAAGGTGATGGGGGTGTGCATGTTGATAAATCACCCCATTTACACAATGCTGCGTTGAAGCGGAGAGCAAATATATGCATATGTGTTTTAAATATAACCACAGCTGTTGATGCGGAGGTTCCCTAACATTAGGCTTGGGGTTAGTTTTTTGTGAGACCGCGGAGTGTGAGACCGTGACGCCCCTCAGAGGACCGATCCGATACCGATATTGACACCTTGACTTGGAGCCCTTTACTTATTTAAGCATGTGGGGTATTAGTTTTATCCACAGTAGCCACAGAGTTTTTCTCTTTCCGAATGACCTTTCCGAAAGCAATGGTATCCATGGAAAGGAATATTCCAATCACGTGTCTACATGCGCCGCTATAATCAACCAGAATAGTCAATGGGGCATGCGTAGTAAAACGTAAACACCAACATCACGTGATACCGACTTCCTCCAGTTTTTCTTTCACTTGTTGGAATAACTCCGTATTACCAGTTTTTCGTTCATCCAGTCTTGAAATTTAGTTTGAATCAAAAACAAACTTTCCGCAGCAGTCCAGTGCCGATTGCTCGCCTCCATTTTTTTAAATCGAAGAACGTCTCGAGCTGCGTGTTACGTCATATCTCAGCATTCGCTGAAAGAACGCACCCGGGAACAGGAAAAGATAAAGTTCAATCTTGCTAATATTTTATAATTAAGAAGAATTATTTTCTTTTTTAATAAAACTGGACTTGTGAATGGCGTATAGAAGGGTTTAGATTCTGTTCCACAGATGGCGCTAATGCACACAAAAGTTGCTTGCCAACCGCCAATAAACAACAGAAGAAGAAAAACACCACGAAGAAGAACGCAGTCTGACAACTTTCCGATTGAGCGGGTACAAGATACCTCAATCGGATTGGGGAAAGGAATATTCCACCCCTGTGAATCCGATTATTAAAGCCAGATTTGAGGTGCTCAATTAAGCATTTAAAAATATTTTTTTTTGTGTAACGCTGCTTCAAATGCAGCATGAGTTGGGTTGTATTAAACTTCCCCAGTTCTGCGCCACCATGGAAAACTTGCGTATGGCAAGTTTTGCACTCAGCTGGTTGACCAAATACTGTCACAAGGCTGACATCACTGTTGACACTGCTGTTGTCGGGCATCGACTTGCTGGGGTAGAGTCTGGAATCGACATCAGAGATTTTAGATGCAAGCCAATATAATCCAATAGGCGTTTTATTTTTGCTGATATCAATATTGGATCGGGACGATGTGTATGAAAATATTCTTGACAACTAATAACATCAGTTGATGTACTGTACATGTTTTTCCTTAAAGTGACAGTTCCTTAAAGTCCGTATGAGCATGGGTTGGTTCAACACTATAATTGCAAGCTGATCTGTTTTTGCTTTAAAAATTTTTTTTTTAAATGTCCAAACATAATCAGTG
Source organism: Doryrhamphus excisus (assembly GCF_037039965.1). Lineage (NCBI taxonomy): Eukaryota > Metazoa > Chordata > Actinopteri > Syngnathiformes > Syngnathidae > Doryrhamphus > Doryrhamphus excisus. The sequence continues at coordinate 17,298,542 of NC_136365.1, forward strand.
TGGGCTGGCTGTCTGCCTCGACCTGTTAGGTTGATACAGAGGACAGAGACTGAATGGAGGTGAGGGGATAGAAATATTCACAGAAGCAAAAAATGCTCACTTGCTTACTTTATTAATCCTCCGCACTTAACTGCCGGGGCCGTCTGTGTATTGGGGGAATAATTCCCATGCATCCTTCTATGATATTGACCTCCTAACTAGCCAAGTTTAAGCCATAAATCCATAGTTATTCTGAGAAGGAGGTGTATGTGTGTGTGGGGGGGAGGGGGGGGTGTTGGGGGGGTACCTGCCTCTTACAGCTAAGGTGAGAGGCGGGTCAAATACAAGGCTGGGATTTTTCTGGATTGAACCCAACTATAAACAGGGAGGATACATTTTAATTGGTATGTGTTTGTATGCGCGGATACGCAGTGACAGGGGTGACCCCCCCCTCCACCCCTCCAAACTGTCAAAGCTTTATCATGTCCGGTACATTTGCGCTATGCACGCCTCCTTTGGCTGTCAGCGTACGTGTCCGGACACTATTAAGCCTGGTGGAGTGTTTTTTTTTTCACCTCTGAAGCCATAGCAGAGCTTTGCAACTACATCAGTGACAGGTTCTCAAAAAAACATGAATATGCAAGATAAACAGCCAGGAAGGGAAAAGTGTGGGGGGGGGGGGAACTGCTTGATGTTGCCTGAAAGTGAAAATAAGCAATTTTGCCATCTTTAGGCAGCAGCGTTGACACTTTGAGCTGGAAGATCTCTTCTATTTTTATTCAGCAGCACATAAAGAGTCAATGTTTTGCCTTTTCAGAAGAAATTAAATCCTATTTCAGTTTATTGTCGCGACACGCTAAAAACAAGAGACACGGGATAAAAAGAAATCACAACTGGATATGTTTGACATCTTGGTGCATTTCTTTCTAATTGCCTGATTTTTGCAGCAGTAATGTGTCTTGATTGATCGGGACGAGAACCTCCCTTTTGCTCCAAATGTGCACGCCGACCTCGCCGGTTTAATTGAAATTAAGCAAACATGTGCCTTTGATATTGAAATGATCCCGCTGTATTCCTACAAACATTTCATGGAAGTAAATTACATTTCTTTAACCCTCACAACTATGAGACTCGCAACTTGTTTCTTTAGTCATTGCTACCAATAAAATAGAGGCAATGTATACATTGTACTATATTTGGAAACAACCCATAATAATCTATAATTATGACATGCGAGGCTGTTGTGATGAAAAACACAGAAACATAGCTATTTGTCCATATGTATTATAAAAATTTATTTTCTGTATGATTTGAATCAGGGGTCTGAAATGTGCGGCCCGCGGGCCAAATGTGGGCCACGGGATGCTAGTTTGAGGCCCCTGCCTTGATGTGAAAATTTAATGTTAGCACGAGTTTGATATGGATGCTGTATGGTTTCATTTACCCAGAAATGACAATTTGTTCATACGTGAGCGAGCCCGCTTGTTTTGCTTTTTCGCTCATCATCCATGGCTGAGATCATAGCACTGAAAAAGTGTAAGCTTTAGCATAAGCAAAAACATTGAAGACAGTGTATTTATTTTTTATTATTTTCTGTTTTTAATAAATGCGTTTTTTTTTTAAACCTGATGCGACCCAGCCTCACCCAGACCCTAGCTCCAGTGGCCCTCATGTAAAGTGAGTTTGAGTCCCCTAATTTAAATGAGTTCAAGTAAATAAATTTTTAACATTTTCTTAAGATTTCTTCAAAATATCAAAAATCTTCCAAAATCCAATATCGGTCAGCATGTCGCTAATCAATCAGAAACAATTATTGTACACCATAACTTTCTACAGCCTATGTAATGTCATTAATGAATGTCATTATTCTTGCAAGAAAATACACTGAAATGTCATAGGGGAGGTACTGTTGCGTCCTGAAGGATTGTGGCCGTATGTGAACTGGAGGTTGCTTTTTTGAAACTCAAGTGCCTTCACTATGCAATTACTGTGACTGCCAAGATGGAGGACTGCATATCCAAATTCACGAGACTAGAAGGTGGTCAGACCTTTACAACAAAGTATCAGAAAGGCTGCATGCATTTCATCAGCAGGCCTGGACAACCGCTGAAACCACATGCTGCTTAGCCTGTCGGTATGTTTTTTGATTTTTAGTTTTTTCCGTTTTTAATAAATGTGTTATTTTTTTTTAAACCTGATGCGGCCTAGCCTCACCCAGATTTTAGCTCCAGTGGCCCTCATGTAAATTGAGTTTGAGTCCCCTGATAAAAATTTTTTTTTACATTTTCTTAAGATTTCTTCAAAATATAAAAAAAATTCCAAAATCCTAATATCGGTGGCTCGTAGCACTTTCTGGTTGTCAGCATGTCGCTAACAGCAATTAGAAACAATTATTTTACACCGTGACTTTCTACAGCCTATGTAATGAACGTCATTATTCTTACGAGATGTCATGGGGGAGGTACTGTTGCGTCCTGAAGGATTGTGGCCGTATGTGAACTGGAGGTTGCTTTTTTGAAACTCAAGTGCCTTCACTTTGCAATTACTGTGACTGCCAAGATGGAGGATTAGTACATACCCAAACTCACCAGGCAAGAAGGTGGTCAGACCTTTACAACAAAGTATCAGAAAGGCTGGACCACCGCTGGATCCACATGCTGCTTAGCCTGCCGGTATGTGTCAGCTGCTTTAGGAGCTCTATAAGACTTCTTCTTCACCCAACCGCCGGTGTCCACCATTGGGTTTGAGCTTTGCTGCCACGACTGGCACCGACCACCATGGCTCCCTCAAATATGGAGGCACAGATTACAGTCCAGTTGGATTTGATATCCTTGTCCTCCAACGAGATGTAGGCGAAGCTCTGTCAGAGGTGAGAGTTTCGTACTCTCACGAAACGATGGGTCTGTCAGGTCTGTCCAGCATCTTCCACCGCCAGCTCAATCCTAAATGTAAAGGACTATAGGGTTGTTATTTCATACTAGTGGGCTCTATTGTTTAAAAATGTATTTAGAAGATTGTAAACATGCCACCTTTGGAGGCAAAGGTAGCATTCAATGTACAGTAAATGCTGTAATTAAGTTATTTGGAAGCAGGGGATAATTACAGACAGGGCATCTGAAATTTTAAAAAAAAATATTTCATTTTGATAATAATTTGGACAGCATGAGAAAGTGGAGAGGAAACTACCTCTCTTTGGTCTTTTACAAGTGTTGCCCACTACAACAGCAGCAGAACCAATGTTGTAGTAGCACAAATGCTGACCACTCCTGATGCTTCAAATGCAGCCACCGGGTTAGTAATCACTACATTAGGTGGTTTCCCACAGCCGCAGCTGTTAATGCGGATGTTATTTTGACCAAGCTCTAATTAGCAGCCCTCGTGGTTATTTGCTTTTGTAGTCCACGCACCCGGCGACCATAGAGTAGAGGCGTTAATTGTAGCATTTGCCCGCTACATTAGAGCAACTTCAATCTCCGGTGGGACCCCACAAGGCCGCCATCACAGCTCTTCACGTCTGTCCATGGTCCTGCATGAAGGGGAAAGAGCGGCGATGCCATTAACTGGACTGCTTTTCCTGTTTAGAAGCCGAGCCCTGCACATTCCAGCACAAACACTCACCTCGCTGGTGGGCACTTATGAAAACATTCTTGAAGGTGAGCACAAATACTTTTACGTGCTAAACAAACTTTACACTTAGTATACATTTTACGACATGCACACCAGCTTGCACTCCATCTCCCTGCTACTTTGTCTCTCTCTCTCTCTTTCCCATCACACTCCCTTTACTGGAAGGCCACTCTGATAGGCCGCGTCCTAAGGAGACCACCATCCCAGCTGATTCCAGAGGGAGTCCTTCAGAGGCAGCACTTCCAGTGGCCTCAGTGCATTAAGGCTTTTACCTTTTGCTCCTAAAGGCATCGGGACAAAAACAGGCTGAGCTCTTTTCCCTCCACTAGGGAGCGAGAGAATGCATTGTCTTTGCGAGGACACTGATCACTTAGAAATCACTCATTAATTATTCAAAAAATGGCATACGGTATTGCCTCCACCTTTAGTGACAGGGCGGCCTCTCAAGGCTGGGAAGTGCAGAGACACGCCCTGCCCGGTCCGCAGGAATCAATACAAGGTCAGTTTGCATGCTCGGCTTTGCTTAAAAATGACTTACTCACCACTGACAGGTGCCGGTCATCTTTCTTTTGTAACGCTGCTTCAAATGCGGCATGGTTGTATTAAACTTCCCCAGTTCTGCGCCACCACAGAAAACTTGTGTATGGCAAGTTTTGCACACAGCTGGTTGACCAAAAACTGTCACAAGGCTGACATCGCTGTGAGTCCTTGGTAAACATGTTAGCAAACACTGTTGTTGTTGGGCATCGACTAGCTGGGGCAGAGTCTAGAATCGACTGGACTGATCCGATACCGATATTGACGCCTTGACTTGGAGCCCTTATTATTTAAACATGTGGGGTATTAGTTTTATCCACAGTGTCTCCGCATATTAAAGCCAGATTTGAGGTGCTCAATTAAGTATGTAAAACTGACTTACTCTCCACTGACAGGTGTCGGTCATCTTTTTTGTGTAACGCTGCTTCAATTGCAGCATTAATTAAACTTAGTATTAAACTTCCCCAGTTCTGTGCCACCACGGAAAACTGTATGGCAAGTTTTGCACACAGCTGGTTGACCAAATACTGTCACAAGGCTGACATCGCTGTGAGTCCTTGGTAAACATGTTAGCAAACACTGTTGTTGTCAAGCCACCGTTGTCGGGCATCGACTTGCTGGGGCAGAGTCTGGAATCGACTGGACTGATCCGATATTGACGCCTTGACATGAGTTTGGTCGTATTAAACTTCCCCAGTTCTGCGCCACCACGGAAAACTTGTGTATGGCAAGTTTTGCACACAACTGGTTGACCAAATACTGTCACAAGGCTGACATCGCTGTGAGTCCTTGGTAAACATGTTAGCAAACACTGTTGTTGTCGGGCCGCCGTTGTCGGGCATCGACTTGCTGGGGCAGAGTCTGGAATTGACTGGACTGAACCGATACCGATATTGACGCCTTGACTTGGAGCCCTTTACTTATTTAAGCATGTGGGGTATTAGTTTTATCCACAGTGTCTCTGCATATTAAAGCCAGGTTTGAGGTGCTCATTTAAGCATTTAAAAATATTTTTTTTGTGTAACGCTGCTTCAAATGCGGCATGAATTTGGTCGTATTAAACTTCCCCAGTTCTGCGCCACCACGAAAAACTTGTGTATGGCAAGTTTTGCACACAGCTGGTTGACCAAATACTGTCACAAGGCTGACATCGCTGTGAGGTATTGCCTCCACCTTTAGTGACAGGGCGGCCTCTCAAGGCTGGGAAATGCAGAGACACACCCTACCCGGTCCGCAAGAATCAATACAAGGTCAGTTTGCATGCTTGGCTTTGCTTCTGGTGTGATTCTAGGGTCCTGCTGTTATTATTATTATTATTATTATATTTTTTCTTTTGTGAGACCTTGAAGTGCCATCTGCAGAAAAGGCCACAAGGCTGCGGCAGGCCACCATGAAGGCCTGCGGGCTTTGGAAACATGCCCTTGGCATGTCCCTCGGTGCCGCTCCACTGCCTTGTTGTCAAATTTTGCCCATTCCTCTTCGGGTGTCTGCTCCGCCTCATGTCTTAACTCAGCTGATTAACTCCAAGTCAGCCTGCTGAATTTCCACCATTCATTCTCTGCACCTGGAAGCTGCCTCAAAGATGGACCCGGACGAAAAAAGCAAAAAAACAGGGGGCGACTTTTCTCTCAGACCAGTCTGGAAATGGGACCACCCAGGATTTGAATACTTGAGGTTTCTGACTTTGCTTTTCTTCCTTCCCCTCCACTCTACAGCGTTACCAAGTTTTCCCTGGACCGGACTTCTGGAACACTTTGCACTCCTGCTCCTCCGTCACTGTCACCGACACTGACACACAAAGAGAGCAGCGCACAGCAGAGCTGTCCTGTCCGAGACTGCCAGAACCATCCGCCCCCGTCTCCCTTGGAAGACATTTCTTACTCAAGTTACTCCGAGTCAGAGCCAGAGCGTTTATTTTGCACGACCACAGCCCAATAAAGAAGGTCGAGCACATTGAGACCGTGACTCCATCAAACAAATGAAGTGTGATTCTCACCTAAACTGCTGCACGGAATGCTTTCTCAATTTGCTGTCATGCACAAACAGTGGAACTTACAAGGTTAATCTGCGCTTTTATTTGGATTTTGACATAGAAAATGACAGACACATGAATAATCCCTCCGGGATCAAACCGTTTATGGTACAGTTGTTGTTTGAAGTAACACGTTAACATATTTGACTGCCACATGCCACATCCTCCTACTTTGGTACGTGACAAAAAAAAATTAAACTATATTAGGAAAGCAGGAAGTGAACAAATGTAACAGTTACTGATTGTAAAAGTACCAGATGGAGGGGTAGGATTTAATAAGCTTTGCTTCTTCCTACTCCTTTTGGACATGTGGAACTGTGAACTGATTATGTGATGCATTCAATTGTAATCTGATGCATGTTCAAATGAAATTAAACCATTACCATTACCATTACATATGTAAAAATAAATTATTAAACGCTTCTCATCTCTAAAGTGTGTTTGGTGTATGTTTTTGTGTTTTTTTTTTCTTTATATTTCTACATTCCTTTTCTTAGAAATGACAAATAGCTCTGGGAAATCTGACATAGCAAGTACTGATCAGCATCCTGTCGGCTCATTGGTCGATCAATGAATCTTCTGTCTGAGTGACAGTGATGGACAGTTGAGCATTTGTCATCTTTCTGGGATGGCGTCGCAAGAACGAACACCAACTTTCACACACACAAATGTCATGTGTTGTTTGGGTGGACGGAGACACGCAACAATCAGGTTCCATTGAAAATGGAGTCGGTCCGATGTCGGCCATTATTGTTTGAGATACAAGTTTCCTAAATGTATCGTGACAGCCGTTTGATGCAATTTGAAATGTGCTGTGACAGAAAAATAAAAGTACACTTTAAAAAAGCCAAAGAAAAAGCAAAGCATATGCGCAGAGTTAACAATTTTTTTATGCTTTCTTCGTCTGAAAGGACCTTGATGTTTTTATTGGAAGATCTTACAGTACAAATGTCGTTCAAACTCCTTTGGAGACATTTTGCTTGAAAACTGCCCGTGATAGAGCTTGTGTTACAAAAGCAGATTATAAGTATGGAAGGACAGTTCAAGAGGGAAAGAATGGGAGAGAGTTTTTGAAGGGTTTGGATTGCACAGACTGGAGCCCAAGGCTGGCTAATAGCATCTGACACACTGCAATTTTGAGGCTTATATCAACATTGTTTTTACAGCTGTAATTAAGCCACCTAATCAGAAGCACATTGGTCGGGACAGTCTGGGGCCGTGAGGGGGCAGACGTGTACACACACACACACGCACACACACACATATATATACACGACTGTGTTCAGCCCTGCGGCAAACAGCAGCAACAGAGCTGGGCCCAGGCGAGGTGGAGGCCAGCCAAGGCAGCTGTGGGTGGGAGATCATCCTGAGTGTGACACACACTCACATTGCACGTCAGCGAGGCCTCGGACATGCTGAATGCAAATGTGGCAAAATGGAGCATCATGTTCGTTTTGGAATTTATCTGCGGATCCTTGCCATAAGTCCTAACATGTGCATGTTGTAGCGGCGTGTATATGTGTGTTTATCAAACGCTCCATCATGCCCGTGTTTTACTCAAGCACGCATGTGTGCTTCAAGTGTATTTCCATATGTGCGTGTGTGCGGTCACCTCAGCACCGCAGAGGTTCACCCCGCCCTTGTCAGGGCTCGGTGCCGAGTCACCCAAGTCTCAAATGGCAACCAAATGCACACACATTGCAGGATGCGGAGCTCAGCGGGGGCCAAAGTCAACAGATGAGCTGGTCTGAACTGGCTTGCTGTGTGTTCTGATTGTAAATTGTGCTGGTGATGATTAGAGAACTCCAGCACAGGATGTCGACTCTTAAAACTGTCCAGAGAAAATAATTTTCTACTATGTTCAGGAAATCTTTTTTTTTTTTAAACCCTTTCTCCTTTTACCGTGCAACCCCCCCCACCCCCCTCTCTTCATCCGACTTTAATTTAAACATCATGGGGATCTCCAATATATGAGGATGTGGATGAAGTTGGTGTGTAAATTAGTTTAAAACCTCCAGAGGAAGATAGAAAAAAGGCCAGACAATGAAGACTTTTTTTTGTACATTTCACACTAAATAGATTAATAGGGACACAAAAAAAAATGTATTCATTTTCTACCGCTTAGCCTCACGAAGGTCGCGGGGGGTGCTGGAGCCTATCCCAGCTGTCTTCGGGCGAGAGGCGGGGTACACCCTGGACTGGTGGCCAGCCAATCACAGGGCACATATAGACAAACAACCATTCACACTCACATTCATACCTGGAGTCGGAATTAACCTAGCATGTTTTTGGAATGTGGGAGGAAACCGGAGTCCATGCATGCATGGGGAGAACATGCAAACTCCACACAGAGATGGCCGAGGGTGGAATTGAACTCGGATCTCCTAGCTGTGAGGTCTGCGCGCTGGCTATATTTAGATTATGAGCTTAACATTGTAATATTAGTGAAGTAAAATCAAAATAATGCAAGAAATATAATTTATCATTGTTGTATTTTTTTGTGAATAAAGGCCAAAACCGGAGTAAAAAAAAAATACATTTTGACTTTATTCTCATATAGATTTATTAGTCAATATTAGTAAATAACTGTCAATATAGTGACATGTATAGCACATCAAGAGTCTTAAACCAGTCATGATGTGCTATATATATCACTATATTGACACTTACTATGGTACCCATTATGCCATTGGATGGGCATATCACCTCGTACTTCGGTACGTGATAAAAAAAAAAAACAAAAAAAACCAAACTTAAACTATATTATGAAAGCAGGAAGTGAACAAATGTAACAGTTACTGATTGTAAAAGTACCAGATGGAGGGGTAGGATTTAACAAGCTTTGCTTCTTCCTACTCCTTTTGGACATGTGGAACTGTGAATTGATTATGTGATGCATTCAATTGTAATCTGATGCATGTTCAAATGAAATAAAACCATTACCATTCCTGTAACAGTGGAACCCTTTTCCTTTTTTTGTTATTTTACTTTTTATTGAACAACAATACATTCACAAGTAGCTCCCATTGCTCCATCTTGTGTGGACATCTGCAATCAATTTGCCTTGATTGTGACTCTTTGCAGTGCTAATGTGTGCATAAACAATCTTATCTCTCCATTTGCTATATTATCAGTCCAGTGTGTCAGTCAGAAAGTGGTGAGAAAGATCAATGAGGGTGTGTGTGTGTGTAACATAAGCAGAGGTTGATAGGGTGAATTTGTCTTGTTGTGCGATTACCTCCTACTCACTGTGTCATGATGTCATCACCCCGAGACACACCATGCAGGCCCATGCTTGCTTCTTGCTGCCTGTTTTGTTGTTTTCCTTCCATCCGCATGCTGAACCGCAACACTCCAGTCCAGCCTTATAAAGGCCGACATTGTTTTATTTTGATGCACTGTGCAAGGAAACAAAATAACAACGATGGATGACTTTTACTCAATCTTGATATCATTTTTCAAATCCTTGGTGCTTATTTTTTCATGTGTAAAATATTACTTCTGGCATAAGAAGAGGACACTCCTGGAGTTGTGGAAGGTTGTGCGGCCAGCTGGCAGTTTTGAGTCCCACATTCTTGCACCCCTGCTAAGTCGCCCCGACTTTGTTGACCATGAATGTGTTAGAAAATTGCCGAGAACTCTCACACCCGTCCCTCGTTTATCACGATAGGTGAGTTGCATTCAATATTTCAATGTTAATATTTCTTAGTTATTGAAGTGTAAGTTATTCAATGCCTAAACAAGATGTGTTTTTTCTGAATGAGAAATCTTGTCATGTTTTAATCCCGCGAGATCTTTTGACCCCTTATAATAAAAAACACCATCACCATCAGGAAGTTCCATGATGTTGTACAGTGAAGAAAATAAGTATTTGAACACCCTGCTATTTTGCTATTTCTCCCACTTAGAAATCATGGAGGGGTCTGAAATTTTCATCGTAGGTGCATGTCCACTGTGAGAGAGATAAACTAAAAAGAAAAATCCAGAAATCACAATGCATGATTTTTTAACAATTTATTTGTGTGATACAGCTGCAAATAAGTATTTGAACACCTGAGAAAATGAATGTTAATATTTGGTACAGTAGCCTTTGTTTGCTATTACAGAGGTCAAACGTTTCCTGTAGTTTTTCACCAGGTTTGCACACACTGCAGGAGGGATCTTGGCCCACTCCTCCACACAGATCTTCTCTAGATCAGTCAGGTTTCTGGGCTGTCGCTGAGAAACACGGAGTTTGAGCTCCCTCCAAAGATTTTCGATTGGGTTCAGGTCTGGAGACTGGCTGGGCCATGCTAGAACCTTGATATGCTTCTTACGGAGCCACTCCTTGGTTTTCCTGGCTGTGTGCTTCGGGTCGTTGTCGTGTTGGAAGACCCAGCCACGACCCATCTTCAATGCTCTGACAGAGGGAAGGAGGTTGTTCCCCAAAATCTCACAATACACGGCCCCAGTCATCCTCTCTTTAATGCAGTGCACTCGTCCTGTCCCATGTGCAGAAAAACACCCCCAAAGCATGATGCTACCACCCCCATGCTTCACAGTAGGGATGGTGTTCTTCGGATTGTACTCTTCATTCTTCTTCCTCCAAACACGCTTATTGGAATTATGACCAAAAAGTTCTATTTTGGTCTCATCTGACCATAAAACTTTCTCCCATGACTCCTCTGTATCATCCAAATGGTCATATGCAAACTTAAGACGGGCCTTGACATGTGCTGGTTTAAGCAGGGGAACCTTTCGTGCCATGCATGATTTCACATCATGACGTCTTAGTGTATTACCTACAGTAACCTTGGAAACGGTGGTCCCAGCTCTTTTCAGGTCATTGACCAAGTCCTGTCGTGTAGTTCTGGGCTGATTCCTCACCTTTCTTAGAATCATTGAGACCCCACGAGGTGATATCTTGCATGGGGCTCCACTCCGATTGAGATTGACCGTCATGTTTAGCTTCTTCCATTTTCTAATGATAGCTCCAACAGTGGACCTTTTTTCACCAAGCTGCTTGGTAATTGCTCCGTAGCCCTTTCCAGCCTTGTGGAGGTGTACAATTTTGTCTCTGGTGTCTTTGGACAGCTCTTTGGTCTTCGCCATGTTACAAGTTAAAGTCTTACTGATTGTATGGGGTGGACAGGTGTCTTTATGCAGCTAACGACCTCAAACAGGTGCATCTGATTCAGGATGATACATGGAGTGCAGGTGGACTTCTAATGGGCAGACTAACAGGTCTTTCAGGGTCAGAATTCTAGATGATACACAGGTGTTCAAATACTTATTTGCAGCTGTATCACACAAATAAATTGTTAAAAAATCATGCATTGTGATTTCTGGATTTTTCTTTTTAGTTTATCTCTCTCACAGTGGACATGCACCTACGATGAAAATTTCAGACCCCTCCATGATTTCTAAGTGGGAGAAATAGCAAAATAGCAGGGTGTTCAAATACTTATTTTCTTCACTGTATATCAAATATAATGTGGTTGATTCCATGGCGAAAACCCCCCCCAAAAAATCCATCCTCACTATGACAATTGTCACTCTGCAATCTGCAATGCATACGTACATCCCGACAGTACTGCTAGCTTTGCTTATGCACAGGCTACAGAATCTCTGAAGTGGCAGTAGTTAACCTCCGATTTATTTATTCTTAACTTAAGAATTGCTTTGAAACTGGAAAGGGAAGAAAGTAAGAAACAAAGTAAGAAGCCAAAAATGTACCACTTCCACATGGAATAGGAGGAAAGCTTTTTTTCAAGCTGTTACGTCGGACTACTTAAGGTAATGTAAGAAAATGTCTTATCAATGTAACATTGTGAACAGAATACTACATACGGTATGGCTTGTCTTTCAATATTTTTCGACTAATATTAGTCAGGCTGCACAGTGGTCGAGTGGTTAGCGTGCAGACCTCACAGCTTTTTTTTACTTGCTGTTCATGGCGTAAAAAAACACAAAAAAATCCATCTTCATGATGACATTTGTCACTCTTCAATTGGCAATGCATACTTCCTGACAGTACTGCTAGCTTTGCTTATGCACAGGCTACAGAATCTCTGAAGTGGCAGTAGTTAATCTCCGATTTATTTATTCTTAACTTAAGAACTGCTTTCAAACTGGGCGGGGAAGAATGTAAGAAACAAAGTAAGAAGCCAAAAATGTACCACTTCCACATGAAATAGGAGGAAAGCTTTATTTTCACAATGTTGTCGGACTAATTAAGGAAATGTAAGAAAACGTCTTGTCAAAGTAACATTGTGAACACAATACTACATAAGGTATGGCTTGTCTTTTAATATTTTTTGACTAATATTAGTCAGGTTGCACAGTGGTCGAGTGGTTAGCGTGCAGACCTCACAGATTTTTTTTACTTGCTGTTCTTGAGAATATTTCCCAACAGTGGCATGGCTACATATCTTTGCAACATAGTTGAAGGCTATATTTGTATGTTAGTTCATTTTGCCATTCATTTAGGTACAAAAAATGTATACAATTTGGGCATATTCAACCATACAACTATGATTTTTAATGAATATATGAATATATTTTGGGCTGCATGGCGGTTGAGTGGTTAGCGTGCAGACCTTACAGCTAGGAGACCAGAGTTCAATCCCATCCTCGGCCATCTCTGTGTGGAGTTTGCATGTTCTCCCCGTGCATGCGTGGGTTTTCTCCGGGTACTCCGGTTTGTGGGTACTCCCACATTCCAAAAACATGCTAGGTTAATTGGCGACTCCAAATTGTCCATAGGTATGAATGTGAGTTTGAATGGTTGTTTGTCTATATGTGCCCTGTGATTGGCTGGCCACCAGTCCAGGGTGTACCCCGCCTCTCGTCCGAAGACAGCTGGGATAGGCTCCAGCACCCCCGCGGTACAAAATGAATGAATGAATGATATTTGTCAACCAAAACCAGCCATCATCCATTCATTTTCTATGCTGCTGGAGCCTATCCCAGCTGACTTTGGGTGAATGACAGTCATTCACACTCACATTCATACCTATGAACACCTAAAAATGAGCACCAATGGATAATGAAAAATAGTGGAGTCATGTGGAATGACTCCTAACAGAGGTTTAACTGCTGCATGGTGGTGGAGTTCAGCAAGAACTGGAACTCTGCAATTACAATGTCAACACCACCCAGCCAAAGTAGTGTGCAGTATGTATTCCAACTGCGGTCCCGTGTTCCTCGGGGACTGGTGTCTCACGTTGTTTAGTGTGCACAAGGGGCAGCTTGGAAGCCAAAATACCCAGATTTATACCTTCTGCTCTTGGAATATCATGGAGATATATTGGAAGGTGGCTGGAGGGGATTTTATGAAAGTCCACTCCGGTTTCTCTGTTTCAGCATTTTGTCACAGTGGAGTCACACACCTAGCATTAAAATATTACCAACACTTTTCTCCCCCTTTTCCCAAATTACAGCCATCTGGCTCGCTTCCTTAGTCATGTTCTTGGCTTAGTTCCCCCCATGTATTGCTATAACACAGTTGCACATTATCAGTGTTTTTTTTTTTACATGTCTCCACTAGGGGACAAAAACATGTCCACGTTCTACCATATCTTACTTATTGTGTGGAAATATGGGGTGATAATTATAAAAGCAATCTTCACTCGCTAAATGTAAAGCAAAAAAGGTCAGTAAGGATAATTCATAATGCCGCCTACAGAGAACATACTAACTCCTTATTTCTAAAATCACAAATACTTCAACTTGCTGATATAGTTGATCTTCAAACAGCTAAAATAATGCATAAGGCTAAAAATAACCAATTAGCTAAAAATGTCATCCAATACTTCTCTACAAGAGAGGAGAAATATGATCTCAGGGAAGAACTACATTTGAAACACTTATATGCTAGGACTACGTTAAAAAGCCATAGCATTTCAGTATGTGGAATCAAACTATGGAATGGATTGAGTAAGGACCTCAAACAATGCACAACGATGAGCCAATTCAAGAAACAATACAAGCAGTTGATGTTTGCTAAATACAAGGATGAAGAGTCTTGAACCAGTCATGATGTGCTATATATATCACTATATTGATAGTTACTATGGTACACATTATGTCATTAGATGCTCATATCACCTCCTACTTCAGTACGAGGTACATTATTTAAAAAAAACAAAAACTCTATTATGGAAAGCAGGAAGTGAACAAATGAAACAGTTACTGATTGTACAAGTACCAGATGGAGGGGTAGGATTCAATAAGCTTTGCTTCTTCCTACTCCTTTTGGACATGTGGAACTGTGAACTGATTATGTGATGCATTCAATTGCAATCTGATGCATGTTCAAATGAAATAAAACCATTACCATTACCATTACATTCAAAACCCATTGATTTGATTCTATATACTATTGCCTTGTAATATTAATGTATTCATCTGTACAAACCCCTGTATGGGCCTCATACAGCATCATTCAAGCATGAATAAAAACACTAAGAGACCTGGCAACCTTGCTATTATATTTCTGATGCCAAATGGTGGAGCTTAGTTAAACCCCAGTAAGTCAGCTGGACTTGAAATTTCTCAATGCACCCCATAAAACAACCCTTTTAATAAGGTTTTTTGTTGAATCATCGCAAAATTTAGTACACTGACAAACACGTTGGTGAAAAATCTGAGCAAGATTGGTTGAAAAACATGGCCGCCATCAAGCAAAACATCTTCTGTCATGATTAAATTTTGAGTATATCGGGATGTCCTAAAATTTAAATGCACGACTTGTCGAGGTGGACTTCAGTTGCGTGTTTACTTTCCCAGTGTCCAAACGTCATGACGACTGACAACAACCAGATGGGGAAGAGTGAAGTAGCAACAATTAGTCTTGTGCCTATGTCAACGCAACGTCAGTAGGGGGAAATCAAGCAGGTGAGTTTAAAGGCGAGGAAGGGGAAGTGGGACGGAGTTGCCAAGCAGCCAGAGGACTACATGAGAGGAACTGCAAGAAGGCCGGGCGGGGAAAAACACTCGTTTGGAGACATTCTGTCAAAGTCCGGCACCGGCTTGACACCGCGGATCACAGTTTGACGGACGGAAGAGTAGCTCTCACTGACTAGGTCCTATTAAGGTGGATGTTTTCAAAGTTTGGGCCCGGCACTGGGGAAAAAATAGGAAGGACACAGAGGGGAAGTGGAGCCTGAGTGGAGCTGACATGCTTCAAGACCCTCTTCCCCAAATGCGCTGTCGGGGGTCAAATCGCTTTTACTTCCTTAGCTCTCCTTTGCCCACTCCCGATTCTGCGTCCGAGCGGCTGAATGTCTAACGGAGAAGTGGGAATAAACACACATAGGTTCCCGAATAGGGCGGCATGGCGGCATAGTGGTTAGCGCACAGACCTCACAGTTAGTAGGACCAGGGTTCAATTCCACCCTCGGGTGTCTCTGTGTGGAGTTTGCATTTTCTCTCCGGGTACTCCGGTTTCCTCCCACATTCCAAAAACATGCTAGCTTAATTGGCGACTCCAAATTGTCCATAGGTATGAATGTGAGTGTGAATGGTTGTTTGTCTATATATGCCCTGTGATTGGCTGGCGACCAGTCCACGCCCGAAGACAGCTGGGATAGGCTCCAGCACCCCCCGCGACCCTTGTGAGGAAAAGCGATAGAAAATGAATGAATGAATGAATGAGGTTCCCGAATATGCACAGAGACATGTAAACAAATGGGAGCGAGCGTCCACCCGAGCGTAAATACACACAAATGTCCTATTCTGCATGTGTAGCTTAGCATTCGCTAGTGTCACGGCCAGTAAGACCGGCGTATACACAGACGATGCCATGCAAGACCTTTCCGTACTCCTCTCCCGGATCAATGCTCCCCTGCTGTCACAGTGCAGTGAACAGACAGAAGCAACCAGGAGGGGCCGGCTGGAGCTGCAGAGGCACAAAAGCATTGAGCGGTAGTTGAGAAAGGGGAGTCGAGGGTTGGGGGGAGGCATCGTGAGGGTGGGCAGGGATGCTACGCTTGGGTGTGTATGCCGCGAGTCGTCAAGAGAGAGGGGCCGAGAGCAGACACGGCGCACCTTGACCACCTATTATGAAGCTCTTTGCCGCGATGTCAAGTGAAAGCAAGTTAATTGGGTGAAGCTGTAGAGCATGTGAGGGCGGCACTCCAGCCTGCTCGCCCGCTTGACAGTTGAGTGTCAGCGGGACCCAGTCAAGTGTGGCTGAGAGACAGAGCCCTGTCACCGGGCTTAAAGCGGGGGGCCGCTAGGGCTGTTAAGCGCTAAGACGCCAAACCCTCCTCCGCACATGCACACGCTCACGCTCACATATACACGACACCCAATTATATTCACTCATCCACTCTGGTTGACGCCCACTCTGTCCCAAATGAACTTTTTCGAGAGTAAGAATAATTGCTGGAATCAAAATATCCCATTACAATAAACTATCGTCTTTTTTGGCAACTTTTGTCAGTGTTCTTTTTTCTGGCACACGTTTAATTTGCATGATGCATTCAGTGTCATCAGTCACTGAGGCGAAGGACAAATGTTACTGATCGAAAAATAAGAGCATTGTTGTGTACAAACTGACAACAAGTCGCGTCAACATACATTGGTACACTGGCATTGATTTCGAGTCAGTCCCCAAATACCGACATTAACAACTGTGGCTGTAGGCAACCTTGTGAGTTTGTTTTTTTTTTGCTGTAGCTGCATTTGAAGTATCATCAGGTGGTTAGCATGTGCTTTATTTAAACTGTTGACATATATAGTACACTTACACTGTTTTGTTGTTTATTTGCTAATTGCTAATATTTGTAATTGCATATCGCAATTACAACATTGGTTCTGTTGTGTTGTGTTGGACTTTCATTCATTCATTTTCTACCGCTTATCCTCACGAGGGTTGCGAGGGGTGCTGGAGCCTATCACAGCTGTCTACAGGCGAGAGGCGGGGTACACCCTGGACTGGTCGCCAGCCAATCACAGGGCACATATAGACAAACAACCATTCACACTCACATTCATACCTATTGACAATTTGGAGTCGCCAATTAACCTAGCATGTTTTTGGAATGTGGGAGGAAACCGGAGTACCAGGAGAAAACCCACGCATGCACGGGGAGAACATGCAAACTCCACACAGAGGTGGCCGACCATGGAATCGAACTTGGGTCTCCTAAAAACTAAAATGACCAAATAATAATAATATCTAAAACAATATATAGTGTTTATTATTGTCCATCCATCCGTAATTTTCTATGCCGTTTAGCCTCATGAGTGTCGCAGGGGCATGCTGGAGCCTATCCCAGCTGTCGGGGTACACCCTGGACTTTTTAAATAATACAAATTTTAATAATCCTCTAATGAGCACAGAATGATACAGTCTAGTGATTGTAACCTCCATCTTCCATGTTACTACAACTTCAAAAAATGAAGCAAACTACATACAGAAATGGCAGAGGGTGGAATTGAACCCGGGTCTCCTAGCTGTGAGGCCTGTGCGCTATCCACTCGTCCACCGTGCAGCACTGTGTTGGGCTAATTATATAGTTTTATATGTATAGTAATATATGTTTACCTTTCTACTTTCTCATGCACTTCAGTTAAAGAATGAACTGTCCCTGGTTTAAGTAAATGAGTTTTCCCAGGATTTTACAGCACTTAAACGCCTCCCTTCCAAACAGCAATATTGAACATGATATCCATTTTCCGTGGTTGTTTTCCCCCAAAGGTAGCGCTTGATATCATGTCCATGAGCGCGCTACCTGACATGTCATTGACCAGCCTAAGCAGAACCTAATGAAAAAGCCCCCCCACACCTCAAATATTCCCTGCTAAGCGTCTCCCCGGGGAGGGCAGCTTTGTTGACAGTGTCGGAGTGTTGCGGGGCGGCCATTTATCTTCCTAAAGCTCACGTTCAATCTCCATCACACTGTCAGATGGAAATGAGACTTTTGCATCATTCACTCCCCCCCCATTCCCCCCCCCCCCCCGCCCAGAAGTGCTACTTAGTGCCCCTCTCTCCGTATGACAAAAACACCCTAATTAAAAAGGATTGAATGATAGATGCGAGGCGGTGGCCTGGCTTTGAAGTTCCAGTTCTGTGATATTTGTGCTGAGTTGTATGGGGAGGAAGGCGTTAGATTCCCCCTGCCATGGGTGTCTCAACATACTCAACCATCCATAATGTAGGCCTTATGAAACTGATGGGCCAGAACACAGTCTCTATTCTGAAGGGCACAAAGCATTTGACAAGGTTGTTAGGACCTTGTTCGGCCACAGTCACCGATTAGGCTAATTGTGTGGAAGGGTTTTTGTGTTGCTGTGCAGAATAGCATCTGGGTTCAAATGTATGTATGTCCGCGAATTAAATCCAAGAAACCATTTTGACACTGAATGATCAACTTGCTGTCGGCAGTGCTGAAATAATAGAGAAACACCAAGTTAAATGCAATGAGCTGTTTGAGAAATTTCAAGTCTTTGAATGGGGTTGAAAGGATAGTTAGGATTTTTTTTTTTACATGAAGTTGTATGACATCACCCAACACCTAACATGCATGTTTTTGGAATGTGGGAAGAAACCGGAGTACCTGGAGAAAACCACTGCATCCACGCTAACCACTCGGTCACCGTGCATATATAACCTGTATAAAAAAATTATGATAATGGTAATGCTTTTATTTCATTTTAACATGTCCAAAAGGAGTAGGAAGAAGCAAAGCTTATTAAATCCTACCCCCCATCTACAATCAGTAGCTGTTACATTTGTTCACTTCCTGCTTTCCTAATATAATTTAAGTTTCATAAATAAGTGCAAAATAGTGCTTTGAGAGACCTCACAGCTAGGAGACCAGGGTTCAATTCCCACCCTCTGCCATCTCTGTGTGGAGTTTGCATGTTCTCCCCGTGCATGCGTGGGTTTTCTCCGGGTACTCCGGTTTCCTCCCACATTCCAAAAACATGCTAGGTTAATTGGCCACTCCAAATTGTCCATAGGTATGAATGTGAGTGTGAATGGTTGTTTGTCTATATGTGCCCTGTGATTGGCTGGCCACCAGTCCAGGGTGTACCCCGCCTCTCGCCCGAAGACAGCTAGGATAGGCTCCAGCACCCCCCGTGACCCTCGTGAGGAAAAAGCGGTAGAAAATGAATGAATGAATGAATAGTGCATTGAGCTGTTTGAGAAATTTCAAGTCTTTCCGTCTAATGGGGGTCAAATTTTTGGGGTTGAAAGGATAGTTTGGATTTTTTTTTACATGACCAAACACCTAACATGCATGTTTTTGGAATGTGGGAAGAAACCGGAGTACCTGGAGAAAACCACTGCATCCACGCTAACCACTCAGTCACCGTGCAGGCCTGTATATAAAAAATATATGGTAATGGTAATGGTTTAATTTCATTTGAACATGCATCAGATTACAATTGAATGCATCACATAATCAGTTCACAGTTCCACATGTCCAAAAGGAGTAGGAAGAAGCAAAGCTTATTAAATCCTACCCCTCCATCTGGTACTTTTACAATCAGTAACTGTTACATTTGTTCACTTCCTGCTTTCCTAATATAATTTAAGTTTTATAAATAAAATAAAATAAAAAAATAAATAAAATAAATAAAATAAATAAAATAAATAAAATAAATAAAATAAATAAAATAAATAAAATAAATAATAATAAATATAAATAATAGAAAATATAAATAAATAATATTGAAAAGTAAAAAATATAGCAAATATAAAACAAAATGTTATATGTAAAATATATTAAATATTTTTAATGTTAAAAAAATGCATATTTCAGACCTTTTCTGTGGTATCCCTTATTTATGAAATACACCTAACACCTCTCACTTTTCACAACACACTAAAAAGGTAACTTTGCCATTTTTTGTTGTTGAAAAGTTACGAACAAAGGGGAACAAAAAAAAAAAAAAGAGGAAAATCAATAAGCCATTTTAGTCTCTATCTATCAACGCGGATTCCTCCTTGTCTGTTTTAAAGCGGGGATGTGGCACTTTAATAAGATAGCCGGGGCTGTTTGAAATGTATGCCAATGATTCCTGTCATTTCATGGCAGCCCGGCCATGGTTGGCTGAGCGCCCACTTCCTCCCTGTCAGCTCCACTGGAGACAAGCATTTAGTTGCAAACTTTGAGCAGGTTGCACAAACCAGATATGATGTGACTGCTGCTTCCAATCCCCATCCTTCTCCTTCATGCCGCCATGCCACCAGTGGTCGGAAGAAAGCGAATGTGATTTCCTTCTACCTTTTACCTGAAGAGGGTAGTGATTTAGGGGTGAATCGTAAAGCAGGGTTGTCAGAAAGTCAAAGGATGGTTGGATGATGCGAGGTAGCATAGGCAGAGTCCGTTTTTGAACAGCGGAACCTCAAATTTCAAACAATTGATTTGTTGGAATTGATAATACATTTTTCCCAATAGGAAACAATGGAAATTCAATCTTTCAATCTTTCTAACACATTCATTATCTTTACAAGCTTGTTTGGAAATCACATGTTAATATTTACATATTTTATTCATATTACTCAAAAGTGCTGTGCAGTGTCAATCCATGAATTTTTAAAAAATTAATCAGGCAAATAAAATTACAAATATATAAAATTATTTCTATAGTCATATTTCTCAAATACTTTTGAATGTATTGTACTTAATATGAACATTGTACTGTATTATTTATACAGCACGTGAAAGTGTAAGGCGAATGGCTTTGATTAAAGTATTGTGAAAAAATATGATTGTATAATTTTTGCCTACTAAAATGATTAATGTGTTGACATATTTTTTCTCATGTAAAAGTGCAATGAAAAAGATACCATATACAAGAAATAGTAAAGGTATGTGTATGAAAAAATTTGTAAAAAAATAAATATAAATAAATGATATCAAGATATTTTGACATTTATAAAATAAAATAAAATAAATAAAATAAAATAAAATAAAATAAAATAAAATAAAATAAAATAAAATAAAATAAAATAAAATAAAATAAAATAAAATAAAATAAAATTCTCAAATACCTTTGAATATATTGTACTTTATATGAACATTGTACTGTGTTATTTATACAGTACGTGAAAGTGTAAAGCAAATGGCCGTGATTAAAGTATTGTGAAAAATAATAAAAAATATGATTGTATAATTTTGGCCTACTAAAATGATTAATGTGTTGACATATTTTTGTGTAAAAGTGTAATGAAAAAGATACTATATACAAGAAGTAGTAAAGGTATGTGTATAAATAAATACCAAGATATTTTGACATAAAATAAAATAAAATAAAATAAAATAAAATAAAATAAAATAAAATAAAATAAAATAAAATAAAATAAAATAAAAATAAAAATTATTATTTTAAAAAATGACTGTACTGTATGATAAAACAAAACAAGCTGTTGCTGATCCATATGATGGATTAGACCTATAGCGTGTATTGGGACTTGATGAGAAAGGATTGCCATTTTGGGGCATTTTTTAAATTTTCTTACAAGGGTAAAAAGAAGTTAACACCCTCAGTACTTTTTTGTCATGGTGTAAATAACACATTTATCATTTATTTTATATAGCAATAACTCGGCAGCTTTTGTTTGTAATCCACGTGCAGAATCCTTTCACAGATATTGACGTCATGTCATAGCCAAGCGTTTTCCCGATCCCCACGTCCCAACAACGGGGGCCAGTTAGTCAGTATCAAGTCGGCCCTGCCTGGCGAGATGACAGTTTGCGGGCGTGGAGGCCACGGGCCCTGCATTTTCTGCCTTGTAGCACACCAAAGTAAAACCGCTTGTCAGGCCGAGGTGTCTGTGAGCTGACAAGATGCCCCAGTGACATTTCAGCTCCAAAGAGCAAGTGTCTTGCAAGCCAGTGGTCAAATATCAGAGAATAGGTCAAGCAGGGCGGAGCTGAGTGCTATCCGGAAGGCCGGTCTCCGGCAAACACCCCCCCCCCTTTTGACTTTGACAAGTGGGACCGCTCGGGGGTCAGCGGGGGCGGCTTTGCGACGGAACAAAGTGATTTTTCTGTTGGGCATGGGCAGACAGTGTGCACCTTATTGGCTTCAAAAAAGAACAGACATTGACATTGATTAATCTTCCTTACCACCCCTCCCTCCACATGTAACCGTATGTAGGTGGGGGGGGGGGCATGGCAGCCCCATAAGATGGGCCACTCCAGTGGTTTGTACGGAGCATGGCCCCCTGAAATGTACTCTTGGCATTCATTAGAATATCTTTGACACCTATCATGGGGGGCAGTCAGCCAGCCTCGAGGGGGGAGAGTCTCGTCTCTAGTGATGGCTGTCACCTCCAAAGTTTTTTTAAATTTTTTTTATGTTGCTTCATGTTGGCAAAGTTTTTACGAGGTATTGCTTTGGGATGCAACTCCAGTACTCCAGTACTCGGACATTGGTCTGCTGCAAGAGTACCGCCTAGACTTTTGACAGGAACCTAAAATACAACATAGATTGTTGCATAGAATCTATTAAAGTAGATTCTTGATGGCGTCCAATCTATTTCCACCAAGTCCGCATACACAGACATGAAAGGAAGCTGAGGCCTTAAAACATGCTAAGAACAATCCGGTGTAGTTCGAGATGAACACATTGATTTTTTTTTTATTATTATTTTATTTAGTGAAATATTATAACTTACTAAAAAAATGATTGATTTATTTTATGCAGTTTTGTTGATTTTTTTTTTTTTTGATTTCTGTTATAATTTTTGGATAGTTTGAAAACCCCAAATTAGTGTTTGAATAAATGATTTGTAATTATCATTTATTTTTATCATTTATTGTTATTTATAATTATCATTTATAAATTATCATTTATTTGCAAATTTCCCCACTAAGGGATGAATAAAGGCATATCTTGTCTTAAGGCATATCTTATTATCCAAATATAATGCAGTAGCCTAAATCAGTTTCTATAATTTTAAGTCTTAAAAAAATTCATAATTAAATATTGTTCTAAATGTGAAAATATTATTAGTATTACGCACATTAAATAATTTATTTAATTATTTATTTATTATTATAAAGCTGAATAATGTCTTATATAATAGTACATTTCAAATGACAAACTATATATTTGGATTATTCTTCAGTCGTCATTCATTTTATTCCATTTATGAGTACCCAAACCGGATAAATTAATTTCCGCAAAGTCGGATTCACTATTAATAAATGGAATATTTTTGTAATTATAGCATAAAAACCTGTTTGACTTTTTTAATAGTTTTTTTTAATATTATTAGAGCCCTGCAAACATAAAATAACACCCCTATGGTCACTTTTACATGACAATTGTCACCAAATTGTGCAGGCTACGGGACCACCGACGCTAGTATAGCAAGATACTAAGCTAAATAGTTGGGCTTGTGTTTCAAACGGAGTCGGAAAGTAGCACAAAATAAGAAGCCAAAAATGTACCACTTCCACACAGAATGGGAGGAAGGGATTATTTATTAATTAACTTTAGGAAAGTAAGTTTGTAATGTTGAAGTAATGTTCAAACTGTGATGTAGCAACGGTTGTCTGTACTATTTAGTTACATGGCAAATAACTTTTTATTTATTTTTTTTTTGTTTCAGTGTGGCCCTAATCATGATTCTTACTGATCTAATGTGTTTTTAATCTTTATTTTAAAAAAAAAACAAAATGCAGCCTGCCACCATTTGGCCACCACCCTGGCTTAGACCTTTTTGTTTTTCAGCTGTTTTTTCAATTTTTGCTGAATTTTAATTCAGCGAGAGATGAGAAAAAAAGAAAGAAAGAGAGAGGGAGCAAGCATGTCAAAATCTTGACAGCCATCAAGGCATTACAGCGGTGCTGACATAAATATTTAACACTGAGGGGCAACCTACAGCATGTCATGTCACGGCCGTGATTAGGGTGAACGGTGACCCCCTCTCATATAACATGGTTTCTTGTTGGAGAGTGGCGGGCAGATGGTTGGAGGTGGGAGGGGCGGGTTAGCATGCGTCAGCGCTTCATAGGTTTCTATCAGAGGACGGACAGTGCTCCCTTTAACCTTTATTTTCATAAAACCATTCTCTTGGAACGCCGTTCCCCCGCCCGCTCCTCCACTAGCGATACCTGCCCCTTCTTCATGTCTGTAAATCTTACACCATCATTGTGTTGTTGAACGCATGTTTGCGCGCTGTTCTCTTCCTCGACGCGTTTAAAAAAAGCCTGACAGGGTCGACCCGAAGAGAGCCGTTAATCGTTGAGCCAACATCATTTGTTTGTTTATCATCGATTGGTTCAAAGATGTTTTTCCCGTGTTATGTCATTGTTGGTGAGCCCCCCGTGTGAATAATTCCGGCCTTAATTGGAGGGAAATCGAACATAGGTAGGATACACGCAACTCAAAATAATTACAAAGCATCGTGAGGTAATCCGGACTCACCATCAGTTGTCTAAATAACAATATACATACTCCTCAGATGTATAATTCAGAATTAATTCAAATTAATTCAGAATTAATTCAAATTAATTCAATCATTACTTCAAATTGGACAAATGACAATACAAATGTCAGATATAGACCAATGTCATGAACTCCATCATTTTCCTAAACTATTTGTGATGACACCCTTATTTTGGTAGCACAAGTAAACAGGATGTAGCACATAGCACTCTTATTTTGACAACTAGCTTTAGCGTTAGCCCAATTGCTAACTGTCAATCAGAGCCATGCGGAGAGAGATAAGATCCGTGGCTAAGATGGGTTTCATATGCATAGTGATGGTCTAAGACCGTCCTCGTGAACAATTCCAAATTAATTCAATAATTAATCCAAATTAACTCAACAATTAATTCAAATTGGACAAATGACAATACAAATGTCAGATTTAGACCAATGTCATGAACTCCATCATTTTCCTAAACTATTTGTCATGACACCCTTATTTTGGTAGCACAAGTAAACAGGATGTAGCACAAAGCACTCTTATTTTGACAATTAGCTTTAGCGTTAGCCCAATTGCTAACTGTCAATCAGAGCCTTGCTGAGAGAGATAAGATCCGTGGATAAGATGGGTTTCATATGCATAGTGATGGTCTAAGACCATCCTCGTGAACAATTCCGAATTAATTTAATAATTAATCCAAATTAACTCAACAATTAATTCAAATTGGACAAATGACAATACAAATGTCAGATTTAGACCAATGTCATGAACTCCATCATTTTCCTAAACTATTTGTCATGACACCCTTATTTTGGTAGCACAAGTAAACAGGATGTAGCACATAGCACTCTTATTTTGACAATTAGCTTTAGCGTTAGCCCAATTACTAACTGTCAATCAGAGCCTTGCGGAGAGAGATAAGATCCGTGGATAAGATGGGTTTCATATGCATAGTTATGGTCTAAGACCGTCCTCGTGAACAATTCCGAATTAATTCAATAATTAATTCAAATTAATTCAATAATTAATTCAAATTGGAGAAATGACAATACAGATGTCAGATATAGACCAATGCCATGAACTCCATCATTTACCTAAACTATTTGTCATGACACCCTTATTTTGGTACCAAAAGTAAACAGGATGTGACACATAGCACTCTTATTTTGAAGGCTGGAAGTGTAGTTTGTTTGTTCTCTGGACTGTTGCTAACGAGAGGAACTGTTTACATGAATAAACGTGCCTCCAGGTCCTTGGGTAGCTCTGTTCATTGCTCTAAAGTACTAACAGCAGCTACGACTAGCTTTAGCGTTAGCACAATTGCTAGCTGTCAATCAGACCCTTGCGGACGGAGAAAAGATCAGCGGATAAGGTCGGTATCATATACATAGTTATGGTCTGAGACCGCCCTTGTGAATAATTCCGAATTAATTCAAATTAATTCAATAATTAATTCACGTTGGACAGATGACAATACAGATGTTAGACTGCTCTAAAATACTAACAGCAGCTACGACTAGCTTTAGCGTTAGCACAATTGCTAGCTGTCAATCAGACCCTTGCGGACGGAGATAAGATCAGCGGATAAGGTCGGTATCATATACATAGTTATGGTCTGAGACCGCCCTCGTGATTAATTTTGAATTAATTCAAATTAATTCAATAATTAATTCAAGTTGGACAAATGACAATACAGATGTTAGACTGCTCTAAAGTACTAACAGCAGCTACGACTACCTTTAGCGTTAGCCCAATTGCTAGCTGTCAAGCAGACCCCTGCATAGTTATGGTCTGAGACCGTCCTTGTGAATAATTCCGAATTAATTCAAATTAATTCAATAATTAATTCAAGTTGGACAAATGACAATACAGATGTTAGACTGCTCTAAAGTACTAACAGCAGCTACGACTAGCTTTAGCGTTAGCACAATTGCTAGCTGTCAATCAGACCCTTGCATAGTTATGGTCTGAGACCGTCCTCGAATAAGGAATAATTGAGAAGTAATGGTATTTTTAATATATTGAACAATTATTGATAGATTAGTACCAGTAAAAATAGTCATAGCAGATGTCATTCATGTTAAATATAACTAGACTAGTAAGTTAACATGGTACCACTGTTTAGCTTTGTGATTTTACTGCCTTTCCATTTGCCGGAATGCCCTTCCGGTCATTCCGACTGGTGTCATGGGACACAGCCGGGTTTCATCCCTGCCATGCTTGTGTTAAGTCATCAGTCATATTGTGGGCTCCCTTAAGTGCATTTGTGTTTAAGTGCCTGGACATAGAGTGTGGTGTTAATTTTATTTTTTATTTTTTTGGGGACGGTCGGATAGAGAGGGTCAGGACACACCTAGGGGAGAAAAGGAAGTAACTCTCCCAAGGTAGAGAAGCGATGAAGATGTCCTGAGTGCTGCTACCTGTCCCTGTAGTCATTTACGCACACTCTTAGTCACATATAGTGAGACAAAAGTCTCCTATTAAAATTTAATGGTAAGCCTTTTTAGGCCAGCTCTATTGTCTTTCCCATTAAAGACTCCGGGATACTTGTCTCTCCAGTGGATGGGATGGTGACAATAGAGAGGGCCCTGCTTCCAATGTCCTCCCCACTTCTTTAGCAAGGAGACAGAAGTGGGATGTTATTATTATTTCATGCCTCAGAAGAGTTCAGCGTTCACTTTAGGGCCTTGGTCATTGCCGTCGAGCCTCCTTGCTCGGGGAACGCTGCGAGAGGCGTTCTTGAGTGCACACGCTATTGTTCATTTCCAACCCGTGTGCCATTTTCTTACATGCCCCCTGAGCGGAAGGGAAGCGTTATTTCAGCCTTGTTTCGCATGGTAAGACAAGAAAAGCATTTAGTGTTGCAACAAAGGTCAAAGGTGGCAGGCGGCGTAATGGACAAGCAAACACTTGCATCCTACCCCCCCTCCAAACTGGAAATAAATAAGACAATTTATTTGAACACAATACGTACTAAGTACTAAATGCTCAGTATGTTTAAGTGGTGTTGAGTGTAAATACAATTATTGCTTTTGTATACCTTTCAATATGATATGAGGTGAGTCAGAAAGGCTCATAAATTGGTGCAAAATCCCATAATTGGTGCAAAATGATATTATTCATTCATTTTTTACCACTTATCCTCACAAGGGTCGTGGGGGGTGCTGGAGCCTATCCCAACTGACTTCAAGAGAAAGGTGGGGTACACCCTGGACTGGTGGCCAGCCAATCACAGGGCACATATAGACAAACAACCATTCACACTCACATTCATACCTATGGACAATTTGGAGTCGCCAATTAACCTAGCATGTTTTTGGAATGTGGGAGGAAACCGGAGTAAACCCACGCATGCATGGGGAGAACATGCAAACGCCACACAGAGATGGCTGAGGGTGGAATTGAACGTTTTAACCACTTGACCGCCGTGCAGCCGAATGATATTATTGTTTACATTTTTTCAGTCCAAATAAACCACTGGTATTCATTCATTCAGTCATTCATTTTTGAGGGTCGCGGGGGTGCTGGAGCCTATCCCAGAGGTGGGGTACACCCTGGACTGGTCGCCAGCCAATCACAGGGCACATATAGACAAACAACCATTCACACTCACATTCTTACCTATGCACAATTTGGAGTCGCTAATTAACCTAGCATGTTTTTGGAATGTGGGAGGAAACCGGAGTACCCGGAGAAAACCCACGCATACACAGGGAGAACATGCAAACTCCACACAGAGATGGCCGAGAGTGGAATTGAACCCTGGTCTCCGAGCTGTGAGGTCTGCATGCTAACCACTCGAACACCATGCAGCCAAATTATATTATTGTTTACATTTTTTCAGACCAAATAAACCACTGGAATGATAAAATATAATAATAATTCTTTCATTCATAGTTCTGTAGTGAGACACGTTCCACAGTTGGCCCCTGGGCCACACCTTGGACACCTATGGTGACCATGATGCTAAATTATCAACCTGGATCCCGTCTACATATGAGGTGTGTTATGAAGTGGCATGATGGACCTTCATGTCAGGCACAGTCTGGGCAGCCGTGGTCCGGCCCTGGAGGTCAGGAGAGAGCATAGAGGGGAGGGGGCCACTTATTGCGGTGCTGTCGTTATTATTGTTGATGGTGATTAATGGTAAAGCTGATTAAGGTTGCAGAGCAGTCCAAACGTTGACGTGTTTTGTTCTGATCAATCTAGTAACTACTGTATACAGTTTTGTGTCTTCAAAGGCTTATTTTCCCTCAATATTGTGATCACATTCCGAATTGTACGAGCTCAGGGGCATTCCACGGTGTTTAAGAAGTCCTCAAATTAGTTTGCCCATGCCGATGATGCTTAAGTGTCTTCAGAGCATTTAAATCGGCCTTTTTAGAGTTTTTTTTGCTGAGAAAAATGATTTACAAAGTTAGACTCCATATTCGTTAAGACACCATTATTTTTGAAAAAGCATATGAATATTTCACCGGTAATATTGGAGGACAAATTCTGTCCTCAGGTCCTCCGAAGACTCGGGCTGATATACAAAAGCTGTATAAAACTTTAATGATGTTTGCATCCGACTACCTGTGAGCCTTTGGAAGGCATTGGACTCATTAGACCGCTACACTTAAAACGCAATTCCTGGAATACAGCATGTCTGCATGCTAGGAGACTAAAGGCTTTTGTGAGTTGTTGTTGTTGTTGTTGCTGGTGTGTAATATATATGTTGATGTTATGGCAATACATACAGGACTTGGAATTATATGGAATTATATTATACTGCAATTGGAAGTGTGATCAAAATGCTGGAACTCGCAACTATCTTTGGCTCTATTTTTATTTTGCAGGCGTGGCATAACTGTGTTAGTTAGCAAAGAACGACAGAGTCAACACATCATACACGGGCAATGGAGATGACTCGCGATTCCTGCTTTCTTATATCAGCACTATATGGTGCTAACAAGGGCGTTTTGTGATAAAAATAAATACCACTTCCACATGGATTGGGAGGATAACTTTTTTTTATTCTATCATGTCCGACATGCCATGACTAAGGTGTATCGTGCAGAAGGTTACAGATTTTGGGGAAGTATTTATGCATGCACGTGCACGTGCTCAGGCATGTGCATATACATAGTTCAATACAAAATGTGAAAATTGTAAATAGTTCATGGTGTTATATTTATTTATGAATACCATTTTTGTTTTGGTTTTGTGGTGGTATAGTTATTTTGATATTTGAGCTGTCACAAAAGCAAAAAAATATTTGAAATATTTTTTAAATGTTTTAAAAATATTTTTTGCATATTTTTAAATATTTTTAAAATATTAAAAATAATTTCTACATATTTTAAAAAATATTTTTCATACATTCTAAAATGTATAAAAATATTTTAAAAATATAAAAAAAAATTTCCATGGTATTTTTTAAATATTTTTTATACATTTAAAAATATTTTTATAATATTTTAAAAATATTTTTACATACTTTAAAATATTTTAAAAATATTAAAAATAATTTCTACATGTTTTTAAAATATTTTTATACATTTTAAAATATTAAAAAATAATTTACAAATATTTCTTATATATTTTAAAATATTAAAAAAACTTATAAAAATACATATTTTTAAAACTATTTTTTAATTTATTTTAAAATATTTTTTAAATAGTTTTAGAATATTTCTACATATTTGAAAATATTTTTTATACCTTTTAATATATTTTTAAAAATATATTTATTTATTTATTTTAAGTGAAAGCTATGTCAGAAATGTACCTTTTCACAAATATGCCTTCTCTATCGGAACTGATATTTTCCTCAAACTTACCTATGATCTACTGCTGATTACAAAAGAACGGAAAAAGGTAGAAACATTTTTTTTTGATGAAGGAGAAAAAGGAAGATATTGAAAAGATATCTGTTATTGAATGAGTTCACCAAAAAGCATGCTAACTGAGGCGTACGTTAACCAAGGTTCCACAATATATTGTCATAACAATGCTGAAAACGTGCTGAAACCCTTTCAAATCCAAGCGTTTATGGTTCATAATAAAAGCTCATAAGACCAGAACCCTTCCGAATCAAGGTTGAACTATCAATTTATTTATGTATTCCTCAGTTCCAACCTTTCACCGGCCATTAGACGCGTTTCGAAGGCATGTGCGCCTATAATTAATGAAAACAAAAACAGAGTGGCTATGACCTTTTTGAGCCAGGTGATTGACACAGATAGACACTTACAATCTTCTAACCTTCACAAATGTCAAGATAAAGCTACATTCTGGGGCCCTCTTGACACCTGTCCTCCCTCCTCCGTCCTCCCTCCTCCTTCGTCTTCTTCTTCGTCTTCTTCTTCATGCCACACTTTCAGTCTCCTTATGTTTACTATCACCTTATTGATTTGTTTGCCAGCAGTCCAGTGAGGAGCCCATTAAATATTCACAGCTTGTTTTTCCCCCTCTTTCACCATCACTTTATTCTAAAATGCAATTTGTCTCCTTGGCTCTTTTTATAAGCCGAGTTCAGGCTTACAAGTTGTAGATACATGAAGGAAAATCCTTTCCGCCATTAATTTTTAAATCTCTATTTCTTTGGATCTCTAAATCCCCTTATCTCCTTTGGCAGTTAGTTCATTTTGTCGGGCGCTCGGCTTCAAATAATAACACCCCTAAGAAGCCTTCTCGCACTTACACCTCCGATAAAAATCACTGTCTGGAGGTGGTTCATAGGAGGGACCATACCGTCCGGTCTTGTAATTGATGCACGGCCTCATGCTAGGATTGCAAATATCAAAATATCAAGCAACAAAAAGTTTACTGATTAGGATTTGAGAGGGTGGCAAAACTTTTCTCTTTTTTTGTTTATTGTGTTTTTAGATGGAAAAAAAAAGACACTTTCAAGCTCAAATGTTCCCCCACTTGCCTCATCCTAAATTCCGCTGTTCCCAATAGGATAAACACTGACGTCTTTGCTACCGTCAGAGTGATTAGGTGTGGCTGCGGAGGCCTGCATCCTACCCTTCGTCTTTGGCGGGCACTAATTTCATGTGAGTGGCTGAAAGAGATGTGTTTGCCTGCATTTCAGACTTTTTAGTGTCTGGGAAACTTCAAAGGGGTACAGTCTCCTCTTCACCTATTATGAATGACAGACAGCAACACACCCTGGGAGACAGAGATGAGGAATTACTCATCTTTTTTTCAACAACTAGACCAAAATATGAAGTGCAAAGTGAGGGGCTGCAGGTAAAGAGGGTGGGGTGCTGCCGTTAATATGTTAATGTAATCCTCCTGTTAGGTGTCTCCAATCCCCTTAAGATGGGCAGTAATCAGTTTGTTCCTGTCGGCGGGCTTACGGCGGGGGAGAGGCGGCGCTAATCAGAAGTGGCGTTAAGGAGGTGTAGAGGCGCGTTGGATGACGCCTCGCGGATTTATTACCTCCACCCAGAGTTGGGTGAATACTTCATAAAAAAAAGAGTTTAGTTAACGCTTAGTTAACCAAACACAAGCTGAAATAAGAGGCAGCTTTTTAATGATTTGATTTTTATTGATATGCATTTTCAACTCTTCAAGTTACACTTTACACTTAAGCCCTAAGTCACAATGTTCAAGTTAGCCTGATGTTTGTATACACTCCTGATCAAAATGTACATTCTGCCCTATTGGATCGTAAGGAGGGTCTATGTAGCGCCTCTAAAAGCTAAAAGAAGAAATGTTTATGTTCATTTTCTACTGCTTATTCTAACGGTGGCCAGCCAATCACAGGGCACATATAGACAAACAACCATTCACACTGTAAAATATGATTTCTTATGTGTCCATTAATGTGATCATTAATGTTAAATTTGTTATTTTTAAAGGTATCATATTTCTTTTATAGGAAAACCTTCAAATTGTTATTTCTCAAAGAAATGTTTGGGCCTAAAAATAGATTTTGAGCTTTGGTTTCATTTTAGAATATTGTTTTGTTTTGTTTGTTTTTTTACAAAGGTTTCAAATTTGAGAGAAAAGTAGGAGAAAGAAGAAATGGAAACGAGAAAATTTTTTTTTGGTGCAAGCGATTTATTTCAAATAACCATTAAACTGAAGTGCAGTGAGGATGCTGAGGTTCTCATTGGTGACAGTGACCAAGATGGATAGGATCAGGCACAAGTACATCAGAGGGATATTATATGTTATGATATGATGGTTGGGACATGTCCAGAGGACAGATCATGAATATATTGGTAGAAGGATGCTGCATTTAGAGCTGCCAGGAAGAAGAAGACCAAAGAGGAGGTTTATGGATGTAGTGGAGGACAACATGAGGTTAGTTGGTGTGAGAGAGGCAGATGCAGAAGACAGGGTTGGATGGAGGCGGTTGATTTGCTGTGGTGACCCCTGAAGGGAAACACCCAAAGAGAAAGAACCATGAAACTGAAGAAGTCTGTTCCTCCCTTGATCAAACGCTTAACATCCATTTTCTATGCCTCTTATCCTAAAACATTTAACACTATAGTTGAAAAAAATCGAAAACAGAAATGAAAAGTCCCATTCTTGTTCATCGCCTCAAAAATTGGTCTGGGAATGGTGTCAGTGTTTTCAGGGGGGTCGTGGGAATGTTGCTCCAAGTGGCTTCATGGAGAGGTCATCCACTGTTTGGAACTGATGTCCATTTTTGTAATTTTCCTTGCCGTCCATCCTCAAATGGTCGCAATTGGATTTAGATCAGGGGAACATGCCAGTTGCCGTTTGACACCCATGCACAACTTGAAGTTCCATTTTTCCACAGAAAGAAAATACACCAAATTGGTGCGGCATTTGGGGGCGAACAAAAATTGGGAATGAGGACCACCTCAGTATGGATTTGGGAGCATGCAGACACTATGTAGCACTTTTGGTGCAGGAGGAACTTTTGTTGTGTGTCAGTCGTCCATGATGTGTGACCCATAATATAGTAGTACATGTAATAGTAGTACATTTATTAGCCGATTTCACTCATTGATTATTTGGATAAATCACAAAATTACTAAAATCGAGTGTATATTGTATTTATTTAAAAACAATATTACAGGTCACACATATGCAAAATCTGACGGGGGATTGCGCTGGAAATGTTTATATAATTTTTTTTTCCCTTTGTGTGCCCACTGATTAAAAGAATATTAGGCCATGTTAGGCCATGCCCTAATAAGTTTGCCAATCGAGCCTCACATTAAGGTTTTGACCTTTCCGTGTAACTAAACTGGCCTTTTCACCCACAGACGTTCACCTTTGACCTGCGTCTCCGAGCCCAGGTTATGAATTCACTATTGATCACGTCGTAAAAAGATGGTCAGATATTGAGCCCTTTTCACTCATCCTCTGATTTAGTTCCAGATCATGTAGTCATGGTTGTGTAAATGCCGCACTATATTCTTCCAATTTAGATTATGTGCACAACATGCTTTTGTTGTGCTTTCTATGTACACAAAAGGCCCATTTTATTTTTATTTTTGTATTAATGAGCACTTCTCCTTTGCTGCGATAACCCATCCACCTCATAGGCGTGACATATCAAGACGCTGATTAAACAGCAGCACTATTGCATATGTGTGCCTTCAACTGGCCACAATAAAAGGCCTCTACAAAATGTGCAACCAGGTCTCCGTAAGACATGCTATGAGGTATTAA
The DNA here is from genome assembly GCF_037039965.1 of Doryrhamphus excisus. NCBI lineage: Eukaryota > Metazoa > Chordata > Actinopteri > Syngnathiformes > Syngnathidae > Doryrhamphus > Doryrhamphus excisus. Next base: position 17,332,741 of record NC_136365.1, read on the forward strand.
CCGTAAAAATAATGACTTTTTCATTATTTGTGCTCATGCTCATGCATTGTTTACTTTATTTTTTATAGATACAGTCATTGAAATATATCATATTACAACTTTTTTTTTGGTCTTGTATTGCCACAACTTTATTTTGTCATTATTCTCCTAAATGAATGACATCCATCCATCCTTTCTGACATCCATTCTATGGCTTATACCAATTAATTAATATTAACTAACATGCAAATATTTGAAATGTGGGAGGAAACCGGAGTACCCGGAGAAAAACCACATGCAAACTTTACACAGAGATGCCAAAACGGAGATACGGACCTCCATCTTCCAGATCTCCTGACTGTGTGGCCAAACTCTTACATTGCCCATCCATCCATATTCCTCCGCTTATCCGGGTCCGGGTCGCGGAGGCAGCAGTCTCGGTAGGGAAGCCCAGACTTCCCGGTCCCCAGCCACCTCCTCCAGCTCCACCAAGACGTTCCCAGGCCAGCTGTGAGACATAATTTCTCCAGCGTGTCCGAGGTCTGCCCCAGGGCCTTTTCCCGGCTGGGCATGCCCAGAACACCTCACCAGGGAGGCATCCGGGAGGCATCCGGACTAGATGCCCGAGCCACCTCAAACTCTTACATTGTTCTCCTCAAATTTTCTTGATTTTAGTTAATTTTTTTCCTTGTTTTTCTTTTTTTTTTGCTCAAATTATTTATTATTCTTCCTGTGCATGCGTGGGTTTTCTCCGGGTACTCCGGTTTCCTCCTACATTCCAAAAACATGCTAGGTTAATTGGAGACACCAAATTGTCCATCGGTGTAAATGTGAGTGTGCTGGCGACCATTCCATGGTGTACGCCACCTCTTGTCCGAAGTCAGCTGGGATAGGCTCCAGCATACCCCCTTGTGAGGATAAGCGCCATATAAAATGGATGGATGGATGTTTACTGTTCTCCCATGATTACCTTATTTTCATAAAAAATGGAAATTATGTACGATGGCTCATGTACGATTTTGACGTCAACCCACCCAGCCATCCTTTTTTTTTTTTTTTTTTACCACTTATTGTACTATTACATAATTTTGCCCAAAAAAAGTATTTTAAAAAGTTTATTACAGCTTTATTTTTCTAAAATGACAAATTTTTTTCTGGTCAAATTCTGACCGTTTTATTATCTTTCTTCTCAATATGTCCACCTCACACTGTCTCAGTGAAGTCACATGAGCAGAATGTGTGTCCAAGTGTGTGCGTGCACACACACACTGAAGAGCTAGGACAGGGTGGTAAAGGTCAGTGCGATGAGTTCAGGAATGACAGGAAACAATGAACCTTCCCAGGTCCAGTAAATTAACCCATGTCACAGGCCGCTCATTCCTACTGATCAATACTGAACACTTTGCTTTCAGAAAATGAGGGTCATCCTCTGCGGGCCGCCTGCCTCCCCGGGGACGGACAGGAACGCTGATAAAACAATCACCATAAAGAGGATCCAGACCCACAGCTAAAAAGGCAGAGAGGGTTGGAACGTGTGTGTGTGTGTGTGTGTGTGTGTGTGTGCTTGGCTTCCTCAGCTTCCTCGGTGTCAGCTCGCTCGCTAAGAGCCGTTCGCTCGCCTCTGACAGCGGCGCGGTCGATAAAGTGGATTTGAGATATAAATGTTTCCCAGAGCCCTCTCCATCACGCGGAGACACCTGCAGGCTGGTGACATAGCATCTCTGTCACCGACGCAGCCGCTTGTTTGCCCCTACAACATCATGTCCTCAACACTGCGTGTGCAGTGCGTCGCCACTTTTTTCACCTTTGGGGAGTCTCATGATTGAAATCGGATATAATATCAAATCAAATCAACTTTATTTGTATAGCACTTTTCCTGCAAAGAAATGCAACACAAAGTGCTTTACAGAATTAAAACAATTACCACAATTAAAAGGAAAAACAAAGAAACAAAAGAAAGCCCCTCCTTCCTACCCTCCATACTAGACCCACACACACAATCACACAATCACACACAGTAGGGAGACATGGCATGGCATTGAGGAACAAGGAAACGCCACCTTTGGGGCCGTCCACACTGGGAGGAGCTGCAGGCCGTGCCATCGGAGGACCAGCACCCGGGCCCCCCCGACTCCCGACAGACGGACGGACCCCCCACATTAAAGGGAGGAACCCCCAGCCGGCCGGGTCGAAGGGACCCAAGGATGGCACCCCCTCTAAGCAGACCCGACACAGCCCCCAGTGTGGAGGACCCCCCTGAGGAAACACTGGAGTTAAAAACTGAAGACTAAGAGCAAAAAAATATATATATATGACTAAAAAGATAAAAACAAAACACTGGAGTTAAAAGCTGAAGACTAAGCATAAAATAGGACTAACAAGATAAAAACAAAACACCGGAGTTAAAAGCTGAAGACTAAGAGCATAAAATAGGACAAACAAGCATAAAATAGGACTAAAAAGATAAAAACAAAACACTGGAGTTAAAAGCTGAAGACTAAGAGCATAAAATAGGACTAACAAAATAAAAACAAAACACTGGAGTTAAAAGCTGAAGACTAAGCATAAAATAGGACTAACAAGATAAAAACAAAACACTGGAGTTAAAAGCTGAAGACTAAGCATAAAATAGGACTAACAAGATAAAAACAAAACACTGGAGTTAAAAGCTGAAGACTAAGCATAAAATAGGACTAAAAAGATAAAAACAAAACACTGGAGTTAAAAGCTGAAGACTAAGAGCATAAAATAGGACTAACAAGATAAAAACAAAACACTGGAGTTAAAAGCTGAAGACTAAGAGCAAAAAATATATATATATGACTAAAAAGATAAAAACAAAACACTGGAGTCAAAAGCTGAAGACTAAGAGCATAAAATAGGACTAACAAGATAAAAACAAAAAAACTGGAGTTAAAAGCTGAAGACTAGGAGTATAAAATAGGACTAAAAAGATAAAAACATAAGAAAAGTTTAAAAATATTAGTTAAAAGCCTGATTAAAAAGGTGCGTCTTTAATCTTTTTAAAAAAATATCAACAATATATCTTAGATAAGACTGTTTTCATAATGAAATGTGAATCATGAAACCCTTTTTTAAAGGAATATACCCATGTCGCAGAAGTTTTGTCCCAAAAGTACTTTCAGCGGCGGTATGGTGACCTAGTGGTTAGCGCGCAGACCTCACTGCTAGGAGACCAGGGTTCAATTCCACCCTCGGCCATCTCTGTGTGGAGTTTGCGTGTTCTTCCCGTGCATGCGTGGGCTTTCTCCGGGTACTCCGGTTTCCTCCCACATTCCAAAAACATGCTAGGTTAATTGGCGACTCCAAATTGTCCATAGGTATGAATGTGAGTGTGAATGGTTGTTTGTCTATATGTGCCCTGTGATTGGCTGGCCACCAGTCCAGGGTGTACCTCGCCTCTCGCTCCAAAGACAGCTGGGATAGGCTCCAGCAGGAAAAAGCGGTAGATAATGACTGAATGAATGAATGAGTACTTTCAGCGGCCATTATGTTGACATCCCACACACAAAGCTATAGACACCAGACCCACTCGATACACTCCTCCACGCTGATGCCTCCTGACCTCAGCTTGCAGTGGCTGCAGTCCTACCAGAGCGTATTAAAGGCTTAGATAAAGGCTTGAGGCCGCTCCATCGGCTCGGACAAAGTGCTTGAAGGAGCAGATAAAGTGATAGCAAAGGGTAGAACCCCCCTTTTTTTTTCCATTAGGAGTCATTTCAAGGGTCCACCCTCAGCCGGTGACAAAGTGGACGCCACGTCTTCATTTTCTGCTGATGCCAAGTGAGCCGGCGGGCAAAGGAAGGAGGGGAGCCGCTGTCATCAGTTAGCCCCGCCGCCGTTACCTAATTAAAGGCAACTGTCGATGCATGCATTTGGTCCTTTCTCAGGCCTCCATTATTTATTGAGGGAGGAGAGACATATTCTATTGATTTTAGATGGCACAGTGCGATGGAAGTGAAGTGCTAAAGAGCTGACAGGACACTCAGCAATTTTTATACCAGTTGTCATTGCTGTGCTTTACAGTAAAAAAAAAAAACATACTCATGAATGCATTTTTTTATACTGATGAATGACATTTTTTGTCTATATCCAAAAAATATCTGTACTGTGTCACAGTGGTGTGTAGTTAGGGCCAGCAAAGCCATCTCTGCAGGCCTAACCATCAAACACTGACCTACACTTTAATTCTTTTGTCTGTTCCATGAAATTAGTAGTGTGTTTCTTGGGTGTACTGCTTCTAGTAATGTGTGTGTGTTAGATGCTATTGTCCAATCAGATTTTGGCTGTAATTTGTAATCTCTAATCTTTAATCTGTAATCTGTAATATCTAATCTGTCATATCTAATCTGTAATCTGTAATATCTAATCTGTAATTGTGTAATCTTTAAGCATGTAATCTCTAATGTGTAATCTGTAATCTATAATCTATAATCTATAATCTATAATCTATAATCTATAATCTATAATCTATAATCTGTAATCTGTAATCTCTAATCTGTAATCTCTAATAGCAAATCTGTAATCTGTAATATCTAATCTGTAATCTATAATCTGTAATATCTAATCTTTAATCTGTAATATCTAATCTGTAATCTCTAATCTGTAATCTCTAATGTGTAATCTGTAATCTATAATATGTAATCTGTAACCTATAATCTGTAATATGTCATCTCTAATCATGTAATCTCTAATGTGTAATCTGTAATCTATAATCTGTAATCTGTAATCTGTAATATATAAACTCTAATCTCAAATCTGTAATCTATAATCTCTAATCTGTAATCTATAATGTGTAATCTGTAATATCTAATCTGTAATTGTGTAATCTCTAATGTGTAATCTGTAATCTCTAATCTGTAATCGTGTAATCGTGTAATCGTGTAATCGTGTAATCTCTAATGTGTAATCTGTAATCTATAATATGTAATCTGTAATCTATAATATGTAATCTCTAATCATGTAATCTCTAATGTGTAATCTGTAATCTATAATCTGTAATCTCTAATCTGTAATATATAAACTCTAATCTCAAATCTGTAATCTATAATCTGTAATTGTGTAATCTCTAATGTGTAATCTGTAATCTCTAATCTGTAATCGTGTAATCCTGTAATCTCTAATGTGTAATCTGTAATCTATAATATGTAATCTGTAATCTATAATATGTAATCTCTAATCATGTAATCTCTAATGTGTAATCTGTAATCTATAATCTGTAATCTCTAATCTGTAATATATAAACTCTAATCTCAAATCTGTAATCTATAATCTCTCATCTGTAATCTATAATGTCTAATCTGTAATCTGTAATCTATAATCTGTAATATCTAATATCTGATCTGTAATATGTAATCTGTAATCTGTAAACAGTAATCTGTAATCTATAATCTGTAATATCTAATATCTAATCTGTAATATGTAATCTGTAATCTGTAATCTGTAAACAGTAATCTGTAATCTATAATCTGTAATATCTAATATCTAATCTGTAATCTGTAATCTGTAATCTGTAAACAGTAATCTGTAATCTATAATCTGTAATATCTAATATCTAATCTTTAATCTTTAATCTTTAATCTTTAATCTTTAATCTTTAATCTTTAATCTTTAATCTTTAATCTTTAATCTTTAATCTTTAATCTTCAATCTTTAATCTTTAATCTTTAATCTTTAATCTGCCCAAGGCCATCAGAATCAGGAGTGCTGGTCCATGTCACATACACACTATTAGCAACTGTTCTCTGATTGGTTGCTGAGGTTAATTATTATTTTATATTCATTATAAATCAAGTACCCTACGGTTTCATGTGATGTTTCCTAACAAATTAATGCCGAAAACCGCGGTTCCACTCCCGCAGCCCCCGACCGGGATGCTACCCCCACCATGTTGACTGTGGACAGGACACAATTATCTCGCTCCTCATTTGTGTTCACAGACAATAAAATGAAAATGAGCGTTGACTCATTTACAGTGGATAGTAAATCTATACTGTGAGTGTATACAGGCTGTGTACACTGAAAGCATAGAAGTATCACTCCAGTAGCATTGAGACACTGGAATAAAATTGGATTCATTTGCTACTTTTTGTACAACTCAGCTGGTTATTTACATTTGCTTCATTGTGTTAAAGCGATTTTTTTGCCATCTCATGCTTTTCGCTCAGGTCACATCATAGAAAAAAAGCCCTTGATCACCTTCCAGCACAGTTACCTCATGTACCAATAAAGACGTTAGCGGTACATGTATGAGCACATTAGCTTTAAGGGCAACATAACGTTGTACGTTTTGTCCTTCTGGGCACAGCTGTAAGCGCCGCAGGAGTCCTGAAAAATAACCCTGCGGTGCGATGCACGGTCCAAAAGCATAATGAGACGCATGCATTTGTGGTGCGACACGTAATCCAACATTTTATATTGTTCGACCTTTTAACAAGGCTGACAAGTCACGTAGAATCAAAGGGAACCGCAACTGTAATAGCTGGCACTAGGAGAGAAATCACACCATTGGCAAACTACCACTTTCTTTTCTTAATTCTCTACAATACTTTTGCAGTAAAACGAGGTTTGGCTTTCCCAGGCAAGGTTTTTATAAAGACCTTGTACACCGGCATACCTGCAATGTTTGATTCCGTATAATTGAAACAAGGCAAAGGAGTGGGACCTTGCCAGCACATGGCGGCACCATGTAAGGCAATGTTTGCGCTGCGAAAGCATCTAATGAATCCAGGTCTTGGGAACTGGCACGGCGACTCCCGGGGATGTTGTCCCCTTTTTTCCTTTATGCGCCCGACCCCATAACATGAAACAGTGTGGGCAAACACGGCTACGATTAAAACGCTGGGTAAATATATTGCATTGGCATCCTGTGGTCATTATCCACTTTATTACCATTTGTACCGTGTTTTTATTTTTGCTTCACATAAGGTCGGACTTGTTTTCATGGAAGTGTTTCTTGAGTTTGAACACTTCACAGGGAGGAAAATCCTGTATACATGTACTGACCCCATGGGGCTGCTTAACACAGTGTTGGTTACTTACAGTACTTTTCACCAAAACATATGATTAACAAAATTTAGGAGTAAGTCCGTCTAAAACATGGGGCAAAAACTCCAAGCCTACTTTGGGGCAGAAATGGACATTCCGCCCCACTTTACTCACAAGGGTCACAGTGGATGCTGGAGCCTATCCCAGCTGACTTCGGTACACACTGGACTGGTGGCCAGCCAATCACAGGGCACATATAGACAAACAACCATTCACACTCACATTCATACCTATGGACAATTTGGAGTCGCTAATTAGGATGTTTTTGGAATGTGGAAACTGTAGTACCTGGAGAAAACCCACGCATGCACAGGGAGAACATGCAAACTCCATACAAAGATGGCAGAGGGTGGAATTGAACCCTGGTCTCCTAGAGAGAAAAAAAGAATTGGAAATGAGAAAAAACATTTTTGGTGAAAGCAATTTCTAATTTCTAATAACCATTAAACTAAAGTGCAGTGGACTGAGGAAAAGACAGGAAACAGAACTGGAAGTAGCAGAGATGAGGATGCTGAGGTTCTCATTGGGAGTGACCAGGATGGATAGGATCAGGAATGAGTACATCAGAGGGACATTATATGTTAGAGGCCTTGGAGATGTATTGGTGGCCAGCCAATCACAGGGCACATATAGACAAACAACCATTCACACTCACATTCATACCTATGGACAATTAGGAGTCGCTAATTAACCTAGCATGTTTTTGGAATGTGGGAGGAAACCGGAGTACCCGGAGAAAACCCACGCATGCACGGGGAGAACATGCAAACTCCACACAGAGATGGCCGAGGGTGGAATTGAAACCTGGTCTCCTCACTGTGAGGTCTGTGCGCTAACCACTCGACCGCCGTGCCACTGAGGTGTTATATATATACGTATATATGATAATTATCAATGGTGCTTCCAATAATATTTAAATGAAATCAGCCCCACGTCTGTTATTTACCCGCTGAACCTTCCAAGGGGAAGGTAATCCACTAACCAGACCAGATAGCACCCTAACTGGCCTCATCCAGAGGCTCTCTGGGGCTCTCCCAGGTACTGATCCACTGATTGGTGGAGATGGATGCTATCTGGTGTTGTTGTGCAGCTCCTCCGGGCATTTAAACAACATTAACGTCGCCGGGCGGGCGAGGAAGACGAAGAAGAAAGGCGGCCATTATAAACTATGAATGATGGCCTCCTGACAAATCACTATGTGTCATGACGAATGCACATTTTATGACACTGTGCAGTTGTTTGTGTCAGCAGGGGATGACGGATGGAGCTGCTATGTTTGGTGGCCTCATGCACAGTGTTTCAATAATAATAGTCTTTATTTGATATTTATTGATTGAAAAAAAAACATTTCCCTTGATATCACCTTGAAACACTTTTGCCATAAAGTTATTAAAGAGAGAATTAGCAAAGGAAATCTATTGTACATTGATTGCATAATATGCTGATTTTGTATATCCAGTGTGGGAGTAATCTTTAAGAGATACTCCAAAATTAATACCAATTATGCATTCTGCTAAGTAGAGTTTTTGATTATTTTACTGCAATGAAACTTTGGAATTAAACCTTTGCTCCACTAAGATTCAACATGCTATTCAACTCAATGTGACGCAAAACCTCAAATCTTCCACCAAGAGCTCTTTTCTTCTGTTTCCCTAAAGCCTCTTCTGTTTTCTCGATCCGAGCCAAAGTCAATACCGATTAGCGTGATAATATGATTAAGTGCAACTGCAATTGATGTTTACTCTTACAATTGTCGATGGAAGTTAGCTGTGAGACCGTGCACGGTGCTCCCTGTTTGAAATCTCGTTAATAACCAATCATGCAGAATGAAGGCGAAAATGTGATGGTGACAAAGTAAACTTTGCTTTTATTCGTTGCTGTTTCTCTACCAGACTTAAATAAAATTTTTTAATAAAAATAAAAATAAAAATAAAAATAAAAATAAAAATAAAAATAAAAATAAAAATAAAAATAAAAATAAAAATAAAAATAAAAATAAAAATAAAAATAAAAATAAAAATAAAAATAAAAATAAAAAAATTGCAATAAAAGTATTGGCAGAAAAACGAATACAATTACCTGAAAAATCTTCATGAATGATATGCAATATTCATTCATTTATTCATTCATTCTCCACCTGGAGCCTATCCCAGCTGTTTTCGGGCGAGAGACGGGGTACACCCTGAACTGGTGGCCAGCCAATCCCAGGGCACATACAGACAAACAACCATTCACACTCACATTCATTAACCCAGCATGTTTTTGAAATGTGGGAGGAAACCGGAGTACCCGGAGAAAACCCACGCATGCACGGGGAGAACATGCAAACTCCACACAGAGATGGTCAAGGCTGGAATTGAACCCTGGTCTCCTAGCTGTGAGGTCTGCGCGCTAACCACTCGATCGCCGTGCAGCCCGATATGCATTATAGTGTCGCTTTTTCAAAGCTAAGTATGGTTAACTTTTGGTCTTATTTATACACTTTTCCACTGTGGAAAAACTTCCAATTCCGCAAATTTAACATAAATATCTTCATTTCTGGATATTGAATTATAATTACAATGGAACCACCTTTTTCTTTTTGCGGCAGAAAACATTGCAACATTGCAAAACCCAATTCAAAATTACAGCAAGAAAAAAAATATACAAAATCTATTGTGCAACCTGAACTGTGTTCCGTGTTGGAATTGATCACAAAAATAAAACTCTAAAAGACCATCACACTAAAAGAACGTCACACAAAGTTACTCTGTAAGGACGCTACATTACATTAGCTAACTCAAGAAGACTCGGTAGTCAAAAAATAAACTACTATAGGGGTGTTATAACATGTCTAGAAGGCTCTAATGTTAAAAATCTTATAAAAAAAGATCATAAACATGTTTTTGATGCTTGAATTTTATTTCTATAATGTGCTGCAGGCAAATAAAAAACTAACAGTGTGCCACTATTTCTAACACCAAAATCTCAAACAACAATGACGTATTCTTCCATGAACTTATCAGAAGTGAAGTGGGGGAAACCAGTATTGTTTTTACAATGTGTAAAAGAACATTAACGGTTAATAGTTCATGGAAAATACATTTAAGGGCCCCTTTTCCTCTGAATAACCTCATAAAATAATCTTCCAATAAATTGTCCACTATTTTTTTTTATATCTAAATGCACGGGTGCAAACACCCCAAACAGTCGAGTCGCCTATTCCAGCAAAAAAAAAAAAAAAAATGTACAGCGTATAGATACGTAAGAAAAAAGCCTTTATGATGGGTCATTGTAGCCCGTTTTTATGCCTGCCTAATCACACGCTCACATAGATTGGTTGAAACCTCATCTTCTCTTTTTTTGAAGACCCTCCTCATGTGATCTGATTAGTATTCTTACATGGGACGCCAGCCCACCGGCCCAATTACACCAAGCCTGACCACAATGTTCCAGTCATTTGATTGGGATGGAGATTCACTGAGGTGGAATCATAATTTAGGCCACGTGGCTCACATAAATGCACCGAGGCCGGTGGAACAAAGGTGGCCCAATTAGTGCCGAGTCCAGAGCATCGTTTTGCCATCGCATACGACCACATTAGGTCATTCACTCATACATTTACATGTCTTGGATGCTTATTTGCTTATTAGCTGTTAACTTTACTCCATTTTATTTTGTAATCTGCAACAAAAAGCTACTTTCATGTTTCAGTCAGAGATAGTGGGTCCAGAAGAGGGTGCCATAGATCACACACACACTTTTCTTGAGTTCTTAACTTCCTGGTTGTGTAGAGTCCAGGATGTTAATTATCTTCCAGCAACACAGAGAAATCCACAAATGGAAGAGTACTGGGAAAATCTAGGAAGTGAAGGGAAAGTAATTATGCATTTTATCCTCGACAATATTGTCTCCTGGTGTTGTCTTTGTCCTCTCTAGCCCACTGTGTGTGATATGTGTGTGTGTTATGTGTTATGTGTTATGTGTGTGTGTGATCCCACTGGATGCAGGTGAGGAGTTATTTCTGCATCTGGCTTGAGGTTCCTCCGAGCTTTTTACATAATCAAATCAATATTGCTATGATTCAGCCTCTGGCAATGGCTGCCTCGTGCAAGTTTCACCGGTGATGTTTGGCAGCTTACGAGATAAAAAAGATTGAGTGAGAAAAAAAAAAAAAACACAAAACAAAGAAAAAAAAAACGTTAGTTAAAAATCTCTGAGCTATTGATTTTTTTTTTTTTTTTTTTTTTTTTACCGGTCCTTTCACTACCACCCGGCATTTCATTTCATCACCCATATTTTTTGTACTCTCATTCGCATTTGTCGTGTTGCCTGTGAAGTGGTCCCAGTCTTTCACACAGTTACTGCAAAAGAGAAGCTCTAGCATTTATTCACCTGTACCTTATATTATGTCGTGCTGTGCCCTTTCATACAGCCATTCTCAGGCCATTGAATCGATTGCAACTGGACTGTACAGGTTGTCTCAGAAAACGTTTAGCCTCTCATACGAGAAGGCTTCATCAGTTCACACTCAATGACTAGATAGGGCAGCTCCAGTCTCAGACATTGTTGTAAGATCCAATGTATTTATCCTTTAACGATGTAAGGATCTTGCACCAATTTCTTAGACTAGAGCTGTCCTATCTAGTTATTGAGTGTCTAAGTGTCTAAGATATAAGGATCTTTCACCAATTTCTTCAACTAGAGCTGTCCGATCTAGTCATTGAGTGTCAAAGAAATTGGTGCAAGATCCTTACGTCTTAGACACTTAGACACTCAATGACTAGATAGGACTAGAGCTGTCCAATCTAGTCATTGAGTGTCGAAGAAATTGGTGCAAGATCCTTACGTCTTAGACACTTAGACCCTCAATGACTAGATAGGACTAGACTGTCCTATCTAGTCATAGCTAGTCATAGAGGACTACAGCTGTCCTATCTTGTCATTGAGTGTCCAAGTGTTTAAGATGTAAGGATCTTTTACCAATTTCTTCGACTAGAGCTGTCCTATCTAGTCATTGAGTGTCTAAGTGTCCAAGATGTAAGGATCTTTCACCAATTTCTTTGACTAGAGCTGTCCTATCTAGTCATTGAGTGTCAAAGAAATTGGTGCGAGATTCTTACATCTTAGACACTTAGACACTCAATGACTAGATAGTAATAGAGGTGTCCTATCTAGTCATAGATAGGACTAGAGCTGTCCTAAGATGTAAGGATCTTTCACCAATTTCTTCAACTAGAGCTGTCCTATCTAGTCATTGAGTGTCAAAGAAATTGGTGCAAGATCCTTACATCTTAGACACTTAGACACTCAATGACTAGATAGGACTAGAGCTGTCCTATCTAGTCATTGAGTGTCAAAAAAAATTGGTGCGAGATCCTTACATCTTAGACACTTAGACACTCAATGACTAGATAGTACTAGAGGTGTCCTATCTAGTCATAGATAGAACTAGAGCTGTCCTATCTAGTCATTGCGTGTCAAAGAAATTGGTGCAAGATCCTTACATCTTAGACACTTAGACACTCAATGACTAGATAGGACAGCTCTAGTCCTATCTATGACTAGATAGGACACCTCTAGTTCTATCTAGTCATTGAGTGTCTAAGAAATTGGTGCAAGATCCTTACATCTTTAAAGGATTAATACACTGGATCTTGCAACAAATTCTTAGACTGGAGCTGTCCTATCAAGTCAGGCAAGAGCTGTCCTACCTAGTCACTGTCTAAGTGTCTAAGATATAAGGATCTTGCACCAATTTCTTCAATTAGAGCTGTCCTATCTAATCAATGAGTGTCTAAATGTCTAAGATGTAAGGATCTTGCACCAATTTCTTTGACTAGAGCTGTCCTATCTAGTCATTGAGTGTTTAAGTGTCTAAGATGTAAGGATCTTGCACCAATTTCTTCGACAAGAGCTGTCTTATCTAGTCATTGGGTGTCTAAGTGTCTAAGATGTAAGGATCTTGGACCAATTTCTTAGACACTCAATGACTAGATAGGACAGCTCTTGACAAAGAAATTGGTGCAAGATCCTTACATCTTAGACACTTAGTCCTATCTAGTCATTGGACAGCTCTAGTTGAAGCGCTAGTCTCTAGTCTCAATTTCTTCTAGTCAAAGAAATTGGTAAGAGCTGTCCTATCTAGTCATTGTCTAAGTGTCTAAGATGTAAAGATCTTGCACGAATTTCTTCAACTAGAGCTGTCCTATCTAGTCATTGTCTAAGTGTCTAATATGTAAGGATCTTGCACCAATTTCTTCAACTAGAGCTGTCCTATCTAGTCATTGTCTAAGTGTCTAAGATGTAAGGATCTTGCACCAATTTCTTCGACTAGAGCTGTCCTATCTAGTCATTGAGTGTCTAAGTGTCTAAAATGTAAGGATCTTGTACCAATTTATTTGACTAGAGCTGACCTATCTAGTCATTGAGTGTCTAAATGTCTAAGATGTAAGGATCTTGCACCAATTTCTTCGACAAGAGCTGTCCTATCTAGTCATTGAGTGTCTAAATGTCTAAGATATAAGAATCTTCCACCAATTTCTTCGACTAGGGCTGTCCTATCTAGTCATTGAGTGTCTAAATGTCTAAGATGTAAGGATCTTGCACCAATTTCTTCGACAAGAGCGGTCCTATCTAGTCATTGAGTGTCTAAATGTCTAAGATATAAGGATCTTGCACCAATTTCTTTGACTAGGGCTGTCCTATCTAGTCATTGAGTGTCTAAATGTCTAAGATGTAAGGATCTTGCACCAATTTCTTCGACAAGAGCTGTCCTATCTAGTAATTGGGTGTCTAAATGTCTAAGATGTAAGGATCTTGCACCAATTTTTTAGACACTCAATGACTAGATAGGACAGCTCTTGTCGAAGAAATTTAAGCTTATCTGGATATCCATCTTCTTTCTTTGTCCCTTTGATCAGCATCGCATCCTTTCCCCATTTAAAAAGATAGCGACAGTGGTTGGGAACATGAGGACAGGGGAGGTGACAGGACAGGACATGATGCGATGAGTGTGTATGTGTGTGTTTGGGGGAGTGTATATAGCACATATCACATCACATTGATTTGGTCCATTTGGTGGACTGAACATGAACCCAATAATCAGATCTTGCTTAAGCACGCGCTTCCTCAGTAATTGACTCTCGCGTATTGATTAAGATGTTGATGTGTCCCAGTCCTGCTCCTCTGCTAATGCAACTGAGAATGAGCCTGAACCCCCCCCCCCCCCCCCCCCACACACACACTCCCCACCCACTCATTCTCTGACACCAACACTGATGCACAAGTACATGCACGCACGGACACACACACACACACACACAGCCGGAACAAGGCTGTCATTGGCCTCAGTCTAATAGATAAAGCTGTCATGCCCATGCTGCAGTGTGTCTCACAGGGGCCTGCAGACCAAATTAGCCAGTCAATAATTTATGTAGAATAAGCAAAAACACGGAAAGGAGAATAACACGCAAATGGCAATAACATGCACATGGCTTGTGAACGAGTGTTTTTGAAAAGGTCACTTCCAAGCTTCCTATTTCACTCCATGTGGACTTTTAAAAGGCGAAGCATGGACATTTACATGTTCTGTTACATCGTCATATGTCTACGCTGCTTAATAGATAGCATTATCTTAACGTGCTAATCATGAAGTTTGAAAAAAACTACATGAAAATACATTTTTGTCATTATGCTATCATAGATAAATAAACAACTAGAAAATACATGGGAAATTAAGTTGTGATTTACAGGGGTGCACCCTGGACTGGTGGCCAGCCAATCACAGGGCACATATAGACAAACAACCATTCACACTCACATTCATACCTATGGACAATTTGGAGTGGCCAATTAACCTAGCATGTTTTTGGAATGTGGGAGGCAACCGGAGTAACCGGAGAAAACATGCAAACTCCACACAGAGATGTCCGTGCACCCCCCTGAAATTTCAACACTTATGGGAAACACTGATTTGGTTAGAGTCCATTTCAGTTAGAGTTTGACGCTAACCAAGGTACTTCATAAAAAGGCTGTGTGATGGCGATAATTAGCCAATGGAATAGATCATTAGTATACGGGATTCTTATGAGAAACATTGATTTGGTTAGAGTGCATTTCAGTTAGAGTTTGACGCTAACCAAGGTTACTTAATAAAAAGACTATGTGATGGCGATAATTAGCCAATGGAATAGATCATTAGTATATGGGATTCTTATGGGAAACATTGATTTGGTTAGAGTCCATTTCAGTTAGAGTTTGACGCTAACCAAGGTACTTCATAAAAAGGCTGTGTGATGGTAATAATTAGCCAATGGAATAGATCATTAGTATACGGGATTCTTATGGGAAACATTGATTTGGTTAGAGTCCATTTCAGTTAGAGTTTGACGCTAACCAAGGTACTTCATAAAAAGGCTGTGTGATGGCGATAATTAGCCAATGGAATAGATCATTAGTATACGGGATTCTTATGGAAAACATTGATTTGGTTAGAGTCCATTTCAGTTAGAGTTTGACGCTAACCAAGGTACTTAATAAAAAGGCTGTGTGATGGCGATAATTAGCCAATGGAATAGATCATTAGTATACGGAATTCTTATGGGAAACATTGATTTGGTTAGAGTCCATTTCAGTTAGAGTTTGACGCTAACCAAGGTACTTAATAAAAAGACTGTGATGGTGACAATTAGCCAATGGAATAGATCATTAGTATACGGGATTCTTATGGGAAACATTGATTTGGTTAGAGTCCATTTCAGTTAGAGTTTGACGCTAACCAAGGTACTTCATAAAAAGGCTGTGTGATGGTAATAATTAGCCAATGGAATAGATCATTAGTATACGGGATTCTTATGGGAAACATTGATTTGGTTAGAGTCCATTTCAGTTAGAGTTTAACGCTAACCAAGGTACTTAATAAAAAGGCTGTGTGATGGCGATAATTAGCCAATGGAATAGATCATTAGTATACGGGGTTCTTATGGGAAACATTGATTTGGTTAGAGTCCATTTCAGTTAGAGTTTGACGCTAACCAAGGTACTTCATAAAAAGGCTGTGTGATGGTAATAATTAGCCAATGGAATAGATCATTAGTATACGGGATTCTTATGAGAAACATTGATTTGGTTAGAATCCATTTCAGTTAGAGTTTGACGCTAACCAAGGTACTTAATAAAAAGACTGTGATGGTGACAATTAGCCAATGGAATAGATCATTAGTATACGGGATTCTTATGGGAAACATTGATTTGGTTAGAGTCCATTTCAGTTAGAGTTTGCCGCTAACCAAGGTACTTCATAAAAAGGCTGTGTGATGGTAATAATTAGCCAATGGAATAGATCATTAGTATACGGGATTCTTATGAGAAACATTGATTTGGTTAGAATCCATTTCAGTTAGAGTTTGACGCTAACCAAGGTACTTAATAAAAAGACTGTGATGGTGACAATTAGCCAATGGAATAGATCATTAGTATACGGGATTCTTATGGGAAACATTGATTTGGTTAGAGTCCATTTCAGTTAGAGTTTGCCGCTAACCAAGGTACTTCATAAAAAGGCTGTGTGATGGTAATAATTAGCCAATGGAATAGATCATTAGTATACGGGATTCTTATGGGAAACATTGATTTGGTTAGAGTCCATTTCAGTTAGAGTTTGACGCTAACCAAGGTACTTAATAAAAAGGCTGTGTGATGGCGATAATTAGCCAATGGAATAGATCATTAGTATACGGGATTCTTATGGGAAACATTGATTTGGTTAGAGTCCATTTCAGTTAGAGTTTGACGCTAACCAAGGTACTTCATAAAAAGGCTGTGTGATGGCGATAATTAGCCAATGGAATAGACCATTAGTATACGGGATTCTTATGGGAAACATTGATTTGGTTAGAGTCCATTTCAGTTAGAGTTTGACGCTAACCAAGGTACTTAATAAAAAGGCTGTGTGATGGCGATAATTAGCCAATGGAATAGATCATTAGTATACGGGAAAGCCTTTTTGCTTCTTGCTGCATGTTGATGGGCGTACTACAGTACCATGCTATCTTTATTTAACATGTCCGCCCATATTGTGATGAGACTTTTTTTCTGGCAGGCTTTGCATGTTCTTGGTCTCCATCACCTTTTTTTTCCAAGAGTGCACGCATGCATATATTCACCCTCCCGAGCTACTCATAGCTACTCGACTTTAACTATTCAGCAATGCGAGGTTACGGCGGTAAAAGCGTATACGCGCACTCTTGTTTGAGATTAACCCTTAGCTTGTTGGGACTAGGAGTCCCTTGACGAGGAAGGAAGGGAAGGATGCTGCCAAGGATATGCTGCGGAGAAGCTTGTTGTGTGTCTTAAGGAGCGGAATACAAGTTGTGTGCTCTTGTTGGCGTATGTACGTGTGGCCTTCAGGCCTCTCCAGCTCCCAATGGGAGAGCCGCCTGTGGCGAGGTGAAGCATCGTTCTGAACCAGCCACCCCCTTCCTCCTTGCCTGCTCTCTTCCTCCATGTCTCTCCGGAGCGGGCCGACACCTCTTTGCAGGCCAGAGGGAAGAAGCGGCACCTCTCCTGGGCCCTCCTCTCCGATGTCTCCAATCAGCAACTGTGCTGCCACGGCCTTAGGGTGTGCAGAAGTGTGATAATCTCCGCCTTTTTGCGTTATGCATCGCCCGGATGAATTCATCTTGTGACCACCTGGCACTTGCTGTTAGGAATCGGAGCGTTGCTGGGGCCAACTCTGTGAGGGACCGTCTCCTCCCCCCTCCCCCCCCCCTCGCTGCTTTCTCCAACATCGGCAGAATGTTTTAACCTCTTGCAAGACCCCGGCATATCAGCCGCTGCGGTGGCAGCAGTGGGCTCCTTCACCTCGCCGGGACCTGTGTGGGAAAAGGCCCTACTCGCTATTTAAGGCTTTTTGCTGCAAGACAAATTGAAACGCGGGAGGCTGGAGAGGGAATGTGGCCCGTCAGAGTCAACAGCTGCTACTTTTTTGCTGTGAATAATCACAGAGGCTGACCCCATGGAAGCTGAGGACTGTGTAAGGCGCGTTTCGTCAAATTAAAGGTCAATGCAAACATGTGGTAGCTATATATATATATATATATACATACATATATATATAAAATAGATAAATATTTTCATCCGGTACCTTTTTTTTTTCACTTTCTTCAAAGCCGCTTTGCCGACCTCAATTACAATATGGAAATAGCAACTTAAGGTTACTGCTTGTGTTTGGGTGATAATGCCGCTTGAATGGAAATGAATGAACAAATACATTTTTCATAAACCTTCAGTCCACATTTGAATAAGGTCCCCATCACAAGTGCTTAACAAAGTTACATTGACATACATCACACATTTAACATATCTGTTCACTTCCTCTATTTACTTGGTTAAGAGTTTATTAACAGGAAAAAAAAAATGAATATGCATAATGGTAAAGTTTATCGAGATTGCAGCAATTCAGGATAAATGATATCAGACACTATTATAATATTTCAGTATTACTTTTTCCATTCAAACACTATATGATTAATTTAAACTGGTTCAGATATATTATATTATGTTATGTTATATTTTATTTATATTACATAATATAATATAATATAATATAATATAATATAATATAATATAATATAATATAATATAATATAATATAATATAATATAATATAATATAATATAATATTCAATATAATATAAAATAATATAAAATAATATAATAAATTATATAATATAATATATATATAATATAATAATAATATATTATATTATATTATATTATATTATATTATATTATATTATATTATATTATATTATATTATATTATATTATATTATATTATATTATTTTATTTTATGTTTTATTTATATTACATTATACAATATTATATTATATATTTTTATATTATATTATTATATATAATATATGATATTTTCATACACTAGCAGTCAAAAGTTACGAGACACTTTCCCATACAATAACATGAGAACATGTCTCCAAACTTTTGACTATTAGTGTGTACTAGAAAAGTTTTTAGCGTTAGCGTTCCTTTTTTTTTCTCCCTGAGGTTGTATTTCTTCTCTCTTGTGGCTCAAATTTGAATTTCATATTTTGAAAATACAACTTTTCATATTTTTACTTCCTGACGAACACATACTGTGAGGGGGAAAGGGAGTAGTATTTTATAGGTAATGCTGAAATTAATTAAGCTGTGTGATTAATATAATTAATGGCATATTCGTTGTCACAGTGAGTTACATTTCCTGTGCTATGGTTATCATTACATTTTCGATTTCGATTTTCTTACGAATAAATGTAACAGCAAAACATACTTGTGGACTTTTGGTCCTCTTGTTGGCATTTTGCATGATGGTTTGAACCCTACCAAGTTTGAGTTGGGAGGCATATTTGGTTCCATTTGGATTCACCTTATTATTCAATGCAAATTATGACTTTTTTCATAAACCTTCATTACTTATTTGAATACGGTCTCATGTGCTGGTCACACTTGTAGTGAAATAGCTCGTGGCTCAAACCATTAGACTTTCATATTGGCCTTTTTGTTTGCCTCTTTCTGCATGCAAAGGAGGAACAAGTAAGTACGTGCCCATGTGCTTGGCATCACACCAGAACTCCAAACTGCACTTTTTACCTAATTGGACTTTGCGCATTATTGATTTTGTATCCTTCTAATTTTTTTCCAAGTGAATATTTAGGAAAGAAAAAAATAATACCGGACGTGTTTTTTTATGCATTGTGTGAAAGACAACAAGGTGTTTTCATGCTGGGCCACTACTAAGATCTGAATTTATTTAAACCATATTGCCTACCCTATGATATCAACGACAGTGTTAGAGATGCTACATTTAATGATATCGGGAAATATTTCAGAGGAAATAGGTTTTTAATTCTTCACCAGGAAAAATAAGTAAAGGACTTAAATTAAGTTGTATACATTTTAATCCTACAAATTTGTATTTAAATCATTTACGGCAATTAATAAACTAAACTAAAATAAATTAATATATTGTAAAATTATTAATTATTAATTATTAAATAAATTATAAAATAAAAAATAAATACAAATAATTAAAAATCGAAATACATTATATAAATAAAAATATATAAATATAATTAAACAAAATTAAAAAAAATACTTTCACCACCAGTTGTAGCTAAATACATTACTCAATGTGTTAATAATATAAGTATAAAAGTAATATAATAATAATATAATATAGTAATATAATATAAAAAGTAATATAATTTCTGATTATTATTTTTCAGTTTTATTCTCAATTCTCAATGAGCAACAATGTTTATGCATCCAGGTTTTCACATTTTGCCCTGTGATTGGCTGCCGACCAGTCCAGGGTGTACGAAGACAGCTGGGATAGGCTCCAGCATGCCCCCGCTACCATGGTGAGGATAAGGGGCATAGAAAATGAATGGATGGATGGAGTTTCCACATTTTGAATTTGACAATGTTCAAGAAATAATGAATAATGAACTGTGTAGTTTATTATGGGGGGGGGTATGACGTTTCTCAGACGTTTTATTTGAAGAATTGCATGGCAAGGCCGACCAAATGTTCTTGTATGGCCCAAGAACCGTAGGTTGCCCATCCTTGTTCTAGGTCTTTTTTCTCAATGCAAAATATTGGATTCCCCAAGAAATGAATGACTAAATGTTATATTATATTTCCTTTTGATTGTAATTGCAACATGTTATTCAAAGGCATACAATTAGTAGTTTATAACTGGCAACAACAAAAGGCCATTTCTTCCGGCAATGAAAGTATTTGACCTGCCAGCAAAAAAAACCCCAAAAAAACAACAACAACTTGGAAGCAGATCGACGCGTCAATACTGTAGCCTCGGAACTAAGTCATCTAAGAGCAAGTTTGGAGACATCTGAAGGCCCAAGTTGCGAGATGAAATATTAATCAGAAAGAGTTTTATGTTCGCCAGACCGCTGTCGCTCTCTCCTCTCATCCACAGGACGCTGCACTTGTTAGCCAAGGCGGCTAGCGGCGACGAGGCCCCCGTGGCTCAAAAGTGCGTTGAAAGATCTGCTGAGTGGGCAGGTGTCTTTGTGTCAAACCTCCCTCTCTCTCCGTCTGTCTCCGTCTTGTTTTCCTGGACTAACTGTTTGGATGGCGCTGCCTCTGATCATGAAGGGCTAACCTTAATCGCGCTGGGTGAAGCCCAATCTCGTGTGAGCTGTCATTAAAACATCCCCCATGGCCACTTTGAGCAGGGTTATAATTTTGCACTCAGGGCTATTGAAGGCGCCATCTGAGGAATCTCGCTCACGAGATGGCTTCAAAAATCTCCCCCCCCCCCCACCCCCTCCTTTATCCCCGGAATAGTGTTTTTGATTGAACGATGCCGTGCTGGTGTTCCACTTGAAAGGGGCTCAGAATGGATGCTGCACTTGCGGACAACTTTGCAAGCATCATCATCAGCGGCTTTTTGTGGAACCGAAAGTTGCTGAAATCTTTGACAATAAACAGCCAGCCCGTTCATTTAAAAGTCAAACGTAATTTTTTACTGTAAGTCACATTATTCTTATTTCTAAACCATATTTCATCGGAAATAATGCAAAGTTAATGTTGTCTTGCAGAGAAAGATAACTCAGGTAATTAATTTAATTAAAGGCATATCCTATTTCCGGCGGCACGGCGGTCAAGTGGTTAGCGCGCAGACCTCACAGCTAGGAGACCAGGGTTCAATTCCACCCTCGGCCATCTCTGTGTGGAGTTTGCATGTTCTCCAAATTGTCCATAGGTATGAATGTGAGTGTGAATGGTTGTTTGTCTATATGTGCCCTGTGATTGGCTGGCCACCAGTCCAGGGTGTACCCCGCCTCTCGCCCGAAGACAGCTGGAATAGGCTCCAGCATACCCGCGCAACCCTAGTGAGGATAAGCGGCTTTAAAAATGGATGGATGGACATATTCCATATTCCATTTGCAGCCTGTGAGTAATTTATTATTGGCCCGCAAATATAACAAGAAATATAAACACAAAACCCCAAAAAACAAAACGTGAAAAAGGCACAATATAAACAGAAAAAGCTGAAATTTAATTAAAATGTTTTTTAAGCTTTTTTTTTTACAAAATAAAAATTCCCTGATGTCTTTTTCTGCATGTTTTTCACACTTTAATTATTTAGATCATGAAACATTCATTCATTCATTTTCTACCGCTTTTTCCTCATGAGGGTCGCAGGGGGTGCTGGAGCCTATCCCAGCTGTCTTCAGGCGAGGGGCGGGGTACACCCTGGACTGGTCGATCATGAAACAAATTGAAGTATTAGTCAATGACTAATGATTGCACCTCCCTGTTAAAACGCAACCTAACTGAGATTCATTGAGATCCATCAGTTTGGTGATGAACAAAAAAGCTGAACAAAAATAAAAAAATTAAGGCCTAAAGTTTGCCAGAAATCTTCTAGATGATCACAAAGACCTTTGGAAAAATACTCTGTGGTCTGACGAGACAAAAGAACATCATACCATAAGTAAAATATGGTGGTGGTAGTGTGATGGTCATTGGTAGTTTTGGACCTGGAATACTTGGTAATGGTTTTATTTCATTTGAACATGCATCAGATTACAATTGAATGCATCACATAATCAGTTCACAGTTCCACATGTCCAAAAGGAGTAGGAAGAAGCAAAGCTTATTAAATCCTACCCCTCCATCTAGTACTTTTACAATCAGTAACTGTTACATTTGTTCACTTCCTGCTTTCCTAATATAATTTTTAATTTTTTTAAATAATTTTTTTTTGACACATACCAAAATACAAAGTGATATAACCATATAAGGACATAATGGGTACCATAGTAACCGTCACTTGAATTCTGCTGTCTACCAAAAGATCCTGAAGGAAAAACAAAATGAAGACTTTGGAGGGCTCACACGGTGGTTGAGTGTAGCTAACTGACGTATAGTTGGCAAATCTGCAGGTTTTATTTTAAGATGTGTAGTGAAGCCAAGGATGGGACATACGGGACAGGCTCATCTAGCAAATATGTCCGTCAACAGCGGCTGTTTGAAGGCCTCCTCCTGTCTTAAAAGTGTAGCAATCACATGAGAAAAATAATGAAAAATGTTTTTCCCCACGTTTTGTGCTCTAGGGACATTACTATTAGAACATCAATTAAAGGTCTCATTTGCATAATAAGGGGAAAATGCAAACAAGCGAGTATCACTCAAACTCAGCAGCTCAGCAGTGGTAGTATTTTCATACCGGCTACAAGTAAAGAACAACCTGAGCAGAAGTAAACTTAAACTATGATGGACTTGGGGCAGTGATACTTAATTGGGCCGACTGGTTTCCCCTGGAGCTTGTCAAATCACCTCCGAGTTCACTGTGACGTGGCCGAGCGCCAGAACTGGATTGATGCCATTGCTGCTGGCGTGTGATGAACTTTGCCTGTGCACGGGCTCACATGGTTTTTCTCCTTAACCAAGCCCCGCAATCCAATTCAATTGGGACTGTTGCCTTCCTTCACTGCTGCCGAGTTCACTTCCTTGTATTCGGGACACTGAAGGCTGTTTTATTACTACCCAAACCCGACTTTTTCTTGTGGCTTTATTGCCATACTTAAAATGAGTGATCAGAAATAAGAGCGCACGGTTAAACTAATGGTGTGCAGAGCGCATTTGGACCAGAATAGAACGCTCCCAGCGAGCCGCCGACCGACATCTACGGTAATCACCGTCTAGGTTGTGTGTGTGTGCTCTCATTTAGGAGGGGTCCTTTTCCCGCTCCTCGACGCTGCTACAGACTAATAAGCTTGTCCTGTAATCGCGTTAGCCGCCCTGTCGGCCCCAGCCAGGGGACCTAATTGGGACAGAGCCTCGGACAAAGTGAAAATTAATAACTTTTGTCAAGCTCCTGGCGCATTGTCTTCACGAACAGCGCGGCTCAATTAGAAAGCGTGATACGATAAGGTCTGAGCAACACGGGAGAGCTGACTCAATTAGGACAGGGACTGGACTGTCGAAGCACAGAGTCGTGGCGGAGGGGGGGGGGGAGGGGGGGGGGGTGGTAGACGGTGAGTGATTTTTATCCCTAAACTGCTCCAGAAATGGGCTGTTAGTCGCATTTAAGTGGCCTTTGTTAAGTTAAGGGAGACAAGGGCATCATGCAAATTCACTTGAGATGGTCTGGAGACATTTGATGATGTAGTCTCATTCTCTGGGTGCGTTTGTGTGCAAAAAACTGCTCACCTTACGTGGACTATTTAAGACATTTGTCGGAAAATGGGATGGTAGTTTGCAAAAATGATGGCAACAAATCAATGCTACAATGACGGATGATGGACACCTTGGAGTTCCCATTAGGAAAACCAACCACTGCCGCTTAATTGCGGGTTAAAATGCATTGGCTTCTAACATACTTTCATTTTCTACCACTTATCATTACGAGGGTCGCGAGGGGTGCTGGAGCCTATCCCAGCTGTCTTCCGGCGAGAGGCAGGGTACACCCTTGACTGGTCGCCAGCCAATCACAGGGCACATATAGACAAACAACCATTCACACTCACATTCATACCTATGGACAATTTGGAGTCGCTAATTAACCTAGCATGTTTTTAAAAAATTGGGAGGAAACCGGAGTACCCGGAGAAAAACCACATATGCACAGGGAGAACACGCAAACTCCACACAGAGATGGCCGAGGGTGGAATTGAACTCGGGTCTCCTAGCTGTGAGGCGTGTGTGCTAACCACTTTTCCCACCGTGCACCGAAAACAAGTTCAAAATATTTTAAGGGTGTGTAAGAAAGAATATTACAGTCAAAAGTATTATATTCAAACAGTATTACCAGGATTGGTTCTAAGAAAGCAGATTACCCTCAATATTTTGCACATGGAAATACCAAAAATGTTAAAATGAATGAAGAAGAGATGGCCGAGGGTGGAATTGAACTCGGGTCTCCTAGTTGTGTGGCCTCGCGCTAATCACTCGGTCAACTGAACATACAGTATCTTAAATACTACAAGTATTAAATTATCACAGAGACATTATTAATTCAAAAAATATTATTATTATTGTCTGACAACACAAGTGAGTAATTCCTCATGTTCAAAAAAATGTGAATATTTCACATGTACTACCTCAGTGCTCTTGGGCATGGAATTCACAGAGACATTATTAATTAAAAAAAATATTAATATTATTGTCTGACAACACAAGTGAGTAACTCCCCATGTCCAAAAAAAATTCAATTTTTTTAAATTAACAATTTACAAATTAATATCCCAGCTGTCTTCGGGCGAGAGGCGGGGTACACCCCGGACTGGTGGCCAGCCAATCACAGGGCACATATAGACAAACAACCATTCACACTCACATTCATACCTATGGACAATTTGGAGTCGCCAATTAACCTAGCATGTTTTTGGAATGTGGGAGGAAACCGGAGTACATGCAAACTCCACACAGAGATGGCCGAGGGTGGAACTGAACCCTGGACTCCTAGCTGTGAGGTCTGCGTGCTACCCACTTGACCGCCGTGCCACCCTGAATGTACATATATAGACTGATAAAACGCTGTTGGAGATTTTTGGAGGTTCAAGGCCCACATGAGGATTGTGGATGATGGACAAAAATTCTGAAAAAAATGCAGTTTTGTTACCAGAAAAACAAAAAAGCCAAATAAAAAGCACAATACATATTTAACATGAGTTAAACTGAAGTCTTTCACGGGATGTAAAATTAAATTTCCATTATTTACATGTAATAATAAACGTGAATGAGAAGAGATATGATATTTTGGAAGGAACCTGAAATAGTTCTGGATGTTTCCCCTCTTAAAAATGATCAAAACCTGGAAAAACCGTCCTAAGTGGAATCACCAACTTCCTCCGTTTTACAACTTCATCATTAACAGCTTGTGGGCTGCTTTTTATTCATTAATGTTTTTGTTTTTTTTTCATTTCAGTCCAACGTGCTCAGAGCATGCATCCCCTCTTCCTCCCTCCACACGTGCAAACGATTGCAAGTATCTCAGCACAACCGCAACACGTGTAATTTAATTATCAGCTTTCCTTTGTGTCAATAGTTGGTCTGCACAAAACAAGCAGCAGCTCAACTCGGCGGCGGCGGCCAATGAGAGCATGCAGGACTGCAGATACTTTCCTCAAGAGAACCGACAAGAACGTGCTTTATCTTTTATTCAACATATTGTTCCCAGAGTTTCCATCTTTTAAGCTGCCTCCCTTGTTGCTTTCCTTCTGGGCAGACGCACAACATCTTCAACCTGACTTCACTTGTTGTGACACATGTTTACCCCGAGGGAGCTGATTGATTGGAGGGAACACAGGTGGAAGGAAACATAAATGCAACATTCACTTGTTGACCTTTCTTGGCCACGGCGCAGAGCATTCACACACATGGGTTGCGGGGGTGCTGGAGCCTATCCCAGCTGTCTTCGGGCGAGAGGCGGGGTACACCCTGGACTGGTGGCCAGCCAATCACAGGGCACATATAGACAAACAACCATTCACACTCACATTCATACCTATGGACTATTTGGAGTCGCCAATTAACCTAGCATGTTTTTGGAATGTGGGAGGAAACCGGAGTACCCGGAGAAAACCCACGCATGCACGGGGAGAACATGCAAACTCCACACAGAGATGGAATTGAACTCGGGTTTCCTAGCTGCGAGGCCTCTGTGCTAACTTTTAAAACATTCATTCATTCATTCATTTTTCTACCGTTTATCCTCACAAGGGTCGCGGGGGTGCCGGAGCCTATCCCAGCTGTCTTCGGGCGAGAGGCGGGGTACACCCTGGACTGGTGGCCAGCCAATCACAGGGCACATATAGACAAACAACCATTCACACTCACATTCATACCTATGGACTATTTGGAGTCGCCAATTAACCTAGCATGTTTTTGGAATGTGGGAGGAAACCGGAGTACCCAGAAAAAACCCACGCATGCACGAGGAGAACATGCAAACTCCACACAGAGATGGAATTGAACTCGGGTCTCCTAGCTGCGAGGCCTCCGTGCTAACTTTTAAAACATTCATTCATTCATTCATTTTTCTACCGTTTATCCTCACAAGGGTCGCGGGGGTGCCGGAGCCTATCCCAGCTGTCTTCGGGCGAGAGGCGGGGTACACCCTGGACTGGTGGCCAGCCAATCACAGGGCACATATAGACAAACAACCATTCACACTCACATTCATACCTATGGACAATTTGGGGTCGCCAATTAACCTAGCATGTTTTTGAGACATGGTCTATAAGATACTATACCTCTTTGAGGACAGTACAGATAGCTATATTGCGTATAAGATGATACTGTCATACAGCATCACGCTGTAACATGAGGCAGATGTCTCCGCCTGTACTTTCTAAGTACCCCAGACTGTTAGCAATTCAATCTCAGGGCTGCATCTGCGTGTAACCTTGTAAGCCGTCCCTCCTGCCACCGCATTATTGTTCTCACTCGGCGCTGTTCCATCACACGGAATGTCTCCGCTCCTTTCCATACAGGTAATACGGACAAATGGGTCTTTAATGCTATTCGCAGTCCCTTCCGACATTCCCTCGCTTTGTCATTACGTTGCCTCCCCGCATTTTTAAATGCGTTTCTTCCACCTTAAGCAGCACTTTATTGCGGCGTGTTATTTTGTCCAATTGGATTAAATGGACAATATCTAGGAATCCATTTGAACCCGATCCTCGGCCAATTCCATTAACTGTCATACTTGTCCAAAGGTCTTCCGAAGCCAGATGTGTAAGTTGATGCATCATCAATACTGGCGCAGAGAGACTTGCACAGTCTTTAAAAAGAAAAACCTTACATTTGATGTCTTTCCGTGGAGGCGCCAGATCAAATCAGCAACACGGCAGACTTGCTTTTAATACGCTTAAACACTGATGAGATGCAACTCTAGACTTTCCCCGAGTGGGACCACGGCACTCTCACTCTAAAGTGGTCTCATCCATGGAGTTAGGCGTGGAGACAGTAACGGTACACCATAATCGGTGTGTACCTCGGTTTTCATGGCATGGTTCGGTTCATCGTTGGTGATAAATAATAATAATGGCCTAAGAATTTTATTTTTACTTTGGTAAAATGACCAACATTACATGACTGTTATTTTATTTCACATGTTATTTTAGCATGGTGCCAATATGAAAAACATAAACTAGCTTTAATCATATTTAAAATATAACATAACAAACTGCAAAAAGACTGTAAGTAATTCTCTAATAAAATCAAATATTATGTTAAAAAATATACTGTGGAACTTAAAATAGCATACGTATGCTTGTTTTTCGATTGATAGCAAAAATGTACACAAAAAATGTGCCTTGGTTTGTGTACAGTACTCACATTTTTATTCTGCTTTCTTAGAACTAATCCTGGTAATACTGTTGTATATAATACTTTGGACTGTAATATTCTTTCTTACACACCCTGAACTAGTTTTTATACAACATACTGTCATACTTCTTTAGTTTTTGGACAATAAACCTCAAATGGGGCTGCATAGAGGTCGAGTGGTTAGCACGCAGGCCTCACAGCTAGCAGACCCAAGTTCGATTCCACCCTCGGCCATCTCTGTGTGGAGTTTGCATGTTCTCTCCGTGCATGTGTGGGCACTCCGGTTTCCTCCCACATTCCAAAAACATGCTAGGTTAATTGGCGACTCCAATGAATGTGAGTGTGAATGGTTGTTTGTCTAAATGTGCCCTGTGATTGGCTGGCCACCAATCCAGGGTGTACCTTGCCTCACGCCTGAAGACAGCTGGGATAGGCTCCAGATTCCAGACTCCACTGCAATAAGTCAATTCCCGCAAACTTGGATTCAATATTAATAAATGGAATAACAATAAATAACACCATTATTGTCGCCTTTACACTGCTATTATTTGTTTACATCACACTGCAGGCTACATTATGACAAGAATCGACATAAAACATGGCTGCCGCTGGAATACTACGCTACTGAGCTAACTAGTTAGCCTCTCCAATTGACTTATTTACATATTCAAATGATAAATCTTGTTCCATACAGATCAGTGTACATGTAGCGTTTCACCCCTAGTTGACACAGACACTAAAGTAAGTCTTCTGACCACTCCCCACTTCTCATGTCCCCGTCCTGAAGTAAGTTTTTTCCACTTTTGCTCATGAAGCCTTGAGAGGGGTGAGGCAGGAACTTGGGCGTGCGACTCCCTGTGGGAAATATTCCTCTCTGGGCGTGTTGGGTGGATTCCCCCTCACACCCCTCCTTTCTCTGCTGCCTGTTGGGACCCCTCTCTTGATGCTGAGGAGGAAGAGGACACCAATGCCCTGAGCAGCTTCTCAGATTTATTGAAACTTCATGTCCCTTCTTGGTAGTTCATTTGTCAAGAGACCTAATTTACACTGGCCCTTAAGACTAATTGCAAATTTGCAAAAAAATGCTGATGTCTTTGGAACTGATGAAGAGGGATTTTTCTTTTTCCCACTCCTTCCCTCAGTGTCCCTCGCCATGCATTTGCTAATGCGTTTCATCTGTGAAGCATAAAGTAGACATCGTTGCTGTCCTCTATACGAGCGATGTGAGCGAGAGAGCAAACGCTCCAAGACAAGCCCCACCCCCCTCTGTTGGGACTTCTAGTAAACAGGAAGTCGTGACAAAAACACAAACAGTATTTACTGTTTAATTCAATTTGGGGGGGTTCTATCAAGCCACGAGGCAAAAAAAAGCTCTGTCACAGCAAATAGCATGTGATGATTAACTGTGTGATTTAACCAATTAAAGAAGCCGAGATCTGGATGAAGGTGCAGATGGAGGAATGTATTTTAGTCAGTTACTATAAGCATTAATGGAGCTGTCAGCCTCCATGAACCAGAAAACAGCATTGTAGCTTGCTAACAAATACTACATTACATTACTAATACATTAGTTTTAACTTTTGTTAACAGTTTGGTCTGGTGAAGTTGCCGTGACATAGCAACTTTAAAGCCTTACTGAAAACTATAGGGTTGTTAGAATAGTCGATGACTCGTCTGTTTGATTCTGACTACACAGCTTTGTTATACATTTGTTACATCCAATGCTTTATTTTGTTATAAATAGCCCATTTTGATACAAATTCAGCCTCATTTGTGTTATGATTTCTTTAACAGAAGACCTATACTTATGTAAGATGGTGCTACATAAACACAGCAAAGCCCAGGGTTTGATTCATATCAGATCTGGTTTAACATCTTACACTTGACAAGAGCTTTTGGATATTGGATTTTGCACTGCCAACCTTTTTATTGCCGATTTTTGAATGTGGAGTATCAGAGTCTACACACACCACCCAGCCGAGCCGAAGTGATTGCAAGCGGCATTGGCGCAACTTGGCTCGCGCCATTACATTCCAGTGGATTCCAATCGGCGGATTGTTTGTGACATTTGGTTATATTTGGTGGACACTTGACGCCGATTGCTTGATGCTTGTGGCGTGATGAAGATTTTAAACATTTTGAAATTTCCGGGCCACTACGAACCAGTTGGGAGGCAGTTTGAGCCACTGCACGCCACTAGGCACCTTATCGGTGACACTCGGCACCACAGCAAATTGCACTGGCGTGAACTGGCACCAACTGGCACCAACTGGCACCGGCGCAGTGGACTCTTAGAATAAGATGTCCAACATGGCATTGGGTCAAAGTTTTTTGTTAGACTTTAGGTTGAACCTGAATTGTAACACCTTAATACAGGGGTGGGCAAATATTTGGACCCGTGGTCCGCACTGAGTTGATAAAATTGTCCGGGGGACCAGAACATATATTTAACACACACACACACACTATTTTATGCTTATAATTTTCCTTTAATTTATATTTATTTTATCAATTTTTATTTAGTTCTCATGTCCCTTTTTCAGGAGCACTTTAAACATCATACCACATCAAACTATGTAATTTAATTTTACAGTTTTATTGTTTTTTTTTTACTAAATAAGACATCCGACTTGCAAGTCATGTTGCTGGTTTGTATGTTAAAAGTTGAAATACTTACAAAGCAACTGGCGGGCCGGATTCAAATACTTGGTGGGCTGCATGTGGCCCCCGGTCTGTAGTTTGCCGACCCCTGCTTTAATACCTTACAATATAAGTTTGCGTATTTGTTTTTATTTAATCTCTATGTATTTTGGTTCCACATTTGAGCTGGAGCTACAATGAGACGGATAAGGCCTTAATCATGGATGGTCAGATTCCATGTTGTCCCCGCAAGAAGCTAAAGTCTGTTAAAGACAGATCATGGGTTCACTCCCGGCTTTTGATGCAGCATCCAACACTAATGTTTATACCTTAAGAGGATGTGGGGGTGTATTTGGGGGTCTAAAAGGCTGATGCTGTGGTCTTCTACAGATGTGATTGCAGAGCAAACGCTGCCTGATTGGAAGACGTAATAATATGCATCCACATGACTCAAATCAGGAGATCTGCCCTCATCAGGATTTTCGATGCTTTCGCTGTGCTTTATGGCTCTTTTCATATGCAAGTATTTAGAAACTGACGGATTCTTGTCATGGAGTGTTTCTTTTTTCCTCTGCATGTGGACACATTTCATTGAAGCTTTCCAGTAATTATCCATTCCCCATTATTCATTCATTCATTTGAAATTCTTACATAATGTCCTCGCAGCTAAGCAAAATATCCTCGCTATCGTGTTTTGAGGAAGCAGTTTTGGCACGTAATTTCAGAGCACATACATACACACACGCAGAGAAACAAAATGTGTTCAGGTTTAGCTTGAAGGGTCGAGCAATTATCTGATTATGAAAAACATTACATGTCGAAAAGAACAACAATATGTAATTGGCGTGGTGTGTGCGAGCTGCAGAGGACCAGATGTAGAGATGTGTGCATGGCTGTCAGCGTAATGGCTAACAGCTTGGCCACACAACCCTGCACCTAAGGAAGGGTTCAAACTGCAATAAAAAGTAAAAACAAGAAAACAAAAACCTCTGCAAGCGTTTGGTACTACCAGGCACTTGCATTTGATGGGTAAAATTCACACTCTAATGGGCTTATAAAGGATTTCTCCAGCGCTGAATGGGCTCAGGCAGTGCCAGGCCCATGGACTCCTACCGATTCACAACATCCCCCCCTTCTGGGCACATATGTGCTAGTTACCTGCTGCAGCTCTGTTGTTAAAGGGACTGGATGCAGCGTCTTCCTCCAGCTGCCTGGAGGTCGCCAACATGCCAACATACCAATATAGTAACATACGGTCAGCGTTATAGCCCGCCTCTTTAACTGCTAATGTTAGCTACCATACAATGCATTGCCCAATGAGTGCCAGTTATTTTATTTGGGCCCTAATTAGGCCCGTTTTTCTGCAGTTTAATTTGTAACTGAAAAATATTGATTTTTTTTTTTATCAACAATTGGTTCTTTTAAACCACTATTGGTAACATATGCTAGCCTGTGGTGGTAATCTTGTATTTTTGGATGAATGAAAAACATATGTGGCTGCACGGTGTGCGAGTGGTTAGCACGCAGGCCTCACAGCTAGGAGACCCGAGTTCGATTCCACCCTCGGCCATCTCTGTGTGGAGTTTGCCCGTGCATGCGTGGGTTTTCTCCGGGGACTCCGGTTTCCTCCCACATTCCAAAAACATGCTAGGTTAATTGGCGACTCCAAATTGTCCATAGGTGTGAATGTGAGTGTGAATGGTTGTTTGTCTATATGTGCCCTGTGATTGGCTGGCCACCAGTTCAGGGTGTACCCCACCTCTCGCCAGCTGGGATAGGCTCCAGCACCCCCGCGACCCTCTTGAGGAAAAGCGGTAGAAAATGAATGAATGAATAACGTATGTGGCTGCACGGTAGAGAGTGGTTAGCGTGCAGGCCTCACAGCTAGGAAACCCGAGTTCAACTCCACCCTCAGCCATCTCTTTGTGGAGCTTGCATGTTCTCCCCGTGCATGTGTGGGTTTTCCCCAGGTACTCCGGTTTCCTCCCACATTCCAAAAACATGCTAGGTTAATTGACTACAAATTGTCCATAGGTATGAATATGAGTGTGAATGGTTGTTTGTCTATATGTGCCCTGTGATTGGCTGGCCACCAGTCCAGGGTGTACCCCACCTCTCGCGGGGTATGAATGAATGAAAAATGTATACAAATGCATACAGTCCCTTTAAAACAATGGTTTTAAATGGCAATCGGTGCCAAAATCGGTGACTCAAATTGTGGGAATTTTTCAACACAAACCTCTCGTATATCTTATATATCTTATATAACCTCGTATATCTATATAGAGAGCCCAAGCACAGTACCATTAGTGTAAGCACATATTGTAGCTAATTCAATACAAGCCATCATAAATGTAGGAGAGCAAGGGGGGGTTATTGAGACCTCCCAGGTTAAACTAAAGAGTCTGCTTTGCTCTCCCCCCCTAAACATTTGTGGAAAATGTCTTTTAACTGAAAGCACCACCCTCCTGCACCTTACCCATGCGCTCCCCCCTCCGAGGAGGACAGCCCTCACATGGGGAATGCATTCCCCCAGGCAATCATCCAGAAGAGCAGATTGTAAATATTCAAAATGGAGTTTAACACATCCCATTTTTCTCCTGGTCTATGGCCTTTCATACCTCATCCCCTTCAATCCCATCCCTGGATCCGATGCCCATGGTTGGGCGGCGATGGTGGCCAAGACAGGAGTTAAAGTAAAAGCAGAGACGGGCTTTGGATTCAGTTTCATTTTGATTTGTGTTACAGCAGGAATGCAGGCAGACATTTTATGCCTGTTGTCCACAAAGAAGAGCCAAGTTTTTTTTTGTTT
Source organism: Doryrhamphus excisus (assembly GCF_037039965.1). Classification (NCBI taxonomy): domain Eukaryota; kingdom Metazoa; phylum Chordata; class Actinopteri; order Syngnathiformes; family Syngnathidae; genus Doryrhamphus; species Doryrhamphus excisus. The sequence continues at coordinate 17,366,585 of NC_136365.1, forward strand.
TTTTTTTTTTACTTCAGTGTTCAGACATTTGAAGTCCGATGTGCAGAGAACATGGTCTATCCACCCCCCCCCCCCCCACCCGCTTCTTCAGGAAACAATGTGTTCTGGATGCATGCATGGATCCACACCTAACATTTCTAGCCTCTTCAGAAGAGCATAATAATGAAATATTTCCTTGTGGAATTGCCGATTGTGAAAGATTTTTTTTTGGCAATTCGCACTGTCTAATGTTTGCAGCATTTCTTGAAATGCTGGCTCTTCAATTGTGATTGTTAGATATTCACACACATTAGCTTTGTTTTTCCTTCTTTTGATTTTGCCACTAATTGTTTGTTTGGTTCATATTAATTTGGTCCATCTCGGGCTTGACTGATTATTCGATTAATCGAAACAACAAGCTTCAGATTAATCAACAAGAAAATAATCTAGTTATCTGTAAACAGCTCAGGGGCTTTCTTTTCTTGTGCAAAGTGCTTTTGCTAACCAAAAATGTGTGTTTACAAGTCATTTCGTCATCATTTGTCCTTTTTTACGTAATAGTAGTGTAGCATATTGTAGCACACATGTTCACAGTTGTAAATCAATCAATCTATCTATGAACATGATATTAAATGAACAAATGGATGCTGGAAAAGCCTCTTGAAAGAGTTTGTGTGCAAATACAAAGAAGTCATACAAAGAACTCCCCGGACAAACATATTTTAGTCTGGAGGAGAGAAGTGATGAGTTGTCACTGTTCCTGATGGTTGAAGGTGTGGCCAACGTGCATCCAATACTGTTGGGCCAGTCATGTTTCAGAAAATGATTTTATTCCCCGAACAAGACAAAAAAAGTTGCAGATAGGAATTTAGCATTTGCATAGAAGTGATTTTGTATTGTTTGTTTGATATGTGTGTCCTTCCCAGTGGTGGTGCGATGGTGGCTGTGGTGGGATTTTAGGAGTGGGTGTTTTTGCTCCCTTTCAACAGTCTCTCCACATGGCCTCCTGTCTCCTTTGTCTTTTTATAGCCTCCTTCTGGGAGAACTGCACTCTCCCCGAATGCAACACAAGCCAAAACACCTCTCAGTTCCTTCGCCAAGGCCCGTTACCCAGGGAATAGCGCTATATCCCTCCCTTACTAGTACACGCCTTCTCTCATCTCCCCCAGTCCGGTCGGTGCTGGACACAGATTTTTTTTTTTTTTGGAGCATTGGAGTTTTGTTATGTGAATCATAACGTTAGACTGTGAAAGTCGAGCGTGGGCTTTCGGTTATTCCTGTCACCTTTCTGTCATCTTCATTTCATCATCTTCCCCCTGCAGTGGAAAACAGAGCGGATCATTCGTTGCACTATGAAATCATTTGGACAACTTTATTGAAAAAGTATGCTGACCAGTGTGTGCTCCTCACTACCACCTCTGATATTTTCCACTCTTCTGCTTCACCTTTTCTCCAAAATAACCGATTTTTCCAAGAGTTTTTACATGGGAATCTGTAATTTGGAAAAACATAACCATCACATGTATTTTGTATTATAATCAGTTTATAAAGGCCTGGTATTGGTTATCTGCCATCTGTTCTGTTTGGTACTCTGGTCCTGGGCCAAAAATAAAGGTATTTGGTGCACACCTTTACAGGGTTTGCTGAGTGTTCACACAAAGAACACATGCATAACGTAAGGACTTGACTGGTCAGCTTTTTTGATATATTATGTAACATAACTCAAATATTCTAAACCAAAATGTGTCTGCTGGGTTGAATATCTAACTTATTTTTATATTCTACTATATTTACCACCTCAGATTTCTAAAATATGCTTTTAAAGAGTGCTATTGTCACACACACAGAGGGATAGGGCAAAGAGAGCAGAGGAATTACACTGCCAACACATTTTCTCGTACACATTTGTCATTTCTGCATCCTTTTTGCTGATCTTCCAGAATCTGCACCTATCTCAGCTACATTGCTATGGCTTCCCAAAATGATCTGTTTTAATTTATTGCTCTAAACATTCCTATGTGATTGGTCACACTCCCAAGCGCTCCTGAGGACTTCTGGACTACTGCCGAGCCCCACTTTCTAATTTTGTTGGTATAGGAGTTCATAAAAAAAATGAATAAACCCTTCGGAGAGCTACTTGAAAAGTGGCTAGGCATGACCGGTAGCTCATGAGCTACTGTTTGGAAACCCCTGACTTGGCGTGTATGAACTGAAAGAGGGGTAACATCGGTCTGCGTTTATTAAGTGCAGACAATCTTGGCACAACATCGGTAGTGGAAATGCGGTCATTACATTTTTTTTGCAGGACTACTCATATTTAAATACTTAAATACTTAAGGCTAATACTAAAGGCTATTAGCAACTCCAGAAATTGGTGAACTTTGGTGAAGATGCTCGCTGTATACACACACTATAATGCTACACAGACAACCGTTTACTTGCACAAAATAAACAGTTAGGACACTGATAAATTGTTGCTTACAGATTGTGCTTAGGGCTCTTCAACATGAACAAGTAACGTTTGAAAGCAACAGTAGCTTTGCCCATGTCCATCCCATGATTTTTTCTTGCTGGGAATTTGAAACTCCAAACACTTCTGCCTGATGTTTGCCTTTTTAGGCAAGTTCAACACTGAACAAATATTTCCTGGAAGCCATTGCTCCATGCTAACATGGTAGAATGTTTGACAAACAGCAGAGTGGGGGTAGGGCAAGCCTAAAGCTTAACATAAGGGTCAAGTATGGGGCCAAAAACACAGTATGGTCGACCTATGGGACACAAGTTTGAGACCACTGCCTTTCCGCTTGTTTGGTGCACACCAGTTTGGAGGATTGTATTGGCACTTGACCAAAACAAATGTACTAGCAGAGCAAACAACATGCCTTCCATATACAGTATATACAGTATATATAAAGAAATCTGAGGTTAATCAGCATTCTATTGGACATTAGAGGTTCCACTGTTCCACATCTGTCCATCCACCCAGGCTATGTTTCTCAGCATCACACACACACGCACACACACACACAGTACACGGACAGGACATGCTCGTTTATCTTCCGGCCACAGTGGCATACGCAGGGAGCTGGCACTGCACAGATGTCCACTAAGTGCTGATGGAGGATGTGAGCAATAGATGTGCTCCTTAGCGGTGCTGATGCAGGCGGATGCCGCTGTGCCCCGCCACCATCATTATTTCTCCACTGTGCTGAGGAGGGGCAAGCGAGCAACGGGAGTTAGCATATGTTTGCATTTGCTGTCCCTCTAAAAAAGCGTAATTAGCGTGTTAGCAAAGGCTGGCGAGAAGGGAGGAGGAGGTTTCGGATTAAAGTTGTAGGTAAAGGAGCGAGAGAAGGACAAAGAATGATTCTTAGCTTCAAAGTCATCAATCCTCACGGGGGAGCTGGTCAGGGGTCTGATGCTGTCAATGGTAACTTACTCCGAGGATAGCGCAGAAAAGACTTCGATAATGACATCACCCTGGCACTGAGAGACGGGTCTGGCTTTCCGGGCCCTTCCCGGCACTTTGAAGTCCCCCTTGACGAGGGCTTTGCGGCTCGTCTGATACTGGCCATGGTGCTCTCTGCACGGATTGGCCACAGAAGCCACCCGGGTGGCTTATCAGATTTATGGAGGCTTAACGTCGGAGTGTGTATGTGCCATGATAAAGTGTGTGTGTGTGTGTGGAGGGAGAACCGGGTGAAGATGGAAAGGGTCATCCCTTTAACAATCCACCCGTCACACCTAATTTAGGCCGGATTTACCATGTCCACATGTACACAGACATTTTCAAAAACACGTTTTTCATTGGATTTTCATCCAAATATAGTTTTGGTCCTTAGCGATGAAGCCTTTCCCAAACTGGCGATGGGTGATACCCAAACTGTTCTTACCCATATGATACCAGGCAACACAGATTCACATAATATAGATTATCTGGCAACACAACTGTTTGTGGAATACACTACTAGTACCAGTTATGAAATATTTCTACACTCTTAATTGGATGTTTAAAGTTAACACAGTTGTACAGGTATCGACATAGTCATCCCTCGCTACATCGCGTTTCGAACATGGTGCGCTAACTCAATATATTCATGGCCTAAATTAAGCATTTTCAAGCATAAAAATGGCTAAACAAATGAAAATACAAATATAAGACATTCAGAAGATGTGATATGAAGCGAAATACATCACCTGTGACTTGATGTTTGTGCCTTGAAGAAATGGGACCTAGGAAATGATGTGTGTGACATCAGCTTGCTCGAGTTGACGGTAGCTTAGCCTTAATTAGCAATAGGTTAGCAGTGCAGAGAGTGGCCGACAGCAGCTCCTGTGTGTACGTTCACTTTATGTGTTTGTTAATGTCATCTGCTTGTTAATTAAGCGATTTTAATGCACTGTGAGTCTCTCTTTAACTACAAAAGTTGGCAGTAGAGTAGTATATTACAATAGTCTACTAGGTGTCAGTAATATTGATGAGACAATGGCCATCACAGGAAATAAGCTGAGTCTGTGTTATGTTATTGTAATTTATTGTGTTAATTTACATAATTTTATTTCTCAAATAATTCACTTCTTGCATGTATTTTTCGCTTTATACATTTTTTGTATATCGTCAATTATTTTATTTGCACTTATTTTTGCTGTATGAACTTTGACATCGTGGTGATGTCACTTCCTGCCTTTCTGGCGCGCTTCTCTTCAGTCGCGTTTTGGACTGCTGATGACGAGGTAAGCTAGTCGGTGACAGCAATGGTTCATTGTATATAAGTGTGAATATGTTACGCGTTTCACCCCAGTATGTGCTTATATTATATTCAGCATGTAAAGATACCTTGTAAAAGTTACTGTTGTTAGATAAGTTAGTTTTAAGGAGTTCGTTTTTTTATGTGGTTTTCTTTTTGTAGGAAACGTGTGCAAGTGTGTTGACGCTGCTGCTGTTGTTTGTCGGGCACAGGTATGTGAGTTCCTTTATTGTTTTATTTAATTTTCATAAAGACTCTTTTCGCCTTTTGGACTGCTGAGGACGAGCAAAACGTGCAAGTGTGTTGACGCTGCTGTATATTTTGTTTGTTGCGCACAGTTCGCAGAGGAAATAAACGCCCCCTTCGGTCGGCAAAGGAATTGCAACCTCCCACCTCGTCTTTCCATATTAGAACACAACGCAGTCTAATTTAATAATAATAATAACTAATTATTAACAGTGGTGTTTGCCCCCTTCTTGGTTTTTTTTTTAGTATGTTTGACACACTTAAATTTTTCAGACCTAATGTGTTTCATTAAGCAATAAGCTAATAAGTTTGCAGAACATATGATTATCAGATCACTGATACCAGCCTCAGTATCATCAGAATCACCAATGCATCAATACTTTCTGTGGGTACGGTATAAAAAGCAACCAAAACATATTTTTGGCAATAATTTTTTGTTGAAAAGTGAATCCTAGAAAAAATAACGAATAACCAAAGTTCCAGTGTATTCAACATCAAGCACGTCATTCACTGCTACATAATTTGCCGGCTAATTGTTTTTGCATAGTTAAACGGTCAAACATGGGAATTTGACAGCTACATTTGAAAGGCCTGATTTTGTCCTTAGAATATCCAGTTTAATGCATGATCCGTTACCAAACTGTGCCACGCAGGAGCCAAAAATAATCTGACTTGTCACTTGAGCCATGTAGTTAAAATCCAGCCGTAGAGTCTTGACAGTGAAAAGGCAGCAGTCACGGCAAGCTTGATCTAGCCTAGCACTTTTACACTCACAATATTTTGTCATGAAATAAAGCCGTTGCGGTTGTCGTCGTGAGGAGGAATTAAACTTGACAGAGGCGTGTTTATCCAACCATTGTAGCTCTACTGTATGTTACTCGTATAAGCAACAAGGTCAGAATGCTGTTCTGCCCCATGAAAGCGTCTACTGCCTGTATCCAATTGATACGTCGACCACAAACTAATAGGATGTGGAAATGTTACCTTGAAAATTGGTGCTCTTGGAGGAGAAAGTGCGCACCACAATCTTGTCTTGTCAGATTTCCCCAGCTAAGGTTTCCGACACACACTTCAAACTCCAACTAATGAGTGGAAAATCATTACCAGGTTCTGCACGACATTAAAGAACATCATTTTTTGGGGGGGTGTATGCGTACTTGCCTTGGGTTTCACCGGCTGTCTTTCTTCTAAATGTTAGCAAATCTTTTTCACCTCCAGCACAAACAAACATTGAACTATCGGCGATCGCAGCAGACTATCAAAGGGAGCATTTGTTTGCAATAAAACGCTGGTTTGAAATGGCTCCAGTGCAGATTTTTGTGCTCCAGCATCGGGCCAACATATTTCATGCCACAGAAAAAAAAAAAAGTGGGGGGATTTTATAGAAAGTGTGTAAAAGAATAGCTTGTCTAACTCAAACATCATTCAGTGTCGTTTTTAATTGCTCGCTTTACAAAGGCTTTCTTCTTCCCGCTGTCATCTTTTTGGATGACTTGCCCCCCCCCCATTAGGAGCATATCGAATTTGGGTCGCTGTTCCCAGCCTCCGTAACAGATACGGAGAATCGATAAGAGCATTATAATGCGGTGACGGACACTCCGCTGCTAGTGTGACAGTGGTTCTTGACTATTCCTCCGAGACCTGATGGAGGAATCGCATCGCATCATCGTGAGAGGTCGTTAACCCTTCACTCATAATGTGATTTCAATGTAATGCTACTAAAAGCATACAATGGGAGCCGGTATTTTAACACCAGTGAGTGTGAATGGTTGTTTGTCTATATGTGCCCTGTGATTGGCTGGCGTCCGGTCCAGGGTGTACCCCGCCTCTCACCCCGAAGACAGCTGGGATAGGCTCCAGTATACCCGCAACCTTAATAAGCAGTAGAATGAATGAATGTTTCTTTTGCCTTCACTTGTCCTCCATGTTTAACCAAGCATCTTTCCCGCTACAATAACACTTCTTAAAATCACGCACTTTGACAAGTGTTATTAACATTTGACATTAGCCATGTTTACATGAACCCAAATATTCCAATTCCATTTGGGTTATTTGCTCAAACAGAAAGAATGTAACCTTTTGTATACACCTCATTCCGAAAGAAAAGTGCCAATCCGAATGAATATATAATCGGATTCACAGGGGTGGAATATTCCTTTCCCCAATCCGATTGAGGTATCTTGTACCCGCTCAATCAGAAAGTTGTCAGACTGCGTTCTTCTTCGTGGTGTTTTTCTTCTTCTGTTGTTTATTGGCGGTTGGCAAGCAGCTTTCGTGTGCATTAGCGCCATCTGTGGAACAGAATCTAAACCCTTCTATACGCCATTCACAAGTCCAGTTTTATTAAAAAAGAAAATACATATCTATATAAAACATGTCGAGCTTAATTATAAAATATTAGCAAGAAGTTTATCTTTTCCTGTTTAAATTTATCCCGGGTGCGTTTTTTCAGCGAATGCTGAGATATGACATAACACGCAGCTCGAGACGTTCTTCGATTTAAAACAATGGAGGCGAGCAATCAGTACTGGACTGCTGCGGAAAGTTTGTTTTTGGTTCAAACTAAATTTCAAGACTGGACAAAGGAAAAACTGGCAATACGGAGTTATTCCAACAAGTGAAAGAAAAACTGGAGGAAGTCGGTATCACGTGATGTTGATGTTTACGCTTTACTGCGCATGCCCCATTGACTATTCTGATTGATTATAGCGGCGCATGTAGACACATGATTGGAATATTCCTTTCCATTTATACCATTGCTTTCGGAAAGAGAAAAACTCCTCATGTAAACGTGGCTACTGTCATGCTCCGAAACGGCGTCATTGTACAATCAGCGTGAGTCCCAGTGAGCTCGGACAGAATGGGCACCATTTAGGGGTAAAAATGTGAAATCCATTCCCAGGTGGTTCTTGCGAGCTGGGTGGAATAGTTCATGGTGGATAAAAAACGAGCAGCGGGGTTTGTTCAGGTTCAAGATGCGCTGTGTCTGTTGGCAGCTTGTTGGGCCAACATTGTTTGACGTTCTAGCCCTCGTGCGTTTTTGTGAGCATTTGAGGGCTTTATAGCTCGCTGTGACTTTGCCGCCAATAGGTTCCAGATGCCGCCGGTGTGGGAACCGGGGATTGGAGCGTGAGGGGGGCAGGCAGAGGGGGAAGAAGCATAACCAGGTGTGACCCATTGTAATCTGGGATGTTCTCCATGGATATCTAGACTATTATGTGCTATGCGTGTGTGTACGCTGAAGAAATAATGGGCCGTGCAATGTGTTTGCAGTCTCACACTGGACACCCAGACTTATAGACGGACACAAAACACTTGATTTTTGACCAGGCCTGTGCACAGACGCTCTGCCAAGGCACGGAGTTTATGTTTGGAGGTGCGCTGTTTTGCACATTTGCTGCTGGCATCGTCCGGGTCCAACATATGGCAGCACTCTGGGCCCTCAGGCCTAGCATTTGGGCTTCTAGCAGAACCTGCCAGCCCCAGAGTGGCCGACTATAGGGGGAAAATTGTACTTCCAAAGCACCAATGATAAATGTCTACATTTCCCCACATGATTACCTTCAATCCGCTGTGCCCCCCTCACTGTTTTTTCTTAAGAATACAGAAAAAAATAGAAATACTAATAATAATTTTCCTGTTGCAAAGATTACGCTTCACCTTTTCAGTAAAAGTTGTAATCATCCATCTTCTTCCACTTATTCGAGGTCGGGTCACAGGGACAGCAGCCTAAGCAGGGAAACCCAGACTTCCTTCTCCTCCTTCCAGTGGATTCTGAGGCATTCCCAGGCCAGTTGAGAGACAAAGTCTCTCCAACATGCCCTGGGCCTTCTCTGAGGCCGCCCACCGGTCGGACTTGCCCTGAACTCCTCCCCAGGGAGGTGTCCAGGAGGCATCCTGACCAGATGCCCTCTCATTGTGGAGGAGCAGCGGTTCTATTCTGAGTTTCTACCTTCTCAACGGAGTTAAGTAAAAGTTAAATACCATAAAATATACAAATGGAATCACTGGAAATACAGTCGTTATGTACAGTCGCTATTTTCTGTTTTTCTAAATATAATTAATAAATGGAATGGAATGGCCTTTATTGTCATACAAGATGTACAACGAAATTGGAGATGATTACTGTTATGTGGTTGACTATGGCCTATTATTAGTAAAAAAAAAACAAACAAATATTGAAATTAATGTTTGATTATATTCCCTTTCACATCGACTGATAGCAGTGATTGGCAGCGGTAGCGGCCAATACCTGCAATTAGAGGCAGGTGCCTGTAACTAAGAATGTGAAAACTGGAGCTAACTGACTGGAACAAAACAGGAAGTGACTACAAAATAAGTGCATTAAAACAGGAACTAAGGCATATAAAGGGAAAAGACACCAAACTTTCACAGGCACGATTATGCACAAATATTTCTACCGCTTATCCTCACAAATATGCACAATGAAATTAAAGACATAATTTGACGGTAACGCAAAACTCAGAATATCTGTGTAGTGCCATGTGATATATACACGATAGATACTGTATATGATATGATATTATGATCTGAATCAAATGTGTGTGTGACCTTGTGTAAAGAGAATAAGAATACCAAATTCTCAGAATGTTGTTTTAGTCACATGAATTTCAACGGAACTGCAGTTTATCTGATGAACAACATGACGGGGCTGGACACTTCCCCACCCCAAACCCTCAAACGGCCCCTCTCTGTTTGACTTTGCGTGACCTCCTCGAGCGGGCAATTCCCCTTTTAGATGATTTCCCCACATGCATGTGTTTCTCCGTTTCCCTGATGATAAGAACGAGTGTTAAAATGGGGTTAAAGCACATTGAGAAGAAGAATATGAAATAATGATAATGGTCGTGCTTAAGGAACATTTAGGAACATCACCTGTTTACACTTTGCACAATTTTAACTTGTACTGAAAGGAGTAGGAAGAAACACATCTTATTTAATCCTACTTATCTGTGTTATAATAATGAATAGATATTATATTAAAGTCAATCAATAAAAAATGTAAAAAAAAAGCAAACAAATTGAAGATAAATGATAGGAGACAGTATGGTTCTCAGTCTTCCATATACTTGAAAGTAAAAAGCCAAATAATATCCTTATCCCCTTAAAAAAACAACCTTCCTCCTCCGTGGGGTGAGGTTACTCCACTGATGGAAATTCTCCTGCCTGCTCGCCCCGCTCGCCTTAGCCACATCTCCAGCTAATTTACAAAGATCCCGAATTATTCTCTTATCTGTGCGGCTTTAAAGGTTGTAAGGTTGATTAACAAGGCTCCCCCCGTCCTGTTTATCAGTTCGGGAGCGTGGAAAATAGCCGGCGATAAGTGCACAGGCCATTAAACATTCTATTTCCCCTAATATTTGTCGGCATCCATCTGCTTAACTGATCTGCCTTCACTTTAATTAAAAGGGATTCCCGTCTTGTCGGGGAGGGGGGGTCATTATGCGGTGGCGGATGCCAGGAGAGGAGTTTGTGATGAGTTCAGCGTTCCCTCTGTCCCTGGGTTGCCAAAGGGCTTTTTTCATTTCTCTCATCCAGACTCCTCTCGCTCTGTCGGTTAACCCCTTATGTCTCCTTGCACGTCTTTATTTAAGCTTTTGGCAAAAAGAAACTATGTATATACATTTTTCAGCAAAAATATACGTATATCTAAAGTATATGATAAATAATCATTATTAGTTATTAAAGGGGACCTATTATGCTCATTTTCCAGCTTTTTGTATTGAGTTGTGGAATCCTATAGAGGAGCTACGCACAATAACCTGCACACAAAGCTTTCTAGATCTTCCAGAATCTGCACCTATTCCAGCTGTATTTCATTGGATTTTGTGCTTCCAGTGAAAACGGTGTGTTTTCTAACATTCCAACCATTAGGAATTGTAAACAAATGTAAAAACTTGACTCACATGGAAATGCGCAAACCTCATTAACTGAAACTTTTGCATTAACATATATTTTATATTAATATACAAGCCATTAAAATTAAAATATAAAAATACATAACATTTAAGTAATTAATAAAATTAATTAGATTTAAAGGTTTTAAAAAAAATTAAAATAATAAATTATTTCTAGAAAGATTTTTATTAAAATCAGATTTCATCAAAATAAAATTATAAAATATTAATTTCACCACAGGTATGGATATATTTTGGAACAACAGTAACTGCAAAAAAAGCTCCTAAATGAATAAATTATGAAAGATTAGAAGGCAAACAACAATATTCTTATCATTATTAACAAGAAATGCAAAAAAGGCAAAAAAAAACACAAACAAACTACAAATTGCATTGTCATAAACGGCCACCATGTATTTAGTTATTCCATCCACCCTCCTTTTTTAAGCGCCGTCTACAAAGTTTTCCTGGTTACCGAAGTGCAGCAACTCACTTCCAGCTCCTGTGGCCGGCTCCAGCAGGCATGAAGCATCCCGTCTCCTAATGGTTTGATTTGGCCAACACTAGTTGGATCGATGAGGCTGTTTACAGTTTCTCCCTCTCCTCATCCCTTTTTGTCTTTTTTTCTAATTTAGTGTTCCCAAACCATGGACAGCGGCGTGAGGGCGCGTGCTGTGCTTGCATCTTTGCCCTCCTCCCCGCTCTCCATCACTGTCCATTGATGTTCCACCCTCCTCCTCCTCGTACTCCTCCTCCTCGCTTCCTTTCTTTTTCCTCTTTTTCACTCTTGGACGTAGAGCTGCATGCCTCCACATTTCTGGACAAGACTGATGGCTCGTCAATAGCATTAGCCAGCATTGCGGGCCTCACTGGTGTAGAACTAAATCAATGAGATCCAGAATAAAAAAATAGTATTTGGGCCACAGTTGGCAAAGAATTCCAGAGAAAATTATCTAGAAGTTTACTTTTAAAACCGAAAAGGCTTCTGTTAGAATTGTTGTATTATAGTATTAGTATTCTTTTAAGCCAAACATTTTTAATGTGAATTTTTAGATGTAAAATCATCTTTTGTGTCTTCAGTGTAAGTGTGACATCATCATTGTTGCATACATAGAAACGTCATACATAGAAATGTCATATGGGAGGCGCTTGCAGTACTTGCTTTGTCCTGAAGGAGTGAGGGCATGCGTGAGCTGGAAGGTGCTTGTCACTAGCGTTCTTCCATGGAGGAAGAACCGAGAATGCTCTTCTGAATTAATTAATTCAGGAATTGGACTGCTAAGAGGGAAGCTTATATACCAAAGCTCACCAGGAGGTGATCAGACTTTTACAACAAAGTATCAGAACGCTTCATGGAGAAGGAAGGTACATGTACTTCATATACGCATAAAAGGTAATGACATTAATGTTATTTTTAAATTAATAAAAAAAATAATAAATTAGACTAAGAAGTATTTGTATTAATATTTAAAAAACACAAAAACAGCACAGTATATCAAAATATACTATAAAGGACAATAAAGCAAAAACATTACAACAGTAAATATTTACAATCAGTAAATATTAATGTAAACTATGCAAACTGAATTGTCACTAAAGTAATAAATGAAAAAGTATAAAATGCATAAATACAGTAAACTGAAAAAGTAATAATAACAAATACATGGGAAAATAATAAATACTTATAAATACTTATAAATAAAAAAAAAATTCACTATTCTTGGATTCTTAGAATGTCTATCGTTGTTTTTGGGGGTCTGCATAACCCTTACTTAAATAAAAATATATAAAACAAACTAAAAAAAAACTTCAATTATATTAGGAAAGCAGGAAGTGAACAAATGTAACAGTTACTGATTGTAAAAGTACCAGATGGAGGGGTAGGATTTAATAAGCTTTGCTTCTTCCTACTCCTTTTGGACATGTGGAACTGTGAACTGATTATGTGATGCACTCAATTGTAATCTGATGCATGTTCAAATAAAATTACCATTATTATATATATGCAATATATTAAAAATTACCAATTACCATTACTTTGATCTTTTTTATTTTTACAATTGCATGGCTATCCAGTATATGGCAAACGGCCCATAGTTTGCTAACCATGAACTATAAATTATATGCGTGTATTGAAGTTGTATAAATGAATTTGCACATGGGGCTTGGCCAATACAATGGCAATAAAACATATTTAAGATGTCTCACACTTTTTTGCATCATTTGTGTCTAAACCTGCAAAAATTCACCTGAATTCTAATGTGTCCAGGTTATGAATACATTTGACTGAACTTGTACATTTACATGGAACATTCAGTATAAATTCCAACGCTTTCCCGTCTAATTTCAATCAATTCCAATCCATTAGTCCTGGATGGAAATGGATTGTTTGTGTATGTGTGTGTACCACTGTTACTATTGATGATGGAGAATGAGATTGGGAGCTTGGTGAACTTGCTTACCAGTAACTTGCTTGTGGGACTCACTGGCCGGCTCGTTGGTTCATTTCGCCCATTCAGCCTCCCCGGTATGTTGTACTACCGTGTAGGTCAGTGTTTTTCAAACGTTTCACAGTTGCGTACCATCTTACTAGAAGCCATGTACCCTCCTGCACACTTAAAAACCATGAAATATTTTTGATATATTATTAAGTACATTGTGTACTTTTCACACTTTCAATGTACATCTTTTTGTTATTCGCCGCCATTCCCTTCCGCCAATGACCATCTTATTAATTTGCCAACGCCAGCAGCAGCTTCTCCTTAGTCTGCTACATCTTTTAATAACTCTTTTAATCTAATCGTCCACTAATTGGTCAAGATAGCCTTTTCCCTAATGATTTTTTTTATCACAAGGTAATTAAAGGGCCCCAGAAAAATGGCTGAAATATACAGCTTTTTTTTCCCAAACATCCTGATTGGCAGAAAAATGGAAATAAGATGCGGTGACAAAATGCCAGTGACTGATAAATCTTTAATATAAAAATTGTACAAGAATTCTGATACAAATTACAAGAGGTATTTGGACAAAATATGAATAAAATTCCATTTACATCCCAAAACCCTTATGCATTTTATGCAAAAACAAAACAAAAAACGGACAGATATGATACAGAGAAAAAAAACCAAGGATTTTTATAATTTTTTTCCAACAAAAGAGGACCACTTTTACCCTCCGTGTCTGCAAATGGGCAACACCTTTTTAGGTAACTTGCAGTATTAATGAGGCTTCTTAATCACCATGTATTTTTAACCCCTCAGAAAAGTACACATAATACTTTGTTCTTGCAGCCGTGTTACTTTTAAGACTTAAACGCAGGTCCTCAAGTTTACTAGCTACTAAAGTATGATTGGCACAAAACATCAGCAAATATTCATTTACAGATTTTCAATCAATTTTTTTCAAGACTGTTGTGATATTTCACAGGTTCCAGTTCAAAATTAAGACGGGTTAAAAAAAAAAAAAAAAAAAAGAAGCATCTATACAAACCTACTTTTGTCTTTTAGTGTTCTACGGACGACCCATCAAGCAGTTTAATCCCAAGTGAGCTACATTGACAGTGATGCAAAAAAAAAAAAGACATACAGTGATGAAAAGATCAAGTCAGTTACAGAATGACTGACATTCTTCTGCACAATTCCACCCCGGATCGTGAATCCAGATTAAGATCGAGATTATTACCACTAAATGGACAGCAGTGTCGGGTTTTAACCTATGCAGATAATTTCACATGGATAAGACAGCTCTTCTACTCCTGAACTGCTGCACTCAAAAGGGTAAAAAATTGTCAAAACATGCACACTTACTGTTTTTACCTGTGCTATTATTCTTCGTACAAATACACCACACGGTGACACAGTTATTAAACCCCAAAGTCTGACCTCCATAAACCGAATTGAGCCGACACACTCTACATACACCCACTGCAACTTTGAGGTGTTTACTCTAATCAACACAAAATTTGGCACAAACGTTTAGTGCACTGACAAGTTCCGTATTTGCCGGACTATAAGTCGCACTTTTTTTCATAGGTTGGCTGTTCCTGCAACTTATACTCCAGAGCGACTTATAAATGAAAAAACTGTATGTTATATAAACACTGGACATCTTTTCTGTTTATGTTTATTTTTTTGTGTAGCTGTACCATTATGTTAGCATATTTTACACCTATTCAGCCTGTTCTCTATTCTTTTATTGTTAGAATTTGCCTTTTGGTCATGAAATAAATTACCCTCAAAAAGTGCGACTTATACTCCAACTTATATATGTTTTTTTTTTCTACCCAATTATGCATTTTTAGCCTTGTATGACTTATACTCGGGAGCGACTTATATTCCAGAAAATACGGTACATGTGTACAAAATTTCAGTAAAAACGGGGGCACCATTAAGCACAACATCTTTTTTTAGAGGCGTCTCTGGGACTTAGTAACTACAGTAAGTCATTAACAATTCGGCTAATGATTGCAAAACTTTGACAATATCTGTATTAAACGTATTTTTGTTTGGAAACAGGAGTTCAAAACATTCCTGATGTCACATTTGTAATTTGTAATGAAATGGAGTCAAATGCCCAACTCTACTATTTAAATGACTTAAGTATATGGACCAAGTGGGTGTCAGGTGTGCTAAATACTAATATACGTATCGGCATGTAACACTGCATATTCTTCCTTCTGTGTGTAGCACCAGTCAAGTCAGACAAACAAAAAGATGTTTTATAGTTACACATTGTAACACATAGTATCACTCATACACTGATAAGTAGAACTTGTTTTTCCAACAACCAAAAAAAAACCAAAACAAAAAGTAAAAATACTGAACTTAATTAACACTACCCACCAATAAATACCCTGCTCCCTTGGCTACTTGGACCACTGGAAATAATTGTACCATAAGACTGTCATTGACGGGTTTGTTTTTCACAGATTTGCAAAGTTTGCATTTTTAAGACTCAAGTGCATCATATCAATAATTTTATTTTTTTTTTAAGTACAATGATCTTGGTCACAGTGGAGGGTGGGGGACTATTTTAGGAGAAGTGCCAGTTCTTTTAAGGATACGCTGGTGAGGTGCGTTCACACGTTCGTGGTTCAGTTACGCTACATGCTAAATGCTAAAGCAGCTGTGGGCAAATATTTTGACTCATGGGCCGAAAGAAAATTTTCTGGGGGGGGCAGAATATACGTATATATTTAACACACACACACTGTCTTATGCTTATAATTTTCCTTGAATTATTTGTCTAATTTTATCTGTGAAAGTGTTATGTTTTCATGTCCCCTTTTTTCAGGTGCACTTTAAACATCAGAACACATCAAACTATGTAATTTAATTTTACAGTTTTGTTGTTTTTTTTTTTTTACTAAATAAGATATCCGACTTGCAAGTCAAGTTGCCAGTTTATATGTTAAAAGTTGAAATACTTAGAAAGCAACTGGCGGGCCGGATTCAAACACTTGGTGGGCCGCATGTGGCCCCCGAGCCGAAGTTTGCCCACCCTTGTGCTAAAGGAATGACAAATATGTAAGCAAAAATGCGATGTTCTGCTCAATCTGTGGGACATTTCTGAATTTCTTTAAAAGTACATTTTAGAAGATTTATTTGCTAAATCTGGGCTGGGAAATATCAAGAATGAATGGAATATTTTGAGTAAGTCATGAAAGATGCCCAATTAGGTCCTTATTTTATGCATATGTTCATAATACCAGCATGAACACTAAGCTAACCACACCATAGTGCGCATAATAACAATAGTTATTATTTTTTTCAGAGCACCGAACCACAAGTGTGAACGCAGCCAGAAGCCTGAATTATGCAATGAAACCAGGGTCAGCGGCGCCCCCTCTGGTGGAGTTTAACGTACACCTCCAAAAAAAAACCAAAAAAAAAAACTTAAGAGCTGTGATTAAGCGAAAAAATGTGCAAATATGAACATCTACTATACAATGCATTAGTTTCATGCGGATGTTGCTTCCGTCGCTATTGTTTACAACTACGCCGAAAGAGAGTTGTGGTCGCTCACACTCAGAAAAAACTCCCCCTAGAGTTTTGGTGAGGAATTGCACATGAAGCCCTCATCTACAGTATAACTGGATCGGAGTAACGACTTTGCTGTAGCATAATTCAGCCTTTAGGCAACCCAAATCGATCCATGTGACGCTTCATTGTTAGGTATGGACATGTTTGTTGTTGTTTTTTTTTAAAGAATTGGGCACATGCATAAAAAGAAAACAAAGAAAAACTGGCGCCAGTATGTTGAAGTTACATGATCAAACAACACACCTCAACTCACCATTGCAAAAGTCCTCACTAATATTACACATCCCCTTTGTATAGATGCAAAGTGCAAAAAACATAAAAGAAAATCAATAAAAAAAACACAGAATGATATCAGTGTAGGAGCCTAAAAAAAAAGCATGCCGGCAACCTCTGAATATCTAACAAAGCAATTCACATGTATTTCTTTTTTTTTTTGTTGTTTTTTTTTTCCCGCCTAGTTTAAAATGTGATAACATGACTCAAGCTAGTAAGATGCTACCTCTTTCTTGCCTATAGCTTGGAAGTATTGTACTGGACTGTAACATAAAAACCATAAGGAAAAAAAATAAAAATAAGCAAACGGACCATCAACACAAGTCTTTTACACCAAAAGCCTCTCGGGACATTATTTACAAATGAAGCTGTCATGCTTTTTTTTCTCTCCGTGAAGGGGTTCATTTAAAAGCTATTACACAAATACAACAAGAATGTTTTTTTTTTAATTCCTCAATACTATCTTGTCTGCAGGCAAAGTCACAAATAAGAGGTTCAATAGATTCTTTGGAGAGTAGGGGGTGTATGAAAACAGACAAGTTCTTAAGTCATACGGCCATATTTAGTTTATGGAAGGACTTCTATGGGCGGGGAGGCGGGGCCGAATACAAACAAGAGGATAGGCTGGAAGAGGGAAGGAGGCGGGGTGAGGAGGAAGCTCAGTCTGCTAGCGCGGAGAAGGGCATGTTCTTGTGGAGGTTTGGGTTCTGCGAGTGTCTGTTGCGGCTGCGCACGGAACTGAACACCATGTTGCATCCCGGGATTTTGCACTTGTGCATTTCACGCAGGTGCACAGTCTTGTAGTGCACGCGCAGGGTCCCCTTGTTGCTGTACATTTTGTGGCAGATGTTGCACAGGATGCCGCCGCCGTCGTTGACCCCCCCGGTGGGCGAGAGGTGGAACGGTGATTCCAAGCGCTCGCCGTGTCCGCCTCTCGTTTCTCCAGTTTCTCGCATCCTGTCGTCACGACGCCGGGAGCCGTCTTCCCCCTCGCTGTTGCCTTCCTCCTCCTCGTCCTCCATTCCCTCCTCATCCTCCTCTTCCTCCTCCAGGTCATCCAACAGGATGCCTTCGTCGCTGCCCTCGTCTGACTCCCGTGAGGAGTGGATGCTGCCGCTTGACTGGATGCTGGATGTGGTGCTCAAGTCCAGAACCACGTAGTCGTCCGGCTGGCCGTTGGTGTGGTGGTTCTTCAGGTGAGGGTGGAGAGGATGTTGAGAAAACTCGTTGCCCATGGGGGAATGCGCGTCATGGATCAAGCCGGCGGGTCCGAGGCCTCTGAATGCCATCCCGCCCAACGGGTCCAAAGCCATGTGGTGGTGCCTGGCGTAGATCTTTGCCAGTAACTCGGCTCGGAAGTCCTTGGGCAGTGGCGTGAGTTGGGGGTCCAGGACGATGTCGTCCAGCTCTTTGGTCAGCAGTTTGCGGTGCAGGTTAATGTTCGAGCTGTGCCTGATGGGAAGATACAGAAACATCTGCATACGTAAATAACCATTCTTTTCATGTAGGCTTGCAATTAAAATAGCTTAGTTCCTCAGCTCGTGGCCTTCCCTCGAATATCACATGATCACCGTTGTCTTTACCACATAACATATACTACCTACAGAGCATACCTGGCATCTGTAAAGTTGACATTTAAGGTTAATTTATAGGAACTGGAAACATTACACAACAATACACTTGATTAGCATGTATCCCTTCCCATTCAATTATTAGTACTTGTTTTAACAAAGAAACCGTGTTATGTAAAATTAAGATTCAATACATAGTAAATTATGTGAGTGAGGAAAAATTAAACCGAAATATAAATAGAAGTAATATACAAATTAAAAGTATAAATAATATGAGATTATTATTCACATTTAAATAAAATAATGAAAAAATAAATAATAAAATAATACAAAAAATAAACAATAATACCATAATATAAATACTATTAAATATTATAAATACTATAAATACTATTTTTAATAATATATTTTATATTATAATAATTACATTTTTAGATTTATTTTGTTACAACATATAATATGCTAATCTAAATATTCAAATTATAATTCAATACATAAATGTGCCCTGCGATTTGCCTGCGACCAGTCCAGGGTCAGCTGGGATAGGCTCCAGCATACCCCAGCGACCCGAGTAAGGATTAAGCAAATTAATAATTCAATACATAGTAAAAATAAAATAGCAATACTTCTGTGAGTGTATGAGGAAAATGTATAAATTGTAAAATGCATAATATAAATACAGTAATAAAATAATAAGAGAAATGAAAAATATGAATAATATAATGACTTCATGAGTAAAATTGGTATATTTCAATTCCAAATAAAATACATAGGAAATACAAATTGTAGAAATCATTTGATTTTATATTAAGTTATTAAATTATTTAATTATTATTAAATAATCTTTATTTTAATTATTGTCTATGTTTATAAAAGTATTTATAAATTAAACAAATGCATAATAACATAAAAAATATCCATAATAAAATGACAGCATGAAGAAAAATCTAACAAAAATACATGAAATAAGAAAAAACACATGCTACAAGTAGATGATTGAATAGATAGAGTGGATAGTGTAGAAATTATATTATAGGATGGAAATTAATATGTTCAAATACTCTCTGTAGTTAAGTAAACAGATGCCCCTGGCCACTATATAAGGAAATAAAGTGTGTGCATTTCTTGTTAGTATCACTCTACAGCAAAGTGCAGACAAACACACAGCCAGAGAGAGAGAGAGAGAGCGAGAGAGAGAGAGAGAGAGAGAGAGAGAGAGAGAGAGCATGTTTACCGCTGTCAGCATGTCTGCACTGTGCACGGCCCTCAAATCCAATAGACTGTGACTCAATTAAATACTCCGACATATTGAATGGGAGTTTATCAATTGATTGGAGCCGTGGTAATGTGATAATGGAGGGGGAACTGGATAGCATATTAGCACTAGGCCCTGGCAGCATTAGCACACACACTATTATTGGAGCCCTGCAAGCTAAATGAGCGTGTATTACGTGTCGCTGTGGATTTAATTCAATTAAACATTCTCTTTTTCCACCAAACACAAGGTGTAATATAACGTGCTTGAGCTGATGACACAAACAAAGTCCCATGCGAATGCCAGGATGGGGAGGATTACAGCGCTTTTTCAGTCAGCACACAAAAAGCCATGCCAAAGAGTGCCAGCTAAAAATGAGCCTGAAAAAAAATCCCAATTGCTTTTTCTTTCACTGTAATTTCATGAAAAAACACTCACTTGTCACAACATTACACAGAAAGAAAACCTCCACCAGCTCGCATTAAATCAAATGAAATGCAATCACGCCGTGCCTTTTAATATGCTGCACATGTGAGGGGTTTTCCATGCAAGGAGGGCACTGTGACATCAAAAAAGAAAAAAGGTCATCCTTTTTTTTTTTGGCAAAAAAATAAAAAAAATGGACTCACAATGGATAAATAGAGCTTACCAGCAGTGGCAGGGTTGATGCAGTCAAAAAGGGTCCCTTTCCTTTAATTATTTACTTCCCTATCCGACATTGTCCTGCAAGAGGTAGAAATACATTCAATTGAGGAGGGACCCTTTTCTGTCAAGCAGGCAACCAGGAGCCCGTCCAGTCGAGCATCGTCAGCATCGAACGTGGCCAATAGATCAGCTTGTGGCTGCCACTGCGTTTGTGTTATTACTGTACGTGTGCGGACCAATTTACTGCTTCCATATAAGTGGATCAAAAAGACTACATCGATCCTTTTTCATAGTAAAGCCATATGTTAGCTTAGCATCCAAATATGGTCCGATATTGTACATACTCTATGTGGCTGTACAGGAAGACACTACCGTGATCCCGCTTCTGTCGCCACAAATTTGGTTAGTTGCTTTGAAGTTAAGGATGCTGTTGTTGACGCTCAGGTAGGCGGGCCCTTTTGCAAAACCTTTTGTCGTTTAAAAAAAAAAAAAATACAAGAACACCTTCACTGCTAATAAGCTCTAAGTAAGCTAAGACCGCTTTAAAAAAGACCACACATGTTTTAACTAAACATTTAGAGATTTATATAAGAATATCCAAGGATAAATACATTAGGAATAAACAAAATAGTCATCTAAACCAGGGGTGAGGAAGCTAGGCCTAGAAGAGTATATTTCCACACTATGCCATGCAATTTTAAAATAATGCATCATCAAACAATAAACCACAAGTGCTCAAAAATCAAATACTGTACTTATTTAATACTATGCAATGGTTATGTCAATTTTTACTACTTTTTATTCATGTATTTATTTATTTTCTGCTCCTTTTTTGGACATTGTGCAACTGTAATTGTGATGTATGTAAAAACATGTTCAAAATAAAACCAACCTTTCCCTCTCTGATATTTTTAGCAAAAACAAAAAGAAAATACACGCACACACACACAATGATCACAGCGCATTATCTCCTCATTTATCAGATTTTACACTTTTCCGCCTACATTTCCCACCACCTCCGTAGCCCTTAGTAGGCTCGCTTCCTTATTCAACCGCCTCCCTCCTTTTTTTTGTTTTTTTTTTGCACGATGCAGAGGAGGAGCAACCTCGACATTAATCATCTTTAGACTCATCTTGAGTGTCAGCATCATCTCTGCTTTTTTTTGGTCTTTTGTGTCATTCGGGGCTGTCTTATGAGGTTTTGTTATAAGTGGGAGGACGTGCGTTTTATTGATACTGATCATCTCTGTCGCTGGATATCACTTCCGCATATAAAATGTTGGAATTCTTATGAGACACACCAAGAGGAAGATATTTTTCTACTTCTATTTAGTTTTTCTACTTTTATCATAAATATTCTCTGTATGAGAATCACAGCCTTTATAGAACACGCTAAGACTAACAGACAAAAATGAAGTGACCCCTGGAGATGGGGGTGTGGGGGGTGCGGGAAGGAGTATATACCGATATAATTAACCTTCACTCTCGCTGCGATAGCACTGGCCCTGCTGCAGCAACATGGGACTAGCATCGTGCTACAATAGTATGACGTTACATGAAAACGGGGCTAAATATAAGCTACGTGAAAACAAGATAAATAACGCTTGTCTCGCGTCTAATGATGATGATGTTGGTTCGCTGGCAGGTTTTAAGCAGTTAATTACACTCTATTTTTTTATTCCCTGCAGTACAAGCCAAAAGGGGCTGGGATAAACCACCTTAATGACATATATAACTTCTAAAAATAAATCATATACAGATCACATACTCGCTCAAGGGCGTGTAAAATATTAAAATAAAATACACTGACCCAACCTAAATGTTAAACAGCAATGTTTGGCTTTATTTGGATCTTGTTTAACAATATTGCAATGAAATAAACCACTTTTCCACAATTCAACATGTCCGAAAAGGAGTAGGAAGAAGCAGATCTTATTTAATCCGATCCCTTATGTCTATCATTAAAGCACGCCCTATCAAACTTTCATATGATACATTTAAAATGGCTGCCTGCTGCTACAATTCAGGACATGTATATTAACCACCACCAACAACTGTTAGCTAATTAGTCGTTATTGCAACACACGTTGGCTGTAAACATTTATCTCCATTTCAAGTAATTCGACGCATTCCTGTTGGATCTTAAATGGCGGTTTTAGGAAAGCAAGCTCATTACATTGCCGTTTTATTGCGAACTCAAAACATGCATTATGTCATTTGGACGCCAGATAAGGGACAATATTGCCCCCGACTTTGATTTGATTTTTTTTCTCCATATAAAGAAGCAGCAACAGAAAAAGTGTATTTTACTGAGTTTTTTTTTTTTGGCAGAAGCAATACCCGGGTTATGAATGAAAATCAGCAATTGCCGATGCTAGTATTTACACAAGAACGGAAAATGAAAAAATATAGTGTACATACTGTTTGATGCCTGAAAACCCCCAAATCAAGGACATATGCATGTATGTTAAGCTAGCTTGCTAAAATGCCAGCTGATCAATTTCCGTGCATCCACAAAGGGAATTCAAAAAACAAATGTTTCGATTAAACTCCGGTAAAAACTATCCTTTGCAGTGTTTTCCATGTGACCAGGAAGTACATTATCCAATGGTAATGGTAATGGTTTTTCAGATTGCAATTGAATGCATCCCATAATCAGTTCACAGTTCCACATGTCCAAAAGGAGTAGGAAGAAGCAAAGCTTATTAAATCCTACCCCTCCATCTGGTACTTTTACAATCACTAACTGTTACATTTGTTCACTTCCTGCTTTCCTAATATAGTTTTTTTTTTGGTCACATACGGAAGTATGAGGTGATATGACCATCCAATGACATAATGGGTACCATAGTAAGTGTCAATATAGTGATATATATAGCACATCATGACTGGTTCAAGACTCTTCATCCCTGTATTTAGCAAACATCAACTGCTTGTATTGTTTCTTGAATTGGCTCATCGTTGTGCATTGTTTGAGGTCCTTACTCAATCCATTCCATAGTTTGATTCCACATACTGAAATGCTATGGCTTTTTAACGTAGTCCTAGCATATAAGTGTTTAAAATTTAGTTCTTCCTTGAGATCATATTTCTCCTCTCTTGTAGAGAAGTATTGGAAACATTTTTAGGTAATTGGTTATTATGGCGAAACACAATTGACTATTTTTACCAGGTTGCTACGTATGGTATGCCATCTCGATGCTAATCCTAACTTCTGATGATGCATAAAGAAACCCGACAGTCCCTCCTTATAAGAGTTGACTGTATAACACCTAAAAGGTCAGTCCTATTTTTTTTATTCCCAAAGACACGACCTGGTTTGTATTCCGTTCATGTGTCTATGCTAGCCCTAAGGCAGCTCTGCACCTTCAGCATGCGTTATTGCTTTGCCGATGCTGCCGCAGTACTGTAAATACATTGTATATATGTACTCCAGGTGGGACCCATACGTGTTAACAAGCCCAGGTGAGCACGGGGCACCGAGGCTCACCTCCCCCGCCCCTTCGAAGCGCTAATAAATGCAGTGGTTTTGACTAGCAGCTGTCGACGCTAATGTATGCGGCTTTGCCTCGTCTGCGACAAGTCGTAGGTCGAGTGAGAGGGCAGATAAACCAAACCTGAGGGTTGACAGCCACTGAGTATCGATTTGTATGCGTGTGAGATGCAGATGTCACTACGTCAGGCATTTTTTTTTTTTTACATTTTTCACACACTAACAGATGCCAGGTTGACGGCATTTGCAGGTAAATGTAATATATGCAGTAAATGGATTTACACGTCGTTATCATGTAGAGTTGTGCCAGTATTTGCCTTTTTTCCTGTGTTGCTGTTCTGCATGAATTGGGGGCCACAGTTATCCAGCTAGTATTGGTAGTATTAGAGTCGGAACTGTTCTTTTTAAAGGTTGTTGTCCTGGTCCAATAAGTATTTAGTACATCTGATAGTTACTGATCGGTAGCTCACTCAGGACGCCATGCCGCTGTGCACAAAGTCACCTTTGCTAGAAGCAAACGTGATTAGCATCTATTTTACGTGATCTCTGTGTAAAACAAGCTACAATTTTTGTGGTTAAAAAAAACAAAACAAGAACAATCAAGTGATTTTGTGATGGAGCACTAACCTGTCTCGACTCCGCCGTGAGGGGAAAGCAGCGTTGCAACCAGCCACCGTGCACACATGCATCTCTTTGAGGTGCACGTTCTTGTAGTGCAGTTTCATGCTGTAGGAGCTCTTGAAGCTCTTCTTGCACACGTAGCAGATCTTGGGGTCAGGGCTGGAGCATGGGTCCCCATCCGGCGACTGAGATGTGGGGAACTTGGGGGGGCTGGCGCCGTAGCCCATCGACGAGATGAAACTCTCATGCAGAGCAGCCATACTAGCGGCGGCGGCTGCGGCTGCGGCCATACCGCCGTTGTAGAGGCCGTACTGGCTCATACAGAACATGTCATAGGTTGGGTCGTTGAGTTCTTCCTTGATCTTGATGGACGCCTGGTGAGGGGATGGTGATAGCTGGCCTTTGCCTTCCAAGTCTTTTCTCAAAGGGCTTTCCTCGACACCCTCGTCATTCTGGTCCTTACCACCTTTGGAGTGTTTCTGCTGTTCCTCAACATCCATCATCTCATCCCGGTAGTACATTTTCGAATCTGAGGTTTCAGACTCGTTCTCAAAGTCTCTTTCATGGTCTTGGTCCTCAGAGGTGTAGCTGTCCATGCAGCGTAGGTCATTAGAACCTCGAAGCTCACCCCTTCCATCGCTGCCGGCACCCTCCCGACATTCATCCTCACTTTGCCTCATCATGCCTCTCAGAGTTATACCAGGACTCATCTCATCCTGGGAAGGGGATTGCTGCCCACTCCCACCACTGTGGTTCCCGGTGCCACTCCCACTGTTGTTGTTGCTGTTGTAGTTACCGTTCATCTTGATGTTGTTGTGAAGGAGCGACGAATGGTGATGGTGGTGATGATTGTGGTTGATGCGATCGTCGTCCTCCTCGTCTTTGTCCTCGTATTCATCCGCCACATCGATCACTTCCTTTTCAATCTTCACAGGCATGCTGGATTTACGAGGCTTCTTTTTGGGTGTGGGGTCAGCCCCGCCGCCGCCGCCGGTGCTGGGCTCGTGATTGCCAGCAGATGTGTTTAAGCTATGCGACATGGCTCCCACTTCGGACATGTGCACATTGTTGTGTGACGCCACAGCCGCCAGGATCTGCTGTTGCTGGTCCATTAAGGTGGTGCTGTTGGTGGTGGTGGGCAAAATGGGGCTTGTGGGCAGCGAAACAGGTGGGCTAACAAGGTCTGCAGGGGAGAGTAACGTACGGTAGAAAGGGGGCACGGGTTGGACTGGTTGCACTGACTTTAAAGAGGGGAACACCAGTGGGCTCTGCAGGGGTGATTGAAGCATCGGGTCCACTGGTGGAGTGGTGAAGCCTAGAGGTGGTCTGCCAGGACTTGTAAGTGTGAAGCCACCGTTTTTGGTGCTGGAGATGACAGGTGTACCGGAGTTGGAATTGGCACGAATTAGGTCTTTGTCACGATTGTTGCGCAACATGGGCATGTGCAGACGTGGGTTGGGGTTGGCGCTGTGGCGGTTGCGACTGCGCAGGGAACTGAAGACCATGTTGCAGCCCTCGATGGTGCAGCGGTGTTTAATCTTCAAGTGTACAGCGTTGTAGTGTATTTTCAGCGTGCCTTTGTCGTAAAATGTCTTGCCGCAAGAGTTGCAGCACACACGGCCTTTACGGGAGGTGGAGCCCATGCGTCTCATGCGGTGCATTTTGGAAGAAAATGAAGCATGCGTTATGGATTTCGCTTGCTCCTCTTTGACAAAGTGATGGTGAACCTGGTGGTCACTCAGGTTGTTGGACTGCTGAGGCTGGCTTTGGGACTGCTGTTGCCCCGGCTGCTGTTGTTGCTGACTCTGCTGCTGTTGAGCCTGCTGGAGGGACGGAGATGGCGAGATAGGGGATTCCCGGTTGCCGGGCTCTGTTTTGGGTTCAGTGTTCATGCCGCCCAGGGCTCCACGGCTCGGACTTTGGCCTGTACGGAAGGGTGACATGGACACGTCTGACTCGCTAGTCTCCACTTGTTCGACTTGGTTGGGCAAGCTGGGCTCCCGTAGTCGGAGAGCTGATTGTTCCATTGGGAGCCCGTTGGGGGGCAAACCGAGCATGGGGGCAGACACGGGGTTGATGTACTGGAACGGTAAAAGGAAGGCTAAGCTGTTGGGGATATTCTCAAAGTGATGAATGCTAGATGGGCTGCTATTTTCTAAATGCGTAAGTAGTCCCGGGCTGCGTGTCCTATTGTTGCTCTCAATGAATGTCCTAATCCCGGAGTCGG
The DNA here is from genome assembly GCF_037039965.1 of Doryrhamphus excisus. NCBI lineage: Eukaryota > Metazoa > Chordata > Actinopteri > Syngnathiformes > Syngnathidae > Doryrhamphus > Doryrhamphus excisus. The sequence goes on from NC_136365.1 coordinate 17,393,602, forward strand.
TCTTGGAGGACGGAACAGTAACTGCCTGACCTTCCTTCTCCTGAATGGCCATCAGCTCCACGATGGATTTGGTCTCGCCAAAGCGCAAGAACTGCTGCAGGGTGATGATCTCCTCTTCCCGGGACATAATGGTCCAGCGGTCCAACACCTTGCCTGCAGCGTCCTGCATACCCCCCAAAAGAGAGACAAGGGGAGACAGAAATACAAACTGTTATCGATTGTGCCTAATAGTCCGGTCAAAGAGAAAACTGAGTAGAAGTTAGCTGAGTCCCAGAGTGACAAGTAACTCGCAGAGTTTGTTTTTTTTTTGTTTTTCAGGCATTTATTTATTTTCTGTAAATCTTCACCGCAATGATTGCAAAGAATTCCACTCCACTGGTCAGTCAGTGCAGTCATGGTGTGACTTTTCTACTACGGAATCGCTGCATACAACTGGTCAACATTTGTCAGATCATATAATCCCCCTGTGTTGCCTGTAATATTATTTTGGTGACAAAAACACCACACTGTGTCACTCTAAATAGCAATGCACAACGATGAGCCAATTCAAGAAACAATACAAGCAGTTGATGTTTGCTAAATACAAGGATGAAGAGTCTTGAACCAGTCATGATGTGCTATATATATCACTATATTGACACTTACTATGGTACCCATTATGTCATTGGATGCTCATATCACCTCGTACTTCGGTACGTGACAAAAGTGAAATTAAAAAAAAAAACGTAAACTATATTAGGAAAGCAGGAAGTGAACAAATGTAACAGTTACTGATTGTAAAAGTACCAGATGGAGGGGTAGGATTTAATAAGCTTTGCTTCTTCCTACTCCTTTTGGACATGTGGAACTGTGAACTGATTATGGGATGCACTCTGATGCATGTTCAAATGAAATAAAACCATTACTATTACCAATGTACCCCAGTAAGTCAGAATTTCTCATACAGCTCAATGCACACCCACTGTAACTTTGGAGTGCTAAGCCAGATCACTACACAATTCAGTCAACACCTTTAAGGCACTGTGATGCACATGTGTGTTAAATTTGAGGAAGAGTTTGGTTAAAAAACATGACCCAGTCATCTTTGCAGGGGCACTTTAGCAACTTGTTATCCATTTGTCTAATAATTACAAAACTCCAGTCTAGGACTCCCTCACGGTACCTTGGGATCAGCGTAACTGTATGAACCACAAAAATACATCTTTTGTTGACAGTGGCTTGTTGTACTACGATACATAAATATTGGATGACAAATGTACTTAGATTTCCAATTGTTGCATTTTTCCTTTGAAATGCTTAGGCCTGAATTGCTCCAGCGGGACTGGAGATGATATTCCAGATGGAGACATTGAGTTGGCTTGTGTCCTTAGGAGATAACAAGCTACTCCTTGCACGCTCTTATTCATTGTCAGGAGATTGCACAGGAGTCTGGGAAAAGAATGTTGGCAAAAGCCGTCGCATTACATTTATGGCTGGGTTGCATGCTTAGAGGTACAGACCCCATGGTTGTCTGATATTACTTTTATAACATCACATTATTCTCATATAGCATTTGATCTTCTGCTTTTTGTGCAAACAATGCAAATGTTCCTTAGAGAGCAGTCACGAGTGGCATCCAGGGAACACAGCAATCTTTCGATAATTAGTCACGTTGTAATGAAAACATTTCATGCTCTCCTAGCTGGTGGCATCTACGAAAGATAAATGGCGACCGTGGCACAGCAAAAGCTGTAAAAAAAGAAAACATCACAATGCACAAAGGGCCTGTAAGGAGAAAACAGAAGATAAATGTTTAAAGAGAGATGGGAGAGACACTGAGAAGGGCAAAAAGGAAAAAAAAACAGAAAAATAAGTGTGAGGCGTTTCATTTCATGCCCTCAGATATACCACAGAAGTGGATTCTTCTGAGACCAAACATCAATAGTCACTGGGGTATTTGTTGTTAAATATACATTATAAAAACATTTTATACTTTCATTCTGTGGGCACATTGGAGTTTTTTTTTTTTTTGCCTGGAGGTATGACTTTAAATTCCAGCCCGGGCACGATGATTTCACACTGCAAGGACATCTGGGGCGTTAGGGCTTCCATTGGATTTAATTGAAACAAAAATATAAAAGAGACTGAATCTCTTAAGTTGCTTCTTCAACCATGAGCAGTTGTTTGGAACTTTTTCATTCTGAAGTGAGTTTATATTAAGAGTATGTATGTGACAATTCATAACTCTATAGCCAGTATTGCAGCTTTTTCCAGACTGGCATATTTTTACTGTCCAAAGAAAGGCATGCATCTGCACATATGGTTCTCTTTATCTGAAACATACACAGTATAGTTATAAAAACCAAACGACAATTTGGAGTCCGATTTTGAGATGTTTGCATTTTTTTTTAAATCCATGCACATACAAAAAATATTTAGAAAAAGACAAAAAAAACTAATTATAATTACCAATTAGTTTATTATGCATATATAATATAATATAATAGAATAATAAAACAATATAATATATTTTACATATTTTAATAATATACAATCATAATAATATAACATAAAATTATAATAATATAATACATATTATATAATATATAAACATTATTATTATATTTTTCTAAAATATATTATTTTAATCCACCCTCGGCCATCTCTGTGTTCCTCCCACATTCCAAAAACATGCTAGGTTAATTGGCGACTCCAAATTGTCCATAGGTATGAATGTGAGTGTGAATGGTTGTTTGTCTATACGTATGTGCCCTGTGACTGGCTGGCCACCAGTCCAGGGTGTACCCCGCCTCTCGCCCAAAGACAGCTGCGATAGCCTCCAGCACCCCCCGCGACCCTAGTGAGGAAAAAGCGGTAGAAAATGAATGAATTAATATTATTTTAATTAATGCAGTGATGTCTGTGGAATGTTGACTACTCCTCCACAGAATGTTGTATTATGTATTTCTATTATTGACCAACTTTGGGGAATTGCAATGCTCTTGTATTGAAAGGTCACATCCCAAAACCTCATATTATGGTTTTATTTTGTAAAAAAGTACCCTGCCACACGTTGACAAATCCGGGTCTGAGTACATTAAGTCAACACCACTTCCCTGCATTAGCTTTGCAATGCTGCCGGCCAAACAAATATGCCATTAGAAGCACTTTTTTACAAGTAGGCACTCATCTCCCAATTAGCTTAATGTGGCCCATCTCTTTTCCAGGCATGCCCCACCTCTTCTTGTACGCTCCCACCAGTAAAATCTCATCAATCCTGCCCCCTCCCCCATGTCCCCCCAGTGCTATGACATATTAGTCCATCATTATGCATCCCAGAGTCCTTTTGAACAATGCGGCTAAACCTCTGTTTGCCAGGTTAATGACTATTAGCAAATAATTACGGTGGTGGAAACAGCGGGGGGTGTAGCCGCTTTATCGGCTGCTGTGTTTAGTTTAGTTTTCACATCTCTTAGAATTAATCTAGAGACGGCTGTATTTATTAATCTCTCTCGGCTGCCTCCATTACGCTGCTGAATGCTGTTTAGTGGCTTTGAATGAAGGAGGGGGGTTGCATGTATTCACCTTGCAAATTGCTGACGACAAGGATGAGCAAATGATGGCCTTGTCATGGGCAGGGGGCGCAACTGTCAGTTCAAACAAATCAGCCACTTGTGCAATTAGCCGGGGGGCCAGGCGTTGAGCTGTATTAAGATCCTCGGTGTGCGCCAATGTTAGGTTGCAAAGTGTGAAGGGATTAACAACATTAACATGCGTACGCCACTTGTAATTAGCCGGTGTACGTTGTGATCGTGTACAAGCCTGGACGAGCCCTCTGTAGAGGAAATGTGCTTGTAGTTCATATGTTTGTAGCTGACTGACAGATAGTTGGCAGTTAGTTTAAGATGTGTAGCGAAGCCTGCATTTTTGTCATTAGCCACGTTTACATGAGGAGTTTTTCTCTTTCCGAATGGAATCTTTCCAAATTACCTTTCCTGAAAGCAATGGTATACATGGAAAGGAATATTCCAATCACGCCGCTATAATCAACCAGAATAGTCAATGGGGCATGCGCAGTAAAACGTAAACACCAACATCACGTGATACCGACTTCCTCCAGTTTTTCTTTCACTTGTTGGAATAACTCCGTATTGCCAGTTTTTCGTTCGTCCAGTCTTGAAATTTAGTTTGGATCAAAAACAAACTTTCCGCAGCAGTCCAGTGCCGATTGCTCGTCTCCATTTTTTTCAAAGAACGTCTCGAGCTGCGTGTTACGTCATATCTCAGCATTCGCTGAAAGAACGCACCCGAGAACAGGAAAAGATAAAGTTCAATCTTGCTAATATTTTATAATTAAGTTTGGCATTTTCTTTTTTAATAAAACTGGACTTGTGAATGGCGTATAGAAGGGTTTAGATTCTGTTCCACAGATGGCGGTAATGCACACGAAAGCTGCTTGCCAACCGCCAATAAACAACAGAAGAAGAAAAACACCACGAAGAAGAACGCAGTCTGACAACTTTCCGATTGAGCGGGTACAAGATACCTCAATTGGATTGGGGAAAGGAATATTCCACCCCTGTGAATCCGATTATATATTCATTCGGATTGGCACTTTTCTTTCGGAATGAGGTGTATACAAAGGTTATATTTTTTCCGTTTGAGCTAATAAACCGAATAGAATTGGAATATTTGGGTCCATGTATACATGGCTATTGAAACCTGAAAGTTCAAAAGCAAACATTTGAGAGCCTCTTGCTTCAAAAGTGGAGCAAAGAAGTAAGGGAGATAATAGATTTCTCTCATAAACAGGTTGTAGTCACTTTTGTATGAACTTTTCAAGCGTCCGAGAACAGATTAGTGATGAAAAGTAAAGTAAAATGGCTGCTTTTCCCTGTAACGCAAGACAGATGTAAAGCATACATTACTGTAATCTATTACCGACTTTCTGCACACCTTGGTAAAGTTTTCCTGCCTGAAACCAGACGCTGACTACTATTATCGACTGGTATTTTTCCTGTCGATGTACAAAACACACTTTTTGGCTGCCAAGCACAAAGACAAAAGAAGATGCAGCAAAAGGGTAAAAACACACAAGGTAGATGCAGAAGCTAAGGGGTCAAAAGCTTCTGATGTGCAGCGCTTGAATGATCTACTTAGCATGATCACACAGTGCAAATTTTAACCTCTCTGATTCTTACAAATGTCCTCCACCCACGTCTGGACACAGCGACTGATTTCCCAACGGTCCATCACAGGAGAAAGAAGTAGAGCTAGTTGCTCGCTCATAACCTCTGACCCACGACGAAGGAGCCAATGGGGGAACGGTGCGCGTCTTGGGAGCTCTTGGCCTCTGATGTGATGGCTCCAGGCAGTGAGCTTTGTGTGAAACCATCCCCCCTGGGCACCTCTCTCGCCACTAGATCCTCTACATTATTCATACGGCCCCGAGATAGGGCGGTGAGGGAGACAGGAATATGGAAAAAAGGAAGAGGCAAGGTTCAAGACCTTCTCAGATCACAAGGAACTTCTGCTTAACCTTCCTTGAAGTGACGAACACAGGGATACAGCAGTTGTTTTTTTTTCTTTTTTTTCTTTTAAGGAACTAGATCTGAGAGAAGGGCTTGGAAATCAATGTGGCTTCCCTTGAGGCTCCATGGAGATCGCATCCACTGCAAGGTGATTGGTGAATCAATGCAGTTCCCATGCTTCACTTTGCCATTGTGAGAAGCCTGGTCGTCCCTAATGCCAGCCATGGTTTTTGTGTGATCAGTCAAACTGCCCTTGTGTGTTGCTGTGAAGCTAGCGTCACTGTCCAATGATAACCTCTGAAGATTCTGTGTTCTTGAGATCAAGCTGTGGAGCTAATTAGGGATGCAATAGTATGCAATTCAATGATAAACCGAATATTAGAGGCAGTTATCGTACTGGAATTTGAACAAAACATGGCGAAGGGGAAGTTAACTGACAATTGAGAATTTTTTTTACTATTGTCTAATGGGAATGTTGTTGTGGTATGGTTGTTATATAATGTTCATACTGTTTCAGTCCAAAGCCAAATAAGCAAAAGTGGCTTTTTAATTATGGTCGAAATATCCCCATGGTCTGTTTATGAGCACCAAACATGAGAAAAAATTATCATTGTTCCACTTTTCAGAGAAGAGGCACTCAAACGCTCGCTTTTACAGAACATCCTTCCTAATGGACATGATTACTTGTGTACACCCACAACTAGAAACAGGCTTTGCCACACATCTTAAAATAAAGACCAAAGCCCTGTTTGACCTTGCATGATGTCATGTTAGCACTGAAGCTCACATAGCTGCTTCAAACTGTACGTTACGGTGGCAAACTGAACTGTACAGCTTAGTGGAAAACCGTCAGCTGGTTCTTCATTTGACTGTTCAAGGAGGCCAAACAGCAGTCCTCACTGTTCTGCCTGATTTAACTCATGGTTATGGTTAAAAAAACCCCCAAAAAACATGGCTTATATGTTAGTTGTTAAGGTACTAAGGGCACACCAATCGACTGGAGCAAGATTTATAGTCCAGTTGTGAAGGTGGCGGGACGGGGGGTAGATAAGTCACGGTCTATCTTTTCCTATTGTCCAGGTGGCCTCAGGTAAACTTTTTTTTTCCTCAGTGTCTCTTCCCACTGAGTTGCCTTTTTTCATGATCTGTAACAGAGTCAACCTGTCATTCGGGGGGGAAAATATAAAAATTTCCAAACCTCTGATTCATTTGACCTCTTCGACCTGCAGTGCAGTCTCTCGTCATCTTTAAAAAGTGGAAAGGACAGTCGTTTGGACACAGCCCAGTAAGAGATGCAGATGGACAGCACATGGAAACCATTTAAGGCCCGGGTGCAATCTTTCAGAGTTCAGAACCTAACCAACTCACAACGCTTTCCAATGGGAGTCTTTTCTCAAGTGATGTATTGATGCCCCATGCTGGGCGAGGTTACTATGTTCCTTATCTTTTTGTTTTTTGGGTTAAAACTCAGTGGACCTAGAGTTGAGCCAGGGGGAATGCCTGAGAGAAGGTGGAATGATGGGTGCGCCTGATGGTTCAAATTAATTGAGGATGATTCGTGTGATGTGCCGGGTTCTGGAAGCAGCAGCCAGGTCTGTCGCGGGGGCCTGCGAGACAGATGTGGGAGCCCGCTGCGCTTTCCTCCACCATCCCCCTAGGCTGGATAGAGCGCAACGAGGCAGCTAAGGAATGGTCTGTGCTGGTTGACAACCTGCTTTTCTCACCCCTTTGCCCCCCCCTCCCCTCTCTTGTATCGTATCTTCTTTGTCCTCATTTTTGCAATAGGCAGGAAAGCTTCATTAATCTCTAACTATTCATTCTGCAAAATTCTTTTACGGTGCAAATTCCCAACCAGTCCCAAACATTACTTCCATGTCCAAAGGATGGGGGGGAATAGTTTTGGACACTCCCCAGTATGGAGAGCATGCAAGAGGAATAAGAGAATAAGCTAATGGACTCTTTACTTAATGTGATCAGAGTCGTTATTGACATGCTGCCAGGAAGATGCAAGACCATTAACTGGAGTCTCTACTCTCGCTAGTATTCCACAACACGACCGGCTCACGAGGGGCTGGGGGTGCCCTCCCTAAGGAGCCTGTGTCTGTCATGTTGATGATAAAGAATGTTGGGGCAAATTGGCTATAGAGTTAAAGGTATCACCACATGCTCAGAGACCCATTGCTCTCAACACTTTTGCTTTAATAATGCATTTTATTTGACTAGTCCATACGCATACATACAAAGTTCCTGTTATTTCACAATGTTATTTAATTTGTCGTTATGGTATTTTTGGAGGCTGCATGGCAGGCAAGTGGTTAGCACACAGGCCTCGCAGCTGGGAGACCTGAGTTCAATTCCACCCTCGGCCATCTCTGTGTGGAGTTTGCATGCTCCGGTTTCCTCCCACATTCCAAAAACATGCTAGGTTAATTGGCGACTTCAAATTGTCCATAGGTATGAATGTGAGTGTGAATGGTTGTTTGTCTATATGTGCCCTGTGATTGGCTGACGACCAGTCCGGGGTTTACCCTGCCTCTCGCCTGAAGACAGCTAGGATAGGCTCCAGCACCTATGCGACCTTCATGAGAATAAGCGGTAGAAAATGAATGAATGAATGTATTTTTGGATAATTGAAAGATGACTTTTGCCACATTTATAATATAAAAGCAAGTGTGCTCTTTTACTCCACCGTTATTATTACATAAATGTGTAATAAATTGCTTAAAATGCTCCCAAATTATCAACCCTGCCGTCTCCCTATTTTTAAATAGCCTCGCTGGGATTGCAGCCTGGCATGCAGCTTGGCCCATCCATCATTGGAGGGTGTAGGGAGGGATGGTTCTTACCACTGAGACTGCGCTGTAATTTACACCATGCTCCTGAACACATCTTCCCCTGTGGCCCGCAGGCTCAAATGGCCGAGAGAATGTTATTGTTTATGTGCGCACGCGAGCATGTGGCTACGACAGGAAGTGGTCCTGCACATCGCCGGGTCTGTCCACTGTCATGTCCTTTGGTACTGTGATTACTCACTGTGAAAATAAGCAACGTTGCCATTCTATTGTAACATATACAGCGAGAAATGCTCTGGACCATCAAAATGTACAGAATAAAGATTTGGACGCATGACAGCAGCAGGAGTCGCGTAACGTAACCCGTGAGTTAATTGTTATCAAAGCAGAAGGCGGTAGTGAGAATGGTTGGACGACGGGGGTCATTCGAGACCACAGAGCGCCTTCAGCAGATGTTTGATCCATCCGCCGCACATCTGGACCTCAACGCACTCAATCTATTTCACTCCACTTCTTTTTTTTTTTTTTTAGATTTTCATTGTTCCTCACGGTCCACTAAACTCAGTGTCGCCCCCATCTTCCCTCCTTTTCTCCTCACGGTCCACAAATATTCATCCATCATCGTTCATTTGAAGAAGAATTTGGACATATACGCTTTTTGCTTTGCACATGATTTCAACCGCCAAATGTCTGTTTTATCCTCTCGGCAAGTTTTTCAAGTGGGGGGGAGGGGCTAAGCCGTCATGCTTGGTTCAGTTTAAATGGTTTCCTCTGCTGGTATGATTCCTTTGGTCAAGTGTGAACGTAATAATCTGAACCCTCGCAAACAACAAGGAGTGGACACAGATCACTTGAGAGTTGGTACGGTTCGGGGCGCTTGAACTCTAATGCAGGGGTCTCAAACACGCGGCCCGCGGGCCAAATGTGGCACGCAGGACACTAGTTTGAGGCCCCCGCCTTGAAATGAAAGTTTAATGTTAGTGCGGCCTGCTCAAGTTTGATATGGATGCTGTATGGTATCATGTACCCAGAAAAAATTATTACGTTTAATTAATGTTCATGTTAAAGGTTAAATAACTGTTAATAGTTATCCTCCCTATCCGTGTGGAAGTGGTAAGTTTTTGGCTATTTAGGTTTAAAGGAAATAACTTGAAGGCTACCGTTTAGGTCGCTAGCTCTCTAGTTTGCGAGTTAGCATGTGTCTGAAGACCCTGCAGTTGCGCAATATGTTGTAAATAAAAAGAGTATAAATGTGACTATAGTCGTGTTTTGTCATGTCTACAGGGCTCTAATAATGCTTTGTTCATTTTAATCTGAAAAAAATCATTTGTCTACCCACCAACTATATGTGGTTTCTTAAGTTTTTATTATTTGCGGTTGTATTATTATTATATTTATTTATTTATTACTGATTGATTGATTTTCTTTATTCTTGATTTTTTAAATTTATTTTTCATCTTATTTTGTGTAGAAAAATAAAAAGTAAGATATTTGAGAACAGTGGAATGTTTTATCAGAGCTTTTCTTGTAGAAAACTGGAACCAAAGCGAAGTTTTTTTTAAATTTTTTTGTTTTTAATAAATGTGTTTTGTTTATTTTTGGAAAACCTGATGCGGCCCAGTCTCACCCGAGCTCCAGTGGCCCCCAAGTAAATTGAGTTTGAGACCCCTGCTCTAATGTGAACGCTACAAGGAGTAAAGTCATGTACCCGTGTTAAAATGCGTTGGAAGTGCCGTCTCTCTCTCTTCATTGTTCTCTTTTTTAATAGTTGCAAACAGTGACGGGTGTGTGCGAACGTGACGAGAGGACCGTCCACTCCCTCTGCACAATTTCCTTCAATAAACGTCAACTCGTTGACCTGGCGGCAGCTCGCCGGTGGGCTCGGGGTGGCTTCTGTCAGCGGGCCAGCCAGCCGGGCCACACAATGTCTGTGCCTGGCCTCTGTGACACGGGGGTGGTGGTGGGAAGTTGAGCGAATGGCTGCTCTTGTTTGTTCAGAGAGGGGCCTCGGAGCCACCTGGAGGCTCGCTTCCAAGATCAGCACAGCAGAACACGACCTTGTATGAGTGTTTGACAGTTTCTAACAATGGAGTTTGTGTTCAAGTTGTCTTGAAAGGGCAGCTCTGGCTTGTCGTCTTATGCCATCGTTCGGTCACTGTTGTTCTGTTTGACTTACCTTCTGAAACTACTGTGCAGTCATTGGGCAGCCTACATATCAGGCTTCACTACACATCTTAAGGCTAGGCCGGATACTGGGCAACACCCTTCCAGTGGCCTCGTATTTAAACTGGATTAAAAATAACACAATATGAGGCCTTTAAGTCATACGTATACCGTATTTTTCGGACGATAGGTCACAGTTTTTTTCATAGGTTGGCTGTTCCTGCGACTTATACTCCAGAGCGACTTATAAATGAAAAATCTGTTTATGTTACATAAACACTGGACACCTTTATTATTATTATTATTATTATTACTATTATTTTTGTTTATTATTATTATATTATTTATTTATTAATATTATTTTGTTTTATTTTTGAGTGGCTGAATAACCATTGTGTTAGCATATCTAACACTTATTCAGCCTGTTCTTTATTCTTTTATTGTTAGATCTTGAGGCTGCACGGTGAACAAGTGGTTAGCTCGCAGACCTGCTAGGAGCTGCTACAGCTAGGAGACCAGGGTTCAATTCCACCCTCGGCGATCTCTGGGTACTTCGGTTTCCTCCCACATTCTAAAAACATGCTAGGTTAATTGGCGACTCCAAATTGTCTATAGGTATGAATGTGAGTGTGAATGGTTGTTTGTCTATACGTATGTGCCCTGTGATTGGCTGGCCACCAGTCCAGGGTGTCCCCAGCCTCTCGCACAAAGAGGCTGGGATAGGCTCCAGCACCCCCCGCGACCCTCGTGAGGAGAAGCAGTAGAAAATGAATGAATGTTAGAACTTGACTTCCAAGAGGACGTTTGTAAAATAAATTACCTGTAAAAAAATGCGACTTATACTCCAGTACGACTTGTATGTTTTGTTTTGCCCAAGGTCTTATGTATGCATTTTTGACTTTGTGCGACTTATACTCCGGAGCGACTTATAATCCAGAAAATACGGTATAATGTGTTGTTTTGACATTGGTATTAAAGGCCATCAATGTAAAACAACCAAACCCCTCCCAAGTCAAAAACCAACACATGTTCACCTCACTGAGGATGCATTTGTGCCCGGAGACGACTCTCTTGGCACGTCCTGGGTTTGTGTAACGCTATCTCTGAGTGTTTGTGTCTGGCTGGCAGCGCTGTGCAGTGTATTGCTATTGATCTCTGTAACATTGCGGTCTTCAGGGTTCCTGTCAGCCATTGAAAGGAGAAGGGGGAGGGAGGATGTAAAGGAGCGGCATCCATTCCCCTGCATGCCCTTTTGTGTAGCACTACAAGCTAAACAGCCATCACAGAAACTCAATACAAGGCCGGCTGCAGACTAGCACCACTATAGCCTGACTACAACGTCCCGCGAGGCTTTGGAGTCAATTTAGCGTCGGTGTAGCATCTCACCTTGACGACCTGTTGCCAGCCTAATATGTCACACTAATACGTCTCCTCCGTATCATCTACAAGACCGGGAGAGCATCCCAGATGCAATAAGTATAGATTTGCTAATGTCTGCATCTTGTTAGAATAGGGGGGGTGATGGTAATCGCCTCTAACAGGGTGTCTGGCTGTGGCTTAGAGGTGCGATGGGGTGAGACTGGGGGCTTCTGGGAAATTTTGCGAAGGAAAAAGTGAAGAGATAACATTGGGTGGTTAGAGGAGTTAGTCTGCTTTTTGTCAATCGATGAAGCTGCAGGCGTACAGAGAGTTGTCCTGGTTAAAGGTCTTAAAGGCCTCATACCTGGTCTGTGGTAAATGCTACACGCTAAGTAACTGATTTGTGTTCTTACGTTATAGCTCCGTGTCAAACTCAACGCCTGACACCAGGAGGAGGAAAGGGGAGGCGACGGCTCTCGGGAAACAAAGACGTAGGAGTGTGAAGGTGAGTGTGCGGTTAAATGCGGGTCGTAATTAAGGATACAAGGGAAACTACACACACCTACACACCTGAGGTTGTACAATTTGGAACATTTCATTGAAAATACCGTATTTTCTGGACTATAAGTCGCTCCGGAGTATAAGTTCAAGAAGGCCAAAAATTAATAATGAGGTAGAAAAAAAGATACATAAGTCGCACTGGAGTATAAGTTACATTTTTTGCGGGTAATTTATTTTACAAACTACTTGACCAAAGTTCTAACAATAATAAAATAATCTGAATAGGTGTAAGATATGCTAACACAATGGTTATTCAGCTACACAAAAAATAAACATAAACAGAAAATGTGTCCAGTGTTTATGTAACATAAACATTTTTTTCATTTATAAGTCGCTCTGGAGTATAAGTTGCAGGAAACAGCCAACCTATGAAAAAAAGTGCGACTTATAGTCCGGACAATACGGTAGTTGGGGTGCTCCCCCACAGCAGTGCATATTTACGTATCGTGACCAGTTTTCAATCACCTTCACATTTATCACACAAGTGCATTTTTATGATTAATGAAGTAAATATTAACAGTAGTTAACTTCTTTTTACACTTGCACGGCAGTTAATATGGGAAACATTTCAATCCACTTCACAAAATGTAAACTTTTTCATATTTTTTCAATGCTTTTATTGATTGTATGTATATTAACGGTGAGTAATGTCTCTTGTATGAACCTTATGAACGCATGAAGTTTATTCATGTCAATAATTGACATTGGAACCAACTATCCCTATTGTTATTATTTCCCACGGCGGAGTAATAATAATAATATTAACAATAATATGAGTATTTCTTATTTTACTATGTGTTGAGGTGCATGCTTCTTGTATCACAAGTTTGTAGTGTAGCCAACAAAGACCATGGTGTCTTATGAACATGCAAAGGCCATGCTTGCCACTGGCCATCCCTGCAGGCAGACGTGTTGGAGTATGTGTGTGTTACAGAAAGAAGGCCAGCATGCACCTTTTCAGTGCTGCTTTGATGTGTGTGTGTGTGTGTGTGTGTGTGTGTGAGTGAGAGAGAGGTGAGTGAAACAGCAGAGGGACTGTGTAATCCTCTGACATGCCTGTGGAAAAATACAAGGATCCCTCTGACAGTGGCTCAACTACAGGCCCCGGCGGCCAGTTTGCGCGTCCACAGGTCCACGCGGCACACACACACACACACACATAAACACACTGCATCGTTGCCACCTAGCTAAAATTTATATTCCTATATTTCCATAAAAAAACATAACCTAGCCAAAATGACTAACACTTGTAGTCACTAACACAAGTGTAAAAAGAAGCTAACCTCATAGTTTGGAGTGGAATGGAATGGCCTTTGTCATTATACAAGATGTACAACGAGATTGGAGAGCTTCTCCTTTCAGTGCAGTAGTCAAGTAAAAAAAAAAAAAAAGTATATAAAAGTAGAGTAAAAAAGACAATTTAACAAGCTATATACAAGATATCCAAAATATACACATAGTATTGCACAGGAGCATATGCAGGAGCAGACATATTGCAGATATATTAATTTTAGTGCAATGATAAATGTTTAATTAACTTAGTTTACATTAACTTTAGTCACAGTGACAAAATGTGAAGATTGTTCTACTTGTACATAAACCGCCTCAATGATGAGCTTTCTTGATTGGTATACAAGTGTAAAAAGAAGTTAACCACTGCTATAATAATACACAAAAACAATAAAGCGGATCTTAACTTTAGTGACAAGATAATGCAGTGTTGATTTAAATGTGTCTCAGTTATTAGCGTTCATAACTGTCACTCAAGTGTAAAAAGAAGTGTGAAACCCCACTGCTGATTTACTGCTGAGGTTCCGCTGTACCTTTTCTGTATTTTACATAATTGCACCTTATATTTCATTTCCATGTCAAAGCGGGTCTGGTGATGATTACCTTCTTGGCAGCATTAGCCACCCACCGCCATATGTTTTGCGAGGCCGCAACACAAACATCTAGATGGATAATGAAAGTGACATTAAGTCTATGGAATTGTTGACTCACACAACAATAGTAGAATAGTAGACATTTCACCTTCTTATTGTCTAATCACCCATCTGACTGCCTCTATAGTCGGCCCCTCTTAACCCTGAGATACTTGCTAATGGCTCTCACAATGGAATTATTTACTAGCCGTGGCGGGGGGGGGGCAAATGGGTCAAATCGTGTGTGTGTGTGTGTGTGTGTATGTGTGCAGTAGTGGCAGTGAATGAAAGAAGGGAGTGATGGACTCATTGAAGCACGTAGCGAGTGACTAGAAAAAGAGTGAGTGGCGCCTTGCTAAAGTGAAAAGTCATGCCACAGTGCAGAGGGGCCCCCGGCTTGTGTCCTCCGGGACAAGGGACTACATCCACGCTGGCACTCAAGTGCTCTTAAATACTCTCTCTTATGTTCGCCATCAACCAACTGATCCTCCACACCCCCCCACCCCTACTTCCCACTGCCTGGCTGTTTGCCTCCCTGCCTGGTTGCTTGCACCCATCTGCAGCCACCCGCTACCCCGAGTCCCCGGTCGTTCCCTCCTTGGTACGGTCCAGGTACAAATGGCAATTTGCTGTACAACTCCAACAACATGTTTGTGTCTGCAAGGCCTTGTTCCAGACAGCATGTAATATATATATATATATATATATATTATTTTTTTTCCCTTTATATACTGGATATATATATATATGTTCTTTATATACTGTATATATATATATATATATATATGTTTCTTTATATACTGGATATATATATACATATTTAAAAGAAAAAAATACATAAGAAGGTGCAAAAAAAGGAAAAAAAATACATATATGTAAAATATATATATATATATATTTGGCATGTTCCCATGATGTTTTGTTAGGCAATTATAAATACTTATACTTAAAAAATTACAATGCAAAAATTACAAAAATAACAATATACAATACAATAAATGTAAAAAAATAAAAAATAACAGAAAAATGTGCTCAGCATATCACTTGCACCTTTTGCTTTGCTTTTTGTCCTTTTTTACGACATTTATTCCAAAACAAAGGGACACACTCAGCAAGAAAGAAACTCTAAATATCCAATGCAATCAGTACTTTTTTTTTTTTTGCCTTTTATTATTAGCGGTGGTTAACTTCTTTTTACACTTGCATGCCAGTTCAGAATCCCACAAATTAAAATCAGTTAGACATTTATCAGTAATGTTGACTAATTTCCTACTTTCTGTAATATTAAATGAACAACTTATTTTTTTTTGGATGGCTGTCATTGTTCACAACCTGAATCACCGGTGAATAAAGTGCAAAATTTGATTTTAAAAAATCTGATGCCGCACATTGCCGCACATTTCACCGCATTTACGCGTTTCTAAAATATGATCTATTTATGCTGAATGAGATGTGTTTTGCCTATTTTCATTTTTAAAAATGCATTTTTGACCAATAATCTGCAAATTTGCAGTGCTGTGAATGCTTAACAGAGACTTGGGGCAGCAAAAAAAAAGTCATACAACTGCAGGATTCACAGCTCAAACTAACTGTAGTATTGGTTTGATTGGCAGGAGTTTTACGTCACCCGTATGCTTTCAGCTCAGCACATGTGGAACCCCGCTTAGAAATAATCACACCTGGTAGCATCACGAACAGATTGATGATATTTTATAATATATTTAGAATCTGTTTGTCAATTACCAGGTCTGCTCTGTGACTTGTTATTTAAAATTACTTAAAATATGAAGGAATGTACATGAAGCTTTGAAAACAACAAAAATGTGTGTAAAATCCAAGATCACGCCTTTTTTTTTTTTAACAGCAAGGTGTCACCTGCTGGGGCTTTTAACCCCGCACTTGCCAGCTCGCTTGTTGCAGAGATGAAACACAACGGCAGACTATTCATTCTTTTGCCTCGGGCGATTCGGCAGCCTTTCTGCCAGCATTGCCAACTATGTGTGTGTGTTTGTACAGAGGTGCTTGCATTGTAGACATACCCCCCTCCCCTCCCCGCCCCCGCCTCTAATTAGCACCGAGGAGTCCTGGGGGCAATCAAGAGGTGAGGTTAATGAGAAGGGGGGAGTGAACGCTACCCTACGTCCTTCCCTTATCACGCTGCTGTCACCCTGAAGGGTTCTCAGTCTCAGCACCCTGATGTTTGTGACACATCACACACCTGCTTTTTTTTTTTTATGATATCATCACCCCCACCCCACATTGCAAGACCCACACAAGCATCATTCTTCACCGGTGAGGCCTTTAAATGATTGTTATTGGAATAGTATGTGTATGTGTGCTTCTGCAACACATGCTTCGCACATGGCTGGACTGCAGGATGAAGCGGACAGCTCTTGTTTGTCATGTTCCCATGATGTTATGTCTTCATCCAGTCCTATTTTGCATCTGTGCGCCACAAAGCTGTACATACACAGGAAATGTTTTTTTTCTTCCTTTTGGAGTAATTGATAGATTAGAGTCATACTCCTCCATCTGCAGCCGCTGCGTGTGCCAGCAAATTTTCAGAGGATCTTATTATTAGTAGCAGATTGCCTTGCACACTTTTACGGTGTTATGTCCAGTGTTGGGAGGAACGGTGTAAATAATAAAAATAAATCTTCCGTTAAGTGTCATCTAATTCATTACAATTTCAAACGTTGCAGTGAAATGTGGCATGTCATTATAAACTGATATCTATATGGTCTATGTTCTCTACGACGACACAGGAAGCTAAATAGCTCATCAACAAGAGTTGGAGTTTGTCGTGAAAACAGTGCCCCCTAGCAGTTTGGGAGTGAACTGCAAGTCATACAAAGCTAAATCCCAAGTAACTGAAATTACGTTTTTAAAGTAACTTGCTGAAACTGTGCATGTACAGTATCATAAACAGTTTGAGACTGCCTGGTGGGCTACAATTATGAATATTAAAGGTAACATTTGAATGAAGTGCTAGCATTATATCCCGCCTCTTCCTGCTGTGAGTACATAAAACCGTCACATGCACTAATTAAAAAAAAAAACATTGATATTTCAACATAATCTCTTTACATTTTGCCCTTTTTCTCCATTGTTTATAAATTTAATATAATTTTTCCATTATGCCCCGGCCCAATAAAATCAAACTGGGGACCTCAAATGTCACCCAGGCCTCACTTTGGACACCCTCCACACTGTCTCCATCCGCGCATGTAAACACACACACACACCAATGGATGACGGAGAGAAAATAAGTGAGGAGGTCGGACTTTTTTTTGTTAGCAAAGTTTTTATGATGCAAATGTATGACTCTTTTGAACGCATATTGTTCCTGGGACAAAGTGTGTGTTTTGGGGGTGGGGGAGGGGAATCCCAGGTTGAGAGCATTTCAGAAGCCCTGCTTTAAATGTCAATTGTCAATCAATGTCAACATACAGTATTCTATAAAATGTATAACTACACTAAAGCTATCCCAACTTAGCATATTGACCAACACTGGCTTAGTCCAAAAAGTAGCCTCTGCATCCGTTCATATGTGGTCAGCAGTGGAAAACGTTGAGTCAATATTTGATAAATGAATAAAAGCTGCCTCTGGAGCGTAAAAATCGTGGTCCCTCCGCCACTTTCTTCTCCGATGTTCCGTTGCGTCCATGTCCAGGTGTCCTCTCAATCTGTCAAGTTTCCCTCTCTAATCTTTTGCGATACGTAGTAACCCTCTCCGGCGTTCCCCTGGCCTCTGTCTCCGTGCACTCACTCACGGTCGTGATTTGCGACGGCGGCCACATGAAACGCACCACCCCTTCGCCTATAGCGATTAAAGAATAACTATGAAAGTCAAGACAGATACATCTGGCCTGGATGCGCAGACGTCAGGTTTCCAAGTACGTGTCTGGGGAGGAGACGTGCTGGGGGACGGGGAGGGTCGGCGTCGGCTTGGAAGCGGTAGAAACGGATGTCACATCGGGGATTTATACCCGTGCAGTTCAGGGAGCAGCGGCCGTAAATTGACAAGCGATGCTTGTGAGCAGCATTAGCCGTCTGTTTCCCTTTGTCTAATCTTCTATCTTCGCTCATCTTTTCTTCTTCTTTGTTATGTCTTACATCTGTGCTCGCCCCAAGCGCTATTGTTAACGGCTGACAGATACAAAAACAAGCCAGAGGTCTGAGGAGGAGAAGGAAGGAGGAGGAGGCAGCTCGGCACAGGGAGGAAATTATTTGGGTGTTTTTTTGCTACACTGTGACACTTTTGCAGTAAATAGTCTTCATCTCGCAATAAAAGCGCATTGTGTTATGTTTGGATGATTGAAGCTTAAAGCCTGGAAAAACAATATGTCAGCGAGGAGCATGTGATCGAATCAGTCTACTGTATAAATGTCGCTAATGGGAGCACTCCTCTCAATAATGCACGACCAGCTTCATTCCCGTCACATCATGTTTGGAGCGACGGCCACAAGAGCCACTTGCGCCCATTATACAGTAGGTGGCTGCAACACACACACACACACACACACACACACAGGGAGGAAGGGCTAAAAGTGTCTTGAGCCCATGGGAGTGTGATATAACGCTGTCCATTTGCAACAATTCAAGCATGACAGTGTGTTAGTCACAAATAATACGTTATTTTAAAAATACTTTGTTTCTTAGGTCACATGACTTCACACAACATTCTTAACAGACGTCCACAAACCTTTGTGGAAGCTGGCGGGTTGTGGATAAGGAAAAACTCATGATATTTCAGTGCCGATCTGACACCGGGATTATTATTATCACCCTTTCTACATTTTATTTCACATTAGCAAGAGATTATGAATCTAAATCGGGAGGTTCCCTACAGCCGTAGCTGTTCATGGCAATGTTTCTAGACCTGACACTGATTAGAGACTCTGACGGTTATTTGCTTCTTCACCTCCACTGACTACATTTTGGCCTTAATTGAAATTAAAAAATGACTGCACGGCGGACGAGTGGCCACACAGCTCGGAGACCCGAGTTCGATTCCACCCTCGGCCGTCTCTGTGTGGAGTGCATGTTCTCCCCGTGCATGCGTGGGTTTTCTCCGGGTACTCCGGTTTCCTCCCACATTCCAAAAACATGCTAGGTTAATTGGCGACTCCAAATTGTCCATAGGTATGAATGTGAGTGTGAATGGTTGTTTGTCTATATGTGCCCTGTGATTGGCTGGCCACCAGTCCAGGGTGTACCCCGCCTCTTGCCCGAAGACAGCTGGGATAGGCTCCAGCACCCCTTGCGACCCTTTTGCGGATAAGCGGTAGAAAATGAATGTTTCATCAGTCCCTCTTGCAGCCGAGTGGTTAGCGCACAGGCCTCACAGTTAGGAGACCCGAGTTTGATTCCACCCTTGGCCATCTCTGTGTGGAGTTTGCATGTTCTCCCCGTGCATATGTGGGTTTTCTCCGGGCACTCCGGTTTCCTCCCACATTCCAAAAACATGCTAGGTTAATTGGCGACTCCAAATTGCAAGCAGACCCAGTCATGGGATAGGCTCCAGCATGCCGACAACCCTAGTGAGGATAAGCGGTATAGAAAATGATGGATGGATGTAATAAAAACCATGCTAATCGCTTGGCGGAATTGGTCCATTTTGGCGGAAATTGTACTAAAAATGTATTGAGGAGTATTTCTAGAGCCAGCATTTATGGTAAAACGTTTTCCCATGTCGCCGTTCTACCAGAATAGAGTCAACCGAGTGTTAGTCAATGAAATTTTAATACTTGAAAGTCACTTATCCCGCCATGTTGTGTGAATCGCATAGTCTGATGTGTGAAATGTTCTATTTGTTGCACCTTAACTTTTGGTGTTAATCATCATGGCTCACAACAACACAGTTGGAATCCTCCCACCTTGGCGGAGGCCTTCAGAGTCCTTTTCTAGTGGCTGACAATCCACCTCCAATCTTGCACAGAAGTGACATGTTGTACAACCTCTGTTGCCGGTGAATTCATTGTTGCTGACACATCCGTGCGAACCCTCCTCTCCTCCCCTAAGCAAGTGAAAGCGCATCAAAGCAGCTCCAATGACTCTAACTCATACTCATACGACGCCGCCGCAGAAGAATCTGCAAAGAAAACAGCGTCGGCGCACAATCCCGAGACGCTCGCACACCACCGTGAGTGAAACACCTGTTTCGACTTAAGAGAGTCAGCGCCCGGTAGTAGCGAGATTAGCGAAACATGCCCATAAAGGGAGAAGAAAGGTGGCTGGGCCTTCACTCTGATAACAATACAAAAAAAACCCTACCATGACTCAATCCTGCGTTGATTTCAAAAGAAGTGGCGGGAGCACTGTGGAATTCATCGCCGGTCAATGCCAGAGAACAAGCAGGGACTATTTTTAGCTAACAAATCATGTCTTAAAAAACGGACTTGTGTAAATATGTCAAATGGAGTCATCCAAGTGTTAATTTTGGCATTTACTTTAAACCACTTCCAAGCCTTTTCTTGATTAGATTCTTCAATAATGTTGCTTTACTCTACTCAGTTTGGTTCTGGGATGGTTTTTCCCTTAAAGGTTCCATATTGTCATATTATGTGCCAGAGGTCCCACAATAGTGTATTGAAAGTGCTTTTAGTTGACCCCTGACTGGAAATGGGTGGTTTTATGTGTCTGTAGCTTTAATGCTAATGAGCTGTGTTTGTCCACGCCCTCCTCTCAACAGAGAGTGTGTCTATGAGAAGAGCTAATGTGTACTTTTTACATACAGGCTTTCTAAATATTGTTTTTACCATGACCTAACGTCACTACATATGATTTTTCCATCAATATTTTTGGACTAAGAGGCCATAGTCAACCACAAAACAGCAATCATTTAATTAATTACCGTATTTTCCGGACTATAAGTCACACTTTTTTTCATAGGTTGGCTGTTCCTGCAACTTATACTCCAGAGCGACTTATAAATGAAAAAACTGTTTATGTTACATAAACACTGGACACCTTTTCTGTTCATGTTTATTTTTTTGTTTAGCTGAATAACCATTGTGTTAGCATATCTTACACCTATTCACCCTGTTCTATATTCTTTTATTATTGTTAGAACTTGCCTTCCAAGAGGACGTAATGTCTGTTTTGGGCAAGTAGTTTGTAAAATAAATTTCTGTGCGACTTATGTATGTTCAACCAAAAATTTAGCATTTTTGGCCTTGTGCGACTTATACTCCGGAGTGACTTATAGTCCAGAAAATACGGTAATTATAAAACTGCAATAACACGAGGGAGCGATGTTCCAACGATGTTATAGATACCATAAATCACATCTGACAACATAACATTAAGGACTGGGAGAGATGTTAGCAACACTAGCTAGCTAGCTATGTGAGTTCCAGTGCAACAACATGCTAGGTTAGCCTATTTACGATCAAATTCTCACATCTGGAGCTGACTGACAGGTAATTGGTAGGGTTTATTATGTGTATTATGTGTAGAGACACCTCTATTTGTTTTGTTTTGCTTTGTTTTTCCTACAAAGTGAAGCGGCAGGTTTATCTGGTGGAGGGCAGGTACCAGGGGGTCCATGAGGTTTTTCCTTCATGGTGTCATGAAAAGACGCAGCTTCTAAAGCAACCATGTGAGTTTCCCACATTTGGTGCTCATAAATAGGCTCAAAGGACACATATTACTGTTCAATTTGAGACCGCTACAGGGTACACTATTGTAATTCTTGACTGTGATAGTTACAATAGCGGTTTTACTCTACGTCAACCATATGCTATCAGCTAAGCTAGAAGTACAGTAACTAGTCCCATTTAGCGGAAACAATTTCAGCTCACTCAGCAGACAAAACGTGTCATTTAGATCTTTTTAATTGTGTCAAAAGAGCACCTAACACCACCGGAATCAGGCGGCAAATCCCTGAGACGCGCTCACACTTGGGCATCTGTCAGTGGAAGCCAGAGAAAGCTCTCTCCTTAAGGGGGAACCTGCGGAGACTTGATCTGAGGGGTAATTAGCATTGTAAGCTCGGCAAAGTGGGGGGGAAATGCTTAGCACCGTGTCACCTCCGCGGGCTGGATTTTTGTCAGGGCTCCGCCTGCAGGCACGGCCCGTTGCTCTCCGTGTGCTTGGAAAAAAAAAAAAAAAAAGACCGCTTCTGGCAAAGTCGTTGTCAACTTGTCAGTGGCGTTAGCACATTGTTTTCTGGTGACTTGTGATGACATTGTCAGATGGTTACGCTGGCTGGTGGCAAACTTCTTGTCAGGAAGTCAGAGAGGATTTTAACACCTCCGTGATAGAGTCGGCGACCCGCAAATCGGCGAGCTGCTGATCCAGGAACTCTGCCCTACAACTGGCATTACATAAACACAACACACACACACACACACATGTTGCCACGCGACTGCGGTCTCTCTGTGTAATAGCCGGGTGCCTCTTGGGGCCTTTGTGCTGAGCGCTCCTCATGCTCTTATCTGTGTTTATGTGCAGGCCAGATCCTCACGATGAACTCTGTGTGTGTGTGTGTGTGTGTGTGTGTGTGTGTTTGAGTGCATGCTCAGGATGTGATGAGGCTGTGCCTAGCACCAAATCACCGGTTGGCTCCTTGTACTTTAGATCCTGAAGATATGTTTTGGAAATGTGTCCATCAGAAAGCACACACACAGAATAGACGAAAATGGTGCCCAATAGCCCCCCCCCCCCCCCCCCCCCCCCCACCCGTCCTACCCCTAATAAATATTTCACTGTCAAATTCTGTATCTCCAATTTTTATTATTTCAGTTTTATATTTGTGTTTAATAAAAACCTGAAATATATAACTGAAATAAAAATTGGAGATACAGAATTTGACAGTATTATTATTATTATTGCAGTTTTATATTTGTGTTTAATAAAAACCTGAAATATAAAACTGAAATAAAAAATGGAGATACAGAATTTGACAGTGCCTATTTGCCTGTTGACAGATGAGTTTTTTTTACTTTTTATTTTTATTTTGAATATAATGTATCTGACAATAATGATAAATAAAATCACATAAAATAATAAATAAATAAAAAAAATATTAGAAATATTAAAAAATAATAACAATATTTTTTATTATTTCAGTTTTATTAAACACAAATAGAAAACTGACATAATAAAAATTGGAGCTACAGAATTTGACAGTGATTTTTACGTATTTTATTTTATTTATTATTTTTTATTTATTCATTATTTTATGTGATTTTATTTATCATTATAGTCAGTATGATACACTATATTCAAAATAAAAATAAAAAGTAAAAAAAAAATCATCTCCCAATGTTAAGAAAAGTGGAAAATCCAAAAAAATGAAAATATCACAGTTTTGAAATGTTTTTCTGCATGATTCAAAATGTGATTTGTGTAACTGTAAAAATGATCAAAATTGACCAAAAATATGCTTTTTATTCTATTTACTTATAGTCATTTTATTTGCATTATATTAGTAGTAGTATTATTATGATTAATGATTAATGGGTCGCAATTACATAATAAGGCATGTATGTTTCCTTGCCAAATAACCATAAATATAAATACAAAAGTATGTAGATGATATATAAAATATGAAAAAAACATCACATCCAATCTGTACACAATGGTGGAAGCCGCTGGCAGACTGAGAAGGGATGTTACATTTTTGGTGATCCGGCATCATATCCTGCATGTGTGTGTCTGTGGCGCTCAGCCCACAGACGGCAGCGTGCCAGTGACAGCTCGCCTTGCCCGGTGGTCTGCGCATTTAGCCATTTAATAAGACAGTCATTAAGAAGACCCAGAAAAGCGCATTGCTCTGAGCTAGTCCGGACATTTCTCCCCACATTTTTTTATTTTTTGTCCTTTTTTTTTTTTAGCTGCTGGCAGCATCCACTAACTGCATGTGTGGACTCAGGTACCCATTTATTCATTTATTACCACTATTAGCCCGTGTTTCTTCCCCTTCTCCCCCAACTCTACCTCTGTGAAATAACACTAATAAACAATCAGGGTAGCGCCACGCTGAGATGCCCGTAATGGGCTCCTAATTAGCCACTCCAAACACAGAGAGCGGCTGCTTCACGCCTGCTTTTTTTCTGCACTCATCTGCACAAAGCTGGATGAATTGATTCCATTTGCACGCCACTTAATGCACTGATTGTTTATTGGCATGGCTGCAGATGAAAAACCAAACAAAACAAATAAAAAGAAAGAAACTGTCTTTAACCTTTAAGCTAGGAATGCTGATATTATCAATGTTTTTGATGCCTTGTGGACATTTTGGATGCATTATGTTTCAAGGGCATTTCATGCTAGACCTGCTATGAACATTCATTCAACTGCTCATTTTTATTTACAATCACTCAATTTCTCTGACTATGCATTATTTTGAGAGATTCTTTGATTACTTGCAAGAGGCAAGATTGCATTGATTACATTGCATGTGTGTTTCAATGATTGTGTGCATGCTATTGTGCCCACTTCTTCCAGTCGCAACAAAGTAAAGGAAGTGTGCCGTGTTTGTCTCACACTATAGCCGGATGTTCCGTCAGCTGGGATAGGCTTCATCGTTCTTGCATCCATACTACACAACAGCACTCGTGGATCTTAAAATACACAGAAAGGACAGTGGGCAGGTGTCTGATCCCAGAGGGGTCATTCTCACTATTTAACACAAGCGCCTGTTGAACTTCTGCTGGTGACACCACAGCAACGAGGGACACCAAACGTAGTATAAATGTGTGTGAGGTCCTCGTATATACGTGTGTGTGTGTGTGTGTGTCATGCTTTTCCACCTGGCTCACTTCCTCGGCTCTCTGCCTTTTTACGAGCAAGAGCTTCTCCAGCCTCTCACCTTGGGACACGCTGGAGTGCCTAAATGTTTCCACTTGCGGGGCGGGGGGAAGTGACACATATTCGCTCACACCACGGGACGCCTACCCGCTAGAATTTAACTGTGGCTCAAACGAGGAGGAGCAATGAATCAGCGATGCAGCATACGCATGGGCGGGCGAGTTTGTTGCATAGACTGTGGGATGTCACTTTGTTGGTGTATAGTACTTCAGAAATGGAGCTTGGATGTGAATTAGAGTAGTCAGTGTACAGTACAGTATTTGTGATTCAACACACAGCCATATGATCATGTCATCGAGTGCTGCTACCGGCAGGTGGGAACTACGGTTACATCCAGGAAGAAATCGTGCCACATGGTAGCATGATAACAAGCCCAATCACACCTCCAAGATAGTCCCACCAAGAACAGAATGCGACTCCCGAATCCAAACCCGCATTGTTAATTTCCTCTACACTCCCGAACAATTCCGTGCGACAATCAATACAGTGCCAGAACCCCTTTCTCCAGTGGATCGATGTCACCCTCCGTCATCATTAGTGTCGTTGACCTTGAAGTAAAATTCAATTTCCACCATCCTAAAAAGAGCCACCTTAGAATCCCTTCCTGGCAGGACAGGATATTATATGCTGAGAGACAAAAGCAAGGAATTCTGTTTGAGGAGGGTAATTATATCCGGGTGCTCTTTGAAAGGAACGTGGCGAGGTAAATAAAAGTTCCTGGATGGTTCCCGGTTTTCAATTAGGTTGTCTGTGAGGGACTCTCGCGGGACACTCCGTACCTGTTCACCGGAATTCTCTCAGGGCCCGGACATTCTGCTAGAAAGAGAATGTGCAGCGAGTGAACCACCAGAGTTCTCATTACTCTGTTCAGTGCGAGAAAGAGAGAGAGAGGGGGGGGGGTACACCTATCCCTCCCCCATTAATACAACTGGAAAATTCTTTTTAGCACGATCATAAGCGGAGGGACACCATGAGGTGGACTGTCAGATTCAAAGGGAATGTCAGAGTGGGGGTGTGGTAGTGTTTGGGGTGGGGTGGGGGGGGGTGCATGGGAAGCGATGCAATCAGCTCGGCGGATAAAGCTGTAGGATTGGCGACTATACTTTGAAGTCAGACATGGGGGGGGGGGTTTGAGTAAGATGGTGGCGTACATACATATACACTGACTGTGGTGGGGGTGGGGGGTGTCCCCCAGAGGAGCCCACCCGCCCCAGGAGATCCTAAGCATGCATGTTAAGCATATCAATTCATGTCAACTCCCGCTTTAGATTACATGTATTTGCTATACATTTTCACATCAAATATTCACCATCTTTAAATTTGACCAGGTGGGGATGGGGGGAGGCTAAAATATACATATTAGCATGTAACGCACACCATAAATGGAGCCCTCTAATTGCTTAAGTGTCTCCAGAGGAGTCATTTTGCTGCTTATTGTGTCTTAATAGTGTCTGATAACAACAAGGGGCAAAGATAGTACAGTATGGAGTATCTCACCTGATGAGAGACTAAGTACTACATTATTCAGGACAATGGACTCTGATGTCTTTGTCTGCGCTTCCTGTTGCCTTAGCCAGATACTGTATGATGCACGGTCCAAACATCCGACCTACACTTGGACTGTTTCAGTACTAACGTGAACATGAATAAATACGACAACTGTAGTCAGATAGATGATAACAGCTTTTGTGTTTTCTCGCCGCATTCCTGCACGGTTTTTGGCAGAGAGGACACAGAATCCAGCTCAAACAGGATTCCTCAGATCTGATCCAAGGCCGCGAAATGCTGCCTGATATTGTCCCGAAATCTTAGTTCTTTGTTTGGAGATTCTGAATTCATATGCAAGAGCAGCAGGGTTGAACTCAACCCGTGAAGGACATCAAAATGGTTGTGTTTGGAATTTGCGAGACACATTATATGCAAGAATATACAAATATATTCCTTGGATTTTTTTTTTTTTTTACATACCTATGTAAAAAAAAAAATTAAATAAATCCAAGGAATATATTGTTCATTTGTTCATATTGTTCATTAATATAAATGTATGAAGCCGCTCTTCCCTCAAATTAATGTTGTGTAAAGAACATATTATGCTTCTTCTACTGCACAGTTTGTGCAACATAAGACAAATACTGCAACATGCAACATATGTTACAAAAAACATATTTAAAAAATAATGACTACGATAACATAACAATATTCTCCAGGTTGGTCTTAATACAGTGCAAAGTAAGAACCCCAGTACTGTAGTTTGGAAGTGGCACATACTGTATCTATATGGCACAAACATCCATACACGGTTGTGTTCGAAACTTGCGAGACACATTATATGCCAGAATATACAAATATATTCCTTGGATTTTATTATTTTTATATATAATGTACCAATATTGTCCATCAATATCAATGTATGAAGCATTTCTTCCCTCAAATTTATGTTGTGTAAAGAACATGTTATGCTTCTTGTACTGCACAGTTTGTTCAACATGAGACAAATACTGCAACATGCAACGTACGTTATAAAAAATGTAAAAATAATGACTACAATAACTTTGTAACAATATTCTCCGGCTATCAAGAAGTAACACAGGTTGGTCTTAATACAGTGCAGAGTAAGAACCCCAGTACTGTAGTTTGGAAGTGGCCCATACTGTATCTATATGGCACAAACATCCATACATGGTTGTGTTCGAAACTTGCAAGACACATTATATGCAAGAATATACAAATATCCATCAATATCAATGTAGGAAGCCGCTCTTCCCGCAACTTAATGTTGTGTAAAGAACATATTATACTTCTTGTACTGCAAGAGTTTGTGCAACATAAGACAAATACTGCAACATGCAACGTATGTTACAAAAAACAGCCATATTTAAAAATGACTATGATAACATTGTAACAATATTCTCCAGGTTGGTCTTAATACAGTGCAAAGTAAGAACCCCAGTATTGTAGTTTGGAAATGGCACATACTGTATCTAGTATATGGCACAAACATCCATACACGGTTGTGTTCGGAACTTGCGAGACACATTATATGCAAGAATATACAAATATATTCCTTGGATTTTAATTTGTCACTATGAAGAATTTTTTTTTATATATACTGTACCAATATTGTCCATCAATATCAATGTAGGAAGCCGCTGTTCCCTCAAATTAATATTGTGTAAAGAACATATTATGCTTCTTCTACTGGAGAGTTTGTGCAACATAAGACAAATACTCCAACATGCGTTATAAAATTTTTTAAAAACAATGACTACAATAACGTAACAATATTCTCCAGGTTGGTCTTAATACAGTGCAGAGTAAGAACCCCAGTATTGTAGTTTGGAAGTGGCACATACTGTATCGATATGGCACAAACATCCATATACTAACAACGTGCAAAGCATGTCATTTTTTATGTGGAAGATATATACAGTAACTTTATTTTTTTTTGCTTTTGTTAACATTATGAGTCCATTTTCAGAATTCCCCCTTATTTCTCAGCGAGGTCGCAGGAGCTCTTTTCTCCCGTCTTAATCCAAATTAGGATTGTTCAGGCTTTGGCCTTCTGGTTTTGAACCTTGCTAAATCTATGCTCCAATTCCTCCAAATCCAATATAAGGGGAATTATTCCCCTAAATTCCTGCATACTATGTAACCTGCTCATAACCTCGCTGCTCCAGCTTGAATTCATTTGGGGCTCAGATTCGGGATCGCAAGGCGAGGCCGCGAGGATTTGGCGTGTGGCGGCACTTTTGTGTAAGGAGCTGAGTGGCGGCTTTGCGAGCTGTGAGAAAAAAAAAAAGTGACCAGGAAGAGCCTCCGCCGCCTCACATTGCCGTGCCGACGCATCTGCAGTGGAGCGACGGCGGTTCCTCGATCAAAGAAGTTGACAATGACAATTTAATAGCAGCTGGGTAATGATGTGCTGCTTATCTCTAATCTGGAACCATCTTGTCTGAGGCTTACATGCACTGTAAGTCAGCGACTGACAATCGTGAGCACACAGGAGGATGTGTGGGAAGAATCACCTTGATTCATTGCGCCGGGACTCTTTTTGATGTGCTGATGGACCAGCCGAGCGGCCAGCAAAGCTTACAACGCCTTCCAGCCAAAACTGGAGCCTGACCTTCCCGCCCAAATCATAACCATATGAACGTAAGAATTTCCACCTTTAGAGAATGCTCCCTCTCTCTCTCTCATCCATCTCCCGGGGTGAGGCATTAAGCAGTGATAACAGAAAACAGGTTGTGAGGGGAAGGGGAGGTGATGGAGGACCAGAGTGACTAGAGAAGGTGTCCTAATAGGGATGACCTAAAATGGAAATGTAGCCTGGCGAAGAGGCAGCGCATATGACACGTTTAACTACAGGAGAAAACATACATTTTTAAATGACACATTTAGCCTGGATTTATACTGCAGGCCCGATTCTGACCTCCAGTTTTCTGGACTACCTTATTTTTGTGACAAGCGCTTCACGCTTGTTATGTTTGGGTGGGTTCAAACCGAGTCCTTACCTTTATGCCAGTGGTTTGGTTTACTTTACTTTACTATTACTTTACTTTTACTTTACTTTTACTTTACTTTTACTTTACTTTTACTTTACTTTTACTTTACTTTTACTTTACTTTTACTTTACTTTTACTTTACTTTTACTTTACTTTTACTTTACTTTTACTTTACTTTTACTTTACTTTTACTTTACTTTTACTTTACTTTTACTTTACTTTTACTTTACTTTTACTTTACTTTTACTTTACTTTTACTTTACTTTTACTTTACTTTTACTTTACTTTTACTTTACTTTTACTTTACTTTTACTTTACTTTTACTTTACTTTTACTTTACTTTTATATGTTTTTGTATGAAAACATCACTTTTCTCTAAATAAGTAATAACAGTATGTATTATGTATGTATGTGCTGATATCATCTCGATATTGGTATCAGCCGATATTGAAGGCTGCAATATCGAATTGGATCGGGACACCCCTACTGATAATAATAACATAATAATCACAATAATAATCAGCATAATAACACTACAGGTTATTGCTGGGGGCTAAAACTGAACTCTGACCCCTGACATTACTTCCTGTCCGCACATCCGGAAGACATTTGGTGTCTTAATTGGCTTATTTTATCTAATGATGTGTACTATATTGGGTAAAAGTAGTGTAGAGCTGACTATAGAGACTATTTAGAAGGTCCTAAGCTGGTTTTCTATGTCATAAGTGCAAAAATATTCCATTTATAAATATGGAATCCTACTAGTCACGGCTGGTTTTGCATGTTTGCCAAAAAAATCCAGTTTTCAGCAGAATATAGCGCCTTCTATTTCCTGTTATTATTATGATCATGCGGCGCGCATTTACACATCGAGTTCAACTGAGGATAACACGGGGGTAAGCGTCTCTCCGCTGCCCTTCACTTTTGGCGCCTCTTCTCGCTCTACATCCCTGCAGCCCCTCATCCTCGTCATCCCGCATGTCATTTCCACACCGACCCACCGCCAAGACGCACCAGATAGCCCCGACTCTGCATCTCCACGCAGGCCGCAGTCTGTCGCTGCTCACTCACAGATGGGATTGTCATCAACGTTCCCTCTCACTCCGTCTCCCACACTGTCTATTATGTCTTCCTCATCTTCATCCCTCAACTTGAGAGGGAGACGAGTGGAGCCAACATGTGGGCTCGAGCCCAGCCTGCTTTTTTTTTTTTTCCCTTTCCTGAGCGACATTCCCAGTAATGTTCTGTCCTTGTAGAACATTGGGCTGCCTCCGCTTTTTATGAGATGCGGTTTTCCTGACTCCACACAGCTTCCAGGAGACCCAGATGGAACCGCTAACAACTCCCAGCACCGCACACACACAAACAGTCTTAACCCTAATTGCACACACACCCGGAGGAATGCTTATTCAAACTATCCGCAGAATCACTCTCCTCTACCCTCGAACGCCATCCAACACGGGATATGTTTCACTGCCGCATGCCTCCACACGAGGGTGTCTGAGGGCACACTCATGCTAGGCCAATTGGACCGTGCCTGAACCCACTTCAAACCTAACGCACCCCATGTTTATCTCACCTCTCATACAGAAACTCAAAATGATCCTAAAGTTAAAACCCATGGAACGACATTTAATTTAATTTATGCAATTAAAAACCGTGGCCATCTTTCACAATAGAAATAATCACAACACCTCAAAAGAATCTTCAAAGTCAGGGAAATAGCATAATATTTTCACGCAACATCCCGTGGAATGTTTATTCATACTTCCCCCCCACAATCAAGCTCCACACAAGAGTGCCAACATACCATTCAAGTTATGAGTACAAATGTGTTTTTCATGTAGTAGCAACATGTACTGTACATACTTCGATACTTTGCATGACTTGAACCATTCAAAGAGGCCAAATTCATATACATATGCATCAGGAAACAGATCCAAACCAGATATGATCCAAGCTATTTCCCATAAGTCCACACTGCAAGTTGATATAATAGCTTATAAAGTACAACATATCAGTTCATGTCCTCTGAAAGAGTGTTTGTGTTCCAATATCCATGCAGAGCCTGTGTGAGTGTGACTGTAAACAGCAGGGACACAAAAGCCAATCATTTATTTTAATGGTTATTGACTCCCGCTGTAATTCCTCTCCTTCTCAAATCAAACTTGATAAGAAGGCGAGTCGTTAATGATATCGATCAATTTCTTCACTTTGAAGCAGCCTATTACAAAAGTGTACGCAGATTTAGTCACACTCTGTTGACTTTTTTGTCATGCTGCAGTGAAGCACATCTGGCTTTTTTTTTTGTTTTTTTTAATTCCTTCACTAAATTAGAAGCTAAAAGACCTCAGTGGCACGTTGGCACTATTAGTTAGCGGCAAAGAATAAGAGTTCATTGCAGCGCTGGTGGTAATAACCATTATGTTTTGTTGTCAGTGTGACACCTTCTGCCTCGTGTGTGTACTATTCACTGTGAGTGGGTGCCACTTTACGATAACAGTCAAATAAATTGGTTAGTAAACAATAAACGCGTGATTGTAGTAGTATGGCGATACATGTTGATCTTTGCATTAGATCAGGGGTCTCGAACACGCGGCATTTGGCCCGCAGGACACTAGTTTGAGGCCCCCGTCTTGATATGAAAGTTTAATGTTAGTGCGGCCCGCGCAAGTTTGATACGGATGCTATATGGTATCATGTACCCAGAAAAAATTATTACGTTTGATTAATGTTCATGTTAAAGGTTAAATAACTGTTAATAGTTAACCTCCCTATCCGTGTGGAAGTGGTAAGTTTTTTGGCTATTTAAGTTTAAAGAAAATAACTTGAAGGCTACCGTTTAGGTCGCTAGCTCTCTAATTTGCGAGTTGCGAGAGCAATATGTTGTAAATAAAAAGAGTATAAATGTGACTATAGTCGTGTTTTGTCATGTCTACAGGGCTCTAATAATGCTTTGTTCATTTTAATCTGAAAAAAATAATTTGTCTACCCACCAACTATATATGGTTTCTTAAGTTTTTATTATTTGCCGTTTTATTATTATTATTATTATATTTATTTATTACTTCTTTATTCTTAATTTGTTTATTTATTTTTCATCTTATTTTGTGCAGAAAAATAAAAATGAAGATATTTGAGAACAGCGGAATGTTTTATCAGAGCTTTTCTTGTAGAAAATTGGAACCAAAGCAAAGTTTATTCATTTTTCTGTTTTTAATAAATGCGTTTTTTTGGGTTTTTTTTTTGGAAAACCTGATGTGGCCCAGTCTCGCCCAGACCCTAGCTCCAGTCCCCCCCCCCCCCCCCCCCCAAGTAAATTGAGTTTGAGACCCCTGCATTAGATGGTGCCACTGTACCTAATATTGTGGCTGGGTGGTACCTTTAAGTGTGTGTTCTTAAGCAGACTGCAAGTGTTTTTATTCACAGAAGCCGTTTCCGTGCACACATAGAACCCCCCCAACCACCCCCCACCCCACCCAAAACTGGCCATGCTGTTCCACTTATACTCTTGGAATACTGCGCCATACTTGCATACAGATAAGCATGTGAACACAACACACACACACAGCCAGGAAACCACATGTTCACTCTCTCCTCACTAATTCATTCAGGAACACTTTGGGTTTCAGCACCAGAACCTTCAGCGCAATTATAGAGGAAGAAAGAAGGTTGCTGGCATGACATTTTTCCTCTATTTTTCTTTCTTTTTTTCATGCTTTCTCAAGCAGGGGAGGGCAGGACTTTTTTTGTCCGTGATGGAACCAGAGTGGCCCTTGATTGTCGCCTAAAATAAGTAAACGGCTGGCAATACACAATTTCTACACGAAAGCAACCACTTTCCAAAATGTCGGAAAATTGCTTTCGCTATCCACTGACCTGTAGTATGTAGCCCCTGACGTAGTCTCGCAGGGTCCAGCCGAGGCCGTGCAGGATGTGCAGCACCTCCTCCTGCTTGAGCACGGAGAAGAGGCGGTCCAGCAGGATCTTGAGTCGCACCGGCACCGCCTGGGTGCCGTACAGCATCAGGCTGCTGATATCGAACACCACGTTGGACTGCACGATCTCCACCTGGGTTGGGTGGTACAGGTGCTGGGTGCTGAGCTTGTCCAGAGCTGCACAAAAACAGATACATTTTATTCAATGATACCACAATCATGTACTGCGATGATATATATGGTATATAACTGGTATATGACCTGATGAAAATCAAATGGTAATGGTTTTATTTCATTTGAACATGCATCAGATTACAATTGCGTGCGTCCCATAATCAGATCACAGTTCCGCATGTCCAAAAGGAGTAGGAAGAAGCAAAGCTTATTAAATCCTACCCCTCCATCTGGTACTTTTACAATCAGTAACTGTTACATTTGTTCACTTCCTGCTTTCCTAATATAGTTTAAGGCTTTTTTTTTTCATTTTTAGTTTTTAAATTGTTTGTCCCATACTGAAGTACGAGGTGATATGAGCATCCAATGACATAATGTGTACCATAGTAAGTGTCAATATAGTGATATATATAGCACATCATGACTGGTTCAAGACTCTTCATCCTTGTAATAATAAGCAGTAATAATAATTTTATAATTTTTATTATAATTGTATAATCAGTAACTATTACATTTGTTCACTTCCTGCTTTCCTAAGATAATTTAAGTTTTTCTTTTAATTAATTGTTATTTTTATTTTTTATATTATTTTTTTAATTTTATTTTTTATATTTATATTTATTATTTTATATATTTTTTGTCAATATAGTGATATATATAGCACATCATGACTGGTTCAAGACTCTTCATCCTTGTAATAATAAGCAGTAATAATAATTTTATAATTTTAATTATAATTTTATAATCAGTAACTATTACATTTGTTCACTTCCTGCTTTCCTAATATATTTTAAGTTTTACTTTTAATTAATTATTTTTATTTATTTATTTATATTATTTTTTATTTTATTTTTTAGATTTATATTTATTATTTTATATATTTTTTGTCAGTATAGTGATATATATACTATATATAGCACATCATGACTGGTTCAAGACTCTTCATCCTTGTATTTCGTTTTAGTTTGTTTTACTTGTTTTTTTTTGTTTTATTGTTTTGTATTGTATTGTATTGTAAAATTGACCCACAACCCATTTTCCACATCTTTTTCCACTACTTTCGAACTTTGCTGCATTTCCAAACAGAGTGAAAAATGCACTCAAAACCTTGATATGTTGGCTCATTGCTCAAGCTCTCAGGTGACATAACGAAAGGATTAATGATGCATTCAGCACAATCTAGGAAATTGGAAACCTTCAACCAACTAGGAAAAATTAAAAAAAAAGAACATAGCTGATTTGTTCCGCTTTTTGCGTTATTTCAATAGTTGGATTACATGTAAAATGTCTCTTATCGTTTATTTGCATTAGGGTGGACAACAT
The DNA here is from genome assembly GCF_037039965.1 of Doryrhamphus excisus. Lineage (NCBI taxonomy): Eukaryota > Metazoa > Chordata > Actinopteri > Syngnathiformes > Syngnathidae > Doryrhamphus > Doryrhamphus excisus. The sequence goes on from NC_136365.1 coordinate 17,428,664, forward strand.
ACGTAAACCCAATCCACTGTCCACGGAACACCTCGTCCACTCTCCTGTCTCGCACCGCTCGGCCATCACCCTCTCTCTTCTGTCCCATACCCGTCAGGGTGACACCCGGTTGGGTATGTCTCTCATCCCGCCACACGGCCCCCTTCCTTCCTGCCGCTGCCCTCGGGCTTTTGGCTGACAAACGCAGCGTCGGCAAGGCAGACACGAAGGCAATAAAAAAAAATGAAGAAGTGCTTGTCAGAGTGGCTGCCAATCCTGACATAAAATGAAAAGTCAGGAGATGGACGCCTGACACTTCACAGGGAGAAATATTCACCAGAGTCCTGTGTTGATTCACCCAAGGGCCCGGGGTACGCTCTGCTGAGCCAAACAGGTGTTTTCTTTTATCCTTCCTTTTTTTTTTCCATCCCTCCTTATTCTCTTTGTACTTTCTGGACTCTTATTTTTATTACACCTGTGTGAAGAACTCCTAAGGTGTGGTCTCTGGCTTCCCACAGTGTCCTGCAGTCATCTTTGCTGGATTTAGTGCTATGGAGGGGAGGACTCTATAACGCACAACAGCCCTCAAATCGTATAATTTGTACAAAAGTGGAATAAATTAAAACAGATCATTTTGGCGGGAAGCACAAAGAAATAGGTGCATATTCTGGAAGATCTAGAATGTTTCTGTGCAGGTTATTGTGTGTAGCTGCTCTATAGGAGTCCACCACTCAATACAGACGGTTGAAAAATGAGCATAATAGGTCCCCTTTAAGAATTTGTATGCTTTTGTGAGCCATACAAATGAAAGAAATATGTCTAAAAAGTCTTTATTTAAGTCTTTATTAAGTATTTATGTGTATTATATGCAGTGGTTAACTTCTTTTTACAGTTGTATGACAGTAAACAATGCTAAAATGTTAATTAAAAGACGCCTGTACAGATAATACAAGTTTCTGATTCTAGATTGGTAATGGTTTAATTTCATTTGAACATGCATCAGATTACAATTGAATGCATCACGTAATCAGTTCACAGTTCCACATGTCCAAAAGGAGTAGGAAGAGGCAAAGCTTATTGAATTCTACCCCTGCATCTGGTACCTTTACAATTAGTAACTGTTACATTTGCTCACTTCCTGCCTTTCTGATTTATTTTTTATTTTTTATTTTTTATTTTTTATTTTTTATTTTTTATTTTTTATTTTTTATTTTTTATTTTTTATTTTTTATTTTTTATTTTTTATTTTTTATTTTTTATTTTTTATTTTTTATTTTTTATTTAAGCCTGTAAAGTCACAAATTGGTACCATGCTGCACATATTAGAAATTTACATTGTTTGCTGAGATTTTTTTTGTGTGATGACAACAATTTGTGACAAATCAGACAGAAGTCGGTTTGTCATTTTTGCAAGATAATGAAAAACGCAACCCAAAAATAGGTATTAAATCCCCATGTAATGAGAGCAAACACAAAACAAGAACAAAAGTACCCCAAAAACAGTACTTTGACAATGAAATTTGGTATCTTCACAATTAAAACAAAAAGTTCCTTACCGTGAGCTACCCAGCCGTGTTTGCAGTGGTCGCATGTGCGCAGGTGAATCTTGCCCGGCTGGAAGCACTCACATGTGCAGTTGACCAGTGTGCAGCGAATGGCCTGCAAGAACACAAAAACAGTTTTTTTTTTAGACATATACTCTATTCAGGGATTTATAAAGACAAAATATGTTCGTGCTTCCAAGTCAAAGTCTTGCAGAGCAGCAAATCCTCCAATGAGAAGGTTCACGTCCTGAATAGAAGATTTAAATCGAAACAAATGTATATTACAAATCATGTGCGTAAAAGTCTCAAAGCCAAAAACAACAAAATGTTTTGACGGAGGCGCACTTGTGCTGAAAGCTCTCAGCCATGAAGGGTTCGGTGTACAGCACAAGTTTGAGCATTCGCCCCTGTTGGTGCGCTAACAGCTCGTCAAGGTCATGCTACAAGTTGTGGAGTGGCCAAAAAACAAACAAAAAAAGAGTGTTTCGGAGCGGAGAAAACGTTTGATGATACACACGCAAATGAAAACATCTGTATCATCACAAGCAGCTGCAGGCTGTAAATTTGCCTCCCAACAGGACGATGGAGTGAAACGAGGAGTAAAGCGAGGGAAGACAAATGACAAACATTTGTCTTAATAAGCCGCTATCACCCTTTTGTTTATACTGTTTTCTGCGTGTGTACCATAAAGTACACACAATGTGCAACTGTGGCAAAAATATTATAATTATAACACAAGTACACTGGAATTTTTGTTTTTAATTCTAATATGTACACCGTATGGTAGATGCAAAGACAAGTACAACATGACACATGTTTGGATGACAATTTTCGAGACGAACAAACCTTCAGTTTAAATATACTCTGCTTCTTCCGACTCCTTTTCCAACATGATGAATTATAAACATGTGTACTAAACCAATGAACCATTAGCATGGTAGCCTTTCATCGGTCGAAGAACCATGTTTGTAACCACTTCACTTCAACCTCATTTATCACGACACTATAACGAAGAAGAACCATGTATGTAATGTTACCATTGAATCAGAAAGATCAGTCAGATACTGATAAGTCATTACTTTTTATGAATATCATATTTATTGATTGGGTTGGAAACTTAGTGAAGAAAAAGTTTTTCTAGGATTTCCAAGTATTTAATGAAAACTCTAAAAAGTATGAAATAGGAATCAAACATTTTTCGAAATAATAAATAATAATAACGGGATAAAAAGTATAATAATTTATTTCCAAGTGTGTTCATACCTTTACTGTTTTATTGCCTTTTGGTTATTTAAAAATTATATTCAATATTCTGATATTTTGGAAAATATTTTTGCTGTTTTTATTTATTTTTGACAGCTAAAAAAATACAATAAGTATTTTATTCTATTTATATTATATTTATTATTATATATTAATATATATATAATATTTATATATATTATATATTGTGTATTATATTTATTATATATATATTGTATTTATTTTATAAGTATTTTATGTGCAATACATGAAAAATACATTAAAGAATCCAATAATTTCCAATTCCAATTATCCAGTTTTTAAATATTATTATTATTATTATTATTATACATTTCTCATTTTGGGGGTTAAATGTTTTTTGGTTGGTTCCTTTCACTTTTAATTTCTTTATGGAATTGCATGTTGGTTGACCAGGTTGGTCCACAAGTTGCCCACCCCTACGTAGATTATGCTAGAAGTTACTAAGAAATGGTAGAAATCACCAGGAACATGTAAAAAAACCCCACATTATTAAGTTACTTCTTCATACAACTTTCCTTTTTCTACATTCTTGTTATCCAAATATCAATAGATTCTGAATATTTTTTCTGAATCCTGATATGAAGAAGACTTCTCATGCAGGCTTATCACAAACTTTATGACTTTACAGTCTCTCGTCTCAGTGGTGTGACAATCCTACGACTTGAAGGGTGGCAGGTCAGAGTCCATGTCTGCACAATCTGGATTTCACAATGTCCGAAACGGTCAACGAGCGTTCTCAGATAGACGAGTATCGACCTTTAAATCACACACGTGTAATTCTTCACATCACTGTTTAGCCTTTTGCTTTATGTCATCCTTAAATATCATGAATTATTCTCCAGTTTGCATTATAAAAACACGCGGCTCAGTCATAATCGACTAAAGCACCATGAAATCCACCTGCTGCCATCAGGTGGGAAACCAGATTACTGGAGAGAAGGTGTAAAGTGAACAGCAGCTAATCCCAGATTAAACAGGAAATTACATGACTTCCAACCGTGTGGCCTCTGTGTTGACACACAGTCAGACAGCAGATTATTTGACCAAGCTTCCAAGTAGGATTACGCCTTACTTGATGCTTGGAAGTGAGTTTGGCATGTTGAGAGTGTTGGGAGGACACGATCTTTGACAAATGAGATGCACAATTGTCAATAAAATATTAGAACTTGCCATTCAGTCTGCGTACATTTTTCTGTTGATGATAGATTGTCTTATACCGTTATGATGGCTAGCTCTTTAATGGATTTAAATGGCCGTTCTGCTCCTCAAAAATCATTCCATTCTAGATTTGCCAAGAATCTTTTTGTCAGAACCCCTGTCATTGACGTTCCAAGATTTTCCCTACATTTTGCAAACCATTCCTGAATGAATTGCCTTACGGAGTGATTGCTTGTGCTTCAGTCGTTAAAAGGCCGCTCTCTGTTCTCTTAAATTCATTCATTCATTTTCTCTTGCTTATCCTCATAAGGGTCACGGGATACACACTGGACTGGCGGCCAGCCAATCACAGGGCACATATAGACAAACAACCATTCACACTCACATTCATACCTATGGACAATTTGGAGTCGCCAATTAACCTAGCATGTTTTTAGAATGTGGGAGGAAACCGGAGTACCCGGAGAAAACCCACGCATGCACAGGGAAAACAAGCAAACTCCACACAGAGATGCCTAAGGGTGGAATCGAACTTGAGTCACCTAGCTGTGTGGCCTGCACACTAACCACTCACCACCGTGCAGCCCTCTAAAATTCAGCAATTAAATATTGGTTCTGTCAACCTTTTCATGAATTCCTATCGTCAGGAATTGTGTGAACCAATCAATAGGTTTCCCAAAATAGTTCCCAAATAGTTCCCAATAGTTCAGTAGACAAACCTTAAAGCCTTGCCTATTTGAGCGGGGATTGATCTTGCAAGATTTTGTACAAACTTCGCAGGTTATTCCAGATTATCATGATTGACGACTCAAATAGTTCTGTTTTGCGGAAATGTGAGTTTACTAGCTACGTCATGATTCCTTACGGTTTGAATCTGTTCTTGAGATCTGAAGTTGCCAAAATAATACTTTCACTTCAATGGAAAAAACTTTATTAGTAAATCAACTTGAGACATCACTGCAATAACATCTCGGAGTGCAGTCCCCCCCCCCCCCACCAAAAAAAAGCATGCACTCTGCTATCCGCACTTAGCAGATTGATGCCTCTTGCTAATTAGCTGCATGTGCGGTAGCCTAACAGCAGCAGCAGCAGCGTACAAACAAATGGAAATATCAAGCGCACCTCCGCTGTTTACGAGCGGGCGTGTTGACAGCTGACAAGATAGTTAAGGGGCGTCTAATACGGCAATTAGAGCGTGGCACTATCTGCGGGGCTGCCGCTGTGACAAGGCGCCCCTCTAATCACGGACTTATTACGCCGAGCAAGCAGCACCTCTCATATCTGGGCCATTAAGCAGACTGCAGCATTAAGGAGCATTAAAGCCGCAAGAGGCACTAAGGGCAGACACAATATAAGAGGGGGAGAAGAAGGATGTGCTCTTGTTTTCTTTCCACATTTATTCCTGCATCCTTCCACTGCGAGCCAGGAAGAGATGTTAAAGGCTTCACAAGTAAGGAAAGAACACAAATTGATTACAAGTTTTTTAATAAGGAAGCGAGCGTGCACGTCTCCAACAAAGCCATCAGAAACATCTGTGTTTGCTTTAACAGACGTAACAAGAGAGACAAAAAGAGTAAACACAGCTCCTCACGCTTTCCGATGGGTCTGCTCTGCACTTGGCTTGCCTTCTAAACCCGGCCCGGCCTTGGGTTCAGGGACAAGCACCGGGCCCGCATCCCACCACTCCCTCTCGCACATATTTGTCACAGCAGGCTAAGGGGAAGAAGGAGGGGAGGTTGTGTTATCTGAAGCCAGGCCTGAAACCGTCACCGTGTTAGCATCTACCGAGGGTTTCCTCTCTGGCTTGCTATGGGGAGACCGACTGGATAGGATTTGTGCAGTTTTTAGGACTTTTCCAGGTCTTAAAAGTATGGGATTGGTTTATCGTATTTTAGTATTCACTTGAGTTGGGTACGCAATTTGTGGCATTTTCTTTGTCGAGGATCCAGCAATGTCTGACTCCTATATTTGGGTACAAGTCACATGGGTTGGGTTGTGTTCGCATTTTTCAGTATTTCCATAACTGTTAAGAACTCTTGTTCGGTTTGGTATGTTTGGTATTCTTCCTCTTTGTGTCCTAAAATAGCCAACCAGCACCATTTTCATTCATTCATTCATTTTCTACTGCTTATCCTCACGAGGGTTGGGGGGGGGATGCTGGCGCCTCTTTGGGCGAGAGGCGGGATAGACCCTGGACTGGTGGCCAGCCAATCACAGGGCACATATAGACACACAACCATTCACACTCACAGTCTGCGTACATTTTTCTGTCGATGATAGATTGTCTTATACCGTTATGATGGCTAGCTCTTTAATGGATTTAAATGGCCGTTCTGCTCCTCAAAAATCATTCCATTCTAGATTTGCCAAGAATCTTTTTGTCAGAACCCCTGTCATTGACGTTCCAAGATTTTCCCTACATTTTGCAAGCCATTCCAGAATGAATTGCCTTACGGAGTGATTGCTTGTGCTTCAGTCGTTAAAAGGCCGTTCTCTGTTCTCTTAAATTCAGTCATTCATTCATTCATTTTCTCCCGCTTATCCTCATGAGGGTCACGGGATAAACCCTGGACTGGTGGCCAGCCAATCACAGGGCACATATAGACAAACAACCATTCACACTCACATTCATACCTATGGACAATTTGGAGTCGCCAATTAACCTAGCATGTTTTTGGAATGTGGGAGGAAACCGGAGTACCTGGAGAACATGCAAACTCCACACAGAGATGGTCGAGGGTGGAATTGAACCCTAGTCCCCTAGCTGTGAGGTGTGCGCACTAACCACGTTTTGTTTGCCATATTGTCAGTGGGCTCGTCGCCATATTGTCAGTGGGTTTGTTTATTGGCATTTCCATTGTAACGTATCTTTAAATATCTGCCAGTTTGCTGTAGTACAGATTGGTTTGCTGCACAGTTTTCCCAAAATAGTTCCCAATGCGACATAGGACACTCCTTGTGTTATTTAATTGGGGTTATTATATTTTCATAATTTTCAAGGAACGAATACTGATATAGCTGACTCAGCTCTTACAACTGGTTTGGTTTGGTATCGATCGTTCTGGGTTTCCATTGGGTTTTCCATTGGGACAGATCCCAAAGTATCCAACCCATACCGAATGAGTCGGCCTGAGCTAAACATGTTGCTACATATTGATCGTGTTAACGGATACCGTCAGCAGGCATACTTGTTGTCCCTTGCCATTTTATGTGATTTGTTTCAGTGGAAAGACTAGCGGAAATATTCACATGTACTGTAAGTAGTTGGGTCCTGGGCTCAGTCAGCCGTCACGCAGCTGCCTATTACCCATCTGGGCCAACAACTTGACTCAGTACGCATCATTCTCAGGCCCTTATCTGACTCAAGTGTGTGTCTCATTGCGGGCTTGTGTTTAGCTGGAGGCTAGATGTTTCATGGCTGTTTTGCTTGGCCAGCAGCCTCACTGTCCCGGCCCACTTGTAAACACTTACGACCGGCGACTGCCTTCATTGGACTCACCGTGACGAGTTTGGGTGGAAGTGCCGTAGGACAGCGTAGCATTAGGACAAGATGGTTCCAGGCTGGACTCTTGGCTCGCGATCGCATTGTAAACAGGCTCCCTGGGCCGAGAACCAACGGCGACACATGCAAACCGAGCGCGGGCAGGATATTATAGACGTCAGCAAACACAATGAAAGCACACAAGCGATGGTGATCTTTGACTAATAGCATCCTGTTCAGCTGCGTTACTTTGCTGTCATTTTTAATGTCGTATCTGCGCGTCAGTAGGCTTTTCTTCCCGCTTTCTCTCAGCACAATGCAACGCCACGCAGCTGCCTGCTATTGTTCCTTCCACTTTAATCCAATCCTTTACCCATCCATGTTCAACACGTCGCCACAGACCGCATCCCTTGTCGGGGAGTTAAGCAAAAGCCGGGAATGTAAATGAAAACCCCGTGTGCGTGCATGTGTGCGCCTCGTGTTTGCCGATGTTAGATACTACGTCTCTGCGCTCAGGGTCGTCGTACAACAACCGGGAGCATCTTGTCCTCTCTTTCCCGGCCGCAAGATATTATCTCATCTGTGAGTTTAGCTGCTGAAAACGCTGCCAATTTCCTGACACAAATGTGCAGCCAACGTGTGTGTCGGTGGGAGGGGGAAATAGAGAGAGGTGCGGCGGCGGCGGCGGCTTTGCGTGTCATAAAGAAAAGAGCCCTGGCTTGGATTGAGACATCAGGACCGCACAGTGTCCATATTGGAACCAGGTGACAAATAACACAGTGCATAAAGACAGGCTTTGTAGTCCAGTGAAGCCACAACACACAAGGCACAGTACGCTAAACCGAATGATTGTTTGTTAGCAGATTTGCTCCAAAACTACTTAGCTGACTGTCATAAAATTTTGAGAGTTGATGCAGCACAAGCCCGGGAAGAAACCATCACATTTTGGTGTGGTTTGTAACGAAGGTGTTGAATTTCTGGAAGAAATTTGTCTCATAAGTCAAGCAAAAGTCTGGAAGTCATATCATTATCATGCGTAGAATTAAGTCTTGCGATAATTCTTTAGATGTTTTGTTTTTTCATCTGCTTTTTTGTGATACTATACATGGCATAGATCTAAAAAAAAGTTGGATAATCAGAGCTAGATTAGAAATGAATCCAACTGGAACACAAGACAGGATCTGGCTGTTCAGTAAGACAGTTTGTTTATCAATTGATGCTAGCTTATGTAGCATGTCGCTAAGGATCGTCCAAACTTTGTCGTATCACGTTTACTGTGGATAAGTAGTTCCAGACCCAACTGTAAAAAGCGAATTTCAATATTAATAAATGGAATATTTTCGTAGTTAGAGCAGTTTTTAACCACAATTAGAGCCCTGTAGATACAAAATAACATCCCTATAGTCACCATTGCACTCCTATTATTCTTGGTTTATACCACCGGTATACGTTTTAAGCATAGTATACTCGCGCCTTAACGATAAAACTTACCACTTCCACACAGAATGGAGGATAACTTTTTTTCACTCAATTATGCTGCACATACCAGGAGGTCATTAACAGTCTCATTCATCTTTTCATCTTTCAAACAACATTAAACTCATAACACAGCAACTTTGCACTCAAATGGTGTACCTGAGAAATATAGAAACATGTATCAATATTATACAAAGTTTTCCCATAATGCATGTTGTTTGATAAAACCATTTCATTGGAAATGCATAGAAAGCATAGAAAATGGTGGATGCCGCCACAATGCTGCTTCTGTCCATCCATGAGAGTCAGAGGACCATGTAGCCCAAAGCACAGAGGGAAGCTGACGTCATTGCAGCACACCAATGAATGTGTTGCTCAGGCGCCATGCCTTATGGGAAAACGTTTTAAAAATGTTTAAAGTCATATTGGAACATGTTTGTATATCTGTATATACACATATGGGAGTTAAGTTGCTGTGTGATGAATTTGGTTCGTAAGGTTTTTAGCATGAAAATTACCAAATAGAGCTTGCAACACGATTTCCTGTCTTCAAAAGTTGCATTATTTTGCTTCATTGTATGTTTACTTAAATATATGTATTGTATGTATTTAATATATATAGGTAAATATATGTATTATACTTTAAATATCAATACACATCAATGCATTATGTGATATATTACTGGAGGAAGACACACACAAAAAAGACTTGTGTATGTATATTCAATCCCCACAGTGCAAAAAAAAATGTGGGCCCTGTCGTGCCTGTCAGTTCTGCTTTGGAGCCCAGAGGCTGGCAGTCTTGGAGGCAGAGGTCCCTGTCCTCTGTGCAGCTGTGCATCTGGGTTCTGACACGGGCCACGACGGCCAGAGCTATGCTAATGGGAACCAAATGGGCCGTGAGTCCCAGGTGGATTAGCTGAGATGCATGTGTTTTTCATGTAGACATGTGCAGATTCAGTCCCTTCTTTCTTGCTTGCTTCCTTCACTTTAAAGGCCCATACATGGAAGCAACTTTTCTAATGTATACAGTCATAACTAACCATCCATGTGAAACATGGGCATCATGTAAAGTATTACATAATATTTGCTGTCATGTGAAAAGAATGACTTGTTGTGGTGCTGAATGAATGCATGATAGTGACTGTAAATTCAGGCTGAGCAGGAAAGTTGGATAAAAGTAGCGCCTTTATCAAGCTCAGCAAAACATAGTGGAAGAATGCATGTCAAGTAAGAATAAGTTCAATACGCATTTTTCAGCCTTCAAATTGAAACAAACTGTCAATGATTTTAGCGAGTATCAATGCTGCTTTCTAGAAACTAGAAAAATCAGATCTGATCTGACATCACACACTGTTGGAACCCTCACAGATCCAATGTAAATACGAGCTTCCAAGCAACTGTTATTCAGTTTTGTTGTTGACATTTAACTCTTTCAAGGTCGCATCCAATAAGCGCTATAACATGGGATATTTACAACTTCCCAGCAGCCTTGAATGCAGCATTAGGAGGAACGAACAAGTGGCAAGTGAAGGAGAAATAGTGATAATAGTGAGAGAGACAGTGGCCAAGTGAAGTATTAGTCAGAAGGCTGCAAGGGGACATACAGTACATCTCCATGGCGATTGTTAGTCAGCCACGCACACAAACGGTGAAACCTTTCCTCAATCCAGCATAATCTTGCATAAAACAGCCACAATATTTCGCAAATGTCCCCTTAATAAAGATTGGATGTAAACACACACATTCACAATGTGGCTGTCATTGCTGACACTCCCCAAGTTGGACATTTAGTCAACACACTTGTCTGCAGGCTAAGACGCACACAGACTCACACTCACACATTCCCGCTACTGCGAACAAGCACGCCCACACACACACAATCACAGAATTCCCCTTTCAATAATCAGTTTGCAGCCAGCTTCATCAATACATAGAGATTTTTGTCTGGACTCAAAGATGCTGAATAATATAATATTTACATTATTTATATAATAATATATATACAAAAAATTATATAATAATAAAAAAGACAAAAAACTGACAATAAATGAGAGATATATTTTAAGTATTTATAAGAATAAATAAAAAAAGTAAAAAATAATAATAATCTAATTAATACAAAAAAATTAGCGATTATTTTTTTCACCATAGTAATGCTAAAAATTAAGAACCTGCACTAATTTTGTGTTGTATTGTGCAGCTGAGCACAATATACTTAAACTGAATCAAAAAATTCTAAAAATGCAGTTATGCAATTATACAATCATACCAAAGAAACATGCAAAAAAATATATAATGTATTTTTAATCTAAGAAAATGAAATCACAAAAATAAACACAAAATTACTTAAAAAACTATAATATATAACTTTCATATTGATATAATAAAGATATAATAATCATATTGACGCTAAAATTAAAGAACCTGCACTAATTGTGTGCATCCCACAATGTTGTGTGCTCTCAGCCAAACTACATTATGTCACAAGTCACACAATCATATGTGTTTCTGGCACAGGTAAGTAATATTTACTGAAACGTCACACAAGGCTGTAATACAGTCAAATCCGCAGGGATGGATGCTCCATGTATGTTGAAGAGAATTTACCTCCGCCAGCATTGCGAGAAGATGCACTCAAGGCTGCTGCCGGCTAACTTCCATCTTTACAACAATCCCAGACACAAGTAACACGAGACACAAGAAAGTGACAGAGAGGAGTTACAGTAGATAGGAGGAAGGGACGGGAGGGAGGGAGGGAGGGGTGGCGACACGTAACCAATGGCTATATAACAGCTGCTGCCACCACAAAAAAAGTGTCACTCCCAAAGTCGTTCTTTGTGTGTGTGTGTGTGTGTGTGTGTGTGAGAGAGAGAGCGAGACGGCACGCTAAAAGGAAAAGTCCATCAGGGTGTTTTTCGTCTTTATCAGTCTGACAAAGTTCACAGATATAGAGGCTGAAGTGGAGGCTAGCCGCCATTCCCAGTCACAGGTTGCACCCACGACCCCTTCAGACGGCCATCGTGACCTTTTAAGACACCCGGCATTAATGCATAGGCAAAAAGTCCCTATGAGTAATCGCTGTATGTTTATAACAAATAGACAAATATGGTGTAATGTTTGAGGCGTGTACTCTTTTTGATGTTTGTCGTTATAAAACTGATTCCACCCCTGCCCCAGAAAACACATAATAGAGTCCAGTTTGTTTAATCCTCATGCTAAAAATGTGTCTATTAGCAAAAAAAAGTGACATATAGGGTTGCTATATGATGTTTTTGACGAATTGTATTGTATAATTCTTAAGACTCTATGAAACTCTTCACCCCGCCCCAGTATCCAAATGGTAGAAGCCCATCTGTGAGTTACTATGAAAACTAAAAACACAATTACAACATATACTTCACCCCTGCGACTGCAAAATACAAAGTGGTACAGTCCGATCTGCGTTGTTGAGTTGGGCTTATTTTCTAACATATTTGGCTTCACAATTATGACCAGTCCATGACTGGAACGCTTGGATTTAGTCGGAGGTGGGGACTTTCAACTGGTGGGTCGTGACCAAAAAGTGGGTAATATCTTGGGTGGGTAAAAAAATACGTATTGCGCCAAAGTTTGTTGCATTCGGGGTCAAGAATAAAGGGACTGAATGTCAGCGGCTAACAACATTGGAAAATTTGTGTTATGTCTTTTTTCAGTTAATGATAGCGATTTGAGTTGTTGAGTTGGGCTCATTTTCTAACTTCATAATTATGGGCTTCATAATTATGACCAGTCAATGACATTTACTGCATTGTTATGATCAAAACGCATATTTCTTTTTGCAGAAACTCCTGCAGTCTGAAAATCACCAATATGATGCTCCACTCTGTATATTTTTTCACTTTTGATAGCAGTTCTGTGCTGTGCTGTCATTATAAAGCTATTGACTAATTGGACATATGTTAGTGGAACACCGCTGGGTCGTTAGCGATGACAAATTGTGCTTTTATTGCCGCCCCTATCATGAGAAATATGTCCGAGGAGTCCTCTTCCTCACCCCCCCCCCCACCCCCCTTTCCGACTGACTTTCTCCACCAGCATTCCTGCACTCTCCGTGTTTAACGTTTCACCGCATCCGCGACGCTAACGCCGGCCTAATGAATCTCGTGCCTGGCGTGGCGCTAAAATGGGCTCGTAAGTGTTTGCAGCTGCGATTCTCTCTCTCTCTCTCTCCTTCGCCTTGGCAGTGGCATTGAGTCGGGAGGAAGAGGAGGGAGGGGACACATGTGAGTGCAGCTGGAGGAGGAGGTGGTATGAAGGCATGAAGAGGAGGCAAAAAAAAAAAGACCACAAGTCTCCGTGTTTCCAGCTGCTTTTCTCAGGGGCTCGGTTTCCTCCCCCTTTACCCACCCCTCGTTTTTTTTTTTGCAAGGCCCTTCTGGTCCCAGGTTGCTTGACAAATACACACACACACACGTATACAGTGAGACGCCCACTCCCACCCTCCCCTTGCATGGCTCACTTTGGGCCATCTTTGTTTAGACAGGGCTCAGGAGTTCCAGAAAAGCTCTCTCAGATGTGCTGAAGTAAGGGAAAAACAAAACAAACTGACCCTCACTCACTCACACACACACGCACACACACTCACACACTCAAAACCTACCAACAAGTACTTTGCACTCACACGTGTGACATGCACAATCACATACATGCACAAGTGCTAAAAAACAAACAAAAATATGATACACTTTTTTCATGCAGGTATGCATTCTCTTGTGTGTAACGGTGTGTATGTGTGTATGTGTGTGTGTGTGCATCTGTGTCCCGATCCCCGGATCACAGCAGCGCGGCGGGCCCGGAGCATACCTCGACATGTGTTACCTCTTTGTAATATTGACTTTGTTACAGCTAGACGAGTGGGAGAGTCGGGCCAAGAAAGCGAGGGCCGTGCAGTTAGCGGGCCCCCCGAGTTCGCCTGAAAACAAATACCTGAACGAACTGTGAAAATAGAAAACACACACACCACAATGGAGCGCCGTTAAAAAACAAAATGGATTCAAATAAACAATTAAATTCTCACTCTCCCTGGCTGAACTTTATCTATTCACGCTTGGATTTAGTCGAAGGTGGGGACTTTCAACTGGTGGGTCGTGACCAAAAAGTGGGTCATGTCTTGGGTGGGTAAAAAAATACTTATTGAGACAAAGTTTGTTGCGTTCGGGGGCAAGAGTAAAGGGACTGAATTTCTTCGCTATGAAACTGATTCCACTCCTGCCCCAAAAAACAAATAATAGAGTCCAGTTTGTTTAATCCTCATGCTAAAAATGTGTCTATTAGCAAAAAAAGTGACATATAGGGGTGCTATAATCAGTTTTTGATGAATTGTATTGTATAATTGTTAAGACTCTATGAAACTCTTCACCCCGCCCCAGTATCCAAATGGTAGAAGCCCATCTGTGTGATACCCCTGCTATTAGTTACTATAAAAACTAAAATCACCCCTCCAACTGCAAAATACAAAGTGGTACAGTCCGATTTGCGTTGTTGAGTTGGGCTCATTTTCTAACGTATGTGGCTTCACAATTATGACCAGTCAATGACTGGAACGCTTGGATTTAGTCGGAGGAGGGGACTTTCAACTGGTGGGTCGTGACCAAAAAGTGGGTCATGTCTTGGGTGGGTAAAAAAAATACTTATTGAGACAAAGTTTGTTGCGTTCGGGGGCAAGAGTAAAGGGACTGAATTCAGCGGCTACCAGGAACACTTACATAAGTTATGTTCGGTTTTCAGTTAATCATAGCGATTTAGCAATGTTTAGCTAACATTACATTATATTACACCACATTGTGAACCTCTTATATGCAAGGCTAATAAGGGGCATAAAAAATGTAAAAAGTAAAAAAAAATACCACTTCCACACTGAATGGGAGGGCAACTTTTTGTCACTCTATCATGCCATGGCTGACTTCATGCAGTGTTAAGGCAATGTTATGTAAGCTAATGTCTACTGAAGCCGATGATCCAAAACACTACATTTTTTTTGAGTCACCTACAAAACAGCTATCATTTATTCATCAAACACCGCAACATAGCGAGAAACCGACGTCTGAATTGTGATGCGACGGAGTATGACTCCAATTGATTGTTAAAGTTCCCCCCAGTCTGTGGAAAAAGGACTGGAGTACCCGCTGAAACGAAGCTAGTTTGTGCACACATGTTGTTTTTTATTTGATTGCTTTGCAGAAATAAAAGATTGATTATCATCTCCATTCCTCGTCGTCCCGCGAGTGCGTCTCCCATCTCTCATCCCTCTTCTTCTTTTTATCCCTCCCTCCATCCTTCTCTGTGACTTTTGCTTACGCATTTGAATAATGAAGGCGAGTCATTTGAATATTCCCTCTGTATTTAAACAGGAAAAAAATATGTTTTTTTTTTTACACCATGCACTGATATTAGCCATGCTAATTGGGCTCTTTGGACCTTCCCAATAGAAAGGCTAAATTAATTACTTATGTCGACAAAATGTCAGACACGTCGATCTAATAAGTACATCTGTTTGCAGCCGCCTTGTGGCTTCACTCCTCTTTTGCATGTGTGTGTGTGTGTGTGTGTGTGTGTGTGCGTGTGTGTGTCCATTGGCGTTGCATCTAATGAATAAGACGCTAACACAAAGCTTTGACGTCCTCTAATATTTATGCTGTCTTCTCTGTGCACTAATCAGCCACTACGGCATCGAATCTGCACACAAAGTGACTCAAGTCAGTGTGTGTGTGCGTGTGGTATTTTTTTTGTGCATTTTTATATACTTAAACATGCCACTGTGTATTTATTTGTACGCCGCTTTGTGTTTTTTTAACGCAGTCTTCTTAGCTTTCGGCTGTAACTGCACGTTTGAACCAACGTGAATCCGATAATGATGACTTCTTCTGTTTTGTTCATTAACTTATTAACTTATCAACCATAATATGCATACTGCAAACTACGCTAGTAAACATATTGTCGGGTATTGTCAATATAACGCAATGCAGATGTAAGACGCTTTAAAGTACACTATAAAGTATTCTATTAGTATTTCATGGGTATGCATGTTGCGTGCAGGCAGGCCTCGCCGTTTGAACCTGCGCCACCACCCGAGGCTCGGTCCCCTCGGCCCGTCCTGCGGGCGGCGAGCGACAGCTTGCGCCGCGATGCTCCAGCGATAGGCATCATCGGCAGACTTAATTGGTCCGCCGCTCCTCTGAGTGGCCTCGCTAATTAATTAGAAAGGCAGCTGAGCTGAAATTTTTAATCAGGACATCGGGTTCGACGCCGAGCCGAGGCGAGGCGGGGGCAGGGTTGGGTGTCGGAGGAGACTCATCATCCTGTGTAATCCACCTGACACTGATCTCCTGTGTCGTGCTATCATATGAAGTGTGTCGCGTTTAGCTACTCGGCGTGATGAAAGAGACTTTTATTACTGATGGTTTTAATTGAGGGTCTTCATTAAGGAGTTAAATTTAATATATAAGTCTTCTGCTTGTTGTAAAGATCCTTTGAATTTGATTTGTAGCTAATATTCATTGCAGTTTCTTTAGTTTATTTTTGCTTTCAATGTTTTTGTGTTCGTTTATCTATCATATCGTAACTATCACTATCGTTTGAATGCATCTTAAAATGACAGAAACATGTTTGCAGTCTGTGATATCTAGCAAAGGTGTCTGATCCAAAATCCGGTCTGCAACTCCCACTGAGTCCCGTTCTAGTTTTTTCCCCCACTTCTCTAATCCCGTTACAGCATAATATTATTTTTCTCACTTCATCTCCATCTGTGCTTAGCTAATTAAAAGCAGCCACTCCAACTGTAAAGAAAGTGAAGAAATCACAAACTTCCTAGCAAAACAGGCGCTCAGTTTTGAGTTTCCTAGAGAGAACTTAAGGGTGAGGAGGTGGTGGACTTAAGGGGGACATTGCTGCAACAGGATGACAATTAAGTTAAGCATGTCCCCAATGTCAGAAACTTGTTCTATTTTGGACTACTGTCAAAGCAAAGATTGACTTGGAAACAGATGCTGTGTTCCATCCCATTTTTAGTATAGTAGCCATTTTTGGGCATCAGACATGGGCACCAAAATGCAGTCAAGAAAAAAACTCAATGCTTCATGACATTTTGCTTGATAGCGGATACATTTTTCAACTAATTTGCACTAATAATGTACTTGTCAGTCCTGTAAATGTGTGTACCAAATTCTGCAGTGTTTTAGCAAAACATCCCATAATTAATAATTCATTCATTCATTCATTTTCTAACGCTTATCCTCAGGAGGGTCGCAGGGGTGCTGGAGCCTATCCCAGCTGTCTTCGGGCGAGAGGCGGGGTACACCCTGGACTGGTGGCCAGCCAATCACAGGGCACATATAGACAAACAACCATTCACACTCACATTCATACCTATGGACAATTTGGAGTCGCCAATTAACCTAGCATGTTTTTGGAATGTGGGAGAAAAACGGAGTACCCGGAGAAAACCGGGGAGAACATGCAAACTCCACACAGAGATGGCCGAGGGTGGAATTGAACCCTGGTCTCCTAGCTGTGAGGCCTGCGCGGTAACCACTAGACCGCTGTGCCGCCATAGTTAATAATAATAATAATTATGATTTATTCAAAATTATTTAAATTATTTGTGCAATTTACTGTTTGCGCTGTACATTGTTGTTCATATTTGATGCCATCTATTTATTCACCACATTATTATTATTATTATTATTATTATGTATTATTATATGGGAGCCAGGCAACAACATTTCGTTGACAATTTCACTGCTGTGTTTTTGTGCAATGACAAAAAAGAAAGTCTATCCATCCATCCATCCATCCATCCATCCATCTATCTATTCACCAAAATAATAGCACAGGCACCGCAATAGAGTTGCATGTTTTGCCACATTTTCACCCTTTTGTGTGTGGAGGTTCAGGGATACAAGAGTTAGCTTCCACGGACATCATATGACTCGATTTCTTGGCGCTGACACACTTCTGTCTGTTGATTGGTCAACCAAAACTAAACATATCGGTTTTTCACTCCAAAGCATCTCACAACACCAGTCGTGTTATTGGCCACAACAAACCAACTTGCTTTGTTTCAAAGAAAATAAAAGAAATTGACCCAAGTTTTCCCGGCGTTAATGTAGGAAGCATATTTAGTGTATTAAAGTCATCTCATTTCTCGCTTTAAAAGCGAAATACAGAGTCACTTGGTGTTTTCCACGCCTCTCTCAAAGTCCACATTTAAGTGAAGGGCATGAAAGAAAATGTAATGAAGCATCAGCAGCAGTTTTAGTCCCAGGCCGAGTACTTGCAGACAGCTTTTCTCTACAGCTGCACATATGCTCCCTAGGCAGGAAGATACGCGCCCTGTCGCCGAGCTAATTAGCATGTGTTAGCTGGTGAGTAGCAAAAGAGAGCGATGGAGAGGCGGGCCCTGTGTGTGATGTGTACTGAAGTGGAGTAAAACACCAGGGCAAGGACTGTGCTAATGGCCCATTTCCTCCCAGCGGGGACCCCCCCCCCTCCGTTTCCTACTGCTCTGCACGCGCTGGCATCAGTGCAGCCACGGGGCGCCCAACAGGGCTGCCAACAAGGCGCTGGCGGGAGTAAAGGTACGGCGACACCCAACCTGGCAGGTAGCAGCTGGCGACAGCGACCCTTCGTGCCGGCATGATAGCGGCTTTGTGTTTGCAGATAAGAGTCCCAAGATTGTACAAGAGAGGAATATATGGGAATTTTAAGTTATTTTAATGTAAAAAAAAATAATGTTGCCTTTAATCAGATTCAGAATCAGCTTAGTCGGTTTGAAAAGTATATTTTTCTCAAGTCTTCTGGCCCACCTTTTGAAAAGCCTGATAAACACTACACAGTATAAGAAAATCAATGACAAGAATAATGGGAAAATTAAATATTTGGAACATTGCAAGCTCTGACAACAGAAATATATTTTGGAGAGAAAGTGAAAAAATATATGAAAAAAATTTTCATTTATCTGTTTTTTTTGTAAAATATGTTTAAGTTATTATTGTAGCAAATAAAGTTAAAATATCACAATTATCTTCTTCAGTTTTCTTCACTTTCTCTCTCCCTCTCTCTCTATCTATATATATATTTTTGTTTTTAATATATATATATTTATATATACTTATATATATATATATATATATATACTTTTTTTTTTGTTCTGTGACCATGCCTGCTTAAAGACGTTTTTTTCTGTAAACAACACCGGTTGCAGTTTTGTTGAATTTAGTTATTTTTGTTAATTATTTCATTAATTATTTTTTTAAATAATTATTCATGAATCACACTAAATTTAATATATATTATTATTTATATATTATTTATTATTTCTATTTATTATTATGGATATTATTAGATATACTTAATGACAGTATTTCCATGAGGGTAATTAAGGGCCAAGTTTTCCCCAGCAAAAATTCCCATGACAAGCTTACAGTATATTTTTCAGGGAATTTACCCGGATTTTTTCCACCCCTTTTGCAGCCTGATTTGCAGATGCATTATTTACAGGAGACACCGGCGCCTCGGCAGCCTGTTCGGCACTCGGTTAGCAGCGGTGGCGAGCGTATCTCTGTCAGCGTGAGTAAACAAACAGGGGCGACATGCTTTGACAGAGCAAATGGCATGCCACACACACACACATTTATACACTAGTCCATGCACAAGGGACAGTGGGTAGAAAAAAAAAGAGGCGGGGGTAGGAAGAAGGGGCGGGGGGGTGGTGGACACATCCATATTTATAGGGCCTTTCTAGCGTTTGTCCCCAGGCCAAATTGTGTGACTACACTCAGCTAATGTCAGAGCAGCACTTAAGCAGGCATTTCCAGCGTGTCATAGCCAGCGGGGAATACACGAGATGGATACAAAGACAAAAAAAATAACTTTTGTTTTGTTTGTGTAGACAATCATGTTATCACCCTTGTCTCTAAAAAACATGAAACTGAGATTTGTCCTGTTCTTGCACTCTGGTACAGTCGGAGGCTATAGCTGTCTTGAATGCATGGAATGGCCTAATTGGCTTTGGTCACCTGTTGCTGTGTTTCTCATGAGCCACCATGGACACCCTGTGATACCCCCATTGAGAGGAGGACCGAGCGGGCGAAGGAGCTCCTTTTAGGGTTGTCTGTCATCTTCTCAGTAACGGCTTTGCTTAGCGAGAGAGCCATTATGTTGTCCTCTGAGAGCGAGGCCTGATTATATTTTTCTTTGCTGCCAGTTGTCCCACAGTATTTTCAGCAAAATGGTTTGCTCTTTTGGTTTTACAGTGACTTTATGATGAAGTAAGATTATACAGAACGTGAAATAAAGTATGTTGTAGTGTTTCTAAGACCTAAAAAGACTTTGTGTTCTGTTGTATTGACAGTAATGCAAAATTCCATAGACAACTCTAGCAACCGCCAGTCCGTCTTTTTAGCATGCCTATCAATGACAGAAATAGCAGATCTATTTTGGAAAAGTGTTCCACCTATGTCTTAGAACTATAGGCAGGGTCGGGGGGACAAACTAACACCGCACTTCCTGTCCTTATATGCGAGTTTCCTTGTAATGCACGGTTGTCCAAACCTTTTGAATACTGTTCATTCATTCATTCATTCATTTTCTACCGCTTTTTCCTCACAAGGGTCGCGGGGGTGCTGGAGCCTATCCCAGCTGTCTTCGGGCGAGAGGCGGGGTACACCCTGGACTGGTCGCCAGCCAATCACAGGGCACATATAGACAAACAACCATTCACACTCACATTCATACCTATGGACAATTTGGAGTCGCCAATTAACCTAGTATGTTTTTGGAATGTGGGAGGAAACCGGAGGAGACACAGGGAGAACATGCAAACTCCACACAGAGATGGCCGAGGGTGGGATTGAACTTGGGTCTCCTAGCTGTGAGGTCTGCGCGCTAACCACTCGACTGCCGTGCCGCCTAAAGGATTTGTCATAAATTTTATTTCTTTTTTCTTTTTTAATTGCATTGCCCACCCTCGGCCATCTCTGTGTGGAGTTTGCATGTTTGTGGGTTTTCCGGTTTCCACGTTTCCGGTAACTCCGGTTTCCTCCCACATTCCAAAAACATGCTAGGTTAATTGGCGACTCCAAATTGTCCATAAATTGTGAGTGTGAATGGTTGTTTGTCTATATGTGCCCTGTGATTGGCTGGCCACCAGTCCAGGGTGTACCCCGCCTCTCGCCTGAACACAGCTGGGATAGGCTCCAGCACCCCCGCGACACTTGTGAGTATAAGCGGTCAAAAATAAATGAATGAATGAATAATTGCATTGCAAGAATGTACCATGACCAATAAAGTCCAAGCTGTGGTCCACAAATGGCCCCAGGGGCCGCACTTTAGACACTTCTGCCCTAGTGCCAAGCACTAATAAGCCCGCTAATTCTATTAGGACTTTCTCCAACATATAAAAAAAATAGACTGTGTCTGTGTAAAAAAAAAAAAAAAAAAAAAAAGAAATCCTGGATGAGCTTCAGTGTACAAGAGAGCCAAGTTGCTGCTGAGCTTGTTAGCAAAAGACTCTGATCCCAGGCTTGGAGATGTGTGACTACATCCAGGTCTCTTAAGTGTCTGTCACCCTGATCCAACCCGCCGAGAGAGCGCTTTGTAAGGCTCCACTTCCTCCGCCTGGCCTTCTGTAGCTTGAAGCGAGCGACGTGGAGAAGTTAGTTGAGAGAAGGCTCGTCGTGCATGTAGCTGCAGGTGACAGCCGTGCCTTTTTTTTTTTGTTGTCAAATCCTGATCGAGCCTCGACATGAAAAAAGCCCCAGCTGTCTGTGCCTTCCTTCCTCCCTCTCTTGTCGGCCTCAAAGGCTTAGATAGCAAGCAAACGAGTCCGGTCTTCTGTTGGTGCTGCCTCCGCGCCCCCCCTCCTCTCTTTCACCCCTGCTTCTGGTTTATAGATCTGAGTATGCTCTCAGGAGGAAAATACAAGTCAAGCCATTGTCATTTCAAACAGTGTGATAAGCAGACACCAGGCTGCCCACTGACAACTCTAGGGAACCGGCCTTGGCTTTGACTGTTAGCTCCTCTCTCTTTCTCTCTCTCTCGTTCAAGTTCCTCGCTCTTTCTTCCCGCGCCATAGGAGCCCCGGTAGCCCGTTGTTTGTTACTCGCTGCATCCGTGCCTCCTCTCGCTACTAGTGTAGGAGACAATACAGCCAGGAGTAGTTGTATTGTGTTGTTGGTGTGTGTGCGCCAAGGCAAGGTCAGCACTCTCCACATGACAGTTCCCTGCTTCCCGACAAGGCGGGAAAATCAATACTTTCGGACTTGTGGCGGCTGCCCTCAGTGTAACAACAACACTGTCCGAACCCTGACACATCCCTTGGCGTCCCTCCTCCTGAGAGACTGTCTTCATGTACAGAAATGTATAATCATTTGATCATATCTTCTCAAAGGACTTTAATACTTTAGAGTAGTCAGTGTACAGCTTGTATCGCAGTACATTACTGTAAGTGTTTAGTAAATAGTGAACATCTACAAATTGTGAATATTTAGTAAGAACCACTTTTAATCCTCTTCACCAGAGCCTCATTATCAAGGGAGCTCACCAGTGATGGCAGCACTCGTGCAGCCCCCAGACAGAGTTTCAGTACTGACTTTTAGACAACATTTTTGAGTACTCTAACGAGGTGACACACTTTTTTTTTCCAAATATGTTTCATAGGGCTGCACGGTGGTCGAGTGGTTAGCACGCAGACCTCACAGCTAGGTGACCAGGGTTCAATTCCACCCTCGGCCATCTCTGTGTGTAGTTTGCATGTTCCCCCCGTGCATGCGTGGGTTTTCTCCGGGTACTCCGGTTTCCTCCCACATTCCAAAAACATGCTAGGTTAATCGGCGACTTCAAATTGCCCATAGGTATAAATGTGAGTGTGAATGGTTGTTTGTCTATATGTGCCCTGTGATTGGCTGGCCACCAGTCCAGTGTGTACCCCGCCTCTCGCCCGAAGACAATAGGCTAGGGATGAGAATCTTTCTTACACACCCTTAAATATATTTTTACAACATACTGCATATGTTTCTACTGTTTTTGCACGGTGGGAAAAGTGGTTAGTGCACAGGCCACAGAGCTAGGAGACCCAAGTTCAATTCCACCCTTGGCCATCTCTTTGTGGTGTTTGCATGTTCTCCCCGTGCATGCGTGGGTTTTCTCCGGGTACTCCGGTTTCCTCCCACATTCCAAAAACATGCTAGGTTAATCGGCGACTTCAAATTGCCCATAGGTATGAATGTGAGTGTGAATGGTTGTTTGTCTATATGTGCCCTGTGATTGGCTGGCCACCAGTCCAGGGTGTACCCCGCCTCTTGCCCGAAGACAGCTGGGATAGGCTCCAGCACCCCCCGCGACCCTCGTGAGGAAAAGCGGTCGAAAATGAATGAATGTTTGATATATTCATAGAGAATTCACAAAGTAATGGACATGCTAATTGCTAGCACAAAGCTCAGCCAAGGGCCACTCTTTTCTTAATACGCCACTAAAGCCTAATATGCCTCTGTATGCTTTTTCACTGCCAGCTAGACGCTAGGAGAAAGCATGCGGCGGCATGTCCCACACCGATTGTTAAGAGAGCGTGCACGAGGCCAATTACCGCCGCCGACCTTCAGCAGTCAAACAGACTAAAACTGCTTCCACTACCACGCAGACGAGGGGAGGGGAAGTCGCGATCGACCCAGCGTCCCCGCCGGTCCCTCTGCGGGACACGTTGAGTGCGCGGGAGCGAATCTCCACCGACATTATCTCCCCTTCCCTTTGCTTCAGCCGGCGTCAGGAAAAAGCATCAAATGAAACAGCCACTTTAATGAATTAGATATTGAACTGTTCATTAAAAAAAATCAAAGTCAGCATGTGAGACAAGATGTGAAGTGTAACCCGGGGATGAACGGGTCTTGTTTAGCCGGCTCGTAAACCCCCTGAAGATCTGATGACTTTACCGAATGTTGGCCAGAAATGTTTCATGTTCTCGAATTAGGTGACTCCACTGTATTTTTCCTGGCGGGTTGCACTTTCTCCCCCTTGCAAACAGCTACAGAGAACTTCTTGACTTTACATGGAGGAGCGAGGAGTAACACAATATGTTGCGAGCAGGAAGATATCTGTTTTTGTTGGCCCGCTGTCCACACTCGCACCTAAATCCTGCAGCCGCTCCCAATGCTGCTGACGCGGGGGACTTTGGCCTTAAAAGCCTTCTGAACCGAGTCACCGTCAACGCTCATCGCTCCATTAGACATTTGATGGAGATGTCCTCAGTCATAGATGGCAGCAAGCCTTTTTTTAAGATGTGTAGCAAAGCCTGATTTTTTTAATCTCATATTTGGTGCTCATAAACAAGCTCTATTGACATCCATTACAATTAGAACATCATTACTTTACATAACAGAAGCACCACACCGTCATTGCACATCTGTACACATCTGTACAGTGTCAGCCGCCCGCCTGGCTGCCAGTGATCAAATAACCAAAAAAGCAGCCCAAGCGGAAACAAGTCGTCTGGAGCCCGAGATGGAAAAAGCCCACTTGTCGTCTCCGAGGAAGCACCGGGATCTCACACACACAAGCGCACCTCGGGAGCAAACAAGAGCCTTATTTCACTCGGAGCGCCTGCACTCCTCCGAGGAACCCGTAAATCCGCCGCACCACACCACACTCGGCGGTAATAGCCTGATTTGTACAAAGTGGCAAACAGTGCAAAACAAAGCCGTGGAAAAGGTGGCAGTTTTCGGAGTTTTTGAGTTGAGTAACCCAATACGGCGAGCAGTACAATACAGGATGAGCCTTCCAGGTTTCACCCTCCTGCCTCCTACACTTGCATCCCATAAGCCTCTGGGGTGGGATGGCGCCTTGCCAGTCGCTGTGCTGTTGTTGGCACTGACTATCCTCTGTGGCCTCACTACTTACTTGTGTTAAGGCATAACATGATACAGTACACAACACACACACACACACACACACTGTATGCCGTGCACACGTAATTATGCACAAAATCACTCCTCTCGCCACTCATCCAGAGAGGGAGCTCTGCAGCCTCAAAGGGGTAAAAAAGCCCAACGTATCCTTGACGGCTTCATCTGGTTCCAGTTTGGTGCAGATGCGCCATTTTTTTTTTTTTTTATTGCAGTACTTCTTGTATTTCATGGCAGATTTAGTTGGCGGTTTTGGTGCAACACTCCAGTGGTGGCACATCTCCTTGTAAACTGTGGCGCACCAGTAAGGCACTTTTGCTAGGCCGAGACGTTCCAGCACATAAACAGCTCACCTTTCAGTGTGGCTGTGTGTTTGTGTGTAGCGACCTCGAGTAGGAACCTCGACAAGAGTGGAGAAGCAGACCAGATTATTGGCCTCTTTATTGCTGATGAAACGTAATATGAAAACCATTCATTCATTCATTTTCTACCGCTTATCCTCACAAAGGTCGCGGGGGGTGCTGGAGCCTATCCCAGCTGACTGGTGGCCAGCCAATCACAGGGCACATATAGACAAAAAACCATTCACACACACATTCATACCTATGGACAATTTGGAGTTGCTAAATAACCTAGCATGTTTTTGGAATGTGGGAGGAAACTGGAGTTCCCGGAAATATGCAAACCGGAAAACCCACGAACATGCAAATGCCACACAGAGATGGCCGAGGGTGGGCAATGCAATTAAATGAGCAAAAATAAAATAAAAATGATGACAAATCCTTAGGTTTTTCAGTATTCAAAAGGTTTGGAGAACCGTGCATTACAAGGAAACTCGCATATAAGGACAGGAAGTGCAGTGTTGGTTTGTCCCCCCGACCCCGCCTATAGTTCTAACACATAGGTATGCCTTGTGGAACACCGTTTCAAAAATAGATCTGCTATTTCTGTCATTGATAGGCATGCTAAAAAGATGGACTGGCGGTTGCTAGAGTTGTCTATGGAATTTTGCATTACCGTCAATACTGTAATATAACAGAACACAAAGTATTTTGAAAGTATATGAACACAAAGGTCTGCGCGCTAACCACACGACCGCATATAAAAACCAAGCAAGCAACTGAAAAATCGTTTTTTTTGTCAGCGACATGTACAAATCATACTATGTGCAACCTCATATGTAAATAACTTAGTTGTCTATGGAATTTTGCATTACCGTCAATACTGTAATACAACAGAACACAAAGTATTTTGAAAGTATACGAACACAAAGATCTGAGCGCTAACCACACGGCCGCATATAAAAACCAAGCAAGCAACTGAAAAATCGTTTTTTTGTCAGCGACATGTACATGTACATGTACAAATCATGCTATGTGCAACCTCATATGTAAATAACTTAGTTGTCTATGGAATTTTGCATTACCGTCAATACTGTAATACAACAGAACACAAAGTATTTTGAAAGTATACGAACACAAAGATCTGAGCGCTAACCACACGACCGCATATAAAAACCAAGCAAGCAACTGAAAAATCGTTTTTTTGTCAGCGACATGTACATGTACATGTACAAATCATGCTATGTGCAACCTCATATGTAAATAACTTAGTTGTCTATGGAATTTTGCATTACCGTCAATACTGTAATACAACAGAACACAAAGTATTTTGAAAGTATACGAACACAAAGATCTGAGCGCTAACCACACGACCGCATATAAAAACCAAGCAAGCAACTGAAAAATCGTTTTTTTTTGTCAGCGACATGTACATGTACAAATCATGCTATGTGCAACCTCATATGTAAATAACTTAACTGTACGTATTGATTCGACTACTACTGCCATTTAACTAGCTTATGGTCGTCAGCCATGTTTTGTTCTTTATGTTGAACTAGACCTTGTCGGCTGTAATAATGTATCCGATTTTATATAACGCTTTTCAATTCATCCCAAGTGCTTCATAATGAAGTGAAACCATTATTAATTCACTCCTTAGTCACACTGGTGATGGCGGCTACATCCGTAGCAACAGCCGCCCTGGGGTAGTCGGATGGAAACATAGCTGCCAATTCCACGGAACATTCATTCACATTCATACACCAGTGTGGGCAGCCCTGAAGTGTCCTGCCCAGGGACAAAAACTACAGGGACTGGGTGTAGGAAGCGAGCATCGAACCATCAACCTTTCTGTTTTTTTGACAAGTCACACTACATACCAAAAATGCAATTTTAATACAAAAAAGCCGGCAAGAAATAACTCTTATTTTATTGTTTTCTTATTGTGGCGTTCATTCATTCATTAGTTGTTTATTTTTCCTGCGATAGTAAACGAACTAGCATTGGTCACGGAATGCTGTGCATTCAGAGGAGGATGTTTGACGGTGAAAATGAGTACTCAACATGTGTTTTCACTGTGTTGGTACTACAGTTTCCCTCCTGGTGTCATGTCATGGCGTCTTGGACTTAATACAATAACTGATTGCTTTTAATCACAGCCAAATGTGCCTTTTTCTCCCTTTCTTGGTAACACTGAATCACTTCCACATAGCTGAAAGTCAGAGGATATTGATTTAACAACGCTCATTAGCAAAGTCACTCTGAGAGTCAACTCCAGTGATTTAATGCCCAGTGTGTGTGTGTGTGTGTGTGTTTTCCTCCATGTTTCTTATCATTTCCCATGTATAGCCTCATTGATTCAGATTCTCCCCGAGAAACATGGAGAGGATTATGCCGTTCTCAGTGCAGATATTAGGCCATTCATTTCACAGGCTTTACATGTGAAAATATTGACGCTTCCCAGACATCTCCGACTCTATCCTCACTGTTCCTGCTGCCGCCTTGCAGAAATAAATCAGTTGAGCTATGCAGCATTGATACACCATCCATTTATTAGTCGGACGAGCTGGCAAATAAGCACGAGGTCTTGGATTTGGCTTCAATTATTAAAGTGCTCCATTGATTTATATGGGAACTTTATCATTATTTTTGCAGGTGCAGCAGAAACCTTAGTGTCAAACACTACTTACGATGTGCGATTCCAAATTTCAGGCAAAATTCCCAATTTTTTTTAAGGATATTCATTAATTTTCTACCGCTTATTCTCACAAGAGTCGCGTGGGGTGCTGGAGCCTATCCCAGCTGTCTTGGGGCGAGAGGCGGGGTACACCCTGGACTGGTGGCCAGCCAATCACAGGGCACATATAGACAAATAACCATTTGTCTATAACAAACATGCAAACTCCACACAGAGATGGCCGAGGGTGGAATCGAACTCGCGTCTCTTGGCTGTGAGGCCTGCGCGCTAACCACTTGCAGCCTTTTTAAAGATATTCATTAATTCATTTTCTCCCGCTTATCCTCACGAGGGTCGCAGGGGTGCTGGAGCCTATCCCAGCTGTCTTCAGGCGAAAGGCGGGGTACTTCCTGGAATGGTCGCCAGCCAATCACAGGGCACACATATAGACAAACAACCATTCACACTCACATTCATACCTATGGACAATTTGGAGTCGCCAATTAACCTAGCATGTTTTTGGAATGTGGGAGGAAACCGGAGTACCCGAAGAAAACCCACGCATGCACGGGGAGAACATGCAAACTCCACACAGAGATGGCCGAGGGTGGAATCGAACCCTGTGCTCCTAGCTGTGAGGCCTGTGCGCTAACCACTTTACACCGCGCAGCCTTTTTAAGGATATATAACTGATTATTTCAAATTACAGTATTTCCGAGCAGAAGCAGAATTAGCAACAAATTTTCTGCTGTATTTTTATTTTTATTTTATTTTTATAACATATTAGCATTAGTCATGTGCCAAATCAAACCCAACCTGAGATATTTTGGAAAAAACAAAGCAGATCACTATACAGTCGATATATATTCAACTCAGTGATATACTGCCCCCTATTGGCTTGGAGTGCAACATGAGGACGCAAATTATACCTATTGTGTCTTAAATGAATAATTTGTAAAGAGGAGACAGCAGCTTTGCAATAAGACGGACACGTTCCCGCATAGCAGACATGGGATAGGCCGGCTGGTGGGAAACAAAAGAAACGGGAGAGAGTGCAAAGGTTGTCACACACGAGTCGCAGGAGGAGGAGGAAGGTGGAGGGGTGGCGTAGTTTGTAGGGGATTTTGCGTTCCAGCCCCTTTTTCACATCTGTTATTCGTTTGTCCCGAGCTGGGAGGAAAATAGCAGGAAGCGTTCTGGTGGTGGCGGAAGATGAAAGGACATGAAAATTGAATAAAAAAACATGTGTCGCACATGCACCGCGGCTGATTGGACGTGTCCCGTGGATTATATCCCCCTGCCACCACCCTTGGGAAGCGCTGCCAGCTTGCAAAAAACATGAAGCACACACAAACACTAAATAAGGCTGCTGTTTTAACCAACATCCATTTGATGAAAAGCTTCAAAAATATCATTTTCAAGAGTTGTCACGCACACAGAGGGAGATAGATATCATTTCCAGCGTATTATCTCTTACATAATTCTCCTTTCTTCATGCATTCATGATCTCAAGTGAACCGAACCACACAAAGGTTCACTTAGATTGCTCCGCTTAAAAAAAAAAAACAGCGTCCATGCTTTGTTTTGACATGATCACTCTCCTCTATTACATACAACCTCCATGCAACAACACTGTGGGGTGGCCACTTAGACCACCCTTAGCTAACGAGCTACGTAAGTGATGCGTACACAATTATGCAAAGTGTGCCATCCCGCACTTGATTACCGGGAATAAGCGACTACCGCCACCTCTTGTCATCGATAGCGACATTTAACATCATAGTTCCGTAGCTACATTACACGGATCAATATGCGCTGA
This sequence comes from Doryrhamphus excisus, assembly GCF_037039965.1. Taxonomy (NCBI): domain Eukaryota; kingdom Metazoa; phylum Chordata; class Actinopteri; order Syngnathiformes; family Syngnathidae; genus Doryrhamphus; species Doryrhamphus excisus. Next base: position 17,458,358 of record NC_136365.1, read on the forward strand.
TAACATCACAACGGGGTGTTGCCTCCTGATCGCTGCTTGTGTGTATGAGTTTCAATTACACAGCAGTGTGCGTGCATGCTTTACTTTGACATATGCGTGTGCGATCCTGTTTAATTACACATCAGGCTTTAAGGCAGAGGCAAACAGTGCTATAATTACCAGAAACACCTGCTTTAATATTTTATGGAAATCTACCCAGCGTGTGTGTTGCATGTATTTATTCAGTGTGAGTGTCACAGCAGCAGCAGCAGAAGAAGAAGAAGAAAAAAAAATCCACAGTGAATATTTGCTGTAAATAACTTTTAAGCGGTAATTTGGAGTCTTGTCTCTACTTTTGAGTCAGATCACCTCTGAAATATTTATAGTTGCTTTTTATGAGGCCATGTAGTAGGAGAGGTGAAGCGACTGAAATTGATTAAAATTATGGTTATGGTGTATTATTAGTCAAAACATATAGTGTGCTTTATATGTCACTGTAATTGACAGTTACTATGGTAATAATGTCATTGTATGGTCATATCACCTTGTACTTCGGTACGAGGTACACTATTTAAAAAAAAAAATAATAAAAAAACCTTAAACTGTATTATGGAAAGCAGGAAGTGAACAAATGTAACAGTTACTGATTGTAAAAGTACCAGATGGAGGGGTAGGATTTAATAAGCTTTGCTTCTTCCTACTTCTTTTGAACATGTGGAACTGTGAATTAATTATGTGATGCATTCAATTGTAATTTGATGCATGTTCAAATGAAATAAAACCATTACCATATTGAAATATAACTGATATGTAGTATTCTGGTCACTCGGTGGCAGTAACAACACAAAACATTGACCTTAACATTTACCTTACATTACATTAAGTCAGCTATGGCATGCATGATACATGATAGGGTGAAAAACGTTCTCCCATTCAGTGTGGAAGTGGTATTTTTTTCTTCTTAAGTTTAGAAGAAATCAATTTAGCTCGCTTCCGAGCTTGTTAACTTGTGGCTGTCTGACGTACCTGCGTTATAAGAGTCGCGCAACATGTATAAAGGTGACTACAAAACAAGACTATTTACTTTATCAACTTTAATTCCAGAAATCTTTGTAATTACTGCCACCTACAGGACATTATCACCCGGGAGAGCGTCTTTAGGAATGTTTGATTTTTTTTTGTTTTCTTTCTCTTATGTCTGAACGTCAAAGGCCAAGTTCAACACAAATATACAACTGCAATATGCCAACACGCGAAACTCATGACAGTGCCTCTCACACACACACACAACCACACACACATTTGTGGAGGAGGGGGTTTCTTCTGGCATGCTTTACTACTCTTTGATACGCAGCATTCATTAAAAATAGATGGCGAACAATCATTACAGGCGTCTGAATTAATCTAATTAGCCCGAGCTCTGCAAACAGAGAGAGAGCCACCCGGCCGCAAACGGGCGCTATGAGTGTGTACTGTGGTAAGAAGAAGAAAAAGGAGGAGGAAAGCGGGGTGGGGGGGTGGGGGGGGGGTGTGGGTGAGATAATCCGCCTTGACTTATTAATACGCGCAAACAAGATTTAGCTCCTCAAAGCAAACAAATGAAGCGAGTGGTGAGAGGAACAAGAGGGAGGGGGGGGTGGGACAAAGACAGAGAAAGACAGCGAGTGGAGATCAATTATTTAAGGTCTCCATCTTTAAACGTGCAGCTACCCGTGTAGTGGTGGAAAAAAGAAGAAGGTTCCCACTCCTCTGAGCTCGGAGCATAACTTCATTGATTGATCAGTCGATCAGGAGATGCACCCCCTACTGTCTCTTTCTGGATCGATTTATAGCCTCTTTCACACAGAAAATTTGCCGTAACGATCCATAGAAGGGAGATATTGTCACACAGGTTGGACACAGTCATTTGGAACAAACAAATACTTTTGGGTGGTAGACCACCCAAAAATGTCAAGGGCCCTGAGTCGGAGGATTCCATTAGCTGTGTCAAGACACGGGACAATCCTCGGCCCAAATGAAGGTTGGTAATGGTAATGGTAATGGTTTAATTTCATTTGAACATGCATCAGATTACAATTGAATGCATCACATAATCAGTTCACAGTTCCACATGTCCAAAAGGAGTAGGAAGAAGCAAAGCTTATTAAATCCTATCCCTCCATCTGGTACTTTTATACTCAATAACTGTTACATTTGTTCACTTCCTGCTTTCCAAATATAGTTTAAGTTTTTTATTTTGTTATTTTTATTTTGTTATTTTTATTTTGTTATTTTTATTTTTATTTTTATTTTTATTTTTATTTTTATTTTTATTTTTATTTTTATTTTTATTTTTATTTTTATTTTTATTTTTATTTTTATTTTTTGTCACGTACCGAAGTACGAGGTGATATGACCACCCAATGACATAATGACTGGTTCAAGACTCTTCATCCTTGTATTTAGCAAACATCAACTGCTAGTATTGTTTCTTGAATTCAAAGGTTGGTACTGTTGCTGAGTGCAGCACAATAAACATCAGACGGCATCTGCAAGACAGGGTTTTAAGAACAAAAAAAGGCCTTCTTCGACGCCACAAAATTTCCTGATAGGATTTTACACGAAGCACCAAACATGGGACATTAGAAAGGTAACCTTGGAGATCAACAACCCAAGATGTTTCCCACACAGTAAAGTGGACGGAACACCATAATGATATGGGATGCTTTTTCCTTCAATGGAACAATCGAGCTTCAAGGTTGTGCAGGGGTGTCAAACCACAAGCTGAATATGTGGGGTTATTGCAGGCGGCACCCCTCATGACTGAAGGCCCTCGGCCTGTGTATGCATGGCAAAGGAGGTATACAAAATCTTACAATTATAATCGGTAGTGTACATGTCGAACAGGGACGATTGTTTTCAGCACAATCAGGCATCGGACAAGGACGGAAATAAACTGAAGTATACCGGAGCAACAAGACCTTAATTCGTCCCACAAACCACCACTTTGTTGCTGTTCTATATTTAACGGCATATTTTTTCCCACCTTCCGAGGTAATGTCAAAGCTCTACCAGATGTTTATAAAGCCCCTTTCACACAAACAGGATGGGACAACTTTCACACAACAAGAATTGTCCCCATTTTTCCTGAGAAAATGTGCCGGTTTCAGATACCCTGATTGGTGGACTGCATTTCGGTCATCATGAAAGCTCAATCCGAAAGTTATATGTCCAACGACTCTCCAGCGGAATGTTCATTGTGCACAGACAAGAGTCTAGGCAGCGCTCAGTCCGCAGCCCCTCTCAATGCTTCCTGGCCTTGGCTCCAAGCAGCTGCAAAGGGTTTTGGGTATTTTACATAACGAAGTGAAAACAGCCCTTTTTTATGTTCCAACTAGAAGCTTCCAGGACCTCTTGTTCATGATTCCTTGTATATTCATCGAACGTGGTCGCACAATCAAAAGTCATTTATTGCCAGGCCGCACAAAATTGACACTGTAGTTAAACAACTGTCAAGCTACGTGAAAACAAACAAAGCAGACACGATTCCTCTCATCTTCTTGCACTGAATTGGACATAATAGCGCTTCATGCAAAAATACACAAATGAAAAAAGTATATTTCTTGGAGTCAGCTTGCACTTTAGTTACACACACATTCTTGGCACGGCGCTCTTAGCACGGTAAAACACAATCTGTGCTCTTTGCCAAAGAACTTTTCGGGACACTTATCAGGACTTGTGACATGGAACTATTTGTAAAAAGGCCAACAGAGAAGTAAAAAAAAAAAAAAAAAAAAAACAGGTTTGTGTTTTTGGCAGGCTCTCTCCAATATATCTTTGTTCCTCCTCTCCCTCGCACTCCTCACTGGCAGACAGGAGGTGAAGGAATGAGGGAGGCAGAGTGGTAACACATCGTACCATGACCAGCCAGGGCCCGGACCTCCCTCACTTGCGGCCCCCACAGCACACACACACACACACACACACAGAGTTCATATGCACAGATGATGCACCAGTTGGACAACAATATGGACATACCTCATAATCCATTCATCAATCATACAGAATGACTGACACAACGACCTCTGACCTCACTTAATTTACCTGAGCCGATTTTTTTCATTGTAAGTTAAAAATTAATTAAACTAAACAACTATTTAAAAAAAAGTATTGAATTGAAACCATGATTTTTTTCATATATTGTTTTGAATTTATTATATAGACTATAATGACACAACATTGGATTAGAGGATAATGTAAAAACAAACATTCATTCATTTTCTACCGCTTATCTTCATGAGGATTGCTGGGGATGCTGGAGCCTATCCCAGCTGTCTTCGGGTACACCCTGGACTGGTGGCCAGCCAAACACAGGGCACATATAGACAAACAACCATTCACACTCACATTCATACCTATGGACAATTTGGAGTCGCCAATTAACCTAGCATGTTTTTGGAATGTGGGAGGAAACCGGAGTACCAGGAGAAAACCCACACATGCAAACTCCACACAGAGGGTGGAATCGAACCCTGGTCTCCTAGCTGTGAGGTATGCACGCTAACCACTCGTCCGCTGTGCAGCCCGTACAAAACAAACATTCATTCATTCATTTTCTAACGCTAGTCCTCACGAGGGTCACAGGGGTGCTGGAGCCTATCCCAGCTGTCTTCAGGCGAGAGGCCGGGTACACCCTGGATTGGTGGCCAGCCAATCACAGGGCACATATAGACAAACAACCATTCACACTCACATTCATACCTATGGACAATTTGGAATCGCTAATTAACCTAGCATGTTTTTGGAATGTGGGAGGAAACCGGAGTACCCGGAAAAAAACCCACGCATGCAAACTCCACACAGAAGATTGCTGAGTGTGGAAATGAACCCTGGTCTCTTAGCTGTGAGGTCTGCACGCTAACCACTTACAGCCCGTAAAAACAAACAACTACTGAATAATGATAAATAAAAATGTGTTCAAGAATTCAAACAAGCAATTTTGTTTTTGCCTCGTCTTCAAAGGGGCACAAGAACCTATTAACGTTTTTTTTTTTTTTTTACCAGGAACGCTCTCTAGTCTACATATATATACACATGCTACACACATACACACACAAACACACGCCTTGCCTCACTTCCTTCCTCCTTCCCGCTCTGCACGCGTCCCGTCATATCTCCTCCAGCCTGTAATTGTCCCAACGTCCTGCGACGAGCCACAGTTTAAGGGAAGTGAAATGCTACTAAGTGACTTGTCACTATACATCAGCTTCAGACTGCAGAGGCTCTCTCCATCCCTCCCTCCCTCCTTCCATCCATCCATCCCTCCGTCCCTCTTTCTTTCACCCTTTTCCTTGCTGAGATTCCCTACTTCTGCTTTCTCTCTGCCTTATTACTACGCTGTCACTCACTACTTCCTCCCCCCTTTTTGCTTTCAGTCTGCATATCGTCAACATCTCGCCGCCATTAAGGCCCGCTCTCCGCTCGCTCCCTGTTCCCCTGACTTGACTGAGTGGGAGTGTTGAATGGAATTGGCTCCCGTACTTCTTAGAAAGTCACACACACATAAGTACAGTAGGGGTTTCGTGACCTTTTTGGTGACCTTGAAATGTCACAACCGGGTGATGCATGCGTCACTCCTGCTCCTGCCGCTGACCTCTCCATGCCGCCCGTACAACGTATACACTTGTTGTTATTTAATATTCAGACTCAAGTTATGTGATGAAATAATCTGTTCCAGGGTCAAACTATTGCTATTATAAAACCCGAAAGCTTTATACAAGTGTAAAAAAAATACTTTTACCCAGAAAACATGGGTCGGACTTCCCATTAAGTCTCATTTCAAACGTCTTGAAAGTGTATTGAAACAAATATCTGTGACTTTCCTAAATGTGAAATCACCTCATCTTTCATTACCCAAACCAAACCACGCAAAGATGTCCACTAAATGAAGCATAAAGCTGAGGCGGAGGGGGGAAAAATAAACAAAAGAGTAATTTGTCATTAACAAGCAAGCAGATAGTGTGTTTGTTTTGGGTTGGAGTGATGCACGTTCTCCTATTAGCCAGAATCAGCGCTTTATGGAGCGTTTCATTAGCGCTTTGGACTGATCAGCTGCACATCAATCTTTCATCCGTCTACCAATCATGTACAGTCCAGGGGCGGGACTTCAGTGTGTCTGGCCCGGGACTCAGGAGGGGGGGGTCACTCACTCATCACTTGGATCTCGTCCGAGTGTGTGTGTGTGTGTAAGAGACGACTTAAGGGTCAGGCTTTGGTCACCAGATGGTAAATGTTTGGGCTGGACCACAGCAAGAAAAAAAGGGGGGGACAGTGTCATTACTCCCCTTGAATTCTGCTTTTTTTTTTTCTTCCCATTGCAATCACAGTGAACAGACACAGTACAGTGTGTGAGTGATGAGCGATAATGGAGCAGACGCTAACAAATGTGCACCTCTTGGTGTTCTATCCAAGTCATAGTCCCAAGTACAACACAACAGCCCCCCCTCCCCAAGTGCCTCCCATATGCTTTTCTTATGAAATAACTTTTTCAGACAGTCTCTTTAGACATTTCAATGAAGCAAAGGATGCAACCTAAGTGATCAATAGAGGTGACACCTTCGGAAGTAATGGCTACCCTTGTTGACGCACGATCCTGAAGGAGATTTCCTGGTTTGTGTCACATTGTTCCTCACTCACACCCGTATGTTAGGATAGTAGGTGGTTATGTCCGTAACTATTTTGGCAATAAAGTTATACTTTTATGGCCAAGTTTTTTTTAAAACAAAATAGAAAAGTAGCTTCAGGTACTCGAAACTCTTTGACAGTGTTACCTCATTCATCTACTGATGACATCATCAGGACCAACTGGGTGTTCAGTATCTTGCCTAAGGATACTTTGACATCGTCACAGGAGAACAGAGGTTCCAACCAACACCCTTGAGGGTTGTGGGGGTACTGGAGCCTATCCCAGCTGTCTTCGAGCGAGAGGCGTGGTACACCCTGGACTGGTGGCCAGCCAATCACAGGGCACATATAGACAAACAACCATTCACACTCACATTCATACCTATGGACAATTTGGAGTTGTCAATGAACCTAGCATGTTTTTGGAATGTGGGAGGAAACCGGAGTACCCGGAGAAAACCCACTCATGCACGGGGAGAACATGCAAACTCCACACAGAGCGTGGAATTGAACTCGGGTCTCCTAGCTGTGATGCCTGCGTGCTAACCACTCTTCTGCCATGCAGCCCACTGTAAATATATTATTTGTAATATGACTCGAGTATAATATTTGAACGAGTATATCTGAAAGTAAACATGACTCGCAATATGGGTGACCGTAGTGTATACTAGCAATGTATTCTCGAAAAACCGTCAAAGTAGTTTGAACGTCGGCGGTCGAGTGGTTAGCGCGCAGACCTCACAGCTTGGAGACCTGGGTTCAATTCTACCCTCGGTCATCTCTGTGTGGAGTTTGCATGTTCTCCGGGTACTCCGGTTTCCTCCCACATTCCAAAAACATGCTAGGTTAATTGGCGACTCCAAATTGTCCATAGGTATGAATGTGAGTGTGAATGGTTGTTTGTTTATCGTATGTGCCCTGTGATTGGCTGGCCACCAGTCCAAGCAACCAATCCCGCCTCTCGCCCGAAGACAGCTGGGATAGGCTCCAGTGACCCTCGTGAGGATAAGCAGTAGAAAATGAAAGAATGAATAAAAGACATACACGGGTGCCAAATGGCAGTAATGGGACACTTTGGAACCCAACTTTTGGCAATGAAAACACCCGAAAAAGTCATTCTGTTCTCAACCGAACTGTACTGCATGTTGGTTTTTGGCTCTAATGACGCTGGAGGTTTGAACACAGCCAACAGAGTGGAACCTTGTCACCGTGTGTGGCCTTACGTTGTGCAGACTGCTCGGGATATGAGCTCCGCTGTGCGTGCAGTTATTAAAATTCAATCCTCTGCTACACACACACAGTCTGGAAGAGGGGGGGTATGAAAAGGTGCAGCTGAACAGAGCATCCTAAAAAAAAGAGTATTATGTTGAAAAGGACAAAAAAAGTAGTGCCAACGCTGCTTATTCAGCACTTTAACAAATCAATGCTCCTTGAGCACCACCGACCCGTTTGCCACCCTCACACTATCTGTGTGTTGATCGTGTCGGCGTGAGGTCGCTAGTCCACATTAAGGTCCCATAATGTGTTAATTTATAACTCTATCACCCCCGTAAGTCCGCCTTATCCATCTGTGTCGGCCGCCGGGTCCACCGTATTCATCATCCAGCCCCAGAAATGAGAGCTCCTCTGAGATTAAGCCACTCGCTCGCACAATTTCTTCCTTCTTTCTTTTATCTATCGCATCCTTCCACACACACACACACACACACACACACACACACTAGACTGCCTTTGTGCTGCCGGGCCAGGGTGATCAATTAGAACCTGTCAGAGGCCACTAGAGCCCGCCTCCCCTCGTGTAGACATCACTATCTACCCAGAGACGGTGCACTTAAAATGGGCTTGGCCCCGGAGGCCTGCATGGGTGGCTACTAGAATATTTTGGGGGGCTGCTGTTGCTGCTGATGCTGATGATCAGGGGACTGAATTACACTTTCCCTTGACTTTTATGAACTAGCACCGCGTTATAGACATAACAGATTGTAGTGGGGAAACAATGCAAAGGAAAAAAAAAAAAAAAAGGGGGGGGCTTTATTTAAGGAGGCCCCCGGTGCACATAAATCCGCGACACACAACTCCAGGCTGTCATAACACGTCTGGAGTTGTGATTACCTCCACCAAGGAGGTTCTGTTTTCATTGCAAGTTATGCAAAAACAGCTTGATCGATTTTTTGAAAACTGTGACGATTAGGTTGAAGATTACTGTTCACTTTTTGACTCCTAAATTGCTGCACGGAAAAGTTTTGTCAAAAACGTGAAGCACTACTGTGTGTCATGGTAATAGTAATGGTTTTATTTCATTTGAACATGCATCAGATTACAATTGAATGCATCACATAATCAGTTCACAGTTCCACATGTCCAAAAGGAGTAGGAAGAAGCAAAGCTTATTAAATCCTACCCCTCCATCTGGTACTTTTACAATCAGTAACTGTTACATTTGTTCACTTCCTGCTTTCCATAATACGGTTTAAGGTTTTTTTAAAATAATGTACCTCGTACCGAAGTGTCATGTGTTATTGTTTCTGACAACTTTTCTGTGCTTAGTCAAATCACTACGAAATCTGGTACAGAACTTTGGGGCAATAACGAGCACATGTCTGGAAGATTTTAACAAGATAGGTAAAAAAAAAAATTAATAAAAACATCAGGAAAAGCACATATACAGAGAACCTAGCAAATAACTGTCCATAAAGCTTAGGTCACAACTGGACATACGGGCTCCTACGGAGGATGTTCCTATGTGACTCATTCGCCATGTATACATGGACCCAAATATTCCAATTCTATTCGGTTTATTTGCTCAAACAAATGTAACCTTTGTATACACGTCATTCCGAAAGAAAAGTGCCAATCCGAATGAATATATAATCAGTTTCACGGGGTGGAATATTCCTTTCCCCAATCCGATTGAGGTATCTTGTACCCGCTTAATCGGAAAGTTGTCAGGGTGCGTTCTTCTTCGTGGTGTTTTTCTTCTTCTGTTGTTTATTGGCGGTTGGCAAGCAGCTTTCATGTGCATTACCGCCATCTGTGGAACAGAATCTAAACCCTTCTATACTCCATTCATAAATCCAGAATATACATATATATATATATGTATATATATATATAACATGTCCCGAGTTTAATTATAAAATATTAGCAAGATTGAATTTGATCTTTTCCTGTTTAAATTTATCCCGGGTGCGTTCTTTCAGCGCATGCTCAGATATGACGTAACACGCAGCTCGAGATGTTCTTCAGTTTTAAAAATGGAGGCAAGCAATCGGCACTGGACTGCTCCGGAAAGTTTGTTTTTGAACTAAATTTCTAAAAGACTGGACGAAGGAAAAACTGGCAATACGGAGTTATTCCAACAAGTGAAAGAAAAACTTGAAGTCGGTATCACGTGATGTTGGTGTTTACGTTTTACTGGGCATGCCCCATTGACTATTCTGGTTGATTATAGCGGCGCATGGAGACACGTGATTGGAATATTCCTTTCCATGTATACCATTGTTTTTGGAAAAGTCATTTGGAAAGATTCCATTCGGAAAAAGGAAAAATTCCTCATGTAAATGTGACTTGTTGTGTCGAACCATAGACTGGCCGCAGATGTTTGTTGTCATGTAGTGCTTACGTCACACACTTTGTACTACTCATGCATCGTTCATACAGGCAATGTGTGTTTTTTTGTACGTTTTGCCCGTATCGGGTTTAGGCAAAATATGATCTTTTTTTCGTATGCCACTTTTGTGCATTTGTATATCCTTTTTAATCAAATAAACACTGCATTTTTTGGACATATTACCAATGTATTTTTTAATAATGTATAATTCTTTTCGACAAAAGTCACACTGATGCACGGTAACAACCCTATTCTGCACCGTCGCCCAATGTGGACACGTAATTATCATTAGTCAATGTGTATATGTCGTGCATCACAACCAGTGTTTGTCAGCTTTGTGCAGGTGGCTCATCGGGAGCAGCAGCAGCAGGCTCTAATAACACACAAGGGGGGGCGGGAAATGATCAATACTCGCACTCTCTATTCAATTTCAGCACATCGCTATCACCGCACACATAAAAGCAACGTAAACACACTGGAATGCAAAACAATGTCAGCTTCTGTCGACATCTGAGTGACATGTTAATATTAATTCATGCTAGTGGACATGGAAGATGGCGACAACTACGTAGCAGGGGTGTGGAGCAGGGAAAGCCAAGCTGGGCTTCTACCTTTAAAGTGTGCGCCAGTCATCAAGGAGTGGAGAAAGGGAATCTGCCCATTAAGACTAAGTGGATATCTATTAGATCATGGAGGTAAGGAGGTGGCCATTTACCATCAACATAACGCACAAACACGCCTGCTCGGGACGGTCAAGCTTAAGCCTCATTTAGACCGGTTAGCATGTCGGAAACTGTGTTGTTTTGACGTTTTTAAGGATAATGATGTCGTATCCTTGAAAAATCAGTCAAAAAAGTCCAATTTTGCAGTGTTATTAAACATTGTTCATTCATGCAAATTACTAATGCGTAGTATCTGATTTGTCGGACTACACTTCCTGACCCTGGAAGAGGTGGGCCTAAGATCTGCATGTTTGTTCATACACATTCGCAATATCATATCATCACACGCACACACAAGACACCGCTCAGGTCATACAACAAATTACATTGCTCTTCCTGCCACTTGCACATAAAAAAATTAAAAAAACTCAAAATAATCCATTAAGTCAAACCCAATGGTACCCTCACCCAAGTATTAATTCATGCCATCGCTACTCCTGCCAGTTATTCATGATAAGCACCGCTTTGCACTATAGAAATAAAACAGAATGACCGAACATAATACACTAAGTCAAAAACCTAAGTAGAGCCACATGCAGGTATGCTACTTACATACATGACATACTCTATAATAAACACCATTGCTCCTCCCGCCAGTTATTAAACACACAATACACCTTCAATACTAAATAAACGGGAACGCTAACTAGAACCAATCCACAAATCAAACGCACCTCTGTCTCTTTATCGAGGCGCATGAGTGCCAGCGACGTCACCTCAGTGAGAGTGAAGGCCATTAAAAGACCATCAGAGTCACCGCCCAGTCCTGTGAGATCAAACAAACCCTTTGGCCTCCTTTACACCCCCCCCCCCCCACACACACACACACACGCACCCACCACCACCACTCCTTCTTATCACTGCGGTACAGTTAATCCTTCCTCTACTCCCCTTGAGGGATGCGGTAGCCCCCCCCACCCCCCCCCCCCACCCCCGTCAGCCCAAGGCTAAAAAAGGGGAGGAGGAGCATTTGCCACTTGTGCCTGCGACACATAATACGGAGCGGCAATCAACTTTGGCTCATCCCCGGGACCCCCACTGCTGCTGGGAAATGGAGGGTTTGGGGAGGTAGGGGGTTAAAGATGGTGGGTGGCAGGGGGTTGGGGCTAAATTAACACTTGACATTCAATACGGTCAGGTCCTTAATTGGCCGGGGCCTTCCTGAGAAGGCAATTTTCTATTCCCCAAACATGGGCTTGTGTCGTGTGTGTGTGTGTGTGTGTGTGTAAGTATGTGCCAGAAACAGACAGTGAGACAATGTGTGTGTTTGCATATATCTGCTAGTATGCGTTTGGGGGGTCCCCTTGGGCACCACCCTCGGTTCCATCCCCCTACTCCCTCCCTCTAATGAGGCTGTATGAATTAGTGCTACGTGACACGATTTGAACACCCCCCCCCCCCTTGACACACCCCTCCTCACCCAGCGACAGTCATGTGGTGCCCTAAAAAACAACCTGGCGGCTCCCTGTTTCCAATTCATGCATACACCTTGACATTGAACCGCTTTCAACCACTTCCTGTTCCGTTTTTTTTTTTTTTTTTTCCACCCCAGACTCTCCTGTGCACTTCCCGGCAGCTCTGGTTACACTTGATGTTATTACAGCTTTCAACCTGAGAGGTATTAGGCTTCCTTTAACAGATCTGACAGCATTTACAACACGGGCGAGTCGACGCCTCTAATCGCCTCTGTGACTTTAGCCTATTAGACATTGATCTCTGGGAGCCCACGATGTCATAATGCGCTTTCCGCTCGAGCCGCCGCGTTTCTTTAAAGTCTCATTCCGCTGCAGCTGTTGGCTGGCGATGCTTATTTACATCGGTGCTTTAAACCTGGATGACCTTTGCACCCCATGGACTCCGTTTTTTTGCAAAATAAATTTTAAAATTCCATTATTGGGTCTTTATGTTGCATTACTGTAAAGCGGAATATACTGACATGAACCCGACGTAAACAAAAAGCGCTAGCCCGATGCTCCTTTACATTGTTATACTATATAGGTGCTAGCGATTAGTAGTTACGATTTTACAGGACGATTTCAAACACCTCCAAATGGGATAATTAAATCGACTTTTCCACTTAAAGAGCTGATATATAATAAGTATACTATCAAACGCTTTCACATTTTTGTGTATAGATCCTCTATACGACAGGAGTGCTCCTCTGTTTTTCAGAACCGACTGTAAAAAAAATGCTCTCAGCCCTCAGAAGATAAACCGCCCCGCCTTTACAAAGCCTATGAAAAAACAAAATCAGATTTTTTTTTTTTTTGTTGTTGTTGTCTTTTGCAGGAAACATATCAAATACATTAAATGACATCAAATATTAAAGAGCAGTCAAGGTCGCGCGCATCAATGGAAGAGACTTTGCTCTCGCCATCCACTTACGGCTGAGTGTTTCCCGACAATGGAAGAGTCAGATCAGGCCATTTGCTGAGAAAACATCAACAACACAACCGGTGTGTGTGTGTGAGTGTGTGTGTGTGTGTGTTAGCGTCAACAAGCTAAAATACTTACCCAACTAAATTTCCCATTTAGGCTGACACGGTTTTTCACTTTTGTCCTTATGTTCTCTCAAAGCGCCGCCGCTTTTTTCACACAATAGCTGTCACGTGAGGTCACACACCCCGAGACCCCGGCCCACCCGAGCCATTGATGGCGCGTCACATGCGACTAATTGCATCATTTGTGACTTAATTGCCGGTATAGATGTGTGTCTCAACACTTCTCTTTGAGCTTAGGCCACACACACACACACACAGGAGTGTTTCATTTACACAAACATAAGACGCGGCAGAACACACACACACACACACACACACAAAAAAAGCCACCCGGCCAGGAAAACACATGCTGCGGGACGCCGAGGCGGCCGCATTTAACAGCGGCCATTAAATGTTATTAATCCAGCAGCGCAAACATGTCGAGAGGGTGCAAACAAACGCTTACACATGTTATAACAACACAAACACACACACAAAAAGTAGCTAATGAGACGCTGCTGTTGCTGTTTGTTGTCGGGACGCCATGTGTGCAAAGTATACTTGGTGGAGAAAGTTAATCTTTGCTTTTAGGACTGAATAGCGTAGCTTTGTGCTCTTTTTAAACTGCATAAATGCTAATCAAAGATGCTCTATTTAACAAGAGCGCGTTGCCGCACCCTTGGATAGAACTTGTGGCCATCACATCTCCATTGAGAGGAGCAAGAAACAGCAGAGAGAAGGGGATGCGGCTTCTCACCTATAAAACCCAAACTAATTCACCTGTATGTGTAAAAAGCAGGGGCCAAGTGAGTCCTCTAGAAAATGGCCGTCATTACCAGAGCCCCTAAGTAAGCGTAATGATGATGATGATAATGATTGAGCAATAATAATAATCCAACCCGAGTGCTTTTTCTAAGAACGGTGACGGCATTAGTCACATGACAGCAACAAGACAAAATGAATGCATCGCTACCTTGAGAGCTCTTCCTCCCCTCTTCACTGCTGATGGGGCAAATTGGCAGCCAAGCAGACAGAGGGGTCCTTAAAGACACATCATAAAAAAAAATTTAAAAAAATTAAAAAAAGCCAACCATTGATTTCGCCCGTCGCACTGGCTCGCCTGGCACGGCTCCAGAGAGAGCAAAATAACAGGAGTTGAGGAATAACAGGAAAAGGGAGAAGCCGGCGTGAAAGTATGCCCGGGTTCCTGTCACTTAGCACGGGTCACGAGCGCTGTCACCTTCGGCGGGCGCCACTCCCCCCCACCCCCCCACCCCTCTCAACAATGTCTCAGACGCGGCGTCATGTCTTAAAAACGTTTCCTCTCTTTGAAAATTACATGTGATTCCTCTGTCGGTTCTCGGCCGGTGACATGTTGACCTGTTGTTGAACAAATACCACTGTGTGTGTGTGTGTGTGTGTGTGTGTGTGTGTGTGTGTGTGAGGGGCTCATTAGCCTGCTACAGGGTGGTGACATCCTGAGCCCCACGCACACACTTTCTCCTCACACGGGTGACTTCTTTCATCCAAATAAAGTGCACCCATTCACCTTAAACACATTATCCATATACATGAATATTCTAAGTACTAAATGTTCAGTATTCAAAATAATAATAAACCACAACAACAGCGATCATAAGTTATATTAAGGATTTTCAAGTCAATGATGTAATATGAATAGTGGCTGGCCCCCACTGAAGCATCATTTAGAGTTGTTGACATGTATTAATTTAAACAAGAAGACAAAAATATAGCTGTGGGTCGCCCCCATTGGGGGCAAAATTAAGGGTGGATGCCGATTTTCTATTTTCTAAAGAAAACAAGAAATATATAAGCAGTGCTACCGGCAATGATGTTGTATTCATGGAGGGGGTGGTCCCCACGGGGGCAGAAATCGAGGGTGGGTGGCAATTTTTAATCCCTTCCTTGACCCACCACTCCCATACCCGTCTAGTCCATGTAACTAAGACATTTTAACTCCTATAGAACATAACTGAATAATGAACCAATTACAGAGATGATGAAGCCCCGCCCCAGTCTGCCCCCCCACAGGTTGGGACCTTGCTGCTTTTTAGATGAACCATGTGAGACATATGAATTTCATCATAGGCAAAATGTCATGCCATCGCCAGCATCATCATAAGCCCTCCAAAAATGTATGATTTGGGATTTTTCTGCCAACTAGCCTAGCGACAGTGTCACACAAAATGTCTAATTTTAGTTATTTGCCACCATACTTAGTTTGCATCACATAAGAAAAACGTCTCAGTCTAAGAGCTATCCTTGTCGGACTGGTCGCCGTAGCGCCCTTGGGCACGGTTCAGACTTTCCTCCGTATAACTTGCGACATGCGGGACAAATACGACCAGTAATTGACATCAACGCAACCAGTGAGTTCTGTTCAAAACATATTTTGGGAGCAGATTCCTCCAAACAACAGAGCACTCCTATCTTACAAAGAAATGGACAAACAAGTTCTAGTCGGTACTTGAGCCGCAGCATTTTGTGAGTGTATGTGTGTGAACTGTATTGAGACACAAATAAGATGCCAAAAAGGACTAAAACGGTAGGAATAAACATAGTCTGCATGTGGAAATACTGGCAAAGATCCTCACGTGCATCTACTGACACCACCGCACCCTCGGAAGCAGTCCTCCACGCCGCCATCACGCCACTGATTGCATTCATTTAGCATATTTTGTATGTTTATTTAGTCAATGTTATACACCTTAACAGTGTGGACACATAGTAGCTATACAGCACAGCTTGTGGACAAAGGGTGGCATATACACAGTAGAAGAAGAAAGTCAGCAATGTGCGTCTTTTTCCCTGCAAATCTCCTCTTTCACCTCTCCAACTCTCCTCCAGCTCTTTTCAGCCAAGGCCAGCCAAGAGACACTTCACCTCGCACCCGCATACACATGGAGCCCGGGCCAACACACACACACACACACACACATTTGCACATAACCATACACTCATGCACGCTCTCCTCTCTCTTGTACAAACTGGCACATAAGTATTTAGCCACCCACTCAGAAAAATACATGGCAAGAGACACAAACTGGGTGCAAGCACACACACACACACACACACACACACACACTTGACACCAGATAGGCATTCCAT
This sequence comes from Doryrhamphus excisus, assembly GCF_037039965.1. Lineage (NCBI taxonomy): Eukaryota > Metazoa > Chordata > Actinopteri > Syngnathiformes > Syngnathidae > Doryrhamphus > Doryrhamphus excisus. Next base: position 17,474,941 of record NC_136365.1, read on the forward strand.
ATGCTCCATGTGCAACGACCCATCAAAGTCAGACATGGAAATAATAACAGCGTACCGACACACACACACACACACACTTTCAGTCACTCAGTGTGGATAATTCTACACATGTGCATCGAATCTCTGCCGCTCAGTCATCAGAATGCATATGCTGCACATATGCAACGCACACAACATACACACTAGGAGTGTATCAGTGTGTTAATAAGGGGCATTAGCACTTCCTGTTAATCTCCTTTTAAAGCACATCATTGCAGTATTTATTTTATTAATTAAAGATGTATTTCTTTTTTTATGCACAAATTCATTATATATAAAAATGTATGTCATTTATCTTACTAAGACTGATTTTCATCTTAATTTTTCTGCAGAATTTAAAAAGGATACACATTTATAAATGAGTTTTTTACATTTAAATTATTTCTTAACAATATTAAGGGATTTTGTTTTTCCCCATTGAAAAAAAAAAGATTTTATGACACTATTTATTCAGCATCTTGTAAATTATTTTACATAATTAAAAATAAACTGCATTATTTCCTGGTAAATGAATTAACTGCGGCATTTATTAGTGCACAGTGGTCCTTTCTGAGTGTGTGATTGAGGAGGAAAAACGGGGATGCTAGAGGAAGGGTGGGTTTGCAACAGTACCTCTTCCAGGTCTCGGCCCATAGTCGACCTGTCGCACTTGATAGGAAGCCGCGTTACAGCACCCTTGCAGGGAAGAGAGAAGGAAGGGGAGACGCTTTTTAAAAGAGATAAAGCGTGCACACACACACACACACACACGCACATACACACACACGCACACATACTGCGCAAGGGCGGCCTGCGGCTTGCACCAAAAAAGTGCGGTCCTTAATAGACCCGCAAAAAAAAAAAAAAAAAAGAACATGATTGTAAACTTTGCAAAAGAGGTCGATTTTCGTAACCAGTTAACGATCTTTGCACGGGAAAAAATCAATCCCTCCTCTTCCACGTTTTAAATGTTTGCCTTCCCTGCATCAAGTAATATTGTTTTTCACTTTTATTAAATGCAAACGTCCTCTCTGGATAGAATCTAATCGAAGCCAACTTATTGATAAATTGATTTTAAAACGTGCATTTTAAATATAAACACCTATTCGCTTCCTTGAAGAGGCTTTCCATTCCCATAATGCTGTTGTGAATTAATACAAACGAAATATGTATTTAATTCGCGCTTATTTTGATCGTTTCCCCCCTCAGGGTTAATCTTCTAAAGAAATATATTGACTGCATATCATTTTAAAATAAAAATTACCTGTTTAAAATATGATTAGATTAAAAACAGGATGAGTTTGGGCTCATCTTTACGCACGATATATCCCTCAATTCATGACGTAAATCCCTCAAATAAATATAAACATTTTTCCAAAAATTATCTTCTTTTATTGATGTTCTCCCGTGCGTGTAATTCTTTGACGTTTTTGTTGTTTTTGTGATTTACAACACGCGTTTGAAACCATTTTAACCTCTTTCCACTTATGCATCACTTCTCAATATACTTTAAGGCCTACATTTAAAAGCCATTAACCTATCGTGGATGTCTCGTTAATGCAAAGTCATTATCATCTATATAATTATAATAATAATAAGAGACCAAAGTAATGGTTTAGAGACAAGGACCCCGTTTTGCAGGTGCTTAAAGTCCACCTGATCCCCCTCATATGACATTTTGTTTGCATTAAAATACTTATTTACGTACAAAAATGCAACCAATTTAGCTTTCCAGACTGAATACAATCCATGAATGTGTGCATACGTGCATGTATTTTAACATCTAAATTAAAAACTTGACCAATGGTGCAGTCAAAGTTGTTTTCCTCCCCTTTTTTAACGCCACATGGTTATTGCGCAACCGTGACAACTTGTGCCTGGTACCGAGGTCCAGCAATGATGGACTGCAAGCCAACAAGCATCCTCTATCTTTACCGTCTCACCCTCCCCCCCCCCCCACACACACACACGCACAAACACGCACGCACACACACACACGCACACACGCCCGTGCACAACTGCTCCCTTTCGTCTCCTTTTTTCTTTCTCCAGCGAACCGAAACTACAGTCTAAAAACAAGCGAAATAAAACAAACAACGCTTTTGTTTCTATACCGTGAGGTATTAACGTGTGGAAATCGAGTGAAAGATCCGCGGGAGAGAGGCACATGCATCGGCGTGGACGGTGCACTCTCGCATCGCTCCCATCCTGCAACCACCGGACAACCGGTTCTTTCTTACGGCTCCCCCTGCGCCTCTGTGGCCGCGCAAGGGGCTTCTTCCCTCGGCCACGGGAAGTCCCAGAAACGGGGGGTGGGCACGGAGGTAGTACCAAAGCAGAGTCCAGTCATTGAGACTTAATTAAGCACTTAATAAGCAACCAAACTGGAACACCGTGTAATCCAACAAATAAGAGTGTACATAATGTCTGAATAAGCATGAAATAATATTTGATAAGGTACATGCATATGATCAATGGAATGAAATGATCCTCCTGAATGCACCAGCAGTTAAAAGTTTGCATCCAGCGGAAACGATGACAACGGAAAAGAAAGTTTTTCCAGGTGACAAAAGAGAGATGAGGATTGTTGCTGTTGTTGTTTTTGTACCTGCTGGGACATCCTGTAGAGGAGGTTGCTGTCAGTGCTCTGCTGCTGCCATGTCCCCATGAAGCCCGGCTGCTCAGCACTAGGCGGTCTGGTGCTGAACTGCATGGAGCTCTCGCCTGCTCCCTCAGCACTGCCCGCACTGCTGCTGCTGCTTCTTCTTCTTCTTCTACTAATATCACCACCCACAGCACCGCCGCTGCTACTGGAGGGCTCACTCTCAGGGGTGGCGTCTCCTCTGTGGGTAGCTTTGGTTGTTGTTGCTGGTGGTGATGATGATGATGATGGCGGCGGCGGCGGCGTCCTCCTGGGTGTCTCTGGGTCACTGGGCTCTTGTGTGCCTCTCACATCCAACTCTACCTCCTTGGACTGTTGAGAAAGAGAGGAGAATCAGTGAAGGTGGGCCTCAGTTCCCCTTGATCGCTGCTTTTTGGATAGTTTGATTGGTGTAATGGAGGGGCCTTGAGTTGGACTGATGATGGAGGAGGACACAAGAAAGGATGCATGCACACACACTGATATCCAAAAGCAACAAGAAACTTCCAAATAAATACAAAGTGAGCACAAAAGTCCCCTTACCATCAACTCTGTGTGCGTCCCAGCTAAAGTGAAGATGGGGAGTGGGAGCGAGCCACCAGCTTCCTCTCTCTCCTCTCTCTCTCTCTCTCTCTCTCTTTCACTATGTCCCCCCACCCGTCCTCGCGCCTTCCTTTCCCTCCTTCTTCCTTGCCTGCCTACTCCGCCGCAGACGCCGAGGAAATGGACCCCAGCTTGTGTGTGTGTGTCTTTGTGTGAGTGTGTGCAGCTCCGGTCTGAGATGCTCAATGACATCGCGCCACATGCTTCCCCCCCTCTCTCTCTCTCTTACACACACCTCCTCAGCTCAAAGGAGGCGGGGGCAAAGGAGGAGGGGGTGTCCCACTGCCTTATTACCATGTTTGCTGCAAACGGACGGGAGCAACTTAGTCCCCCTCCTGTGGGACCGTCCCGACAGTATCGCGCAACCGTTAAAAAATATTATAATGCACAATTTATTTCTTCAGCATATCATTTTTGTAAAATCACCCAAAAATATTCAGAGTGTGGTTATTTTATTGAAATAAGGCTGTATTTTTAGTTTTTTTTTTACTTTTTAAGATAACGCACAAAAAAATGAATACTCAAAATACTCCATTGCCTTTGTTTGACTTTGCGTGGCTCTTATGAGAGACTAATGGAACACACACACTTATATATCCACACACACAGCTTAAAGGAGGATGGGGTGTCACGTTGGCTGCGGGCGGACCCGAGCAACTTAGTCCCCTCCTGTGGGACTATCCCAACACCTCAAACGGTTATTATATTAAATATATTTTTCTTTATTATTATTTTTAAAATGACCAAATAATATGATGTATGTGATCTCTACTAAAAAAAAAATGACATTTTTACGCCTATGTTTTGCTTTTTAGGGCATCAGAACAAAAAAATCAATACCCACAGCCTTTGTTTGACTTTGCGTGGCTCTAATGAGAGACTAATGGAAGCAACACACACACACACACACACACACACGGTATTATATCTATACACACATGTGCGCTACACCCTCCCACCCCTGCAGAGTCTCTCGGATTTTAATTAAGAAAAAAATGAGCAAGAGGTTCCATTTTAGCCAAATTGGTCCCAACAGCAGCAGCAGCAGCACCAGGCAAGGTGAGGGAGAGGGTGCGGGGGGTAGAAACACACACACACACACACACACATACATAGACAGACTACAGCGTAGATCCATGCATCCTAGAATGGGACACAAGTGAAACAATGAAGACATCCTCCCTCCTTTTTCTCCTTATGTTTTTTTTTTCTTCTTCCCCGTCACACGCTTAGACTCCCACCCTTTCCTTCCATCCACCCAAATTGCTGCACCTTTTTAAAAGCGTTTTTGGTTTAAATGTGCTAAACTGTTGACCTTTGCAGGGATGATTCATAACCGATTGCTCCTCTTATATTCATACTGTATAGTTTTGCAACACATTTACCTCCTCCTAGAATGCATATTTATTTTAAATTGCATATTTCCTGTTGTTAAAAAAGAGGCCATGCATGTTAGAAATGCTAAAAAAAAAAAATTATGTAAATGATATCAGCTGAAAAGGAACAACCATCTTCATTCAACGTTAGCGGTCTTATTGATGCCAAAGTCGTAATGCACGGAACTCGTGAGTCTCACTTTTTTATAATAATATTACCCAAACTGGAATTTTTTCTGGTCAAGTGGCACTCTTATGTTGCAAAGTCAAGCTGGTGGGTTTGTTTGTTGATTAGCTGATATTTGTACTTGCACCCGCAATAAGGGAAAGATGGTATAATGACAAAAATCCTGCAAAGACATGTAAAAAAAAAAAAAAAAAAAAAAAAGAATGCTGGTTTATATTATTTTATTAAAAGTACTATTGGATGATGCCAGAGCCACCCCCTGCCACCTAACTACCCAAACCCCTCAGGGAAAAGGGTCCATGACAAAGGCTGTATAATTAACTAGAGGCTCAGCTACGGATCAATTACCAGACAAGCAAGTGATAGGCGAATCAATGGAAGATCATCAGGCTCGTTATCAGTGTTTCAACTCATTAGAGGAAAAGTGAGGTAGGGATAGAGAGGCGGATGACTGGGGGTGGAGGGTGAAGCATGCGTGTCTTTCCTTGTGTGGATGGGTGGGAGAGTGGGAGGTTGGGACTGGTGGCAGCCCCCTAAAGGCACAGCGCAGGCGGCTCTGCGGCAACATCCACCGGGGTTTGTACGAATCAATAGAAGAGTGGCCGTGAGGTTAAAGCTCTGCCACTGCATCCGTATTCCCATGACACGCACGCACAAAAACACACTCCGACATGTCAACAACAGCTTCTGGAAAAGAGCTACCTCTGTGCTCGTCACATCAAGTCAAAGAGTTGATATTGTGTTCAATGGTTCCCCCTAAGGAATGAGTGGATGTAGGAACTGATCTGTTCCAGGGTCAAACTGCGGCATTCTAAGCAAATTGGACTAATGATATTTCTATGTGTTTTACCATTTGGATTGCGTTTTAATGTTTTAACAGTTAGCACGGAGGCCTCGCAGCTAGGAGACCCGAGTTCAATTCCATCTCTGTGTGTAGTTTGCATGTTCTCCCGGGATTTCTCCGGGTACTCCGGTTTCCTCCCACATTCCAAAAACATGCTAGGTCAATTGGCGACTCCGAATTGTCCATAGGTATGAATGTGAGTGTGAATGGTTGTTTGTCTATATGTGCCCTGTGATTGGCTGGCCACCAGTCCAGGGTCTACCCCGCCTCTCGCCCGAACACAGCTGGGATAGGCTCCAGCATCCCCTGCAGCCCTTGTGAGGATAAGCGGTAGAAAATGAATGAATGAATGTTTTAAAAGTTAAAACGGAGGCCTCGCAGCTAGGAGACCCGAGTTCAATTCCATCTCTGTGTGGAGCTTGCATGTTTTCCCCATGCGTGTGTGGGTTTTCTCCGGGTATTCCGGTTTCCTCCCACATTCCAAAAACATGCTAGGTTAATTGGCTCCAAATTGTCCATAGGTATGAATGTGAGTGTGAATGGTTGTTTGTCTATATGTGCCCTGTGATTGGCTGGCCACCGCCTCTCGCCTGAAGACAGCTGGGATAGGCTCCAGCACCCCACACAACCCTTGTGAGGATAATCGGTAGAAAATGAATGAATGAATGAATAATCTTTTAGCAATATAACATTGTTAGTTGTCACGCAAGTGTAAAAATAAGTTAACCTCTGGAAATCTTACATTTCTGTCTTAATGCATATTTTGACGCCATTACTGATTTGAATCTGAGTCTGCTAACTGTGTAGTGTATAATTTTTGATATATTATTATATTATGATATATTATGAATATATTTGAATATTTATGAATGAGCACAATAGCTTAAGTCAGTGCTTCTGAAATAGGGGGACCCCGCCACCTTTTTAAATATTTAAACCTAACAGCATATGAGATTAGATTACATCCCATTCAGTTTTCTATGGGAAAACCAGATCTCGATGAAGCCACAATGTCTTATCTGGTGCGAGGTGGCGTTCTTGACCTTAAGCGGGAGCACATGTCTTAGGGTTGCTACTGTCTGTGACCTGATTTATTCTTTTCAGAAATACACACACACAAATATACACACACACACACAGTGGCTACAGATGTGTGTGTGCGTGTGCATCCATGTGACACGGCATGGCATGTGGATCAGATGGCACTCAAGGATAGAAGTGACACTGTTTGTCGACAGGGCCACAGGACATCACATGATAGCGACCGGCTTGTGATTGCGGGTGGAGAGAGGAGAGCGAGCGAGCAAGGGGGCACCCAAAGGTCTTGGCGTAATGAGACGCAGCCACATGATCACCGCTCCGTGTCACACCCATCAAGGCTCCTGGCTCTCGGGCTACTATAATGCAACATTGTGAGCCATGAGAGCGGTTAACTTATTAAGGAGGCTTGAACTTTGAAATATCAAAAGTAAACATCAACAACGTCAACAAATGAACTAAGTTTGCGGTCTGGAGATGATGGTCCTCAACTGATGTAGGTCGCAGGGGGTGCTGGAGCCTATCCCAGCTGTCTTCGGGCCAGAGGCGGGGTACATCCTAGACTGGTGGCCAGCCAATCACAGGGCACATATAGACAAACAACCATTCACACTCACATTCATACCTATGGACAATTTGGAGTCGCTAATTAATCTAGCATGTTTTTGGAATGTGAGAGGAAACCGGAGTACTCGGAGAAAAATCCCGCATGCACGGGGAGAACATGCAAACTCCACACAGAGATGGAATTGAACTCGGGTATCCTAGCTGCGAGGACTCCATGCTAATTTCATTCATTCATTTTCTACCGCTTACCCTCACGAGGGTTGCAGGGGATGCTGGAGCCTATCCCAGCTATCTTCAGGCGAGAGGCGGGGTACACCCTGGACTGGTGGCCAGCCAATCACAGGGCACATATAGACAAACAACCATTCACACTCACATTCATACCTATGGACAATTTGGAGTCGCCAATTAACCTAGCATGTTTTTGGAATGTGGGAGGAAACCGGAGTACGCGTAAAAAACACGGGGAGAACATGCAAACTCCACACAGAGATGGCCGAGGGTGGGATTGAACTCGGGTCTCCTAGATGTGAGGTGCGCGCTAACCACTCGATCGCCGTGCAGCCTCAATCCTTTTTTTTTTTAAAGATATTCATCATTTTGTCTTTTAGATAACAGAATTATTTGAAATTGTCTTGGAAACCTTAGAATTAAAAAAAAATGGTAATTTATGAAATCACTTTCCATACTTGAGTATGAACCCTGATCCTGGGTTTGGGCCCAGGATAAATGATTACCATGTTTGCTGCAAACGGACTGGAGCCACCTATGGGACTGTCCCGACAGTATTGCACAACCGTTAAAAAAATATTATGATGCACAATTTATATCTCCAGTATATTATTTTTGTAAAATCACCCAAAAATACTCTGAGTGCGGTAATTTTATTGAAATAAGGATGTATTTTTAGTTTATTTTTACTTTTTATGGTAACACACAAAAAAAGAATACTCAAAAGACTCCATCAAGCCTTTGTTTGACTTTACTGATGCTATTCATTATTTTGTTGTTTAGCAGTTTGCACCATTTTGTAATTTATTTACTTCCACCTACAGGACTGCAATACATCTCTAAACTGTGAATATAAGGAACCAATATTGTCTTATATTGGTAAAAATGTGCTGGATGACTTAGGAAGTAATAATAAGGTGTTGGATGAAGACAGCGTTCAGTTCCATCACTAATGACCGGAGTGCATTCTTTTCCTTTTTCTTCTTTTTCTTCTTCACATATCATTTTTATAAAATCACCCAAAAATATTCTGAGTGGGGTTATTTTATTAAAATAAGGCTGTATTTTTAGTTTATTTTTACTTTTTATGGTAACACACAAAAAAAAGAATACTCAAAAGACTCCATCGCCTTTGTTTGACTTTGCTGATGCTATTCATTATTTTGTTGTTTAGCAGTTTGCACCATTTTGTAATTTATTTACTTCCACCTACAGGACTGCAATACATCTCTAAACTGTGAATATAAGGAACCAATATTGTCTTATATTGGTAAAAATGTGCTGGATGACTTAGGAAGTAATAATAAGGTGTTGGATGAAGACAGCGTTCAGTTCCATCACTAATGACCGGAGTGCATTCTTTTCCTTGTTCTTCTTTTTCATCTTCGTATATCATTTTTGTAAAATCACCCAAAAATATTCTGAGTGGGGTTATTTTATTGAAATAAGGCTGTATTTTTAATTTATTTTTACTTTTTCAGGTAATACAAAAAAAAAAATACTCATAAGACTTCATTGCCTTTGTTTGACTTTGCTGATGCTATTCATTATTTTGTTGTTTAGCAGTTTGCACCATTTTGTAATTTATTTACTTCCACATACAGGACTGCAATACATGTCTAAACTGTGAATATAAAGAAACAATATTGTCTTATATTGGACATTTGTGATAACGCATGCAGTAAAAATGTGCTGGATGACGTAGGAAGTAATAAGAAGGTGTTGGATGAAGACAGCGTTCAGTTCCATCACTAATGACCGGAGTGCATCCTTTTCCGTGTTCGTCTTTTTCTTCTTCATCCCTGCACTCACACTTGGATAATTCTCCTCTAATCATCTCCACCCTCATTTACTTCCCTCTGAGCCCCACATCGCCTCATCAGACAGGCCTCCACCTCCTCATCCCCGCATCGCCTCCATTGCCTCACTTCTGTCCTCTCTCACTGACCCGTGCCCGCCGCTCCCCCACCCCAGTCACAGGGCCTTGTGTCTCTACCTGCCATCCTCCCTGACAGCCCCCCGTCCCCCTTCTTCACCCCCTGAGAAGAGACCGCCCGACCATCCGGAACGCTGCCGTGGCAACCCCTGCCAGCGCCCCCTATTTCACACCCCTCCGCCCTCCCCTTTTTCACCCCGCCTGATCTGCCCTAAACCACAGAGAGTTTGATAAAGTGCTTCTTTGCTCTTCTTCTCATTATTCCATCTCACACTTCCTCGGCAAACTTTTTTTTTTGCTTTTGACCTTCTTTACCTTATTCGCTTTTCATTTTTACATTGGCGTATTGAAGGTAAATTCCGTACATTTGGCAACCAAGTCGATGCTACGCCATCCTACAATAGATGTCTCTATTTTGCTCCTGCACGCCAAATCTGCTGCCTGGATTCTTGTAACAAGAACATCATGTATCTTGGCTGGTGCTGGTGTGTGCGTTCATACTTTCAACAAAGCCTCCCAATGCCGCTGACCTCCTATATATTTTAATACCACTTCATGTTCACTTAACCCCCACCCCCTCTTGTAATTGAAACCCTATGGTAGAACCTTTAATATTCTTTTCTTTCGTCATCCTGCATTCGCTAACCTTTTTCTCACACTTTTGGGATATTTGAGTCCAAAGGTCAACAACAGAAGTTGAAATTCTGTTTCCAGGGATCATATGTGAACGTGGTCGTCCGAGGTGGTTCGTCATACGGCACCAAAATTCAACACTGTTTATAAGACAGATGGCTCACAATAAATTGCAAAGATTGTGAATTTTTACCATTAAATGTGGGTGGAGCTTGATGCAGATGTTTGTTGTTTCTTCGTGAAACATGAAGCGCCCATCTGGAGAGCTGTAAAATATTAGCATTTGCCACGAGTGCGTCTGACCGACACATGATCTAATATGCTTGTTCATCGTGACAAAACACATTTTAAAGAACCTGTCCTGTAAATTTGACATGTATATTGTATCATGGAATTATCATTGGAAAATATCACCAAATTTAGCAAGCATGAATATCCAGTTGAGAATTTTGGTATTTTAGGGGTGCCAGATGCAACCCCCAGCCATAACCGGCCCCCTAGAACACATAGAACACAAGCCGATAATGACACTGACAGTGTTTTTATTTATTTTTATTTATTAACACAAAGCTATTTATTTTGGCTTTTTTACCACAAATTTGACTTTTTTAAAATTATTTTTAATTATTTTTTCTTTTCTTTTATTTATAATATTTTTATTTTATATTTTTTATTTTATATTTTTTATTTTATTATTCTTTTATTTTATATATATTTTATTTTATTATTCTTTTATTTCATTTTTATTATTTTATTATATACATAACACGAATACATGTCTTTTTTATGTGTTCTAAAGATATACAAACAGATAAAAAGTGACTGCACACAACGCGATACAGCTATTCCGTCTACAAAGACCGCTATTAAAACACCTCCAAAAACTTCCAACAAGGTTTTATAGTTTTATATACATTCTGTGACCATGTAGCTACAGGTACATTCATGCTAGTATGTACTACTTACAGTATTTTGTTGTATTTTGGTCATTTGAAGCATTACCCAAAATTCCGTCCTAGGTGCATTGATTTCACATAGCAACATACTAGCATTAACTTTTTAAAACTCAAAAACAAAAACACTGGTAGCGACAATTCCAATATGTAGCGTTATCTTTTGGTAGCGGTCTGAGTCACTGTGAGTGCTGCAGGGGAGTGTGTGGTGAAGCTAATCGCTAGCTGGCTAGTAGCTAGCCGGTAAAGTGTCAATACGCCGGTAAAGTAGTTCTTCAGTATAATAATGTTGATAATAATAACAATGGGGGCTGCACGGCGGACGAGTGGTTAGTGGGCGGACCTCACAGCTAGGAGACCAGGGTTCAATTCCACCCTCTGCTATCTCTGTGTGGAGTTTGCATGTTCTCCCCGTGCATGCGTGGGTTTTCTCCGGGTACTCCGGTTTCCTCCCACATTCCAAAAACATGCTAGGTTAATTGGCGACTCCAAATTGTCCATAGGTATGAATGTGAGTGTGAATGGTTGTTTGTCTATATGTGCCCTGTGATTGGCTGGCCACCAGTCCAGGGTGTACCCCGCCTCTCGCCCGAACACAGCTGGGATAGGCTCCAGCACCCCCGCGACCCTCGTGAAGAAAAGCAGTAGAAAATGAATGCATGAATGAATAATAACAATGTAGCTATATTTTGATTAATATTCATGTCACATTATATGTGAACGCTGCATTGTTGTCGCTTTTTGGAGTTTTTTTCAGAAAGCGAGGCGTAATATGCATTGCATGCATTTTTAGATGCAATTTTTTAGCTCTTTTTATATCTTTAGAATACACTGAAATACACAACATCTAAGTATTGTAAGGCTTTGTTGTGGGAGAAATTACACAAACTTTCGAAGACAATTATGTAAAAAAAAAAAAAAAAAAAACTCTTCCGGAGCTTAACATTGTTTTATTTTACTCCTCCTAAAATAAATCAATAGTGATTGTAGTGCGGTTTTACTACATGAGCATGGTTTGTGTGACATAAAACTTTATGGAGGCTTCATGGAGTCACAAGAGTTTGTCGTGTTGTCAGCGGTTATGTTCCTTGTCGTGTGTGCCATAAATAAATAGCAGGCTGCTTAATGTAATCCACATGTTCTCAACCTCCTTCTATCCCAGAGTTGCATTGTGTTGTGTTTTTTTTTTAATTTTTTTTTTTTCAGATGGCGCACAGATCTTTTGGAATGTCTCCCAGCTTGCGTGAGGTCATTTTTTTTTTTTTTTTTTGCCATATCAAAAGCAGTCGCGGACTTCCCTGTTACTCACAAAGTTTGGGGCCCGTTTTTAATGTGTGGTTCCCATTACTTCACCAGCTCACCACTGAGCACAAGCACAGCTGGTCGCCCAGCATCCTCTTCACAACACATGTGGACACACAACGAGGCCCAGACAACACAACAGGCACAGCCCCAAAGTGTGGGTCCAGTACCAAAATGCATGGGTCCATTTTTATGGGGGGGTCGACCATTGTCAGAGTAAAATGTTGCGGATATTTTAACAATACAGTAACAATCAGGCACGGAATTTTGTAGCAAATGGCTTTTGGATGCATATACACCACTGATCAAAAATTTGAAAAGTTACAAGAATGTATATTTTGCTTTATTGGATCTTAAGGAGGTTCGAAATATAGCTTCAAATTGCAAAAATAACAAATATGAGTCGGATGTTTTGCGTAAACAAAACATAGTAACCCCCTACCCAATCTAAAGATGCTAAAACACAATTCAAACATCAGGACACAAGCAGTATTTTGTCGTATTTTGTGTCGTAACACATGTCTTTTTTTTATATATGTGTTCTAAAGATATACAAACAGATAAAAAAGTGACTGCACACAACACGATACAACTATGCCACCTACAAAGACCACTATTAAAACACCTCCAAACACCTCCAACAAGGTTTTCTAGTTTTATATACATTCTATGAGCATGTAGCTACAAGTACATTTATGCTAGCATGTACTACTTAGAGTATTTTGTCGTATTTTGGTCATTTGAAGCATTAGCAAAACTTCTGTGCTAGGTGCATTGATTTCACATAGCAACATGCTAGCATTAACTTTTAAAAACTCAAAAACAAAAACACTGGTAGCGATAGTTCCAATATGTAGCGTTATCTTTTGGTAGCGGTCTGAGTCACTGTTAGCGCTGCAGGGGAGTGTGTGGTGAAGCTACACGCTAGCTGGCTAGTAGCTAGCCGGTGTAGCTATATTTTGGTTGATATGCATGTCACATTATATGTGAACACTGCATTTTTGCCGCTTTTTGGAGTTTTTTTCAGAAGGCATAATAAATGAAATGCATTACATTGGATTTTTTTTTAGCTCTTTTTATATCTTTAGAATGCACTGAAATACACAACATGATCAGATATGAGTGGGCATAATCTATGTAAGTATTGTAAGGCTTTGTTGTGGGAGAAATTACACAAACTTTCGAAGACAATTATTCAAAAGTTACAAGAATGTATATTTTGCTTTGTTGGATCTTAAGGAGGTTCGAAATAGAACTTCAAATTGCAAAAAAAAAAGAAATATGAGTTGGATGTTTTGCGTATACAAAACATAGTAACCTCCCAACCCAATCTGAAGATGCTAAAACACAATTCAAACCTCAGGACAAAAGCACACAACACAACACACATAACTTGAAGACACAATATGAACCAGGAGACGCAACACAAATCTGACGACCCAAACCCAATTCTGAAGATTCAAAAACACAACAAATGACCTAAAGACACACAAAAAAACCCCAACACAATCACAATGTGAAAAGAGGCAACCAAAAGACACACAACTCGAACGAGCCTTGCTTGAAATATGTTAGTTACGGGCCTGTAAACCTTTCCTGATGGTGACAGTTTGACCCTGGAACTGATAAAGTCTACTGCTATTATTATGTGAGGAAAAATGATGTCAATGTTTGTGTCAATTCAAATGGGAAGTCTACTCAATTAGCGGTTCCATTGTAGAGAACCCACTCAAGTGACCAATTAAGGTTCTTTCACGGCTTTCAGTCGTCACGTTAGCATCGGTAACCACCTCCTCTTGGTTTGTTCCGCCACTCCCGCATAGGCCGTCCAATGGCAGGCGCATCCCCAGAGGCTACAGACATAAAGGGCCGTGAATGGATGGATGGATGGTGAAGGGGACGAAACCAACGGCTAAATTATTAAATGACACTCCGCCTCACTCTGAGACACACACACACACACAGACACACACACACACGCGGCGAGAGGGTAAAAGCATTAGAACATTTAGCCCCCTGAATGCACCCGACAACTCCACTACATGCTAACTCCCGTCAAAGTCATCAAACCGGGCCTGGGGCTCTTAAAATTTTTACGCCACGTCTTGAAGGGACGTTGCGGAACCTCAGAGGCTTTCTCGTGGAGTGAGTGGCCCTGTCATTGCAGCCATCGCCGCCGATAAATAAGTAAAGACGCTAAAGCAGCATCGCCGCAGAGCTGACAGCACCAAGTCACTGTGAACAGCAGCGAGTCGACATGCCTAACCCCCCCGGCTCCCCAACCCCACCTACGTTACGTCCAACCCGCCGCCCTCTGACAGGCTTGAATGTGCTAAAGTGGGGTTTTGTTCACTTAAGTCGCACCTGGCCTTGATTTCCTGAGGACAAGGCTGGAGCACACGGAGGCGAAGCGCCGCTTTAATTTGCTACATCAGGAGGCTGGATGGTGGGCCATTTGCCGAGCTTGGACCCCCGCTAACAGGTAGACAGGAACACAGCCACCCAGTACTCAGCGGGGGGGGGGGGGGGGGGGGCGTTACACAAGAGCTGCAGCACCTAAGACTACACAACAACAACCTTGTTGCACACCTTTCACATTTCACTAAGCATTTTTCATTCATTCATTCATTTTCTACCGCTTATCCTAACGAGGGTCGCAGGGGGTGCTGGAGCCTATCCCAGCAATGAACCGCAGCTCACTCAGCACTCATGCAGCCCCACACGCTACCACCACCGTGTGACTGTTTACAAGACACAATTATCTTATATCTTGCTGCCAACTATTCAGACAATAATGGATAATTTTAGCATATAATAACTGTATACCATTATACAAGCTGTATACTAACTACTCTAAAGTATATCCAAGTTAACTTTTTATAGTATTGGTCTTAAAGAATAACTTAAAATGACATTAAAATGACTGCGTAGTTACTAATCTCCACTTCGGAAGTGTACATGTTTTGCTGTAATACCAAAAACTGTTGTTATAAATTCATTCATTCATTCATTTTCTACCGATTTTTCTCGCAGGGGGTGCTGGAGCCTATCCCAGCTGTCTACGGGCGAGAGGCGGGGTGCACCCTGGACTGGTGGCCAGCCAATCACAGGGCACATATAGACAAACAACCATTCACACTCACAATCATACCTATGGACAATTTGGAGTCGCTAATTAATTTTTGGAAAGTGGGAGGAAACCGGAGTACCCGGAGAAAACCCACACATGCACGAACATGCAAACTCCACACAGAGATGGCCGAGGGTGGAATTGAACCCTGGTCTCCTAGCTGTGAGGTCTGCACGCTAACCACTCGTGCCGCCCCTCATACGTTGTTATAAATTCTAAAAAAGCCAAAAGTTACACATTTTGAATGTAGCTGGAATATGTTTAGCATGATACACACCAATACTACATCATATCTGGATCTTTTTTCACTAATTCTAAAGTGCAAAACCCTTCTTTGACTCAAACCTCATAAAGAAAATCCATAAAAAAAATACTGATGTCATAAGTTTCAGAAGTTATGCCTGGAAAACACTTATTTTTACCCCAAACAGTTAATCTATTTTAATTAAATTAATGTAAAAATGTTGTGCTTATCATATATATACAGTATCATATCCAATTATTTATTATTATTAATATATTATTGATTATTATTATTCAAACATGTGTATGTTTATATATACATAGGTATTTTTATTTGTGTTGATTTTGGTTGGTTTGTTGTGTTTTGGATGTTTTTCAGGTTTGAAATAAAGATAAAAAAAAATTATACATTATATTATATATTATTTATTTATTTATTATATTATCTTATGTACTTCTTATTTTTATATATTGTATTATATATAATAAGGCTGCACAGTGGTTGTGTGGTTAGCGAGCAGACCTCACAGCGAGGAGACCCGGTTCAATTCCACCCTCGGCCATCTCTGTGTGGAGTTTGCATGTTCTCCCCGTGCATGCGTGGGTTTTTTTCCGGGTACTCCGGTTTCCTCCCACATTCCAAAAACATGCTAGGTTAATTGGCGACTCCAAATTGTCCATAGGTATGAATGTGAGTGTGAATGGTTGTTTGTCTATATGTGCCCTGTGATTGGCTGGCCACCAGTCCAGGGTGTACCCGGCCTCTCGCCTGAAGACGGCTGGGATAGGCTCCAGCACCCCTGCGACCCTAGTGAGGATAAGCAGTAGAAAATGAATGAATGAATATTTATTCATTATATTTTTATATATTTATTATTTTTATATATTATATATGACATAATATATTTATTATAAAAATCAATTATTTAACTATGCTCAGCTTTGCTATTTAATATTTTTCTAAGGATAGCGAGAACAGAAAGGAATGTAGGTCAAAGAAATGCAACTTTTTAATCACATCATCACAAACAAACTCCAGCTAATCAATTAAACCCCTCAAACACAAATTCTGAAATCAATTAAATAAGCTTTTCTAGGCAACTAAATTCTAAACCTTCATGATTATGACCGTTTAATTCAGTTTGCAAGTCAATGAGTTGTTTTTAAGGTCATTAAAACACACATTAATGCAATTGACATCACTTTAGACACCAAAGCAGCCTTCTTCCAGGCAGTGCTGGGTTGCTAGACGATGGGAAATAAGAAACAATGGCGATGTGATGTGTTCACAACAACTAATAGTGTTTGTGCGCTTGTGAATGCCCTTCATTTTGCCTCTATCTATGTGTGCGAGTGTGTGTGTGTTTGTCGTCTAATTGCAGCGGAGACTCCTTTAATTAACACACAGAGAGGTCTCCCGGGTGCAAGTGGGCACCGCGGATGTGTGACGAGTTCCTTTGCAGCCAACCTGCGGGACGCACCAGCCCTAATCAGAGCCTTTTAAGTCGTGCCATGCTTGCGCTGGAGGATTCTTTCGCAAAAGACACACTTTTTAGTCGAGACAAGATCCTCTTCTGGTGTGGCCAAACAAAACAAGAAAGATATTAGCCTAAATTTGACAGGGAAAACAAACACTTTGAAGTAGGACTGGCGATGTAATCCTGGCATAAGGAGTTTTAGGTCGTAGGTAGGTTTCTAGAACTTCTATTACAGTGGAAACGCAAAGGATTTACACTATTTTACTGATGCATTACATGCTGCTATGAATGAGCATTGTCTGTGTAGCATTATAACATGTGCATACAGGCAGCGTATTACCTGTATACATGCAAATTACAAGCTCACCGATGTCTGGAGTTCCTAATCGCCTTTTTAACCACAATCAGTGTGTCTAACCAAGTGTTTTTAAATGCAAAAAACATGCAATGACCACATTTCCACTACCGATATGTGCCAAGATTACACATCGATTCCAGTGGTGCTTCTGACAAAGTGTGTCCGACAATGAGTGCTCCTCCTCAGGCAGGCGAGGTAAACGCAGCGTCTTTACATTCTGGTTCACCTGAGCTCCACCGCACCAGCGGTGCCTACATTACCGCTTTTTTCAAGTAACTCCAAGGAAATACAGCTGGAATAGGTGCAGATTCTGGAAGACCTAGAAAGCTTTCTGTGCGGCTTATCGTGTCTAGCTGCTCTAGCCGTAACTCAATACAAAAGGCATAATAGGTCCGCTTTAATGTAATGTAATGCAATGTAATGTAAAGTAATGTAATGTAATGTAATGTAATGCAATGTAATGTAGTGTAATGTAAAGTAATGTAATGTTATGTAATGTAAAGTCATGTAAGGTAATGTAGTGTAATGTAATGTAAAGTCATGTAAGGTAATGTAATGTAGTGTAATGTAATGTAGTGTAATGTAATGTAATGTAATGTAATGTAATGTAAAGTAATGTAATGTAATGTAATGTAAAGTCATGTAAGGTAATGTAGTGTAATGTAATGTAGTGTAATGTAATGTAGTGTAATGTAATGTAATGTTATGTAATGTAGTGTAATGTAAAGTAATGTAAAGTAATGTAATGTAATGTTATGTAATGTAAAGTCATGTAAGATAATGTAGTGTAATGTAATGTAATGTAGTGTAATGTAATGTAGTGTAATGTAAAGTAATGTAAAGTCATGTAAGGTAATGTTGTGTAATCTAATGTAATGTAATGTAATGTAATGTAATGTAAAGTCATCAGTCTTTTGTGTCATTACTGACGCCTAATGAGCAAAATACTACATCTGACTTGTATTTCAATATTTTTTGACTAAAAACTACTAACAGGCCACAGTCAACCACGGAACAGCGATCCTTTATTAATTAATCAATATTTGAAGACCCCTGATATTGTGACGAACGACTGCGCTGGCAATAAATCTGTCACTATCATAAACATTTGAACTGTACAGGCAAAGTTTTAAATTACATAATAACATTACTACTATACATGTGTAAAACCATGGTCACCCAATGCATGCTGGGATTTTACACAAGGTGCATGTTGCTTAAATTGGGAATTCCAGCTTTTCATCCATTTGCTTTAAAAATAACCTCATCTCTCTTGTTTTTTTTTTTTTTTTTTTTTTAACAATTGCTGCCAATTTGGATAGCAGCCGCGGTCAAAGATGGATGATACCACACCGCATATCAAAGCCAATCAATCAGCCCACGCCCCTGCAAGGCATCACTCTTCTGATGAATAATTACAGCTTTCCAACTAGGAAGTGGTCCTGCCAAATTGTTGCCAGCGCCGCCGTCTTTTAGGGCGCTTGACGACTGATGGAGGAGTTGTGAGGAGAAGGCGGTTGTCAGACAGGAGAGGAAATTACGAAGGATATTCTGTTTTTGGGGTGACATTTCGGGATGAAGCTACAATGCACTATAACCTGGACAGGTGAACTTCTTTTGACCATTTTAGAATATGCTTGGTTGTTCAGCATTTGAGTACTTAGTGCAAAACTTCATGTTCTCTACAAGGAGCCGAATGGCAAAATTTGCACCCATGAATGGAGCCCCAAATATCCTGGTTGGATTAGTTTTGGAATGTGAATAGTCCTCTTCATCATACTGTTGTCAAAACCACACCTAACAAACTAACCTAACAGAACCTCAACATTAGTCACGTTTTTCCTCTTTCCGAATGGAATCTTTCTGAACGACTTTTCCGAAAACAATGGTATCCATGGAAAGGAATATTCCAATCATGTGTCTACATGCGTCGCTATAATCAACCAGAATAGTCAATGGGGCATGCGCAGTAAAACGTAAACACCAACATCACGTGATACCGACTTCCTCCAGTTTTTCTTTCACTTGTTGGAATAACTCCGTATTGCCAGTTTTTTGTTCGTCCAGTCTTTTAGAAATTTAATTTGGATCAAAAACAAACTTTCCGCAGCAGTCCAGTGCCGATTGCTCGCCTCCATTTTTAAAACCAAAAAACGTCTTGAGCTGCGTGTTACGTCATATCTTCTGGGATAAATTAAAACAGAAAAAGATCAAATTCAATCTTGCTAATATTTTATAATTTAACTCTGGACATGTTTTATATAAATATATATTTTAGGGTTTAGATTCTGTTCCACAGATGGCGCTAATGCACACGAAAGCTGCTTGCCAACCGTCAATAAACAACAGAAGAAGAAAAAACACCACGAAGAAGAACACAGTCTGACAACTTTCCGTTTAAGCGGATACAAGATACCTCAATCGGATTGGGGAAAGGAATATTCCACCCCTGTGAATCCGATTATATATTCATTCGGATTGGCACTTTTCTTACGGAATGAGGTGTATACAAAGGTTACATTCTTTCAGTTTTAGCAAATAAACCGAATGGAATTGGAATATTTGGTCCATGTAAACGTGGCTAATACCAGGTTTGGAACAGAATGGGAAGTGGCCACTGAGATTAGAGTGTCAAAGAAGCAGGTTCTGATTGGTTAAACGGGCCTGGCTGTATGTGCTACAGCGCCACCTGATACTTTGGCATGCACTTAACGGCCTGGAATGACATTTCCATTGACTTTAATTAGAAAATATATATATTTAGACGTGATTGATCATCGACCTAAAGTCCTGCATTTATCAGCTTTTGTCATAGAATGTAGGAATGGAGGCTGTGCTGTACCTCCCTCTGCTGCAGCAGTCTCACAAACACGCACATATTGGGGTAAAAAAAAAATAGACAAGAAACTCTCCTACACGAGAATGAGCGAGCAAATTGAGGAAGTGGCAGAGACGACAGGGAGGGAAGGCAGCGAGCGGAACAGCGGGGCTGCTGTGCTGAGAGGAGGGGGCAGTGTCGTTTAAAAGTGGCTGACTCAGCAAAGGCCATTAGCGATGCAAGACGACGCTGTGGAGCATCAAATCAAACACACACAGGAGTGTGCTTAGGACTGCTCTTCTCTTACTGGTGAACAAATATGTTATGTTCTTGGTTTTTTTTTACAAATTTGATGGGATAGGCTCCAGCACCCCCGCGACCCTCGTGAGGAAAAAGCGGTAGAAAATGAATGAATGAATGAATGATACTTTTCCTACAACTCTACAGGTGACAACCATGATAGACAGATGCGTTCTTTAGTAATCAGCAGTAGAACACTGGTAAGTTTCAGGGAAATATCAGTTCCCAACAAAAAAGGGAAACACAAGCATAACTTTCACTTTGCTTTTGAGACAGCAAAATATAAACGTATACAATATCGGCTGCACGGTGGCCAAGTGGTTGGCGTGCAGCTAGAAGATCCGAGTTCGATTCCACCCTCGGCCATCTCTGTGTGGAGTTTGCATGTTCTCCCCGTGCATGCGTGGGTTTTTCTCCGGGTACTCTGGTTTTCTCCCGCCATTCCAAACTCCCCGCCTCTCGTCCAAAGACAGCTGGGATAGGCTCCAGCCCCGGTAGAAAATGAATGAATGAATGAACACTATTAATGTGAGTGTGAATGGTTGTTTGTCTATATGTGCCCTGTGATTGGCTGGCCACCAGTCCAGGGTGTACCCCGCCTCTCACCCAAAGACAGCTGGGATAGGCTCCAGCACCCCCATTGACCCTCGTGAGGATAAGCGGTAGAGAATGAATGAATGAATGAATATACAATATATAAAAAAAACTGCAGCAAAAAAAAACACAAAATTGGGTTGATTTCATCAAATTACAGTAAACCTCGGATATATCGGATTCAATTGTTCCAACTGGTTTTGTCCGATATAAGCAAAATTCGTTATATGCGTATACCGGAAAATGTCCGTTTTACGCATATATCGGGTTTATATCCGGTATATGCGTAAATCGGATTTTATCCGTTATAAAAAGGCACTTCCTTGACTATGTTTCCAATGTACCTGGACGCGCAGGCAATGCTGCAAACGCTGCAAATGACATCGTATAGCGGCCTGTCACGATTCGGCGAATCGGAGCGCCACGATGCGGCCATCCAATATATGCAAGGGAAATTTAATGGAAATGCATTGGAATGGGACTGGAGATTTTGTCCGAAATAGGCGAAATCCATTATAAAAAATCCGATATATGCAATTAATTTTTATTGGAAATGCATTACAGAAAAATCGGTTCTTTTTTATCTGTCCGTTGTGAGCGAATTTCCGATTTATCCGAGTCTGATATATCCGAGGTTTACTGTATTTACAAATATAACACCGTTACTTCACAATTATATTTGGAACTGAACAGTGTGTGCGCACGAGTGCATGCGTTAAAATGTTGCGTAACCTTCTGCACGCTACACTCCTCCACACTCTCTCACTTCCTTCTTTTATGTATTTACATGCAAAAGATCCATCCATCCATTTTCCTCTGCTTATCCGGGTCCGGGTCGCAGGGGCAGCACTCTCAGTAGGGAAGCCCAGACTTCCCGGTAGCAAAACATCCATGCCAAGTTTTTATCAAATGCACTTATCAATGCAAAATTGTGGCTGTTTTTATGACTCAAAACAGTGATATTTTTTTCAGCGTGCACTTGAGTCATTGCACTAAAAAAACATAACATAACATAACATCAGTATTCTCTGGTTCTCTGCTTCCATATACTTTCTAAGCACAACATAACGGATCATTGTTTGACTTCTTTCCTCAATCTGTGAACAAATTAGGTGGATAGAAGGTCAGCGTGTGGTGTACTACCCAACAGATGATTTCCTTTCAGCCAAGCTTGTAAGAGAGAGATAGAGAGAGAGTGAAGAGAAAGTGCATAGAAAGCACAAGTGATGGAGACATAACTGCAAATGACTCAAACCAGGGAAATTCCTTAGACGGCACAACTAGCAGCGAAGGCTAAACACTCCCTCATCTGGGTGTTGGCAGACACAAAACACAGCCGCCACAGTCCGAGGCCTCAAACGCACCTTTTTAGAAAAGCATGTGTAAGGACAATTTCTATTCAATATTAATACCCTGAATATTTATGTAGTTATTATATACAAACATGTACTAGTTAGTCGTTTATTCTAAGCCAAAAACGTACCACTTCCACATTAAATGGGAGGAGAACGTTTTTTTTTTTTGACTCTATCATATTGGAAATGTAATGTTAAGGTAATGTAATGTAAGGTAATGACACCTATAGACCAGAATACTACATATAATTTGTCTTTCAGTATTTTTGGACTAATATTGTGCCATAGTTAACAAAACAGTCTGCAAATGAACAGGTTGATTTTCCACTATGGAAAACTGTTTCAAGGCACCCAAAACACTTTTTCCGTGTAGATAAAAGGATGAAACGACCTGAAAACATGACATAAGTTTGAACTCGACGTCCAAATGTGTACGTCCTAAAAGCTTGCACTTTATACAGTATAAATGTCCCGTACCGCTTCTTTAAGTAAGCAATTACTCCTCATTAAAAGTCACTTCTCTGTGACTCTTGACCTTGGCAGTGTGTTTAAAACAACACACACACACACACTCCGGCGCTCGGCTTTTGTCTCGCTAAATAACTCTCAGGCAAAACTGTCAAATGACGCCTTATTTATTTGCCTGAAAGCGGACACTTCTCCGCTACACTTTCCCACCAGTCAGTCCAGCTGCCCGCTTCTGCCAGATAACTATTTAGCCGGGGACAGAGCGGTCCTTTTGGCACAGGGAGGAATTTGCAAACAAGACAGGGAAGCGAACCAAGGTTACAGAGACAAGAGGGTGCAGGCAAAAAAAAAAAATCTCAAAACGAGGAAGCCAGCACAATCTGGGGACCTCCTGCTAGGAGGAGACACACGAGGACAAACGAGTCAAATCTGGTTGGAAAATAGCGATGAGTTGGCCCGGCATCACGGACTTCTACAAAGTGCTTGCAACGATCTGCATAACAATGTTTCCAGTGTCAACTACACTTCGGGTGTAACAAGATTAAAAGTGGCCTCTATCATATCATATCATATATCTAGCATATATGTAGCACAATTTCCATAAATTATTGTGACAGATCCAACACCCTGCCTGTACAAAATTCATTCATTCATTTTCTACCGCTTAACCTCACAAGGTTCGCGGGGGATGCTGGAGCCTATCCCAGCTGTCTTCAGGCGAGAGGCGGGGTACACCCTGGACTGGTGGCCAGCCAATCACAGGGCACATATAGACAAACAACCATTCACACTCACATTCATACCTATGGACAATTTGGAGTCGCCAATTAACCTAGCATGTTTTTGGAATGTGGGAGGAAACCGGAATACCCGGAGAAAACCCACACATGCACAAGGAGAACATGCAAACTCCACACAGAGATGGCCAAGGGTGGGATTGAACTCGGGTCTCCTAGCTGTGAGGTCTGCGCGCTAACCACTCAACAGCCGTGCATCCTTTTTTTTTTTTTTTTACAGATATTCATCATTTTGTCTTTTAAACAACAGAATTATTTGAAATTGTCTTGGAAATCTTGGAATTAAAAAAAAAGGTAATTTCATCACATCATTTTCCATACTCGAGTATGAAACTTGATGGAAGTTTTGGCCCAGGATAAATGATTACCATGTTTGCTGCAAACGGACTGGAGCAACCTATGGGACCGGCCCAACAGTATCGCACAACCGTTAAAAAAATATTATGATGCACAATTTATTTCTTGAGTATATAATTTTTGTAAAATCACCCAAAAATATTCTGAATGTGGTTATTTTATTGAAATAAGGCTGTATTTTTTGTTTATTTTTACTTTTTAAGGTAAAGAATACTCAAAAGACTCCATCGCCTTTGCTTGACTTTGCTGATGCTATTCATGATTTTGTTGTTTAGCAGTTTGCACCATTTTGTAATTTATTGACTACCACCTACAGGACTGCAATACATCTCTAAACTGTGAATATAAGGAAACAATATTGTCACATTCATACCTATGGACAATTTGGAGTCGCCAATTAACCTAGCATGTTTTTGGAATGTGGGAGGAAACCGGAGTACCCGGAGAAAACCCACGCATGCACGGGGAGAACATGCAAACTCCACAAAGAGATGGCCGAGGGTGGGATTGAACTCGGGTCTCCTAGCTGTGAGGCCGGCGCGCTAACCACTCAATCACCGTGCAGCATGCATACTCTATGCATACTCTATGTACTATGTATTTGAGTGAATGAACTGAAGGGGAGACGTTTGCATGAGTACAGTATTTTTACGGTATTTCTTGCACACACTTCTTAAACAAATACTTTACTCTGCTCCCTCCAGTAAAAAAACACCACCCTTGCACCTTTTTTGGTGGTCATGCAAAAGTAATTTAGTCCCGAAAAAAGTGAGAGAGAGAGTGAAAGTAAGCAAGAGGGGGGGAACCGGGGGGGATGTAGATACTACATTCCGTTTGGCCCACAGTGAGAGGCTCTGTGGGTGTCTGGGAATGACAGTAATTGTTTCCATATACTGTACTAGTAGGACCCATCTATGTGCACGCACGTAAAACTTTTTAAAATACTTTCACATTTTCAACACCTGAAAATTGGACTTTATGTTAATCATGTACCAGATTTTTCAGAAAGGATCTGCTCATATGAAAGTGACAGTAATATGTAAGCAGGGTAATTTGTTCTCTTTTTCTTTTAACTATTGTTTTTAGTACTTTCATGTGTTCTGTGCATGACTTAATGGAGTTAATTCTGGTAATTCATCTCTTTATTGGAAAAACAACACTACTAATGTTTGCAGAAACACAGCAAAACAACATAGTAGTAGTATCCTTGAACATGTTAAAGGATCTGCTCCTTTAATTATGGTAATTAATCTCTTTATTGGAAAAACAACACTACTACTGTTAGCAGAAAGACAGCAAAACAACATAGTAGTATCCTTGAGCATGTTAAAGGATCTGCTCCTTTAATTTCGGTAATTAATCTCTTTATTGGAAAAACAACACTACTACTTTTAGCAGAAACACAGCAAAACAACATAGTAGTAGTATCCTTGAACATGTTAAAGGATCTGCTCCTTTAATTCCGGTAATTGATCTCTTTATTGGAAAAACAACACTACTACTGTTAGAAGAAACACGGGAAAACAACATAGTAGTATCCTTGAGCATGTTAAAGGATCTGCTCCTATGAAAGTGACAGTAATTATGTAAGCAGGGTAATTTGTTCTGTTTTTCTTTTAACTATTGTTTTTAGTACTTTCATGTGTTCTGTGCATGACTTAATGGAGTTAATTCCGGTAATTAATCTCTTTATTGGAAAAACAACACGACTACTGTTAGCAGAAACACAGCAAAACAACATAGTAGTAGTATCCTTGAGCATGTTAAAGGATCTGCTCCTTTAATTACGGTAATTAATCTCTTTATTGGAAAAACAACACTACTACTGTTAGCAGAAAGACAGCAAAACAACATAGTAGTATCCTTGAGCATGTTAAAGGATCTGCTCCTATGAAAGTGACAGTAATATGTAAGAAGGGTAATTTGTTCTCTCTTTTTCTTTTAACTATTGTTTTTAATACTTTCACGTGTTCTGTGCATGACTTATTGGAGTTAATTTCGGTCAGAATTGAACTTCAATTTCAGTTTGGTCATCGGAATGGAACATTTTCATAACCTGAGGATCACCCGTAGTGAAAGTAGTGAGCTTCGATGTGCATAAATAAAATCAAATTGCAGTGATGTGACTATTCCTGACGAAGCACATTAGTGTATTTGCAAAGTAGAATGCAAAGTAGATTG
Organism: Doryrhamphus excisus; assembly: GCF_037039965.1. NCBI lineage: Eukaryota > Metazoa > Chordata > Actinopteri > Syngnathiformes > Syngnathidae > Doryrhamphus > Doryrhamphus excisus. Next base: position 17,501,349 of record NC_136365.1, read on the forward strand.
TGGGCAGGCAGGCGTTACCGCACAGAACATGCCTTTGGCTGCTTCTCCCACCGTTGATGGCTTTCTGCTCAACTAAAACTGATGACGGCATGTCACGTTGCTCTCTACCAGCTGGTGTCAGCATGCTTGTCCTTATCTGTACCGTGTGTTCTTTTGGACCTTAATTGTCCTCAATTTTTACCTTCTTCTCGCTCCATTTCTGTACCAAGCCTAGAAGTCGTGCTGTGTCATGCTACAAAATGACAACACTACAGTAATTTCACCTAGCTTAAGGCACGGGTGGACCACAAAAAAACCTCTTTGAAATCTCTGGCGAGGCGTAGTTAACACATGATCTGCAATTTTTGCAATAATTCAAAATGGTAACCTTGGAGTTAGAAATTTGTGACTCATCACAAAATAAGGGTGTCAGAACCAAATAGCTTACACCAACAAAGTATACTACCGTAATTTTCATAACATTTATATTTAAATGGAATGTTTTGATATTTATATACGAGTTGGAAATAGCCTGTAAAAATTCATAGTAAATTCAATCAAAAGTTCATATCATTAAACAATTTTTGGAAAATTTCATCCAAAAAGAACTCTGGTTAGTCGCCTTGTTTAAACCATTCAAACTTGCATGACCGTGCCTCTTAAAAGCATCGGAATCGAGCGTCGTTAATCAAAATTGGAACCAAATTCAAACAATGCAAAACTGTACTGTATTATATTTTTTGGGAACGGGAACTTGTACTGAGCAGCCAGGACAGAAATGTATGTCCTGCTCTAATTTGTACTCAGGAAGTCCAATTCTGTCCACGAAAACACAAAAAGCCAAAAAAAATACGTGTTTAACCACAAATTGTACAAATTTGTTGAATTTGGAGATCAGGAAATGTTGGTTAAATTGACCAATTTCCAAGAACTTAGAAGTCAGAGGTTCACAAAACGTATCACAGTATGGATGCGTTCCTCGTCACATAATCATCATAATCGTCATAATCATGTTTCCCTTGGTTTGGTTGAGAATCGTATGTACCAATCTTGTACTTATATTGTAATCGATTCTGTTCTATGGTCATTATTATATTACTGTATTCCGTCGTAACCCACGGTAAGTGAATTTCCAGGGAAATAAATAAATGGATATTGTCATATAATAAGAGTAAATAAGACATTTATGACATAAATAACAAATATCATCGACTCGTACGCTAGCATTAAACTTCCTTGAACCATTTTCATACATGAAAATGCTTAATTGTGTTTGTTTTTGTTAGTTTTTTTGTCTAATAATAAACCGTATACAAACACAAAACACAGAATATTTTGTTGTGTATTTTTGAAAATTAATTTGGTTCGTTTATTGCCTCAAATTTTGTAATGGTAATGGTTTTATTTCATTTGATCATGCATCAGATTACAATTGAGTGCATCATATAATCAGTTTACAGTTCCACATGTCCAAAAGGAGTAGGAAGAAGCAAAGCTTATTAAATCCTACCCCTCCATCTCGTACTTTTACAATCAGCAACTGTTACATTTGTTCACTTCCTGCTTTCCTAATATAGTTTAAAAAAAAATTTAATTAAAAAAAATTAATTGTTCTTTTTTTATGCCCAGTGGTATACGTTTTGGCCTTCTAAAGTACTTTTAAGTGCATTTCTAATTTATGCTAAATTTGACCACATCAACAAACTCAACACAGCTGCTTAACGCAAACTTTGTGGCATTTTTTTTTCTCCGATCCAACACAAAAACCACTCCTTTAACCATATATCTCCAATCGTAAATTAGCATCCTGTTTATAGACGTCATAAAAAGCAGACAGCGGCACGCCAGAATGAGGCTGACGGCGACGGAAACCTAAGCTACAAAAAAAAAACCAGTAGGGAAAAGTCATCATTTAAAAGCCAAAGCTAAACTGGCGTCATTTGGAAATCGGTTTCTTCAGCAGGTGTAAACGGCCGTCAAGTTTGACAGCCACGTTTGCCAACTGTATCATAAAAAAAAAAATGAATGGTAGCTTTAGTGGAGTTCAAATAGCAGATGGACGCAGGGACTGACTGCAGCGTTTATGTGACCGAGACCACTTGAGCATGTTAGCACAGTAGGCTACTTCTCAGACACTAAAATGAATGGATAATGTCTCTCACCACACACACATATTACATATGCTGTATGAACCCACCCACTAGGTCCCACCTGACCAGTTATTCTCAATGACTATTAGCGACTGAGCTCACAAATCAAAGGCACATGGGAGGCTGGTCGAGAATGGAGTGGTGCTAACGACATTAGTTACAACAGATGTCAATTCATCGAAAATATTCTTTACAGAAGGATTTCCAACTTGTAGTGCTGTAGAGTAGTGGTGGAAAAAACTGTTCATTTCAGTGAAACGGATCGTTACAGTTCATTCAGTAAAAATATCCGTTCATTTCCATCAATTGGTCGTTAGCCTGTAATGTATCAGTCAGTCGGAGTCAGTCCGTTCACTCATGTTCATGTTCATTCCGACTCAACAGCACAACAACACGTGATGACTAGTGGTGTGTCAGTCATGAACGAACAGGTCAAAAGAACTAGTTCTTTTTTTGAACCGAAGGAACGAGGTCACCGACAGTGTCCGTCAATCTCTCGGTTTCGATCTTTCAGTCAGCTAACCCCACCCACCCACCCACTGAGCAAGGCGTGACAATAGGATAAGACAGGCAAGCACGCAGAAAAGGAACGGTGAACTGACTCTCATGCCAATCAAAAAAAAAAGCATTTGCAACTGAACTGACTGAACGGGTATTTTAGCAGCGGTGATTTTGTTCATTCATTCCTTAATTTATTCATTCGTTAATTCATTCATTCATTCATTTTCTAACGCTTATCCTCACGAGGGTCGCAGGGGGTGCTAGAGCCTACCCCAGCTGTCTTCAGGTGATCTTGTTCATTCTGTTCACAAAAAAGAACTAGTTCTTTTTTTGAACCGAATGAACGAGGTCACCGACAGTGTTGGTCAATCTCTCGGTTTCGATCTTTCAGTCAGCTAACCTTACCCACCCACTGAGCGAGGCGCGACAATAGGATAAGACAGGCAATCACGCAGAAAAGGAACGGTGAACTGACTCTCCTGCCAATCAAAAAAAAACTGAACGGGTATTTTAGGGGCGGTGACTTTGTTCATTCATTCATTCATTCATTCATATTCTAACGCTTATCCTCACGAGGGTCGCAGGGGGTGCTAGAGCCTACGCCAGCTGACTTCGGGTGACCTTGTTCATTCCGTTCACAAAAAAGAACTAGTTCTTTTGACCCGTTCGTTCATGACCGATACACCACTACTGTAGAGCAATTCTTATGTTTTGATGTCAAGAAAGCATGCAATTTAAGGAAGCATAAGAAGATTCAAAGGCTAAATATTGAAAGCGTCAACATGTGAAAGATACAGTGTGAATGGATAATTAGTAGAAATCAACTTAAACTGGTAAGCCATACCTTACCATACCGTACCATAGAGCGAGTGGCTCCACGACGCTGTTGTAATTTTCTTTTGTGGTAAATTGAATGCGATGAGCCACAACTCCATTCAAACAACCCACCTTGGCGGCTATTATAACCATCTTTCCACAATCTTCCCCTTGTCACCCTCCATACGCTGCGTAGCCTGCTGCCTCATTGAAGTACACCCACATGGGAGACCCCAACGCCCCCCGCCCCCTGCCCAAGCAAGATTGGCGAGTGTGTGTTTGTGTGAGTGTGTGTGTTCCTTGTGGAGTGGCTGTCACCGTATCAGTGGCCGCGTTAGATAAGGCGGCGTTTGCTGCAGCCGCGCCAGTAATGATGCTGGGACCACTGAGGCGAGCGTAGGGGAGGTGCTGTTTCCTGCTGATCTCATCACATCATGGTCGCACAATAACATAACCACACACAAACACACACACACACGCACACAAACAAACAAGCAAGAAAGTACTGGAAGATTTGATTTTGAGACTTTTAAATTGCACTGGAAATAAATCCATGATCATATTTGGAAAGTATTTACTACATAAGTTTTCTTGACAGGGTAATAACATGTAGTATGAAGACCTTCATTCATTTGTTCAAAATGTATTTTTATATAAATTCTAAAAAGTAGGAATTTAAAATATTGCATTATTGTTTCTATTTAAAAATAAATTATATAATAATAATAACAACAACAACAACAATAATAATAATAATAATAATTGTCTATATGTGCCCTGTGATTGGCTGGCCACCAGTCCAGGGTGTACCCCGCCTCTCGCCCGAAGACAGCTGGGATAGGCTCCAGCACCCCCGCAACCCTTGTGAGGAAAAGCGGTAGAAAATGAATAATAATAATAATAATAATAATAATAATAATAATAATAATAATAATAATAATAATAATAATAATAATAATAATAATAATAATAATAATAATAATAATAATAGTGATGTAGCATTTATATTTGAAATATAATAATAATGATTACTAGTAGAATATTAATAATAACAACAACAATAAGAATGAATACTTAACAAATAACAGTAAAAGTAAAATAACAAGAATAACAAAAAATAATTGAAAATTAATACAAGGATATCATAATAATTCTAACATTTAGTAACATTTATAATCATTTAGTGTACGAACAAGAATACTAATCATTTTAATATCTAATGCCAATATTTTATTATATTAATACTAATAATAATAATGAATATTTGAAATTTAATTAAATATTTTATAGAACTTAAGTTACACATTTTGTTCTGAAGTGAATGTCATTGTTAATTATAATATATTTTAACAAACAACACATTTTTTTCACGTTTTTTTCTGCTTCCTGTGATTTCAAATGACATTATTTTAAAAATAATATTGGAAATTACGGATGTCCGATAATTATAGGCCCAATATCAGCATGGTTGAATGTGATATCATGAAAACCGATATTCAAAAATGCTTTCCACTCATATGTGTTCACTCCACCACAGGAGAAATGCCATGTTACACATATCGGTATCGGTATTGGCCGATATCGGTATCAGAAGTTGAAAGTTGAACAATATCGACATATCGGTTTTCGGCCAAAAAGCTAATATCTGTCATCCCGATCTGAAATGCTTTCATTTAGTGTTGTCGTATAATAATAATAATAAGTTGTAATTAAACAAAGTAAAGGAAGTAATAGCAATCAATAGACAATGATTGTAGTGACAAAAGCTCCTTCCATCCACCAGCGAAGCATCAAAAACAGACTATTTATTTAGGTGGCCTACTTGGCCAGACATTCCATGTTTGGCAGCTGCAGTATGTTCACCTCTAAGGAGAGACAAAACCAGCTTCAAAAGCGACACATATATTCAAGCAGCTTATACATGACCTGCAGGAGTTTTAATTGATGCAAAGAAATCAAAGTGCAGAAACATCTAATATATTCTCCGGCATGTGTGTCCTTGTGTAAGGAATCACAAATGAGGATGTGGTCAAATTTTGGAGGAATGATAAAACACAAAGCTGCAGTGTCCCGTTCCTAACCCCGAAACCACTGGTGTTTCCGCGTGTAGTCAAAGCGAGAGGTTTTGTGGTGCAAACTGGTCCAGATCCCGCAGAAGCCAAGCGTCGGCCGTCGCTACACACGCAGCAAGCCAAAGCGTGCTCACTGCCAGAAGTGTGTTGATGTGTGTGTTTGTGGAGCTTGCGAACATATTTGTTTCACCACAATCAAAAAAAATAGACAAAGTGTCATAAAAAACAAATATATAATCAGATAAATGCAGATAAATTCACAGAGGACGCATATCACACAAATGATATCACATTACATTTTTATCAATCGATATCATAAATCAATATTAGGGATGGACAGAACTCCATTCATATACACGCCTCAACAAAAAGTGGCTTTGAGGACGAAAAACTTAATTGCGGATTTTTGTCCATTCACTTAACTCATACACTTCCAAATACATATTTATACTTTTTATTTTATTTTGCAGAAGAGGTACAGAGAGATGATGATGCAACTCCACAATAGAGCTGAACATGTGTGGTGCAGTTTTAAGGCAAAAACAGCCACAAGGTGGCAGATGTGCATTTTATAATACCGTTGCCTTGTCAAATGCGCTGTGCAGCAACCAGGCTTGGAGCCAAAGGGACATTAACTCATGCACATGCGGACTGGTTACCAGCCAATCACAGGGCACATATAGACAAACAACCATTCACACTCACAGTCATACCTATGGACAATTTTGTGTTTTGTGTTTTTGGAGTGTGGGAGGAAACCGGAGTACCAGGAGAAAACCCACGCATGCACGGGAGAACATGCAAACTCCACACAGAGTTGGCCGGGCGGGGAATCGAACCTGGGTCTCCTAGCTGTGTGGCCTGCGTGCTAACCACTGGGTTGCAAATATTCATTCATTCATTCATTCATTTTCTACTGCTTTTTCCTCACAAGGGTCGCGGGGGTGCTGGAGCCTATCCCAGCTGTCTTTGGGCGCGAGGCGGGGTACACCCTGGACTGGTGGCCAGCCAATCACAGGGCACATATAGACAAACAACCATTCACACTCACATTCATACCTATGGACAATTTGGAGTCGCCAATTAACCTAGCATGTTTTTGGAATGTGGGAGGAAACCGGAGTACCCGGAGAAAACCCACGCATGCACGGGGAGAACATGCAAACTCCACACAGAGATGGCCGAGGGTGGAATTGAACCCTGGTCTCCTAGCTGTGAGGTCTGTGCGCTAACCACTAGACCGCCATGCCGCCTGGGTTGAAAATATGAACATTGTAAATAGTTCATTGTGTTATATATGTAAAAAAATGGTTATTTTAAAATGTCTGTCCATTCACATGTTAGCATGTTAGTCTTAGGTTGGTAATAATAACCAACGTATATTATATATACTGTTAGTCCATTCACATAATGTAATCCTCTTTGGTTACTAATCATGTCTGGGAGAGAAAAAGAAGACTGAAGTCACATCACGCAATTGTCGGTCCAGTCACAACCTGAGTGAAGTTGCCCCCCCCCCCCCCCACCCCCCGCCCCACATCACTCAAAACTGTGGTCAAATAGTCTCATTTGTTTGTGTTACGTTTGTGCTTTTTTTTTTTTTTTTTTGAGTTATTAATGATTTTAAGTTTTGGCCTACTACATAACCAGCCCCACCTACATGCTCCAAATTGAATCGTAAATAACGCAAAAACAAAAGCAGCATAAATATTCATTTTACTTGCACTAAATGAGCACAAACAAATGACACCACTTTGGTTCGATTCGGAGCCTGTTGGGGGGGGGGGGCTGGCTGACCTTTGGTTGACCTATGATATAAAGTAGAAAAACTCAAAAACGAAAGCAGCAGAAGTGTTAATTTTACCTGCACGAACGTGCACAAGCAAATGCGACTATTTGACCAGAGTTTTGAGTGGGGGGGGGGGGGGTCCTGTCACACATACAAACATACATACATACAGTCCATTCACATACGCATAATATTTGTTTACTTGAGGTAAAGAAGTCGCATAAAGTAACTGTTTGTCCATTCGCCATCTATAAAAAAATCCTAAAAATTATGAGATTTTTATTTATTTTTTTAATTTTTAATTTTTATTATTTATCTATGATCGTGTTCTGGTGCTGCTCATGCGTGGGTGACATGAGGACACAACAACAGCCTGTGCTGTTCGATGCTAAACAAGTCGATAAGCCCTAAGAATTTGCTCAAAACATACTGTGTGTGTGTGTGTGTGTGTGTGTGTGTGTGGCGTAACAAAGTGCTTCCATCAGAGAGTGACTGCAGACAGAGCAGCTGTGTGGGATCCTGCTTTCCATTAACCTGAGATGAGACTCTCCATTCATCCATGTCTCTCTCTCACACATACATACTCTCACATCTCGTTTTATGGCGACCCTAATTGGGACATAAGCATAAGCAAACATGTCTGAACTTTCATAAGAAGTACCAAAACATTTAGCGCGATCAAACCATTAGCAACTTTTATGCTATGAGCTAGAGGCGTGATAAAAGTGACCCCCGCTAGTTGAAGAAATGTAGAGGCCAGCGAGGAAAAAGCTCACTTTCCATGCTTGCACGGCACAATGCTGAGCAGAGCTGAGAGGCTTTAACTGCAAGCGGGAAGGGTTCCGTGCGGAGCGGTGGCTCCAGTGAAAGCATGTCACGTCGTAATGAATGGGAACAGGAGAGGCGCAGGTAGCAATTATTGTCGAGAGGCCATTAAGGGCCAGGAGGGTGGCGTCTTTAGACGAGCACAGCAGCTGACTAATGGACAAGCTTGTTTCCTGTCTTCGTCTCTTCAGGTTCCCTTGGAAAAACGACTCAAAAGGAGGAGGTTTTAGCAAGCAAAGGCATGGTTTTATGTCTTTCCGTGTATATGTCTGTCTGTGGAGTTGTTTTAATCCATTTACAGCGGTCTTGGCCCCTGAGGCGTGGAGCCGAACTCCCTGCCGTGGTTTCATCACACCCTTCTACTCCCGAATCATTCAATAGAAATTAGTAAAAGTTTTGCATTGACTGAAAACTTCACGCTGTTTAGCCAAATCACCTAAAAATTTGGTACACATTTTTTGAGAACTGATAAGCAGGGGTTCGTAAAATTTGTAGCTGTAGCGTTTTTGTATCCTTGTTAAAACATATTATTTTTCTATTGTTTTTGTTATTGTATTTTCCTCACAAGGTTAGTGACATGGGTGTTTCAGAGATGAGTTTTAGCTTGTTAGCTGGGATAGGCTCCAGCATGCCCGAGACTTATTTTGGGGACTTTAGGGATGAAGTGTTCCCTCTTTTATTGTATGGTTTAGGTTCCCAAAATAGAAGTAGTCAAACTATAATTTTAATGTTCACCGTACTAATTGGACACAACAAAATTATTAAGTGACTCACTCATTTCACGCCTCTGACCGTGCCTTGGCGTCCTGGTGCCGTCCCACTGTAGCGTTTTTGTATCCTTGTCAAAAAATATTATTTTTGTATTGTTATTGTTATTGTATTTTCCTCACAAGGTTAGTGACATGGGTGTTTCAGAGTTGAGTTTTAGCTTGTTAGCTGGGATAGGCTCCAGCATGCCCGAGACTGGGCGGGTGGTATAACGACTTATTTTGGGGACTTTAGGGATGAAGTGTTCCCTCTTTTATTGTATGGTTTAGGTTCCCAAAATAGAAGTAGTCAAACTATAATTTTAATGTTCACCGTACTAATTGGACACAACAAAATTATTAAGTGACTCACTCATTTCACGCCTCTGACCGTGCCTTGGCGTCCTGGTGCCGTCCCACTGTAGCGTTTTTGTATCCTTGTCAAAAAATATTATTTTTGTATTGTTATTGTTATTGTATTTTCCTCACAAGGTTAGTGACATGGGTGTTTCAGAGTTGAGTTTTAGCTTGTTAGCTGGGATAGGCTCCAGCATGCCCGAGACTGGGCGGGTGGTATAACGACTTATTTTGGGGACTTTAGGGATGAAGTGTTCCCTCTTTTATTGTATGGTTTAGGTTCCCAAAATAGAAGTAGTCAAACTATAATTTTAATGTTCACCGTACTAATTGGACACAACAAAATTGTTAAGTGACTCACTCATTTCACGCCTCTGACCGTGCCTTGGCGTCCTGGCAGCGTCCCACTGGAGCGTTTTTATATCCTTGTTAAAACATATTATTTTTTTATTGTTATTGTTTTTGTTATTGTATTTTCCTCACAAAGTTAGTGACATGGGTGTTTCAGAGTTGAGTTTTAGCTTGTTAGCTGGGATAGGCTCCAGCATGCCCGTGACTGGGCGGGTGGTATAAGGACTTATAAAAAAAAAAAAAAGGAAACTCCATGATAGTAAAGCAGTGGAATTGGAAGTGCAAACTGGCAAAGGACGACTGGATATTGGTAAAAGCGAAATTATCAAAAATAATCGCAACTCAATTTCTCAACCAGTCCCCGTGTCAGCAAATTTCCAAAAACCACCAGTGAGGGGCAGAAATGCTGCTCTGTGCTTTTGTGTTATTGACCTACGTCACACCCCCACACACACACTTAAACATGTAAAGTACCCATTGGAATGACACAACATGTATTAGCATGGGCCCCTTAAGCATAGCAGTTGGCCTCTTCCAGCAGCATCACACACACATTAAAGAACGAAGCGGGAGCACAAAAAAAAAAAAAAAAAAGGCGAAGACATGACTCGATGCTGGGAAATTAAGCTCAGATCCAAAGCTGATGAAGTGTGCAACCTGCGTGTCGGCGCCTGTTAGCCAGACGTCATCTCTAGTCGGAGAGAAAAACATCAACTTATCTATCATGGCGGAGAAAACAGCAACAGCAGCAACGTGGAGGTCGGAAAAAGAGACATAAAGAAAAAGTTGTGTTTTTAAGCAAAATAGTGGCCAAAGTGTCATGTAAACTACTATTTATTATATTAATATAGAACATCAATGCCTCCATCTAAAATAAAATGTTCATTATAATAATAATAATGAAAGAATTGATGTGGTGCAAAAGTGACCTCTTTGAAATGCTGACAATGTTAAGTTACTAGCAGGTATAGTGGGGGGTTAACCCGGGGGGGGGCATGTTTAGGAGACAAGCTGGCTTCAAATGAGCTGTGCGCCCGCTCTTGTGGCGGTAATGGGAAAATTGCAGCGAGAGGAAGGACACACGCAATTAGAATCTGGCGAGTGGCTCAGCGGTCGGTGGGTGGGGAGGGTGGAGGAAGACAAGGAGGAGGAGAACCCCCCCCACTCTACCAACACCACCCCCCACCCACAGGACAAAAAGTGATTTAGCCGAAAGCTGGCTCTTTGTGCACTCGCCGGCACTCAACGCCACTCGCCGTCACCGTGTGACAGCGGCCCAGATGTCAATCAAATTAGCGGCCATTTGCAGCTGATTTGCTCGTGTCGTTGGCAATATTGCCTCTCCGCTCGTGATGGGCAAGCACAGCACACAGGAGGACGGAGAATGGCGGAGAGTCACTTCACCGCAGCCTCTCTCCGTGAATGTCATCTGCCCACTTATCGCACACTCCGCTGGGACGGGAGCGAAAGGAGGAGATCCTTAGTTCCGCGGAGTGGCTCGCTAGCTAGCATGCAAAATAGGACGGCGGCGTCTGGGGAGACGTTGGCTCAGGTTTTAATGGAGTTGGGGCAAACTCATTTTACAGCAGAGAGACGCAGAAGAGGAGGATAATAATATCAGCGTGTGTGTTTGTGTGTGTACGTGTGTGTTTAACATTGTCAATTTTTCACAACAAATAATGTCCACTTGTCACCACGGTGCAGTGGGGAACAATAAGCAAAGTGTGGGATGCTAATACATCCAACAAAGAAGTCCACATTGGAAACACCGATGGAAGTTATTTTATTTTTTTTCTGTTGTTATTTGAAATAAAGCAACTCTTCTCTTCATTTTCTACATAAGTGACTCTTCTGTCGACTGAAGTGTGCAAGCTCCGCCATATTGGTACCGCAGCACAATAGTGTTATTTGGTGTACTACTTTAGTGTCTCACAGATTATGATACTGCTAACATGAAATACTACAAGATTAATGCAATTCATTCATGAGAATAAGTTGGATTTTTAGTGTAAAAAAAAATATCAAAATCTGACAAAAATGTGGTTGTATATTTTTTGAGAAAAAAAAATGGAGGTTCCTCCACCCTCGGCCATCTCTGTGTGGAGTTTGCATGTTCTCCCCGTGCATGCGTGCGTCCTCCCACATTCCAAAAACATGCTAGGTTAATTAGCGAGTCCAAATTGTCCATAGGTATGAATGTGAGTGTGAATGGTTATTATGTTCAATACTGGACTATCACACAGCATGTGTCAAGAGAGTGGATGAGATACCAGGAAACAGGCTCATTGTGCACTTGGTTCTGTATCTTTATATACATTTGAATAGAAAAGGGATCACCTAATGAAACTAACTCATGTACATCTTATAGGGAAGTGAAAAATACAATAAAAATGACCAAAAATATTGTTTTCCCACTAATGTCATTACAAAAAATAATAAATTAATATTTAATATATATTTTATATAACCTGCCTCTCGCCCAAAAACAGCTGGGATAGGCTCCAGCACCTTGCACGAACCTTGGGAGGAAAAAGCGGTAGAAAATGAATGAATGAATATATTTTATATATATTTAATAGTACACAGGCCTCACAGCTAGGAGCCCCGAGTTTGATTCCACCCTCTGCTAACCCTCCGCCATCTCTGCGTGGGTTTCCTCCCAGCTAGCGTTCCAAAAACATGCAACTCCAAATTGTCCATAGGTATGAATGTGAGTGTGAATGGTTGTTTGTCTATATGTGCCCTGTGATTGGCTGCCGACCACTCCAGGGTGTACCCCGCCTCTCGCCCGAAGACAGCTGGGATAGGCTCCAGCACCCCCGCGACCCATGTGAGGAAAAGCGGTAGAAAATGAATGAATGAATGAATGAAAATGGAGGTTCCGTACATTGTTGGTTGTATGTATTTTTGTATATCAGAAACTGTTACAAAAGGGATAGTGGTTCTTTTAGAGTTGGGACACCATGGAAAGATCCCGGCCAGATAATGGACACTTCATACTCAACAAGAAGGATCAAAACTAGCAAACTGCTGTCAGTGCTGCACATAATCACAACAAAGTAGGTGATATTTACAAAACCAACCGCTTATTGCTCATACAACAATAAGACAATCTTACAAAATGTTCTACTTATAACAGACATCAATGTTAAACAAACACTTTGACAGATACTGCTTTATCATGATTGTTCAACTTTACCCTTGTATTTGGTATGAAATGAATTTGAACAAATGAATAGGAACAAACGAAGTACTACAAACATATAACAACAATAATAAAATATAACATCTACCTCCAGCACTGTTATGTTGTCATGGTCGCACCGTAATGTGTTGCCAAAGCAACAAAATGTACTCATTTGTCTCACAATCCACACCCAACTAATACCTAACAACATATTTTGCTTTGAATGAGCCAGTCATTGGCCGATCTAAACTGTTAGAGCCAGTGAAGTTTTGCACATGGCTTCATGATTGATCAGCTGGTCTCCAGCGTCGCATTTTGAACATGTATATATGTTATATGCATATGGTGTACCATACAGTATATGTATATGGAAATGAAGTCAAACGTTCATGTCTAAAACGGTCATTAACATAACATGACCGCAGTCTGATGAGTCGTGGGACACGATGTCACATAAGTTGTCATGTCCCACGAAAGGGGGGAAAAAGTGGATGCTCACACACACGGGCAAGCGGAGAGTAAGGCCTGTCACTGCTCAGTCACCGACTCCCTCCATTTAATGCAAGTCCTGTCACAACAAGACAGCAGCAGAATGAAGAGCATCACCTGAAGGCACCACACCTCACTGCCGAGAACGCACACACTTTGTCACTCCGCACCAGTAAGACCTCATCCAATCCAATCGAAAAAATGTCTGTCCCAGGTCACGTCCACGGAAACACTGTCAACATTTTTAATCCGCATAAGTACGTAGTATTAAGTATTAAACCAGAGACACATTTTTGTACTTGATTATTATTGTGTTGATGATTACTATGTTTATAGGAATAATATACCAATAAAACAGAGTATAGTTCATCATAACCTTTGAAATCATCCATTCACAAACATAATTTCTTGTACCTTCCAAGCCTTTTTGTGATTTATTTGCTTTTCCATTCATCATAATTAAACTTTATATATATTTTAAAGTTTACATATTAATAGCGGCTAATAATAATAAACAAAATAATAAACTATTTAAATGGCAATAATAATAATAATAATAATATGTTTCAATAATAATAATAATAATAATAAACGTTTTTGTTTTGTACTTACTCATTGTATAACATCAAAAGGCACCAAAAAACCTGCTTACTGTATTAGAGATAAAAACTTTTTGTGAATTTGTGATTAATTCCAAGTTAACTATGGACAACGTGTGATTAATCGCGATTACATATTTTAATCAATTGCTAGGCCTGGTGTGAAAAAAGAACGTGTTTTGTACTTATTGTATGAAGTACAGGGCAACAAAAAAACCCACTTACTGTATGAGAGATAAAAAGTTATATTTGTGATTAATTCCAAGTTAACTCTGGACAATGTGTAATTAATCGCAATTACATATTTTAATCAATTGCTAGGCCAGGTGTGCAAAAAGAACGTGTTTTGTACTTATTGTATGAAGTACAGGGCAACAAAATACCCACTTACTGTATGAGAGATAAAAAGTTATATTTGTGATTAATTCCAAGTTAACTCTGGACAATGTGTAATTAATCGCGATTACATATTTTAATCAATTGCTCGGCCTGGTGTGAAAAAAGAACGTGTTTTGTACTTATTGTATGAAGTACAGGGCAACAAAAAACCCACTTACTGTATGAGAGATAAAAAGTTATATTTGTGATTAATTCCAAGTTAACTCTGGACAATGTGTAATTAATTGCAATTACATATTTTAATCAATTGCTAGGCCAGGTGTGCAAAAAGAACGTGTTTTCTACTTATTGTATGAAGTACAGGGCAACAAAATACCCACTTACTGTATGAGAGATAAAAAGTTATATTTGTGATTAATTCCAAGTTAACTCTGGACAATGTGTAATTAATCGCAATTACATATTTTAATCAATTGCTAGGCCAGGTGTGCAAAAAGAACATGTTTTGTACTTATTGTATGAAGTACAGGGCAACAAAAAACCCACTTACTGTGTGAGACATAAAAAGTTCTATTTGGGATTAATTCCAAGTTAACTCTGGACAACGTGTGATTAATCGCGATTAAATATTTTAATCAATTGCTAGGCCTGGTGTGGAAAAAGAGTGTTTTGTACTTATTGTATGAAGTACAGTGCAACAAAAAACCCACTTACTGTATGAGAGATAAAAACGTCTATTTGTGATTAATTCCAAGTTAACGCGGGACAACCTGTGATTAATCATGATTAAATATTTTAATCAATTGATAGGCCTGGGATGAAAAAAGAAAGGGTTTTGTACTTACTCATTGTATGAAGTCAAAGGGCAACAAAAAAACACTTATTGTATGAGAAAAAAAAAACGTCTATTTGTGATTAATTGCAAGTTAACTCTGAACAACATGCGATTAATTGGGATTGAATATTTTAATCAATTGATAAGCCTGGTATGAATGTATTATTGTTTTTTTTCTACATTACATAATTAGTACTGTAATCAGTACATATGTAGAATTTCTTCTTTTCATTATTCCCCGTTATTCCCCCCCTTTCCAGAATGTACTATCTGACATCTGATTGCCCAATGTGGGCTGAGACGTCCAACAAATCAAGCCAACGCAGCATCGTGCATCCACACACGACACACATAAAACACACGTTCTTCCTCAGCAAATGACGTCACGCATGAACTCCGCTCCACTCCTCCGCCATCAAACCCACATTTGCAATAGGTAAGGCATGAATTATCGTCCATGTGCGTCCAGTTTGTATTTGATTGCCGCTCCTCCTCCTCCTCCTCCTCCTCCTACATGGAGTTGAACAATGTGGCGATATGAAGTGGAGAAGGAGGTAAAGAAGAAGTTAAAGTTAATGTCAGGATGTGCCCCATAATGACTCGTATAAGCTCTGCTGGGAGCTTCCTCTCGCGCCAGCTCCAGAGACGCTAACTTGATTGGGGATAATTGGCTAGCCTTCACTAGCGGTTAGCATCCAGGCGTGGAGACAGAGGAGGGCACAGGGGAGGGCACGGGGGCTCAAGACACACACACTCACACACACACACACATGATAATACATACAGTCGGCTTGAATAAAATAAGACAATATCTAGAAGTTGAAAGTGCTTTTTATCTTTATCAAGTTTGTGTGCACTTTCCTGCAAGAAAGTATAATTTGTCAAAGTCAATCATAGTATCCCGATTATCTGGATCCATCTCAAACTTGTCCTGGATTTTTTTTTCCCAAATGCTCAGACCATATTTTATTTTTTGTGGCGTAATGGTCCTATCTCGCACAGTGGACGAGTGGTTAGCACGCAGGCTTCACAGCTAGGAGACCTGAGTTCAATTCCACCCTCAGCCATCTCTGTGTGGCATTTTGCATGTTCTCCCCGTGCATGCGTGGGTTTATTCCGGTTTCCTCCCACATTCCAAAAACATGCTAGGCTAATTGGCCACTCCAAATTGTCCATAGGTATGAATGTGAGTGTGAATGGTTGTTTGTCTATATGTGCCCTGTGATTGTGATGTCTTCCTGCTTTCCTAATATAGTTGAAGTTTTTTTATTTTTAATTTTTTTAATTTTTCATTTTTAAATTTTTAGTTTTAATTTTTTTTAAAAAATTTTTTATGTATTTATTTTAATTATTTTTTTTTTAATGAATTGAAAATGTTATTTTTTTCACCCCCAGAATTTGTCATGAATTCTTCCATATCCCATTTCCGACCAAAATTTTATCCAAATCCATTTGTAACCTTTAAAGTTATTTTGAACACAAACAAAAACATAACCTCCCCATGTTGCATTTGGCGGAGGTAATGATAACGATAATAAACAAGGAGGTCATGCAGCAAGCTACAACTAACCACTTGTCCACCGTGCAGCCCATTTAAGCAACATCAAAAAATTAAAATGTTCTTAACAAGTTACCAAATTCGAGTAAATGGCAGACAAGAGCACATAAAAGATGTCACGTCATGTAATTCCGATCGACACCCTCAAAGCGCTCTGCAGCGACTTGTTGCTGTGATTCACGCAAGATCCCGGCAAAAAAGGAGACCGCGCGCAAAGCCGTAAAAAATCCTTTTTTGCTTCTATTCTGCGGCGTGTCGGACCCCCGCGGCGTCTCTTTTACCCGCCTGTGTTACCAGCGTGTTGCTTTTTGAGACTGACCCGTTGTGCTCTGCTGAGTCACCGCTTGGCTGCTCGCAACATGCGCACCGTCGCCAGAGCTGCAGGGTGCAACAAGCTTCAGTCAGGGAGAAGACTTGGCACAAGAGTGGGGCCTCGGGGGGGGGGGGGGGGGGGGGGGAGTGGGTGGCTCTTCTCTCCCTCAAAGGAAAGCCATTTTAGCTGCAAGTGTGTGTGTGTGTGTGTGTGTTGTTTTACGAGCACTACTTCCTTCCCATATCGTCGTCGTCGTCTTCGCTTTCAGACGCTGATTAATGGAGGCTGGGAGAGGACGGAGAAAAGCAACTTTGCACAGCCATTAAACATTTGCTGGGCTGTGCACAAGAGCATGCAGAACATCCCGTGCAATCAATTTGAGTAATGCCGTATGTGCCGTTTTAGCATGTTCAAGCGTGCCTTAATGGATTATGTACAAGACACAACATTAGGTACCCTTGCAAAGTCTAATGAGATACCAGGGACCCTTTTTTTAGTCCTTTTCTCCTTCACAAAAGGACAGCAGAACAAAAATATCAGGCAAACTACACATCTGGTTGAATATTGTCGTCCCTGATATCACAAGGCATCAAAATCCTGCTAAACTTTAGCAAAAAAACTTCATTTTTATTGATGCATAGCGGAATAGAGAACAAGTGTGATGATAAAAGTCGGAAATTCAAAAGCATGGAATACCCAAAGTGGACAATTCCCGTACATCTCATAGGTGGGTTCTCTTATTTCATGGGTTGATTGTTATGTTTGTTGACCAACACTTTAGAAGCTGCAGGTGTACCTATTAGTCCCTACTGCAAAAAAGGTCAGTAAGGATAATTCATAATGCCGCCTACAGAGAACATACTAACTCCTTATTTCTAAAATCACAAATACTTCCACTTGCTAGTACAGTTAATCTTCAAACAGCTAAAATAATGCATAAGGCTAAAAATAACCAATTAGCAAAAAATGTCATCCAATACTTCTCTACAAGAGAGGAGAAATATGATCTCAGGGAAGAACTACATTTGAAACACTTATATGCTAGGACTATGTTAAAAAGCCATAGCATTTCAGTATGTGGAATCAAACTATGGAATGGATTGAGTAAGGACCTCAAACAATGCACAACGATGAGCCAATTCAAGAAACAATACAAGCAGTTGATGTGATGATGTCACGATGTGCTATACATATATCACTATGTTGACATATTGACGTATGGTACACATAATGTCATTGTATGGTCATATCACCTCATACTTCGGTACAAGGTACATTATTAAAAAAAACAAAAAAAACTGTATTATGGAAAGCAGGAAGTGAACAAATGAAACAGGTACTGATTGTAAAAGTAAACTGTATTATGGAAAGCAGGAAGTGAACAAATGTAACAGTTACTGATTGTAAAAGTACCAGATGGAGGGTTAGGATTTAATAAGCTTTGCTTCTTCCTACTCCTTTTGGACATGTGGAACTGTGAACTGATTATGTGATGCATTCAATTGTAATCTGATGCATGTTCGAATGAAATAAAATGGTAATTACCATTACCATTACGAACGCGACCTTGCAGCACAATCAGCAGAGTTCACGCTGGACTTCCTTTGTCCAGCAGCACGCACGCTACACGGCTTTGCAAATGAGTGTATCCACGCCGTGGTCGCGCCCCCACCCTTCAAGTAGAGGAGGCACTTTTGAATGGCAGGAAATCCCTGAGATGTTTTCTTTGCTCTTTGTCACTCACTGTAAGATGGTTAAAGGGAAGTTGTGCTTTTGACACATAATGTACACTTGACATCCTTGTCTGGCTGTGTTTATTTTGCTGTAGCTCTTTTTTTTATTGTCACACGCATGCCTACGTACATAAAGCTGTCTTACACAATCACTCAGCCTGCAGCCAGATGTCCATGGAAAGGGAGGCCAGTATGCCCTATTACTCAAAAGACACAAACACACAGTGAGACGAGTGTCAGTAAGAAGGGGAGTGTCCCAGTGCAGGAATGCAGGGATGATAAGTTTGTGGAGGTATCAGGGGAGAGCAAGCGAGAGAGAGAGAGAGAGAGAGAGAGAGAGAGAGAGAGAGAGAGCGAGAGAGGCACGCTGTTACAGCCAGACACCTAACACTCCACCCTGCTTCCGACTCCTCACTGACCGGTTTATCACTCCTCTCCCGTTTTTCCCTCCTCCTCTTAACTTCCCTCCCTAGCTGCAAACACAGGCTGCCTTGTGTCTGCTCGTCCCAGTCGCTGTTGCAGTCGCTACTCCCCTCCAGTTTGCATTGATAACAGCCACCTTGCACAATAGAAATGAGGAAAGTCACGGTAATACAGCCTTGTGTGATGAAGGAACCCAAATGGTACGATCCTGTTGACATCATTCTCTATGAACCACCTGATTAATATATGGGTTTTTGTGTAGGGAAATGGCAAAAAAGACACATTCCAGTTCCAGCCTTAACTTGCACAACATGTCGTGGTACATGTCGTACCACTCCACACAAAAGTGTGAGAATTTGTCAAAACAATGCATCTCAACTGTTTTGCCTGTGCTGTGTATATCCCGAATCAGAATCGTCTTTATTGCCATTGTATTGCATACAACGAAATTTGAGTGCAACTCCACGGTGCATTTTGTAGAAAGTAAAAGTAAGAATAAGGAAAAAGATAAAAAATAAAACAATAAAATAACAATATAAATATAAAAGTGGCAGGTGCTGTTCAGAATAAGTGTAAATTTTTTAATTCATTCATTTTCTACTGCTTATCCTCACGAGGGTCGCGGGGGTGCTAGAGCCTATCCCAGAGGCGAGGTACACCCCGGACTGGTGGCCAGCCAATCACAGGGCACATATAGACAAACAACCATTCACACTCACATTCATACCTATGGACAATTTGGAGTCGCCAATTAACCTAGCATGTTTTTGGAATGTGGGAGGAAACCGGAGTACCCGGAGAAAACCCACGCATGCACGGGGAGAACATGCAAACTCCACACAGACATGGCCAAGGGTGGAATTGAACCCTGGTCTCCTTGCTGTGAGGTCTGCGCGCTCACCACTCGTCCGCCATGCAGCCCAGTGTAAATCCATGTACATAATTTTTTTATTTTTATTTTTCTGCACAAAATAAGATGAAAATAAATAAACAAATCAAGAATAAAGAAAATCAATCAATCAGTAATAAATAAATATAATAATAATAAAACGGCAAATAATAAAAACTTAAGAAACCACATATAGTTGGTGGGTAGACAAATTATTTTTTTCAGATTAAAATGAACAAAGCATTATTAGAGCCCTGTAGACATGACAAAACACGACTATAGTCACATTTATACTCTTTTTATGTACAACATATTGTGCAACTGCAGGGTCTTGAGACACATGCTAACTCGCAAACTAGAGAGCTAGTACGGTAGCCTTCAAGTTATTTCCTTTAAACTTCAATAGCCAAAAACTTACCACTTCCACACGGACAGGGAGGATAACTATTAACAGTTATTTAACCTTTAACATGAACATTAATCAAACATAATAATCTTTTCTGGGTACATGATACCATACAGCATCCATATCAAACTTGCAAAACTTTGTCTCAAACACGCGGCCCGCGGGCCAAATGCGGCCCGCGGGCCGCGTGTTTGAGACCCCTGGTCTATATCATCACTTAGTTCTTCTTCTGGTTTAAAACAACACAAAAAGATCAACACACATACGTAGAAGTCACCAGGCACGGAAAACAACCACAAAATCTGTACAATAACATCAAAGTACAACTGCTCATAGTCAATATCTTTGTATGACGCCAGTCAAATGTTGTTAATTAAATTGAAAACAGGAGAAAATAACTGAATTCCTGGGAGGATAATCAGTGGGTTTCCAGTCACTTGCAAGAAAATCAACAGATTTTATCGCACTTGAGCAATTTGCAGGCCAATTTTTTAGTTTAAGTCGCATATTTTCTATCACGCCACACTCCCCCGACAGACGTGAATATATTTAAAACATCCATATGTATATACGTGCATGCTGGGGTATAATTACCCGGCCCATAGTGTCTGTTTGGGTGCAAAGCATATCCTTGCATGCCGTGAAAAGAACCTGGCTAGCTCCTTATTTATTCATCAGGCATTCTACAAGGGGAATTTACATGTTCACCGCCATGTAGAAAGCGGCTGGCGGTAGCATGAAAGCAGTGAGTCATGCTAATAAACGCTATTGAATGAACACAGATGGTAAAAATTTCCCCGTGCGAGAAGTGAAGGTGAAGGAGTTGTTTGTATTCCAGGGCGCTATGATATCACCTTGAAGTATGGCTAACGATAATGCACAACTTTACACGTAGATTTCATCAGAAAGTGTGACCGATGTGTTGAGACGGACTAAGGATGGGGACACCCTTTACTTGTCCTTTTGTCCCACCCTGCTGCACCCTGATCTAGCATCAGTGTTTCTACCTATAGTAGTACACGCTTTGAGAACAGAGAACAGAGTTTTCTGCAAATCCTCGCTTAATAATGGAGAGGCGAACCCCACCCTGCCACACCCTAACCCGGCACCATTGCTCTTACAGTTCGGTTCATAACATTTTCCTACAAATCATCTCCCACCAAAGCGAGTTTAAACACATGCAGCGGTTTTAATGGACAAGACGAGCAGCCGACACAGTAAATTCCACAGAGACTGTGAACGGTTTTACCCATCTTTACAAATGAGAGAGTGCCGCCCGTCTCTCTCAAGAGGCCTGTCAACAAACGTCTGAGCATCTAATAACGGTGCGATGGCTCAAACATCCCTTTTAGCCCATCACAACTTAAGTGGCTGGAAGAGGGAGCGACGGGGGTGACAAGCGGATGCGGGGCAAATTGTCTGAACCAGGTGGAGTGGTTTCTCCACACATGGGGGGGGGGGGGGGTAGGTGTGTATGAGCGCACGGTTGAGGAAGCAGGAGGACGCACCGACAGGTTTATCATCAACGACAACAGCCACATATCCAATCGACGGTCAACCTCTTCACCGTCATCAGTGCGGGCCCATTGAACACGTCACGGCCAAATGAGAGGGCTGTCCCATCCCGGAACAACTGTCAACACCTGATGTGTGTAGGCGGGAGTGACAGGAGGGAGTTGGGAGGCGACGGGGGAAGAAACCGGGATGAAAGGTGCAACTGATGACAGCCTTTGCATTAAAGGTGAATTAGCAGTGCTAGCGGCGTCCACTATGTAAATAGTGTGCCATTAAAACCATGCAACATAATGGCATAACCCTGCAAAAACTCAATAAACCATAATGGAGGATATCCAGTCTTTTAGAATGTTGACTAAGACGAGCTTTATTAGCGCTACCAAAACACCCAGCACTTACCCCCCTGTGCCTTTTATACAGAACCCAGTAAAAGCTCAATATTTGTGTAATTATATGCACTTTTATACAGCAGAAAATGTTTTTAGCTGGTGTCTGTGTCGCCGCCCAGGCGTGAGTGACAGGAAGAAAAGCTCTGACTCACTTTGGGAGAAGCCTTATTAGTGCTACCAAAACACCCAGCATTTACCCCCCTCCCCCCCCTCTGTGCCTTTTACACAAAACCCAGTAAAAGCTCAATATTTGTGTAATTATATGCACTTTTATACAGCAGAAAATGTTTTTAGCGGGTGTCTGTGTCGCCGCCCAGGTGTGAGTGACAGGAAGAAAAGCTCTGACTCACTTTGGGAGAAGTCTTATTAGTGCTACCAAAACACCCAGCATTTACCCCCCCTGTACCTTTTACACAAAACCCAGTAAAAGCTCAATATTTGTGGGTGTCTGTGTCGCCGCCCAGGTGTGAGTGACAGGAAGAAAAGCCCTGAGTCACTTGGGGAGAAGTCTTTTAGAATGTTGAAGACTAACTTTATTAGCGCTACCAAAACACCCAGCATTTACCCCCCTGTGCCTTTTACACAGAACCCAGTAAAAGCTCAATATTTGTGTAATTATTTGCACTTTTATACAGCAGAAAATGTTTTTAGCGGGTGTCTGTGTCGCCGCCCAGGTGTGGGTGACAGGAAGAAAAGCTCTGACTCACTTTGGGAGAAGTCTTATTAGCGCTACCAAAACACCCAGCAATTACCCCCCTGTGCCTTTTACACAAAACCCAGTAAAAGCTCAATATTTGTGGGTGTCTGTGTTGCCGCCCAGGTGTGGGTGACAGGAAGAAAAGCTCTGACTCACTTTGGGAGAAGTCTTATTAGTGCTACCAAAACACCCAGCATTTACCCCCCCTGTACCTTTTACACAAAACCCAGTAAAAGCTCAATATTTGTGGGTGTCTGTGTCGCCGCCCAGGTGTGAGTGACAGGAAGAAAAGCTCTGACTCACTTGGAGAGAAGTCTTTTAGAATGTAGAAGAAGACAAGCTTTATTAGCGCTACCAAAACACCCAGCATTTACCCCCCTGTGCCTTTTACACAGAACCCAGTAAAAGCTCAATATTTATGTAATTATATGCGCTTTTATACAGCAGAATTTTTTTTTTGGCGCCTGTCTGTGTTGCCGCCCAGGTGTGAGTGACAGGAAGAAAAGCCCTGACTCACTTGGGGAAAAGTCTTTTAGAATGTTGAAGAAGACAAGCTTTATTAGCGCTACCAAAACACCCAGCATTTACGCCCCATGTGCCTTTTACACAGAACCCAGTAAAAGCTCGATATTTGTGGAATTATATGCACTTTTATACAGCAGAAAATGTTTTTAGCAGGTGTTTGTGTCGCCTCTGTATCTCCTCGAGTGTGAGTGACAGGAAGAAAAGCTCTGGCTCAGTTGGGTAGAAGTCTTTTAGAATGTCTTTTAGAATGCACCCCCCCCCCCCGTGCCTTTTACACAGAACCCAGTAAAAGCTCAATATTTGTGTAATTATATGCACTTTTATACAGCAGAAAATGTTTTTAGCGGGTGTCTGTGTCGCCTCTGTATCTCCCCAGGTGTGAGTGACAGGAAGAAAAGCTCTGGCAGTCCTAAAGATGTGAATAAGAGAAGTCACAATGGTGTGAAAATAGTGAAAATAATCATAATGATAAGTGTTGATAATGATAGCTGTTTTCCTTGGGAGAGGTCCTATACGGTTATTATAGCATTATTAGCATTACTAAAACTAAACAGATCCAAGCTAATCATCTTGAAAGTGCCTAAGCAAGTGTTAATCCATCCGGAGTGAGATTATGAGGGGAATAAATGTATTGATATATTTTTCACGATGGTCTTGGGATGCCTTGATAATGCCTTTCGCCATCGGCTAACTTCACTTACACATATACACAACAGCGTCCGGTGTGTCTGTGTGTGTGTGTGTGTGTGTCCATAAATCACAGAGCTCACAAGACAAAGAATGTGACACTGGAAGCAGGCGGGGAGGAGCAGCAGAAGTCTCGTGAACTCGGCCTGATCGTTGCCAAAGTGCCTTGAGCTAGATGCGAAGGGGGGTGGGGGGTGCTGACAAAGATTGAAGACCCCCGTAGCCCACCTCCTTTTGCTGTGATGCAGGTAAAAAGTGTGCAGCGCAGGACACATCTGAGTCCCATCCTGAGGGGGCGCTAGGGAACATGTCTTTGGCTAGTCCATTCCGGGCATTAATCCCCTGCAGCTGTGTCCCCACTTCCTAGTCTCCTTTACTCCAGTTGGTCCCCCCGCCCATGACTCTTAATACATTTTTCACAAACAAGCGACATGTGTTCAACAGGCGAAGGACACTCATAAGCATGCAGACTCATGCATCCGGTCCCTCACAGGTTGAGCTAATGCAGTGACACATAAACAACAAGACAGAAAAAACCCTCTGGCGGTGCCCCCGGAGCCTCTGCTGAGGGCTCCAGGCCGCCCCAGCATCACTGGCACGGAGGACCTCAGGATAGGCCGACACGACTCTGCTCTTCTTCCCTATGCTGCTCTTTCTCTTCATATTTAATCGTGAGACAGACACCCTCGAAATAATTTACAGGAGAGGAGGCCCCAGTGAAACACATGAATTATGGAGGACATGGTGTACGGGTGATGGAGACGTACAGTACAGCACCGCAGTCTTTCTCCATGACAGGACTGTGGTACCTCTAAAGTCGGGACACCCTTGAGGTTATAGAATTTGGAAGTTCAACCAAATTTTCAAGAAGTCTCAAAAGTTGCAGAGGACCTACAGTAGCTCTATTTGAACACATTTTACACGGCACAACACAGCAGCAACAGAACCAATGTTGGAATTGTATGCGGGGCCATATTTTCTGGACGCTTAAATGACATGAAGCATTAAGAGTCCTTGTAGTTTTCTTAATTGATGAATACATAATTGCTGTTTCGTGTTTGACTAAGGGCTATTATTCAGTGTGGAAGTGGTTTGTTTTTGCCTGCTCGTTCTGCACTTCTTCCTCACTCTCTCTTGAGATTTCTTTTCTTTTCTTTCCATTCTTACAAAGGGCTGCACGGCGACAGAGTGGTTAGCTAGAAGACCTCACAGCTCGGAGACCTGAGTTCAATCCCACCCTCGGCATGAGTGGGTTTTCTCCGGGTAGTCTGGTCTCCAAAACCATGCTAGGTTAATTGGCGACTCCAAACTGTCCATAGGTATGAATGTGAGTGTGAATGGTTGTTTGTCTATATGTGCCCTGTGATTGGCTGGCCACCAGTCCAGGGTGTACCCCGCCTCTCACCAGAAGACAGCTGGGATAGGCTCCAGCACCCCCGCGACCCTTGTGAGGATAAGCGGTAGAAAATGAATGAATGAATAAACCATTCTTACATTTAGAAATAATTATTCGGAGGCTAATTAGTTAGCCTCACTTTGTGCACAAGCAGTGCAAACTGTGATATAAACAAAGCTAGCAGTACTGTCGAAGTGTAGTTCTATGGCTACATTCACACTGCAGGTCAATTCCAATTTTATTACTCATCTATGACATGTATCTGATTTTTTCATGTCGGTGTGAACAGCAGAATTCCGTATTTTTAAGATTTGTACTGTTGATATAAATCCAATATGTATGCGATGGTACTGCAGTCTGAACAGTCATATACTGTAGCTACGCCATCGAAAGCCTTGTTATTACCGATGTAGGCAATAGCTATTCTTGTCATCTGATAATTATTTTTAAAAAGTGTCAGTGAATGCCCCAGCAATGCCCTGGCAACAACATGGTGTCATCTGTCACTGGACAGAACACTAAAATCACAGTACAAAACAACTATAGCCACGTTTACATGGACCCAAATATTCAAATTCCATTCGGGTTATTTGCTCAAACGGAAAGAATGTAACCTTTGTATACACCTCATTCCGAAAGAAAAGTGCCAATCCGAATGAATATATAATCGGATTCACAGGGGTGGAATATTCCTTTCCCCAATCCGATTGAGGTATCTTGTACCCGCTCAATCAGGAAGTTGTCAGGGTGCGTTCTTCTTCGTGGCGTTTTTCTTCTTCTGTTGTTTATTGGCGGTTGGCAAGCAGCTTTCGTGTGCATTAGCGCCATCTGTGGAACAGAATCTAAACCCTTCTATACGCCATTCACAAGTCCAGTTTTATTCAAAAAGAAAATACATATCTATATAAAACATGTCACGAGTTTAATTATAAAATATTAGCAAGATTGAACTTTATCTTTTCCTGTTCCCGGGTGCGTTCTTTCAGCAAATGCTGAGATATGACGTAACACGCAGCTCGAGACGTTCTTCGATTTAAAAAAAATGGAGGCGAGCAATCAGTACTGGACTGCTGCGGAAAGTTTGTTTTTGATTCAAACTAAATTTCAAGACTGGACGAAGGAAAAACTGGCAATACGGAGTTATTCCAACAAGTGAAAGAAAAACTGGAGGAAGTCGGTATCACGTGATGTTGGTGTTTACGTTTTACTGGGCATGCCCCATTGACTATTCTGGTTGATTATAGCGGCGCATGTAGACACATGATTGGAATATTCCTTTCCATGTATACCATTGCTTTCGGAAAGGTACTGTAAGTAAATACACATAAGACAACTACGACTATTGGGAACAACAACTGCACTGCAATTTTTTTACGTTCTCAAGAACCTGAAGAACTCCTTAGTTGACTTTGTTTTTAGTGTTCGTGTTAAATTATGTTTATTTTTCTTGCCATAATACAAACAGTGGTTAACTTATTATTACAGTATGTATCCACAATGTTCTCACTGGGAGGTGCAGCAGCGTAGTCAAGTGTGTGTGTTGAGACACACCTGGTCCGAGTTGGGACTGTGGAAACACTGAACACCCCCACCTTTGTCCCCTGTGGACTGCTCTGCTGCTGTCCCCCCTACACACCAGCCCCCGTCTGTCCACATTCCTTTCACGAGGATACCTCTCCATCCTGTCCCAGGAGATTCTTTGCGTGTGTGTGTGTGTGTGTGTGTTGAGGCGGGTGCCCTACAGGCCCTCTCTCCTCTGGTCACTTTATTAAAGTGTGTTTTAATTTACTCATGTGAGCCTCTGTGACACACACACACACACACACACACACACACACTCTCCTGGGACATGGCTTATTAACTCTGCTCCTGTCTGTCAGAGAGTGCACATGTGTGTTGGGGTTGTACGGTTTGTGTGTATGTGTGTGTGTTTCTGTGTGTGTGTGTGTGTGTGTGTGGTGGTGGGGGCAAAACATCCGAACCACATTCCTCAGGTTGGAAACACACACACACATTTCAGTAGCACAGTTGAGTAGAGGCCATGTAAACATGTACTGTAAATATCTTCCTGCTGACAGTCTCACACACACACACACACACACACATACAGCATATATATTAGGGGTGCTCCAATCGATCGGCCACCAATCAGTGAAAAAGCCCCCACTGCAGCTTTGACAAAAAAAAAACATGTCTGCCGTGTGTGGGACTTCCTGTCTTTGTGAGAGTGACAGAACTTTTGCACCCCGTAAAAAGTTCCTCAAAAAATGTCTCACCAGGGTGGCGCTGAAACGCTTTGGATTGGTGCGGCATTTGGAGCCAGCGGCTATAAAGCCCTGGTCCAAGTCCGTTGTACTTTACTTGTAGGTGTGGGCAAAATGCGGGAATGAGTACCGCCTCAGTACGGATTTAGGAACATGCAGACACTATGTAGCACTTTTAGTGCAGGAGGAACTTTTGTTGTATGCGGGGGGCTGCGTGGGGCTAACGTGTACATCAGTCTGAGCACTTCGCCAGTTCGGCTGTCCAATGAGCACGCACAGCTTGCATAGACCATGACGAATGAGAAAGAAGATGATGGGATTTTTCTCACTTTTGATGCCCATAAACAGATTTTTGGGACACCTATTACAGTGTGAAGAGTTTTCCATGAAAGGAGGACCTTTAAGTCCAAGTTCATGTGTGTTCCAGGGGTTAAACTGCGTCCATAAAAAGCATATTATTTGCTATATGAAGCAAATAGTGTACCTCCCACTCACTCATCCTGTCCCGTCCTTGCTCCAGTACGTTCAAATGGTCCGTTTCCTCCTCAGACACACACACACACACACTCAGAAACGTGGGTTGTGGCCAAGTGCTGGGGACTTCCACAGACATTGCTGCCAAGAGTTCCTCATATCTTCCAAAGAAGACGCGATATGACACACATGCACGCACGCACATATACACACGTCTACATAGAGTTCTAAGAGTACGCCGACAAACACACCCTGCAAGGTCATCTGTGTTAAGGGTGCGGCATCATGGCCAGGTGAAGGGGACACTGTGCGAGGGCAAGGCCGGCTGATAGAGCGTCCTCCTCCCTTTTTTTTTTTTTTTTTTTCCGCTGTTCTGGAGGAGAGCGTCCCCGCCGCAGCTGTTGAACAGTTCAAGGCAGGGAGTCCTTCTGGGTGTGTGGGGGGGTGGGGGGACATGGGCGGTAATGAAAATTCCCCAGGAGAGAAGCGAGGGGAATTCTGCTCTGTTATTTGTTATGGGAACAAAGAGAAGAAAGGGACAGGAGGGTTAGCGAGAGGGGATGTCTTTGTGTGTGTTTGTCTGCTCAGGTGCTCCAGCGGTTCCTCCCTGTCAACATGAGCAAGGTGGAGATGTATATACTTTGTTTTCCTTCAAATGTCTTTTTTAAAGCTATGATATGGAATTGTAGCATCATTCTCATGCTAACTTAATATCATTATAATTGCGCATATCATTGAGCATCCTAAAGCAGGGGTGTCCACCGAGGGCCGCATTCTAAAAAAAAATCAAACGATGTAGGGGCCACTTAAAAAATAATAAAATATTTTTCCTTTTTTAAAATTCTTATGGGATTTTAAAAAAAAAATCAAAAAGATGTAGGGGGCACTTAAAAAAATAAAATATTGTTCATTTTTTTTATTCTTATGGGATTTTTAAAAAAAATCAAAAGGATGTAGGGGCCACTTAAAAAAAATAAAATATTTTTCTTTTTTTTATTCTTAATGAATTAAAAAAAAATAAAAGGATGTAGGGGGCACTTAAAAAAATAAAATATTGTTCATTTTTTTAAATTCTGATGGATTTTTTTTTATCAAAAGGATGTAGGGGCCACTTAAAAAAATGTATATATTTTTCCTTTTTAAAAATTTTTATGGGATTTTTTTTTAAATCAAAAAAAATGTAGGGGCCACTTAAAAAAATAAAATATTTTTCCTTGTTTAAAATTCTTATGGGATTTTTAACAAAATATTTGCACCTTATTTTGCAGTAAGTGTCACCAAAAAAGCCAATGAACAAGCTCCCTGAATGGTTTGCCCAAACTCTGAGGTTTCGCCCAAATTTAGAGGCACATTTTTCCGATTAATTTGGGAAAATGTACAATTAGTATTCCCATGTTCCAAAAAAAAAACCCTGATAGGTTCATTGGTCTAAATTGTCCATTGGTATGAATGTGAGTTGGCAGGCAACCAGTCCAGGGTGTACCCCGCCTCTTGCCCAATATCAGCTGGGATAGGTTCCAGCATACTACTCCACCCACGATCCTAATGAGGTTAAGCGGCACAAAAAATGGATGGACGGATGGATCCTATGCAATTGATGTTCTACTGTATATTGTATAAGACTAAAATGCAATAAATATGTCGAGTGGTTAGCTCGCAGACCTCACAGCTAGGAAACCCGAGTTCGATTCCACGCTCGGCCATCTCTGTGTAGAATTTGCATGTTCTCCCCGTGCATGCGTGGGTTTTCTCCGGGTACTCCGGGTCTCCTCCCACATTCCAAAAACATGCTAGGTTAATTGCAGGCTCCAAATTGTCCATAGGTATGAATGTGAGTGTGAATGGTTGTTTGTCTATATGTGCCCTGTGATTGGCTGGCCACCAGTCCAGGGTGAATGTGTTGTGTCCTCTGGGACGCCGTAGAGTTCCACTTTGAAACAGTAGGAGGAGGCCTGGAGCAGCAAAGCCACTTCCATCGTGCTGCTCTCACACATTGCATGCAGGCCCCACCAAGGCAATGTGTGTTTATAATGGGAAGCTTCCCCACTGTGCATGTATTCTAATGGGACTTGGCAACACACACAAATACCTCCAGCCGCTCACTCTAAACATACACAGACCACAAGTTACAACATGGTGCATATGTGTCACCACACACACACACACACACACACACACACAATAGTGTAATAAGTCATGGCTGCTTATCAAGCCAATGTGTTTCTACTTTTCTAATCTGCATCATTTATTATGGGCAATACCAGAATAGGGAACACAGCCATGGTCAATATTATGTCTTGGCTCGCTGCATGCTGTCCTGAAGGTACGAGCACAGGCACCATAACACGCACACACTCAACCTTTTACTCCTGGAAGACTTTTTTTTTTTTTTAAAAAAGCAGAATATGTTTGTTGAAGAGGGAAAAAAGTTTTCCCATAAAATAAAAATTGTAGTCACTGAGACGTGCTGACAAAGAACAAGGAGCAAAAAACATCTACAGAATTATGACTTTTTTTTTTGGCATAACGTTGATATTATTCTCATACTGAAACCACAGTGTTGTCATACATTTACAATTTATACGACTCCATTATCAAACTATTACAACCTCTTTTTTCTATAACATTACAATTGTTCCTGGTAATATTATCAATTTGTTATTGAAGTTCCAACTTGTTTCTTACAACATTTTATCATTTTTTTTCATAATACAGTAAAGTCTCGTTATATCGATATCGGTTAAAACAAATTACTACTTATTACGATACTATTTTCATTTCCCGGCAAATTTCTAGTCTTTTATGATATAATTAGTTCCGTTAGTACGATACACGGTTATTATGATAATCCGGTTACTACGATGCCCTTTTCATCTCCCGCCAGCCAATTTGGTCTGCTTATATCGATACAAAAGCAGCTTAAATCAATCTTTGCTTAAGGATTTCAATACCAAAAAAGAACACGGCGAACGGCTGCTTCCAGTCAACTTTATTTTTCACACTTCCACCACCAGAGTGCAGCACACACAGCGGAAAACACCCGTCCCTCGCGCCTACCCCTCCGGGTGGCAACACCTTCCCTATCGATAGTTCCGGGGTGAATTATGTCCCGGTAACCGGTAATCACTACAGCGTAAGTTTATTTTTATTTACTGTAGTACAAAATGTATTGTAGTACAAAAGCATGCTAGATACGCAATCCATGAACTCAAGGAGAAAATTACATGCCATATCAAAGATCCGCCAATTTTAATGCAGTTCGGCGCAGGATCGGATATATGGATAGTCCGGTTATATCGGTATTTTTTCCGACTCCCGAGAATAACGATATAACGAGACTTTACTGTATAATGACTTTTTCTATAGCTAATATTATAACTGAACTAGTAGAAGGTGATCATAACTCTCTTAAACATGTGGTAACATTACGACTTTATTCTAATGAAATTATGGCTTAAGCATAAAAGTTTTAGTGTCATAATATGCCACCGTTTTTTTTCTCCTAACATTTTTTATACTTAATTTTTTTCTACTTAATAAAGTCTTCATAGTGGTAAATGTATTTTTTTCTCATGTTACAACTTCATTCCCATAAAATAACAACCTTTTTTTCCCTCATTTTACTCACTTTATTCTCATAACATAATAACTTTATAGTCATAAAGCTAAGCCGTCATTCTTGTAAAAGTAGATCTTTATTAATAAACCATGAACTTGTACTTTTTCCTTGAAAAAAAAAAAAAAAAACTTCTTAACCCACACGGCCTGTCTTCGCCGTGACATGTGAGAGCTGATAAAGAACACGGAGCACGTAATAATATGCTTTTTTTTCCAAGTGTAGGGACTAAAACCGTGACTTTTACTGGGGTATTAAATGACCACACACATATACACACATATGCACATATAGTACACATGCACACACACGTATTTAAAATACAACCCCCACAAAAAACAGTCACTAAGAAGAAGTTGTGGGCAGAGTTTATTATATATTATATGTGATGAGGAATACAATGTGTGGTTTTAGTTATACATGTGTGTGTGTGTGTGTGTGTGTGTACTGTAAGATAGGAGTGTTTAAGGAGCCCGGGGTCTCTGAAGGATTAATGGTGGCAGGCCAAGCAGGGTAATCAGGACAGCGGATAAGTCCTGGTCATCCAGGCGTTGAGCTGAATAAACATGAGAGCCCCGTGATATCTCCTACACACACACACACACACACACACACATACACACACATTCACATCAAGCAGGTCTAGAGGGAACCAGTCTGGTTCCAGAGGATGATGCCAATCAGAAGACATACACTCATAAAAGACTACAATATGGCGGTGACAGTTTATTAGGTATACTCGCTTCTCCGATTGCAGTGTCAACAATTCCACTTGTTGAAGTTTTGTTGGGGTCACCGTGGGTGGTCTCACAGGGTGTGCCTAATGTTTTGTCACCTCTCATATTTGAATGTAAGTGATCCTAATGTGTTGTTAGAATGACATCATAGTTTTTTTCTTTTTATTTTGCAACTTTATTCTTGCAATAGTCAAACATTATTCTGCTAATGTTACACTTTATTGTCATTATTTAAAATGATGACTTGACTCATTTAATCCAAGCCATTTGGCCATTTTGGATGATTTTGATGGAGAATATTGTGTTCTTGGGCTAAATAGACATGGTAAACAACTATCTATCAATTTTCTATGCCGCTAATCCTCACTAGGAGCCTATCCCAGCTGTCTTCGGGTGAGAAGCGGGGTACAGCCTGGACTGGTGGCCAGCCAATCACAGGGCACATATAGACAAACAACCATTCACACTCACATTCATACCTATGGACAATTTGGAGTCGCTAATTAACCTAGCATGTTTTTGGAATGTGGGAGGAAACCGGAGTACCCGGAGAAAACCCGCGCATGCACGGGGAGAACATGCAAACTCCACACAGAGATGGCCGAGTGTGGAATCAAACCCTGGTCTTCCCAATCTATGTGCTAACCACTTGGCCACGAGTTTGGTCGATTTCCTTTCAATGCGTAACCTCCTTAGTGCAACATGGCGAGTATTTCAATGCTAAAAATGATGTCCAAGTTCTTATAAAATGTACTTCCGTCACCTTCAGATATCATAAAAGTACGACTTTCTGTCATAGCCATAAAACCATGAAACTTCCTTAACAACAGGTCGATACATTTGGCTAACTTTATTTTTGTAATGTTACAATTTTACGTTCCTAAAATGTTGACCTTTGTTCATAATAGCACGACTTCATTCCTTCAATATAATGACTATTATTGCTGACATTTTCGTTTCCATTTTTTCTGGTAGCATTATGGTAATGGTAATGGTTTTATTTCATTTGAACATGCATCCGATTACAATTGAATGCATCACATAATCAGTTCACAGTTCCACATGTCCAAAAGGAGTAGGAAGAAGCAAAGCTTATTAAATCCTACCCCTCCATCTGGTACTTTTACAATCAGTAACTGTTACATTTGTTCACTTCCTGCTTTCCTAATATAGTTTTTTTTTTAGTTTTTTTTGTCACGTACCGAAGTACAAGGTGATATTATAACTTTATTCCTGTGATAAAATGACTTTGTTGTTGTAAAAATGCTGATTTTTTTGTCAAAACATTATGACTTTATTCTAATAATATTTCCAATAATATTACAATTTTTTTTTAATAAAATGACAACTTTTTTTCTCATAATATTCTGATCCTATCCTTGTTAGTATGACTTTATTGTTAGCATATTTTGACTTTTTTTTTTGCCCGTTCCTTTAACTTCAGTCTCATAGAGTTACAACTTTTTTATATTACAACTAGGGACAATCGGTATGATAATTATCAGTCCGATATCAGCATAAAAATGCCATATGGTTGATATCAGTATCAGATTTTTTCCCGATCATGAAAGTGGATATAAAAAAAATGCTGTATACAATACATATGTGTTCATTCCACCAAAGGAAATAATCGACAATATCGGCATATCGAACAACACCAAATACAACTTTATTTTTGGTAAAAAATATGACTTTCTTCTCTTCTTTGTTCATATGATTGTAGCATGTTCTTTTCTTTACAGTTTTCAGAGATTTTTTTTCTACTTATTCATAATATTGTGCAGTTAAAACTGAATCCATCCAATGTTTTATGCTCCAATTCAAGGTTACTTTTTCAAAGAGTTACCTTTGATGCTACTGTGACCTGACATTTGGGGGGAGTGTGAAAGCCTTTTCGGTGAATAACAATATACAAAACTTTTTAAATTTCTTTTTTAACACAAAAAAAAGGCTCCTTAAAACCACATTGTATCTTCAGTTTAATCAACAAGACTTTTACCACACACAGTGCCGGCTCCGTTTTCACCACAGGCAATGTAAGATAAAATAACTTTGTAAAGTCAGGAGAAAAAAAAAAAAAAGGCCAGGCTATCTGAGAATGGCTTTGCTTTTTGTGGCCGCTCGCCAAGTGTAGGTATGCAGCCCAATGGACACCATCTGCATGAACAGTTTTTTATTTTTTTTTAAGCTAGCGTTTCAGTAGTGCATATGCGTGTGTGTGTGTGTGTGTGTGTCGGAAACCAGGAGCCAGAATGGCAGGGACGAGGTGGGAGAGCGGGACATTCCTGCGAGATGACAAGCCGTCACAGTCACACAGCAGCACAGGAATGTTGGGAAAACAGAGCGGGTGGGTGGGAGGATGACCAAGCTGAGGGATGGAGGGATGGTGGTGGTTTATTTGGGGGGGGGAGGAGGGGGCTAAGAGTGTCACTTCATCAGACCTTGTAGTCACGGGTTTCCAAAAAGGGAGCAAAGGAGCGGCTCTAATTAGTTTGCGCTTACTGAAAAGAGATGGAGGTCTGACTTTTGCTCCCAATCTCCATCTCTCTCTCTCTCTCTCTCTCTCTCCTCCGTGGTGCTGATTCACACCAATTTCTGTCATGCTACTGAGAAAAGGCCGCGGGGGGGAAAGCAAGTTGGATGTTTTTCTCATAACAATTATGTCTTTATTCACAAATAATCATGACTTTTTTTTTTCTCACAACTTTCACTTTCCCAATGACACTACGTCTTTATTCTAAAATGTCAACTTTTAAAATCTTATTAAAATCTTATTATTGGTTATAATAATATATATAATAATATAAGTTATTACAACTTTCTTCAAATACAATAAAATTACATTCAAAGTTTTCACCATCATATCACCGCACTTTAGTCTCACAATAATATTTTCTTGTAAAAAAAAAAATAATAATTAGAACTTTTTCTCCTAATATTATGATGATATGCTCATAAAATTCTGATTTTTTTGGGTCATTATCCAACAAATTTATTCTCATAAAATTATTTTTTTTCTCTAAAAACATGATGTCTTTATCCTCAAAAAAGCCATAAAATTAGCCATTAATTTTTACTAATAACTTTTGAATTTATAGTCAAAACATGATTTTTTTTTAAGTCATCAGTCAAAATGTCAACATTTTCACATAACCCAACAAATTCCAAAATGTATTCTCATAACATTAAAAATGTATATCCATAAAATAATTTCATAAAATTACTTTTTTTGTCATGCAAAGTTATTCTAATAAAATTTAAAAAAATTCTAATGACATTATGACTTAATTCTCCTAATATAAGTCAATTTTTGACTTAATGGTCAAACTTTTGTTCTGGCAATATAATAACTATATTTGTATGAAATTGTGACTTTTTCTCCGAATTTATTCTCAGAAAATTCCACATTCTACTAATAACAGCTCATACATAAGTTACAACATTTTACTCATAAAATTCGGTCTTATTTTTTCATACTTTCAATGTATAAATTAGAAAATGACGCCTTTGTTCATGATATAGTGACTTTATAGTCATAAAATTCTGCCGTTATTCTTGTAGGTTTTAAAAACCAACTGAAAAACCACTGGAGGGATAAAAGCAAAGGTGGGGGCGGGGGCAAATCAGTGCATATGTGCGTGCCTTGGAGTGAGCCCGCCATTAACGACAAGAAGGAGGGGGGGTGGGGGGGTTGAGGAATGGTGGCAGTGAGCGTGAACACTTGTGAATATGCGCTCCAGATGTGTCGGCCTGTCACGCCGCGAGTAAACACCCTCGCTGACGGACAGCTCGAGACTGCATGGCCTCACCGTCTCTCCCCCCGGGGAGTGGGCTGGAGAAGGGAGGGAGGGAGTGTGGGGGAGTTGTTGGAGGAGGAGGAGGAGGAGGAGGGGGGGCTCAGTGGTAAGGGACCGGAGCCAAGAGCAAGACACCCTGAGGACCTGTGTATCCTGGCAGGCTGGACACAGACGAGACACTGGGAGAGGAAACCAGAGAAAGAAGTTAAGAGGAAAAAGAAGCGGGGGAGGACTGGGCCACGATTGTTCCCCTCCTGTCCCTCCTCCATGTGGCCTCCGAGGGGGCTTCTGCAACCTCAGCGAATTACCGTCTGGCACGGACCTGCGAGCTCCTGGGAGCAAACTGAAATATGAACTACCAGACAAGAGGGGACAGAGCGAGAGAGAGAGAGAACGTAAAAGACGGATAAGAAAGTCAATGGGGGCACCGCTGACCACCACGGATGCTCTGACACCTATTATGGACCTATTATGCTCCATTTCAGTGCTTTGTATTGAGTTGTGGACTCCTATAGAGCAGCTACACACAATAACATACACAAAACGCTTTCTAGATCTTCTAGATCTTTTTAGTCCACCTCCAACCCGCCTCTATGTACAACCAATTCATCGTGATTTGTCACACTCCCATGCCTTCCTGAGGACTTCCGGCTACGTAGGTCCGTGTTTACTGAATGCAGGCCATCTGCAGCCCATATAAGGAATTCCAGGTTGCAGTGACGTCAGCAGACAACAGAGCATGCAGAGCATTCCTAAATTTCTTTCAGGGTTCACTTCCAAATGCGCAAACCATTTAGTAACATAATAACGTCCCCAAACCTTATACCCTCCAGGACACCATATGCTAATGCTCACTAGGGCCGCGGGTATGCTGGAACCTATCCCAGCTGACTTCGGACAAGAGGCGAGGTACACCCTGGACTGGTCGCCAACCGATGTTGGACTGTTCTCCGCGTGCATGCGTTGGTTTTCTCCGGGTACTCCGGTTTCCTCCCACATTCCAAAAACATGCTAGGTTAATTGGTGACTCCAAATTGTCCATAGGTATGAATGTGAGTGTGAATGGTTGTTTGTCTATATGTGCCCTGTGATTGGCTGGCCACCAGTCCAGGGTGTACCCCGCCCCGAAGCCCGAAGACAGCTGGGATAGGCTCCAGCAACCCCGCAACCCTTGTGAGGATAATCGGTAGAAAATGGATGGATGGATGGAAAACCGATATTAAAAAATTCCACCAGGGGAGATTACACATATCGGTATCGGCTGATTTCGGAAAATGAGGGTTGGACAATCGATTTTCAGAAAAACACCAATATCGAACATCCCTCGTTGTAATATTATTCTTTTCATATTAAATTATTATTGTCATTATTCATTCATTTTCTACCGCTTTCTATGTGGGTCACGGGGGGTGCTGGAACCTATCCCAGCTGTCTTCGGGCAAGAGGCAGGGTACACCCTGGACTGGTGGCCAGCCAATCACAGGGCACATATAGACAAACAACCATTCACACTCACATTCATACCTATGGACAATTTGGAGTCGCCAATTAACCTAGCATGTTTTTGGAATGTGGGAGGAAACCGGAGTACCCGGAGATGGCCAAGGGTGGAATCGAACTCGGGTTTTCTAGCTGTGAGACCTGCGTGCTAATTATTCATTCATTCATTTTCTACCGCTTATCCTCACGAGGGTTGCACGGGGAGAACATGCAAATTCCACAGAGAGATGGCCGAGGGTGGAATTGAACCAGGGTCTCCTGTGAGGTCTACGCACCAACCACTCGACCACCGTGCAGCTGTTATTATTATTATTATTATTATTATTATTATTATTATTGTCATAAAACTTACTTTCATAGCATAACCACTTCATTGTTGTAAATACAACATTCGTATCATATTGAGACTTTATTCTTTAAAAATTACAACTTTTTTACTTGTAACATGACAACGTCATTGTTTTAATATCATTCCTTTCCAATTGACTGTATTGCTGCACTGTGCCGACTGAGAAATGACAAGAAGCGTGTTTATAATCACTGACTCCAAATATGATCTTATCAGTGAACGCTGCAAATTCAATATGGGACATATCCAATTCACTTTTATCAAGGTGTTCCAAACCCACAAATGTGAGTTGATGGAGGGTGCACGGGGGGTGCAGACACATTTGAGTCCTGTCAGGTGCAATGCAGCCGCTATCAGGAAAGCGGCGTTGATGACACCGCTGCATTAAGCAGCTGTCCACTCCCATGATCATTAGTGCGATATGGATGCAGCCGAGCAGGGAGCAGGATGCCGCGATGCTACAGAGCCCAGTCTCCAGGGGGTCACGATGCGGGGGGGGGGAAGATGAGTCTAAACAACATCGAGTCACCGAAGCCCCTAAACGCGGGGTCCACACACACACAAACAAACGCACACTGGAGTGTGTTTGTGATGTGAAAGCACTGAGATGCCACAGTGACGGCTGCAGGAAAACCATTTTTCCTTTAGTGTCAACCATTCCACTTTGTTTGATTCTTACAATACTTCAGGGACGACCTGAAAAAATAAATGGTTTCAGAGGTTTCTAGCAGGGGTGGCGCATGTATCAAGGAAAAAACTTTTTTTTGGATAAAAGTACCAATATGGTGAGTTATTTACCTTTTTTGAATGGGCATGCTAACTACGATGTTCAAATACAAATACAGAATTATTCAGTTCAATTTAGAAGAGGGTGGCACGGTGGTCTAGTGGTTAGCGCGCAGACCTCACAGCTAGGTTCAATTCCACCCTCGGCCATCTCCCCGTGCATGCGTGGGTTTTCTCCGGGTACTCCGGTTTCCTCCCACATTCCAAAAACATGCGAGGTTAATTGGTGACTCCAAATTGTATTGTGAGTGTGAATGGTTGTTTGTCTATATGTGCCCTGTGATTGGCTGGCCACCAGTCCAGGGTGCACCCCGCCTCTCGCCCGAAAACAGCTAGGATAGGCTCCAGCACCCCCCGCGACCCTTGTGAGGAAAAAGCGGTAGAAAATGAATGAATGAATGAATTTAGAAGAGTTAATTTGCACCCCAAATGGAATTAAAAATGGTATGATCCATTATCGTTGTCATTCTTCTTAAACCAGGATGTGGCCTGCTCGCCTTTGTTTTGTTTGTTTCTTTCGGCTTTTTCCTGATAACTGAGTCGACACTGATTTTTGCCTTGAGCCCTTTACATTCCCAATGCCCTTCCTGAGGAATACCGATGATGCTTACGAGTGGAGAATCGAACCCGAGGCGTCCGCTCCAAGCTAACCACTACACCACGGCGGCAAATATTCACACGGAATACGCTGCTCCACCAATGTTTACACTACCGCTCAAAAGTTTGGAATCACTTGGAAAATGTTTTGGGCCAATCTAAGATATGGCTTTTTCTTGGAAATCCTGCTATGAAGTCCAGCATCCTGAAGTTGCCGCTTCACTGTTGATACTGACCCTGGTGTTTTTACGGGTACTATTTAGTGCAGCTGCCAGGTGACGACCTGTGAGTTTGTCTTAAACTACACACTCTCAGATATTTGTCTTCTTGCACAGTTGTGCATCGTTTTTATGTCCTTGTTAGACCCAGTTTGTGCTGCTCTCTGAAGTTAAGTTAGTTAGTTAACAGCATGGTAAGAGATTTTAGTTTTAGTTTTGATTTTTAGATGGGTTTTCTAATAATCTATTAGCCTTATAAAATGATTGAATTGGATTAGCAGCCATACCAGGAGATTGATGCAGAGGATTGGCAGTTGTTGGTAGTAGGCCTCTATGCAAAAATTTTGAATTTTTTTTTTCTTTGAAAATCATCTGATTCATTTAAATTGTTTGTGAAATGGATAAAAATGTTTGTGAAATGCATGAAAATGTGTTTTTTTGGGGGGGGAAATGAAGAAATTTGCAAATTATCCCAAACTTTTGAGCGGTAGTGTATATTTTATCTTATAATTGGGGATGTCCGACATTGGCTTTTTTTTTTGCCGAAAACCGATATGCCGATATTGTCCAACTCTCAATTTCCGAGAATTTTTTTCCGTTTGCACGACAATGGAACTGTTACCCTCAACCCTAGATTTCGAACTGGTCCACTCACATCAGTCATATTGCTATGCAAAAACTACACATTATCGAGTTTTCCGTGTTTTTAGTCCCTCTCTTTGTCTTTCCTATGAGGTTATTATTTTTTCCTGCAGCATTTAACAACAACATATGCAAATGATATGCAAATTAAATGATAACGTCATCTAGCAACTTCTAGGACAGCCAATAGCTACTTTTCTCACTGAAAAGTTACAACAGTACCCCCCTCCACTTGTATTAAAATGGTATGCTAGCTTACAAATAGACGTCCAAACATGAACACAAGGCAGGTTGTTTGTACATGTGTACATGTTAACTCCGCCCAGATATCAAAATATATAGTCATGACAATTAATTTTACGGACGCGCAATCAGAAATCGCTTTTCTTGTCGCTAGCAAAAGTCTGCACATACTTTTGAAAGTCTTATCCAAACATTTATATTGACTATACATATTTTGCATCTTTTATCAAGCTGATTTTATACATATATTACCTTCCTGGTTTAGAAGAGGATTAAGCCAAAATATGCTGGAGGACCACAGCCTACTCAAAAACCACCAAGGCTTCAAATCTTCATAATAAGATTAAAAAAAAAAGAAATATTACTATTATAATAAGTCTCAGCTTGGCTGGCCTTTAGTCGCCATGAAGACGTAACCTTGCTCTTTGATTATCCCGTCTATCTGACCAATAAAGTGAATGGTGGTTAAAACGAATAGTCTAATTAGGTTCATTACAGGACTATAAGTAGGGGATTAACAGATTCTAATCTTTTTTATATCAAAATGGTTGCCACGAGCAGTGAGCTGTGCCGTTACCAGAGAAATGGTCATGAAAAGAGAAAAGAAGAAAAGGCAAGGCCACAAAAATCCAAATATTTTTGTTCGCTTTAATCGTAATGGTTTGTTGTCATGATCGGAATTTTTGCGACATGACAACAGCAAATCAGTTATGTGGTTCTAGAGCCGTCTAACGTCACTGAATTTACGCTAAGTTGTAGTTCTTATTAATATATAGGATATTTTCATAGTTAGAACATAAAAAAACATTTTTGTAGCCTTCTAAATATAGCTTTAACATTAACATTATTAGAATATTTTATTATTTATTATTTATATATATATATATATTAGAATAAATTCAAAATAACAGGAGAATAGTTATAGTCTAACAAAATGTATAGATTTTCAAGAATAAAAAATAACATAGCACGAAGTTTAAAATAGTAGTATAAAATATTTTAAAAAGTCTATTTAAGTTGTAATATTATGAAAAAACTAAAAATTTATATTGAGAATAAAAAATAATGTAGCATGAAGTTTAAAATAGTATAATAAATTATTAAAGAAAGACTATTTAAGTTTTAATGTTATGAAAAAACAAAAAAATAAACATAAAAACATTTTTGCAGCCTTCTAAATATAGCTTTAACATTAACATTATTAACATTAACATTATTAGAATATTTTATTAATTATTATTTATATATATATTAGAATAAATTCAAAATAGCAGGAGAATAAAGTTATAGTCTAACAAAATGTATAGTTTGTATAGTTATATTTTTGTATATTTTTGTATAGTTTTAAGAACAAAAAATAACGTAGCATGAAGTTTAAAATTGTGAAGGAAAACGATATATTGTTACAAGACAAAAGTCAAACTATTCTGGTAAAAACATCATAATAACACGAAGAAAATTTACAGGAAGAAAGTTTAAATAGTTACAAAACAAATGCATTTAAAAAAAACAGCAAAATGGGAAAAAATTATGTGACATTTAATAAACTGTCAAAATAAGAATGGCAAAAAGTAATATTCTAATGAGAATAAATTGTAATATTAGGAAGAAAAATAATGCTATTTTAGAAGAACAGAGTTGAAATATTATATATATGTCATAATATAATGAGAAACAAACAAAACAGAAAAAAAATTGTCATTTTTGGAAAATGAGTTGCCCTTCCATCCTTTCATTTTTCAGTCTGGAAGAAGTCTGGACACCCCGTTCTAAATGAACGTCATCTTACTGAAAAGGACACACTCATTTGTTTAAAGGCAATTTCTGACCATATGGGCTGCATTAAGGCAGTGGAACCACTCTAAAACATCCACATCTAGAACGTGCTATCTAGGCACGTCATCTCCCACATAGAAGAAGAGGAAAAAGAACATTTCCCCTTTCACATGACCTACCTACCGCCGCACTGACAAATGATTAGGCGGCTGAAAGCGTCTCATTATAAGTATTTACGAGAGCGGCCGCCAGCCGGCGTAATGACAGCTTTACCTCCAAAGTGCTACTCTTTCTTTTTGCTTCCTCTCTTTTCCTTTCATTCTCTTCCACAACACACACACACACACACACCTCTCTGCGTCTCACACACATCAGATTGAGACACGATGGATGTTTTCTTACTATCATCAGTATATTCTGCTTTCTTTAATCACCTGTAAGGAGGCCTTTTGTCTACTCTAATCTATTTGTGTTGATTTTAAAGTAATATTTTACCACAGGGAAATGGAAAAAATTAAACAAAAGAACAGATTACTTCTATCATTTCGTTTCAATGATTTTGTATGGCTAAATTCACTGCAAATCCAAGCAAATGTCATGTGGACTAAAGTACTAAGGATAATGTAAGAATTCATTTATTCATTCATTTTCTACCGTTTATCCTCACCAGGGTGGCGGGGGTGCTGGAGCCTAT
Source organism: Doryrhamphus excisus (assembly GCF_037039965.1). Lineage (NCBI taxonomy): Eukaryota > Metazoa > Chordata > Actinopteri > Syngnathiformes > Syngnathidae > Doryrhamphus > Doryrhamphus excisus. The sequence continues at coordinate 17,544,608 of NC_136365.1, forward strand.
CCCAGCTGTCTTTCGGCAAGAGGCGGCGTACACCCTGGACTGGTGGCCAGCCAATCACAGGGCACATATAGACAAACAACCATTCACACTCACATTCATACCTATGGACAATTTGGAGTCGCCAATTAACCTAGCATGTTTTTGGAATGTGGGAGGAAACCGGAGTACCCGGAGAAAACCCACGCATGCACGAGGAGAACATGCAAACGCCACACAGAAATGGCCAAAGGTGGAATTAAACTCGGGTCTCCTAGCTGTGAGGCCTGCACTAACCACTCGACCGCCGTGCAGCCCTAATGTAAAAATTCAAGGACCAATTTTCACAAAACCATAAGTGGTGGGTCTTCAGCTAAAGAAAAACCTGTTTGGGTCAAGTTCAGATTCAGAAGGCAGCGGATGTGGTTGGAGGGGCCCAGCAGAGGTGGCTAAACCTGCTTTTAATTCAGGTTTAATGTTAATAATGTGCGAAGACTGGAAATGAATGCATTGTGAAATAAAAAATGTGTTCATGATCTGCTAAAACAGGCACATTGGCTTTGTATGTAGCCAGTATTGGTTTCGCTAAGGGCCGATTTCACTCATGGATTGGCATGAAATCCTGATCAGGACATCCCTAATTATGACTGCTAAATGCAACACTCCATCCATCCATCCATTCTTCCATCCATGCATCCATCCATCCATCCATTTTCAAGGAAAGGAAATTATGCTGACAATGCAATGCATTATTGAACACAAATTTCACAATCACCGTATAGCCCTGTAGTCTTTGTGGTGTGTTTGAGTGCATGTTATCATAGCTTTGTGAAGCCAACATGGCCGCTATCCACCCGGTACATGCGAGGCGTAAACAAAGAATCAACAACATGCACAACTTGAAGCAACGATTTCTTTGTTGCACTTCTTATTTTTTAATCTCCATGTTGCCACCTGTGTCTCCAATAAGGTGCTCATCCTTTTCTAATCGATGGCCCCTTATTGGTGTGTGCGTTGGGTCAAATATCTCATCGCCTTCGGGCCCCCGAGGCTGGAGGATCTAAACTAATAAGAAATCTCCTTTCACTCTCTTGGGTTGGTGTACAGATATAAAAAATATATATAGTATGTACAATTACTATATGATTGTGAAGCTGAAGCTATGTATGTGTTTTGTGACCAAAGTTAGACTTTAGCAAGGACGACGGGTGGACAACCTATGTGCACTGGGGGGGGAAAAAAGCCAAAGAAAAAGCAAGTGGATCCCTTGGACAACAGAGGCGTACTTTTCCACAAAAAAAAGTCTTACTGAATATTTTCATTCCACTGTGCAATATTTATAGACAAAGAGACTGTATGACTGACAATAGGTCTCACTCTGCTCATGCCGTTGTTGTATAGAAGAAACCAATGCATAGAGTAATGGTAATGGTAATGGTTTTATTTCATATGAACATGCATCAGATTACAATTGAATGCATCACATAATCAGTTCACAGTTCCACATGTCCAAAAGGAGTAGGAAGAAGCAAAGCTTATTAAATCCTACCCCTCCATCTGGTACTTTTACAATCAGTAACTGTTACATTTGTTCACTTCCTGCTTTCCATAATACAGTTTAAGGTTGTTTTTTTTTAATAATGTACCTTTAACTTTAATAATGTGAAACCTCTTCAGACTAGAGACGATGCCACTGAGGAAAAGACAGGAAGCAGAACTGGAAGTAGCAGAGACGAGGATGGTGAGGTTCTCATTGGGAGTGACCACGATGGATAGGATCAGGAACGAGTACATCAGAGGGACATTACATGTTAGAGGCCTTGGAGATAAAGTCAGAGAGGCCAGACTGAGATGGTTGGGACATGTCCAGAGGAGAGATCGACCAAAAAGGAGGTTTATGGATGTAGTGAAGGAGGACATGAGGGTAGTTGGTGTGAGAGAGACAAATGCAGCGAGGGTTGGATGGGGGTGGTTGATTTGCTGTGGCGACCCCTGAAGGGAAAAGCCCAAAAAGAAAGAAGAAGCAGCTTGAAAAGATACGACGGCCATTTTGCCATCATTTAAAGCTCTTTGAACGAAAGCGCCGACAGTCGCGGTTCAGTAAATGCTGATGTTGACCGTATCGGTTTTCCAGAGGTTGGCAGCGACCCCCCCCCTGTCTCATTATAATGCTCCATATATTTAACATTGGCACCAAAGCAAGATGATTATGTTTGTGTTGTAAATACGACACGTGCAAGCGAGCGACTATAATATGAATTGGCTGCAACCGGATACTTGTGACTGGGGGGCAAATGGATCTAATGGTACTCTTAATGCCGGCCTTGAATAATGAGGCCTTTGTCTAATAAAACTGGAAAGCCTCCAAATACCTATAGGGACCTGGGCTAGTTAGAGCAATAACAGTCTATCAAAAGAGAAAGCAAAGTCATTACTTAGAGGCTAATAAATACAAGCTCCATGCTGCGGGGGGTGGAAAGAGAGGAGGACGGGCAGGGACAAAAAGAGAAAGAGATTATCAATGTGTGTAAACTGTGATTAAAAGAAGGCCTTTGAATATTTTCTGCAAAGTTTGAGCACAAGGAGCCTTGATCACGGCGCAGGTGACAAGCACGATGAGAAAGAAGTTTTATTTTCTACCATGGAAGACTCTTTCACTTTGTCACCCGTGTAATTGCTTTGCAAAAAAAGTAGAAAATGAAGTCGGCACTATGCAAGGCCCCCGAAATAAAGAGCACAATCAGCGCCACTGTGAGCGCTGCTGCGGTGGTCAAGGGCAAACACATGCTGTCCCTTATTCAACGGGGAGGGAAAGAAAACATTGGGTCCGAGCTTGAATGTCAAGATTGTTACCAGGGAGGATGGCTTTAACAGATCAAGCTGCTTGTCGCACTCTCTTCATGCAAGGGGGGGCATGGGGGCTTTTTTTCCTCTTCTTTCTAACATCTCTCCCTCCCTCCCTCCCTCCCTGCCGTCTCGTCTCTTCATCTCAACCCACCCTGACAAGGCAGACCTTGCCCCACACTGACTGTGGCTTCTGTTTGGACTTAGAGGGAGTGCATGCAGACTCGTTTCCCTCTTCTTTTCCTATCCTGTCTCACTCCTCTCCATCTATTGCATCTCAACTACACTGGTGGAGGCAGACGGCCACCCCACTCAGAGTTTGTTCCTCAGAGGGAGTGCATACACACTTCTTCTTTCTCTCTACCCCTTCTGCAGCCCGGAGACACACACCCCCTCAGCTGATTACATGCAGATGGTTATTAGAAGACCATAAAGAAGGATATTAGACATAATTGGATGAATATTGAATAATACCAATGGTTGTTTGTGTATATGTGCCCTGTGATTGGCTAGCAACCAGTCCAGGGTGTACCCCGCCTCTAGCCCGAAGACAGCTGGGATAGGCTCCAGCACCCCCGCCAACCTCGTGAGGAAAAAGCTGTAGAAAATGAATGAATGGATGAATATTGAATCATACCAATGGTTGTTTGTCTATATGCGCCCTGTGATTGGCTGGCGCCTCTCGCATAGAAGACAGCTGGGATAGGCTCCAGCACTCCCACCACCCTCGTGAGGATAAGCGGTAGAAAATGAATGAATGAATAATACGGGCTGCATGGTGGTCGAGTGGTTAGCACGCAGGCCTCAGACCCGGGTTCAATTCCACCCTCGGCCATCTCTGTGTGGAGTTTGCATGTTCTCCTCGTGCATGCGTGGGTTTTCTCCGGGTACTCCGATTTCCTCCCACATTCCAAAAACATGCTAGGTTAATTAGCGACTCCAAATTGTCCATAGGTATGAATGTGAGTGTGAATGGTTGTTTGTCTATATGTGCCCTGTGATTGGCTGGCCACCAATTCAGGGTGTACCCCGCCTCTGGCATAGAAGACAGCTGGGATAGGCTCCAGCACCTCCGCAACCCTTGTGAAGATAAGTGGAAGAAAATGAATGAATGAATAATACGGGTTGCACGGCGGACAAGTGGTTGGCACGCAAGCCTCAGACCCGGGTTCAATTCCACCCTCAGCCATCTCTGTGTGGAGTTTGCATTTTTCACCATTTTTTCACCATCCATCCTTCCATCCATCCATTTTTTATGCCGCTTATCCTCACTAGGGCCACAGGTATGCTGGAACCTATCCCAGCTGACTTCAGGCGAGAGGCGAGGTACACCCTGGTCTGGTCGCCAACCAATGGTGAATTTTTCATGTTCTCCCCGTGCATGCATGGGTTTTTTCCAGGTACTCCGGTTTCCTCCCACATTCCAAAAACATGCTAGGTTAATTAGCGACTCCAAATTGTCCATAGGTATGAATGTGAGTGTGAATGGTTGTTTGTCTATATGTGCCGTGTGATTGGCGAAAATTGTCAATGTGTAAATGGTTGTTTTCTATATTTGCCCAGCAAATGACTGGCGACCAGTCCAGGGTGTACCCCGCCTCTTGCCCAAAATCAGCTGGGATAGGCTCCAGCAGATCCGAGTCCGCAGTGAGGATAAGCATCATAAAAAATGAATGGATAATATAATCTCTAATCTAAATACCACAACAAAGGCTACATGGAGCTTGTCTCTGTTATCTCATCCATTAGTGAGTTTTTGTTTTGATACGACCTTATGGCAAAGTTCAGGAAAAGGCAATCAGTGTGTCGCAATTAACACAAGTATGGCCTTTAGTGAATGTCAACACACAGACAGCACAGTGACATCCACGCTGCTTCCATCATTGAAAACACACTTTTACAGCTGTTTCAAGCATTAGCATTAGCAGAGGAGGAGTGGTGTGGGGGGTAGAATTCCTAACTAGCCATTAAAAACAGAATTCCTCTACAAACTGCGTATGTTTTCACTCCAAGTCCTCAAGGGCTCCGCCGCATCAGCAGCACAAGACGGTCACACCGAGCTCCTTTTCCATCCACAGCTAACTTTCCCATTCCGCCAGTCAAAGTCAAGAGGAGCTTTCACCACAGGAGATGGGCGGCCATGTCAACTGCTCCCCAACACACCCCAACCCCATCCCGCCGTCCCCTCAAAACAGACCTCTCTCTCTCTCTCTCTCTGTCTGTCTGTTCATATTGAGTTGCCAGGGTAGAAGGAATCTAATAACTGTGACAGTGGGGCTTTTTCTGGCATTGTTCCTAAAGCTGCAGAGTGTCTGCTGGCTCTAAGGAAAGGTTAAATGAATAGGACAAAGTGACAGGGGGTACAATAAAGAAACAAGCAGGAGGACAGAATGAGTTTTTGCGCGTCTGTGTCGCCATGTCACTTCTTTCTCGCTGGAATTTAGTCGGATCATGTACACAAATTAACTTTTAAAGTTTGTTACTGAATATTTGTGTACCTTCATATGGGCACTTTGTTCAGTAAGCCTAAAAAAAATCTTGCAACTACATGATTGACACGTTGTCTAAATGAACAAATTACCCTGATGCCTTATATTCTTAATTTTATGGCCTGATTTGAAAATTTACCCAATACATTACTGTATGGTTTCCATGCAGACCACCATATTATGTTCAATAGTGGACTATCAGACAAGAGAGTGTGTCAAGAGAGTGGATGAGATACCAGGAAACAGGCTCCTTGTGCACTTGTTTTTGTATCTTTATATACATTTGAATAGAAAAAGGATCATCTAATGAAACTAACTCATGTACATCTTTACGCAGAGATGGCGGAGGGTGGGATTGAACTCGGGTCTACTAGCTGTGAGGTCTGCGTGCTAACCATGCTAACCACTCGACCGCCAATTAACCTGGCATGTTTTTGGAATGTGGGAGGAAACCGGAGAAAAAACCCACACAGAGATGGCCATACCACCATATTATGTTCAATACTGGACTATCAGACAAGAGAGTGTGTCAAGAGAGTGGATGAGATACCAGGAAACAGGCTCCTTGTGCAGTTGGTTTTGTATCTTTATATACATTTGAATAGAAAAAGAATCTAATGAAACTAACTCATGTACATCTTTACACAGAGATGGCCGAGTGTGGAATTGAACTCGGGTCTCCCAGCTGTGAGGCCTGGGTGCTAACCACTTGTTCACCGTGCAATCAAACTATATTAAATATTAATTTATTGTTTTTTGACATTAGTGGGAAAACAATATTTTTGTACCCGAAAAAAAACGCACGCATGCACGGGGAGAGCATGCAAACTCCACACAGAGATGGCCGAGGGTGGATTGAACTCGCGGTCTCCTAGCTGTGTGGCCTGCGCGCTAACCACTTGTTCACCGTGCATGCCCCATAATTTATTGTTTTTTGTAATGACATTAGTGGGAAAACAATATTTTTTTTTCATTTTTATTGTATTTTTCACCTCCCTATAAGATGTACATGAGTTAGTTCCATTAGGTGATCCCTTTTCTATTCAAATGTATATAAAGATACAGAACCAAGTGCACAAGGAGCCTGTTTCCTGGTATCTCATCCACTCTCTTGACACATGCTGTGTGATAGTACAGTAGTGAACATAATATGGTGCAGTTTTCATGAGATCATCTACTCATGTCCCAAGCAGATGTGTTCATGTAGCGTCACCGGGACATGGGTTCCTTTCATACACCTGAAGGTCATCGTGCAGCAGACCGGCAGGAGGTGAGCGACCGAGGGCGATCAGGAAGGGGCGGGAGGTGGATGTGTGGACGCATGTTTGGTCTTGTGCCTGCGCCTGCCTGTGCTTTAGTGGAATGCGGAGTCACATGAAAGAGGCCCTATTACTCTCTCTCGCTCTCTTGCTCTCTGAGACTTGTCTCTTGTGTCTGTCTCAAAAGCGCCACTGTCCCCCCGGCTGACACGCTACCTGTCAGCAGAATTCCCCTGCAAACTCTAAAAACATCACTGACCCACAACACCACACCCCGACCTACCAACCGACAGCAAAAACACCAGCCACTCTCAGCCACTTTCAGGTCTTTCTGTCGCTGAGACAATAATATTGTGTACTTTCATCTGTTACAACTTGCAACTATGACTTTATTCTTCTCAAAATAAGATGCAACTTTAAGCAACCCTTATAAACTATGAGAAAAGTAATTATAATAGTCATTTACCATTTCAGGAATAACTACCTCTTCTTCATGTCTCAGGAATTACTGATAGTTTGTTCACTTTCTGTGTTTAAATATTAATACTTTGAGTATTATGTTTTGACAAACATTTAAATTGTTAAAATAAATGTTGCCTGAGTTTTCATACAATGTTGCACGTAGTGAACTTGTCCGTTTGGAGGAGCGAGAGCGTCCCGGCCAATCTCCGTGGACGTACACTGGTATTGCGAGTGGCTTCTCCTGCTATATAATATGACCATGATCTACAAGTTTATAGAATGGGGGGGGGGGATCACTTGACAATTTCACAAAGAAAACACATTTTTGTGCATTTCACAAACAATTTTTTCCATTTCACAAACATTTTTATCCATTTTACAAACATTTTTATCCATTTCCCAAACTTGAAAAAATTAAAATGAATCAGATGATTTTCAAAGAACGATCAAAATTTTTGCATAGAGGCCTACTATCCACAACAGTCAGTTCTCTGCATCAACCTCCTGATATAGCTGCTAATCCAAGTTCATAAATTTATAAGACTCACAGATTATAAGAACACCCAACTAAAAATCCAAACTAAAATCTCTTACCATGCTGTTAACGCCTCCCTTCAGAGAGCAGCACAAACTGGGTTTAACAAGGACATAAAAACGATGCACAACTGTGCAAAAAGACAAATATCTGAGAGTGTGTAGTTTAAGACAAAGACACCTCACAGGTCGTCACCTGGCCGCTGCACTAAATAGTACCCGTAAAAACACCAGGGTCAGTATCAACAGTGAAGCGGCGACTTCAGGATGCTGGACTTCATAGCAGGATTGTCAAGATATATCTCAGACTGACCAGGGATCAGAAGTGATGCCAAACTTTTGAGCGGTAGTGTATGTGACTGAAATTGTGTTAGTGAAACTTCAGCGTGCCTTACATAAAATCGGTTCAGTCAGCATGGACAGATTTTTAACTGCACGTTTTCCTCTTAGGTTTGGCTTTTTGGCTTTTGACATCTCCCAATTCTGAATGTATGTGAGTGTGAATGGTTGTTTGTCTATATATGCCCTGTGATTGGCTGGCGACCAGTCCAGGGTGTACTCCACCTCTCGCCCGAAGTCAGCTGGGATAGGCTCCAGCATACTCCACAACCCTAATATAGAAAATGGATGGATGCACTGAAATAGGTTTACATGCTAATGTAAAAAAAATAATGAAATCTTGTAATGGCATCCAATAACTGTCTGACCTGTTGACTTTACCGGTATTTCAATGAGTCTTCTAAAAAGGATCTGAATGTGTCAAAAGTGAACACAATTTTGACTCAGCTTTGATGGATGCCCGCATTTCTTTTGGCATGAAAATACAAGAAAGCAATCTATTGAATATGTACACAAAAGCAGACGACATCCTTCGCTGATTTGAGGTGGAATCGAATTGTGAATCACCAAAGCCGTGTTTAATTCAGTCAGGGCCAAAATATTAAAAAAAAAAAAAATACAAGGCTGCAAGAGTATTCAAGGTAGAATCGTTGTGAGGGGAATGTTCCAAAGGAAGCTGATAAATGTCTTCCTCGGTAGGACGACAAACAATTTATATTGCTTTACATTGCATTGCTTGGTATTATTCTTCTTACTCACAGAAATGACTATTAAATATTATTATCATTTCAAAATCTAGCCAAAATCTGGGAACATGGCGTGTTGTGTGTCTGTAGCTTTAATGCTAATGAGTTAAGTGTGTCTAAGCGCTATTGTGCACTTCATCTGCTTTTTACATAAACAGTAATTCCTCGTTTGTCGTGGTTAATTGCTTCTAGACCCAACCGTAATAAGCAAATTTCCGTAGTTACTAATCTGTTTACAGCCTTCTAAATATAGTTTTTAACATTATGATAGCCTTCTAGATATTAAATAACACTTCTACAGTCACCTTTACGCTCATATTACCCAATATGGTAGACATAATAAGAGAAAATAATCAATTTAAGACATAAATAAGACATAAGGCTTATGTGTGTTGCTATAAGTGTGTTTCGGTGCTAAAGAAGCTGAATAGGAAGGAAGTGACGTTGGTGGTTCAGAGTTGAGTTTTAACGTGCCGTGGGTTATGGTTGCAACAGTAGGCCATGTTAGGAGTTATTGTGACATCATTGAAACTTGCAATAAAAGGCTGTTGCTCTGGCGAGCAAGTTTGGTGCTTGTGTGTCTCACTGAATATTACAATAACATGACTGACACAGTGTGTCTGACCAGTGTAGAGAGCTTCATCTCATTACAGCATCTTTGATTTTGTTATACTTGGATTTTACTTAATTAAGATAATTAATTTACTCAATTATATGCTTAATATGTATATGTTTTGACGATTAATAGGCCAAATTAAACCACAAAACCGTCTGATTTATTAATATCCAGTATTTTTTTATATGGTAAAGTGCAGTCAAAGTACAAAGTGGTGAAGAATTATTGTGCAGTGAGTCCGCACATAATTTTCTACCACTTATCCTCACGAGGGTCGCGGGAATGCTGGAGCCTATCCCATATTCTATATTTTTTAGCCTGTCTTTGGTACACCCTGGACTGGTGGCCAGCCAAACACAGGGCACATATAGACAAACAACCATTCACACTCACATTCATACCTATGGACAATTTGGAGTCGCCAATTAACCTAGCATGTTTTTGGAATGTGGGAGGAAACCGGAGTACCCGGAGAAAACCCATGCATGCACGGGGAGAACATGCAAACTCCACACAGAGATGGCCGAGGGAATCAAACTCGGGTCTCCTAGCTGTGAGGCCTGCGCGCTAACCACTTGTTTTTGAACATACAGTAAAGTCTCCTTATATCAATATTGTCGGGAGTCGGAAAAAATATCGATATAACCGGACTGTCGATATATCCGATCCTGCGCCGAACTGCATTAAAAGTGGGCAATAATGCACTGTTGCAGGCATGTGTTTGGCCAGCTATGTGGGGTGGGTTGAGCAACAATCGGTGTGTGTGCTGCGCTCTGGTGGTGGAAGTGTGAAAAATAAAGTTGACTGGAAGCAGCCGTTCGCCGTGTTCTTTTTTGGTATTGAAATCCTTAAGCAAAGATTGATTTAAGCTGCTTTTGTATCGATATAAGCAGACCAAATTGGCTGGCGGGAGATGAAAAGGGCATCGTAGTAACCGGATTATCATAATAACCGGGTATCGTACTAACGGAACTAATTATGTCATAAAAGACTAGAAATTTGCCGGGAAATGAAAATAGTATCGTAATAAGCAGTACTTCGATATAACCAATATCGATATAACGAGACTTTACTGTATACTCCAAAGTAGCTAATTTTTCTGCAGCAAACACATCTCATCCACTTTAAGTCGGTAACAATAAATATGTGACAATAGATCGGCAAAATGTACATATACCGCCCCATCGCTCACCCTTTTGCACTTCCTATTTTGCGACTATCACGGTTTTCAAAAATATATCAATGAATATATCATGCTGTTTAGTGGTTAAATACAGCCTATTATTAGTCAATAATGCATACTAAAGCATGTATTATTTGCCTCAAATCAGCATGTTCAAGCTGTTCAATCATGATGATATGTAGTATTCTACGCTGGTCATGAGGTGTCAGTAATGTTACGGTAATGTTCAATGAGACACACAAGCACCAGACTTGATCACCAGAGCAAAAAGGCTCTATGTCTAATGTTCTATGCTTTGAATGTAAGTTTTGATTTACCTTGGGTGTTTTGTATTGCCTGTGGATGTGTTGTTTGTCTATATACTTGTGTATATACTTGAATGTTATTTTGACTTTATATTGCATATAAAGTTATATGTTATATTGTTGTATGTTATATTGCATATTTGAAAGAGGCCTTTCTAAATATTCAAATATTTAAAGGCCCAGCAGCCAATATCAGGAGGTGATGTCCTCAGGTGGACGGTCAAACATGCCAGTAGGACAAAATGCCAGGAATGAAACACAGACGGGGGGGGGGGGGTGTACTTTGTGCGCTCAGTGTAGATAAACAGATCCTAAATGAGAAAACCGGAGGAGTCCTTTCAAAGGCAGAGTTCCTCGCACAGAGCTCGACACTCTGGGCCATCATTCCAAAGTCAACATGCTACGTCTCAGTCCTCAGGAATTTTTCATGAGCCACCACTTATCTTGTCATATCACATTTCTCACGCCAGCTTTTCGGGAGAGAACAGAAAAGACACCTCCGGGGCAAACGATTCTCTTTTAATCAAATCACTCTCCGCATGGCCCGAGGAGATCTTTGCACAGTCGGGTGGCACACGGGCCGCTGTAACGCAAACATCAAAAACAAACACCCGACCTGAAAAGAACGGCCGCTCTCAGAAAAGTAAAAGTCATCTGAAAGCACTCGGAAATAAAGTAAGGAACAAAGTGGTGTCTTGGAGTTTCTAGCGAGCAACTTTATGGCAGGAGGGGAGCTATAAAAGGTAAATGACACCACATAAGCTCCAAGCTCCCAGCTGAGCCATTGGCTTACAACTCTACTGCTGTTTGGGAGGCAGCTCCTGTGTTTCTGCTCTTTGAATCACATCCCAGCTTCAGCTGGACGACGCTTGGATTAGCATCCGAAGGCCTTTTTCACCAGCCACTGGACCGATTCCACGCATCAGATGTGTTTATTTCACACTTTACATGCAAATTAATTGTGGTTCAACTCAATTAAAGCAACCTCTCCATGGCTCCCCCTGCAGTTGTGATGTGGAATTGACATTTAAGTCATTCTAGTTGGTACAATCCATGCGAATAAAAGACATTGGGAGCTACTTTCAAACCGAGTGGTTAGCACGCAGGCCTCACAGCTAGAAAACCCAAGTTCGATTCCACCCTTGGCCATCTCCAGTACTCCGGTTTCCTCCTCCATTCCAAAAACATGCTAGGTTAATTGGCGACTCCAAATTGTCCATAGGTATGAATGTGAGTGTGAATGGTTGTTTGTCTATATGTGCCCTGTGATTGGCTGGCCACCAGTCCAGGGTGTACCCCGCCTCTCGCCCGAAGACAGCTGGGATAGGCTCCGGCACCCCCCGCAACCCTCGTGAGGATAAGCGGTAGAAAATGAATGAATGAATGAATGGTTAGCACGCAGGCCTCACAACTAGAAAACCCAAGTTCGATTCCACCCTTGGCCATCTCCAGTACTCCGGTTTCCTCCCACATTCCAAAAACATGCTAGGTTAATTGGCGACTCCAAATTGTCCATAGGTATGAATGTGAGTGTGAATGGTTGTTTGTCTATATGTGCCCTGTGATTGGCTGGCCACCAGTCCAGGGTGTACCCCGCCTCTCGCCCGAAGACAGCTGGGATAGGCTCCAGCACCCCCCGCGACCCTCGTGAGGATAAGTGGTAGAAAATGAATGAATGAATGGTTAGCACGCAGGCCTCACAACTAGGAAACCTGAGTTCGATTCCACCCTTGGCCATCTCCAGTACTCCGGTTTCTTCCCACATTCCAAAAACATGCTAGGTTAATTGGCGACTAAATTGTCCATAGGTATGAATAATATAATAATAATATGTAACTATTAAAATGTGTTATTAAAACTTGTACGGGTTTTTTATGGGAAGCTTTTATGATTGTCAGCCACAGTTTGACCCAGTCACTATGAAGACTAGCAAATATACCATGGGAGGTGTCCTGGCTGGTCCACTCGTATTAGCATAGGCCAGTATTCTCAAACGTTTTCTGCCCTGCACCCACTCACGGGACAAAAAAAATTTGCTGTCTTCACACCTTGGACTGATGGTCAGCCAATCACAGGGCACATATAGACAAACAACCATTCACACTCACATTCATACCTATGGACAACTAGCCTAGCATGTTTTTGGAATGTGGGAGGAAACCGGAGTCCCCGGAGAAAACCCACGCATGCACGGGGAGAACATGCAAACTCTACACAGACATGGCCGAGGGTGGAATTGAACTTGGGTCTCCTAGCTGTGAGGCCTGCACGCTAACCACTCGGCCGCAAGCTAATGTAACAACAACAGTTATTCTCAACCTAAAATTATGATTGAAGCTTTAAAGGCATAGTTCCGATTTTTTGACATGAGGTTATACGACATCCCCGTCAGCAGTGTCGTCCATTAACAGCGACTTACTGCCTATGTGGTCTCCTAAGTCTGATCGGATTTTGGTGATGTAGCTATTTCATTGTGAAATTACGACATACTTACGACATACCTTAAGGCCGCCCTTAATTACAGATCAAAATGCTAAAAAAATAGCAAGCGTGTAGGGATAGACCAATGTTCCCCGTTCATTCGTTCTTTTTTAAGAACACGTGATCATACGTATTTGCAATGAAACTGCAAGGCCACATAAAGGCAGCATGTGTAAGTCCACATATCGGGTGACACTTTAAACACAGGCTGTAGTCTGATTGTAATCCGATTAACTCCATCATGGGCAAAACTACCGTCCGCAGAGACAAATACTATCTTTTAGCCCGTTTAAACACCCCAGAGATAAAAATCTATGTGATACTACGAGAGTGAAAACATCATAAAGGCTGCTGTCATAACAGCCGTTAAAGCCTCCTGATTAGCGTCGGCTGTTTATTTAAGGTAGCGAGGACCGCGTTTTAAAGTGTATTCACAGGAAATTAAATTGTAAGTGAGTGAGAAGGTTTAGTTTCTTCAAGTTTCGCTGCCGAGCTAAAAAAAAAAAAAAAGCCTAATTATATATATTAGGTGTTTATTGTTTCACATTATTAACGTCTGGCCCCCGTGCTTATTTAAAATTAAGAACTCAGACTTGCAATTTGTTTTAAGTGCTCGGTCTGGTGTCTTGTTCAGACATTTCTCCATCTCAGCCCTCCCCAGGTGTGTGACCCCCCTGTACAATCCTACTCCCTCTTTCAAAATATTACCACCTGAGACATTATTGGGGCCAAATGGGTGCAGCGCTGACCCTCCCCCGGATAGCATGGATACATATGCTGCAAGAATGTTGCTTTGTAGTCACTGTCTGGATAAAATAAATGTACTTTTTTTTTTCTTTTCTTCCTTCCTTGCATGTCTCGCATACTTGTATTCACTCGTGCATTGCTCCGGCTTTAACTTCACAGCAGAGCTTTGTGAAAGATGTGCAAACATCTTTCAACTTTCAATTTGTGCTGATAGCTCACCGAATTCATTTGAAGAAATGGCTGCTGCTGATGTATCGTCAGTTATTGGTCATGGTGCAGTCGACATGTCGATCATACACAGCCCTTATGTGGTATACATGTCAAGGATTGGCGTCTGCACTATTTTCCATTTTGTTGATTGTAACACACAGTACGTGACTATTGTTATTGTTCATGCAGTCATTGGCCAGTCTACATGTTTATCAGTATACAGTTTTTATGGTCGCGCATTCTGCCCGGCAAACCTTTTTTTTTTCAGTCGTTGTTGATGGAGATGGGCGATCTTCATGTCAATCATTATACACATAATAATAATAATAATAATAATAATAATAATAATAATAATAATAATAATAATAATAATAATAATGATATTAATGATATTAATGATATTAATGATATTAATGATATTAATGATAATAATAATATTATTAATAATAATAATAATACCAGGGTTCAATTCCACCCTCGACCATCTCTGTGTGGAGTTTGCACATTCTCCCCGTGCATGTGTGGGTTTTCTCCGGGTACTCCGGTTTCCTCCCACATTCCAAAAACATGCTAGGTTAATTGGCGACTCCAAATTGTCCATAGGTTTGAATGTGAGTGTGAATGGTTGTTTGTCTATATGTGCCCTGTGATTGGCTGGCCACCAGTCCAGGGTGTACCCCACTTCTCGCCCCAAGACAGCTGGGATAGGCTCCAGCAACCCCCCTGCGACCCATCGTGAGGATAAGCGGTAAAAAATGAAATAATTCATATTGGAGAGTCTAAAATTGTCAATGTGTGAATGGTTATTTTCTATATTTGCCCAGCAAATGACTGGTGACCAGCTGGGATAGGCTCCAGCAGATCCGAGACCACAGTGAGGATAAGCATGAGCAAAAGCAAAGATGGATGGATAATCTAATCTCTAATCTAAATAACATAACAAAGGTTACAAGGAGCCTAAAAACAATGCTAATAGCAACACCAGTGATTGTGTATTTTAGCACATGATTAGCCACAACACTGTCATTGTCTGTTTTTTTATTCCATCGTCCTTCATGGAGTCATTGGACAGTCTACACATTGACCATTACAAGCAGCAGCAATGTCGTTGTGGTGTAGGTGGTACATGCCATGCATTAGCCTTTGCATCAATGACATTTACCAGGCAAATGTCATTGACCATTCTTTTGTCACAACACATCAGTCACTTTAGTTAACACCAGTTGCAATGTCACTCAATCTGTGGAAAATGTCAAATATTAGCCACCGCACTAGTTTTTATGTTTATAGTAACATATGGCGCTTGGGTATTTTAATTGCCCGTGCAGTCATTGGGCAGTCTACATGTGTATCAGTATACACTGCACTGCACCGGTTTACGTGTTTATTATGTTGATCTCTTCATTGTCTGACTGGACCGCCACTGGTTGCGTATCAGTCATCGTTCATGCAGTCATTGGGTAGTCTACACATCGATTATTATATGCTGCAGCATCGCTCAGTGTGTGGTACACTGCATGTCAACGGTTAGCCAAATGTAATACATTGTGTCATTACATTATGTTGACCCGGTACCTGACTGTACCATCATTGACCGATTATCAGTCACCTGACATGCAATCATTGGTCAGTCTACATGACAGTCATTATACACAGCATCAGGTGATTGGTGATGATGCACTCTATTCTAAATAGGACAAAATGGGTATGGAAGTCATAAGAGCAGGCGGCCTGGAAAGGACGCAGTCATGACGGCGCAGGGGAGTGCTCTGGTACTTGGGTAGTCATCACAGGAAGCCGGCAGGGGGTACAAAGGGGGGGGTTGGCGGAGTCGGAGCGGAGCACCACGAAGCAGCCTTTCTCTTCATTAGCAGCCTCTCTAAGGGGGGGCCGACTGCCGGTGCCTTCAGCGGCCCACCTGTCCAGCAGATTATTGAACCGACTAACCAGCGGCTACGCACACACTCTTCTCTCCCGTCTCATGATTCACCAAGTACCGCGGGAATCACGACTGGCTTGACAACCTCCACTTTTTTTGCCTTTTGACCTCACGCCCCTGTGTGATTGGCTGAAGCTGAGCATCTTTTTCGGTCTTTTTCATTATTAACATTTTGAATCAAATGCGGGTAATTTGTATTTGTATTTGATTTGTTTATTTGTATTTGCTGGTGCGTGCATCCTTTCTGCCGTTACCAAACAGCATGATTTTAGTTTTACTTAGGTTCAAGGACAATCTATTATTATCAAACCAGCTTTTTACTGTGACCATTTCTTCTCTGACCTTTCTAATGATTTCGTCTGTACTCCCTCCAGAACAAAAAGTCGTGGTATCATCCACAAATAATACCAGCTTTAAGTCTTTTGTAACTTTGGAGATATCATTTATGTACAAGTTGAACAGTTTTGGCCCCAGTATTGACCCCTGGGGAACTCCGCATGTAATATATGAACTTGCAGATGTGTATTCTCCTAGCTGTACGTATTGTTTCCTGTCAGCAAAGTAGCTTTTGCAGTTGATTACAAGCAGTTGATGTTTGCTAAATACAAGGATGAAGAGTCTTGAACCAGTCATGATGTGCTATATACGTATATCACTATATTGACACTTACTATGGTACCCATTATGTCATTGTATGACCATATCACCTCGTACTTTGGTACGAGACAAAAAATTAAAAAAAAAACTTATAGTACATAATAATAAAACAATAAGAATTAAAAAAACTGTATTATGGAAAGCAGGAAGTGAACAAATGTAACAGTTACTGATTGTAAAAGTACCAGATGGAGGGGTAGGATTTAATAAGCTTTGCTTCTTCCTACTCCTTTTGGACATGTGGAACTGTGAACTGATGATGTGATGCATTCAATTGTAATCTGATGTATGTTCAACTGAAATAAAATGTGGTTTAAAATGTGCCGTTTTACTTCATGTTTCGGCCAAAGAACACAATGGGTGCTGAGTTCAGGGGGCGTAAACACTAACCAGAATGGAACTATGGAACTTTTTCAGCAGTAAGAACAAGAACGGGTGTGTTCGCAGGGTACGAACCAGAATTACAATTCATGTTTTGAAATAAACACACAATTTGATATCCAAACTTTCTGCTCTTTAACTCCGCTCATGATTCCCTCGCCTTCAAATCTCACACACTCCAAACACCTGCTAGAGCAACGCAACATTGTTTTTTTTTTTGTGTTGAAGAAAATGTTTCTTACCTGCCATAGTGAAGAGAGCAGCCCAGAGATAGAAGTCATGAAATGACACTGCTGGAATGTAAATTGGCATTCTTCACCAGCACCATAGGCCTTACTGAACATCCCAACAAACACATAGACCAGGACACAAGTACTGTGCAAGAGACACACACTCACTGATGAATGTGTGAAGGTACTTAAGTAGGGCTTTCAAGTGGGGGCCATTCATCTCCCAATGTTTTGTTATTTCTTACACCGCCTTCCTCTTAGCTGTCTTTTATAATGTAGTACATGAACATAGTGTTTGTGTCTCAGTGTGTGTGTGTGTGTGTGTGTTGGTACTATAAAACAGCATCATCACCTTCTATATCTGCCCTAAAGCTCCTTTATGCCTGGAAAAAAATTTAACTAAGTCTCTCTATGAAGTTATGCATTAGTATAAAGTTGGTTAAAAATATCCAAAGTTCAATAAAAAGTGAATTATATGCAATGGAATTGTAGAACTGTCACAGTTTCTGTTAAAAAAAGTTACTTTTTGAGTCTTTATGTTTAATAAAGTGCAAGAGGTGAAGTGGCTACAAATTCAGTATGAGGCCAAACAAGCATTTCTTTCCTTTTCCTGGGTGTGTTTGATATTTTTAAACAACTGTCAATCATTAATACCATTTTTCAGGACATCATTACGCACAAAGCAAACCACTCTGATCAATTCAAATGACAGAATAACATTTGTTCTAAATTATTAACTAGAAAAAAAACTTATATTTACCATGGCTGCATGTTGCATCTGACAGAACCCCGAGAACTCCTGGCACTTTTTTTTTGCAAAACTTGTCTCCCTCCAAAAAAGTCTGCTTTCGCCCTCAAGCGGGGGACTCTGCTCCTCGCTGTGTGCTCAGCGTTCGATTCTAAAACTTCTCTCTGCGCTTGTTGACACTTTTTGGTGTCGACGATTACAGATGATAATCACTCTTTTGGCTACGAGGGTCCTCGCTTCTTCTTCTTCTTCTGCTGCTTCTTCTTCTTCTTCTCCTCTTGCAGCAAGCGCGTCAAAGCAGGTTTGGAAAGTCAGATTGGTGACGCGCAATCACGACGTCCCCTTCTTTTCCCTCTAAATGAGTCAACAAGCTCAAACTGCCTGTCCTACCTTGAAGGAAAAAGCTACAAGGAAGCGAGAACGACAAACGCCTCCCTGATTACTTAGTCCCCCCCCCGGACGGTTCTCCGTCTGCACGCCGGTTTCGGGGCTTTGCAGAGAAGGTGTCTGCTTGCAGGCTCTCCGCTCCCGCACCAGTAGCCGTGGGCTGCGTTCACTTTCTCCTGGTTGATGACTTGATTGGTGTCATTAAGTGTGGCGTCTTTTTTTGCAACAACAAAAACCTGTTGCGTCCAAATGTTAGAAACAGCTCGCATATGAAATTGATGCTTTACTGCCAATCAAAAGTCAGCATTGTTATTAGAATGTTATGACAATAAGAGATAATGCAATACAATAATACAATGTAATATGTAATTAAATAATGAAATTAGTTATTATATATATTATATCACTATTTATAACACACTATAGTTACTTTCAAAAACAAGTTTATTGATGGAAATTTTGTCTCTTTTAAGGGAGCCGGTTCTTTTGGCTCCATTCACTAAAAAGAGTCGACTCTTTTGGCTCCCAAGTGGCTCCTCAGATTTTTTGTTGTCTTAAATTAATTTATTATCATAGTTTGTGTCTTGTGTAAAATGAGTTAATATTCATTCATTCATTCATTTTCTAACGCTTTTCCTCACGAGGGTCGCAGGGGGTGCTGGAGCCTATCCCAGCTGTCTTCTGGCGAGAGGCGGGGTACACCCTGGACTGGTGGCCAGCCAATCACAGGGCACATATAGACAAACAACCATTCACACTCACAATTTGACAATTTGGAGTCGCCAATTAACCTAGCATGTTTTTTGGAACGTGTGAGGAAACCGGAGTACCCGGAGAAAACCCACACATGCACGGGGAGAACATGCAAACTCCACACAGAGATGGCAGAGGGTGGAATTGAACCCTGGTCTCCTAGCTGTGAGGTCTGTGCGCTAACCACTCGACCGCCGTGCCGCCCTGAGTTAATATTGTAAAAAAAAAAAAATTCCCCCAGGAGGCAGTTTGTTTGAGACCGACACATCGCGATTTTCTCCGGGTACTCCGGTTTCCTCCCACATTCCAAAAACATGCTAGGTTAATTAGCGACTCCAAATTGTCCATAGGTATGAATGTGAGTGTGAATGGTTGTTTGTCTATATGTGCCCTGTGATTGGCTGGCCATCAGTCCGGGGTGTACCCCACCTCTCAGCTGGGATAGGCTCCAACATACCCCCACTACCCTACTGAGGATAAGCAGCATCGAAAATGGATGGATGGATGAATAGATGTCGGGTCACCAATCAATAAATGTGACAATCCAGTCTCAATCCAGTTCTGAGCTCCTGTTTCCATTGCCAGTGTTTCCAACAGAAAACTTTTTAGATTTTGCAGAATCTGCACCTATTCCCTTTGATTTGTACTTGCTGTGAAAATAGTCTGTTTTAATTCATTTTACCCACAGTCCGCATCCGGGCATGCCCACTCTGCTGTGATCAGTGGCCCTATAGCGACCCTAGTGGCCCCTCCTATGGCTGCAGGACAATTTTTCGACAAACACAGTAATCCCAAACTTCTTTCAGGGCTCACTTCGAATTGCGTAAACCTCATTATCTGAAACTTTGGTATCATTTAACACGTGAATACATTCTAAGTACATTTATAGGTTAGAGGAAAAGTGGAAAAAGCATAACAGGTCCCCTTTAATACATTCAACTCCATTTACGCACTTTAAATTCAGATTTTATTCTCTTCCGTGTATTAGATAGGGCATCCAAAAACAATATGGTGAGGCAGTGATAGCACTGCCCCTATAATTTAGATCGGATGAGACACACGTGCTTGTATCTAAGGTGCATACACAGTTGGCTAAATCCCAGGGTAATCCTTCCTCAAGTGCCCGGAAGCCCCGCTTGCATGTTTGGTCAAGGGGTAAATAATAGATCTGAGATTAGACCTGTGTAGAATTGGTGGGTTGGTAACAAGCTACGGAGGTCCCACGCAATGCATATTCATAGCTTGGCCAAGGCCGTGGGAGAGTGAAGACCATATGCCTGTTAGTGTGAGGGCTTGCCTTGCTAATTAAATGAGATATTACATAGTCATATATGAACCAAATGCCCTCTTGTATGTATATAATATTGTGTGTAAATATATACTGCGTATACAATCACTTCACTCGGCTCAGCTTTAGGTACACCTGCACCATTTAATATAAAAAAATGCTGTGAGAAAATTATGATAATGCTCAGTTTTAACTGAAAAATAAGACTTAACAGGAAAATCAGTAAGTATTTGGTGCTTTAGACTTGTTTTAATAGCGAGGTAATTGGTTGCCACAGTATCTTAATACAGACGGCGAGTATGGTATGTGTTTATTTGTTGCCGTGACAACTCCCCACTGTTCATTACTCAAGCAGCAGCGCCTAAGTGATGATAATGATAATGAGCTATTGAACCTGCCACCTCCTCCTGGGACATCAGACACTCTGAGGTTCTCCTCGTCATTACGTTCCAGTCACTTGCTATAGGAGCAGATACGGTATAGTAAAAAAGGTCAATTGGGCCCAAGAACTCGTCATGGGTTTTTGCTGAAGGGGGCCCTTAAAGACCCTCAAAGCAGCCTTTTCTTAATTCTTCAAAAACAAAAAACTAAATGTGCCCTGTAACCTATGCTATTTTTTTTATTTCAAAAGTAACAAATCACTCAGAAAGACAGTTTAAAACAACTGAATTTCCATGTATAAAAGTTTCAGTGTCAAAAAAAACGACCAGTCTCTCGCCCGAAGTCAGGTGGGACTAGTCAATGACAACACAACTGAGCACAAAATGCAGTTATTAAATGAAACGTTTCATTATTAAGGGAGAACAAAATTCAAACCTACATGGCCCTGTTTGAAAAATTGATTGTGGTTCTAAAGACATTTCCAAAGCTTTTGGACTACAGCAAACCACCACAGCGAGAGCCATTATCTACAAATCATGAAAACATGAAACAGTGGTGAACCTTCCCGGGAGTGTCCAGCCAACCAAAATTACCCCAAAACCACAGCAACGACTCATCCAAAAGGTCACAAAAGACCCCACAACAACATCCGAAGACCCGCGGTACTCACTTATTGCAGTTAAAGTCAGTATTCATGACTTCACCATAAGAAAGACACTGGGCAAAAATATGTAGCATGGTAGAGTTAATCTTGATGATCCCCAAGACAATGTCTGACGAGACAAAAGCTGAACTTTTTAGAAGATGTGTGTAATGTAATGTAATGCCTCATTTCAGAAAAAGGACATCATACCAACAGTAAAATATGGTGGTGGTAGTGTGATGGTCTGGTATTGTTTTGCTGATTCAGGACCTGGAAAAACTGCTGTGATAAATGGAACCATGAGTTATACGTATATATATTGTATATATATATATATACGTATATATACTGGGGCGACCTCACAGCTAGGAGGACCAGAGTTCGATTCCACCCTCGGCCATCTCTGTGTGGAGTTTCCATGTTTGCATGTTCTCCCCGTGCATGCGTGGGTTTTCTCCGGGTACTCCGGTTTCCTCCCACATTCCAAAAAACATGCTAGGTTAATTGGTGGTTAATTGGTTAAGTGTGTGTGAGGTCCAATGTGAGTGTGAATGGTTGTTTGTCTATATGTGCCCTGTGATTGGCTGGCGACCAGTCCAGGGTGTACCCCGCCTCTCGCCCGAAGACAGCTGGGATAGGCTCCAGCACCCCCGCGACCCTCGTGAGGAAAAGCGGTAGAAAATGAATGAATATATATATTGTTAGTATATATACTAACAGTATATACTACTACTAACATTGTTTGTAACAATTGGCTTTGAAGTTTTGGAGAAGCAAATCTAAGCACTCCATGGGTTTTGTTTTGGCGGTACTGCAACATTTGGTGCTTTGTTCATCCAAATGCTGTTTTTCCAAAGATGCCAACCTTTACTTAGTGCGATCAATGTCCCACATCCTTGGTCTTTTCTCCACTGCGCAGGGGAAATAAGTACTTAAACACAACCTCAACAGTGCAATTTAACCTTTTAGCAAGAAAAAGGACAGGATCCCAAGGGAAATAGTGGGATAGCTCGTTCCCATACCTGTTGGCAAAGTTTAGGGAGTGTGACATGCACGTATATATGCATGTTGCGCCTGAGGAGGGAAATCAATTACTTCTTTATGTAGTGTGGGACCAGTATGTCAAACAAAAGTCCCTAAGCTTGTGGTAAAGACATGACCAAAGGGTCTTATGAAAAAGTCGTCACGTGCATCGTTTGTGGCAAGATAGTATTGTTCAAGGTCCTTATATTTTCAGTCGTCTGGAAAAAGTGGGGGGAAAGCTGCAGGGTAATCAATGGTGTCTTTGTAAGGTCTCGCAGTAAGTACTATGAGGGTGGCTGCTAAGTCCTCCATGCATCAGCACATGCAAAAGCTTGCATCGCCTCATGTGGTAGCTGTAATATTATTTAATGGTATTCAACATGTGACATTTAACAAATTAATGCTACAAAGTGACTCATGTTCAAAGATCTAACTTCTTCCCACCCGGCGGGGCAGATGTTCTACTAAACACTCTTTTGAGTTTGACATCCCAACTGGCATTTGTACAAGCAAGTCTTCCTTTGGTACTTGTGGCTCTTAAGTGTCATCTACCGCAGTTCCCGGCTTCCTTTTTCCCTCAGCATCAAAGCCGCCCCCCCCGCATTAATGCAGACAATATCCCCCGCGTACCTTGAGGCGGCAGGCGGAGATGTGCTTTTCACAACTCTCCACGGAGTGTCGTGTTGTGTGCCTCGCCTCTTCACTCCTCAGTCTGCCTGCACGTGTCGGCACTGTGAAGCTTGTCACTGGATTCTTTGGGGGGGGATTTTTCATGCATGAGCATTTGCATGATCGCAGTCTTGGATACCCTCTTCCATTCGCTGGGAGATTAGATGCTTTTAAGGGACTCTGTTAAAGCGTGACAGGAGTGCATTGTCAATGCAAGAGAGCAGTTTTTCAAAGGGTACTGTACATTTTGGCAACAGTACATCGGAATCAGTCATTCTATGGCATTTATAGGCAGACCTATCTAGGCAGACCTAGATCTATCTATCCATCCATCCATCCATCCATCCATCCACCCCCCCACCCACCCATCCAACAATCCATGCATCCATCCATCCATCCATCATGGAACAAGATGTAACCTGAAAAGGGGTCCAATCGCCCCACATGAGTATGTATGTGATGATAACCATAGAACAGGAAATGGCAATTTATATGACATAGAAACACAATATAAGAATACTTGCAATTAAATATCATTATCAATATATTGCGGGCTGCACAGCGGGCGAGTGGTTAGCACACAGACCTGTGAATTTCTATCTATCTATCTATCTATCTATCTACGTATCTATCTATCTATCTATCTATCTATCTATCTATCTATCTATCTATCTATCTATCTATCTATCTATCTATCTATCTATCTATCTATCTATCTATCTATCTATCTATCTATCTATCCATCCATCTATCCATCTATCCATCCATCTATCCATCTATCCATCTATCCATCCATCCATCCATCCATCCACCCACCCATGCATCCATCCATCCATCCATCATGGAACAAGATGTAACCTGAAAAGGGGTCCAATCGCCCCACATGAGTATGTATGTGATGATAACCATAGAACAGGAAATGGCAATTTATATGACATAGAAACACAATATAAGAATACTCGCAATTAAATGTCATTATCAATATATTGCGGGCTGCACGGCGGTCGAGTGGTTAGCACGCAGACCTCACAGCTAGGAGACCAGGGCTCAATTCCACCCTCGGCCATCTCTGTGTGGAGTTTGCATGTTCTCCCCGTGCATGCGTGGGTTTTCTATGTGTACTACGATTTCCTCCCACATGCTTGGTTAAAAAAAAACATGCTAGGTTAATTGGCGACCCTCGTGAGGAAAAGCGGTAGAAAATGAATGAATGAATGAATGAATATATTGCTTTACACTGCACTCATTAATTCCAGCAAAGTCCACTAGGTGACAGTACTGCTGTGCAACACCTTTTCAGGTGTCTTCAAAGGGTGAGTAGTTTTACTTGAATTTACTTTTATTATGCAGTGTTCAACTTCTCTGTAGTACTTGTATTGCAGTTAAATATGTTAAAATGCTACTTTGTCTGTAATGGTGGTAATGATGGCAATGGTTTGACCCTGGTACAGATGAGGAAAATTAACTACTGACTACTGATTAAAATTAGGGGTGATTACATTATTATTTTTTTTTTTAGGGTGTTTTGTCAGCAGTTATAGATGTTACTGGACCTGACATAGCCCACACGCCAATCAAGACTCATATGCAGAGTTTCTTCGGCTTTCTGACACAAAAGTCCACTTTATGTGTATTGGCTGTCTATCTAAACACCCCTCCATTGCCGGGTTTGTTGATTGGTTTCTGGTTGACAGATGCGGCGGTGTGGCTGGAGGCTAGACTGGAGGAGATGGTATACTTTTTTTTTTTACTGTACATTCCAGGAAGCACGTCACTGCTAATATGAATGATTACCCGCTTGTCTTTTTTCTGTGCTTTAATCTGTCATTAGTCAGACTTGAAAGTGGGGAAGTACACGGCGCTTGAGGAGTTAAAACATGGTATTTGTTGATGCAGTGTTCAGTAAAACATCCTTGCTGTTGCATGATGGTGATTAAATTCCTGTGACCAGTAAGCAGAGGGGAGTATTTACAGAAACCATGTGTCAGTTTATGTGTCTGAACAAGGGAGAAGGCAGATGTCGCACATTATCTACCAATTTAGTGCCGCTAAAATGGTTTTGTGAATGAGCATCCTAATGAGAGGCTGTGTTGTTGGGTCAAGAAACAACCAGTACGTGTGTGTGTGTGTGTGTGTGTGTGGCAGATGACATTTTCCTCTCAACCTAACCTCACAACAGGCTACACTGCTTACTGTAAGTACATTAGCCATACAAGATGGAGTTGACCAGAAAGGCAGATGTCTAACACATGTCCATGTTGATTTTTGTTGCTTTTATTCAGGCTCTCTATGTTGATTAATGATTCTGACATTACAATAAATTATTTCAAACATGTATATGCACACACATAGTACAAGTATTTTTTTTTTAACCCTGCATCAATAATAGCTATGAAAATGCAACTGGGACTATGAAAATAACATTTATTTTCAAAATATGAATGGCAATTATATATGTATTATATTGTTTACATTATTGCAGAATTACATCTTGGTAAGTATGATTCATATTTAGATTATTAAATAAATATATGTAGATACATGGATGGATGGATGATATTAAATACAATTTAAATACAATAGCTGCATTTCACAATCAAAACACACCTCATAAGCATAATGGAAAACAGATGTTGTGATTTATTGTCGTGCAAACTACTAAATATATTATTTTAAATAATCTTCTAAAATATTTTCACACTGAAAGTCAATAGATAATTAATAAAAGGCAAAATATCAGCTTCTGTATTGGCAGTAGTAGTCTACAATACATTACATTGAGTGCCGTATTTTGACTTCAGTTGTCGTAAAATGACGTGACCCCTAACGCACCACGGCAACAGCGGGCTTGTTTGAAATGAGGAAGCCATAAAAAAAAGCAAAGGCGTCTCTGCTGTTATTGACAACCGTCATGTGCGGCGTTGTTGTACTAAAACAGACATTATAATGTCATTTGGATACGCGCTACTTTTGGAACATTTTGTTTCGTAGCACTGACTTGGCTAGGAACTTTACCCGCACCAGCAAAAGGAAGTAAACATCAATGGCTAACGCTAGCTAAGTTAGCTTACAGCGGCGTCGCGTCTTAACGATACATTGCCTCATTATTGCGCGTTAAAGCGCACATCGAAAAGCCACAATGTCCTCCACGGACATCCCTCGTATGCTTGCACTGGAGGAGGAAGTGAGGAGTTTGTCAGAGGACCTGATGCAATGTCAGGTAAGTGGCCCAAAAAGTACACATCAGGGCTGATGATACAAGATGTTTAGCTTGCTGGAGAACATTAAGAGCAGTTGCACTGTCACACCACTTTGTCCATTCAGTTAACTGCGAATGCACTGACTGAGTCTATTTGAGAACATTTCCTGTGGTGGTTGAGAGAGGAAGCATATGCATGCATACTCACCAGCAGGTGGTGTCTAATATCATGAACTCTTCCTCACTTTGCTTTACAATATCGTCTGGTTTTTTTGGTAGAGGAAAGAAAAGAACAGAAAAAACACTGTACAGCATTAAGTCATATAGTAGTGGTCAGGGGCTTCTATTTACTGAACTGTAAAGATGACCCTGGGCAACTGTTAATATAAAAATGTTAATTAGAAGCAAGGCAATAAAAATGCCAAAACAATTAATATAATTTAGTCAAGTCATAAGTAATAATCATTAGTCAATATAATTTATGCCTTGGTGACATAATGGTACACCCCCTCGAGTGGCCTAGTCACAGTCCTGACATGAATCCGATTGGTGGCCAACCAATCACAGGGCACATATAGACAAACAACCATTCACACTCACATTCATACCTATGGACAATTTGGAGTCGCCAATTAACCTAGCATGTTTTTGGAATGTGGGAGGAAGCCGGAGTACCCGGAGAAAACACACACATGCACAAGAACATGCAAACTCCACACAGAGATGGCCGAGGGTGGAATTGAACCCTGGTCTCCTAGCTGTGAGGTCTGCACGCTAACCACTTGTCCGCTGTGCAGCCCAGACTCATTTCAAGTTATTGCAAACACTTGATTAGCAGCAGTTGATGCTGCTAAGGTTGGCGCAACCATGTTGTTCAGTTTAGGGGGCAATCACTTTTTCACACAGGACCGTGTATATTTGATTTTTTTTTCTCCTTTAACTCGGTTGCTACCACAGATTTTTTTCCCCCAACCCTACCGCTCGTTCACAAATATTTATTTATACATTTTTAAGACGTAATCATACATAGTTAATGTTTTTTTTTCTCGAAAAGCCCAAAGAGGTGATGATGCAACTCCACAATAGAAGTGAGCATGTTTGGTGCTGTTTTAAGATGAAAAAAAATGGCCACAAGGTGACAGAAGTGCATTTTTCACGGCCTGCATCATTCCCATCGAAATTGCATTTCGCCGTAAAAAAATTTCCCGTTTATTGCAATATTGCTGTTTGATTATCACTCTGTTGTGTTTTTTCTTTTTCAAAAATAAATAAATAAATTATTGTTGTTTTGTGGTTAACTAGGGCGTATTTTTATTCATCTGACCACTAGGTGTCAGTAATTTTCCGTTATTGAGATTAGTGAGTCACACTGCAATGTAGTCAGTCATGGCATGTCCGACAGAGTGAAAAGATCTCCTCCCATTTCGTGTGGAAGTGGTAAGGCTTCTTTGTCCTTCTTTCGCACTCTGATTTAAACACATTCTTAAGTTTAAAGTGGAGTAAATAAATTGGATGTTAACTAGTTAGTTTGCTAGCTTGCGAATGGTTAAAGCGATTGCTGTCGCTTGTGTCCCTGCAGTGATCCCATAGCCTGCACATTACGGTTGAGCAAAGTGGTGTAATAAACACTGTTGCGACTACTCTTAGGGAGGTTGATTAAACAAAAATAGTGTTGACGTTCTTTCTTCAAACTATCTGTAAATGTACACATATTTGTTTTATTGGTATTGCATGTTATTACATCGGCCACTGTCATGATGTACTATTAATTGAGCTGCCTTGGTGGTCTCGTCTTGAAGTACAACATCACAGCTTATTAAAGTTATGTATCGTAGCATTTTAAATATTGCCATTTGAACACGAGTGATGTCTTAAGTCTGAAGTCAAGACGTACTCGGGGACCGTCATTAACTACAAAGGCACCCATCTGTCGGCCAGCAAGTGTTCCTACCAGACGGATGCTAATTTCATTAAAATGTGTGGCTGAATTCCAGCAGCTCTGCTCAGCATAGTATGTTTAGCCCATGGCGTTATAATGTCCAACATGGAAAATGAATAATTCATACGCCATCAAACGCACATGTTTAAGTGCACACTGATGAGGGTCCTGACCAAACGCTTGCCTGTCTGATGGCTAATGGCAGCTAAAGGCCTGGATGTGTGTTCAGGGTTGGGTGGGTGTTCATCAGGGGGCGGGGAGGGGGGGGGGTCATCTTTTTAAACTTCTCTACGCAGCTTAACTTAACATTAGCTGCATTACATGCTGAATCTCTCGCACCACTTCCGTAGCTTGACATGTCCTTCCATGTTATATGTTCTTCTCATGGTCTCATCAAGGTCCGCTTCTGCCATTTTGCTAAATAATAGATTAGATACTTTTGAGGAGGGGGCCTTAAAACTCGTGTACTAATTGGAGACCCGCAGACTCCAGTGGGAGGGATGACTTTTATCTTGTGATGATGTGAACATAATTTATCAGATAATTTTATATCAAGTCGATTTGGTATAATTCTGTCTTTTAATGTCAGAAAATGTTTTTTTTTTAAGATGTCCCTCATTAAACGGAATATAGCTTGAAAAGCCAGAGACAATTTGAATTGGAAATGTGTCAGGGGCTGGCCGAGTTGGTCGACTTGCAGATGACTCACTCGGTCATCAGTTTTGAGCTGTTTCTGAGCTACTTACTTTGGGGAAAAACAGATCTGGTGCCGAGCGCTTGATTAACGAAGAAACTGCTGCAGTGTTTTGATATGGATGCCAACCCTCCGTGGTCATAAATAGTTCATTATGACAAGTGTCAATGCTTGCTCCCCTTGAGTCGAAGGTCACGTCCCAGCCTCGTGCCTTCAGAGATGCTTACGACTGACGCCGGGCCCGATCAAAAATTATTTGGTACAAGACGGCTGCTTGAATTATTGATCAACCCCTCCCTTTTCTCCTCGTATGCTAATGTCATCAAGGATTCTTCTTCATTTTTGTTTTTCTGAGGGAGTGAAAGCTGACATGTTTTGCTGTGGTCCTTTTTTGGAGTTAAGTCGAGAGAAAGTTTTAGCCCATTATCATGTTTGACCGTTATTCAATTTTACTGCGTATATTGCGTTCTTACATGTTCGTAAATATATTCTTGTATATGCCCTTCATCGTTTTGCTGCACTGTTACTAGCTGAGTGAGACCAATCACAGCGGAGTGGGCGTGCCCGGAATGGGAGGAAGAAATTAAAAAAGATCGTTTTGGAAATACAACTTGAATAGGTGCAGATTCTGGAAGATCTAGAAAGCTTTCTGTGCGGGTTATCATGAGTAGCTGCTCAAGATAAAGGGCCGAAAATGAGCATAAAAGGGTCTGATTTGATTGTGTAACATTCTCATTACCACAATTAAAAATGTTGTACTGTATGCTAACTGGTTTGCTGTTTCCCCCAGGCCGATAAAGACTTTGTGTGGTCCCTGTGGAAACGCCTGCAAGTGGCCAATCCAGACTTGACCCAAGCTGTGAGTTTGGTGGTTGAGCGGTGAGTCCTTGTATCTTTTCAGGTTGTTACCTCAGCTGTACATTTCTTCTTTTTTGCCCTTCTAGCGAGGTGAGATAAGTGTGAAAAGTCGCTCGGTGGACGTTAAGGCACCTTGGCCGCTCTACTGGGGTTATGACGGAATTTGGCGCAGATGCTGATTTAAGCCTCGGTTATCCTCTGCATCGCACTTCAGCGATGGAAACCTTTTTAATGAAAACACCCTTCCGCCGCTCCCATTGTGGGCCGTCTCAACACCACTGCCAATGCTCGTCTTTAACGGATAAATTGAGATTGAATATGACCTTTTTTCTAAGCCACCCCGAGATCAGTGGCATGGGAACTTTCAGAGAAGATAAAAAAAATTATGGTTTTCTTGTCAATTCCCATGTGTGCAGACCTAATCTAATATAGGAGGCTTCTGTCTTTGAACAGAAAGACACATGGACGGGACATTTTAACATGCAGACCCTTGGCTTGTCAAGTTGTTTTTTAAAACAATTTACACCCGAAGAGAAGTAATTTACCTTGCAGCATATTGAAGTAATCGCCACACTGTAAGAAAACAAGTGGAAACCAACTCGCCCAGAGCACAACTACAAATGTTCCAATAACGAGAACTCTGTTCTCGTATGTCTCGTTTTTTAATATGCTTTTATACGTTTGAGAAGAAAATTATTTTGTACAGTGACGGTTATAGAATGGCCCGCAAAAAGCGAGTTTGCAGAATCCAGTGCCCAAACAAAACATCCCAACATTGGTGATTAAGTCTCTGTGAAGATTGTGTAGTGTTTTTTAAGAGTTGGGACACTATGGTCGGATTGTGGTCATGGAATCCTTTCATCGTCTTTATTAGGTGAGTTTGTGGGTGTGGTTATTTATTCACTGTTTACACACAGAATGATGAACAACTCACGTGAAAACCCACTGTGTATTGTCACTGTCTAAACACTTATATGAAACACTTACTATATGCTAGGACTACGTTAAAAAGCCATAGCATTTCAGTATGTGGAATCAAACTATGGAATGGATTGAGTAAGGACCTCAAACAATGCACAACGATGAGCCAATTCAAGAAACAATACAAGCAGTTGATGTTTGCTAAATACAAGGATGAAGAGTCTTGAACCAGTCATGATGTGCTATATATATATATATATATCACTATATAGAAAGTACACATAATGTCATTGTATGGTCATGTCACCTCGTACTTTGAAAAAAAACTTTAAAAATTAAAAAAACAAACAAACTGTATTTTGGAAAGCAGGAAGTGAACAATTGTAACAGTTTGTTACATTACAGTAACAAATGAACAAATTGTAAAAGTACCAGATGGAGGGGTAGGATTTAATAAGCTTTGCTTCTTCCTACTCCTTTTGGACATGTGGAACTGTGAACTGATTATGGGATGCACTAAATTGTAATCTGATGCATGTTCAAATGAAATAAAACCATTACCATTACCATAAACAAAAAGTGTCAGAGCTTTGATAAAGAAGGTGAGAAACACTATTGAATTCCAGAAAGAACTTGAAGGTAGCGTCTCTTACAATAGCATTGTAGTTTAAAGGTTCCTAGTTAATGCAGGTTGCAGAGGGAAGGGTTAAGACAGACGGCCATTTTTGTGTCGTAATTGTACCTGTTTTTGCCTATTGCAAAGTGTCCATAGTGAGTGTGGAGGAGTGAAATGAGTGGTTCAAAACCAACCAAGTGTTTTAGTTTGGACCACATAACCATTTAGTTGGCGTCAAACGGGAGAGGAAAAATAAACGTGAGAGAGAAAGTGCTCCTCGGTACCGGTGCCTACTATTCCTTCCCTCTCCACAACCTCTCCAGTTAGTTTAAAGCCTCACAGGAAACCCATCAAAGTGTGCTGGTCCGCAGAGACAGCCGTGTTGAACATCCACCCTGAGATCACATGTGTACTGTATCACCTGATGCACAGGAGGATATTGACATGGTAATTGTGTCGACTCCAGTCAAGCGCAGGTTTGCCCATTGGGAGAACTGTGCTCATCCCCCACCTTCTTTGCCCCTCTTGTGGATTTTTTTGCGGGGAAGTGGTGAGCACAGCCCCCGACGCACGAGGAGATGTAGCAAGGGCAGCGCGTTCCATCTCCTCCAGAGACCCCTGATACTTATTTCAGTGTCTGTCAGGGGAGATGGCTGATCAGAAGAGGCAAAGACGGGAGAGAAGGCCTTGAAGATGGGAGGTGTTGCAGGAGTGAGCGATGAGTGCGAGGAGGAGGAGGAGGAGGAGGAGGGTGGTGGGGCCCTGGTGGCCTCGAGCAGTTGAAACAAACAGGTCCCCAATTGCTGCTCTGTTTTTGTCTCCCTAAAAGTTCACACGATAAATAGATGTGCCTGGAGCTGAAAGAAAGTTCACTCTGTGCCGTGCACACTTTCTTTTTCATCTGTGTTTACAATACAAAGGACAACAGGGACATTAATCATGGTCCCTGTTTATGGATTTTAAGATTTAGAGCAGAAAGGGGAGCTTACATCGAGTGTTACAGTGTACCACATCCCCATTTAGCTTTATAATCATTAGAAAAATGGTCAATAACTTACAGGCAATTGCAACGTCTTGTCTGTGTCCGTGCAAAGACGCTTGATGACGGGACTTTCAAGTTTCTTGAGCTTAAAAACCTTACGGTTACAACAAGGGGTTTTGTAGAGTCTATTGAATGTGCGAGAAATTTCAAGTCAACACGACTTAAGGGGGGGGTCATACTTTGAAGTGTCATAACAGTGGGACCGTGTGGTGTATTTGTTAGTAAAGTAATAGCAAAGACTACATAGTAGGGGTGCATATTTGGACTAATTTTTACCATTTTTGTGTGCAGTTTTTCAGAAATAGAAGAGTTATATTTCAGAAACTGATATGTTGTAATTCGTATTATCATCATACTGTCCAGAAACCGATATGTTGTAATTCGTATTATCATCATACTGTCCTGTCCTCTAGTGAGAAGCACAAAGCTGAGATGAAGGACAGGAAGGTGCTGCAGATCCTCCAAACCAAGGATGACAAGATACAGGATCTGGAGGAGGTACTGTGCAGTTTAGAATCTCAATCTGTGTGTTGACAAGAGCAGCAACATCACATTTTCCATGAGGAGAGTAAATAGTTTAGTTAAAAATTTAATAGTTATTAAAATAGTTATTAAAAAATAAATAGTTTTTTAAATTACTTTTTTCATGTTCATTTAAATGATTTATAATAAAGTAAAACTTTAACAGCTTTAACAATCTTCTAGCATATATATATATATACATATATATATATATATATTAGAGTGCATCAAATTTGAATGGGAAATTTACATTTCATAATATCAATTTGGCTGGCATTTCGTTTTTTTCTAATGAACATAAAAATGTCTTCTGCAAAGTTTTGAGGAAATCCATTGAGATTTAGGGGTGCCACCTCACATATAAACTTTTGTAAAATTTCGGAAAATGTGCAATTTCTAGTCTAATTGCCAAAAAGTTGTACAAAGAGTACAATGAACTTCTATATAGTAAATATATTTGTTTTCTCTTTGGACAGATTGGGTATTTCTCAGAATTCAACTTTCAAGATTCTCCATTCATTTGTCCTATTGACAAAATAAATGGCAGTAAATGGGACATGTTCACACGGCCTTACCCTGAATTTTATGTAGCAGTGATGGATATTTGACATACATATTTGACATTTGTTTTTTTTATTTTATTTGTATTTTATTGTAAACACAAGGGGCAATAGTAACACATTTAAATAACAATTAATGGCGACCATTGAGCATTGTTCACCGCTTTATTCCACAAAAACAGATGTATGGTGGCACCCCTGAATAATCATGTATTGGAAAAATATTTTGTATGTGTTGTTTCTACATATATTGGAACACTTTTAGTACCCAGCCATATCAAAATTCAATAATATATAGAATTGTAATTATATTATATATATTTATATATATATATATAATTTTTATGATATAATATATATATATCATATAATATATAATATAAAAAAAATATATGTATATAATTTTTTTTTACCATACCAGTAATGTTAACTCTTCAAATTCTTTCTTTTCTGGGCCTCAAGAACGCCCAATAAGTTGAGCATTCAAATTGTTCTCACCCACCTCATTATCAACGTTTGAATTTATTTTCCGGCTCCCCAAGTATGAATCCCTATTAAAGCCGCCCCCTCCCCACTGCTCTTAGCATGGCGATCTGGAAGTAACGAGGGCCGTCTAAATCCACTAGCTGAATGGATCAGACCCATTTACCCCATCGTGGCAATTAATTGCATCCCAGAGCTCCCCGTCTTATTTGAGACAAGTGTGTGCGCACCCGCCCGCAGGAGGTTGTGGATCATAAGGTAGTTGTGAAGACAGCGGCCGTAAGGTGTGCACCAAAAATCCACAATTAGGCTGTCATCAAAAGGGGGTGTCGCTTTCATCAGGTCATTAAACATGATCAAAATGTCAAGATGTTGAACAAATGTGTGCTATGTATTGTATACAGTATGCATCAGACATAAGATGCAACGTCAAGCCAAGTTAAATCCTGATCTTATCCAGGTTGGCCATTTAGCAGCAACCCTCGAGCTGGCCTTCAATTTCTGCCTCAACAACTATTTTTCCCACAGAAAATAATGTATTAATGGAATTGATCTGTTCCAGCATCAAACTGTTGCATTATAAATTGGCCCAGTCCCATTTGAACAGTCTTGATATGCAAATGAGAGTAAAAGACTACAGTGGCAAATAATAGCAGCATTGTATTATCAATAACTAGATAAACAGTGCACTGTGCTTACTGTGCTACTGTTGTGCTTAAATCTGCCCCATTTAATAGGCCTGTCGACCCCAGTGAGGATAAGCGGCATAGAAAATGGATGCATGGATGGATGTGAATGTAGCTTGTCATTACAACTCCGAGCAGTAGGTGGCGTTACGAATCTTCTAAACACACCCATATGCACGTGGGCTGCCAGAGAATAAGACGAGGTCGCTGGAGGGATCGGTGTTAACTTAGCCAGTATTCTCTCTCACAGCATCCAATACTGCAACCGTCCACCACATGTAGATTTCAGTCCTGTGGGAAACTTCTGATGTCTAATAATGACTGAATTTTCCCTCAAAATGTTGTTTTTTTTTGCCCCCGACATTTGAGGTATTCTAATTTTGATGCACCGCAGTATTTGTAACATTGAAAATCCTAAAAGTATTCAAATATATAAAACAAATACAAATATATCTCTGAAAATGACCTCTTTTTAGCTAAGAAGTGCCTTGATTGTTTTTTTTTTTATTGATTTACCTGCTGACAAATGTTTTAGCCTTAGCAAAGGCCGCTTTTCCTTCCCCTCCAAGGTATAAATGCTTCATTTGACTTGTGTCTTTTATGGTCTTGGACAGCAAGTGTCATGGAAGCAGCAAGAGATAAACAAGCTGCTCCAGAGACGGATGGCCACCGACGACGAGGGTTCTTTAATGAAGAACGAGCTAGAAGCTGTGCGTCAACAGCTGCTCCGCACGAGCTCGGAACTTCAGGTTGGTGTAACAAATCGTCTCTTGTGACTCTCCGCCATGGCACTGAATGCGACAAGTCTCTTGCAGCTTTATGCGTTTTTTTTTTTTTTTTTAAAGAGGGTAGTGAATTGTCTTTCTCTGGATTTTGTCTCGCCCTCAGAGAATACCTAACAGCTGGAAAGAGAGCGAGAGAAAGAAAAGCAGGTTGTTAACTTGCAGATAAATACTTAATGACTTACTAGTGGAGTAGTGACAGCATGTTATGGTGCGGCCTCCCCCATAATTATGGTCGGATGGGGGTCCCGGCTATGATTAATTGAAAAAGGAGCGGTCCTCCGACGGTCTCATGGCGAGAAGTGTTGGGGGACGGCATCAAAAGGTGGAGTCTTTGCAGCGAGCAGCATGCTCATCAGAAGCATTGTCATTAGAGCCGACACTCCTGCACCTCTGCCTGCGTGAGACCGGCTCTGGCAGCGTGACTCCGCCCACTCAGCAACCACAAGTCTGGACCTTCAGCACAGGTGACCTTGTCTCACGCAGGCATCCACCATAATAAGATTGGAAACAAAAATATCAAAGCCCTGCCGAATTTTTTCTCAACCCCATGTGTTACTTCTCATTTATGGATCCCGTCGACTTCATCAGGCGCCTCCCAAAAAAACTGGGAACATTTTGAGCAATGTGAAAGGGGGTTATAGACACTGAAAAAGACACATTTTACTAATTCATTCAATTTCACAATAGTTCCTTGATCCGCTGTGAGGAAAATTCACAAGGGATGGTTTAATCCTGTTTGGAATGTTCTGAACTCTTGTTTTCATTCAAATGTGCTTTTTGAGAGTATTTGAGACTCAAACAACAGCGCCCCTGTTGGTTGTATCCAAGCATTGCACTCCATTTTGCCTGAATTGCCATAAAAAGTCAATTAGTTAATTTTTTGTTCATCACATAAAGACAAAGGAAGACAAAAGCACCTCAACTTTGTATGTTTTTCCCCTCACTATTGTTTTTTTGGCCCGCATGACCCCCTCTCTCTGTCTTCTCCTGACACACACACACCTCCCCTCATCTAGGAATTGAAGACGCAGTGTAGGAGGAAAGAGGAGGCGGCGCAGCAAGTGGTCCGGGCTCTCGAGGAGGAGAAAGAGGGATTAACGTCCCGCTGTGTCGCCCTGCAAGCTGACCTGGAGGAGAGAGAGAGGCAGGCCAGTGACCATCGTGACCAGAGGGAGGCTGCCCAGGCCAGAGTCAAGGTTTGAAGAACGCAAGCAAGCACACACACACACACACACAGTACACCGTCCTTGTCCTCCATTGGGCCTCCCTTTCTTTTGCACACCTTGACATCTGTGACCCCCTCACTCCTTTTCCTTTCACACCTAAATAAAACACATCGCTGCAGCAAAACAAATTATAAAGACCGTATGTCTGACATATCCTCCAACACTGAGGAACTGTGCTCCGGTGTAAAGTTATTTGGTGTTGGCTCCATTCATTCTTAAATGCTTTTGTGTGTCAGCGACCCATTAGTTCAATTATGGCTATCTATTATTGCTAGTATTCTTCCAAGGATGATCCCATTAGATTTTTGTGAATACTTAAACAATGATAAAAACGAATGAATTCAATGAATAAATTCTTGTCAACTTTTTTCTTGCAATATTTCATGGTAAATTGGGTTTCTTAATTGTATAAAAATTGTGCCCTTTTTCCCTCACATGAATCAAGATTTTTTTTCACATGAAAGAACAACTTTATTCTTGTAAAATAGCACATTATTTTGATGATCATCTCACAATTCTGTTTAATTTATGCCAAATTACAATTAAAGTAATTACTAAACTAATTAAACTATGCACAACTGTATATTGTACTATGTGTACTATTGTTCCATTGTAAATTGTGTGCATGTTCAAATAAAATGAAACCATCACCAAATCACATTTAACATGCTTTTTCTTTGGATAATGTAGTGCTTATTCACCATTTGTAATTACTCTATTTTCTGCATTAACTGTGCATCAGGATTTAGAGGAAGAATCGGGCCGAGTCCTGCAGGAGGTATCCAGGTTGCAGAACCATAGTAGTACTTTGGCAGCTCGTGTCTCCATCAAAGAACAGGAGGTGGCAACAAAAGAGGATCAGCTCCATAAACTTGGGTGAGTATTTACGCTCTTGTAAGAAATACTAGTAAATACTAGTTAACAATTTGGTGTAAAGGTGTTGTTTAAACGAAGTTGCGTGTACGTGGATCACCGTAAGTACACTGCTTTCAATGCTCGGGCTTGAGGAAGACACCAATATTTCCAACCCTGACTCACCTAAAGCCACTTGGTAAGCCCTGCATAGTAGATGCACTTTAAAGGAAGGAGAAAAGGGAAACTGCAGGCTTTAGATAAGCTTTAGTCGATATGATTTAAAAAAAGTCTGGGAACGGTACGCACCTTAGAGGTAATAGCAAGTTTTTTTCTTTTTTTCTTTTTTTTAAACTACCTCACTCCTTTAATGGCCGCGCCGCTCTGATGTGTCAGTCACATTCTGGCTTGTGAAGGGATCGCCAGGTTTAAGCTCAGTGATTAAAGATGGCTCCACGCGTTAGAGGAGCACTTTAAGATTGTAATTCCACGGGAACTCTGGGAATTGAGCTGTATTATCGTCACTGTATTGTACAGTAATTAATTTGCGTGCGAATCGGTTGTCTCGTGTGCAGCTGCGAGTTGGCAGAAGTGCAGACGTTGTATAAACGGAGCACAGAGCACACGGCGGCGCAAAGCCATCTGATCAAGCAACTGGAGGGACTCAACATGGACACGCAGAGAGTGCTGAGGAACCAGGAAGAGGCGCATACTGCTGACAACACCTCCTGTCAGAAGGTACATAATGTACACATACACATGCACCCACCTTCCTAACAAATGTATATATGTACAGTGTTTGCCCACTTCCTTATTTCTCATTTTTGTCACACTTAAATATTGTCCGGCCATCTGTTTGTGACCTTAAGTTGAAACCAACTTGGGTTCTGCAGCAGGACAATAATCCAAAACACACCAGCAAGTCCACATCTGAATGGCTGTAGAAAAAACAAATGAAGACTCAGGAGTGGCCTAGTCCAAGTACTGACCTGAATCCCATTGAGATGCTGTGGCATTACCTTAAAAAGGGTCTTCATTAGGGGTGTGTATTGGCAAGAATCTGGTGATACGATACATATCACGATACAATATTTCACAATACTGTTAACAAGGCGATATTTTTTTTGTTTTCTTGTGGTTAAAGATTATTTCCTGGAAAAACTTAATTACACCAGCAATATGCACTTACTGAACACATTTTTATTCGATTACAACAGTATGTTATGCTGTATCATAAACTTTTCTCTGTAAAAACTGTAAAAATGTAGCATTTGGATAAATAAAGCTTTAACATCCAGCTTAAAATTTACAAAAAAAACCCATAAAAAAACAAATTAATTAAATTATGTCTCAAGATCCTGCTCAAATATTCACATTCTATTAGTTGTGAAATATAGAAGTATACAGTCCCTGACATATCCACCATCAGAACAGTATTTTTGTGGAACAAAGTAACTAACATCAGTAAAAAGTCCGTGTAGTATGCTTGAAATAACCATTATTTAACAAAATAGTGATATCAATTTGAAAAACAAAATACCTGCAATATCACAGTACTACTTTTGTAGTATACAAAAGTACCTTTGCATTGCTTGCTAGCGGCAGGTCCTCATGGTGTCTCGCTAAGTGGACTCGCAGATTTGTCGTGTTTCCCGAATACTTTATTCGGGCACGGCACATTTTCCAAACGGAATGGGTTTTGTCAATTTCTGCACACCCTACTTTGTGTAGAAATCCAAAATGTGTCCACACTTCAGCCTTGTACGCCGCAGGAGCCGCTGTTATGTGCTGGTATTCTGCCATGTTGAACTGTGTTTATGTGTGAGGATGTTTCACTCGTCAATCTCGTTCATTGACTACGTAAGTGCGGCCACCTAATGATCGGAGGTTTAAATTAAAATCAGAAATGAACCTTTGCCGTGTCTGCACTTGAATAAATACCATATACATTCTATGATAAATGCCTAAAAATATCCATATCATACTTTTTAATATCGATAGAGTATCGTGGAACGAAGTATCGAGATATATCGCCGAAATGATATTTTCTTATACCCCTAGTCTTCATACTGGGAAAGCCTCCAATGTGGCGGAATGACAACAATTCTGCAAAGTTATCAACAAGAGTGACCTAATCGGTTATTAGGTTTGGGGGCAAATTAATCTGTTCCAGGGTCAAACTGTTTCCATCATCAAACCTTGTATTTACTGTACAGGCAATATTTCAAGTATAACATTGAAAACTGGCATATGAGTGTAAAAATCTCTCCTGTGATGCAAAATGTAAAAAACACACTGCCTTAACTTTGCGATGGCGGGTATAGCTGCTAGCTAGCTAACCAGCCAACCTTTTGAGGCACCCTGCCCACCCCCCAAAAAAAAAGGTTTCTGAAATGTCCATTTCCTTTGTACTCTTTCCCTTCAACTCATTTTATGTATGTTTTTGACAGCTATACAGCGAGTTGAGTCAGTGCTACCAGAACCTAATGTCAAGTGAGGCCAAGCTCCGCCAGAGCCACCAGGAGCTGAGCAGCCAGCTGTCTCAGAAAGAACAGCAGATACTGCAACTCCAGGCCCAGCTACAACAGCATGAACATCAGGATGAGGAGCAACTTCCACCACAGCCACAGGCCCTGCAGACACCAATATACACCTCGACCGTCAGGCAAACCAACTTGAAAGTGAGCATCAATTTCATTTTTCATTGTATCACGTTGCCAAGTGACTGCAGGTCCTCCGGCTGCATGCTGGTCGCATAGAGGAGACTCATTACACTAGAAGAAATCTTACCAACGTCTTTTGCAGGAGCTGATTAAATTTTTGCAACCTCGGCAAACTCTTTCTTGTTCAGTTTTGACTTCTCAGTAATAACCGACGGCGGCGGCGGTGCCGGCGCCCCCGGACTGTCACAGATATCAGCTCCAAATGTTAAGTGAGATGCAATCGCCCTGCACCGCTTAACCCCCGTTAATTTAACCAGAGCTGATGTATAAATGGATCATTTAGCCGGTAATTAATTACAGTACTGACTGTGGTGGTTCCCCTAGTAATTAATATAGCATTTAGAGGAGAGGCTTTTTAGCATGAATACTTGTGCACATGGGATACTTTTATGTTTTAATACATTTGCAATATTTAACATCATATGTTTTCACTTCTTCCTATTAATATGAAGCTGTGTGTACTTAACCCGTCTATCTGCTTTTCCAAGTATTTTGTTTCCTAAACTTACATTCCCACTGACACAAAAGTAAACAAATAAACAGATCTGCCGTCCCAAGGTGTAACACTCAGTCAGGAGGGCTTTCTGTTACCCCGCTCTGCAATTTGACTGACTGGTTGCGTACGCACGCGTGAAAAGCACCGAATTAAAGGTGTGCGTATTTGAGCGCGTAATTGCAAATTCCGTAACAACTTCCTCCCGAACACCTGTTAAATTCTAATGCAGCCGCTTGTGCTGGGGGAGATTTAGATTTTAAATTTAAATGTTTGGCTGGAAGTTGCCAGTCGGAGGTGATCAAAGTGCTGATCTCCACGGGAGCACAGCGCTCATTTGAATACAGACTGCTTTGAATGCCCAACTCTGCCCGCAGTGTTTCTTTTGTAATAATTATCAGCGAGCATGTGGGTAAAGTACAGGGAATACAAGAAGAGGGTGGGTGAGAGGGAAAAACATCCATTGTGAGTTAGACATCCATGCTCTCTTATGTTTTAGGTAGGTAGGTCTTAATTGTCTTTCAGTTCAGAGCATCTCTCTTTCTGCACTCTGCTGTTTGAGAGACCGAGAGGAGGACCCATGGTGTAATTTGTAGACGGTCCCTGGCCTGTACATGCTCTCGATACCAGTTATCATCATATTGTTGTATACAAGGGGTGTAGCGGTATGCCTGAATCGCGATTCTGCATGTACCTTGATTGTAAGGTGATGCTTCAGTTTATTTTGGGTACAGTAAAGAGCTTTGCTTTTTTTTTTTTTTTTTTTTAGAAAAGTGCAACAGTTTTATTAACAGTGTGACGTCCGACCTCAATGAGTGAATTTCGGCAAAGTAGGAACCCGTTTACAAACTTCTACATACAGTTTACATACATTACTAGAGAGAGGCCTGTCACGATAATGGATATATTGATTTATCAATCATTTTCTACCGCTTATCCTCACAAGTGTCGCAGGGGTGCTGAAGCCTAGCTGTCTTCGGGCAAGAGGCGGGGTACACCCTGGACTGGTTGCCAGCCAATCACAGGGCACATATAGACAAACAACCATTCACACTCACATTCATACCTATGGACAATTTGGAGTCGCCAATTAACCTAGCATGTTTTTGGAATGTGGGAGGAAACCGGAGTACCCGGAGAAAACCCACGCATGCACGGGGAGGTGGGTAATTATGAGCCCTTGATAAATTGACATAAGTGTATGTGACTCCGCTCCATCTTTCTATTAGATGGA
Organism: Doryrhamphus excisus; assembly: GCF_037039965.1. Classification (NCBI taxonomy): domain Eukaryota; kingdom Metazoa; phylum Chordata; class Actinopteri; order Syngnathiformes; family Syngnathidae; genus Doryrhamphus; species Doryrhamphus excisus. The sequence goes on from NC_136365.1 coordinate 17,586,731, forward strand.
TAGATAGATAGATAGATAGACTTCCTTTATTGTCATTGCACAATAACACAGCAGTGAAATTGCCAACGAAAAGCGTTGCCTGGCTCCCGTATAATAATAAATAATAATAATGTGGAAAATAAATAGATTACATCAAATATGAACAACAATGTACCGCGTAAACAGTAAATTGCACAAATAATTTAAATAATTTTGAATAAATAATAATAATTTAAAGTGATTAAGTCGTATATTATGCAGTTTGACTGTTAGGACAAAGGCACACTGGGACTGTGGCATTCATCTTCAAAACCATTGCTTTTGTGCCTTCATCATATTAGCGTCTACTTGCTAACTTGCTGCTAGTGCTAACTAACCCCAACTGCATGTACTGGGAAAAAGAGGCTGAATGCGTGATGGTAGGGTTCATGCTCTTCGTTTTGTAGCTGGGCTCTACTCAGCTCCATGTCATGAAAGAAAGCATCAAAAGTAAGGTTAGCTCAAATGAAACTGCAGTATGCAAGGCTAACTTCAAAGTTACCCACCAGCACTACAAAGACCTGTCTAACTTGAGGAAAAAATAATAAAAAAAAACAACCAAACAAACACGTATGCAATCTGTAGACACTTAGTGCCGTCTGGCTCTTTAAATTTGACATTCGCCAACTTTGCACCTTCTTTAAAATCTGGTGACAAAAAAAGGCGTAAAAAGAAGGAGAGGAAAAAAGCAGCCACACCTGCTGCCGTTGACACTTAACTCATCAAATCAGAGTCAGAGAGAGGCCTGTATCTTACTGGGGTGTCATCACCTTTTTTTTTTTAACCCCCACCTCCTCAGCGAGGTTGTGATGATTGCATTATAAGAAACCTGGCATCTGTGCGTGACCTTATTAACTGGCGACGTCATCAACTTGAAGCAAAACAGCAGAAGAAGTGGATGATAAATTATTAGTGAAGAAGTTTTTGGTCATTTTTTCAATTAAATTGGCCTGTCAAAGTGGAGAGGACGGGGCGTGGGGGGATGTTAGCCAAATTATCTGGAGCCTCAATGTGCTGCAGAGGCCATATTGGCGCATCTGTTTCAATTATTTATCAATTCCACACAGTCAAGACTGACATGTTTGTTGCTTAAAACAGCACACATGATAATACTCTCATCATGCAATAGAGGTTGATGTAGTACAATTACACTCTTCATGTGGATCCATGCATGTGTGCATGTCAGTATTATTAGTATATTGCACTGATTATATCATGAAAGTAATACACTGTTACTGAAAAATCAGATGTAGGCTGTTTGCTATCCAGTATAATTCAGAAAAAGTCCAACTCCTTTTGATGTGCCATTATGTAGCCAAGAAAAAGTGTGACGATAACCATAGTAAAGGGCTATAAATCAATTGATACAATGAACAAAATCTAAGGTATATACATAAAATTCACCAAATAACACTATTATTATGCATAAGACAATATACATTATGAATTTCTGGCACCAGTCTGCTAGGCGTCTTCAAATTGTGAGTAGTTTTAGTTTATTTTCGTTTTGCATTACAGTGTATTAATTATTTAGCTAAGCTAAACAGTGAGCGTGAAGGAGAAAAGCGCATGCAGGTGCAGCGAGAGCAAGACAGCAAGTAAGTAAGTGTGAGTCTAAGGAGGAATAAATGGGAGGGGGGGGGGGGGGGGGAGACCGTCTTGGTAATTACCGAACACGATTAGGTTCTTGGGGGAACTTGTCTGGCACTCGCGGGCCTCGCTGGCGAGTGTGCAGCGGGCCCGACCATATGGAGAGAGGGCTTGCGATGGCATCCCCCCCCCCCCCCCCCGCCATCCCCCTAAAGCTCGTGACCCGTCTGCTGCCGAGCCCTGCAGCTGAATGCGGAATGAGACTTGCCAGGTCTAATGTTCTACACGTGCGCCATTTACGCCACAGAACAAATCTGATCACTGTTAATTACCGTGTGCCTGTAATCAGGACACACACACACACACACATCTTCACAGAAGAGGTGATTAGCCTTGTTGTGGAAGCAAGTCGCTGCAAGGTTTTTTTTTGCAGAACGTCTGTTAAAACAGATCACTCCTGTCATGAGTGCGATCTTTCACAACGGTTTCTTAAAAACAGCAAAGCACTTTTGTCATAAAGAGGATCTTTGATTGGTGTTTTTGCAATATGCCCATTAAAACAGCAGAGTACCCTCGTTAGTTGGAGGATCTTTGATTACTGTTTTGCAGTAGGTCTTTAAAAACAGCAAAGCACTTGTCATTTGGAGGATCTTTTACCGGCATTTTTTGCAATATGTCCGTTAAAACATCCGAGTTCTCCAGTCATATGTGGGATCTTTGATTGGCATTTTTTTACATTACACCTGCTTAAAACAAGCGGCACGCTCCAGTAATGTGGAGGATCTTTGACTACCATTTTGCAGTAGGTCCTTAAAAACAACAGAGCACTTTTATCATTTTGGCACTTTGTCACTTTTGTTTTTGCAGCATTAAAAGTTTAAAAATGTAAACAACAACATAACATTTTATGTAAAAGGGTATCCATTTTTGGCCAACATAGGAAAAAACACTATACAGCTATACCACTTTGTTCGACGGTCCTTGAACTAACCTTCTCCCATGCTCCATAGATAGACTGCTTTATCACATACTACAGTATTAATTGTCCCTGTACCCTAGAAACCGCCCATGAATGATACGGGAAAGGCCGAAATGATACTGTGTCAAAGCCCAGGGCAGTGATACTGATAAAATATAGAGTTTAACCATGTCCAGTATCAGCCCCCGTAGCTGTCCGCTCAGAGTGCACTGCTCTGGTATCGTGCTTGTGAAACAACCAATCAGAGAACAGCGCACGAGCGTGAACACACAGCGTTTGTTTTGCTGCAGTCTGTGCTCTGTCAACATGTCAGCGGTTAAATAGTAAATATTAGTATAATAGTAAATATTAAATAGTACGTGATAATAAGCTCATGATTAAATAGTATGTGATAATAAGATCATCACATGGTTTGTCTGATATCAAGCCCAGTATCACCCCAGTTTTCTTTCACCTCATATTTGCACCCCATAAATGCAGATACTGTGTGGGGATGACTGAGTGCTAATGTACATATTTCGAGTTAATTCATGTAACACACTGTCTGTTACCACACACATCAAACAAAGACGCTATAATCTTCTCTCTGACAAACAAACTCCAGGCTCGTCCTGGTTGATGGTGGGTCTGTGTTAACTTAATTTGATGTTGTTCCTACCTTAGTTTTACCCCTCCCCTGGTCCGCTGGAGCTTTTTGGGAACACAAAGTGATCCATGGGTCCAAAACGTTTGTGAGGTGGCACTCATATAGAGGATCTTTGACTGACATTTCCGCATTATTTTGTCTATTAAAACAACAGAGGACTCCTGACTCCATTTTGCATTAGGTCCTTAAAAACAGCACATGCTGTTTAGAATCTTTGCCTGGTATTTTTGCAGTATATATATAACAAAATGCTCCTTTCATATGGAGGATCTTTCCCTGAAGTTTTGCAGCAGAGCAAAGCTTTGACTAGTGTCTTGCTGTCAGTCTTTAAAGACAGCAGTTTTAAAGGGCTTTTGGATCGTTTTTGCAGGAAGTCCTTAAAAATTTAGTTTTGACGTCATTTGATGACTGTTAATTTAATTACAAAGTGGCTATAATCAGGCCATGCATGCTTACATACATACAGTACATACAGTATAAACGCCATCACTTTCACACATACACATTGAGGAGGCGACTGACTCTGCTTTAGAAGCAAGGTGCCTGCAAGGTGCACGCCCCCCCACCAGGCTAAGGTGCACTTGGCATGCAAGAGGGATTCTTCAAAGAATAAGTGCGTGCATATATGTATGAGTGTGTGATAACTGGTGTGGAGAGGGACTTAGAAGAAGGACAGTGAGTGGAAGGTAAGCTGTGTATATGTTTGTGTGTGTGTGTGTGTGTGTGTAGCCCTGAGTCCTCCCACGCAGTCTGTTTGACCCCCAGCGCATATGTGCTTAAACAAGCGCCATGTATCCGAGGCGGCACATGGCTGTGCTTCGTTAATGAGGTGGGCTGTGCGAACGCTGAGGTTCTCATCTAATGAGAGCTGGCAAAAAAAAAAAAAAAAAAAAGAAGGCGCACCAGCGGAGGCCGTGTCATTAAGGACGTGGACGTGGCTCGGCTCCAGAGGCGCACCGCTGCTTGCGTTGTTGACAACGCTATTTATTTACTCAGCCCACACACAAGTAGCATATTCATTGGGCCTTCCTTAAGCTGCACAATGATGCAGATGAGGAGTAAGAACGTGGAGGATAAATGTCAGAGTGTATTAAATTTTTAAACATGCTCCAGGAGACATTCTGACAGGAAGGCTAAAAGAGTGCTAACACCGGAGCAGATGGTAAACTGCTGAAGGGAGCTGCTGGAGTCCAAACAAGCACAAAAAAAAAAAAACAAGATTGTGCTTTTGATTAAAAACAGAAATGTCACAGATGTTACAAAGTGCGTCTCGGTATTAAAGACGCATCTTTATTTGATGCTAGCTATTAATGATGATCAAAGGAAATCCTAAGTCAAGCTGTGATTTTGTTGCACTTTAATTGTGCATCCGAAGCGTGATTTGTATCATGTACACAGTGGAACCCGAAAAGTCAAACACAACCGGTTCCCATGGGATATAATGGAAATATAAATTAACTGTTTAAAAAGAAGCAATAATGATGACAAAAACAATAAAAACTTTAAATGACAGGTGAAAAGTGGATGGATTAGTGAAATAAGCTAACCATTGTAATAAATACAGGACACCCTATAAAGCAGAGCTATTTACCTTGTGTGTTCAGTTCAAAACTTGCCAGCAACTGACAAAAAACAGCAGAGAACTCCTGGCTTATAGAGGATCTTTGATTAGCCTGAACACATTTTAATGGCTTTATTTATGAGCATATTAATCATTTGGTGAGGTAAACATGTTTAGGGGGCGGCACGGTGGTCGAGTGGTTAGCACCAGGGTTCAATTCCACCCTCGGCCATCTCTGTGTGGCGTTTGCATGTTCTCCCCGTGCATGCGTGGGATTTCTCCGGGTACTCCGGTTTCCTCCCACATTCCAAAAACATGCTAGGTTAATTGGCGACTCCAAATTGTCCATAGGTATGAATGTGAGTGTGAATGGTTGTTTGTCTATATGTGCCCTGTGATTGACTGGCAACCAGTCCAGGGTGTACCCCGCCTCTCGCCCAAAGACAGCTGGGATAGGCTCCAGCACCCCCGCGACCCTCGTGAGGAAAAAGTGGTAGAAAATGAATGAATACTAACATAGAACTTTTCATGACTGAATAAACGCTTTCCTTGCCTGGTGGTGCTTGACGGGAGAGCATCCAGTAGGTTGAATGACTGCCCACAGGATGAGCACATTATCGCTCATGGATGCCGGTGAAGGTTCCAGAAAGCCTGAGGTCTGCTATGAGATGGTAATGTTGCTCTTAAATCACACCACCAGCCCTGGCTCACAGCCGGGCACATAGCTATGATGGTAAATGTGATGCCGTGGTGTTGAAAGTTTTTTTGTGATAATAAACAAAGTGTGATGGTACATGTATTCAGCTCAACGCCACCTATTTTGCAGGGTTAATAATTTGTCGGAAAAATAGAAGCACAGGTACAAGGGAGGAGTGGATGTTTTGACACTTTTTAATCTTGATAGGTCATTTTGTCATACACATAGGGGTCCGACACTGATATTTATTTGGACTATTAACAATACCAGGGCAACAAATTGTTCAATACATTATTCATTCATTTTCTACTGCTTTTCCTCACGAGGGTCGCGGGGGGTGCTGGAGCCTATCCCAGCTGTCTTCAGGCGAGAGGCGGGCTACACCCTGGACTGGTGGCCAGCCAATCACAGGGCACATATAGACAAACAACCATTCACACTCACATTCATACCTATGGACAATTTGGAGTCGTCAATTAACCTAGCATGTTTTTGGAATGTGGGAGGAAACCGGAGTACCCGGAGAAAACCCATGCATGTACGGAGAGAACATGCAACCTCCACACAGAGATGGCCGAGGGTGGAATTGAACCCTGGTCTTCTAGCTGTGAGGTCTGCACGCTAACCACTCGAGCGCCATGCAGTCCAATACATTATTTTTTTTTGTGTAAATTAACAAATTAAGAGAATGACAAAAAAAATTAAATTGACTTGTGTTAGAATGGAACCTGTGCATTCTGCCTTTTAAAGGCAGCAGTTGTACCATTACACTACCAGGTGCCGACATGTGAGGGGGGCTGCATACAAGCTCTTGTTATTGCTGTTGTAAATTTTTTTTTTTTTTTTTCCAAGCCGCATACTAATGTAAATGAACTTACATAAGCTCTTGTCCACTTGGCTTTCCCTACATCAGGCAGCAGCACCCAAGGATGGCGTCGCCACATATGGGAGGATTAATTGTGAGGTGCCAGAGGACAAGGCCCTGCTGCACATCTCGACTGTCAGAAGGCAGCAGGTGGGTCGGCGTCCACACAAATTGCACTTTTAGCCACTTAAGACGACACATGTGCGAGACGCTTACATGCCCTCACTTCTGTAAAATTAGCACTCGCGCTTCAGATCAAAGCCGCAGAAGAAGCAAAAGAGAGGCAATGGTGTGTTGACAGTCATGTGATTCATTAGTAGACCCTTCTTTGCCAACTTTTTGTCCCGACAACCCCCCCCCCCACACACACACTCTCCTTCTGTGAGCGGGCCCGGCGTGTGCTGCTGCTTTCACGCATGCCTTGGGCCCAGGCAGCGGCTGATTTAGCGCTCCAGCAGTACGTTATGAACACTGAGCTTTTGATCTTGTTGCTGTTCCGACTCTTAAATTTGGCAGGAGATGTTTCTAGATGGCCTCTCTCGCGCAGACACTCGGTTTGATTTATACCACTGTCCTCATTAAAGCTTCAGCAGGAAGGGGAGCGGGTCCCCTCTCTGTTCTGGTTGTTTATACATGTAATGCAATTCATTTCAAACAAATACTTAAATAGTATTGATGTCGCTCAACGTGCTTTCCTGGTTACGGACTACTGGTTATTTGCCTGAGGAAACATTATAGATCACATTTAAAATAAGTGCAATCAAATGTTGACAATGTATTTTTTATCATATCATACAAGTCATATTTGCAGATTTGATCCATGCATTTACAGCGTTAGTTGAATTTATGAAGCTTGCATAGAAAAATGAGGATACTCTAGTTTAAATTACTTTTGTGGCACCCCTATGGGTTGTGTTCTTTTTGGTAAACATGGCCACATTTTCCCAAGTGATCCTGCTCACATTTTAGACATCAGTCTCCTTAAAGTGTGTACCAAATTTCATGGTGATTCGGTGAAACACCCTAAAGCAGGGGTGTCTAAACTTTTTCCACAGGGGGCCATAAAATGAAAAATTAAGGAATGTAGTGCCCACTTTGATATTTTGGATATCCTAAGAGGTTATATATTTCAGGGGGGAAAATGCATGTTATAGGTGCAAGGTGTATAGTATGAATTTCCGTTGTTGCTCTTTTTTTCCCCTATTTTTGCTGGGTTTTTTTCCTGGCTTTGCCAATTCAAATGTGTTTTTTTGTAGTAACATTTTGATATACAGTAAAGTCTCGTTATATCGGTTATAACGAATTACTACTTATTACGATACAATTTTCATTTCCCGGCAAATTTCTAGTCTTTTATGATATAATTAGTTCCGTTAGTACGATACCCGGTTATTATGATAATCCGGTTACTACGATGCCCTTTTCATCTCCGCCAGCCAATTTGGTCTGCTTATATCGATACAAAAGCAGCTTAAATCAATCTTTGCTTAAGGATTTCAATACCAAAAAAGAACACGGCGAACGGCTGCTTCCAGTCAACTTTATTTTTCACACTTCCACCACCAGAGTGCAGCACACACACCGATTCCCGCACTTCCTGGTTCACAGGTCATGCTCAACCCGCCCCACATAGCTGGCCAAACACATGCCTGCAACAGAAGAACCAACTGACATAGCATACACACCTATTCCAACGAAGACACAAGCGTACAAATACATGTATTTAATTGTGTTGTATTCAGATATCTTTTTATCGCTTGCAATAATCACTGTTTTTCATATGTACATGCTGGCGTTCGTGGTTTCTCTCGTGTGTATAGATTCTATACAGGCATGTGTTTGGCCAGCTATGTGGGGCGGGTTGAGCATGACCTGTGAACCAGGAAGTGCGGGAATCGGTGTGTGTGCTGTGCTCTGGTGGTGGAAGTGTGAAAAATAAAGTTGACTGGAAGCAGCCGTTCGCCGTGTTCTTTTTTGGTATTGAAATCCTTAAGCAAAGATTGATTTAAGCTGCTCGACATTGTTCTATAGTATAGAACAATGTCGAGTGCATTATTGCCCACTTTTAATGCAGTTCGGCGCAGGATCGGATATATGGATTGTCCGGTTATATCGGTATTTTTTCCGACTCCCGAGAATATCGATATAACGAGACTTTACTGTAATAGCAGTTAGAAGTAACTTATTAATATGAAAGCGGTTAGCTTGTGCGGTCATTACACATGTTGCTTAAAACCTGTTTGTTGTTAAGACTCATCCTTTCTACTTACTATATGTGCAATGTTGGACATCTCAGTTGCATTTCCAGATTTTGCCAAGACATTAGCAGGTCAGTGGGTCGTTGGAAGCTGCAAAACAGAGGTAGACCATCGCTAAATGCCAACACCGTCTAAATGGAATAACTGACTATGGCGCATGTGCATGTGATTGTAATGGATGCTATATGCGAGAGACATACAAATGGACTGACAAATGATTCTGAAATGCTTAGTTGTGGTGGATAGCAGCACCCGCTGCTTGTTGACAAGCTCATCTCTAAAACTCTCCAGTAACAGAATTAAAAGAGTTTATAGAACGGTGTGAATACTCTCTAAATATTGCGACAAACTCGCCAGGTTGACTACGCTGATCCCTTCTGTTACGTCTTCTTATTCTCTGGCAGACCATGTGGTGTTGAGAAGCGGCGTTATGATGCATACCAGTTATGATATGGAGTTGTAACAACAAGCTACGTATGTTCACAGACCAGATAGACAAGGAATGTTTTCTTTTGTTATTGTTTCACCAGAAACTTCCACAAATGTATTGTGTATCACCAAATCATTGAAATGTTTGTTGGCTTTGGGAACTGTAGTCAACAGTAAGGATTAATGATCACTGAATTGCCTTTGGATGATGGCAGAATGTATCTCTGAATGTTCTGAGCTCCTGTTTCCACATAAGTGTTGTATTCGGCAGATTAATGCTTCCAAGGCATGGATTTCTATCATAGCCTCACATCAGTTATGGACTGTTGTTGTTCTTCAGGCTGCAAACTGAGGCCGAATAAGCAACATTTCTGCTGGTTGAAGTAGTATTATTAATCAACAATTGCGCAAAATTGACATTATTGTTAGTGATCAGTATTAATTAATTATGTCCATACCTGGTGCTTAGCCTTATAGACCTGACTTGGTTTGTGTACAGTGTTGGTAGATAGTAAATGATCCACCAAAAGTCCACAATAAGGGAGTCTTCTGCAAGTTGCTCCACCCAAATTCATCTTATTGGGGTTGATTTGAACCCTTTTGGCCATTCTGCTCCTCAAGCAGGTCGCGCCAATTGACGTGCCTCTCATCAGGAATATGCAGATCAATCTGCTAATTAGTTGCGTGCAGTCATTAAGGCACACATGGTTGGCACCCATGCAGGCGCACCAGGTCACCAGAGTCAGCTGTAGCCGTCGCGCACACACACGTACGCACACACACGTACGCACACACACACACACACACGTCTCCAGAGTTTGTTTGAAAACTTGTATGCGGTTTTGCAGCTTTTAACGGCCATTGGAGCTCAAATTAATGATCCGCCGTCTCATTTAAGACTCTTCCTCTTTGCACTTCACTCCCACTCCAGCTCAAGGACTGCTGTGCATTAAGGCGCCCTGCATTTTTTAGCCGCCATCTGGTCAGGCCTCCTGGCACCACAGGGCGCCTCCTATCCTCCCGTATTCGTATTCCGCCAGCATATTGTTCCCATTGCTTTTTATACAGCATGGCAACACCACTTATTTCTTTATTTATTTGATTTTTTTTTTGAGAGAGAAGAAGCTGGCCAGCCAACTACAACCCCTCCCCTCCCTGCTAATCGGTTGTCCTATCAAGTGTAACCTGGAGGCCCCTCGTAGAGCAATTAGAGCGACCTCCCTGCCCACCTCTTGTAATGAAGCCCAGCACATTCTGGAATCTATAGCCCCTTTAGTCTCCCCTAATGGGACATCATTATTGTCAAAGAAACAATGTAAATGGAAATGAACATACTCATTAGCCAGTCGCAGAGAGAAACCTTTTGCTCATACACACACACACAAACGCTGAACTTTCTCCCTTCAGCTTTATGCAGCCTGCTAGCCCAGCTTGCTTTTATTCCTCTGGTAACCTGTTTGTTTACACGAGCATCTGTGTGTACCAAAGTCGACAATGCGTGTTTTTTTTTTGTTTTTTTTTTCAAGGTGAAGAGGGAGCGGTCGCTTCATTCATTCATGCGCATGTTTGGCATTCACTCAGCATGTACAGATGTTAATTGTTGCACGGCTACGTGCCTCTGTGATAATGTTCACTGCTTCTGTTGGCTTACCTGTCCCAGGGTGCGCCCATGCAGCGATCCAGGTCTCTGTCCCCAGCCAGCACTGCCGAGATTGATCGTGGGAGAAGACGAGGAGCAGAACAAAGGATTGAAGACCTTGAGGAGTTGCTCCAACTGAAAGTAAGAAGCTAATGTATGAAAACACTACATTTCCCCTTTGCCGACTTAGTGTGCAGTGGAACCTCAACAACCTGAGCGCCCAAGAGGCAGCACAGATTGTGAACCATCCAAACTTTGCAGTGCCTCAAAAACCTCTCACAAGAACTCTGCATGCCGAGTGTTGTGACTTCAGCTCAGAGATGATCTCAAGCAACCACCCTCTCCCATGACCATTAAGTCAAACCAGTTATGTTATTTAGATAATGAGGAGGAACGTGTCAACTGTCTGCATTAAAATATTCCTTATTAATATACATTAATAAGGAAGATGCTGATAAAATTTGAATGTAGTTATTAGCTAGCTGAATTCCCTTGACCCAATTTGGGTTCCGACCCACCAGTTGAGTCAACTTGAGTCTGTTTTTGAAAACGTTATTTCCTTGTGATGCCAACACATAAGGCCACAAGTGATTCATAAATGTAATGACAACCATAGAACTGTAAATGAACCTGATAGCGAAGTAGCATAGCACCCAGAGTGGTACACAAATACTCACAAATGCCCAGCATAATATGGCTAAAGTTAGTAAAACGTCATCAATGATAATTGAACAGGTTACTAGGGGTGTCACAAGATCTCACAAGATTGAAACTTGACATGATTTCTTATCCAGCAGAAACTGTCTTGTGGGCACTAGGCTTGGGATAATAAAATTAATTGATTAATCGCATCAAAATGCCTGCTTGTTAAGCCCTTTGAGGCTATTTTGTGATTAAGGGCTATGAATGAATGAATGAAGGAATGAATGAATGATATGCCTTTATTCGTCCCTCAGTGGGGAAATTTGCATGAAGGGGGGGGGGGTGGAAGATGGGGGGGACAACACTAGGAGAGGGGAGGGGGAAAAACAACAACTCCAAACTATACAAATAAACTTGACTTGACAAAGTTTACTACTTTTCAACCCTATTGATTACATATGATTGTCACTCCACACAGCAGGATGTGCAATGCAGTAAAACGTACAGTAAAATGTCCCATGCTATCATTTTTGTATCGCAGAAGAAAGACTGTTATGACTGCTGCCAGTAAGTGACTTTGACATTTTAAGAGTCCAGCCAGTGGCCGGTGGCTCTTTCTCACACACACACACACACATACACACACACACACACACACATCAACACAGAGTGCTGTACTGCATGATTACTGCTATCGACTGATGCAAGGTGGGAAGGTCCGCAAGCTATGTAACTGTCCCCGTTTCCAGAAGGGTTCAATTGCCGAAGCTGCAGCAGTCACGTCTCCTGTGTGACCTTATCCAGCAAGAAGTTGTGTTGTTGTCAAAACCGCACACACTCATCTATCTGTGCGTAGGCAGTGAGCGGCGGGAGAGAAGCGACTCTGTGCAAAGTCTTTGCTCCCTTTAACATATCAGCTTCATTGGTCTGAACGTTCAACGTTTTTTTTTTTTAAGTTCAACTGTTCAACAGGCCGGATTCCAATTCTTTTTGAACACCTCTTATTGAGGTTTTGTCACAATGTATTCATTTTCTATCTTTAAATTATACTTCATTTCTTGAAAAGGATGGGTTGCAATGTAATTAGGAATACACAGAGGAGTGGGATTGATTTTATGCAAACAAAAATGACAACCTTTTCACTTTCTGATACTGATATCACCCTGATATACATACAAACCAGCCATACTTTTTATTATGGCATGTTAGAAAAGGCTTGATCAAGTGATTTTCCTCAGAGATCAATAATCCACAACATTAGCTGTGAGGGAAAAACTGATCCATTTACTTCTTAAGCATCTGGGGTATAGTTTTATCCACAGTGTAGTGGCAGCTGTAGGCATAATAAAGCCAGGTTCCAGGTGCTCAATTAAGCGTTGAAACCCAATTTTACTTACCACCGAGAGGGGCTGGTCATCTTTCTGTTATCGTGAGAGTTTCCCATTTAACACTGCTTGAAAAGCTTGGACTTGGATCGTGTTATACTTGGGTCTGGGTCTGTGCCACCGTGGGAATGTCAAGGGTTGTTTTGGGCTGTCGTAAGTGGGACACCGAGATGCAAACAGGATCAAAAAGGTGAACAAAAGCATCTACAACGTAAGGCAGGGGTCTCAAACTCAATTTACTTGGGGGCCACTGGAGCTAGTGTCTGGGCGAGACTGGGCCGCATCAGGTTTTCCCAAAAAAAAAAACGCATTTATTAAAAACATAAAAATGTATAAACTTTGCTTTGGTTTCGATTTTCTACAATAAAAGCTCCGATAAAACATTCCACTATTCTCAAATATCTTACCTTTTATTTTTCTACACAAAATAAGATGAAAAATAAATCAAGAATAAAGAAAATCAATCAATCAATCAATCAGTAATAAATAAACATAATAATAATAATAATAAAACGGCAGATAATAAAAACTTAAGAAACCACATATAGTTGGTGGGTAGACAATTTGTTTTTCAGATTAAAATGAACAAAGCATTATTAGAGCTCTGTAGACATGACAAAACACAACTATAGTCACATTTTATACTCTTTTTATTTACAACATATTGCGCAACTGCAGGGTCTTGAGACACATGCTAACTCGCAAACTAGAGAGCTAGTGACCTAAACGGTAGCCTTCAAGTTATTTCCTTTAAACTTAAATAGCCAAAAACTTACCACTTCCACACGGATAGGGAGGATAACTATTAACAGTTATTTAACCTTTAACATGAACATTAATCGAACGTAATAATTTTTTCTGGGTACATGATACCATACAGCATCCATATCAAACTTGCACGGGCCGCACTAACATTAAACTTTCATATCAAGGCGGGGGCCTCAACACTCCAGCACAAGACGTGTGATCCACGTGTAAAAAATGCTGACGGCCATTCCATGTACAATTAATGAAGGTTTTATGATGATGACGGTTTTACCCTGAAACAGATTATTCTTATTATTGCTTATGAATTATTTCCGTTGGGGAAAAATACTTTATTTAATCCAGACAGACATTACATTGTCTGGAATGTGTTGGGTTCAACCTGAGAGGTTCCACTCCAGGCTATGTTGATTACCAGCGTGTCAAATTCCATGCATTGTTTTTATATGAAAGGTGCACTTTTTCAGAACTGGTATACAATGTAAAATGTTCACTTCTATATACATATACGTATGTATATATATTTGGCATAATTTGCACTGCTTTAATTGACCTGTTTTTATACCTCAAAGTGTTCCTCCACCTCAACTCTCTTTATCCTTCCGGTCTTTCGGGTTGACTGGCGAGCAAGTGATTAAGCAGAGGTCATCTCCCTTTGAACACAATCCCAGGAACATATTAAGCATCATTTTCTTGTCAGATCTGAAGTGTCTGCGTTAATATCACTGGCAGGCACCTAGGCAGACGCTAATGCTCAGCGTGGACGCAGACGACACGCATGATTGTCTGAGTTAATGGTGCCATTTACGTGTCTGCCGCTTGAGGAGCGTTTAGCCACGGAATGCACGAGTGGTGGGGGGGGACATCTCAAGCAATGGTTGGAGTGCATGTAGACAGTTAGAGTAGAGGACTCGCAATGGGATGTTACTAAAATTTTTTGCAATATTTTATCTATTTATTTTCTATATGTCCTCTTCATGGTTGCTGCTAAGCTGGAGACTATCCCAGATGAGTTTTAGGGTGAGAGAAATGAATACATATATTATTATTATTGGATAAAGTTTGTTGTCTTAGAAATGCTAATATATGAGGATCTCTTCTCTCTGTCCTCAGTCTCCTCATAGATAAAAAAAAAGTAATCTCCTTAAAGAAGTAAATATAAAAGATTCTCATAATCTTGCTGCCCTCAGTCTCCATTTGGAAAATGTCTGTCTTCATAGAGAAGACCCTTGGTCTCTTGCTGCCCTTAGTCTCCTCTTGGATAAAGTTTGCTGTCGTAGAAATGCCAATATATGAGGATCTCTTCTCTCTGTCCTCAGTCTCCTCATAGATAAAAAGTTATCTCCTTAAAGAAGTAAATAGAAAAGATTCTCATGATCTTGCTGCCCTCAGTCTCCTCATATATAAAAAAGTAATCTCCTTAAAGAAGTAAATATAAAAGATTCTCATGATCTTGCTGCCCTCAGTCTCCTTTTGGAAAATGTCTGTCTTCATAGAGAAGACCCTCGTTCTCTTGCTGCCCTTAGTCTCCTCTCGGATAAAGTTTGTCTACTGAGAGAAGTAAATACTGTATAGGAGACAGTCAATCTTGTCTGATGAAAATCTGTCTGCTTAGACCAGTAATGATCAATTATTCTCCTTATCTTGCTGCCATTAGTCTCCTTTTGGATAAAGTTTCTCTTCTTAGAGAAGTAAATATAGGAGACCCCCGTTCTCCTGCTGTCTTTAATCTTCTCACAGAAGAACTGTTGTCTCCTTGGAGAAGTACATTTAGAAGACCCTCTTCTCTCTCTGCCCTCAGTCTCCTTTTGTGTAAATGAAGGCTTCTTAGAAAACTGAATATTGGAGACCTTAGTTCTCTTGTAGGCCTTAGTCTGGTCTTGAATAAAGTTTGTTATCCGAGAGAAGTAAATATAAGAGACTCTCATTCCTTTGCTGTCGTCAGTCTCCTCTTGGGTAAAATTTGCCTCAGTGAAGTAAATATGTTAAGTGTGTAACTTCACATACTCGTTGTCGATATTTGAAGTGGGTGTATACAATAGATACATAAACATAAGCGATAAAGATGTGACGTACAGCGATATCAATATTTTATACCACCCCTGATTTTTCTTTACATTTTTGCCTAGATCTTCTATGTACTTGCCCTGGTGACCTTGCCTTCAGCATCTTAACATTCTCTGACGCCTCTTCTATCAAGTTGGGTCTGCTCTCATCCGGCTTTCCATCAGAATGCCTTTCAAATTGGAATAGCCGTGCTGTACCGCTGACATGTTGACCTTAGCAACTAACAGACAAACACAACAGCCGCTCTCATTTTGTTTCAAGTAAACAGTGGCTGCTGCTGTGTAATTATTTTTCAGCTTGAGAACGTCTGCACGCCAAGTCGGGCTGTGTATTGATCTGCGGGCAAGGGGCTGTGGCCTGATAACCAGGGGCCGGGGCAGCCCATGGGAAGCTCTACGGAAGAAGCCTGGCAATCCATGATGTGGCTAATGCCCTGCCACTTGTTCCATCACGCCCCCCCCCCCCCCCCCACCTCATCCCCCACCAACCCCGATGTAGTGCGTGGTCCCCCGGTCGCCAGTTAACACTGACCCTGTCATTAGAGCCTTGTTTTGGAGAGGTTGTGGGCTGCTTGAAGGGGCAGAGGATGTCTTGCAGATGTCCTCTGTGAATAATCCGCAGTGGGAAAAATCTATACTTGTCATTGGCAGCCTCTGTCTTGTTTGTGTGCGTGTGTGCACTTGCTGTCCAGTGCATGTTTGTGTGCTTTCTCTGTTCTCTTTGTCCTTGTTAATAATAACAGGGCTGAGGGCTCGCATTTCCCTCTCTGCAGGGCAGCCGTGTCATATCAGCAGTAAACAAGCTCCTTCCCTTCAGAAAGACAACTCTCCCAAGCCCTGGCCACTCGAGCAGAAACCTACCCCCCCCCCCTCACCTCGCCACTCTTCCTTTCACTTTCCCTTTTGCTTCACTCTTTTTCCTCTCTTTTTAATTTCTTTCTTGTCATCAGACGCCTCTCCTCTGTTTGTCCTGTCCGTTGAAAGGGTTTTCTCCCTCGCCCTCACTGTTAAGGTCAGAGTGATGGCGGGGGGAAGGAGCGAAGGCGGTAGGGCTTCTCCTGACAAGGAAAAATCCATATGTTGTCTTCTCTTACTCCTCCTTTTAAATCAGGAGTCCAATCTTTCTGTGTTTTAATAGCTGTCAGCCATACGGTACTAACAACACGACCCACAGCAACATGTCATACTTTGTTCCCCCTCCTAGTTAAAGTACAGCGGAACCTCAAAAGTTACACAATCCCTGTTGCGGAGTTCTAATTTCAAGACAAAAATCATGTAAAGAGAATGAATCTGTTCCAGGATCAAACTGTCAAAAGTTGTATTTCTGTTTCTATGGTTATTATCACACTTTTTTTTTATCACTGGTAATCTTTTGAAGTATTTTTTTAAAGACAAATCTATACACACTTTTAATCCTTTCAGGTGGAGGAGAACGACGAGCTGAGGAAGGCCCATGATCGGCGACGCGAACGCCTGTGTGTGGTTCAGAAAAACTACAAGGCTGTTAAAGACCAGTTGAAGGAGGCTGAACGAGCAGATGACATGTGAGTATAAAGTATATACCATTTTACTCAATGACATATATTTTATTTTTAAATAGTGCTTTGTCCTAGTCTGTGCTGATACTCAGGGAGCCATAAACCTTAAACGGCTGTTCCCCGCCTGAAGTCTACTGCCACTAAACTGTTGAATGTGGCAGTCCTGTCTCTTGTTCAGCCTTAGAAAGTGTTTTCCTGTATATATTTTATACTTATTATTCATTCATTCATTCATTTTCCTCACGAGTGTCGCAGGGGTGCTGGAGCCTATCCCAGCTGTCTTCGGGCGAGAGGCGGGGTACACCCTGGACTGGTGGCCAGCCAATCACAGGGCACATATAGACAAACAACCATTCACACTCACATTCATACCTATTCACAATTTGGAGTCGCTAATTAACCTAACATGTTTTTGGAATGTGGGAGGAAACCGGAGTACCCGGAGAAAACCCACGCATGCACGGGGAGAACATGCAAACTCCACACAGAGATGGCCGAGGCTGGAATTGAACCCTGGTCTCCTAGCTGTGAGGTCTGCGCGCTAACCACTCGATCGCCGTGCCGCCCTATGCTTATTATATTATCCTTATTATATATTATCCACAGTATAAGTGGAATCTGCATCTTAGGTATTTATTTAATTTTCAAACGTTCAAATGACCATGTGGAATTGCTTATGCTAGTTGCTAGCACGTATAGAAGGTTCTCAATCTAAATTTGCATCAAGCTATCGCATTTCTTTTCAGTGCTGGCACACTGTTATTATTCACTACCTCAAATTCAAACAGCACTGTCTTTTCTTAAAGTACAATATATTTGATTTGAAAATTTTTTGCAGTTTGGGTCGCCGCTTGTCATTAAGGGATGATGGTTAGGTCCCACAGCCAAACCAGTTGAGAACCACTGTCTCAACTATAGGGAACCTTACTTTTCCTCATGGAGTCCGATGTCCATTACATTACTGCTGGTTCGAAAACCAAGCCGTATTGAATACATAAGTCGGAACAACATAAATAAAATACCCAAAACATGCATTAATGTTGCACATTTTTTACGACACAAACCAAAAAGCTCTGTTGCTATCAAGGATCAGGGAGTCCAAAAGTCCCACCCACCCACACAAATAAAATGTCTTCATGGTTGGCAGGTCTACGAGCGCTTCCTATATTTATCTATCAGCATATTAGGGACACATTTTATCTAATAGAAGACTGAGGGCATCATCATTCTGTATGCCAAAAGGAATTGTGTGTATTTTTGTCATTTCTAGTACTAGACTAAAAATAGTACCTGGAAAAGCGTCATGGAAGGATGAGAGTGCAGGATTTTTTTTGGGGGGGGGGCAGCACAAATTCCTCCCTTCTCTTTGAAAAAAGAGATTTTAAGCCAAGTCAATTTGGGGCAGCTTTGTCGTCTCCCTCAGCGTTCATTAGGATGTGAGAGCTGGAGGTGTCTCCTACTCCCCCCTGCAGGGTGTAAGGTGCAGGGAGGAAGGGAAGAGGGCCACTTCCTGGTTTCGACTCGCTACCTTCACCAGAAACCACAGAATTTTCTTTTTAACACGGTGTCAAAATATCATTAATATGAGGGAATTGTTCTCTCCGTTGCTTCCTCCCGGTTGTTGGTTCGCAGAGGCTATTTAAAAATGCATGTACGAGTGCGCACACGGGTGGCGGGCTGCCTGAACGGGGGAGCTAAGTGTTGACCCCCGTCAGCTGTTTTCTCACTGGGTTAATTAAAGAAAATAGCAGTGCAACGCCAGCCCGTGAGAACACGCGGCGAGCGAGAGAGAGCGTGCTCAGCGCCCAGCTCACGTCAGCTCAGCACGGCTCAGTGTCGTGGGTCTCAAAGATGGTGAGAACAAAAGGAGGCCGGAAAATTCATCTCTGCTTTTGCACACTTTTGTTGTTTTTTTTTTTAAGCCATCAAAGAGCGGCATGGCTGGAGTAGTATGTCAAAATCTTGACATGTTATAACTGTCACAAATTGATCTGGGAATACACTGTACTATTTCCAAGTTGGTGCATTTTTAATTCACACTGAATACGTTAATAATGCTGTTACATTTAAGTCCAGTTGGTGGAAGCAAAAATGTAGTGGCCTCCTACTTGACATCAAAGTTAAATTTAAGTGTGTCACATACACCTTGAATTTCCGTAAGATATGGTCAGAGGCACTTTAGCTTGTTTTAAAGTAAGAGGATCTTTAATTGGGCAACGTTGAACTCGCAGTGAGCTTCTGAAAGCTAACTACAGTCATGGCAGCTGCGAACACAACATTGTAACAAGTAAACACACCAAGCAACTGCTACTACAATGGGGAATAATATTTCCCAGCATGCCTTTCGGCACCTTTTAGTAGATGGTCAAAATACATGTTTAGAGTTAACGTAGTTGTGTTTTGTCATCCACTAGTAATAAAGCTGGGCCATGTTGATCTTTTTTAAATAAGCGGGCGGCACGGCGGTCTAGTGGTTAGCGTGCAGACCTCACAGCTAGGAGAACAGGGTTCAATTCCTCCCTCGGCCATCTCTGTGTGGAGTTTGCATGTTCTCCCTGTGCATGTGTAGGTTTTCTCCGGGTACTCCGGTTTCCTCCCACATTCCAAAAACATGCTAGGTTAATTGGCGACTCCAAATTGTCCATAGGTATGAATGTGAGTGTGAATGGTTGTTTGTCTATATGTGCCCTGTGATTGGCTGGCCACCAGTCCAGGGTGTACCCCGCCTCTCGCCCAAAGACAGTTGGGATAGGCTCCAGGACCCCTGTGACCCTCGTGAGGAAAAACGGTAGAAAATGAATGAATGAATGAATATCAAAAACAAGCATATCGTTCATATTGATATAGACTGGATTTGATATTTCAAGATGAGGCCGCCTGAGTGCAAGATCTGTTTCTTCTGCTGTGTTTTTAGTGTTTTAATAGTGCTTTATTTATTACTTCCTTTTTTGGTGCCATACTGACCCCTTAAGCAACTGTGCTGCTATGGATGTTCATCTTGTTACGTTTGTAGCTTACCGCTTGCTCCATTGTTTACACTCGGGAGCAGCTGTTGGCTTTGAGCACCCTTTTGCTACGCTCCGTGATCGGATATCCCCGCAGAGATAAGAAGGAAGAGAGGCTGAATAGCAGAAGTGAACAGCAGAAAAGACGGTATAAAGGTTGTCATAATGGAGAATGTGAAATGGAAGCGTTAACGGGGTTAACCCGACAATGTGCAAGACGCTTTTAACACACAAAAATGTGGCATGAAAAAGAGCATTGTCTGACACAGTATTTGGGACAACGCAGTATTTACTTTCTTAGTATGTCAACTGTAAAAAAAGTATTTAAAAAAATAGATATAATATATAAAAAATAATATAATATATAATAATATATTATATAATATAATATTATAGAATATATAAAAAATAATTAAAACACCACAAAACATTTAGTACTGGAAACCTGAACCTAAAGTTAGTATTCATCCACTGTGTTGCTGAGTGACATCCTTCACTTGTGTGTTTTGTGAGCCCCGCCCAAGGTAGAATCGCCAGCCTATCACAAAACCGACAGCCAATTTTTGTGCTCATTAGCACGCAGGTAGTCCCAGAGAACCCGCCCTGCCATTCAACATTACTGACATACTTCCACAAAACGGCATGATAGAGAGCTGGGAACTTCCTGTTTATATTAGAGATGGGGAAAAAAAAGTTTTTTAATCATACTGAGTGTGATGGGGGGGGGTGAGCAAATAAAATTAAAGGTTATTAAAGCATCCGTACTCTGATCAAAGTTGCGCCCATAAACAGATTCCCCCTGAATCAGAGCAATTAGCCGTAGCGGCGTGGAAAAGTTCTCTCTCCGTTTCCCCCTGCTTAATAATGGAAGCTAGGATGCCGTAGGGGAGGAAGCACTGAGGCCTGAAGACGATAGCTCTCTCATGACTCTCCATGTTCTGCAGCTTTTAGGAGCACTCTAAACAAATTAAAATGTATAAAGCTTTACTGTGACTTAATAAAGCATCATACAAGTTTGTGAAGAAATGTAGCGAATATGTTACCTAAATATCACACCGAGGGAATTGAAACGTAAAATCCGATGCACTTTTAACGCTCTCGGCCACTCTTGAGGTAGTTGAGGCTGAATTCACTGTGACTAGTGAGATTGTTTAAGTGGGTTAACGTTAAAACACACACTCACAGAGAGGTTGAACCGCTCCAAATAGCTCACAGGGGCATTAGCAGTATTAAATGAAAACATTTGCCATTCCTCAGTAGGCTCTCAGGAAACAGGGTTTATATAGTATTAGCGTGGAGTGGCAGCGTTTTCATAGCCAATAATGGCTGAGGTTAATATAGAGGAAGCTTAAAAGTCAACGAAGGAGACGACTTAGAAAATAGAATGAATCACTTCTAGGGGGATACGTCTTATATTTGTTTATACATTGTACAATGATTTTCAGTTTTTGTAACATCTGTATTCATTTTAATCTTTGAAATTAATTTCCGTGTGGAAAGTCATGCCAGTCACGTTGGAAGCCATCGGAACCGTCAAGGTTACATATTTTTCTCACAGAGAATACAACTTTTTTCAACCTTTCAGTGTCGCGTGTTTGATGGTGCAAATTCCAAACATGCAGTTTTGTGGCGTTGAAGGAGACTAGCCCTTTTGAAGATGTTTTTTTGTTCTTAAAAACCTTTATCTCAAATTTGCCATCTGATGGTTGTTGGACTGCGCTCGGCACCATAAAAACCTTCATTTGGGCTGAGGATTGATCGAATCCTCCGGCTCAGGGCCACTGACATTTTTTTTAGCGGGTTGGGGGGGTCTACCGCTATTTTTTTTTTTTTTTGGTTCCATAATCCTCAAGATCTTTGAAGAAGTTTAAAATGACTTATTGTGAGTGTGGTCTTAAACTTTTGATCAGCTAATAAAATTTCACTTTGATGATTGTTTGCATGGGCTGCATGGCAGTCGAGTGGTTAGCGTGTTCAATTCCACGCTCGGACATCTCTGTGTGGAGTTTGCATGTTCTCCCCGTGCATGCGTGGGTTTTTTTCGGGGACTCCGGTTTCCTCCCACATTCCAAAAACATCCTAGGTTAATTGGCGACTCCAAATTGTCCATAGGTATGAATGTGAGTGTGAATGGTTGTTTGTCTATATGTGCCCTGTGATTGGCTGGCCACCAGTCCAGGGTGTACTCCGCCTAGGCTCCAGCACCCCTGCGACCCTCGTGAAGATAAGCAGTAGAAAATGAATGAATGAAGGATTGTTTGCATGTGTTGCCTCACTCCCGTTTCTTCTCTTTTCATTTTGAAGCTCCACTTGCAGTGCAAAATGGAAACTTTTCAAATTTTCATCAGGAGTGTTTGTTATACAAACAAACAAAAGTATTAATGAAAATGACGATGGCCATAACCAGGGTGAAACTGTCACTATTTTTAAATTTCACGGGTTGGACAATGATTCTTCCATCCATAAGAAAATGACTGGGTATAAATGATTAACCTAAATAAGTCGAGTTGATGACTGCGCACCATTGCGGATGTATAAGATGAATCAAATGTTGTCATTGTTAGAAGGAAAGTTTGTGTGGGGTAGCGTTTACTCTCCAGAACCGCTCAATCGTGGGACAAAATCATTATAAACACTGAACAACTCCCTCCAGACATAAAGAAGTTAAGTTGAAATCCCGTGAATGGAAGCAACCATTGGTTAGCTTAATTTTGCACGCTTGTGTGGTTGTGTGTCCACAACTTCAGCTCGATGAGCATATTTTTACCACGTTGTGTTTAACGACTTTAATATAAGAAACGTTTTACAATGACTGACGATGGCGTGCCGATTCTGAGTGGGAAAAATGAGAAGCACCTTTTATTTTTGAATGCAGCTCATAGCTCAGAACGCACTTCCATGAACGCCCGTCAAAATAAGAGCATCATTTGCCCCATGTCTGAGTAAATAGAATAAAAGTGTCATAAAAAATATCTTCCATATGCATGGGAATTGCATGGGTGACTACATCTTCCTCAATCACAAGCACAGGCATTACAGTTTGTTGACAATTTTATAGGAATGTGTGCATAGGCTGACAACCCATTAGAAAAGTTAGCCAGTTTGTTACCAATAAATAAATGTGCTTTACAATTTGAGACATTTCATGATATAGTTTAAGGTTTGTTATTGAAGTTGAACCTTAGATGAATGAATCCTTTGATAACTGAACTGAGCTTCCCAGTGACTTTGTGAGTTACACAAATGGTCTATGTGCAATTATTTGGGCATATTTACCCAAAGTGGGAAAAAGTGGGACGCTCAAATTTTGACTTTCTGCTGTCTACTTTCTCCGCTTGTAGTGAGTTCCTTGATTCGGCGGAAATGAGACAGCCAAGTCGTTGTAGAGTTTGGGTGTGAGAACAGATAAAAGTTGTCTTCATCTGCTTCCAGTTCAATGTGTGTCTACCCAAAAAGCCGTTTTAGCTTGCTAATGAAAAACAAATTGGAATTGAATGCCTGAGGCGATGACGGCTGATTTGGGTTTTGTCGGGTTGCACTGTGGAAGTTTGAAGGAGGCGGCACCTACTGAAGACAAAACGCAAAGTCCCATTAAGTATTCATAAATGAGGTGGAGACATTTGCAGGCCCTTGTTTGTGAGTGCGTCTGCTTCTGCCCCGTTATTTACATTTGCAAGGCACACAGGGAGTGTTCCCATGCTGCCTCGGCCATACAAAGCAGCGCCCTGGGCTTTAACAAACATGCATGTTAGGCCACTACATGATTAGCCACTAAAATGTCAAAATCAAGGCCTGCTCATTTGAATAGTGCAATGTCTGGGCCCCCGTAACGAAAACAGAGTGCGGCTAAGGGCCTTGTTACCTTGTGTGAATGGACCGGAGGCGGCAAGGTTATGCACAGTAGCAGCCATCATCCCTATAGGATAATACTTGTTTTCATATGTATATATCTCTCCCTCCCATAAGCATCGCTGTAAGATTTTCTGTGTACTGTGTTTTTCGAACCCACTGACTAAAAACATGACAAGGTTAACAGACAGGACACAATTATATATACTTATATGTATTAAAATAACCAGGTTAAGGAGTCCATCACATCAGTTGTATTATTTAATTAAGACGTGTGTCTTTCTACTTATCTCCATGGTTTTGTTTCATGTTCAGACCACGTGGAAGGTTGCCACGTGCACAGCCATGGCAGCTCAGACAAGAGGACAGCGACGCCGTGTGGAACGAGCTAGCCTACTTCAAAAACCTCACCAGGAAACTCACTCTGGAGAAGTAAGTCACATTTTAAGTACTTAAAGCACTACGCTTCTATTTGTCTTGATGAGGATACGGACACACTGCCCCATCTTAGTTCTGGTTTCCCAACTTCATAACGTCACCTCGGCGATAGTGATTGCATTCATGAAGTGACACGTCTCAATGGAGTATCGGTTGAGCGATTTCATCCGAAATCTTTTCGGATGATTTTGAATATTTTATTTCCATTTTAAAACGTGTCTGTTATCGTTAAAGGGAACCTATTGTGCTTATTTTTTCGACCCTGGTAAACCCTGGTAAACATGCAGCAGATTACAATTGAATGCATCACATAATCAGTTCACAGTTCCACATGTCCAAAAGGAGTAGGAAGAAGCAAAGCTTATTAAATCTTAACCCTCCATCTGGTACTTTTACAATCAGTAACTGTTACATTTGTTCACTTCCTGCTTTCCATAATACAGTTTAAGGGGTTTTTTTGTTTGTTTGTTTGTTTTTTAATAGTGTACCAACGTACGAGGTGATACGAGTTGACCCGTTGTGGTCTCCTATAGAGCAGCTACACACAATAACGCATGACTTTTAGATCTTCCAGTATCTGCACCTATTCCAGCTGTATTTCCTTTGATTCGTGCTTCCTGCCAAAAAGGTCTGATTTCATTTATTCCACCCACGGCCCCCCTCCAGGCATGCTCACTCTGCCGTGATTGGTCCCACGCCCAAAGTGCTTTCTAACTATGAACCATATAAGGAAGTCTGCCACTCTGTGACATCACAAAGGGAAAGTTTTACCACGCCTTTTGAAACTGAGCGTTTTGAGCCATCTCAAACTTCTTTCAGGACTCACTCCAAATGCACAGACCTCATTATCTGAAACTTTAGCATAGTTTAACCCAAAAATACAATATTCTAAGTACATTTATAGGTCAGAAAAGTCAGCACTCTTGAGGACGAAAATGTACACATTCTGGACAGAGAAGAGGGATGGTTTGAAAGAGTAGTGAGGGAAGCCATTTAGCAGTGAACATTCACACAGGAGCTGCTGTCAGCAACAACTCGCACTGTCCCCACTGCTAACAATGAGTTAAACACAGTCAAATCTAGCTGACATCAAACACGTCACTTCCCAGGCCGGGCTTCTTAAAGGTCCACCTACCAGGTCCTAGATGTTACACTACATATCACGCCCTCTGAATGCCTTAAACTTTTACTTTTGTTTGTGTGGCCATTTCTATGTGTTAAAGTGCTTAATTTTGGGTGTGATGTTCGAACCACGATGTCGGACCGAAACGAGTGTGTGCATGGCATCGTGCCGTGCCTTGGCCCACCTCTTCACAATCGTGCCAAAAGAGGGGAAGTATGGTGTGCTGGAAAAAAAAAAAACGGTTTGCCTCACTCCTGACTTGTCTTTGGGCAAATATTTGTAAAACAAAGTCTACTCCTTTTAGTTTCCCTTGTCTCCTTTTCCTCTCGTCGTGTAGTGCAGCCATTGTCTTGTTTGATCTAGAGAAGCCCTTGTAACTGCAGTACTACCGGTGACCCTCGGTGACGCTCCACAGCAAAGCTTGGCCTCCAGCCATCATCTTCTCTTCTCCCGCGTCTCCCCCAGCCTTCACCTTTTCTCACCTCCTCCATCCTCCTCCACTGCGCTTTCTTTCCTCTTCACTTTTTCCTCCTCCTCGCCTTCCCAGTTGCCTCCCTCCGGCCCTCTGTGATGCCGCTGTATAGGTTGAGGCCAGAAAATGTGGTGCCCCCCCACCCCCACCCCCTTCCCCTCTGCTCACCCCCCTGCCCTGTCCTGCTAATCCCAGCTGAGCTCATTATGATATAGCCTGGCTGCCTTTCTCCAAGCCTGCACTGTCTGAGCTAATTACAGGCTAGTAGCCCTATTGCCGCTGATGCTGCCTGTTAAGACATGTC
Source organism: Doryrhamphus excisus (assembly GCF_037039965.1). Lineage (NCBI taxonomy): Eukaryota > Metazoa > Chordata > Actinopteri > Syngnathiformes > Syngnathidae > Doryrhamphus > Doryrhamphus excisus. The sequence continues at coordinate 17,613,000 of NC_136365.1, forward strand.
CGTCCGCCAGCCTGCCTGCCTGCCCTCTTGCCTGCCCAGCTCCGACTGGAACTCAGTAGTGTACTGGATGTAATGGGGGAGATGGGCGTGGGGCTGGTGCTTCAGGCGGGGCCAAATAGACCACATAGAGGGTTCTTGAAACTGACCTACACAGGAGGAAAACACAAGGGATGAGCCTTTTTTTCCTGATGGGGCCCTGTCCCCTGGGCTTAGTTCACATGCCCCTGACCAGATATACCCCCCCAAGTTAAATTTACTGAAACACTAATACACAGTAAAACTAAATTACATGTACAGTAGCGGTGACATACAATTCATTCATTCATTCATTTTCTATGACACTTAATTCTCATTAGGGTCACAGGGGTATGCTGGTGCTTATTTATATAACTTTTAATATATTTTCAGATTTTTTAAATATGTTTTAATGACAAAAAGTTGTAATGGAGTAAAACGCAAAGTGGCGAAGGATTATCGGAGTCAGGAGTCAGGAGTATTGTGACAGCAAACACATTCACTGTAAATAATATCTGGTGGCAAACATTCATTTCATCCATTTTCTACCGCTTATCTTCACAAGGGTCGCAGGGGTGCTGGAGCCTATCCCAGCTGTCTTCGTGCGAGAGGCGGGGTACACCCTGGACTGGTGGCCAGCCAATCACAGGGCACATATAGACAAACAACCATTCACACTCACATTCATACCTATGGACAATTTGGAGTCGCCAATTAACCTAGCATGTTTTTGGAATGTGGGAGGAAACCGGAGTACCCGAAGAAAACCCACGCATGCACGGGGAGAACATGCAAACTCCACACAGAGATGGCCGAGGGTGGAATTGAACTTGGGTCTCCTAGCTGTGTGGCCTGCGTGATAACCACTCGTTCACCGTGCACCCCCTTATGGTTTTGAAATTACAAAGCTGACCAACGTCCCGCACCTGCAAAGTCAAAGTGAGCAGATGTACTCCACTTCTACTCACATCCTCCCTGTTGTGAGCAGCAAAAGTTAAATATAAGCTTGGACGCAAAGTGCCAAACTGACAGGCAAAGTAGTCACAGCGTGCATTTGGGTTGACCGTGTTGATGATTATCACGCTTGTGAAGGTTATGCTATGCAAGCACGGGAGCAATATTCTTACTAATGGCCAATTAACTCCTGGTAGCCTGAAAATTAAGAGCCAAATAAAGAGCGGTTTTAAAAGTTGTAAACGCCACTGATGTTAATCAGTATGTTCAGCTCTCCAGCACAGATGCTCCCGATCGCCTCTTCCGCAAACAACACTTTGTAAGCGCCGTCCATTGGGCCAAAATGACTGTTTGTCTCTTTGACTGCAGCTGTGCACTGTAACCCGCACAGTGCAAAGATAAGGTTAACTCCAGGAAGATTCACTCTTGTAAGTCAAGGTTGAGTGAGATGATGACCGTCGTCAATTTTAAAGTACGGATAACCAGATGTCGGACAAAGGTGTATAAGATTAAAGGTATTTTCACTATTTTCACTGAGCCTTCCAACAGGGCATCCCACAGTCGGATAATTAGATGTGTGACGATTAAACACAACAATGACTTTCAATGCAACAGTTGTACGAGTTAAATGTCACACTCCACTATTCCCGAGTACCCTTACACACAGACCTTATCCAGCATCTGTCAAGGCTCTAGCACTACCTCAGAATGCGAAACATTTTATTCCATTTTGGTGCCATTAACACAGAATAACAACCAATAAAATGCCTTGGCACCTGCTAGGAAGGGTGTGGCTCCTCATACCAATATGAGCAAGGGCCATTACTGGACATTTCATTACGTGTCATGTAAGGTGGTCCCAAAGGGTGAGTAGTTTGGCTTTATTGTCATTATACAGTGTGTGTGGTACAGTGTGGAGTACCTCAGGGGTCAGTCCTTGGGCCAAAATGGTTTCTTTTGTATATTAATGATTTTGTTTGTGTATCCAAACTGCTTACATGTATTCTGTTTGCAGATGATACTACTTTATTTCATTGTGAGGAAGATATAACACAGACGTTGAATGTGGTATAACAAAAATGGCAAAAAAATAAATAAATTTGTAAATAAATTATCGATAATTGTTGAAAAAAAAACAAACTTCATGATAGTTACTAACGGTCGGAGACGCTGGTGCTTCTCTTAATATAGATGGCATTGAAGTTAATCGAGTAATGGAAACCAGGTTTTTCAATATATGTTTTGTAGGCATTTCCCCATACTTCAGTGCAGTAGATCAGACATGTAAAATCATGGTGTACGGTAGAAAGTGATATAGATATTGCCTAAAATTGTTAAAATTTCACAAATTAGTAGATTATAGTATTTTGCCAAATATGCTGAAAAATGACAAAAAACAATTGCCAATCAACATTCAGAAAATATTTGAAAAAAGAGAAACAAAGTCTAAGTTCAAAGGAACAGAGATTTAAAAAAAAAAAAAAAAACAACATGATTCAGGGCTAAACTGATGGAATGTCGTGTTTTTTGTAGGAGTCATTTTATGGAACAATCTGAAAAAGAATCCAAGTCATTCAAGTCAGGCATCATTGAAAGGAATGGTTAAAGCCAGTATGTTCACGGAATATAAATATGTTACTTATGTTTGATTGTCATACCATGGTTATTTTTGTGGTGGGAAATAGAACTGAGGAGTTGTGTAGCTGGCTGCTATAAGTATATTTCTTTTGTTTATGTTGTTGTTTTTAATTGCTTTCCTTGTGGCTGGATTCTGGGTCTGGGGGCAGAGACAATAAGACTTGTCTTCTTTTAGCTCCGTTTCAATCTGGACTGAAGAGTCCTGTGTCTTATATTGTTTTTTTTAGAATGAAATAAATGTCCAGTTGGTGATACCAACGATACAAGAGAAGTCCATCAAAAGCCTTGGTCGCTGGTACAACGTTGATCTCAAAGACACCAATAACGTGGAACAACTGATGGAGGATACCATCACAGGCCTCAGGCAAATTAATAACACTGCTCTCCCAGGGAAGCTGAAGCTTTTGTGCTGCCAGTTTGGACTTTTGTCCAAAATGTGTACGTGGTCACCTTATCTAATGCTAACAGACTGGAGCGATTGGTTAACGCGCAAGTGAGTAGGTGGCTCAGACTGCCGAAATGCCTAAGTAGAATAGACCCCGATGGCAAGGGAACTCTCTCATTGCCAATTTCAAGCCTGGTAGAAGAGTACAAATGTACGGTTTGGTACACATGTGCATCGAACAATGTGTAAGCCTATCCAAGCTGTCTTCGGTCGAGAGGTGGAGTACATCCTGGACTGGTGGCCAGCCAATCACAGGGCACATATAGACAAACAACCATTCACACTCACATTCATACCTATGGAGAATTTAGAGTCATTTTCATGTTTTTGGAATGTGGGAGAAAACCGGAGTATCCGGAGAAAACCCACGCATGCACGGGGAGAACATGCAAACTCCACACAGAGATGCCCGAGGATGTAATTGAACTCGGGTCTCTGAGCTGTGAGGCCTGTGTGCTAACCACTCATCCGCCGTGCAGCCCTATAGTGGTCATATATTTCATATTACATATTCTCTTGTAAACGGTATTTGTATATAATCCTGGGTAAACTTACTTTTTAGGTTGTTTATGTTGTTTATTTGGATAGACTCCAGCACCCCCCGCGACCCTCGTGAGGAAAAGTGGTAGAAAATGAATGAATGAATAAATATTGTTTATTTTTAGATTGTTTGTTTATTTTATTCTATTTAACTGCTATTGTCCTCTATTGTTAATTTTCCCACTGAGGTACGGAAAAAGGTTCTTATCTATAAACTATATTTAATGAATCTTATCTTATCTTAAAATGGCAGCATTTTGTATGCCATTATAGTACAGTACCAATAATGGCAAAGGAGGAAAACTGTGAAGGTAACCATAGAGCAAGAAGGGATAGACTAGGCTGCTCAGTATGTGCAGTATACTCAATTGAATATGTCTATTATGACCAAAAAGCACATAATAATAATTAAATCTAGCAATACGTGAAAAGGGCCACTAGGGGACATTCCAGGGGAGCTGTGCCAGGTCAGGTGATCTCACAGAAGTTTGACTTTATTAAAAAGGGAAGCAGTATCCTTTTTTTTCTGGGAAGAATTTTGAATTTTCACTGCACCTCGACTGCTGAATGCATTTCTGTGTTGTGATTGAGATGTCCTCGTGTCTGCAATGGCTGTCTAGTAACAGAAGACTACATGACATGCAGGGTGGGCCAGAAAACCCGCAGTGGGATCCTTTTTATCTGCCTCATTATGCGCCTTTCTCCACTCAGTGTCCGCGCTTGTTAATTGTTGTAAAAGGTTTGTTGGTAAAAAAAGAGGCAGGGATTATTTAGGCATCCTAAGTAGAGTAAACACATGCAGCGCGCCCGCAGACTTAAGATGCTACACTCAGACAACATCAAAGCATAAATTAGCCAGCGTTTACTAGTGGGGGGGTGCAAAGCCTTTGAGATCATTTGCAGCGGCATCAGTGTAAGCTCCCGTACAGAGTGACCATTACAGACATGCCCCCCTCCCCACAACGGGCGACGTTGACTCTAATTAAGCTTAATAAAGTTCCCCACCATGTTACTCATCTTTCTTTTCGTTTCATCTTGATTGGCTAAAAGGTAATACATGTAATGAGTGTCTTTTGCCCCCGCCCTTCACAACCATGGAGGGGGGGACATATTTGCTCACCAGACCAAAATTTTTCTGCATGTTTTTAAGCTTTTCTCCTTCATTAATTATTTGGGAAATTAATTATTTTTCAGGGGGGTGTTATTTTGCACTTTGTAATTATAATGCATGCTTCAGTGTTGCCATGCGGTCTTAGCGTCTCTCAAAGCAGAAAAGAAATTAGGACATAAATAATGCACTTCAAAAATAAAAATGTGCTGTATTTAAGTAGTCACATAATCAGACATTAATTGTTTTTATTTATACAAATGCAAAAACAGGCATGCCTTCCCTATTAGTGGTCTACACCTTTTTCATGCATATGCTTATATTTACTGTATGTGTTTATTTATTCATATTACTCTTTGGTTTTTCTATTTTTTCCTTTTTTATTTTTATTTTTTTGGCTATAAACGGTATAGGCCGAGTGGTTAGCGAGCAGGCCTCACGGCTAGACCTGAGTTCAATTCCATCCTCGGACATCTGTGTGTGGAGTTTGCATTTTCTCCCCGTGCATGCGTGCGAGTACTCCGGTTTCCTTCCACATTCCAAAAATATGCTAGGTTAATTTGGCGACTCCAAATTGTCCATAAGTATGAATGTGAGTGTGAATGGTTGTTTGTCTATATGTGCCCTGTGATTGGCTTGCCACCAGTCCAGGGTGTACCACGCCTCTCGCCCGTAGACAGCTGGGATAGGCTCCAGCATCCACCGCGACCCTCGTGACGATAAGCGGTAGAAAATGAATGAAACAGTATAGTTGATAATTGACGGCGATTTATCTTTTTAAAATGTCCGCTTTTAACATACAACCCAAGTACAAGCCTGTCAACTTAAACAGAGGATCTGGCTTACAGCCATGCCCATATAAGGAAGTCCGCTCCTCTGTGACATCACAGAGGGGCAGTTTTACCTTCTGAAACCGAGCGTTTTGAGCCATCCCAAACTTCTTCAGGGCTCACTTCCAAATGCGCAAGCCTCTTTATCTGAAACGTTGGCATCGTTTAACACGAGAATACAACATTTTAACTACAGTTATATGTCATAAAAGTGGAAAAAGCATCATAGGTCCCCTTTAAATGCAGGAAGTGAAGAAACCATATGATACAGTAACTGATGATGCATTAATGTGCAAGTTGCAAGCATGTCCAAAACAAATGAAACCATTACCATTTTCAGACTTAGTTTGTCTTCTTACATTAGGCTCAGCTTAAATGCAACAACAACAAGCTACGGCCCCACCATCCCCACCCACTTCTTTTTACTTTATCCACTCGAGACCCTCTATGAACACGGAACCCTCTAGCTTGAGTCTGACTACAGGGGTATCCCCTCAACAGCCCTCAAAACAAGCTTCTTTCTCCAACAATGGAAATGCCAGAGGTATTTTTTTCCACTTTCTTCCTTGTATATTTTTATGTTCCTAACAAGTAGTTGTCTTCCTATAGTGCAAGCACAATGGCCGCAGATGATGCGGCTGTGCTGTTGTACACCCTTGTGGATGGAGGAGACCTGGCGGTTGTGTGCACCAAAGCTGAGCGAGATGCAGCATCGGTAGAGTGGAGATCAAATGACATAGAGAGAGAATTGCTGTGGGCGAAAGTTCTAGCGCTCTACAGGAGAGAAATTGTTTTCAAAAATGGGGCCAAAAAGAGCAGCTTGAAATACAGACTACCATTGCGGAGCGCATCAGCATGTTGCCTTTAGATATCTGTCCTTGCTTAAAATGTCTTCCGACCTCACAGTTTCAAGAAATAGAGATAGGAGTCTTTATTTACTAATACCGTATAGGATTATAGGGATGTTATTTAATGTCTACAGGTCTCTTGAGAGCCAGGTTTCTGTACTTCGTTACAACACTACAGCCCATGTGATCACAAAAGCAGTAGCATGCTAGTGTGCTGACAAAGTACTAGTAGGAGCAACATCAAAGTTGAAAAAGTCATGGAAGTCAAGTCCCCAGCTATGGCACAGGACACAAACCCCATCGAGCATTTGAAGTTGCGCCACAAAAAACAGCATGAGGAACAAACCCCAAACGTTCGTCCCCAACACAAACCACCAATGCTGTGAGAACGTGAGTTTTTCCTTAGAACTATTGTTACTGACTATTGTTCAAGGAATATCACTTGATTAAGCCTTTTCTAACATTCCACACCACAAAGTTTTATAACTTGTGTTGATATCGAGTCGGATAGACATGCGTATCGACTGCGTACTGTTATTGGTATCGTATCAGAAGTGAAATAGTTGTAACGAGACACCCCTAGTTACTTGTGCATGCTTCGAATGCCCTCCGCTCATGAGACGGGATGATACACAATATTGAGTTTATGAGAACAAGACAAGATGATATTTTAACATTACTTTGAAGAAAACTACAATGACAAAATAAACAACCGGAAAAACAAGCCCATTCATTCATTTTGTACCGCTAATCCTAACGGGGGTCGCAGGGATGCTGGAGCCTATCCCAGCTGTCTTCGGGCAAGAGGCGGGGTACAACCTGGACTGGTCGCCAGCCAATCATATATAGACAAACAACCATTCACACTCACATTCATACCTATGGACAATTTGGAGTCATGCTAGTAAACTAGCATGTTTTCTGAATGTGGGAGGAAACCGGAATACCCGGAGAAAACCCACGTATGCACGGGGAGAACATGCAAACTCCACACAGAGATGATCGAGGGTGGGATTGAACTCGGGTCTCCTAGCTGTGAGGTCTGAGTGCTAACCACTCGAGCGCCGTGCAGCCCGGAAGAACAAGCTTTTTTTTTAACTCACAAAATAATGAATGTATATTTTGGAAAAAAAAAATATGTTGCCAGCATGTAGCCTTAAACTGTTGAAAAATTGAAACAAACAACAAGTCAAAGCACTAGGAGTTGTAACTGCTACTACTAATCATTAATTGATGTGTAGCTATGTAAAGGAACCAGGGAGTCAGGAAATAGATGCTACTATGTTTTGAAGTATTTTGATCTGACAAATCTTTAGTAACTTTGATCAAATGTAGAATTACTCCAGCTTCTGCTTGAACATTAACACGACAGCAACTGTTTATGGAAAAAACAGATACACACCTCGAGCGATTTGCAAGGTTTATGTTTGTGCATAAAGCACTAGGAGTTGTAACTGCTACTACTAATCATTAATTGATGTGTATCTTTGTAAAGGAACCAGGGAGTCATGAAATAGATTCTACTATGTTTTGAAGTATTTTGATCTGACAAATCTTTAGTAACTTTGATCAAATGTAGAATTACTTCCGCTTCTGCTTGGACATTAACACGACAGCAACTGTTTATGGAAAAAACAGATACACACCTCGAGCGATTTGCAAGGTTTATGTTTGTGCATAAAGCACTAGGAGTTGTAACTGCTACTACTAATCATTAATTGATGTGTATCTTTGTAAAGGAACCAGGGAGTCGTGAAATAGATTCTACTATGTTTTGAAGTATTTTGATCTGACAAATCTTTAGTAACTTTGATCAAATGTAGAATTACTCCCGCTTCTGCTTGGACATTAACACGACAGCAACTGTTCATGGAAAAAACAGATACACACCTTGAGCGATTTGCAAGGTTTATGTTTGTGCATAAAGCACTAGGAGTTGTAACTGCTACTACTAATCATGAATTGATGTGTATCTTTGTAAAGGAACCAAGGAGTCATGAAATAGATACACACCTTGAGCGGTTTGCAAGGTTTATGTTTGTGCATAAAGCATTTAATGTATGGTTCCAATTTTACGTCGTGCACTGCCACTTCCATTTTACTGTACTTGTACTGTATTGTCATTCCCAGTATAGCGATGCTGTAGTTCAGTCTGATTGGATTGGTTTTTATTTTGTGACACACCTTTTGAAATGAAATTATTTTTCCTACTCGAGTTCACAGTGATTACAAAATTTGACATCAAACATGGCAGCACCCAGAGGTCAAATAGAAGATTCTAAAACCACGTCACCAAGTTACCAACTCTGATCTGCATGTCAAATTTGATTTATATAGCGTCAATTTACTAGAGAAATTATTGTGTACACATTGAAAAAACGACCCGAACCTCACATGAACAATTTGGCACATTCACTTAAGTGCACCTGTAATGGTAACATAATCACTGTTATTGTAATTGTTGCTATTCAAATTATTATTATGTCGTCAGCCATGTCTTTTCAGAGATGTGACAAAATTTTAAGTGGAATTTTTTTTTTTAATTCAATATCGCGAATGTGACTTTTGTTACTTTGTTGTTTGGAGCTAAAATAACAAATAACTGACCTACTATATGTCATAATTGGAGCAAGATAATTACAGTATGTCCTTTCAGTCTAGCCTTTTGTCTGGCACATCCATTATTATTGTGGCACAGCACAATTATTCAATATAATCCCTTTCTTCATTTGAGAACCAAATTGAATGTTTTTGCATGTTTTTTTTGTTGTTTTTTTTTAGGAGGGGGTTAGCTGCCTTTTGTATCAATAACACCAGCATCTCCAAGAGGAACATGAGATGGATCAGGCACCTTCCACTTACTGCATATTTCAGCTCATTTGTCCCATTAACAGCCGGGACACAGGAGGCAGCGCTGGTGCCTCATCGACTTGAGTTCATTTATGGAGGAAAATCCATAAAAGAGCGACACATATCCATCTGCTTCCTCCCCTCCTCGGGGATAGTCATTTGTGTACTTATTTAAGCTGCGGTCAGCCATTAGGCCAGGCGTTTACTGGACTGTGAGGGCTAAAAAGCTAATTATTTCCCTTCCCTGTGCAATGGCCATAACTTTTCCCCAGGTTGTTTTTCCTGGCATTTGGCAAGAGAAACATCTCTTGTAAAATTAAAGAGTTAGTTAATTGCCATTGTGGTGTCCACGGTACACCAAATACAACTGGATATAGTGCGTGTTGGGTTTGTATAAAGGAGGTTCGTGCCACTACACTAACTGGAGATTGTCTCTGCCGTTTCGCTCTCGACTTTGGAGCAGAGGGGAGGGAAATTAGGTGTGTGTTTTTCAGGTGTTCCTGTCTCACCGGGCTTGTGCGGGTAATCCTCGCTAGACTTTGAGTCCTAATAATAACTTGAAAGTGCAAAGTCTCCAGAATGGCTGCACATACAGTAATTAGCCTTTAGCAGGAATCAAGCTAATTGCAGAGTGGTAATTGGGCACACTTTCTCAGTCGGCTTGTCTGCACGACGCGCACACTATGCACCGCTTCCTCCCACCTTTGCGTTTCCTCTCACTTGTCACTTTGATTTTCTTTTGAATAAAAAAAAAAAATACACTTTAATTAATTTCTTCTTCATGTCATCTCTTCTGGTGGGAGGTGAATTCAGAGCATGGGATTCAGAGAGAAACGTGTTACTACAATAATGGAGTCCGCAGTGGGATGTAGTGGGATATTTGTGGAAATTTGAAACTGTTCATTATATACAGTAGTGTGTGTGTGTGTGTGTTTAAAAAAAAAAAACAGATATGACAATACAACAGAACCTCCACATTTTTTTACTTCCTATTTCTATATAATAACTACAATCCAAGTATAAAGAGAAGTAATTTACTGTACAATAAAACTAAAATAAAACAAAGACTCACACTTTGAAGACTAGTTTGTGGGAACAAGAAGGTTTTCACCTTGTGGTGTGTTATGTAGTGTCATAAGTGTATCATTAGTGTCGAAAAAAACAAGGTTTGACTGTATTATGAATGGAATATAATTTGCGTCATCTGTGTATGTGTGGTTGCAGGACCGGCTTGGATGAAGAACTGGACATGCTGCGAGTCCAGTCTGCAGTAGACCGGGCCACTGTGAAAGAACTCCACCTCTGTCTCACTGAAGAACACCAAGGTGAATCATGCTGCATTTCTATTCTTTCTATTTCTATTCTATTCTGTGTCATCACGCCATTATGTAGTGATGGCTTTTGACTGCATGTCCTTCATTGAATACAGGGAACACTCATGCTGCTCTATTGGGTTGGAATGTCCCACCTTTAACATTGTACTATTAATGTAAGAACTGTAAGAACCAGCATAGAAAAGATACAGGCTGGACATGACGCCACCTTTTGACTCTTCTTCTCTGTGCCAATTTGTGTGTCGAATTAACAAGGCAACCCTCATTGGAATTAATTGGACAACTCAATTAGGACTTCATCACACCCTCCCCCCCCTCTCTCTCTCTGCTAATTGATTAGTAGATCAAGCAATGTTCATCTTGTCAGTGCCAATACCGATCCCTATGTTAAAAAGCACATCACTTTTAATTCAATCTGCATCCTTTTTGTCAGACGGTGACCACCACAACCACTATGGCTTTAATTAAGCAGCTCAATAACACATCTGTCCTGCATCACTTTAATCTTCCTCATCATCAATGATGGCGTCTGTTGGAAGAGGTGCGATAAAGTGATTTAAAGAACGGCACTAATTAAAACGGAGGGTCCTTTTCAATTGACAATCGAGCATAAGATAATTACTCAGTGATGTTGTGGACTTTTTTATGTGACATGATACACAGTCAGCGACTTGATGTTACTCGTGATGCTAACATTGGATTGTTGCAAATGCAGTGTCCTAAAATGAAGTCTAAAAAGAAGTTAAGCGCTAATGTAATGGAGAAACATGACAACTATGCTTTTTGAATAGTGGCGACATACAAAACTGAGTACGCCCCTCATTAGGGCTGGGTTAAACGATTATTTTTGTCATCGATTCTAACCTAGAAAATAGTAAATATCGATTAATCTTAGAAATTTACTTTTTAAATCCGATTTGATTCGATTTCGATTCAATTATTGATTATCCCCCAACAAATGTGACCTATATTGCAATGAATGCTAATTTATCTCCATGAATAAAACACGAATTTATTATATATTTTCTAATATATTTTCAATTTTCATATGTTCAAAAATTAATTGTATTGAACAATACAACAATGGAATCCCATTATAACAAAAATAATAAATCAAACTTTCTTTCAATAAATAAAACTATTATAAAAACACAATCTGAGTCACAATACAAACATAACGTCGTCCCAGCCCTACCTCTCACACTGTGTGGCCACATGCTAACCACTCGTCCACCATGCAGCCAATTGCAAACAAGCATTAAAGTGAATCAGTTGATCACTTCATTTAAAAGCCAAAATCTTGATAAAAATGTGGGTTCAATGATGTATTCACACTCATGATGTCTGGATGGAAAAGGCAAAAAAGCTTTCTCTCTTTGAACGTGATCGGATTGCTGAGCTGCATATGCAAGGCACACAGCCCACCAATGCTGCACAGGGTAGACCCAGTAAAACAGTCATTTGAAACTTCTTAAAAGATTCTGTGGTTTATGGAACAGAAACGTGAAGTGGTAGACCAGCCCTGAGGACCTGTTTAGCTGTCCGGCAGGACACAGGAACCATCCTTCACTCAAATGAAGGTTGGAAATGTTACCGGTACCAACTGCAGTCCAATAACCATCAGATGGAATCTGTGAGAGAAGAGTTTTAAGAACATAGAACGTCTTCAAAGACTACAAAATTGCCCATTTGGAATTTGCGTCAGAGCACCAATCATGGGACACTGAAAAGTGGAAGGAAGTTTTATACTCTAATGAAAAAAACGTTAACCTTGACGGTCTTGGTGGCTTTCAATGTGACAAGGAGATCCCACCTGAGATCCACGGTACAATTTTCCTTCAATGGAGCTTGAGGTTGTGCAGGGGCGTCAAACAGAAGGATGGATGGATGGAAAGGCAAGTTTACAAAAATGGACATCAGTTCCAGACAGCTATCTTCACCACTTGGAGCAACATTCCCACAAGCCACACCCATTTTTGTGGTGATTAACAAGAACGGTGCAGCTACTCATTACGAAATCGTTTTTTGGGGTTTGAGCTATGGTCTTAAACTTTTGACCAGCAGATAGAGTCACATTTCTCACTTCCGTTTCTTCTTTTTGGAAGCTCTTCTTAGAACCTTCTAAAGATCCAACAGCACAAAATGGAAATTCTTACTATTCTTCCACTGGTCTTAAAATTTTGTGTTCTGTGTGGCGGAAAAAAATTATGCAAAAATGTGATTTGTGTCAAAGATCTTCTCGTAAAAACTTTTTAGAATTTTTTTTAAAACCCTGCTTTCTGTCACCACAACAGATTGTAACGATATGTCAGTCGGAATTTAACTCTAACCTCAGCTATATTGAAAATAAGTTGTGAGTGACTACAACATTCTCTCCTGAACCTCTGTGACCTGATCAAAGAGCCGAGGGCTTGACGCGTTCACACAAGGATTATCTCTAACGAAAGGTAGCACATGAAAGGAAGCCGGCTTTTGTGCCCATGAGCAGACATGGAAGGGGACATTAATGTATGCCGCCTTGCCATGACCACCTCCTCCGCCTCCTCCTCCAGCGGCAGGTGACTAGGGAGCCACCACGTCTTCTTATCAAGGTGCTGCTGAGGTGACAACTCCCAAACCGTCGGTGCCAGAGCTGCTAGGGTAAATTACTCCCAACATGGTTATGTATCGCCGGCGAATAGAGCAGCCCCTCCTGTCCTGTTTGGCTGCTTCCTTCTGATTGGATGTGACATGCCCGGGAAGACAAAAGAGCTGGCTAATTCGAAGTAACAAACTTCCCAGGACAAAGCATCCATGCAGCACAAGAGAGCAGCGCAACAGAGCCCGCTCGCGTTTCACTTTGTCCTTCATTTGCCTTTAACCAAGCCCCGGGTAACTGACCTCAGATGTCAACGACTGAATTATTAGAGCCAGAAATGTCCTCATCGTCACAATTTAATGTAGATTCCATGTTACATTGTCAGTTAATTTGGGATCTACTGTGTAGAACAGGCCTTCGTACACCTGTGTGCACTCCCTGCATTGTCACGACGTGCTTCTGCAAACATTGTTTAATGTACAATAAGACATAATGTTCAAGGTCATAGATGTTTGCTCACACAAGGTACTGGAAAATGGTCAATCAAGTTTCCGTTCATGGAAAACACATGGGAAATGTGTAAAAATGTCAATTATGTGAAGAGTTATCAGTGAAGTTATCCTGGAGTATTATTCCAGGATAAAAGATAAGCAGGTGTATCTCTTGTATCTCTAGTATTGATCTGTGTGACATTAGAAAGTGTCTGTAAAGAATGAAATTTTCCGGGGAAAATAATTCCAAGGAAAGGACAGGCAATACTCTATCCAAATCCAAGACGAGCAACCTGTACGCAATCGTTAAAACAGGGGTCTCAAACTCAATTTACTTGGGGGCCACTGGAGCTCGGGTCTGGGTGAGACTGGGCCGCATCAGGTTTTCCAAAAAAAAAAAAAAAAACAACATTTATTAAAAACAAAACAAACAAAAAAAAAACGTCGCTTTGGTTCCAATTTTCTACAAGAAAAGCTCTGATAAAACATTCCACTGTTCTAAAATAAATAAAATAAAATTTAAAAAAAATTAAATAAAATGTAAATAAATTTTTTTTTATTTTTCTACACAAAATAAGATAAAAAATAAATAAATAAATCAAGAATAAACAAAATCAATCAGTAATAAATAAATAAATATGATAATAATAATAATAAAACGGCAAATAATAAAAACTTAAGAAACCACATATAGTTATTATATAGACAAATTATTTTTTTCAGATTAAAATGAACAAAGCATTATTAGAGCCCTGTAGACATGACAAAACACGACTATAGTCACATTTATACTCTTTTTATTTACAACATATTGCGCAACTGCAGGGTCTTGAGACACATGCTAACTCGCAAACTAGAGAGCTAGCGACCTAAACGGTTGCCTCCAAGTTATTTCCTTTAAACTTAAATAGCCAAAAACCACTTCCACACGGATAGGGAGGATAACTATTAACAGTTATTTAACCTTTAACATGAACATTAATCAAACGTAATAATTTTTTCTGGGTACATGATACCATACAGCATCCATATCAAACTTGCGCGGGCCGCACACGGGCGGGGGCCTCTAAGTAGTGTCCTGCGGGCCAAATTTGGCCCGCAGGCCGCGTGTTTGAGGCCCCTGCGTTAAAACGTTTGAGGAAAATGGTAACTCTGGGCCTTGTTATGGCCTCCATGTGCCCGTATGCACTCCCTACAATCGCCTTACCAAATGCCTCTCCTTTCTACCTGTTTTCTGTCCTGTTCCACTCTGATGATGATGATGATGTTCCCTTTATTTCTTTTTAAGTCAAGGCTGATAGTGAAGTTCTCTGTTAGTCTGTGCATATAAGCTGTCCATTGGGGGATCCTACCGGACTACAAAGCAGTGCTGCCCGGGGCTGTACAGTGTTCACCAGAGATTCAAGTACTTCTTGCATTTGTTTAAGCTCCCCCGGGAGAAGCTGCACGTTGTTTACCTTTTTAACATTGTTTTCCCCATGCCCTTGTGGACTTTTAAATAAACACTTTTCTATTATTTAGGGTGACTACAGTCAAGAGTCTATAAGAAAAAGGCAAAGCTTGCCTTCGCTTTGACTGACAGTGAAAAGGAAAAAAAATATGCCTTATAAATGGAATTAGAGGAATAGTAACGCTAATTGATTTAATGCAGCCCCTTTTTATCATTCTATTGATTGAGCCGCCCGGGTTTGACGCACCGTGTCATAACAACCTTTGTTCTCCTGTGCAGAGCTGCTTGGCAAAGTGGTGGAGCAGCGTCGGGTCAGAAGAAGCACTCTGAAAAAGCCCTCTGTTTCTTCACAGCGATTTGAAGAGTCGTTTAAAAAGGTACAGCGCTATACCGTCGCTAAGTGTTCTTTGTCACCACCAAAAAAAGACATAACTCCAGCACAATGGCGCTCAGAAAATTAGCTTCTGTTCTGTCTGGAGTGATTTGAAAGTGTAATTTGTGTGTGTGTGTGTGTGTGTGTGTGTGTGTGTGTGTGTGAGTGTGAGTGGTCCAGTCACATTTTGGTCAGCGACTCATGTTTTTTTTTTTCCACTCTCTAGCCATGCATTAGATAAATTGGTCACTCATTTTTGCATCAATTATCAACTGTTAACCATATTTTTAAAAGCTACTCTAGTTCATTGCCACCCATCTGCTTTTTGGCACCCTTTCCTTTGCGAATGGGGAGAGCAGGACACCCCCCCCCCCCCCCCACGCCCACAAAAAATGCCCGGAGGCACAAGCCCAGCAGGCATTAACAGACTCGTCGAAGAATCTAACAAAAGAACTAAGTACTACTGGTTAATGTCTAGAGATGAGGTTTTTAAGATGGGCCTTTTAAATGTCAATGTTGTTGATGTACAGTGTGGCGGCCATTTATTGTTATAATAAACAGTTTCAAATGCATGAAACTCAATCTGCAGCCATCCAAAAACACTTAACTACACAGGCAGTGCTTCAACTAGTATTTTTACTCTCTTGTCTTATAGTTATCAAACATAAATACCTGTTTGTATAACAACACTAAATGGAAATGTAATAAAAAGAAAATACAATCATAATAAAACTCATCTGTGTTAGAATGGCAGCCGAGTGGTTAGCATGCAGGCCTCAAAGCTAGTGAGGCCTGCGTTCAATTCCACCCTCGGCCATCTCTGTTCTCCCTGTGCATGCGTGGCTTTTCTCCGGGTACTTCGGTTTCCTCCCACATTCCAAAAACATGCTAGGTTAATCGGCGACTCCAAATTGTCCATAGGTATGAATGTGAGTGTGAATGGTTGTTTGTCTATATGTGCCCTGTGATTGGCTGACCACCAGTCCAGGGTGTACCCCGCCTCTCGCCTGAAGACAGCTGGGATAGGCTCCAGCACCCCCTGCGACCCTCGTGAGGATAAACAGTAGAAAATGAATGAATGAATATTAGAATAGCAGAAGATGTATCGTGTCTATAGAAGGAAGTGAAGAAAGCGGATCACTAAATGCATGCTTGCAGATTGCTTTTCAGTATAAATAGTCTTCTTTTTGTTGTTATTATTATTGTCAGCATAGCTATTTTGTAGTGACAAGCCAGAATAAATGCATTTATATGTAATTTATAACAGTAATTTATAGGGGTTAATTGCTTTCAGACCCCACCACGATAAATGCATTTTTGCAAATGAGGATTCAATATTAAGAAACTGTAGACATGAAATAACACCGTTATAGTCATTTATAAAATCATAAAAGCCTGTCGTTGCTGATAAAGGCTGGTGCGTGTTACTAGTGACACCAGTCTTAAAAGGTAATATTTGTATTTTAGTTAATTGAGAACATTTTTATGCTTGAAAATGTTTAACTGAGGCCAAGAATGCGTTGCGTAAAAATGCATTTAGGACTAGTAATAGGCCGTAGTCAACCATGAAACAGCGATTGTTTATTAATTCATACATTTTTGAGAAAAAAAATGTATTGGAGTATGAGACGCCAATGTTCCAGTCGCAAAGGAGTGAGGGATGATCTCTCACATTATTTACCGCCAGGTCTCAAAAGGTTCCATTTCCAGTTCTATGGCAGTCATAGCATTTTGCCTCTTTGCCATACTGGGGTGTCAGTACAGAAAAATTGCTTTGCTTGACTTTCCAGGTACTGTATATTGTTAATTTTTGTTGCAATCTGGCTTCCCATTGCCATGTATATTCAACTCCGGTGTTCACATGGATTTTCTGCAATTAAAGCATGTCGGGAAATGTGAGCATTCACGGTGAAAATGGCTGCTATGCAAAGAAATATCTAATGTCTTATACCACTGAGGCTACAAATCTTTGATTCCTTCAGATTGAGCAGCTGGAGCGGAGGATGATGTCCCTGGAGGGGGAGAGCGAACGGCTGAGGGAAGAGAAACAGCAGCTCCTTGAGGCCAATGAAGAGTTGGCCCGCGACTGCCGCAAACTCCAAGCCTCGCTGGATCACATGCAAACCCAGGAATCTCTCGCCGCACAGGCTTTGGCCCAGGGGGAGCGTCATCGCGGCGAGATCGTGGCTCTCGAAGCCCGGCTGGCTGCCTCTCGGAAAGAGTCCTCCAAGCTCCATGATCAGTTGATGAAGCTGAGGCAGGAGTTGGGTGTTCTCAGAGCGGCCCGCGACTTCTACAGGAACCGCTCGGTGGGACCGGCACGGCTTGGTGGGACCACTAGCAGCATTAGCGGCAAGGCTAAGTTGAAAACAATTAAGCTCAGAGGTTCCAGCCATCGAAGCGTCATTCCCAATCAAGCTGTCAGCTGGCAAGGCCGCAGCCCCAGTCCCTCTAAGGACGAGTGGGAGGACATGAGCGTGGAGAGGTAATGATACACACACACACACACACACTGCTTCCCAACCTCATTATTTTTAGGTGTTTAGAGTGGGTTGGCGTTAACATCTGGGGGCCACGTAACATCGAGAGGACAGCGTGCATATGCAAAGCAAATGGGTGATTGAATTCCAACCTCTTGTCTAGTTGGTATTCAGGAACCAAAGAAGCAGGAATGATAGAGAGGCAGCGCGATGAGGCAGGGGAACCACTGTCAGATCCCGTGAAATGTCCTGGGACGCCTCGCTTGGAGCTTATTGACTGAAATTTGCATGCAAAATTAGCCATCTCTATGTTCAAAGTTGAAGCGGTGCCAGAAAAGCCCAGGCTTGAAGCGGGTGGGGGGGAATTGGGGGAACCGCGCCGCGCCGTGCCGCCAAAGTCTTGATACCATTCAGCGATGCTGTTTTCACGCACTTGTAATAACGCAAGCCCGGAATTGACGGTTTGGCAGTTTGATTTAATATACTGGTCCTTTGCATATTCACTAACACCCCCCCTTGACGCCGCTAAGGATCCCCCAGCAAGCACTAACCCACCCACTGTTCATGCGCCAAAGCTCGCCGTGTGTGTCGTTGTGTTGCTTGTCTTGTGTCGTGTCAATTCACAAATGTGTCTTTGCCTCTCTCTTTATTCCTGCCAGACGCACGTACGCACGCACACACACACGCACTCCTCTACTTGCCTTCATTTAGTTGGATAAATTTTGAATGACCCTACTCGGCTCAGTACCAGATGTCTACAAGCTGTTTAACAGCCTCTAAATTAAGACCCATCGACAGTAATTATTTCATGTATGTTTTATGCAAAAAAGCCACTGAGCCGTTTATTGAGTGATGGTCGGAATGATTTGATTTCAAACACTCGCAGCTATCGCTACTATTTATCTCCCCCCCGACCCTCTACTTCCTTCACCAACTAATTCATCAGACCGTAATCCACCCCCGTCCCGCTGGAGGCCGTTTAGCAGGGACTGGGTGCAGCTACGCCCGGCTTTCCTAATACCCTCCATGTGGCTAATAAGAAGCCGTCTAATAGATGCTTTACCTGCGAGGAGGATCTAAGTGGATTTGTGAAGACGGAGGTCTAAACTGAGATGTTGTCTTATTTAAGGCACCTGTCAACTCATTTGTTGCTGTAAAGCCTTCCACGCCTTCTCCTCTCGCCGGGGCCTTTCCTCGTCAATATGTCGAGTACTAATGTACTCTTTTCCTGCCTAAAGAAGTTTGGCCTAAAACGTGTCAAATGAAGATGTCCGACCTGTTAAAAGATGCTGACGGATCTTTGTTTTCATCCTCTGGCTCTCCCTCCCTTTTTTTTTCTCAAGTTTGAAACAGCTGGAGGCAGCTGACTGTTTGGAACGCATCAGCAATTTCACTGTTTGAGGTCAGAGTCAAGTCAAAAAACATTGTGGTATGGAATAAGGATGGACGTAATAATGATCGTTAAGACTTCTGTCTATTGTGTTGAATTGATTGTTGATTAATCACAAACGGAGTACAGTGCATGGGCGCGTACAGTGCGTTTGCTGTCTAAAGAAATACAACATACAGGTTTAAAGGCTAAATTATTATTCATTCATTCATTTTCTACCGCTTTTTCCTCACGAGGGTTGCGGGGGTGCTGGAGCCTATCCCAGCTGTCTTCGGGCGAGAGGCGGGGTACACCCTGGACTGGTCGCCAGCCAATCACTGGGCACATATAGACAAACAACCATTCACACTCACATTGATACCTATGGACAATTTGGAGTCGCTAATTAACCTAGCATGTTTTTGGAATGTGGGAGGAAACCGGAGTACCCGGAGAAAACCCACACATGCACGGGGAGAACATGCAAACTCTACACAGAGATGGCCGAGGGTGGAATTGAACCCTGGTCTCCTAGCTGTGAGGTCTGCGCGCTAACCACTCGAATGCCGTGCCACCTAATTATTATTCATTCATTCATTTTCTACCGCTTTTCCTCACAAAGGTCGCGGGGGGTGCTAGAGCCTATCCCAGCTGTCTTTGGGCGAGAGGCGGGGTACACCCTGGACTGGTGGCCAGCCAATCACAGGGCACATATAGACAAACAACCATTCACACTCACATTCATACCTATGGACAATTTGGAGTCACCAATTAACCTAGCATGTTTTTGGAATGTGGGAAAAACCCACGCATGCACGGGGAGAACATGCAAACTCCACACAAACCCTGGGTTTTCTCCGGGTACTCCGGTTTCCTCCCACATTCCAAAAACATGCTAGGTTAATTGGCGACTCCAAATTGTCCATAGGTATGAATGTGAGTGTGAATGGTTGTTTGTCTACATGTGCCCTGTGATTGGCTGGCCACCAGTCCAGGGTGTACCCCGCCTCTCGCCCGAAGACAGCTGGGATAGGCTCCAGCACCCCTGCGACCCTCGTGAGGAAAAAGCGGTAGAAAATAAATGAATGAATGAATGAATGTAAGTCAAGTGTATACTTAACTTATGAGAGCTGCGCTAGTCGGAGTAGATTCATTGGAGAAGCATTACTGATCTCATTATTTTAGCGGCACAACAACCAGTGGCATTTTTAATGTATGCACAATGCATGTGATATTTTGCAGATGAGATGAAGGCCAGCATTAAAAAAAAAATTCTACTTTGACGCCTGAGTGTAGTTTGACACACTAAAGTGTTGTTTTCCTATAAAGAGGTTGCTAATTGGACATCCTCCCCACTCTGTTTTATAGCTAAAACCGCCTGTGATAATATAAAAATGGCATAAGGGAATAGGGATTGAGTCATCTTTTTGTATTCGTAAGATTCCCAGGCATTGGATTCACACACCAGCAATGGGGAGGGTATGGGCGGCCCACAACCGGTCCGCAATATGCTGTTTAGATACCAATTCGCTTGTCCGTCTGAGCCCCCTCCTGACCAGTCTTAACCCTAACTAGCCTCCGGCCTTGTCATGTTCCAGTTAGATCCCCTCTTTCTGTGGTCTTTACCTTTGCTGCCTTTCCTGGGCTCCACCTTAATAAACCCACCAGCGTAAATGTCACTGGCTTCCACCTTCACGTCAAAGGTCACTGTCAATAAACCCGTGTGTGTGTGTGTGTGTGTTTGTGCCGTGTGTCCATCAGCAACTTTGCTCGGCTCCACTCAGCCGAGCCTCTCGCACACGTCTGTCACACGGTGGAGGGCTAATGAAGGCCACAGCCGCTCTCATACATGTTGATGCATTCACCGTCGGCAACAGACGCCACGTTTTTCACTTAATTTACACCTTGCATTTACACTTCCAGCTTAGAAATTGGATGGGGTCATTGATTTCCTGTTAAAAGGTAGGAGGGGAGCTTTGAAATGCACATATTTTGCTTCAAGTGAACTAAATCAACCATAAAAGGCAAATTGGATTTTTGGTCCAAGGGTGGTACACATGCTCGGAGAGTTGGGAACTGTAATGAACTTCAACTTTCCACTTTCCGCAGCGACAGTGAAGAATACTCAGACAGCCTCGACAGTGCACCCTCGGGGGGGACGCCTCATAGACAACACAAGAGAAAGGTGGGTCTATCTTATTAGTAAGAGTGTAATGGTGTATGTATTTGGAATCCTATTTTTGCTATGGTATGGTGGCAGAGTATACAAAGATTATGTCTTGTGAACACTTGGCCTTTACACCAAAATTTAGCATTTAGTTTGTTTTGAATTTTGAATGTTGTCAACTGGTTTTAGATCAGGGGGGACTCGGAGGATGGTCGAAAAGAATGAGCTTATTTCACAAGAAGTCCATTGTCAGTCGGGCATTGTGAACCGCATTGTTGAAAAAGAACGTCATTACCACGCAGACGAGGACCTTCATGAAGGATGCCCCGCCCTGCAACATCTCCACATAGCCAGCTGCCGTTTGACGCCCCTGCACAACCTGAAACTCCATTGTTCCATTGAAGGAAAAAATCCCCAGATTATGATGGTACCCCCTCCAATGTCGGAAGCTATCAATCCAATCCACTTTATTTATATAGCACATTTTATAAACAGAGTTTCCAAAGTGCTGCACAGACTAGGAAAATTAAAAAGTAATAATCCAAAACTAAAAGATCATTTAAGAAATAAAATAGTAAAATAGATATTAAAATATTAAAAACAAGAAACAAAGCAATAAAAGTATAAAAAATAAAACCAATTACAATAAAAACGAAGAACTAAAAGACACAGGACCATACGACTCACTCCCAGTTAAAAGCCAGAGAATAAAAGTGGGTTTTAAGACGAGACTTAAAGCTTTCAATGTTGGGGGCCTTTTTTTTTTACTTGGGAGGGGAGAGAGTTCCATAGTTTGGGGCCAACCACAGAAAAGGCTCGGTCCCGCCTGGTCTTAAGTCTCGTTTTAGGCACCACAAGTTGGAGCTGGCCCTCGGACCTCAGTGACCGCGCTGGAGAAAAGGACTATCAGGACCATCAAGATTCCTTTTTTTCTCATCAGAGAATAACACTTTCTTCCACCTTTCATTTCCACAACGGCAACAAGCTCTTTTTCTTCATAAAACCCTTTTCTTGCAGATGCCGTCTGACGGTTATTGGACATCACTCGGCCCCCGTAACAACCTTTATTTGGACCGAGGATTGTCCCAGCTCCAGATCAGGGCCAGTCATGTGTTTTTGGGTCTACCGTTTGACTCTTTTGTTCCAAAACCCTCAGGATCTTTGAAGAACTTTCATAATGTGTTCAACCTCGAGAGGCGAGAGACCGTGCTTATGCAGTTCAACAATCCGACCGCGTTCAATGAGAGCTTTTTTGCGTGAATACCTGACAGAAAATGACATTGAATCCATACGTTTGCTAAGATTCAGGCTTTTAAAAGCTTTGGGCTTAATATTTTTAATCAGCTGATGAACAGCCAGTGAAACAACTGAGTGTACTTTGTACAATTATATGCTATTTATACACCGTATAAATACAAGTAACATTGAGCAGCTCGGGATGATGGTTGAACTTAACAGTATTTGTTGCATTGGTCCTTCCATGTCAATGCTATGAATTTTTAAAACACACCACTTTTTGGGCTCCTTTCTTCCCATCTCTTCAGGCCATACAGGCCTAATGTTGTGCATTGGTGTCTAACACACCACCTCACAGTAGGATACTGTAACCTCCTGTCAAGGAGAGATGTGAAGGAAAGGAAAGAATGAGCATCCTGTGGGGGATTTTGAAAGAGGAAAGCAAGAGTCAAAACTAGCAAAGAATGGTGACTGACTCAGTTTTTGTCTTTTTTTTTTTTTAGACATATATTTTATTAACCATTTTGGCTATTTGTCTGCCATAAAAGGCTGTTGGACTATGGGGGCTTTTTCTTTACTAGTTTGAATGCTCCCACATGAATGCTCCCACAGCAAAGGAATATTCATTCATTTTCTACCGCTTATCCTCACGAGGGTCGCGGGGGGGGTTGCTGGAGCCTATCCCAGCTGTCTTCAGGCGAGAGGCGGGGTACAGCCAATCACAGGGCATGTATAGACAAACAACCATTCACACTCACATTCATACCTATGGACAATTTGGAGTCGCCAATTAACCTAGCATGTTTTTGGAACGTGGGAGGAAACCGGAGTACCCGGAGAAAACCCACGCATGCACGGGGAGAACATGCAAACTCCACACAGACATGGCCGAAGGTGGAATTGAACTTGGGTCTCCTAGCTGTGAGGCCTGCGCACTAACCACATGTTCGCCGTGCAGCCCACAAAGAAATATCCTTATGATATTTGTACTACATGATGACAACACCATCTCTGTGTGGAGTTTGCATGTTCTCTCTGTGGGTTTTCTCCGGGTACTCCGGTTTCCTCCCACATTCCAAAAACATGCTAGGTTAATTGGCGACTCCAAATTGTCCATAGGTATGAATGTGAGTGTGAATGGTTGTTTATCTATGTGTGCCCTGTGATTGGCTGGCCACCAGTCCAGGGTGTACCCCGCCTCTCGCACGAAGACAGCTGGGATAGGCTCCGGCACCCCCGCGACCCTCGTAAGAATAAGCGGTAGAAAATGAATGAATGATGACATCACAAAAAAAGTGTAATTTTTTTTTTAGTAGACTAAATGTTTTCATTGAAAACATAACAGTAACAGCCACATTAACACTTAATAATGTAATTGGGCTCTGTATCGGCCAATTTATCCGATCCGACAGTTGTGGAATTGACAGGAATAGACACCGTGACTCTGTGGCGACATCCTTTGGTTTGCATCCCCCAAAATAAGATGAACATTTTTTTTCCTAGGGATAAAATAGTGTATTATATTTCACCTTTACCTTTCCATTTCTATTTTTCATTGCCTTTTCCAATTTCTTTTCCGTTGCAGTAGTACCAGTTCACCACTACTATCTTAGGATTGGAAGAGTGTTTTTTTTTTTTCCCCCCCAGCCACCACAAAACCAAGACATAGTATGAACAAACGGCAACAATGGATGCATGTTATCCAAGCATGTCATCCATGCAATGTTTCCTCGAAGTCATCACTTGTAGCGCCTACTTTTTGCCAGGAGGCCAAGTCGGCGCCATGTAGTGGAAAAGGGGCTTCAGTTTCCCGATTTAATTGAACTCATCAGCCCCAGGAAGACTGCCAGCACCCTCATGAGAAGCTTTGTCTGAAACGGTTCATCTCCTGTCGCCTCTTTGTGTCCTCATTATGATCAAACCTGGCGCTGATGCAATCCTACCTGACCGTCATTGGAAGCAAACACAGAGGAGGCAGTGAGGCTCCTTTGATGTCACTACAAACGATCTCACATTGGAGGAGATGTCACACTCGCGCACAGATGACTGCACTGAGACGTGTCATACCGCAAAGAGTGCATCAGGACTTGTAGACAGTGATTGAACAAAGGCGGCCTCCGCGAGCTGCCGTCAGAGCTAATATCACAGAAGAGTAGCACCCAAAGTGGAGCCGAGCGCTACTCAGGTGAATTATTAAAGCTCCGGGTGATTTGTCTTGTCGTGTTAAAGCGAGAGCGCCCTGTGATCACAGTGTCGTTATGAGCCGCGTTGCGGGAAGCGCAACATGTCAACCGCTTGTGTTAGATTATGCACTTGCTTTTCATCACTGTCTTCACCGAAGGCTGCTGTGCTTTCAGTTCGACAGGTGTCAGCCGGCTGCAGAGGCGCAGGTGCTGGCGGCGACGAGCAGGAAGCATGCTGATGTCGGGGATCAAGGTAGCGCAGGTTTGCATATCACACTTAAGCAAAACTGACAAAAATGCATATTTTTAAAATGAGTAAACGATGAAGCACTGTAATGACGAGCTCTTCAAATGGTGGCCCGAGGGCAAAATCTGACCTATGTATGACATCACACCAGCCAGTAAATTTATTGCTCTTTGGAGCAACAGATATTTTTGTAGTAGATTAGCGGAGGGCTCATTATCATAGGGCTCACTCGATGGCGTGCATCCTTAAAAACAAGCACTTTTCTTGATTAGAGGATCTTTGACTGCTTTTTTTAACTAAACTGTGACAAGCATTTTTACAGAACAAACAGTTTTGTATTGGTTATTATTAGATTAGGCTGCACGGCCTAATATATATATATATATATATATATATATATATATATATATATATATGCTTCTAACATGTGTTGCCAGTTTAGATTTAAAAAATATATATATATATATATATAAAATATATTTTTTATTCAAAATAAAAAATATATATATATTGCATATTACATTTTATTTTATTTAAAATTAAATATATATATATATATATATATATATTTTTGTCTAAATAACTGCCAACACATGTTAGTAGCAGGATAATTGTCCTATATATATTATATATTACACTATTATGAGATACTGTACATATTAAAAGGGCTGCATGGCGATTTAGTGGTTAGCGCGCAGACCTCACAGCTAGGAGACCCGAGTTCAATCCCACCCTCGGCCATCTCTGTGTGGATTTTGCATGTTCTCCCCGTGAATGCGTGAGTTTTCTCCGGGTACTCCGGTTTCCTCCCACATTCCAAAAACATGCTAGGTTAATTGGGACTCCAAATTGTCCATAGGTATGAATGTGAGTGTGAATGTTTGTTTGTTTATATGTGCCCTGTGATTGGCTGGCGAACAGTTCAGGGTGTACCCCGCCTTTCGCCCGAAGACCGCTGGGATAGGCTCCAGCACCCCTGCGACCCTGAGGATAAGCAGTAGAAAAAAATGAATGAATGAATTATTAGATTAGTACATTGTATGAGGTTGGTAAATAGATGCTTATGTCCATTGCCTACTTTGAAAGTAGCACCCGTCTTTCTTCCATGTACTTGTAACTCACCTGCATCTGTTTGCCTTTCTGTTAGATAACAAACGGCACAAGTGCTGGGAACGTGGGACGAGAGGCGAGAAGAGGAGGAAACGGATGCTCATAAAGACCCATCACGGTGCTGCGTCCTCCTCCTTCTCCACCTCCTCCTCCTCCCTGCTGCAGCGAGTGGAGTCCCTACAGCGGCACATCAACGTGCTGCGTCGTGCCAGGAAAGATGCTGTGCTCTCAGCCCAAGAGCTGCAGAGGGCCAATGAGAAGATCACAGGACAGCTCAGCTCACTCACTGAGAAACTGAGCAGCAGCAAGCAGCTCACACAGGTAACCCAGAAGAGAGAGTTGGGGGGGGGCTGTAAGGATATGGAAGTTTCTTCCTTGTCTTTTTTTGTGCTGAAGGGGGGCTTAGAGTGCTGAAGTTGTCCTGGTCATACTTGATGAGTTTGGTTGACAAGCAAGTGCAGGTCAGAGCCGCTCCATCACAACCTCTGTGACTTGTCTTGTCCATATGAATGTTTTAACAGCAAGTCTGTCACTACCAGTTGCCTTTCTACAAATGTATACACCAATGTGCACATACGCGCATAACATAGTTTGTTTTATGGTTGGAACTGCTACACAGCCACATTACACCACACAGACATAGCATTATTAGATTAGATTAGATTAGATTCAACTTTATTGTTATTGCTCATGTCACTGGTACAGGGCAACAAAATGCAGTTAGCATCCAACCAAAAGTGCAAATTTATAAATACCTTATTAGTAAATAAATGAAGAAATAGAATAGAACTGTAAATGGACCGATATATGTACAAACTATAACAGACTATGACTATGATACAGTGTGGATATATACAGGGACATAAATGACTATAGTATGGCTAGTATTGCAGATTATACAGATTATAAACAGTATGCACAGTATGAATGTGACAAGATATAATAACAGTAATATGTACAGTAGTGCAATGAAGTTCACACTCACATTCATACCTATGGACAATTTGGAGTCGCCAATTATGCATTATGGATGTCCACATGCAACTCATGAGACCAAATATAATAATGACAATAAAAAATATTAAAACATTTAATACTTGATTTTAATCAAAATTGGAACACACACATGAAGCTGCACGATTGTAATTGTTTTCCTATCCGATAATATTTTATTTTTGTTTGAACATTGCACTTTTTTTCATAAGTCTATTACTTAATTCTCTGATTTCTGTCACTTTCTCATACTGTTAGGATCTATTTTTCAATGTGGCCGTAATGCATTAAATACCACCTGCTGCTTTCCAACTGGATTTTTCTCATATTACTTACAGAATTCCTCATCATCCAATATATGTTAAAAACTAAAAAAAATTTGGGTGAATTTTATGAACTGAAACATGGCAGCAGCTATGCATGGCGTCAGCATGTTCACCAACAGGACTCATACAAGTACCACTGTACTTGACGGGGTCAGAGTAGTGACCTCATAGTGATGCTACCTCGGATGTGGCCCCACCGAGCCATCTGATTGCCAAGTCCATTAATTACACACACACACACACACTGCAGTAGACTTGGAGGGCTTGTTGTCTTGTTTTGTTTCCTCTTTACTCCTGCAGTATTAATGCTCTCACTCTACCATAGGAAGTTGCAGCTACAGTCTTGTTGCCCTCCTAGGGAAGGGCAAGAGGTGATGCACTTGGGTCTGTTCCAGCCAGCCCAGGCCGCAGCTTTCTAACACACACTGGATACATGTAATTGGCTTAGGACAGCCTCCACGGGGGCATCATGTGAGAGGCACTATGGCAGTTTTACAGGAACTTGTTCGCGTTGCGTCTCATGATGCATCGGCCGTTCTACCATTTGAATTGAAATGATTTTGTTGTCTGTGGCTTTTATCATATAAATACTCGAATGAAATGCAGGAAAAACTGTTTTGTCACATAGTTAAATTTGAATATATTGATCTCTTTTTGTAATTGTCTTACATGGGGATACATTATATTGATAGTCATTTGTAGTACAGCTACATATGCAATCCCTGTTTTAATATTCTTTCATTTACTTTTCTAAAAGGATGTCCTCCTTTGCACACACAAATCCTCAACAAACTGTAATGACGATGTTTGTGGTTCAGGAAGACTCACCAAAGCAAATCCAATTGCATTGTTCATGTAAGATATTTTTTTATGACATTCTTATTTTCAGCATTCCATTCACGTTATGTCTATTTTTGGGAGATTCCACATTTAACAGTGGATTCCGTTTTTATTGGCCAATTCAGCGATTCCGTCAAAATCATTAGGCCGTACATCTACTGCTACCAAGGTGCAGTTTTATATGGATCCTGTTCAAATTTGAAAAGTGGATCTATCCCAGCTGTCTTCGGGCGAGAGGCAGGGTACATTGGCTGGTTGCCAGCCAATCACAGGGCACATATAGACAAACAACCATTCACACTCACATTATTACCTATGGACAATTTGGAGTCACCAATTAACCTAGCATGTTTTTGGAATGTGGGAGGAAACCGGAGTACCCGGAGAAAACCCACGCACGCACGGGGAGAACATGCAAACTCCACACAGAGATGGCTGAGGGTGGAATTGAACTCTGGTCTCCTAGCTGTGAGGTCTACGTGCTAACCACTCGTATGCCGTGCAGCCCGGAAAAACAAGCTTTTTTATTTAACTCGCAAAATAATGAAGGTATATTTTGGGGAAAAAAATATGTTGCCGGCATGCAGCCTTAAACTGTTGAACTTTTTTCCAAAAATTGAAACAAAAACAAAAAATAAGTCAAAACACTAGGAGTTGTAACTGCTACTACTAATCATTAATTGATGTGTATCTTTGTAAAGGAACCAGGGAGTCATGAAATAGATGCTACTATGTTTTGAAGTATCAATTTTGCTGTCAGCGTTTTTTACCCGAGGACTAGAGCACACATCTTGTGCTGGAAGACACAACCATCCAAGGAGAGCGGACGTTCTAAGTGTTGTTGCTGTTGTGGACAGAAGTAGAGTAAGACAAATGCTCGATGTGAAATCAACCTCAAAAAAAGTTTAAATCTTGCTGGCACTACATATTTTCTGAAGGTGCCCAGCTTATTTTTGGGACAAGTGGCTATTCCTGCAGCCTTATTTATATACTCTCCACGTGATTGACTGTCACTCTGAGCCACGTTAGTCAAGAGAGGTGTCTTGTCTCGCAAGCCCTAATGGACCGCCAGTATATCATCGGTCTATGTCAGTGTCATGTCTCAGCAGGGCTGAATTTGGCCGGTGAAATCAAAGCCTGTCTTACAGGAAGTGTCATCAATGCCACTCTTAATTCGCCCGACACTGCCACCGCATCCTTCCCTCTCTCCATCACTCTCACCCTAAGTCTCTCGGGGGGAGGTGCACGGGTTTCTTCAATAGAACACAGGAAACCTAAAACAAGAGGGATTCTATTAAAAGGTGTCAGCCAGCAAGCAGATATCAATAAGCGGCACAGGGAGCTCACCTGTGGGAATCTGCGGTTTCAAGTGCGTGTCGTAATGTATCATGTCTCCTATTAGTGCCATTAGGCATTCCTGATTTTCATATGTTACCAGAACATATTTGGTTAAAAGCGTCCTCATTGATGTCCATTGACCTCCTTTTTCACAGTGTTTTTATTACAGTATGTCGTGGGGAAACAAATATATAAACAATCCAGACTTTATGGTAGGTTTAATTTAAACGAGATAGACCGAACATCAGTTTTCTATGCCGCTTATCCTCACTATGGACACTGGTATGCTGGAGCATATCCCAGTTGTCTTCAAGCAAGAGGCAGGGTACACCCTGGACTGGTTGCCAGCCAATCACAGGGCACATATAGACAAACAACCATTCACACTCACATTCATACCTATGGACAATTTGGAGTCACACAGAGAATCGAACCCACTCGAACTCCGCCACTGTTAGAATAAAATGTAGATAGAATGAATATAGCGTTAGTTATCACCCTTATATCCATTTGCTTAGTCAATAGAAAAAGTGTTTGAATGTGCTAAAGAGGGAAGGTTCCTAATCAGAGACCCCCAGCGACCCCCAGGTCCTGGAGGTGCCTGGATGCGCCAACAGCAACCCTGCAGATGTTCATGTTAATCCTGCAAGAATGTGTCAAGATAAGAAGTCATAAAACAATAAAAGTAATTACTCTCACATATACACACACACATAGACAAATAAATACACCTCGTGCAACTGACTCCCCCCCCCCCCTCCCCTTAGAGTTGCACGACCATGTAGTAGGGACCCCCAAAAAGAGAGGAGTGTGAACTGCATATTCAGAGTGGAGCGGCACGTCACTGGGTATGTGGTTTCACTCTCCTCGCTGCGAGTAACTTTAAATATTGTTGTCTGTCTCTTCTGTATTTGTGTAATTAAGTGTTTTTATAAATGTCACAGGAGTTTGAACCTGACAGCCACCGAGACCAAAAATTAGAAAACATTTGGATTTGATTGAGGGGAAATAAGTATTGGACCTCATGCAAAACCTGACTTAGTACTTCAGTCAGAGAAACCCTTGTTGGCAAGCACAGAGGTTCAACGTTCCTTGCAGCTTGTCATCCTGTGAACCCTGGTTCTCCTATAGTAACAATTAAGCATGTTTTAGCATAGTAAAATAATATACCATGATTATATTCAAGTATATTCCTTGGTTTACTCTATAGAAGCTGACGTCTGAGCTGGCGGGTGTGGAGCAGCAGAAGAAGGTCCTGGAGATGGAGGTGGAGCAATGGAGACAAAGTACATTCCCTCATCACACGATGCAATCGCCAGTAAAAGCAGAGTGCTCCTGCCGGACCCTGGAGGCCGAGGTCAAACAACTGCAAGCCAAAATCAGGGTCAGTGCACTCCTAGGACACTTCATTAGGTACATAACTACCTAATGAGAGACAGCAGTTTAGATGAAGAACACAGCAAAACAAGACAAACACTTGCTACCCACAGTAACATTTGGTGGTGGTTACATTATGCTGTGGGGCTGTGTGCCCAGTGCAGGTAATGCAATCATACTATAATTGTAGTTTGAATTATATTCTGCCTTTAGTCCACCGTGAAATTGTATTTATATTAATAATTTGTAATTATGGTTATTTTTCTATAATTCGTTTATTTTTAAAATACATAAAAAACCACAAACATGTAGATTTCCGTCATGGGAAATCTATTAATATTAATAATTTGTAATTATGGTTATTTTCTATAATTTATTTATTTTTAAAATACATTAAAAACACAAACATGTAGATTTCCATCATGGGAAATCCATTAATATTAATAATTTCAAATTATGGTTATTTTTCTATAATTTATTTGTTTTTAAAATACATTAAAAAACACAAACATGTAGATTTCCGTCATGGGAAATCCATTAATATTAACATTAATAATTTGTAATTATGGTTATTTTCTATAATTTATTTATTTTTAAAATACATTAAAAACACAAACATGTAGATTTCCATCATGGGAAATCCATTAATATTAATATTAATAATTTCAAATTATGGTTATTTTTCTATAATCTATTTGTTTTTAAAATACATTAAAAAACACAAACATGTAGATTTCCGTCATGGGAAATCCATTAATATTAACATGAATAATTTGTAATTATGGTTATTTTCTATAATTTATTTATTTTTAAAATACATTAAAAACACAAACATGTAGATTTCCATCATGGGAAATCCATTAATATTAATATTAATAATTTCAAATTATGGTTATTTTTCTATAATTTATTTGTTTTTAAAATACATTAAAAACACAAACATGTAGATTTCTGTCATGGGAAATCCATTAATATTAACATTAATAATTTGTAATTATGGTTATTTTCTATAATTTATTTATTTTTAAAATACATTAAAAACACAAACATGTAGATTTCCATCATGGGAAATCCATTAATATTAATATTTTGTAATTATGGTTATTTTTCAATAATTTATTTATTAAAAAAAAAAAAAGCACAAATGTAGATTTCCGTCATGGGGAATTTACAATATATTAAGAAAAGATTGAATGTATTAAATACACAGATATTCAGTATTATCACATCAAAAAGTTATCCAACTCCTTAATCCTTGACCATTTTACTAAACCCCCAAAACTCCTTCAAGGTTTTACTTTTAAATCAGGTAGTGTTTAAAAAAAAAAAAACATCTTCAGCCTTTCAATTTACTTTTCAATTTACGCTTATCACCTGAAATTGCATGTGATTTCAACACGAATTAGCATTTCTTACCATTTGATCTTATTAGGGAGCACCTGTCAGAATGACGAGCGCGGCGGAATAACAGTAGAGACGTGCCCCACATCACAGAGAGCTAGAGAGAGAGGTGCGAGCCATGCCCTCGCCCTCGCCGGCTCGTCAGTGTCATGGAGCAGATTGCCGCTGTCGTTACACTTGGCACAGAAAGTCATGTTAGGTGACAGCAAAAAAAAGAAAAGAGGGGATGCCATGTGGGGGATGTTATCAAAAGCTTGCACTACTTGCTCCTCCCACGAGAGACAAGAGGTCCTTTTAAAAGCAAAATGAACACGCACACACAAATTCCATCATTTTTGAGAGAATTGGGGAATTCACGAAAATATTCACCGCACTGTTGAACTGTGATAGAAGCCCCTGATAGTCTTCCTCACTATTCAAAGCAGACAAATGTGAAATAGATTAATTCACTACTCTACTGTTTTTGCCTTTTACTGTTGATAAATAGACATGTTCATTTAGCTTTCAGAGAAAATCATCGTCAGAAAGTTAAACCATTTCCGACAAGGCCAATCTTGTCGGAATAATTTGGGTATGGCAGTTTAGAAGAACAAAAATTGTCATTTTGCATCAAGTTTTAAGACTTCCTTAAATTTTCATTCATTTATTTTCTACTGCTTATCCTCATGAGGGTGCTGGAACCTATCCCAGCTGCATTCGGGCGAGAGTCGGGGTACACTCTGGACTGGTGGCCAGCCAATCCCAGGGCACATATAGACAAACAACCATTCACACTCACATTCATACCTATGGACAATTTGGAGTCGCCAATTAACCTAGCATGTTTTTGGAATGTGGGAGGAAACCGGAGTACCCGGAGAAAACCCACTCATGCACGGGGAGAACATGCAAACTCCACACAGAGATGGCTGAGGGTGGGATTGAACTTGGGTCTCCTTGCTGTGAGGCCTGCGCCTTATCCACTCGGTCGCCCTCTTTAAATTTTCTTGCATTCATTCATTTTCTACCACTTATACTCACAAGGGTTGCGGGGGTGCTGGAGCCTATTCCAGCTGTCTTCAGGCGAGAGGCGGGGTACACCCTGGACTGGTGGGCAGCCAATCACAGGGCACATATAGACAAACAACCATTCACACTCACATTCATACCTATGGACAATTAGGAGTCGCTAATTAACCTAGCATGTTTTTGGAATGTGGGAGGAAACCAGACTACCCTGAGAAAACCCACGCATGCACGGAGAGAACATGCAAACTCCACACAGAGATGGCCGAGGGTGGAATTGAACTTGGGTCTTCTAGCTGTGAGGCCTGTGCGCTCCTTAAATTTTAACCTTTTAATTTTTTTGGAGAGTTTCTGTTGTTTTTTTATACACCCCGTATAAAAGCCATAAAAAGTTGATTGACCCCGGGCTCACACTAAATCTGTCGCTGGAGTTCGCTGCTGCGTCTACCAGAGTCGATGTGGGCGGCAAGCCGGACTGGATCAGGTCCGGAGCCGCAATAGATTCAGTGTGAGCCCGGAGTCATTTGACGTAAGAATAACAGAATGTGAAAAAATAAATGCTTCTCAGAGACTGTCTTGAATCGTGTCTATAATAACGTGAAGCGTATATGAGGGGAGTCAAGAGCGGTGTGGGTCTCTAAATCATTATCATTTCCAAGCAATGCCCTTTATCGCATCCACTTTGGAAAATACACTTTCCTCTTAACCTCTTTTAGCACCTTCCCCCCCTCCCGCTGTAACTATAATGAGGAGGCATGCTGCGTCTGACCTGTCATCAGCCGTGTCGCACCCCCCTTCCTGATATCGCACTGAAACACATTAACACACACACACACACACACACTGACGGCAACCTCCCTCCTCCCCCACCAGAGTACAAGTGCGGAGGTCACGAGGCAGGTGGCGGCTAACAAAGCCCTGCGAGGCCAACTGCAGGAGAAGGACGACAAGCTCCGCCAGCTGCAGGACAAGTTAGTCACTTCTTCTGTCTCTCTCTTTCTCTCTCCTCCCTCTCGCATCCCTCGCTCTCTCTTTGTCTCGCCCACCCTCCCCCATCCTGCCTCCCTATCAGCTGCTGCTCTAATCCACAGTGTTTGATTCCACCGTGTGGCAGCTCGCAGGCTCGTGCACTCCTATAACTTGCAATGTTGGGTGACTCCTGAGAAATGCCACAGGAAAAGGACGGCATCTGTAAAGCTGACGTCAGTCTATAACAGCGTGTCATAACAATCCCTAGATATGCAAGAGTTGAAAAACCTTACAATCATACACCATTTGTGTGTATATATATATATATATATATATATATATATATACATACATACATATATATATACGATATATTTAAGAATCTTACAATCATACACCATTTGTACATATATATATATTTCCATATATATGTATGTATGTATGTGTGTATATATATGTATGTATGTATGTATATATGTATGTATATTTTATACGTATATATATATATATTTCCCTATATATGTGTGTGTGTATATATGTATATATATATGGGTATATATATGTATATATATATATATGTATGTATATATGTACGTATATATATATGTATATGTATATATACACTATATGATCAAATACAGTAATTCAATCATGTTTTGGTTGTTTTTTAAATTTAAAACGCAACCAAAATATTCTGTTATATAATTTAATATAGTGAAAGAATGAAATATTATTGTATTGAAATATTATAATAGTGTATTGTGTTACCACATGGAAAAATACAAGCTCAGTGCATTCGGAAAAGGCACTGACATTTTACTTTTTCAATCATATGAAAAATATGAATATAATTTTTAGTGTGAACAGTTGTCTTCAGCATTCACACAATTATGCATGAGCAAGCAAAAACACAAACCGCTACAGGAATTATGGTGTGTGGCCGTGTGGGTGTCTCTTATGTGTGTTGGTGTGTGTGTGTGTGTCATGTCGTACCGCTGTTGTTTATGTGGGTAGCTGATCTGGACTTGCTGATCAAAGCAGCGTTATTGATCGATTGTGTGCCGCAGGAGCTGCCGTTTTGGCCTGTGACATGAAAAACCCACACAGCATCGCTCTTTGCCTGTGGGCCGCAAGTCCTAATGAGTTAGATGGTGCACACAGTGTGGCACCCGCCGCATTACGCTTGCTGTAATGTAATGCTGGAAACACTTTCACATAGGGAGGAACCTGAGCCTCGTCTCGGGCATTTAAAGTAGAACCTCCAAGGCCAAACACAATCTGTTCCCACAGAAAACAAATCATATTTTTCCAAAATTGTAAAAAGAATTTATGAAGTGATGACATGACATATACAGTGGAAGTGGGCATGTGAGTCCGCTTAACTTTCGGAAACGTTAAAGGAAATAGCCAGATAGAGACATGGCATCTGTACAGCTAAAATTAACAGTGGAGTCCCTTTCACTTGTGTCACAAATGAAGCCACAAAAACACGCACCTCTTAACTCACCTAGCTCAAATCTTGCAACATAATCTACCGCATTTTTGTCAAATAGTTGCCACGCCTCAAATAATCACATCTGTAAAGCTGAGGTTAACATTGGAGTCCACTTACTAAGTCCGGTCACATCCTTATAAAGAAAGCCAAAGTAAAAGCAAAACATACGTGTAGACATAATCTTGATGTGAGAGATCCTATACCATTGCCTCTGCGCTTATTGATGCCATGCCCCGATTAGCATAATCAGACACTTAGATAAGTAAACACCACACCTTGAGTAATTTCAGTAGGCCTTAATGACCTTTATTATGACTGATGCCACCATGAGTAGAAAAGTAGAAATAATGGCCTCTGCTTTTGTTGACGCCGTACCTCAGTGAATCGCCCATTGCGGCGATAATTCATCACCGCAAGTCATCGGCCAACCATATTTTTCCAGCATATGCGTGGCATTTGTAAAAATGAACTCAACGATGGAGTTCTTGTACATATCCTGTAGAGCTGCAACAATTAATCAATGATTAATTATCCAGTTAATCGACAGCTATTTTGGTGTTCGATTGAACGTTTTTTTGTTTTTTATGTGAATATCCTCTGGTTTCAGCCTCTTCCAAAAACATGCTAGGTTAATTGGCGACTCCAAATTGTCCATAGGTATGAATGTGAGTGTGAATGATTTTTGTCAAATAGTTGCCACGCCTCAAATAATCACATCTGTAAAGCTGAGGTTAACATGGGAGTCCACTTAAGTCAGGTCACATCCTTAAAGAAAAGCCAAAGTAAAAGCAAAACATACGTGTAGACATAATCTTGATGTGAGAGATTCTATACCATTGCCTCTGCGCTTATTGATGCCATGCCCCGATTAGCATAATTGGACACTTAGATACGTAAACACCACACCTTGAGTAATTTCAGTAGGCCTTAATGACCTTTATTATGACTGATGCCACCATGAGTAGAAAAGTAGACATAATGGCCTCTGCTTTTGTTGACGCCGTACCTCAGTGAATCGCCCATTGCGGCGATAATTCATCACCGCAAGTCATCGGCCAACCATATTTTTCCAGCATATGCGTGGCATTTGTAAAAATGAACTCAACGATGGAGTTCTTGTACATATCCTGTAGAGCTGCAACAATTAATCAATGATTAATTATCCAGTTAATCGACAGCTATTTTGGTGTTCGATTGAACGTTTTTTTGTTTTTTATGTGAATATCCTCTGGTTTCAGCCTCTTCCAAAAACATGCTAGGTTAATTGGCGACTCCAAATTGTCCATAGGTATGAATGTGAGTGTGAATGATTTTTGTCAAATAGTGGCCACGCCTCAAATAATCACATCTGTAAAGCTGAGGTTAACATGGGAGTCCACTTAAGTCCGGTCACATCCTTAAAGAAAAGCCAAAGTAAAAGCAAAACATACGTGTAGACATAATCTTGATGTGAGAGATCCTATACCATTGCCTCTGCGCTTATTGATGCCATGCCCCGATTAGCGTAATCAGACACTTAGATAAGTAAACACCACACCTTGAGTAATTTCAGTAGGCCTTAATGACCTTTATTATGACTGATGCCACCATCAGTAGAAAAGTAGAAATAATGGCCTCTGCTTTTGTTGACACCGTACCTCAGTGAATCGCCCATTGCGGCGATAAGTCATCCCCGCAACTCATCAGCCAGCCATATTTTTCCAGCATATGCGTGGCATTTGTAAAGATGAACTTTCCTGTAGAGCTGCAACAATTAATCAATGATTAATTATCCAGTTAATCGACAGCTATTTTGGTGTTCGATTGAACCTTTTTTTTAATGTGAATATACTCTGGTTTCAGCCTCTTCCAAAAACATGCTAGGTTAATTGGCGACTCCAAATTGTCCATAGGTGTGAATGTGAGTGTGAATGATTAATCCAGGCCTCTCGCCCGAAGACAGCTGGGATAGGCTCCAGCACCCCCTACCCTCATGAGGAAAAAGCTGTTGAAAATGAATGAATGAATGAAATTGTCCATAGTTCTGAATGTAAGTGTGAATGATTAATCCAGGCCTCTTGCCCGAAGACTACTGGGATAGGCTCCAGCATACCCTCGACCCTGTTTTTTGAAAATAGGCTGTAATGTAAAGAAGTAAATAAGCAAATTTTGCTCCACCGCGGAACATCTCGGACCTCAGAGGTGTTTGAAAGTATAAAGTAGTATCGTCCTTCTGTTTCATCTCTGAAGACCTTCCTCCTTCCCTCTTTGTCAAGCATGCTGTGTCGTGCGCTTGCCGTCCTCAATAATGCATCCAGGGCATGTTTACCATCACAGTGGGGATGCGTTGTGTGTTTGGATGTGACCAAAGCACCGGCGGATCACAGCCAAACAGAGCGAACATCCCTTCCACTGAGTTTCCACGACACCTCACACACACACACACACATTTGTAGCTTACCGTCTCTTGGAGCCCACCCCTCCGTTTGCCTCCATGGAGGGACCCTCAGAATGAAAGACATGTCTAGACACCTCTGAAATATACATTTCAGCACACAGGGACCCGGGCTGCTTCGACTTAAAGATGAGGGGAAAAAAGAAAAAAAAAAAAAAAAAGAATTTCAAAGTACATCGGCATGTCCTCAGTCAATATCCGGCACTGTGGCGCTGCTTTATTTATGAAGGTGCTTCTTTCATCTTTTGAACTGTTGTCTATCAGCCACATCAAGTGTCCACACACGCTCTCTCTCCGTTCTTAACACTCCTGTTATCATTACAATGCACGCATGTTTGATGAACAATATTGCCGCAACAAGCGGCAGAACAAAGGGAACAAACGTGGCGAGTGATCAGAGTGTAGTTTCCAGCCTTTTCTTGCTAACACTCATAAATACAGATCACACGCCGCAGAGACCCAGCACCGTACCGTATATCCCTCATTCTTTTTCATCCTCTATTCTTTTTGGCCTGCACAAGAAGACAAAGGGAACATCTAAAATAAATGTTGTCCATCTAATTGCCATTAGCGGCGGGGCAGAGGGAGCCGCCGGGGGCCCTTATTGGCGCTCTTCATCTTTAAGTCAACACCAGACAGTCATCCGAAAGGTTCAATATGGGTTTTCTCATTAATGGACAAATCCATGGGGTAGCACCAGTGAGCAGCACCACTACCCCCCCCCCCCACCCCCCACCCCAAAGTCCCCAGGCAAGACTCTCCTCTTATTTAATTTAATGTCACTCCAATAGGACAAGCTCACATTTATTCAGCCAGTCTGCCCTTAGGCTGTCGTTCACCAAGGGAGACAGGGACATTTACTTACACCAAAGTGTTTGCTCGAGCGTTGCATCATCTATTTACTTTAAAAACACCAGTCTTTGCCAGTATGGGGTTGGCCTTGAAATTTGTTGGATCTTTGAAATACAAGAAAATAACAATATGACAAAAATAAGATGGCTTCAAAAGTTACTGGCATGACAAGGAGATCCATCCACCTGAGATGTTTTCTACACTGCACAGTGAAGGGGGGTCCATCATGATACGGGGTGCTCTTTCATTCAGTGGAACAAGCTTCAGGTGGTGCGGGGTCGTCAAACGGTGGCTGGTTATTTGCAGATGTTGTAGCGGGCAATGTTTCCATTAGCCTACTGGAAACACTCGAATCAAGTATGCCTAAACCAATTTTTGAAGTCATTAACAAGAACGGTGGAGCTACTCATTAGTGAGTCCTACTAAGAACTTTTTTAGTTCTGGATTTGAGTGTTTTTTTTTGTCATTTTTTGAGCAATAGTCTTAAACTTTTGATCAGTTGATAAACAGCCTACTTAGCTAAAATAATGCATAAGGCTAAAAATAACGAAATAACCTAGAAATGTCATCCGATAATTCTCTACAAGAGAGGGGAACTACATTTGAAACACTTCTATGCTAGGACTACGTTAAAAAGCCATAGCATTTCAGTATGTGGAATCAAACTATGGAATGGATTGAGTAAGGACCTCAAACAATGCACAACGATGAGCCAATTCAAGAAACAATACAAGCAGTTGATGTTTGCTAAATACAAGGATGAAGAGTCTTGAACCAGTCATGATGTGCTATATATATCACTATATTGACACTTACTATGGTACACATTATGTCATTAGATGCTCATATCACCTCGTACTTCGGTACGAGGTACATTATTAAAAAAAAACACACACACAACCTTAAACTGTATTATGGAAAGCAGGAAGTGAACAAATGTAACAGTTACTGATTGTAAAAGTACCAGATGGAGGGGTAGATCAGACTGTATGTAATCTGATGCATGTTCAAATGAAATTAATAATAAGATTAATTGTTGTTTTCAGAGTGCTTTTTGTCACACTCCACCTCCCCTGCTTTTGCATATTGTAGCTCGACTTAAAACCTCATTAAGATCCAAATGTGCAAAAGTTAAATTCTGGCTATTTTTCAACAGGTCTTAAGATTTTGCTCTTAAATTGATCGGGAATGAAAAGCGTTTTAATCTGTTTGTTTTTGTTGATATGATCACGTGTCACAGCATAGCTGAAATATTCTACAGTAGCTCTTTAGAATGGTTAAAAAAAATCAAACATGCCATGTATGCCTGGTAATAGAAATGAGAAGTGACTTAGGATGCATTTAGTTAGAATCCAAACATCTGGTGCAGAGCAGCCAACGTGCCTCCCAGGGGAATTATTGTCAGCATACAAACATTTCTGTCATCCATACTCAGACGCCCTGGTGATGTGTTCTTGTATGTGACTGCTGCAATCCTGAACCTAATTTAAACATTTACATTCATTGATTACAATCTGCTTAGCAGTGTCACTGCTGATTCAAAATACTGTTTGTCGACAAGGCGTAGTGGGGCGCCCAGTCACACTATTCCTCGACAGCGTTCAATTTAGTATGCGCCTGTTGGGATGCATCTTTAATTCAGCACCTCTACCATCTCCAAGCAGCCTACTGGTGTATTTAGTTGTCATAATGAGCTGTCATGCCTGCTTGCTGCACTGCATGGGGACATACTGCCTGCCAGCGTTCTGTGTGTATTTAATCCTCTGCTCTAAACGACTGCTTGTCTACAGTCATTCACACCGAATTCTCCTATTTGTGCAGAGCAAGCCACGCCGAGCGAGACGCAGGAATGAAAAGGCAGCTGGTGGACGACCTCAAGACCAGGCTGAAGTTCCTGCAAGAGATGGAGAAGAGTGCCCGCAGCCAGGTGGAGGAGCTGGATAAGAAGGTGCCTTAAGATCACCATCACAGTAATGAATGCTCATCAATGATTTATGGTGAAAAAAACATTCAGTGATGATGGTGGACTTCTAAGCTGTTCTGATTTCAAAAAGTGTAAAGTTTAAGCGCTAGTAAAACTCATCACAGTTTGCAAATGTACAAGTTGAGGATACCTGTTGCAGGATCAAATCGTGGCCATCCAAAAACATTTAACTGTACAGGAAAGAATAACGATACAACACCCACTGTACAATAAAACCAAAATAAACCATATCCAATCACCCTTTAAAGGTGACAATTCCAGGCTTAAACTGTCACCATCAAAAAACCTTTAACTCTACAAGCAAGTCTACAGTACAGGTAAGTTAACCATTGTACAATAAACGAAAATGAAGTAAAACTAAAATAAAGTAACTCTAATCCAAATTTTAAAAAGTGTATCACAGTACAATAAAACTACAATAAAGTAAAACTACTCAACTTTTAGAGATGACTAGTCCAGGCATGACCTGTTGGCATCATAAAATCTTCATCAACACTAAAGATAAAGTTGAACACTATAATAAAACTACAATACAGTAAAAGTAATCACACCCTGAAGATACCTACGAGTACAGCCTATCATTAGTCAAAAAAATATGCATATTTAAGGAAATTATGCATACTCTTTCCACAAATAAAATTTTTTAAATCATAATAAGAGCCAAATGCACTGAAATTCAAATACGGTATAAGTACGGTACAGTACGGTATTTAGACCACAACTTGTTAATGTAGTATTGTACTTCATAGTATTAGTCACTAGGTGTCAGTACTTCTTTGGTGAGACCATCACAAAGCACCAGACTTGAAAAACTTGCTTTTATTGCAGGTTAAAAATGATCTCACAACAGGCACAATAATAATAACAACATAATGGCAATAATAATCATCATCTTAATAATAATAATAATAAAGACTTATGTAAAACTCAGCTCTGAACTTCCGATGCCACGTCCAATCTCGCATCAATTCTGCTCCCCCTACAAGGTAAACTACAAGGTAGTACTATATAACAAATTTCTGAAAACTGTCTTGTTGTTTTTTAATTTTATTTTTCCATAAATCGTTGTTTGACCTCAAAATGTCCAACTTTTGTCTCTGTTCATCATTGTATTAGTGTAAGTGCTTCTAAAAGCGTAATGACAAAATCGCTGGTTAAAGAATCCTCCCGCTGGTAAAAGTATTTCAGGCTGTAAAACATTGCAAATTGTTGCACCGTGAGCACACAGCATATCTCATCTGTAGACAAATGCAGCCAGCGATGACATAATTTACCTGATTGATACGCAAGTTCCAAAGGATGCAATAGCAGCCGCATGAGTCACCACATTAAAAAAAAGAATATCGGGTTATAAACGACCAGACTGATGCGTGGAGCGGCGTGGTGTCATTTGCACCTAATTTGATCAAGGTAAACAGTGAACAGCAGTGCGTAATGTCATTTGTCAATGTCAAGCTAGCAAGCCCAGGCCTTGTTTGTGTGCAGTCATTCATATTTACTTGTAACCATCATACACTGGTAATCTTTGCTTCGAATAATTGGTGTCATCCTTTTCCTCTTTGCAGGTCAAGTCTTTATCAG
Source organism: Doryrhamphus excisus (assembly GCF_037039965.1). Classification (NCBI taxonomy): domain Eukaryota; kingdom Metazoa; phylum Chordata; class Actinopteri; order Syngnathiformes; family Syngnathidae; genus Doryrhamphus; species Doryrhamphus excisus. The sequence goes on from NC_136365.1 coordinate 17,655,841, forward strand.
AGGAAGCCTCCAACAGAAAGGCCTTCATTGAGTCTCTAAAGAGGAGGCTGAATGTGGCCACCACAGAGAAAAGCCAGCATGAGGCCTCCTGCACCAAACTAAAGGATGACTTGGAAAAAAAGGTTCTGTGCAAAGCTTAAATATTCTATAATATTTTAACTTCAGCTTGTTCGACACGGACAGGAACAGCAAATATGTATAAACCTCCATCTTGAAAGCAAACAAACACAGTACACGTCACAATGCTTTTACAGCTGTAGGTTTAATTAACGTAGCATGTTTTTGGAATGTGGGAGGAAAAACTGGAGTACCCGGAGAAAACCCACGCATGCACGGGGAGAACATGCAAACTCCACACAGAGATGGCCGAGGGTGGAATCGAACCCTGGTCTCCTAGCTGTGAGGTCATGCATATATGTAACTTCATGGGACACCACAATACAGAGCACATGTTCTTAAGCCCTTTTCTTCTCATTCAGGACGGCATGGCAGTCGAGTGGTTAGTGTGCAGACCTCACAGCTAGGAGACCAGGGTTCAATTCCACCCTCGGCCATCTCTGTGTGGAGTTGCGTGGGTTTTCTCCGGGTACTCCAGTTTCCTCCCACATTCCAAAAACATGCTAGGTTAATTGGCGACTCCAAATTGTCCATAGGTATGAATGTGAGTGTGAATGGTTGTTTGTCTATATGTGCCCTGTGATTGGCTGGCTGGCGACCAGTCCAGGGTGTACCCCGCCTCTCGCCTGAAGACAGCTGGGATAGGCTCCAGCACCCCCCGCGACCCTCGTGAGGAAAAGCGGTAGAAAATGAATAAAAATTCAAAATAAAATAAATACCTGGTACTCTCAGTAGTAGGGTATTAGTAAATAGCTACTTCTATCTCAGAAAATTCAATACATTCCTTGCCATTCTAATACACATTTTGTTTTTTATATACATACATATTTTGGTTCTATATTTACAATTTGGACTAATTTTGCATAAACAAAATAGAGATTTTCCATGTTCTTTTTTTGTAAATAGCTGACCTGTCCTTCCTGATGTATTTGTTTTGCAGGAGCAGCGCATTCATGCCCTCCAGACTCGTGTGGGAGCCAGCGAGCAGGCCTTGGCTAGTCTGGAACACAACGCCACTACGCAAATGGAGAGAATGACCCAGCAGAGCTCCCAAGCTTTGGACGGGCTTCAGAGGCAGCTTGGCCAGGCCTCCTCCCAGCTGGAGCAGCTTCACTCTTTCATCAAGGTGCTCCGCTAAAGGGCCGCTTGATCAAAGGCCAAGGGGGTGCAGCGTTGAATCATCTCGCCCGTCTTAAATCACTGTCAAGGGCTGAAAAATCTTTCCCCCGGACAAGAAATAGAAGATTGATGTCATTATGCGTACTTTTTCCTAATGCGTGAGGAGATAAAGGCCATCACAAGTAGATAAATGAGAGATTAGGAGAACTGGCATGGTTGTTTTTGTGGAGCTGTAATCCATCATTTGGAGGTGTGTTTGTTTATCTGGCACAGACTGATAAAGTGTGTCCCCCCGCAACTCCGCTGTGCTGACAGCTGTCTGTCAAAGAAAGAAGAAGCTAGGCAGAGATAGCGGTGCCTATTTCTGCACATATATAAATCATGCACATGGTTTGGTGGAGCTTTGCCAGCGTTCATCAGATTTTGGGTGGATAAGGGCTTTTAATCGCCTCGCTGCTTTTTCCAACTGCAACTTTCCAACAAACCTGGGATCAGATCGGAGTTGAAAGCACTCCTTCAAAGAGTTTTATGATAAATAGTGTCAGAAGTGGGGAGACCACTGTTCCATTAACCCCAGAGATGGGTGAGGCCATTGGAAACCGAGGACCAGTGAAGGGACATGGACCTATCGCTTGTAATTATAGGTTATTATAGGTTATTATAGGTTATCACATGGTGACCTTCGGTCTCGGGCTGATACTGACACTTGGGGGCATGATACTGAGCCTGATACCAGACAAACCATGAGATGATCTTATTATCACATACTATTTAATCATGAGCTTATTATCACGTACTATTTAATCAAAAGACCATTTTGTTTACAGAAATTTTTCATTTTATAACATGTATTATATCTAAACAGTGTAAACACAATAATTGCAAAAATATTTCAACAATAATATTTTATCAACAGTCTTATCTTATCAATGTCTGACAATTAAAGTTTGGGTTTTTTTGGTGACTGGAGAAGCAATAGGCACTAAGCACTCGTGTGCTGTTCTCTGATTGGTTGTTTCACGGGCGCTCTGAGTGGACAGCTACGGGGGCTGATACTGGACATGGTTAAACTCTATATTTTATCAGTATCACTGCCCTGGGCTTTGACACGGTATCATTTCGGCCTTTTCCTGTATCATTCATGAGCGGTTTCTAGAGTACAGGGCCAATTAATACTGTAGTATGTGATTATTAACTAATTAACTGCAAGGCAATCTGCGGTCTGCCCAGTTGGCAAGACCTCTGTGGAATAGGTTTATCTCCTGAGTGATGCATGTCTCCAGAAAGCGATGGGTTCACAATCTGGATCTAGTGACAAAAGGGTGTCAGAAGTGGGTTGTTAACTTTGAAGGCTATTCACAGAACTGGGTGAGGACCCTTTACACAGGGAATCCTCTCATCAAGTCGGCAGTAGTCTGACGGGGGGGGGGCATCATTGCAGTTTTGCTATGGTGTCAGAATGTCGAATGATGTCAGAAGTGGGATGGAGTGAACTGCTGCCTTCTGATTGTTTATGTTACTCAAGTATACACAAGACATCCATATGCCAAGAACACACACATGGGATCTATTATACATGTATAAAGAGAAGATGGATTATTTTTATTTGCAGAAATATTGAAATACAGCGGAAGGTGCTCACATTGCATTTCACCTCGGTTTCCCATAACCTCAGGCGGGGTGGGGGCCATTGTGATATTGTTGAGGATTCACATCATTGTGTGCCTGCCCCTGGCTGCTGTGATCCCCTATAAGAACAGCCAGCCCTTTGATTGGGCTGCCTTACGTCCGGAGGAGATTTACTCTTGTCATGTATTGATCAGGACTGGAGGGCTGTGTGTGTGTGTGTGTGTGTATAGATGTGTCTCAGTGTCTTTATGAGCTTATTTTTTTGTTACGCTTGTGTCTGAATGTGTATGCAGAGATTTTTTTTTTTCCTGTATTGTGTGGCAGCAGCCCCACCTGCCTCAGGCACGGCAAAAAAGCGGCCTTGAAATCCGGTGGCACACATACTTAAGTTTATTATTCTTGTTTGAAAGGAAGGCAACTTGGCTTTTGACTGTTTACTATTATTTTTAATGTTATTTAACCACAATAACCTTAAATACCCTTACCCTGCAATGGATTTTGTTGCGTGTCTAATGAACGTAGATCATTTTCTCCTCCTTGGCGCTTCTTGTGTTTTTTAAAGGCCCTTTTGTGCTTTTGTGCGTTAGTGTGAAAAGGTTCAGACGGAGCTAGTTATTATTGAAGATGTCTTTTTAGCTCCTCATTTGATCCCCATCGCTATGCCTTAATCCTTGCCTCGTCTAAATTGGCCCTCTGGCTATAGTGATTGTGCTGCTAGCTCCGGCTAAGAGCACTCAACACACACACACACGGCACCTACTGTGTGTGTTAGTGCATGTGCATGCATGTGTGTGTTCTGTTGTTCCTCCCGCGCCTCTGAATGGGGTGATGAATTCCCTTCTTAATCTCATTCCCGATTATTTCACATGCAGGGTTTAGGTCAATTAAATGTAACCCTCCACTAGTGACAGTGAATATCTATTAAGGCCGTAAATGAAAGACTGAGATGTGTAATGTGCTATGTATTCCTTAAGGATCTGCACTTTTTTTTTTACCAAAACCAGCTCCATTTATCAGATCTAATAGACAATAGTTATGATTTAATAATATTCATCTTACAGTGGTGCCGCTGAGGTTGAACACAGTCCATTCCAGAAAATCTCTTGACCTCTGGTTGACTGAACCCATTCAAATTCACGCATTGCACTTCTTAACAAGATAACCACCCTATAAAAAGCTAATATAAAGAAGATCTTGGCTCCTAGCTCCGTTTTGGCGTCTCTTTTTGAGTTGTTAGGATAATTGAAGACTTAATTGTGAGTGTGAATGGTTATTTTTATTATGTGACTCTCACTCAAAGTCAGCTGGAATAGGCTCCAGCATACCCATGACCCGAGTGAGGATAAGCGGCACAGAAAATTAATTAATAAATGAAACTTCAATGAGAAATATGGGGAAAAACTTTATGAATTGTTGTTTTTAACGTTCCCAATTGTCAACAAAGTTAACCACTATATAATAAAGCTAAAATGTGACAGATGTTTAACTATTAGGCTAGTAGAGAGCAAAGATTGCTGAATACAAGTACAAAGAAATGAAGTCAATAAATCCAAACTACAATAAAATTTGTCATCACCCTTTGACGACCCATGATGGAGGTGTAGCGTACATGGAGAGGAGATTTTAAAGGCAAGTCGACTGAATGCAGCATGCCTTTTAACGATTTTCACCACTATTATTATGAATAAAATAGAAGACGTCTAAAAGACTTGTAGCATTAAAAGAGGACCAATTGTGCTATTTTCACTTTTCGGACCTATAAATGTAGTTACAATGTTGTATTCTCGTGTAAAACCATGCTAAAGTTTCAGATGATGAGGTTTTACGCATTAGGAAGTGAGCCCTGAAAGGATTTTGGAATGGTTCAAAACACTCTGTTTCAGAGGGCGTTGCAAAACTGTGACTTTGTGATGTCACAGGGGAGCCGGCTTCTGTATGGGTGTGGCTGTCCTCTCTGCCCTCCCACAAGCTCAGGCAGAAGTTATTGGAGCAAGATAAGGGCATTTCACACCATTTTTGTGAACATGAACTTGAAATTCTCCACCAAACTGTCGCTGAAGGAGAAGGTGCATTCATGTGAGAGAACCACTGTGCTAAGTGTCGGGAGCACGGTAGTCCCACAAAAAAAAACATGTCATGACCACAATTCTACTACCGATGTTGTGCTACGATTGGTTGCAGTTTGTAAACGCGGCGCCCTCACATCCGGCTTCTGAGCTCCACGGCACCAGCGATACCTCTGACAAAGTGTGTCCGACAATGAGTGCTCCTCATTGGGCAGGCGAGGTTGGAGGATGCCCTACACTTTAGGTTCATACAAGTCAGGGGTCTCCGGCCAGTAGCTAATGAGCTAAAACCACACCAATCATTTTATTCAAACCACATGAAATTTTAAAAGTTATCTTGGTAAAAACTGATAAATGGGCTTTTTTTTGTTCAGTGTTAGTGAGCTTTGCTAGCCGATGGTGGTGAGCTTACATTTTTTTGGTGAATGTAATTTGAGGTTTTGGTTGTTGCGGCGTGTTTAGTCCTGCAAAAAAAAAAAAGACAAAACATAACTTCACAGAGGTCCTCTCACTGCAGGCTTTATTAACTCCGCCAGTGTGCAACTCCTGGAGCATGAGAGATGTTTGCCACGCTTCAAAAATCTTCATCAGTTTTTGCGCTCGTGTTTTCCCTCATCTCTCCCTGACTCGGTTACATTATGTTCTATCCGAAAGCAAGTTGTACGCTTTTCTTATTTGTTTATTTGTTTGCGTTGCGCTGAGAGCTACGCCGTCCCCCAGCTTCCCTCGTCTGACCATCTATTCCAAGGTCAGCTTTTCAGCGGGGCTTACAAGGGAATGATACGGAAGATTATTGCCTCGATCAATAAGCTGGAAATGAAGCAAAGGGGAGTTTGCTTTATTGACTTGCTCGTGTACAGTGGCAGTTTTAACATTTAATTGTCTCTCTGTATTTAGAGCAAACTTCCCATTTAGCGCCGCGGCCGCCGTGCCATCCCAGGCCCTCCGTTGTTCGCCTCGCTTTGCCGTCCACTCGGGCACCATTTTGCAGCGGCCCCCTCGTAGCTTAATTATTAACAGTGTTATGCTGCCCTGTTGTGCGCCGAGACCTTCAGAAAGCAAATAAATAAATGAATGGCTGCATTTTCACGCCGCCTCTCTGCCTCTGATGAATGATTCTCTGTCTGTGGAGATTTTAGCAAAAACTGGAGGTGCATTTGATATCAAAGCCGCGTTCCCGCAGCTTTCAATCGACGGGGCAACAAACCCTCAGGACCGCTCTCCCTTGAAGGCAAAACCGGAGAGAATCTGAGTGTGTCAAACTCAATATTCCTCCATAATGCACTAGTCCTCGCTGCCGCATGCTTGATCAATTTCATTTATTCATCCGCCATTTCTCGCACTTCTCCGTATCCATTTCGTCATGTTCTTCTATCTCTCCTCCAGGCCCTGGCGAGTGAGATACTTTTAGAGGTGCGCGAGGTCAAGCAGCAGCTGATGAAGAGGAGGAGGTTGAGGCAGGCCGGCGCCTCAGCCAAGTCCATGATCAAAGCCAAGTCCATTGCTGCCTCCATCCTCAATATGTCGGAGAACGATCTGGCAGACATAATGGACTCAGACCAGGTACGTACCAGCCCTTTAACGCTAACTGCAGGGTCGAGATCACCTCTAAATGATGCCCACGGTGCAGCGCCTACCTATAACGTATTGTGCCATAAACATACTAAAAGTTTCCGTCGGATTGAAACATCGACGTGTTGCTTTTGGGCAACAACTTCTTTTGTCAGCGCAGACTCAACGGTGTACAGTAACCTCAGACTATCCGTCGGGAGTCCGAGCTGTCGATTTGGCGTTGGTGTGGAAAAATAAGTTGTGAGTTCATCTCTTGTTGTTTAGCCTCGCTGCAGCTCTTTGCTTCGGGTCGACCTCGGCTTATTGATGGATGAACAGACGTGGGCAAGGCAAACTTTTATGAAGACGAATCATATTAATTAGAATGTTGTAGTCCACGCTTGCGCCGCGTTTAAAGGCAGTGTTAATGCACTACATCAAAAGCATCTTCATTACTGGTCTACTTCATACAGCGGAAGAGTCTTGTCTTTGCCCTTTTTCACAGAACCCAGCAATGCCAGATATTGGTAATGGTAATGTTTTTATTTCATTTGAACGTGCAGCAGATTACAAATTAGTACATCCCATAATCAGTTCATAAACCCTTCTGCTACGCTTCATGATCGGATATCCCCGCAGAGATAAGAAAGAGGAGAGGCTGAATAACTGGAGTGAACAGCAGAAAAGACGGTATAAAGGTTGTCATAATGGGGAATGTAATGGTAATAGTAATGGTAATGGTTTAATTTCATTTGAACATAATCAGTTCACAGTTCCACATGTCCAAAAGGAGTAGGAAGAAGCAAAGCTTATTAAATCCTACCCCTCCATCTGGTACTTTTACAATCAGTAACTGTTACATTTGTTCACTTCCTGCTTTCCATAATACAGTTTAAGGTTGTTTTTGGGTTGTTTTTTTTAATTATGCACCTCCAATATGACCATCCAATGACATAATGGGTACCATAGTAAGTGTCAATATAGTGATATATATAGCACATCATTGGCTCATCGTTGTGCATTGTTTGAGGTCCTTACTCAATCCATTCCATAGTTTGATTCCACATACTGAAGTGCTATGGTTTTTTAACGTAGTCCTAGCATATAAGTGTTTCAAATGTACTTCTTATGCATTATTTTAGCTGTTTGAAGATTAACTATATCAGAAAGTTTAAGTATTTGTGATTTTAGAAATAAGGAAAGGATAGTAAATAGTACTTGTCAATGACAATAAGTTACTGGACAAGTATTGATGTTTGACATCGTATCTTCTACAAGGAAAAGAAAAGTAACTGACTCAGGTCTCCCAAGATCCCATGGTTCAAAATGATTGTGTCCCTTAAAGTAATCGTGTTGCGCAACATTTCGGACAAACTCTGCATCGTACAACTGAATACATTGCACAAAACAAGTACCATTCTCTCCGATTCTAAGTAAGTATTCTAACTAAGTCATACATCGTGAGCCCAACGGCGTCGTCAATTAGCAAATCCATGTTGCAATCAACCTCAGGTCTGTGGAGATGTCTTCCTCCGCCTCCTCCTCCTCCTCCTCCACATCTCTCAGGAGATGAGAGTGGGTCGCTCTGTGCTTACTCACGTTTGAAACCAATTTGATCCCCTTTCGCAGCTCCACTTCACCTGTACTGGAACAAAATGTTCTCCACTCATCACAACTGAACGCACTGTGGCCCGAGTCTTTTTTTCTAACATGCTTTAAGTACAGGTGTTACAGTACATGTATTTTGGCACGGTACAGAGGCGTATCCAGTTCCCACAGGGTACACATTAAGTGGCTGATAGGAATTATTCGGTTTTCACTTAGTTGGTGGAGATATTCGAAGAAACTTAATCATTTTCTCCACTTCATTTACTCACATAAGTTTGAGTGATATTAATTGGTTCTTCAAAGCTTTAAAAATATCAATCTAAGCTGCAGCCTAATAGTATTAAACATATAACATCAATGGGATGCACCTATATCGAACACATGTATTCACCCACACATGCTGCTTATATGCATGTGTCCATTCCATAGCATGCAGCAAAGGTTCAGAAAGGGGCCAAACAGCTCCAGGCCCTGTGGATGAGTGGAGGATGGAGTGGATTGTTCTTGTATCCTGATCACCTCTTGACATTGTATATGTTTGAAGACCAGACTCTCTCAACCGCTCGCTTGCTCTCCTGTTTTCTCAGTTACTGTAAGCGCCGAGCTGCTAATTAGGCTTACGCTGAAATATCACAAAGGCTCACACCTGTACGAGTCCAGAAAGCTGATAAAAGACTAAGGGGGTAAACATGTGCTGATATGTGGGAAGAGAATACACAGTGTTGTCTGCTATACTGTACACTTGTTTGAAAATAAGTCACACAAAAATCCGTAATTTAAGTCACAGTCGGCGTTGAGAAATGGCGCTGAAATTGACATCGGTTTGTGTTTTATACACAACAACCACAAAAAAAGTATTCAACACTGTTTCCCCTGTTTATGTAATGATTTTTCTGTATATTTTTATTGTATATGTCCAAGTTTATAGACAATAATTAAAGTTTTACATGCACAAAATAATAATGTAAACGTGTCTATTCATATGTATGTATAATATGTGTATGAATAGTCATTCATTTTCTACCGCTTATCCTCACGAGGGTCGCGGGGGTGCTGGAACCTATCCCAGCTGTCTTCAGGCGAGAAGCGGGTTACACCCTGGACTGGTGGCCAGCCAATCACAGGGCACATATAGACAAACAACCATTCACACTCACATTCATACCTATGGACAATTTGGAGTCGCATGTTTTTGGAATGTGGGAGGAAACCGGAGTACCCGGAAAAAACCCACGCATGCACAGGGAGAACATGCAAAGTCCACACAGAGAAGACCGAGGGTGGTGAAAGACAAAATAAGAAGCCAAAAAGTTACCACTTCCACACAAAGTAGGAGGAGAACTCATCCATTCATTCATTTTCTACCGCTTATCCTCACAAGGGTCGCGGGGTGCTGGAACCTATCCCAGCTGTCTTCAGGCGAGAGGCGGGGTACACCCTGGACTGGTGGCCAGCCAATCACAGGGCACATATAGACAAACAACCATTCACACTCACATTCATACCTATGGACAATTTGGAGTCGCATGTTTTTGGAATGTGGGAGGAAACCGGAGTACCTGGAAAAAACCCACGCATGCACGGGGTGAACATGCAAACTCCACACAGTTCCACTCCAGCTGTGAGGTCTGCGCACTAACCACTCGTCCACCGTGCAGCCCGCAAAGGAACTTGAATCGAGAATTAATTGCACTGGTTTCGTCTTTATCGAAGCTTGAGACTAAACTTTCAAGCACAGTACATTTGTTAATTATTTGTTTCTCAAGTATGACAGTCCAGAATGTTACATAAAGCATAGCCTAGAAGTTCTAGAAGTTCAATAAAAGAGAGAGATTAATTCCATTGACATTATTTCTGAGGGAAAAAGATTAATTCTAAATTCAAATCAGAGCATTAAAACTCAATAAGTATGTGACAGATAATATAAACTATGCAATTTGTCTGCATTCTTTGTTTTGTAAGTCACCAGTGCAGTCAGCGCCTGAAGCAGACTATGAAATGAAAGTACACATAAAGTTTGAATGCACACGTCAGTGGACAGTTTTACTGGATTTGTGACTCTTTTGCCCACCTGGAATTTTCCTTTTAATCACACACACACACACACACAAATACAGTCAGACACTTTCTCTTACGCTTGACCGTGTCACAGTGTGAATATACAGTCGACCTTGTCCGAAGCCAAGTGGTCCGCACGGCCACACAGTTCATCGTGTTCATTACAAGGCCGCCACTCTGTTAAGTCATTATACCGAGCATGTAAACTTTTTACTGGCGTTTCTCCAGAGAGAGTCCTCAAGGTCCAGCCTGCTAAGTGTTTGAATATAGTGGCTCATTCTCTCTGGAGAAATCAAGGAACCTTTTTTCGTCTGACTTGAGTGGAATGTACTCTTGCTATTTGTGTCACTAATTATCATCTCCATCTTCGCAGGGGACAGAGACTCTTTCAGATCAGGATTGGCTGGATCATCTAAACCGCATCCTTCAGCAAAAGGTAAGTCATAGTGCCATTTATCTCTGCATCGATATTCATATAAGATAGGCATGTTGACTTGTTAGATTCAATTCTCAATTTGGCGGTCAATCGACATTCCGACCCTCACCTACGGTCATGAGCTTTTGGGTAGTCACCGAAAGGTCAAGATCGCAGGTTCAAGCAGCCGAAATGAGTTTTCTCCAGAGGGTGGCTGGGCTCCCACTTAGAGATAGGTGAGAAGCACTGTCAACTGGAAGAAACTTGCGCCTCGCCAGAAGAGGTGGTTCGGACATCTGATCAGGATGACTCCGGAGTGCCTGCCTGGGAAGGTGTTCACAGGCCACGTCTGACCGGTCACGTTGGAGAGACCGTCTCTCTCAACTGGCCAGGGAACACCTCGGGATCCGCAGGGAGAGTTATGTCTGGACCCCTCAATCTAAATATATGCAGATTTAAGCAAATGTTACATATTCGTGCCCTAAATTAAGCATTTCCGAGCATAAAAATGTCTACTACTACACAAATAGTCTAGACTGGCCACTAGGTGTCACCAGTAACATGCACCAGACTTGACTGCCAATGACAGGATTTTATCCATCAATCCATTTTCTGTACTGCTTATCCTCAATAGGGTCACAGGTATGCTGGAGCCTATCCCAGGGGCGAGAGGCGGGGTACACCCCGGACTGTTTGCCAGCCAATCACAGACAATAATAACATTCATTCATTCATTTTCTACCGCTTATCCTCACGAGGGTCATGGGGGTGCTGGAGCCTATCCCAGCTGTCTTTGGGCAAACACATTGCAGCTGGTCTTTTGCAAGTATGATGGAAAAACCTGTATTGGATGTAAAACATATATTGTATAAACTCATTGCCATATTAGCACCTGAGCCAACATTAACGGTAGAAACCGATCCAAAAATTATATGTTTCGACAACGGAACACAGACACAACAGAAAAGCAACACCTTTTCATGTTCGTGAATTTATTATTTAGTTATCATTTTCATTCATTCATTCATTCATTTTCTACCACTTATCCTCACGAGGGTCGCGGGGGTTGCTGGAGCCTATCCCAGCTGCCTTTGGGCGAGAGGCGGTGTACACCCTGGACTGGTCGCCATCCAACCACAGGGCACATATAGACAAACAACCATTCATACTCACATTTATACCTATGGACAATTTGGAGTCGCCAATTAACGTAGCATGTTTTTGGAATGTGGGAGGAAACTGGAGTACCCGGAGAAAACCCACGCATGCACGAGGAGAACATGCAATATTTACACAGAGATGGCCGACTGCGGAATTGAACTCGGGTCTCCTAGCTGTGAAGCTTGCGTGCTAACCACATAACCACCGTGCAGCCTGCTATAACAACATAATAATAATAATACATTTGTTTCTCGTTTAATGCGGTTAATTGGTTCCAGACTCCCATTTTAATGCTGCATCAGTAGACAATAGATACGTTGCTCTTGTTAATGATGAAGTTGACAATGCTACAACACACGTCGACATAAACGGACCCATTTTTCATAGAAACTACTCCTCTGGGTGTGAAATTTTATGTCGACAAAAGCGGTCAACCATGCAGGTCAACGTCGATTTAAGCAGGCCCGTTTGTGATAATAAAACACGCCGGACTTGGGACTTGCTGGAATGTGACGGGGGACCAGTTAGCCATACTTTTTAGGGTTATAGCGCCACCTCTTGTTGTTTGACTCCTCTTGACTGTGTTAAAATGTGTTCACTAAGAAAATAAACAATAATGTAAAAATGCTCATGTACTTGTGAACATAGCCTGGGAGACAAAAGTCGTATCTTCCCGAGAAAACAAAAGGAAATCAACTCCTCGGATGGAGTGTGTACACGCACGGCCACTCATCTGCGAGCGTTGAGCAGGAAAAAGCTTTACTGGAGCTCTGTCAGCGTCTGCTGGCTGTGATATGTGTGTGATTGAGCGTGTGTGCGTCCGTGTGTGTGTATGCGAACGAGCGAGCGAGCGCATCGTCTGTGTTCTTGTCAGAGGCTGCCGCAGGCACTCATGCGTCGCCTCCGCACCACGACACACACCAGGCACTGTTCTCTTGTTCCCCAGATCTTCCTCTGACCTTTCCACCTTCCTCTCTCCCCCCCTCCCACACTAACACACACACACACTAACGCTACTTGAATCCATGTTTTTCCCTTCTAGCTGGACAGCTTTCAGTCCCTGTTCTCTGTCTATCTCTGCCATCCTGCCCTGTCCCACATCTCTCTCTCTCTCTGTCTCTCTCTCTCTCTGGCTCAGACCCCGAGGCAGCTTGTTAGTGGGGAACTAAATATTGATTTGGCGGGCCTGTCGATGCCGGGAGAATGAGCTAGTGTTCACAAGAGACCTCGGCACCGGCAGCCTGCTATCGACGTTTTCCGTGGGCAGAACAGGGGTGATGGAAGGAGGGGCGCGCTGGTGGTGGGGGGGGGGGGGTGAGGTCTTGGGGAGTGGTAGCAGGAAGAGCGGAGTATGACAAGCCTGAGACTCGCCCCTGGGTCCCTACGGGGACCACTGGGACCCTTGCAGTCGACCCCTCCTCCCTTCCTGCAGACTTTTTCTATCGCCTTTCAAATCCGTCTTGTTCTCTTTTTTGACTTATTTATTTATCTGGAGAGTTGCCCTGCTCTCCTCTCCATCTATAGCCTCTCATCTTGCTTTTTTTATGGAGGGAAGTGGCTACTAGTAAGCCCTGATCTAGCTCTTGTCCCCCCGTACAAGTAGAGAAGGGTAAGGACCTGCCTGTAAAATACACAGTCCATTGAAGCTGGGCAAGTATGGGTATATAGTAAGTACATATACTGGATTTTCGCCACGGAACATTCAGTGCATTACAGAGGCATATCGTGTTCCCAAATGGAAAACACAGAATATGTAACTGCATGGTGATATAGTCACACATCTCCATAAACAAACACATTGCAGCTGGTCTTTTGCAAGTATGGTGGAAAAACTTACATGTATTGTATAAACTCACTGCCATATTAGCACCTGAGCCAACATTAACGGTAGAAACCGATCCAAAAATGTGAAAATCGGTACCCCATTTTGGTGCTAAATAATTGCAGACTCGGTCACCCGCAACAAGTGCTTTAAATAGTGATATTGTGCAGGTCTTGTAGGTTTCGACAAAGGAACACACAACAGCAACACAACACCTTTTCATGTTTGTGAATTTATTATTAAGTTATCATTTTCATTCGTTCATTTTCTACCGCTTATCCTCACAAGAGTCGCAGAGGTGCTGGAGCCTATCCCAGCTGTCTTCGGGTGAGAGGCGGGGTACACCCTGGACTGGTCGCCAGCCAATCACAGGGCACATATAGACAAACAACCATTCACACTCACATTCATACCTATGGATAATTTGGAGTCGCCAATTAACCTAGCATGTTTTTGGAAAACCCACGCATGCACGGGGAGAACATGCAAACTCCACACAGATGGGCGAGCGTGGAATCGAACACAGGTCTTCTAGCTGTGAGGCCTGCGCACTAACCACTGGTCCAACGTGCAGCACTAGTTATCATTTTATTTGTCATTATTTGTTATTGTTATAAAAATATATTGTATGTTTTCCTATCCAAAAGTACAGATTTGCAACTGGTGTCTGATAAAAAGGAAACGATACCCGTCCCTATTTACCCCATCTTGTAAGTTCTATAGGAATTATATTTGGAACTTCTTTCCAAGTTTTGAATTGGAATATCTCAACACATGCTAAGCGCTCTTTATGGTTTTTCACCTTTTTGTAAAGGTGGTAAACTGCAGTAGTTTTTTTCTTATGTCCGAAAAGGAGTAGGAAGAAGCTGAGCTTATCTGATCCCGCCCCTTCTCTGTGATTAGAGTTTAAAAAAACAAGGATAAGAATGTATTAAGTAAGTAAAGTTAGTGCAGTTCGCTGCTAGCTTATTGACCAATGGTAATGGTAATTCATTTGAACATGCATCAGATTACAATTGAATGCATCCCATAATTAGTTCACAGTTCCACATGTCCAAAAGGAGTAGGAAGAAGCAAAGCTTATTAAATCCTACCCCTCCATCTGGTACTTTTACAATCAGTAACTGTTACATTTGTTCACTTCCTGCTTTCCTAATATAGTCTAAGTTTTTTTGGGGGGGTTTTTTTCTATTTTTTGCCACGTACCGAAGTATGAGGTGGTATGAGCATCCAATGACATAATGTGTACCATAGTAAGTGTCAATATAGTGATATATATAGCACATCATGACTGGTTCAAAACTCTTCATCCTTGTATTTAGCAAACATCAACTGCTTGTATTGTTTCTTGAATTGGCTCATCGTTGTGCATTGTTTGAGGTCCTTACTCAATCCATTCCATAGTTTGATTCCACATACTGAAATGCTATGGCTTTTTAACGTAGTCCCAGCATATAAGTGTTTCAAATGTAGTTCCACCCAAGGAGTAAGCAAAGAGAGCTGCCACTCTGTACTCCCTTTCTACCCTCATATCACCTCGGATGAAAAGCCCACCAAGCAGAACATCTGTGAAGTAGACTGTCACCCTGCCTGTGACACTAACAACACTCCACCCTAATGAGCAATATCATCTCGATCCCCCCTCAGTAGCGGCACATCCTAAAATAAGAGGCCAGAAATAGCTTGAAAAAGGGAAGGAAGAGAAGGATGAGAGTGCGCTTACAGTATCTGGCCGGGCTGTCACTGACACAAGATGAGGATGTGCGATGTCTCGATTGTGCGCCCGCAGACTTCTCTTGTCACTGTCAGCCTCTAATAGAGCTGCCAGTGGGACAGTGCTTTATTATCTCAGTGGCCCTGTCAATAACCAACCCATCAGTCACTCAGCTTGTGCATCCATATACAGTGAAGAAAATAAGTATTTGAACACCCTGCTATTTTGCTATTTCTCCCACTTAGAAATCATGGAGGGGTCTGAAATTTTCATCGTAGGTGCATGTCCACTGTGAGAGAGATAAACTAAAAAGAAAAATCCAGAAATCACAATGCATGATTTTTTAACAATTTATTTGTGTGATACAGCTGCAAATAAGTATTTGAACACCTGTGTATCATCTAGAATTCTGACCCTGAAAGACCTGTTAGTCTGCCCATTAGAAGTCCACCTGCACTCCATGTATCATCCTGAATCAGATGCACCTGTTTGAGGTCGTTAGCTGCATAAAGACACCTGTCCACCCCATACAATCAGTAAGACTTTAACTTGTAACATGGCAAAGACCAAAGAGCTGTCCAAAGACACCAGAGACAAAATTGTACACCTCCACAAGGCTGGAAAGGGCTACGGAGCAATTACCAAGCAGCTTGGTGAAAAAAGGTCCACTGTTGGAGCTATCATTAGAAAATGGAAGAAGCTAAACATGACGGTCAATCTCAATCGGAGTGGAGCCCCATGCAAGATATCACCTCGTGGGGTCTCAATGATTCTAAGAAAGGTGAGGAATCAGCCCAGAACTACACGACAGGACTTGGTCAATGACCTGAAAAGAGCTGGGACCACCGTTTCCAAGGTTACTGTAGGTAATACACTAAGACGTCATGATGTGAAATCATGCATGGCACGAAAGGTTCCCCTGCTTAAACCAGCACATGTCAAGGCCCGTCTTAAGTTTGCATATGACCATTTGGATGATACAGAGGAGTCATGGGAGAAAGTTTTATGGTCAGATGAGACCAAAATAGAACTTTTTGGTCATAATTCCAATAAGCGTGTTTGGAGGAAGAAGAATGAAGAGTACAATCCGAAGAACACCATCCCTACTGTGAAGCATGGGGGTGGTAGCATCATGCTTTGGGGGTGTTTTTCTGCACATGGGACAGGACGAGTGCACTGCATTAAAGAGAGGATGACTGGGGCCGTGTATTGTGAGATTTTGGGGAACAACCTCCTTCCCTCTGTCAGAGCATTGAAGATGGGTCGTGGCTGGGTCTTCCAACACGACAACGACCCGAAGCACACAGCCAGGAAAACCAAGGAGTGGCTCCGTAAGAAGCATATCAAGGTTCTAGCATGGCCCAGCCAGTCTCCAGACCTGAACCCAATCGAAAATCTTTGGAGGGAGCTCAAACTCCGTGTTTCTCAGCGACAGCCCAGAAACCTGACTGATCTAGAGAAGATCTGTGTGGAGGAGTGGGCCAAGATCCCTCCTGCAGTGTGTGCAAACCTGGTGAAAAACTACAGGAAACGTTTGACCTCTGTAATAGCAAACAAAGGCTACTGTACCAAATATTAACATTCATTTTCTCAGGTGTTCAAATACTTATTAGCAGCCGTATCACACAAATAAATTGTTAAAAAATCATGCATTGTGATTTCTGGATTTTTCTTTTTAGTTTATCTCTCTCACAGTGGACATGCACCTACGATGAAAATTTCAGACCCCTCCATGATTTCTAAGTGGGAGAAATAGCAAAATAGCAGGGTGTTCAAATACTTATTTTCTTCACTGTATGTGTGTGTGTGTGTGCGTGAAGGCCGTCGTTCTCCATGGCTGTCATGTTCTGCCACATGTCAACATAACAAGAGCAGCTTGCGCGACTGTGTTGAGTTATGGCTGTCGTCATGGCGAAGAGGGAGCACAGGCATAGGTTTCTGATGCTCTCATCACAGCCTAAATTAGATATTGCACTCATCTCCTTCAGGGATGGCCATTTAAAGGCATTGACTTGATCATTGATGAGTAAAATTAACCATCAATAGTAATTAATTCCTGAAAGAAATGAATTTTCAACTGTTTTACGTCAATACTTTTACTTTAAGGCTAACTCTAGTGATTGCCATGTAATGATAACCATAGAAATGAAACAAGATGATTGACATTTAGCCTTAGCAGTACACATACAGTATATCTGTCCTGGCTGTTCAGTACAGAATGTATGCCACATAGTCAGATGGGTTTTGTGCCGATGTGAAAAGATGGGGTTACCAACATGGTGCTCGCAGGAACCAGGTACCCTGTATAGGGGCCAAATGTTAGGACAATTCCAAGGGCACCTGACTGATGGGGCCATGACTTTTTTTGTGGGCCCCATAGTGATTTGGCCCCCAAATCCATGCCAACTAAATTCCTGTAGCTGCACAAAACCTTTGCAACTTCTTCCTTGGTCCAGGCACCTTCCTTCCAAAACCCAGAACTAAAACCCACGGTGAGGCAGCATTTAGCCACTATGGCCCCCACCTGTGGAACAGCCTGCCGGAGAGCCTCAGGACTGCGGAGACTGTTGATATTTTTTTAAAAAAGATTAAAGACGCACCTTTTTAATCAGGCTTTTAACTCATATTTTTTAAACTTTTCTTATGTTTTATCTTTTTAGTCCTATTTTTTGCTCTTAGTCTTCAGCTTTTAACCTCACCGGGGTCCTCCACACTGGGGGCTGTGTCGGGTCTGCTGAGGGGGTGCCATCCTTGGGTCCCTTCGACCCGGCCGGCTGGGGGTTCCTCCCTTTAATGTGGGGGTCCGCTCGTCTGTCGGGGGGCCCGGGTGCTGGTCCCCCGATGGCACAGCCTGCAGCTCCTCCCAGTGTGGACGGCCCCAAAGGTGGCGTTTCCTTGATCCTCAGTGCCATGCCATGTTTGTGTGATTGTGTGATTGTGTGATTGTGTGTGTGGGTCTAGTATGGAGGGTAGGAAGGAGGGGCTTTCTTTTGTTTCTTTGTTTTTCCTTTTAATTGTGGTAATTGTTTTAATTCTGTAAAGCACTTTGTGTTGCATTTCTTTGCAGGAAAAGTTCTATACAAATAAAGTTGATTTGATTCCTTTGTACAAAATGAGGAAATATTTTAAAGTCAGTAAAAGGGGGGCGGGGACATAGCCGCCAAATATCATAGACGCTAATCAAGTCTGACGTAGCCAACACGACTTTTAACGATCAACAGTTGATAAATCGTCACGCCCATCCCTAATTTCCTTGTTGTTGTTTACCTCCGCCAGCGAGTTAATGAAATAAAACCCTCCGCCCGTCAGTGGAGAGCCACCACGAGCGGCGCTCTACGGCCAGGATCGAGGGACGCCGCTATCTAATAATCATGATCAGGCCAGAGGGTGCAGTGTACGGTTCCGGCGCAGCCCACCATGAATAATGCCAGTGGTGAAGATGGAGTGTCCACGTGGGCCAACGGGGTCCAGGCACCAGCCCAGGGAAGCATTGATTTAATTGCCTTTGGTTTATTTGTGGAGTCCTAATTATTGAATAGAGGTAGAATTTAATGGGCCAAGTCTTTATGAAGACAGGGAAATGACTGGCTTCTGCTGCTGGCCAATAATGAAACGGACGGTGTGCTCAAACACACACACACACAATCCCTCCAGATCATTTTTCAGACTCATTTCATGCACACACACACACACACACACACACACACACACACAGCCTCATGACAGTATATTAACATTTAAAAAGTCATTGGGTGTGTTGATTTCTTTACGATAGAACAGTGGTTTACTGGCGCGGGGCGACGCCGAGGGCCTGCTAATATTTAGCCCACAATCACACCCTGGGGAAACGTCCAAGCATCACTTCTTATCAGCCTCGCAACCATAACAAGCAGGTGAACATTAGACCAGCGGTGTAGAGACAAGCCGGACCAATCTGGAACGGCCTCGCCATAAAACGTCAAAGGCCTTTATGGATTGGCTACAGGGCGGACATAACTCCTTTCACTTTAAAAGCCTATTGAAGTTAAGGGGGAGGGTGGCTCATTGCTGCTAAATAATACACTTCATTTCTGTGTTTGTGTGCGTTTTTTTTTTTTTTTTTTTGTCAGGGTGTCTTGACATTGTGGCGTCATTTTTTCAAAGAATTCTGCGCCTCGCACAATAGAAAGAAACTTTCATTATTATTGTTATTACCGTTGATGCTGGCAGCGATATGCAGTGTGTTGTGTTCTGTGGCTCATTATAGCGCCGTAATGACAAGGAACAGCATCCCCACTTCTCTCCCAACGAAAGTGACTCTAATTAAGCTTCATTTAATTATTGAACTAATTAAATCAGCCCCTTCTCTCTTTTTTTTTTTTTGGCTAAGTGTTTGTGTGCATGCGGAGGGGACTCCATGGCTTTGTACTGTAAATATGTCACAGCAGCGGTGGCAGGGATAAGGAGGAGACTCCCAAGAGGAGGACGTTAGGAGTGTTTTTTTGTTTTTTCAACCCCAGGCGGAGTTATTTAGCTTGTTAAAATGGCATTTGATTTAAATAGAAACTTCAGAGGCGGTGTTTCTTTGTGTGTTTGTGTGTTTTAAGTACCATTAAACTAGCTGCCATGTAGCATAGGACACATTTTAGGAGGACGTTGGTCTGTTCCGGAGTCAAACTGTTAACCACTCCAGTGTTCCCTTGCAACAGTGTGGTTCACTTTTGGCAGACTTGCTGTTGAGGATTTTTTTTTAATTAAAATTTTGCAGGGGGGTTGAACATGCACTGTGTTCTGTGTCCTTGTGGTGTATTAGAGTGATATATCGGTGCTCTGTTGTATGTGTGTGTGTTGTATTTACTACTGCTACCAGTAGACGGTGTTGTATACTCATGTTAAAAACGTGTGCCTGTACGAGCCACAACAGTCCTGATTGGCTAAGGGAGAACCCGCCCATTGTGGTTGGCATCCTGATTAGCTGATTAGCTGTAGACCATTGTCAATCTTCTTCATGCCGTTTTCGGTTATGGTTAATGGTTGCTAGTAAATTAGCTAACCCTGTGAGCCATAGACATGAGCTGCTTGCTAACCGCGGATAAACAATAGAAGAAGAAGTAGTTAACCGGGTTTTGGGTGCCATTAACCATTTTAATAATGATACAAAAACGCTACAGCAGAATGGAGCCAGAATGAGGCATAGTCAGAGGAGTAAAATATTCATGAGTCACAAGTAAGTTGAGCATAAACACATGGTGCAGATATGTGTTAAGTAGTCCAATAGATTATCGTAGTAGATAATATATATATTATAAATTTTTTTAGACTTTTCATTGTACTTTTCTTAAAAATAATGTTAAAATCTCTTATTCTTGTAGACCTTGTGTATCATCTCGCCTTATGAATGATACATGAATCATGCCGAAAAGACTGAAGTGACTTCCTGGAGGGTGGCTTTCTTTCGTCTTAACTATAAAAGTGTAAAAAGAAGCTAAATAAAATAAAACGTGGCAGAAAAATGACAGTATTTTCATGGGGCTTTAGAAACAGCTGAATTTGCAGTGCACAATTTTGTGCTGTCAACTTGTCGCTTCAGCGACAGTGTATTGTACTGAGCAACCAGGACAGAGTGCCACTTGTGTTGCCACATGGCCGCTACAATGCCAAATGTTTTAATTAAGAGTCAATGATCAACACACATTGCTTCTGTGGTGGCGTTACACAAACAAAGCTTAGATGCTCACTGACCTGAAGTCTTGGGAAATATGCTGAATCCTTGCATAATAACACTTAAGTCTTTTTTGTGTGACCTTTAAGACATATTTCCCACATTTAACTAAAATTTGTACAGCCTGTATTGTGTCATATTATATGGCCTCGTCAATTTGGGTTGATCCCACCCTCACTACTTCCTGGCACATTAACTCAGCCAATGAGCTGCGCTTCAGTCACCCGCCGCCGCCGCCGCCTTCGAGTGCTAAAATTCCACCTGAGAGTTTGCATCTCCTTTGTATGGATATCACCTTTCTATATTTAAGCCCCAACGGTGCCTGAATCACCTCCTTTCCGCACCTAATGAGTAGCAACCTGAAACAAAGACCCGGTGCTTCCCTGTGTTTAATCTAGGGTGTATTTAGGTCACATTCCTAACAAATGCACCATGCACACCCAAATGATGTTTCCAAACAACGTATCAAGCAAAGGAGAGGTTTTTAATTACAGTATGTGTGGCCCCAAGTGTCCAATTCCCTTTCATATCAGTCTCCTGTGGCCTAAAGGGGAGAAAAGAGGGATCGGCTCCACTGCAGGGGTAGGTAATTATGAAGGAGAGAATAGGCTCCTGTGTGCTCTGCTGCTTTTTCTTACCTGAGCCCCACTTTGCAAATGTGACATATAAATTATGGGAGATAATCAAATGCAAGATTTTTCTACTAGGATGCCTTTGTGCTTGGACTTTTTTAATCTATTTATCATCTTGTTGTTGTTGTTGTTATTATTCCCCAGTTTGATCAATTTGATTTTCAAACAAAAGTGAGTAGATCAAAGATCAAAGATGTTTTTTTTTTTACTCCACACCTTGAATAGTGGCCTACATCAGAGACGTCTTGCACCAGGGACATCACCACCACACACACATCCAGGAATCATTACATCATTGGCCAGTAATTCAGAAATGGATGTAGCCTGGCTAACTTTTTGAATGGGATGTCAACCTCTGCAGACAAAACCCTCAACAAACCATAATGTGATTAATAAAAACACAATTCCGTAGACCAGGCGCAGGCACGGCGCACCTGCTCTTCCAGTGCCAACGCACTGAGATTTGGGAGGGGGTTGCCACTGCGCCAAGCTGAGGATGTGGACATTTCCGTCGGTGGGCCGTCACGCCCATCTCGGCATGAACGCAGCTCTATCGCTGTCAATCAGCATCGCGAAAAGTCTGATTAGCTTTAGTGGAAGTGCGAGTGTGCGGAGGGTGTTACACAGAGTGTATCGAACCCTTTAAATTTTGTCAGCTTCTCATTGCTACTGATGCTTTGAAAGTAAATAATCAGTACACATCATGTAGCTGGAATCTTTATTTACTGTTTTTCCATTCCCCATGCTAGCTTTTTAGCTATTCAGTACCCTGTCTCTGCTGCTTCTCACAGATTGAGCCCTTGAAAATAATCGTGCTAACCTGTTCTGAGGGAGAAGACAAAAGAGCCCAAGTGATCGATCTGTTTGGTGGTCGGGTGAGGGGGGAGGGGGGGAATAAAGTAAAAAAAAAAGTGTGTAGCGCCACTAGCAGACAATGGCCACTGGAGTGCTGTAACTTTGAGCTGCTCCTCGCCCTGAGGTGTGCCCGGGGCTACGGAATAGCAATGTCATTTAATTGGCTCATGAAAACACCTTTTGCTTGCAGCCGCTGTCCTTGTCCTCTCTCTCTCACACACACACACACACACACGCCTGCTTGTCAGTGTCAGTGGCTTTACATGTCAGTTCACTTCTAAAACATGTTCATGAAATCACAGCCAGACAAAAAGGTCTGCTCTGCGGGGCCTGTTGAATAGTAATGGCTCTGAGTTAGCATGGCTTAATGCTGCTGTAGCAATTCCGTTCTTGCCAAAGGGGACAGGACCTTCTTGCAAAAACAGAGCTTGTTGGGCTTGCTTGAGCACGCTTTGCCCGTGCCCGCTCACACTCGCCAAAGGGGACAAGGGTGGGGGTGGGGGGGGGGTGGCTAAATCAACTGTAGCATAACATTAGCGCCGACTCCTAAGACCTTTGCCTTAAGCAGCCCAGGGGATTCCAGGAGAGCAGCTGCATCACTGCTCACCTCCAACCAGCCTGCAGGGTATCAAAGTCTGAAAAAAAGTCCTGCTTGTCCCATGTTGGACAGTGAGTTGCACCACGTCCAGGGAGCAACAAAAGCAATGCAATACTTTATATTTATTCTAGGTACTATATATCTACTGTATATTTTAGGACCTAAGTTAGCCTTGGTTAGCATGTGCCCCAGCTTTGTGAACATGAACATTTTCCAGTTAGCATACAATATGGTTATTTTTATCACAGAAGGTCATTGTTAGCAGCTTGCTGATGCATGGAAACGGGAACCAGAAGTCAGTGCCATCACCCGTCTATGATGTCATCAGCTGTTGACTCTGTAGTTATTTCCATACTAACACAGTTACGCCACAACATGCATTGTTAGGTAAAGTAGAGACTATAAATTGTCCATAGGTATGAATGCGACCAGTCCGGGGTGTAACCTGCCTCTTGCCTATAGTCAACTGGGATAGGCTCCAGCACACCCCCCACGACCCATTTTATATTATGACTTTATTTTTTTAATATTTTGTCATTATTCTTGTAAAATTACTTCTCTCTGTTGAGTTTTCTGCTGTTTTTCTATCAGTTTTATAGTTTAATTGGATTTTTAGAATGTTAAAAAATAGCCTCCGCCCAAAAATGGCCCCCTGGCCACTGTTTAGACGCCCTTGATTGTTTTGCTCTGCAGTTTCTTCACGTGTCATGGCTGCCTCTCTTATTTGTGCCTGGTTAGTGTTTCCGTGTGCAATTAGCTGATGAGGAAACAGCGCACCCTTACGTGGGTGTGTCGTTGTGGGACCTCAAGGGCCAACACCTCCCGGGGGGGGGGGGCGCTACAGAGAGGCCATGTCTCAGTAGTAGCCCACTTCGGCGCTACGGGTTCTCCAAGGACCCAGCACTGTGTTTGATGTATCCCACGCAGGCACATACCAGTCGGCCTTGAGTTGTGTTGTGCCTGTTACCTTTAATGAAGGAGGAGGAGGCAGCGAGACTGTCCTTCTATGGACACCTTTTTCCGGGGGGAGGGGGGGGGTTGATGTGCTTTTTGCGGACATACTTTATTTGTGATCGATCGGAAAGTTGTTTTAATTATGTTATGTTTAATTTTGTTTTAATTACTGTACCGTGTGTTTTATTGTATTTTATTAGTCCTAGAGTTGGTTATTGCACTGTTTCATTAAGGGACACATTTTGTTCTATGGTTATCATCACACTTGTGTTGGTAACCTTATTACAACATTTGTTATAAGGTTCAATCTCATGGTCAAACTGTCACTATCAAAAAATAACTTTATAGACAATGATTTAAGAAACATTTTAGAACATGAACTATATAGATCAGGGATCTCAAACTTTATTTGATTTATTAAAAACAGAAAAATATACAAACTTTTTCAGTCCTTTGGTTCCGATTTTCAAGAAGAAAAGCTCTGATAAAACATTCCACTGTTCTCAAATATCTTAATTTTTATTTTTCTGCACAAAATAAGATGAAAAATAAATAAACAAATCAAGAATAATCAATCAGTAATAAATAAATATAATAATGATAATAAAACGGCAAATGATAAAAACTTAAGAAACCACATATAGTTGGTGGGTAGACAAATTATTTTTTTCAGATTAAAATGAACAAAGCATTATTAGAGCCCTGTAGACATGACAAAACACGACTATAGTCACATTTATACTCTTTTTATTTACAACATATTGCGCAACTGCAGGGTCTTGAGACACATGCTCACTCGCAAACTAGAGAGCTAGCGACCTAAACGGTAGCCTTCAAGTTATTTCCTTTAAACTTAAATAGCCAAAAACTTACCACTTCCACATGGATAGGGAGGATAACTATTAACAGTTATTTAACCTTTAACATGAACATTAATCAAACGTAAACAAAATTTCTGGGTACATGATACCATACAGCATCCATATCAAACTTGCGCGGGCCGCACTAACATTAAACTTTCATATCAAGGCGGGGGCCTCAAACTAGTGTCCTGCGGGTCACATTTGGCCCGCGGGCCGCATGTTTGCGACCCCTGATATAGATGTAAAAAGAAGCAAACCGCTGCAAAACAATAAAACAGTAATGCAAAATTAACAAAAGTATTTTAACATTAACTATCTTACTAGCATTAAAAATCAACAATAAGACACTTCAATGGTGCATATGTTTACAAAAGTGCCGCAACACCACTGTATTTCCTGTACTTCCTGTCTATATTCTACGTCTTTTTTTACAAGCCTTGTCATCATTGACTTTTGACCTCATACATGTGTGAAATATACATATTTGTTTCCAATCCAGAAGTGCAGCAAAGATGTGTACATGCTAACCTTGTTTCCCTTGTTTTCCCACTCACCCCTTTTTCTACCGTCACCCTGACACCCGTGCTCTCACCATCACCCCCTCTCTGCAGATCCCCTCTGCCGGCCAGCTAATGGAGGCTTTGTGCGTGAAGATGAAGGAGAGGAAAGTGCTGACAGAAGAGCTGGCCATGCTGGCAGCAGCCGCAGCAGTCAGCGAAAAAGCCTGACTCCCCGGGCTGAGGCTGGGAAAACTGTCATCCTCTTCTTTTTTCTCTACCACACCCCCCCCACCCCACCCTTTTACCCCGCTCCGACTCGGTGGGAACTCGAACCGAGCTCTGTATTTGTGAAAGGGAAGTGCTTCGAACCCACAGCGGGCCGAGTTTTTGTAATGAGCCGTGGACATCTGTGTTAGCGCCCACTGTCTGTCAGAGAAAAGGTCTTTGTAGCGCCTCGACTCTCAGCCAAGACCTGGGGTGATGCTTACACTAAGCTTACACTTTTATTTCCCTTTCCCTCATTTGGGATATCAAATACTTTGAGGGACGGGGACTCGAACTAACAACATTTTGACAGTTTTTTTAATCTTTTATGGGATTTTTTCATTCATTCATTTTCTACCGCTTATCCTCACAAAGGTCGCGGGGGTGCTGGAGCCTATCCCAGCTGTCTCCGGACGGGAGGCGGGGTACACCCTGGACTGGTGGCCAGCCAATCACAGAGCACATATAGACAAACAACCATTCACACTCACATTCATACCTATGGACAATTTGGAGTCGGAATTAACCTAGCATGTTTATGGAATGTGGGAGGAAACCGGAGTACCCGGAGAAAACCCACACATACACGGGGAGAACATGCAAACTCCACACAGAGATGGCCGAGCAGGGAATCGAACCCGTGTCTCCTAGCTTGTGCATTTCATTCATTCATTCATTTTCTATCGCTTATTCTCACGAGGGTCGCAGGGGATGCTGGAGCCTATCCCAGCTGTCTCCGGACGAGAGGCGGGGTACACCCTGGACTGGTGGCCAGCCAATCACAGGGCACATATAGACAAACAACCATTCACACTCACATTCATACCTATGGACAATTTGGAGTCGGAATTAACCTAGCATTTTCTTGGAATGTGGGATGAAACCGGAGTACCCGGAGAAAACCCACGCATGCACGGGGAGAACATGCAAACTCCACACAGAGATGGCCGAGCAGGGAATCGAGCCCGTGTCTCCTAGCATGTGTGGTAATTTCATTAATTAATTCATTCATTTTCAGCCGCTTTTCCTCACAAAGGTTGCAGAGGTGCTAGAGCCTATCCCAGCTGTCTCCGGGCGAGAGGCGGGGTACACCCTGGACTGGTGGCCAGCCAATCACAGGGCACATATAGACAAACAACCATTCACACTCACATCACGCCAATTAACCTAGCATGTTTTTGGAATGTGGGAGGAAACAGGAGTACCCAGAGAAAATCCACGCATGGAAACTCCACATAAAGATGGCCGAGGGTGGAATTGAACTCAGGTCTCCTAACTGCGTGGCCTGTGCGCTAACCACAGCAGCCCTTTTTAGGGGATTTGATCCATTCTTCATCATGTAAATTGTTGAATAAAAAACACCCAGAAATTTGCACCAAATTGTACGACTATCGAGGTTTTTGATTGGAAAGCATGCATAATTGCGTCACTTTACCACTTTAAATACCGGGATTTAGGGATCGGAAGACTCTTTCCGTGTGAAAGAGGCTTCGATCTTTGAAGGAAATTGTATAACGTTATGCTTCCATCATTTGAATAATAAAGCCATATTTGTCATCTCGTTCTGTATTTTTCTCCTTCAGTTCAAAGGTCATCCGTGAAGGTGGCTGATGACAGCGAGGATCCGGCGCAGATATGTTGATTGACAGCTGACCGGGAAAGTGGGAGGGTGTTAACCCCTGCTGTTGACATCATTAACAAGCGCACAGAGAACACAGGTTCCATCCTTGACACCTTCTTCCCGCCGCTCTTATTATTATTCACTCCGGATAGGAAGGTCTCCTCTGTCCTTGAGCTGGCCTCCTACACAGGAGACCACCACCATGTTTCTCTCCCTCCCCTCACCTCCATCTGAGTGCTTGTTTTCTTTTTGCTTTTCTTTACGTTATGCATAATTAACAGCGCCAAAGAATCTCTCCGTTAAAGAATTTAAAAGAAGAAATAATTCCACTTTTTAATCACTCCTTCCCTCCCTCCCTTCTCAAGTATATGCTAATGATGTCGTTTTCCTTTATCTTTTTATAATAAAGGATTAGGCCGAGGACTGTCTCCGACTGCATCTCGGGGACCAATTTAGCAGAGATCCAGGAGAGACGAGCCCTGGTGGTTAATTACCATTCATTAACATAGTTTGCATCTCCTCTGCTCCAATACCCACGAGCCGGCTATTGTCAATATTTGTCCCATATAAATTCCTTGCCTGTTTTTTTTTTTTTTTTCCTCTCCTTTTTGTCGCTGTCCTATACAGCGTCGCTAATGACAAACATTAATAATAACTCAGAGCAGTGAAAGCACCATGCAAATGAGCAGACTCGGCTTCCTTTTGCGTAGTCAACATGTTTTTGCGGCGTGCTATTCCTGTGACATATTCAAATGCGGGCCCTCTCGGGTTTAATTAACCTGGCCTTGCCTCTTGACGCTCCCTCGGTGAAGACGTTAAAACGCACAAATGTCCCGCTCCAGACATGTTTTTTTTTTTTTTTTTTTTTCTCCCTGTGTCGGAATGGCATGCCGTTCCCTTCCCTTTCTTCGCCGTCCTCCTTGTCTTCCGCTCGTCTTCCCTTGTACTGCTCTCATTAAGAGGGAGGCCTCCTTTGGGAGCAACTTTGATCACTTCTTCCAAATGCAAACTTCTCTTCCCTGTTTATTCATTCCGACTCTGTCATTTCTCCTCCTCTGCCTTCACTTTGGCCACACTTAACAAAATCTCTCTTTTCCTGCCAAGGTCAAGCTTGTGTATGGCCCCTTTTTCCACTTCACCTCCACGCGACTCGCTGTTGGTGCATTTCCATTGTCAACACAGGCTGACTGAGAAGATACGTCACTGTTGCATTAGAGAGCTGGAAATGACAGTAGTTAACGCACATGCTAACATTAGCTATGGATGCTCCATTTGGCTACAGTGGCCTGGACACTCCATAGTCTCCACTTTGCTGCAATGCTGTTTTTTGCTGCCCTTAGTGTCCTCTTGGACCAAATTTGTCTCAATTGTTGTTCGCATTTCTCGTTGTGACGGAATACCTCACCTTCCCTTGTCGCTGTGCCAGTACTGGTTTAGTCCACAATCTCCACTTTGCTGCAGGGCTTCCATTTATGGCTGCCCTCAGTCTCCTTTTGGATAAAATGTCTTCTCACCATAGCTAACAATGTGATCCCCTCTGTTTAATTCTATTGTTAGCATGTCTCATTTGGACCAATACATTCTTGACGTTACTATCCCAAACTGAAGCCTGTGCCATGGAAAAGCAGCAAGACAAAAACAACACATTCAGCAACTTCATATAGGACTGCAGCGCCACATTTCCGACACTATTCCTCCACTTCCGGCCATTCCCAAAGGGCCATGGTCATCAAGAGAGGAGCTTCTTGTCTTTAAGGTGATGTTGAGGACACCATCTGCCTTACTTTACTGTAAGAAGAGGTGGATTAGCGACCAGGGTCAACCAGTCCTTTATTCCTTTTTCTTTTCCCTTTTCCCTCCCAAGGCTTTAGAGAGGCCGCCGCCACGGGGAACGTCCACAGGGACATCGAGTGTCAGAAGACGAATTAAAGGATTGTATGGACCAAGTCAGCAGCTGATAGACAGAAATAGCTCTCCATCACTCAATTAATGAATAACGAGACCCTTATTGGATGATTCTATACTCTGCTAGTTTTGGGAAGGCCATTTTCTGTTGCATGCTTTGATAACTTTGGCGGGTACGAAACCCTTTGAGGACATTTTGGTCCAAAATGACTGACCTCTGCTGCCGTTTTCTTCCATCTCATAGCTGTCCCAATGCTTTTGTCGATATAGAGTCCCCCTCGGCTTTTCTGTTCGATTCCTGCCTTGAAACAAAGGAGTCTCACGCAGTCGTCATGATCAGTAGGGTTATGTACACAACCTCTTTACCTTTTGAGGTATTTCACATAAAGATAAAGACTACAATTAGGGACCTTCCCTCCATCCAGTGGATCAAACATGGAGGTTATTATACATGTGGCAAAAGCATATTTGGGTGCACGTCATGTTATTTCGAAGTGTGCCAAGTGGCGGCGTAAGAAAAGTGTGTCAGGAAAGTAAAGACAAACCACCAGAGTGGTTAATTACGCAGAAAATCGGATTATTTTTGGAGGGGTACTACGGGCTTTACCCCCAGCCTTCCCACCTGGCCCTTACACACACACACACACACACCAGACTGAGAATTAGCTATCCCTTAATGCTGCACTATTATACTCCACAGTCCCCATTTGGCTGCTCTGTTGTTTTCTTGTTGCCCTCAGTCTCCTCTTGGATACAATTAGGCTCTATTGGTAGCTTTTCTGACCCAAGTTCGATTCTACCTTCCGGCATGTCTGTGTGGATTTTCTCCGGGTATCCGGTTTCCTCTCACATTCCAAAAACATGCTAGGTTAATTGGCGACTCCAAATTGTCCATAGGTATGAATGTGAGTGTGAATGGTTGTTTGTCTATATGTGCCCTGTGATTGGCTGGCCACCAGTCCAGGGTGTACACTGCCTCTCGCCCAAAGACAGCTGGGATAGGCTCCAGCACCCCCCGCGACCCTCGTGAGGAAAAGCGGTAGAAAATGAATGAATGAATGGTAGCTGTCCTGGCCGAGTGGTTTGCGTGCAAGTCTCACAGCTAGGAGACCCAAGTTCGATTCTACCTTCCAGCATGTCCGGTTTCCTCCCACATTCCAAAAACATGCTAGGTTAATTGGCGACTCCAAATTGCCCATAGGTATGAATGTGAGTGTGAATGGTTGTTTGTCTATATGTGCCCTGTGATTGGCTGGCGACCAGTCCAGGGTGTACAATGCACACACTTGGACATGTGACCACCTTGCGGCCTTTATCAATCTTTATCATATACACGCGTTGTGTAATTTATGCATAACTGTACTACTGAAAACAATACCTTGGCAGTGTAAGCACAGACTGCCGTGTTTGGTGACCATCTTGTGTTCTCCTGGCCTGTGCCGAGCGGGGTGTTGCTCCTCCAAACATCACCTCCACCTCCGTGATCTTCTCCAAGCGCTCATTAGCAGACTGGCTGAAGTTTGAAGGGTATGAAGCGGGCCGCCCCGTAAAGTAGCACTCCTCAGGTAATCCCACTAATGAAGTGAAGCAACACAGCATTTTTTGTTATGATTATTCTTCCTTTCTGTGTGTCTGTGTGCCACTGCAAGAAGTGCCCGACAACAAAGAAGTGTTTGTATGCATAATATGAGCACCGCATGCTGGTGGGCTACTGACTGGAGGGCCCCCCTGTGAACACAGGTGGAGCGGGGCAGCATCACTGGGACCAATTACAGCAGAGTGCAGGTACATTAGCATGTTTGAATGGAGAGATGCGATCATAAAGGGATTGGCAGGATTTTTAAGAAAAATAAGTGGCCAAAAGTGACTGCAACATGCAGTGTGATGAATCAAAGTGACAGACCTTCTTACGTCTTTGTGCTTCAGAGTGGTTTCAACATTCAAAAAGTCATTTTCAACTGATTTATTGCTTTAAACTTCATTAGGAAAGTCGACACTTTTGTCTACTGAACTTATGACGTTCAACCTGTTCAGTACATACCAGTGCAACCTTTTCTCCACCAGGGGGCGACATTAAACGAAGCAAATGTCAACTTCATCATCTGTTTATCACCTTAGGAGGCATTCGCTTAAATAATTGTATTAAGAATTATTATTCAAGATTATCATATATTACAATACTTTTTTAATATTTAGAATAATCTCTATTTTTTATTATTTATTATAACTTAAATATACTTTTCCATTAATATGTTTTTTATATATAACTAATAATTTAACTACAGCATGTTTTTTTATTTTATTGTTTTTTTTGGGGGGGCTTTTTATGTTTAAAATGATCACCAATACCCCCAAATCCTACCAAGCCAGGGATGGATTACATTTTTAGTTTGTGGCATGTAATTGATCCATCATCATCTCCATAACTATCTGCCTCTCTCCTTGTCTCCTTTAGAATTATTTTGTGCTTTTTATAATACTTTTATCATCTTTCACAAAAACACTGACTTCTTTCCTACACAATAATGTAAAAGTAGTGTTTTCACTCACAGTATTTTGTATGGCGTTTTTAATGGCTGTATTGAGCTCTAATAACTATTCACATTAATTACGATTATCAATGTATGTACTTATTTTTTGCAGTTCAGTGATCAGGATGCTATATCTTTGTTCGCCACCAGATGGCAGCAAATGTTCGAGTTGTATGGTGGACTCAACCGCTTGTTTGAATTCATGTATTTCTCTGTAGTGTATTTAGCCGTATTTTGAGAGAACACGTTAAATCCCGAGCGAGGGGATTGTTGTATAGTCATGCAACAATATCCCATTGTAGTTTTCTGCTGGTTGCACATTCACGACTCTTCCACAGGATGGCGGTAGTTTCATTGTAAATGTTGTTGCCTTGGTTCATTAACAAAACAACAATGTTGCCACACAGAATCAGTGTGATGCTTTTGTGCTCCACTGTAAAGTACCGTCACGGGAATTTTCCACAATATATGCATATTTTTCACTTCTATTATTATTAATTTTTTTTTAGTATTTGACATGTTTTAATTATTGCTTCCATTTGTTTTATGCGCTTATTCTCACTGGTGTTATTGTTTTTCTACGTTTCCATTTATTTTCTTTGCATGCATATTCTTGTGATAATCATTATTTAAATGATTCAGAGGTGCTGTTACAATGACGTACATGTATGACAATAGAGTTGCAAATTTACAAGAAAATAACGCTTAATATTACAAGAACAAAGCTGTAAATTTATGAGAAGGTAACTAAATTCAGGAGGGAAACTTTCCTTTTGCTTCGGGAAAATTATGATTATGTCAAGCCACTTCCACAGGCCCAAAGCCAAAGGTCACATCACTGTCTGAGGCAATGCCAGTAAAATTGTTCTGACTTTATTCTCCTACATTTCTGACTTTAACTGAGTCTTTGTGAGGGAATATCCTTGTAGTGGAGGTGATGTCATCGTCAATATTTGTCTTTGACGCCTTCCTCTGGTCCTACATTTAACCCTTTAGGCGCTAGGAGTTTTAGTATCACACTTATGATACTCTTCCTCATCTCTCAAGCAAACCCATCCATCATCATGGTCATTTACAGCGGGATCTTGATCACTACTGCCATTATTAGTGTTATTGTTATATATTGTTGTAAAGTATCTATCTATTTATTATACCTGTGAATATTTGTCATTCATCCAGATCATTGTACTCTCGGGTCATCAAAAGTATTTGGACTATGCAATGGTGCCGTCATAAGTCCATTAGGAATGCTGTGATTGATAGGCCACTGATCACGGTGACATTTTGCTTCTAAAACAAACCAGCAATGTGGTACGTTCGGAGCTCTATTTTGCCCCACGGCAAAGCCACAAGTAGATATCATGGTATTCTCCTACATTTCTGACTTTAACTGAGGTTATTTATTTTTCTCAGAGTGGCTCTCATATTGTTGTAATTTTATATTTTTGTTAATCAATACTATTTTTATAGTGCTTAGTGTGATTATATTATATGGTTTTGAGTTGGGGCTGTGCTGTTCGCTGTCCATGGTGCTGTAAATATACACATACAATACAGTACAGTACAATGTGTGCCAAGCTTGAGGCATCATATTCCCTTTTTTCTATTGTAACGGTAGCATGTGTTATAATATCATTTAATCTGGGATTAAGGCTAACAGTAGAGGTGTTCATTACTACCATGACATCATTATTATCTAATGACATTGCATTTAAATTTAAATTATTCGCTCTCAATTTTAGCTTTAGGTTTTCTTAAAATGCAACACGACACGTGAGCCATCCTAATGCTTTTAAATGAGACATTTCCACCCTGCAGGACAAGCCCAGTACATCGGAGAAGAGGACGGGGGGGGGGCGGACCTTGAACTGGAGCTTCTTCCGACGTCACGTTGTGAGAGTCACGTGTTTCCCGACCGTCCAATCACCCGTCTGGAAGCTTCCCTTGGCGCAAGGAGGAGATCCCTGAAGTGAAGACGAAGCAAGGTTAGCGTCTGCCGCTTTTCTTCCATCAGGACCACACGTTCAACTACGCACCAGTAGTCATTTTTTTTTTAGTCACAGTAGCGCGTTTTGTTTTGTCAGCGTCCATCTTTGTCGTTGG
Source organism: Doryrhamphus excisus (assembly GCF_037039965.1). Lineage (NCBI taxonomy): Eukaryota > Metazoa > Chordata > Actinopteri > Syngnathiformes > Syngnathidae > Doryrhamphus > Doryrhamphus excisus. The sequence continues at coordinate 17,689,628 of NC_136365.1, forward strand.
GTCGGAAGCAGCCACGGTACCATCATGTCTGTAGCGGGCCTCAAGAAGCAGTTCCACAAAGCCACTCAGGTAAGGACGTCCTGCGGAATGTGATGCTGCGGTTTTATTATTTATTTTTATTTTTTTATGTATGATTGTGGAGGCATGGGTGATTTGGAGATTGGTCATTTTCTTCATGTCTGCGGCACTGCACCAAAATGCATTTTTACTGTCATTACTAGTAGTAGTAGTAAGTATGGAAGTGTCAATGCATCCATCCATCCATCCTACCCTTCAGATGACATTCTGCATCCCAGCATCACGTGACATAGCAGCCGAAACAACCCCCTTTTTTTCAAATATTTATTTAACATTACCACCCCCCCCCCCTCCAGCAGCCAGTGCTCACACATAAGAGTGGATGGATGGATGGATGTTATGCAATCGTTAAGTTGTCTCCCTGCCTGACTGCCTGGGCGGAAATCCGCTTCTCTCATCTGCGGCACGCCATGACCTTAGCGCCCTCTAAGAGCATTTATCGTACACACACACACACACACACAGCACACACACACACAACACTTCATTAGAAGCTGTCCATACATTGTCATGCAACGGTGTCCAAAGTGCGGCACATGCCAAAAAATACAACCACAGTGAGATAGAGAGTGTTCCTAATGTTTTGTCCTTGTCATGTCGCTATAGAACAATGTAACTGCAGCTCTATGATGATAGTCGTGGTATTCTGCAGCACGACGTGAACCACTACACCCCCAATGGCTACCTTGCTCATACGATTGATTCCCTATGCTACATGCTCAAAAGTATCTGGACACATATTGTTATAGTAACAATACAATACAACACCGTCAAATAAAAGAATCAGTATGTGATTACCTTTTATGGTTTCACATGTAACTCAAAAACTGGAAAATATTTTGTACTGAATCACACAATTTATAAGTAATGTCCGTATATAAATTCAGCAATAACATTCATTCATTTTCTAACGCTTAGCCCAGGGGTGGGCAAACTACGGCCCGGGGGCCACATCCGGCCGGCCAAGTGTTTGAATACGACCCGCCCAATCTTTCCAAAGTATTTCATTTAAACTCAACATACAACCTGGCATCATGGCCTGAGCCAACCTTTTGATGGTTTTATCAATTTCGTTTTTTGACATGGTCTGTTGTTTACAAAGTGCTCCTGAAAAAAGGGACACAAGCACATGATAATAATTAATATTATTATCATTAGTTATTATTACAATAGTTATTATTAGAACTATTATATTATTATAATTATTATATTAATGCTAATTATGTTATTAATTATATATAATATTATTGTTATATTTGCATATTTTACATAATAATAATATAATTATTATTTTAATTTTATTGTAATTATTATAATATTTTATTATTTTTAAAATATTTAAATATAAATATAAAATAATAAATAATAATAGCAGATTGCATGACAATTTTACAGATACAATAATACCAGGTGGACTGTTACGTGTAAAATATACGTATAGTCTGCCCCCCCCCCCCCCCCCCCCCCGTAAATTTTGTCATATCAATGCGGCCCGCGAGTCAAAAAGTTTGCCCACCCCTGGCTTAGCCTCACAAAGGTCGGGAGGATACTGGAGCCTATCCCAGCTGTCTTCGAGCGAGAGGCATGGTACATCCTGGACTGGTGGCCAGCCAATCACAGGGCACATATAGACAAACAACCATTCACACTCACATTCATACCTATGGACAATTTGGAGTCGCCAATTAACCTAGCATGTTTTTGGAATGTGGGAGGACATGCAAACTCCACACAGACATGGCCGACGGTGGAATCGAACTCGTGTCTCTTAGCTGTGTGGCCAGGCGCGCTAACCACTCGACCGACGTGCAGCCCTCAGCAATAACATGTTGGTGATAATAAATATAACATAGCATACAGTCTGTAACCATGTAGTAGTACATTCATGCTAACATGTAATACTTATAATATTATGCCATATTTTGGTACATCATTGATAGCAACATAAAGACCTACACCTAGCATTAACATTAACTCGGTAGTGGCTGGAAGCATTGGGACGTGCTGTGGGCCAGATTGTGGTCAAGCTAGTCGCTAGCCGGTATGTGGTCTGGCTAGGTGTCAATACGCTAGTAACATAGTTTGATTGGCGTAGCAATGTTAATAATAATAACAATGTCACTGTACTTTGGGTCATATGCACATCAGGTTATATATGGAAATAGACCGTTGTTGGCACAAGGGTTTCCCAAGTGGTGAATATCAAATTATTCACTTATTATGTGCATCTTTCTAGCTATTTGTATATATCTAGAACACACAGGAAGATATATATTTGCATGGCTCACCTAAGGATTGTTTTTAAAAAGTATTTGTGAGGGAATATACTTGTCGTGGAGGTGTCTTTAACAGCAAGTACTTTGCCCTTCCGTTCCTACATTTAACCCTTTATTATCCTTATTTATCCTCATCTCTCAAGCAAACCCATCCATCATCATGGTCATTTACAGCGGGATCTTGATCACCTTGATCACTGCTGCCATTATTAGTGCTATTGTTGTAAAGTATCTATCTATTTATTATACCTGTGAATATTTGTCATTCATCCCAGGTCATTGTACTCTAAGGTCATCTCTCTATTAATATTGCATTTTTGGCCGAGGACTCTCTCATGTTGCTATTTCCGTTTTATTTTTTACATTCCTATTCAATGGCCGTTAATCAACAGTCAATCAATCAATTGCTCATTATGTCCATCCTTCCACCCAAGCAGTGGCGGCTTGAAGGATCGACATGAGTGTTGGTGAGTGGTGAGTCACGGTGGCTTTGACGGCCCACTCTCGACCTCTCACAGCAGGTCAGCGGCAGCCCGGCTGAGTCACGCCGCCTTTCTTCCTCCCCAAGTACACCTGCCAAACTTAGCCAACGCTGTAGCGTTCACGCAAGCACCGGGCTTGATTGCTGGTAAACAGGCTTTTATTGCTTGAACAACAGGCGCAATAATCCCTAACACGAGGGGGGGGGGTACTGTTGTGGCCCTCACCCACACCAAGCTGAATCTCAACTCTGAACCGCCACTGTCACTTCATGTCCACAGTTCCCCTAGCAACAGAACACATTTACACTAACACACATGAGCATGACTTGCTAAATTTTGAATATGACTGTAAATGAGACTATAGGGGTGTTATTTTATGTCTGGAGAGCTCTACCATTGTTAAAAACCTTATTTTGATTTTTTTTCTGTACACTATGAAAATATTCCTTGTATTAACAACAGGTGCAGTAATCCCTAACACGAGGGCGGGGTACTGTTGCGGCCCTCACCCACACCAAGCTGAATCTCAACTCTGAACCCCCATTGTCACTTCATGTCCACACCCGACTCAGTTCCCCTAGCAACCGAACACATTTACACTAACACACATGAGCATGACTTTTCTTATTTTTTATGTTTGTTATATTTTGAATATGACTGTAAATGAGACTATAGGGGTGTTATTTCATGTCTGGAGAGCTCTACCATTGTTTAAAAACGTATTTCGATTTTTTTCTGTACACTATGAAAATATTCCATGTATTGACATTGAATCCTATATCGCATAAATTATTATGAACTTATTATGGTCATCTAATAGATCTGCTCAACTAAGGAAGTTATATAATAATAATAATAATAATACATTTTATTTGTAAAGCGTTTTTCAGAGTACTCATAGACGCTTTACAGTAGAGAAAAAGAAATAAAAATAGAGTTGAATAAAAACAGAGTAAAAGATGCATTAAAATACAATATCCATACATTAATTTAGAGCTAAAAGCGGGGCGGGGCGCAGCAGGCAGGTATAAAAAGTTAGACATTGAAAACGGATTTAAACAGGTGGAGGGAAGGTCGGATATATGTAGGAGTATATCAACAAATCCTTCTTCCGAGTGGCTAACAGGAATCTAATTATAAAATGGCTGCATTTTGTTCATCGCTGCAGTAGAATCCAGGTCACTACTGCTAAATGTTGATACCGTGCCATGAACAGGTCGTCACTGTGCTTATTTCACTGCTGTGTAAATCGCCAATAGTTATGCTGTAAGGGGTTAGCTGAGTCTCAACCAATCCTGGAAAAGGAATGGCTAGATAGGAGAGCTGCGAGGAAGTCTGATCATTGGAGATTTTGCACCAAGATGGCGGCTCAGAAGCGTTGCACAGATTGTGTTGGTTTGAGTGTGAAGAGTTTATTGTCACTTTTTGGCTGCACGTCTTACTAAAATGCAGTGTTGGTTGAGCTTGGGACGCTATGACTTTTTGCATCCAGGATACTACAGATGTGTGTTCCACCTGCCTATGTGTCAATTTCTTCCTATTCTAGATCTATGGTTATAATCATATGTGCTGTGCTAAGAACTAAAATCAAAAGAAAATACTCGCCCTTTGTTGATGTGTGATGGAGACGTTCCACTCACACCTTTTAACATTCATTCATTCATTCATTCATTTTTTCCGCGGGGTTGCTGGAGCCTATCCCAGCTGTCTTTGGGCAAGAGGCGGGGTACACCCTGGACTATTTGGAGTGGCCAATTAACCTAGCATGTTTTTGGAATGTGGGAGGAAACCGGAGTACCCGCAGAAAACCCACGCATGCACAGGGAGAACATGCAAACTCCACACAGAGATGGCCAAGCGTGGAATTGAACCCTGGACTCCTATAGAGCAGCAATACACAATAACCTGCACAGAAAGCTTTCTAGATCTTCCAGAATCTGCACCTATTCAGCTGTATTTGGAAAAAAAAACAAAAAAACATTTGTTGCTGTATACAGTATGTGTTATGGCGCTAGGGGAGCTGAGTTGGCGAGCGGACAGGAAGTGACGTCAGGAGTTCAAAATAGAATTTTAGAGTTATTGTGCCTCTTGTGAGGCAGCCGAATGTGGGAGGAAACTGGAGTACCCCACGCATGCACGGAGAGAACATGCAAAACACACAGAGATGGCCGGGGTGGAATTGAACCCTGGTCTCCTAGCTGTGAGCCACTTAACCACTTGACCCACCTTTTAACATTCAAGTGTAAAAATAAGTTCTCATGCAAGTACAGTATGTACTGTACATTCTGTTCTTCTTCATTTAACATTTCTTGGTCTATGGTTATCATCATATTTAGCCATCACATATCCCCTTCTACGGTGGTATTACAAAAAAAACCACTCAAGTGATGTTGTAACATTCTTAACTGTAACATTCTTAACTGTTGAAGAACATAACCACTGCAAAAGCTACAAAATAACAATAAACAGTGTAGCTTCACTTCGGTAACAAATCCTGTACAGTCCGGCTTTGAGTCCTCTGTGGTTCTGTGCTACGACCCAGTAATCCCAGTCCAGAATCGACACACTCATACCGCGCTAGAACACAAGGAGGGGGTCTGTAGAGGTCTGTAGAACGTGAAGCTTAAAGGAATCCGATAAAGAAGCCCATCTGCACTAATAGCTCATTAGCAAGTACAGTCGGTGTCGTTAGCTGGCATGCAGGGTCCTGACTTTAAGATCTATGAATTAATAGCAGTGATTGATTGACTGATAGGAATGCTTTCAGCGGATGATGTGACGATATTTGTCTTACTGATGTAAAATCGTTACGTATTGATTTGTTCTTTTTTTCCACCTACTGATGGGCCAGAGAATACAGCAGATGCTTTTGGACTTTTATTCTTCTTTTAGCCAAGAAGGAGACACAAAAAACACTCCAGTGCAGGATGGTGGGCAAGCTGCAGGGCGAGCTACAGTGGTGGGCTACATCAGGACTGCCGCCCCTTAGTCGTGTTGTCTGCAATTCATTTTTTTATTATGACAAATTTCATTCTTTATTAACTCATTCGCTCCCAAAGACGTATTTATAAATCTTTTATGTTTCATTTTTGGAGGTGATGATGCAACTCCACAATAGAAAAGAGCATGTTTGGTGCAGTTTTAAGCTGCAAAAACTGCCACAAGGTGGCAGAAGTGCTTTTTATAAGAGCTCGGCCTGCATCTCTCCCATTGAAATAGATGTTCCGCAGCAACCAGGAAGTGAAATTCATCTTGCTGTGTCGCGTGAAGGAAGTACGCATTGAAGGGAAATCTTAACGTAGTACAACCACTTTATCAATACACCTTTTTTTTCAGCATCACCATCTACGTTGTCACTTTTACAGGGGCTGGCTTCTTTTTACACTTGAAAAACATCTAAAAATGTTCAAAAATCACCTTAAGTAATCCCTCGTTTATCACAGTTAATTGGCTCCAAATCCAACTGCGATAAGTGAATTCTGTAAAGTAGGATTCTGTATTTATAAATTGAATATTTTCATAGTTACAGCATAAAAAACAGTTTTTAAACATTATCAGAGCCCTCTTGACATTAAATAACACCCCTATAGTCACCTTTACAATCGTATTACCCAGTGTAATGTATAATACGTGAAAAAAAAGCATTTGTTGCTGTATACAGTATGTATTATGGTACTAGGGGAGTTGAGTTGGTGGGCGTAATATGGATATTACGTGTAGATATTGGTTTGTATGCCCACATGGTGCAGTAGGTTGCCAGCTACACTTTACCGGTGGGACAAATTAAGATGCTTGGTAGGCCTGATGTGGCCCAAAGGCCGCAGTTTCCTCACCCCTGGAATAAAATCATAATATTAGGAGAAGAAAATTTACAAAGATTTTTTTTAATTGACCTATTATGCTAATTTTTCAGCCCTTTGTATTTGATTGTGGACTCCTATAGAGCAGCAATACACAATAACCTGCACAGAAAGCTTTCTAGATCTTCCAGAATCTGCACCTATTCAGCTGTATTTGAAAAAAAAACAAAAAAACATTTGTTGCTGCATACAGTATGTGTTATGGCGCTAGGGGAGCTGAGTTGGCGGGCGGACAGGAAGTGACGTCAGGAGTTCATAATAGATTTATTATGCCTCTTGTGAGGCAGCCGCAAAATTTGAAGCATGCATAGGCGAGGGATTACTGTCATTTTGAGTTCAGCGTCCAGAATTACTATTATTATAATAATAATTATTATCATTGTGAGACTTCTTTGTGTGTAGCCTTGTACGACAGTTAATGGTGATAAAATATTACTTTGAATATTGCCTCTGCAGTTCTGAAATGTGTCCCGATGGCCACAGTTTGACCCTGGAACGGATGATTTCTATTTCCATTATCTCCCATGAGAAATCATGTTGTGGCGTCGTGCTGTGACCACATTGGAGCATCATCAATTCAAACTAATGGAAGCGACACCCAATTGGCTTAGGTTTCATGAGGATCAGACAGATGGCCCACCCCCCCCCCAAAAAAAAAATTCCGCAGTGACCTTACGGCCTTCGTAGCCACTTGCTAATCAGCCTCTTAGCATTGAGGTGGTTGTTTCTTGCAGCGTGCCAGGAAGAGGCTGCTATTTTTATGACACCCTCGCTGTCACTTTCCCAGGCGAGTCCTCGTAATTTATGTCCCTGCTTGGTAATCACACGTTTCCCCGGCGTGAGACATCTCTCTCTCTCTCGCTCACAGCCAAGGACGCCATTTTGAAAGAGAATGGAAGCGCAGAAGCATGAAGGAGAATGTGTGGAAACGCCTGGCGGGGCGGGACGTTCCTTCACTCTTTCTCTAATTTATTTAGCGGTAGCGGTTGTGAGTGAGAGCGGTGAGAGCGGTGTGCTTTATTTACGTCATGAGTCAACTTTTACATCAGGGTCACATGAGTCACGTAGCCGTCGTCGTGACGCCTCAGTGGGCATGCCGTCTTAATATCAAAGCTGGATGTGAGCATTTCTTGCAGCGTGCAGTGGAGTAGTAATTTTTTTTGTCACGTAGAGGCATCGGTGTGTGCAGAATACTAAGACACTTTGTCCATGAGTGAATGTATGTGCACACGCAGGAAGGAATAGGTGTGTCCATAGGTGTGCGTCGTGGTGTCTAATGCGTGAGCGACGCCTTGAGGGGCAGCAGATTGCGAGTGGGTGACTCATGCAGCCTGGATGCTCAGCAAAGGAACACTGCAGTATAACGTAAAGTCGATCCAGCTGGGAGATAACAGATTGGGAGGGGTGGGGGGCGGGGGGGGTACGACAAAGAGTTGTGCAGCCATGCAGGAGGAGATTGGGATGGGCTGACAGAGAGTGATGGAGGTCTCCGCTGGAGGAAGACCAAGGGATTCTTCATAATGCTAATAGACGCTCGACTAGGATGGGTTTTAATATAATGCATTCAGCAGACCCCCAACATATTTTATATACCAGTACCAATGCAGTACACATGTCAATGTACGCGGGGGGAAAGAAGTATTTGAGTTTGTGAGTTTACCTTTTAGATTATTTTTTACCTTTACAAAGATATGAACAGTACAGATTTTTGAAATAATGGTAATGATAATTATAATAACTTTACTTATGAGAACCTTTTATTCGGTGACTATGACAATAATACATAATGGAATCATAACAACAATAGTCATAGCAAAATGATAATATGTAACAAGAAATGATATAATAATTAAATACATAGTAATATTGTTATATTATATATTATATATATATTATATTTGTTATATTATATATTATATTGTTAATATTGTATAATAATTAAATACATAGTAATATTGTTTATTAAACAATATTCTAATATTAATTATTAATTATTTATATAATAACATATATAATAATATACATATAATATATTATAATATATATATTATAATACAATATTTTAATATAATATAAATGAATAATAACGTTATATAAAATTAATAATTAATTAATTATTAATATAGTAATTATTATTCTAATTTAAAATATTAATCAATAATAATACAAATGTTTAAAGTAATTAATATTAATAAGTAATAATAATTATAATATTTAAATACAATATAAATATATAATAACGTTATATAATAATAAATAATATTAATAATTATTTAATTATTATTATTATAGTAATTATTATTCTAATTTAAAATATTAATCCAATATTAATAAAAATGTTTACAGTAGTTAATACTAATAAGTAATAATAATTATATTTCATTTTATTATAAATGTGTATTAATTATTATATTTATATTTTACATAATATAATAATATTAATATAATTATAATTATAAGAATATTAGGATATAGTTATTTATATATAATTTTGAATATTATTATAAGAAAATACACTAAATAATAATAATAATTACCTTTATTTGATATTTCATATTAAAAATGTTAATAAACAATATAATAGTCATATTTTGTATTGTGTTTGTATTATAGTTTGTATAATGAGCAAAATTCACTTGCATTCTAAAGCCAAGTTAAAAAATGGGAGATGAAATAAAAAATGTCAAGGATAACAAATAATAACAAAAGGAATGTTAATGTTCTTGAATGATAATGTTGAAAACTGCTAGCTTGGAAACATCCCTGGTGGTTGGGAATTGGACTGGTGACCTTCCCTTCTCCTGCTGGATCGATGGAGACCTCTGCAGGGCTTCCAAGTGGCGAGGAAACCTGAGGTTGTTTTTCAAGCAGCTTCGCCCCTCCCATTTTGATTGTCGTCCCCTGGACGCTCACCAGCGAAGCAGCTTTCCATTTGGATGATTGCTTCCTATTTCCTCCCCTTATTTAGCTGTTGGTTGACAGTATTTAAAAAGCATAGAGTGCAAGGTCGCCGTGTTCTCTGTGTTGCCACGTCGTATTTGCTCACTATTTTTAGTGCCGGTGCGGGAAACTCAATTAGCCTCCAAAAAGGAAAATGATGTGAAGATGAGAAGATGCACTGCACCACTCACTCCGATCCTCCTCTGGCAGCATCATCATCATCATCACCATCAGTATTCAGGCCATGGCTGATGTTTTATTCAGCGCATGAGACATTGCAGGCGTCCACTTCTGACTGGAGGGAAAGTGGTTGCCTTGCAGCTTGGAAAAGGGGAATTTCTCCTATCAAAATCTTGGTCCGACTCCAAGTTCACTCTTAACAACAACAACAATAGGAACTACTGTATGAACAATAAGACATTACGTATGTAGTAGTAGCGGTACTGTAGTACTGTAGTAGCAGTATGTTAACTTCTTGTTTACTTCTTGTTTACTTAAAAATGTGACAAAACGTGGCAAAATGATGTGAGAAAGACAAGCTACCCAGCATGCCTTGCGGCGAGAATATATATGTGTTTGTTGGATACAGCATATGGCGAGAAATTTTAACGCAGTACAACCACTTTGTCAGTACACCTTTTTTTTGTCACTTTTACAGGGGGTAGCTTATTTTTACACTTGTAAAACACCTAAAAATGTTCAAAAATCACCTTAAGTAATCCCTCGTTTATCACAGTTAATTGGTTCCAGACCCAACTGTGATAAGTGAATTCTGTAAAGTAGGATTCTGTATTTATAAATTAAATATTTTCATAGTTATAGCATAAAAAAACAGTTTACAGCCTTCTAAATGTATTTTTTAAACATTATCAGAGCCCTCGTACATTAAATAACACCCCTATAGTCACCTTTACCCAGTATAATACGTGAAAAAAAACATTTGTTGCTGGGCGTAATATGGATATTACGTGTAGATATTGGTTTGTATGCCCACATGGTGCAGTAGGTTGCCAGCTACACTTTACCAGTGGGACAAATTAAGATGCTTGGTAGGCCTGATGTGGCCCAAAGGCCGCAGTTTACTCACCCCTGGAATAAAATCATAATATTAGGAGAGGAAAATTTACATATATATTTTTTAAGTGGCCCTATTATGCTAATTTGTCATCCCTTTGTATTTAATTGTGGACTCTTATAGAGCAGCTACACACAATAACCTGCACAGAAAGCTTTCTAGATCTTCCAGAATCTGCACCTATTCAGCTGTATTTTTTGGATTCCATGCTTCCCGCAAAAACGGTCTGCTTGAATGTATTCCACCTAGGGCCCGCCTCCAGGCACGCTCACTCGGCTGTGGTTAGGAGGACTTCCGGTTTAGGCTGCTAGCCACACACAATAACCTGCACAGATAGCTTTCTAGATCTTCCAGAATCTGCACCTATTCAGCTGTATTTTTTTGGATTTCGTGCTTCCCGCAAAAACGGTCTGTTTTAATGTATTCCACCAGGACTTCCGGTTTGTGCTGCTAGCTGCCAACCCAACATAATAGGTCCCGTTTAAAGGGAAAGTATAAATATTTTTGGTGTAAAAAAGATCTACTGGTCATATACTTTTTCACCTAAACACAAAACTGAGTTTTTTCTTGAAGTATATGCTTTAAAACTTGGAAAAAGTTTGGACACCCCTGTCTTAAAGCTACGTCGCTTCCATTCCATTCAAGGACAGGGACGTCATTATTAACCAAATGAATGGAGGCCGCTTGTCACTTTCTTCAGGCCTGTTGATTGGTCGAAGGGCACGGCAGCGTCATTCGTAGACACGGATGACGGCTTTACGGCCTCACAGACCTCGCCTGAGGTGCAATTCCCTTACAGTCAGAGGTCTACAGTAGCTGGCAGGTCATGAAATGAAAGGAAGGCAGATTAGCGGACAGAATTGAAAGTGTTATGCAAGATTGTGAAGATGCACACAAACACTAAGTTTGTCAATGGTTGGTGTCGTCCAAATTGGGCAGGAAAAGGCAAAGAATAACGAGGACTGGAAGTGTGAGGAAGGAAGTGGTGGAGGGAAGAGGAGCCCTTTTGGGAGGCAGCTGTAACGTCCTCGTGTCTCGTCCTCAAACTGAAGCAATTTGTCCTGTTTTTCTTTTTTGTGGCGTCCAGCAGCAGATGGTCTCTCTGGCTAAAAATATCACAATTTCAAGTGACGGGTACTACGTAGAAAGCAGATTTCCTACAAAACAAAAGCCACAAGAGGACGGGGACGTACTATATTACTTACAGTGTTGTAGGTGAAAATAACAAGATAATACTAAAATAATAATCATGGAGGATCATCAGGTAACAGATTCCTTAATTGTTTATGGAGAAGGACGTCTTTTGAGAGACTAGATCATAATGGCAAAAGGTAGATTCCGGACTACAAGTCGCACTTTTCTACATAGGTTGGCTGTTCCTGCGACTTATACTCCAGAGCAACTTATAAATGAAAAAACTGTTTATGTTACATAAACACTGGACACCTGTTCTGTTTATGTTTATTTTTTGTGTAGCTGAATAACCATTGTGTTAGCATATCTTACACCTATTCAGCCTGTTCTCTATTCTTTTATTATTGTTAGAACTTGCCTTCCAAGAGGACGTAATGTCTGTTTTGGTCAAGTAGTTTGGAAAATTTATTTTTTATTTTTTTTGTAAAATAAATTACCCGCAAAAAATGCGACTTATATTCCAGTGCGAGTTATGCATGTTTTTTTCTACATAATTATGCATTTTTGGCAACTTATAGTCCAGAAAATATAGTATATATTTATAATATTCATAATATTTATAATATTTATATTTATAATATTTATAATATTTATATTTATTTTTTTTAGATATTATATTTTTTTCTTATATTTATATTTATTTTTTATTTTTTTATTTATATATATATGTGTATGTGTGTGTGTGATAGGAGACAATTTAACAAACGTGGCTCTGTGGTGTGGAACAGTACTTCAACCTAACCACTGTTTCTGATTGGATGCATTTCACTGCAGCACACAACTTTCCGTGAAGAGTGTAAGAGGGCTACCTATTTTGTTTTGTTTGAGCGGACTTGCATGAACTGTAAGTGGTATATAAGTTGTTATTTTGGTCTGTTCTGGTCAAGTTTTCTCACGAAGCATGATTCAGCAAAAATCTGTTAATATTGGATAAGTCCAGAGCGCCGATTAGCATCCACTTTCATGTTATGCACCGCACGGGTTTGGCCGCCATGTTGGTGAGCAGGATCCAGAAAGTATGCATTGAAAACATTTCCTAGGCACATTTCCTACTGCTCATTTATTAATTGCTCTAATGGACGCTATACTATACTACAGCAGGTGTATACTATACTGTATAGGTGTTACAGCTACAGTAAAAAAAATTTGCCATCAAAAAACTGTTATCGTCTGGACTCTAACATCTTCTACCTCACGTTTTGGTACCTTTCAGAGGTTGAACAAAAAAAGCATGATGGGATTTGCCCCCATTGCTCACCCCGCCCAAATAGTTTGTCGGGGATTATGCTGGCATTAATCCCAGCGTGGTGACTTTGCATCATATTGACAGAGGATCTTAATCTGGGGGAACACACATGTTGTACATGCATGACGACAAACGGGAAGCATCACTCTTGCTTTGTCTGCACTGTCATTTCTAATTGCTGACGCCGTAGACACAATCTGTGTTGAATTAATGACGCTAAATCCAATTTGAGCCCAATTATGAATCATAAGTATAATTGCACACACGCTCCATCAGTCTAAATGGGGCTGTTGGTCATGCTGTTGTCGTTAAACACAATCCTCGCCGTCTAACACGCTTTGATAACGTCTGCTGTATTTTCCAGCAGACTGCAGCGGAATAAGAAAGTCAATAATATCAAATGTATGAGAGGCGTTTCTATCCTTTATGAGGTCACGCAGGCCCCAGGATGCATCGCTGTTGTTTCTCTGGCAATGGATGGTTGCGGCGTGATTGAAAGTCTGCACTGAGGAATCTTTCGGGGGTTTTTTTTCATGTGCTGTATTGATTCAGAGTGTTGCTGCTTCATGTCCTCCGGGGTCCATTATTATACTGCGGCTTCTCTCGTACGCTAAAGATAATTTGTCTTCATCAGGAGGCGTGATCATGAATCGGTGAACAGCATCTGTGCGGCTTTGGTTTGCTCCGGTGTTGAAACATGCTCAGGGAGCTGTAGTGGGCTTTGTTTGCTTTGTTTTATGGCTTCCGTTTTGGTGCCATTTGTTGCGTAACGCCAGAAAATAATGTATTATGTCCCTGAATATGACACCTGATTAAAAATAATATGTGCTGTATTTTATCATTATATCATTTACCATTTTTTTTTGTATTTTTTACTTTTTTTTTTTATTAGCTGCTTAAATGTTATTTGATTCTTCCTCTTCACTGTTCAGACCGGACATAAGACAACCCCGCCATTTCAAACCAGTATCAAAGATCAAATTCAATCAAAATTCTATGTAGCCTTCATTAATATTCATTCATTCATTCATTTTCTACCACTTATCCTCACGAGGGTCGCAGGGGTGCTGGAGCCTATCCCAGCTGTCTTCGGGCTGTCTTCACCAGCCAATCACAGGGCACATATAGACAAACAACCATTCACACTCACATTCATACGTACATATCACCATAAAATACCATATTGCCCCGAATATAGCACGACCCTTCATATAAGACAACCCTGTTCAACACCCGTTTTTTTTAAGACAAAGACGACATGTATGTATTTTTAAAATTTCAGTTGTTTGAGAACTCCTTTATTGTATAGTCTAGAATATAATGTAGAATATAAGACAACCTCTCCATTTGGTTGATCTTGGACAAAAACTGACTAAATATTTTTTTGAAAACAGCCTGAAGCACTGATGTGGTTTCCATGAACATATCAAATACTGTATTAACCTGATTATAGGATGACCCCACACATAAGACAACTCCTCTAAACACCCATTTTGTGAGACAAAGTTGGATGACTTTTTAAAAAGTTTTTGAATCCTACTATATCGATCAGGCACGAATATAAGACAACTCTTCTTTTTTTAGACAAAGATCTAAAACAAAAACACTGACGTAACCTTCATTAACATATCACCATAAACTGGTCATATAAGATCAAATATTGACATTTGTTAAATAAACAAGTAGGCTTTATGTGCGAGTGACGGGAAGAAAAGCTCTGACTTGCATAGAGCTGGTTTGCACGTATACTCATGCAGGACTCGTCCAGGTTGCTTTTGCTGACTGACCTCCAGTGCTGACGGCGTACGCAGCGGCTGCATGCCCGTCATGTGACCGTCATGTGACTTGAAAGCCCTTTGCTCTTACGTAAGAGTCGGCATCGTGAGAGTGCCGTTGCACGGGGAGATGAGCGTCCCGTGGCACTGGGACCGCGGGGGAGGAAACCAGCTGGCATCTCATGTGTGAGTGGGATAGACAATGATGATAATGGTGAAAAGAGGAATATTGAGGTTGCTGTCACATGACTTTTACAAAGCGACTGAGGGGTATTTTAGTATTTGGCGTCACATCTTACAGCTCTCTTGATGACAAAATTGACAAATGCATGTTTGTACACCGTTTATGATGTTATGATATGTAGTATGAAAGCTCAATAAGGCCAACTGTTGTGGGACATGGAATGTACAAGATAAAAATATCACAATTTCAAGTGACGGGTACTATGTAGAAAGCAGATTTCGTCTTTTGAAAGACAAGATCATAATGGCAAAAGGTAGAAAATTACCGTATTTTCCGGACTATAAGTCACACTTTTTTTCATAGGTTGGCTGTTCCTGCGACTTATACTCCAGAGCGACTTATTAATTGAAAAAACTGTTTATGCTACATAAACACTGGACACCTTTTCTGTTCATGTTTATTTTTGTGTAGCTGAATAACCATTGTGTTAGCATATCTTACACCTATTCAGCCTGTTCTATATTCTTTTATTATTGTTAGAACTTGCCTTCCAAGATGACGTAATGTCTGTTTTGGTCAAGTAGTTTGGAAAATTTATTTTTTATTTTTTTTTTGTAAAATAAATTACCCGCCAAAAATGCGGCTTATACTCCAGTGCGAGTTATGTATGTTTTTTTCTACGTAATTATGCATTTTTGGCCTTGTGCGACTTATACTCCGGAGAGACTTATAGTCCAGAATATATATATTTATAATACTTATAACATTTATAATATTTATAATATTTATAATATCTATAATATTTATAATGTTTATAATATAATATTTATAATATTTATAATATTTATAATATTTATAATATTTATAATATTTATAATATTTATAATATTTATAATATTTATAATATTTATAATATTTATAATATTTATAATATTTATAATATTTATAATATTTATTTCTTTTTAGATATTATATTTATATTTATTTCTTTTTAGATATTATTTTTTTCCTTATATTTATATATATATATTTATTTATTTTTTATTTATATATGTGTTTGTGTGATAGGGGACAATTCTAACGAACGGTCTGTGGTGTGGAGCAGTAGTTCAACCTAACTACTGTTTCTGCTTGGATGCATTTCACTGCAGCACACAACTTTCCGTGAAGAGTGTAAAAGGGCTGCCTATTTTTGTAAAATAAATTACCCGCAAAAAATGCAACTTATACTCCATATATATATATATATATATATATATATATATATATATATATATATATATATATATATATATATATATATATCATCAAAATCCACACATGCTGTGTGTAGGGCCCCATGCTCCATGGGGGGGGCATTTTGTGCAAGGCGGTGCATTCTCAGCCACAGGTGATCATGTGATTTTTTTTTTCAGGGAAATTGACCACTACTGATTGGTTGGCCGATCCATGGCTGGGTTCCTTGTTTTAAGGTTGTCCAGGAGGACTTCCTGTTGTGATTGTCCTGAAGTAGCAGAAACCTCTTCCCCCAGGAATAGCCTCACTAATCACCCTTGTCATTTTTAATCTCCCTCTCTTCCACGGTGGCGGTATTTAAAGCAGGAGGCCCCCGTGTGCCCGCCCGGGATTAGACCGTTGAGCAGGAAAGGGGGGGGTGGTGTTGGGCAGTAGTTGGGGGGGTGGAGGAGGCATGCAGCCTCACATTGGGCGCCATGTGACGGAAGCTAATGCTAAAACAACCTAGAGGGTTCTTTCATCATGAGGCGGTACCATTTGGGGACAGGAGGAACCATGAAATCAGAGTCCAACCTTCTCCAGGTACCAGGCGTCACAGGATGCCATTTGAAAGTACTTCAAATGGAAAACATCAAGACGTTTAGGATTGTATGGGCACCGTCAGCACTTCCTGTGACCCAGGTCACTTAAGGTGTCTTAGGACAACAGTAAATAAAGTCCAGTTAGCCCACGTGACGACGATGACGATGATGATGCAGGTGATTTCGGGTGTCGAGAGGCAGCGAGGTCGCCTGCTTGCCCCGGGCTTCCTCTCCACATTTAGAGTATTTAATGAATTAATCTGGTCTGATTGTGTGCGCGTGGGTGCCAAGTGCATGAGGGGGAGAGGGGGGGGGGCAGCGCCTGGCGTGTTGTCCCTCACCCGCAGGTTATCTAAGCAAAGTGAACTTTAGCCTTTAAGGACTCGACAACTGTACTTAAAGACGTGCAGGGATTGTCCACCATTGCACTTTACAGCATGGCCTCATTTAGTGGTGGTACTCAACTGTTTATTAGTGGTAAGGCGTTTACTAGAGGAGAGGTCTTTATTTCTAGAAATGCATTTTTGTAATAATGGGATTTAAATATGGGTCAGCACACTGAGGCCAGGTTCAATATTTGATCGTCTTTCTTAAAGTCAATGTCTTCACTCGCTAAATGTACTGCAAAAAAGGTCAGTAAGGATAATTCATAATGCCACCTACAGAGAACATACTAACTCCTTATTTCTAAAATCACAAATACTTCAACTTGCTGATATAGTTCATCTTCAAACAGCTAAAATAATGCATAAAGCTAAAAAATAACCAATTACCTAAAAATGTCATCCAATACTTCTCTACAAGAAGAGGAGAAGTATGATCTCAGGGAAGAAGTACATTTGAAACACTTCTATGCTAGGACTACGTTAAAAAGCCATAGCATTTCAGTATGTGGAATCAAACTATGGAATGGATTGAGTAAGGACCTCAAACAATGCACAACGATGAGCCAATTCAAGAAACAATACAAGCAGTTGATGTTTGCTAAATACAAGGATGAAGAGTCTTGAACCAGTCATGATGTGCTATATATGTCACGAAATTGACAGTTACTAAGGTACCCATTATCTCATTGTATGGTCATATGGAAAAAAAATTAAATTAAATAAAAAAAAAAATTAGGAAAGCAGGAAGTGAACAAATGTAACAGTTATTAATTGTAAAAGCACCAGATGGAGGGTTAGGATTTAATAAGCTTTGCTTCTTCCTACTCCTTTTGGACATGTGGAACTGTGAACTGATTATGGGATGCATTCAATTGTTGACGCATGTTCAAATGAAATAAAATCATTACCATATCATACCTGTTAAAAAAAAAAAAATCCCCACCCCCCACTTAACAGCAACGTCGTGACTCAGATGCTGTTACATCATCACCACAGATCCGACTTTAAAGTGTGTGGCTTCATTCATCAGCAGCGGCTGTGACGTCACATTCTACTGTGCTTTAGCATCATAATAATAATAATAATAATAATAATACGCTCTTCCTGGAAGCACTGCAGCTCTATTCATGCAACCTTGTGTTGACCTTCCCTTTGGGTAAAGGAGGGGTGGCATGGTGGCAAGAGAGATGGATTGGTGGGTGAGAAGAAAAAAGTACGCTGGGATTAGTGAGATGGTTTTCTTTGCTTCTGGATAAACTTGACCTGATGCCATCTTATCGTATGTCTGTGACCTCCAAGGAAGCAATAGCAGCACAAATGATCAGGAAATATTTCAGTCTTCCTAGAAGTCGGAAGTAACATTTTTAATTGATTATGCAAGTGTAAAAAGAAAGTAGCCACTTAGATCACTTAAACGTGTTAAAAGAAGGGAACATGCGGAGGTCTAGTGGACCTTTGCAGTATTTTTTTCCCCGACTTTAAATGTGAATTTGTTCTAAAGAGTGACCGTTCTCCTTGTGAGTTTGAGACGTGTCCGCAGTAAGTCACTTAAAACGAAGGATCAGTCACCAGGCCAGGTGACATGTGACAAGTTAGACACAACCTTGACCTTGAGTGACTCTCAGCATGTTTATGTGATGGCTCTGGCATCCGTTGCTGCTCCATCACTGCTGTCTCTTCCCTTCTGCACAACAAGCGGCCATCTAAATCCAAGGACACTGTGCAATAGTCTGCAGTAAATGGCTCACAGTCTTTAAGCATTGAGCCAGGAGATTGCTTGCATCTTATTATTTACCAGCAGGGGGCGGCATCTTTGCATAACAATCTGTTGTGGTGGGGATGCATTCACGACTGCGTGGAAGTTTTACAAGGTGCACCACAGCACTAGTGGTAATACAGGACATCAATTTTTAATTTGCGAGTATAGGAACTCTGACTTTGAAGAACTTTTTTCCCAAGTCAGTGGTTGTGTTTCCCAGTTTTATGGACTACCGTAAAACGGGGTTATAAGGGACAATTTTCGGGAAAATGTTTTTTGAACAATTTGTTCAAGAATATATGCTTCTTTGAGAAAAAAAAAACAACACAAAGCAGCTTCCTGTTTAACGTGAAAAGGCAGAATTACATTTAAAATGAAAATTGTCCCTCATTGCCCTGAAAATTGTCTCTTATTATCCCGAAAATTGTCCCTTATTAGCCCGAAAAATTGTCCCTTATTATCCAGAAAATTGTCCCTTATTACGCCGAAAATTGTCCCTTATTACCCCGAAAATTGTCCCTTACTACCCCGAATATTGTCCCTTACTACCCCGAAAATTGTCCCTTATTATCCCGAAAATTGTCCCTTATTATCCAGAAAATTGTCCCTTATTACCCTGAAAATTGTCCCTTATTATCCCGAAAATTGTCCCTTACTACCCTGAAAATTGTCCCTTACTACCCTGAAAATTGTCCCTTACTACCCTGAAAATTGTCCCTTATTACCCCAAAAATTGTCCCTTATTACCCCGAAATTTGTCCCTTATTATCCCGAAAATTGTCCCTTACTACCCCGAAAATTGTCCCGTATTACCCCGAAAATTGTCCCTTATTACCCTGAAAATTGTCCCTTATCACCCCGTAAATTGTCCCTCATTACCCCGAAAATTTTCCTTATTACCCCGAAAATTGGCCCTTATTACACCGAAAATTGGCCCTTATTACACCGAAAATTGGCCCTAATAACCCCGTTTTACAGTACATCATTAGATACATTAACTTCCTTAGTCACGCAATGCGGCTTATGCAGAAGGGTTTTTTAATTACTATGTGTGATGTTGTAGCAGAGCAAAATTAGCGGGTTTAAAAGTCGGTCGTAGTTAGTTTTGTGGCCCCTTGTCTAGTGTGCGAACCTGAAATGTGCCAATTTCTGTACGTCACTGGCCTGTAGGGCAGTTATGATTGTGCCCCATGAATTCTTCCTAGCAAAAATGGTTATGGAAGAAACAGGCCATTCCAATCTGAGCTGTTGTGTTGATGTACTACACATTGCTGCATTCAGTTGTTTACTGAAACAATGCGTCGCCAAAGCCTCGAATAATCAAAATGTTCAATCATGCGCTGAAAACCTAACAAGTGAAGTAGCTGATGACAATGACACGCCATCATCAGCACCACGGTCATTAAGCAGAGTAGTCAGACACCCGCTATATGACTCACACCCGTGATTGATGTCATAGTAGCATTTTTGAATGCACGTACACGGAGATGATAGACATAACAGGTACTATCGTTCATATATCTACAACAGGGCGTCATGAGGAGCGTGTGTGCATACTGGCACATGGCAGAGAGCTGTTTCCATGGCAACCAGCGAGCAAAGACGATTGCAAGTCGTGGTGGTGTACATGTGTGGATGACAGAAGGCTCTAGTTAGTGTGTGTGTGTGTGTGTACGAGACGTTTCTCCAGTGGGATCATTTGGGAGGGTGTTGGGGGATCTTTTGCTCAGATGACTCATAGAGCACAAATCCTCAGGAAGTCTTACGCTGCATAAACTCCTGTCATGGGCTTAGTATTATAACCACTGCCCCCCCCCCCTCCTCTCCTACTGTCACAAGTCACCTTCCTGAAAACGTAGACCTACAGGACACTTTATTAGGTACACCTGCACACCATCCAATACAAGAGTTGTATCCAAATCATGCGAGTTTGTGTCATTTGCGGATATGCTTGTTATTGCGTCCGCATCATACCGAGAGCCGTTCCTGGTGTTGCACTTTAATTACACGTTCTTCCTGGACTCGCTCATTGTGATGTTCCCTGAAAGGCGTTTATTTATTTATATATATTCCATCATCCGTCTCCTTCTGTCCTCCGAGGGCGTGTGTGGCCTCATTGTGTCAGATGACTGCCCCCTCCAGGCGCCCGCCTTCCCGCCTATCTGCCTGCCTGCATGCCAAACATTAGCCGGACGGCCACAGGAGATGTTTGTGTCTTTTCATGTGTTGGGGAATTTAGATTTGATCACATTTTCAAACCTTACAGCATTAAATCCATGGCTGCCGTTCAATTCAATGCGTTTCCTCAAAGTATGGTGTGGGCCAAAGGTCAAACAGGACGCATGCACATTATTTCAGTAAACACAAAAAGTAAAATGAATTTATTGTTATTGTTATCAGCAATTGTTATTGTCAGTATTTCGTAATTTGAGGCACTTTTTTATTATTTATTATTATTTATTATTATTTATTATTATTTATTATTATTTATTATTATTTATTATTATTTATTATTATTTATTATTATTTATTATTATTTATTATTATTTATTATGTATGTGTACACGTACTGTACTGTACATATAAAGTATTGTATTTATTTATTACTATAATTTATTACTA
Organism: Doryrhamphus excisus; assembly: GCF_037039965.1. Classification (NCBI taxonomy): domain Eukaryota; kingdom Metazoa; phylum Chordata; class Actinopteri; order Syngnathiformes; family Syngnathidae; genus Doryrhamphus; species Doryrhamphus excisus. The sequence goes on from NC_136365.1 coordinate 17,711,322, forward strand.
TTTATTTATCACTAAGTATTTATTTATTTATTATTATTACTACATTAGTTTAAACAATGTTTTTTTACTACACAGCCATCGTATAACCTTGATTAAATATTTGAAGTAACATTCTAACAATGTTAACTGACATAAAAGTGTAAACATAAGTACCTCATACTGTTTAGCAGTTGTTACATGTGTGCTTCATTTGTCACTGCAGAAAGTGAGCGAGAAAGTCGGAGGAGCCGAGGGGACGAAGCTCGATGAGGACTTCACTGAAATGGAAAAGGCAAGACGGAACGATGTTCAATGTTTTGAAGCCAGTGATTATGCAAACATTGAATATGTAATAAGTTACCTTTGGCTGTGATGTCGCACGTGAGCAGAAGGTGGACACCACCACGCGGGCGGTGATGGACATCATGACCAAGACTACTGAGTATCTGCAGCCTAATCCAGGTAAGATTTGGTGGAGATGATAGATATGATCATTAGAGATGTCCCATAGTTACCGATATCAGCTTAAAAATGGTTGATATCTGTAACGGATCATGAAAACCGATATTAAAAAATGGCGGATACAACACATACAGTACATACAGTGAAGAAAATAAGTATTTGAACACCCTGCTATTTTGCTATTTCTCCCACTTAGAAATCATGGAGGGGTCTGAAATTTTCATCGTAGGTGCATGTCCACTGTGAGAGAGATAAACTAAAAAGAAAAATCCAGAAATCACAATGCATGATTTTTTAACAATTTATTTGTGTGATACAGCTGCTAATAAGTATTTGAACACCTGTGTATCATCTAGAATTCTGACCCTGAAAGACCTGTTAGTCTGCCCATTAGAAGTCCACCTGCACTCCATGTATCATCCTGAATCAGATGCACCTGTTTCAGGTCGTTAGCTGCATAAAGACACCTGTCCACCCCATACAATCAGTAAGACTTTAACTTGTAACATGGCGAAGACCAAAGAGCTGTCCAAAGACACCAGAGACAAAATTGTACACCTCCACAAGGCTGGAAAGGGCTACGGAGCAATTACCAAGCAGCTTGGTGAAAAAAGGTCCACTGTTGGAGCTATCATTAGAAAATGGAAGAAGCTAAACATGACGGTCAATCTCAATCGGAGTGGAGCCCCATGCAAGATATCACCTCGTGGGGTCTCAATGATTCTAAGAAAGGTGAGGAATCAGCCCAGAACTACACGACAGGACTTGGTCAATGACCTGAAAAGAGCTGGGACCACCGTTTCCAAGGTTACTGTAGGTAATACACTAAGACGTCATGATGTGAAATCATGCATGGCACGAAAGGTTCCCCTGCTTAAACCAGCACATGTCAAGGCCCGTCTTAAGTTTGCATATGACCATTTGGATGATACAGAGGAGTCATGGGAGAAAGTTTTATGGTCAGATGAGACCAAAATAGAACTTTTTGGTCATAATTCCAATAAGCGTGTTTGGAGGAAGAAGAATGAAGAGTACAATCCGAAGAACACCATCCCTACTGTGAAGCATGGGGGTGGTAGCATCATGCTTTGGGGGTGTTTTTCTGCACATGGGACAGGACGAGTGCACTGCATTAAAGAGAGGATGACTGGGGCCGTGTATTGTGAGATTTTGGGGAACAACCTCCTTCCCTCTGTCAGAGCATTGAAGATGGGTCGTGGCTGGGTCTTCCAACACGACAACGACCCGAAGCACACAGCCAGGAAAACCAAGGAGTGGCTCCGTAAGAAGCATATCAAGGTTCTAGCATGGCCCAGCCAGTCTCCAGACCTGAACCCAATCGAAAATCTTTGGAGGGAGCTCAAACTCCGTGTTTCTCAGCGACAGCCCAGAAACCTGACTGATCTAGAGAAGATCTGTGTGGAGGAGTGGGCCAAGATCCCTCCTGCAGTGTGTGCAAACCTGGTGAAAAACTACAGGAAACGTTTGACCTCTGTAATAGCAAACAAAGGCTACTGTACCAAATATTAACATTCATTTTCTCAGGTGTTCAAATACTTATTTGCAGCTGTATCACACAAATAAATTGTTAAAAAATCATGCATTGTGATTTCTGGATTTTTCTTTTTAGTTTATCTCTCTCACAGTGGACATGCACCTACGATGAAAATTTCAGACCCCTCCATGATTTCTAAGTGGGAGAAATAGCAAAATAGCAGGGTGTTCAAATACTTATTTTCTTCACTGTATGTGTTCATTCCACCACAAGAGATATGTCATGTTACACATATGGGTATCGGAAATTGACAATTGAACAACGTTGGCACATCGGTAAAAAAAGCCAATATCATACATCCCTGATGATAATAGATATGATAGAGTTTATGGCACTATGTTACAAAAAATCCAAGGTATAATTGATTTATGTCTCCAGTTCTGTTTTTACAGAGATGCCCGAGGGTGGAATCGAACTTGCGCGTTAACCACTCGTTCACCATGCAGCCCCCAAATTAATCAATACTGACATCCCTGGCCAATAGCACTCATCATAAATAAAGTGAAATATGTATTTTAATTAATTTATTTTAAATAATTAAGGCTGCATGATGGCCGTTCTTCTAGTCATTCCTATGGGGAAAATACGTTTATGTTTTCATATATTATTCCCATTTTCATCACATTCACAGTGTATTTGATATTCTAAATATAATTATAAATTTAAAAAATTATAAATATAATAAAATATAAACAATTGGGCCAACAAATGTAGTAAACAAATAAATACAAACAACACACATACATATAAATAATAACTATAAATAATAATAAAAAAGCGGCTCAAATTACTAAATACTGACAATAACAATAACAATAAATTTATTTTACTTTTTGACAGCTGGGATAGGCTCCAGCACCCTTGTGAGGATAAGCGGTAGAAATGAATGAATGAATAACATATTTATCCACTTCAGCCACCAGAGCCAAGATGAGCATGATGAACTCCATGTCTCGCATCCGGGGCCAGGAGAAGGGGCCAGGCTACACCCAGACAGAGGCCATCCTGGGAGAGTCCATGCAGCGGTTCGGGCGGGAGCTCGGCGAGGAGTCTAATTTCGGTGAGACAAGAAAGTGCTGTCATCGTATATCCCCTGGAGGACCCAGAAACGAGCTTATGAAAGATGCATGGAGGCACTTCTTCTCCAGACAAGATGCTTGCAGCAGTTGGCAGACATTAGCATGGCGTTTAAGGAGATGATGATTTCATTGCTTTCAGGCCTGGCTCTCATCGACGCCGGGGAATCCATGCGTGAACTGGCCGAGGTTAAAGACGCTCTGGACATGGAGGTGAAACAGAACTTCATCGACCCGCTGCAGAACCTCCACGAAAAAGACCTCAAGGAGATCCAGGTGGGCTCGCAAGTCAGTCTAAAGTTGGTTTGGGACTTATCCGCTCGTTGTGTCTTGCAGCATCACCTGAAGAAGATGGAGGGGCGCCGTCTGGACTTTGACTATAAGAAGAAGCGTCAGGGCAAAGTGACGGACGACGAGATCAAGCAAGCCTTGGAGAAGTTTGACGAGTCCAAGGACATCGCTGAGCTCAGCATGTTCAACCTGCTTGAGAGCGACGTAGGTGTCTTAGACCATATCCAACAGCTCCTTACTGAGTTTTTCGATATTGATTAAACATCATGATTTGGAGTGTACTATGCATTCTAGTTGGAATGACAAACTCCATCCATATAAGGAGAGTCCCATAGTAATGTATATTTGTGTGACGGGCCGCCACAAGTAAATGAATGGCGTGGAATGGCTGAGAGGTAGCGATAGCTGCTGGATGCTGACCAAATGGTACTTTGATAGCAACTACTGCCATCTTGTGGAATTTATAATAACTACATCATGTGGTTTCCTACTGTCACAATAGCCAAGTTTACATGAGATTTTCCTCTTTCCGAATGGAATCTTTCCGAATGACATACCAGAAAACAGTGTATACATGGAAAGGAATATTCCAATCTCCTGTCTACATGCACCGCTATAATCAAACGGAATAGTCAATGGGGCATGCGCAGTAAAACATAAACATCACGTGATTCATCGAAGGTGGCGAACGAGAGTGATTACCACGGTTGTTGGGACAGTTGCTACGCTTTTTTTAAAGCAGCAACTTGACCGTTCAGTTCTTTTAAAGTTTGTTATCAAAAATGAACTTTCTGCTGTAGTCCAGTGATGACAGCTCGCCGCCATTTTCAAAACCTGAGAGACGTCTTGCGTGTTACGTCACAGCTGAGCATGCGCTGAAAGAACGCACTCTGACAACTTTCCGATTAAGCGGGTACAAGATACCTCAATCGGATTGGGGAAAGGAATATTCCACCCCTGTGAATCCGATTATATATTCATTCGGATTGGCACTTTTCTTTCGGAATGAGGTGTATACAAAAGGTTACATTCTTTCCGTTTGAGCAAATAACCCGAATGGAATTGGAATATTTGGGTCCATGTATACATGATTAATGTATTTTTACCCCTGGTGGTCATCTACGCATCCGGCAACTATAGAAAACTGGAGTTAATTGGTAAAATGTATAGTATATTTACGTATATATGTAAACTTTACATCCCATGCCAAGAGTCTTAAATCCTCTACAAACCTCTATGATGTCAGATCGAGCAGGTGAGCCAGCTGGCGGCGCTGGTCCACGCTCAGGTGGAGTATCACACCCGGGCCGCCGAGATCCTCACGCAGCTGTGCAGCAAGATCGACGAACGGTCGGTCCCTCTTGTCATCCTCCTCCTTGCGTCATGTTCATTTTTTGTGGATGTTGATGGTTGGTGTGGGTGTTGTCCTGCGTAGGATAAAGGATTGCTCCAGCAAGCCCAGGAAAGAATACATTGCCAAGCCTCGCACGCACCTGGACTTCTCCATCAGTGAGAACCACAATGGAGGCATCCACAGCGCTCGTTCTCCAGGTGGGTTCGATGAGAAGAACGTTGATGAGAAGAAACATGTCCAGAAACTGAAATTTAAAATTATGTGGAAGATGAAGATGTAATATAAAAAGATCAAACGTTTCTGGGCAGGTTTTGGTACCTCTTTCATTATGAAGGGCTTATAAATAGGTTATTAACGCTTAATAATGCCGTAAAAAGATGGTGAGAGGCATGTAATATCTTTTATAGTAATTATAGGAATCAGATCCAAGTCCTATAACTGTTAATTAAGGCTTTATTAAGTGTTTATAACACCATCAGTATATCATCTATTTATAAGCCTCCATTATGGTAAAGCGGTACACTAATATTCTGTATATCTTTTTTTATTTTTTTTTATTTATTTGCTGTCAATTCTCAAACTAACTACTAGTTGAAGCTAAACAACATGCCAGTGCTACTCTTGCTACATGCTAGTTAGCATGTAGTTAACAGTTTAAGAATTTCCAGCAAATGTATGACCACACAATACAGCTAACGTAAAAAAACATTGTCCAACTGGAAACGGCATTTCTGTTTCTTATCACTACTCTGATGACCAAAAATGACCAAAAATAAACACGTTAGCTCACCAGTTAGCCTACTGTTGCTCTCAATGTGGATAAAATTGGTCTCCTTAAATAAATGCTATGTGCTAGAACAGCTATCTCGATGCTACTCTTGCTACATGCTAGTTAGCAAATGAAAACGGCATTTCTGTTTCTTATTAGTACTCTGATGGCCCTAAACGACACGGTACCAACTTAGCTACATAGCTAAAGCAGGTACTACTTCTACTCAAAGATTGGAAGGTAGAAATGACCAAAAATAAACACGTTAGCTCACCAGTTAGCTTACTGTTGCTCTCAATTTGGATAAAATTGGTCTCCTTGAATAAATGCTATGTGCTAGAACAGCTATCTCGATGCTATTCTTGCTACATTCTAGTTAGCAACGGGAAACAGCATTTCTGTTTCTTATCAGTACTCTGATGGACCTAAACGAAACGGTACCAACTTAGCTACGTGGCTAAAACAGGTACTACTTCTCCTCAAAGATTGGAAGGTAGAAATGACCAAAAATAAACACGTTAGCTCACCAGTTAACTTTCTGTTGCTCTCAATTTGAATAAAATTGGCCTCCTTGAATAAATGCTATGTGCTAGAACAGCTATCTCGATGCTACTCTTGCTACATGCTAGTTAGCAAATGGAAACGGCATTTCTGTTTCTTATTAGTACTCTGATGGCCCTAAACGACACGGTACCAACTTAGCTACGTGGCTAAAGCAGGTACTACTTTATCTCGAAGATTGGAATGTCGAAATGACCAAAAATAAACACGTTCGCTCACCAGTTAGCTTACCTTTGCTCTCAATTTGGATAAAATTGGTCTCCTTAAATAAATGTTATGTGCTAGAACAGCTATCTCGATGCCAGTCATGCTAGTTAGCATGTAGCTACGGCTCGAGAATTTCCATCACATTTATGACCACTCAACTGTCAAAACTTGTTACCGAAAACAGACCTGAGCATTTCTTTAACTAAATCACGATAAATCAAGATATATTTATAGTCTTTTAGTGGAAAAGCATGGAGGAGTGTAGTGTGGACACACATGCTAATGTTAGCTTACTCTCTTGGTGCCCACTCAGAAAATTGTAAAATAAATACATTTTTGTCCTGGAGAAGTGGGAGTGTGTTTGGTGGAAAGGTGATGAATAAAATTGGATTTAGTGGCATTTGTCGTTGAACCAACAGGATTGTTTTTAATACGTTAGCTATGTTTGTGTGAACGTCTGTTTGCTAACTGTCTTTCTTCTCCAGCTCCTTTTTAGTTCTTAACAAGAAAATTCCCAATTGATTGTGTCTGCAGAGCAAATAAAAAAAGTGTTTTCCTCTTTCTCTCCCTTTTATGCTTTGTGTTCACTCTTCCAGGGGCGAGGTCACCAGGTGAGCCTAAAGGTCACAGCTAACGGTGCTCATCCTTCTTCACCTTAACTCATTTGTAAATTGACTCATTGTCTTTTCCCTCCCTCCTTCTTCCTCCTCCTCCTCCTCCTTGCTCACGCCACTTCCTGTTTACAGCGAGGTCTCCAGGTGAGACAATCTACCAGCATCTCCTCCATCACCATCGTGTGTTTCCTTTGGGTTTCTTTTCTCGGCATCCACCATCTCTCCATCCTCATCCATGCACAAATGCTTCCGTTCAATCCCCAATGCTTTGTCTCACCTTTGTTCTCCTTTCCCTTCCACAGCAAGATCTCCAGGTGAGCGACGTGAGAAGACGTCACTCTTTGCTTCTTTTGTGTCTTCATTTAAATACAGTGAAGCTTCCTTTTTGTCCGCAGTGCAGCTCGTCTACACTGTTTGTTTGTTTCTTTGTCTGTCTAACCGCCTCGTTTCTCCCTGATTTCTCTTTTGTTGTTAAAGTTTGACATTTTGGTAAACTCACAAGGAGGCCAAGACATGTCTGGAAAAGCAGGACACAATTGATAGTTTCATCAAGAACAGCCTCAATCGGAGAATTAAGCATATTTTCCAATACAGGAGCGAGAACTTGACTAGACACAGATGCAGAATATCTTGGCATGTCTGGGCTCCATTTTTATGGCCAAAATGTCAAACTATACTTTTTATTAAGGACAATATAAGGACAATGTGTCTGACTGGAACTCTTCATATGTTCTTACCGATGTACCTTTGTCTTTCTTGCATCCGTCTTCCTGTTGCCATGTCGCCAGCAGCCAGGTCACCAGGTGAGCCCTCGAGTCACGTCACATGACCCCCACCCCAACTGTCCTAATTAAAAAAAAAAAAATAAAAAAATATGCATCTGATTATTTCCTTTAAACATCCACGCAAGTGTAAAAAGAAGCCACCAACTTCATTAGAATAGACAATAAATAACTAACTAAATAAATAAGGGCGGCACGGCGGCCTAGTGGTTAGCGCGCAGACCTCACAGCTAAGAGAGCAGGGCATTCCAAAAACATGCTAGGTTAATTGGCGACTCTAAATTGTCCATAGGTAGGAATGTGAGTGTGAATGGTTGTTTGTCTATATGTGCCCTGTGATTGGCTGGCGACCAGTCCAGGGTGTACCCCGCCTCTCGCCCAAAGACAGCTGGGATAGGCTCCAGCACCCCCGCGACCCTCGTGAGGAAAAAGCGGTAATGAATGAATGAATGAATAAATAAATAAATAAATAAAATAATTTAAATGTTTACATTTCCCGGCAGCCCCCATGGACCAGCCGTCCTGCCGCGCTCTCTACGACTTCGACCCGGAAAACGAGGGCGAGCTCGGCTTCAAAGAGGGCGACATCATCACCTTGACCAACAAGATCGACGAAAACTGGTACGAGGGGATGCTGCACGGCAACTCTGGCTTCTTCCCCATCAACTACGTGGACATCCTGGTGCCGCTGCCGCACTAGAGCACCACCTAGCGATGCTGTAGAGGAGAGAAAAAAAAACACAAAAAAAAAAATCAAACCCTCGTTATACCCTCCCGATTAAACCTGACGACGACTCGGCTCCAAACTGCGCTACGCAATAGCAAGCCGGTGTCGAATAATGTCAATAAGAAACGATGAAAAATCAGCGTAGATGTGGTAGCCACGCCCCCCCTCCCCTCCTTCCATCATCTTCACTACGATTTTTTTTGTGTTAAATTTCAGCATCGCACATTGTACTTAGTGGACGTCACCGCAGTAGCTAGAACTTTATCTCTGTCATTCTAGGAAAAAAAAACCTAATGTGTGTGATGTTTGTTAGCAAAGCATGATCAAAGCAAGTTTGTTTTTTTTAGCTTCCAACGTTACATCATCGCATCATTCATCATGTGTTTGGACGGCGGTGGTTTTGTGTAAAAATGGGTTTCAGATACCAAAGTGAGCATCGAAAACGATCTTCTTTTTGGTGTTTTTATTTTGTCGGGCGGGGCGAGGGCGGGGAATGTATTTGTGAGTGTGACATTCCGCGTCAGAAACAGCAGTGATTAGTGAAGTGATGATAAGTAACGTCGACAACTACGGCGTGTTTGTGCCGTATGATAACCCACCCCACCCCGACCCCACCCCCTCCCCATTTAAAAAAAAATCAACAACTTGTGTGCAAAATGGTGGCTGTGTTGTGATATTATCTAACATGTAGAGATTTGCTTTGCAGTTTTATTCCTCTCTTTGCAGCAGAACGTCTTTGCTCACTTGTCCGATAAGTATTCTCGTAGTTTAGCCGGTGGTAAAAACCAGCCAACAATCGCTGGCCGGAGTGAGATATCTTTTTTTTTTTTTTTTTTGTCTTGAGTGTGAGATATTAACCCTTCGATGTCCATCCATCATTGTAGCTACTGTAAAAAAAAAAACAAGTAAGTCAATGATTCCCTTCTTGTAGGACTGTTGTGGTTTGGTTTACAGAGTTGTAGTATTTGGTCGTCATGGTTACGATAAAGCAACTATAAAGCAGTGCGATAATTTGTATTGAAGTACAAAAAGAATTGGCTGTGTGGTATCTTTCCTGTGTCAAACAGACTTAAGCCCAGAATTAGTCATCCTTTTTTTCCATATTTAGTCTAAAATTAGTATTTGTAAATAAAGACTATTATTTTTATTATTATGATGGTTTGCTGTTGTCGACTAAAAGTACCCGGCGACTAAACTGAGAATTAACTGTTACTTGAAACGTGGCCAGGGTATGAACATTTTAGGCTTTAACTGCAATATAGTAGACTTTATTATTTTGTCGGGATTGTAATACGACGCAGAAAGGAATCCAATAACATTCCTAGCATTCCTATTCTGGATGGAGTTGGTATCTTGGAATAGCTAATGTTTTTAAGTTTACATAAGAAATGTATTTTAAGATAGGGACCAATCAGACGCTTAGACGCTGCTATGTCAACATCCAAGCTAAATCTCTTTCTCTGGGGAAGTGGGGGGGGTCGCCATTGTTTAGCTTGCTTCTCACTTCCATCACATCTAAGCCACGCCCCTCAAAGGTTTTTCCGATTGCTCCGCCCATTTTTTTTTTGAGCATTGACGTTCAAAATGGACGTGTGTGTTAATTGAAGGCATCCTTTCTTTTAAAGGGGAAGCACAAGTGTCAGTATACTGTGTTGGCTCATCATTAACGTCATGTTGTCATTCTTTTTTCTTTTTTTTTTTACAAGGAATTATTTTCCCTCTTTTTCTCTATCACTTTTTTAAAAGAATACAATTGTGTGTATCTTTGCCCTCAATGAGGACTGCTGTACAGCTTTTCTGTTTTTTTTTCTTTTCACCCTACGCGTGTATGTGCGTTTAGTCACTCATCTACAGTAATGTATCTTATTTTTGTAACTGTGACAAAGTATTGACATGATTATATATAGATGTGTATATATAAATACACTATGATAATACTGTATATGGGAAGAAGAAGAATGAAGAGGAGGAGTAGGAGGAGGAGAGATTGTCTGTGCTGCACATGATTGTTTTCTTTTTCTCTCTGTTTTATTTCATTGTATGCTTGATGTAAAGACAACAATGTGATATGTCATTTATTCCAATAAATACAGACAAATGCTTATTGGCATATTGACCTTTCGCTTTATAACACGCACCAATCAGCCAATCAGTGAAGAAATGATGAGACTAATATAATGTACTGTGAGAAAAATATATATTAACACATAGTAGTAGTAGTAGTATTGTTATTATGAATTCCAGTAAAAAGAAGGAAAAAATATGTGTAGTATATATGTTTTTAAAGTTACAATGAAATAATGAAAGTAATTAGTATTAAACTATAGCATTATCATTTTGGTTTTGTAGTAGTATTTTATTAATTGAATAGGTTGTAGTAATCTGAGTATTGTTATTAGCAATTGTAGTAGTAATGGTTGTATTTTTTTTTTATTTTATTAGTTCTGGTAATATAAATGTATTAACATTATTAGTAGAAGTAGTATTTATTACTAGTAGTAGTAGTAATTGTTATGAGTAGTTGTATTATTATTCTACTGTTAGCAGTTGTACTGTCATACTTTGTAATATTAAAGTTTTATTAACATTTTTTATTAATCATAGTACTGTAGTGGTAGTATAGTTTTATTTTATTAGTAGTAATAGTAGTAGTAGTACAGGGCAAGAGGTTCAGTGCTGGTAATATAAATTGTAGCTCATAAAAGTAAAACATTGAAATATTTTTTAATCTAAACCTATTCCAATCACAAAGGCAGTGAATTTAAGTAAATGTATTACACAATCATTTTAATTAAATGTATAACAGAAAAAAAACATGAAAATTGAAAGTATTATATTTTGGATTACATGACAATTCTGCGTTTTTCAAAAAAATTCAAAGAAAAAATTGTAAATTTTTTTAATGAACTCCTGTAATCATCAGGCTGTTTATTGTATGAAATGTTAGTAAATTGTCATGAGAACAGGCCAACTGAAAGATGCATGACAGCTCTACAGTTACCATGTCGCCTGGCTTATCGCAGCAAATAGACACAAGCATACTACACACACACACACACACACACACACACTAAGTGAAAGTGTCAACACTGAAGTGGACAAAGGGAGTCTCCTGTTTCGCTGTCACTCAAAAAAAGTGTCCTACTTTCTCTGCTAGTGGAGGTAGTGCGCCCTCTAATGGTAATACAATGCACTGCTGGGAGGATTTATAATACATCATTATTTTATACTGTATATGTACAAATGTTAGTACTGTTAAATTGTTAATATTTTTTTCACAAATTATTTTTTTTCAAAATTATTAATTTATTTGAATACAAATTGAGAATAAATAACAACAAAGAAAAGATTAACTATAAAAATGCACATTTTAAATGGGCACGCTACCGGTTAACCTGCTAACCTCTTGCCTGCCATTTGAGACCCATTTGGGGGCGTGGCCTTTCATCTTGGGCCAGTGTGCCAACAAAACAGATGCTAACAACTGCAATAGCTAGCATGCTAGATGTTAGCCACGTTTCCTTTGGAGTGCAAAATGGAGTGCTAAATGTCAACATGATATGCAGTGTGCTAAAATGCTACAGTTACATACAGTACGATGTACATAAAGGACTCACTGCTATCAATTTTAATATCCAGTGAGATGTAAATGCTAACAATGTTAATGGAGCGCAAGCTAACATCTAGCATATATAAAATGCAACATGTATATCTACAAAGAGGCACATAATAACCACATAATTAGTAGTACAGGTAATTGCTAAATTTAACAATAGTAATATGTTTATATTTGTATTTTTGAGGAAAAAGTACAATTCCAAGGCATTACTACTATTTTAGCAGGAAAACAGGAGAAAATAAGTGAAGGAAGCATGAAGCATGAACATGGGCCAAAACAACACAAAAACCTGCTGGTTAGCCATCTTCTCATGCACACTATTTGCAGTTATTTGTCATGCATGGCACACGCACACACACACGCACACACACACACACACACACGCATACACACACTTGCTGGAGGAGGAGTCAGTATGGGTGGAGGTGTGTTGGGGGGGTTAAGAGGCAAAACAAGCAATCCAGTAAAAAGCATTCCTCAGGAGCCTCTCTCCTGGTGGGTGGCCCGCTTGGACGCACAACCACACAAGGATGATCCATCATCACATCCCATGACAGCATTGCTCCTATTATTAGAAATGATCATATATACTACAATATCATATTGTGAATACGTCCAATCCAAAACCATCACCTACTGATGGAGGTGAGAAAGCAACACAGATCAAATAAAACCCCCAAATCGTCCAACAACAACCCACAGAAGACGCCACAAAGGTCTTCAGCAGTGGGGTATCCTCATTTTTTCACATGGAAGTTTTAGATGTTTGCCTGTTATTTCCATGCCATTGTTCAAGAAACTGGACTTTGCAATACCACTTTACTCCTGGTGGGGAAACAGTGAGTCAACAAAGATGTCATCCTGACATGCTATCCTAGAAAGGATCTTTGACTAGGATTATTACTGGGTACATTTTTGGGTGCTTCTCAGGCCCCTAATGCGTGCGTGTGAGGTTTCCCGTGTTTTTTCTACCAGAAAAGTGCAATAGCAGCAAGTTGAAAAAAACTGAAAAAACGACATACTAACCCCTTACGTTTTTTGTCAAAAATCACAAAATTTTAACACTGGCATTTTATGCCCTTTTGGGGACCTCCTGGGGCCCCTGCTGAGTGTGTGTGAGGTTTCCCATGTTTTTTTCTACCAGAAAAGTGCAATAGCAGCAAGTTGAAAAATCTGAAAAAAACGACATACTAACCCCTTACGTTTTTTGTCAAAAATCACCGGCCTCGAACATTGGCATTTTATGTCCTTTTTTGGTCCTCCTGGGGCCCCTGTTGAGTGTGTGTGAGGTTTCCTGTGTTTTTTTTTTTTACCAGAAAAGTGCATTAGCAGCAAGTTGAAAAATCTGAAAAAAACGACATACTAACCCCTTACGTTTTTTGTCAAAAATCACCGGCCTCGAACATTGGCATTTTATGTCCTTTTTTGGTCCTCCTGGGGCCCCTGTTGAGTGTGTGTGAGGTTTCCTGTGTTTTTTTGACCAGAAAAGTGCATTAGCAGCAAGTTGAAAAAAACTGAAAAAACGACATACTAACCCCTTACGTTTTTTGTCAAAAATCACAAAATTTTAACACTGGCATTTTATGCCCTTTTGGGGACCTCCTGGGGCCCCTGCTGAGTGTGTGTGAGGTTTCCCATGTTTTTTTCTACCAGAAAAGTGCAATAGCAGCAAGTTGAAAAATCTGAAAAAAACGACATACTAACCCCTTACGTTTTTTGTCAAAAATCACCGGCCTCGAACATTGGCATTTTATGTCCTTTTTTGGTCCTCCTGGGGCCCCTGTTGAGTGTGTGTGAGGTTTCCTGTGTTTTTTTGACCAGAAAAGTGCATTAGCAGCAAGTTGAAAAAAACTGAAAAAACGACATACTAACCCCTTACGTTTTTTGTCAAAAATCACAAAATTTTAACACTGGCATTTTATGCCCTTTTGGGGACCTCCTGGGGCCCCTGCTGAGTGTGTGTGAGGTTTCCCATGTTTTTTTCTACCAGAAAAGTGCAATAGCAGCAAGTTGAAAAATCTGAAAAAAACGACATACTAACCCCTTACGTTTTTTGTCAAAAATCACCAGCCTTGAACATTGGCATTTTATGTCCTTTTTTGGTCCTCCTGGGGCCCCTGTTGAGTGTGTGTGAGGTTTCCTGTGTTTTTTTGACCAGAAAAGTGCATTAGCAGCAAGTTGAAAAAAACTGAAAAAACGACATACTAACCCCTTACGTTTTTTGTCAAAAATCACAAAATTTTAACACTGGCATTTTATGCCCTTTTGGGGACCTCCTGGGGCCCCTGCTGAGTGTGTGTGAGGTTTCCCATGTTTTTTTCTACCAGAAAAGTGCAATAGCAGCAAGTTAAAAAATCTGAAAAAAACGACATACTAACCCCTTACGTTTTTTGTCAAAAATCACAAAATTTTAACACTAGCATTTTATGCCCGTTTGGGGACCTCCTGGGGCCCCTGCTGAGTGTGTGTGAGGTTTCCCATGTTTTTTTCTACCAGAAAAGTGCAATAGCAGCAAGTTGAAAAATCTGAAAAAAACGACATACTAACCCCTTACGTTTTTTGTCAAAAATCACCACCCTCGAACATTGGCATTTTATGTCCTTTTTTGGTCCTCCTGGGGCCCCTGTTGAGTGTGTGTGAGGTTTCCTGTGTTTTTTTGACCAGAAAAGTGCATTAGCAGCAAGTTGAAAAAAAACTGAAAAAACGACATACTAACCCCTTACGTTTTTTGTCAAAAATCACAAAATTTTAACACTGGCATTTTATGCCCTTTTGGGGACCTCCTGGGGCCCCTGCTGAGTGTGTGTGAGGTTTCCCATGTTTTTTTCTACCAGAAAAGTGCAATAGCAGCAAGTTGAAAAATCTGAAAAAAACGACATACTAACCCCTTACGTTTTTTGTCAAAAATCACCGGCCTCGAACAGTGGCATTTTACGTCCTTTTTTGGTCCTCCTGGGGCCCCTGTTGAGTGTGTGTGAGGTTTCCTGTGTTTTTTTGACCAGAAAAGTGCATTAGCAGCAAGTTGAAAAAAACTGAAAAAACGACATACTAACCCCTTACGTTTTTTGTCAAAAATCACAATTTTAACACTGGCATTTTATGCCCTTTTGGGGACCTCCTGGGGCCCCTGCTGAGTGTGTGTGAGGTTTCCCATGTTTTTTTCTACCAGAAAAGTGCAATAGCAGCAAGTTGAAAAATCTGAAAAAAACGACATACTAACCCCTTACGTTTTTTGTCAAAAATCACCGGCCTCGAACAGTGGCATTTTACGTCCTTTTTTGGTCCTCCTGGGGCCCCTGTTGAGTGTGTGTGAGGTTTCCTGTGTTTTTTTGACCAGAAAAGTGCATTAGCAGCAAGTTGAAAAAAACTGAAAAAACGACATACTAACCCCTTACGTTTTTTGTCAAAAATCACAAAATTTTAACACTGGCATTTTATGCCCTTTTGGAGACCTCCTGGGGCCCCTGCTGAGTGTGTGTGAGGTTTCCCATGTTTTTTTCTACCAGAAAAGTGCAATAGCAGCAAGTTGAAAAATCGGAAAAAAACGACATACTAACCCCTTACGTTTTTTGTCAAAAATCACCACCCTCGAACATTGGCATTTTATGTCCTTTTTTGGTCCTCCTGGGGCCCCTGTTGAGTGTGTGTGAGGTTTCCTGTGTTTTTTTGACCAGAAAAGTGCATTAGCAGCAGGTTGAAAAAAAACTGAAAAAACCACATACTAACCCCTTACGTTTTTTGTCAAAAATCACAAAATTCTAAAACTGGCATTTTATGCCCTTTTGGGGACCTCCTGGGGCCCCTGTTGAGTGTGTGTGAGGTTTCCTGTGTTTTTTTTTACCAGAAAAGTGCATTAGCAGCAAGTTGAAAAATCTGAAAAAAACGACATACTAACCCCTTACGTTTTTTGTCAAAAATCACAAAATTTTAACACTAGCATTTTATGCCCTTTTGGGGACCTCCTGGGGCCCCTGCTGAGTGTGTGTGAGGTTTCCCATGTTTTTTTCTACCAGAAAAGTGCAATAGCAGCAAGTTGAAAAATCTGAAAAAAACGACATACTAACCCCTTACGTTTTTTGTCAGAAATCACCGGCCTCGAACATTGGCATTTTATGTCCTTTTTTGGTCCTCCTGGGGCCCCTGTTGAGTGTGTGTGAGGTTTCCTGTGTTTTTTTGACCAGAAAAGTGCATTAGCAGCAAGTTGAAAAAAACTGAAAAAACGACATACTAACCCCTTACGTTTTTTGTCAAAAATCACAAACTTTTAACACTGGCATTTTATGCCCTTTTGGGGACCTCCTGGGGCCCCTGCTGAGTGTGTGTGAGGTTTCCCATGTTTTTTTCTACCAGAAAAGTGCAATAGCAGCAAGTTGAAAAATCTGAAAAAAACGACATACTAACCCCTTACGTTTTTTGTCAAAAATCACCGGCCTCGAACATTGGCATTTTATGTCCTTTTTTGGTCCTCCTGGGGCCCCTGTTGAGTGTGTGTGAGGTTTCCTGTGTTTTTTTGACCAGAAAAGTGCATTAGCAGCAAGTTGAAAAAAACTGAAAAAACGACATACTAACCCCTTATGTTTTTTGTCAAAAATCACAAAATTTTAACACTGGCATTTTATGCCCTTTTGGGGACCTCCTGGGGCCCCTGCTGAGTGTGTGTGAGGTTTCCCATGTTTTTTTCTACCAGAAAAGTGCAATAGCAGCAAGTTGAAAAATCTGAAAAAAACGACATACTAACCCCTTACGTTTTTTTGTCAAAAATCACCACCCTCGAACATTGGCATTTTATGTCCTTTTTTGGTCCTCCTGGGGCCCCTGTTGAGTGTGTGTGAGGTTTCCTGTGTTTTTTTGACCAGAAAAGTGCATTAGCAGCAAGTTGAAAAAAACTGAAAAAACGACATACTAACCCCTTACGTTTTTTGTCAAAAATCACAAACTTTTAACACTGGCATTTTATGCCCTTTTGGGGACCTCCTGGGGCCCCTGCTGAGTGTGTGTGAGGTTTCCCATGTTTTTTTCTACCAGAAAAGTGCAATAGCAGCAAGTTGAAAAATCTGAAAAAAACGACATACTAACCCCTTACGTTTTTTGTCAAAAATCACCGGCCTCGAACATTGGCATTTTATGTCCTTTTTTGGTCCTCCTGGGGCCCCTGTTGAGTGTGTGTGAGGTTTCCTGTGTTTTTTTGACCAGAAAAGTGCATTAGCAGCAAGTTGAAAAAAACTGAAAAAACGACATACTAACCCCTTACGTTTTTTGTCAAAAATCACAAAATTTTAACACTGGCATTTTATGCCCTTTTGGGGACCTCCTGGGGCCCCTGCTGAGTGTGTGTGAGGTTTCCCATGTTTTTTTCTACCAGAAAAGTGCAATAGCAGCAAGTTGAAAAATCTGAAAAAAACGACATACTAACCCCTTACGTTTTTTTGTCAAAAATCACCACCCTCGAACATTGGCATTTTATGTCCTTTTTTGGTCCTCCTGGGGCCCCTGTTGAGTGTGTGTGAGGTTTCCTGTGTTTTTTTGACCAGAAAAGTGCATTAGCAGCAAGTTGAAAAATCTGAAAAAAACGACATACTAACCCCTTACGTTTTTTGTCAAAAATCACAAAATTTTAACACTGGCATTTTATGCCCTTTTGGGGACCTCCTGGGGCCCCTGCTGAGTGTGTGTGAGGTTTCCCATGTTTTTTTCTACCAGAAAAGTGCAATAGCAGCAAGTTGAAAAATCGGAAAAAAACGACATACTAACCCCTTACGTTTTTTGTCAAAAATCACCGGCCTCGAACATTGGCATTTTATGTCCTTTTTTGGTCCTCCTGGGGCCCCTGTTGAGTGTGTGTGAGGTTTCCCATGTTTTTTTGACCAGAAAAGTGCATTAGCAGCAAGTTGAAAAAAACTGAAAAAACGACATACTAACCCCTTACGTTTTTTGTCAAAAATCACAAAATTTTAACACTGGCATTTTATGCCCTTTTGGGGACCTCCTGGGGCCCCTGCTGAGTGTGTGTGAGGTTTCCCATGTTTTTTTCTACCAGAAAAGTGCAATAGCAGCAAGTTGAAAAATCTGAAAAAAACGACATACTAACCCCTTACGTTTTTTGTCAAAAATCACCGGCCTCGAACATTGGCATTTTATGTCCTTTTTTGGTCCTCCTGGGGCCCCTGTTGAGTGTGTGTGAGGTTTCCTGTGTTTTTTGACCAGAAAAGTGCATTAGCAGCAAGTTGAAAAAAACTGGAAAAAAAACGATGATGTTAATGATAATATTCTAATTAATAATAGTATTATGATTATTATATAATTGATCACTGTCCACTGGACAGAATGGTTTACTTGTGTAACAAAAAAAAAACATTTTTATGTCTACTACATTCATTCATGTCCTATGCATGCCCCCCTACTCCTCAGAACATCATAAAATGTTATAACATGTCATAACATAACATAACGTAACGTGTTTTAACATAACATCTTATAACAACATGTTATAACATAACATAACATAACACATTACATAATTTAACATAATTTATGAAATATAAATATATAAAATAATGTAACATAACGTTTAACATAACAACATATTATAACATAACATCACATGTTATAACATAACATGCTATAACATAACGAGTATATGAATAAAAGGAGCGCCACTGTGGGGAGGAGCCGCAGCTGTTGGTGGGAGTGTGCCAGTGTGTGTGTCATTACATGTTTTCCTGTGGCGTTCATACATACTTTCTCTATTCAGCAGGAAAGCCCAGCTCTCAACACCCCACACAGGCGGCTAATACCCTTGTCTGTCAGAGGCACTCGCACGGCCACTGATTGGAGATGACAAACGAGCCAGTAAGGCAGGTCCGGCAGCTATGTGGCTGCGTGTGTGTGTGTGTGTGTGTGTGTGTGTGTGCTACGTAGCTATTCTACGATGGTCTCTGGAGGTCTCATGCCACAATGTTGCTTGTTTCCGCCTCAAACAGCAGCTCTGTCATTCAGGCTTACACACCACAGTGTGTGAGTGTGTATGCGTGTGTGTGCATGTACAGTTGTGTGAGAAGGTGTTTGTCCCTTTCCCGATTTCTCTTTTTTGTCACACTTAAAATGTTTCAGATCATCAAATCTCGTTACGTTATGTACATTGTTGTTGTCAGTATTATTGTAAGAAACAACATAATGTATTACTATCATATACTTTGTTTATTATGCTGAATTAGGTTATATTTTTGGGGGGCTCTGTTCTTTAAAAGGACCTACTGCAGAAAATACATCGTCTGTATCAGGGGTCCTCAAACACCAGGCTGTGGCCTGGTAGTCGAAATGAAAAAAACAATTCATTCATTCATTTTCTACTGCTTATCTTCACGAGGGGTGCTGGAACCTATCCCAGCTGTCTTCAGGCGAGAGGCGGGATGAAAAAAACATATTTTTTAAAAAAAGTTTGTAAATAACTACATTGACTTTTATGTAAATGTATGTCAATGTTGGAAACATGGGCCATTATTGTATTTAAAGAATACCGTATTTTCTGGACTATAGGTTGCACAAGTCCAAAAATCCATAATTAGGTAGAAAAAACATACATAATTTGCACTGTAATTATTTTACAAACTTGAACAAGGCAAGTTCTAACAATAATAAAAGAATATAGAACAGGGTGAATAGGTGTAAGATATGCTAACACAATGGTTATTCAGCTACACAAAAAATAAACATGAACAGAAAACGTGTCCAGTGTTTATGTAACATAAACAGTTTTTTTATTTATAAGTCGCTCTGGAGTATAAGTCGCAGGAACAGCCAACCTATGAAAAAAGTGCGACTTATAGTCCGGAAAATACGGTAATGTATATATAATATAATATAATATAATATGACTTTCCACAAAAGTGCCAACATCAACATCAATTGTCTTTTGGATGAAGAGCTTCAGTGTGTTATGCAAAGTTATTAATCGCCAACCTAATCTTCTCCAATAGAATCTCTCCTGTTTCTCCCTGCCCTGGCTCACTCCAGTGCTTTGGTTTGTGAAAGGTTTTTGAGTGAACAGTGAAGTGAAGCAGAGAGAAGGACCCTTATGACAAATGACGCCAGGGTTGGAGCCTCGGCAGCATGCAAAACATCAACATTTGCTGTGCAAATCCATCGGCCCAGTCAAATGGAGACTCAGCTCAAAGAATTGTGTAATACACATGTAACAATTTTTTTTCTTGTTAAAATATGACTTTGTTTCTCATAATAGTTTCACTTTATTCTTGTATGCTATTAATGCTATGTTCTTTTTTTTACTTCCTTAGAAATTGTGTTCTGGTAGTTCATTCATTCATTCATTCATTTTCTACCGCTTATCCTCACGAGGGTCGCGGAAAGTGCTGGAACCTATCCCAGCTGTCTTCAGGCGAGAGGCGGGGTACACCCTGGACTGGTGGCCAGCCAATCACAGGGCACATATAGACAAACAACCATTCACACTCACATTCATACCTATGGAAAATTTGGAGTCGCCAATTAACCTAGCATGTTTTTGGAATGTGGGAGGAAACCGGAGTACCCGGAGAAAAACCCACACATAAAAACTCCACACAGAGATGGTGGACGGTGGGATTGAACTCTGGTCTCCTAGCTGTGAGGGCTGCGCGCTAACCACTAGACCGCCGTGCAGCCCGGTTTCTTGTAGTTGATACTTTATTTCCCATAATATTTTAATATACTTTTTGTCATAAAATTCAAACTTTTTCCACAATCTAATTTTCAAAAATCCCAACTTTACTCATGGTTTTGTTAGTTTCTCATTATGTTACTTACAAAAAATGTGTTTTTTTATTGAATGTGTCAACTTTATGCTACTAAAGTGACATAATTTTTCCTCATAATGCTACTTTATTCTTATAAAGTAATAGATTACAGCTTTTTCTGTCATTATTTTGATTTTATTATGTAGAATTAGTGTTGTTTTTTTGTTTTCTTGTTTAATTTAATTTTTGCAAATTTATATTATATTTATATTTTTGCCAATAAAAAAAAACATGTGGACACCCCTGACTTATATTTAAAACTGTGTTTTTTGTTAACAATAGGGATGCACAACTTTTACTAAACGTAAAAGTAATTATATATTTGACCACTAGGGTGATGCAGTATTTTTCGACCAGTAACACGTTTCCAACCAGTACATATTAAAGCCTTGAATCAAAAGAAGTAGGGATTATATATATATATATATATATAGTATAACCACAACTGATGGTGACTGAGGTTTTCTACCCCTTTACAGTAAAAGCAACACTTTGTTGAGTTGGGCTTTAGGAGTCCATGAGTCCATGAGTTCCTCACCTGCAGAGCGAACCAGGCGGTGGAACCTGTCTGCTTCTTGCGTCTTTTCACCCTCTTTAATCCCAGAGAGGAGGCACACCCACCGCGCCACCATTGTGCAGCCCAAGCCTCTCCACGCATGACGGCATCTGTGAGAGGTACGAGTTTATTACCATACGAACGCGGCCAGTATCCTATTACCGCAAACGTGCACACTCAATGACTCTCAGTCACAAGTCAATTAATGTCTTTTCTTGGGAATCGTTCAGGCAACATGGTTGACAGAAGACAGCGGAAAAAGCATAACAACGTAACAACACGCAGCTCAGACGACTTTGATCCCTTTTTTAAAAAAAAAATAAGAAACACTTTGAATAAATATTCATTCAAAACAGAAGTAAAATCAGCAACCTTTATTCCATTGATGCTTGTCCATTTTAACTACTTTTAAAATGATTATTTTGAAGCTGATTTTTTTTCTTGATTTTTTTCTTGAACACACCAACACACCTCGTTCATTGCAGTTAATTGGTTCCAGACCTGACTGTGATAAGTGATTCCTTATGTATAAATGGAATAGTTTCATGGCTACTAAATAGGGTTTTTAACATTTTAACATTATGTTAGTTTATCATTATGTTACTAACTACTTATTGAATATGTCAACTTTATGCTACTTAGGTGACATCATTTTTCCTTATAATGCTACTTTATTCTCATGAAGTAGTAGATAATAACTTTTTCTCTCAGTATTTTGGTAATGGTAATGGTTTTATTTCATTTGAACATGCATCAGATAACAATTGAGTGCATCCCATAATCAGTTCACAGTTCCACATAGGAGTAGGAAGAAGCAAAGCTTATTAAATCCTACCCCTCCATCTTGTACTTTTACAATCAGTAACTGTTACATTTGTTCACTTCTTGCTTTCTTAAATTATTATTATTTTTTTATTAATTATTATTATTTTTTTTTATTTTGTCACGTACCGAAGTACGAGGTGATATGACCATACAATGACAAAATGGGTACCATAGTAATTGTCAATATAGTGATATATATAGCACATCATGACTTGAATTTTGATTTTATTATGTAAAATTAGTGTTGTTTTTTTGTTTCACGGATGCACAACTTTTAGTCTGCAAACTAAACGTAAAAGTAATTCGAAGTAATTATATATTTGACCACTGGGGTATATGCAATATTTTTGGACCAGTAACACGTTTCCAACCAGTGACTGTCTTACTGTGGCCAACCTAAGCAACAATGGTGTGCTGAGAGAGGCCTTGCTTATGCAGTTCAAAAAGAGAGAAAGCTTTTTTTGCCTTTGCTATCAAGAGATGAGAGAGAGTGTAAATACCTGACAGAAAATGACATTAAATCCACATTTATACCAAGAATTTGGCTTTTAAAGGATGTGGTCTTGAACTTTTGCTCATGCTTGTTTGCAATAAATTGCTTACTCGATTTTTTTATATCACTCCCATAATACTGCAATCTTGCCATAAATATGAGCTTCCTTCCTGTATACAACATTTGGACAATAACAGATGGCTGTTATGTAAGTTAGCATCAACCTTCTGACAGCAGCAAGCAGACCATGACGCCTGAGACAGAACACCCCCCACCGCCACCGCCGCCCCCACAACCCGCCTGCACATGGAGGATAATGAAGATTGCTATTCCCTCTATTCACACTCTCTCACCCATTCATTCTCACGCTTTAACGTCATCTCATGCCATGACCCACCTTTGACCTGCGCCTGCACCTGATCTCAGCAATTCTGTTTATTTGCCTCCTAAAAGGATGCCAGAGGGTATGTAAGTGTTTTGACATTAAGCATGCAGCAGGGGAGACAAATATGTTATAGGGTGTACTTGTGGTAATTACAGCGATGGTGGTTGAAGAGTGTAAGAGATACAGTTTGTTGCGTTTCAATGCCTGATTGCTGGCACGCACAAGATGTGGCTTGCTTTGGCTTTTTGCCTTAAGTACAGATAATCCGCCAGTGTCAGTGATTGAGGAGGTACAAATCCCTCGGTAAAAGACACACAGGTGGCACCGCAAAAGGAACCACATACCAATCTCTCTCGCCTTCTTTCTATACTCCCTTTTTTTTTTTTTTTTTTTTTAATTGGCCAGTCACCAAGCGAGGCCGGTGCCAGAAAGAAGAGAAACAAGCGCAGATGGAGCTTGTACGCATGGGAAGATGCAAGACATAATAATGGCTGCAAAAAGCATAAATGGTTCGTAACCCCCCCCTCCACAAAAAAAGCGGAATAATGGTATTTAAATAGGAATTCATGCAAACAAATCAAATCCTTTCACAAGCAAACCCGATATCTGACCACATTTCATATATAACACTTCAAACCTACTTCTGCACAGCGCAACAATGTTACTAATCCTCACCCCCATGGCGGCAAATAAACTACATTTGTTAACAAGTATCATCACTAAAAGACAACGAGGAACAGCTCAGGCAAGAAGCCATGCAAACTACTAAGCGAGCTTGAATGTCAAGCAGTGAAAAAAAAGAATACGTGTTTAGTGCTGAGAGTGTCACGAGACGAAACACGAGATTGTGTCTACGAGAACGAGATGAGAATTACTTTTAAGAAAAAAAAATATTGCAATATATTATATCTATATATATATCTATATATCTAGTAATAAAATGTTTACTACATTACAATATTTTGCACTCTGTGTGTATGTCTCATTCATTTTCTACCGCTTATCCTCACAAGGGTCATGGGGGGTGCTGGAGCCTATCCTAGCTGTCTTCGGGCCAGAGGCGGGGTACACCCTGGACTGGTGGCCAGCCAATCACAGGGCACATATAGACAAACAACCATTCACACTCACATTCATACCTATGGACAATTTGGAGTCATAACATGTTATAACATAACATAACATAACAACATGTTATAACATAACATAACAACATAATGGACAATTTGGAGTCGCCATTTAACCCAGCATGTTTTTGGAATGTGGGAGGAAACCGAAGTACCCGGAGAAAACCCACGCATGCACGGGGAGAACATGCAAACTCCACACAGAGATGGCCGAAGGTGGAATTGAACTCAGGTCTCCTAGCTGTGAGGTCTGTGCGCTAACCACTTGTTCGCCGTGCAGCCTACATCTCAACCACTGTTTTTTATTTATAGGTAAATTTGATATCTGTCATGGTGTGCAGCTTGCTAGCAGCTCGAGCTGCAGGACGAGCCTACTGTGTGACCAGTTGTGAGTGCGAGTGATGGGGTGAGAAGTATATAAGGAATATATAAGTAAACATATATAAGTATAAAGCATAAGTATATTAGTATAAATAAACAATCCTACTTTGTAGAAATTCACTTACCACGGTCGGGTTTGCAACCAAATGACCGTGATAAAAAAAAGGGATGACTGTAGTTTCTCTTCAGTTATTGCCTGCTTCCTTATTGTGTTTTCAGTAAATGGCTATAATTTACACATTTAAGGTAATAAATGTTGGGTGATAAGTGATCAAAGACCAAAAAGTAACCCAAAAAACTACTAGGAAATTGCATATTGATAATCTCCTGACATAAGTGAAGAAAGGACTTGTGAACATCAAGTGGTCATAATGCATGTTGCAAGCCAAGCGCCTTTCCACTAGCGCTTCCACCTGCCAGCCTGTCAGCCGAAGAGAGAACAGAAGAGATAACACGAGTGCATGGATCTCGGGGGAAGCTCTGGCAAAAACTTGTGTCTTCCTGCTGGGAAGTCAGGGGATTTAGGTGGCGCTGAAAGCTTGTGGCCACAGACAAAAGCTGCCTTGTTGTACATCAGCTGCAACAAAAGCAGCACTTACACAAACTGGGGAGTGAAGGAGCCTGCAGCAATTTTTTTTATTGACCCGCGGCACATTGGAAAAATTGAATTTTAAAAGAATATAACAGAAAAAAATGGAAAAAATGTGCACAACAAGAAAAGGTTGTAATATTATGAGAATAACATTGTAATATTATGAGGAAAATAACAGTATTTTAGTATCATGAAGTGGAAATACTATACAAAGAAGACATAATATTATGAGTAACAAACAACAACAACAAATAGTTGTCATTTTAAATTAGGTTGAGGAAAAAGCTAAAATGTTACAAGAATAAAGTCAAAATATTATCGGAAAAAGTTATAATTGCAATTGAACTTTTAAAATAACTAAATAACTAAAAAATAAATAATAAATATAAATAAATAAGAATGAATATAAATAACTAAATAACTAAAACATAACTAAATAATAAATATAAATAAATAATAAATAATAATGAATATAAATAACTAAATAACTAAATAACTACAAAAATTCCAGTTGAAATAACTGGGAAATCTGCAGAATAAAGACAAAATATTAATATAAAAAGTCTAATGAAAACGATTAGGGATGTCCAATATTGGCTTTTTTTTTTGCCTAAAACCGATATGCCCATATTGTCCAACTCTCAATTTCCGATACAGATATCAGCCGATACCCATATGTGGATTATGTTTAAATATTTGGAAAAAATACACAAACAACTGCAAAAATTGGAAAATAGAGCAAAGTGTACTAATAATACACTTTTCCACCAATATTACAAAACTGAGATGGAGTTTATATCCAATTTGGCATATCTACAGGTGTTGCTTTACAAAATTAACACACACTTACAGTTAGCTGGGTCAACGTAAATTAAGGTTGAGTTCACTTAAAAGGAACTCTAGTCTGCTTTGCTAGTATTCCATTCATTTTGTATAACACCGGTCCTCATTAGGGTCACAGGTGAGCGAGAGCCTATCCCAGCTGACATGAGTATGAAAGAACACATGTGAACACAGCCTTAAGGTCAGGTTTGGGAATTGTATACAAAGCATCATTGAGTTCCTTTACACGACTCCCCCGTCGCCCCACTAAAGCCGTCTGCCTCGCTGTCAAACATCAGACACGCTGAGAGAAATGAATCTTCTAGTTAATGAAGTAGAACAAAGGAGGTCGGCGGTCTGCACGGTCCGAGCACTCAGTTGTGCAACGGGCGGCTACCCCACCCACCCTTCACAGGCCGTTTGCCAGGTGCCAGGTGTTGACACACGGATCCGAGGACGGGAGCCCAACTGACACAGTTGCTGTGACATTTGCAGCCGAGCGTGAGAGTAATTGTGAGCGGTGTTACAGTCTGACAGAGAGGGGCGCAGTGAGTCATTCCAAAAAAAAAAAAAAAAAACCCAAACTGCAACGGACTGTGAAAGCAACGCACACACACACACTCAAGGAGGATTTTATATGCCAAGAAGATCTAAATAAAGGCAGCTGTGTGTGGCATTCACTGGATGTCGGTGATTCTTCAAGATAAGTATAAATACAAAACAAAATTACCTGCTTTTCACTGGAGAGACTCAAGTTTAAAAACTATTTACTGCAGCTAGGACATAATTTATATTTTTAAAATAGTTTGACTTCTTTTTACACTAAGAATTTTAAAATGTTCCTTAAAAAATACCTGCATTCTTTACAATACTTTACATTCTACAGTAAATAGAAATAAAAATAGGAGCAAATCAACCACAGACTCGACTGTACTTTAACTTACTGCGAAATATATTCCTATGTATTTAATTATCATGACAATATTTTTATGCAACATATCATTCATTCATTCATATTCCAGCTGTCTTTGGGCGAGAGACTGGGAGAGGTAGGCGATTGGACTGGTCGCCAGCCAATCACAGGGCACATATAGACAAACAACCATTCACACTCACATTCATGCCTATGAACCATTTGGAGTCGCCAATTAACCTAGCATGTTTTTGGAATGTGGGAGGAAACCGGAGTACCCGGAAAAAACCCACGCATGCACGGGGAGAACATGCAAACTCCACACAGAGATGGCCGAAGGTGGAATTGAACCCTGGTCTCCTAGCTGTGAGGTCTGCGTGCTAACCACACGACCGCCGTGCCGCCCTGCAACATATATAATTTATTTATTATTTGAACACAGAATAGCTTCATAGCATAATCATAATCATAATCAGCTAACTTTGGCTGTGTTTGGTTTTAACCTATTGAAATACCGTGCAAGTTTTTAAAAAAAAACAAGAAAAACTTGTATTGCTTTTAAAAATATAGTTGAATATTATAAACATACCAGCACAGAAGAACATATTCAGCATATTTGTGAGTATTTCTCCCAGAAAAGCGCCAATAAAAAGGTGTACATCACAAACAACACGTGCACAAAAAGATGCACACATGGTGATTTAACGGCGGGCAGCCCAGTACTTCAGTTATGTAAACTGGTCTGGGATTGGAGCAAGTCAACCGTCAGGACTTTGCATCTGTAACAAGCCCCCACAGCTGCTAATGCAAACAAGACGACTTTTTCTGCTTTGCCTGCACTGCAGTGGGCCACAGTGGGTCAGCACGTGCACGCAAACACGCACCAGCATACACAGGTTTCATCTCAGAATGGAGTGTGTTACTGCAAAAAAACACCAGCGGCATACAACAGGAAAATATATACATATAAACAATAAGCTGTCATATGTTAAGCATTGTGGTACTCCGGTTTCCTCCCACATTCCAAAAACATGCTAGGTTAATTGGCGACTCCAAATTGTCCATAGGTATGAATGTGAGTGTGAATGGTTGTTTGTCTATATGTGCCCTGTGATTGGCTGGCCACCAGTCCTCTCGCCCATAGACAGCTGGGATAGGCTCCAGCACCCCTACCCCCACATCACAATTTATTCAATTTCCAGTTGTATGATCATCATATCATTGCTTTTTTGGCATTGTTGCTACTCTTCTCATTACATTATATGGAATTATATCCATCAATTTTCTATGCCGCTTATCTTCACTAGGTTTGCAGTGTATGCTGGAGCCTATCCCAGCTGACTTGGAGTGAGAGGCTCATCCTCTTGGATGAGTCGTTGCTGCATTCCAGGGGTCAGCCACTCCAAGGAAGGTTCAACAATTTTCCATGTTTTCGTAATTTGTGAATAATGGCTCTCACTGTGGTTTGCTGGAGTCCCACAGCTATAGAAATGGCTCTATAAGATGGATGGATGGATGGATGGATAGATAGATTTTCTTTATTGTCATTGCACAATAACACAGCAGTGAAATTGCCAACGAAATGTTGTTGCCTGGCTCCCATATAATAATAAATAATAATGTGGAGAATAAATAGCTGACATCAAATATGAACAATGTACAGCGTAAACAGTAATTCGTACAAATAATTTAAATAACTTAGAAGAAATAATAATAATTTAAAGTTTTGTGTGTGCGTGTGGGCAGGTAGAGGGGCTTATTTGGCATAACCTTTTCCACACAAATGGATCTTAAATATTTTCAGTTATGTTTTAACAGTAGGCAATCACTTTTTTCACACAGTGGCAATGTCAGTGTGGATATTTTTTTTCTTCCTACATAATAAAAAGGTTTTCTGTCGCAACCCACCTAGTTGAGAACCACTCGTCAAGAGGTCCTCCACCTGTGTGCATCTGGCCGTCACACGGTGAAAGTCAAGTGCTGACATTCAAATGGCTCATTTGTTTGTCTATGTTTGCGGAGAGCTTCTCTCTGGCCAAAGTTAAAAAGTGTCACAAGAAAGACAAAGTGGTCATTTGCCTTCAACACAAGCCCCCTGACGCCGCTGCCTGCAGACGCCATTTGAGTCCAATGCTTGTGAAGGACAGCGTCTGAAGAGGTCGTCATTGGTTTAGCTTCGTCACATGAAAAATACCACAGATAATCTTATGGTGTAGTTCAGGCCGGCCCCGGCTTGTCCTGAATCATCCTTGAGTTATGCTGTCATAAGCCGAGAATAACGTAGGGTTCCCCACACCAGCATGTCAATAGATCCATGCCACAAAAACATTTCTGTCCCCCAGTGGGTGCATGACAGAAAATAGTTGAGAACCACTGCTTTACACATATATTGAACGTGTGTCGTAATGTGTCTTTGCGACAAATAAATAACTATCATGTCAAATGAAAACCTCTCTATCAGCGTCATTCAAAAGTCAGCATGATTATCATTGTACAGATAGAAAGATGATTTGTGAAAGATGAGCACATATTTGGCATGAAGGATGACTTCTTGTTGACAGCGCTAAGTCAAATTAGTAATCCGCCAGCACAGAGCAGGAGTTAAAGAGTACAAATGTGAAGTATACATGTTGTATCGCTGCCAGACGGTGATGCATGAGCAAACTATGGCAAATATGAGCATGAGCTCCCATAGCCACGGTGAGCTGGGAAATTACTCAGCGCTTGATTGTTCACTGCCATCAAGCATACGAAGCTGTCTTAGGGCGAAGGGTGAGGTCGGCCGCAAACGACATTGCACGTCCATCACATCTGTCAAAAAGGCTGAAGTGAGCACACAATCAAATGTGTATTATCACCGTCATGTGCAATGAGGGCACAATGACCCAAAGCCGCATTCCAAATGTTTACACTGGCTTAACAAAACAGGTCTCTTTTATTGGTTTGAAATTTCAAATCGAGATTGTTTTCACTGCATCATTGTGGTTGTAATTGTGTGTGCAGATATTTGCACTGTTTGCTCTTCCATCGCATTTTCGTCTGACGTTTCAAAAAAAAGAAACATACGTCTAGGAATGCCTTAGCTAATTAATTAACTCTTTGGAAGATTTATGAACGGTTCATCCAAGAGCAGCTTAACATGTTTGTTTTGGAGCATTGTCGACAATAAAAGAATAATACAGGCTGCAATCGACTATTTATGTTGCATTATGTATTTATTAGGTCAAGTTCATTGATGGGTCTTTCAAACTACACAAACTGGCTCACAAAAAGTACCATACACAATGTTACTAAAGGTATTTGCTCAGTTTTACAAATATATATATATATATATAATCAATTTATAAGAAAAAATAGAAAAGACTTGATGCAGTTTTAGGAGTAATAAAAAAAGATAATTTTACCATATAAAACAAAAACAGTCATACATTCTGGGAATGAAGTCTTATTTTATGAAAATGAAATCCTAAAAAAATTCTGTCCCCTAGGGGGGTATGACAGCGGCCGCGATGGAGTTGCGACGGATCCATTAAGTCCAGGGTCAATGTTATTTATTTACATACTATTATGACAACAATAACAACCTTGGAATTTTGGAAAAAAATATACAATAATAAAATTGTGATTGTTTATGAATTAAATTGTAGTTTTAAGTGAGAATTTTTTTTTTTTATTTTAGGAAAATAAAGTTAACCAAAAATATGAGCAACAACAACCATCCAGTATAAAAAATGCAAAGTTGAAGTACTTGTATAGAGTGTAAATTATTTATTCATAACCTTATCATCTTATGTATATAACAGCTACATTTTCTGCATCTTTCTGCATAAGTGTACAAGATAGCTGTACAAGTGTCATTCTATTAGAGATAGCATCCTGATAGCACGTACACACACAAACACACACACAGCAAGAGGCCTTTGAGGTTTGAAAACATTGATGATAGAACCGCACGGTATAGATTGTTTAAGTGGATCAGGCTGTGATGCCCTGCTGACACCTGTCATGTCGAGGATCCTGACCCGGTGGGAGTCACCTGGCCGGCCCATCGTCACAGGACTGAACCTTTCATCGAGCTAACCCTGCGTTCTCTCAGCACACGCCCGCCCTGACTCACGCAGCCTCGCCGTTAAGCCTGAATGGTGTTGAGAGGTAGGCGTGTGTCGGCCATGTTTTCCTCTGTGTTTGCTTAACAGATTAAGGTACTGACCCCCCCTCCCCTCCCCATCCTTGTTGGGTCCAAAAAGTCATGGTGAAAGCGTCTAAATTCTTCCAATATACAGAAGTAGGAATCCAACCAATTCCTAGACTACATTGGCAGTCCAGTGAATGAAAAGAGTTGTTGCACATCCAGGGTTTTTTTGCATGCTGAAATCACAGGACAGCCTTTGTCTAAAAAACATTTACATCCCAGAAAGCAGCCGACTGCTTCAACCACAGGGCGCAAAGCAAACAGGGAGGCCGTGTAGAACAATAACACGGAGCTTAGCTCACCGCTAAAGAGGCTTTTTAGTGTATGCCGTCCAAACACCACCGACCATTTTGGACTTTTTAAAATACACTAGAGCTTGACATCACAGGTGAGCACTTGAATACGAAAACAAAATATTTTTAAAGTAGTTGTAGCATATTTTGTAACATATCACACTGCAGATTGTCTGAAGATGAAGCAAGCACAGCAGGTGTAATATATTTTGTTAATGTTTTATTCTTTATTTTTTTCAAGCTGCTGCTCCCTGTCACACATGCCTTACACCAGGGGTCTCAAACCCAATTTACCCGGGGGTTCCGATTTTCTACAATAAAAGCTCTGATAAAACATTCCACTGTTCTCAAATATCTTCATTTTTATTTTTCTGCACAAAATAAGATGAAAAATAAATAAACAAATCAAGAATAAAGAAAATCAATCAATCAGTAATAAATATAATAATAATAATAATAATAAAACAGCAAATAATAAAAACTTAAGAAACCACATATAGTTGGTGGGTAGACAAATTATTTTTTTCAGATTAAAATGAACAAAGCATTATTAGAGCCCTGTAGACATGACAAAACACGACTATAGTCACATTTATACTTTTTTTATTTACAACATATTGCGCAACTGCAGGTCTTGAGACACATGCTAACTCGCAAACTAGAGAGCTAGCGACCTAAACGGTAGCCTTCAAGTTATTTCCTTTAAACTTAAATAGCCAAAAACTTACCACTTCCACACGGATAGGGAGAATAATTATTAACAGTTATTTAACCTTTAACATGAACAATAATGAAACGCAATAATTTTTTCTGGGTACATGATACCATACAGCATCCATATCAAACTTGAGCGGGCCGCACTAATATTAAACTTTCATATCAAGGCGGGGGCCTCAAACTAGTGTCCTGCGGGCCACATTTGGCCCGCGGGTCGCCTGCCTTACACCATGCCAAAAAGAAACCCAAATGATCTATATCTATATTGTTGACTAACATCAGATTTATAAAGCAAGTATCAGCATATGCCCATACTGTGCTTTTTCATAAAAATCATCCGATACTTATCGGTGGATCTTGCGGGAGATAAGGTGGACTGTTGCGATTAAGTCTTTTTTTGGAAAATCCCTTCGAAACGTGAAACCATTCACTCAGAGCACATCATTTCAAGATGACATGCATCATTTGTTGATATCAAAATTACACCAGTGGCGAGCATGCAGGCTTTGCAGTGGAAACAATAGCAGCAAAAGAGGTATGCTGCCAGGAGCATGTGATGCTTGAAGGGGGGTGTGGCCCCTCAGGTAATCTCTCCAGGTAGCGCAGTGACTCACTCTCAAACACACCTTAAACCCCACGCATGGAGGACGCCGCTTCAACATCGCCCCAACAAGACATCAGCTGAATTGAATGTGACAGAATCCTGAGGATTTGGACTTCAATACTGTGAGTGTCATGTTTAGAATCTGTCCACGCTAATGTTGGAGAAAGTTCTAGATCAGAAAGTATGATTTGTCTGTTTGCAGGCTTCCCAGAAGAGTCCATAACAATGCCGGTGGTCAAAGTGGAGAAAGACGTCCCGACGGACGCATCCTCAGAGGCGGCAGACCGCCCACTGCCAACAGATGAGCAGCCCAGAGGTCGAAGGAGGAAAAGACCCCTCCAGCGGGGCAAGCCCCCTTACAGTTACATCGCCCTTATCTCCATGGCGATCGCCAGCTCCCCGGACCGCAAGCTCACGTTAGGGGGAATCTACAAATTCATCACAGAGCGCTTCCCCTTCTACAGAGACAATTCCAAAAAATGGCAGAACTCCATCCGCCATAATTTGACTCTCAATGATTGTTTCATTAAGATCCCTCGGGAGCCGGGGCGCCCGGGGAAAGGCAACTACTGGGCCTTGGACCCCAACGCCGAGGACATGTTTGAGAGTGGAAGTTTCCTGAGGCGCAGGAAGAGGTTCAAGCGATGTGACCTGAGCACCTACGCCTCGTACGTGCACGAGAGTCCGGTTTTCACGCCGGTCCAGATTGCTAGATCAGCACCGTATGCTAATTCAGTCTACCCAAACATGACAGTGAGTCCATCCTACGGGCAGCAGCTCCCCTCCACTTACTACCCCGCATCATCCCCACCTGGCTTTGGACCCAGTCAGACTCGCATGTTCAGCATCAATAACCTAATCGGACCTCCAGCCAGCGTGGTGGGCGCACAAGGCCCAGAGTTGATGCAGCAACCCAGCCGGAGCTTCACCCCGGAGGGGCTGCCAAGCGGATCCAGCCCCTGCAGTCTGGGACCTCCGGGTTTCCAAAACCAACCTTGTGGAGGCGCAGCACCGCCGCGCTCCACCACGCACCCGGGATTTGCCTACTCCGGGCACCCGAGCAGCCACCCACACCACCATGCCCCCCAGGGACCTTATGGACAAGCCCACAACGGCATGTACAGCACCACAGGACGCCTGTCGTCTACAGGGCACGGGTCGGCAGAGACAGTGGACCACTACGGTAGGGTCTCACCAGTACATCTGGGCTCTTTCTCCCAGTACAACAGCACTGGGGGTCCTATCGCCAATGCAGGGGGTTACCTGCGACACCCCCCCTACCCTGGAAACATGGACAGGTTTGTGTCTGCTATCTGACACTTGAGACACTAATGCACATAATTGCTGTATGTAATATTTTTTTTTGTATCTATTCGTGAGGACAAAAAGAAGGCGTATGTTTTAGAAACCAAATATTTTTGGAAAATTTGACTTCAAAAGTCCTCTTCAAAAGTGTAAATACTGTTTGAGTGTGGTTTCTTTTTAATTGATTTCATGGCTTACTATAAATTATTGGGCTTAATGGTCAAAGGCTTTGCAATAAGTGTCTTGTATGAAGAACGTCAGCTTAAGGACATTGCATGTGTGGTGTTTGGAAAATAAATAACTGTACTGTACAGCACTTTTCTTCTTTAACGGTAAAACATCGAAACTTTAAATTTGTGGTTTGGTTTAATTTACTTTGCACATGCTTAACAAAGCTACATTGAAGTACATCACATGTTTTTTTCAACATGTCTGAAAAGGAGTGGGAAGAAGCAGTGTTTTTTTTTTTTTTACTGTTTCGATATTCACTGTTACACACCATTTTCACAATTTATGGTTTTTGGTGGTCATAACTAGCATCATTTCAGCTCAGCTGCTTCCAAGTAGCGTCTGGCGCCCGCGTCTTAGACTCTTAATCTGCTCACAGTCACAATGGGTTGTAATGTGATAGCTTAGGCCTTAAAGCTGAGCAGTTTGCGCCATTTCAATAGAGTCTCGAGACAAGACAAAACTCGAAAAGAACCACTTCATTAGCCTTAGACACTTGGTGATGCTCGCAGGGGGAGGAAAGCCATACTGACAGAAATGGCTCAAAATATTTGTCCGAAACAGCTACATCTAAGATTACAATCAATTAAAATGAATCTAAATTATCTGAAATTGTACTTATTTTAGAACAGTTGTTTTGTTTTTTTTTTTAAAAAGGTGTATTACACTTAATATTTTCACACATACATGCACAACTTTTAAAGAGTCGGCATTTAAAATAATCACATTTTAGCATCAGCTAAAAGCCATTATGAATAATTTACAAAATATCAAGTCAGATCATTTACAAACAGATCCAATCAACCCTTAACTGGTTTGACCATTTTCCTGTATTTTGCCTTACAAGCTGAAGCTAGCACAGCGGGTTTTAAATGTACTTACTTTTACGTTTATGTTTGAATCCGCTGCGTCTCCCCTGAGGTTCTCTGGCGCCCCCTCGTGCAAACGTGCATCTCACTTTGTAAAAAAAGAAAATAAACTAATAAGAATTAGAATTTAATCGTAGCTTCCAAACATGTTAATGATACTTGTCGGAATGTTAGCTAAACAGTTTATTTAGCCATGCTCTTATCCCCTTTAGACCCTTGGCAAAAAAAAAAAATCAACTTCCACTGATTTTTACTTCACTCCCACATAAAAGCAAAGTGGACAAGGTTTTTTTTTCGTTATGTTTTTATGTAGGCAGTTTTTATTGAAAATGAGTACTCACGTTTGCATCTTTCAATCCACTGTGCCATGACCATCGTGCCAGCTTCCATGCAATCAAGGAACAGGTGTGGACCGTCATTTCTTGATTGTGATTGGTTGATTAGGAGCCAATCATGAACCAGAAGTGCCGACGTCATCCAAATCTTGCGTTTTTATTGATTCAGAGACGCAAATATGTCACGTGCACGAGCACAGCCTTTTGGGTCTGAAGGGGTTAAGAAGCCATCTTTTTCCCCACATTAAACACAGATTCCACCCTTTGAGTCTAAAATCCGATCACGCCATCAACATATTGTGCATATAAACGCAACACAAAATTATGTATTTACTACAAAACAGGTATGAAAAAGTCAGGTCAGTTAGAATGGACTAACCAGGACACCTCTCATGTTAGCATTAGTGCTAATAGCACTGTTGTATGTATTACCTGAACAAAGTATGTTGTTTACTTCAAGACATGATGTTATAAAACACTTAGCACCTTCTAGCTAAGCTTCTGATCATAATTATTGTTTTATGTAATGGAACACTTTTTACTTTCCACAATTTTAGGGGGATGTTTGCACAATAAAGGAAAAAAAAACTTTTTTAATTCTACTTTAATTATCACTTAAACATTAGCAATATTAATACAACATTGTTTATATACTGTAGATACACTGTTAGTATTTGTTTATTTTTTAATTTTTCAAATGATAAGTTAAAGCCTTTTGTTAGTAATTGTTAGTAAAGTCAGATAGTCAAATATTCACATACATGAACAGTAGCAAATCAGCAAAATTAAAATGTTGAGGTATAAAAAAAATAAAAGCAAAATGCCCTGTGATGTATTAAATTGTTGCGATAAAAATAGAGCATGTCAAAGTCTGTTAAAGTTGTAGGCATCGACACAATGCCTAATATCAAAGAAGATATTTAGAAATGTATTTTTTGCATATTTTATTTGAACATAAGACATCAACACGGCTTATAAAAGAAACACAAAAGCTGCAACACATCACCCTAAATATTCTAAAAGCTGCTGGAGATGCTCACAGTTCTTCACAACGTCGGGCAAACACAACAACGTCTGCAAGGAAATGGATGGAAAAAAAAACAAACAAATAAATTAAGCACATTGACAACAGAAATGTGTTACGATGTGACAAATGTTGCTCACCTCTCTCACTTTATTGATCATGTTATTCAACATGTGGAGCTCCATCTCACTCTTCTGCTGGTTCAACTGGTGGATCATTTGCTGAAGCGAGGTGATAACACGGTAAGCACGGGCTGTCTTGCAGTGCAGCACAACCCAGGGGCCACGGCATTTTTGCAGCAACAATGCCAAGAAGTGTGTGTGTGTGTGTTTGTTGTCCACTTACGTGTCGCTTGGCTTTTTCTAGCAGTTTACTTCGAGCATGCTCCACCTCCTGAACAGTCGCCTTCAGTCTGTCCACCTTTGGGTAAAATAAATACAAAAAGGCTCACAAATATTTTACTTTCCCCTTTAAGGATTCATCATCTTATCTACAATAATTAATAATCAAACCTGATATTCAGAAAACTAACAGTAAAAAATTATAAAAAAAAATAATGTTCAACAAGACACTGGTAAAATAAACTCAAATACCATTCTCTTCACTGTGACTAACATAACAAATTAAGGTTTGTAAAAACACCCACCGACTAAGTGAAATGAAAACAGGGTGTTAGAAAAATAAATATTGACAACTTACAAAAACTAAAGTGCTCAAAGAACAGTCAGTAGTTTACAGAAGTAGGACTCTGACTGTATGCTGTAATGCAGTCAGGTTATAGCTTATACTTCACTTCCAAACACTATGTACACTCTTCCAAAAAGTCTGTATTTTATACAAATGTAAACATTTTTGGGAGAGGAACCCAGTCATGACCCCACATGTTGGTGGATTTCTTTCCCCTGTTTCTACTTTTTATTTTTTTTATTTTATTTTTTAAACAAAACGTCAACAAACAAAATATACTTTTTATTTTTATTTGTCAATAGTAATAGAATGTATTTTGATGGCCCTGGGGTTGTGGTGTGGGGACTGGCAGAGGGCGCGGTCTCAAAAGTGAATTCACTTCACATTTTCCAGCAGGAAGAAGCTTTGACAAGACGTGATTGCAGTGTTACGCACAAGTATAAAGCTGTACACTGTCATCGTTTCTAAAAGGTGGAAACATGAATTTAAATTGTATTTAATAACAGTTTCTCGCAGTTATTAAAGTATCAAAAATAGGCATTTTAGGGCGTGTCCATTATTTGTTATTTATTTCAACTCTGTTGAAATGTAAGCAATTTCATGGGAAGGAAATGCGTAAATTACCTCTTTCAACAAGTGGAGCTTCTCATCCATAAAGTGAGCATCGCTGGTCGTCTGACCTCCTGCTTTTTTCAGTTCGGCCCGCAGTAGTTGAGCCTCCGTTTGAGTCTGCTGCAGAGAGCGACGCAGCTCCACTACCTCCTTCCGTAACTCCTAAGGAAGAAACACAAAATGTGAACTTGTTGAGTATGTCTGAGGTGTTTTATGACAAATTAGCTTACATTATGGTCACTCTTCTGTTTGGTCAAAAGCTCCTGGGCCTTGTTGACTTCTGCCCCCAAATTTATGATCATCTTCTCATCCTGAGAGAATAGTATAAATGTATTACAAGCTTTCAGACATTTTCTCTTAGTATTCATAGTAAGAGTTCTGACCTCAGCTTTTTGCTGCAGAGCTTGGTTGCCTTTCTCCATCTTAGTGGACACGCGGTTCAACTGACCCTTCAGCTCAAACACCTCAGACTCGTGCTGGCTGTTTGCAGACTGTAGCGCCATCTCCAGGCTACAACTGGAAGTAGAAGTTTGTTGTAGTATTTGTAAAGGGGTATTAATGCATTATGTTTATTATTGTAGCTGTATTTACTGTAGGACTGCACACACATTTAAGAGGAGATATGCCCTTATTAGTCCCACTCAAACCACCACCACAAACAACAAACAAACAAACTCCAAATGTATACAGAACGAACATGCATCATTTCCAGGCTTTCACAGGCCACAAAAAACATTGTGGTGGGCCAAATGTGGCCCTCTGGCCTTTAGTTTGACACCTGTGCAGGGGTTCCTAATGACATGGACTGTGAGAGTAAAGCATTAAAGGCACTGCCAGTATTTATTTTTGGGTATCCGCCCAGCATTGTGACTATATGTGACTTACATGTTGCTCTGCAGTTCCTGCATCCGAGCGTCCTTGTCCTGTTGCACAGTCTCGAGGGTGGTGACGAGCTCCGTGATGGTGTTGCTCAGGTGGGCCAGCAGCTCCAGCGCACTGCTGTGTTGCTCATCCTCCCCCTGGTCCTCCTCCGGCTCTGGCTCCTTTTTTTTCGGAGTGACGCCGACGCGGGTGAAGGCGCTCTTCTCTCTGAACACAGCTTCACCTCGCGACTGAGGTGAGTCCGCGGTGACTAAAGGAAGCAAAAAGATTCTGGTCAGTTAAATTGCATGGGAACCTCTAAAAGTCGAGGTCACTCGAGACTTTTATAGAACTCATAAGACGCCAGATTTTTGTGATGCTACCTCATAATGAAGAAACTATTGTGAGTTAAAAATAGTACTTCATGATCCTAGAAAGAAATATCTATGTAGGCAAAAATTAAGATTTTATATTTTCATTAAATGTACATAATAATGTTTTGTATAAATAAATTATGTATAAAATTATATACATTATATAATGTACATGTTTTATCTTTATATATATTTTTTAATACTTAATTTTTTCAATTTTTTTAAACAAAACGTCAACAATTTTTATCTTTATATTTAAATGTATTAATTATTTATTAAATATAATAATTCATTAATAGGCATTAATGTGATAATTGTATTGTATCTATGTAGATATTGAATAAAGTAAAAGTCAATAAATAAATCATTTTCTACACAATTTTAAAAAAATGAAATTTCATAGAAGGGTACCAGCAATGGCAGAAAAAAAAGGCGTAATGTGATGTGGTAACCATTGAACAGAAAATTATGGGTAAGTTGACATTTGTAACAGCGGAAAGGAGCAAAGAGACACCGTAAAATGTACACCGCAAGACAGAACAACTGTAACAATTTTTTATTTTCTATGAGGAAAAATGATTTTCTTTTTTACTGCAGTGTTCTTAGTAAAAAATAAAAAAAGCAGAAAAAAATGCCAAAATGTTACCCCTATCCAACTTAAATTGAGCATAAAAAGCGAATACCAGCTTTGAGTGTTGTGGTCGGCGCCTCTTCATCTTTCTCTGCAGTTAATGCAACCATGACGCAGTCCACAAAGGAAGCAGGCGGGTGATGGCGTTCCGCTTGTACGGCTGGTTGAGGAGTCTTTCCGTCTGGTTTCTACAAATAAAAATGTGCATTGATCATGAGTCAGGGTTAAATTTTCAAGAAAATGTGGTGCAAACAAGAGCCCAGACTTTACCTCTAGGGCGTTGTGTAGCTGGTTGGTGACTCCTCGCAGAGTGTGATGCAGTAAGGTGATTTCAGTGACTGCCCGTGCTAGCTCCTCGCCCTGTTTCAGCTGGACCGCACTGGCTGTGGCCCGCACGGCCTCCAGCTCCTCCTGCACACTGCTCCTTTCCAGCCTGCAAACACACAGCAGAGAATGTGGGCTATCATATGGTATTTCCTTATCGGTGGTTGGGACTTTTATTATACATAAAGTGTATATATACACACATGTACAGTGCCTTGTACCCATGTATGGGTTCAGTTTTTTTTATACTATATAATTATAATATGTAATATTATAATTATAATAAGTACACTAGGAATAATAAATAATTGTTCAATACTACAATATTCTAAATTTTTATGAATAGAAACTATTAAATATACAGTATATGATGTTAACAGTAATTTAATCATTCATATAGATATATTAGACTACACATTTAGAAGATAGAAAAT
This sequence comes from Doryrhamphus excisus, assembly GCF_037039965.1. Taxonomy (NCBI): domain Eukaryota; kingdom Metazoa; phylum Chordata; class Actinopteri; order Syngnathiformes; family Syngnathidae; genus Doryrhamphus; species Doryrhamphus excisus. Next base: position 17,751,694 of record NC_136365.1, read on the forward strand.
TATTTCATTCATTCATTTTCTACTATTTGAGCCTATCCCAGCTGTCTTCAGGCGACAGGCAGGGTACACCCTGGACTGGTGGCCAGCCAATCACAGGGCACAGATAGACAAACAACCATTCACACTCTCATTCATACCTATGGACAATTTGGAGTCGCCAATTAACCTAGCATGTTTTTGGAATGTGGGAGGAAACCGGAGTACCCGGAGAAAACCCACGCATGCACAGGGAGAACATGCAAACTCCACACAGAGATGGCCGAGGGTGGAATTGAACCCTGGTCTCCTAGCTGTGAGGTCTGCACGCTAACCACTCGAGCGCCGTGCAGCCCAGAAAATTATTTTCTAATCTTAATTCTAAAAATATTCTCTCAATGATATATGCTAATTAAATTAATATACAAATACATGTTCACTACAATTGTACTACATTAATATAATAATAACAATAATATGCTGAATATAATGCCTACAGCACTTTTGCTATAAACCTCAGCTTTACAGATGCCATATCACGTGTGGTGGTCAAGCTGTCCACCGGAACACAGGGTGGTATCAGTCCTTGTAAAAGTAACTAAAGCCCCCCTAGTCGCACCACCTTCATTTTCTTCTTCGGAGGGTTCTATTTGAGGAGTGGCATTTATTTATTCAAGTGGACAAAGCACCTAGAGATTAATCAAGGCACGGCATCTACTAGAGCGGAGGCCACTATCTAAGGAAACATGGTACTGATGTATTAAAGTTGGCCAGGTGAAAACATAGAAGACTTACTGGAGTTGAGAGAGTTCCGTTTTGAGGTCTTCACACTGGACATTCCGCTCCCGAAGAGCCTGCAGGTTGGACCTCAGCATGCTCTCACTGTCAGCCATCTGCTCGCGGGTCAGCATGTTCTCCATAAGCAGGAACTGGAACCCACACAATGTAACGTTTCACTTTATTTACACACTTTGCATGAAACTAATCCAACACTTTCAGCTACACGCCGACTCAAGAAGCTGACCTCATTCGTTTCCCTCACATCTCCAAGCTGCGTGCAGACATCCTGCAAGTGCTGGATCTCCAAGCTCTGCGAATGCCAGAGCGCCTGCAAACTGCAAAGCTCCTCCTCACGGTCGGAAAGAGTGTGTCCGAGCTCCTCGACCTGCTGCTCCGCCTGGTACAGCGAAGATGCCAACCTGTATGTCAGAGAAGACAAAATGCAGGAAAATAAATATATAACATTCTAAACAGGCAATTTAATATATTAGATGACGTCAATAATATACAATGCTTCATCTACTGTATGTTTATCTCCACCAATGTGAGTGTGTTTTATGTCAACAGATTGTGTATGAATCTTTTCTTGGTCCAAGCAATAGAATTACAAGAAAAACACAGATTAAATTGCATGTGGTTAAATCATATTAGCTCAGAATGAATTAATTATTTTAATTATTTGTTAAACATTTAAACAGTAGCAACAATGTATGATTATTTATTTCAAACTCAATTGATGTTTTACAAGTTGCAATTAACATTTGTGTAAAAAAAATTACAATTGATTATTATATTACAAAACATAATATTAACAAAATAATTATTATTATTCTAATTATCATTTCCTTTATTTTATTTGTAATTTCAAATTCATTAAATCACAGTTTAAAAATAAATACATAAATAAAACGACCAATCACATTTTACACATTTATATAATGGTCAAATTGTATTCATTTGTGAATTATTATACATAAAAAGTTTCAGAAGACGTCAAAGCGAATCTGGATCTGGTCCAGGTTTCTCATCTGAAAGCCATGTAAATTCTTATTTGACCTGTTTAGACGCTTACTTCCTCATAGCATATTGTTGTAATTTGTTGTACTTATGCAGGATCTTATTCTTATTGTTGCAGAACAAAAAGAATTCTGTGAATTTAATTCCAAACTATGAAAAGCATGAAGTCAGGTCGCTTACTGGTCTGCTGCGTCTTTGGCCTGGCTTGCATCGCTTTGTGCCTGCAGCAACCTGCAACAATGACACTTGTTACCGATGGCTAGTGATATTATTACTGCAGCTGTGAAACAACCTCCTGGTCGGAGCAGGACATACTTGGATGTCTCTTCAGCCAGGGCGTGCTCGAGGAAGGTATGTGCAGCCATCGTGGAGGACATGATGGCCGACATCTCAGTCACTTTCCTTTCCAACTGACCTCGCTCCTCCTCACACTCTGTCAGCTTCTGATGCAGCACGCTGATCTCTGAAGGTAAAATGTCAAGCAAAAATCTATTATCTTATCCTGTATCTGTTGCAGTGCTGTTTTTTTTTTTATTTTATTACCTGACGTCAAGATTGTAACCTGTAGATTTAAATCAGCAAATTGTTCTCCAGCAGCTTGGATATTTGACTGCGCTTGCCTCAGCTCCTCTTCCAGCTGAAGAGTGAGAAAAATCATCAGTATCACGGTCACAAAGCATCACATGACTACTATAAAGCATCTCGGCTGTTTGGATTTTTATCCAGTCCTATTTCAAGTTATCCTTATTCATTTTATTGTGAACTTCTGACAAGGCTGACCTGCTCTTTGTCTTCCAAAGCTTGGTTTCGTGCAGACATGTGCTCGTCTCTCTCATGCAAAGCATCCGCCGCTGCCTTCTTTAGCTTTATCAGGACGGGGGCTGTCCTGTGCAGGAGGTTCTTGACGTCGTGCAGCTTGTCAGCAACAACATCAAACATCGTTAGACGCAAGCAATGCGGCATTTGTATAAAAAGTTAAGGGTGCGTTCACACCAGGGCTGTACAAAATGAAACAGAAATGACTTCTAAATTCCAATTCAATTCTTCAATACGAATTGTGTTTGCAAACAGAAAGCAGAATTACAATTCGAATTGCAAGAAGTACAACTGACATTCAATGATATTCATAATGAAGCTATACGGTATGCTGTATATAACATTCATAAATATTGTATGGACATTTTGTGCACTATACTTAGTAGTATAGTAATTATGTTTAATTAACTGTTTTCATTTATCCCACCCACGGCCCACCTCCGGGCATGCCCACTCCACTGTGATTGGTCACACGGTGGCCAAGTGCTTCCTAACTATGAACCATATAAAGAAGTCCGTCCCTCTGTGACATCACAAAGGAACGGTTTTACCACGCCTTTTCTAACTTCCAAATATGCAAACCTCATTATATGAAACTTTGGCATCATTTAACATGAGAATACAACATTCTTAGTATGATAGGTCCACTTTAAAAAGGCCATCCAAACATTTTAGATATTTTGTTTGGAGTACACAAGTGAAATAAATTTATTATAAATAATTGAAATCCAAAACTGGTTTTCTATTGTTATATATTTATATTGTTATGGTGATGGTGTCTTTTATTTTCAACATGCATGCAGATTACACTGGAATACATTGCAGTTATTTCATGCGTCTGAAAAGCTGACCAATAAAATTTTTATTTGATGCACATGTTCCTTACTGTGCAGCGTTTGGTCCCATGACAAAAACTCTAGTGTGAAGTATCTTATCAAGTATCAAGTGTTTTGGACCACGGTACCAAAAGTGTGTATGCAGCCTTAGATAGCCAATAAAGTCAATTCAACTCACTTCTTTCATCAAACTAGACTGTTCCTGCATGGTTTGGCACAGAAGATCTGAAGCAGTGTTCAGTGTCTCGATGTTGCTCGCATTTAAGGCAACCTGCACCAATGAAGAGAGGGGGGGAAAAAAACACGCAAGATTTAAGTGGATGTGTTCAGAAAAGAGCATATGGCATGTGTTCTTTTGTTCCTACCTGCTGAGGAAATGTGGCGTTGAGGGCAGCCAGGAGCTCTTGCTGAGAGCCGATACTACTCTGCAGAGACGCAATTTCGTTGGCGCAGTGATTCCTGAGCTGCTCCACTGTACTGAAGGCCTGGACACAAGCAAAAGGAGAGTTCAAATTAATACTTCTCTGACTGTGTCAATTACAACTGAGCATTACACTTCAAAGCCCACATCCCCCAAAAATGATCATTTCATAACTACCGCACTCACAGTCCAGGTTTTCCCATACGGTACATTTATTTACATTCATTTGGACTGCCACAGACGAATTTGGCACTAGTTGCTCACAGTCATAAACACATTAAAATGGGATCTGGGAATGTCATTTGTCGTTACAACTCCATGCAATAAGCGACAAATCTGGAATGAAAGCCTTATTGCTCTTGTCCGCTGCGAGCATCTCCCCCATCTCAAAACACTATCGCCAGCTCAGTCTTGTTTGGGACATTAAAGGGGACCTATTATGCTCATTTTTCGACTTTGTATTAAGTTGTGGACTCCTATAGAACAGCTACACACAATAACCCATACAGATCTTCCGGAATCTGCACCTATTCCAGCTGTATTTCCTTCGATTTGTGCTTCTGGGAAAAACTGTTGATTTTGTTAACACTTGGGTTGTTTATATTGTTTATTTTTCTATATTGTGTATTTTGTACTGCTTAACTGACTCTGTACTCTTGCTGCTGTGCAATACAAATTTCCCCACTGAAGGACGAATAAAGGCATATCTTAATCTTAATCTTCCTGCCAAAACGGTCTGTTTTAATTTATTCCACCCACGGCCCGACAAATACAACAACTTCTTGGGCTTGGGGGAGGGCAGACACCATATCACGGCTACAGACACGCTCGTAAGGAAGCCCGCTCTTCCATGATCATCACAAAAGAACAGTTTTGCAACACCCTCGAAAGCCATCCCAAACTTCTTTCACGGCTCACTTCCAAATGCGCAAACCGCATTATCTGAAACTTTGGTGTCGCTTTACACAAGAATACAAGATTCTAACTACATTTATAGGTCAGAAAAGTGGAAAAAGTACAATAGTCACTCTTTTAAAAAAAATTCTAACAAGCAACACAAGTTCTTTTGTTTACTCATTTTGTGTCTCCCCCCCTAAAATTCTGGTATTGAATGTCATGTCTGGTAAAAGCTCAACGGTACATACGGCCTCCTTGGCTGTGAAGGCCTCGTCCATCTGCATCTTCATGTGGTCTCTTTGCTGAAGCGCGTCTTTGACCTTCTGCATCATTCGGCTCTGTACCTCCTTTGACTTTGTATACAAGATCTTCATCTCTTCATACTAAATGTAAATGCATAGGTTATTGTGGTTAGTGCATAAGGTTATTTCTTACATTTAGTAAATGTTACACTGATCTGTTCACTTTACATACATGCCCAACAAGGCTACTATGATCCTGTCGAACGAGTTCCTCCATGTGCTTCATGTTTGAGAGAGCTGCATCAGTGTCGCTGGTCAATGACGCCTGCAGGGTCAAATTTAGAGCACTGAATTATTCCATGAATGCATTTTTGAATGTACCATTTTAATTTTGTGGACACAATTGTTTTATTAGCGTGTCGTTTGAAAACACAGTAATGTGCAGCAGCAAGAGTAATCATTCCAAGTGTGTTAAATAAAATTCAAAACAGACTCCAAACCTTGAAAACCCTGAAATTCAGGTTTAAATTAAAAAGGTAGCGACTGTGGACCTTATCTTCATCAAGACAAAAAGATGCCCAAGCGTGATTATTTAAAGATGATTATCTGCCTCATTTTTTCCAAGCACACAACATGAAAGAGAAAAGAGTTTTCTCACCATGGTGACCCGCATGTCCTGCATATACTGGATGAGTTCCTTAAGGGAAGCCCCGTCTTGCTCCAAGTGGCCAATCCTGTTTAATGCCTCCATGTAGAGGTCTCTGTACATGGTGGTCTAGGTGAGACAAAGAGAGCCATTCGAAGATGAAGAATTGAATAAGTTGTCATTTCTATTTCGACTAAGTCGGTGTCAGTCACCTGATTGAGTTCAGTGTGGTCCGTCTGCACCAGTTTGTCCCTCAGCTCCGACGGCAGCGGGCCCATGGAGGCACGTCCATGCGCTCTGGCCATCGCTAGCTGCTGCACCAAGGCCTCCACCACGACCATGCTGGACCTCAGCCTCTGCTCCAGCTCCTCTCTTGGGAGGCATTGCAGGCTGCCTGGGGGGACACTGGAAATACACACGTATACGGTGACGGGGCATTCAAGCTCACTTCACAGGCACCTTACAGCTGTAATATAGTTCATATACTCTATCAACATGTGGACCGACTGGACCACAATCCCACAAGAAAAACATGCCATTTCCAAAATAATAACGCTGACTTTCTGTTTCCATTTAATATCACATTTATTATTGAAATTATACCTTTGCGTAGTTTAACAAAATTAGCAATTTGCATGGATGCCTTTCTGCAGCAACACATGATTATTAGAAAAAATAATAAATAAAATAAAAAAATAAAAATTATTTTAAAAAAAAACTATATCAGTTATACAGATATATAACTATAAAAGTTGTGTATCCGTAAAACAAAAAAACAACACTAATTTTACATAATAAAATAATATATCACTATATTGACAGTTACTATGGTATCCATTTTGTCATTGGATGGTCATATGACCTTATACTTCGGCACGTGATAAAATAAAACAAAATAAAATAAAATAAAAAAAGCAGGAAGTGAACAAATGTAACAGTTACTGATTGTAAAAGTACCAGATGGAGGGGTAGGATTTAATTTAATTTAAGTTTTGCTTCTTCCTACTCCTTTTGGACATGTGGAACTGTGAACTGATTATGTGATGGATTCAATTGTAATCTGATGCATGTTTACGTGAAATAAAAACATTACCATTACCAAACATTATTGGTGTGGTATTCCCCAGTAGATCCCTGTCTATTTGTGTTTTTTTTTTTTTAATGCAGCTATACATCCACCAGAGGGCGCTGTCTCAAGGCTATTTACTCCACCTTTTTTCAGCTGAATTTGACAACACATGATGTGTATGTATGAAATATGATTGTTCTGTAACTTCATTTTATAAGCAAAACGCTCTTTAATGTATGTCTATCATTGTTTTACAATGCATAAAATTCAATGTAAAATGTATATAATAACTACAAAAGGCATATTATCGGGTTTACAGAAATGGTCTTCAACATTTTTACCTGGTACCTGAATCCTATTGAGATGCTTAAAAGGCAGTTTATGCTGGAAAAGTATATATATATAAAAGTATGTGTAAGTAATAGTTTGTACATTTTTTTAACTTCAAAAATAAAAGGAAACTATTAACACAGCTATGTGTTTGACAGAGTTAAAGTTTCAAGAGCTTTATAGGTGATACTTACTGCTTTCTGATCCTACAATAGATGTACTTTCCAAAAAATAATAAATGCACTTACTTCCACAGGAGAGGATCGGTGAGACTGCATGCATCCGCTGTGGAGAAGTTCCTCTTCCTCTCAAACTGTCCCGATGTGTTGAGACCCTGGTCCATCATTTTCACTGGGGTGCTGCCCACACAGGCGCTGGAGGATTTTACAGGGGGAGGAAGAGGTGGGGAAGCTCCTTGAGAAGCTGCAGCAGGAGGAGATGCAGTGAGGCCCAACTTCCCAAACACCAGGATGAGGAGCTCGTTCATCTGCCGTAGTTGCTGCTGCAGCGGAACCTCCGGAATGATTGGCTCACCGGGAAGACCTGACACCTGCACACCCCTTGATTGGGGGACAATACAGGCCTTCCTGTTGAAATCCTCATTTGATTCTAGAACTGTATTTTGGAGTTTGCTGTACAGGTTGGTGGAATTGAAGAGGGGGCGAGGCATGGGGCTCTCCAAGTGGTCCGCCCACAAACCAACCAAGTCTGGATTATCTGGAGCCACCACGGTCTTCTCAAGAGCACACTCATTGGCAGAATCCCTGTGGGACATCAGCAGGGATAGGGATGCTCGTCGTGCAGGACTGATGAGCTGCAGATTGAGATGAGCCATTGAGGCCACAGAGGGACACTCCGAGAGAACTTTAAGAACATCAGGGAGAGCCTCGCCCAGACATTTGTCTGTAGAGTTTGGAAGGGGTGCTCCATTCTCAGGTGACCCGAGGGCGTTGTCCTTTGCTTTGCTTACCTCAAAGGGCGTAGCAACCACAGCTGGAGGCCCATGGGGGTCAAGGTCAGAGAGTGGGCTGTCAACATGAGATGACAGGAGTTTCTCTGGTGTCGCTAAACCAACTGGATCAGTCGTCAGAGTCTTGTTGGAGGAAAGCGTTGTATGGATGATGTCTAGATATTGGCAGGAGCTCTTTTGAATAAGATCTTGTGGAAGATGTTCCTTGTTTGTCTGCAAGAGTTGGGAGGTCACAGCTTGTTCCTCACCTGGAATCGTCACTCTCTCTTGTCCACAAGTCTCCCTGTTAAACGGATCCTGGCTGCAGGTTTCTTCACCACATGACGCAGGGTCATCATGGTCCAAACGATTCATGGCAGGTAAAAAACTCAGATCTTGAGTAATGACCGAATCAGTACCTGGCAGAGGATGCATTTCCTTGGATGTTTTAGTGGAGTCTGGGATTTCTACTTCACCACCAGTGGCGATGAATGTCTTAAAGGTCACGTCACAGACCACACCGGGTTTCTCACCACCCTCATGGTTGCAGTCGGGATGATCCACATGTTCTGCTGTTTCTGGCCCCAACTGACTCAAGTCAAAGATGTTGCTTGAGTCGATGCTGTTGTCTTGTACGATATCTCCAGCAGGGAGAGGAGTGCTTACATCCAGTAGTCTATCAGTGGCATCCAAAACCTCCACCTCGCCACCATCGCAAGCAAATGACTTCCAAGTGACATCCACACCAACGTCACCGACATCGGTATTAGCGGGGTGGCAGTAGGGGTGCTCTGTGTGCTCGCCATACGATGACACAAGCTCACTGGCAATAGTGTCATCTTTATCGCAACAGTAAGACACACTTTGCTGGTCCTGATGCAACACAATGCTGTTCTCTTCGTCGCCTCCCGCACACAATGAAGACTGGACAAGCTCAACTTCTCCACCAGAGCAGATGAAGGATTTAAAAGTGATATCTCCTAGTATGCAGGAGGTCATTTCGGTTGTGGCACCAGTCGGATATGTGATATTGGCTGATGCGGGAGAGTACAGATTAAGAGAAACATCCTTCTGTTGGTGAGAAGCAGAAACATAGGATTTTTTTTTCTTAAGTAGCAATAATAATAATAATCAAAATAACTGCCTTAATCATTATTCATCTTTTTAGTATTGAAAAAAAGTAATCATCAACTTCTGAGTGAGAAAATTAGAGAACTGATTGGATGGTTCCAGTAGCAAAAACAGTGTTTTCATACGGTGCACAGTAAACCTACCTTTGTGGTGTTAAACAGTGATTTAGACTTGTGTCTTAGGGATGAAGGTGACAGATTCTGCTCTGCGTTCTCCACACTTCTCAGTGGAGTACGCTCTCCATATCTCATGGAAGGCTATAATAAATAAATACAGTAGTAAATATATATCACCTTTCTTGGTTCTATTTGTAAAAACAACGCCAACAAAACGTACCGTGCCTTCCACACTTTGACTTGACATCGTGGAGTCCTGGGAAATGGCTGGTATCAGCAAGTAGAGACGATTATTACTATATTAAACATATTACAGTACTGCTGGAAACAATGTAATGCTAGCTCTCACACGTTGCTAACTACTTCCTATCGTTAAATGTTAGCTTACTAGTAGCAGTTAGCAGTTAGTTACTCAGGCGAATCGTATTCACCCGATTGTTAATTTTGTTTTAAGTCCAATCAAAGGAAATTTTACCTAACGAATATGTTTATACTGAATAACAATAACAGTTCGACAAACCTTTCAAACTGTCATCAACCGCGTTTCATTCAAAAACAGACACGGCTGAGTTGCTATTGGTCCGTTTCTTCTTCTTCTTCGTTTATAAACCAAGGCGGCGAATCCGTGTTCCGCTCATCCATGCAGTGCTGCCCTCTGCTGGCCATCGTAAACTGCTTCGATTTGATCTGTATCATTTATGACACTTTCACAGTTCAAGCCCATTACATTTGTACTTTAGTACGTATAGAGGATTTCGTATACGAAAATGAATAATAAATTAGACAATAATAATAGTAGTAATAATACTAATGATGAAAATAAATAAAATTATATTTTTGAAATTACATATTTAATATGTAATTTTTGAAACTGTAATACATTCATACTGTAATTGCTTTTCATGCAATTATACTGATAATTGCAAATCATAATTAACTTGCATTGTGAAGTCATATATTTTATACCTGACACCAAGTTTCACAAGCTGGAGCATGACTAGGCCAAGAAGACAATTACTGTAATCATTTATTGATTATAATGACAGTGATGTAAGAAGAGGTACAGACATACATTTTATAATATACAAAGTAGATTACAAAGTTTGACCTCAACCTACAGGGCTTTTCAAAATGTTTTACGTGGAGTCAATGGGACGCTGAATGGGTCGCACCTGCAGCACCTCAACAAAGCCTTGTCCAAACCAGCAGGTTATGTCAGCTGAATCTAAGGTGAAGAAAAAGAGCTTGTCTTTGCATCGAGTCCTCCTGTAGACCGATCGAGGGTCTGCTGACAGCACGCCTCTGATGGCTGCAGCAGCTTCCTGTGAACTGTGCAGGAACTTGAACCTCGGCCGGTCACTTTTAGGTGGTCCTGCAAGCCATGAAAGTTTATATTAGCAATAATGGCAGTGCTCAGGCACCCCCAGACCATGATGGTACTGTCACCATGTTTGATTGTATGTAAGACAATTATGTTTAAGCAAACGTTATCACTCAGTGGAAATGTGCTGGGCATACCTGGCTGGCCTGTGGGAAGGAATTCTGCTAGTTCCCTCTCAGCATGAGCGGTGAACCGGACCTCCAGACTGGAAACGGGTGGTTCTCTGATCCATCCAGCAATGGTACTGTAGGCCTCCTCTCTATAGCAAGGCCGCTGGTCTTGCTCAGCTCCCTGCAGGTCTGAAGCTCCGTGCTTGTGGTCACTCTTGTGGCTTCCCTGGCACAAGTCACTTTGGTTCAGGTAGGCCTTCACTTCCTCCAGCATGGCGAGAGTGTCTCCAGGCCCGGTCAAAAAATTAGGGAATTTACATCCATTTAGGTTTGAAGTTTCCGCTACAGACTTGACGTCTTTTATGTTTAATAGACCATCTGTTGGCTGGTTAGGTAACAAAGGGATGCAATCTGATTGGTCTGCGCTTGATTGACAAGACTTGCAGTCCATGCTTATCCTTGTGCAAGGGGAATCATAGTCTGGGATGTAGGGTTTGATATCCAGGACTGGGGTGCCTTCAATCATGTCAATGTTTGACAGATGTAATGTGTCACCTAGAAATTAAACAACAAAAATTATTGTGCACTTTAATATGGAACATTTAAGGATGACACGTACCATCAATTTTATCCAACTTCGCAAGGGTTAGGCCCAAAGCGTTTGGTCGGTGCGGACTGCGAGTGGAGTATACGCCCACCCTCTGACCATTCAGCCTGGGGGGCTTCACTTTGGCTTTGTAATGCATGTGCCCATTTTTGTGAAAGATAAATATAATCCTGTTGTGGAAAGAAGCACATGTGACACACAACAAACTATAATCATATAATCAATTAGCGGCAAAAAACACACCTCAAACTTCAAATAGGACAACATGCAAGAAAATCCCATGAGACTTCAACTTCGTGAGCATTTGAAATATTAACTCCACTCATGTGTTTTGCTTTTTTGGGCCAGAATACCAAAGACAAAGAGGAAATGTGCATGCAAAGATGACCGCTGAACTGGTTGTGGTCCTGTGTCATGGCTGCTAAGCACAGTACGGCTAAAGCAACATCATAACATAAGAGAATATACGCCAAAGGTGAAAAAACTGCACGTCACTCAGAGTTAGTTAACACATGTATGACGGTTTTTCAACTGAAAATATTGCCTGTGCGGTTAAAAAAGGTGCTACCATGGCAACGTAAAATGATTATTTCTGTTGGTACTTATTGCAAACTTGTTTGTAAATGTGAACAAACTTGAAATCGTCCACAGGGACGTCTATGCAAAATCAAAAAAAGAGTGTTTAACAAATAAGGTGGCCTATGCAACCTACCAGACATGAGAATATTGCTCCAGTCCCAACAGGGCGTGGTCTGGGTTATTGAAGACACTCTGCTTCAGTCGCAGCTCTGCCCTCGAGGGTCCGCAGACGGTGGGCTGCCTGGGTGTCCCATTCTTCACAGAAAAACATGAACTTATGTATCCAATTGGGACCGTCTGGATGATTCCTGCAATGACGACAATAAGAGCAGGGTGAATTCAGTGAAGCCGTGTCAGTGGCTATTGTATTGTTACCGTGTTCTAACGCCGCCTGACATGAGGCAGGTGGAGGCGGTGGCAGGGCTTTCTCGGGCTCCCGGACATTGACTTTTGATACAGCAGACAGAATAGAAAGCATGTGTTTGCGATGAGTTCTGGTTGCAGTGTCCAGCATCTGCCTGTTAAGAGAGAGGAGCATAAATAAATGGCAGGTTTTAGACAATGATTGTTTCAAGGGATCCTGTGTAAAGATGACTAAACAATATTAGGTACATCTAATATAGTACATATATGTAATATATGTATATGTAGCTACAAACTATTCTCAAATGTGCCCTGTGATTGGCTGGCCACCAGTCCAGGGTGTACCCCGCCTCTCGCCCAAAGACAGCTGGGATAGGCTCCAGCACCCCCCGCAACCCTCGTGAGGATAAGCGGTAGAAAATGAATGAATATTCTCAAATATGACCAAAACTGTGGATTATTACCTTTAGAAATAAAGAATGTGATGAGAAGGTGTCTATGAACTTTTGCCTGGTGCTGTGTAGTATTTGTTGTCACAATTTTCAATGAAAACAAACAATGTAAATGTTCTGCTATGTTGTTTACAATCCAACAGTCCTATTTAAAGTGCTTAATAACAGCTTACCGAAGATTCTTGATTTCCTTTCGCATCACAGACACTTGCTGTTTCAGTATATTTACATGTTCGCTGCAGCAGTCACAGATAGGACTCATTTTTGACTAAACAAAATATTAGCTACGGTTATAGTTTTCTGCTAGCAAACGCCATACAAGACATGCTGTAGAGGTGGGGTCTTCTTCGACACAGTAAATGATGTGTGGCGCGCTATTGCCCTCTATGGTCAAGATGAGTACTGCATCAAGGGTGTGTCAATTTATACAACTGCTTGTGTTTTGTCTCGTTTGGCACTATTTTTTTGGCACTGATTTTTTGCTATAATTTAATTTCAATATAGCGTATTCCTTAAATATGTAAAGCAAACAAAACCGCAAAGTATAACAAAAATAATTGATGAATACATTTGTAGGCCACTGCAATGTTTTTCCACCAGCAGAGGGCAGATTGAATAATTTGAATTACAACGTACAGTAAAAGTAGTAATGTCGGTATTGGTATTACTAGTGTTGTACTCGGTATTAAATAGATACTAAATTCACCCACCCCAAGATTAACCACCATTTTCAGATGCAAGTGACCACAAATGAAAATGAATGTGTGTGAATCTAATTGTGCATATTCATGATACTAGTTATGTGGTGATAATGAAGAGGTTGAGAAGTTTAACAGCATAAGCAATATTGTTTATTAGATGTAAAAAAAAATGCTACAATATTTACAATATCACTGTTCAATGATATGATTTTGATTGGAAAAATGACTTCTCAATAAACCAAACCAAGCAAATAATGTTAATCCATAGTTGAACAATGCTATTGTTGCATGGAATGAGTGCAATAAAAAAAATACTAATACAAATGGATTTTTATTCAAATAAAATTGAATTGCTCTCTGGAGGTGCATTTGGTCAAATCTTAAGATGGTTTAAAAAAAAAAGTTATAAAAATACCAAACATTTCCAACCCAGCCGACGACATTCTGGATGTCAATATTTGAGGAATCTGTCAAAAAAGCTCTCCAATGAAGTCGTTACTTTAAGTACCAGTGTGAACGTGAAGCAAACCACACTAAAGTGAACACCAAGTGTCTTTTATTCCAAATTACCAAACCACATATGTGAACGGAGCTTTTAGAGAATCAAAGAGTCAGTTTCCCTGGAAGTATCCTTGAGTAGATGTCAGTGAGGACAAGGACGGAACTGTGCATGTTTCGGTTTTTGGGGGCTCATTAATGGATAGCTCCTCGCTGGTATCTAGAAAGAAAAAAGTTGTTCATATTTAAACAGATGCATATTTTTAGAAATACATTTCAGTTCAAACTGAATCACCTTGATCGGCTCTTTTATCCTGATTCCGGGATTGAACTTGAACCTGCTCCTCTTCATCATCTGGTCCCAAGTCTTCAATGATCACCTGGTCAAGGGTCTCTTTGGGTTGTGACTGTGAGGACATGAGGGTCTCCACCTGTGCAGGGATAACGGAGGAGACGCTGGCTGGTTCCGAAACAGGAGCTTGGGATTGAGCGAAGACTAGAAGACCATCCAGAGCTGAATCTGACGCTGGTTCAGGGACTGGATCTGGACCTGAAGTTGGTTCAGGAGCTAGATCCGGAGTAGGTTCAGTTGGTTTAAAATCTGACGCTGGTTCAGGGGCTGGATCTGGAGCTGAAGTTGGTTCAGGAGCGAGATCCGGAGTTGGTTCGGGAGCAAAATCTAACACTGGCTCAGGGGCTATATCTGGAGCTGGATCTGAAACTGGTTTGGGAGTGAGATCTGGAGCTGGAGCGGTGAATTGATCTTGGCTAGGAACTGCAGTGAGAACATCTGGAGTTGACACAAGCGATAGACCGAGACCCGGAGTAGTGGTGCTCGGCACCCACGGCGTCTCAGAAAGGAAAGATTCTGCTTCCAGAAGGTCCGATGCCGGAGCTGGTATCGCCTCCTCTGGTTCCGGGAGCACCACCACAGCAGGATCTTCCTGTGTGAAAGAGCTCAGCGGAGTATCAGCGATCTTCCTGGCCCTCCCCCTCCTTTTGGTGCCTTCAGCTCTCTGCCTTTTCCTCGGGCTCTCCAGCCTGAAAAGAGCCACCAAATATGGGTAAGCTTCAACAATACTGATTTTTTTTTTTTTTTTTAAAAGCTTTTTTGTGATGCCTGTGTAAAGCTAATAGTACAAAGTCCTTGACCTGGATGTGTGGCATCAATAGAGTCGACTAGACCAATGTAACCTTTGGTAGCAGCTCTTGCCCCACATTCAACAGACGCCATGCAGTGATAAGCATCCAAAGTGGTGATAATGCTAAAGGCTTGTTTGGAAACCACAACCAACTTAAAACATATCATAAAATATGATATAGTTCAGTTCTTTTTCAATTTAAATGAAAACAATTTCAACCTGAAATATGCCATATATATCAAATAGTACTTTAAGTACCTTAATAGCACTTTAAGTCCCCATTCTTCTATGTCTTTTCCCCTCCTGTTAAAGTTCGACAAAGTCACTCATAAACATTCCATTCACACCGGATATCACAGACAAGAATGCATGGTGCCTTTACTGACATCGAGTCATCCCTTTTTTTTTTATTTTGCGCAGGCATAGACCCTCAACCAAGTGAAAAGAGCTCTGCGACCCACCAGTTGAGAACCCAGTCCAGTATGTTACATAGCTTCAGGTTTTTATCTACAGTAGATATATTTTTTAAAAAAAGACAAATACTTTTCATAAAATACTTATTATTATTATTATTATTATTATTATTACTATTTGTTATTTTTTTCTGCAATGTCAGATTCAACAAAAAACATTGTGGTACTAGAGACTGAAAATGTCAGATGCAAAAAAAAAACTGCTTCCAGACTCAACTACTTTTTTCAGCCTGAAATGTACATGTCAGATAAATATTTGGCTAGTTTGTTTTCCTATGTAGGTACACTGTTTTGTCATTGAAAAAGTACTAAACTTGCAGAAAATGCAAAATATGAAATGTTGCTGCATGCTTTGAAATGGAAAGTATAGTGCCATCTGGTGGACACTTATTAAAATACAAATGAGTATATGCATTTTTAGTGGGATTTTCTTTTTGTCACGAGGAACAAATGTGTCATTTTGTATAGCTTTGCCATTTTTGGGCTAATTTAACAAACACTGTAGATAATTCTAACATTTTTAATGAATATCCCCTGGCAAATTTGACGTGTGCCATGAAAGGTCCAGACCTCATCAGATCTAAATATCGGTTACTGGACTGCTACTACTTTGACCAATTTACCCCAAAACCCACTGTGAAGTTTCCTTCTCCTCTGCTTCGGCTTTTCTCCTCTTGAGAAGTTCCCTGTCCCTCAGGCGGCGTCGGATCCCACCTTTGTAAACAGATGAGACACCAAACAGTTGAACATTGTTAATTTTATAATAATTGAAAATTTGGAACACCAATGTAAATTAAACACTCTTCATGCATAAAATAATCACTAAAGGTGGTTATTTGTTCATATAATGCACACAGAGCAATGTCTCCTTTCTGCTCTGTTCACCTTTCATGGTGAGGCATTCAGGCACACTCGTAATTGTGACTGTAAGGTGTGAATTATTTTTCATTTTTATTCAGGTACCCCCTATTACAATTGAGTACCCCACTTTGAGAAGCTAGGGTGTAGGTTCTTGGTCATTCAGGTAGTGCATCAACAGTGAGTGGACCTTTTACCGTTTAATCCAAAATAAGTGAAGACGCCTTACGGCCATTGAAAAACCAGGTTGTGACATACCACAACCTGGTTTGTCCTACAACCATGATGGTCGACCACATTGAAGTTATTGATTCCACAATGAAAAGCTCGAAGTCATACCTTGCTCTTCTTCATTCTGGCCTTTCCAGTCAGTGTCTTGCTGCGAGGTGCCCTCCATGCTGTGAAGTCCTGCTATGAATGAACGGGCGCTCGTCGAAAGGCGGGAGAAGGGCTGCTCACACCCAAATTTGAAATTATCTGGTTAACCATTACCGCCCCGCTGCGAGAGCTCCTACAGGGTTGGTCTTATCATGGTTGCAAAGCCGGAGGAGTTGGCACCGCTTTGACACAGAGCTAAGTACAAGCACAATGTTACATGTGGCCCCACTGTAACAGGAAATAACATACTAACACAATAAGTGAGCGGTTCAACGTGAAAATGTGACCTTTAACCAGCGTTTGGAGAATGAGTCCAATATTAGCCAACGTCAAACGGCCAGCTGAGGGTGTTGCTCATACAGCTACTGTGTTACAAAAGCAATGAGGCGTTTTTTTTAAACATTACACTTATCTCTTACATAGGGAGAACAGCTTGTTAGGGGTGTGTCCTCAGATCTTCCCACAGCACACTGAAACATTGCACGCGCGTGTACGTATCAGAATAGGAGGCAGCCCAGCAGCATTAATACACTAAACTGCCAATGGCGGCTAAAGCTGCTTTCAATTTGGCTGGCAACACTTTCATGTAAGATATTGTTCATATTCAGGCACGAGTTGAATGATTGCTGTATAGAACAAGGTAAATCGTAAGGTAAAATAGAGACCACATTTGTCTTGTACAATTATTTCTGTAAACATCGCGTAAAACCCTCAAACGATGAGCGAATTCAAGAAATACAAGCAGTTGATGTTTACTAAATACAAGGATGAAGAGTCTTGAACCAGTCATGATGTGCTATATATATCACTATATTGACACTTACTATGGTACCCATTATGTCACTGTATGGTCATATCACCTCATACTTCGGCACGTGACAAAAATAAAACTAAAAAAATAAAAATAAAAATAAATAAAACAAAAATAAAACAAAAAACACAATTAAAAAAAACTTAAACTATATTAGGAAAGCAGGAAGTGAACAAATGTAGGATTTACTTTGGTACGTGACAAAAATAAAACAAAAAAAATAAAAATACAAATAAATAAAACAAAAAAACACAATTAAAAAAAACAAAAAAACTTAAACTATATTAGGAAAGCAGGAAGTGAACAAATGTAGGATTTACTTCAGTACGTGAAAAAGGAAAAACAATAAATAAATAAACAAAAAAACTTAAACTATATTAGGAAAGCAGGAAATGAACAAATGTAGGATTTACTTCAGTACGTGAAAAAGGAAAAACAATAAATAAATAAACAAAAAAACTTAAACTATATTAGGAAAGCAGGAAGTGAACAAATGTAGGATTTACTTCAGTACATGAAAAAGGAAAAACAATAAATAAATAAACAAAAAAACTTAAACTATATTAGGAAAGCAGGAAGTGAACAAATGTAGGATTTACTTCAGTACGTGAAAAAGGAAAAACAATAAATAAATAAACAAAAAAACTTTAACTATATTAAGAAAGCAGGAAGTGAACAAATGTAACAGTTACTGATTGTAAAAGCACCAGATGGAGGGCTAAGATTTAATAAGCTTTGCTTCTTCCTACTCCTTTTGGACATGTGGAACTGTAAACTGATTATGTGATGCATTCAATTGTAATCTGATGCATGTTCAAATGTAATAAAACCATTACCATTACCATAATATTTGTCCATCAGATGGTGCTACTTTTTCCCAGTCAAGGCACACTACGAACTGTTTTCTGTGCCTCGCTGCTGAAATTGTGTGTCGCTATCAACACTGAATAACGCTAAGACCCGAAACAACCCAATGATCCAAGGATACACCACAGAGTATACGTACCAGTGTGTATTGTGACTGTGTATTGCGACAATATCTAACACAAAACTGCCGTAAATATTGTCAGTCTTTTCACAATTTACAAACTGCGACAAAATATGTTTGCTGTTTTAATCAAGCATAGTGCTAGGCTACAGATTTTTCACCATTAAATTGCTAATAAAACCCATCTTAATCCATCTTGCTGGAAATGGTGCATTATAAAAACATGATAACATTGCTGTCAACACACCATTGTTGTCTGTGCTAACAGTCAGTGCCAACAGTGTTTGCAGGTGTCTGAAGATGACGTTCTACTTGAAATCTGGCTACATGTGCATTGACAGGGACAGGGATGATATTTTTTTTTCACAACGGTTTCCTTGCCCAGATACAGTATCCGTGCCTTCCAGTCTTGTTGCTTCACCCCGTGTTTATTCCAATTAAGTGTTTCTTCAGACATTGTGTCAAACGACATTTAATTGATGATAAAAGACAAAACCAGCTTTTACTGAAAGGATCTTACCTTTGGATGAATTCAATTACGCACGCTGCTACTTCTTTGGTGCTGTAGATGAAGAAAGGTGGGAAACCGTGTAGCAAACCCCTCACCAAAAATGTGGCCCCCAAGGGCTGACCATCCAACCTGAGGCCTGATTTCTGCGGTTTCCTATGAAATGCCAATTAAATTGTGTTGCCCACTGAGATCGAACAAAGAAAAATGTTCTCCTCTCATTCCGTGTGGAAGTGGTAAGTTTTTGGCTTCATTTGTCATTCTTCCAATCTCTTTTGGACTAAGTTTAGAACAAGTAAATCGGAGAGGCTAACTAGCTAGCTCGCAAGTTTGCTAATCCAGTGCACAGTAACATGTGCAATGTCATGTAAACAAAGTGTAACTATCAGGGTGTTATTCCATTTCTACAGGGCTCTAATCATTTTAAACCCCATATGCAGAAAGGCATAAACACATTTTCAATGCTCTCCTATGAAAATATTCAGTTTATTAATATTGAATCCTATTTTGAGGAAATTGACTTATCAAGGCCGGGTCTGGAATCGGTTAATTGAGATAATACATGCAAAATATAAAGTGTGATCTGTTCATCTGATCATATAACAGTGTATACAGTATGTGTTAATAATGTTGAAATCCTGCTAATTTATAGCAATTCTATACAGCATGTCAAACTGACCTTTAAAGGGTTAACAAGCAAAATATATTTGATGTTATATATTTATGTTTATTCCTCGTCTAAATATTTATATTTTTATAAGGAAATAACAGAAGGGCCTCAAGAATTAGGTGTTGTCCATGTGTCTCGACAGAAAAAGTAACAATGCATGAAAATTTGTGTCTAATAATCACAATACAAAAAATCATTCATTTATTTTATGGAAACTTTGATGTAATATTCTTAAAACAAGTCAAAATGAGGCTTAATAGTGGGTGTGGTTTGATTTCACACAAGTGTGATTGACTCGGAGTGAAGCGTTAATTGTTGTACTTGTTGTTTATGAGCAGTACATAATTAAAATTACATTGCAATTTTTGTGAAGCTGACATTTTTAATGGTTTTAAGCACAGTACAAGTCAGGAAGTATATCATTTTAGGTTTCTGAAGTGGCACCATGCATATTTAAGAATGACAAAACAGTGCCATCTCCTGGTTCGCTGTCCAAAGTACCAAAACCCTTTCGAAGCATTTTCAGTCTTACTCAAGTTGAAGGGTTAGTTGCCTTGACTTGAATTTGCATTGTACACATAAGGTAGTTATCATATTAAGTATATAAATGTAATCTCTCAAATTCTGATAGAAATATATATACTGCTGCTTTGGTAGGTTTGGTATGTTTCAAGTTTGAGGGGAACTGGTGTCTCAGGAAGTAAAGGTGGGGGCTGGGGTCTTCATGTATATACTATGCTCTCTTTACTGCAAACACCCCCCTTCTAGTACTGTTGCAAAGTGTGCACACAGTTTGAAGGCAAAAATGATGCAGTATGTCATTTATTGATCAAACATCACACTGACAGAAACAGATGCATTACAAGTTTGTTGCACAATCACTGTTAAATATGACATTGTGTAAAGATATTAGCAAGTGACTGTATTGGAACTATTGTTGCAGTACATAATACTGCAACCCTAAAAACACCCCCTTCTAGTATGTTTGGAGGCAACATTTATGCAAGATTCAATTATCATCAAAATGCACATTATAACAGAAAAATGTATTACAACAGAAAAATCACTCTGTTAAATATTGTCTTCACTGGTAATGCATGATAGTGCAAACCTAAAAAAAATATTCCCTTCTACTTGAGGAACGTGCACACACACTGCCTGAATGGCAAGGTTTATGCTATATCTAGTTCAATGGCCGAAGTGTACACTATACCAGCAGAAAAAGCATTACAAATTTAATATTGGTGCACAACAGCAGGCACAATCACATTTTGTGTTATGTATGGTACATTGCATAACAATATTATTTAGTCACTAGCTTCAAGAATTTCTGGTAAAATGCATTACTGCAAAATAATAAACTTTCTCTCTGTACACAATGCTGGAAGGCAGTGGGATTTGTGCAAAATGTAGTTATGGATCAAATTGCACACTGCAACAGAAAAAAAAATGCATGAGAAGTTTAATTGGTACGTACAAGCACACACACACACACACAGACTTTGTGTGTTAAATATGACAGTGTAAATATCAACATTGGCAAGTCGCTGCATTAGATTGATATCTTTCTTGATAACACATACTGCTCTCTTTGAGCAAAACACCCCTTAGTTCTCGATGGGCACACAGCTGGAAGGCAGCTAGATCCATACAAGATGTAGTTAATTCATAAAAAAATAAGATTTAACGTAATTGGTCCACGTATATATTAAATGGGACACATTGCAAAGATAATATTACCTTAAGGTATTTCCCGGTATTGCGTAAATAAATAGTGGAGAAAATGCTATGTAGGACTTCCCTAGCAGAAATGAATTGCACCACAGCAGTGCTGTTTTGAGGCTGCCGTTGCCCCTTTAGGCGGCGATGGGCGTTTCTGGACAGAGGGGGCGCTGTTGAGCATATATTTTGTTTCAGTCCCGTTTCCCTCCATGGTTTCTCCTCTCCGACTAACTTAGCGGTGGCTCACTTCATTATACAGTCCCCTATATTCTCCCTCCGTTAGGGCATCTCTACGTTTGGACCGAAGATCCCGGCACACACACAAACAAAAACACCCGTGACAGAGAGGAAAAGTTTGACTTCCAGCGGGAACGATGTTGATGAAAAACAGGATCCACTTGGAGCTAAGAAACAGGGCACCGTCTGAAGTGAGTCGTGCCTTTTTTTTAGTTTTCGGGCTAGCGTTGGCTTTAGCTTAGCTTGCTACTTTTCCACTGCTTTGACCTGTAATGGAGACCACATGTTGTTTTTCTTGTTAAAAAAGGATACAATTTGTCGTCTTTAGGCGTGAGGGAACGGGGTTTGGGTGTATCGGCGGTACACACAAGGGAGACGAGAAAAGCTGCGTTCAATCGCTACTTTATCGGAGACGGCAATTCCCCAGCTCGTTGGCATTATTGCGGTGCTTTTAAACCCTTTCGTAGCAGCATTCCCCCCCTTTCGGCGACGGTTCACTTCGACCTGCCAAAAACTATTCGTAAACTTGGCTTTTTGCGTTGATATCGGAGCTAAATGTGCTCCCCACGCTAGTGCATTCGCGTTGGGCACATACAGTGGGTAGCCATGTTTGCTGCTAGCATGATGTTAACCGCTCAACGAGGGCACCCTTTAAAACACTTAAAACACCCAACATTTCCCGGTGAGATCACATTAAGAGTGCAACCTTAGAAACGTTTAAATAGCCATTTCCATTCAGGAGTCGCGTAATTGAAACTATTTAGGTTATGACCACACGTCATTGAACACGTAAAAAACAACCGGCGATGCAGCAAATTGATAATGTTACATTCATGCACATGTACTTGTACTTATTATAAAAGCGATGTATTTCCGTAATTGATTTGTTTGCGAGGCAAGTTTAGATGGGAGTGTACATGGAGAGCAAGCACATGGAATATGTCACCCTGCGTGTAATGCATACATTTGTCGCAATTAAACGCCATTTATACTCGTTTATAAATGTGTAATTCTTATAGAAGTGTGTTCACAACACCCGATTATGGTCTTGAACGCAGCAGCCTCCCAACTTATCTTCTTCCCGCCATATTAGCGCCTCCGCCATAATGGTTCAGGCAGAAGACGACAAAACCATACAAATACAATAATCTTCCAGTTCTATTGGATGCCATTGTATCACATTCGACGCACCTCGCTATTTAAAGTCCGGGCTTTTGTTAGCCTGTTTTATTAGTGTGCGTCTGCTTTTGGGGCGACGAGAGATCCGACACAGCGCGTCATGCGTGGGCAGACAAAAACTCGACGCCCGCTGTTTTCATCTTACTCATGCAAAGCTTAAAACATGGATAAATGTATGTAAAACAGCTCATTGTAATGCGTCAAAATAGACAATGGCAATTTGTAAACATGTGTCGCTAATTGAAATGCTCGGAACGGCATACTGTTTCTCAGGAGTCGCCATGTTGTCATTCTGTCGTCTTTTGAAGGTCTGGAAGAAAGGAACGGTCTCCATCTTTGTTTTTTTTTCCCCTCACTAAATTTCCGCTCTCAGTGTTGCCCCTTCGCCACTTTTACTACAAAACGTCAAAACAAATTGGCAATATGTGTCGACAACAAGGATTACTCCCGAACGACGGTTAAACCGAAAAAGAAAAAAAAACTCTGCACAAAAAAGGGTGTATTCGCCATCCTTTCCGTCGCTGTAGCGTGGGCTAATGGCGGCCACACAGGCTTTAACGTCTACTGCACGTTTAAAAAGGGGGGCAATGGCTGCTTAGCTTGTAGCTTGTAGCTTAGCTGACTAAAATCATCGCATGCTAAAGGGGAAGACTCCACCGGGCTCGCCCTGTTGACGAACAATTTATCATCTTGAGACTAAGAAGAGTGACACGGAGGTATTTAAATAAGACTACACAGCCTCCATTTTTGGTGTTTTTCCAGGGAGAAACAATGCTCTTTCTGACATTTTGACTACAACTTTTTTTGTTGTTGCGTTTTTAACTACTGCAACTCTTAACAATACTTCTCTTTGAAGTACTTAAAAACGCCCAAATATAAACAACCCTGACATAAAGACAACCTTCTTTTTCCAAGAACTAGTCGAAGACAGGGATTAGTCGAAGATAGTTAAATATTTTTTTTAAACTCGTGTTATCATAGTGGTAATATTTCTTAGCAATGAAGGTTTTACAAAGTACATAAAGCCTCCCTTTTGGGCGTTTTACCAGGGAGAATCTATGCTCTTGCTGATGTTTCAACTCCTACTTTTTTGTTTTTATAGTCCTATAGTGAATAGCTAAGTGTTAAGTTTTTGAAACTCTATAAACCATGGCAGATGATAGACAAAACAAATGTGCCTAAACAAAATTATGTCTGCTAGCTTTAATGTTATTTTTTAACTCGGTTAGTTTTAACAACTTAAATTTGAAAATATAGTATGACAGTGGATTTTGGTGACTAATAATCCCATTTTTATACAGCTTGGCTATCACAACATAGTTTAGAAAATCAATACTGTTTGTGTTCTTCATTATACTTAGTTGCTTTTAGTACATAATATACCTAATGTTGTTTCTATATGTTCTATGGTACTGTTTGACATCATGTGCTCCATCTGCAGGGAAAAGAACATGGCCATAACCAACACAGTGGAGCATAATTCTGTATAATTGCATAACTGTATAATTCAAGAACTTCTATCATTTTCCACTTGCCAAGTGCGGTGCAAACCCTTACACTTAATTTTCTTGCACTCATTTAGCCCAAAATCTTAAAACTACTACTCAAGGACGACTACAGGGTTACGTACAAGCTCACTTTCTAGACTGTGATGCAAGTTTCGGTTCAGTAATATATATACATATAACTGATATTTTAATACTGTACACGGAAAGCCATTACTTTCATTCATCAAACCTTAAACAAAATACATGAATGAAGTGAAACAGAAGTGATAATCCTTACTTTTTTCTTTATCTTTTACACTATTATGTTAAGAAGGGAATTTAGAAATAAGTTTTCCATAGTTTTTTTTTATAACTTGTTTTTTGTGGCAGTGTCTTCCATGTTAAACATCAATTTGATTTTTACAGTAGAAATTAATTTTTCACATATTTTGGTAACAAATTGAAACAACAACCAAAATCAAGAGGGGCTGTTTGGGAGCTGAAAGAACATAAATTCCCATCACTACAAGTGTTACTCCACCCCTTGCAATTAACTCCTCTTTTTGTATGTTAGTAATTAATGACAGTAAGTGATAGTCGGTTTCACTAGACATGACAATACACAAGATTGGTACGAGATGAGATTTTAACATTTACATAAAAAAGAACATAAGAAAAGTACAGTGAAAAAATATATATGACAATATATTCTAATCTACTAATATAATTTCTACTACGTCACTCTTCTGCACTCTTTGTGTATGCTAGCAGCCCCGCCTCCATCCACCTAGGCAAAGAGACTGTACGCCATGGTTCTATGGAGTAAACGTGCCAAGTTGCTGAATGCCATGCACAGAGTGAACTCTCTTCCTGTTTGTTTTGAGCCGAGGAAACAGATGCACATACACATGGCAATATATATTGAGGCCGGCAAAATGAGCAAATTCATATTCATTGATTGTGTAATTTTTATTTATTTTTTTGCTTTTCATCTCATGGTTATTTTTGTGCTGCGATCCATCACCTGTGTTAACATCTGATGACATAAATACTTCTCTAAGAGCGAGTTTTGTCATCTTCTAATACTTATTTTACTGTCTTCCAGCTACATGAACTCGTCCTAGACAACTGTCGATCGGACGAAGGAAAAACCGAAGGCCTCACAGATGAGTTTGTCAACCTGACGTTCCTCAGTTTGATAAATGTCGGCCTAACATCAGTCTCCAACATACCAAGATTAGAAAAACTCAAAAAGGTAAGTGGGGGGGGGCAGCAAGCTGACTGGGGACAAACGTGAAAAGTCCAAATGTCAATTTCGTCTCTCTCTCTCAGTTGGAGTTGAGTGACAACAGAATCAGCGGCGGCCTGGAGGTCTTAGCATTGAAACTCCCCAACCTCACACATCTAAACCTGAGCGGCAACAAATTGAAAGAAATCAGCACTTTGGAACCATTGGTACGTATCTTCCTTCCACCAGCCTTGTCACCGTAAAGAGAAGTTCACCACTAACTTCCCCTTTTGGCTGTGCACTCTTTATGTTAGCATCCAACAGTTAGCGTATTGCTCACATGTACCAAGCAGCCAGACACTTGCCCACAGTACCTCCCTCGTTTATCACGCTTAATTGGTTCCAGACCCGACCATAAGTTAATTTAAAAAGTA
This sequence comes from Doryrhamphus excisus, assembly GCF_037039965.1. NCBI lineage: Eukaryota > Metazoa > Chordata > Actinopteri > Syngnathiformes > Syngnathidae > Doryrhamphus > Doryrhamphus excisus. The sequence continues at coordinate 17,777,726 of NC_136365.1, forward strand.
GGATTTCTTATTTCTAAATGGAATGTTTTTGTAGTCAGAGCGTAGAAAACCTATGACATTAGAGCCCTGTAGACATGAAATAACACCCCTATAGTCACCCAAAACCGTAGATACTGTATAATAATTGAAAATAAGACATAGTACAAGTGTTTAGCTGAGGCCAAAATATGTACATTTTGCTGAAACATGCATTTTTTGACGAGTGAAGAGAGTCTCTACACCAGTGGTCTCAAACTCAATTTACTTGGGGGGCCACTGGAGCTCGGGTCTGGGTGAGACTAGGCTGTATCAGGTTTAAAAAAAAACAAAACGCATTTATTAAAAACAAAAAAATGTAAAAAAACTTTGCTTTGGTTCCAATTTTCTACAAGAAAAGCTCTGATAAAACGTTCCACTGTTCTCAAATATCTTACTTTTTATTTTTCTACACAAAATAAGATGAAAAATAAATAAACAAATCAAGAATAAAGAAAATCAATCAATCAGTAATAAAGAAATAAATATAATAATAATAATAAAACGGCAAATAATAAAAACTTAAGAAGCCACATATAGTTGGTGGGTAGACAAATAATTTTTTCCAGATTAATATTAAAGCATTATTAGAGCCCTGTAGACATGACAAAACACAACTATAGTCACATTTATATTCTTTTTATTTACAACATATTGCGCAACTGCAGGGTCTTGAGACACATGCTAACTCGCAAACTAGAGAGCTAGCGACCTAAACGGTAGCCTTCAAGTTATTTCCTTTAAACTTAAATGGCCAAAAACTTACCACTTCCACATGGATAGGGAGGATAACTATTAACAGTTATTTAACCTTTAACATGAACATTAATCAAACGTAATAATTTTTTCTGGGTACATGATACCATACAGCATCCATATCAAACTTGGGCGGGCCGCACTAACATTAAACTTTCATATTAAGACACCTGGTTTTAGGGTCATAGTCTGTGTGGGGCTGCATGAGTGCTGCAGGTACCGGAGCTGTGGTTCAGACGTGCTGTGACAGTAAATGGCAAGATAACGGTCTTGCCTGCGGTCAAGCATGGTGGCATGATGACAGCATCGTAGGTTGCATGAATGCCGCGGTTAACATGAAGCACACAGCATGATTCCCTCCATGTGGGAAACCGAGGGGCGTTCCCTGTCCTGATGTAGTGTTTCTGCGCGGGGCCGGTACCGTCATGTTTCCATCCCGACACGAGGACCAAGTCGTATCTGCTGTCGTCGGGTCCACAGAAAAAGCTGAAACACCTGAAAAGTTTGGACCTGTTCAACTGCGAAGTGACCAACCTGAACGAGTACAAGGACAGCGTCTTCAAACTCCTGCCCCAGCTCACCTACCTGGACGGCTACGACAACGAGGACAAGGAGGCCTCCGACTCTGACGGAGAGGTGGACGGAGACGGCGTGGACGATGACGACGATGAAGGTGTGTGTTGGGGGGGTTAATTGTCGTTTACCTGCTGCAGTCTCTTATGACAAAATGTGTCCATTCCACTCACAGAGGGCGAGGATGAGGAAGACGAGGACGGCGAGGAGGAGGACTTCGATGAGGAAGAAGATGACGAGGAAGATGAGGAGGAGGTAGAGGGAGAAGAGGATGACGAGGAGGTCAGCGGAGAGGATGAGGTGAAGCTTGGAATGATGGGAAATACTGTGCAGCTGAAGCTGAAGCTTACCTTTTTTCCTCTCCACAAGGAGGAAGACTACGGACCGGACGGGGAAGTTGATGACGATGATGAAGATGAGGAGGAAGACGATGAAGGTATTATCTGAGGGGTGCATGCTGCGGAAAATGCAATAGTCTTCCTCATTAGTCAACACATTGAAACACGCTACTGACACCTGCAGGACTTTAATGGAACTGCAACAAGCCCAATGTAGGAGTAGCATTGATAACATTAGCTTCGTTAGCATTCATACAGGTGTACAAATAAGTGTACACAAACTTTTAAACATCAACGACTTGACTGTAAAAAAATTAATGAGACATAAGCCCCTTCCATACATTAAAACGTTTTTCTTTCATTTTGTTGTAAAAATACATTTCCAAAAAGGAGTCCTACACTCAACAAAAATATATAATAATTTTTCATGAGCTAAACTCAAACATGTAAAAGGCTCGTCTCTCTCTAATATTTGTGTCAGTGAGCATTCATGATCCACCCAGGTGTGGGCTAGATGCTGATTAGGCAACATGATTGCACAGGTGTGCATTAGGCTGGCCACACTAAAAGGCCGCTCAAATTTGTACTTTAGCTGTATTGCCTTTTAGTGTGGCCAACCCAAGGCGCACCTGTGCAAGCAATGTGCGTTAGGCTGGCCACACTAAAAGGCTGCTCAAATATGCAATTTAACTGTATTGCCTTTTAGTGTAGCCAACCCAAGGCACACCTGTGCAGTGTGCGTTTGACTGGCCACACTAAAAGGCCGCTCAAATATGCATTTTAACTGTATTGCCTTTTAGTGTGGCTAACCCACGGCGCACCTGTGCAAGCAGTGTGCGTTAGACTGGCCACACTAAAAGGCCGCTCAAATATGCACTTTAACTGTATTGCCTTTTAGTGTGGCTAACCCAAGGCGCACCTGTGCAAGCAGTGTGTGTTAGACTGGCCACACTAAAAGGCCGCTCAAATATGCACTTTAACTGTATTGCCTCTTAGTGTGGCCAACCCAAGGCACACCTGTGCAAGCAGTGTGCGTTACCTGGCCACACTAAAAGGCCGCTCAAATATGCACTTTAACTGTATTGCCTTTTAGTGTGGCTAACCCAAGGCGCACCTGTGCAAGCAGTGTGCGTTAGACTGGCCACACTAAAAGGCCGCTCAAATATGCACTTTAACTGTATTGCCTTTTAGTGTGGCCAACCCAAGGCACACCTGTGCAAGCAGTGTGCGTTAGACTGGCCACACTAAAAGGCCGCTCAAATATGCACTTTAACTGTATTGCCTTTTAGTGTGGCTAACCCAAGGCGCACCTGTGCAAGCAGTGTGCGTTAGACTGGCCACACTAAAAGGCCGCTCAAATATGCACTTTAACTGTATTGCCTTTTAGTGTGGCTAACCCAAGGCGCACCTGTGCAAGCAGTGTGCGTTAGGCTGGCCACACCAAAAGGCCGGTCAAATGTGTATTGCCTTTTAGCGTGACCAACCCAAGGCACATCTGTGCAAGCAGTGTGTGTTAGGCTGGCCACACTAAAAGGCTGCTCAAATAAGCACTTTAACTGTGTTGCTTTTTAGTGTGGTCAACCCAAGGCACACCTGTGCAAGCAACATGCTTTCTAAATAGCACCTCCTACGGCCTTTTAGTGTGGCCAACCATGTCTAATCAGCATGTTGATATAACATAGCTATGAAGTGGATGGACTATTTAGATTTGCCTTTATGTTTTTGGTGAGTGTGTATTTGGGTCAGCGTAGTGCGATTATCAAAGTCGGCGATTTAGTCTGCGACATAAGTTCAAGTTGCTTTCTATTTTTTTTTTCTTTATTTTCCTCAAGCTGCTGTAGCACCAATTAGACAACAGTAATAAATGTGTACACACAAGAGCAACAGCAAAATGAGTGTCATGGTTTTTGCAGAGGCTGATACCCACAAAGGCGAGAAGAGAAAGCGAGACCCGGATGACGACGATGAATTCGACGACGACGAGGAAGACTATTAAAAACAAAACGAGAGCCGACCAACCCCCCCCCCTAAAAACCTGAACCTCCACGGCCCCTCCTACAATCCGGAACCCCCACCTTCCCCTTCCTCTTCCCCAGCTCTGAGCTCTGTTTTTTTGGGGCAAGACTGTACTGGATGGGTGGGGTCGTGTGGGTCAACCACCGCCCTCCCCCTAAAACCATTTATTATTATTTTTGTTTTTTACAATCTTTTGAACTGAGAGTTACCCCACCACAACCACCATCATGATCATCATCATCATCATCATCGTCATCGTCGTCACCCAACAGCCCCAAGGTTCTCAGGCAGCCCACCACTCAGCATTCCACATTTTCACTGTCAAATCCCGCTTTGTGTATCTTGTGTGAGGACTTTGGGATTGGTCTAGTATTGGGTCTGTGCTTTTTTCCTGGTTTTGTTCGCGAAAATTATTATTTTGTTGTTGGGTTTGATGTTTCTTTTTTTTGTATTATTTTTTTGTCTGTTTCCTTTTACCCACTGCCCCCAATCCACCCCAATAAAATTATTGCTATAGCAGCTGTGCAACCAGTGAGCCATACGTTTTTTGGGTTTTTTTTTCTCAGTGTGGCCACCTGTTGCACAAATCCAAGGTTGTAGCTACATTTTTACTTTCTGTATGACAAGAAAACAACTTTGTAAATAAAATGTTAACATTTTCTGCTTTTCTTTTCATGCCGGGGGGAGTGAATGAGTGAAACACATTTTAACATCCAACGTAGGGAAAACTGGTCTGATGGCACGGAAGCATTTACGGCATGTAGGATTTCCCTGAGGGAGATGTTGCTACGCGTAAACACACACAAGTAATGTGGACTTGAGCAAGGCACGCAATTTCTCACTATCTGTGGTTGAAAACACATCTACCACTTTTTATTGCTTAAATAAAAAAAAAACATCAGTTCTGAGTCAATACAATTTTACCTAATGTACGGTAAATATATAAACTATAACAAGTCAGAAGGTTGGCTTGTCATTTTGTATGGTCCTTTAAAATAATGGATTTCAGCGTGTTTCGCCCCAATTTATCGACACTTTTTAATCACTACCAACTGCTCAGTTTTTTTCCCCCTTTTACGTTGAAAATATACAATTGTTTAACCATTTCGCCTGTAAAATGCAACATTTTTGCTTCGAGCGCCTCATTGCGGTCGCCATGACACTCTGACGTGTCACTCCGGCAAAGATACGTCATCTTACGTGTTGCATTCACTGATGCTTACGCAAACTCGGAAAAACAACTAACTTTACAGCTATGTTTTCACCCAATAAAATTTCACTTTAAATGTAAATTGTTGAAACTTTGTCAATTATCTTATTATAAAAATGTAAATTAGAACCAAAAGCAGAAAAGGAAGAAAAGAGGAAACATCTCATTGGCTGCTTTTAAATATATATATTTTTACACAGTGAGTGACCCAACCGCGGTAAAGAAACACGTTGAGTGCTATATTTAGCACTGCAACTTCCTGATGCATTTTTTTTTTGGTAAGAAATGAACATTAAAGCACACAATTGGCCTATGTGTGTACAAAAGCTGCATTTCAATTTTGATTAAAAAAATTAAAAAGTCAGTGTAAAAGCCAGGGAAAAAAACTGGATACATGCTGTTAAAAAAAAAACACGGATTTTCAAAATGTGAAGGGCCAAAAGACTTCAGGGGTGGCACAGCGGCTCAAGAAAAATAAAAAAAAATTTCAAGAATGGATTTTTAGTGAGCAAAAACAAGCTGGGGAGGGAAGTGGGGGGGGGGGGGGGGGCAACAGTCACAAAATATGCTCCAGAAAATAATTTTTAGAGGAAGTAGGGCAGGTCCCAACTGTATTAAATGTAAATATTATATATATGTGCCATGCCTTCAAAACCCCTGATTTTGCTCTTTTTCTGCCATCTTAGCCATTTGTACTTAAATATTAAAAAGACAGTAAACAAGAAATGACAAGATAGAAAATAAAATCATTTTCCTTTTCCCCTCTTTCAGCTATAAAGAGTTTTTGTTGTAAAAAAAAACTGAGCTACAAAGTTGCATAGCTGTGATATATATATATATATAAAAAAATAACAGACCAGAAGATAGTACAGTCATCCCTCGTTTATCACAGTTAATTTGTTCTGGACCTGACATGAACTTTCGCAAAGTAGGATTCCGTATTAATAAATCAAATATTTTCATAGTTGTAGCATAGAAATCCTCTATTTTACTTTTCAAAATATGAGCTTCAACATGATTAGAGCCCTGCAGACTTGAAATAAAACCCCAATAGTCACTTTTACACCCTTGTTATTCTTTGTATACGTCACATTGCTGTTAGCATAGCAAGCTACCAAGCTAACTAGTCAGCCTCTTCAATTTACTTACTCTAAACTTGTTTCAAACGGAGCGAGGAAGAAAGGCATAGAAGCCAAAAACTTACCACTTCCACACTAAAGAGGAGAACCATTGTTTCCTCCACTCAGTATCAGCCGTGGAATGTCGTCTAGGCTCCATGCAGTGTGAAATGTAATGTAATCTAACGTCATGTGTCATATATTTCAATATTTTTAGACTAATAAAAACATGATATCGTGATATAGCGAGGGACGACTGTATTTTTTAAAAGCACGTGTGTAAGAATCCGTGTCATATTTACACCAACAATACAGGATGCGCACCTCGTGTGGTGCCTACAGGAAGAGCGTGGTTGTAGTTTAATAAAACAATAACAACAAAGTGTGGGAATCAGCAAGAAAACGCCCCAAAAAAAACCAAAAAAAAAGTCTTAAAGTGAGGTAGGAGACTGAGAGTTTTTGATGTTCTTGATCTCCAGCTCCAGCTGCTTGATGCGTACGTCCCTCTGGTTGACGAGCTCACGCAGCCGCCGAATTTCATCCTGCTGCTTGTGGAATTTCAGACGGAGCTGTGGATATGAAGAAGGATGAAAGTCATGTGACAAATATTGGGATACTCCATCGTAAGCAAAAGGTTGAACGAGACGGTCCAATACGGTCAGTCTTAATATTTCATTTTAACCCATTTTCATACCTTGATGGAGTGGAATTTTTTTTAAATGAAGTAGCAATATTAAGAGAATTAAAAGGGGGGTGAAGTCATATAACCGAAAAAAAATATATTAAATTTAAACAAATAAAATAATATAAAATAAAGTAACCAAAAGCATCCTAAATTCTGTGAATATAGCCACAGATTAAAATGGTTTAATGTCACAATGCTAGAGGTAAAAAAAATAGCTGAGAATGACAAGATATTTTTAAATATATTTTTATGAAGAGAATTAAGACGGTGGGAGAAAGGGGCATAATTATTTAAAAATTAAATAAAATTAAAAAAACTTCTTTAATTTAAATAAAAACAATAAATCAAAATAAAAAAAAATAAATTAACATAAATTATTTCCTAAAATTCAGTGAATATATCCTGAGATTAAAATTGTTGAATATCACAATGCTAGAGGTAAAAAAAAAATAGCTGAGAATGAGAATAAAGATATTTTTAAAGATCTTTTTATGGTGGGGGAGAGGGGCATAATCACTTAAAAATGTAATTTATTTTTTAAAAAAATCTTTAATTTAAACAATTAAATAAAAACAATAATCTAAAATTAAAAAAACTAGAAATTAAATAAAAAAATATTTCCTAAAATTCAGTGAATGTATCCTTAGATTAAAATTGTTGAATGTTAAAATGCTGTAGGTAAAAAAAAAAGTTGATAACGACAATAAATTAAAAATGTTTTTAAGTCATAAAGTTATTAAAAATGAGAATAAATAAAAAAATTAAGTCATAAAGTTGTAATGTTAGAAAAAAAGTCAACCATAACGCTGCAATAAAAAAAAAAGCTCCTGCAGAAAATAACATTTTGATGTTAAGCAAAAAAAAAAAAAAAAAAGCAATGGTAGCAGTGAGGAAAAAAGTGTGATGATAACCATAGAAGAGGGAAGTTGACTGTGTGTGAAGGAAGGTGTGTGTTTTATTTGGGCAGTTAACAGTTGGGAATATGCCATATAAATTAATTTGACCTTTGACCTTTGAGACCAGGGACAGACCACTAGGTGACAGCATCACTCCTCAAGCATCTTCAAAGGGGGAGGAGTCTCATTTTTTTTTCTTCTGTGAGACGCTGTCCCCAGCTGTAAACGTCTGGCCACGCCCCCTCAGTCCATCGCGCATCAAAGTCAAGTTGGACAGTCAAATCACTACCTCATTTTCTGTCTTTGGCGGAGAGCAGAGCAGGAGGTCTTCTCCGTTGCTAACCGTTGTCCTGTCTTCCCCCGCCAGGCCGTAGTCCTGCTCGCCGTCTTTGGTGCCCAACTGGTCCTGAATGTAGGCCAGCTGCAACGCACCCGGTCGGCCGTGAGACCTGCTGTACCCCTTGGTCATGTCATGGTACGACTCGTCCACTTGGTGTCCCGGCTTCAGGGACATCAACACCGGGCCTGGACGGGACAGGAAGTCAAATTCATGATCACAGAGAGTTTTGCTGTTTTTTTTAGAACCAACAGCAAAAAACAGTCACAGATTTTCTATATATATATATATACTATATATACATATATATATATATACACTCAAAGATCCTAAAGATCCTTATAAGACAGGAGCATGCTGTTGTTAAAAGGAAAACTACTCTTTGTTTCGGAATTTTGTCCATCGTCCAAAATCAACACACGTCTTTCCCTTTTGACTGTGTTCAACATTATTAGAGTCCTTTACACATTAAGTAGCACCCCTATGATCACCTTTATGTGTGTATCACCCAATATAGTACATATAATCAGAGAAAATAGGACATATTAGATAATAAAAAAATATAATAGTGTATATATATATATTATAATATTTATATATATTAATAGTATAATCATAATAATATTTATATTAATAATATATTAGTTTTAATAATAAAATAATACACACGTCTTTCCCTTTTGACTGTGTTCAACATTATTAGAGTCCTTTACACATTAAATAGCACCCCTATGATCACCTTTATGTGTCTATCACCCAATATAGGAGATATAATCAGAGAAAATAGAACATATTAGATAATAAATATAATAGTGTATATACATATATATATATATATAATATTATTTATATATATTACTGATTATATATATATATAAATAATACAATAATAATATTTATATATATTAATAATATAATAATAATAATAATTTTAATAATAAAATAATACACACGTCTTTCCCTTTTGACTGTGTTCAACATTATTAGAGTCCTTTACACATTAAGTAGCACCCCTATGATCACCTTTATGTGTCTATCACCCAATATAGTAGATATAATCAGAGAAAATAGGACATATTAGATAATAAAAAATAGTATATAGATATATAAATAATATATATTATTATTATATATTAATAATATTTATATATTAATATAATAATAATATTTATATATATTAATATAATAATAATAAAATAATAATAATAATAAAATAATACAAATGGAACATGTGCAGTCCAACCTGTTTCCCCGGGGACATAACAACATGTGGGACAGCTGCTCCAAAATCCTCACTACCAGTGCTACATTCTACTTTTGTAGAATTATCAAGACGTGTGAGTGAAGGGCAAAAAACCTCCGGCCCAAGTGGACCATAGTGGTGGGCGAAAGTGACATTGGAGGTTATGGCCTCAACAGTAGACCACGTTACAATTACTGACCCCTAGTGGCCAATGTAGAAGCCTACATTAGTCCCCGGGTTACACTCTCTAGAGCCGTGGTGTACATATATGACTGACAGGAAGTAGTAAAGGTTTGATTGGCACCTTTGTCCAAGCCGCTCAGCCACTCGTCTGCAGTCAAGGCAGCTTTATTCCCCGCCGTCATGGGATAAATGTCCTCCTGGTAGGACTCCGACTGGAAAGACGACAACATGTGAACGTGTGGTTAGATTCCCACGCCCGCTGGCGTCTTTCTTACCCGGCGAGGTACGATCATGGACAGAGGCTCAATCAGACTCTTGATGGTCACCAGCTTGTAGAACCGGAACACTTCGCACGAGCTCACGTCCAGGCCTCTCTTTGGCATCACACCTGCAGCCAAACAGCCAATCAGCAAGAAAAAGCCCCCCCCCCCAAAAAAAAGTCTTAAATTGAGGTGGAAAAAAACCTGGAAAAGATTACATTGGTCCCTTGTTTATCACGGTTTATCCAGACCCGACTATCACAAGTGATTTACCACAAAGTAAAATTAAATAAATGCTATATTTTCATAGTTATGACAGAGAAACATGATAAGATCTTGGAAATATGTTTTGTAACATTATTAGAGCCCCCAAGTCATGAAATAACACCCCTATGGTCACCTTTACAGTTGTATAACCACAGAAAATAAGACATATTAGACATAACTAAGATAACAGTTGGGCTGCACGGCGATCGAGTGGCTAGCACGCAGACCCGAGACCTGTGTTCAATTCCACTAACATGTTTGCATGTTCTCCCCGTGCATGCGTGGGTTTTCTCCGGGTACTCCGGTTTCCTCCCACATTCCAAAAACATGCTAGGTTAATTGGCGACTCCAAATTGTCCATAGGTATGAATGTGAGTGTGAATGGTTGTTTGTCTATAAGTGCCCTGTGATTGGCTGGCCACCAGTCCAGGGTGTACCCCGCCTCTCGCCCAAAGACAGCTGGGATAGGCTCAAGCGACCCTCGTGAGGATAATGAATGAATGAATGAATAACAATAATAATTAAAAAAAATATATACATACATATACATACATACATATATATATATACATACATATACGTATATACATACATACATACATACATACATACATACATACATACACATACATGTATATATATATAATTTTATTATATATATATTTTAATATATTTATATTTATATATTTATAAAAAATATCAATGCATTGGGTTCCTAGTGCCTGTCTCACCGAACAATTACTGACACCTAGTGGCCAAAGTTGAATAGAGTACTTGTATTTGAGTTCATTCAACCATTTTTATGTCCAAAAATGGAATAAGTTAATAAGAATAAGTACATATTCTTTACTAATAATAGGCCGTATTCAACCACATTTGTTAATGATTGATATTTGAAAACCCCCATAGGGTGAGAGTGATATTTGAACAGCGATTTAGCCAGAGATGACTATTTGTTTTTTCATTATTTCTTATGGGAAAAAAAAACCTGACCCACAAAAGCACCATTTGAGTTCATCAACTGTGTTTGAGCGTCTTGAAGGCCTGCAGGCTATTTGCTCGACACGTTTGTTTACATTTGCATTTGAGTCTGGCGCCACTTACCCATCCCTTTCTGAGGTAAGCTGGAGCGGTACTCTGTCAGGTAGTGGATGTACGGCTTCTCGGAGCTGATCTCGTAGTACCTGATGTTCCCGTCACCCTGAAGGAGCAGACAGTAGAAGCTCTAACTTCAATTATGCCGAGCGTGTCAATAAGGACTCACCTTTCCAGCCAGGTACAGCATGTGTGTGTCAGGGTCGTAGAAAGGGAAGAGGACCCCCGACGACCCATCGAGGTTCTCCTCTAACAAAGGCACTGACAGATCATCCTAGGATACAAATATAATCATAGTAATAATTAGATTTTATTTGTACAGCATACAGAAATGCTAAGTCATAAAAATGATGGCAGCTGTTAAGAACTATCCTAACACTTCAAGGAAGACAGTAAAATAAAGTCATAAAAAAGTAAGTCACGTTAAAAAAAAAAGTAAGGCAATAAAACAAAATGAAGGTTGTAAAGTAAAGTTTAAAAAAAAAGAGGTAGGCAATAAAATAAAATAAAAAATATTCAAACTAAGGCTGTAAAATAAAACAAAAGAACAAGTAAAAAGATAAAATAAATGCATTTCAATGAAGGAGTTACAAGGCAAAATAAAACAAATAAGAGAGACAATAATATAATAAATATCAACGCTGATAATTATCAGTATCAGATTTTATTATTAAAAAATGCTGTATACAACACATAGCTGTTCATTGCATCACAGGAGATATGCCAAGTTGCATATCGGTATCGGAAATGGAGAGTTGGACAATATCGACAAAGGTTTTGGGCAAAACCAATATCGGAAATAAAAAAATATATTAAAAAAAAAAAATAAGACAAAAAAAGCAGTAAAGTAAGCCAAAAAAAGGATAAAAGGGGGTAAAATACTGTATATAAAATGTGTCATTTTATATACAATATGTATAAAAATAATTGGAACCTCAGTTAGCATCCACAATGTTTTCGGTCTTGGATTTACTATAAAAAAAATCTAAAAACTTGTTTTTGTTTGGATTTACATATTTGCTTACAGGACATATGCGTTACAAATATGTGGTTCGAGTCGGCTCTTTTGGAACGAATCAAGGTTCCACTATACATATTATGAATATACAATAGCTAGAATAACATAGTAAAGTATATTACTAATCAGATAAAAAGGAGGTTAAAACAATATACTTTAAAATACATTGAATTTACTCATAAAAAAAACTTTATAAAAAACTGTCTATCTAGTCAGTAATATTGAATAAAATCCAAATATTTTAACAGTGAAAGCCAAAGTGCCACGTGACACAAACATTTAGTCATCTGAATCTAGAGCAGCATAAAATAAATCACTCTCCAACGGCGTACAGTATTAAAAACGTGGAGCGCTCCATCCCTAATCCTTCGCTTGGGACGTAATCCTCCTTCCACATTTCACTCTTGCACATCAAAACACCAAGTGGACACGTCACACGCTACACTACAAACCTTAACCTGCAAGTGGACACGTCACACGCTACACTACAAACCTTAACCTGTACACTACAACCCCATCCACTACACTACAAACCCATCCACTATTAACCTGTACACTACAATACAACCCCATCCACTATACTACAACCCCATGTACTATTAACCTGTACACTACAACCCCATCCACTACACTACAACCCCATCCACTATTAACCTGTACACTACAATACAACCCCATCCACTACACTACAACCCCATCTACTATTAACCTGTACACTACACTACAACCCCATCCACTATACTACAACCCATCCACTATTAACCTGTACACTACACTACAAACCCCACACACTATGAACTTGTACACTACACTACAAACCCATCCACTATTAACCTGTACACTGCACTACAACCCCATCCACTACACTACAACCCCATCCACTATTAACCTGTACACTACACTACAAACTCCATACACTATTAACCTGTACACTACACTACAACCCCATCCACTGCACTACAAACCCATCCACTATTAACCTGTACACTACACTACAACCCCATCCACTACAAACCCATCCACCATTAACCTGTACACTACACTACAACCCCATCCACTACAAACCCATCCACTATTAACCTGTACACTACACTACAACCCCATCCACTACAAACCCATCCACTATTAACCTGTACACTACACTACAACCCCATCCACTACAAACCCATCCACTATTAACCTGTACACTACACTACAAACCCCATCCACTATTAACCTGTACACTACAGTACAAACCCCATCCACTATTAACCTGTACACTACACTACAACCCCATCCACTATTAACCTGTACACTAAACTACAAAACCATACACTATTAACCTGTACACTACACTACAAACCCACCCACTATTAACCTGTACACTACACTACAACCCCATCCACTACACTACAAACCCATCCACTATTAACCTGTACACTACACTACAAACCCATATACTATTAACCTGTACACTACACTACAAACCCATATACTATTAACCTGTACACTACACTACAAACCCATATACTATTAACCTGTACACTACACTACAAACCCATATACTATTAACCTGTACACTACACTACAAACCCATATACTATTAACCTGTACACTACACTACAAACCCATATACTATTAACCTGTACACTACACTACAAACCCATATACTATTAACCTGTACACTACACTACAAACCCATATACTATTAACCTGTACACTACACTACAAACCCATATACTATTAACCTGTACACTACACTACAAACCCATATACTATTGCATGATCGTTTGAAATACTTCCTTAAGTTTAGATTAAGTAAGTAGCTGTTTAACATGGTAGCTTGCTATGCTGGCGGCAGCCATCTTTTGCAGTGATCCAATAGCCTGCGCAAGGTGGTGTAAACAGAGAATAACAGAGAGTGTAAAGGTGACCATAGGGGTGTTATTTCATGTCCAGAGGGCTCGAATAATGTTAAAATTTAGAAAATTATTTATTTATTTATTAATATTGATTGTAGCTACACTACACTGCACAGTATTACACACTACTCCACTATACACTAAAATATGTATTTGTTGGAGTTAGTGCTGCGAGTGAGGCCCTGATTAGGGTTGTTATTGTGTTTGTCCACTAGATGGCAGAGTTGTAAATGTTATGACGACAGCGCCCCTGTTCTTTCACCGTGATCAATCCTAAACAAGGACGGACACTTCTAACAATGTGACCTTAGTGAGGTGTTACATGAACATGTAGCGCTTGCTGATGATTCCATAACATGACGGACGTGACGACTCTCTTTGGGTGTCAGACAGAATGAGGTCAGAGGACGAATCAGCTGGACTGTACAGATGTGATGATGATGATGATGCACAAACGTCATCACTCTGTCGCTACAACGCTTTAACCTTGGCTGCTCGGTCATATGCAAGATCTTTTTGGGTTTGGAGGTTTTTAGATCCTTAAACACAAGGATCACAAGGAAAGAAATAATAATAAAAGGCCTTTTCACTTACCAGATCCCAGAGAGCAATCTGACGGTCGTTCCATCTGGATGTTCCCGACGTGAGAAGCTTCTTCACGTTGCCCAGGATGATCACTTTACTGGCCTTGTGCGTCTTACAGTTGGCTTCCTGAGAAACAATCACAGGTCAGCTTGAATTCATCGTAACATTCAAGTCATGTGATCCACCGGAGAAGGAAGCGAGCACAAAAGGGCGTGGAGGTCAGGTCAGCTATGCCAGGACAGAGGTGTCACTTTTGGCTGTGTGGTGCTGGATGAGCGCCTGAGAGAGTACACAGGAGCCACTCTGAGACTCACTCCTCCGAGTTCTTACTTCCTGTGGAGATGTCATGTCATGTTGTAACGGACAGGAAAGGTACCTGCAGGAGGCTTCCTGAACGTGGCTCCAGGAGTCGCAACTTCCTGTCTTTGCAAGTGGTGGCCAAGACGCTGCCGTCCGTGTTGAAAGACATGGACAGGACTACGTCTGTGTGCTGGCTCAGCGTCCGTACTGGGTTCTTGATCACCTGCTCAGGACAGTCCAGGTTCCAGATCATGACCTGAGAACATATATCGAGTGGTTAGGAATGGTTTTATAACTAAAGAAATAAATTCACATTATTCCTAATCACGTCTCAACTAGAAGGATGTTTTGGTCGTTACCTTGTAGTCGTACGCCGTGCTGAACAGGATGTTGTTGGCGGTGGGGTGCCACTCAATGAGGCCCACCCTGCGACTGTGACCCTGGAGCTCCTTCCATGGTACGGTCATGTTCTTCAACAAACCGTGAGGAGGAATCTCCCACACCTTCACCTGCATGGAGGTTTGGGTATTTTTCCTTACATTTTCTATGTATGTTTTGTAACATTATTAGAGCCCCCAAGTCATGAAATAACACCCCTATAGTCATCTTTACCTTTGTATAACCACAGAAAATAAGACATATTAGGCATAAATAAGATAACACTTGGGCTGTACGGCGGTCGAGTGGTTAGCGCGTAGACCCAAGACCCACGTTCAATTCCACCCTCAGCCATCTCTGTGTGGAGTTTGTATGTTCTCCCCGTGCATGCGTGGGTTTTCTCCGGGTACTCCAGTTTCCTCCCACATTCCAAAATCATTCATTCATTTCATTCATTTTCTACCGCTTTTTCCTCTCATTCATTTTCTACCGCTTTTTCCTCACAAGGGTCGCAGGAGGGTGCTGGAGCCTATCCCAGCTGTCTTTGGGCAAAAGGCAAGGTACACCCTGGACTGGTCGCCAGCCAATCACAGGGCACATATAGACAAACAACCATTCACACTCACATTCATACCTATGGACAATTTGGAGTTGCCAATTAACCTAGCATGTTTTTGGAATGTGGGAGGAAACCGGAGTACCCGGAGAAAACCCACGCATGCACGGGGAGAACATGCAAACTCCACACAGAGATGGCCGAGGGTGGAATTGAACCCTGGTCTCCTAGCTGTGAGGTCTGCGCGCTAACCACACGACCGCCGTGCCACATTCCACATTCCAAAAACATGCTAGGTTAATTGGCGACTCCAAATTGTCCATAGGTATGAATGTGAGTGTGAATGGTTGTTTGTCTATATGTGCCCTGTGATTGGCCGGCGACCAGTCCAGGGTGTACCCCGCCTCTCGCCTGAAGACAGCTGGGATAGGCTCCAGCACCCTCCTGCGACCCTTGTGAGGAAAATTAATGAATATTCATATAAATAAAGTATAACTTGAAAAAAAGGTTCCTTAATTCTAATCATAGTTTTTAATACAACTGCATGCTGCAATGCTGGCATCATTTCAGAGGCAAAGCGTGATGATTTACAATATTCTGACCTACCAGCACAGTGCAGAGGAATGTGTGGAATGACTCCCAAGTTCTGCTTTAAGCCGACAGCGAGGCCAAAAAAATTATCTACCGCTACTCCCTCGTACTATTCAGTGAACAGACAATGTGTATGAGATTACCAACCGTGGTGTCCTCGGAGCAGGAAGCGATGCGGTAGTCGTTGAAAGGATTCCATTTGATGTCTAACACATTGCCTCTGTGGCCCGTCACTCGAGGGTGGTGAGGGTCCACTTTACCCGTCTGATGAAACATAACAAGATAACAGTAAATGGCAATGGTTTTATTTCATTTGAACATGCATCCGATTACAATTGAATGCATCACATAATCAGTTCACAGTTCCACATGTCCAAAAGGAGTAGGAAGAAGCAAAGCTTATTAAATCCTACCCCTCCATCTGGTACTTTTACAATCAGTAACTGTTACATTTGTTCACTTCCTGCTTTCCATAATACAGTTTAAGGTTTTGTTTTGATGATATGACCATACAATGACATAATGGGTACCATAGTAACAAAATATGTGTTTCACATTTTCTATAAATTATTGAATATAATGAGACTTTATAAAAAACTATCACAATTTTTTTTATAAATAATGATATGACCATACAATGACATAATGGGTACCATAGTAACAAAATATTTTTCACATTTTCTATAAATTATTGAATATAATGAGACTTTATAAAAAACTATCACAGTCCTTTGTTATTATGATTACTCACATGATTATTAAATCCTACCCCTCCATCGGGTACTTTTACAATCAGTAACTGTTACATTTGTTCACTTCCTGCTTTCCATAATACAGTTCAAGGTTGTTGTTTTTTGTTTTGTTCTTTGTTTTTTTTTTAAATAATGATATGACCATACAATGACATAGTGGGTACCATAGTAACAAAATATTTATTTCACATTTTCTATAAATTATTTCATATAATGATACTTTATAAAAAAAACTATCACAGTCTTTATGTTATTATGATTACTCACATGATGGACTGTCAGAACCAGGAAGGACCCCCCACCGGCGCACTCGGTGATGACGGCCAGGAAGCGAGGGTTGACTGCGCAGAAAGTGTTGTCCTGGACACTGCGTGTGATGGGCACGCCGTCATAGCAGCTCTCCTTGGCGGCGGCTTTTCCAAACACGTGCCGGAACTTGGAGCTGCGGTACTGAGGGCGCCATGTCATCTGAGAAGGAGGAAAAGGAAGCGAGGTTATTTCTAGCTTGATATGATACGTTCCGTAGTGGTCGTACTGTATGCAGCAGTGAAGGAGTGAAACCAAAGATGCTCTACAATGACAAAACATAAGCATATGTTTTCCTGCCTCCAAACAAGTGGGTGTGGTTCGCCTGCAACATTTCTTACCTCCAGCAAGGAGGTTATATTTTCTTAGCCCTTAGGAGGAAACCACAACATCTACTATTACTATTTAGTAGGGGCGTAACTGTACATGTATTTGAAGTCAGATTACAGTTAAGAGATTATCGCAATATTTGCTACAGTTCTTAAAACATTCCTGTTATGGACATAAACAGTCAAAAAAGTGACAACATTTTGATGCTTTTTCAGCAAAAAACATGCAATTCTAGGGCTGTCACAGTACATGTATTTGTAATCGGATTGTTTGGAACATTCAGCATCATGGTACTCAGAGTAAAGAAGACAAAGTAGAACTGCCTCTCCATATCGACACACATCTACCCTGTAAACCAATACAGTGCAGCCGGATTCATGGCTAGCGGTAGTGCGAAGGTAAAAACCAGACTTTGAAAATGCCCTGTTTGTTTTGGGAACAGCTGGTCTTCCTGGTGGACAATATAAAACAGACAAACACAACCAGATAAAATGAAAGCAGTGAGCCCTGATGTTTAGACATATGGTAGGGATGCCAAAGTGCTGATTTTGGGCGTGCTTCAATAGAAAAGGTTGTGTGGTGTTCCACAGGGTAGTGTTGTCATCCCACTTTTATTCAATGTCTTTACATGGCACACGCTGAGCACATTAACATTCATTCATTCATTTTCGACCGCTTATCCTCACAAGGGTCCCGGGGGGTGCTGGAGCCTATCCCAGCTGTCTTTGGGCGGGGTACACCCTGGACTGGTGGCCAGCTAATCACAGGGCACATATAGACAAACAACCATTCACACTCACATTCATACCTATGGATAATTTGGAGTCGTCAATTAACCTAGCATGTTTTTGGAATGTGGGAGGACATGCGAACTCCACAATGAGATGGCCAAGGGTGGGATTGAAACCTAGCTGTGAGGTCTGCACGCTAACCACTCGTCCGCCGTGCAGCCCCACACTAACATCTGTCCTTAAATTTGGAAAAAAAACAATGTTTTTGCTAAGGTTGAAGATTTTTGAAGATATTTTCCCCAACTATTGACGTGCCAAAAATGCTTGTAGCAAGTAAAATGGCAGTTAAGCAAGTCAAATGTGCAGTTGCCAGATTAGTAACACAGTAATCCCGACTTTATAGCAGTTAATTGATTCCAGACCCGTTTTTAGATCATTTAAACTTGAAATATAAGCCTTTCTAAGTCTGGTGCTTGTCTCAGTGAGCAATTACTGACACCTAGTGACCAATGTAGAATACTGCATTCACAATTTTAATGTGGCTTCTTAATTTTTTGTCGCATTCCACCATGCAACAGCATGACTTATTAGATAATATGTTTGAAAACCACGATAGAGTGAAGCCGCAAAATACACATCGCAATGTGGCGAGATACGATTGACTGTGGATTTGATAAGTGCTTGACAAATAAGTATAATAACCTCTATTTCATGCCGTTAAGCTTGCTTAGATTTCACTTTTTGCAGGGAAATCATCTTATTGGAAGATAAATAGAAATGATGATGCAATGTTCCATTTTTAGAAATATGAGAAACTGTTTTATGAAAATATCTGTGGTCGTAATAATACTTAAAACCATCATACATCCTGACAGTGTCTGACATGTTATTAACTTTTCATAGATGTTGATTGTTATTTCTACTAATTCAATCAGTCAGTCAGTCAGACAAAGGTAATACAATCATGCCACCCCGCCCCCGATAGTCACAAGACATTTTCAAGAAGAGAAATACTGGATGCATATGTCATGAATGTGTGGGATAAGTGAGTGTGGTCCGTTGGGATGAAGGCTGCCCAGCCAGCATGTCTGCCTGCTGCCTGCCTGCTCATTACTTATGAATAGGCTTGATGGACAAGACGCAAAGATGAGACAGAACAGATGCTTACATGGGGAGCAAAGACTTGACAAGGACGAGCTGGTCACAACAAACAACTGCTTAAAAATCATCTTAAATACTTCCTGTGTGATACCGAACCATACTGATATACTAGATTTCCTTGGCAAAGATAATATATGCCTTCATCAGGAAATACACCACTTCCATTTACAGCTGTCAAAACTTGTATTATTGAGTTATTTGGAAGTGAGCCCTGAAAAAAGTTGGTGTTAGAAACCGAGTTCTACTATCGTCAATACGAGCCAGGCATCTTTATATGGGCTGGAGATCGCTTGCACTCAGTAAAGGCAGACCTATGTATCCAGAAGTCCTCAGGAGCGCTTGGGAATGGAGTAAATTAAACGGACCCTTTGGGTGGGAAGCGGGAACTCCACGAAAACACTACAGAAAGAGGTGCAGAATCATGAAGATCTAGAAAGCTTTCTGTGCTGATTATTGTGTGTAGCTGCTCTATAGGAGTCGGTGCAGGTAGTTACAAATCAAGCGAGTACAGTTACTCTAATTCAACACTTAGTAAGTTTCATAATAATAGGAGGAGCATTTTTTTTGTAGACCACCTCTCTGTCAGGGGTCAAGAGATCCAAGTGGGCATAAACAGTACCGCCATTTTGTACCTGGTAGTTAACATTGTGGGTGGAATTCTCCCAAGCAACACATGAGCTTTCGCTTCACTGCCTCACTCTTCTCCATCAGATACAGTGTATAGTTCAGTTCATGGACATCAGGTCATTGCACTATTATTTTGGGCAAAGACCATGTGATCCACTGATAACAACTCAGTGACCCAAAACGACAGATGCTAAAATGCTAAAAAATGCTATTATATCAATGATTCTCAACTGGTGGCTCGTGACACATTTATGTCACCTCTCATCTAAGCTAATCACTTACATCATTAGAAAAGGTGCGTGACATGTTTATGGGCGACTTGGTCAAGCTTGAGCAGCACGGACAGGATGTCGAGTATGGACTTAACGCACCGTTAAGTCAGCTCGACACTCAGCTCGATAAAGCAAAGCTAACGTTTTGCATGTTGGGTTTGCAGCTAGCGGCACAAATTGTAAGTCCTTCTAAGCACTGACAGTGTGACCAACCACAGCAGAGTAGGCGTGCCTGGAGGCACGAAATCCAAAGAAATACAGATGAATAGGTGCAGATTGCGGAAGATCTAGAAAACCTTCTGTGCTGGTTATATGCATGTAGCTGCTCTATAGGAGTCCACAACTCAATACAAAGGGCCGAAAAATGAGCATAATAGGTCCCCTTTAAATAAATAAGATATTTCAGAAGATTATGTTGAACATTTTCCACAATTTGGGTCACCACTTGTCAATTGAAGGGTGATGGTGTGTCCTGCAGCCATACCAGTTGAGAATGACTAGCTGCTAAGATAATCAAAGATCCTACCGCAAAAATGTTTGTCAAGGATCAAGTTGCTGTTTTTAAGGACTGCCTGCAAAAAGTCAAAGATCCTCTATTAAACAGGAGAGCACCAACTTCAAATATAATCAAAGATTTTCTATACAGTATGACAGGAGCACATGTTTTTAAGAATGTCCTGAGAAAACGCCAGTCAAAGATCATCTATATGACAAGAGTGTGCTGCTGCTTTCAAGGACCTGGTGCAATAGCACAAGTAAAAGATCCTTTATATGAAAGGGAAACTTTGCTGTTTCTAAGCACCAACAACAAAAGTAATCAAAGATCCTCTTTATGACAGGAAACCTCTGCTGTTTTTAAGCCACCAAAAATGCTCACCCAAGATCTTCTATGCGACAGGAGTGCTTTCTTTTCCTTTGCCAGGGAAAAGAAATGGTGGCGTTTTAGCAACCCACAGAATTAGTGAAACACATCAAGAGCGTGGAAGAGATACCAGGAGACAGGCCAGGTAACATCTACGTATCTGCGATCCTTTTTCTTTCAACTGCTAAATCAAAAAATCTCTTTCTTGTGATTAAAAGATCTTTGGTGCAGTAGCAAGAGTGAGGATTATGTGGCTCCACTTCTCCGTTTCTGCCCTGAGGCCACCATTGAAGACACAGGAATTTTTTTGTTCGCTCACACCCACACTATTCTTTAAGCCCTGCAGGTAAGAAGCATCCTCACCGTGTTAACATATTGTAACACGTGGGAACCCAATGCAGCCATAGCTTTATATCCACACAGGAACATTGAAACCATGTCTTCCATGCAGTCCTTTGTGGAGCTTGACTGGAAGTAACTTGTTGGGTTTTTAAGTCTTGTAATAAGAGATACCAACTGCTCCAGTAGACAGTAACACCACCAAGGCAACACCATTATTTGAATATACCCAAAAGTCAACAAGGTGACTGACGCCACTCACAAAACACAAGAAACTGCTTTACGGGCAAAACTCGGCAAAGCTCAGGAAGATTCCCTGCAATCATCTGTTGCGGCGCTTGGCTCTTATAATCAACAGCACAGGCTTACAAGAGCAGAGAGGCTGCCAAGGTGGTAGAAAGCTAAGACGCCAAGCACATCTTGGCATCAGGATTATTGAGCCTCCGCCCGCATACACACGGGTATTTGTATTAAAAAAAAAAAGTTAGAAACCGAGTTCTACTATCGTCAATACGTTCCAGGCATCCTTATATTACTATGTATCCGGATGCATGTTCTCCCCGTGCATGCGTGGGTTTTCTCCGGGTACTCCGGTTTCCTCCCACATTCCAAAAACATGCTAGGTTAATTGGTGACTCCAAATTGTCCATAGGTATGAATGTGAGTGTGAATGGTTGTTTGTCTATATGTGCCCTGTGATTGGCTGGCCACCAGTCCAGGGTGTACCCTGCCTCTCGCTCGAAGACAGCTGGGATAGGCTCCAGCACCCCTGCTATCCTCGTGAGGAAAAAGCAGTAGAAAATGAATGAATGAATTTTGATTCAAGGCGGCACGGCGGTCGAGTGGTTAGCGTGCAGACCTCACAGCTACGAGACCAGGGTTCAATTCCACCCTCGGCCATCTCTGTGTGGAGAGTGCATGTTCTCCCCGTGCATGCATGGGTTTTCTCCGGGTACTCCGGTTTCCTCCCACATTCCAAAAACATGCTAGGTTAATTGGCGACTCCAAATTGTCCATAGGTATGAATGTGAGTGTGAATGGTTGTTTGTCTATATGTGCACTGTGATTGGCTGGCGACCAGTCCAGGGTGTACCCCGCCTCTCGCTCCAGCACCCCCGCGACCCTCGTGAGTGTAAGCGGTAGAAAATGAATGAATGAACTAATAATAAGGCTTGTCTAATAATTTTTTCCATGACTGCATTTGTATATGATAGCATAAATGGAAAATCCGGCTAGAGAAGCTTGGCTGTTTCAGCAGCTACGTAGCATTGAGCGTCCTGTCTGACATCCAGGCGGTAGTGAATGATGAAATCACACACAAAAAGTGTCTATTTTTAACCACGCAGTTTGCAGCTGATCAAAACGACCACACTGACAGCATAATTCCTTGATGTATCCATTTACGGGACTATTTTTGACCACATTTGGCTTATTTTAGTTGCTGATAAAACAGAGACTGTGTGTATTTGTTCTTGTGCATCTATGGAACATACTGTACAGCAAGGAAGGCGACCACTCCTCTCTTTGCGCCGCAGTTCAAAGTTTAGCAGAGATGTCAACATAAGAATCCATCAATACCTCAATCCAATTGTCTGCCAGGACGTCTATCCGAACAACAGCGACTTAATAATCCAAAACTTCCTTTCCACCCCGGCGAAAGTGCGACAGTGCGTCTCTGCAAGTGAAACCGCAGTGTGTAGAGGCGTGTCATACACAGATGACAGCTCTCTTCTGTGTAATAGGATCACAGCGGGGATTTCTGCCACCGTGTCACCTACTTCCAAGGTGGACGCACGGGTGAAAGGGTGGGGGGAAAGGTCTCAAAACGTGGAGCCATGTTCGTGCCAGGATGAGTTGGCGAGGGGAGAGAGAGCGAGAGAGGGTCACGTGAAGGTCATTAGGTGCCGAGACGCGTTAATCCTACTTCTACAGTCTTGACCTTTTCTAATTGGATAAAAGCTACACATGTAATCCAAACGCTTGTCACAGTCAATGACTCTACGGCCCATTTCACCCTGCATAGAAAAGTTGGCATTTTTAATACTATTTGTATTGATCTGTATTGATCGTCTCACATGTCTCACATGTAAACAAAGAATAACAGGAGTTTAAAAGTGACTATCAAAGTGTTATTTCCCGTCTACAGAGCTCTAAACAGGTTTTCTATGCGCTAACTCTGTCGAGCCTGGAGCAGTTAACCATGATAAACGAGGGATTAATGTACTCTAAACAAACTGGTACGGTGGAACCTTGGGTAGCGTATTTTTTGGTTTACGGCTAAAAAAATGTGCCTTGTTTCACGGGTATTTCTCAGTTGGCGTACAATACGGTGACGCAGTACACCGCAGTGAGTCCAACTGTGTTCATAAGCATGCTATGAACTGGAAACAGGAAACGGAAGTCATTGCTATGACGTCATCAGCAGTTGCCCCTGTAGTACTTTACTAGCTAAAAGAGTTACAACACAAGTCTCTGCGTTCCTTATTCATTCATTTTCTGCCGCTTTTTCGTCACAAGGGTTGCGGGGAGTGCTGGAGCCTATCCCAGCTGTCTTCGGGCAAGAGGCGGGGTACACCCTGGACTGGTGGCCAGCCAATCACAGGGCGCATATAGACAAACAACCATTCACACTCACATTCATACCTATGGACAATTTGGAGTCGCCAATGAACCTGGCATGTTTTTGGAATGTGGGAGGAAACCGGAATACCCGGAGAAAAAAAACAAGCATGCACGGGGAGAACATGCAAACTCCACACAGAGATGGCCGAGGGTGGGCGTTCCTTATTGATCCACGCAAATTACTACATTTTTACGCTGTGCAACTTTTTTTTTTATACCGAAATCTTTTGTCAGTTTTGATAAGTAATTTGAGTTCAAAATTTGACCTTCATGATCAAAAGACACAAAAAAAATGCCAAAAAATGCCAAAAAAGTGTCCATTCAAAATATCTGGTATCGCCCATCACATGCAGGGCAGGACCCTGCTGTGTGTTGGCTTCTGTGCAAAAGGTACAAATTACATAAATAAATGTTACATTTTGTGTTACAACTTTGATGACGTGCCAATTTTGCGGAATGTCAGCGTTAAAAGGGGGCTGACATTTTTCCGTAAGCACCGTAATGTGACTGGGTTCTGTGTAAAAGGAACAAGTAAATAAGTGCTGTTACGGCAATTTTATAAAAAGGTGCTAGGTATGTACTTTGATGATGTGCCAATTTTGCAACATTTTTCCACCATTTTTAAGGTAATAGCACCGTAATGTGACTGGGTTCTGTGCAAAAGGAACAAGTAAATAAGTGCTGTTACAGCGATTTTTGGTGTTTGGTATGTATTTGGTATGTATGACAATTGGAAAAAATGTAAAATTTTTGCCCCAGTTTCATAACCGAACTGCAAAAACTCCAAATAAATGCTGTCATGTGCATGCCAGGCAATTAACTGGCGATGTTTTGATCTGACAGCATAAACAAGCATCATGAACACAAATTATACCACATTTGCAAATGTTTTGAACAGGAAAAAAAGTGTTAGCATGTAAAAGCTTCTTCATGGAGAATGGTTTCAGCCCTTGCTCATCAATGAATAACTTGTTGCACCCACCTTTATCTGTGCATAGATAAGTCCTTTACAGTTGTGTGGTGTGTTTTACAGGTTTCAAGAACAGACAGATGGATTTAATGAGTAACATATACAGGAGGGAGGGAGTTGGGCAGGGTGCAGACAGCATGATTGGCACATGTCAACACACAGTGAAACTACACGTGGACTTTAGTATTGTGGCTTTTACAGCTAAACACCAAGTACAATGTGAGTGTATTCAATTTAAAATGGCGTAGAATTGTGTTATACCGGTAAGTGTTTATTGAGTCAATTCTAGAGTGGCAACAATTCAATACAATTTTGGTATTCGATTATTAGTTTTTTTTTATCTATAAATGTAAATATTGTCTGATTTCTGCCTCTCAAATTCCCTTAGTGAGCCACTAAAGCAGAACTATTAACTTTTGGTTTTAGACAAAACAAGATATTCACACGCATCAGCTTTGGCTTTGGAAATCAGTGATTGACACTTTTTGACTCTTTTCTGATATGTTGCAGACCAAACAAGTACGTGTTTGTGTCGTACTGATTGGGTCCGTGTAGGTCAGGGGTGGGCAAACTGTGGCCCATGGGCCACATCCACCACACCGGGCATTTCCAAATTCATTCATTCATTCATTTTCTGTACCGCTATACCACGTGCTGGAGCCTATCCCAGCTGTCAAATTATTATTTATTTATTTTTTTTAGACCTTTAACATCCAAACTTTAGCCGGCAACAAGATTTTCAGTGCTAGTGTGGCACACTTGAGTCGCCAAAATAGTCGGATGCAATCTGTAGCCTGCAACCTTCTGACAAAGTAACCTACCGACTGCATCATTTGGGCATAGAAATAAATATCTACGCACAATACAAAATGCAAAAAAAAAACAAAAACACACCCATATATTCCCTCCGCAAGGCATGCTGGGTATCTTGTGGTACTCTTTCTCCCAACATTTGCTTGATTGCAAAATGTGTTGAGGAACAAACATACTCCTGATATCTAATATTATTATTCTTAGTTTGCCGTTGGAGCTGGACTACCCAGCATGCCTTGCGGGCATTTGAAAAAATCTGACCATACTAACTACTACTTTTTCAGCCTGGATTAACGGGGCGTCTGTGTGCGTGCACTGATGATGCATACGAGCGTCATCCACCAATTGTGTTGGTTGAACGGATGTGTGTTGCACGATAGCAGACCCACTGTATATTGTTTCTTACCAATAGGTCATAAATACAGTATATTACGCTGCCCACTGATGATCTGGAGCGTGGAATTCATAGTGGGTAACTGCTCAAAATACGAACAAATAGGATGTCAACAGGCATTCCCAGAAAGATTGTGTTCGACATTAAGATGCTCCACTATACATGTTGTCTTATAAAAGGTGAGGTACTATGCTGCCCCCTGTTGGTCTGGTTAGTAGCATTCATAGTCTTTAACTTCTTTTTTCACTTGAATGAACTGATTAGTTTAGATTAAGATTATGTTGGACATTTCGTGGTTCCACGGTTCATCATTTCCTATGACTGGTGAGGTAATATGCTGCCCCCTTTAGGTCTGGAGGGTGGAAGTAAATGAATTAACCATTAATGAACCAACATCTTAGAATGGCTTGTGTTCAACTTTTGATGTTCCAGCATTTGATGAAATACTATAGGTGATATATTATATTGCCCACTGTCGGTGTGCAGAGTGGAATAGCTTTCTTAGATTATTAGCAAAGCCCACCACCACTCTACAGTGTACTAGCACTGGAACAGGGGCAGGACCCTGTTGTGTGTTCTTCTTCTGTGCAAAAGGTACAAATTACATAAATAAATGTTACATTTTGTATTACTACTTTGATGACGTGCCAATTTTGCGGAATGTCAGTGTTAAAAGGGGGCTGACATTTTCCCACCATTTTTAAGGTAATAGCACCGTAATGTGATTGGGTTCTGTGTAAAAGGAACAAGTAAATAAGTCACCAAATCACAACACCACTCATATGAGCCGAAATTAATCAACACGCCCGGTCCGTGCTGTGTATTGACACGAGAAAACGGAGGTAAGTCGTCAAACAGGCCACAAATCACATCTTGAAAAAGGGTGGACGCTAGCAAAAGTGGCCATTAGTGGCTCGACAAAAAAAGGCCAGCGGATGATGTCATTGTCGTGGCGACGCTTGAGGTTCATTTGAACTTAAACAGACAGAAGCTTTATACTGTACTTATGTTAGAAGTTGGAGCAACCAGGACATTAAAAAGAAGGTCAGTTTTTAGGACTTAGGCTACAAAAGCCGGGATGACATAATTGCGTCCCATCTGTGTCCAGAGTTTGACTCAAACCCCTGGGGGGGGGGTGAAACCTGCACTCGAATAAACGATCAATACTGACTGCCAAATTCCACACACTGACCTGTCACATCAGGACATGAAAGGGAGTTGATCACTCACCCTGACCAAAGTGCCTCGTCACTGGAAAGGGGGGGGGGTCAGCGGGTAGGATCCGTGAGGGACAAACTGTTGTGTCTCTGGGATGGGGAGAGGGGGAAAAAAAAAAAAAGAACATTGAGTTTATCTCCAGCACGGTGACTAATAACTACACAGCAGAAGAGAAGAGATGGTGTATGTGCAGCATGAAGGCAAGTGCATGTGTGAACAAGCAAGGAGTGTGCACACTCCCCACACTAGGGGAGGGAGCAGGTATATTTGGCCGCTCCCACTCCTCGCCAGTTTGCTCAATCAGGATTCCTCAGTGCATGTGGAAATCAGCCGTCCTTGTTGCTCAACTCTCTTTATGTCAGATTCGGACATGCAGAATATAAAACAAATAAAAAGCAAGTCGGAGCACAAATGCACTCAAGTATCTTCAGTCGTTATGAGTTTATTAATTGTTGTTAAGCTGAGGTAAAGATGAGAATTTCACTGAATTTCATTGTCAACTAGGTGTCAAACTCAAGGCACGGGGGCCAGATGTGGCCCGTGAATGTCTGGGAATAATAAGTGTATTTAGAAGGTCCTAAACAGGTATTCTATGCTCCAACTACAAAAATATTCCACTTATAAATTAGAAATTCACTTATCATGGTTGGGTCTGGAACTGACTAACAGTGATAAATGAGGGACTACTGTTTATAAATGAACAGATGCTTTATAATGTCAGTTGTGTTAAGAGTGTATGAGGTTTTTCTTAAGAACCACAGTTACAATGCCATCTACTTTACGGAATTGTAATGACAAGCGACATAGACAGTCTCGTTATAATGTATCAAGCCGAAAATCAGTATGCAGATCAAAAAAAGATCAGCTGTGGCGACTCCGTAATCAGGAAAAAGCCAAAAGAAACAAACAAAAGACTCAGGGCAAACAAGTGCCAAATATAAAAATATATATATATAGTGCCAAATAAATCTGTGGCATCTAAATTTGTCAGTGGCGGGCCACGACAAATAACTTATGACATTTGAACAATGGAAAATATATGCCAAATATAAAATAAAATATATATATATAGTGCCAAATCAATCTGTGGCATCTAAATTTGTCAGTGGCGGGCCACGACAAATAACTTATGACATTTGAACAATGGAAAATATATGCCAAATATAAAATAAAATATATATATATAGTGCCAAATCAATCTGTGGCATCTAAATTTGTCAGTGGCGGGCCACGACAAATAACTTATGACATTTGAACAATGGAAAATAGATGCCAAATCTAAAAAAATATATATATATAGTGCCAAATCAATCTGTGGCATCTAAATTTGTCAGTGGCGGGCCATGACAAATAACTTATGACATTTCAACAATGGAAAATATATGCCAAATATAAAATAAAATATATATATATAGTGCCAAATCAATCTGTGGCATCTAAATTTGTCAGTGGCGGGCCACGACAAATAACTTATGACATTTGAACTACGGAAAATTTCCCGGGAAAATAAGGTCACTTTTTAGGGACAACAACGATGCCGGGCCACATATTCAGCAAACACCCCACCACATCCTCTTTGCTCAGTTTTGGCCACACAGACGGCGTTCATGATGGCCGCTAGTCAAAGAGAAACATTACGTAATAGGCCATTAGCCTGAGAAATTAGGAGAGCTAGCAGAGTGTGATCTGATTGGTCGATATGAGGACCTGCGGTGGCCTTCATGGGTCAAACGGGTGGATCAATCGCTGTTGCACAAAAAGCGAACACCTCCTGGTTTAACATCACTTTTTTTAAGTACAGCAATACAGACTCCCTGCCAGACGTAGGAGAAGATGGTAACTAACAAAATAAAAATACAGAGCTACAGGTTTTATTCACTTTTGTTGAATTCACTTTATAATAGAACCATCCCCTCATTCGTCACTTAGAATAATTTTGATTCACAAACACAGACAACCGGTAAAATGTCACTTAAAAAAATATTTTTTATCCACTTCCTCCTTGAACCAGGAAGTAGCCCACTAGCTAAGAAATACTAATAAGGCACTACAACAAGGCTAACTCTTGTGAACAGTTGGACACAAGCGCAGCCTTCTAATGTAGTTTTGCTTTCAGAGAAGTCTACGCAAACTAGCAAAGAGCACTTCCTTTCATTTGGCGATACTATTATTAAGTGTGCGTCTGAGTGCACGGATGCTAATGATCAATAAGAACAGGGCATGAGTGCTAAAAGCTAGCAAGAAAGACGCTTGCTCTCTAATCACACATCCCAGCAGACTGTAATCGCTAGCTAGCTGCGAGAACACACTACGGTACCGAGCTGACCTTCCGGACATGGAGTTGACATTGCTGATTAGCCGTCTGACTGTGTTTTGACTGCAAAAACACCTGGTCTCAGGGCTTTTGTGTCAGTCTGGGCCTTTATTTGCAAAAACGTGAGCCGCTGAGCTAACAGGGTAGTTCCATTCACGTACACAACAGGTCGGTAAACACTCAGAGCCGATGTGCACACACAGATGAATTTATGAGAACAAACGATTATTCCTATGCTAGCGCAGGAGGCAAAAGCATAGGCAAGCTGTTTGCCGTCATTTGCATGGTGCGTTTCTACACAAATGAAGGGGACACGCCTTCTCAACAGATTCACTTTGCTAACTTGACACTTGACAAAGACAAGCTACGGCGCTAACGCCATGTTTTCAACCCCTATTTGCATGCCAGAGTCGTTTTGAGCTAGGAGCAGGGGTCTCAAACTCAATTTACCTGGGGGCCACTGGAGCTAGGGTCGGGGCCGCATCAGAAAAACGCATTTATTAAAAACAAAAAAATGAATAAACTTTGCTTTGGTTCTGATTTTCTACAAGAAAAGCTCTGATAAAACATTCCACTGTTCTCCAATATCTTCATTTTTATTTTTCTACACAAAATAAGATCAAGAATAAAGAATATCAATCAATCAGTAAAATAAATATAATAATAATAAAACGGCAAATAATTAAAAATTAAAAACCCACATATAGTTGGTGGGTAGACAAATTTTTTCAGATTAAAATTAACAAAGTATTGTTAGAGCCCTGTAGACATGACAAAACATGACTATAGTCACATTTATACTCTTTTTATTTACAACATATTGCACAACTGCAGGGTCTTGAGACACATGCTAACTCGCAAACTGGAGAGCTAGCGACCTAAACGGTAGCCTTCAAGTTATTTCCTTTAAACTTAAATAGCCAAAAACTTACCACTTCCACACGGATAGGGAGGATAACTATTAACAGTTATTTAACCTAAGTCGCAGGAACAGCCAACCTATGAAAAAAAGTGCGACTTATAGTCCGGAAAATACGGTAACATGTTTTTAGCAACTTGGGATGTCGCCCCCTATAGGCTGGAGGTTAGGGAAAAAAAGCTATTTTTTTCATTTGTTTGTTAGTTTGAAAGTAAGCTAGCTAAAGTACATAAAGTGGAACCTCGATTAGCATGTTTTTTGGTTAACATTTAAAATTTACACCACGACTTCTTCTAGTAAGGAACTTAGTGAAAACTTAATCGGCACATGTAAACAATATCCTCGCGCAAACACTGTGGCGACAGTGTGTAGTGATACGACAGGAGGGAAACTAACGTAGAGCGATTGTGAGTGATTTAGGGTGCAGACAAGTCCGACCATCTACCTGGGTTGATGTGGGAAATGCTTCAAGTTGATCAATTCCAGCATTACTGACTCTCCGACACTGTGAACACCAAGGTAGGTTGTTTTGCAAGGTTTGTGTTTCCAATCATGCCGCTTCCATATTACTGCATTATCCTTCATAGTAGCGATGTCATAGCTCAGTCTGATTGGCTTTTATCTGCCCTGTCATCATGACGTTCCACCATATTCCATTCCCTTGCCAAAGAATTTGCAAACTTTCTTGCTGATGTCATTTTTTTTTTCATCCTTGCCCCCAAACAAGGAGCCACATTTCATCATTTTGACAGCTAAAATACACCGTGTCAGCCATGACCTCATCTCTTGTTACCTGGCGTAAGCTAGGTGAGTCACATGTTAGTGTGCCTGCGCAGCGCCAGAACCGTTCCTCACGCGTGATTCATACAAATATACTGTATGTTGTACGTGCAGGGACACAATTTTTGGTTGCAGGCTCTCACGCCATCGCTGTCCTTGGAAGCTGGCGACAAGATCGGTAATAGAGGTTTTTTTAAATGATTATTTTAATTTACATTTTAGAAAATTCATTCATTCATTTTCTACCGCTTTTCCTCACGAGGGTCGCGGGGCGACCCTCGTCTTCGGGCGAGAGGCGGGGTACACCCTGGACTGGTGGCCAGCCAATCACAGGGCACATATAGACAAACAACCATTCACACTCACATTCATACCTATGGACAATTTGGAGTCGCCAATTAACCTAGCATGTTTTTAGAATGTGGGAGGAAACCGGAGTACCCGGAGAAAACCCACGCATGCACGGGAAGAACATGCAAACTCCACACAGAGATGGCCGAG
Source organism: Doryrhamphus excisus (assembly GCF_037039965.1). NCBI lineage: Eukaryota > Metazoa > Chordata > Actinopteri > Syngnathiformes > Syngnathidae > Doryrhamphus > Doryrhamphus excisus. The sequence goes on from NC_136365.1 coordinate 17,809,958, forward strand.
AGTGGAATTGAACCCTGGTCTCCTATCTGTGAGGTCTTCGCTCTGACCACACAACCGCCGTGCCGCCCATTTCAGAAAATTAATTTAAAATTATATTAATTTAGATGATAGTGTACCACTTAATCCTCAATATAAGCATTTAAGTCAAGTAAGACTTAAATACATGTTAACATTGATGGGATACCTGATTATTACGAGCAGCACTAGTAGGGTGTCTTTAGTTTGTATTCATTACAACCAAGTCAAGAGACAACCAGGGGTGTCACAGCCTAAAATTACACACTTATATAAATATTATTATTTAATATTACGTATCAACATGCAGGGGGAGAAAAAACCCAATGAAAAGGATCTATATGCTTGCAGGGGAAACTGAAATTGGCTGGCAACCAGTCCAGGGTGTACGCCACCTCTTGCTCAAAGTCTGCTAGGATAGGCTCCAGCACCCCCCGCGACCCTCGTGAGGATAAGCGGTAGAAAATTAATGAATATATATATATATAAAATATTACTTAACACACAGGGGGAGAAAAAACCCAATGAAAAAGATCTATATGCTTGCAGCGGAAACTGAAATTGGCTGGCAACCAGTCCAGGGTGCACCCCGCCTCTCGCTCAAAGTTAGCTAGGATAGGCTCCAACATGCCCATGTGACCCTAGTGAGGACAAGTGGCATAGAAAATGCATGGATGAGCTTGCAGCAAGAAAAAAAAAAGCCAAAAATATTAATTACAAAACAAGCATCCTTCACATTTGAACCAGGTAAGCTTCACCTGCTAGCCATGCTAACCATAGCAACTGTTGTCATGGTGAGTTTCACTTTCTGCGGCTCAAGGCAGGCTTAAGCTCATCGTCTTCACCTTGGCTCAGCCTCGCTTGTAAACAACACACAAGTCGCCGTCGACGGGGGCCAAACGAGAGGCCGCCGCTAATCAGATCTCCTCCATTAGCTAACTGCATTAATGCTATAGTAATACTCACCACACAGGAAGAGCAGCTAACGCGCTTCCATGATACAATAAAAGACAAAAAAAATCAAACAAAGCTGAATCATGTACAGTTTTGCTCACGTTACAAACAACATGGCTGTTCTACTTGTTAGCATTGACCAAAACACGGCTACTCTGTTCGCCAGGTGAGGCGTAGCGCTTCTTAGCATTAGCGAAGCATTGCCACAAGCTAGCAGCACACTAACTGTGTAAACATTTGCTAATTTGACAAATTCTACAATCATAAAACACTTTCACAACAAATCATCACATTTCAGTATAATTCAGTATAATTACTGAGACAAGTTTGACATTCACCACATAATGAGTCTCCATTTTTACGCTAATAGTAAAATATAGCTAAAATAGCTAATACTATATGGCCAAATTGAAGGTGAACATTAAGGAATAAGAGAGAGGTGTTTGAAAGCTGATAAATTCACCTTTTTCGTGAGGTACAAGCATAAGATGCACATATTAAATCAACATGTTGAACAAAAGCCGAGGCAGCCATCTTGTCTTTTTTCCTCATCAATAATGACAGAGACCCCGCTACGACATCTGCTTCACCTCGGCCTTAAGACGATTAAAAAAAAAACACATCAGGGAAACCTTAAATAAATAATGAAAGTGAAAGCTCTATTTGAATATTGTGAAAAATTAATAAAACATTTTCATTTTTTATTATTATTCATTACTTTTATTATAATTTATTTTAAATGGCCGTAAAAAATACAGAAAATAGACAGTTATCATTGTGTTATTTAATAATCATTTTAGGACTCACAAAATACTGCCCAAAAAAATTCTAAAAATTATATATATATATATATATATATATATTAATGATAGATTTGTTAAACTACGAACTACGGACACTACGGAATATTTTTATTTCAAAAAATATATAAATGGTTGGTTTTTCTGTACATTTAAAAAGGGGACAATTTAGATCGTTTTATACTTATTTTGACTCAATTAAAATATTGATTTTTAAATGGCCGTAAAAAATACAGAAAATAAACAGTTATCATTGTGTTATTTAATAATCATTTTAGGACTGCCCCAAAAAAATTCTAAAAATAATATGTATATATATATTAATTATAGATTTGTTAAAATGACTAAGGAATATTTTTATTTCAAAAAAATATATCTAAATGGTTGGTTTTTCTGTACATTTAAAAAAGGGACAATGTAGATTGTTTTATACTTATTTTGACTCAATTAAAATATTGATTAATACTTTACAATTTAATACTAATACATTTTTCATAGTAACAACAAGTATGGAAGGGAAATTTTGTATTTAATTTTAGATGGCAAAAAAAACCTCCCAGGTCAGTTGTAAGAACAAATTATTTTATCATAGGTTTATTTAAAAAATAAAATCATTAATTTTTAATATTTTGTTAATATTTTGTGGCATATCCTTTTTTTAAATGTTAATTTTTAAATAAAAAAATATATAAAAAAGACATACCTACCCATCCATTTATTTAAATTATCATTTCTACATCAAATTTAGAAGGTAAAACATGCTAAAAAAAATGTATCTGTGTTGTTAAAATCTGTACTTTTAATTATTATTTTTGTGTACATTTAAAATTTTATCATCTTTTTATTTGGTATACATTTTAGATAATAAAAATTGAGTAAACCTTCTACTGTTTTTAGACTGAAGTTATTTTCATTCAAAAATTATATTTTATTCAGGCAAAAATTTTTTTAATATTTATAAATATATATATAATACTTTTAAATATTTAGTATGAATTTTAAATGACAAAATGTGAGGATTTTTATTTATTTTTAAGATAATGTTTTTTGTGGTTGCAGTAGCAAAACGGTGCTAGGGTAAAAACATTGCAGAAAAAGGACCAACAAGAAACTGGTCTTTCCTCCAGCATTCTGACAGGCAGCGTCCTTCTATCTGATATTGCTCACTGATCCGATTATGGTGCTCTTTTCTGCCTTGTGTGAGAGCTCTTGACATTGAGCAAATCCACACACACACACACACACACACACACACACACACACTCTCTATTTACTTATTTATTTATTATTTTAGGTAATCCTTTCCCTGTGGGCGGCACGTGGGACCGGCGGCAGATAATCCTGCCAACAGTTGCACAGCTGTCATGTCGCAAACGACCTCGTATGATAACCGGGAGGCGGTGCAGACAGACAGAAAGGTGCGGCTTTTTTATTAAAAATAAAAATAAATATTTTTTTTTTTTAAAAAGACGTATGAGCCACTTTGTGACAGGAAGTCCAGAGGTCAGGTGACATGTTCTTAACATCCTGCTGTCATTAAATATGTATACAACTCCACCCTTTTACACAGCCAGACAAAAACGGCTTTTTTTTTTTTTTTTTTTTTTTTTTTTTTAAATGGGATTGTCAGTCTTGTCAGAAAAAAGTAATCTTATTACTTCTGATGGTGGAAAAATGCCGGGATGATTTCGTTGCACTACTCCGTGCCTTGCTATTTTTCACCTGTGGTGTCTGGAAAAAGCCGGCTTAGGCTGTGTGAAAGGGGTTAGTGCAGCACAGAAGTGACAATTTTCTGCTGACCAATCCACAGGCAGCAGTTTGTCTAGCTCCGCCCTAAAAAAAAAAAAGCCATATGGTAGAGGTAAGGATATATTGAGCCCCCTTCAATGGTAACAATAGGAAATGAACTGAAAACTTTTGTGCGACTCCTTTTTAACCTTCGGAGGCATCGGTTTCAACATGTTAGTCGATCTTCACTCAGTTATTTAAGAAGGCCGGTGCAGACATGTTGGATTTCTAAGTGTTGAGATGTTACTCTCTCCGACAGTAAGCAGTCTTTCTACATGTGTCTCTGTCAACATGTTTCCAAAGTGGAACACTCATGGCTGACACTCCATCTCCTCGTGTCCGAAGTGGACAGGAAGTAAACACGCAGACGTGCTTTAGTAGCGCAATGAGCAGCGACGTCTACTTGTGTGCTTGCATGTGAAGGGGGTGTCATAAAAGCCGCACCGGTATCTCGCGGCGCCTTATCCATCAGGCTGTTAACACATAGCCGACATGCTCCTATGCTGTCCAACCTATGACTCATGTGGTAAGAAATGTCGAAGAAGCCCACCTCTACACACTCCCGACAGTCAAAAACATGACTGTATGCGTTTCTTTGTGGAAGTCAACACATTAAAGCAGGGGTCTCAAACTCAATTTACTTGGGGGCCACTGGAGCTAGGGTTTGGGTGAGACTGGGCCGCATCAGGTTTAAAAAAAACAAAAAAAAACGCATCTATTAAAAACAAAAAAATTTAAAAAAACTTAAAAAACAAGAAAAGCTCTGATAAAACATTCCACTGTTCTCAAATATCTTACTTTTTATTTTTTTACACAAAATAAAATGAAAAATAAATAAATCAAGAATAAAGAAAATCAATCAATCAGTAATAAATAAATAAATATAATAATAATAAAACGGCAAATAATAAAAACTTAAGAAACCACATATAGTTGGTGGGTAGACAAATTATTTTTTCAGATTAAAATGAACAAAGCATTATTAGAGCCCTGTAGACATGACAAAACACGACTATAGTCACATTTATACTCTTTTTATTTACAACATATTGCGCAACTGAAACGTCTTGAGACACATGCTAACTCGCAAACTAGAGAGCTAGCGACCTAAACGGTAGCCTTCAAGTTATTTCTTTTAAACTTAAATAGCCAAAAACTTACCACTTCCACACGGATAGGGAGGATAACTATTAACAGTTATTTAACCTTTAACATGAACATTAATCAAACGTAATAATTTTTTCTGGGTACATGATACCATACAGCATCCATATCAAACTTGCGCGGACCGCACTAACATTAAACTTTCATATTAAGGCGGGGGGCCTCAAACTAGTGTGGCCCGTGGGCCGCGTGTTTGAGACCCCTGCATTAAAGGGTACAAATTGTCAAAATCGGTGGACTGACAAGCACACAAGTATAAAATATGAGCAATATTGGTCGAAAAACATCAAGCAAAAGGGCAAAAAAAGACAAAAAAAAAATTTGAGCATAACACATAAAAGGCTAAAGGTATAATTAAAGTAAGTTTAATACCGGTACACCTCCCAATAATGTAAAATATATCAAATGTAATACAGCAGAACCTGTATAAGTCAAACACCCCCAAGAACATTCAGTCACACAATTCGGAGCTTAACCGCAGTTCCAATCACAGGGCACATATAGACAACTGCTAGTTACAATAGAACTATAATAACAGTAATTTATAATAACTGGTCATTTTAGCGGGCGGCACGGCGTTCGAGTGGTTAGCCCGCAGACCTCACAGCTAGGAGGACCAGGGTTCGATTCCACCCTCGGCCATCTCTGTGTGGAGTTTGCATGTTCTCCCCGTGCATGCGTGGGTTTTCTCCGGGTACTCCGGTTTCCTCCCACATTCCAAAAACATGCTAGGTTAATTGGCCACTCCAAATTGTCCATAGGTATGAATGTGAGTGTGAATGGTTGTTTGTCTATATGTGCCCTGTGATTGGCTGGCCACCAGTCCAGGGTGTACCCTGCCTCTCGCTCGAAGACAGCTGGAATAGGCTCCAGCACCCCCCGCGACCCTCGTGAGGAAAAGCGGTAGAAAATGAATGAATGGTAATTTTAGCATTTAGCATCACAAAAACAGCTGGAAGCACTCTCAGTGATGACAATACAATATTAACTTTTTAAATTTAGGATTTATATATTTTTGGAAATACCTGAAACCCTTTTTTGTGGAATACTTCATATGCCCTACATTTTACCTCACAGTTAAGGATTTTATAGTACAACTTGACTCTGGAAAATATTACATTTTGGTGCACATCGAGATGAAAATGCATTTAAAAAATACCCTTGCTCCAGAATGCACTCATGGTACTCCCTTATGATATCAACCAGTATCAGAAAACAACCTCAAAAGTACCAAAATATATGAATAGTGGGGGGCCAAGTGGGCGTCTCCCACCGCTGTGGCTCTCCATGCGCATTAGACTCGGGTCATTACACGCTCAAACTGCTCCTTCTTTTGTTTTAAGTTTGTTTATGTCGGCCCAAAAACAAGAGTGAGGGACGCACAATGGCTCTCAACCATCTGCTCCACTGGTGGTCTCATTGACAACAACTCACCCCTGCAGGGAGGAAAGAATGGCGTGTCATCACTGAACAGGACCATTGGATGAACTGGCGGTGCAAGTTGTTTTAAAGTGAAAGCAAACATTTATATTGATCCGATCCGCTAGTAGTTCAAACATTTTTCAATGACAATTATGTATGAAACTTTCATTAGCAGCCGTTCCATCTGAACCCACACGTTTTCATTCATACACCCTGGACTGGTGGCCAGCCAATCACAGGGCACATATAGACAAACAACCATTCACACTCACATTCATACCTATGGACAATTTTGAGTCGCTAATTAACCTAGCATGTTTTTTTTGGAATGTGGGAGGAAACCGGAGTACCCGGAGAAAACCCACGCATGCACACAGAGAACATGCAAACTCCACACAGAGATGGCCCGAGAGTGGAATCAAACTCGGGTCTCCTATCTGTGTGACCTGCGCGCTAACCACTCGTCCACCAATGACCAAATAAGTCACACAAGTTTCCACTAAGTTCCTTAGTGGTGTAAATTTGAAATGTTAACCAAAAAACATGCTAACCAAAATGGATGCTAACCGAGGTTCCACTTTACTTTAGCTAGCTTACTTTTAAACTAACAAACAAATGAAAACCTTTTTTTCCCCTAACCTCCAGCCTACAGGGGGTGACATCCCAAGTTGCTAAAAACATGTTACCATATTTTCCGGACTGTAAGTCGCACTTTTTTTCATAGGTTGGCTGTTCCTGCGACTTATACTCCAGAGCGACTTATAAATGAAAAAATTGTTTATGTTACATAAACACTGGACACATTTTCTGTTTGTTTATTTTTTGTGTAACTGAATAACCATTGTGTTAGCATATCTTACACCTATTCAGATTATTTTATTATTGTTAGAACTTTGGTCAAGTAGTTTGGAAAATAAATTACCCGCAAAAAATGTGACTTATGTATGTTTTTTTTTTAATCTAATTATGCATTTTTGGCCTTGTGCGACTTATACTCCGAAGCGACTTATAGTCCAGAAAATACGCAATGCCTTTTATCCATAAGAGGAACAAAGAGCTGATGATGCAACCCTCCACTAATGCATTCACACTTCACTTTTAAGCTATAAAATCGGCCACAAGGTGGCAGAAGTGCGTTTGATAAGACATCAGGTTAAGGGACAAATGGTTCGGTTCCAAATGTAAAAGGTTCATGGTGTTCCATTTGTAAACAAATTGTTACTTTAATGTAACACCACTCCTTTTTGTGCTGTTTATTTTGGTATAGTAAAAAGTAGAATAAAAACAATATTTGTGTCATTCATTCATTTTCTATCGCTTTTCCTCACGAGGGTCGCGGGGGGTGATGGAGCCTATCCCAGCTGTCTTTGGGCAAGAGGCGGGGTACACCGTGGACTGGTGGCCAGCCAATCACAGGGCACATATAGACAAACAACCATTCACACTCACATTCATACCTATGGACAATTTGGAGTCGCCAATTAACCTAGCATGTTTTTGGAATGTGGGAGGAAACCGGGAGAAAACCCATGCAGAGATGACCAAAGGTGGAATCGAACTCAGGTCTCCAAGCTGTGAGGCCTATGCACTAACCACTCAGTCTCAATATACACATTATATATGTAATTTATTATGTGTCAATATCAAAATACTGGCTTAATATCTTAAAAATGGGCTGCACGGTGTTCAAGCGGTTAGCAAGCAGGCCTCACAGCCAGCCAATCACAGGGCACATATAGACAAACAACCATTCACACTCACATTCATACCTATGGACAATTTGGAGTCGCCAATTAACCTAGCATGTTTTTGGAATGTGGGAGGAAACCGGAGTACCCGGAAAAAAACCCACGCATGCACGGAGAGAACATGCAAACTCCATACAGAGATGGCTGAGGGTGGAATTGAACCCTGGTTAGCGCGCTAACCACTTAACCGCCGTGCAGCCCTTCAAAATGAACATTATACTTGAAATGTGTCTTTTGGTTTTTATAGTTGGGGACTGATATTTTCCTGAAACATACCAATGTTCTACTGCTGATCGGGAAAAGTAGAAACTAATGTTTTCCGATGAAAGACGAGAGTCTAAGGTTTTTTTTTTTTTTTTAGCATATTTGCTAATTAAATATAAATGTCCCAAATATTGATAGCATCACTAAAACACGGTAGTTCCAGTATTGTATTGATGCTAGCAAAACTAGCTTGATGAGAATGATACTTTTCAGTTCTGACAGGAATTTGAATGACAGCTTCTCCCAAAAAATGTTTAATAAAAAGGGAATCATTGCATTTTTGTTTATATTGTCAGACCGTCTTGAATTATTACATTTTTTTTTAGCATATTTGCTAATTAAATATAAATGTAAGGCGGGGTCCCAAATATTGATAGCATCACTAAAACACGGTAGTTCCAGTATTGTATTGATGCTAGCAAAACTAGCTTGATGAGAATTACTAAAATACTTTTTAGTTCTGTCTGACAGGAATTTGAATGACAGCGTCTCCCAAAAAATGTTTAATAAAAGGGAATCATTGCGTTTTTTGTTTATATTGTCACACCGTCTTGAATTATTACATTCATACGTTCTTAAATTGTTCACAAGGGAGTTTTTGTTTGTGTATGTCCGAAGAATTACTGTGGTAACAATATGGTCAACAAATGTAAGGCAATATTACATCATTTCATGATTTTATACAACTTATACGCCACTGTATCGGTAAATATGGACCTGTATTTACCAAGCATCGGTTCAATACCAACATTAACATTATCGCCCACTTTACCGAATTCGTTGAAAAAGTAACATTAGCAGGTGCACGTGTCGCATCCCCCTTCCGGAAGTGCAAACACCTCCATGTCGTCTCGAGCAGACCACTCCCCAGCACTCACACCCACGCGGGGAACAACAAAATCACTTGTCATGTCCGACGTGACTGAGCTCACCTTTGTGGCGGTCATACGGCGCTGGGTGGTGTTGGAAGGCGGAGGTGGATGTGTTCCCCTTCTACTCCCCAGGACTTGTGGAGCAGCCGTGGGGGTCCAAGTTAGGAGAGAGTCGGTGTCATGGTGCTCTGTACCGGTGCCTACCGCTCAGTGATCCCACTTCCAGGATGAGGAGGAGGAGGAAGGAAGAAGGAAAGGAGGGAGGGAGGGGTTGAAGGCGGGGTGGGGTGGGGGGGATTAAACAGGAGGCTTCGTCTATCCTGTTTTATTTTAAATAGTATTTACTATTTATTCAGTTGTCAACAATTTTTCGCAGTTAAACCTGTCTGCTGTCTAATTAAAAATAAATATATTTTAATTTTTTTTTATTTTTTTTAAATTTTCTTTCTTTCTTAAAATAAATCAATATACATGTTCATTCATTTTCTAATGTTTATCCTAACAAGGGTCCTGCGGGGTGCTGGAGCCTATCCCAGCTGTCTTTTGGCGAGAGGCGGGGTACACCCTGGACTGGTGGCCCGCCAACCAATCACAGGGCACATATAGACAAACAACCATTCACACTCACATTCATACCTATGGACAATTTGGAGTCGCCAATTAACCTAGCATGTTTTCAGAATATGGGAGGAAACCGGGAGAAAACCCACGCAGAGATGGCCGAGGGTGGAATCGAACTTAGGTCTCCTAGCTGTGAGGCCTACGCACTAACCACTCAGTCTCAATATACACGTTATATATGTTATTTATTATGTGTCAATATCAAAATACTGGTTTAATATCTTAAAAACGGGCTGCACGGTGTGCAAGTGGTTAGCGCACAGGCCTCACAGCTAGGAGCCTCAAGTTCAATTCCACCCTCAGGCATCTCTGTGTGATGAATATCTTAAAAACGTTAAACGCTCTCCAAATAATGACAAGGTGTACTTATTTTGCAGAACAAATACTAACACAGTATATTATGTTAATTTGAGAAATGAGTGAAACAGCCAGCATAAAAATATTTATAAAAAAAGGTAATATATGAACTAATATTGGAATTTTTAAAGCTAAAAAAATTAGAATCCATCACTAGAATCATACATAATTGTATTACAAATACAATGGTATTAAATTACTCCTAAAACGCAGTGAAAGTGGTCCCTCCCCCAATAAGGCTAAGGTAATGTTTCCCAATGAGAGTTACTGGCATGTATTTTTAGAATACTGCAACGGCGACGCATTTTGTTTTAAGAGGGAGTTTGTCGCCCTCTAGTGTTAACAAACGGTCACTGCACTCCTGTTGAGGTCACACCCATATACAAATAATATATACATTCTCTCCTATCAGGCATAGTATTAAATTAAATGTCACTATGAATACATAAGAGCAAAACATCCAGTGCTGATTTAGTAAAATTTAATTTACCAACCATTACTCCTTTAATAGATTCTTTCAACGTGGCTCATAAATGTTTTAAGTTACACAGCATCTTCGTTCAGAAGCCCGATGACAAAAATATCTTGTTGTTTTGTTTTTTTTGTACATCTTGTCTGTCAGTTTTTGCAGCATATCGCAGAGCGGAGAACATGAATGATTGTTGGAAAATACTGAAATAAAGAAAGATGATGCTACTTTTTTTTTTACCTGTGTAAATGCAGCAGACTTAGCTTTCCTTTATCAACTTTTTAAGTCTGCAACTCTACAATGACACGTTACAGGAAGTCATCCCGCATGATGATAAAAATAGCCGAGATGAACGCACTGATGACTTTGAAGCTCCCAGTTGTCTCTGAAAGAGCCTTTTTTTTGTTATTTTTTTTTTTAATTCCAAATGTGGTACATTAGCAGTAATGTGATAACATGGCAACTGGAGAGAAACCTGCTTCATATCCAAAGTCCTTGTTTCTCATTTACGTCCTTTTTTTGTTGTTGTAATAATCCCTGCAGTTTTCTTAGTCCTTGTCTTCATCTTCATCCTCCTCCTCGTCGTCTTCATCTGTTTGGTCCCGACTGTCCAGGTCATCTTCATCATCCACCTGCAAGCAAAGTGTCATGAAGTGTCACACTGATGGAATTTCCATTTCTTCCTGTTCTGTATGAATGGCTCTGACACAAAATTGAGTACATTTGGGAAGTTTAGCCGGCACTTTATACTTTATACTTATAAGGGCTGTGACAGAGGATGGGACACAAACCAGAATTTTCCAGGTGCTTTTCTGTATGAAAGGCCCACACATAAAATATGGTAAAAATTGATGCTGCAGTTTTTTGAGGTACACTGTAAAAAAAATCCAAGTTGACTCAACTTTAAAAAAAATTATAACCTGGCTGCCTAAAATTTTTTATTAAATCTAGCAAATTATTTCAGTTAATTTCAACTCACAACTAAGCTTCTCCAACTTAAAAGATCAAGTTCACATGACTTATTGGTTTGTTTTGGGAACTTTCTTTGTCACTTCAAATAACCAAATATTTTGGTAATCTCAACTCACTTTTGATTTAGTCCAACTAATTAGCTCGAGTAAATTCAACTCACAATTAAATTGAAATTAATTAAATTAACCTGATTTGAAAATGAGTTGAGATTACTTGTTTTACATTGTTGATACAACCAAAATATTTGGTTATTTGAGTGTGAATAACTCAAAGTCAAACTTTTTTTCCCTTGCACTGTAAAGCAAGGGTCTCAAATTCATTTTCTTCATTTGTTTCTTCATTTTTTTCGATAAAGTAGGGAATGTTAAAATACATGAAATGACAATCCTAGTCCGGGCAATTTTCTGCCTTTGGATGTAATACAGGGTTTACGACATTGTGATTTGTAGTGAGAGTAGGGAAAAGGTGGAGGAGATGCTGGAAGAGTGGAGGTTTGCCCTGGAAAGGAGAGGAATGAAGATTAGCCGCACCAAGACAAAGTATATATGTGTGAATGAGAGGGACCCGAGTGGAAGAGTGAGGTTACAGGGAGAAGAGATACAGAAGGTGGAGAATTGTAAGTTCTTTTAGTACAACAGGTCAGAATAATGATTGTGAAAAGGACACTTCTATGCTAGGACTACGTTAAAAATCAAATCAAACTATGGAATGGATTGAGTAAGGACCTCAATGCACAACGATGAGCCAATTCAAGAAACAATACAAGCAGTTGATGTTTGCTAAATACAAGGATGAAGAGTCTTGAACCAGTCATGATGTGCTATATATATCACTATATTGACACTTACTATGGTACACATTATGTCATTGGATGCTCATATCACCTCGTACTTCGGTACGTGACAAAAATGAAATTTAAAGAAAAAAAGAATTTAAAAAAAATTATATTAGGAAAGCAGGAAGTGAACAAATGTAACAGTTACTGATTGTAAAAGTACCAGATGGAGGGGTAGGATTTAATAAGCGTTGCTTCTTCCTACTCCTTTTGGACATGTGGAACTGTGAACTGATTATGTGATGCATTCAATTGTAATCTGATGCATGTTCAAATGAAATTAAACCATTACCATTACCAAAACTGTGGTGAGACCAGCCATGTTGTTTGGTCTAGAGACAGTGCCACTGTATTATAATGACACCAAGATAGCAGGATTGTTCGGTGACAAGGTAAGTTGTGATGATGATTGATGTAATCCATGAAGCTAATAGCCACTTGTAGCTCAGAACGAGCCAGATGCTTCCAGCCAGGCATGTAAACAAAAATGCCAGGATGTGGACTGAGATTGAAATGTGACTGTTCACCCCACTATTGGAGAAAAACTGGCATAAGACAAGCGAGATGCAGCAAAAGCTGGCATTTTCCGGTGTCGTTCTGTATAAAATGGCACCCGCATAAAATGGAGAAGGTAAAAAGTCAACACCATATGCTGCTTTCTGCTAAGCTACACAAACAGATAAGAACAAGTGAGTAAGAACCACGTCAGGCCTACCGTCTCTCCCAGTTCTTTGAGCCTCTCTTTGAGGCTGAGGATCTTCTGATCCTGGTCAGCCAGCAACATCAGCAGGTCGTCCTGCTCCTTCTTGGACTCCTGGAGGTCTGTTTGGAGCTTAGCTTTCTCCCTTTGCAGAATGGCCACTGAGCTGGTGGCTGAGGCCGCCTGCTGCTCCAGTTGCACCCGTCCCTCCGTCAGACCCCTGACCTCCTCCTGATGAGGACGGCGAGTAAGCACATGGTGAAATGTGTGATTTGTGAAATGATGAGAGAAAGCATATGCGGGTCACACACTTTGAGTCTTTCTGTCTCGGATGTTTGCGCTGCCAGTCTGCTCTCCAGTTCCGCCATGTTGGAGCCGTCTCCACTCGCGCTGGTGTCTGAAGACTAATGAAGTTCAATGGATTAGAATTATGCACGTATAGAACACATTAAAAGATCACATGTGTCATTGTACCCCAGTTTCAGCTCTTCTGAGAAGGTCCTGGTTGTCAGTCTTAAGCTGGCTGATCTCGGACGACTGGGACTGGACCTGACTCCTCAGAAGCTCCAGCTCCTGCAAGTCATGAGAAGTAAATACGGGAGCCCTGATGATGCATGTCATCATGAGGAAGTAGCAAAGTCCTGTCACCTTTAGTAGTTCTGTGTTGTCTGAGCCTCCTGTGGCGCCCTCTGTTGGCTGTGACCCCTTAGATCGCTACAAAAATACAATCACTTGAATTAACCACATAGTTTGTGATGGTGTACAATAGCAAATAATTAGCGACAGGTTAAAAAACATTGATATTAATAGCTGTGTTACTCATCAGTGGTATTACTCCTTGCTGCTATCACAAAATTGGTTCTGTTAATTGCAATATACTTAATAAATAAATGACCATGTCGTCAAAAAGATGCTTTTGAAGTAGGATTCAAAATTACTGAGTTGAATATTTATGTAGGTAGAACATAGAAACCTTGTTTATGACTTTCTAATGGTAATGGTTTTATTTCATTTGAACATGCATCAGATTACAATTGAATGCATCACATAATTAGTTTCACAGTTCCACATGTCCAAAAGGAGTAGGAAGAAGCAAAGCTTATTAAATCCTACCCCTCCATCTGGTACTTTTACAATCAGTAACTGTTACATTTGTTCACTTCCTGCTTTCCTAATATAGTTTAAGTTTTTTTTAACTTTATTTTATTAATTTTGTTTTTTTTTAGTTTTATTTATTTGTTTAATTTTATTTTTTTGTCACATACCGAAGTACGAGGTGATACGACCATCCAATGACATAATGTGTACCATAGTAAGTGTCAATATAGTGATATATATAGCACATCATGACTGGTTCAAGACTCTTCATCCTTGTATTTAGCAAACATCAACTGCTTGTATTGTTTCTTGAATTGGCTCATCGTTGTGCATTGTTTGACGTCCTTACTCAATCCATTCCATAGTTTGATTCCACGTACTGAAATGCTATGGCTTTTTAATGTAGTGCTCAGTCCACATACTGAAATGCTATGGCTTTTTAATGTAGTGGAATCAAACTATGGAATGGATTGAGTAAGACCCTCTAAACAGGTTGTATCATTATTAGAGCCCTGTAGACATGAAATAACACCCCACTGTCACTTTTCCACTCCATTATTCTTAGCTAACATCACATTGCACATCACATAACAGACGGCTGCCGCTAGCATAGCAAACTATTGAGCTAACTAGTTAACCTCTCCACTATACTGATTTTAAACTTTAAAAAGTGTATCGAAGTAGCCAGTCTCCATGCAGTGTGAAAGGTACTACTGATGTCTAGTGACCAAAATACTACCGTACATATAACTTTCATCCATTTTCTATGCTGCTTGTCTCTCATTAGGGTCATTCGGGTACTCATTTGGGTATGCTGGAGCCTATGCCAGCTGACTATCCCTGTCCGCTTAGCAGTTTTGGTAAATAAAGACCCCAGCTATTAATTCAGTATTAAATACACACATCACTAACCAGAGTATTAATGACCGCCTCTTTGTCACTGAGTTGTGTCTGGAGGAGAGCGTGTTGACTGCGGAGCTCCTCCATCTCCTCTCGTAGTTGCGCCACTTCTTCCGTCTGCATCCCGTTCACCTGGGAGCCGTCTCCCTGAAGACTGTTGGCCTGACTCTGGTTCTCCTTCCCTGGAAAGTTAAAAAAAAAAATGGAAGTTTTGTGTTAGTGTTATGTGTTGTAAGTGGAGCGCTGTCAGGATTAAGGTGGCCCGCACCTAGCTTGAGCTTGAGTATGTTGTACTGGTCTTTGTGCTGCTGGATCTGGCTCAGCTGCTGGACCATGGTGGTCTGCATCTCTTCATTCTGGGACGTCATGGAGGCCATCTGTTCTTTCAGCTCTTGGATCTTGGCATCCTGGCGAATCACGTGACCACGGTGAGGACGTCAAAAAACGGTTTGAGTCTTGTCCAGTCGGTTTGTTACCTGTTCCCGGATCAGCTCTTTGTACTGCGTTACAATGTTGTCATGCTGCTCCAACGTTTTCTTCACCTCCTCTTCCTTCTTCTCTTCCTCACTGGACTTGTGGACCGCCTTGGTGATCACACCTGTTGACGGGAAAATCATTAAAGAGACTGAGAATGCCTGCTAAATCATACAATTTGAATTTTTTTTGTATGTGAAAATGGCTACAGCATGTACACTTAGTATTTCAGGATGGTAACAGTTTGACCCTGGAACAGACTATTTCATTCATTCATTCATTCATTCATTTTCTACCGCTTATCCTCACGAGGGTCGCGGTGGGTGCTGGAGCCTATCCCAGTTGTCTCCGGGTGAGAGGCGGGGTACACCCTGGACTGGTGGCCAGCCAATCACAGGGCACATATAGACAAACAACCATTCACACTCACATTCATACCTATGGACAATTTGGAGTCGCCAATTAACCTAGCATGTTTTTGGAATGTGGGAGGAAACCGGAGTGCCCGGAGAAAACCCACGCATGCACGGGGAGAACATGCAAACTCCACACAGAGATGTCCGAGGTTGGCCAAGGGTGGAATTGAACCTGAGTCACTCGACCGCCGTGCAGCTCCCAGACTATTTAAATTTTCCTTATTTTATATGGACACAAACTACAGAACTGTAAAGTTAAACACATGACAAAGTAGACAAAGTGATGACTGACCCTCCAGTTCTTTAACCAGCTTAGTGAACTCGTGGTCGAACAGCATCTGCTCCGGAGATGGAAAAACGGGCTGCGGCTTCTGTGCGGCCCGTGAGTACAGCTCGTGCTTTGTGATAAAACCCAGCTTCTCCACAAAGTTCTCCTTGCCGATACGCTTCTCAATCAGCTGCTTCAGTTTCTCTCTGAGGGAGCGGAAGGGAAACAAATAAGTGCACAAACAACCATCGACTTGTGCGATGAGTCAGGAAGTGGCGCTCACTTGGTGTAGTTCTCTAGCGAGTTGTCGTTGTAGTAAATGCAGATGCCCAGCAGCAGCGCACACAGGCCTTGCACCAGACGCTCATCCTCTCCCAGATTCTCGGAGATCTGAGCTGTTAGCTACAACAGTCGTCAAGTCAAGGATGCGGTCAACATAAGAAACACGCGGCAGGCTCCTTAGAGAGGAGGCAGTGGAAGGATACAAAAGGAACGTTTTCCTGATTGTGGAGAAAGTGTGTGACGGCTATGGGACAGTTGTTGATCCACGTGCACAGCAGCATGAGGAGGCCCACCCTCGTCTGTACTTTGCTGCCCTGCGGAAGACAACAGAGAAAAATATCTCGAGTCAATGGTGAGCGGTGTATACTATAATGGGTCACAATATCAGGTACACCTGCACGTAGAACAATAAAAGGATGCGGGGACTAATCCATACATATGCTAAGACACTTTACATACAGTACATATACTTAGAAATAATACAGCTATGTGTTCTAGGTGACAAAACAGTATTTTTAATATAATTACTACCAATAATAGGGTTTTTTAGAATGTGTCGAGGGCCAATAAAAAGCTGTGGTCGCACTTTGGCTCTACTTCAGCTTACTAGAATACGTAGGTGTACCTAATGAAGTGACCGATGTGTGAATAAATATAAATATTATACACTATTAGTTCCTACAAGAATATTATGAGGAAGCATACGCAGGAGATGGCGTGCATGTTCAAAATTCAAATTGGGTGACAGAAAATTACATGAAGTTCCCAAATGGGAAATTTCATTGTCAGGAAAAAAACTATTAGGTCAACACTCTTATTTCAGTCGGCAAACAATGAAATTTCAAACCATTCAGTCTAATTTTCACAACTTAAACTCTACAACTTAGTTACTCCTTTATTGAAATCATCAGCCGTTAATGGGGTTAGCAAAAAAAAAAAAAACAGGACAAAGCCTAGCTGATATTCATACAGTTAGATAGATTAATGCATTTTGGAATAACTGCTATGATTGCATAGGGATGGCACTGTTTTAATTCTATATCAAAAGCTAAAAAAGCAATCAATATAGTGCAAAGGCAAGAAACTCATCAACATGCAACAAAAAACAACAACGGATATGTGAGCCATAATGGCAAATCTAAAATCCTAGCGGCATTTTAACTTACACAACTTATAATAATCACCTTTTCATATTTAGTCTCCATGTAGGAAGTAATGTACAAAAGTGAAACAAAACAAAGCGTTTATTGACCAACGCTGGCCTTGAATATCGGCAGACGTGGCATCTGTAAAGCTGAAGATTACCATAGACTTTAAAGAGTGTGCCGCAATAGCTGCTAAAAAGAAAATTCTACATTGACCAGCAAGTCATAATAATGACTTATATTTAATAATAAAATTTTGTTATGTTGATCATAATTTTTCCCAGACAAAAATATCAAATGCCTGGTACTCTCTGCAGTTGAACACACCAATATAGGAAATATGGTAACTAGGCCCAAAAGTTGCTGCATTGCAAATCATGGGGGGAGGGGGTTGCACCAGTGCAGCATGATTAAGAGCCGCATGCCAGGAAGGGGAACCAAGAGTAGCTGGACACCAAGATCTCCTTCATACATAAGCCCCCCACAAAAAAAAAAAACTTCCTCCAGAAGCCAAGCTGAAAAAACAAGACAGGTGGCTCCCCAAACAACACACACACACGAAAAAAAACACGTCACACGCACTTTACTCACCCGTCGGCTGATCTTATCACCCTGAAAAACCACAATGTGACACTGCTCTAATCAATCATGTTACAATTGGCTATTAAAACACTCCCCCTTTTAAAGACACACACATCTAAGAGCATCAGAATAGGCATTTACCTGAGAGAGGATGTTGGTGCACTGCTGCAACAAAGACACGGGAGGTTTGCCCAGGCTGGTGGCCAGCTGGACCCGCAAGAGTTGCTCCTTCTGGGTGAGGTTGTCCTGCAGGGCGTGAGCCAAAGCCACCGCCGCACACCAGTTGGAGAGGGAGTCTGCTGAGAAGAGGCCACCGCACAGGAGCTGGCCTGCTGAGATGCAGTTGGCTGAAGAACACAAACACCACATTATAAAATAATAAACATTATAAAAAAAAATAAAAGGGAGAACACTGACATTTTTAGAACCTCTAAAAATAAAAATGTAAACGTGTATGAATGATAGTAAAAGTATTCATTAAGATATCTGTCTACATGTACAACATCATTTTGTACAACTTTCTAAACTTTGCAGATTACTGTATTTTCTGGACTATAAGTCGGTCCAGAGTATAAGTAGCACAAGGCCAAAAATGCATAATTAGGTAGACAAAAACATACATAAGTCGCTCGGGAGTATAAGTCGCACAAGGCCAAAAATGCATAATTAGGTAGAAAAAAACATACATAAGTCGCTCCGGAGTATAAGTCGCACAAGGCCAAAAATGCATAATGAGGTAGAAAAAAACATACATAAGTCGCTCCGGAGTATAAGTCGCACAAGGCCAAAAATGCATAATTAGGTAGAAAAAAACATACATAAGTCGCTCCAGAGTATAAGTCATATTTTTTGTGGGTAATTTATTTATGACCATTTATGATAAGTCGCACAAGGCCAAAAATGCATAATTAGGTAGAAAAAAACATACATAAGTCACTCCAGAGTATAAGTCGCACAAGGCCAAAAATGCATAATTAGGTAGAAAAAAACATACATAAGTCACTCCGGAGTACAAGTTGCACACGGCCAAAAATGCATAATTAGGTAGAAAAAAACATATATATATATATATATATATTACTATTAGCAATAGAGATAGCATTAAAACATAGAGCATGTGTGCGTATATAGGTGTTTACTTGGTGGATTATTTTCAGTCATTCTAATTATTCTGATTATGTAGAAAGGACAGCACTGATTATACAGGTTGGGTTCCTGTGGTTGCACACATGCATGAGAAAGTCCTATAACAGTCACATGTGAGGCATTATGAACCTCTAGCTGCATTTTTATCCAGATCTGCACCAAAATATGCTGAATAGCCGCCAAACAGCAATGAAAACGAGGGGCAAAAAATATTTAATAACAGTAACTAACAGCACGGACTGACCGTCAATTGTGGAGGGCAGCAATGTAGCCACAATCTCTCCCTGCCCTTTCTGGTTTTTATAGAGGAAACACTGGAAGCAGTAGAGGACAGCACAGCGAAGCACAAACGGCTGTCTGTCGTTGACCATGGACATGAGCAAGACCACGATGGCAGGTCTGTAAATAGCCAGAGGAGACAGATGAGGACACTGATGGCTGCCGTCAGTACTTTACTGCTAATGGCAGTGTTACCCATACAGTTTACTTATGGGATAGCTGTGTTTTACCTTGGTGGGTTAGAAGGAGCGTTGACAGACGCAAAGTAGTCCTGGTTGACCTGTGAACCCCTGATGACCTCTGACACAGTGTTGATGGTCTGGAAGGAGGCACACATGTATGGCTTAATAAGCATAAAATTGTCATTATTGTGACCATGCTTATTACCTCGGTGAGTATGTCTGCCGGCACCCCGGTGGCCATGAGAATGGTACACAACTGCTGCAGAAGGCCACACTGGAACATGGACTTCTGACAGCTGGCTGTGGCTCCCGGAGAGTTCACAGGGGACACCATGACTCGCACCAGCTGGGATCATGAACAGAAACTATTTTTATTACAGTATAACATCTCAAAAGACAGTATCATACAAAGTATAGTTGAATATACTTTAAAGTAGTCACCGTACAACTTGTATAGCAGTATAGATTTACCATTCACTGAAAATAAGTCAGCGCGCAGACCTCACAGCTAAGAGACCAGGGTTCAATTCCACCCTCAGCCATCTCTGTGTGGAGTTTGCATGTTCTCCCCGTGAATGCATGGGTTTTTTCCGGGTACTCCGGTTTCCTCCCACATTCCAAAAACATGCTAGGTTAATTGGCGACTCCAAATTGTCCATAGGTATGAATGTGAGTGTGAATGGTTGTTTGTCTATATGTGCCCTGTGATTGGCTGGCCACCTGTCCAGGGTGTACCCCGCCTCTCGCCCAAAGACAGCTGGGATAGGCTCCAGCACCCCCCGCGATCCTCGTGAGGAAAAAGCGGTAGAAAATGAATGAATGAATGAATTAATTAAATCGTCTGTTCCAGGGTCAAACTGTTACCAAAATGAATGAATGAATGAAAACAGCCATTATTGTCTAAATGTATTGTTAACAGTCCAGATTGACGGTGGTAGCGTATGATCTGGGGCTGCACAAGTGCTGCAGGTACTGTGGAGTTGCGGTTCAACATGAATTCCAACATGTGCTGTGACATGATATGAGTCTAAACGTACGCCCAAGAAGGCAACTGAGTGACCAAGTATGTCTCCTCCACACCGAGACACAATTGAGCTATTGTAGAACATCCTAAGGCCGCTGAAAGGTGGAGGAGCTCAAGGTGTCTAAAACCCACCAATGACATCATCATGGAGGAGTGGGAGAAGATTCCAGTAACGATCTGTGCATTCTGGTGGATTCCATGTCCAAGAGGATTAAGGCATGGCTACATAATGGTGCTGATACTAAATATTCACATTGTGGACAATTAGCTATTTAGACAACAATGGCTGTGTGTTGACAGTAACTCTATACAAGCTGTACACTGACTACTCTAAAGTACTGCATATCCAGGCTTTCTGTAGTATTGTCCCTTAAGATAAACACACAGGAGTGTCGCGTGGTACCTGCAGCATCAGATGGAGGTTGGTAACTTTCTGCGCAGACCAGCCGGAGTTGTCGTCGCCCACCTCAAACCATGGCCTCATCCTCTGGATAAAAGAGCCCTCCTTGAAGAAGTTCTGGTTGGAGCTGTTGTTCTTGAGGAGGTTGAGGAGCAGCAGCAAACAGTCCTCCACCACAATACCTGCATACAGGACATGTAGGTGAAATTGAATAAATATTAGGATGAATGTTTTAGGCAGAGGTCTCAAACCTGCAGCCCGCGGGCCAAATGCAGCCCGCAAGATGCTAGTTTGAGGCCCCCACCTTGATACCAAAGTTTAATGTTGAAATGACAGCTTAAAGCTGTGTGCACACCGGACACAATGAACATGATTTTGCCCCGCCCATACTGTTACCCTACCCTGTTACCCCGCCCTGTTTTGCTTTGGATTAGCAATGAAGCTAAAGGCTTATGACGCTGGGTACAAATAAATGCAGGAAATGATTTGGAATAAAAGGGAAAATACACGTCAAGATAAAGCATCTCATCAAACATGTTGTTAAAGTTACGACGCTGCTCTCAGATGGAACTGAGTACGATGCTAACTTGCTAATTGGGTAAAATTCATTAATGTTCATGTTAAAGGTTAAATAACTGTTAATACTGTACATTTGAATCTGAAAAAAATAATTTCTCTACCAACTGTATGTGGTTTCTTACGTTTTTCTTATTTGCTGTTTTATTATTATTTTACTTATTTATTACTGATTGATTGATTTACTGTCTTTATTCTTAATTTGTTAATTTTTTATCTTATTTGGTGTATAGAAAAATAAAAATTAAGATATTTGAGAACAGTGGAATGTTTTATCAGATATTTTGGTGTGAAAAACCGGAACCAAAGTACTGAAAAAGTGTAGGGTATAGTAGAAGCAAAAGCATTGAAGATAGTTTTTTAATCGATTTTTTTTCCCAGTTTTTAATGAATGCGTATTGGGTTTTTTTTTTTGAAAACCTGATGCGGCCCGGCTTCAC
Organism: Doryrhamphus excisus; assembly: GCF_037039965.1. NCBI lineage: Eukaryota > Metazoa > Chordata > Actinopteri > Syngnathiformes > Syngnathidae > Doryrhamphus > Doryrhamphus excisus. Next base: position 17,832,151 of record NC_136365.1, read on the forward strand.
CCAGAACCTAGCTCCGGTGGCCCCCAGGTAAATTGATTTTGAGACCCCTGGTTTTAGGTGTACCTCCATCGCTGCTTCCCTCTTCCGTGATGATATCCAGTAGGCGTTCAAACGCATTTTCAAACGCCACAATCTTCTGAATGGCAGCGTTGCCTTTAGTTAACTGCTGAAGCAACAACAATCCCTGTGGGAGACGAACATGTCAGTGATATAATATGGTCACCACAGTGCTGTGAATCTGGAACAGCAACATTGTGTTACGGTTCTGATTTGACAATGCTTTGTGTGAAAGAGGCCACTCACGTCATTGCGGATCACTTCTCTGGAGTCTGCCAACAAGTCCATCAACCTGGAAACACCTGCGAGTGTACACGAGTGCGGATTACAAACAGGGAAGGGTCAGAATGTCAACATAAATGTCATATACATATCATAGTGGAGGAGCTGACCCATCGGGCTGACCAGGATGATGCTCTGCACTTGCACACACTGGCTCTTCAGGAGGGCCGTCAACAATTTCACACCAGGCCAACGCACATGGAAGTCAAACTCCTAAAAATGGAAATAGATGAATATTCAGTATGAATACGTCAGATCATAACCCCAACACACAGCACCCGCAGAGCAGACTGGGCATCTGCAAAGCTGCAGTTTACACTGGAGTTGCTGCTGTATGTAGCTAGCTGAGCAAACATATCAAAAACGCGTAATACTGCAAAAATGCATTTGTACAAATAAAGGAATCCTCTCAAATAAATGCCTTCTAATAATAATAACACATTTTATTTGTATAGCGCTTTTCAAAATACTCAAAGACACTTTAAAGAAGAATGGAGTTGAATAAAAACAAGTAAAAGATACACTAAAATACAACATTCATTCGTTAATATGCAGTTAAAACATGAGTAAAAGCGGGGCGGGGCACAGACGTCAGGTATAAAAAGTTAGACATTAAAAACAGATTTAAAGAGGTGGGTTTTTTAGTTGTTTTTTTTGAAACTGGGACGGTCGGGGCAAGCACGGAGTCAATGGGTAGAAAACAGCCATCTCTGTGTGGAGTCTGCATGTTCTCCCCGTGCATGTGTGGGTTTTCTCCGGGTACTCCGGTTTCCTCCCACATTCCAAAAACATGCTATTTTAATCGGCGACTCCAAATTGTCCATAGGTATGAATGTGAGTGTGAATGGTTGTTTGTCTATATGTGCCCTGTGATTGGCTGGCCACCAGTCCAGGGTGTACCCCGCCTCCTCTCGCCTAAAGACAGCTGGGATAGGCTCCAGCACCCCGTGAGGAAAAAGCAGTAAAAAATGAATGAATGACCCAGTTGAGTCTCAAATTAAGCAAACCCTTTTTAGTAATAAGATGACTTGGTCGACATAAGCAAGACTGACATAAGTAGGTTCCTCTGTTGCAAAGTACCTCCAATAAGGTGAGGAGCAGGGTAATGTGCTCGTGCTCCTGAATGAAGGCCTCGGTGAACTTGGCGCCAAGGTCATCTGCCTGCTTCTGTGCTGCTTCATCTGTACAAAAAGAGAGGATATGAAAGGTGAGACTGGGCAAGAATCAAAAACACAGGAAACAAGGGATGGAAGCAAGAGTAGAATATGTTGGATGCAGTCAGCCTGAGTTAGTTCACAGCAATACTTATACCGCTTCTGCAACAAAAATGAGGTGGTTTTTGATGCCGTTTATACATGCAAACCACAAGGTGGTAGAAAGCAACTTCTCCCCTAAGCAAGTCAGAGCTTTTCTTCCTGTCACCAACACACAAACCAAGGACCTGCAGCGATGCAGCTGTGAGCGACACACAGAGTCCCACTGGAAAAAGAGACTCAATGGTTGTTACTAAACAACATAGGCGCCATTATGATGCTAATGCTAAGATAATGTTAATCAATGAGGCACAACTATGAAATATAATGTTTTCTTGCAATTTAAATAATACATCCCAAGTATTGCCGAACTTACTTCTTTATTACACAGCAATATTGTTCGGTTTTGTAACAAACCTCATCCAATAAAAGACAAAATAGGGAGAAAATAGCCTTTCAAAATACTTTTAGGGTAGAATTAATCATTTTACATGGTAATACGTCAATTTTTGGTGTGATTTAGAATACTATATCACTTTCTTTTTTTAAAGTCTCTTCAACACAATAGTAATTTATTGATGGTTCATAGTATTAACCAGCAGTTAGAGCGTCACCTCCCACGCAAGCATAATAGTCTGGGCGCAGTGAGGGGGAAATACCGCTGTAACAACGGAGCCGACAACCCAACGTCCAAAGTGAAACTAGCTTGACTACAGTACACCGTGGACATGTCTGCATGGTGATGATGTGTTTTCTTCTTCGTGTGGGTGGCGGGAGTCAAGTCGATAACGTTTTTTTTTAGGCGCAATACCGTACCTAGCATGTTGGTGTGTAGCCCTTTGTTAAGAACATGATACAGCAACCTTGTGGCGGAAGCCAATATTATCTGATGATCAAAAATACAGTGCATCGGCCTCCGACCATGATCCAGATCAGATCATATCTATTCGGCCGTGAGTGCATGTAGTTTTGTCTCTGAATCAGGTATCATAAATCGAGCATATGTTTGATTTCAGTACTGACCCATCACGTTCCCATTTGTCTATTTCTCTATTTGAGAAAGCTCATTTGAACCACTTTTAAGGGCATGCCATGAAAAGTGTCTATCTAAAGCTATTTGTTATTTGTGAGTACTCCTGGGAAGGGGGCAGGGGTTGGTGCAAGGGAAAGGGAAGTGGGTGCATCATGCACAGTCAAAAATTGTTACCTTCCGATTCATCTGTGAAGTTAAGACATGGAAGAGAAAAGAGAGAGACGAGAATCTTACAGTATACATAAATATATTATATATATATTCTAAACAGACAGAAAAGTGAATGCACATTGAACTCAACATGCAAGAACAACAAAGACAAAAGTTCTTCCTGGTGCCAACCTTTGAACAGGTAAATTGGATCATTGCTAATTAGTGATCATTCAGTACCTTGCTCTTCATCCTCGTCGTTGCAGATGATGTTGTATAGCGTGTCCAAAGCGTAGCCAAGGATTTCTGAGTCTGACCTGTCGGATTTCAGAAGAACAAATGTTAACAGTACAGGAGCTACGACGTGCCATTCGGTTCTTGTACAACCGGAGCATAATTGTTTTAGTGCATCAGTGGCCAACAATAAGAGAGCATTTTGTTAATTTCAGTGGCAGAATCCTGGTTAATACTGCCATGCTTTTATTTTGTAGCCTACTTTTACAATGTCTGTCAGGAATAACAACAAAAAGACAAAAGGTGGCATTGCTGAGGCAAAAAAGCAGGCTAAAATTAACAAATGGCGACAAGCAACTGACAAAACGCAACAGTCACATTGCCAAGAAAGCACGTTACTTAAGGAAGCAGGCGAAAATTCAAGGAACCATCTGCAAAATCGACATCAAGTTAAAATCGAGAACCAGAGGGAGTCTAAATACTTGTCATCACAGGCAGTAATCAGTAGATTATGTACAAAATATGTCATGACTATGTTAATAAATAATGGGTTTGACAATTGCATGGATGTACCTGTCAGTTTGCAGGATGTTAATCAAATGATCCATCGCCTGCATACCAACCTCCATTCGATATTTCTACAAAAGAAAGGCAAGCCAAAGGCAATAATTAGCCTATGATAACAGCATAATTCATGAAAATCCTAATACTTTACCTTAGAGAGGGATTTAAGCGCACGGACAGCATCTCTGCGATCCTCCAGGAGTGTAGAGGAGGCCACTCGGTCGCACAGTTTCTGAATCTGGCAAAAATACAGAACAAATAAAAGAAATATGCAAAGAAAAGCAGATGAGTGAGACAAATTAACAATGAAAACTCTTAAATAGTCAAACATATTCAGTGGCATGTCTGCTCCTTCAATTTACTGAAGTCATCATAAGGCTGTGCAATAAATAGCAATGTATAGGACTAGCATAGTGAGTCCTAGCCTAACGTATTACACAAATTTGGCAATACATTTAACTGCAGTGAAACATAATGTAAATCTGTGTGCCTGACAGACAATTACTATCGTTTAAATTCCATATAAAACACCACAACCAACCATTTCAGACGCAAAGCCTCCAGAATCAACCAATGCATGCGTTAAAGGCTGTACTTCAGAGTTAAATGTGTACTAGAAAATAATTCAAAACACGACATAAAACATGACACTCGTCACTGTTTGTAAGACAGAACAGATGACTGGAGGACTGACTCTGCTGCGATCTCCATTTTGTTGGATAGTAGTCACATGGGAATTAGAAAAAATATACTTAATTGATTATTACTTACAACGACTCATTGCTGAATGACATGTTGGCTACATTAGCCTATTAGCATTCTGGCTAGCTAGTTAATGTGATTGGAGCAGGCTAATTGCTGTCACTACGAAAATATGTAGACACGCTGGCGTGACGTGTAGTGTAAATAATGGTAGTGTTTAGGTTAAAAAAACATGTAGTAAGTCTTATAAGTGTGTAAAAGCTAAGCTAGTCGCTGGTCAAAGATAGCCGGTGTTATTTCCCTACCGTCTCCGCTCCAGAGGGCTGCGGCCCGGCTGACTGTCCACCCATCACTCCTCGAAGGAAGTTCATCTTGACAAGACGTCCTATCGGCGGCGTAGGAATAAAAAATATGTCCCTCCACTCTGAAGAAACACCGGTATCAAAAATCTGAGTGAAGACTTCAAAAGAAAAAAAAATGTATTTTTGGTGGAACACAGGGTAGTGACAGAGCGACCCCGGAAGTCCTCGCCAATGGAGGACTGGGCGCATGCGCAACGACGTGGCGCTACGTGGCCGGTCAGGTGCCGTCACATATTTAAAGGGCCACACACGTTCTATTGCAACCTAAATCAAGAATGTATTGTATAAAGTCTTTGTATAAATTTGTATACATTTGTATACATTTGTATACATTTCTATAAATTTGTATCTTTGTATAAATTTTTCCTAGTGTCCATCAGTATAATGGATTACCATCTAAAACTAAAATAACAGTGGTCTCTTGTCATACTTCAAAACAGGTTTAATAATAGCACTAATATTTAAAAGGTTAATATCCATCAACATTTGAAAACATTTTGTGCCAACATTAAACAAATATTAAATAAATTTCAAGAAATAATAACATTTTATTTAATTTATTAAAATGTCAATTTTTTTAATTAGTCCCTGTAGGACACTTGAGGAAAGACGTAGAAAATTTTAAAACCACATTATTGAAGACATTAAAATATACTTTTTGAACTTAAAAAACAGACATTCTCTTTCTATGCTTGTCTTGATTAATATCATTTAAAACCACTTTAATTTTATTTTTAACAATAACGGGTATGGGTTTTGGCTCTATTGTACTTCAAACTGACATCATGCAAGACATCACCACCTCCGGAGACTTCACTACAGTGAGTTTTTTTACTTTGGTCACTTTTTGTGATGTCACTGAGGACACGTGTGATGATAACCATAGAACCAGAAATGGAACCTATAACAAAAGGGACTGACCAAGCCAAATTAAATAACATAAAATCAGCAATTTAATGCTGGTGAGGTTACCAGTTGTTTTTGTCTATATAAAACGTGACCTTACAATAAGGTGCAATTGTTGATAATAGGACCACACTTTTTACACAACCAATGGGTATGAGTGGCGCTGATATCAGTAGTTTATTGTTAAGTCTGACACATTCAAAATGGAAAAAGGAAAAACACAGAAGAAACATCGTCCACCTGCAAATTTGCTTTTTTTTTTGTACTATAGAGCAACAATGAAAGAAGATGGCAGCCAACAGAGTCGACTTCTATTTCCGTTCAAAAACGACTGGAATGATTCACCAGCCAACTGCGATCTCAAGCAGAGAGGAAGAAAATAACACAAATAATTTACAGCTTTTTTTTTTCTTTCTTGGAGGATCAAAAACAATGTCCACTTCTAAAACACATGACAAGAGTTGTCACATAGATCATAAAAGGGAAAAAGCATTTATCAAAACTAGCTCTCAAGTGTGGAAAATATGCAGATTATTTCAGTATAATTTGGAGAGGAGAGGCTGTGCTCGAACCGACAAGAGATTGTCCCAGAAATGTTTGGAAAATAGTGCAACATACCACCAGCTAAGGAAGACCTCATTAGCGCATTTATCCAGAAAACAAAAGTTGCTACATCACTTTCCTCTTTTCAGTGCAAGATTAAAACAAAATGTTGCCCTTTCCAGCTGAAAATTAAAAAAAAAACAAAAAAAACACAATTAATAACCAGCATTATGAAAAATACAAATGCACAAACAGCTAGAAAAGTGTTCACATAGTATTTGCGAAGTCTGTCGGCTGCAAACACAGCCAGCCCACTCACACTCACATTACAAAATTGTATTTGGAGGACAAAGTATTTTAAAAATATGGTTTGGTATTGGATTATGGAGCCGTCACAGTTTTAAATGTACCTTTTTGGGGCCATAGAATAGCAAACCAAGGTTAAAAATTAAAAATAAAAAATCACATCTTAGGCAGCAAAATTAAAAAGGGAGAAACAACACACCAGAAACTTAAAATCCTTGTGAATACTGCAACTTTTGTTTTACCCAAAATGAACGTTGCTGTAGTAAAGAGAAAATAGAAGGCACCTTTTTTTTTTTCCATTTCAATCGAGTCAAAAGGAAACCAATACAGTAAACTTTGCCGTACATTTATTCTGTCACTTTCACCCTGTGAAGACACAAACAAGTGGAGTAGGGAGAATACTGTGAATCAAAAGAAACCAGAGCGAGCCGCCATCTTCATTACCCCTCATCTCCAAAAACTTCACCACACACACACACACACACACACACACAGTCATTTATTTGGTGGAAAAAATCCAAGATTATGTTTATCAAGGAGGCATGTAGAGTCATCTTGTCCATCCAGCAGTAATATTTGAAGTTTTCGGTGAAAAAAAGTCAAAGTACACAGCAGTACTTCGCAGCTGCGAGCGAGGCCTGCCCCGTTACATCGTCTCTCCAGCTTGTCAATGAAACACGGCAAAGAACCAAAACAAGAAAATAAGTACCCATGAGTGCATATTGGTGAGTGCGTTTATGCAATATTTTTTTGAAGCAGTGGTCTCTTGGGGAAGAAAAAAAAAAGGGGGGAAAGGAAATAAGAAAATAAAAAGGCATGCCTTTCCCCTTTGGAACGTTTGCATCTTGCGGTTTTCCAACGGTAACGGGCAGAAAACTACCATAGAAAATGTGCAATAGAGGAATTTAGTGAAGCAGCCTCCTAATTTCCATATTTCGATATACATATATATGTGTAGATATATATAGATATACATATTATCTCTGTTCCAAATGTTGGGCTGTTTTGTGGTAGTCTTTCAGTCCCTCCCAAAAAAAAAAAAAAATGTAGATTCCTCCTGGTGGGGTTTCCACAAATTTACAAATGAAAGTGTGTGATTTTTTGAGATACCAAAAAAAATGGATCCTCGGCTCACAACTAATAAGCGACATTTTTCGTAGTAGTTTTGTCTATTTCACAAATGCTCGACGGGCTGTGTCACACTCCGAAAGCAAAAAAAAAAACAAAAAAAACCCAAATATATACGTTTATACATGTAGATTTTGTGAACGGTTGAAGATGAAGAGCACGTTACTACTTCCACACTGCAGGTGGCGCCACTTCTCAGCGACGCTGAGCAGCAAAGCGACCTTCGCCCGGGCCGCCGGAGCCTCTTCCGGAGCCCATGCCCGGTTTGGGAGCCATGCTGCCTCGGGGTGGCGGTCCTCTTCCGTCGCGTTCTCGCATCATGCCGCTTCCCATGATGCCTCGTGGGCCTCCTGGACCCCGGTCGTTGCGCCTTATGTCCCGGCGATCGTCTCCGCGGGTCTCACGCTCGCGCGCCGCTCTGGTCTTCTTCTCCTCCACGTTCAGACGCACTTCTCCACGGAACATGATGGGCTGGGGGGGGGGGGAAGAGAAAACAAAACGTCACATTTCATAATCTGGCACAGACTACACATCATTACTTCACCACAAGGATGTCCCGATCCGATCTTCAGGATCTGGATCGGAGTACCATCCACTGTATTATTGAAGATCTTATAATATCAGGATTTGCATGTTCTCCCCGTGTGTGGAATAAAATTAAAGACAGTTTTGGCAGGAAGCAGAAATCAAAGGAAATACAGTTGGAATAGGTGCAGATTCTGGAAGATCTAGAACGTTTTCTGTGCTGGTTATTGTGTGTAGCTGCTCTATAGGAGTCCAAAACTCAGGACAAAGGGTTGAAAAATTAGCATAATAGGTCCTGCACGGCGGATGAGTGGTTAGCGTGCAGGCCTCACAGCTAGTTCGATTCTACCCTCTCTCACTGTGCGGACTTTGCATATTCTCCGCATGCATGCGTGGGTTTTCTCCGGGTACTCCGGTTTCCTCCCACATTCCAAAAACATGCTAGGTTAATTGGCGACTCCAAATTGTCCATAGGTATGAATGTGAGTGTGAATGGTTGTTTGCATCATGTTAATAACTCTGGGCCACACACCAACATGCTAGGTAGGGTAATGCGCCTTAAAGCTGGTTGCTACTTCTGCAAGATTACCATGTTGATTTCACGTTAGATATTACGCACCGTAGCTACAACGGTAGTTGCCCCTCACTGTGCTGTCCAACTGCTGGTTGTTAATAGTACTGACTATTGTGGATCGGGACGTATATCTTTTTTTGTCGGGAACTGATATTTTGCTGTTCTACTGCTGATTACTAAAGAACAGAAAAGGGTAGAAACTAACTTTTTTGTTAGAATGAATGATGAAAAATGAGACTCTAATCTCGGAATATACCATGTCTTTACAGCCCAAGAACACAATATTCGGTGTACCTTGAAATATCAGTCAAACTCATCAAGATGCCAGTACAGAAAGGGACAGATTTTGTAAAATGGCTGGGATTGAATGAGTTATGTTGAGTATTTTTTTATGGCACCCTTAATTGGTTTACACAATTAGACAGGATGTGGCGAAACAGTGCTCTTACTATGTTGTGTGTGTGTGTGTGTTGAGAATGTCTGTTGGTCAAGACGACATCAGTGTTTCACAGAGGAGGCGGGTTACTGTTTGTGATGAAATTCCGCCACAGAAAAATACCCCAGAAAAACCTTCGATGATCATTTTTATAAGACCCTGAGTGCGCCCTTGTCTTTTTTTACACAGAATAAATAGATAAAATACACAGTAGCACTTCTTGTAGACAGACGTGGACAAACTTCGCTCATTAGCATAAAGCTACAGACACACTAAATGCCGTGTTCCTAGTACGACTTACTAAAAAGGACATCGAAAACTCAATTCCAGCAAAAAAGGCACTTCCAATACATACAGTAAAGTCTCGTTATATCGATATTCTCGGGAGTCGGAAAAAATACCGATATAACCGGACTATCCATATATCCGATCCTGCGCCGAACTGCATTAAAAGTGGGCGGATCTTTGATAAGGCATGTAATTTTCTCCTTGAGTTCATGGATTGCGTATCTAGCATGCTTTTGTACTACAGTAAATAAAAATAAACTTACGCTGTAGTGATTACCGGTTACCGGGACATAATTCACCCCGGAACTATCGATAGGGAAGGTGTTGCCACCCGGAGGGGTAGGCGCGCGGGACGGGTGTTTTCCGCTGTGTGTGCTGCACTCTGGTGGTGGAAGTGTGAAAAATAAAGTTGACTGGAAGCAGCCGTTCGCCGTGTTCTTTTTTGGTATTGAAATCCTTAAGCAAAGATTGATTTAAGCTGCTTTTGTATCGATATAAACAGACCAAATTGGCTGGCGGGAGATGAAAAGGGCATCCTAGTAACCGGATTATCATAATAACCGTGTATCGTACTAACGGAGCTAATTATATCATAATAGACTAGAAATTTGCCGGGAAATGAAAATAGTATCGTAATAAGTAGTAATTCGTTTTAACTGATATCGATATAACGAGACTTTACTGTACTTCCAACTGTGGGACCATTATTTATACAGTACAAAACTAACAAGTACCGATACACTACCACTATGTATTATAACCAAACCCACCAGCCAGTGCATGAAAGTGGGTCATTAAATGGTAATACATGCCCCTTCTACCTTGGCCCCAAGGATTCTCTGCACAGGATCGGAGTCGTCAAAGACCACAAATCCAAAGTTAGGAAGCTTCCCGCCGACGGCTTTGGTGTTGATCCGCAGTTCAACGACATTTCCATAGGCTGCAAAATGTAAAGGGCAAAAAAAAAAAAAGACCATTAGTCACACTGGAAGTGCATGTCATAGATAACTATGGGGTATCCCACCAGGCAAACTGCCATCCGCATTTATCTGCCTGTGGCTTTTTAACTCAGAGCAGAAACAATCGTAGGCAGTCTGGTCTTGTTAGAACAGGGGTCGGCAACCTTTACTATCAAAAGAGCCATTTTACCCCCTCACTCACTGAAGAAAAATAGAATGGAGCCGCGAAACATAATTTAACAGCAGAATATAGGGGCTGCATAGCGGTCGAGTGGGTAGCGCGCAGACCTCACAGCTAGGAGACCCGAGTTCAATCCCACCCTCGGCTATCTCTGTGTGGAGTTTGCATGTTCTCCCCATGCACGCCTTAAGAAATGTGTAGCAACATGCTCACATCCAGAGCAATTTGCTAGTCTCCCAAGATTTTGATTGAGGGAATTTTGGGATATCAAAGTAGAGAAAAAGCGGAGTTGATCAAGTACTCTTGCTAGTATACGGCCTCACAGAAGGTCAGATTTTGTTCAAAAGATGCATATTTTCCTCATTTGGGTGTTAAAACAAATATTTGAGCATTGCAAAGGGAGCCACAACAAAGAGGCTGAAGAGCCACATGCGGCTCTGGAGCCGTAGGTTGCTGACCCCTGTGTTAGAATATGGATGATAATGCAAACATACTTGTGAAGAAGTCTCTGAGCTCGCTTTCATCGATGTCATGCGGGAGGTTTCCGACAAAAACCTGGTGGCTGTCTGGGTAGCGTATAGTTCGCCTGGTGTCCATTTCGCCAGAGTCAGCATCGCCCCGACCGCCTGCAGGGTGAATACAAAGAGGAAGTTGCAGGGTGAATTACATCCATTACGTGTAGTAATATGCTGTCTTTTTTTTATCTGTTTTAATATCTTTAGAACGCACAGAAGAGAGAAAGACAAATGTGTTCATGTCTCACAAAGATTGCAGATTATGGGCAATTTTTATTCTTTAAAACTGCATTTCATTATAGTTAATTTAGAACATTTTTATGCTTGAATTAGCGTAAATATGCATTTTTACACTACAATAGGCCATAGTCAACAAAAAACAATCATTTATTATGTTTAGAAAAACTGCAATAGAGGGAGAGATGTTTGAAGCATGATTGAGCAACTTTACTGGATTTAATTTTTTTGCATTATAATAATTTTAATATTTTATAATTATTATAATTAAAATTTGTATAAATATTATTATTATAAATATTATAAAAAGCCTCCCCTCAAAAAAAACACCAAGTACTCACTGCAACCGAGTAAACACACACTAAGGAAACATGGAATAGTATTGTTTTGCCACCCTTCTACAAAGCTAATCAACCAAACAGCAATCTTAATTCCAATTAATAATTCAAATAAAATTAAATAAACTACAGTAAAAAAAAATTAAAAATTCCAGCGCTGAACTTAAAATCTTTAAAATAAATAAATAAATAAATAAGGTAATTGTAATGGAGCTAAAAAAAAAAGTACATACCTTTGTTGACAAAACTTAAGTGTGGTTTCCCCGTTTGTGCCTCAGAGGACGGCATGCCATCTGTCAACATATTTCATTGACTTTTAGCCGTTAGACGTAGAAATAATAATACAAATTTAAAAAAATAGGCAGTACCTGATCTGGGTCCACGTGGGGGGAAGGCCGGTCTGTCTCGTGCACGCTGGTCTCGGAGTCTCAGTGGCGCTGCCTGCGTCTCTGGCTTGGCCTCGACTCGGGGCTGCGTGGTGGAAGGCAGAGTAGTCTTGTTAAATATTGTTTTTTTTAAAAACGGCACATTAAGGTACCAAAGTGGCTACCTGCGAGCTTGGGGCTTTCACAACATGGGGTGAGATACCAGAGGAGGTGCCTGAAGGAGGAAGGTTTTTACTGGTCACTGAGGCCCAAGAGAAAGTCTATGGAGGGGGAGGTGGGGGAGAGATAATTGCATAATGGTTACAACGCTGCCCAACTACTGATGAAGGTATTTAAAGTTGAACAAGATATCGGCTCCGACCTTAGGTGTCTCCTGGGAATTAGCGGCAGACTCCACCGGGACCGGAGAAGGAGCTTTTGCCTCCATTTCTTCCAAAACTTTCTCATCGACTTCAGACTTTATTTCCTCAACTTTGGGCTCAGGCTCGGGTTCTATTTCTGGTTCCGGGGCAGGCTCCTCCATGGGTTCCTCCACTCCGTTACTGCAGAGAGTGGAGCACAGAATGACTTCCCTGCTTCAAATGTAGTTATCTAAAAGAGGGAGAGGTTGGTAAAGTTGCATCGTACGTGACGGGGTGTGGCTCGTAGTAAGTGGTGCTGTTGGGGCTCTCCTGCAGAGGCTCGGGAGATGCCTGCCTTTCTTCTGCCTCCTCTTCAACTTCTTCCTCTGATTCTAGAAGCAAAACCAGACACGGTGACAATTAGACGCAATCACACACAACTGACGAGCTAAACTCTAACCTATAGGGCAAGGGTCGGGAGCTCGATGTGGCTCTTTGGATGACTAGATCCGGCTCTCAGACATCATCGTGTGAAAAGTAATGTTCAAAATATAAAAAATTCCCATGCATGTTAATCCATCCATTTTTTTTCTTGCATTGTGGGTGGCCAGAGCCTATGTCAGCTGTCTTCACACAATTTTCAGACACCAAAACTCCATACAAAACATAAACATCTCTCGAGATAAGTTATGTGAGGGCTGTTAGACTGTTTAGAATTGGGAGAATATGACTAAAATGTTAATTTTTTAAATTGTCTCAAGTGCAAAAAGAAGCAAAGCGCTCCCCTGCAAAAGCAATACCAGAGTCGCAGCAGATGTGATTGTACTCACCTTCATCCAGTTCAGCTTCTGAGTCACAAAAAACCTCGTCTTCGTAGCGGAAGATGTCATTGTGTACATAGAACTTGTTGGCCACAGAACCCTAACAGAGGTAATTGAAGTCATAAGTCATTAAAAAAAAAAAAGATCAATAGGTGGGTGTGAACTTTTAGATATACATACATCCGGAGCCAGCACAAATGTCTGCATGAACTTCCTCATGGGCTGGCCGTTGTTGGACAGCTCTCCGAGGACCTGCACCACCACACCGTCACTGAGTGTGGCGTGGGCATCCACTTGCCGGATCTTTGTGTGGCACTCATTGAACTGCAGGGACATGACCTTCTTGTGGATTTCCTGACAAGTTCAAAGGGAAAATCAGCTTGTGGTTTCCTCACTTTTACAAGCAGAGAAAATGAAATCAACCCAGCAAATCAGCACTGCATGTTTACTTGAATGATTTGGAGTACATGAGAAAGTAGAAAAGGGAAATGTAGCGCTCTCTATTATATATAGTTATGTATAGTTACTGCAGAAGCATGGTGATCGAGTGGTTAGCGCGCGGTTAGCGCGCAGACCTCACAGCTAGGAGACCAGGGTTCAATTCCACCCTTGGCCATTTCTGTGTGGAGTATGAATGTTCTCCCTGTGCATGCGCAGGTTTTCTCCGGGTACTCCGGTTTCCACCCACATTCCAAAAACATGCTAGGTATGAATGTGAGTGTGAATGGTTGTTTGTCTATATGTGCCCTGTGATTGGCTGGCGACCAGTCCAGGGTGTACTCCGCCTCTCACCCGAAAACAGCTGGGATAGGCACCCCCCGCGACCCTCGTGAGGATACTGCAGAGTCATTGTTACTTTTTTCAGTACCGGCTTGGGCATCATTTAAGCAAAAGGCACGGTTTTAAAGTTCCCATTACAGCAACATCAAAACGACACTCAACCCTATTTCACACTGCACGTTAGAGCCAATAATATCTTTGCTGGGTTGACTCGGAAGTTGACTCATACACTTCACAGCTTCAGTGGTAGCATCCAAACAGAAATAGAGCGAAAAGCCAGAACAGGGACGTGAGGATGAACTCACTTTGCCCTATGTGTTGAAAGCAATTCCCAATGTCCAACAAGTATTTCATCAATATTCAGTGCTTTGTGAACAGGTACAGTTTCTGCCATAGCCCGCCTTTGCACAGGTGTATAAATGACAGATCTGTTATGGCTTAGGTGTCACAATTCTGCAGGGCATCTACACTTGCAACACAAATGCCCTTCATACTACACCTCTGCCAATCAACAAAGTTAAGACTGATATAATTTAAAATTTTATATGCTTATTTTTACACTTTAAATAATGTATGGTTTTATATGGGGATATTTTAACCGTGGAATAGATTTGTTTGTATTGCCTTCTTTTTCTATGGCATCCAGGAAGCAACTATCTTCAAGTTTAAAGTAGGGTGGAATTTCCTTTGGCCAATACTACCACAGCTGTAAAAAGGCACCATTCACAATTTATGACCTAAGATACTTTGTGTGTCATGAGAACATTTGAGACCTACCGCTTGTCCGTACACTGCTTCCGCCAGCTTTCCGCTGGCATCAAGGCCCCCGTGAACATAAGAAGAATTCCTCCCGTAAAACCTAATGACAAACATAAACATACTAAACACTCTCCAAATATCACATTTTATGTGTGTTCATTCTTACCTGTGCAGGAAATCTGGTGCCTTGTTCAACAGTGTGTAATACTGCCTCACAAACTCCCGCCCTACAAGCAGGGGACTTGGCTTCTCCATCACCATTTCTTTGGTAAACAATATTAAGTGCTAGAAAAGGGGGGAGAAACAGGATTTAGCTGTAACAATCCATCATCAAATTAAGATTATAGTGATTGAAGCAAGTTAGCTATCTACAAATTGTCATCGTTTGTAACGGGAGTGGCTTAAAGCTGCATATTTAATTTAAATCCATGTACAAGCTGAATAGTTGGGGAAATGTGTCCTTTTACTAGCACAAGGCTACGTTCTTTGTCTCACTGCAGGCCCGCATCCGTCAGAGCACAGACAGCTGACTGTTAGCATGGAAGCTAAGCAGAAGCTAGTGCGCCATAGCGACAAAGGGCCTTAAGATGCTGCGGGCGTCAATTTAAAATGACTAATTTGCAGCCCATTATGTTTACAAATATACGTTGCACATGCGTGAGGCCTATAGTGGTGACCTGCCTGTATGCTAACACAAGCATACATGTTGGTAGCATTATTGACTGGCGCAACACTGCATTGGCTTGTTTATAATACACAATGCATTAGAATTAGTTGAGAATAATCAAAATAGGCATTATTAGACATGATACACCAGATAGCATGACCAATAAGAGACGTTTTTTTACCTAACCGGCTAACCTGCGTTAGCACCGGGTAAGCTAACTTGTGGCGTCGTCCTATTTCTCCTCTCAGGCTCTAATTGTTACATAAAGTCAACGCAATTAACGTATCACTTAAGCTTCAATTGTAGTACAAAGAGGAAAACAACACAACTATGACATGCTGCTGAATTTTACAATTAACTGTAAACAAAAGGGGTTTATAAAAACCGACACAACAGAAAGCGAATGGTAGCTGTTGTGGCATACCATCGTGTAACGTTGTTACATATAGAGACACTTACTTATTTATCTCGATTATTAAACATTAAATCGCGCCGTTGTGTTAATATCGCAATCGTAATGTTCTGTAAATACAGCTCAAACAACTCGATTGTCCACCATTAAGTGCCATCTCGAAGAAAACAAAGGAGTACAAATCATGAACCTTACCATCGACCGGTAACGTGAAGTAGATTGTACAGAAACTACAAATGTGCCAGTTAACTTTTACATATGATCATTATTGTCAATTTAAAAAGAGAAATGTGTAATTGACGAGACAATGCAGCTACGTTAGCTTGCTGTTAGCATTAGCTTGTGAGTCGCATCATTGGTGAAGGTGGATGGGCTAACTTACCTTGTGAATGACCAATCTATATAGACTGAATGATTTATAGCAATAATTCGACTAACAATATGTAACTTTAAACCGCGACTATACAGCCAGGCGTTTATTGTGAAGACTCCTATATCCCCACTACGTGTGATCTCTGCTGTTACCAGAGATTGAACCTTAAAGGGATAGCTTCGATTTATTGTTTTAGCCCTGCTTTCTGGGGCAGGAACCCCCAAGGCAGCGAGCCGACCAATCAGCTGTGTCTTCCAGTGACGTCACTATCTTTGACCGCGCCCCCAAAACGTCATGACAGTGCACATCCTCAATAACAGCCTTTAAGTTTCGTTTCCGAGACATGAGCGATTAATCTACAAATTGTTACAAAAGCATCACTAATCCTCTTATTTACTGACGTGTGCGAGTAGTGATGTTTTGTATTGTTGATTTATATTTATTCAACCCCTATTTCATAGAATTTGCATGTATTTTTTCCATATTGTTTTACATCGTCCTGAGACACGGCAATTGATTTTATGCACTGTAGTACACAAAAGGTTTTACAATACAGTAATGTTTTCAGAGATTTATCTATTTTCTAGGGGAAAATAACCAATTGATCAACACACACTGTAAAAGTTTTTTCTTTGTATTTTTTCACCTTTGACAATCTTAGCACATTTATCCAGAAATAATTTTATTTTATACAATTAACAATGTTTATGATGTGTAAAAACTCAAAAAATTCTAGCCTATAACTTCAGATTTGACTTAACCTGTCTTATGTTGACTTAACTTAGCCTTGTACGTCTGTAATAGGACTCAATATTTGTGACTAATGATTTGACACTCGAGATTCCCAAAACCCTGACCTTCTCCCACTTCTGACTACAACTACTATTAATATAAAATATTTTTATGCGATTATGAGATTGTTGATTTTACTCATATCTAAAAATATAACTTAACTATAAACTTACATATATTTGTAGCATACTAACAGTACCATAACAACAATAAAATATAATAAAAGTGTGACTTTGGTGTAAAGTATGTTATTATATCAAAATGTTTTCACCTTTTTGTTATTTTTTCATTATTTTATCAGTTAAATGTATTTTTAAAGTGTCAAATTATATGAGGTATATCAATGCCTTCTATTTGCAGTTAATTGGTCATTTGAAATTTAGCACCCCCTAGTGGTCTAACAAGTTGTTACTTTGACAGTAATAGAGTTCTTCGTTGAATAAGTGGCTTTTTCGGTCATCTGTTAATTTGGCACATTTGTTCATATTTCTATTAGCACCCATATTACTTAGGAGCAAAATAAATGAATAAACAATGCTCGGACGCACGCAACGACTACTTGGGAATGTGTTGGTTGTCATGGCAACCGGAGCAACACACAACAAGATTTGGTTGCAAAGAAACATATTTTCACATAACGTAATCTTGATTTGAATGCATTTTATATGCATACAAACTGTAGTTCATATACTAAGTATTAAGTTCATATGTGACAGGGGAGATTAAAACAAAGCACTGAATTATTAAAAGGGCCGAATAAAGAGACGAGTTGTAATTGGCGTTAAAGTAAAACATAAAATAACAAATGACTTATTTTGCATATTTTATACGCCGCCATGACTGTTAATGTAACCCGAGTAAAAGGGAATGTTTTTTTGGGGGGGAAACAGTAAGAGAACAAGATGGCTGTCCCAGGACGAGACACAAGACTTCTCTCTCTGTCTTCTTTTCGCGTAAACACGGCGATTTAACGTCGTTGTTGGTGTTGGAGAAAACTAATGATTAAATAACAAATGGAAGCTTTCTAGGGCGCCGTTGTTTTAGGGTGATGTTAACCATTTTGGAAGTTCTTTTGAAAGTTTTGTGAGTTTTTTTTGCAGCGACGTTTTGCGCTAGAGTGAGCCTTTTAACACCAATGAGCAGATTCGTCAAATTTATTAAGCTTTGTTAGATTAATTAAGTGGATTTTTGTTAACTTTCGAAAGGAACAAATTATTATTTTTTAGCTGCTTTTGGTATTTTGTGTGAGACTTTTTTCGCTTTATTTGGAGGCATAATACAACTGCTTCTAAACCTCCGTGACGTATGCCACCGTGGATGAAAAAGTAGCCGCCAACCATGAGCTCATCACGGGTCAGACCCCACCAACACGCCGCTCGCTCACCGCACACCTCCGAGGCGAGCGAGGGCATCGAGATGGAGAGCATCCACCAGCAACATCACGGGGATTTGGGGGTGTCTGCTGGTACCCCGTCATCTCCGTCTCGACAAGCCTGGAGCA
This sequence comes from Doryrhamphus excisus, assembly GCF_037039965.1. Taxonomy (NCBI): domain Eukaryota; kingdom Metazoa; phylum Chordata; class Actinopteri; order Syngnathiformes; family Syngnathidae; genus Doryrhamphus; species Doryrhamphus excisus. The sequence goes on from NC_136365.1 coordinate 17,850,556, forward strand.
GGGACAACCCCGGTTTCGAGGCCGGGGACGAGATTATGGCAGCGGACTGGCCTGCGGCGAGCCCCGGGAGGAGGTCGGCATCCACGGCCTCCAGCAACAGCAACAGCAGCTGCAGCAGCGGCCTGGGCAGCTACAACGGCACTGGGGGCAACCCTCACCAGGGAGGAGCGCACCCAAGTCCGGGTGGGGAGGAGAGGCAGCAGGGCAGGCATGAGCACAGCAGCTGTATGAAGCAAATACTACAGAAAATTAGAAGTAAGGCAAAATCCGCACTTTTCTTACATTACATAAATTAACAAAATTTTTTTTTATTAATAATAATAAATTTGATGTATTTGAAAGGTTATTTTAGGTCAAAAAGTCAAACTCTTACTTATATACATTCACTTCACACAGTGAGCTATTTCTTAAAGGGGACCTGTTATGCTTTTTCCACTTTTCTCACCCATAAATGTAGTTAGATTGTTGTATTTTGTGTTAAATAATGCCAAAGGTTCAGATAATTAGGTTTTCAAATTTGGAAGTGAGCCATGAAAAAAGTTTGGGATGGCTCTGAACACTTGGTTTCTGAGAGTTTTTTCTAACCACGACTCATTATGACATCACAATAGCCCGGACTTCCTTTTATGGGCGTTCCCAGAGTACAAGCTGTTCTTTTGCCCTACTCTCGCTCTGCTGCACTTTGTCTTGGGAGTGTGACCAATCACAGCGGAGAGGGTGTGCCTGGAGGCGGGCTGTGAGTGGGAACAATTTAATTTCAAATCAATTAATTTAAAACTTCAAATCAAGTTTTAGAAATCCAACGAAATACAGCTGAGTAGGTGCAGATTCTGGAAGCTCTAGAAAGCTTTCTGTGCAGGTTATCATGTGTAGCCGCTCTATAGGAGTCAACTACTTAATGCAAAGGCCCATAAATGAGCATAATAGGTCCCCTTTAATAATTTTGATGATGAATTGCAAACCATTTGCACGATATTCAGATTCATTTTTTTAGATGCGTCTGCATAAACATGCATTATACAGCAACACGTCCGTGTGACAGACGTATGTAAATAATGTCAACAATAGTATTTTCATGTGGAAGTATGACTTCCATCCATCCATTTTCTATACTGCTGAACCTCTTTTGGCATAAGTATGACAAATGTTATGATTTTTATGGTATTAAATGCATATTTTGTGCAGTTCTTTGGGGTACAGAGCTAATGGAGGACAGCAACAGCAGTCGAGAGAGGTACCTCTGGAACGTCCTGAGGGAGATGATCACATACATCGCCTTCCTCGTCACCGTCTGCATCTGTGAGTGAACATTTACAGCCATTAAAAGTTAGAACCACAAGATTAGGAAAATTCGATCATGAGATGAATCATACACAATGTCGCTGCTAATAGTGTCGACTCGTATATTTACAGATTTCTTTTCTCCAATTTAAATAGAGATTTTCTTTATGGTAACTTAAATAGAAAGTGATTTGAGCTAACACTCAATTAACTTAACATTCTCCAGCAGGAAGATGCTTTGATAAGATGTGACGTTGTCACCTGTAAGAACAACACTGAATACTGTATGCCTGTAATTGTTTATTAATATGTAAAACTAAATATAAGATGCTTTAATAACTGTGAGAGGCATATTGTACTGTATAGTTTAGAGCAAGGGTGTCAAACGTGTGGCCTGGGAGCCATTTGTGGCCTTTGGCACATTCTAAAAGTCTTATTTAGAAATAGAAAACTGGGGAAAATGTGTAAATATAGAAGTATAAAGTCAAAATATTAAGAGAAAAACATTGTATTCTAATAAGAAAAAAGTTGTGGTTTTAACAGAACAAATTTGTAACATTATGAGGAAAAATAATGTCACTTAATTAGCACAGAGCTGAAATATTAAAGTTATGTCAGGGAAAAGTTATAATATTATGGGAAAGTCGCAAATGCTGAGATGCAGTTTTTTCTTGAAATGTATACAGTATATAACCTCTTAGCATAGTATCTACATGTTGATACTATGTGGCTCTTGCATCGTTACATTATTCGGTATGTGACACCCACACCTGGTTTAGTGTGGAACGGTCGTCGTATAGTGTCCAAGTGGTTACCATGTTGGCCACACAGTCAGGAGATTGGGAAGACCTGGGTTTGAATCTCGAATCTTGAATTATGCAAGGCTGCACGGCGATTGAGTGGTTAGCGCGCAGACCTCACAGCTAGGAGACCCGAGTTCAATTCCACCCTCTGCCATCTCTGTGTGGATTTTGCATGTTCCCCCCGTGCATGCGTGGGATTTCTCCAGGTACTTCGGTTACCATGCTAGGTTAATTGGCGACTCCAAATTGCCCATAGGTATGAATGTGAGTGTGAATGGTTGTTTGTCTATATGTGCCCTGTGATTGGCTGGCCACCAGTCCAGGGTGTACCCCGCCTCTCGCCTGAAGACATCAGGGATAGGCTCCAGCATAGGTACTGTGCATTTTTTAAATATAATTTAAAGTAGCCAGTATACAGCTGGTGTACACTAAAGTATATTCAAAACACTGACTACCAGTACTGCAAAGTATACCCAAGTTTCATTCTTGACAATAAACAATAAAATGGTTTACTTGCTTTTGTGAGATAGTGTTGTTCAATCCTCATCTGTGAATTATTCTATCTTAAGACTCAAATTCTGTCTGCTGAGTACTTGTACTGAATGAGTTCAGCAGATGGAATAGTGCAGCAGAGAGCTTAAATTACACTGACTGGCCTAAAAAAATTGAGGGCATCCGCATCCAAAGTGTCAAACTAATGGTTACGTTTCCTCTGCCTTTTTTTTTTTTTTAATGCTGCTTCGGAGAAAAGAAAATGCCAGTGTACATGTGGTTAAGGGCGGTTCTGGAAAATATTTCCTGGCTGGTAAGTTAGAGGAGATTTGCAGTGCAGAGTAGGACAAGGGGAGTCACTGTCAGGACTTTATTCCTTGTGTAGACTCCACTGAAAGTACTCATTAATATGTCTATGAGAAACATAACCATGAGAAAATTCATCACCTCGCTCACTTGTTTGTTTGACCCTCAAACAAGCTTTGAATGACGTCATGAAGAAAAAACCTCGGACCTGCCACTAGTGAGATGCGCCTGCATCTATATTTTTCCGTGTGTTTAATCCCATGTAGTGACATATGGGATGGTGAGCACCAACATGTATTACTACACCAAAGTCATGTCGCAGCTTTTCCTGGATACACCGCTTTCTGCTGGAGAGTCTGCCACTTTTAGGAGCCTTTCAACCATGGAAGATTTCTGGAAGGTACAATAACATTTTGAACGTAATAGAAAATAAATAAAATAAACATTAACATGACTCATTGTTGTTACTAGTTCAGTGAGGGGCCTTTCCTTAATGGCATGTACTGGGAAGTGTGGTATAACAACAAGAGCCTGCCGGAGAACCAGAGTCTCATCTTCTACGAGAACCTCCTCCTGGGTGTACCGCGTCTACGCCAAGTCAAAGTTCGCAACGAGTCCTGCAGCGTACACGAAGACCTGAGAGATCACGTTCAGGACTGCTATAACATCTACACGCCCGCCAATGAGGACACCGCTGCGTTTGGACCCAAGAATGGAACAGCGTGAGCATCTGTCATCCATCCGTAGACGACTCTTTTCACCACATGTTGGGATGATGAGTGTTTTCTCTGGTTACCCGACAGGTGGATCCACACAGCGGAGGGCGGCACCAATGGGAGCAGCTACCAGGGCCAAGTGTCCAAATACAGAGGCGGAGGATACTACCAAGACCTGTCTCGTACCAAAGAGGAGTCAGCAGCACAACTGCAGTTTCTCAAAGACCACCTGTGGCTGGACAGAGGCACTAGGGCGGTCTTCCTCGACTTCGCCGTCTACAACGGAAACATCAACCTCTTCTGTATCGCCAGGTAAAAGTCATCCTTTATATCTGTATTATTTCATATTTACCATACTTCCTATTTACTAAATTGCAGAGAGTGTAAAGCACTCATGGAGTTTTCCAAATACAGTTGAATATTTTTTATAATCATGTTGAGAACTCATTTTCACATCATTTTAGCATTTAAATATTTTTTTCACAAATAAAGTATGGTATGTTTCTTTTGGCTTTTTCCTAATTATGCAGTCGCCACAGCGGATCTTTTTCATAAAGTATGGTACATAAACATGAGAAATACGGATATTTACTTAACTACAGAGAGTACCTCATACATACAAAATGTAGGGCATTTTTATAATAATGTTATTATATAATATTTATATACGTACATACATACACATAACTAAATTTGAAACACTTATATGCTAGGACTACGTTAAAAAGCCATAGCATTTCAGTATGTGGAATCAAACTATGGAATGGATTGAGTAAGGACCTCAAACAATGCACAACGATGAGCCAATTCAAGAAACAATACAAGCAGTTGATGTTTGCTAAATACAAGGATGAAGAGTCTTGAACCAGTCATGATGTGCTATATATATCACTATATTGACACTTACTATGGTACCCATTATGTCATTGGATGCTCATATCACCTCATACTTTGTTATGTGACAAAAATTAAATTAAATTAAATTATTAGTAAAATTAGTAATAGTAATATTTATCAATAATTTAATAATGTAATAATGTAATAATGTAATGTAATAATGTAATAATGTAATAATGTAATAATGTAATAATTTAAAATACAAAAAAAACCTTAAACTATATTAGGAAAGCAGGAAGTGAACAAATGTAACAGTTACTGATTATAAAAGTACCAGATGGAGGGGTAGGATTTAATAAGCTTTGCTTCTTCCTACTCCTTTTGGACATGTGGAACTGTGAACTGATTATGGGATGCACTCAATTGTAATCTGATGCATGTTCAAATGAAATTAAACCATTACCATGAAAATATGAGCTATATTAGTGTTATTTTATGAGGAATTAATGTATGATTTCAAAGCACAAGAAAAGAAATATAATTTAGGAAATCAAGAGGAAGTTTACCCACACGGCCCTGATGCTGTCCACACGAATAAAGGTTTTAAAATGAAATAAAATAAAAAAAAAATATTTTTTTATAAGCTGTCCAAAGAAAAGCCAGAAATGGAGCACTAAGGATATTAGCTCTGTGCCTAACATGTAATATTATCATGACTATATAATGAAATGATGAAGTATTCAAGTGCTGCGTTGTGTATCGTTTTAGTCCGAGTATGTGCGTAATGCTCATTGTATATAATAAATAACACATCCCATACCTGCTGTTTCAATGTTTGTCAGGTTGTTGGTGGAATTCCCTGCAACGGGTGGCGTGGTGACTTCCTGGCAGTTCCAAACGGTGCGCCTGATACGATACGTGACCAGCTGGGACTACTTCGTGGCTTTATGTGAGGTCACGTTCTGCTTGTTCATTCTCTACTACGTGGTGGAGGAGGTGCTGGAGATCCGCATCCACCGAATGCATTACTTTAGGAGCCTGTGGAACTGTCTGGATGTTCTGATTGTCACGGTACGTACGGCATATGAAGTCATGTTGGGGGACTGTTCATGTTACTTGAGTTCATGTGCAATGTGGGATCGTTTCCCAGCTGAGTGTTGTCGCCATCATTATGAACGTAACAAGAACAGCCATGGTCGGCCACCTTCTGAAAAGCCTGCTGGAGAATTACACCACTCACCCCGCCTTCGAGCCTCTGGCCAACCTGCAGGTCCAATTCAACAACGTGGTTGCCGTCATTGTCTTTTTTTCCTGGCTTAAGGTACGCATCTTACCCCAGAATCTGGAACAGAGACAAAGGTCAAATAAAACGTGCTAACTGCTCGTGTCTTCTCCAAGCTTTTCAAGTTCATCAACTTCAACAAGACTATGAGTCAGCTCACGGGCACCATGTCTCGATGCGCCAAGGACCTTGTGGGCTTCGCCATCATGTTCTTCATCATCTTCCTGGCCTACGCCCAGTTGGCCTACTTGCTGTTTGGGACGCAGGTGGACGATTTCAGCACCTTCCAAGCCAGCATGTAAGAACAAGAAGAAGTTAAGAACTTTATAACAAAAAACAGTATACCAAGGTGCCATTTGTGGCCCGTGGATGTTTTTTTTTCTTTCTTCTATAACATATCATGACATTGCCTGACATGGCATGACAATTCAGTACTTGGAGCCTGGTTTGCATTGCCAACAGTAAGTTGAGTCTGATTCAGTTTTGACTTTTAATGGCTGAATTTCTAGGTGCAGCCTAGACGTCAATAATGCCAGGTCATAAGATGGCCTCCACTCAGCGCATATAGCAAGCTACCTAGTTAGCCGTGAAGCCAAAAACGTACCACTTCCACATGGAATAGGAGGAGGACTTTTTTCTGTCATGTCTGACTACATGCAGTGTGAAGGTAATTTAATGTCATGTCATGTCTCAGCAATGTAACATTACTGATATCTAGTGGCCAGAATACTACATATGAATTGTCTTACAATATTTTTGATTAATACCGTAATAAGCCAGTCAATCACAAAACAGCCATTATTTATTTTTTGATTAATTTTTTTTAAAACACGATAGAGCGAAAGAGCAATGTTTCAACCGCAACAACTTTTTTGTATGAATTTTTTTTTTTCGTGGTTTGTGGTTGACAGCCACAAAAGTATCGCAATATACAATAATTGTATTGAAAGTAATTATTTATTTGTAGACGAGCTTCACATTATCTATAGAAGATAAAAAATATATATCAAAAAATAAATTAATTCATTCATTTTCTTCCGCTCATCCTCACAAGGGTCACGGGGGGTGCTGGAGCCTATCCCAGCTGTCTTCAATCACAGGGCACATATAGACAAACAACCATTCACACTCACATTCATACCTATGGACAATTTGGAGTCGCCAATTAACCTAGCATGTTTTTGGAATGTGGGAGGAAACCGGAGTACCCGGAGAAAACCCACACATGCACGGGGAGAACATGCAAACTCCACACAGAGATGGCCGAGGGTGGAATTGAACTCGGGTCTCCTAGCTGTGAGGTCTGCGCGCAACCGCCGTGCAAAACAATTGCACATAATTAAATACTTTCTCAATAATAAACCTCTAATGCCTGGTTCTCTCTGCCATTGAGTGAATAACTTTACCGGAATGAAATACATTGTGTTATGTTGTAATTTGCTAACCCAAAATATGATTTTATTTTGTAGTTTCTCACAGTTCCGCATCATTCTGGGAGACTTTGAGTTCTCCGAGATCGAGGAGGCCAACCCTGTACTCGGACCCATTTATTTCACAACATTCGTCTTCTTCATTTTCTTCATCCTCATGGTAAGTACAAGGCTCGCGACATCCAGGTTGACTTCACGGCAGCGGGGTCTGACACAAGCGGTCATCGTGTCGTGTACATAGAACATGTTCCTGGCTATCATCAATGACACCTACTCAGAAGTCAAGGCGGATATGTCTCAGCAGAGGTCTGACATGGAGATGACCGACCTCATCAAGAAGGTAAAGAGTCGCCTTCTGTGTGGCCAAGATGATGATGATAACAAAGTTAAACGTGTTATTCCGTGATGCTCGGTTAGGGTTGTAACAAAGCCCTGATGAAGCTGAGGCTGAAGAAGACGGCGGTGGACGACATCTCAGACAGTTTACGTCAGGCCGGCGGCAAACTCAACTTGGATGAACTGCGACAGCACTTAAAAGGGTGACGACTCTCACTGGAGTATAACAGCACCCTCTAGTGGTAGCAGTAGTAAATACGATAACACATAAATAACAGAGCACATGTAACTATCACACATACCAAACCTTGTGTCATCATGGCCAACACATTAAATAGTCTAGTGTAATTACTGCAAAAGGGCGGCACGGCGGTCGAGTGGTTAGCGCGCAGACCTCACAGCTAGGAGGACCAGGGTTCAATTCCACCCTCGGCCATCTCTGTGTGGAGTTTGCATGTTCTCCCCGTGCATGCATGGGTTTTCTCCGGGTACTCCGGTTTCCTCCCACATTCCAAATGTGCTAGTTTAATTGGCGACTCCAAATTGTCCATAGGTATGAATGTGAGTGTGAATGGTTGTTTGTCTATATGTATGTGCCCTGTGATCCAGGGTGTACCCCGCCTCTCGCACGAAGACAGCTGGGATAGGCTCCAGCACCCCCGCGACCCTCGTGAGGAAAAAGCGGTAGAAAATGAATGAATGAATGATAGATAGGCTTTAATACACCACAAAGACGCAGAACATAATGCGCAACAGAAACACTATACTATGACTATACTTTTTTCTCACCACTAAAAAAAAAAAATGCTATTATATTGCGAAATGTAACTGTTATATCTATGATCTTGAGTTAATCGGATATTAATCCATTTTGTTCCCTTGGTTTTATTATAGCTTTTAAGATTCTATCCATTTACCTCCCGACTGTTAAAACAGTGACACGATCTAATGTTTTGATGCATCTTCTCTTCAGGAAAGGCCACACGGATGCAGAGATCCAGGCCATATTCGCCAAGTACGATCACGACGGCGAGCAGGAGCTGACGGAACATGACCATCAGCAAATGAGAGACGACCTTGAGAAGGAGCGAGTAAGTAAAAACATTTCAAGACAAACATTCTATAACGTTCTTGTTTTTTGGGTTGATGGAAAACGTACCGTGTGCTCACTTGCTAGGAGGACTTGGACCTGGAACGCAACTCACTGACCAGACCCTGCAGTGGGAGGAGCTTCCCGCGTACGCAGGACGACTCCGAGGAGGACGACGATGAGGACAGCGGGCATAGCTCGCGTCGACGGGGCAGCAGCTCGGGTGGCGTCTCCTACGAGGAATTCCAAGTGTAAGCAATTTGAATTCATTCATCGATCTTTCTTCCTGTTACTTACCTGCTGGAGGTGTGTGTGTGTGTGTGTGTATCTCAGCCTGGTGAGACGCGTGGACAGGATGGAGCACTCCATCGGCAGTATCGTGTCCAAGATAGACGCTGTGATAGTCAAGCTGGAGGCCATGGAGAGGGTGACGCATAAACGGAGGGATGTGTTGGGAAGACTGTTTGAAGGAGCCATGGAGGTGAGATGCACCACACACAAAGCAAAACAATCACAGCACGAGTTGCTAATGTCAATCACATGACGCAAGCAAGTGGTCATCATCAAAACGACGATAGCGAATGAACCAATGAGATGTAACGATGAACCTCAATGTGTCTTCACCAGGATGAGCGTCAAGGCCGGGACACCGACACCCACAGCGAGCAGGAGAGGCTGGTCAGAGAGGAGCTGGAGCGCTGGGAGTCAGATGACATGGCCTCGCAGGTCAGCCACCCTCATCCCGCCACGCCGGTCGGCACGCGGCCACGCCCTTCCTCCTCCCAGTCCACCACCGATGCACACGACACAGGCATTAACGGAATTGGTCATGTATAAAAGAAAGAAAAAGTCATATTTCGTTTTGTGAAAAGACACTAAAAACACAAAGTAGCATCCCACAGAACAAATGAGACCAATCACAAATTGTTTCTTTGCTTCTTTCGGCTTTTTCCTGATTAAAGCGTCGCCACAGTGGATCTTTTTGATCCGCATACTGATTGTACGTGTTTAAATTTCATAACATGCTACCAATGAGAATACTCACCTCCAGTGCACTGAATGTATCGGTGAGGTTCTCTTCATAGATTTGCGTTCTGTAATGTTTTTTTTTTTTGTAAGCATCACTCACACCACAAAGGACTTTAAAAAATATATATATTTGATAATTCCCATGAGGGAAATGAAGAAAAAATGGATTATATGTGAAGAAGTAACAGTGAAGGATTAGAAAAGCTACCTAAAAATCTTTAAAAAATGACAAGAACTTTTACAGCAATAAAATCGGAAGGAAAAAAACTCACAATATTACGAGAGTCTTAATGTTATGTGAAAAAATACCAAAATTTTACATTGAAAAATTGTAATGTCAAGTGAAAAAAAAATCACAAAATATTGCAAGAAAAGGTCTGAATGTTATGAAAAAAATTTCAAGAAATTACGAAAAAAAAGCAATATTTCAATAAAAAGTTTTAATATTACTTAATGTTTTGATTAAGTCACAAAGGAAAAAAAAATCATAGCATCATAAAAAAAATATTCCATTGTTATGAGCACAAATTTAAAATTTGTCCTGTAACAACAATAAAGTTGAAGTGTTTTGAGAATTAAGTTGTATTAATCGTAATAAAAAAAAAAGTATGTGTAATGTTGTGATGTTACCATAATAAAGTTGCATCATTCCATCAATAAACCATAACATTATGGGATCAAAATTACAATTCGAGAAAAACTGAGAAAAGATTGTAATATTACGGGAACAATTTTTACGAGAACATTTTTACGTGGAAAAAAAAATCAGAATATTCTGAAAACAGGGATACACTTTTGTGAGAAAAATTCATAATCTTCCAAAAAATTTCACATTTTTACTGTATATAGTCACACTGTTGGAAAAAAATAAAGTCTTAATGTTACAAGACTGAAAAAAGTGTCGGAATAATGTTTTTACATTCCAAGAATAGTTCTATTTTTCCAGAGTAATGTTGTCATGTTATGACAATACCGTAATATAACTAGATGATCGCAGTGTGAAGACATTGAATGCCCTAAAATTTGGGGAAAAAAATGTAGAAGAAAAAAATTTGAGAAAAGGAAAACAGCAAATAATACAGAAAACAATAGAAATTTTTTTGGATAATAGCAAAAATGTCACACATACATAGACACAAACAGATAGCATGCTGAACACAAAATTTTCACTTTTCACTTTTTAGTCCCAAAATACTAAAAACTACCGCTAATGTCGCTTAATCTCGTCAAGTGGGGTTGGAATGTCGCCAGATCCAGTGACAAAATCTCATAATCCTCATAATTCTATGAGTTTATTCTGATACATTATATTTTGTGTGGCTCCATTTTTCCTTTGGTACCAAAGTCGGCTGTGAGAATCTGAAAATTCCGCTTTGCAATGCATGTTCTTAATACATGACGACAAATACGCTAGCTGGCCGTCATATTACAAATGACTGTCGAAAGTTCATTTTGTTTATGTTTAATACACAGTAGTTACAAGTGTGCATTCTGCCTTACATCAATGAAGCTTCAAATGAAATAGCTTATTATTGTTTATGACACAAATTGTAACTTGAAACAAACTTCAATTTGGAGTGCAACTAGTGTTCATGGGAAGCCCATGCATTTATTATTTTCACTTGTGCCTTAATATTTTATTATCTGTGCCTTTTTTTAAAAAAAAAAGTGTTTACCAAATAAAAGTGTTAAGAAAAAAATTGCATTTGTGCTTTATTTACATGGCTAATTTGGTTAAATTGAAAAAAAAACTTTGAGGTTTCACAATGTTTATATAGGAGAATATAAAGTTATACAAATTGAAACAATACAAAACAAGGTTTGGATTTAAATTTTACTCTACAACAGCAAATATTCAAAAGTTTATTGTAATTTTAAAACAAATGTGAAAATGCTTACCACTTTGAAAACAAACCTGCATCTTTGACTTTTTTAAGTGAACTTCTTAATGTAGCGAAGTTTCAGATAGGAAATAAGCAGGAATGCCAATAACATGACAGTTAATGCCACGTGGTTCTCCCACAGGCCCCAGGTGCTGTACTCAATTCCCAGGTAGTCCAGGTACTGCTCTCCTGTACATCTGAAAGAACACAATTTACACAACTTGGTCCCATACAAATTCTATGTGAGCTGCGTACATTTTTACCAAATACTTGCATACTGAAAGTTGTCTGACGTCGTACACCAATTGTAATGGACTAACTGCTGAAAACTACGTAAACAAATAGCAAAACTAGACGCTACTCGCTAGCAAGTGTTTCTTTTGATTTCAGTCATTTCTTTAGCTAGCTAGCATGCTACTGTCTGCAATTTTACCACTTTTTACATTTAAAACTAAGCTTTAGTGCTGTATTGTTTTTGTTACTCTTATTTGCTTTTGTTACTTTTATTAAATAATGTATTCCTTAGATAGCAAGGGAGCCGTAAACAGTAATTTGATAACAGTTCAAATTTTATTAACAGCAAATATGTCTGTTAGCAAAGTAGCGAGCTAACTACTGACAGCTGTTCAAATGTTCCACAGTTTTAAATAAAATTACTAAGGACAAAAGTTAACTTAGCTACTGTTAGAAGCTAATAATTTTTATGAGCTTTTAATAAAAGAATAACATTTCGCCAGCTAGTTAGCTCGCAGGTTATGTCCCAATAGCGACTTAAACTTTTTGTGCTAAGTTCTAGCACGGTCTTATTTGCGTTTGTTACTTTTATTAACAGCAAAATAATGTGTTTGTTAGATAGCAAGGGAGCCGTAAACAGTAATTTTTAACAGCAAATATGTTTGTTCGTAAAGTAGTCAGTAGCTACTGACAGCTGTTCAAATGTTCTGCAGTTTTTAAAAACATTTACTAAGCACAAAAGTTAACTTAGCTAACTACTGTTAGAAAGTGTTAAATAAAACATTTTTACGAGCTTTTAATAAAAGAATGATATTTCGCTAGCTAGTTAGCTCGCTGGTTATGTCCCAACAGCTACTTAAACTTTTTGTGCTAAGCTCTAGCACAGAAATATGCAAATATGTCTGTTCGCAAAGTCGCTAGCTAACGACTGACAGCTGTTCAAATGTTCTGCAGTTTAAAATAAAATTACTAAGCACAAAAGTTAACTTAGCTACTGTTAGAAAGTGTTAAATAACAGCAAAATAATGTGTTTGCTAAATAGCAAGGGAGCCGTAAACAGTAATTTGACAACAGTTAAAATTTTATTAACAGCAAATATGTCTGTTAGCAAAGTAGCTAGCTAACTACTGACAGCTGTTCAAATGTTCTGTAGTTTTTAAAAACATTCACTAAGCACAAAAGTTAACTTTGTTAGCTACTGTTAAATAAATAATTTTTATGAGCTTTTAATAAAAGAACAACATTTTGCTGGCTAGTTAGCTTGCTGGTAATGTACCAACAGCTAATTCAACTTTTTGTGCTAAGTTGTAGCGCTGTGTTAGTCTTATTTGCGTTTGTTACTTTTATTAACAGCAAAATAATGTGTTTGTTAGATAGCAAGGGAGTCGAGAACAGTAATTTGACAACAGTTCAAATTTTATTAACAGCAAATATGTCTGTTAGCAAAGTAGCTAGCTAACTACTGACAGCTGTTCAAATGTTCCGCAGTTTTTAAAAACATTTACTAAGCATACAAGTTAACTTAGTTAGCTACTGTTAGAAACTTAAATAAATATTTTTTTATGAGCTTTTAATACAAGAATGATATTTCGCTAGCTAGTTAGCTCGCTGGTAATGTCCCAACAGCTAATTAAACTTTTTGTGCTAAGTTGTAGCGCTGTGTTAGTCTTATTTGCGTTTGTTACTTTTATTAACAGCAAAATAATGTGTTTGTTAGATAGCAAGGGAGTCGTGAACAGTAATTTGACAACAGTTCAAATTTTATTAACAGCAAATATGTCTGTTAGCAAAGTAGCTAGCTAACTACTGACAGCTGTTCAAATGTTCCGCAGTTTTTAAAAACATTTACTAAGCATACAAGTTAACTTAGTTAGCTACTGTTAGAAAGTGTTAAATAAATAATTTTTATGAACTTTTTATAAAAGAATGACATTTCGCTAGCTAGTTAGCTCGCTGGTAATGTCCCAACAGCTAATTAAACTTTTTGTTTAAAAAGTTTTGTCACAGTTCTAGCGCTGTGTTAGTCTTATTTGCGTTTGTTACTTTTATGAACAGCAAAATAATGTGTTTGTTAGATAGCAAGGGAGCCGTGAACAGTAATTTGACAACAGTTCAAATTTTATTAACAGCAAATATGTCTGTTAGCAAAGTAGCTAGCTAACTACTGACAGCTGTTCAAATGTTCCGCAGTTTTTAAAAACATTTAGTTTTAGTTAGTTAGCTCACTGGTAATGTCCCAACAGCTAATTAAACCTTTTGTGATAGCAAAAGCTATTCAGTTAGTTCTCTATCGACAGCTCCTTATTTTAGTTCAACCTCTACATATTTTTTAAAACAAATTTTGTTAGCTGGGTTAGTAAGCTAACTATCTACTTATGACAGTGATTTCGCAATCAGACGAATATTTGTGTCTATACAAACGTTACACAACATGCTATCCGCTAACTCGCACGTGCCGCATTTCTACTCACGTCAACCCAGCCGTGTTCGTCTCACTGCAGTTGGTCGTGACGGCGGACACGTTGGTGTTCTGAACGGCGGTGTTCCCCTCGCAGAATTTCAAACCCACAAACTCGTTGATCTTCAAGGCCTGGACGTCCCGACGACCACAGTCAAATAACGGAAACGATACTGTTATACGGGAGTTGGACTTACCGCCAGGCCGTAGCGAGGAATACTGAAGTACTTTAGCCACGCCAGCCAATCCATAATGCTCGGCAGGTTGACCAGAAGACCGGAGAAGATCTAGAAAATGTATTGTTGACTATTACATATATGCATTATAGATACAATACTTTTGATTGACATGGTCATGGAGCATCTGACAAGATTTCCCTCACCATCATGAAGACAAACGTGATGGTCATGAAGATGTTGGCGAGCGCTACCACCGTCTGGTCGGCGGAAATAGCCATGGTCATGGCGGTGGCAGTGTAGGCCACCAGGGTGACTGTCAGCGTGAAGATGGAGAAGGCGACCACCGTGGATTTGAGCCCTAAGTGGACACAACGTGAGGTCATCTTCACAAGCTTTGGTGTACCTTCATGGCTTCCTGCTTGAAACTCATCGGGAGGTGCCAGATTTTGAAGCATCCATATATTAATGGTATGAATAATTTTAGGGACAACTTTAGTTGACAAAGTCTATCAATAGTTTTTTTAAATTATTGATTAAATAATTCTTGCAATAATTTAATATCATTAAATATTTTGACTTTATTTTCCAAAACCTAATAAAAAAAATGACAACTTTGTTTTGTATTGTTTTTCATAATATTCCTTTTGAAAAAAATTACGCATTTTTGAAAATATTTTCAACTCTATACCACTAAAATGATATTTTCCGCATAGTATTACGGGTTTATTCTCGTAAAATTGCAACCTGTTTTTCTTGTTAAAATATGATATTTTGACTTAATTCTTGCAATTTTTTTCCAATCCTGCTGTTATTTTTTTAAAGATATTATTCCATTCTCATAATTATGAGCTTAGTAATTAATAATATTAGCAATAAAATTTTGACGTCTATATAACTCGTGCAACAGACTCATTTTCCAAAAATTATTTGTTGTTTTGTACGTTTCTCATAATACCATGACTCAAATTTTTCAAACTTTATTATTTCAACTTAATGCTATGAAAATTATGTTATTTTTCCTCATAATATTCTGAAAATTTCTAGAGTACAACTTTTTAAAAATATATATTTTTACTTTATTCGCATAAAATGACAACAGAATTTTAAATTCTTGCTGTTGTGTTTTTTCCTTCACGTTTTCTTGCTTTCTTTTTTAAATTATTGATGAAATAATTATTGCAATAATTTAATATCATTAAATATTTTGACTTTATTTTCCCCAACCTAATTAAAAAAAATGACAACTTTGTTTTGTTTCTCATAATATTACTTTTGAAAAAAATTACACATTTTTGAAAATATTTTCAACTCTATACCACTAAAATGATATTATTTTCCGCATAGTATTATGGGTTTATTCTTGTAAAATTGCAACCTGTTTTTCTTGTTAAAATATGATATTTTGACTTAATTATTGTAAAATTACAACTGTTTTTTCCATTCTTGCTGTTATTTTTTTTTAAAGATAAATAATAATGACTTTAGTAATTAAAAATTAAAAAATTTAGACGTCTATATAACTCATCCAACAGACTACTTTTCCAAAAATTATTTGTTGTTTTGTACGTTTCTCATAATACCATGACTCAAATTTTTCAAACTTTAATATTTCAACTTAATGCTATGAAAATTGTGTTATTTTTCCATATAATATTCAGAAAATTTCAAAAAAAATATATTCTAAAAATTAGTCTGGATTGTGCCAGCAGTACAGAAATGCCCCCCAAAGATTGTCTTACCAATCATAAAGTAGACACCACAGCTGAAGATGACCGAGGTGACGGTACGTAGGACGATGTCAGACAAGACCTTCGACAGGAAGTAGACCGACACCCTGTAGTAGCCACTGATGTACTCGTGCCTACAAGATCACAGGCGAATCAGAAGTGGTCCCCACTTGGTTCATGCATACAGTTGTTGAAGTAACATACACAAAGAGTTTCCGCTCAGTGATGAAGAGCTCGGCCGCCGACACCGTGCTGAAACACTGGTTGGTGGTGATAAAGAAGAGCGCCCCCATCCTGAAAATAGACCATAAAGTCGTTTGACATCAAGGTGAGGTATTGATCCACTCTGTGACCCCTGTTGTTTGATCCACCCTCATGAAACGGAGCGTTCAGAGCCATCCCAAACTTTTCATTTCATTTCCAAATGCGTGAACCTCATTATTTTTGCATTGTTTAACACGAGAATACAACATTTATAACATAGGCCATTAAAGGCTGAAAATATGTGAGGTGTCATGTTGATGAAGATGTTACATTTGACTGAAGACTAAATTGTTTACATAAATCTTTATGCAAATGCTTACATTGGATTGTCTAAATTATGGAAATGCATATGTGAAGACTATAAATTGTATTTAGATTTTCTATAGCATGTTGCATTTATTGGAAGACTTAAAGCATCTGTCTGTCATCCATCCATTCATCTGTCCATCCATCCGTCCAGCCATCATCCATCCATTCATCTGTCCATTCATCCGTCTGTCCATTCGTCCATCCATCCATCCAACTGTCCATCGATCCATTCATCTGTCCATCCAGCTGTTCATTCGTCCATCCATCCGTCCATCCAGCTGTTCATTCATCCATCCATCCGTCCGTCCATTCGTCCATCCATCTGTTCATTCGTCCATCCATCTGTTCATTCGTCCATACGTCCGTTCATTTGTCCGTCCATCCATCCGTTCATCCGTCCATCCATCCATCCGTCCATCTGTTCATTCGTCCATCATCCATCCGTCCATCCATTCATTCGTCCATCCATCCGTCCGTCCATCCATTCATTCATCCATCCATCTGTTCATTTGTCCATCCATCCGTCCATCCATCCATCTGTTCATTCGTCCATCCATCTGTTCATTCGTCCATATGTTAATTAGATTAGATTAGATTAGATTCAACTTTATTGTTATTGCTCATGTCACTTGTACAGGGCAACAAAATGCAGTTAGCATCCAACCAGAAGTGCAATTTTTATAAGTACATTAGTAGTAAGTATTGACAGATCTATGTAAATAAAAAATATACAGGCTGTCCATCATCCATCCGTCCATCCATTCATTTGTCCATCCGTCCATCCATCCATTCATTCATTCGCCCATCCATCCATCCGTCCATCCATCTGTTCATTCATCCATCCATCCGTTCATCTGTCCATCCATCCGTCCGTCCATCCATCTGTTCATTCGTCCATCCATTCATTCGTCCATCCATCCATCCGTCCGTCCATCCATCTGTTCATTCGTCCATCCATTCATTCGTCCATCCATCCATCCGTCCGTCCATCCATCTGTTCATTCGTCCATCCATCTGTTCATCTGTGCATCCATCCGTCCGTCCATCCATTCATTTGTCCATCCATTCACTCGTCCGTCCATCCATTCGTTTATCCATCTGTTCATTAGTCCATCCATCCATCCATCCATCCATCTGTTCATTTGTCCATCCATCCGTTCGTCCATTCATCCATCCATGTGTTCATTCGTCCATACGTCCATACGTCCGTTCATTTGTCCGTCCATCCATCCGTTCATCTGTCCATCCATCCATCCGTCCATCCATCCATCTGTTCATTCATCCATCCATCCGTTCATTCGTCCATCCATCTGTCCATGTCAATGATGTCACGAAAATGCGTATGTTAGATTTTTCAATGAGTAAATTGTCTTTGACACTGAAAATGTTTGGTTTGTATAAGACAGTGCTTGTCAAATAGCGGAGCCCTGCCAACATGTACAAATTCATAGTACTCAACATGCAATTTGACTCTTGAATACTCTTGTCTACTCTCCATTTTGTTGCATTTTCCTGGTTTCAGTTTCAAGTTCAGTCTGTAATAGAATACATGTTATCAGTTTCTTATGTATTTTAAATCGGGGGGTGTCAAACCTCTGGTATAAGACAACAAACTGTTACAAACGTATGCTAATGTAATCATCTTTTTACCTATTCTGGATGCCACTCTGATCGTCTTTGACCCTGAAGAAAATGGCCCCCACAATGAGAGCCAGGAAAATGTGGACCCCCACCTGCACAGACAGAACCGGGACACATTCATGTATTTTTCGGAATATTTTGTATCTTCGGTACTTTGGTATTGCAGGAGGTTTCATCTTATGGCTGTGGATTTATGCATTTATCTAAATGGCAACTTTGTACAAATAGTCAGGGCATTAAGGTCTCAGGGGTCAAGTGGACACTTTGCCCCTCCCCATCAGAGAAAGCCGGCGGCGAGGGGGTTAGAGGGATTGACAGCAGAGAGTGAGAAAAGTGAATAAGGGCACATGTTTTAATCCCAACAATTTACACATTATGACAGAACTAAGCGGTTCCCAGGGTGAACGGATCAGCTAATAAGCTTCAACCCGACCCGCTCATGCGAAAGCAGGCTGCTGGAGTGATGGGTCGTGACACCGTCATGTGAGGCGCCTCGCACCGTGGCCATCGGGGGGGGGTGGGGACATCCGGGGCCCAGATATGATATCAGTTCAGATCCTGGCCTGAAGGAGGCAAGAGTCGGGTCACAACAGTCACCAAAGCCGATTACGGCGGCCACGCCGTCCAGATCCCCGCTTGTGGGATTATTGGGACTAATCTGGGCCCAATTTGCTGTTAATAATTCTTAAAGTGAGGAGACTTTGAGAAGCTTTGAGCAAGTTGACCCCTCCAAAGAGCTTGTCTGTGCCTCCGGATCATGATGATCGTGATGATGAGGGCACTGATGCAGGTTATTTTAGCATGATGCGTATATTCGGTACGCATCATAGGTGGAGGTTTATACCTGCGCCACAGATGTTTGCGGGTTCAACATAAGGTTCTGGAAGGTTCTGCGAAGCACCCAACGTAGCTGGTGGCAAAACGAGCTGTTGTAGGTGACGGTTCGGGATTTGGGCCGCGAGGAGCAGCGCTTGTCCTGCAGGATGCGCTCCAGCTGGCTGCGCGTGTCGCTGCAGTAGCTGCTGTTCTTGTACTCCTCCACCAGGCGCTCCTCCATGCTCTGCCTGGAACTGCTCAGCTCCTCAAAGTCCAAATCTGGACATGACACATGTATTTAATGCTATGATAAAACTCTACGGATGCCGTAGCTGTAGCTTTTGAGATCCTGACGTGAACACACCTTCAGAAATGTTGACTTTGGACATGCTGCTGATGGTGAAGTCTCCGCTGATCACGTCCAGGAAGAAGTCAGCCGGGTTGTTGTGGGGTTCACAAGAATATCCTGAAAAACAAAGGTGAATATGTCTTTCTGTTTATATTTATTACGATTTTAACTCCTTATTTCTAAAATCACAAATACTTAAACTTGCTGATATAGTTAATCTTCAAACAGCTAAAATAATGCATGAGGGAGGAGAAATATGATCTCACGGAAGAACTAAAAGAACTAAATTTGAAACACTTATATGCTAGGACTACGTTAAAAAGCCATAGCATTTCAGTATGTGGAATCAAACTATGGAATGGATTGAGTAAGGACCTCAAACAATGCACAACGATGAGCCAATTCAAGAAACAATACAAGCAGTTGATGTTTGCTAAATACAAGGATGAAGAGTCTTGAACCAGTCATGATGTGCTATATATATCACTATATTGACACCTACTATGGTACCCATTATGTCATTGGATGCTCATATCACCTCGTACTTCGATATGACAAAAAAATTACAAAAAAAAAACGTAAACTATATTAGGAAAGCAGGAAGTGAACAAATGTAACAGTTACTGATTGTAAAAGTACCAGATGGAGGGGTAGGATTTAATAAGCTTTGCTTATGTGGAACTGTGAACTGATTATATGATTATGATTATGCATGTTCAAATGAAATAAAACCCTTACCATTACTTACATTGGGGATGTCCAATATTGACTTTTTTTGTGTAGTGAGCAAGTTTTTACATTTTCTTTAGATGAATATAAGCTCAACAAAATCAGTTTCATTTAAAGGTGGAAGCAATGACTCAAAAAATGAATTGCTGTAATTCTAGATGGATATTTTAAATTATTAAATTATTATTATAAATTACATTATGTCATTGGATGGTCATATCACCTTGTACTTCGGTACGAGGTACATTATTTAAAAAAAAACTGTATTATGGAAAGCAGGAAGTGAACAAATGTAACAGTTACTGATTATAAAAGTACCAGATGGAGGGGTAGGATTTAATAAGCTTTGCTTCTTCCTACTCCTTTTGGACATGTGGAACTGTGAACTGATTATGTGATGCATTCAATTGTAATCTGATGCATGTTCAAATGAAATAAAACCATTACCATTACCATATCTTTGCTGCTGTATGTCGTATGTACTGCACCGGCCATTTTCCTGTTTTGGATATGTAAGCTATGCCCTACATAACATGCACATTACGGCATATACAGTACAGCCAAAATTACGGTAGTTGCTTTTTGTCAGCAAATGGTAGCCATTTGACAAAATTTAGCTACTAGCCATGTCATAACAACATCATGACTGTGCAATTTTTAATCGCCTCCCAGAGACTGCTAATGTGAATATATTGATTTCAAATAAGTATATTATTATCACCAATGTTAGCGAAGTAATCCAAAGCGTTGGGCGCAGGTCCGTGGTATACCATCTTGCCGCCAACCAGCAAGGTGAGCGAGTCAAAAAGCCTGTAGATGGAGTAGCGAGGCTGATGGATGGACATGATGATGGTTCTCCCTTGGTTGGCCATCCTGGAACAAGACGTGTGGAGTCCCGTTAGAAGGGCTGTATTGTGCAAAGTTTTACCCCCATTTGCTTGTCGGTCCTCTTATCAAATTTCGTGGTGATTCAGCCAAACACTGTAAATATACATTTGAAGTCAATCCAACTTATGGGTGTATTTGTCGGAAAAATAACAGCACAGACAACATAGTAGGGGTGCATGCTTAGACACATTTTGGGACTTTCACACGTTAACTGCAATGGTACAAATTGAGTCTTTTACCTTCGGAGCAGCAGCAGAACAGAGTTAGCCGTACTAGCATCCAAGCCTGTGGTGGGCTCGTCCAGGAACAGAACTGGAGGATCGATGATGAGCTCCATTCCGATGCTGGTCCGCTTTCTCTCGCCTCCTGAGATCCCTCGAGTCATCTGAGTGCCCACCTGCCAAGATGGCGCCCGTCAAATAAACACTTTTGTTTCCCAACTGACATGTGGATACACAATGCTTCACCTTGCAGTCGGCCACCTTGGAGAGGCTCAGTTCTGTGATGAGGTGATTGACACGGGCCTCTTTTTCGCACTCCGACACATAGTTGGGCAGACGTAAGGCTGCCGAGAAACGTAGATTTTCCCTCACCGTTAGCGTACCCATAACCACGTCCTCCTGGTAGGTGAGGGTAAAGAGTAATCAAAGATCAGGTATTATGACAGTCAAGCTTGCATATTATATTTTTAATACTAGCAAATAGGGATGGGATTAACTCATTCAATACCAAAGATGTATTTATACGTTCGCATAAACACAAATGCCCAATACAAAGACATATTTATAAGTCTTTTACATTTTTTTTAGGCAAAATGAGGTGATGATGCAACTGCACACTAATGGATGTCACTTTTAGAGCAGTTTTGAGCCATAAAAATGGCCACAAGGGGGCAGAAGTGCATTTGATGAGAGCTTGGCATGTGAATGTGAATGGTAAAAAAAACATACATGAAAGGAGGGAGGAAGTGGAAGAACGTGGAGGCGTGTAGCGTGCAGAAGGTTACGCATTTTAGAGAAATTTTAATGCATACACGCGCACCCGTGCATGTGCGTGAACCCACACTCAACCAGCAGAGGCACTGTTGATTCAGTCTCAACTACGCTGCTCTTAATATGGCATCACAAGAACGCCACCATGGCTTTGCAGCATGGAAACAGGAGTTCAGAACATTCAAAATAAATATCTTGATAATCGATAAAGAAAAAAAAGAACCACTTTCTTAATACAGTGACGTAAATCGTACCTGAACCACATATCCAGAGAGGCACTTGAAATTCGGCGGTTGTGGTGCTCTGTCGATTAAAACCTCCCCTGACAGACCAGAGGCATCCTTTCTCGCAGCAAGAATATCCAAGAAACTTTGCGAAAACAAAAAAAAAGGAAAAATATCAACTGGACATTTAACATTTATGTGAATTTTTTAGGTTGGATGCACTCACGATGATTTCCCGCTGCCGGTTGGTCCGAGAATAGCATTCAGGCCCGGCCTCATGATGCCGCTGCGGGACAAAACAAAAACAACAAAACGTGCCGGAATACATGTCAATGGTATACGGTATGATATTCAACGTTTGGTATACGACCCAATACAAGAACGGTATCAAACATTATGCATACACATACAAAAACTGCCTATTTGTGATGTCACACAGGAGCGGACTTCCTTATATGGTTCATAGTTAGGAAGTACTTTGGGCGTGGGACCAATCACAGCAGAGGCGGGCTGTGAGTGGAATAAAATTAAAGACCGTTTTGGCAGGAAGCAGAAATCTAAGTAAATACAGCTGGAATAGGTGCAGATTCTGGAAGATCTAGAATGTTTTCTGTGCTGGTTATTGTGTGTAGCTGCTCTATAGGAGTCCAAAACTCAGTACAAAGGGTCGAAAAATTAGCATAATAGGTCCCTTATAAGGGTTGCATGGCGAGTGGTTAGCACGCAGGCCTCACAGTTAGTTCAATTCCACCCTCACATTTAACAAATACTGTAAATGCCCCGGTTGAGGGGCTGCACGGTGGTCGAGTGGTTAGCGTGCAGACCATTCAATTCCACTCTCTGCCATCTCTGTGTGGAGTTTGCATGTTCTCTTGCATATTTTCTCTGGGTACTCCGGTTTCCTCCCACATTCCAAAAACATGCTAGGTTAATTGGCGACTCCAAATTGTCCATAGGTATGAATGTGAGTGTGAATGGTTGTTTGTCTATATGTGCCCTGTGATTGGCTGGCCACCAGTCCAGGGTGTATCCCGCCTCTCGCCCGCACACATCTGGGATAGGCTCCAGCACGCCTCTGAACCTCGTGAGGATAAGCGGTAAAAATATGCATGAGTGAAAGTTCCCCTTTAAGACAGATATGCATTTGGTTAATTCATGACTAGAGAGCATGAAATAAAATAAAAAAATAATAATAATGTGAGGTTATAAAATGGAATTAAAAGATTGACCACAAGCCTGGCAGCGCGTCACGTGGCGGCGTTTTAATTCGCTCCCCTGGCATGCGACGACTTTAGTGAGATTATATGCAAGAAACCATGCCTAATATCATATAATTAAGACCGAGTTAAAAGAAATTATTCATTCTTCCATGGGAAACACTATACGTGTTTAATACCATCAGAAAAACAGCAATGTAAAGGGGCCTATTCACTATTGTGTGTGTTCTGTCTGCAATCAAACGTAACCATTCCATAATAGAAGCAGGAAACCAACTTGAGGTCCATCAGGATCTGGCGAGGACTTGAAGCGTTTTTGCCGAGGAAGCCGCCCTTCATTTGCACTTTGTAGCGGATGTCGTGGAAGCTCACGGTTGAGCCGCACGGCTGCTTGGTCGGCTCTGAGATAGTGGCGACCTTTGACCCCGCCGAACCATTGCCGCAGATGTCTTCTATCATGGCGACGTTGACGTGACCGCCTCGCTCCATCTTCCTCGACGACATGTCTACTGTTAGAGGACAAAGAAAAAAAATCACCACTTAATTTGCAAGAAAATTAAACATTAATTATAATGAGATTTATTATTGGATATTGCACTCATTTGGTGTCACCTATAAGTAAACACCAAACCAGAATGTTTTGTTGAGATAGCTTAGCATATCTTGACATATCAGTAAAAGTATAAAATGTATCATAATGGTCACAATTTCATTTTTTTGCATGAAAAAAGTTTGGACACCCTTGATTTAGGTTTAGATGTCTTACAGGCTCACTTACGTATGTTCACAACTGAAAACATAATTTCAACATATACAGTACATGCATACATGTATGAGAATATCTGAATATAATAATAAAAATACAGCTTACACAGCATGGTCAAAATTCATAATCATAATAGTTACTTAAAGATGTTTTTTTTTTACATCCAACTATATTTTCTATTGTGTGAACAATGAAAATGACCATATTAATGCATATTAAAGTGAAGTTAATTTTAATACAGTATACTGTGAAATGATTGCAAATGTCTTATGTACAATATTTAGATGATTTGACTAATCCATAAAGCCAAATAGCCAGTATAACAACATCAGGTTAGCTTTGTTAAACAAAAGAAATTACAGAACAAATTTGTATTTTGTTAAAAATGTGTAGACATGTTTAACTACTACAATTGTATCGGAAACTTAGTATGAAGTAGTTGGAAGTTTTTAAAAAAGTACATTTATGGGGCAAAGAAAATATATGTTTGACACTGTTTTGGCAAAAAAACAAGACTTGCCAAACTTAAACTAATAAAAGCAATAGAAGTGTAAATGAAAAACTCACCAGGCTTTTGAAAGGGAGTCGTGCTGCAGCCGTCAAGAGTCGAGAAAGGCTGAGGAACATCTCATGACAGCGGAGAGGGAGGCCTTCAACTTGCCAGTGTTGCAGGCTTCCTTAACCCTTTGCTTGCCGCTCACTCAACTACACACACACACACACACACACACACTTGTACAAGGTCCTACACATCCCCAGTGATGATGAGCAAAAAAACAGCAGTGAAACCACAAGTGTTCAGAATTCTGTATGGAACATCATACCTTCACAACTAGAAGGTGAAGCAACAAAGATCAAGAGAATTGCTCGGATTCTTTTACACTGGTTGCTAGGCAGATGTCATGGGGCTCTATTAAAAGTGCCTCGTAGACCAATGAAAAATAATGACAAGCCAACAGAAATTCATCCTGTTAAGGTAAAGCAAACGACATTATTGTTATGCCTTATCTGAACCTGTTTTCAAGCAGGTAAATTACATTTATATACACACACATGTATACACTCAATAATAACTTTAGCCTTATTAAAAGAAAGAAATAATTTGATATACAGTACATATAGTGATGTGAAAAAGGGTTTGCCCCCCCCTTCCTGATTTCTTTTTTTGCATGTTTGTTGTTAAATATCGGAATTCAGAATTCCACATGTTCAAAAGGAGTAGGAGAGCTTTTTTAAACTTACCCTCTCTTTGTTTCACATTTCTAAAACATTTCGCAATTGAATATATTTCAAAGGAATTGCTGTGAAAAAACAACAAAAGCCATTATCCACAAACAGCGGTCAACTTTTCAAAATGACCCCATGAACGCAGTGACGACTCATCCAAGAGGTCACAAAAGACCCCACTTTTGCCAGAAGACCTTTGGGGAAAATATGTAGTCTGATGAGACAAAAGTTGAACTTTTTGGAAGGTGCGTGTCCCGCTAAAGTAACGCTACATTTCAGAAAAACATCATACCAACAGTTAAATATGGTGGTGGTAGTGTGACGGTCTGGGGCTGTTTTTCCTGCTTCAGGACATGGTAGACTTGCTGTGATAAATGGAACCATGAATTCAGCGGCCTACCAAAACATTCTGAAGGAGAATGTCCGACCATCTGTTGGTGACCTCAAGCTGAAACCAACTTGGGTTCTGCAGCAGGATAATGATCCAAAACACACCAGCAAGTCCACCTCTGAATGGCTGAAGAAAAACAAACCAGTTATTAGATTTAGGGGGGCAATCACTTTTTCACACAGGGCCACTGTACTGTACGTTTCTATCAGTTCCAACACATTACAGTTGTGCTAAATGCCGTATATTTATTTTCTAATGTATTAAAAGAGCTAATTATGATCTTTACAATGATGTACATACTGTACATTGTCCTTTACAAAAATAATCCAAACCAATTTCAAGCACTATGAAGTTACATTTCTAACTAACATTTGTGCTAAATGGTATTTATAATCATACTGCATGTCATTTTCCAAACATATTAAGTTTACAGATGATCATTGATGATCATTTTTGCACATTTCCAGAAACACAAATTTAATAGTTACATGGCATTGCTGTGAACATTCCACACGTTTCTCCCAGTTCTACAGAAACAATAATAAAATTTCAAAAGAAAAAATAACTTTTTCCACAGACAAGCGGCCTTGGTTCGGTTTCTTTACAGATGAGGTCGATTTTTTTTTATGGCATATTCTATTTACATAAAACACAAAGACTATGTTGAGCAGAAGAACAAGTGCGTTGATACATGATACTGAGGTGTGCTTTGTTCAGTTTTTAAACAAACATTGTTTGTTACATGATGCCTGTGCACAAACATTAGGATACAATTAACAATTTTTTTTTTGCATAAATAGTATATATTTACACAACATACACTGTACATTTCTGTACCCTGAATATGTCTCACGCAGGAACCGATTTTGCCATGATAAACAAAAAAGCAAAAGAACATTCTGGCTTGTGTTCACGCTCTAGGACTGTAGAATATTTGTGCAAATGGACCGCAAGTTGACGCATAGGCGCTCTGACAAACTCTGTTTTCATGACATACGCAGTATTTGGTGATGATCCTTTAGTTTTCAGGAGGTTCTCCTGTATGTGCACTGGAGTAGATGTGCTGTTCCGACAAGGGGGCCGATGTATTCGACAACAAGTACTCTTCACACAAATTGGACTTAGGTTAATTACAACTGGTAAAATCCAGGCACACTCTTTCAGTATTTCAAAATGAAACATGTTGGTACAGCCTTGAAAGAAAAAAAAAAAGTGCAAATGCCAACAACCAGCTGCCAACAACTACGGTGGAAACGGTACGGTTCCACGTAATACGCTCGCTGTTTCTATTCTGGTCAATTTAAAATACATGCCCCCATATCCATCCATACATCCATTTTCTGTACCGCTTATCCTACATTGGTTTAGAATTGGTACAGAATTCATCCATTCCGGGGTCAGATCATCGCCATCATTAAATGTTTTAGGTTAACATTTTTATGAGTGTAAAAACTCATAAAAGTGGTTATTGAACTGATTATGTGATGCATTCAATTGTAATCTGATGCATGTTCAAATGAAATAAAACCATTACCATAAAAACGCAGATAACTATTGGCATACTGTTACGGTGCATGTCACTTTAAAATGATTTTTGTCATATTGCCTCACTTCTGCTTCTAATATAACTCATTGGTGGTGGTACTTAAACTTTCGATGCACAGTGAAGGGACCCCATTTCAACTTAACAGGTCTGAAAATGATTATTTCCGACAAATAATGTATCATAAATCAGCCATCTACGCCAGCAATGTATGTTGACAGGCAGAACCACAATATGTTCTTCCACTAGATGGCAGCAGGTACATAATTAACCTGTGTATATGTACTCCTGTTGTCATACATATGACTAAATAAGTCATGGCACGTTTGGTTGTGTGCCGTGTTATGGTTGGGCAACGCTGCTCCCCTTTCTTTCCCAAAAAGCAGTGGGGAAAAAAATGATAATTTAGTGCAATTTACCAGTTCAACAAACCTCACAGAGCTGGGCAGAACACACATGATTTTCACATAAAGGGTACTGTTGTTGACCTTATTGCACACACCCCTTCATCCACCCTCCCTCCGCCCCCCCCCACCACGGCTACGCCCACCGGCCGCTGGACACGAAGCTTCGGCTGAAGGAGAAGCTTGTCTCTGAACTGGTGTGCTTCCCCCAGGCGCCAAAGGGCACCACGATGATGGTGCTGTTGTCCTCTGAGCCGTACTGCAGAGCCTGGAGGACGAGCACAGGTTGTTTAAATGTCATGTGGCAGGAATGGGCCATGCCTTTGTCTGGGTTCATTACTCCTTTGGCTGCAACTTACAGCTAACGCCAATTAAAAGGTCTCATTTTCAACGCTTCTCAATAGAGCTCCAATGCGAACGTTACACTCACATTTTGGAATGGCCGTTATTGCCATTATACAAGATGTACAACGAGATTGGAGAGCTTCTCCTTTCAGTGCAATAGTTAAGTTTAAAAAGTATACAAAAAGTAAAGTAAAAAAAAAAAAGACAGTTTAACAAGATATGCACATAATATTGCACAGGAGCAGATATGTATTGCAGACACCAGAATATATATTAATTTTAGTGCAAATAATGAATGGTGTATACCAGGGGTCTCAAACTCAATTTATCTGGGGGCCAGTGGAGCTAGGGTCTGGGTGAAGCTGGGCCGCATAAGGAGGAGAAAAAAAATATATATATATATATATAAAATAAAAATATAATAAAATTATTAATAAATATTGATTATTTTAAATATAAATATATATATATATAATATGATAGTCTTCAATGCTTCTGCTATACCCTCCACTTTTCAGTGTTTTGGTTCTTTGGAAAAGCTCTGATAAAACATGAAATTATTATAAATTATTATAAATTATGATAAATTAATTTTTATTTATTATTAAATTATTAAATAAATGTTTAATGTTAATTTTTATTTTTCAACACAAAGTAAGATGGAAAAATAAATAAGCAAATCAAAAAACAAATGAAACAAATTAACAAATTAAACTTTAATTTCAAGGCGGGGCCCTCAAACTAGCATTTGGCCCGCGGGATGCTAGTTTGAGACCCCTGGTGTATACAGATGAGTAAAAGTCACATATGAGTGTATTGAGTTGTTTTCGAGGTAGTGACAGAGGCAGTGATGGAAATATTGCATTCCGCATTGCACACTTTCATTACGCATAACAGCAACATCATGCTAACATCGAGCTCCCACGTCTGTAGCGGACTGACAGATAGCTGCCGGAGCTCCAGGCTTTTAGCTAAGCTCTGTGGTACAAATGACATACATGTGGGACAATCTCCTACCTGCTCAGAGATGCGCTGTGCTGCCTCTTTGGGGTCGTGACACTGGTTGATGACGTTGCAGATCTCCTGGCTGTTCATGATGAAGTTGATGCCGTCAGTGGTCAGCGCCAGGAAGGAATCGTGGACGTGGGACAGCTGGGGGGGGGGGGGGAATAGATGCATAGATTAATAAGCCTTTTACCACTAAGTGGCACCTTATTACTACTGCAGCTTTGAAAGAATATCAGGAAGAAATATGTATTTCATAATAGCAGAGTGACTTAAGGCAAACAATGTTAACCGACATGACTGAGAGAAGACCTCAAGATCGTTGATCAAAACACAAGATATTTTGTGTACTTTCACCCTATTTTGACTTCAGTAATGTACCGTTATTCTCTTGGTCTCTGGCTCTGCAACGACCCCCGTGTTCTTCAAGTCGAAGTCTCCGATGCTTCGCGTCATGGCCAGCCTGCCATTGACGTTGGACTGTCCCAGACTGTTCCAGGTGATGAAGCCCCCGCTCCTCTTGATCCTGGCCATGAGTGCACAGGCAAAGAGGAAGTATAAGTCCACCTGCATGGCCTTTATCAACGCAACACATTTAACAAATACTGTAAATGCCCCGGTTGAGGGGCTGCACGGTGGACGAGTGGTTAGCGTGCAGACCGTTCAATTCCACCGTCTGTGTGGAGTTTGCATGTTCTCTTGCATGTTTTCTCCGGGTTCTCTGGTTTCCTCCCACATTCCAAAAACATGCTAGGTTAATTGGCGACTCCAAATTGTCCATAGGTATGAATGTGAGTGTGAATGGTTGTTTGTCTATATGTGCCCTGTGATTGGCTGGCCACCCTCGTGAGGATAAGCGACAGAAAATAAATGAATGATTTAATAAATGATCAGGGGCGGCACGGCGGTCTAGTGGTTAGCGCGCAGACCCTCAATTCCCACCCTCGACCATCTCTGTGTGGAGTTTGCATGTTCTCCCCGTGCATGCGTGGGTTTTCTCCGGATGCTCCGGTTTCCGCCCACATTCCAAAAACATGCTAGGTTAATTGGCCACTCCAAATTGTCCATAGGTATGAATGCGAGTGTGAATGGTTGTTTGTCTATATGTGCCCTGTGATTGGCTGGCGACCAGTCCAGGGTGTACCCCGCCTCTCGCCCGAAGACAGCTGGGATAGGCTCCAGCATCCCCCGCGACCCTCGTGAGGAAAAGCGGTAGAAAATGAATGAATTCCCTGGTTGACGCTTATATTTAGTTTAACTGCAGTCTCCTCATTATCCAGCAAATAATTGTAGGTGTCTGGCTGCAACTTAAGTATTAAAGCAACTAACATCCTACAAAGTCAAGTACTTTGTTCAATATAACTGTTAATAAAAGACCATGGGTATGTTAGTAAGATTAAAAATGTATATACAACTGAACTCTGACCTCTCCTTCTCGTCCTTCCTCTCAGGAGTATGGTCCACAGTGAGCTTGAGCGCCTTGCCCTTGCGGCACAGCATGGCGCGGCTGTCGCCCACGCTGGCCACCACCAGCTCAATGCCATCCCTCAGCAGCGCGACAGTGGCGGTGGTGCCCACATTCATCCCGGGCGCTACAGAGACATTAATAAGGCAGACATGAGAGACGGGAAGTGGTTTACCCGTTCGCCTTTGTGCACAAAACAACACACCCACAACGCACACACACAAGAACGCAGGGGTGGCAGGACTGTAGTAGACTACACAATCATCAATGAAATGGGAGGGGGGGATACATGCAGTTGGAACAGTGTCGGCTGAACAGTTTACATTTCAAAACAACACTTAGCATTGCTTTAAACTTTATCCCGTGGAAGCTCGTCTCGTACAAATGCATTGTGATGTTTGTTTTGAAGCAGCAATAGGGAAACCTTGTTTTTTTTGTAACTGCAATTCTAACTAAATGCTAAGTAATGACAGTTTACACTTGTTTACCACCTCGTGCAAATTACTTTCAGCCAATTTTAAGAGCAGCTAGAGCGCTTGAGAAGCACGCTGTCAAATGACAACCACGCATGTCACACTATAAGCGGTCCTTTGTGTTTTGCAATGATGTACACGTCAATTAATTACAATCTTAATTTTGGTCCATAGACATGGGGAACTATTAACACCGCAGAGGAATACACAATGTGCTCAACTTGTCTTGTCGCTTTAAAGACATGAGAGGAAATTTGAATGTGTGAACACACACAGTTCAGTTTCATGTAAAATGTAGTTTTTTGTGTTATGTTGTGTAATAGTTTAGATACATTGGCTAAATATGTATGCCTAAATCTGTGTTCAGAGTGAAAGTAATGCTTGAAATCCTGTCACAAAAAGCTGCTTTTCTCCCTCTTTTGTTGAGAACTGATATTTTCCTGAAACTTATGCATTACATAACATATGTTCTACTGTCTGCACTTCAAGGGACTTGCACCCTGCCACGCTGAGGTGGCGACAGGAAGTGTGCCTGCTGCTGTGTTACATATTGTTCCATACACGAGTACCGAACCGTGACCCCTGTATCGAACGGTTCTACACAGATATGCGTATTGTTGCACCCCGAGTCAAAAGATGGGGAGCAAAAATACCACAAAAATCTGTTATATAACTGTTATATATATATATATATATATATATATATATATATATATATATATATATATCTGTTATAAACATTTGTAGTTTGAATTCGCTAACTGACTGACGCCGTCGATCTTTGGGTTATCAATTGTACTCAGCTTGGCAAGACATTAGGTTCATTAATTTGTCAACACTTTAATTATTACCGGAAAGTAAGCGTCTGAGCTTTGCGGTGTTACGAGTCTTCTGCAAAGCAAAAGGCAGCTACACTTCTTGTACAAAACTTAGATATTTGTTACCAAAAAAAAACCCCTGCATATTCACATTGTCAACATCGGCATTAAAAGGACATACAGGGTTGTCGTTGGACAGCGGCTATATGTTCTAATGCATAAACACTGAGCTCTGGTCCTCGACTCTGGCTCCAGGGCTACAGTAGCTAGGTGTGATGTTTGGAAGCCAATTGTGCACATTAGACATGCTGCATCATGTAGACTATTTCTGGCAGGGTGACAACAACACAAGTTATCAAAGTGACGCCTGGTCTCACAAGAAGCTCTTGCATACACTTGATCAGAGAAAGAAGACTCAGACGTACAGTATGTATAGAGAGCGAGGTTGGTAGCTAGAGAGAGAGAGAGGGGTAGAGGGGAGTGAGAGAAAGATAGGGAACCTTCCAGTAGTCCAGGATTTAGGACCCGCTGGACTCTCTCTCTCCTTCAATATCTAGCCTCTCGTCATCCACATTGGTGCCAAGGGCCTCCAGCTCTGAGCTGGGTCTGCAGCTGCCGTAGATAACATGCACACACACACAGGCATATTGGGACATTTCACACAGCGCGGCCCGGCTGGGTGCCGCGTAACAGGTAACAGGTAGCACTAGCGTTAGCAAAAGCCTATTCAAACACATTGTCTTAAACGCCACAGGTGCTGTAGAAAAGACCATGCAACTTCTTTTACCTCTAATACCAATAGCTTGTGTTCATCGTGGGGGAAATAAACACGTGTGACAAAGAACAGGAATAAGCCTTGTTACTTCATAATACGCATAAATCTTTAAAATGAAAAAAAAATTGTACCTCCTACTAGTTGTAGAAAAACAATGTTCCACTGTATGCTAAGCCATGAATGGTATTTCCTTTAAAAGCTATTACTATTCTCTTTGGATGCAGTACTGACAAGCTGTTCAACCCAACAGTTCTACCCTTCTACTTGTTTTTTTATTTAGTTTTTTACTCATCAATCAACGGTAAACCTGGATTTAAATGACAGACCTCCCATCTGCTCGAGGCATGACAATATCCTAGGCCTTACGTTTGAACAGAAAGAAAACCAAAAAATGCATTATTGTGTACGACTGATTACCACCACTACAAAGAATATTTTTGCATGCATGCAGTGTGAAAGAACCTACCACTTGAAGAGCGGTGCAAATGCTTTGCAAGAGCTTTGTCGACTTCCAGGAAGGCTTTAGTTAACACCAACTCAAGATTGTCCTCATCTGCCACGAGGTCCCTGAAACAGCAACAGTTTTTTTTTTGCAAACATTGTGATTATGCATTGTAAATTCATTTGATGAAGCCATATATAACACAACAAATTGCATCAAATTTACTAACAGTGGCCTACTGCTTTAATAAGGTGCTTACAAACAGAGGTGGCATCTGTAAAGCAGCCATTACACGAGCAAATGTAGTATTAATGGTTTTCTTACTTGATAAAATTCTCCATATATTTGTCACAGAAATCCGCCGCTTCCAACCCGCCGTGCCCGTCAAACACAGCAAAGTAGAGGATGCTGTCAGTTATTTGAGAGAGCTGGAAGCGGTCTTCGTTGTCCTTGCGTTGCCCGATGAGCGATGCGCACCCCACCTTGGAAAGACTGACCTTGGGAATGGGCTTGCCGTAACGGATGCTCGGGGGCAGCAGTATGGGCTCGTCAATGCGATTGTCCCAGATGCCAAACGAGTCCCAGGTTGTGGGACGCCCACTGCTGTCTGCATCAAAGCGTGTGCTGCTGTGTCGCTTTCCCGAAGGGGTGTAAATCTGCCTGAAAGGGATGGTGGACTGAAGGTGGCTGTCCTGCTTCAATGGGAGTGACACCAGGGCCATTTGTGACAGACTGCTGCGTCCAACATGGGGCCCACTGCACCTTGCGAGGCGGGCAAGATAGGCAATTGACATCCCCCTGACAGCAGGAATACAGGAATACAAGCACTGGACGTGAAGAGATGGGATCACCTAACAATGGGAAAAAATAGACATGTTTCAGTACGGAATAAACATAAGTAGGGTGTCTCAAAGTGTTAGAAGGCTTAAGAAAGTGCAGCAGTTTGAGAAGTATACTCAAAATTATTTTTTCCCCAAACCTATTAAACTAAGTTCTATGATGTTTAAAGGCAAAATATATTTTTAGTTCCTTCAGTGCCAGCGTAAGCAGAGCATACAGTCAGGGGGAGTTATTTCAGGTCATAGGATGGGAAAAGGAAACTATGCAGGTCCATGCAAAAAACAAATACTCATCTACCAAGTGAATATTGCAATAGTAATGAAATAAAATGTTAATTTAGTGATACACTGCGTGTGTTTGATTTAAATATGTATTTCTCAACATGGGCGGTTAATTAGTTAATTAGGTTAAAGTTAATTAACTTCCATTATAAAGCAATAAGAGCATTTATAGTAAAGAAATCTTCCAATGCTGCACTTGCTCAGTTATAAAACAATCACATGTCACAAAATATGGTCATTTAGGCGAATTAAAGCCGTTTGAGACGTGTGACAATTCGTGGTGCGGCAAAAATCTGCAATGCAAATACGTTACGTCAATTAATTTTACATTATGATTTATTCAGCTAACATTAGCCGACAACTTCTGCCCAAATGTATATGGCTGAATAAACATATGGTTGTGTTAGTTTTCTATAGTTGAAAGAAAACGTATACATGAAATGCTGTGTGTTAGCATGTCAACTCCTTAACGTTAGCTACAGTTGTTAGCCGACTAGCTTTCTCGTCGACTTCGAATTCGCACTCGGTCCAACCCCGCACAAAACAATTTCAACAGTCAAAAACCATACCTTTGATGTTTTCAGATACAGTCGTCTTGTTTTATTATCCCTAGGGAGACTATTTGTTGACTATTACCATGGAATGAATTCGCCGTGTTGATGTTCGACACTCGTCTCCGCCTGCTCGCTTGCGTAATCCAATGTTATTAAACAAGGCAATAGATCGTCGAGGGCCAATCGGATGGCGAGAATCTTCTCCGCCTCCGTCGACGCCCCACTAACAATGCAACTGAATGGTCAGTAGAGCCGTTACTGACAACCACACAGACCAATCACAGAGCGGCATTTTGTTAGGCGCGGCAGTCCAGCCACCGGTAGGAATAAGCTGTGACCTAAATTCTTGCTTACGACCAAACTGTTATCCTATCAACCATTACACCATTTATATCGTTATTATTATTATGTACATATTATATTGTTAAATGATAAATGCATTAAATAAATGTTACACACTGACGGTATAATTCATTCTTCAACCGATGCAGGCTTTTCGACTTATCTCCATCTATATTGTCAGTAAATAAATAAATAAATCAGTAGGAACGTAACAAACTGAGCCGATCGTTTTCAACACTGAGAGTTTCACTACAGTTTAATACAAGATCTGACGAGAAAAAAAAAAAAAACAACAACACAAGCACTTTCTGTTCCGGCTCGACGGCCAATTGTGACGTTAATGACTTTAATGTGACGTTTTTGACGTCACAACCGTGACACTTCCTTGTTTGTGACCTGAGCTGAATCGGAGATCTGTCCACCGGAATGTATATATTCAGGTAGTATACCTTTATTTTTTACGTTCGGAATAATTGCCTGTATTAAATATGTCATTTGGTGACACCAACGGCACGAAGTGATGTAAATTAAGTTTTTTCCATCATGCGTAGATATTAAGCCTGATGGCTGCTTGTTAAATATAATTTACATTGTTTTGAGGGTAAGTACACGTTTAATCTGCTCATGTTTAAATTGGGATATTTATGATATTTTTTTACACCTATAAAATACTGCTGGCAGCGCTTCCTGCTTCCCAGCGTTCTTTACTAGGAGTACTTCCTGCTTCCCAGCATACTTTACTGTAGTGCTTTGTAAACATTGCAGTTTAATGTAATGTGAGTCGTTTGTCTTTTAACTTAGTTTTATTATTATGCCAAAATAAAGAGCAAATTTCTTTCAAACAGCTGAAACGTCTCTGTAGTTATGATTGATTGTCACAATTTTTAGTTCCAATATTCACTTTGTTGATTACTGTTTCTTAAGGACGGCCAAGACACTGCAGGTTTTCTGTCATTTTCTCCAGCAGGTGATTCAATTAATGAGCTCCTTACCTTAAATTGAAGGAGGTGTTGATCATTAAAATCACCTGCAGTTGCACAATACACATTTTGTGCATTGACATAAAGGCGTGGCTGCTTGGAGCTGCTTAAGAAGGGATTCAAGACAGGGTTTATTTAAACACTCTTTCTTACCATTTATACACAATGCAGTATTTCCTCTTAATCATGTCATATGGAGAATTAATACCCCTTAAGAAGAGATTGTCATATTAACGTTTGAGCGTTTGTTTCCCTAGGAATAATCCCAAGAGGAGAAAGCGTGGCGACTCACAAGCCTGATTGGCGTAATTGTCATTCACACCGGTCCGCGTCCCCTCGCCGTCATGTTGTGCTGGGGTAACGCAAAAGATGGACAGTTGGGGATGGGCGCAGACAGAGAGGTGCTGACCCAGCCCACGAGCTGTCCGGCGTTCAGAGGCATGGAACTCAAAGAAGTGGCTTGTGGAGGTCAGCACTCTGTGTTCCTGCTCCATGACGGAAGCGTGTACACATGCGGGTCCAACAGCTGTGGACAGCTGGGGCAAGACAAACCGGGCGTTTCTCCGGGTAAGATGCCTTCATGAAGAAGAAATAGTTTTTTTTATTGGGCTTTTAGGCAAAATTGCATATGCAATTGATGGTCACCATGGTAATGATTTGCATATATTGACCATATTGTCTGTATCTACCACCATTGCTGTCTTCAGAGCTGGTAGGAGCTCTGGACGCTCAGAAGATCACCATGGTGTCCAGCGGGCGAGCCCATTCCATGGCAATCAATGAGCAGGGTCAAGTGTTCGCATGGGGGGCCGGTGAAGGGGGTCAGCTTGGCCTGGGGACGGCAGAGATGGCAGTTCGAATCCCGAGGTGACAGTGGGTTTCTGTTATCGCTTAGAGCATTTTTAATACGGCAGCCTGGATTTTAATTTTAGTCGGGAGGTGCTCTTCCAATGAATTTTCTCATTTTAAAACATTAAATTAAAAAAATATTATTTATTATGAGCTTTGTTTATTGCTTTGAGCATTTTTAATACAGCAGCCTGGATTTTTATTTTAGTCGGGAGGTGCTCTTCCAATGAATTTTCTCATTTTAAAACATTAAATAAACAAATATTATTTATGATTTTTATTTTAGTCGAGAGGTGCTCTTCCAATGAATTTTCTCATTTTAAAACATTGAATAAAAAAATATTATTTATGAGTTTTATTTTAGTCGGGAGGTGCTTTTCCAATGAATTTTCTCATTTTAAAATATGAAATAAAAAATATTATTTATGATTTTTATTTTAGTCAGGAGGTGCTCTTCCAATGAATTTTCTCATATTAAAACATTAAATAAAAAACATTATTTATGATTTTTATTTTAGTCGAGAGGTGCTCTTCCAATGAATTTTCTCATTTTAAAACATTAAATTAAAAAAATATTATTTATTATGAGCTTTGTTTATTGCTTTGAGCATTTTTAATACAGCAGCCTGGATTTTTATTTTAGTCGGGAGGTGCTCTTTGAATGAATTTTCTCATTTTAAAACATTAAATAAAAAAACATTTATGTTTTTTATTTTAGTCGGGAGGTGCTCTTCCAATGAATTTTCTCATTTTAAAACATTTATGATTTTTATTTTAGTCGAGAGGTGCTCTTCCAATGAATTTTCTCATTTAAAAAAATGTTTTTTTAAATATTATTTATGATGAGCTTTGTTTTAGTAACATTAAAAGAGTGGATGTCAACATTGTACTGTAAAGACTGTAAATTCATGTTGTTTTTTTTGGTCCTAGGTTGGTAAAAAGGCTGGGCGACCACAGCATTGCCCAGGTAATGTGTGGAAACCAACACTGCATTGCACTTTCTAGAGGTATAATACACACACACAATAAAATCACACATTAT
Source organism: Doryrhamphus excisus (assembly GCF_037039965.1). NCBI lineage: Eukaryota > Metazoa > Chordata > Actinopteri > Syngnathiformes > Syngnathidae > Doryrhamphus > Doryrhamphus excisus. The sequence goes on from NC_136365.1 coordinate 17,888,610, forward strand.
AAGCAATATTTCTGCCAGTGTGTCATGCTCTTAGCGTGTTATTCCCTCCATAGATGGTCAGCTGTTCACGTGGGGCCAGAACACAAACGGTCAACTGGGTCTGGGGAAAGAAGAGTCCAGCAAACTCGCCCCGCAGCCCCTGAAGTCTTTGGCGGGGATTCCTTTAGCGCAGATCACTGCTGGTGGGGACCACAGCTTCGCACTCTCCTTGTCTGGAGCGGTGTTTGGCTGGGGGAAGAATACAGCGGGTCAGCTGGGTCTCAATGATAAACAAGGTGAGCATGGGTTAGACTTCATATTTTTCCATCACGTTTTCACTCTAAGGCTGTCATTTATTAACTTTTTTCCCCACATTTGTTTCAAATGGGATAGCGATTTAGTTTTAACTTTACTTTTAATTTTGGATTTTTTTTTTTTGAAGACCGTGCTGTTCCGTGTCATATCAAGTTTCTGAGATCTCAAAAAGTGGTTTACATCAGTTGCGGAGACGAGCACACAGCAGCCCTCACTAAGGTAATATTCCTATATTCCTATAATGACCTACCTGATTTATTCATTCATTCATTTTCTACCGATTATGCTCACGAGGGTCGCAGGGGGGTGCTGGAGCCTATCCCAGCTGTCTTCAGACGAGAGGCGGGGTACACAGGGCACATATAGACAAACAACCATTCACACTCACATTCATACCTATGGACAATTTGGAGTCGCCAATTAACCTAGCATGTTTTTGGAATGTGGGAGGAAACCGGAGTACCCGGAGAAAACCAACGCATGCAAACTCCACACAGAGATGGCCGAGGGTAGAATTGAACCCTGGTCTCCTAGCTGTGAGGTCTACGCGCTAACCACTTGTCCGCCGTACAGCCCCTGAAAAGAAACATTAATTCATTTTCTACCGCTTATCCTCACAAGGGTTGCGGGGTGCTGGAGCCTATCCCAGCTGTCTTAAGGTGAGAGGCGGGGTACACCCTGGACTGGTGGCCAGCCAATCACAGGGCACATATAGACAAACAACCATTCACACTCACATTCATACCTATGGACAATTTGGAGTCGCCAATTAACCTAGCATGTTTTTGGAATGTGGGAGGAAACCGGAGTACCCGGAGAAAACCCACGCATGCACGGGGAGAACATGCAAACTCCACACAGAGATGGCCGAGGGTGGGATTGAACTCTGGTCTCCTAGCTGTGAGGTCTGCGCGCTAACCACTCAACCAGCAGCTTTTTTTTTTTTACATTTTTACATTTTTTACATATCTCAAATAATTAGTCTTTTTGTCAGGATGGCGGCTTGTTTACATTTGGCGATGGTTCAAGTGGCCAGCTGGGTCACGGCTCCACCAGTAACGAGTCTTTACCCCGACGAGTGCTGGAGCTGATGGGCACTGAGGTGTCTCAGATCACCTGTGGCAGGTAACAAACTGATTGGACCACATTAGATTTGTGACCGAGTCCTGCATGAAGCCCTTATTACATTTCAGTCACCACACGCTGGCATTCGTGCCCTCATCTGGTCTGGTGTATGCATTTGGTCGTAACCGCCGTGGTCAGCTGGGCACAGGAACACAAGAGGACGCCCAAAGCCCATTTCCTGTTTTGACGGGCTTTCTGACTGGCAATGGCCACAGATCAGGTAAAATTGAAACTGTGTAATACAGCATACGCTACTTGTGTATCACTCTAGGAAGGAATGCCTTCTATTTCTCTTCTCTCTGTGTAGTAACCAAAATTGTCTGTGGAGGAGACCACAGTTTCTTATTGTACTCTAATGAAGAGGTAAGCGACTTCATACATTTCATTATATATTATTATTCTTAGAATTAAAAAAAAAAAAGATAAATATAAAAATGTTAATGATAAAAATGTTCTTTTCAGTGTGGCTTCTTTATCATTTTTGCACTTCCAATCCGCTACCAATTGAATGACAACAAGGACGTCTTAGAGCAGGGGTCTCAAACATGCGGCCCGCACGCCTTGATATGAAAGTTTAATGTTAGTGCGGCCCGCGCAAGTTTGATATGGATGCTGTATGGTATCATGTACCCAGAAAAAATTATTACATTTGATTAATGTTCATGTTAAAGGTTAAATAACTGTTAATAGTTATCCTCCCTATCCGTGTGGAAGTGGTACGTTTTTGGTTATTTAAGTTTAAAGGAAATAACTTGAAGGCTACCGTTTAGGTCACTAGCTCTCTAGTTTGCGAGTTAGCATGTGTCTCAAGACCCTGCAGTTGCGCAATATGTTGTAAATAAAAAGAGTATAAATGTGACTATAGTCGTGTTTTTGGCTCTAATAATGCTTTGTTAATTTTAATCTGCAAAAAATAATTTGTCTACCCACCAACTATATGTGGTTTCTTAAGTTTTTATTATTTGCCGTTTTATTATTATTATATTTATTTACTTATTACTGATTGATTGATTTTCTGTATTCTTGATTTGTTTATTTATTTTTCATATTTTACTTATTTTGTGTAGAAAAATAAAAAGTAAGATATTTGAGAATAGTGGAATGTTTTATCAGAGCTTTTCTTGTAGAAAATTGGAACCAAATTTTTTTGTTTTTAATAAATGCATTTTTTTTGGGGGGGAAACCTGATGCGGCCCAGTCTCACCCAGACCCTAGCTCCAGTGGCCCCCAAGTAAATTGAGTTTGAGACTCCTGTCTTAGAGTTAGTGCATTCCACCGCAAGGGGGCACTACAGGCAAACAAAAAATAGTTTTTGCGTTGCTCTTAGAGGCCTCATTCCATTGATAGGGTGACTCATGTCCTATGCAAGGATGCACTAACTGTCAACAATGGGCTCTTGTGAAGACAAAACACAAATTGTGCTGTCACTGCAAAAATATCACACACACACACACACACACATACACACACAGTGAAGGAAGTACCAGAGCAAAAAAAAATCACTGAATATTTGCAATAATCCTCTCTTCCTCCCTGTAGAGTTGTGTGGCCCCAGATGACTTTAGAGTGATGAATATCAACAAAAGCCTCACTCGCATCACGCATGAAAGATTAAATTCATGGAGGTTAAAACTCATGTCCACTCCAGATTCAGGTGCCAGAGAGTAAGTAGAAAAGCACTCGAGTTCCTTTTAAAGTCAACCAAACATGACAACATTTGTGTTTTTGTCCACAGCGACATCATATTTCAGCTGTCTTCTACTGCTTGTTGGAATGCCAGCTTCTTGGACCAAAGGTGCTTCAGTAGAACATAACTTACACTTTTATTCATGAAAATAGAACATGTAATATAGTTTAGATTTACTAGTTGGTATTACAGTACCAGTAGTACTAGAGATCTTAACATGGGTCAAAATGACATGATTACAGTACGGTGGGATGAAAAAAACAAAATGTATGTAAACCAAGACAAGTTGTCCCATAGGAAATAATGTAAATCCAATTAATCCATTCCAGACAACCAAAAATATTAACAAAAACTATGTTTGAATAATAATAATCATAGTTTTGCATGTAATTGTAAATTGATTAATGGAATGTAGAATTCCCATACATCCTGGAGAGAACCATTCTAAACTTCTTTTTAGGGGGCCCCATTGCGGGTTATTTAGCAATCACACTCAAACAATAGAGAATGCCCAGTGAGATACATTATGGTCACCTACAATCATAGTTGACACTTAATTTACCCATCTTATACACTGCATGCTAAATGTAGTATTACCACAAATAAGTAATATAAAGTAGTCTTGTCCACAAGACTGCTAACAAGTTAATACATTGAGTATGCAGCATCACCCAATAGCGTGCCGTAGCATTGCAGCAATTTATAGTCTGAGCTGTAGAATATGATGTGGGTGTTCCTCAGGTGACTGTCCCCAGCACCCTAGAATTCCCTGAAATACTCATGGAATGTGAGCCTGTGTGAGAACCATTGATATTGCTCATGTGAGCGTTTATTAGCTGTGAGAAGCAGCACGACTACCTTTGAGCGAACTTGGCAGCCAGCCTTACTGTCGCTTGACTTCTCGGAATAGAATCCAAAACCTTGAACGCCACATGAAGTGTCTGCTGCTTCGTGATCCCTGGAATATAAAATGTACAGACGTGTTAATTATGTGTTAATTGCTTTCTCTAGCAACGATGCCCACTTCAAGACCAACCCAAAGATCCCAGGCATCGATCTCAACTCTGTCAGGACGTTATTTGAGGAGCTCAGCCGACCGGCCTTCTCTGGGCTCCTGGAGCAGGTGTTTACCAATCATGTTTTCCCATGAAATGTAATTCCAACGTCCACTTTCCACGACTACATAACTACATACTGTAGAGCAGGGGTGTCAAAACTTTTCCACTGAGGGTCACAATATATAATCCGTATATACAATATAAAATGTAATAATATTAAGTGAAATGAAAAATAGTTGGTAAAATACAGTAAAGTCTTGTTATATCGATATTGTCAGGAGTCGGAAAAAATATCGATATAACCGGACTGTCGATATATCCGATCCTGCGCCGAACTGCATTAAAAGTGGGCAATAATGCACTCGACATTGTTCTATAGTATAGAACAATGTCGAGCAGCTTAAATCAATCTTTGCTTAAGGATTTCAATACCAAAAAAGAACACGGCGAACGGCTGCTTCCAGTCAACTTTATTTTTCACACTTCCACCACCAGAGCGCAGCACACACACCGATTCCCGCACTTCCAAGAACCAACTGCGTTCGTGGTTTCTCTCGTGTGTATAGATTCTATACACACGAGAGAAACCACAAACGCCAGCATGTACATATGAAAAACAGTGATTATTGCAAGCGATAAAAAGATATCTGAATACAACACAATTAAATACATGTATTTGTACGCTTGTGTCTTTGTTGGAATAGGTGTGTATGCTATGTCAGTTGGTTCTTCTGTTGCAGGCATGTGTTTGGCCAGCTATGTGGGGCGGGTTGAGCATGACCTGTGAACCAGGAAGTGCGGGAATCGGTGTGTGTGCTGCGCTCTGGTGGTGGAAGTGTGAAAAATAAAGTTGACTGGAAGCAGCCGTTCGCCGTGTTCTTTTTTGGTATTGAAATCCTTAAGCAAAGATTGATTTAAGCTGCTTTTGTATCGATATAAGCAGACCAAATTGGCGGCGGGAGATGAAAAGGGCATCGTAGTAACCGGATTATCATAATAACCGGGTATCGTACTAACAGAACTAATTATATCATAAAAGACTAGAAATTTGCCGGGAAATGAAAATAGTATCGTAATAAGCAGTAATTCGTTATAACCGATATCGATATAACGAGACTTTACTGTATATAGTAAATTTACAACAGCTTGTGACTAAGATTATCTATGCCAGGTTATGCGATTGGTCACATTTCAATCTCGTTCGGCTTTGTTTACACATTTTGCCTGGCTCTCACTGTCTCTGTGATGGCAGTTAACACTTACAACTTGCCTTCAAAACACTAGATGTGGGTCTAAATTGTGTAGTGTGTCCAGCTTTAAGACAGTCATGCCATCTACAGGCGTCTCAGTAGCTCATCAGCTGATGTTGAGTAGATTACCAAATAATATTTGCTTCACCTTTTGGTGTTCTATTGAAACGTGACAACTGAATTCAATGATAAATTAGCACACTGAATGGAGATGTGCTTTTTAAATAATTAATAATAGTAGCCTAGACTGTCAATGTATACTCTTTACACAGGACACATTTCTATAACAAATATTTACATTTCTATATTACAATCATTTTCTTAGTTGTGTTATAATTTGAAGTAAAATATATATTTGTAAACAATTCATTTCTTATGTACTAGTTGTACTCTAAAACAGGTAGCAAATAAATTAAGGTTTATGTCAAATGGTACAAAATATACTTTTGTACTTGTCACATAGTACTATTGTACTAAATACAGTAGGTAAGGTAAGAAAAGGAGGCTTGATATTTTTGCTTTTGCTTTAAGTGCTCTCAGTAACTTTGCCATGAAATTAACATTTTTGTAATGTTCTCGGTTCATAATCTGCTTAAATAAATAAGCTATAAATACGTTATAAAAATTGCAGCCCACCACCACCGCTTCAAGAAACACCAGGGGAGACCCTGATAATGTATTTTCTATTTAATATTTCAAGTTTGACGTTAGGCTGCACGGTGGTCAAGTGGTTAGCGTGCAGACCTCACAGCTAGCAGACCCGGATTCAATCCCACCCTTGGCCATCTCTGTGTGAAGTTTGCATGTTCTCCCTGTGCATGCCGGGTACTCTGGTTTCCTCCCACATTCCAAAAACATGCTAGGTTAATTCGCGACTTAAAATTGTCCATAGGTATGAATGTGAGTGTGAATGGTTGTTTGTCTATATGTGCCCTGTGATTGGCTGGCCACCAGTCCAGGGTGTACCCCGCCTCTCGCCTGAAGACAGCTGGGATAGGCTCCAGCACCCCCGCGACCCTTGTGAGGTAAAAGCGGTAGAAAATGAAAGAATGAATTTTGACGTTATTTTTTTCCAACGCTATTCTCGTAAAATTACGATTTTTTTCTGTAACGTTTTTTTGTTAATATTTTGACTCAAGTTTTGTAAAATTATCACAGATATTTCCACTTGTAATTTTTTTTTTTGTAGACGTCTTCTTATATTTTTAGAACATCCCACAGGCCAATAAAAATACAGCCGCAGTCCGTAAATGGCCCCCAGGCTGCACTTTGTACACTGCTGCTGTAGCGAAAGCAAAAACAACAGGTTGGCATCCAGGTCATAGGTCATGATTTATAGTGTGCCGCCTGTTTTGGAGCACCTAAAGCTCTGTCGGGCAAACTGAGTCATAAGCTATCTAAATGTTACCAGTATGATTTAGAACCCGGGCCTGGACACAATCCAACCACTAAAAGTCTACCTAAAAGTGACTTATACAGTTTATTTTTCCTGTTGTTTAAAAACTAATCATAAATGTCATGGCAGTAAACTTGATTGATGTTATAATGGAAACTAAACCATGACATGACACAATTTTTCTATAGAAATAAATGAAAAGAAGGCGGCACGGTGGTCAAGTGGTTAGCACACAGACCTCACAGCTAGGAGACCAGGGTTCAATTCCACCCTCGGCCATCTCTGTGTGGAGTTTGCATGTTCTCCATGTGCATGCGTGGGTTTTCTCCGGGTACTCCGGTTTCCTCCCACATTCCAAAAACATGCTAGGTTAATTAGCGACTCCAAATTGTCCATAGGTATGAATGTGAGTGTGAATGGTTGTTTGTCTATATGTGCCCTGTGATTGGCTGGCCACCAGTCCAGGGTGTACCCCGCCTCGCGCCCCAAGACAGCTGGGATAGGCTCCAGCACCCCCCCGTGACCCTTGTGAGGAAAAAGCGGTAGAAAATGAATGAATAAATGAAAAGAAATGTTATTGTGCACTTTATCCTCTTTTAACATATACTGTATATAACATAATAGATTATCCAATGATGTACGGTTGATTAGGCCACCAAGAGTTTTGAGAGTCGGCTGATCCCGCAGCTGCCTAGCTCCCCACCCGACGTGGAAGCCATGAGGATCTACCTCATCTTATCCGAATACCCGGCTCTGCAGGACTCCAAGTACTACATCCGCCTTACCATCCCTCTTGCCATGGCTATCCTACGGCTAGACACTAACCCCAGCAAAGTATTGGGTATGTGCTATATAGCGTCAAGTCATCTGTGACCCAGCTTCGCAAAAAAAAATGTTCTCCTTTTCCAGATAACTGGTGGTGTTTCTTGGACGACTGTGCGTTTGAAAGGATGGTGGACATGTACAAGAGCATCGTTGTGTTCATGCTGGCGGGTGGCAAGATGTGCCATGTTCCTTTGTTCTATGACGACTACTTTCTCACTACTCTGAGGCTGCTGGAGAAACTCCACAAGGTATTTCCAGTTTGGTTAATCGCTACTGTTAAAAATAGAATAAAATCAAGTCTGAGGGTGTGTGGTCCGCAACAGCACATAACCACTAGTGTCTCTAATCAGCATGTTGGCCAGCTGTGGCTGTATGCAACTTAATGCTGTAGGTTTTTCATTTGAAGTATCACAAGTGGATCAGACTTCCATTAGTAAATGTGCTGTTTTTTTTTTTTTTTTTGGTAACTGATGTAATTTTTTGTAAATGTTCGCCATGCTCCGCATCACCAGGTAAACCAGAAGGCCCATCATGTGGAGTACAGCCGCTTTTATATCCCCGACGTCAACAACTTGGTAGACATCGAGGAGGACTACCTCAAATGGTTTCTGGGGAAAGTTGAAACGGTCAGTCTATATTCATTCATTCATTCATTTTCTACCGCTTTTTCCTCACAAGGGTCGCGGGGGTGCTGGAGCCTATCCCAGCTGTCTTTGGGCGAGAGGCAGGGTACACCCTGGACTGGTCGCCAGCCAATCACAGGGCACATATAGACAAACAACCATTCACACTCACATTCATACCTATGGACAATTTGGAGTCGCTAATTAACCTAGCATGTTTTTGGAATGTGGGAGGAAACCGGAGTACCCGGAGAAAACCCACGCATGCACGGGGAGAACATGCAAACTCCACACAGAGATGGCCGAGGGTGGACTTGAACCCTGGTCCTCCTAGCTGTGAGGTCTGCGTGCTAACCACTCGACCGCCGTGCTGCCCTCAGTCTATATTAATTCTTCTAATTAATTTTTGTATTATTATTTTTTTTAATCTGTTATTGCTTTTTGTTTATCAGGAACTGGGATCCCACAGTTTCCATGCACAAGTACGTCACAGTCTACTTCTGATGCATACTTGATGTAGTTGTAGCAGAGATTCTACCACTTTTTTTCTCCACCCCACATCCAGAAGTTGGATTTCCCCTCAGTGAACTTTTGTGCCTACCCGTTCATTTTGAACGCACAAGCCAAGACAACTATGCTGCAAACGGACGCTGAGTTGCAAATGCAGGTAAGACGCCTTTGTCCTTCACTTCTTATTTCTCATGATCAAGCTTGTCTTATTTTTTTAATTAAAATTATTAATGTATTTATTTTATTATTTTATTATTTTATTATTTTATTATTTTATTATTTTATTATTTTATTATTTTATTATTTTATTATTTTATTATTTTATTATTTTATTATTTTATTATTTTATTATTTTATTATTTTATTATTTTATTCACAGCTAGGAGACCCGAGTTCAATTCTACCCTCGGCCATCTCTGCGTGGAGTTTGCATGTTCTCCCCGTGCATGCATGGGTTTTCTCCGGGTACTCCGGTTTCCTCCCACATTCCAAAAACATGCTAGGTTAATTGGCGACTCCAAATTGTCCATAGGTATGAATGTGAGTGTGAATGGTTGTTTGTCTATATGTGCCCTGTGATTGGCTGGCCACCAGTCCAGGGTGTACACCGCCTCTCGCCCGAAGACAGCTGGGATAGGCTCCAGCACCCGTACGACCCTTGTGAGGATAAGCAGTAGAAAATTAATGAATTATTATTTTATTATTTATTTTTAAAATAATTTTATTATTTTATTATTTTATTATTTTATTATTTTATTATTTTATTATTTTATTATTTTATTATTTTATTATTTTATTATTTTATTATTTTATTATTTTATTATTTTATTATTTTATGTTTGTGCATTGATATGATATGCCGTAATGTATTATCTTGTATCGCACACCAACTGCAATAAGCTCAAAGCCTCCATGTATTCTCCAAGAACGCGGTAAGCAAAGTCAACGTCCACAACATCTTCAGGCTGTTTACGCTGGAGCGCCAGCCAGTCCAGAACCCATACCTGGTGCTCCATGTGCGTAGGGAGCATTTAGTCAGCGATGCGCTACGGGAGCTCACCACCTATTCCGACCTGGACTTCAAGAAGCCGCTCAAGGTGAGGGCTTTAAGATTTATCCAGAATTTTTTTCATATCCTGGAATAATGCACCCCCCGCTCCTTTTAACTCTCAGGTCACGTTTGACGGCGAGGAGGCTGTGGACGCCGGCGGCGTGACTAAAGAGTTTTTCCTACTCCTGCTGAAGGAGCTGATGGATCCTGTTTACGGAATGTTCACGCAGTATGAGGAGTCCAACCTGCTGTGGTTCTCTGATAAAGTACGTCCATATGTTATTATTCTCTAATGCACACCTACTGGACTAGAGTAGAACATTCAAACTACTTTTTTCAATTGTTTAAACCAGGCTAGGGCGGCACAGCGGTCTAGTGGTTAAGCGCGCAGACCTCACAGCTAGGAGACCAGGGTTCAATTCCACCCTTGGCCATCTCTGTGTGGAGTTTGCATGTTCTCCCTGTGCATGCGTGGGTTTTCTCCGGGTACTCCGGTTTCCTCCCACATTCCAAAAACATGCTAGGTTAATTAGCGACTCCAAATTGTCCATAGGTATGAATGTGAGTGTGAATGGTTGTTTGTCTATATGTGCCCTGTGACTGGCTGGCGACCAGTCCAGGGTGTATCCCGCCTCACGCCCGAAGACAGCTGGGATAGGCTCCAGCACCCCCCGCGACCCTCGTGAGGAAAAGCGGTAGAAAATGAATGAATGAATGAATAAACCAGGCTATCTCGCATCTAGTGTTATGTTATTACTAAGATTGACGGAATAATGTAGTAAAATAACAATATAACAACAGGAAGTACAATACATTGCCGTTGTTGGATGGGGTACAGTATTTTGAAAAATGGCTGGGATTGAATGAGTTAATAATGCAAGAATTTTTTTTGGGGGGGGATAGAGTTCTCAATAGCACCACCTTAAATGTTACAGTACGTAACAGTACGTAACAGTACGTAACAGTACGTAACAGTACGCCAACTCTTCTCCAGTGTTTTGTGGAGCAGAACTGGTTCCACCTGATCGGCATCGTTTGCGGTCTGGCCATCTACAACTCCACAGTGGTGGACCTCCACTTCCCTTTGGTCCTCTACAAGAAGCTGCTGGATGTGGCACCCACGCTGGACGACCTGGAGGAGCTGTCACCCACCGAGGCCCGGTAGCTACTGCTGTGTGCCCCCCTTGTTGTCATGGCAACATACGGCAGTACAGTCTACTCAGAAAATTCAAGCTGTGCTAGCGCACAGTCAAAACCCCCCACGACAAAAGCAAGATCGACAGGAAGTTTCCCGCTTACATAAGAAACCGCAGGAAATGCCTGCTCATTGATTTTGGCACTGGAAGGCTCAGACCGCAGAGTTGTTATCACCATTGATTTAAAGATTACGCTTCCAAAAGCTACAAGCTGGGTTGCAGTGTTGCTTTATGGCTCAGAGGAACATGTTTTACTTTTACAGACATTTACTCAAAAGCATATGCTGTACTGTATTTCCTCAAATAAGTTGTCTTCGCGCCAGACAATGTGCTTCACTTTGTTAATGCCATGCATCGTCCGCAAATAAAGTATCAGCCTAATCGCTATTTAAACAATACATTTGAAAATAACGCATTTCCTCAAATAAATGGCCTCCACTCAAATAGATGCCGTGCCTCATTTAATTGTCATGGCCATCTTTTGCAAAAAACTGATAAAAATTAATATACAGTATACTATATGCCGTGCATCGTTCACAAACTGATTAACTTCCATCAATATTTAAATGAAAGTACATATAATTATGTACCATATTTCCTCAAATAAATGACCTCTGTTGTAATAGATGCCGGGCCTCAATTATTGGGTAAATTGTCCAGAAACAACGGACATTAACTTCCATCAATATGTAAACAAAAGTACATAGAGTTAGTTACCACATTTCTGCAAATATGCCTCAGCTCTAATAGACGCCGGCCCTCAATCATCAGGTACAGTGTCAGAGAACAACTGATGTTAGCTTCATCAGTATTGAACTCAAAATAGAAATTAATATATACTATATAAGTTAATAAATGGCCTCCCGTCAAATAGATGCCGTGCTTTAAATCAATAAAAATTAATATACAGTATACTATATGCCGTGCATCGTCCACAAACTGATTAACTTCCATCAATATTTAAATGAAAGTATATATAATTACGTACCATATTTCCTCAAATAAATGGCCTCTGTTGTAATAGATGCTGCGCCTCAATTATTGGGTAAATTGTCCAGAAACAATGGACATTAACTTCCATCAATATGTAAACAAAAGTACATAGAGTTAGTTACCACATTTCTGCAAATATGCCTCAGCTCTTATAGACACCGGGCCTCAATCATCAGGTACAGTGTCAGAGAACAACTGATGTTAGCTTCATCAGTATTGAACTCAAAATAGAAATTAATATATACTATATAAGTTAATAAATGGCCTCCCGTCAAATAGATGCCATGCTTCAATTATCAGGTGCGTTGTACACTAACTGATATTAGCATCATAAATATTTACATCAAAGTAGGTATAATTAGTCACTAGATTTCCTCAAATAAGTCACCTTCGCTCTAATCAGGTTCATTGTCCAACAATAACAACTGATGTTAGTAAATGTGACATATGAAGACGAATACGCTATATGTTCTCAAATAAGTAGCCTTACCACAAATAAACGCTTCTTTGTAAAAGCTTCTAATGGAGCAAAGTTGAATATACCGTATATTACACCAATAGATGCCACACCCCAATTAACGATCATGTCCAAACACAGCCATTTTTTTAAGATGGTGTTTTTATGAATAGTTGCTGCATTATCTTTACCATAGCAACATTTTAAGCAAGCGCTACTGTTAGCACTGATAGTGTGTAACCTTTTTTTGTCTTTTTTTGCAGGAGTCTTCAGCAACTCCTGGCCTATGAAGGAAGTGACGTGGAGGAGACTTTTCTTCTCAACTTTGCAGTGAGTGCTTTTCCTACTCAAATGTCAGCATTAGGATATTGAACGGAATAAAAAGGACGCTGTTATGTGTTGCCGTTAGATCACCAGAGAGAACTACGGCGTGATGGAGGTGAAAGAGCTCATCCCGGGAGGTCAGCACATCAGCGTGGACAAACACAACAGGTAAGACAAAGTAAGGACAAACACAAGACGACCGCACGCTTTGAAAATTTCACAATGGTGTTCTCATGTTGAAGGTTCCACAATGAAATGATTCTTTGCTGTTTTCACCCCTGTCTCTGTCTCGTCCTTGATTTAATAACACAATATTGCCGCAGCAATGTAGCAACACTTATCCAAAACATTCCCTTATCAATGCAACATTGGTTCCGAGGCTAGTGAAGTACACTTTATAAAAAAAAACAAACAAAAAAAAAAGTTATGGTACAATTTCACGCAAAAAAATAGTTATGTATGGATATGGTATGTCATTTTAAGTCTTATTAATCAAAAACAACCGATAGCCAAACATGGCTGTTTGTTAGCTAGATTATGAATAATTTTCCAACAAGTTAGCTGTATCAAATTAACTTTAAATTAACATTTATCAGAAAAATGAGTAGCTTAGCTCGCAAACTATAACAGTTAGCTAACTAGTTAGCACTATAGTTATAGCTGGTAATCAACATTATGTAGAAATTACGAAAATGCAATAAATAAATAAATACATAAATAATGTAAGATAGTGTTTTTTTTAAACTTGACAATTAGCACTATTACACAGAAACGACAGCTTGCAAAATATGACATTTTGCTAATTATTTGGTAAGTCATTACGCACAAATACCAAAAATGTAAGTCGTTGGCTTACTCGCAAACTTAGCAAAACATTATTTAACAGTAACAATTAATGTTCATTAACAATATCGCACAAAATCAACATTGTTTTCCTTAGAAATGATAATTATTTAACAAACTAGCAAAAAATGCTAGCTTGCTAGCAGGCAGAATACTACTTTCTAACAATATTAAGCAAAAACAATGCAGTTATGTAACAATATTTACTAAACTAGCGAGCAAAACATGGCAGATTGCTAGCTAGCAAAAATTCACAAAAACAACAGTTATGAGAAATATCATGCAAAGAAAGATAAATAAATACATTATTTGTTTTGGATTTCTGTGAAATCCAGCTAGCAGGAAAAATTGGTTTGCTGAAAAAAATGTAAATATATAGTTTATTTAACTAGAGGCAAAAACCGTGTTACCCAAAAAACGACAACTAGCAAATATGACAGCTATTATGTTAAGTATATAGTCATTACACACAAATACCAAAAATGTAAGTCGTTGGCTTACTCGCAAACTTAGCAAAAACAGTATTTAACAATTAATGTTCATTAACAATATCGCACAAAATCAACATAGTTTTCCTTATTTCCTTAACAAGCTACCAAAAAATGCTAGCTTGCTAGCAGGCATAATACTACTGTAAAGTGTACTGTAGTTTATTTAACTAGGCACAAAACGTGTTACCCAAAAAACGATAACTAGCAAATATGACAGCTATTATTTTAAGTTTGTAAAGTCATTACGCACAAATAGCACAAATGTAAGCAGTTAGCTTGCTCGCAATATTAAGCAAAAACAACAGTATCACACAGCAACTAGGCACAAAACGTGTTACCCAAAAAACGATAACTAGCAAATATGACAGCTATTATTTTAAGTTTGTAAAGTCATTACGCACAAATAGCACAAATGTAAGCAGTTAGCTTGCTCGCAATATTAAGCAAAAACAACAGTATCACACAGCAACTAGGCACAAAACGTGTTACCCAAAAAACGATAACTAGCAAATATGACAGCTATTATTTTAAGTTTGTAAAGTCATTACGCACAAATAGCACAAATGTAAGCAGTTAGCTTGCTCGCAATATTAAGCAAAAACAACAGTATCACACAGCAACTAGGCACAAAACGTGTTACCCAAAAAACGATAACTAGCAAATATGACAGCTATTATTTTAAGTTTGTAAAGTCATTACGCACAAATAGCTCAAATGTAAGCAGTTAGCTTGCTCGCAATATTAAGCAAAAACAACAGTATCACACAGCATAACTAAAATTGACATAGATGTAACTGATGTAACGTAGCTAGTGATGGCTAAAAGGCATAAAGCTAACCTCTCTGTGGTTGTGTGGTTGTGTGCGTATGTTGTCCAGGAAAGAGTTCGTGGTCTCGTACCTCCGCTACATCTTCTGCGACTCCGTTAGCGATGAGTACTCAGCCTTTGCTTCAGGCTTCCTGAAGGTTTGCGGAGGAGACGTGCTGTCCCTGTTCCAGCCTTCTGAGCTGATGGCCATGGTAGTGGGAAACAACAACTACAACTGGGAGGAGATGGAGAAGGTTAACAACATTATTCTTATTTATGTATTATTTAGGAGTATATCTTACTTCAGTGATATACTTACACCCACAGAATGCGGATTACAAAGGAGAATATTCCAGCGCTCATCCAACAGTGAGATTCTTCTGGGAGGTTTTTCACGAGTTCTCGCTGGAGAAGAAGAAGCAGTTTTTGCGTAAGCAAACAACATTAATTAGCAATATTATGATGTTGTTAGTAATAAAAAAAAAAATTCAGTATAACGCACAACGACATAGTTTGGTATTTAGCTGGCAATGTAAGCTAGTTAGCTAGCAGTATTATTATTATTATTATTATTAAAAAAAAAGCAGGACGATACAAACATGGCAAATATCAAAAATAAAACAACATTTAGCAGTGTTATGTTAACATTATGCAAAATAAATATATTGTATGCTAGGTGTATTCTGCAAAAACCTACACAGCTAGTAGTACTATACAAAAGTATCACAGAAAATAAAATAACGTGCAAAAATAACCAATGCTGGAAATATTACCTATAAACAACATAGTTCGTAGTAGTATTACACAAAAACAGCATAGTTAGCCGTCAAATATAACAATTAGCAGTGCAGTGTTATGCAAAAACGATGCTTGTAACATTTCCAAAAGTTGAAAAATGCAAAAATAGATATTTTGCAATAATTACAAACAATATCACACAAATTTGAAGTAGTTTTATTTTAAAATGATTTATCAAACAAGCTATCAGATTAACTATTAGTATTAAGCGTTTATGTAATTTAGATACTTAGCAATATTTACTGAACGAGCTAGCAAAAGATGGCAGATTGCTAGCTAGCAGTTTTACGCAAAAGCAACAGTTATAAATAATGTCACGCTAAAAATCTAAGTTGTCCGTTAAAAAGGTTTTGTATAGATTATGCCATTATCAAGAAATCTCGCAAGCAGAAAAATGTGTTTGCGCACAAAATATAAATATATAATTCATTTCGCTAGACTGTTAGCGGTATAACACAAAAACGACACCTTTGCAAAATATGACATGAAGTTATTTTGCTAATTAAGTCATTAAGTCATTACACAAAAATATCAACAAAAAAAACGGCAAAGGAGCAAAATAGTTAATTAGCATTATAAGCTACAAAAATAGCATCTTTAGCCGCTATACTGAAAAAACAGTATAGACCTGCTAGCAGCATAGACTAGCATGTGTTGTATCTTCGTACTGGTAGCTGGTCTACGCTGGTCTGGAGGACCAGAGACCAGCATCCCAGCACAAAAACACAACGTATGCTAGTCGTGCTAGAAGCTGATCTATACAATATACAAAAACATGATAATTGTTAAGTAAAAAAAAAAACTAGCGGTGATGATTTGCGTGTGTTTTACTGTCACAGTGTTCCTGACGGGCAGCGACCGCATTCCCATCCACGGAATGGCTAGTCTGAAGATCGTCATCCAGTCGACGGCGGCGGACGAGCACTTCCTGCCTGTGGCCCACACCTGCTACAACCTGCTGGACATGCCGTGCTATCGCTCTAAAGACGTCCTGTGCCGCCGCCTCACTCAGGCTGTCGAACAATATGAGGGCTTCAGCCTCGTCTGACCGACATGTAGTCAAAGGTCTGGAATTCCATGACTTCCTGTTGACGCCCATCTTAAAAGGTCTACTCCAAGTTTTGCACATATTCTTCTTCTTGGGGGGGCAACGTGTACATAGACGGTCTGCCATGCAATTGTAAAATCTGTTAAGAAAAAAAAACATTTAAATGCTCATAATAATAATAATGATAATAAACATCATTTTTTTCCATACATTTAGTATCATCTTAAAGGTCATACTGTGGCGTTCAAGTGTCACCATGTGGGTTCATTTCAACAGCATTCTATTTTTTTATTAATTAAATTCAATTTTTCACCTTCAATAATTTGTTATTTTCAGATAAGAGATATACATACATATATGAGACTTATTTTTTCGAGGGTTTATTTCATAAGCATATGTTTCATTTGGCACCAAAATAAATCTATTAATAAATAGCACGTTCACTGTGCATGGGTCATATGACGCTCGGCAGGTTTAAAGATGGCATCATGCTAATAATCATAACCTGAATTCACTATTTTGCCTTTGAAAGCCAAAACCTCTTTAAAATGCCTGGAATCTCATTTAATATAACGTCTACATAACATACACGAAAAAACTAACTCGGAAAAAAAATTGGACTTAAGGCCATCTTGTTATTAACATATGAATTGTAAGAATATTAGATTGTTGTTTTTTTGCGTTTCATAAAACAAAAGTTGCGGAATTACAAATTAGTCGCAATTTTGTGAGGGGAAAAAAGTCAGAAAACTCGATTACATATGTACGTATTGTGTTTTTTTACAAGAAAAAAAGTTGTTACATTACGACCACCCAACATAACAGCAGATATGGAACTTTTAGAATTTAAATCTTGCAAATTAGCGTAATATTACAATTGTAACGTTTGTGTAAAAATACATTTACACCTCGCGATTCCCGCAAGATTTCATTTTTGTCTTGTAAATTACAAAAGAATGTCCATTTTTTTCTTGGAAAATTAAAAATTAATTTGCCACATAAACTTTGTGGTCTCACTAATGACTAGAATTTCTCGCAAAAGTCTCGCAAATTAGCGTAATATTACGACGACTGGTACAATTGTAACTTTTTGCAAACAATTGTAATTGTTTGTGCAAGATACATTTACACCTCGCGATTCCCGCAAGATTTAATTTTTGTCTTGTAAATATAAAAAAAAAATGTAGATCCTTTATTTATTTTAAAAAAATTAAATTCATAGAATTCAACAGTTCCGCCATTTTTCTCTTGGAAAATTAAAAATTTATTTGCCACGTAAACTTTGTGGTCTCACTAATGACATAAGAACATCTTTTTTTTTTCTCTTAAAATCACAATAAATTTGCTAATTATGAAGTTAGGTCCTGTAAATTTTTGCAATATTTTGCCTTATTCCGCATCATATCACAATTTAACAATATGAATATTTTGGTCTTGCAAAACTTTGTTATGTTAAGAATGAAATTGCAATGCTACAAAGACGCATAAAGACAAAATTTTACACAAAGGAAAATTTTGGAAAGGTAAAAAAAAAAAAAAAGGCATAAAATGAAAAAAGTCGGAAACGCTACAGAATACAACCATTGTACCAAAATGACAAATAAACTACAATGATGGCAGATTTTCACACAAAAAAATATTTTATGAGAATAATATTAGAAATAAACAAATGATTAGTAAGTGGGCCATTATTAAAAAAAATATTTGTGGGTCTTGACTGAGTGCATGATGACAAAAAACAATAACATGTCGATGGAGTACACTAAATTAGGACTTTTTGAGTATGCAAATAATATTAATAAAAGAAAGAAAAAGTGGCTAAAAAATGTTTAACATGCATGCAAACACACACACACATATTTTTGCTGCACACTTTACTCCTATGCAAACATTTGTGCAGCTGTATAATGTTCATCTTTTGTGTTTTATTGTGGTCCTGCTTTTAATAAAAGCGCTTTCATAAATGTGGATCATTTTTGTGCAAAGTCACTGAGGGGCTGAGTGGATTTAAACATTAAACATTACATCATCTTCTTACATCACATGACCAGATTTAGTTTGCGTGTTTGTCATAGATGAGTTAAGTCAGCGTGACACACCATCTCCAACATTTTTTTTTTTCATATTTACTGTCCAATTGTGCAAAAAAACATGTAACTCCACAAATGTACTTTTGAATAAAAAATACTTTTTCAAATACTTCCAGTCATTTTACATAATTTCATAAGGATAAAGTAACATTACTGTGGGGAAACATTGTACATCACTTTATGAGGAGAAAAAAAAAAACGCATTTTGTATGAAAGTTGTACAGCAAAACTTTGATAAGCTACCACAATAAATATTCAACGAGAATAAATGAGAAATACAAGAAATGTATTAAAATAACACAACATTTTAAAATGCTAGTGCTACTATAATCAGGGATTACTACACATTTTACATAATATGGTCAATATTTTTGTATATAAAGGTTTTACTCTTTTGAACGCATATTGTTTAGAAAAGCCAAACGAACTGGAACTTACATGGGGGGGGTCACCTTTGATGGACTACACTGTTGATGGGGATGTCATACAACGTCATGTCAAATGACCTGGAACTTACATGGGAGAGAGGGAGGGGGGGTAAATCACCTATGATGGACTACACTGCTGATGGGGATGTCATACAACTTTATGTCAAAAAAATCCAAACTCTATCCCTTTAAGGTATCCAATCACAGACCACGAGAGGATCTTTTTTTCATGCTGTGATGTGTTCAAGGGGTAGGCGATTTTGGGAAAAATCACAATTAATTGAAGCGCCAACCTTGATTTTGGTAACTACTTATTGTGTAAATATTTGTAGAATTTCAAAAGAAGTGAAATGAATAACTAGAATAAAAATCCTTTGTGAAAAAAAATATTTTTTCCTGAAAAAGGAAAAAAAAATGTCTCCAAACAAATAACCGACACTGCAGTTTGACGTCGATAATGTATTGAAAATATTTAATTATATTGACTTCCATCAAAATGGCATCTGTTTATACAACAGATTAAGGCATGTTTGGTTCAAATATTAAAATTTTGAAAATATTATATATAACCAAGAAATATCTTAAGACATCATGTGATTGAATATCTTATGAAAAACAAGCTAAAGTATCATTTCAAACAAGAAAGTTCCCTTTTCATTGAGTCAAGGGAAAGAAATCTAGATGGGAATGCAAAACGTGCGTCTTCGTGACATATTGCCGCCAAGGGCTTTGTAGGACTTCAGGAGGTTTGCCACCAGCTGCTTATAATGATCTGCGTCATCGTTTCCAAGAAACTCTGATGTAAAAGTAAATTTCTGCTACCATTCATGACATTTCGTCCATTTTGTAGGACTTCAGGAGATTTGCCACCAGCTGCTTATAATGATCTGCGTCATCGTTTCCAAGAAACTCTGATGTAAAAGTAAATTTCTGCTACCGTTCATGACCTTTCGTCCATTTTGTAGGACTTCAGGAGGTTTGCCACCAGCTGCTTATAATTATCTGCCTCATTGTTTCCAAGAAACTCTGATGTAAAAGTACATTTCTGCTACCGTTAATGACATTTCGTCCATTTTGTCCACTTCCAAGAGGGAGATTTCTGCATAGAAAACCAAAACATTTTACGTCAGAACTGTCGACATAATAAAATGATAGAAGTGGTTGCTTGTAGAAACGCTATACGTTCTGATAAAACTCCCCTTTTTGCCTTATTTTGCATACAGCGGTAAAAATGTCATTGATTTCGGTTATTTTTCAATTTATTACCTAACCGTAATGCGTTCTATTAACAGCACCAAGCGGAAAATATAGTTATGCACTAAAAATGATAAACGATAAAGAAAACGCAGAGGCCACCAGTGAGTAAAAATATCTTTTCATTGATATTATATACAAAATACAAATAGAATTTATGTACTAAAATGTACACACTCCCAAGTCCGCCACGCCTCGCCAGTGTTTGCATTCAATAAAAACGAAATTCACACTGATTATATCATCCATCCATTTTGGAGAAAGAGGAAAATAATACAGTTGCTCACAGAAATGTAAACATACATATTTACAGCAAAATATTGGAGGAAAATCATTGGGAGATTTCGCTAATGTTTCACTCCAAATTTGAGTATCACAGCAAGGAGCTCAGACATGATGAAAATACACCAAAATCGGGAAATATGGTACTCTGTTATGGTACTAAAATACACACATGCTGAGGCTTTTGGCTGCTACTTCCCAAAAGAGTACCAAAGGGTCACATGGCCAACTTTGCTCGCCACTCAAAAGCATGTAGCTTTTTTACGTTTGTTTTTTTAATCGTAAAAAAATGTTGTTTTTTTGCGTTTCATAAAACAAAAGTTGCAGAATTAATAATTATGAGTCGCAATTTTGCGAGGGAAAAAATTCGGAAAACTCATTTTACGAGAAAAAAGTTGTTACATTATGAAACCCAACATAAAAGCAGATATGGAACTTTTAGAATTTGATAGGTTGCTAAGTTAAGTCTCGCAAATTAGCGTAATATTACGACGACTGGTATTGTAACGTTTGTGTAAAATATTTACACCTCGCGATTCCCGCAAGATTTAATTTTTGTCTTTTAAATATCAAAAAATGTTTACATCCTTTATTTACTTTCAAAAAATTAAATTCATAGAATTCAACATTCTGCCATTTTTTCTCTTGGAAAATTAAAAATTAATTTGCTACATAAACTTTGTGCAAAAATTTTCATAATATTTTGCCTTATTCCGCATCATATCACAATTTACAATATGAATTTTGGTCTTGGAAAACTTTGTTATATTCCTTTTATTTCTCTCAGGAAAGTTATTGCCGTTTATTTGCCTTTTTTTTTGCAAAATTCAATTTGTACAACATAAATTAGCCTTCTACAACACTTGCGCTACTATGACGTTTTTTTTTCATAATGTTCTGAATATCTTTTCATAATCGAAAAATTATAAAAAACATAATACAACTTCATTTGCCAATTACAAATTTTGGCAATAATGCGTCTTTTTTTTTTAGCGTGAAAGTAATACTGGCAATCGGAATTTTGGTTATTTTTATTTCTGGTACAAAAGATACACAAACAATGTCAATAGTTGGCCTTTGTTTCTGTAAAACTGCAACAGCATTTGTGCAACGTAAAATTAGCATGTAAAATTAAAAATTTGCGCAATTTGTTCTTTGCCACTTGGCTATCTTTTTGCTTCATTTAAATGAACCAAATTAGCTCTCGATTATGTTTACTTTTGTCGTAAAATTACTTCGGGGTTGCAAACTGTCACATTTTTTCCCCTGGTTTGTATTTTATGAAACTGTACGACCTTAAATACTTTTTCGATTTGCTTGTTATGACATTTCTCGCTTAAAATACGACATTAGCCAAGAACAATACATTCGTAATGATCTAAAATTGTAGGAGAAATAATTTTGAGAAATTAATTTGATGAGTATCAAACTCCGTTATTCACTTATTATGACGTGTTTCTAGTAAATTTCATGGATTTTAATGTCACTTTTGTCGTAAAATGACTTGGGGGTCGCAAACTGTCACATTTTTTCCCTTGTTTGTATTTTATGAAACTGTACGACCTTAAATACTTTTTCGTGGCTCCCTTAGTACTCTTGCAGTTTTCCAACAGCCAAGAAAGCGCATCATTTTTTTGCTCGAAAGTATTCTTGTTTGTGTTTGAGATGAACGTCGGACAAAAAGTCACCCGTATGGAAAATCCCTCAGGAATAAACACGATGGCTTCATTTCAGGACTTCTGGGTTTTCTTCTTGAAATGAAGGAGAGAAATAAACGAGTGGTGATTAGTGAGATTCCTCGAGGTCAAAGTCTGAAAATGAAGTTTTTTAGATGAACTTGGTGGAGTCTCTTTTGCTGATGAGAACCTCCAGCAGCCTCAGCTTGGCTTTGATGTGTTTGTACTCGTTGTACTCCACAGCGAGTGGCGAGCGGTCCTCCTTTTGGACGTTCCTGAGGATGGACGGCATAACCCCAACCATCAACTTTTAGGAAAAGTGTAAACGACAAAAAAAAAGAAAAAAAAGATCGTACCTTCCATTTTGCCGAAAGAACTGCTCCTCAAACTCTTTGAGGTTCTTGCGGATTCTCTTTTTTTCTTCTCGGGTTTCCTGGAGTTGCTCCACTAGTTCTTCCCTACAGGTCGGAAAAACACGGTATAGATTTTGTTAGCTTTACAGGAAAAATTGGAAAACTGTATGAAAAATAATTCTGGTGTAAAAAAATAACAGTTTTCTCAAGTCAACATGGCCGTCCTGAGTCATCTTTGTTGTTCAAATAAATACAATAAAACGTAAAAAACTGCATTTTTTTTTCGTAAAACACAGATTTTAGTGTGCTCACTAATTCTTGTAATACAAAATTTTTTTCACTGTATAAATCCAATTCAAACCAATTTTAGCAATATACTCTATTGCGCTGTTTTTTTTCGTTTTCTTGCTGCAGCTTTTTTTCTATTTTTCTAAACAAGAATACATTTGTAAACCCGAAAAATTTTTCATTCAAATAAATTTCAGGGATTTTAATGTAATTTAAATTTTATTCAAATCAATGGAAATTTTGGTACGAGAAATAATGACAAAAAAATTTTAATACAAAAAAAAAAGCTAACTCATTTCTAGCTTAAAATACGACATTAGCCAAGAACAATACATTTGTAATTATCTAAAATTATACGGGAAATAATTTTGAGAAATTAGTTTGATCAGTATCCATTTTGGTATCACAGGTTTTCGCAATCAAACTCCATTATTCGCTTATTATGACGCGTTTCTAGTAAATTTCATGGATTTTAATGTCATTTCAATTTTATTCAAATCAATGGAAATTTTGGTACGAGAAATAATGACAAAAAAAATTAAAATACAAAAAAAAAGCTAACTCATCAACAAGAATACATCAGTAATAATCAAAAATATGTGAGAAAATTCAATCAATATCAATTTTGGTATCGCAATACTATGCTGTTATTTGCTTGTTATGACATTTCTAGCTTAAAATACGACATTAGCCAAGAACAATACATTCGTAATGATCTAAAATTGTACGGGAAATAATTTTGAGAAATTAATTTGATCAGCATCCATTTTGGTATCACAGGTTTTTCGCAATCGAACTCCGTTATTCGCTTATTATGACGCGTTTCTAGTAAATGACCGACATGATACATTTTGTAACTATCTTAAAATTGTACGAGAAATATTTTTTTTGCATTTTTAAAAAAAATATGAAATGTCTTACATGGTGGCAGCGTGCAGGTTGGACAGTCGCATATCGGTGGTGGCGTTGTTGTTGCAAGTCGAGAGCTCGTCCACCGGGGAAATGAAACCGTCCACTTCCTCTTCCACGTGACCCAGGAAGCTGAGCACGCTCAGTTCGGGCCTGGTGCTCGTAGACAACTGCGGCTTGACAACGTCGCTGTCGTCCTCGGATCCGTCTTCTTCTTCCTGAAGGAGTACAAAGACGTTTTAGAAGGTGGACCTGCCTGGACGCGACTGACGGAGTACGGGGAGGGGTTAGTGTTTACCAATCATCGGCACCCTTTCATTGGGTTGTCAAACTTCAAAGCAATCAGGTAACATCACCATATAAAAATTAATGCAAACACTAAAGCTGAGTTAGCTACAATGAGGCGTCAATCTCCACCGCTAACTGTCACGTAGCTGGCTAGCTAAAACAACTTCAAGGAAAACTATACTTAAGTAATGTAAATTTCTTGAAAAAGGTCTTGAAATCTTTTTAGCTATTAAGGTATTGCAAACTGTACTCATATTACACCATTTTATCCTAATAAGTCTTAACTTTAGTCGCTAAATATTGCAATTCTAGCTAGCTAGCTAGCTAAGTTTTTGGTAAAAGAATATACTTAACTTTTTGCTTCATCATAAGTAATTACTGTAGTTTTCTTTTAATAAAAATAAATGCAACTACACGTTACGGAGCTATAAGAGTATGATGTTAAGTCATAGAATATTGAAAATGGTAAAGCTACTTTTTTTGTCGGGAAATTTCAACTTCCTTTGTGCAGATTATTTTTCCATCAGACACATTTTTAAAATACTTTTTTTTTGGCAATATACATTTGGCGAGGCAGTATGTCAGCCTTTTCGTCATGCTAATTATTTTACTATAACTTGCTCAATATTCTCGGAATGTTACATTTATTTTGGAATAAATCTTCTAATGTCTTGGTAAATCAAGACCAACCCATTTAAAAAAAAAAAAAAGCCTCTCAGTCAATTAGAAAAACAAAAATTCAGAAGCATGATGCTAACTGAAGCTAACAAACAAAAATTTGCTTCGTTTTGATTTTGTCAACCAAAAGGAAAACATTGCGTCTCTAATTGTATTTGGAATGATTATTATAAACTGCCCTGAAAATGCTTGAAATAATACAGTAAATAAAATACTTTTTTTTGGCAATATACATTTGGTGAGGCAGTATGTCAGCCTTTTCTTCATACTAATTAATTTAGTATAACTTACTCAATATTCTCGGAATGTTACATTTATTTTGGAATAAATCTTCTAATGTCTTGGTAAATCAAGACCAATCCATTAAAAAAAAAAAAGCCTCTCAGTCAATTAGAAAAACAAAAATTCAGAAGCATGATGCTAACTGAAGCTAACAAACAAAAATTTGCTTCGTTTTGATTTTGTCAACCAAAAGGAAAACATTGCATCTCTAATTGTATTTGGAATAATTATTATAAACTGCACTAAAAATGCTTGAAATAATACAGTAAATAAAATACTTTTTTTTGGCAATATACATTTGGCTAGGCAGAATGTCAGCCTTTTGATAATGCTAATTATTTTACTATAACTTGCTCAATATTCTCGGAATGTTACATTTATTTTGGAATAAATCTTCTAATGTCTTGGTAAATCAAGACCAACCCATTTAAAAAAAAAAAAAAGCCTCTCAGTCAATTAGAAAAACAAAAATTCAGAAGCATGATGCTAACTGAAGCTAACAAACAAAAATTTGCTTCGTTTTGATTTTGTCAACCAAAAGGAAAACATTGCATCTCTAATTGTATTTGGAATGATTATTATAAACTGCACTAAAAATGCTTGAAATAATACAGTAAATAAAGAGACATGAGTTAGCCAGTTAGCATGCTAACATGCGATGTATGTATTTGAATGCCTTAAAAGCAGCTTGGTGAGTTTAACGAAAGGCCACAGTTAGCGTAATTGTACTGCATTTTTGTGTGTTCCCGGCAAACCCGAAGGCATCGCAAGATGTCCATGAGGTGAGAGTCGTGTTAGTACAATAAAA
Organism: Doryrhamphus excisus; assembly: GCF_037039965.1. Taxonomy (NCBI): domain Eukaryota; kingdom Metazoa; phylum Chordata; class Actinopteri; order Syngnathiformes; family Syngnathidae; genus Doryrhamphus; species Doryrhamphus excisus. Next base: position 17,914,722 of record NC_136365.1, read on the forward strand.
CAACAACAACAACCTGAAAGCCAAAACCAAGCACAAAACGTCACACCAGTCTTAGCACCCACAAGCTAATGATTGAATAGCTCTACACGATGCGAGATGGCAAGGCAGCCGTCCAATCAACAGGCAGCGCTGGGGTTCAAGTAAGGGGCTTGGTTGGTAGTAAACAAATCAAGGTTGGTTGAGGGTGGGGTGGGGGAGTGGGGGTGAGGGGGGAGTGGCTGATTATGGAAGAAGCAGCGGCAACAGCGGCCCTTCACCTTGACGTCATCGAAGAAGAGTGCGGTTTCGCCCTCGATAATGGGCTGGAGGAGGGGGCCTCGGCGCTTGCTGGAGGGCGAGCCCTGCGGTGACGTCGAGAAGTAGCCGTTAGCCGGCGAAACGGTCACAGCGCGGCCCGCCAAGATGCCAAAATGGCGTCATTTTTTGTTTTAAATTCAAGATTCCATTTATCTGTGACAACTACTATTGCGGCTAATGTTACTAAGCCAATACCACAGATACTTATGCATACTTAGTTGACACTATGACTAATGGAGTTTGGTTCCACAGGCATTGGAAGTTAGCCTGTCAGTAATAATAAATGAGCATTCTTTCAAATGCAGTCACGTCGACTTGTTTTCCCAGCTACAAATCAGCAAGCTGCTTCCTTTTCTGATGCACATTTATTTGACTAGGAAGAAATTTAGCCTTGAGCCTCCGACTCTGCTCCCGCCTTTCTTCATTCAATTAACCATTAAAATAATGCAGTTTCTTCTTAGAAATGATATTTTTAGCCATCTGAAAACAACATTGAATTTAATGTTTTCCAGTTTTGTAGCCCATGACTCTCTGTAAGGAACCACATTTGGTAGTATTATGTTGCCATAATATAAAAATGTAAAATATTAACAACTTCTGTATTAATATTTTACATTTATTTGTTTGTTTTATAGGAAAAATAGTGTTTTCATACAGCCATCTGAAAACGCAATGAAACTGAATTCAATATTTTTTAGTTTGATAGACATTGACTCTTTATCAGGAACCACATTTGGTAACTTGGGTGGGAGTTAAAAAAGTTAAGTAAAAAAGGAAAAAATTTAAAAAAATTCATATTATTATTGTATTGCCATACTATGAAAATGTAATGTGATATGATAGTAATACTTCAATTTACAAAAATTTAAAACATTAGAATTAATTCATTTACAAAAATTTAAAACATTAGAATTAATTCATATTAATTCATACAATACAATCATATAATTTAATATAATTTGACAGAATATTTTTTGGTTTTATTTCTAATAATATTTAAGGAAAAAAATTCTCATATAGCCAAAATTAATAATATATATTATATATAAATTATAAATATTATATATAATAAATATTGTATTATATTATATATAAATTAACATTATATATAAATTAACATTAATCTAGTTCAATATAAGATATATAGAATATAAAAATATTATAATGAATTCTAACATTACTTGTAGTAGTAAAAATTCTACTAAGTATTTCTAAATCTTCTGGCTCAAACTATATTCATACAATACTCAAACTTGCATCATCATGGAGGCTATTGTAGTAGAATCATCCTACAGTATCGCCGTGGTCTTAATTTGCATGATGGGGGGATTATGGAAGGAGTATTATATTACATAAGGACATACGGTAGGTACAGTGTGTCCATAACGAACATCACTTCTTACATAACATACAGTGGTTGTGTATGGGAATTAGGAGGCAGCATATGAAAAGTATTTGGGGTATTTTTACAATTCTGTGTGGTCATATGATGGCACATGCATTTGCGTCCCGCCTCCAGGGTGGACCGCGCACGTGTGCTACAAGCGCTCGAGCCAACACAGCCAGGATTAAGTGTCCGTTTTGACAATGTGCTGATCTTTGGCTTGTGGAAGAGCAGCAACGCCAGCCAAAGGCTGCTCTGATGGACGTAGAGGAGGGGAAAAAATAAACAGTGTAGTGACGACTTACAATGACGGGGATGGTGGAGGCTCTGCACAGAATCTGCTTGACCAGCCGGTATCGGTCGTACAGCGGCTTCATGATCTGCCTCTCGCTCTTCGTCACCTGCAGTGACAAACAAGGACGTCCTGTTAGCACCGGTTGTCAGTAATCTGTGAATTCCTGGACCTTTGCTGCCTGTGAAACCATCTTACTCCATACTCCTAGCCTTCTCTATCATGTCATCATGTCAACATCTGCACTCCTTTGGAGACATTTTCTCATGCTATTGAATAGCATAGTAAATAAACAAAAAACACAAAGACTAGATAGGATATCTCTAGTCTAGTTCATGCTCAAAGACTAGATAGGACACACTCCGGTCAGACTAGATAGGACAGCTCCAGTCTAGTTCATGCTCAAAGACTAGATAGGACACACGCCAGTCAGACTAGATAGGACAGCTTTATTCTAGTTCATGCTCATAGACTAGCTCGGCCACACGCCAGTCAGACTAGATAGGACAGCTCTAGTCTAGTTAATGCTCAAAGACTAGATTGGACACACACCGACCGGTGAGACTAGATAGGACAGCTCTAGTCTAGTTCATGCTCAAAGACTAGATAGGACAGCTTTAGTGTAGTTCATGCTCAAGGACTAGATAGGACACACATTAGTCAGACTAGATAGGACAGCTCCAGTCTAGTTCATGCTCAAGGACTAGATAGGACACACATTAGTCAGACTAGATAGGACAGCTCTAGGCTAGTTCATGCTTAAAGACTAGATAGGACACACAGCGGCCGGACTAGATAGGACAGCACTAGTCTAGTTCATGCTCAAAGACTAGATAGGACACACATTAGTCAAACTAGATAGTACAGCTCTAGTTTAGTTCATGCTCAAAGACTAGATAGGACACACACCAGTCAGACTAGATAGGACAGCACTAGTCTAGTTCATTCTCAAAGACTAGATAGGACACACATTAGTCAGACTAGATAGGACAGCACTAGTCTAGTTCATGCTCAAATACTAGATAGGACACTCATCAGTCAGACTAGATAGGACACACACCAGTCAGTCTAGATAGGACAGCTTTAGTCTAGTTCATGCTCAAAGACTAGCTCGGCCACACGCCAGTCAGTCTAGATAGGACAGCTCTAGTCTAGTTCATGCTCAAAGACTAGCTTGGCCACACGCCAGTCAGACTAGATAGGACAGCTGTAGTCTAGTTCATGCTCAAAGACTAGATAGGACACACGCCAGTCAGACTAGATAGGACAGCTCTAGTCTAGTTCATGCTCAAAGACTAGATAGGACACACACCAGTCAGACTAGATAGGACAGCACTAGTCTAGTTCATGCTCAAAGACTAGCTAGGACACACATTATTCAGACTAGATAGGACAGCACTAGTCTAGTTCATGCTCAAAGACTGGCTAGGCTACACACCAGTCAGACTAGATAGGACAGCACTAGTCTAGTTCATGCTCAAAGACTAGATAGGACACACCGGTCAGACTAGATAGGACAGCTCCAGTCTAGTTCATGCTCAAAGACTAGATAGGACACACTCCGGTCAGACGAGATAGGACAGCTCTAGTCTAGTTCATGCTCAAAGACTAGATAGGACACACATTAGTCAGATGAGATAGGACAGCTCTAGTCTAGTTCATGCTCAAAGACTAGATAGGACACACATTAGTCAGACGAGATAGGACAGCTCTAGTCTAGTTCATGCTCAAAGACTAGATAGGACACACATTAGTCAGACGAGATAGGACAGCTCTAGTCTAGCGCATGCTCAAAGACTAGATAGGATACACACCAGTCTTTCTTTTGGTTGACATAGTTGGTTCTTGTGTTATTCTTAACTCCACACATTGCATTTACAGTTACTTCCTTCATGTTATTTCCATTTGCCCTGAAGCTAACATGCTGGGGCAGTTAGCAGGGATTTGCATGTGACACAATGACATGCTAACAATTACCTCGCTTGAGGCATTATTCACACTCCACTTGCAATGTGGGTCACGATGCAAAGACAAGCTTTTTGTCAACACCAGGACCCAAGGCACAGGCAGGAGAACGGGTAAATGAAAGAAGCCGAACAACGAGGCTCTTCTGTATTTACTGTATGTCTAATTTTATCCAAGAGGAGACAGAGGGCAATGGGAAAACAAAGTGCTGCAGCAAAGTGGAGAATGTGGAGTATAGTAAAAGAGCATGCTAACATTAGCATGTGTATTTATTGTCATTTCTAGCTGTGTATCCTTAAAATGTTGCGACTTGTCGGAAATAGGACCCTGCGGTACTAGCTTTTGGCAAAAAAGCACAATAGTAAAATAATAATAAAAGTAGTTACTGCTTTGCGGTAAAGGGAGTAATACAGTACTGCAATAATATGTGTTGACTTACAGGTCGTCCATGTATGCTCTCGTAGTAGAGAAGAGCTTTCTGCAGGGCCAGTTTCTCCGCTCCAATCTGCTCCCGGGTCATGTCCTGCATGAACATGGACCACACCAGATGAAAGCCTCTGATGACCGATTTCAACTCATCATGGACCTACCTTGATGTCTTCAGGACGGTTGACCTCCTCACGCTTCTCCTGCAGCTTCTTCAGGATGCTTTCCAGCGTGCTCTCCACAGGGGGTTTGGGCACCTTCTCCTGCTGAGGCTTCTTCTCCAGTTGTGAGCCGAAGCTCTTGGGGAGCGTGTTGCTGCGCTGGCGGGTCAGAGGCGGAAGGTCCTCCTCGGACTTCATCAGCTTTTGTTCTGTGGCAGGGTAGTGATGTTGGTTTATTCGATACTGGAGGCACTTTGGCGATGGCGGAATCTTACCTTTCAATTCTTTACGCAACCTGGCCAGTTCGTTGACCCATCGGAGAACCTCAGAGTTTCCAGCTTTGTCGCTATGGGAAGGCTGGATAAAAGCAGTAGAGAAAGGATGAGATTTTAGTAAGGGGGGGGGCTCATACTCGAACATGATGCTACACCTACCCTGTATTTTCGCTCCTCTTCAAACCTCTCCTCAAACCTGTGGATCTTCTTCTTGAGAACGTGGATCCTCTTGGTGAGCTGGGCGGTGGTCAGCTCCTCCTTCTCGTCGTCACAGGAACCCAGAGAGGAACTCCTCCTGCGACTGCAGCGTTTACAGCACATTATTATTACGACTACGCTTATTTCTAACCATTTCCACGTTATGGTGGAAACATAGTTCACCTGATGAAGGAGTGGGCGTTGGGCGGCGAAGGAGGCACTTCGGTGTCGTCCAGATACTGCTGGCACTGCCCGTAGGCGTAAAAGCGAGGAGACAGCATGGGGTCGCTGTCTTCCTCCAGCAGCTGACGAATCAGCAGGCCTCCGGCGTGCGGCGACAGACGAGCCTCCTCGCGGTCCGTGCTGTCCCTCCGCAGGGACGAGAACGCCGGAACCGGTTCTGTTTTCAGCATCAAAAGGGAGCTCGTTGAAATGCAAGTACATTAAAAATGATCAAGTATAATTGTTTTTGAGTAATTAAGTAAGTTACTTTAAGTAAGTTTTAAAGTAATAATACTTAAAAGATACTTCATTTTATTTATACAAAAATTATTTTGCCTTCTTCTGCGTCCTAAAAGATTGACACATTTAATGCCATAAAAAACAACTCTTTTTTTGTTACTGGATGACTTTGAATTTGTATTATCAGATATTATTAATGTCATTATTATTTTATCTATTAACAATATTTGCATTTTCATTATAAATTTAATTTTTATATAATCATATACATATATAATCTATAAATATTTTGACATTATCTTTAAATCATAACTGAATTAAATATACTGCTTCAAAAAAATTCAAAAATTATTTTTGCCTTATTCTGCTTCCTAAAAGATCGACACATTTAATACCATAAAAAAAATTACTTTTTATTTTACTTGATGACTTAAAAAATGTATTATCAGCTATTATTAATAGCATTATTTTTATTATTATTTTGTCTATTAACAATATTTATATTTTCATTATAAATTAAATTTTCATATAATCATATACATATATAATCTATAGATATTTTAACATTATCTTTAAATCATAACTGAATTAAATATACTGCTTCAAAAAAATTCAAAAAATATTTTTGCCTTATTCTGCTTCCTAAAAGATCGACACATTTAATACCATAAAAAAATTACTTTTTTTTTTACTTGATGACTTAAAAATTTGTATTATCAGCTATTATTAATAGCATTATTTTTTATTATTATTTTATCTATTAACAATATTTATATTTTCATTATAAATTAAATTTTTATATAATCATATACATATATAATCTATAAATATTTTGACATTATTTAACTGACAAATCATAACTGAATTAAATATACTGCTACTACTACTACTACTACTACTACTAATAATAATAATACTGATGATTATATTCGAAAAAATATTGTTATTATTAATCATGTTAAATGAATATCATCACCATACAATTACAATAAATAAGTCTTGTAGATGTTTTAATAAGTTGCATATTAAATACGATTAAAATCTCATGATTATAATACGTATGGACTGAAAGAAATATGCAAATAAGATGAAGATCAGATGCATGAAGTTTTTCCATCATTTTTCTCCGATGAAATCATCCGACAAATGACATTAGAAATAAATAATGTCTACTTTCGTGCTGCATATTCAAACTTCCACATAACTTCTGAGTGCTGGCCACTAAACGAGTCATTTAGAAGATGAATGGGAACATTTTGTCCACTCGGAACATAAAAGGAAAGCCCAAGAGTTTTTTTTCCACATTCCTGTTGCTCGGAAGTGTTTGGACATCCAACAAAGTAAGAAGTGTCTCCGAAGACCCACGGTCCAAGACACAACGGAGGGCAAAACGTTGCTGTGGTAACATCCTAAATGGCAAAGTCAGTGGACAACCTTGACCCCTCCTCCACCCGCCTGTGTTAAAACTCTAGTGGGACGAGAACGCCGGAACCGGTTCTGTTTTCAGCATCAAAAGGGAGCTCGTTGAAATGCAAGTACATTAAAAGTGATCAAGTATAATTGTTTTTAAGTAATTAAGTAATTTAAGTAAGTTTTTAAGTAATAATTAAAACATACTTAGAATCATTTTATTTATACAAAAATTATTTTGCCTTCTTCTGCTTCCTAAAAGATTGACACATTTAATACCATAAAAAAATACTTGTCTTAAAAATTTGTATTATCAGTTAATGTTAAAAGCATTATTTCTATTATTATTTTATCTATTAACAATATTTGTATTTTCATTATAAATTATTTTATATAATCATATACATATATAATCTATAAATATTTTGACATGATCTTTAAATCAGAACTGAATTAAATATACTGCTTCAAAAAAATTTTAAAATTATTTTGCCTTATTCTGCTTCCTGAAAGATCGGCACATTTAATACCATAAAAAATTTCTTTTTTTTTTTACTTGATGACTTAAAAACTTGTATTATCAGTTATTATTAAGAGCATTATTTCTATTATTATTTTTATCTAGTATTAATAATATTTATATTTTCATTATAAATTGAATTTTTATATAATCATATACATACGTATATAATCTATAAATATTTTGACATTATCTTTAAATCATAACTGAATTAAATATACTGCTTCAAAAAAATTCAAAAATTTTTGTAAAAAAAACGTTGCTGTGGTAACATCCTAAATGGTAAAGTTAGTGGACAACTGTGACCCCTCCTCCACCCGCCTGTGTTAAAAACTCTAGTGGGAAAACTTCCACGGGTGCAGATGTTGTCAAGACAAGAGAGGCCACGCCCAGCGCCATTTTTTTCCGTTTATCCTTTGGAGTTGCCGTCTCCACTCAGGCAATAATTATGTCTGGTGCGTCCACTCTTGACAATCCCCGCTCTATTAATTATGCCTGCCTTCCCCTCTCAGTGGGATAATGTCAGGGCGTGACCCCCCGTTGAGAGGTACACTTTGTTCTTTTGTGGCTGCACCGTATGGCGGGACATTAAATATGTGCATGAGAGATAAAGAGAGCGGCGACTGCAGCGAAAATGCGACAAAGTGCATTAATACAGTCGATGAATTAGGGGGAAATTAAGGCTTAAGGTCGTTGGGCTTGAGTCACGTGTTGGAGACAAAAAGGCGCTTCTATTTGTAAAACCAAACAAAATTGTTGAATACATATTTTTGCCTTTTATTATGATAATAATATAGCTTGTTCCCAAGTCACATGACTTGAGTCCACACCTCTGGCAAACACAACCTTCCAAGAAGCGAGGATAGCCTCAATAGCCTCAGTGGAAGAAGAGAAAGAATAAAAACAATCTCTACGAGAAGCCAAGCATCAGTCAAAACAATCCAAAGTGTCAAAAACAACAAAAAAACACACGTGTGTATTTTTTCTTCGCTCAAATTCCTCCACGTACGTGCACTTCATCAGGCGGCGAGCGCCCCAGGTGGTGAAAACACTCCATCAAGTTGTTTTTATGTCCTGGTGTGGACAAGAGAGTCTGTGGCGTTCCGGATTAATGTTTAAATCAACACTGATGCTTCCAGATGAAGTGGACTAATGAAAACACAAAACATGCCAGCGTGCCATTTCGCTAAAGGTTGTCCAAGGCGGCACAATGTTCCCGATCACTCAAGCATGGTGCCAAGCTGAGGTAAAGGTCAATCGTGACTTTTTCTGGACTCGTCTACATGCACGTGTTAGTACATGTCCGTGCATTTCCCTCTAGTACAGGGGTGGGCAAACTTTTTGACTCGCGGGCCGCATTGATATGACAAAATTTACCGGGGGGGGCAGACTATATATTTTACACGTAACAGTCCACCTGGTATTATTGTATCTGTAAAATTGTCATGCAATCTGCTATTATTATTTATTATTTTATATTTATATTTAAATATTTTAAAAATAATAAAATATAATAATTACAATAAAATTACAATAATTATTATTATATTATTATTATGTAAAATATGCAAATATAACAATAATATTATATATAATTAATATAATAATTAGCATGAATATAATAATTATAATAATCTAATAATAATAATAACAATAATAATAATAATAATAATTATTATTATTATTATTATTATTATTATGTGCTTGTGTCCCTTTTTTCAGGAGCACTTTGTAAACAACAGACCATGTCAAAAAACGAAATTGATAAAACCATCAAAAGGTTGGCTCAGGCCATGATGCCAGGTTGTATGTTGAGTTTAAATGAAATACTTTGGAAAGATTGGGCGGGCCGTATTCAAACACTTGGCGGGCCAGATGTGGCCCCCGGGCCGTAGTTTGCCCACCCCTGCTCTAGTACTGTCCCTTATGGACAAAATACTTTTTAGCTATATATATATATATATATATATGTATATATATGTATATATACATATCATTCTTAACATAATTTCACTTAAACATACAGTCATCTCTTGTTTATGTTTTATGGTTCCAAACTTGACTGCGATAAGTAAATTACTACAAAGCAGAATTCCATTGAATAAAAAAATTGACTTTCTAAATTCATTTTTTAACCATTATTAGAGCCCTCTAGACATGAAATAACACCCCTACAGTCACTTTTACACTCCTGTTATTCTTTGTTTACACCACATTGCCAATTCTTATGCGCAGGGTAGAGGATCCACAGGGATACAAGAGATAAAAATATACATATATTTAAATACTACCAAGCAAACTAGTCAGCCTCAATTTTATTCATTCTAAACGGGTTTCAAATGGAGTTGGGAAAAAGGACAAAATAAGAAGCTAAAAATGGACCACTTCCACACGGAATGAGAGAAGAACTTAATGTAAAAATGTATTCATTCATTCATTTTCTACCGCTTATCCTCACGAGGGTCGCGAGGGGTGCTGGAGCCTATCCCAGCTGTCTTTGGGGCGAGAGGTGGGGTACACCCTGGACTGGTGGCCAGCCAATCACAGGGCACATATAGACAAACAACCATTCACACTCACATTCATACCTATGGACAATTTGGAGTCGCTAATTAACCTAGCATGTTTTTGGAATGTGGGAGGAAACCGGAGTACCCGGAGAAAACCCACGCATGCACGGGGAGAACATGGAAACTCCACACAGAGAGATGGCCGAGGGTGGACTTGAACCCTGGTCTACAAGCTGTGAGGTCTGCGCGCTAACCACTCGACCACATGTTTTGCCTTTTTTAATGATTATTATGCAAATGACTTTCCTCATGCTAATGGGCCTAAGGGTTTACAGCGCTACCTCTTACTCTGGCAGCATCCATGCGCACAAAACCTAAAAAAAGGAGCACGAGAGGAGGCGTCGGCTGCCACAAGAAGCTTTAAATACGCCAAATCACGTTGCTGGCAGACGCACAAGTACGCAGCAGAGGCAACTGTCGGGTCACCGTGACAGTCCCTGGCACCAAGTCTGCTGGGATAAAGATGTCCCTGCCATGCCCGCTGGGTCCAATTATACAGTATGACAGCGTGCATACAGTACATCCAGCAATACTACTATTATTATTATAGCACTGCTGACTCACAACTGAGGAAGGCTGTAGTGTAAACAAACAATGTAGGTAGGACATTTCTTTTTAACTTTACTATAAGAATAGATTTTTGTCACCATCCTTTAGGTCAGTGGTCTCAAACACGTGGACACTAGTTTGAGGCCCCGCCTTGATATGATAGTTTAATGTTAGTGCGGTCCGCGCAAGTTTGATATGGATGCTGTATGGTATCATGTACCCAGAAAAAAATTATTACGTTTGATTAATGTTCATGTTAAAGGTTAAATAACTTAATAGTTATCCTCCCTATCCGTGTGGAAGTGGTAAGTTTTTGGCTATTTAAGTTTAAAGGAAATAACTTGAAGGCTACCGTTTAGGTCGCTCGCTCTCTAGTTTGCGAGTTAGCATGTGTCTCAAGACCCTGCAGTTGCGCAATATGTTGTAAATAAAGAGTATAAATGTGACTATAGTCGTGTTTTGTCATGTCTACAGGGCTCTAATAATGCTTTGTTCATTTTAATCTGAAAAAAAATAATTTGTCTACCCACCAACTATATGTGGTTTCTTAAGTTTTTATTATTTGCCGTTTTATTATTATTATTATATTTATTGATTACTGATTGATTGATTTTCTTTATTCTTGATTTGTTTATTTATTTTTCATCTTATTTTGTACAGAAAAATAAAAATTAAGATATTTGTGAACAGTGGAATGTTTTATCAGAGCTTTTATTGTAGAAAATCGGAAACCAAAGCACTGGAAAAGTTTGTATATTTTTCTGTTTTTAATAAATGCGTTTTTTTTTGTTTTTTTGGAAAACCTGATGCGACCCAGCCTTGCTCAGACCCTAGCTCCAGTGGCCCCCAGGTAAATTGAGTTTGAGACCCCTGCTTTAGGTACTGTATCAGAGGCACCGGCAGGTAAAGATGCCTGTTCACAATGGACATCTCAAATATTGTACATTGTAACACAAATCCTGTTTAATAAAGCTTTGTTTAATTCTGTCTGTCTATTGCATAAATTACAAAGTTTTTGTTGTCAAAAGTTGAATGTTTTACTTTAAATGTATTGTCTTTGGACACTTTCCATGGGAAGTTTAGCAATTTAATTTGGATGATTCTAGAAATAGTCATATGCTAATTTATGCTAAATTTTGCGAACCTCATGTGAAATCGCTCTAATTCCAATTGGACATTTCCAACTTGTGCAACCCTGGCTCCCCGCAGTACTGTTTATATTTTCCCACCATTTTGCTTATTTTCTGTTGTTTAAAATACATACATAATCTTAGGTGTGCATGCAAGAATTTGATTAGATTTTTTGTAAAACCACATAGTTTTACATTAACCTGTTGCTCATCATCCCAGGCGTGTGGCTCAACTGTTAAAAAAAAAAAAACAATCCCAGTTGGGGCGTATGGCGACTGTGCACCACTTCCTCTGTGTACACAAACTCACCAACGCCAAAATAATGCTGGTGCTTTTTTTTTTCCAGTGAACATTCTAATCATGTGACTCAATAGTTGCAACTAGCATGAACAGGAAGCCCGAATAGAGTGCTGTTAATCCCTTTGAGCACATTTGGAATCATAATAATAGCATTTAATGAAAATAAAGAATAGCATTAGAATGAGGTAAAATGAGCAAACAAGGCGTGGGTTGTCCTACCTTAAATACACAAGGTATTGACTAAATGTTAAAGGTGCTCCCTTTTGCAAGAAAGTGTTTGCTTTAGCTTGTGAAAGCCCGCACGAGGCATTGTTTACTTGCCTATCAAGAAAGCCAGTGAAGGCTGCACCCTTGAGATAGGGTCCTTAAGAGGATCCTTCCCTCATCAATCCTGCAAGAGGTGCAAGCACCCAAACTACCAAAGATGCATTGCACCAGGATCCACCCAGCTTCCTCACCTCCCCAGTTGCTGCTGTCCTCACTCAGCGTCGTCAGGTCCAGCCGGGGTACGTCCTCGCAGCTCGCCTTGTCCCGCTCGGGCCCGGAGGCCCGCACTTCCCCACCCCCGCCGACCCTGGGGTCGCAAACGACGGGCGACTCCTGGATCTTCATCCTGAGCGTCTGCACAACCATGAGAGAGAAAAGAAGAGGAACCGTTCAGCTACGCTGACTTGAAGGGGGCAAGCTTGCGAACACACTCTTTAAGTTGAGGAGCACGCACAAGCAGGAGAAAAGAGGGGGCGGGGCCCGGCTCGCCATTGGACGCCGAGGCGAGCCAAAACATCCGCCCATCTGTTTGTGGATGGGCAGGCCACAGTGGGAGTGTTCTGGCTCCGCCCTCTCTTCCTCCATCCTCTCTCTCTCTCTCTCTCTCTCTCTCTCTCGCTCTCTCCCCAGCCTGCCAGGCATCGATTCCCCACCCTGGACTTGTTTGTCTCACATCGGCAGGAGGAGGGGAGGAGTAGTGGAAGGAGAAAAAAAAAAGAGACAGATTGTGAGCCAGCACACGTAGGCTGACGGATAATTTTTTTTTTTCAGGCTAAAGACAAACATTCAGCTCAGACGACACACACTCACACACAAAACATTGCAATCAATTGTTCTAACCAACACGTCACACTCGTAGAGCTTGTATATTTAGAGCACGTTCGCTGATCACTTCACACCAAACTGATGGTTTCCCGTTTCCTCTGTCTGGGCGTGGGACCAGGCTATTTTTAGGGAAAACAAGATCAGGACACAGCGCTACTGGACCTCCTAAATGCCACAGACTACTTACTGGAAGGGTGGCACTCGGATCCAATTGTTTTTAACACTATCCGCAATTTGTCCCTGGAGAAGTGCTGTTAATCTGTTCCAGGGTCCAGCTGTGCCTATCATATACCTTCACTAACTGTACATACAAACAATCATTTTAGTAACTTTTTGAACTTGGCAACTAGTTGGGTTATGCTATGTAACTCCTGGAAAAAATCTCATTTATTAAAACATTCATAGAAGGTATCTTTCATATTTAATAGTACCTTTGAATAGCATATTTTTAAGTCATTTTCCACAAGAACCAGATAGGATTTTTTAAATAAAAAACATACATTTATTATAATTTAATTTAAAAACAAAACATAATAATATAAATAATAAAATACAAATATAATTAATTATTTTATCAGAATTTTTGAAATAAAAAATACTTCATAATAATAGAAAAAAACACTGCACACATTACATAATTTTACATATTATTATTACATAATAATATAAATAATAAAATATAAATATAATTAATTATTTTATCAGAATTTTTGAAATAAAAATACTTCATAATAATAAAAAACATTGCATACACTACATTTTACATAATATTATTATTACATAATAATATAAATAATAAAATATAAATACAATTATTTTATCAGAATTTTTTAAATAAAAAATACTTCATAATAATAAAAACATTGCATACACTACATAATTTTACATAATATTATTATTACATAATAATATAAATAATAAAATATGATTATTTTATCAGAATTTTTGAAATAAAAAATACTTCATAATAATAAAAAACATTGCATACACTACATAATTTTACATAATATTTTTATTACATAATAATATAAATAATAAAATATAAATATAATTACTTATTTTATCAGAATCTTTGAAATAAAAAATACTTCATAATATAAAAACATTGCACACATTACACAATTTTACATAATATTATTATTACATAATAATATAAATAATAAAATATAAATATAATCAATTATTTTATCAGAATTTTTGAAATAAAAAATACTTCATAATAATAAAAAAAACAACATTGCACCGCTATCGCTTGATAATCAGTCCCTAATAATGAAACACATGGAAGCTTGTAGGTTACTACAATATATACTCCAGTTTTTGTTATATTTATTTTAAGTATTTCTTGTAAGTGTTGCACAAAAAAGTTCTTGGCCCCCATAAAATATGATTAACAAAGTGAAAATGAAACTCAGATATGACAGACAGACAACTATGAATCCATTGTTGCTTGGGGTTCCCCTGATTGGCTACATTAACGAACCATAGCTCTAAATCTGGAAATCCTTTCAAACTAGTGTTTTTGTGGCTTGAACTGAATTTAGCACTCAATTGCCTGCAGATTTATCACCAAAACAGACTTTATGACCATGATATGTGAATGCAAATGATATTATTATGATGAGTGGTAATTAGATTTGGCGCATGTTGTTCATGTGTGACTTCTGAAGGATAACTTTTGCATTTGTATTACACGGCTGGCTGTTTGTTCCCTTAAAAAAAACAATCCAAAATCATCCAAAGCCAAGAGAAACACTTTCATTAGCGCCTGCTGACTCCCTTGACAACGACTCGTACTCCATGTGCTTTCTTGTTAAGCTTTAATGGGAAATGGCTGCAATTAAAAACACACCACACACACACAGAACTCATTATTAGTCCTTGGAGAGTCACTATTATGTAATGTTGTTGTGTCTCTGACTGACAATAACATCTTCTGAATTATCTTCTAAATGTGCGAGTGTTTGGTTCTTATGAGGTTGTCAAGCATTTGTATTGATTAAACGATGATTGCTCAAAGAGTCGTTAGCGAGCACCGTGTGATGACTTTATCCCCTTTGAGTTAACACGTTCTTGATTAAAAAGGCGCCATGTTGTTGTCAACTCTGAGCTCTCGCAATAGTGAATTGCTAATGTGTGGCCCAAAATCCTTGCCTTGATGCGGAAATAGTGGATACTGTTATTATATCTTGTCACATTCATACTGTGTATACTGTTTATAATTTGTATAATCTGCAATAGCCATACTATAGTCATATATATCCACACTGTATCATAGTCATAGCCTGTTATAGTTTGTACACATATCTGTCAATTTAAAGCTCTATTCTATTTCTTCATTTATTTACTATTAAGGGTATTTATACATTTGCACTTCTGGTTGGATGCTAACTGCATTTTGTTGCCTTGTACCAGTGACATGAGCAATAACAATAAAGTTGAATTTAATCTAATCTATAAAAAAAAACAGTTTTTAGTATCAACGATTTAGTATATTTTATTATGGGAACGTGACACTTTGCAAGTGCTATTGTGCACTTTTTTGTGCATTGTCCGGTGCAATTGATGCAGTATATCACATACAACAATGCAACATTAAAAAGTGATACAGGATGACGCAAACATTAGCAAAACTGGCATAGCTAGTCATGCTAGGTTAGCCTGTTTTCTAACATTTCTAACATTCCACACTCCAAAGTAATTAAAGTATGTATGATCTGTGTTAATATCAGATCGATTTAGGTGACTGAAGCTAAAATATTTAGCATAAAAATCATTATTGAATATGACATGAGCTGCAAATACGGGATCCCTCCGTGGAGTATCAAACCGGGATTAGCGCAGATGTTGTAGCTCCAAACACAGTTGACACAAGCACCCTGAAAGCAGCATTACGTCATGGCGAGAGCTCCAGCTGGTACAACAGCAGTTTGAGCCAGACAGGGTATGCTTGCCTCAAATACTTTTTTTTTTTTTTTTTTGTGTGTGAAATAAATGCCGCTAATCCCAATGTCTGCAAAACCTAGAATGTGACTTTTTTTGGTGCGGGTGTAGAAAGGTGAGAACCGGCCTAACGGGCTTTAAAAGAGTCAATAGTAGCCATGTGATTCCACACACAACACAAAGGTCAAATAGCCGCCGACCCCGGCTGCCCCAAAGTTACACAGGATTCACTTTTTCAATTCAATTCAGGATGAGGTCACACATGATGACAATGATGTCAAACCGGACATGCTCCACAACAGATGGCGACTCTGGTGCTTCCAGCATCCATCTGGGCACCGAGAGGACACCTCACTCATTGCCTTGCATTGCTATTCACTGTTATGTGACTCGGTAGCAACGGTGCATTAGAAATACGTGTGAAAGTGGAACGTCAAAACTCCAACACAAGCCCTTTTTTCCCCCATTGTTGTTATTCATTGTTGAATTCCAACTACGGGCATTTAAACAAGTTAAACTGTCATGCAAGTGCGACTTCTGGATATGCACTTTTAGTTAAAAATTAGTTTGGTTCAAGACAGGTGTCTGTAGAAGCTAAAATCTATATCTTAAAGAAGTTCTCACTTAAAAATACACAGCATGTTTATTTGCTTTGTAGCAACTATAATTACTACCGGTGTCACAAGATCTCATGTTTACATCTTTATGCACCAATTAACATTCATGGAAAGACCTGATTTTGCCGGTCCCTGAAAGCACCATAGTTGTTTGTACAGGGTCAGGCAAAATGACACATTCATTCATTCATTCATTCATTCATTTTCTACCGCTTTTCCTCACGAGGGTCGCGGGGGACCTGCAGCCTATCCCAGCTGTCTTCAGGCGAGAGGCAGGGTACACCCTGGACTGGTCGCCGGCCAATCACAGAGCACATATAGACAAACAACCATTCACACTCACATTCATACCTATGGACAATTTGGAGTTGCTAATTAACCTAGCATGTTTTTTGGAATGTGGGAGGAAACCGGAGTACCCGGAGAAAACCCACGCATGCACGGGGAGAACATGCAAACTCCACACAGAGGTGGCCGAGGGTGGAATTGAACCCTGGTCTCCTAGCTGTGAGGTCTGCGCCCTAACCACTAGACCGCCGCAAAATGACACATTTGTAGGTTAAATAAAACGCAAATAAAGTAAAACTAAAAAGTGTTTTTATTTTTGAAAAGTTTTGCTTTGTTTCTTTATAATGCCATTGTTTTTCGTTTCTTTTTCAGTTGCTGCCATGAATTGAACTGGTGAGCATCGTGCTTTCATTGTGGAAACGTTTATCAAAACAAACAAATCTGTAACCGCAGATTGGAAACACAATCTTGTTATGGGTTAGCAACTTCAGAGCTACTGGATCTGAATTGAATCTGGATTGAAACAAAAATCAACCGGCCGACCTCGCACCGCCAGAACTGATTGGCATTATATGTACTTTTCAAAAATAAAAACACTTTGTTTTTTTTACTTTATTTTGCTTTTATTTAACCTACAAATGTGTCAGATCATTTTGCCCGACCCTGTATATAACTTGCTCCGTTGCTGCCACAGTTTAATAAATCCACCAAAAAAAAAAACTTAACTTGAAGACACACATTTGTACTTCTGACACTTTAAACCAGTTAAATCCCAGCAGACATCCCTTTTATTTGGCTGTGGAAGCACAAGCTTCAACACACCTCAAAACTCATAGCGAGATGAACACAATATAAGTTTTTTTTTATTACTTTTATTGGCCGGTGGCACATAATTTTTTTTAAAACAGCAAACGTTTAGCAAAAAAGCACAATGTAAAGCAAAGCATGTTGATACTAATAACTAATTATGACACAATTGCATTTGGGCGACATGGCGGTCGAGTGGTTCCACAACTAGAAGACCAGGGTTCAATTCCACCCTCGGCCATCTCTGTGTGGAGTTTGCATGTTCTCCCCCGTGCATGCGTGGGTTTTCTCCGGGTACTCCGGTTTCCTCCCACATTCCAAAAACATGCTAGGTTAATTAGCGACTCCAAATTGTCCATAGGTATGAATGTGAGTGTGAATGGTTGTTTGTCTATATGTGCCCTGTGATTGGCTGGCCACCAGTCCAGGGTGTACCCCGCCTCTCGCCCGGAGACAGTTGGGATAGGCTCCAGCACCCCCCGCGACCCTCGTGAGGAAAAAGCGGTAGAAAATGAATGAATGAATTGAATTTGGCTCCCTGCATCCTTATATTTTTCAATATGTAGACTTCAGTGGTAACAAAAAGTATTTCATAAGTCTGCGAAGCATATATAGGACTTAATCTTAGATTTTGTCGCAAATGAACAATTATAATTTTAGAGTGGTCTGGAGCTGAATCTCATACAATAACTAATACAGTTACTTTTATTGCAAGTGTCAGACGAGAACATCAACTTCAAACTATCAGGTGTGTTTAATGTTTGTTATAAGTTAAATTAGTTTAAATCTGGACTTTTTATATAAGAGTGGGGCTGTAAAAACCCCCCACAAAGGAAAAAGGAGAAACAGTGATCGATCCTACCTGTGTGACAGAAGGAAGGTCATCTTTTCTTGAAGCATGATTCCTGGAAAATCATAAGGAATTCTGTTGAGTGGCTCAGTGTACCGTATAAACATGGAACGACGCTGAGATCTGTGGGTGGTTGCCAACCGAAGCTTGTCGACACAAAACAAATCGTTACAGAATGGGGCCGCGTTGCTGGGATGTCCTAATTTTGTAAAGGTTATGAAGCGCTCACCTTTTCTTTAATGGATCCATGTGGACAGACCTGGTTCTATCAGATGTTGACAAGCCACCGACCGCCTTCAACTGAAAAAAAAACAACAACACACATTTAAATTTAAATAACTGCACACACAACAATCAACTTTATTAGTTCATGCGATGAAATTAAGTACGCAGCCTATCAATAACCTCAAAGCTTGTAACGTCCTCCATTAGCTGGTTAGCGTACAATATGACCAATTGTCTTCTTAATATATTTTTTAGCACAAAATGTCCTGTCAAAATAGCAACCAGGTTGTTTTTCACGTTTTTCATTGCCATTTTCAGTATTGTTAGGCCAGGGTGTACCATGCCTTTTGCCACAAAGTCAGCTGGGATAGGCTCCAGCATACCACCATGACCCTAATAAGGAGAAGTGGCATAGAAAATAGATGGATGGATGGAGGTAAAACTGTAATTGTTAAAGTATAAAACCGTGTTTTTACATTGTCGAAAAAATTTATTCGGTTAGCATCCGCTTCATTTAAAGTCGGACCTTCTATAATGGGTTAATGACGCTAACCAAGGTTCTACTGTATTATGGCCACACTCAGTCAGCACCGCCTAAAGACAGCTGGGATAGGCTCCAGCATACCAGTGACCTGAGTGAGGATAAGTGGCATAGAAAACGGATGGTTGGATGGATGATTTTTAAAGGAATAAGCATTTTTTCAATAAAACAGTAGAGGCAATGACTAAATAAGCTTCTGATAAATAAAATAAAAAAGAATATAAATAATAAATTACAAATGTCAAACTATTGGTGCAAATTTTGTTTTGTGTTTTTTTTAAAAATCACAAACATTAAAAAAAAATTAAAAAATCACAAACATCCATTTTCCAAGCCTAAATGGACTGCATGCAAGTACTGTAAATTGTCATATTAAATAAGCTGGCAATGGTAGCAATACACAGGAATAAATAGAACATTTACTAATTAGTTAAAAAGGAACACTTCAAATTGAGTTAATTAACATGAATTAGCAATTAGCGAGTTTCACTGCCATCATGAAAAGTTAACAATAGCCTATATTTACTTTGTCAAGAATCCAGGGTCATTTTCACCCCACTTAGAAAACCCATCCATCCATTTTCTATGCTGCATAATCCTCATTAGGGTCACATTAGGGCTTATCACAGCTGACTTTGAGTGGGAGGCGGGGTTCACCCTGGACTGGTCGCCAGTCAATCATATATAGACAAACAACCATTCACACTCACATTCATACCTATGGATAATTTAGAGACTCCAATGAACCAAACATATATTTTTTGGAATGTGGGAGAAAAAAAAACATGCATGCACAAGGAGAACACGCTAACTCCAACAGAGATTCGAACACAGATCTTCCAGATCTCCTGACTGTGTGGCCAACATGCTAACCACTAGTACACCGAGCGGCCCACTAAGAAAATGATACATAAAAAAAAAAAAAATTGTCCAAGTAACTACATGTGACCGCGTAGAGTTTAAACATAGCCTATAAGAATACACAGCAGCCAAAGGCAAAAAAGCAGGAAGACTCACTTTGTGGGCGTCCTGGTTGAGATGCACCAGCGTGGGGTTGTGCTTCCACTTCCTGGCTTTTGGCGCCTGCACCACCGGAGAGCTATGGCCGAGCTGCGAGTCTATGCCCACGCCGCCGCCAACGGAGTCCACCCCCGCACTTCTCCTACCGCCTCCTGATGATGGGATGTTCTCCTTGTTGGTGTCAGCTCTGTGAGGAGAGGAGAAAAGGATGGAAGTGCAACAGAAGACTTTTACTTATACAGTAGCTCCTCCGGCAGCCTTGATGCTGTTTGCCATTGCCTCCTAATTCTATTTACTGTCCACGTGTGTGTATTGACATTTTGCGCAGTCTTTGGTTGACGTAGTCAATCGTCTAATCAGACTCCACCAGGTGTCCGTCAACAAGGATTAGCTTCTCACTGCTTGTGACTTCACTGCGTCCCAGTGGATAAGGATGAATTCACCAGAAATGCTTTCACTTCCCACCAGAGCTTGTTGACCGTGGAGTGCTCCACCGAGGTCATTGATTGACATCATTCACGAATTGACACATTGACGTTTCTTACAGAAAACTCAAGGTTGGCCTCATTTTAAGCCTTAGATGCATAAGTGGGTCAAAAATGACCCGGTCAGGTTGTTTTCTTGAAATATCTTTGAAATTAAATTTTTTATCATTTCATTTTCCAGGTATTCCTAAAAAAACATGTTTTTGATATGCCATTCACATTTTTAACTTACCTTTTAAACATTTTAAGATTTGTTTGTTTTTGTGTTACTACCCCAACCTTCCATAAGTGGGTCAAAAATGACCCGGTCAGGTTGTTTTCTTGAAATATCTTCGTAATTAAATTTTTTTATCATTTCATATTCCAGGTATTCCTCAAAAAACATGTTTTTGATATCATGCCATTCACAATTTTAACTTACCTTTTATATATTTTAAGATTTTTTTGTTTTTGTGTTACTACCCCAACCTTCCATAAGTGGGTCAAAAATGACCTGGTCAGGTTGTTTTCTTGAAATATCTACGTAATGAAAATTTTTTATCATTTCATATTCCAGGTATTCCTAAAAAAACATGTTTTTGATATCATGATATTCACACTTTTAACTTACCTTTGAAAAATTTTAAGAATTTTTTGTTTTTGTGTTACTACCCCAACCTTCCATAAGTGGGTCAAAAATGACCTGGTCAGGTTGTTTTCTTGAAATATCTTTGTAATGAATTTTTTAAAATCATTTCATATTCTAAGTATTCCTAAAAAAACATGTTTTTGATATCATGATATTCACATTTTTAACTTAACTTTTATACATTTTAAGAATTTTTTGTTTTTGTGTTACTACCCCAACCTTCCATAAGTGGGTCAAAAATGACCTGGTCAGGTTGTTTTCTTGAAATATCTTCGTAATGAATTTTTTTTATCATTTAATATTCCAGGTATTCCTAAAAAAAACATGTTTTTGATATCATGCCATTCAGATTTTTAACTTACCATTTATACATTTTAAGATTTTTTTGTTTTTGTGTTACTAACCCAACCTTCCATAAGTGGGTCAAAAATGACCCGGTCAGGTTGTTTTCTTGAAATATCTTCATAATGAAAATGTTTTATCATTTCATTTTCCATGTATTCCTAAAAAACATGTTTTTGATATCATGATATTCACACTTTTAACTTACTTTTTCAAAATTTTAAGAATTTTTTGTTTTTGTGTTACTACCCCAACCTTCCATAAGTGGGTCAAAAATGACCTGCATGCATTTTCTATGGAATCCAACAGGAACCTTTGATTCTTATCAACTCCTAAATATAATTCAAGTAATTATTCTTAACCAAAATGGCAAAATTGGCATAAAAACGCATTGATTCTAGTATGGGTCATTTTTGACCCACTTATGGAAGAGTGTCGGGTCCAGTCACTCATGCATCTAAGGGTTAAGGGTGAGAGCATTCAGCAGCTATCACATCTGTTATGTGTGTAAGTGTTCATTAACATTGTCTGGTATAGTCAAAATGATGCGTTATATGCTTTTATTGGTGCTTTTAGCAATGTCAAAGTGGTTTATATGTGTCGTCGCTCGTAAAAAACACATTTATGGTCATTTTTGTTTCAAGTGCCTATTGAGATAATGATACAATCATCTTGACAATATACCTGCTTCTTTCTCTGTGACTCGAGCCGTCTTCTTGCTGCTCTCTGCGATGATGCCGCCGCTGTCTGGCAGTCAGTGCAGACCTCGGAGACATCCGCCTCGGGTTCGACTGGCCGCCCTCTGATGCGTGGTGGTCGTCGAAGAGATGCTGCTCCACCGTCGAACGTATGGTCCTGTCCAGGATGCTAAACACAAGATGTGAAAAATATCATATCATCATGCTTTTAATTGAGATGAAAAATGAGTATGCTCATACAGCTAAGGACACAACTTACTCTACTACTTCAGGTGAGCGAAGCACAGGTGAGCAGTGGGGACTGAAAAAGGACAGTCAGGGGGGGAAAGAAGGTGAGTTAATGCGACACAGAGTTCAACGGTTACAAAAGGTCACTGAGCAATGTCAACTAACCTAACCTAACAGAACTCAGGGCCTCGTTGAGCCTCCGGGTGATGTTGGCAGCTCCATTCACTAACATTTACGACTATTTGTACTTTCCTTTGTTTGGTTTAGTACAGCATGACATCTTGTACACACCCTTTTACCCTAACATGACATTTTCGCAACTGATTTTTGATTTTTTTTTTCCATCTTAAGAACATAGCCCGACTCCGTCCATCACTCACATTCTCTGCCGCTGAATCCCTGATCCATGCATTCATCACAACCAGAATTGACTACTGCAACAGTATCCTCTACGGTACACCTTCCAAAACCCTCAACAAACTACAATATATTCAGAACTCCGCTGCCCGCCTCCTCACCTCTACCCGCTCCTGTGAACACAATACCCCGGTCCTTAAAAACATCCACTGGCTTCCCGTCCCCCAACGCATTCACTTCAAAGTTCTTCTCATAACCTACAACCTAGGAAGAGGTCTGCTGGATAACAGAACAAACAATCCATCCAAATGTAGGCCCGCCCAGGGATCACACATAATTGTGGGTCCAGCCAAAATGGCTTCTTATTGGAGGGCAGCGGGGTGTGCGGGGCCAGGTGGGTTGACTGGCGGGGTTGGTGGTGTGCTTCAGCAATGTCCTGGGGTTTTGTTGGGGTGTCCGATGTTCCCACTCTTCTTTTGTTTTGTCTTATGTAAGATTCTGTGATTATATGTGTGAAAAAAAAAAAATCACATATTGAATTGGTAACTGCTATGGCGTGGAGAAGGGGTAGGATTTAATAAGCTTTGCTTCTTCCTGCTCCTTTTCAGACATGTGTAGTAATGAGGTGTTGTATGTGTGCATGTATGTGTATATGAATATCTATATACATATGTATAAATAGATACATATGTATTTATACATACATATTTCCGGTGTAATAATTAATTTATTTCATATGTCTGAAATAAATTAAGAAAAGAAAAGAAAGAAAGAAAAAGAAAAGCCCTCCACGATCTGACCCCCTCCCCCATATCTCACAGACCTCCTCCATCCACACAATCCCCCGCGCCCCCTTCGCTCTTCAGACTCCAACCTCCTGGCACTCCTCCTGTAAGACCAAGCTCCGAACCTGGGGTGACAGAGCCTTCTCCATCGCTGCCCCCACCCTCTGGGACTCTTTGCCCCATTCACTCCGTGCTTGCCTTCGACCTTCCCAACTAAAAAACCCACCTGTCTAACTTTTTATATCTGACTACTGTGCCCCGCCCCGCTTTTACTCATGTTTTAACTGTATATAAACGAATGAATGTTGTATATTAACGTATCTTTTACACTGTTTACTTGTTTTTATTCAACTCCATTTTTCTGTGAAGTGTCTTTTGAGTACAGTGAAGTCTCGTTATATCGATATCGGTTATAACGAATTACTACTTATTACGATACTATTTTCATTTCCCGGCAAATTTCTAGTCTTTTATGATATAATTAGTTCCGTTAGTACGATACCCGGTTATTATGATAATCCGGTTACTACGATGCCCTTTTCATCTCCCGCCAGCCAATTTGGTCTGCTTATATCGATACAAAAGCAGCTTAAATCAATCTTTGCTTAAGGATTTCAATACCAAAAAAGAACACGGCGAACGGCTGCTTCCAGTCAACTTTATTTTTCACACTTCCACCACCAGAGCGCAGCACACACACCGATTCCCGCACTTCCTGGTTCACAGGTCATGCTCAACCCGCCCCACATAGCTGGCCAAACACATGCCTGCAACAGAAGAACCAACGAACGCCAGCATGTACATATGAAAAACAGTGAGTTCTTTTTTGGTATTGAAATCCTTAAGCAAAGATTGATTTAAGTGCATTATTGCCCACTTTTAATGCAGTTCGGCGCAGGATCGGATATATGGATAGTCCGGTTATATCGGTATTTTTTCCGACTCCCGAGAATATCAATATAATGAGACTTTACTGTATTTTGAAAAGCGCTATACAAATAAAATGTATTATTTATTATTATTATTGTTATTATTTTAAATGATGCTAAGATCCCGTAATATTCATAAGCATGTTGGCGCTGTTATTAAACCCCATTTGACTGACTAATCTCACACAGTCCAATTAGCTATATACAAAATATCCACTTTAACTTTGGGGTGTTTCGCCGAATCGCCACATGCCTTTAGGGGGCCGACAAGCTCGTATGTGATGTCATGTCAAATTCGAACAAGATTGGTTGAAAAACATTGACCATTCGTCTTATGATTATTAACTTTGATGATATCTGTATTACATTGACTTCCAGGTGATGCGGGAAATGAAGCGTTTTCCAAAAGGATGTGTGGCGTAGTAAAAACTGTGAGGCACTGACCTATATGAACGCGTGTCACCTGCGCAAATCTTCCATAAACACTCGTGTTTACAGTCATAGCAATAGCTTGGTACACTGCTGATGACGGACAATGATTAAATGTGGAGTGATAACACACTGTGACGGTGGCAACTGTATCAAGCAGGGACAAAAACATTTATTATTATTATTACATTTATCATAGAGAGACTAATGGGAGCACCAGGGGAAGGAATACAAGCTAAAAATATACCTGACATTTACTGCCGCAGGTTAAAGCAACAAAAACAGGTTAATGGCTAACTCGTGTTGACTTAACCTTTGACTGACTGCTGAAAATGAGGCAAGATTCTTTCAATGGCACTAAAATATAAGCAAGAGCGCATCATGCGTCATAGCCATTAATAAATAACACACAAGTTTATTCATGTTTAATGAAACTCAAGACTTTCTTTCAATGTATCCAATCAGGCCTAAAGGGAAGTTGAATTATGGTTGTTTGGTCAGACTGGTACCGGGTGTACTCAGGCCATCCGCTATGTTAATCCCATGTTACATTACAATCGGACATTAGCCAGGACCCCCAGTGACCGGAGTTAACGGGGTAGTGGGCTTTGTTATGTACTGTTTGTAGCAAAGTAGGTGGTGGAGTTGTCTCATTCAGAGATATTCTAAAAATGAATATGAAAATAATTAATATTTTGTTGCATTTATTAGTTCATAAATGGTGTCAGGGTCAGTGACCAAGTGGTTAGCGAGATGGTTACACAGTCAGGGGATCGGAAAAACTTGGGTTCGATTCTCCATTTGGGCATCTCTGTATGGAGTTTGAATGTTCTCCCCATGCTTGTATGGGTTTCTCCGGGTTTCCAAAATTATATTTATAATACAGTTAAAATGGACAGATAATAATTCATTCATTCATTCATTTTCTACAGCTTATCCTCACAAGGGTCGCGAGGTTGCTGGCGTACACCCTGGACTGGTGGCCAGCCAATCACAGGGCAAATATAGACAAACAACCATTCACACTCACATTCATACCTATGGACAATTTGGAGTCGCTAATTAACCTAGCATGTTTTTGGAATGTGGGAGGAAACCGGAGTACCCGGAGAAAACCCACGCATGAAGGGGGAGAGAGAGACCCTCAGAGATGGCCGAGGGTGGGATTGAACTCGGGAGCCTCCGAGTCACCGCCGTGCAGCCGACAATAATGCAGCTGATAATAATATTTATTTTATTATTAGTTTTAACAGGCTGCACGGCGATCGAGTGGTTAGCGCACAGGCCACACAACTAGGAGACCAGAGTTAAATTCCACCATCGGCCATCTCTGTGTGGAGTCTGCATGTTCTCCCCGTGCATGCGTGGATTTTCTCCGGGTACTCCGGTTTCCTTCAACATTCCAAAAACATGCTAGGTTAATTAGCGAATCCAAATTGTCCATAGGTATGAATGTGAGTGTGAATGGTTGTTTGTCTATATGTGCCCTGTGATTGGCTGGCCACCAGTCCAGGGTGTACCCCGCCTCTCGCCCGAAGACAGCTGGGATAGGCTCCAGCACCCCCGCGACCCTTGTGAGGATAAGCGGTAGAAAATGAATGAATGAATGTTGTTTTTGTCTGTGATTGGCTGGCGAACAGTCCGGGGTATACCCCGCCTCTCGCTCCTGGGATAGGCTCCAGCATACCCGCGACCCTAGTGAGGATAAGCGGTAGAAAATGAATGAATGAATGGATATTAATTTTAACCTTTTCATCATGACAGGTGAGGTTCACCAGTGTCTCCTGACATTGGTATAGACATTTTACAATTTAAATGTGTTTAATAAGTGTGTGAGTGTTATGATTGGCATGTCAAAAAATAGGAATTATGATGCGTGCGTCCATTATTTTCACAATTCGTAGCGAACATTCATGATAACCAATTGAAAAACTAAACAAAATGAAGGCAACAGATTGGAACAGATTGCGTTCAAGTTTCAAGTGCCCGCTATACTGTTACATAAATTATTATATTTTACAGTATTTTAGGCCACCTATAAGTACACCCGCAATAGCTTGTCAGTAGTATCATCATGGAGGGCATTAACAAGCGCAGACATCCTCCTGTCTTAAGTTGAAGTAATTAACCTACTTTTTAAACACTAAGCTGACCGCTTTAAGCGCCTGTATATGTACTATTAGGTTCTTTCGAGGGTAAAGCAATAAAAAGTGTGACTGTACACACACAAAACAGTCCCCCCTCTCCCGGGGCCCATATCAGCTGCAGAGTAATATCAGCAAATGAGACACTCAAATATTGACTGAACAAGCTGATGTGGACAGAAATGGATAGAAACTAGTGGTGCTATAGACTGATGTGCTTATGACTGTGTAATGTGTTCAATAGCAATATTTTGTATGATAACAAGCTGGAGTGAGAGGGTCAGCTTGAGGTCGTGATGTTGCTGACATACGTGTGAAACGGTTATTGGTGGGAAAGCTGTACGTCATGATGCTTTTTTTTCCTGTCGAGTGTGCATGCCACCATTGCTTCTACTGGTGGTGGTGATGACAAAGCATCATAGCAACATATTGTAGAGAGAGAGCAAGAGAAGGCCTACCTTATGTAGAAAGGCGATATCGGTCTCTCCTCGTCTTGAGAGCTAAAAAAAAATGAAACAAAACAGTTAGCTTTGTCCTAAGCCTTGGCACTGTTGTCTTTTTTTAAATTATTTTTTGCGAGTGTATATATGGAACATGAGTGACTTCATTATGGTGACCTTCCGCAGCCTGCTCTGCTGACTGGATGCAGGCCTGCAGCTGCAGCATAGTTGAATTATGCAACCATTTGAGCGGCTATGCACCAAGCAAACAATGTTAGCGTTGCCTAATATTTTCGTATCCTGGCGCTGGCAGGAGGAAATGTCATAATCCCTCAGATTGTGTTCCTGATCATACTTGAGCACTATTTTGCTACCTTAATAACAGAATAACACTGAATGGAACTGCAATAAAAACAATGGATGTTGTATATTGTATGTACTTTTTTCAATATTCATATAATTTCAATTATATATTTATTTTATATTGTGTATTTTTTTCCCCATTTTAAGGTTTTTGATTCATTTTTACTTAATTGATGTCCTCATAATTATAGATTTTTACATTCATTGTCAGTACAACATATTTGGCTGCCAAGTCTCCATGCCCAGTTAGGTGCCAAGGCGATGAATATAGTAGATGACTGTAGGTTGTTCGGGCTATATGTTGCATTAACATACTACCTGTTGTCCGTTTTATTGTTACTATAACTTGCCTTTCAAGATCAAATGTCTGTTTTTGGTCTCTGCTTTTATTAAATAAATTTACACATTAAAAACTCATTTCAGTTGTGTTGCTTCTGTTTCCTGTTTAATTGAGAACAGAAAAAGTGCAGTTTCTAAGCTAGAATCAGCCTTTTGGCAACTCAACATGTTAAATCTCCAATGTCATGTGAGTCAAAAGAAAGATTGTTTTCTGGGGAGGGGGGTGTTACGTTGAGTCGTACGTGACATGCCGCCATGCGTCTTCCTGTTAAGGAGCAGGGGGGGTCCAGGGGAGGAGGTGAAGCCACCCCGGACGCTCAGGCTGCATGTAAAAAGTTGAAAACAAAGGATTTAGGTTTCCAGTCGGACAGGGTGCAAAATGGGCCAAAGTTCACTGAACTTCAAACATCTTCAGGAACGACACAAAGCAGAAGAGACACATGCTTTCACTGCAGCACATTCCCAGAAAGGTCCACATTGTTTTCAATGTTCTGACGCTCTCGTGTTCCGCACTGGTGTTTTTACAGTCTGCCAAGCGTATTAAATATTAGCGTGTGCGTGTGTTGCATTGCAAAAGGCGGAAATCCAGCTTACCCACTACCTTACTGTAGGGATAACAACAAGCTTTGTGAAACAAACCAATGCTTACAGACTGAATGGAAAACTACCAGTAAGAAGCCAGTCCATCCAAGTTGTTCCAGTTGACATGTCGTGGGTTTGTGTGGTACTCAAAATCTTTACTTTTACTGCATATAAACATAAATATCTGTTATCAACGTCCTTGACTTCAAAAAATTGGTATTGGTATCAGCACCGAAAAAATGTATCGATGTATATGGTAATGTTAATGGTTTTATTTCATTTGAACATGCATCAGATTCCAATTGAGTGCATCCCATAATCACTTCACAGTTCCACATGTCCAAAAGGAGTAGGAAGAAGCAAAGCTTATTAAATCCTACCCCTCCATCTGGTACTTTTACAATCAGTAACTGTTACATTTGTTCACTTCCTGCTTTCCTAATATAGTTTTAAGTTTTTTTTTTTTTTAATTTAATTGAATTTTTAATTTTTTGTCACGTACCAAAGTACAAGGTGATATCAGCATCCAATGACATAATGTGTACCATAGTAAGTGTCAATATAGTGATATATATAGCACATCATGACTGGTTCAAGACTCTTCATCCTTGTATTTAGCAAACATCAACTGCTTGTATTGTTTCTTGAATTGGCTCATCGTTGTGCATTGTTTGAGGTCCTTACTCAATCCATTCCATAGTTTGATTCCACATACTGAAATGCTATGGCTTTTTAACGTAGTCCTAGCATAGAAGTTTTTTAAATGTACTTCTTCCCTGAGATCATATTTCTCCTCTCTTGTAGAGAAGTATTGGATGACATTTTTAGCTAATTGGTTGTTTTTAGTTGTGTGTGGTTGCCAAAAAAAAACTTATTCCGTATTCCTTATGCCATATTCCACATATATTGATATCTATTAAGAACACAGATGGAGGCAAGCATGCATTAACAACACAAGACAATGCTATATTGTATGCTAAGTGAAGAATGCACGCAAACAGAGGCAAAATGATGGTGTACATTTTCAACGTAAACCAAAAAACACGCTAACCGACGCAAACAGAGTGTGTTGCAACACTGTAAATTGTAAATAAGTTTTACCACAAAAAGTCAATTAGGTTTGTTAAGGGATTCTTAACTAAAAAGAAATGCACGAATGCTGGATTTGCTTATTTGCCAAACTAGTAGGTGTTGGGAAATGAGCATGCTTTCACTTCTACCGTATCACATTCTGACGTTCTAATGTGGTTCGAGAAAAGACATCTACGAATGTGCTTTGTGCGATTTTTCGATTGTAAACAGACATGATTTGAATTTGTTGGTATTTTAAGCTGAAATTGACTGTATATTTGTTTATTTAAAGTACAATTAACTAAGAAGTGTGTCGTAAAAGTCGCCTTCATCTTTGTGCAGTCAGATAGACGGGATGACAGCCGGTGCGTCTCCCCTGACAGCTTTTTGCCAGTGATGCCACCATGCCACCATCGCTGAGCCTCACACCATACCGCGACGTTCCTCACTCTCACCTCGTTCCGAATCGCTTCTAAGAAACGCACGGGTTACATCACGCAAGAGCCAGCCAGCCATGGCAACCGCACACAAAAGCCAGCATGCATCAAGCCTCCGCTGCGATGCCGAGAGTGCAACAAGTTCACACGCTGCTGCTATGTTGGCTCACGCGGCCCGTGTCATATTTCAGGTGGAGGTGAGACCGTGGTGGCATTTATTTGATAAAACGAGGAGATAAGAAATGTTAATGATGTTGGATTTTACTGTGAGTTTCTGGAACTTAAATGGAGTAAGTTGAATCCAAGTTAGAGGTATTTCCTAGACTGAAGGGCAATTAAACATTATAATGATAAGAATAAAAAAAAAACACATATTGATGGGAGTTCCCCAGTATGCCATATAGTGTATGTGCAGACAGGCTAAGCTAACACGTCCCTATGGAAAGTGAGAGCGAGCTGACAAGAAGGTGTGATGGTGAATATAAATATTAAAGAAACGCACTCACAGAAAATTAGCGTGAATTTGCTAGGGATTTCATACAAAGTAGCACATACTTAAAAGGAAACGACTACTATAAGAGTAGATTAAGATTAAGATATGCCTTTATTCGTCCCTCAGTGGGGAAATTTGTAAGAATGGAAGCAAACACGCTTTGACCGCTTCAAAAATGTCACACCTGAAATGAATGTTAACATTTTTCTACATGAAATTGTAAAGGTATAATAATCAATAATTCGTAACTCCGCTATCCATAAATCATCCATCCATTATTTTCTATGTCGCTTATTCTCACTAGAGTATGATAGAGCCTATCCCAGCTGTCTTGGGGCGACAGGCGGAGTACACCCCGGACTAGTCGCCAGCCTATCAGAGGGCAGAGACAAACAACCAATTTTCACCTATGGACAATTTGGAGTCACCAATTAAGCTAACATGCATGTTTTTGGAATGTGGGAGGAAACCAGAGTACCCGGAGAAAACCCACGTATGCACAAGGAGAACATGCAAACGTTACACAGAGATGGTCAAGGGTGGAATTGAACTAGGGTCTCCTCGCTGTGAGGCCTGGACACTAACCACTCTGTCGCCGTGCAGCCATTTATTCAATAATTTTTTGGGAAAAAAAAACGAAACATGGAAATGGATTTTGTTTTTTTATTACTGTTCCCATTGAATCTTATATGTATGTCGCTCATGTGTACAGTGTAAGTCACTTAGCTATCAGATCCGCCTTAGACCACACCTCGACTTACATGACAGTCTAGGAACTGAACTCGTACGTAACCCAAGAACCACCTCTATACTATACCTCTCTCCACCTTAATAAACACCTCGCCCTTAATAGACACCTCATTCTCTCAGTAGCTGCTGCATGACAAAATATGGTAAACCATCAATCATTTGTGACTGTTGGTAAATACCATCGCAGGCTGCTGACGCACATTACCAGGGTCCCCTGCTATACTGTACACCCCGCACCGAAAAATGATATGACAGGGAGAATGTGAGGGTCTACCAGAAGATTTACTGCAGTGCTGACTCTGTGACCAAAAGCTTGTTTTGTAACTTTTTGCGTATGTGAGAGGCAATCTGGTGCACCGGATTATAGACGTTCAGCCTAGGATGAATAAAATAATGAGGAATAAATATAACATTATGTTAACTATGGCTTGTTTTATAGTGAAGTGAGGTAATACTGGTGAGAGAGCACCGCTAACAACTTCACGTAAACTTTTACGTAACACTAACATATCGGGTGCTGACATGCTACTAAAATGTGATTTAAAGTGGCGGTACAGGTCAGCATAGTAGAGGACATGTCACCTCTCAATTTACAGCTTGAGCATCACACATTCCTGTATTGCTTTGCTCCATTTCTTTTACTCTAGATTTTTTTCTTAGCAACAAGCAGCTGGATCAGGGTGAGTCAACTGGCAGGCCATGGACCAAATGCGGGACGGGAATGATGTCAGAATAGGTTCAAAAATGCAATTTTAAAACAAGTTCAACAATCACGTCGCTAAAGACAGCAGAGCATTCGTGCCGTATAGTAGAGCAGTGGTTTTCAACTGGTTTGACTGTTGGACTCACCAATGACCAGTGGTGACCCAAATAGCGGACATTTATCTACTTTTATTTATTAATTTATCATATTCATTCATTTTCTACTGCTTATCCTGGCGAGGGTCGCAGGGGTGCTGGAACCTATCCTAGCTGTCTTCGAGCAAGAAGCGGGGTACACCCTGCATTGGTCGGCAGCCAATCACAGGGCACATATAGACAAACAACCATTCACACTCACATTCATACCTATGGACAATTTGGAGTCGCCAATTAACCTAGCATGTTTTTGGAATGTGGGTACCCGGAGAAAACCCACGCATGCACGGGGAGAACATGCAAACTCCACACAGAGATGGCCGAGGGTGGAATCGAACTCGGGTCTCCTAGCAGTATGGCCTGCGCATGAACCACTCGATCACCGTGCAGCCAAATTTCTCACATATCTTATATTTAACCGCCAGCTGTCAGCTGGGATAGGCTCCAACATACCCCCTGTGACCCTAGTGAGGATAAGCGGCATAGAAAATGGATGTATCTCATATATAAAAAAAGGGACTGACCCTCTTCTCCAGCAGATATCTGCAGCTGCACTCGATTTCCATCCACTTCCACTCAAGCAAAATAAATACAAAGTCAACTCATAAACATGGCACGCACCTGGCATCCAAATAGCACAGATAAAATGCAAGTTTTTGGGTCACCAACCAACATTTGGGAATCAGTGATATAGAGGATCTTTGTCACTAGCGCATACTTTGACTAGTGTTTGTGCAGGAGGTCCTTTAAATGGCAGTCCTGTCATATATAGAATCTTTGACATTGCAGTACAACCTTAAACTGCAGTACTCCTAGCATACATAGAGTAGTGATTGTCAACTGGTGGACTTTTGGAGCCATTTTCCCAAAAAGGGAAAATTGTGTTATGACCCCATGTCCCTGAATGCACCTTGCGCCCGTGCTATTTGCTTGCTACTCCACCACGAGGAGTATGACATGTTTATGGGCAACTTGGCCAAGCTTGAGCAGGAAGTTAACATGCCGTCCATCTGACACACACAGCTTGAGCATCTTTGCATTTGCTGGAGAGGAGCACGCTATATAAAGATAAAAGCGTACCAGCGTCTCACCACTCTCAGCGTACTTTGTGTTACACAGGGGAAATTCCACCCACAATGAAGACTTGCAGGTATCATTTCATGCCAAGTTTGATCTATTGACCCTGGCAGAGGGGTGATCTACCTGTTCAGAACCTGTTGACTTAATCAGAAAAGAGTTCCATTTTGAGTTTCTTGAAGATGTTTCACCTCTCATCCTTGTCCAATTCCCGTCCTAGTTCAAACCATTTGTATGTATTGTTCCTGAGCAGGAAGAGGCCGTGATATTATGTTTTGAACATGTTAGAAAGTTAGCACCATCTAAGCAGAAGCGTAATTGTAGGAAAAAGGCCCTTTAAATATACAGTATGATATTTAAGAAGTTCGACTTTTGGCAATTCGGTGTCATTGAGAGGCGATGGTGTGTTCCGATATAGAGGCGCTGGAGAAGAGGAAGCAAAGAGAAAGAGCGCTGCAACTCATGCTGTGTTGCCATTCACAGGTGATGCTGGGTAATATCTGACCCCATTTCTTTTGTGATTTACCTAAGGTCAAAAATCAGACATGGAGCGGACATGTTTGTTGTCAGCACCGTGCTGAGCTCAATGTTCAATGAGTCTCTAATGATTTTGAATGATTGAAGAAGGATGCTGCAGGGGTCAAAGGTTCCTGCCCAGGTTTTTAATGATGTCACCACATGGCGGACACTTAATGTGTGTTGCACAACAAGGGTGTGTTCTCCATATGCGCTCAACACCTGTGCCTCCCATTCCACCCAGTAGACATGGTAATTCCCGTTCCAAGCTGCTGAGGAGGCGGTCCGAACAACAGACACCCAGCTGCAGTCCTGCTATTCCAGGAGGCCCCAAGGACACTTGACACCCAGCCTGCCCAGTTTCAGATGCTTATAATAGGCTTGTGTGCATGCCAAAGGCTCAATGCCATGAGGCGTCGGGATTTTAGATCCTTGATTGCTGTCAGACACGCACCTTTTGCCCTCTCCATTCAGCCTGGGATATATAACTTCCACAAACTGTGGTGGTAATGTCCAGATACAGTGATATATTGTTGATTAATTGTTAATTGTACAGTAAACCTCGGATATATCGGACTCGGATATATCGGAAATTCGCTCACAACGGACAGATAAGAAAGAACCAATTTTTCTGTAATGCATTTACAATCAAAATTCATTGCATATATCGGATTTCGCCTATTTCGGACAAAATCTCCAGTCCCGTTCCAATTTCCCTCGCATATATCGGATGGCCGCATCGTGTCTTTCTCCTGGCTCCAGATTTAGGACAAATATAAAAGTGAGTGACGTCAATAATACTAGCACAGCAGTGAATGAGATCTTAACCTCACTATTGGAAATAACGTAGGCCTGACGGGCGTAACAGGGCCTAGCTTAATTAACAATTTGTTATGCTCAGAGTCCAATAAAGTTAAATTCTCTTTACCTTACGTCTCTTTTCATTGCCCAGTCCAGGTACATTGGAAAAATAGTCAAGGAAGTGCCTTTTTATAACGGATAAAATCTGATTTACGCATATACCGGATATAAATCCGACATATGCGTAAAACGGACATTTTCCGGTATACGCAAATAACGGATTTCGCTTATATCGGACAAAACCAGTGGGAACAATTGAATCCGATATATCCGAGGTTTACTGTATCTTGAAGCAACAAAGGCTAAATTGAGCACAATACTTACGGTTGTGTCAGACTTTGCGGTCTCAAGTTCTGGTTTAGGTCGCAAAGAATTGGTAATATGATGTGAGCGATGGTAAATTCAGATTTTTTGACATGAAGTTGTATGACATCCTCATCAGTGTAGTCTATCAACGGTGATTTACAACACACTTGGACCAGTCAGTCCAGTCCTGGTCGGATTTCGGTAATGAGAAACGTAGTTTTGTTTGTTTCTTTCTGGCTTTTTCCTGATTACGGAATCACCGCAGTGGATATTTTCTTTTTTTTGGTTACTTGCCATTGCTCTTTACTTAAGTAACCCAACAATAAACCACTCATCACATGGACCAATTGGGGGGTAAGTCATCGGTGATGTACTACAGTGGTCAAAAAATCAGAACTAACCCTTTTGCTATATACTACATAACACTTTGGTACAGTACCTCAGGAACTGTGATTACATTAATTACATTGTTTACATTATTCTGGAAACAGGAGTTCAGAACCTTCAACAACTCCCACTCAAGCAGCGTTATTCAACACTAACCAGCACAGACTCAGGAGTTCAGAAAATCAATACCTGCTAACACTAACTATCATGTAAACAGGAGTTCAGAACAATCCACAGCTATCCGAAACAGCATTATTCTACAGTAGAAAAAATTTACAAAAAAAGTATCCAAAAATGCTAAAAAAATTAATTATTATTTTGTAATTAGCCTTGTGAGTATAGAAAATGATGATGGATGACCAAACGCCACCATTTTCATTACTAGAAAGTCAACAACTTTCAAACAAATGTGTATTATTATATATTATTTGTTTTTAAAACAGATTTATTTTCATTTTGAGTTGCATTGTGGGTCAGACCAGTTGAGCGCCTGCATATAGTAGTCCTGATAATCCAGTTTAAATGTAATGTACTTATTTTTCCGACTGAGAACATGATGTAAAACACGCAATTTCACAGCATAATGCTATACCATCTGGCCCACCTTCCGAGAGGTTCCCTGCCAACGGAGAAGGGCCTGACATCCAAGTCGCCGTGGCAACAGGCAGGCATCGGGGTGTCTCTCTGAGGCGGGGCAGCCTTCTCCATGACCTCTGATGCCGGAGGCAACACCGTGTGTACGGGCGGAGGCCTTACACCTCGAGGCGGCAGGCCCGCCGGGGAGGTGGGCTGGGGGGACACGCAGTTACTTGTCGTCGCTTTCCTCACCTGTTGGCACAGAAATGCGATGAAAAGAAATGCGAGACGGCGAGTACACTGTTGACATTTGTGCACTCGTTCAGCTGATACCGTGCAATGCAACCTTTGCTCAGGATGCAATAAAACATGCATTCACAAGCGGCAGGCGACCATGAAATAAAAAGGCGGCCAAAATGTTGAAACGCTAAAAGGCGACACCGTGTTTGTCTTACCATGCCGACGTGGAGCGGGTAGAGATGGCGCGTCCCGCCCACCGTGTTGTAGGCGAAGAAGCGTAATCTCACCACGAGCACTTTGCGACCCTTCTGCATTGTCAGCCGGGGACAAGAGCAACTGGGTGCCAAACTGATGGAGGCGCGGATCAAATGATCCTGATGTCACGAGTATTGACGGAAGTGTAAATGCTCAGTGCTTTTGAGTTAAAAGGCTGCTTTCTTTCCTTTTAAGCCAATTATCAGTTGGACATTTCCATTTCAGGCGATCGCTAAATGGCTTGTTCTCAAAAGTAATCGACGCCGCATCCATTTAGGCTGTTTTAGCTGCCCATGGAGCTAATGGGCCAATCTCGCCAATAATTGGCACTGCTGATTCTTCAAGCTTGACCTGATTTGAATCCTCCCGGGTTTAAGTATTGAGTTGCTCTTTCAAAAGGAAACGAATGAGAAAATCTGCTTATTTTCCTGGTTTACGGTGCTTATGTTCTATTTTCTTCAGCGTGACAAAAAACATGATGGCCTTGAACACAACCCGCTACAATTTATTGCCAATAATCAAATAATCAAATACGTCCCAGGTACTAAGCAATGGTCTTCAAAGGTTTGACCAGCTGATGAACAGTATATTTAACGATAATGCTTTTTGCAATAAATTGCTTACTCAAAACGTTTTGGAATTTTGAGGCTAATTTTAGAACCTCCTCAAGAACCGTAAAAGTAAATTCTTTAAATTTTTCATCTTATCTTAAAATTATGATCAGATGTGTATATCCTTTCTTAAATAACTAAATATACATTAAAGCTCTGGCCAATGCTTAATTAGTCGCTCAGTCCAGGAGATGGGCTGCACGGCGGTCGTGTGGTTAGCGCGCAGACCTCACAGCTAGGAGACTCGAGTTCAATTCCACCCTCGGCCATCTCTGTGTGGAGTTTGCATGTTCTCCTTGTGCATGCGTGGGTTTTCTCCGGGTACTCCGGTTTCCTCCCACATTCCAAAAACATGCTAGGTTAATTAGCGACTCCAAATTGTCCATAGGTATGAATGTGAGTGTGAATGGTTGTTTGTCTATATGTGCCCTATATGATTGGCTGTGACCAGTCCAGGGTGTACCCCGCCTCTCACCCGAAGACAGCTGGGATAGGTTCCAGCACCCCCCGCAACCCTCGTGAGGATAAGCAGTAGAAAATGAATGAATGAATAAGAATATGTCATTGATGGCAGCCATGTTTTTCAACTAATTTTTCCCATAAATGTGCTTGTCAGTGCTCTCAAAGAGTGTACACCCAAAAGTTCTATTGTTTTCTAGCTGTATGACAAATATCCAAGTCCACCTGACTTGGCACCACTACAAAAAACAATAGCACACAACGGTTGTTCAAGGAAACGGCAGTTCCTTACATGGACAGTATGTCAGCTTGATGACAACTCAAGGTGTGGTTCAGTCTCGTGAGTGGATTTCATATCACTAATCTCTTTTTTTTTTTTTAATTACCTTAAAAGACCTTTCAGGCATGTTTGGCCTTGAGTGTGAGACAGATTTATGGGGTAGCAATAAGTTAATGAGTATTGTGATTGAATAGAATGTTGTGATATCGTGACCGTATCTTGAATCATGGCGGGGTTTTACAAGAGGAATTTCTTGGATTCATTTGCAGCTTTCACCAGTAGGCATACCAGTTTAAGCACTTTTGCCATGGTCTTTAAAACATTACGGATTGTTGTGTTTATCCAAACAGGTATTAATTTCCAAAGGTCCTATCCCAAGTTCACTATCGAAACATAAATAGTCAAGTAATTTGGTTTATTCTGTCTTCTGTTTACTGATTTCTAGTTCAAGATGGTTGAGGGAGCAAGTGACAAAGATTGAGTACCTTCTTTGGTAGTCAAATAACAGACTCAGCAATATTAATAAGTCAAATGACTGTTGAACGAGTTACAGTTTTAATTGGCTAACAAATAAAGTCAACTAAATAAATTATGCACACTTTATACTGCTACACATACAAATGCTTTTGTCCGATTACTTACACAAAATTAACATAGTTTGGACACTGATCAATTATTTACAGCTAGCTTTTCTGTTTATATATATAGTATTATACATATATATACCGATCAATTATTCACAGCTAGTTTTTCTGTTATATATATATATATATATATATATACGAAAGCTAGCTGTAAATAATTGATCAGTATATATATGTACAATACTATATATATATATGTTATATATATATATAAATAACATATTATATATAACTGATCAATTATTTACAGCTAGTTTTTCTGTTTTCTGTTATATGGTGTGTATATATATATATATATATATATATATATATATATACACACACACCATATAACAGAAAAACTAGCTGTAAATAATTGATCAGTGTCCAAACTATGTTCATTTTGTGTAAGTAATCAGACAAAAGAATTTGTATGTGTAGCATTATAAAGTGCGCAATCGCATTTGTATGTGTAGCATTATAAAGTGCGCAATCTTTATTTAGTTGACTTTATTTATATATATATATGTATCTAGACAGAGGTTAATTTCTTTTTACGCTTGTAAAACAGTTAAGATTGTCATAATGACTATAAACATTCATTGTACAGTTAATTAAGGTTTTTCCTAGTGCTTCATTTCAAGTGCTGGCAACAGTTGCGGCTTCCTGCTCCTGTTAATCATGTGACCATTGGCTTATGTCTGAGAGATGGTTTATTATCCCCGAGATAAGACGACACGTGATGGCGGCAAACCCTTAGAATGACAAGTGAGTTTAATGTACATTACCTTCCTTTTCCTGGGTCGTGTACTCGTGGTTAGGTTTTGTGATTCTGCCTTTGTGAAAACCTTGAGGGGGGGGAAAAAGGGGGCGGGGGGATGGGATGAAAATGTACAAGAAGCATAAGTGCATTTAATAAGATATTGAATTCAATTCAATTGAAATGTTTGCATACTGTGTGTCGGCGTGAGAAGAACCTTCCCCCGGCACAGTCAGCTGATAACATTGGTAAAGCTCGCAGAAAGCCACACACACACACACACACACACACACACACACACACACACACACACACACACACACACACGGCTTTCTAAGCTTTGGAGAGAAAAAACAAAACAAAACAGGTTTTTCAACACAGACCTGCGTCACGCTAATCACGCCGCACGCGTCACATGCTTGGTGTTAAAACAAAGAAAAAGGCAGAATTTGAAGGGCGCACACACCCGGTAATGTCCAGACCGTGTACCATGGCAAAAAATGACTGATACAGTGGAACCTTGGATAGCATCATTCATTTGTTCCAGAAGGTCTGACTCTAACCAAACTGGATAAATATTTGCCATATGAAATGATGTAAATTAAAAATCCTAAAATGTTAACACAAAACATCACGTGTGCTGCTGTCGTGGTGGAGACAGCCTTGCCAGACGTGTTGGCGTTTTTGAGTATGTGTGCCTGTTTGTAGGCAAGGTGATCTCATTCGGACTGAGGGGCTTCCTAAAAGGTCAAGGTATTGTCACGTGGCTGTCAAACTGTAAAAAAAAAAGAAAAATACAAACTATTCTATTGATACACATCAGTCCCGGCAGTATCTAAAGCTCCCTTTTCATGCATGGTGTGATATTAGACACAGTGTTTGATGACGCTAAAAACAGCAACAGAGCCACTCCTGGGCGACCACATGAGAGGTCAAGCACCCCCCCGTCCAAAGATGACAGCCAAAGTCACGTTTCAAGGCGCTGCCATCAATCACCAATCGAGACTTTGTTGTGAAGGATGTCTTTCCTAAAGTGGAAATTCACGTGAGGTTTTGCAAATACCACAAGTATTTAAAAAAAAATCGCTAACCTACTGTAGAATGACTAACCTATACTGCATCCTTTTTTCAACAAAAAAAGTAGCACTCAGGTGTGTACAAAATTATGTGGTGATTCTGCTTAACACCCTAAACTTTACAGTGGGTGTTTTGTAAGGCAGGTCTATGGTTATTGTCACACTTTTCTTCTTGGTTGTCCTTCAAAAAATGCAGAAAAACTTAAGGTCATTGCCACATTTTCTACATGAAAGATGCTAAAACCAATCCAATGTAGGTGACTATACACATATATTAGAAGCTACAGCAGGGGTTCCAAAACTTGAAAATCTAAAAAATGTCCGCATCCAACTTTTGTCCTATAAACAGCACATAGACAAAATTATTATTATTATTATTATTATTACTATTATAAAGATTCAGGATTAATTTAAAGCAGGGGGATAAAGGAAGCCCAAACTTTTAATCTAATTAATTCTGATACTTTTCATAACTGCATCCAAGACTGGCATGATGACCAGAGAGCTACGTTCTAATCATAAACTGTATAAGGTTCCTGAAATATTGTGACAGGTCAATAACGCTCAATAGATTATTACTTAAGCCTATAAATATTTGTTTTTAATCGTGCAATAAATATTTTACAAAAAAATAATTGAAAAAATAATATTTACAAAAATGAATCGTATTTTTGGCTGCACGGCGGTCGAGTGATAAGCGCGCAGACCTCACAGCTAGGAGACCAGGGTTCAATTCCACCCTCGGCCATACGAGCGTGGGTTTTCTCCAGGGGTTCCGGTTTCCTCCCACATTCCAAAAACATGCTAGGTTAATTGGAGACTCCAAATTGTCCATAGGTATGAATGTGAGTGTGAATGGTTGTTTGTCTATATGTGCCCTGTGATTGGCTGGCCACCAGTCCAGGGTGTACCCCGCCTCTTGCCTGAAGACAGCTGGGATAGGCTCCAGCACCCCACGCAACCCTCGTGAGGATAAGCGGTAGAAAATTAATGAATGATTATTATAATTAATTATTATTATTATTATTATAAAAATTCAGGATTGAAATGAAAGCAGGGGGATAAAGAAAGCCCAAACTTTTAATCTAATTAATTCTCATACTTTTCATAACATGATGACCAGAGAGCTACGTTAAAATATATTCCTAAAATATTGTGACAGGTCAATAGATTATTACTTGGGCCTATGAATATTTGTTTTCAATTGTGCAATAACTATTTTTCAAAATAATATTTGCAAAAATGAATCATTTTAATGACCTCTCATGGCCCACCTGCAGTAACACCACAGCCCACCAGGGGGCCGCGGTCCACACTTTGGGAATCACTGAGCTACAGTATAGCAGCTTTGTGTTACAGGTTATATACTCTTTAAACACCCCTGATTTAGACTAAGGGCTGCTGACGTTTGTATGACGTCATGGATGACGAAGTCCTGTTTTTTTGTGTGTTTTTTTTTTTAGACTTAAGAGACCCATTTTCCCTGAGAAAAGTCCATCAGAGTTACAAATGTGAGCTCTGGGTTCTTCAAGATGAGCAGCGTAGAAAATGAATGTTGTGTTCTGTTTGGTGCTATCGACCAAACATGCTGATCAATACGAAATAAAAAACATGGCGCATGGAGACGGACACAAATCATTCAAGTGGAAACGAGAGGCCACCTGTGACAACGTTTACTGCCGGCGTGATCAATACGTGGTACATCCATTTTAGCCGCAAGTTATATAATCGGCTCTCCATTCGCTTCCGCCCTGCTGGGCAAATAGGCAGGAGAGTGACGTCACAGGTCAGAGAGAGCTGGAGGAGCATCATGTCAACATACTCCATGTTTAAAAAAATAAAAATAATAATACACACCTTGACCAAGATGACATCTGCCAGTTCCTCCGTCTCTTCTTCTTTTTTTTTCTCCGTCTCAAACACGCTGCTGTAGTTCTGGATGAGCCGCACCAGAATCTTGTTGCAGATATTCTGATCGTTCACGGCGTCCAACCCTGCAGCCACGCTGTAAAGCACACTTTTATTAAAAGAGTTTTCTTTGGAAAATTTAGTATAGATCAGAGCAACCTGACGGTGCATGTAATTATGTAACCCTAATCGCAGATGTAAAGAGAACAGTATGAAAGGAATGAAAGATTATCCTATACAGTTTATTAGTGGAGCATGTAGTAGCCGGAGTAGGATTCTAATAAATAGGCCAGCGAGGACACATGAAACCGCACACTTCATCATTTATTTATATGGCATGGACCCACACAGGTGAGATCACACTGGTATTGTGTATCATCCTGGTTGGTATTGAAACTTTAACATAACATAACTCCCCATTATGTCATTTTTGTGCATTATTATGGTTGGCTACCTCAAATGGGGACTCAGCAGTGTTAATGTTATACAAAGTTATAATATTTTATAACTACAGTATTATTTTGATCATGGTTGAAAAAATATTTGATTATTAAAAATATATATATTGTACCACAGGCTGCAAGGTGGTCGAGTGGTTAGCGCACAGACCTCACAGCTAGGAAAACCAGGGTTCAATTCCACCCTCGGCCACCTCTTTGTGGAGTTTGCATGTCCTCCCCGTGCATGCTTGGGTTTTCTCCGGGGACTCTGGTTTCCTCCCACATTCCAAAAACATGCTAGGTTAATTGGCGACTCCAAATTGTCCATAGGTATGAATGTGAGTGTGAATGGTTGTTTGTCTATATGTGCCCTGTGATTGGCCGGCCACCAGTCCAGGGTGTACCCCGGCTCTCGACCGAAGACTGCTGGGATAGGCTCCAGCACCCCTGCAACCCTTGTGAAGATAAGCGGTAGAAAATGAATGAATGAATGAATGAGTTCTCCTCCCAATTTGTGTGGAAGTGGTAAGTTTTTGGCTTCTTATTTTGTCTTTCACCACCCTCGGCCATCTCTGTGTGGACTTTGCATGTTCTCCCCGTGCATGCGTGTGTTTTCCCAAAAACATGCTAGGTTAATTTGCGACTCCAAATTGTCCATAGGTATGAATGTGAGTTGGTTGTTTGTCTATATGTGCCCTGTGATTGG
Organism: Doryrhamphus excisus; assembly: GCF_037039965.1. NCBI lineage: Eukaryota > Metazoa > Chordata > Actinopteri > Syngnathiformes > Syngnathidae > Doryrhamphus > Doryrhamphus excisus. Next base: position 17,958,484 of record NC_136365.1, read on the forward strand.
CTGGCCACCAGTCCAGGGTGTACCCCGCCTCTCGCCCGAAGACTGCTGGGATAGGCTCCAGCACCCCCTGCGACCCTCGTGAGGAAAAACGGTAGAAAATGAATGAATTTTGTATAGAACAATTTTTCACATAAATACAAAATTTTAATAAACATATGATGTATACTGACACTAGGTGTAATTTATTAAATTAAATTATTATAGGAAAGTATTATTTCAATGTTTAAAAAAAAATCCCACATTATTTTTTTTTAAGTATTATATGTATTTGTGTATAAATGGTCAGAAGTCATTACGTCAAACCTAGTTACATCTGGACCCCATACAGTGGATCTGGATTCAACTTTACATCAATTTAGCTGTTAAGATCCAAGACGGTAACTCTAGTACTTGCATGTGACCGCTGTTCAAGCCTTGCCCGACACTGACACTCACTGGAAGATGCTGGGTCCAAACACAGTTGCTAGGTTGTGCGCAGTCATACGATTCTCCCCGTGGTTGCTCTCCACCAGAGTGAGGAAGTGACACAGATAACGCAGCAGGCTGTGGTGGACGTCTGGTAGCTGCTTGAGCAGGTCCCTGAGGTCTGTGGAGGAGCCGTCATCGCCACACTCTACGAACACACACACGGGTCACGGGAGAGGTCAAAGGCAAGGTACAGTGACTCTGGGTATCCCATTGACACTGTCTAGGTCACTGGATGGTTGCGGTATGAGCTTTTGGGGTTGGACTCTCACACCCAGACCCCAGTTTAGTCAAGAGCGGCTCATCGGATACTTGATGCTTACAAAGATTAGGCACTTATAGTCGTTAATGATTCAAAGCTTACCATTAAGCTTCATGGGCCCTGAGTGTTTTTTTTAGTGTTGGGACCTGCAGACCCCATGTGGAGATCCCTGAGCACCCAAAGCGAGGAGGTCCATTGATAGCCATAGTGTGAAGGTTCCAGACCTCCTCTACAAATCTAGTATGGGGGTCCATGGACCTCACCGTGCCTCAACAGGAAGCCCCTTTGCAATTCAGCAGTGCTGGTTCAGGGGCCCCTGTGCACCCAAAGTGTGGAGGACCCTTGACCTCTGTACACATTAAATATGGAGGGTCACTTTATACCTGAAAGGTGGTGGTACGTGGGGTCTTCCAGACATCAAGTGTGGAAATTCAAAGTTTCCACTGCATTCAAAATGTGGAGGTCTTTGAGTCACTGAATGTGCGGCCCTTGTGTCCCCATAATGTAGCTGCAGGGCCCCTCTTATACGGGGTGCAGCAGACTGCACAGAATGAGCTGACTACCATCCATCCAGGCCCCCAAGACACAAATATACTGTATAATCTTCTTTAGTTTCGAGTATATACATCATTTTGATATTAAATTATGCTAATTTTTCCAGTATTCATTAGAAACATTTAAAAGTCCTTAAGAATGAGGTGGGATGGAACCTCATAAAAACATTCCTAAAAACCTACGTGCGGTTTCAGTTTCCTGGTCTGTCTCTGGCTGGCACGGAAGGCTCCTTCCTTCCTGCGGTATGCCAGTATTTATGCTGCAAAGAGCCTACAAATATGTTGATACTATTACTGGGGGAGAACATAATGGGGTCAGAGTTGGATAAACACATATAGCTACTAATCACCGCACGCTCAATGACGCACGTTTAGTCAGCATGTGCGTCTGCGTGTATTAAAATTGGGAGTTTGTTACCTCCATTCGGGAAAACGGCTTAATTGATTAGACTGATGCTGATGCTTTGGTGTGTTACAACAGAAGTTATGTGGTCATAAGCATAAAATTGTGCATATATGTACGTACCTTGGTAGTGAAGTATCAGCTCCTTTTGGACAGCAGAGTCCACCAGGGCCTGAGGCAGGTCCCTTAAGTACTTTTTAAGCAAGCTGGTCACAGTGCACGTGTCTGAATCGCTCATGTCCACATCTTCGTCGCTTTCCAGACGCTGTCTCAAGGCCTCCACTGCACGGACGTTGCCGTTCACCCTGAACAAACCCTCCTGCTGCAAAGCTGTAATAAAAACAATGTGACAACATTATTACAATTTGGATCCAAATTTGATGAAAATAATCAGGGGCTGCACGGGGGTAAAGTGGTTAGCGCTCAGGCCTTACAGCTAGGAGACCGGGGTTCAATTCCACCTTCGGCCATCTCTGTGTGGAGTTTGCATGTTCTCCCTGTGTATGCGTGGGTTTCCTCCCACATTCCAAAAACATGCTAGGTTAATTGGCGACTCCAAATTGTCCATATGTATGAATGTGAGTGTGAATGGTTGTTTGTCTATATGTGCCCTGTGATTGGCTGGCAACCAGTAGAAAATGAATGAATGAATGAAAATAATCAGCCTAAAATTGTATTATTTTTATTAAAATGAATTGAATTCAGTGTCAACTCATTCATAGTAGATATCTCTCAATGATGATTAATATTTTTTTATTTTTAAAAATGTTTTTGAATTAAAAAAAATATTGCTTGTATGATTTAATACTGTTCATGCAAATACATTTATTTAAGATGCCTTTACTTTTACTGCCATCAAGCGGTCAGACTCATGAACTGCAGCCACCCATGTAATTGAAACAATGTAAATCTTTTGGTACCCAATAAAATACGTGAAAATGTGAAACTTTTGACAGCACAAGATTATTGTAGTACATTACAATTTTTTTTTCGTAACATTTATCCTCATTAGGGTCGCAGGAGTATGCTGGAGCCTATCCCAGCTGACTTTCAGCGAGACGCAGGGTCAATCACAGGGCACATATAGACAATATCGACCATTCACACTCACATTCATACCTATGGACAATTTAGCTGCTCACCGTTCTTGCGAAGATGTTCCACCATCCTCCTCAACACCAGAGGCACACCATCCTCCATCAGTCCGTTTTCTTGCAACTCTGACAGGGACGCCCCAAACAGCTTGGTGTGCTTGGCCGACACGGACTTGGGTCTCAGCATGGGCATCTGGACCATCTTTTTCATGTCCTCCTTCACCTGCACCGCCGCATTGTTGTGCTGCAGAGAGACGTTGGCAACTCAGCGGAGACAACACAGAAGAAGAAGACGCTTATTGCAGCCATGTTAACTTGGAGAGAACAGGAGCTGTGTGTGTGTGTGTGTGTGTGTGTGTGTCTACAACAAATATCAGGTTACCATGAAACACCTTTGCAGAAAAAGCACCACTGAGTTGCACACCCGCACACACATATACTTACAGAGTCAGGGAGATCAGTCTTCATGGCAAACATTTGCATGTGAATGTCAAGTGTAGAAGAATCAGCACGGATGATGGGGGGAGGGGGGCGGGGTCACGCTAGCAAACTATAGCAACACACTATCATAGCAACCTCGCGCAGATCATTTCACTCTGCAGGCAAACAAACATCGAGCAGCCTTTTTACAACATTTTACAACACCTCTTACTGGTTATGTTTACATACGCAGCAATGATCTGAGTCTTGAATGCAACACGCCTTTCTCTGACAGTGTGTTTCTCCAAAGCGCTATTGTGCATTTTATTCACTTTTTTTTAACATACTGTATAAACTAACCCTGCATTACCTTAATAGATACAACATATCCAGATGTGGTCCAAAGCCTACTCTTTGACAAAGTGGTGGGAACTTTAAATTGTCCATAGGTATGAATGTGAGTGTGAATGGTTGTTTGTCTATATGTGCCCTGTGATTGGCTGGCCACCAGGCAGCTGGGATAGGCTCCAACATACCCCCCACAACCCTAATGAGGATAAGTGGCATAGAAAATGGATGGATGGATCTAAACAACTATGTCACAACATAAACAACACAAAAATGGTTGTTTACATGAAAATGTACAATTTATAATAATTTAATATATTTATATTTTTAATATATTTAATAATTTACAACCAGCACTGCTCCCAATAGACTTCTACACCACTATGTACATCTGTGCAATACTTTGTTTTTATATTCAGTACACTTATTCCAGACTCCATTCACTGTGCAATATCTGATCAAGCTCCACGTGCAATATTAAGCTCTAAGTGCTATATATTAAATTGAAAAATTGCAGTATTTTTATAATGCCTCATATTAACTCACTATCAAGATCTTATAGTGTATAGACTGGTCATATATTTCATCTCATATTTATCATATTTCATATTATCTATTATCTTGCACTGTATTTGTATATAACTCTGGGTAAAATTGTTCATTTGTTAATACTTGGGTTGTTTATATTGTTTATTTTTTATATTGTGTATTTTGTACTGCTTAACTGATTCCCCACTGAGGGCTGAATAAAGGCATATCTTAACTTATCTTTAACTTATCTTTATTTAATATAACACTATTTAGTATTGTGTATTTAGTACAGTACAGTATAGTACAGTATTTACAATTTTCAGATTTGGAACTGAACTGTGTGTAACCCTCTGCATGCTACACGCCTCCATGCTTTTCCACTTCCTGCTGGCTGTTTTTTTGCTTCTCATGCAAAAAAAATGTAAAAGATATATAAATATGCGATAATATATGCGATAAATATTTCTTTTTCACGAAAAAGGCCTCATCCAAAGATGATTTTGTGGCTCCTTTTTCAGTGTTATGGGCGAACCCAAGTGTGAAAAGAAGTTAACCACTGTAAAACACAAAGCTTACAAAACAGACTACCTTCAATTTGACAGCCCGCTTACAACATAGAACTAACTAAAAGCCAAAGAAAAAGAAAAATGTGCATTTTGATTCAGGCTGAGGTCTTGTGTACTGCCGGTCTGCAATATGAACATATTTTACTATGAGAAACAAGTCCAGACATAAGCTTTGTACAGTTAATTATACAATTGTGTTCGTATTTCTACAAGCTGCTTCTGGAAGAGATTCCATAGCTGGTTGCCATGGCTACAGATAGACCATGTGACACCCCGATTTTCCCTGTCATAGTTTGCCACTTCTCAACAAGTGAACTGACCCGTGCGGCGCATGCAGAGGCCTCCACAGTGTATGCTAACAATGCTACAACAGTGGTCATGTGACGTAAGAGGGAGCTGCTTAAAACCTCACCCCCTTCTTCACATATGGCGCCGAGACCACCAAAAGGGAGCAGATCCTGACGGCAGCAGATGCTCTGCTAATACCATAAGCCTGGGGTGTCAAAAGTGTGGTCTTGGGGCCATTTGCGGCATGTGGCTGTATTTTTATTGGCATAAAAAGAAAATTTAAACAGGAAAAATAATGTCAGTAGAATAATATTAAGAGAAAAATCTAATTTGACAAGAAAAAGTCATAATTTTGGTTGGTGGTGCCCCACCCCGCTTTTACTCATGTTTTAACTGTGTATAAACGAATGACTGTTGTATTTTTACTCTGTTTACTTGCTATAATTCAACTCCATTAGAATATTAGAATAGAATAAAAGCACTATACAAATAAAATGTATTATTATTATTATAATTTTGCAAGAATAGCTGATTTGGGTAGACAAAACTGGATGACAGGGTAATTGGGGGAGGCAGACAAGAGGACAGGGAGGAGTAAAAAAAAACCAACTGCCTAAAAAGTAAAGCAAATGTACCGACTACATAATTCATAGGTCCCAATTAGGGACACAAAACAATGAAATGGGTAAAAAAAAATGAACAGTACAATGTCAAAATATTACTAGGATGTGCAGCTAATTGGTGAGTCTCAGACATTATTATCTGTGGCTGCGAGCACCATTAAGCTGATCTGAGCTCAGTCTGCCTTTCTCAACTAATGCCCTCACACACACACACACACAAATATGCCTATTTAGTACTGATTTTTTTTTTTTATCTTTCATATTGTTTTTTGTTTTCTTCTGGTCTCTGGGTTTAACACCCCCCACAACCTTGTGTGAAGCTGAAGACTACCTAACAAACTGCTAATTGGCTAAATGACCTCTATTCACGCTCCTGCATCATCGCAAACAAACACACACAAACGTCTGGTGCAGAAGCTACCAATAAAGGTGGCTAACGAACACCATCATCCACTTGGGGAAATCAGTGCATTTATTTTGAAAACACATTTCTTCTGTATTTTGGGCCTCTTGTTCACACACATGTTGTATATAGCCCTACAATTATTAGCTATATTAGCTATAAGCAGCAGTGAGGCCGTTCTGTTAGGAGATTAGCCATACAGGCCATAAAAATGTGTTTTAACAAGGATACAAAAACGTTACAGTACAGCGGAATGGTACCAGTATGACAATGTCACTTAATAATTTCTTTTGTACAACCGCATAGGTTAACCACAAAAATTTAACCACTTTTTGAGTGTTTAAAGAAGAGAAATGTGAGCTAAAATGTAAATGCCTCTGTTGAGAAACGTGTATCAAGTGTGTGGTGGTGGGTTTTACAGCCTTAAAAAAATTTAAATTGGCTTATTGCGGAATGAAAACAGCTGCAATTCCTGAAATATTGTTGGGAATCACACTTTCTTCTGGCTTTGTAGTGAATGGAATGTTTGTTTCATGCCTTTTTAAAGAGGATTCAATTTATATAATATATAGCACAGAGTAGATACTGGAATAGAAACACTTTTTCCATGTAAGTGTGCCAAGTGGGTGCCACAAGTAACAACTGCTGCCTCTGCAATACTTCGAAAAGTACAAAGTGGGTCATTATGAGGAGGTAAAATAAAAAGTGATGTCACAAAGAATGGAGATCATTGCTAGGGAGAAGCTTTAAAGAAAATGAATCTTTGTTTATGTTCTCTTTCCTGGTCATTCGGTGCATGAAGTAATCTCGCCAAGTAGTGACAGAGTGGCAAGAAGAAGCCTGTTTAAACTGCTGTGAAGGCCAATTCAAATATCTAACACAACAGCAGCATTAAAACACAAAATACATGAATGGGTCCTCAAATTGAAAAGAGTTAAAGAGGAAAGTTTGACTCACACAGATGGCCAAAGCTCCAGCCCCCATTCTTCCACACCAGTGAAGGGGGAAGAAACGTGCTGCGGCTGCCCTGCTTCTTTTTATAAAATTGGCCCCGGGTCAACTCTTCCCCCAACAAAGAGGCTCCTTGCCCCCTCAAAGTGTGCCATTGAAAGTATATTTGGGTGAAAAGTGTTACCCAAAGATGCCGGTAAAGAATGTCTGTAATCGCTGACTCTTTTTATTTCTCTTCCTCCTCCCTCTTCTTCTTCTCCTTCTGTTTCTTTGGCTGAAATCTGAGCCGTGCTCTCCTATTGGCTGAGAGCTGGTAGTCACGTGATCAAAGGCAGGAAGCGGCCCGAAACTTCCAAGGGGCTTCAGCTGTTGAAGCACCCAAAACTCAGACGCATGCGCAAAATGCAACAGTAAAAATCGCAATGGATTTTTAAAAAAAATAAAAAAAAAATAATAATAATAATTAAATTACAATTATAAAATGTGTTATTCACCTGAAAAATGAAAATATATCCAGAAAAAAAATGAAAGAAAACAAAAATGTTCAGTCCAGAATGTCATTACCAAAAGAAAATTAAATTTTTGTTAGCCACAGCTCGGATCTAAATATATATAAAGTTGACGTTCATTTATAGGAGTTAAATGGTTCCAGACCCAACTGTGATAAATGAATTTCTGCGATCGTGGAACGTTAATAAAATGATTATTTTTGTAGTTTGAACATTGAAAACATTGAAAAGATGCTAACATTAGCAGATTAACAATGCTAGTATTTTAACTGTGAGAATGCTAACACTCACAAGAGAACACCGAGTGTCATTGTAACTTAATAAATAGCAAAAAATGCAAGCAGTGCTAACATGCTAGTGTAATAATGCTTAGTTTGCGTAGGGTTATGCCTATGAAAATGGTTAAGGCTAACATGCTAACATTAACATACTAACAATACTAACATGCTGTTAAGTGTCTAAGTGTTGTAATACCTCAGAAAATGAGTGAAATACTAATATTAGTATTATAATTGTTAGAATACTAACAAGTAGCATGACAACCCTAAATGTCTATATAAGTTCATGAATAGCAAAATAGCTAACATCCAAATGTTAGCATGCTAACAACTAGCATGATAGAGCTTACACTTGATGTAAGTTTATACCTGCAAAATAGCTTAAATGCTAAGATGCTAAATATATTTATACATTTTATTTAGAATGAAGTAGCAGTACAGTCAAGTCTTTTTGGGGTATTTTATTTTATATTATATTTATGTTATTATAACAAATTTATTACAACATTTGCATTATTACTTGTTTTCATGAAATGATGAACAGTAAAGAAAGAGGCACATTTGTTTTTTAGCAGTAATATAATAAATAATAATAATAATAATAATAATAACAATCTTTCTCTTAGGGCACACTCACACTTGTCTACACCATTCATGCGTCATTCCTTTAACGTGTGACATCACTTCATGATACAATACTGCATTACTGACTAATTTCCAAGTCAAGTCCAGCTTTAGTCGTATCGGGCCCTTTCGTACAAGAACCTCTTGATGTTATCATTGACCCAGTCGCTAAACGCGGATACACGAGTGAACACCGAGGGTTTCTTGTTCCTGATGCAGCCCTGGGGTCCAAAACTGACGATGCCGTGCACTTCCCAGGTTGTGTTCACCCCGGCAGCCTTACACGCAAAGGGACCCCCGGAGTCACCCTGCAAGGGCAAGTTGAAAAAGACTTGAATGAACAACAACAATGTTTGCTTTTGTTTTTGTGAGTAAATCAAGGCTGAATGATCGCAAACAAAACAGGCTGTTACGTAAAGCACCAATTATGAGAGGACACCACACATTCCTGTGTCTGAAACGACCACATGATGCCAGGATTTGGAAGAAAAAAATAATTTTAATATTTTACTTACCTGGCAGGCAGACTTGAGCTCATCAGGGGACTCGTAGCCAGCACAGATCATGGACGGCCTCACGGTGTTCCACCAGTAGGCCGGTTTACTGCAGGTCTGGAAGTCCACTACGGGAAGTGATGCCTGGTTCAGTTTCTCCGACACTTTGGGGAAGAGGTTGCCTACAAGAAAGCAGGTGGAGACAGTTTAAATTTTCTTTAATTACATTAATAATGCACTTAATTATGTAATAATGCAATAAACCATATTTAGAAGATCTTAAACATTCATTCATTCATTTTCTACTGCTTCTCCTCAAAAGGGTGGCGGGGGTGCTGGAGCCTATCCCAGCTGTCTTCGGGCGAGAGGCGGGGTACACCCTGGACTGGTGGCCAGCCAATCACTGTTCACATATAGACAAAAAACCAAATATGTTAAACATTCATTCATTCATTTTCTACCGTTTTTCCTCACAAGGGTTGCAGTGGGTGCTGGAGCCTATCCCAGCTGTCTTAGGGCAAAAGGCGGGGTACACCCTAGACTGGTCGCCAGCCAATCACAGGGCACATATAGACAAACAAACAAATATGTTAAACATTCATTCATTCATTTTCTACCGCTTTTCCTCACAAGGGTTGCAGTGGGTGCTGGAGCCTATCCCAGCTGTCTTAGGGCAAGAGGCAGGGTACACCCTGGACTGGTCACCAGCCAATCACAGGGCACATATAGACAAACAACCAAATATTCATTCATTCATTATCTACCGTTTTTCCTCACGAGGGTCGCAGTCGGTGCTGGAGCCTATCCCAGCTGTCTAGGGCAAGAGGCGGGGTACACCCTGGACTGGTGGCCAGCCAATCACAGGTCACATATAAACAAACAACCAAATATTCATTCATTCATTTTCTACCGCTTTTCCTCACGAGGGTCGTGGGGTGTGCTGGAGCCTATCCCAGCTGTCTTAGGGCAAGAGGTGGGGTACACCCTGGACTGGTGGCCAGCCAATCACTGTTCACATATAGACGAACAACCAAATATGTTAAACATTCATTCATTCATTTTCTACCGCTTTTCCTCACAAGGGTTGCAGTGGGTGCTGGAGCCTATCCCAGCTGTCTTAGGGCAAAAGGCGGGGTACACCCTAGACTGGTCGCCAGCCAATCACAGGGCACATATAGACAAACAAACAAATATGTTAAACATTCATTCATTCATTTTCTACCGCTTTTCCTCACAAGGGTTGCAGTGGGTGCTGGAGCCTATCCCAGCTGTCTTAGGGCAAGAGGCAGGGTACACCCTGGACTGGTCACCAGCCAATCACAGGGCACATATAGACAAACAACCAAATATTCATTAATTCATTTTCTACCGCTTTTCCTCACGAGGGTCGCAGTGGGTGCTGGAGCCTATCCCAGCTGTCTTAGGGCGAGAGGCGGGGTACACCCTGGACTGGTCTCCAGCCAATCACAGGGCACATATAGACAAACAACCAAATATGTTAAACAGATTTCCAAAAATCAGAAGCATCCACCTTTTTCATCCCCCCAGCCGGTGACAAAACAGGGCGTCCCGGCTGGAACCACGACACCCGGTTGGGGCAGACATATGGGGCTGATCTCCCTGGTCATGTTGACCGGCTGGGCCAGATGCACCAGAGCGATGTCGTTGGTGATGTCGCTGCGGTCATCCTCGTAGACAAAGTCCTTGTGCCGGATGATCCCATCCACCTTGTAACAAGCCTCGGCCGAGGGGACGTCCATGGAGGAGTTCATGTGATGCTTCCCCAGGCACATGCGCCAAAAGGAGGGTCGGTTCAGCGGGCTGGGCGGCAGAATGTAGTGTGTAACGTAAAAACGCTTTAGAACGGTAATCCATATTGTGGTCTTACAACATGAAGCAGTGGGCAGCTGTCAGGATCCACTCCTCATGGATCAAAGAACCTCCACAGCCATGCATGTAAGGGATGGGAAGCATTGGAGTGGCCTGGGGGAGGAAACAGGATGCAGTTTTACAAAATAAAAGCCCTTCAATTAGTGTAATAACAAAAATTCAGCAGAAGCAATAACACTGGACACTTCTGAGGTTTCTTCAATTCAGAATTCAACCAAAATTTTAGGTCGAAAATTATGTGACCGCAGTGGGAGTTGTTTTTGCTTTTTTTTAGCTTTGTTTTCAAGAAGGTGCACCTTCATCATCACTGTCAAGAAAGTTAAGGTAAAGGTACAGTGGAACCTCAGGTAGCGTTGCTAAGTTGGTGATTTTCTCGCTAAATCTGGCAACTTTCCACTTTTTTGGTATTTGGAGACTTAAAAGTGAAAGTAAATATTGTTCTGCGGTTGCTGCCTTAAATTGTAGAGTTGCATCATCACCTCTTTGTGCCTCTCGCCAAAAAAATAGCAGTTTCACTAATAGCAGTTGTTAGCTTCTTTTTACACTTGAAAACCATCCTTTTGGATGGCTGGGTTTAAGTGTACCTGCATGGAGACTTGCCAGGGCCAGGAGTGGGGGACGGCTTCTACTCCATTAACCACCCTTACGGTGCTCAGACTGGGGGCAACTTCCGGGTTACCACAATCTTCTGGCCAGCCTGGTAGAATAAACCATATATGCATATTAAATATGATGATAACAACACATTCACATGTATACTAATATCGGGATACACTCACTGATGGTAATGTTGTCCCACGGGTTCGGAATGGGAGGAGGCAGAGTGGGAATGACGTTGGCATCGGTGGTCCAGTAACCACGGAAACCCTGTTGATGGTTGGCTCCATTGCTCAGGAAGCGAATGACTACTGTGTCAGATGGGACGGCCATTTTGGGGGGCAGGGCGAAGCCACAGAAGCGACCTATGCGTGTACTATATATTATTATTATATGTAACAAATGTCATTAAGTCCATAAAAATACGGTACAAAAACCCAACATATATTCTATTACCTATGTGTGTTTTGCTTTTTCTTTGGCTTTTTTGGTGTTTTTACAAAAGGGTACCATTCATGAAAATGTGATGATGGAATACACTTTGGTGTCATGGTTGCGCAATACAATATGGCCAAGTTGACAATCATTCATTCATTCATTTTCTACCGCTTATCCTCATGAGGGGGTGCTGGAGCCTATCCCAGCTGTCTTAGGGCGAAAGGCGGGGTACACCCTAGACTGGTGGCCAGCCAATCACAGGGCACATATAGACAAACAACCATTCACACTCAAATTCATACCTATGGACAATTTGGAGTTGCCAATAAGAGAGATGGCCGAGGGGGAATTGAACTTGGGTCTCCCAGCTGTGAGGCCACAAGCTAACCACTCGATCACCGTGCAGCCAAGTTGACAATCATTCATTCATTCATTTTCTACCGCTTATCCTCACGAGGATCGCGGGGGGTGCTGGAGCCTATCCCAGCTGTCTTTGGGCGAGAGGCGGGGTACACCCTGGACTGGTGGCCAGCCAATCACAGGGCACATATAGACAAACAACCATTCACACTCAAATTCATACCTATGGACAATTTGGAGTCGCCAATAAGAGAGATGGCCGAGGGGGAATTGAACTTGGGTCTCCCAGCTGTGAGGCCACAAGCTAACCACTCGACCACCGTGCAGCCAAGTTGACAATCATTCATTCATTCATTTTCTACCGCTTATCCTCACGAGGATCGCGGGGGGTGCTGGAGCCTATCCCAGCTGTCTTTGGGCGAGAGGCGGGGTACACCCTGGACTGGTGGCTAGTCAATCACAGGGCACATATAGACAAACAACCATTCACACTCAAATTCATACCTATGGACAATTTGGAGTCGCCAATAAGAGAGATGGCTGAGGGGGAATTGAACCCGGGTCCCCTAGCTGTGAGGCCACAAGCTAACCACACGCCCACCGTGCAATTCAATTCCTGACTTATTTTTAAAATGTCCTGTACTGTCATATAATAATAATAATAATGTTTTTTTTTAACCTTGTGAGGCCATGCTTTCCCCGTTGAAGACCTCCACATAGTCCACACACTTCCCCAACACGTTCACAGCTTGCAGTTCAAAGTGCGTAAAGGCGACATGGATGCTTTTCACCGAGGGGACCTTGATCCTCCACGTACACGCAACCTGCCCCGGATAGTCTTTGGGCCAGTTGGGGCTGGTGATTTCACCCTGGGTGCTGCCAAAGCTTCCTCCACAAGGAGCTGCATTGGAGTGGACATGTAGACAGTGTTAACAGGGGTAGAGCCATATACAGGAAACACGACTCGTCCTGTTTTTACCTTCCCATGGGTCCACTGCCTTCCATGTGGCCGTAAAGCCTGTGTCCACCACCTTGTCATTGGAGGAGAAGCTGATGTGAAGTGAGTTCCCGTCACTTACCAAGTCCATGGGGGGAGTGTGACTGCAGTAGGTGCCTGAACACACACACAAGAGCTGTCAGTCTCACAAGTAAACACCAAAAAATATATATTATGAAATATTAATATGAAGTGATGTTCATTCATTTTCTATGCCGTGTAATTCTCATTATGGTTGCGGTGAACTGCTGGAGCTCACTGGTTACCAGCCAAAGCCCTAATTAGTATTATTATTATGTATTACTAATTAACCAAGCATTTTAACAGCATATTTATGAATATAAATTAAATTATAAAAATGAAGTACAACCACATTACTTTTAATTGTGTGGCTAATAGGAATAATGAGAAAAAAATCAAATAAAACCATACAATATATAAAAAAAAACATCTAAAATAGCGCGCAGACCTCACAGCTAGAAGACCAGGGTTCGATTCCACCCTTGGCCATCTCTGTGTGGAGTTTGCATGTTCTCCCCGTGCATGCGTGGGTTTTCTCCGGGTTCCTCCCACATTCCAAAACCATGCTAGGTTAATTGGCGACTCCAAATTGTCCATAGGTATGAATGTGAGTGTGAATGGTTGTTTGTCTATATGTGCCCTGTGATTGGCTGGCAACCAGTCCAGGGTGTACCCCACCTCTTGCCCGAAGACAGCTGGGATAGGCTCCAGCAACCCCCGCAACCCTCGTGAGGATAAGTGGTAGAAAATGAATGAATGAAAGTAAATATATTAATATTTTTAACAGAAAATATTGAATACAACATTATATATCATTAAAGTCATACTAGGAAATAAACAAAATAAAACTAAGAAAATACATAAAGTTTAATATTTATGATAAATTAATTAAAATAAAGTAAAATATTTAAAGTAACAATATTTATAAATTTCAAAAATACAAATTTTATACTATGAAATAGCAAATAATTCCTCAAACAAGGAAGTTGTGTGGTAATCGCTGTTAAGTTAGCTCAATCACTTAAATTCATAATGAGATATACCGTTAGTAATAATGAAATCCGATACTGAAACTGCATATGAAATTCAGAATTGTTTAACTGAAAAACACCCATTCATTCACTTCCATGTTGTGTTTGTGTTTAACCTACGACATAGTACGACATAGTAGTTATGTTTACATACCTAAACTTCCCATTCTGTCCGAAATGCTAACTTTGTCATTCAGGCACAGTTGGCTCTCCTCCAGGGAGAAATTGCTGAAGTGGATGTGGACTAGTTTTCCTGCAGGTGCTTGGATATTCCATTGACACTTGGCTTTGTTGCTGTAGCTGCTGGGGTATCCCATGGAGGACAGAGTGCCACCTACGCCCGTCAAGTCCTTTGCTCCGCCACAACCGGATGCTAGTACATGATGTGTAAGATGATGAAAAACAAAACAAAGCAAAAGATGATATTAACCGTAGAACCATACTGTGTTCATTGTAGATGTCCCTGCGTATGATGTTGTTGATCCACGGGATGTAAGCGGACGAGCGGGTGAACACAGAGGGCTTCTTGTTCATAATGCATCCAATAGGACCAAAGCTGGTTATTCCATGGACTTCCCAAGGACTGCTGGGGGAGTCCTGGCATACTAAAGGACCACCGGAATCTCCCTATCACAACATCAAGGTTACGTCAAGGTATGACGTTCCGATAAAAGTGTCGTTGGTGATTTTTTTTGTATACCTGACAGACTGACTTGAGCTCATCCGGCAAGGTATAACCACAGCAGATCATGGAGGTCTTGACCTGGAACCACCAGTAGTCCATTCTCTTGCAAGTGTTGTACGGAACAACAGGCAAGGCGACCTGGTTGAGAGCCTCTGCAACTTTGGCATTGAAAGGATTCCCTGCAGAACACATCAATTCAATGTATGTTTTCTATTTTATCTGATCCGGATTTGGTCCAGATTATAAATAAGTAATGTTCTAGCTTCATGACAGTCAGCTAGGTGAACCCGCTTTGTTGAAATCATAAAAATATCAGAATTACAACACATCTGTTTACATGGCGAACTGAACAATTTGATCCGGATTTAGTCCAGATTACAAATAAGTCATGTTTTAGCTGATATAAAGATATTAAAATTATATAAATATCATAAAAATATCAATATCAATTAACACATTGGTTCACATCAGGATTAGATCCGGATCAGATCCAGATTACAGATAATGTTTCAGCTGCATGATAGTCACCTGAGTGAAACACGATACATCTAATGAACCCGCACAAACAATGTCATAAAAATATTAATATTTCAATACATCCGTTCACACTAGAAAGTAAAAAGACTCAATCTGGATCCAGTCTAGATTACAAATAATAATGTAAAAATAACATTTTAGCTGCACCATAGTCACCTAACTGAACCACTACACAACTGACGATGTCATAAAAATATTAAAATTGTGATAAAATTGTGAAAAGTGATATTTTAGCTGCATGATAGTCACCTAGGTAAACTACTACACTACTGATACACCCGTATTGATGGCATCATAAAAATATCAGAATTAACACATTCGTTCACATCAGGATTAGATCTGGATTTGGTCCAGATTATAAATAAGTAATGTTCTAGCTCCATGACAGTCAGCTAGGCGAACCCGCTTTGTTGAAATCATAAAAATATCAGAATTTCAACACATCTGTTTACATGGCGAACTGAACAGTTTGATCTGGATTTATTCCAGATTACAAATAAGTCATGTTTTAGCTGCATGATTGTCCCCAAAGTGAACGACTACACTACTGATAGACTCTCACTGATGATGTCATAAAAATATTACAATTTTGATACATCCGTTCACATCAGGGACTGAAAGATTCTATCTGGTTTTGGTCTAGATTAGAAATAAGGGATGTTTTAGCTGCATGATAGTCACCTAGGTAAACTACTAAACTACTGATACACCTGTAATGATGGCATCATAAAAATATCAGAATTAACACACTCGTTCACACTCGGATTTGATCCGGATTTGATCCAGATTACAGATAATGTTTCAGCTGCATGATAGTCACCTCAGTGAACCACTATACATCTAATGGACCTTAGAAATAAGGTTTTAGCTGCGTGACAGTCAACTAGGTGAATCATCAAAAATATCAGAATTTCAAACACATGCATTCACATCAGAAACTCAATCATTTGATCAGGATTTGATCCAGATAATAGCATTAATTGTAACTGAACATGAAAAACAGGCTTAGTGGTTGTCTTTCTGTCACATTCGATCCATTGTAATGACCTGACAGCATTGAGAATTATCGCTTCATTCTTGTCAGAGCGGAAACTGCAGATTGCAGAAATGTGGTCACTTTATTCCAGATTGTTCTGTTCTGCTTTGTTAGCGTTTTCCAAACAAGCGTACCCGTCTCGTCTCCCCAGCCGCTAGCGTAGCACATCTTTCCCCCGTCCAGCACCTCTTCCTCGGTGGGAAGGCAGGCGTAAGAAATCTGGTCGCTGACCTCGGCCTCCCCGTCCAGCCTGACCAGAGCGATGTCAAACTCCACCGTGGGCACCGTGGGGTACTTGAACGCCTCGTGGCGGTAAATGCCCATCACGTTCAGGCAGCGCTCGCTGGGCTCTGTGAAGGTCAGGTTGTGCTTGCCCAGGCACATGCGCCAGCGGTGCAGCTCATCAGCGTAACTAGATCGGAAGTGGGTGGAAAATATAGTCATCCCTCGTTTATAGCGGTTAATTAGTCCTTGACTCTTACACGATACATAATTCAATGTTAATAAATGGAATATTTTCATAAGACCATGGCTGACATCAACAGTTAAGGTAATGTCTCAATTTTTTGTGTCATAACATGTAACATGTCACATGTAAAAATGTCACAGAACACGTTGGAATTCATATTTCCGTCAATAAACCGCAGCTCCCCAGTGTCGGTAGCACTCATGCAGGTGATATTTGCAATAAAGATAGCTTAAAAGTTTTATAATGATTAGACAAATGGTCAATGACTCATGGACAGCTAGTTCCGCCTCAGCCCCTGCAAAAACATTTGATGGCGGCCATGTTTTTTAACCAGTCCTGAATGTGAGTGTGAATGGTTGTTTGTCTATATGTGCCCTGTGATTGGCTGGCCACCAGTCCAGGGTGTACCCCGCCTCTTGCCTGAAGACAGCTGGAATAGGCTCCAGCACCTCCCCCGACCCTCGTGAGGATAAGCGGTAGAAAATGAATGAAAAAAATAAAAATAAAAATAAAAATAAAAATAAAAATAAAAATAAAAATAAAAATAAAAATAAAAATAAAAATAAAAATAAAAATAAAAATAAAAATAAAAATAAAAATAAAAATTAAAATTAAAATTAAAATTAAAATTAAAATTAAAATTAAAATTAAAATTAAAATTAAAATTAATGATGATTAATTAATTACTCAATTACTAAAAAACACAACATGGCGAGGGAGCCCTTACTTGATGAAGCAGTGAGCTGCTGTCAGCACCCAGTTCTTATGAATCAGAGTCCCGCCACACGTATGGAAGAACGTCGGCTCAGGACGGCTGGCTGGCCACACCTGATATTAAACACGGTCACGTACGCCTCAAATGATATTGAAGGGTTACGACGTCACTGTGATCGTGATGCCTTCTCACCTGCATGGACACCTGCCAGGGCCACGAGTGTGGTCTGGCGGCTTCTCCGTTGACGATGCGAGACATCACAGCAGGAGGGATGGCAGGTTTGCCACATGTACTGGGCCAGTCTGGGAAAAAGAACAGACATTACTGCTGTGTATTTGTGTTTAGTATGCTACTACGACAGATGGTGACTGTTTTGATTAGTTGTATCATCATTTGATTCATCATAGTCCCATTGTTATTCTATCATCTATCATTCTCCCCAGGCTCTAAACTGGAGTCAGTTTGTAAGACTAAAATAGTAGAATATTACAGTATTTTCTGGACTATAAGTCGCTCCGTAGTATAAGTCGCTCAATGCAAAAATGCATAATTAGGTAGAAAAAAAACATACATAAGTCGCACTGGAGTATAAGTCGCATTTTTTGCGGGTAATTTATTTTAGTATTTGACCAAAAATGACATTACGTCATCTTGGAAGGCAAGTCAGAAATCACTCCACACTTTTTATTGCTCTCTGGTTCTACCTTATCCTACTTTTTGTGTGGACATATGGGCTAATAACTATAAAAGCAATCTTCACTCGCTAAATGTACTGCAAATAAGGTCAGTAAGGATAATTCATAATGCCGCCTACAGAGAACATACTAACTCCTTATTTCTAAAATAACAAATACTTCAACTTGCTGATATAGTTCATCTTCAAACAGCTAAAATAATGCATAAGGCTAAAAATAACCAATTAGCTAAAAATGTCATCCAATACTTCTCTACAAGAGAGGAGAAATATGATCTCAGGGAAGAACTACATTTGAAACACTTCTATGCTAGGACTACGTTAAAAAGCCATAGCATTTCAGTATGTGGAACCAAACTATGGAATGGATTGAGTAAGGACCTCAAAAAATTAAATTAAATTAAATTAAATTAAATTAAATTAAATTAAATTAAATTAAATTAAATTAAATTAAATTAAATTAAATTAAATTAAATTAAATTAAATTAAATTAAATTAAATTAAATTAAATTAAATTAAATTAAACTTTATTAGGAAAGCAGGAAGTGAACAAATGTAACAGTTACTGATTGTAAAAGTACCAGATGGAGGGGTAGGATTTAATAAGCTTTGCTTCTTCCTACTCCTTTTGGACATGTGGAACTGTGAACTGATTATGTGATGCATTCAATTGTAATCTGATGCATGTTCAAATGAAATAAAACCATTACCATTACCATTACCATAAACTGTTTTTTCATTTATAAGTCGCTCTGGAGTATAAGTCGCAGGAACAGCCAACCTATGAAAAAAAGTGTGACTTATAGTCCGGAAAATACGGTAATTCCAACCTTGACACACAACCCTAAACCACAACCCCTAACCCAAACCTTCATTCAACTCCTGTCCTGAAATGCCAGACCTTGCCAGACCTAATCCCCCAACCCTAAACCTGAAATCAAAGTAGGATACTAACCCTAACCCCTTCCATCTTTACCCTACCCTCCCAACCCTAACTTTAAATTCAGTCCTAACCAAAAAACACCTAACCCTAAACCAAACCCTAATCCTGCACCAAACCCTAAAACTAAAACCCTAATCTTAACACAAATCCCAATCTTAACCCTAACATAAACCTTTACCCCCCCACCCTAACTCTAACCATAGCCCAATTTGTTCCCCCTAACCCAAACACCAACCTTGACCCCATCCCTTGCCCCTAACCTTGAGCCTCCCCATGTTTTTGCAGCCAATGCTATCGTGTGCTACTTCACCTATGATGATGTCATCCCAAGGATTAGGTGGCACAGGTGGCTCAGTGGGTGCAGGCAAGCTGGGGTTTGTAGTCCAGTAGGCCCTGAAACCTTTACCCTCGGTGAACAAGTCGGAATGGAAGCGTATCATCAGTCTGTTCCCTTTGCTCTGGATGGTTTTTGGTATCTTGGTGCCACAAAATGGTCCTGAAGAGTAACAACTGGTCAGTACTTCTGGTCCAAATTGGTTCATGCGATATTTCATTACCCACCGTGCTTCTGAATCAAGGCGTTGGTAAGGCCATTGATGTCGTACACCATGACGTTGTCGAAGCATTTGGACAACAGGAGGTTTTTGGCCTCCAGGTCAAAGTGAGTGAAGGTCAACGTGATTTTCTTGCCTAAAGGCAACGCAACGTTCCACATGCACTCAGCGTTGGCCTTGTAGTTCATGGGCCAGTTGGAGGACTTGATGACCCCCGTCGCCTCCTTGGAAGACACGCCACAGCCCTGGATTTCTGACAATAGCATTAATTAGTCGTGTGTATACAATACGCATGTCATAAGCTTAATCCTGAAGATAATGATAATGATCATTTTGACATTTGATAATGTTAGCTCTGGGCTGACGCGCATTTGTGCATAATCTCATGCTTTATGTGCTCATTCTGTAATACGCCTCATATTAAATTCATTTCCTTATTGATTTCTGCACCTTATGTGACTTTGTTTTCATAATTATTTCCAATTATTACGTTTCCATATAACATTCTGTGTTTTTATAATTATTTCCAATTATTACGTTTCCGTGTAACATTGCGTGTTTATATAATTATTTCTAATTATTACGTTTCCGTGTAACATTCCGTGTTTTTATAATTATTTCCAATTATTATGTTTCCATATAACATTCTGTGTTTTTATAATTATTTGCAATTATTATGTTTCCGTGTAACATTGCGTGTTTTATAATTATTTCCAATTATTATGTTTCCATATAACATTCTGTGTTTTTATAATTATTTCCAATTATTACGTTTCTGTGTAACATTGCGTGTTTATATAATTATTTCAAATTATTATGTTTCCGTGTAACATTCCGTGTTTTTATAATTATTTCCAATTATTATGTTTCCGTGTAACATTGCGTGTTTTATAATTATTTCCAATTATTATGTTTCCATATAACATTCCGTGTTTTTATAATTATTTCCAATTATTACGTTTCCGTGTAACATTCCGTGTTTTTATAATTATTTCCAATTATTATGTTTCCGTGTAACATTGCGTGTTTTATAATTATTTCCAATTATTATGTTTCCATATAACATTCCGTGTTTTTATAATTATTTCCAATTATTACGTTTCCGTGTAACATTACCGTGTAACATTAGTTGCATAAAGATCACCACATCTTACCGCAGCTTATACACTCAATAGACATTCATTCATTCATCCATTTTCTACCGCTTTTCCTCACAAGGGTCGCAGGAGGGTGCTGGAGCCTATCCCAGCTGTCTTCGGGCGAGAGGCGGAGTACACCCTGGATTGGTCGCCAGCCAATCACAGGGCACATATAGACAAACAACCATTCACACTCACATTCATACCTATGGACAATTTGGAGTTGCTAATTAACCTAGCATGTTTTTGGAATGTGGGAGGAAACCGGAGTACCCGGAGAAAACCCACGCATGCACGGGGAGAACATGCAAACTCCACACAGAGATGGGTGGAATTGAACCCTGGTCTCCTAGCTGTGAGGTCTGCGCGCTAACCACTCGATCACCATGCAGCCCCTCAATAGACATACAACTACAAATAAATTCACCAAACAGAAGACAAAACTGTATCTTACCCACGATATGTTTAATAATATATCAAAGATATTTCATTATGATGGTTATGCTGACTGTGAATGTTATGTATGTATGATTATGGACTGTATGATAACATAGTATGAAATGTTGCCATGGATAACAGTGAATTAACACTGGCGTGTTAATACAGAAATAACATAAAAATTATGAATGTATGACTCAGTGGCTTAAGTGATCCTGGCCTGTTGTAGATTAAGAGGAAGCCATAAAAGACTTTTATGTCATTTTCATGCTCGCCATGATGACAAAGTTCACGCTGGTTTAGTAATCACTTTTGTAGCTTCTACAGCTGCAGGACTGAAGGGCGAGATGCTTTATAGTTGGGCTTAATGAGCTGCTTATAAATGTGTGTGTGTGTGTGTTCTACCTGCTATATCCTCGGGGTACACAGCTTCCCACTTGGCAGAGAAGCCTCTGTCTGTGAGGCGACCGTCAGACTGGAAGGAGACAGTCATTGTGTTAGTGGCTGCCACCACCACGGGAGGACGGATGTAGCCACAGTGGACGCCTGTGGACGCAAACAAAAAAAAAAAGGCCAAAAATAGACAGGGAGAGGACCATTAGACGGGCATCTAAAGGACACAATTAATCATTTAGTGCTTTGTTATGTTGTGTGTGTTTGTTTACATGCTGGAGTAGGCTGCTGCATTTATGATCAATGATAAAAAAAAAGATAATGATGTTCAATTTTGACGGTGCAGTATGCAAACAATGTAGCTTTAGCTTTCTAAAGGAACTATATTTACTCTGCTTGAATGAATTGAATTTTAAAAATCCTATTATATCTTATTAAATTTTATTTTTATTGTGTTATGTTTTTTTTATTATTATTATTATAATAAATCATTTTTATTATTTTTTAAAACAGCAATTTTAGGAATAAAACATTTGAAAAATATGCTAAAATTAAATGTTTAATTTGTAATTTATTCATTATTTTAATTAATAATTTATTAATTATTATTAATTGTATGGTCACATCACCTCGTACTTTGGTATCTGACAAAAATTTAAAAATCACTAAAAAAATGAAAATAAAAAACTTAAATAAATAACTCAATAAAATAAAATAATATATATAATAATAATATATATAATATAATAAATAATATTAAATAATAAAATAAAACTCAATTGATTACTCAATAAAAATGCAAAAAAAAATGTTTTTAACTACATTAGGAAAGCAGGAAGTGAACAAATGTAACAGTTACTGATTGTAAAAGTACCAGATGGAGGGGTAGGATTTAATAAGCTTTGCTTCTTCCTACTCCTTTTGGACATGTGAAACTGTGAACTGATTATGGGATGCATTCAATTGTAATCTGATGCATGTTCAAATGAAATAAAATCATTATCATTACCATTAAAAATACAAAATGTGTATAAATAAAATAAAGAGAAAAATATAAAAATGTATAAGCATTATAGATGTGTAGTGTAATAACTAATAAGTGTTTTATTTTGCTTGTTCCTGGATGTCTACATAATAAAATGGCCAGTGTGCATGTAAAATAATGTCAAAAATGATAGTTCTTGAATGAATAAAGACAAGTTTTAACATGTGAGCAAACACACACACACACACACACACGATGATAATCAACACCCAGTGTGTTTTCATGCCGTGTGCGTTTTAGTCCTTGAAACCTCAGCACAAGATAACGCTGTATCAGCTCCCCCCTAGAAGTCACTCAAGTGAAGAATAATAAAGAGAGGCGCTAATTTATCATTTGCAAAGGAGATCCTAATCATGTGTTTTACTGCAGTGCGGAGGCTGTTTGAGTGAGGTGCGGCTCACAAACGGCATAGTCCACTTATCCACTGCATCGGCTCGGTTCACTTAGTGGCTGTTGGTTTCCAATATTAGAACGGAACCACTGGAAACTGCGAATACAGTCGTCCCTCGTTTATCATGGTTAATTGGTTCCATGCCCGATCACGATAAGTGAATTTTCGCGAAGTAGGACTCAATATTAAAAAAAGGAATGTTTTCGTAGTTACAGCATAGAGTACTGTAGACAAATAACACCTTTACATCACATAGGAGATGCTAGCATAGTCGCCGCTAGCATAGCCAACGACCAAGCTAATTAGTTAGCCTGTCCAATTGACTTATTCTAAACTTAAGCAAATGTTTCAATCGGAGCGGAGAAGAAGGACAAAGTAAGAAGCCACAAATGTACCACTTCCACACATAATGGGAGGATAACTATTTTGTTGAGTCAATCATGTTGGATATGCCTTGGCTGACATGCAGTGTGAAGGTAATGTGATATATGGTCATCCATTGCTACATTGGGGTTCAAACATCACTCCTTCACTCTCTCAGAGTTTTTCAAATATGTATTAATTACTGTTTTGTGTTGGAAAAAAAATATCCTCCCATTTGATGTGGAAGTGGTACGTTTTTATCTCCTTACTGGACAATAACTTCATTACCAAAAACCTCAGGTGAATGTCACATGATTACCAGTGAATGTAAGTCGATTATGAGTAACTCCCAGTCAAATTAAACTGATTACCAGTTCCTTACCAGTGACTCAGAATAAACATAAGCTCCCAGTGGACAATAACTTCATTACCAAAAACCTCAGGTGAATGTCACATGATTACCAGTGAATGGAAGTCGATTATGAGTAACTCCCAGTCAAATTAAACTGATTACCAGTTCCTTACCAGTGACTCAGAGTAAACATAGGCTCCGAGTAGACAATAACTTGATTACCAAAAACCTCAGGTGAATGTCACATGATTACCAGTGACTCCTACAGAACATAAGTTGCTTATAAGCAACTCCCAGTGAACATAACTGGATTACCAGTGACGCACAATATTTGCCAACTGATTAAAAATGACTCTAAATCAACATAAGATGATTACCAGCGACTCCAAGGGAACATAATCTGATTACCAAAACACTCCCAGTGAAAAGTAACCTGATTACCAGTGGCGCACAATATTTGCCAACTGATTAAAAATGACTCTAAATGAACATAAGATGATTACCAGTGATTCCAAGGGAACATAAGATGATTACCAAAGACTCCCAGTGAAAAGTAACCTGATTAGCAGTGAACTCAAGTTAACATAATTACCAGTGATGCACAATATTTGCCAACTAATTAAAAATGACTCTAAATGTTTTGTGTTGGAAAAAAATAATTATTATCCTCCCATTTGATGTGGAAGTGGTAATTTTTCATCTCCTTACTTTGTCCCCCCCCCCCCCCCCCAATCCATTTGATGACTTACCTAGTGTGCTGTAAGCGTCTGAGACCAGCAGTTTGTCCTCCGTGCATTGCCCCGTCTCCCCAGTTATGGCTATATCAGTGATCTGAAGCTTCACCAGGAATCCTTTGGGAACGGTTATCCTCCAAGAGCTGTTCTGATGAGCGGGGTATGGATTCGGGAAGCCGTCAGACTGGAACACTCCCTTACGGCCAGTGAGGATAACCGCGCCGCCTGAACCTGCGTCACAAGAGCAGAGGGGTCGAGTTAAAAACAAAGTGTCGTTTGTGGTGTTTGTACAGTGGAAGTCATGTGAACTTAGTGGAGTCTTGGGTTGATTGTGATTGTCCTCTAATTGATGGGAAGCGGACGATAACGCCCATATTAGGATATACCTTAATTGGCCACCGGGGAGTACCTGCATGTCGACCCATAGCCTTAATTTAGCAGTGAACAACTAAACCTCAAGTGGGGAGAAGGGGGCTGGGATGTGTCACAGGGGGTTTCTCCGACATGACTAGGTCACGTGACTCCAACTGAGGATCGGGACTAAAACACACTTCATTAAGTACAGCTGCATGAGGAACACACATAACAGTGGCCTATATACATATTCCTTATACGTACTATTCATTCATTGATAATTCATAGGCTGGAGCCTATCCCAGCTGTCTTCAGGCGAAAGGCGGTGTACACCCTGGACTGGTGGCCAGCCAATCACAGGGCACATATAGACAAACAACCATTCACACTCACATTCATACCTATGGACAATTTGGAGTCGCTAATTAACCTAGCATGTTTTTGGAATGTGGGAGGAAACCGTTTGGCCCGCGGGCCGCGTGTTTGAGACCCCTGACATAGACCTAATCTTGTGCATTGCCTCGTCAAGCAGTTTCACTTTCCCTTCTCATGCATTGGGGCCAAGCAACCTATAAAATCCTGTAGGATTTTGACATGCTAACATGCTATCATCATCAGACTGGACTGGATGTTATCCAAAATTTTCAACATGTTGGAGGTTGATAAATCCGTCTAAAATTGGACAGGTACAAGGAAAATCAAAGCGGTTTACCGGACGTGGTAGGCGGGAAGGTCTGGGTGGTGGTGGGCTTGGATGTGGTTGTTGGTCTCATGGTGGTGGGGATGACAATAGGAGGGAGGCTGGACTTGGTGTATGTAGCCGTGAACCCTCTGGAGCTTCCAGTGCTGTCAGATTTGAAACGCACAACCATGGAGTTGCTGCTGGACTCCACTGGCTTTGGCATGGTTCCTCCGCAGAATTTTCCTTTAATGGACACAAACCTCACAATTAGTCAAGAAAAATCATGAAATTATTTGAAATATTGTTGAATATTTAAAAATGAGGGCGGCACGGCGGTTTAGTGGTTAGCGCGCAGACCTCACAGCTAGGAGACCAGGGTTCAATTCCACCCTCGGCCATCTCTGTGTGGAGTTTGCATGTTCTCCCCGTGGATGCGTGGGTTTTCTCCGGGTACTCCGGTTTCCTCCCACATTCCAAAAACATGCTAGGTTAATTAGCGAATCCAAATTGTCCATAGGTATGAATGTGAGTGTGAATGGTTGTTTGTCTATATGTGCCCTGTGATTGGCTGGCCACCAGTCCAGGGTGTACACCGCTTCTCGCCCGAAGACTGCTGGGATAGCCTCCAGCACCCCTGCAACCTTTGTGAAGATAAGCAGTAGAAAATGAATGAAATGAATGTGTTCTCCTCCTATTTTGTGTGGAAGTGGTAACTTTTTGGCTGCTTATTTTGTCTTTCACCACCCTCGGCCATCTCTGTGTGGAGTTTGCATGTTCTCCCCGTGCATGTGTGGGTTTTCTTCAGGTACTCCGGTTTCCTCCCACATTCCAAAAACATGCTAGGTTAATTAGCGAATCCAAATTGTCCATAGGTATGAATGTGAGTGTGAATGGTTGTTTGTCTATATGTGCCCTGTGATTGGCTGGCCACCAGTCCAGGGTGTACCCCGCCTTTCGCCTGAAGACAGCTGGGATAGCCTCCAGCACCCCTGCGACCTTTGTGAAGATAAGCAGTAGAAAATGAATGAAATGAATGTGTTCTCCTCCTATTTTGTGTGGAAGTGGTAACTTTTTGGCTGCTTATTTTGTCTTTCACCACCCTCGGCCATCTCTGTGTGGACTTTGCATGTTCTCCAGGTGCATGCGTGGGTTTTCTTCGGGTACTCCGGTTTCCTCCCACATTCCAAAAACATGCTAGGTTAATTGGCGACTCCAAATTGTCCATAGGTATGAATGTGAGTGTGTGCCTTTCGCTCGAAGACAGCTGGGATAAGCTCCAGCACCCCTGCGACCCTCGTGAGGAAAAGCGGTAGAAAATTAAATTAAATTAATTACCTAACAACAAAGATCCATCGTAGACCTGGACAAAGTCTCCACACACATCGGGAACCAGGTCGAACGAGGTGAACGTCAGTCGAACCCTTTCGCCTTCGGGTACGGTTATTTTCCACTTTATGATCAAAACACAGATGTGACTTTTATTTGTAGCCACATGCTAGATGCTAGGCCGCTATTGGAGCAAATAAATAACGGTTGAGGTGTACGTATTCTCATACCTGGTATAGCGCTCCATTTGGGTAGTTCTTGTCAGGAGAGCCAGGGGTCATCAGATCCCCCTGGTCACCTTGGAGAGGGCCACCTGCTCCGGCTATTTCTGGCAGTGGGGATGGAGGACACTTGACTTCCAGGGATACACACACACACACACACACACACACTAACAACACCCCTCCCACTTCCCCACCTGCTGACTTCATCTAGCAACACTCCAGTTTCTAGGCCAAGTGTACGCAGCCAAGTGCACATGCAGCAGTTTTGAGCATCCATGGTCGTACCTGATGTTCGCTCTGGAGACACAGCCTCATAACGAGCCTTGAATCCTTGCTCTGTTTTTCTGTCGTTGGTGTCGAAGTAGACGGTCAGCCGGTTGGTTAGCGACACCAGAGGCAAAGGTTTGGTGTAGCCGCAGTACTTGCCTGTATACACAACCCAAAGTACGTTACGCTACATGATTACCAGTGAATGGAAGTCGACTATGAGTAACTCCCAGTCAAATTAAGCTGATTACCAGTTCCTTACCAGTGACTCAGAGTAAACATAAGCTCCCAGTGGACAATAACTTGATTACCAAAAACCTCAGGTGAATGTCACATGATTACCAGTGACTCCTACAGAACATAAGTTGCTTATAAGCAACTCCCAGTGAACATAACCGGATTACCAGTGACGCACAATATTAGCCAACTGATTACGCTAAATAATCAGTTGGCTAATATTACTCTAAATCAACATAAGATGATTACCAGTTACTCCAAGGGAACATAAACTGATTACCAAAACACCCCTGTGAAAACTAACCTGATTACCAGTGGTGCACAATATTTGCCAACTGATTAAAAATTACTCTAAATGAACATAAGATGATTACCAGTGACTCCAAGGGAACATAAGCTGATTACCAAAACACTCCCAGTGAAAAGTAACCTGATTACCAGTGAACTCAAGTTAACATAAATACCAGTGATGCACAATATTTGCCAACTGATTAAAAATGACTCTAAATCAACATAAGATGATTACCAGTGACTCCAAGGGAACATAAGCTGATTACCAAAACACTCCAGTGAAAAGTAACATGATTACCAGTGAACTCAAGTTAACATAATTACCAGTGACGCACAAAATTTGCCAATTGATTAAAAATGACTCTAAATTAACATAAGATGATTACCAGTGATTCCAAGGGAACATAAGCTGATTACCGAACACTCCCAGTGAAAAGTAACCTGATTACCAGTGACACACAAAATTTGCCAACTGATAAAAAAATGACCTAAATCAACATAAGATGATTACCAGTGATTCCAAGGGAACATAAGCTGATTACCAAACCACTCCCAGTGAAAAGTAACCCGATTACCAGTGAACTCAAGTTAACATAATTACCAGTGATGCACAATATCTGCCAACTAATTAAAAATGACTCTAAATGAACATAAGATGATTACCAGTGACTCCAAGGGAACATAAGTTGATTAACAAAGACTCCTAGTGAAAAATAACCTGATTACCAGCGACCCACAATATTTGCCAACTGATTAAAAATGACTCTAAATCAACATAACATGATTACTAGTGACTCCAAGGGAACATAAGCTGATTACCAAAGGCTCCCAGTGAAAAGTAACCTGATTACCAGTGAACTCAAGTTAACACAATTACCAGTGATGCACAATATTTGCCAACTGATTAAAAATGACTCTAAATGAACATAAGATGATTACCAGTGATTCCAAGGGAACATAAGCTGATTAACAAAGACTCCCAGTGAAAAATAACCTGATTACCAGTGACCCACAATATTTGCCAACTGATTAAAAATGACTCTAAATCAACATAACATGATTACCAGTGACTCCAAGGGAACATAAACTGATTATCAAAGACTCACAGTGAAAAGTAACCTGATTACCAGTGAACTCAGGTTAACATAATTACCAGTGATGCACAATATTTGCCAACTGATTAAAAATGACTCTAAATTAACATAAAATGATTACCAGTGATTCCAAGGGAACATAAGTTGATTAACAAAGACTCCCAGTGAAAAGTAACCTGATTACCAGTGATTCCAAGGGAACATAAGTTGATTAACAAAGACTCCCAGTGAAAAGTAACCTGATTACCAGTGACACACAAAATTTGCCAACTGATTAAAAATGACTCTAAATCAACATAAAATGATTACCAGTGACTCCTAGGGAACAAAAGTTGCTTCTGAGCAACTGCCAGCAAATAAGCAAATTACCAGTCATTCCCAGTGAAAGCAAGTTGATTACAGATTCCAAGTTGATTACCAGTAAATACCAGTGAACATAAGCTGATGGCCATTCGCACCCACTGAATGCCAAGTACTTACAGACTACTGCCGAACATAAGTTGATTACCAATGAATCCGAGTGAGTGTAAACTGATTACCCCAGTGAGAGTAGCCAAATTACCAATGACTCCTAGTGGATCTCGCAGTGTGATGAAGTCTGCAGTGCACAGGTTGGTGTCCTCCAGCGCAAACTCCTCGAACCTCAGGGAGATCACCTGGAACAATAAAATGCAGCCATAATGTCATGATGTCATTCATTTGCAATATGAGACGCCGCTAAGAGATCTGTGTCCAAGGTTAGAAGATGGAAAAGGAAGTGAAGCTTGGCACAGAGGCAGTCGTGCATCACATTTTTTTTTCCTCTCCTGTTCTTGGGAAGGATGAAGGAGACGAGGCGGCCATCTGTCTGTGGCGTCCATCCCAGCTGTCCTCCACTGCTTGGCCTCACATAAGACAATCAGTAAACAAACTCTGCTCGTCATCTGGAAAACACTGACGCTCTGCTGCAGGGGTCTCAAACTCAATTTACTTGGGGGCCATTGGAGCTAGGGTCTGAGCGAGACTGGGCCGCATCAAGTTTTCCAAAAAAACCCCAAAAAAAACGCATTTATTAAAAACAGAAAAATGAATAAACTTTGCTTTGGTTTTGATTTTCTACAAGAAAAGCTCTGATAAAACATTCCACTGTTCTCAAATATCTTACTTTTTATTTTTCTACACAAAATAAGATGACAAATAAATAAACAAATCAATCAATTAATCAATAATAAATAAATATAATAATAATAATTAAACGGCAAATAATAATAACTTAAGAAACCACATATAGTTGGTGGGTAGACAAATTATTTTTTTCAGATTAAAATGAACAAAGCATTATTAGAGCCCTGTAGACATGGCAAAGCACGACTATAGTCACATTTATACTCTTTTTATTTACAACATATTGCGCAACTGCAGGGTCTTGAGACACATGCTAACTCGCAAACTAGAGAGCTAGCGACCTAAACGGTAGCCTTCAAGTTATTTCCTTTAAACTTAAATAGCTAAAAACTTACCACTTCCACACGGATAGGGAGGATAACTATTAACAGTTATTTAACCTTTAACATGAACATTAATCAAATGTAATATTTTTTTCTGGGTACATGATACCATACAGCATCCATATCAAACCTCAAAGTAGTGTCCTGCGGGCCACATTTGGCCCGCGGGCCGCGTGTTTGAGACCCCTGCTCTGAGTCGTACTTATACAAGATATTGTACAGTCGTACTTAACGTTGCATGCTTGCATGGGAATGATTGTGTTTTGGGGGGTGTTTAACAATGGAGGCATTACGTCACCTTATCCGGGTCAACAGTGATGTGCCAGGAGCAGCTCCTCCCGTTGTCATAGCTACTGGGATAGTGGATGCTGGTGAAGGTGCCCGACCCCGCGGTGAGCTCCTGGGGTCCACCGCACCCTGAGATCGGCCCTGGGGAAAAAAGCATGGAAGAGGGAGGATCGTTTTGCTGACGATTAATGTCACCGGCAGGTACATTGTATTCGGAATGATGCTATTTTTGTCACTGAACACGCTAGTACTGGTTCTGTAAGACCTTAAAAATAGCGATAGCTAGCGGTCAACAACTGTGACTATATCTCGTAAATGTGGTGCATTTGATTTAACAGCTTGCTAGTTTACCACAAAGAGTGGTTAACTTATTATTTTACTTGCATGGATGTTGGGAATGACCCTGAAGCTAATTATTCGTATTTTCCAGACTATAAGTCCCACTTTTTTTCATAAGTTGGCTTAAAAAATGAAAAAAAATGTTTATGTTAGATAAACACTGGACACCTTTTCTGGTCATGTTTATTTTTTTTTTATTTTTTTCTGAATAACCTTTGTGTTAGCATATCTTACACCTATTCAGCCTGTTCTCTATTCTTTTATTATTGTTAGAAATTGCCCTCCAAGAGGACGCAATGTCTGTTTTGGTCAAGTAGTTCGTAAAATAAATTACCTGCAAAAAATGCGACTTATACTCTGTTTTTTTTCTACCTAATGATGCATTTTTGGCCTTGTGCGACTTATACTCCGGAGCGACTTATAGTCCAGATAATACAAATACCGTATTTTATTTTATTTTATTTTATTTTATTTTATTTTATTTTATTTTATTTTATTTTATTTTATTTTATTTTATTTTATTTTATTTTATTTTATTTTATTTTATTTTATTTTTAATTTAATGGGAAGAACCAAGTTACGGTAAATAAAATGAGCTAAAACAACGGGGAGCGACTCTCGACACTTATATATGTACGTTGCCAGATAGAAATCAATCAAGTTGCCATGGTAACAGCATTGATTACACTTATAGTCCAGATAATATGAATACCATATTAATTTAATTTAATTTAATTTAATTTAATTTGATTTGATTTGATTTGATTTGATTTGATTTGATTTGATTTGATTTGATTTAATTTAATTTAATTTAATTTAATTTAATTTAATTTAATTTAATTTAATTTAATTTAATTTGATTTGATTTGATTTGATTTGATTTGATTTGATTTGATTTGATTTGATTTGATTTAATTTAATTTAATTTAATTTAATTTAATTTAATTTAATTTAATTTAATTTAATTTTATTTAATTTTATTTAATTTTATTTTATTTTATTTTATTTTATTTTATTTTATTTTATTTTATTTTATTTTATCAATGGGAAGAACCAGGTTACGGTATATAAAATTAGCTAAAACAACAGGGAACGACTCTCAACACTTAACCAATATTGGTTTATATGTATGTTGCCAGATAGAAATCAATCAAGTTGCCATGGTAACAGCATTGATTACACAGCGTGTTTTATTGTATAAGCAGTCTTTTCCCTGGTGGATTTGAGGTGGGTTTTTTTTTCTTGTTTGGTTTTTGAGTAGCATGTCTCCAAGTGAACCAAAAAAAAAAAAATCCATCATAGTTGGACTCACCCTCTTGATGAGTTGCCGAGTCGTCCTCTTTGTCGATGAAGTAGAGGGTCACCACGGCAACACATACGCCGGTCATGACAACAAAGAGGAAAATCAGCCATTTTTCCAGGGTGCTCAAGCCTCTGGAGCGACGACGTTCCTTTTCTGCGACCTCCATTTCTGTCCTCTCAGGAGAAGATCCAGACTTGGAGCCTTTTGGCCAGGCACCGGCATGTCATGTCCAATTGTGTGTGAACTTTGGCCCTCGGGTGTTGTATGGTACATAGCATAAACACTGTAGTGTTGTTACAGTTAATGAGTAATGGCGATAATTGCAGCACTGCACATTTTTAGATGAGATAAGGCCCCCGTTAATTCCAAATAAAACTCAATCATCGATAAGAAAAAAGGCCCAACAGCCACAGCGGGTAAGTACGGTGCGGAAAAAAGGTTGTGTGTGTTCGATGACCAAATGACAATGGCCATTAAAAGTGTTTCATACTTCGACTTTTGAATTAGTGGCAATAATATGTGTGCAGCTGAAAAATACTCAGACACGTGATTTTTGATATGATGTCATAATATATAACATATGTATCATTGTGTGGTTTATGTTTTTTTACGTGTGCAAGTGAATCTGTATTAATGGTTTTGGTCAATACACAATGTGGTATATAATAGTTATTACATATTTACTCCTAATCAAGACCAATTAACAAATTACAAAAATAATTGATATTTTGCACTGTTAGATCTTAAGGAGGTTCTAAGTACAATATCAAAATGCAAAAAGAAGAAATAAGAATGAGAAAAAAATTAGTATGTACTTCATTGCAAACCAGTGACGTCATTACGCCTATTTTAGGGGGGCTTCAGACATCCTAAAATGTTCTTAAACCCCCTCTAAATAATTAGATTTTTTTTAATTGATTTTTTAAAATTTTTGATTGATTTTGTTGTTTTTTTTACAAAAAAAATATCTGACAAATTTCATATAATAGGGCAAAAGCAGGCTAATAAGCAAGCCAATAAACAGGCTAATACTAGCCTACTAATAGTAGTAATAATCATTCATTCATTTTCTATCACTTATCCTCATGAAGGTCGCACGGGGCGTGCTGGAGCCTATCCCAGCTGTCTTCATGCGAGAGGCGGGGTACACCCTGGAGGACTGGTGGCCAGCCAATCACGGGGCACATATAGACAAACAACCATTCACACTCACATTCATACCTATGGACAATTTGGAGTCGCTAATTAACCTAGCATGTTTTTGGAATGTGGGAGGAAACCGGAGTACCCGGAGAAAACCCACTCATGCACGGGGAGAACATGCAAACTCCACATTGAACTCGGGTCTCCCAGCTGTGAGGTCTGCGTGCTAACCACTGGGCCACCGTGCAGCCTAGTAATAATCAGAAAAAGAATAATAATGATAGTAATAATATAATAATTATATAAATAAAATAATATAATAATGACTATTATATAATTGATCAGAAATTGATAGAAATGAAATTTTGAAATTTTGAAAATATGACTCAACAACATCAGGACCAGGATCAGTCCCTCGCCACCGTCAGGTGATGTGAAACTACCCACATTGCCACCCTCGGCCGTCGCCTCTCACTGCTGGCGACGCCATAATGGAATAAAGTCCAGCCTCTCTTGAGGTGAAGCCGACTATATCTAGCCGGAATGCACCAGCTCGGGCTTCTTCCCCATCGGAGGTGGTATTCCACATCCCAAGAGGATCGGACCGCTGGGGTCGGCACTTGACCCCTTTGGCCCCCACCATGAGTGGTGTGGTGACCTCATATATTATATCTACATACATATACGTATATATTGACATATATAATGTTTTTTTGGAAGTCAAACATTATAATGTAATGATCCAGGTGATGGGAGGTCACCATGGCAACAACAGATGTGATATTCTCCTACTTTCTTTTTAAGATCAAACTTCTACATATTGTTGCTTTAAGACAAAGTTGTTGTTGCTTAGGCTCGACTCTCCATCTAAAAGCCTCACTTTGATATGAAATCCACGTTGAAAGTGTCTAATCCCTCCACTCCGTGGAACGCCACTAGATGTTCTTCCCAGATAAGTACTTTCCTTTCATTTTCTCTCAGCAACAGAGTTGGATGATGTAACAAAAGCAGCTTAGCGCTCTGCGGGGACACGAAGACGAAAAAAAAATAAGAAAAACAATCCTTACGCAATGTGAGTTTTTTTTTCTTTGTTTGGCCGCACTAATGGCTAGCGATTGTTTGCGAGGTTGTCGGGGAACGTTGATAGATGGGCTGTGTGCTTCCATTGGCTGTGTTACACCTTTATCACACTTTGTTTTCTTTCTTTTCTCGTTCCGCCAACAGGGAGAGATGTGATTTATGGGCACATGTGAGCCGTAATAAAGTAGTCTCCTAATGAAGGTGCAGAAGGTGACCTCAAAGTGTGTTTGTTGGTGCGTTTGGGTGAAATCGGGAAGATTTAACCGATTCAGGGGACGTTTACTTGACAGCAATTTAATAAAAGTGGAAACGTTTTACCTCTGAAGACGATATAAGGAAGTAAAAATGATGTCATGTGCCTGCCAGGCCAGTAGGTGGCGATGCCACATTGCTGCTCCATGGCAATACATTTTTCGTACCAATTCGACAAATCTAACATACAGTAAATGCTGGAAAAAATATCAATAACCTAAGCAATTTAGAGTAGTCAATAAACCTCACTTTTTAATGGGAGAATGTACATTTTCCTTGATGAACAGTACAAGAATGCTACAGTCGGCCATTGTTGTTTTGGTTGTACTGTACATATGCTTACTGTTTTCCTGCTTATATGAAAAAAACAGCTGTCTTGGAACATCTTCTGTACATTGGACCTACACTAATTTTTTTTTTGAAAAAACACATTTTCATGCATTTCACAATAATTTTTAGTAATTCATTCATTCATTTGTTTTCTACTGGTGGCCAGCCAATCACAGGGCACATATAGACAAACAACCATTCACACTCACATTCATACCTATGGACAATTTGGAGTCGCCAATTAACCTAGCATGTTTTTGGAATGTGGGAGGAAACCGGAGTACCCAGAGAAAACCCACGCATGCACGGGGAGAACATGAAAACTCTACACAGAGATGGCCGAGGGTGGGATTGAACTTGGGTCTCCTAGCTGTGAGGTCTGCCGCCTCTCACCCGTAGAGAAGCTGGGATAGGCTCCAGCACCCTGCCGCAACCCTCGTGAGGATAAGCGGTAGAAAATGAATGAATGAAAACTAAAATCTCTTACCATGCTGTTAACCACTCCCTTCAGAGAGCAACACAAACTGGGTCTAACAAGGACATAAAAACGATGCACAACTGTGCAAGAAGACAAATATCTGAGAGTGTGTAGTTTAAGACAAAGACGCTTCACAGGTCAGTATCAACAGTGAACGTCAGGATGCTGGATTTCATAGCAGGATTCCCAAGAATTCCCATATCTCCGACTGGTTTCAAAAAATTTTCCAAGTGATCCAAAACTTTTGAGCGGTAGAAAATTATTCATCATTCTGTAACCAAACAACAACAGACATTAGCGCTTTTATACTGAGGTCCCTAAGTTGCTTCGCCAATATTCCGTGTTTGGAGGTCATGTTGGAGTTGTACCTACGTGTAATCGGGAATGTCGCAATGCCAAGACAGACATTGATTTTCCTCTCCTGTTGTATTGAAAGCAACTGTCATTGTGTGATTTCATACGTCACATGACCTCATCGAATTATCTGATTGCAGGATGCCGTGTGCCGGCATACACAGTTGCGACAATGTCTTTGTCCTTTGTTGAGTTCTGTGTAAAATGCACCTGACTGTGCTATTTTGCAGCATTTCTGTGTAAAACTGGATTTTATCATCCCCTCACTAAAGATGTTGTGAAAATATCACATCCCTAAACGCACCATGATGGCGTTCCTTTTGAGTTTTTCGGTATTTTTTGTGTGAACATTGAGTTCAATGGGGTTACAAAACAGTACCCGGCCCCTAACCGAGCCGTAAAAGGGATTGACTGTAAGAAGGCTGTTTGATAAAGCAGCACTCCAGTCTTATGCGGCACCACAAACAAATGTAGGCCACGTATTCCGTCGGGAGTGGATCGGCCATCACAAAGACGAGCGCGACTTCCAAGCGATCCAGGGATAAATAAGAAGAAGAATGCGTGCTTGCGTGCCGCTTCACGAGAGGGGGGGGGGGCGGATTAGAAGCCGGCTGAGGTTTTTAATCACTTGCCCGTTACGAGCTTAGCCAGCTTCATTACAATCTGAGCACAGACGAGAAGAAATAGAAGCTGAAAGAGGAAAATGGGGGCACGGAAGTTGAAGGGGGGGGGGTTAAGATGGCTGTAATACATTCTTGATTGTTTGCTCACACTAATATTCGTCTTCTCCGTGTGAGTGAGAAGAAGCTCTCTGCTTTTTTTAACGAGGGGTTCCGACTTCTTCTGGCAGGTCCATCAGTGTTTAATTTTAGATGCTAACTCAGCCTAAGGGTTTCCCTCTTGTCGTGTAGAAACACCCCACAGGCTTTTATTTGGTTTTCACTGGGAAACCGAGGCGGGACTAATCACCTGTCAATCACAGGACTGTATGTGACGGAACATGTTATATCCCGCACCACGTAACACACACACTCATACATTATGAATTTGTTGTCATCTAATTGGCTGCACGGTGGTCGTGTGGTTAGCGTGCAGACCTCACAGCTAGGAGACCAGGGTTCAATTCCACCCTCAGCCATCTCTGTGTGGAGTTTGCATGTGGGTTGCTAAACATGCTAGGTTAATTGGCGACTCCAAATTGTCCATAGGTATGAATGTGAGTGTGAATGGTTGTTTGTCTATATGTGCCCTGTGATTGGCTGGCCACCAGTCCAGGGTGTACCCCGCCTCTCGCCTGAAGACAGCTGGGATAGGCTCCAGCACCCCCCGCGACCCTCGTGAGGATAAGCAGTAGAAAATAAATGAATTAATGAATGTTAACTATCATTGAATGTATAGCCTGTCCCTCGTTTATCATCTCAACCTGACTGTGATAAGTGAATTTCCGTGAAATAGGATTCAATATTACTGGTAATTAATGTCATATTTTTTCTAGTTAGAGTACAGAAAACTGTTTAGGACTTTCCAAGTATGTTTTTTTTTACCATTATTAGAGCCCTGTAGACATGAAATAACACCCCTACAGTCACTGTTACACTCCTATTATTATAACACATTGCTCAACATGATCACTGCAGGGACACAAGAGACGGCCACTGCCTTAAATAGCATAGCATAGCATAGCATGATTCTAAGCTTAAACTTAAACTTCAAACGCAAGGACAAAGAGGCCAAACACTTACCACTTCCACACAGAAAGGGAGGAAAACTTTTTTTTATTTTAACAATGTAACACTACTGACACCTAGTGACCAGAATACCATACCGTTAATATTTTGGGATGAATAATAGTCCAAAGTCAACCACAAAACAGCAGACATTTTGTTAATTATTTTTTTAAAACTGCAGTAGTCAGGGAGCGATGTTCGAAATTTATTTATTTTATTATTTTTTAATTAAATTTTATTATTTATCCCTTTCATTCATCATTTATATGTATTTGTATGCATTTCAGATTTTTTTGAATATTGAAATATAATTTTTAAACTATAAACACATGTTGTGTTTTAACATTTTTGGCTTTCTGAAACAGATTACCGTATTTTCTGGACTATAAGTCGCACTTTTTTTTCATAGGTTGGCTGTTCCTGCGACTTATACTCCAGAGCGACTTATAAATGAAAAAAATTGTTATTCTACATAAACACAGGACATCTTTTCTGTTCATGTTTATTTTTTGTTTAGCTGAATAACCATTGTGTTAGCATATCTTACACCTATTCAGCCTGTTCTCTATTCTTTTATTGGTAGAAGTTTATAGTTTATAAAATATAAAAATAAAATAATAAAATAATAAAATAATAAAATAATAAAATAATAAAATAATAAAATAATAAAATAATAAAATAATAAAATAATAAAATAATAAAATAATAAAATAATAAAATAATGTGACTTATAGTCCAGAAAATACGGTAATTGGATATACATTATTTCTGATAGAAAAAATGTATTCAGTTAAGGTCCGTTTCTATTAGAGTCGGACCCATCCGAGCAAACGAATAACTCTAACCAAGGTTCCAATATGAATATTCCAAGTACGAATTGGAATTCTGTCCTTTAGTAAGTGCGACTATGGGGGGTATTTTTGTCCTTGTGTCTTTACACTCCTTTTTATTATTATTTTTTTGGCCATCGTAATAAATCACCCGCTGGGCTAAACGCCACCTTTGGTCACATCTAATCTCCAAGCAGTCATGTCGACACACGAAGCAGGTTATTAAAAATTTAAAACACAGCTAATTAAAGCTGGGGTTAAAGACCTATTATTATGAAATGACAAAACATAATATATAAGGGGGGAGACGCTGACCTAGCTTGGATGACGAGGAAGGGTAATGGGAACGTGTGAAGAGGTCATGGGGGGCACTTTCACTTTCAAAAACAGCCCCCCTTTTTCCTCCATTGCGACAAATCATCGCAGGTGGGAGAGGATGCATGAGTGACTAGATGTGACATGTCCATACGATCACGCGATGATGATGATGTTCACATGAAGAGACACGCTTGTTAAAAACGATAACGCCTGCCTCTTGATATCAGCGTTAACACCAGCCAAGGCTGGAAATAACACAACACACAAACATAACACAAAAGTCAGGGGATTAGGTCCTGTTAAAAATGTCACAGAACATGTTGGAATTCATATTTTCATCAATAAACCGCAGCTCCCCAGTGTCGGCAGCACTCGTGCAGGTGATATTTGCAATAAAGATAGCTTCAAAGTTTTATAATGATTAGACAAATTGTCAATGACTCAGCCCTTGCAAAAAAAATAACCGCAGCTCCCAAGTGTCGGCAGCACTCGTGCAGGTGATATTTGCAATAAAGATAGCTTCAAACCTTTATAATGATTAGACAAATGGTCAATGACTCAGCCCTTGCAAAAAAAATTAACCGCAGCTCCCCAGTGTCGGCAGCACTCGTGCAGGTGATATTTGCAATAAAGATTGCTTCAAAGTTTTCTAATGATTAGACAAATGGTCAATGACTCAGCCCTTGCAAAAAAAATGTAACTGCAGCTCCCCAGTGTCGGCAGCACTCGTGCAGGTGAAATTTGCAATAAAGATAGCTTCAAAGTTTTATAATGATTAGACAAATGGTCAATGACTCAGCCCTTGCAAAAAAAAAAATTAACCGCAGCTCCCCACTGTCGGCAGCACTCGTGCAGGTGATATTTGCAATAAAGATAGCTTCAAAGTTTTATAATGATTAGACAAATGGTCAATGACTCAGCCCTTGCAAAAAAATTTAACCGCAGCTCCCCAGTGTCGGCAGCACTCGTGCAGGTGATATTTGCAATAAAGATAGCTTCAAAGTTTTATAATGATTAGACAAATGGTCAATGACTCAGCCCTTGCAAAAAAAAATTGATGGCGGCCATGTTTTTTGCTCAAATTTAACCCCACACTTTCTTGACGGTCCCTGAAATATGTGTATCAAATTTGCTGGTGCTAAATATCTTGTAGATAACATTGGGCTGTGTGAGAAATATCAAGCTAATTGGACTTAAAAGGGGCTGCATGGCGGTCAAGTGGTTAGCGCATAGACCTCACAGCTAGGAGACCCAAGTTCAATTCCAACCTCGGCCATCTGTGTGGAGTTTGCATGTTCTCCGGGTACTCCGGTTTCCTCCCACATTCCAAAAACATGCTAGGTTAATTGACGACTCCATAGGTATGAATGTGAGTGTGAATGGTTGTTTGTCTATATGTGCCCTGTGATTGGCTGGCCACCAGTCCAGGGTGTACCCCGCCTCTCACCCGAAGACAGCTGGGATAGGCTCCAGCACCCCCCGCGATCCTCGTGAGGATAAGCGGTAGAAAATGAATGAATTTTATTTTAGAGCTGCACGAGTGGTTAGCACGCAGGCCTCACAACTAGGAGACCAGGATTCAATTCCACCCTCAGCCATCTCTGTGTGGAGTTTGCATGTTCTCCCCGTGCATGCGTGGGTTTTCTCCGGGTACTCCGGTTTCCTCCCACATTCCAAAAACATGCTAGGTTAATTAGCGACTCCAAATTGTCCATAGGTATGAATGTGAGTGTGAATGGTTGTTTGTCTATATGTGCCCTGTGATTGGCTGGCCATCAGTCAATGAATGAATGGACTTAAGATGGTCAAGCATTGGGGTTAAGTAACAGCGCCACCATGTGGTGTATTTGACTGAAAAATACCAGCATAGCTTATATAAATAAATACATACATAATACAAATAAAAACCGTGTAAAACGCAACTGGTGTTTTTTTTCATCTTTTAATAGAAAACCAAAGAGTAACAGTACGTGTATTCATACAGTCTTTTTTTTTTGTTTTTTGCTTGACTGTACTAACTAGAAACAAAGGGGCGGGGCTCTTATAAATACAATAAATACACTA
The DNA here is from genome assembly GCF_037039965.1 of Doryrhamphus excisus. Classification (NCBI taxonomy): domain Eukaryota; kingdom Metazoa; phylum Chordata; class Actinopteri; order Syngnathiformes; family Syngnathidae; genus Doryrhamphus; species Doryrhamphus excisus. The sequence continues at coordinate 17,999,587 of NC_136365.1, forward strand.
CCCCCCCCCCGAACGCATTAAAACATCCAATGTGACGTTGCTTTCACGTATTTTCACACGTAATCATAACCCGCTTGTAACCGCTATCTTTTTAATGCAAAGTTCCTTTTGTACGTTGCGACTAATATACATGCTTCTCTCTATTATTATTATTATTATTATTGCATTTGTTATTTAAAAACTCTTTTTTTTAAATACCCATTTCTATAAAAGTTGTTCATTTGATACCATGGATCTCCTTTGATCACAAATGTCACAATTCTAGTCTACAAACATTCCAAGATACTCACAGGAACGCCGTTCTGTGTACGGATTCAACGTGGCATTGCTGCGGTGACCCAGCGGAGGACAAATACTTTGACCTCTAAGTGTGGGACGGAGAAAAAGGGCGGGTGGGAAGAAGACGAGGAGTCTGACATTGGCTCAACCTCTAATCATGAACGGAGGAAGGAGGGGGGCGCATGCAGCAGTTGGGACGCCGCACGTTCTGCAGCATAGACCTGAACAGGTTGTGTTGCCGCCGTTTGGTCTTCTTGCCGCCGCGTGGCGAATCCAGGCCGGTGATGGACTTGCGAAAGGAGGTTTGAGCGATCAGTTTCCTTTCCTGCTCCTTGATTTTGCACTGTAAGTGACTCTGGATGGCAAAACCGAGTGACTCCGGATCCACGGATGCTCCGTAGACTTCCCATGTCATTCCCTGCTCGTCCCAAACGACGTCGTGGACGCTTTTTCCCTTCTGCTTCTGATCATCGTCTTCTTCGTCACTTTTCTCCACTTCAGACTCCTTTGCCATGTCTTTACCTTTCGGGTTTTCTTGAGGACTTATAGTTTTTGTTACTGTGGACTTGGATGACGTATTAGCTGGTGTAGACCTTTGGGTCTGGTCAGTCTGGGCTGGAACGTCAGACGGTCCTGACGCAACAGTTTTTGTCTCCTTCCGGTTGCCGTGCTCGATGTTGATTTGATAAACAGGTTGGAGTTGAGATGAGGTGGTTTCTTTCGGTTTTGCGCCAAGATTTACGTCGTTCCTAGCGGGGCACATCTCCGCCTCAACGGTCAGGCGCTCTGATCTCGGATCTGCAGAAGGTAGAAGTGTATTCATCTGCGGGAGCCCCATCTGATGGAATCCTAAACTACCGTCGGTTTTGTAGATGACGGCGAGGCTCTGCACCTCGTCATGAGCGCCGGAGTTGGGTCTGAAGGGGAGCAGGCTCGGGCTGGTGGAAACAGACTTGCTAATGGTGCTAGCGACCGCCTGGACTTCTACGTCTTTGCCCTGCTTGACTGGCGTTGATGACAACGAGGAGGTCATAGTCGAGGCCTCCTTGTAGAGCTTCCTGAGAGGTTCCACCTGGAGTTGCGCGACAGTCATGTCAACATTCTTCGAGGGGTCCATCTGCGCGGGCGCCAGCTGATGTTTTTCTACGGGCGCCTCCTGAGTTGAAGGCGAATTCGAGTTCAGTTGGGGGAACTCTTGAGAAACGGAACGCCTTCGCTTGTGATTGGTCTCCTTTGGACTCTCGGACGCATGAATACACTCGGAGGCACCTTCAAGTGTGAGGTGCCTTGACTCGCCGTGATTTGTCGAGATAATCCGCGGCGAGGTTGCGACCGCCGCCTTGTCCTCAGGGAACGTCTTCCCGATGTTAGTTAAAGGAGAAACAGGGCTCTTAGACGCAACTTTTTCATCAGCAAGACTAAATAGACTGCTAATATTAGCATTAGCATCCCTTAGCTGGTCTCCCGCTTCAGCCGCAGTCACCTTAAGGGTCCCATCTGGCGGTTGGACTGGCGCGGCTTCGGTTCCCGTTTTGGGGATCAGATCCTGATTGTGTTCCGGTGTCATGCGTCCGGGTTTCTGACAAACCTGGGAGAGTTTCAAGTCGGGTTCCTTTACCCAGTTGGCGTTGGACTCCTTATTAGTGAGAGGGTCCACCACAGGCACCTGAGGTACCATCTGGACTGTCACTGTCCGTTTTGGGTTGGATCCCATCCTGGAGTCTTGGTACTGTAATCCAAATATGTACTCTCCTACAGAAGGGAAAAAAACACAATGACTGTCAATCTTCTGAAGTCATAACAAATAAAGTAGATGTATTTATTATTATTAAGCTACCCAATTACGTTTGTGTACTTTCCCACTTTTCATGTTACATTGTCCAATCATCCAATACTTCATCCAATACTTCTCTACAAGAGAAGAGAAATATGATCTCCAGAAACAGATTTCAGTGTGATTCAGCAAGCAAAATAAAACACTTATTCGTTATTACACTACACATCTATAGTGCTTATATATGTTAATATTTTTCTTTATTTTATTTATACACATTTTGTATTTTTTAATTAATAAATTCCAAATCAAACATTTAATTTTAGCATATTTTTCAAATGTTTTATTCCTAAAATTACTTGTTTAAAAAAAAATAATAGCAAAATAAAAGCAAAATTTGTTCTCAATTAGAAATCACTCCACACTCTTTATTGCTCTATGGTTACTTATTGTGTGGAAATATGGGCTAATAACTATAAATTCAATCTCCACTAAATGTACTGCAAAAAAAGGTCAGTAAGGATAATTCAGAGAACATGCTAACTCCTTATTTCTAAAATAACAATCAGTTTGTAAGACTAAAATAGTAGAATATTACAGTATTTTCTGGACTATAAGTCGCTCCGTAGTATAAGTCGCTCAATGCAATAATGCATAATTAGGTAGAAAAAAACATACATAAGTCGCACTGGAGTATAAGTCGCATTTTTTGCAGGTAATTTATTTTAGTACTTGACCAAAAATGACATTACGTCATCTTGGAAGGCAAGTCTAAAATCACTCCACACTTTTTATTGCTCTCTGGTTCTACCTTATCCTACTTTTTGTGTGGAAATATGGGGTAATAACTATAAAAACAATCTTCACTCACTAAATGTACTGCAAAAAAGGTCAGTAAGGATAATTCATAATGCCGCCTACAGAGAACATACTAACTCCTTATTTCTAAAATAACAAATACTTCAACTTGCTGATATAGTTCATCTTCAAACAGCTAAAATAATGCATAAGGCTAAAAATAACCAATTACCTAAAAATGTCATCCAATACTTCTCTACAAGAGCGGAGAAATATGATCTCAGGGAAGAAGTACATTTGAAACACTTATATGCTAGGACTACGTTAAAAAGCCATAGCATTTCAGTATGTGGAACCAAACTATGGAATGGATTGAGTAAGGACCTCAAACAATGCACAACGATGAGCCAATTCAAGAAACAATACAAGCAGTTGATGTTTGCTAAATACAAGGATGAAGAGTCTTGAACCAGTCATGATGTGCTATATATATCACTATATTGACACTTACTATGGTACACATTATGTCATTGGATGGTCGTATCACCTCCTACTTTGGTATGTGACAAAAATAAAATAAAATAAAATAAAATAAAATAAAATAAAATAAAATAAAATAAAATAAAATAAAATAAAATAAAATAAAATAAAATAAAATAAAATAAAATTGTAATCTGATGCATGTTCAAATGAAATAAAAACATTACCATTACATTGTTGTACAGTATATGATATATAATATCTACAATAGCGCTTCTTGAAGGCTGCACGGCATCGAGTGGTTGGTGTGAAGGCCTCACAGCTAGGAGACCAGAGTTCAATTCCACCCTCTGCCATCTTTGTGTGGAGTTTACATGCATGGGTTTTCTCCGGGTACTCCGGTTTCCTCCCACATTCCAAAAACATGCTAGGTTAATTAGCGACTCCAAATTGTCCATAGGTATGAATGTGAGTGTGAATGGTTGTTTGTCTATATGTGCCCTGTGATTGGACACTTGTTCACCAGTCCAGGGTCTACCCCGCTTCTCGCCCGAAGACAGCTGGGATAGGCTCCAGCACCCCTTGCAACCCTCTTTAGAACAAGCGGTAGAAAACAAATGAATGAATGAATGAGCTCTTCTTGAAAACACAGACACGAACAAACATAGCTTGTTAGCATTGAAGCGACACTTTTGAACTGTCTGAATTCCAGCATGAAGACTAGATTATGTACATCCTGCTGCCAATACACTACGGTCGGACATCTGACACTTTAATTGAAAGATGATGAATAAACATGGAGGACCTAAGTGGGGTGAAATGGATGTAAATAGAAAACAAGGTTGGATAACAGCATGCAAATTGAAGAAATGTACTGTGAATTATAACACATCATTATAAGAGATGTATTAGAACGGATGTGTTTTAAAAAAAAACTATCATTAACATTAGATAAGGGCGGCACTGTGGTCTAGTGGTTAGCGCGCAGACCTCACAGCTAGGAGACCAGGGTTCAATTCCACTCTCAGCCATCTCTGTGTGGAGTTTGCATGTTCTCCGGGTATTTTCTCCGGGTACTCTGGTTTCCTCCCACATTCCAAAAACATGCTAGGTTAATTAGCGACTCCAAATTGTCCATAGGTATGAATGTGAGTGTGAATGGTTGTTTGTCTATATGTGCCCTGTGATTGGCTGGCCACCAGTCCAGGGTGTACCCCGCCTCTCGCCCATAGATAGCTGGGATAGGCTCCAGCATCCCCCCGCGACCCTCGTGAGAAAAAAGCGGTAGAAAATGAATGAATGAATGAACATTAGATAATAATGCAACAGTATGCAAATTAGGGTTGTTGATATTGGACGTGTTTATGATATTTTGAGCTTTTTCTTTTTTGGATTAGAGGGCGAGAGTATTAGTAATGACTCAGGGTTGATGCAGTTGCACTCGAGATAAGACAGATCAGAATGATGGATGACTCCATTACTAATTAAGCATTTCATTGACACACCATTCTCCACAAACTGACATTTTCATATAGAATTTCAGCATCACTTCCATGCATAACATGCGGGCGCCTTACTGAATAGACAAGTGTAGCATCTGTGTCTCCCTGCTATACTATTCATGTGCCGATCTGTCACCGTAGTGCAAATATTGATGGGAAACACATCCTCCTTGTCATTGCATGTACGGCTTGGGTTTTAATTGAAACCTGATGATTTTATAGCATGCAGGTACATAATAAAAATGACAATATTCATAAAAGCAATGCATTTAATGTGAATTATTGTATTTTTGCACTGCATGTCCCACCCTTAACATCTTCACAGGCCAATGATGTGTATTGCTGCTTACGTTTGACCTTGCGGGTGCACGCAACCTAGTAAAAAAGCACTATGCTGTGTAGTGGAAACAACAAAAAAAGGGGGGGCTTACCTTAGCTTGCAGGGGCGGGGGGGATCAGCACCGCTTTACAGGTCCTGTTAAGGAGCGCTGCAGTTTGCGCATCCGTAGTCCGTGAGATGAGGCTCAAGCCCTGACATGAATATGGAAAAGCAGTCTCTATGACATGCGGACACGCCCTCCTGCAAGATTTTCTCCCTTTTTTTTTTTTAGGAGGAGGAGAGAGGAGGGAGGGAGGAGGAGGAGGGGGAGGAGACGCAACGCACACAATCCAAGCTGCAGTGAGTCACCGATAAAAGGCTTCAAACGAAAGATGCAGGCTTTCGCAAATAAAATAAAAAAAAGAAGGAAAATATTCCCACACAGTGATGACGGTGCGTGGCATCCCTTAGTGGGCTGGTCCACCACGCACGGTGTTCACCGTGCACTATGGAGTAAAAAGCACATGATGAATGGATGAGTGCTCGATGCTTCATTCACTGCGATAATGCAACATCAATATTACCAATATTAGAACTAATAACAATACAATTGTTTCATATTGTAACATTGTACATTAATTATGTAGAAAACATTATGTGCTACAGAATATTATGAATCTTTGTACGTAATAGTCATTAAAATATGTAATACAAATCATATGGCAATGTATATTATGTATTTAAATATTAGACCAATATATGGAATATAATTTAATATAACCATAAAAATGCATGTACAAATAAAAGCCTTTTTCCGCTTAACCTCCAATACAACTAATATTTTCTGCAGTTTAGCAAAGAAACACCCGAGTTTGTATATACTTGAATGCCCTGTAATAATAATAATAACAATAATAATAATAATATGCTATACATATCACTATATTGACAGTTACTACAGTACCGATCACGTCATTGTATGGTTATATCACCTCATACTTCTGTATGTGACAAAAGTAAAATTAAAAAATAAATAAAAAAAATGAAACTATATAAGGAAAGCAGGAAGTGAACAAATGTAACAGTTACTGATTGTAAAAGTACCAGATGGAGGGGTAGATTACTCCCAATAGATTACATTTTATTATTAATTATTATTTTTAAAAACAAGTAATTTTAGGAATAAACATTTGAAAAATATGCTAAAATTAAATGTTTAATTTGTAATTTATTAATTACTTTTATTAATAATTTATTTATTCATTGTATGGTCATACCACCTCGTACTTCGGTACCTGACAAAAATAAAAAAATAATAAAATAATAATAAAATTTTAAAAACTATATTAGGAAAGCAGGAAGTGAACAAATGTAACAGTTACTGATTGTAAAAGTACCAGATGGAGGGGTAAGATTTAATAAGCTTTGCTTCTTCCTACTCCTTTTGGACATATGGAAATGTGAACTGATTATGGGATGCACTCAATTGTAATCTGATGCATGTTCAAATTAAATTAAACCATTACCATAATAATAATTTAATGTTAAAATTCAACATTATTTAATACCTTACCCCGATAGATGCCTGGTACTCTCTGCAGTTCAGCAACTAAACAACCCCAATCTATATATGCAGCATTTATTATACACACAATATTTGATTATATTATATTGTATTCTGAATAGTATGAAATATTGCAGTAAATAACTGCTGTGAGCCACAATAAAGCACCAGTACATATTAGTACATACCTGTACACAGCATGAGGCGATCATTCTTCACTGGTCAAGCAAGAAGTTTCAATCAGGGGACTGACAGGAACCCTAATTACACCACAGTGTATTTACGTCCGGAGGCCCCCGCAGTTAGAGGTGCATTGGGGGGCAGTCAGGTGAGTATACTGGTGTTGTGATGAATGAGGAAAACAACAACAACAACAACAACCAGGGAATACACACACACACAAATAATATAGAACCACTCAACCACTTAAAGGGGCCAAACCCTGCACATCTCAGTGGGAGGGGGATTTTCAAGAAAAAACACTAAATGGAGTGAGCGGCAAGTTGCTAACACATGGACTTCCTAAAGTTGTGACGTGAGAAGGTCAAAAGATCTTGTGGAAGTCTTGTAAAGTTCTGGCACCATGCTATGTGTGTATAAGGTCTTTATTTTCAATACATTTTGTATTGAAGACCAAATTAAAAGCCAAATAGGGGTCTTATTTGTTATAGACAGTGTATGGCAGCATCTTGTGGTTGTTTTGGGAATTAGCACAACAACTGCGTCCAGATATTACAATTAAAATCATGAAAAAACAGGTCTGGACACTAGATGGCGCTGCAAGCACAGCACAAACCTCCCCGTTAAAATGAGCGTTGTGCGGCGTTCATAAACATCCCGTAAATTTGACTCTCGTCACATTAAACGTTTTCGATTGACCGAATTACACAACTGGAAAAGAAAATCACAAAACTACATATATAAGTGTTATATTTAGAGGGGTAAGTTGTTCAAACATCATCCTAACCCTCGCTTCATTGTTGCACCTGAAACTTGTGTGTAAGCGACCCTGAACGCCACACCAATGCAGGCTGACATCTTGCTAACAGTCCACGCACATTCGTTGACTAACACAGTATACATAGCTTGCCGCTGAAGATAAGCTTGGATACGTTTTATTTTAAATGATAAGATAATAACAAGGGTAAGAGCCACAAATCAACAAATATAATTTAGCTATACCGTATATGTGAACATCGAGCGAACAAAGCTAGTTACCGGTAATAGACAACCTGTTGTCTGGACGACGCTTTCACTGTCAACCAGTCACAGAAGCAGTTAGTTTGCTTATAAAGTTGTTATGAAGAAGCTATTTATGATCATATATGTGCAGTGAAAGCGACAGTGCACTCACATGTCAACGTAACGTCAGGTCGACGTTTGTTTTTATGCTAGCACTTATTAGCAGCGATGCTAGCCGAGCCATTGTTGTGGCAGCTGGGATGCTAGTCAGCGAGCCTCACTGCGCATGTGCAATTTTGCTCAACATTGTTATCGTCGCTATAAATGATTTAATAAGCTAATTTCGCACAGTTAATCATATTTGTCACAATTACACAGGCGCCAGAAACACATTAACATCAGACGTGTCTTAAATCATGTAAATAACTCGTATCAAAATGATGACATGCCTTGTAATATCAAGATTACTCAGATTTTATTATCAGATATATATATTTTGCATGTCTGAGTACCAGTACCTAGAAAAAAAAACAAATACTCTGCTCTACTTTTTATGTTGTATGTTTTTCTTTTTTTTTTGTTGGTCACAAAATATAAAGAATTAGTTTTTTTAGCTTTATGTACTGTAAATGTGATGTAAATTATTATTACCCTGTTTAGTATATTTTCCAACTGTACAAGGGGTGAATACTGTTTGTTTTCAATTGTTCACCTTTTAGGAAGCATGCTGGCCTGTATCTGGCAATACGTGTACACATACTACCTCAGGTACTGGCTGAAGTGGTTGATCAGGCAGGCAACAGGCACCTGCGAGCTGCAGAGGATATGCTTAGGATACCAACCGGGATCGACCAGAACAACAAAAACAGGTAAGAAAATCATCCCAAATGTGACGTTTCAATCAAATTTTCACACTTTTGTGTGCTATTGCAGAATACTCCCTGGGGTTGTCAAAGAGCAAGGTAAGCCATTTCATATTGGGGGATAGGCGTCAATAGCTTTTCCTATTGAGCTTATGTAATATGGGGAGCCTTTAAACCCATCAGAATTATCAGCGGTGCAAAGGTCTAATGTTGCACAGTTGTAAACAGGATCCATACTGATTTGTATCATCTAGAGCAGGGGACTCAAACACGCCAAATGTGGCCCGCAGGACACTAGTTTGAGGCCCCCACCTTGATATGAAAGTTTGATGTTAGTGCGGCCCGCGCAAGTTTGATATGGATGCTGTATGGTATCATGTACCCAGAAAAAATTATTACGTTTGATTAATGTTCATGTTAAAGGTTAAATAACTGTTAATAGTTATCCTCCCTATCCATGTGGAAGTGGTAAGTTTTTGGCTTTTTTTAAGTTTAAAGGAAATAACTTGGAGGCTACCGTTTAGGTCGCTAGCTCTCTAGTTTGCGAGTTAGCATGTGTCGCAATATGTTGTAAATGAAAAGAGTATAAATGTGACTATAGTCGTGTTTTGTCATGTCTACAGGGCTCTAATAATGCTTTGTTAATTTTAATCTGATAAAAATAATTTGTCTTTATTGTAGAAAATCAGAACCAAAGCACTGAAAAAGTTTGTATATTTTTCTGTTTTTTTTTTTTTTTTTTGGGAAAACCTGATGTGGCCCAGTCTCACCCAGACCCTAGCTCCAGTGGCCCCCAAGTAAATTGAGTTTGAGACCCCTGATCTAGAACATCGCCTGTGTTCTTCATTTTCTAAAGCATACAAACCATTATTCTACAGTCTAGAAATTCTGTCAATGAAAATTACATGAAATATACAAATTGCAGTTGACTTGCTGCTAGCAGTGCGAACCAGACTCCTGCTCCGGTGGTACAAGGACCGAATGGCACGTAGTAGCGTGCCACCAATCCCGTACTCCCGCAACACCCCCTACAAAACCACGCAACTATATTCTAAGTTGAGGTCAACAGGCCCCCCATCCCCACTGTAAACAGTGCGCACTTGGCACTGCTTCCCCTTTCTAAGGCATTGAATGGTTTGCCAGAACCTCTTTGAGAACGACCGAAAATCCTGCTCCATGGTCTCACTCTCTTCAGCTCAACGGCACCCCTAATCTGTGGTGTCGGGTTCAGGGTTTGGCACCACAAGCTTCGATCGGCTGCCTCAGTAATGGGAGAAATGGGATAATTTCAACTCTGGAGTTGAACAAGATCCAGCCCCTTTCGAGTTTGGGTCGAGGGGAGTCCAGCTATGTCTAGTCGCATAAGCTCAGCCAAGGTTATATAGTCTCAAACACAGTAGCCCCCACTCAAACCCCTCCATATATATATATATATATATATATATATTTTTTTTTCAATTACATTATACAGTACTTTTTCTTCCTCCACAGCTTCTAAGATGTGCCCTGGAAACCAGCGAGGACAAGTTAGAACAATGTGTGGAGCACATCATGAAGGAGAAGAAAGTTAAACTGCAGACTAATCCGCTGTAAAGCCACACACTCTTCTTCCCAAAATAATGCTTCCTGTACTGTTAACTCTACTGTTTTGTTTTGGGGGTTTTTTTACCTGATTTCTTCCTTGTAGGTTCAAAGAAAGCCTGCACACATCTCTGCTGCAGATAACAGGATACAAACGCCTGTACGCGTCCGTGGAAGACACCAGGAAGGAAGTGTTCAACTCGGATAACCGAGAACACGAGGCCATGCTGCTCAAGGTGCTAAAAATAAGATAGTCACCACTGCTAGTACAAATGATAAACAATGTAACGCAAAAGTAATTTGCATCTCACGTATTTGTTTTTAATATTGAGCTACCTTCAAAGTAACTTTATCATCAACATCGTAAGTGACAAAGCATACAAAAGCTGTCTAGACGACAGCTAGCGCCAGCAATTAATTGTAAAAATACGTTAACTGCTGTTAACAACATACCTCATAAATTCCATAAAATCAGCCGCAACTTTGTTCACATGACTTGAACAACGATGCGGCTGATTTATGGCTGGAAGAACTAGAGTTCCACTGCAAAGTGTGTGTCGCACTCAGCTCTGGGAGTTACTCATGCCGGGCGTCAAGCTGGACTCCAGAGTGACCAAGCAGTGGGGGGACATCGGCTTCCAAGGGGACGACCCTAAGACCGACTTCAGAGGAATGGGCATGCTGGGCCTCATCAACCTCCTGTGAGTCCTGAATCTAAATCCTAATGGAATTAGTAACACAACATCACAGGCGGTTAATGTTTGACCTTTGCTGCTCAATGAGCATTAAGGCACAGCTTGTTCTCATTCAAAGCATACAAAAAGTTGTTTTTTGTCACAGTTTCTTCAGTCAAAACTACACAGAGGAAGCACGCACGGTGTTGTCTCATGCTAATCATCCTAAACTGGGGTGAGGACAAATCCAAATCATCACATTTCTTCTACTCCTGATTATCACACTCATTTGGATTCAATGGATTTCCAGGTACTCGTACGCCATCGTCGGGATCAACCTGACGGAGATGGCCTACAGCCTCCTGAAGAGCGGCGCTCTCAAAGCTCATTTCTACAACACGGTGGCGGGCACACCTCAGCTACGACATTTTCATCAGTTTTACTGTGAGTGTATCGCGTTGACTTGACTGCAATCCGATGTAAGAGGTATTATTCTCCTCTTCTTGAGGCGGCAAACAGAGACAGCGCCTCTGCTGATGGCAACTAAGTACTGCACTGCATTTTGACAGGATAGTGCATGAAATGCAAAATTGAAAATTGAACAAATTTGTGGACAAATAGGCCCAGTCACTGTCAATTAGCTCACTTCGACTGCTAGCTGTTGTGCCTCATTTAACTCGGGTAGAATGATAAACTGAACACATTTACTCAGTCAAGACAATGCATGACATGCTGCTGAGTACGAAGTCTTTGCTGAAGTTGCGGAAAAAAGAAAACACTTGACTCAAAATGTGCATAAATCTGCGTGCAAACATACTTGGATGACGCTGTCATGGAAATAAGCGTAAACATTCAATCGAGACACTGCATGATATGCTGTTTGCTGCTATGCATTGCTGAAATCATGGAGAAAAAAATCGTCTCAGACACGATTTATTCAATCAAGACAATGCATGATATGAAAAACTGCACCGAATCTGGCATCTCATTTTTTTGGGGTCACATGATCAACAGCATATGCTGTCTTGTTATGTTTTTGTAATTGGATAAAACAATAACACAGCTTCTCGTCTTGTCTTTCAGGCTACCTGGCGTTCGAGTTTGACAAATTCTGGATCGCAGAGGAACCCGAAAGCATCATGCTGTTCAATCAGTACAGAGAAAAATTCCATAACTTGGTCCAGACTCAGTTGAAGGACCCAGATGTGTCTTTCGTGCTCTAATCCAGCTAACAACTAACGCTTAGCACCGGGAAGGAAGCACAAACCTCGGCGGGGGAGTGGTTTGTGACGATTTGACTGACAGTCGACTTGCTGCGTTGGTCCAAAGACTCTTAGAAAAATGTTAAATCACGTTAACACTTTAAGTTCAGCTCAGGATTTTGATATTTATGTCCTTAATAATGTGACAAATGCTTGTTTGATGTGTGACTTTAACCATTAAACACACACACACACACAGATGTTTGCTGTCTAAACTTAGAATAATAAGAACAGGTTAAATATATGTATTGATATATGTAGGATGCATATAAACATGTAGTACATTACACCATAGGGCACCATGAGTACTTCAGCTGCTTTAAGAGTCAACATTGTCTTCTTCACACTTAAGCATCAGGCATAGGCTCAGAACATCAGTCAGTAAAAAAAAATGTTTATGTAAATGCAAAATGCAGCCCCCCATGTTAAATTCATATCAGTCCAAATCTATTGCAGTCACACACTGCTGTGGGATGGCCTCATATATTGTATATTTAAGAGGACTTATTAGCAAGTGTACCTAATACAGCGCTCGGTGTGTTCCTGCTCAGTTAGCGGCCTCAAACCTCTTCTTGGTGACCATCATGCCTCGTTTTATTTGCTCAAAGGACACGAACATCACAATGTTCCATGAGCCCAGTCTCAGGAAGGATGGCACAAAGCTAAAACACACAAAAAGAAGGTACAATTAAGATTAATTCATTCATTTTCTACCACTTTTCCTCACGAGGGTCGCGGGGGATGCTGGAGCCTATCCCAGCTGTCTTCAGGCGAGAGGCGGGGTACACCGTGGACTGGTGGCTAGCCAATCACAGCAATCACATATAGACAAACAACCATTCACACTCACATTCATACCTATGGACAATTTGGAGTCGCTAATTAACCTAGCATGTTTTTGGAATGTGGGAGGAAACCGGAGTACCCGGAGAAAACCCACGCATGCACGGGGAGAACATGCAAACTCCACACAGAGATGGCCTAGGGTGGAATTGAACCCTGGTCTCCTAGCTGTGAGATCACACAAAAAAAACACGAGTGAGCGCTCACCCCTTGTAGAAAGCCGTGGGCCCCTCTTTGGTGAGCATGGTCCAGGCGCAGTTGATAGCACTCCTGTACTGACCCGGCGGTGAGTTCATGTACCTGGTCTTCACCACGTCGACCGGGGAGGCGATCACCGTGGTAACGAAGCCGGCTCCAAAGGCGGACACGAAGTGACACGGAAGATTGTCTGCGCAAATTGTCATATCAGCACTTTGTATGGACGATTGCGTTATCAGCTGGAGGGACAGTGGGTGTGTGGGCTCTCGGCCAATCAGCTGTCAGTATACATGTGCGTGTGCGCTCACCTGACATGAGCTTGTGTCGCAGGATGGCCTCTTTGATGAGGTCATAGGTTACCAGCTCTGTGCAGTTGACCAGCGCGTTCCTTGTGATGTTGGGAAGCGTTCCTGCACGTTTTTTTTTTTTAATAAAATATTCCATAAAACTATTAGACTGGTATTGGATGCTTTTTGCATTAATTCTGTTATATAAAATGATGTAATATTGTGCTTAAATATGACAAGTAAACACAAGTTTTTTAAAAGGAAGAACCTTTCCAGAGTCCTCGCAGGCCCTCGTTCTGGAAGATGTGTTTGTAGGCCTGCATGGTTCCGCTGTAGCGCCGCGCCATGCCGTCCAGGTTCATCTGAGCTTGGAACCTCACCTTCACCACGTCTGTGGGCTGAGCGAAAGACACCGCCATGGCGCCCGTCGTGCAGCCGGCCAGGATACGCACCAACACTCCTGGATCTGCACAAACACAAAGAGTCAAGTACTGCAATACTCGCATTCATATGCAGTACACCAACACACAAACCATTCTGTAAAGAACATTTTTGATGATTTTGACTGGTTTTTCAAGGCACACAGAATATTGTGTCCTCGGGTTATATAGACATGGTCAATACCAAACGAAAGATTAGACTCTCATCTTTCATCAGAGAAAAAAAAATTGTTTCTACCTTTTTCTGTTCTTTAGTAATCAGCAGTAAAACATAGGTAAGTTTCAGAAAAATATCACTTCTCAACAAAAAAAAGTTAATTGGCGACTCCAAATTGTCCATAGGTATGAATGTGAGTGTGAATGGTTGTTTGCCTATATGTGCGCTGTGATTGGCTGGCGACCAGTCCAGGGTGTACTCCGCCTCTCACATAGAAGACAGCTGGGATAGGCTCCAGCACCCCCGCAACCCTTGTGAGGATAAGCGGAAGAAAATGAATGAATGAATAATACGGGCTGCATGGCGGACGAGTGGTTAGCACGCAGGCCTCAGACACGGGTTCAATTCCATCCTCAGTCATCTCTGTGTGGAGTTTTTTTGCATTTTTCTCCGGTTACTCCGGTTTCCTCTCACATTCCAAAAACATGCTAGGTTAATTGGCGACTCCAAATTGTCCATAGGTATGAATGTGAGTGTGAATGGTTGTTTGTCTATATGTGCCCTGTGATTGGCTGGCGACCAGTCCAGGGTGTACCCCGCCTCTCGCCCAAAGACAGCTGGGATAGGCTCCAGCACCCCCCACGACCCTCGTGAGGATAAGCGGTAGAAAATGAATGAATGAATATTTAGCCAAAATGTCAACACAGCAGCAAGAGAACCACTGTTGCTTCATCATAAAGAGCTCGGTTCAACATTTTAAAGCGCATGCAGAGGTAGGTTAATAATAATAAAAAACATTTCATAAAACACATTTTAATAACACTAATTGTCATAAAAAAAAGTGGCATACTTACTGTGTGCCCCTCCAGTGTAGAAGTCCCTGACGTTGTCGTAGAGTCCGATCCGAACGGAGGCAAAACACACTTGCCTCTGCAGACCCGCCACCAGGCCGTTGTACAGCGCCCTGGGCCCCTCGGTGCGGATCATGGTGCTGATGGTGCCGAACACGCCTCTGTAGCGGATGTTCTTGGCTGCCTCCACCGCCTTCTCGCCTTGGATCTGAACTCAAAGAGCGCCATCTTTCAGGACAACAAATGGCGACACAATGACGCCATTAGAGATAAAACCCGTACGCTTTTACCTGCAGTCTGACTTTGGCCGTGTCCAGCGGGAACGTGACGATGTCGGCGATGCAAGCCGCTGCTCCTGCGCTTGCCATCTTCACACCCAGAGGTGGGGGGACGTCTGAGGGTTTGAGACCCACCATCTTCTCCTAAATCTGAATGTGAAAGCACTAAAATGAGGCGTGAGGCAATGTTTACATTATGGGGTGTCCAAACTGGTCATTTTCATATTTTTATTAATATTATTATATTTTATTTTTTCCACTTTTTTTTAAATTTACATATAAACTTTTTTCTCATTTTACTTTTGACATTCTTAATATGACTTTTTTTTCCCCCAAAATTGCGACATTATGCTTCTAAAAGTATTTTACGCCCTCAAAATATTTTATTCTTGTGAAATTCTGACTTACAACTTTTTCATCATATTTTTAAAGTTATTCACAAAACATAACTTCTTCCAAACTTAATTAAAAAAAATTTTGTTTCTCCTAATACTTTTGAATTAAAAACAATTTTTTTCAATTTTTTTTCATTCTAAAATGACTCAAAATAGTACAATTCTTGAAAAATGGATGAGTTTTTTTGTCATCAAAGAATCAAACTTTTTTCTTTTATGACTTTATTCTCAAAAATATAATGTTTTCTAACCAAATTTTCACCAAATTCAAACTTTATTCTTAATTTTGTTTCTCATTCTGACTTTAAAAAAGTGTCATTTTTTCTTTTGTATTTTAAAATCACATTTTTGTTCCCCTTAAAAATCTACTTTTTTCCCTCAGATTATTACGACTTTATTCCCACATAATGAATTTTGCAACCAAATTTTCCCCAAAATTGCAACTTTATTATTTAATATTTTAACTCTGCGTTTCTAAAAATAAGATTTTATTCTTGTAAAAATTTCTACTTTTTTCTTTTATGACTTTATTCTCAAAAATATAATGTTTTCTAACCAAATTTTCACCAAATTCAAACTTTATTCTTTATTTTGTTTCTCATTCTGACTTTTAAAGAGTGTATTTTTTCTTTAGTATTTTAAAATCACATTTTTGTCCCCCTTAAAAATGTACTTTTTTCCCACATAATGAATTTTGCAACCAAATTTTCCCCAAAATTGCAACTTTATTTTAATATTTCAACTTTGAGTTCCTAAAAATAAGATTTTATTCTTGTAAAATTGCCCTATTTTGTACTATTATAACTCAATTCTAATATTTCAACCTTATCGCTGTAAAATTTCTGCTCTTTTGTTTTTTGTTGTAAGTTATGTTGTTTAGTAATATGTTTGGCAGATAGCCCCCATGCCACACTTTGGACATCCCTTGCTCAGCGGTTCTGCAGTAAGAAATGTACTTACATGCTTTATGATTCGGACCCTTGGGTGTCAACCAGGCAGGATTGGATAATAATCCATAAAAGGCGTCCACGCGGCACGGAAGGACGTCTTGGTGTTTTTGCTCTGTATTTATATATTTTCTGGCTGGCCGGCTTCTTTATGACACACGAGAGGCGTTACTGTAGGTTCTCCCGAGTCAAAGCAAAGTCCATGGACTGCCAAAGAGTCAATGTTCAATGGAGCCCTTTTCAAATAAACAACCCCCCCAACACACTGGCTTGTTGCTTCACACACAGATGTTGCTTCTTGATGGGGAAATAGCTTCAAAGAAGCATCACCTGCGTGTGTCGCTTCTTCCCAGAGCCGATACGGAATAAAATGATATCAAGGGAGGATTTAGCAGCTGTCTGCAAGTCTGTTCTGTACTCCTACTTCTCACCACGTGCGTTTCATTTGCAGCCGCAAGAACGACACACTGATGAAGGTAAAAGTTGTGACTGAAGTTCACTGTGCAGCAGATAAGAGCTTCTGCATCACCGAGACGTCATAACTTCCACTAACTGCGTCTGTACCGTTGTTGGGAAAATGAGTTATGAAATTATGATGGATTTATTTCAACACTACAGCGAATGAGTAGTATGCTAAAAATGTATGAGTTGAATTTTAGTGTGATAGTTACATGTCATGAAATACCATTGCATTTAAAACGCATACCGTAGTACAAACCACCACACTACCACCACCATATTTTACTGTTGGTATAACGTTCTTTTTCTGACATTTACACCAGATGTGTTTTTTGTTTTTGTTCAGGAGCGGTTTGGGTCTTGGAACACTGACCTTAACTGAGGCAAGTGAGGCCTGCAGTTCTTTGGATGTTGTTGTGGGGTCTTTTGTGACCTCCTGGATGAGTCATGGCTGCGCTCTTGGGATCATTTTAGTGGTTGGTGGCCACTCCTGGGAATCTTCACCACTGTTTCATGTTTTCTCCATTTGTGGATAATGGCTCTCGCTGTGGTTTGTTGGAGTCCCATAGCTTTAGAAATGGCTTAAATCCCCTTCAATACCCTAAAAAAATTAATAGAATTATTTAAAAATGACAGTTTTATAGTATTTTTTTATATTTAACAGGGGAGATTATAGTATAATATTGTGACAGCTGTTTAAAGAAGAAGAAAGTTGTAGGGCCACCTAGTGGAGAAGTTGTTGCACTGCAGTCTTAGATGAGTTTCTCCTATTGGTGTGACTAAATGACAAAGACAGCTAATGATTAACTATTGGAAGCATCTTCAATGTAAAAACCACAAGAAGTCACACTTACAGCGATTGTTCTGATTGATTAATTATTGATCGTCATGGCAGGCGTCCAAGATGGCAGGCAGCTCACTGATCCCTGATTGGTCGATCTGGGACACGCCCCGAGAAATGAGTGTGTTCAGTACAAGGACGAAGGAGAAGATTCTGTGTGGTTGTGTTTTAATGTTTTGAATGATACTCAGTGCATCAACTGTTGCAGCTTAAAAACACAAAAAGTACAAAAAAGATGAGGCAAGAAAATAAAATATAAAGTACACAAAGTGTGTACTGACAAAGTGAAAGTAGTGTCATTGTCGTCGTATATAGTTAACATTCAGATTTTCTTTACAAAACATGATCTACATGATATCATCTGATTATACATATAACTACATTATTATTATTATTTGTTATAAGTTGTTACACAGGAAGCCACCGGCAGGAATCGACCAATAGAATGCGTACGAGTGAAGCCCTACGCACTTGCCACAGAAAAACACGCTTTCACCTGCAAAAAAAGGGTAGAATGAGGTACTGTTTTTAGTAGACAGTCCACTTTGCTGCAGCGCTGCACTGCTAGATTGCTGCCCTCAGTCTCCTCTTGGACAAAATGTGCCCCCTAAAAGGTAAATACAGCAGATCATAACTCTTATGCTGCCCTTAGTCTCCTGTTGGATGAAATGTGTCTCCTAAGGTGTAAATACAATTTGCTTTCTTGCTGCCCTCAGTCTCTTCTTGGATAAAATGTGTCCTTTAAGCGCTAAATACAGTAGATCCTTGTTTTCTTGCTGCCCTCAGTCTCCTCTTGGATGAAATGTGTTTCCTTAGGGGTAAATAAGTAGATCCCTGCTTTCTTGCTGCCCTCAGTCTTCTCTTGGATGAAATGTGTCTACTTAGGGCATTTAGCCCTAAGTACAGCAGATCATCATGCTTATGCTGCCCTTAGTCTCCTGTTGGATAAAACATGTCTCCTTTGAAATAAATACAGGAAACACCGTCTTGTGGTCTCCGGTCTCTTGGATAACATTTGTATTCAAGCCTCAGTCTCATTTTGGATAAAATGTTTCCTTCATGACCTACTGTACTGTTGCCCATCAGTTCCTCCTTCTCTTCCTGCCCTCAATCTCCACTTGAATAAAATGTGTCTGTTTTGAGAAGTAAATACAGCAGACCCTCATTCTCTTGTTGCCTGCTGTCTGTTTTTTTTTTTTTTAGATGACATTCGTCTTCTTGCTGCCCTCTTCTCCAGTTGGATAACATTGCAATAGATGTCTTGCGGCACAGAGTCTCCTTAGAAGTAAATAGAGGACCCTGGTTCCCCTCAGTCTACTCCTAAAATAAATATGTCTCCTTATAGAAATACAGGACACTGCCCCCTCAGTCTCCTCTCGGATAAGATAGAGAAAATCCTTATAGTTACAAGAGAGCCTGCTTCTCTTGGTGTTCAGTATCTTGATGCCTTCAATGCAGTGTTTTGTTTTTGCAGTTTCTCGATGAGAGTTTAAGTAGTAGTAGCATATAGTAGCATATAATATAGTAGCATAAAGGGAAAACGGAGGTGAGACGGTACTGTGCAGTGGAAAAACAGCATATAGTTTACACATGAAATTCAGTTATTCCTTCTTTCATATCATCGGGAAACGGAAGTGTTATTGAGCAGCATAAGGACGTGCGAAGTAAGGATGTGTTGTATTGTTGATGTTGTCGTACTAAGCCATTGCAGTGTAAATACACCGTGGACGACACCACATATGACTTCATCCCAACAAATATTGATATATTATGTGATGGTGCTCACATTCGTTCAACTATTTTCCACATGAAATTAGCATCTAAAACGCATAATAAATAAGAATCCTTGTGAGATGTCGCCTATCCGGATAGAGAGATTTCATAGTCACTGGTGGACAGCAGGGGGCGCCCAACTTTGTGAACGTTCTTAGCATTTGCGATGCGAGCGGTCACGTCCACGGGCTTCTCAAAGTAGCGCACCAGAGCCTGCTCGGTGAGCACGGACGCCAAGAACTGCTCAAAGGTGATGGCCCAGTCTTTGTCGACGCTGGTGCTGCGAGGCAGCGCTCGTCCTCCGTCACCGCCGCCATTGTTCTTCCCGTCGCTTCTCACCAGCACCGTGTCATCCGCGATGTCTTCGCACTGCAGCTTGTCGTCCATGTCATGGGACCCGGCACTAAGCACCGAGTATGACGACACCGATGTGTCGTCTTTGGCCTCGTCGTCGGAAATGAGCATGGCGGACGACGAAGCGGCGTTGTCTTTGGGGGACGAGTCCTCCAGTTTGATGTCCTGCATGGGCGGTGACGGCTCGCAGCCGTCCGGAACTCTCCCCTCCTCGCAGGGGCTTGGCTTGCGCTCCGAAACAAAGGGGTCGGTTTTGCATACCTCAGCCTGATCCCTGCGAGCGGCGCAGAAGAGCTTGCCCACTTCTCCCATTTCCAGCAGTAAACTGGTGACGGTGGCGGTGGCGTGGTACAGCTCCTGCTCGGCCGCGTCCTCGCTGAACATGCTGTACAGGGTTTTGCACAGCTCGATGAACTGGCTCTGCAGGAGAACACAATCAAGTCCGGCATTTTTGACCAGTAACACGCGCTTTGATCCGTGGTGAAGTCCGGATTGGAACAGGTGAGTCCATGCACATGCGTGGGTGTAACGTAGCAGACTATGATTGGAAAGCGCTCCTCGCAAGTTCTTAATGATAACTGACACATTCAATCCAAGTCTAAACGCACGGCATCTTACCTGCGATTACATTTGGGTGTGTTATAAAGACATGTCATTTAATTAATGTGAGCAATTACAGGTATTTTAGGTACCACAACCTAAAGTAAGGGCGGCACGGCGGTCTAGTGGTTAGCGCGCAGACCTCACAGCTAGGAGACCAGGGTTCAATTCCACCCTCGGGCATCTCTGTGTGGAGTTTGCATGTTCTCCCCGTGCATGCGTGGGTTTTCTCCGGGTACTCCGGTTTCCTCCCACATTCCAACAACATGCTAGGTTAATTGGCGACTCCAAATTGTCCATAGGTATGAATGTGAGTGTGAATGGTTGTTTGTCTATATGTGCCCTGTGATTGGCTGGCGACCAGTCCAGGGTGTACCCCGCCGTACCCCGCCTCTCGCCCGAAGGATAGGCTCCAGCACCCCCGCGACCCTCGTGAGGAAAAAAAGCGGTAGAAAATGAATGAATGAACCTAAAGTAGGCTTCGAGTTTCGCCCCCGGTGCGATTGAGTTTGAAGGAAGGAAGTGAGGTCCTACCTGATTCAGCTTGGGAAGATCTTTAGTGTGCTCCGTTTTAGACTTGGTTTCCTGGTTCCACAGTTTCAGGTAGTGGCGGTAGTCGGGATTGTTGAATTTCTTCACTGGAAGACATGATTGCAAAAAATGCTGTGAAATTGCGTTGGTTCACGGGTACAAACACAACAATTCAAGTCCAGTTCTCATAATACCAAAACTGTCTCATGACAATCACCACAGGATTAGCACAGGGCGTCTTCTTTCACGGCTACTTCCTCACTCATGTGGTATTCAGCGTGACATCTGTTAGTGTCGTTTAGAGGACAGTTTATGGTTCCTTTTCCAGTTTATAAAAATTTATACTTGCATAAACCAAACAATAAGAAAGAATTGAAATAACCAGAGATGTGCTTCATACAATTTATGTGCTATCTCCTCCCACCAGTTATGAACAATAACTGCCACCTTGCACAAAACAGAACTAAAACAGAAAGATTCAATTGCAGTTGCAATGGACTGATATGTACAGTCAATGTTGACTTACCCTTTTCCGTCTTAAAGGTAACCCTGACAAAGCCGTCATCCTTCTCACTTCGGTTTTTGGCGTCCTGGCCTGAGGAGAGAGAAGAACGTGGATTAGATAGATACACTACCACTCAAAAGTTTGGGATCACTTGCAAATTTCTTTGTTTTCCAAAGAAAAACACATTTTCATGTATTTCACAAACAATTTTTTCCATTTCACAAACAATTAAAATGAATCAGATGATCAGATTTTCAAAGAACGAACTACATTTTTGCATAGAGGCCTACTATCAACAACTGTCAGTCCACTGCATCAATCTCCTGGTATGGCTGCTAATCCAAGTTCATCATTTTATAAGATTATTAGAAAACCCCCAAAAAATCTAAACTAAAATCTCTTACCATGCTGCTAACTAATCCCTTCAGAGAGCAGCACAAACTGGGTCTAACAAGGACAGAAAAACGCTGCACAACTGTGCAAGAAGACAAATATCTCAGAGTGTATAGTTTAAGACAAAGACGCCTCACAGGTCATCACCTGGCAGCTGCACTAAATAGTACCCGTAAAAACACCAGGGTCAGTATCAACAGTGAAGCGGCGACTTCAGGATGCTGGACTTCATAGCAGGATCAATCTCAGACTGGCCCAAAAAATTTCCAAGTGATCCCAAATTTTTTGAGCGGTCGTGTATATATTGCAATAAATTTGTTGTCTGGAATTTTGACTGCAAGCTTTATTCTGAGTGAAATCCGGCATCAGAATATGAAATATTTCTATAAAGGCCAAGTATGTGAATGAACAGAAAGCTGAGATGTTGATGCCGTCATGGTGGATAATCTATGAATAATGTGTGCAAATATACAGTATAGAGTATAAGTATAACCAACCAAACTAAGCATATGAAAGTAGACACGCTAACGACCAGTTTGATATATATTTATGAAGGTTTCTGCATGTGCAATATGTTACCCATTGACGTTTCCGGGGTGATGTCCTCAAAGAAGTACTGCGTGGCCTCGAAGGCGGAGTCAGGCTCTTCCTGTTCATTCGTCATCTCTGACAGAAAACAGGAACATTATCATCAACATTTTTTTTTTCATATGCAACTTTGGCCTGAGCCAACACTGACCAGGTAAAATGTGCATCTTGTAGAGGAGCTTCAGTTTCTCTGTGAGGTCCCCGTGACATAGAACACCTACAACACACAACAACTCTGTAAACCAAACTGGTGAGACCACCTAATCCAACCATGTTTGTTACCAGTTCGGCTAATGTTATCAGTGTGCAGTATTGTGCTGCAACCAGCAGAGGCACTGTTGATTAAACTGGTTTACTGTCTGAAGGACTCCTGTGGGAAACACTGAGCTACTATTCAAAATAAAGTTGTTTTTTTTCCCTCTCCCATAGAAATATATATAATGCAACGGAGCCTTGGGCATGATCTGTTTTCATTAGTCTGGATTTTTGCATATTTTCCATCCATTCATTCATTCATTTTCTACCGCTTTTTTCCCTCACGGGGGATGCTGGAGTCTATGGGCGAGAGGTGGGATACACCCTGGACTGGTCGCCAGCCAATCACAGGGCACATATAGACAAACAACCATTCACACTCACATTCATACCTATGGACAATTTGGAGTCGCCAATTAACCTAGCATGTTTTTGGAATGTGGGAGGAAACCGGAGTACCCGGAGAAAACCCACGCATGCACGGGGAGAACATGCAAACTCCACACAGAGATGGCCGAGGGTGGAATTGAACCCTGGTCTCCTAGCTGTGAGACCACTAGACCGCCGTGACGTCATTTTCCATCCAAAATGAGGGAAATAAAAAGCACCATGAACAATTTTTAAGTGTAAAAAGAAGTTACACAGTAACTGTTAATAGTAACACATAAACAGGTACACTATACGGTGTTACCTGTGGTATTATTTTTATGATAAATACACCATGTGATATATAGTAGCACCTACCGAGTCCGTTGATGAACTCCCGGAAATTAATGAAGGCGTCCCCGTTCTGGTCCAGCAAGCGAAAGAAGCGTACAGCCAAGGGGTCCGAGTGGCTGCCGTTGGCCCAGGGAAACAGGAGATTGAAGAGGCCCTTGAACTGCTCCATGTCGATGCGGTACTGCTCCAGGTAGGGCAGGCTGGGGTCGTGACGCTCCATCGGGTTGCTGCTGCCTCCCCAGTAGCAGCTAGTCAGGTGCTCCGCCTCAGGAAAGACACATGGATTTTGGAATTGAAATATTTTTATATTGTAGGGAAAAAAAAGTTCAGTCATGGTAAAATAGTCACCTTGAAGAGGACGTAGAGTTCCTCCAACTCATCCATGCTGAAGGCAGTCTCTGTTACAATCGTTCTGACCTATTGAACAATGTTACGCATGGACAACAAGCAGAATGTTAAGAACGTTAGTACCAAGTTGAGCTTTTTCCATGCTCAATTCTGATTGACATGCACAACAATGGCTCCTTCAGTCGCAAGGAGTCTCACCACGTTGCGCTTCGTTGTATCTTCAATGGTTTGGATGACCCTCAGCCTCTGTTTGAAACGCATCTGCTCGATGACGTCGGCGCGGATGGAGCCAAATTTCTAAGGGTGGAAACAGAACGAGCAGGGATAAGGAACAAAGGCTTCGCATTTGATAGCAAAAACCATGGCTGAGTCGCTTTAGCAGCAACAATTTTCACTTAGACACTGTTATGGGAACCCTCGAAAAGTGTGGAGTCGTCAGTCAACAGCTTGTCAACGCACAGCCATAGCTGATGATAGTAATCATGATAGTAATCTGGGGTAATCTGGTAGTCTGGGGCTGCACGAGTGCTATCTGCACTGAGTGAGCTGCGGTTCATATTGCAGGGGAAAACAAATCCCAACTGTGACATTGTACAACTGAACATAAAGGACAGTTTTCCAATATAAGGAGCCCAAACACACCTCCCTTATGACAAGTTTCTATAGCCACGTTTACATGGACCCAAATATTCCAATTCCATTTGGGTTATTTGCTCAAATGGAAAGAATCAAACTTTTGTATACACCTCATTCCGAAAGAAAAGTGCCAATCCGAATGAATATATAATCGGATTCACAGGGATGAAATATTCCTTTCCCCAATCCGATTGAAGTATCTTGTACCCGTTCTTCTTCATGGTGTTTTTCTTCTGTTGTTTATTGGCAGTGCATTACCGCCATCTGTGGAACAGAATCTAAACCCTTCTATACGCCATTCACA
The DNA here is from genome assembly GCF_037039965.1 of Doryrhamphus excisus. Classification (NCBI taxonomy): domain Eukaryota; kingdom Metazoa; phylum Chordata; class Actinopteri; order Syngnathiformes; family Syngnathidae; genus Doryrhamphus; species Doryrhamphus excisus. The sequence continues at coordinate 18,024,568 of NC_136365.1, forward strand.
AGTCCAGTTTTATTAAAAAAGAAAATACATATCTATATAAAACATGTGCCGAGCTTAATTATAAAATATTAGCAAGATTGAACTTTATCTTTTCCTGTTCCCAGGTGCGTTCTTTCAGCGAATGCTGAGATATTATGGAACACGCAGCTCAAGACGTTCTTTGATTTAAAAAAATGGAGGCGAGCAATCGGCACTGGACTGCTGTGGAAAGTTTGTTTTTGATTCAAACTAAATTTCAAGACTGGACGAACGAAAAACTGGCAATACGGAGTTATTCCAACAAGTGAAAGAAAAACTCGAGGAAGTCGGTATCACGTGATGTTGGTGTTTACGCTTTAATACGCACCCCATTGACTATTCTGGTTGATTATAGCGGCGCATGTAGACATGCGATTGGAATATTCCTTTCCATGGATACCATTGCTTTCGGAAAGGTCATTCGTAAAGAGAATGACGTGGCTTATGTTGAGGAGGCTAAAGGTAATGAAGTGTCTCCAGACATGTCTCCACAAAGCTTACATGGTCATTCAAGTGTTGCTTTGATGTTTTCCTGCTTTGTAGTGTGCATTGTTCAAAGGCTAATGGCTAATTTAGCTACCCGATTACAACTTGCATGCATCCATTAGACCTGGTGGCGTAAAATGTTACATTTAAGGTCAAGAATGTGCTGGAACATTACATTTTACAAGTCGATCAGCAAATGAAAACAAGACACGATGTTAAAAAGTACAAGTTGGACTTCTATAGTCCTGATGTTTTATATCAAATACCTCATAAGAACTGCGGACCAGTTTGAAGATGTCCACCTCTGGATGCGGTTCTCCATTGTCCGTCAGCAAGGAATGTAGATGTAGGATGGGTGGCAAGGTGCTGTCCTTATTGGTCACGTTGTCCAGGTACCTACGAGAAGCAAACGTTTACTCTTAGGTTTAGGAGGAGTCAACAGCCAGAAGGTCCCGGGTCCCGTTTTCGCCTTTACCTGCCCAGCACCGTCATTGCCTCGCCATCGTCCTTGCACCCGAGCAGCTGGTGGATGTTGGCATGCAGCACGGACAGCGCCAGCTGAAAGATCACCTTGATGCCGTCGTAGAAGAAGCAGTCCACTACCACCACGGCGCTCTCAAATGGCATGACTGACAGGAAGAGGGTGAGGAACCAGGACAGCGAGATGGTGGAGATGACGCCAAGGTCCTGCATGCAGTCGTACAGCTGGGGGACGTACTCTCTGGCCAGCTCCTCGAACACACCTTGATCAACCAGAGCTCCTGGCACGGGAAGATAACAATGATTTTTTAAATTCAGTTATACCCTCTTCCTATTGGCGGCCATTTCAAAACTTGCATGCGTGGGTTTTCTCCGGGGACTCCGGTTTCCTCCCACATTCCAAAAACATGCTAGGTTAATTAGCGACTCCAAATTGTCCATAGGTATGAATGTGAGTGTGAATGGTTGTTTGTCTATATGTGCCCTGTGATTGGCTGGCCACCAGTCCAGGGTGTACCCCGCCTCTCGCCTGAAGACAGCTGGGATAGGCTTCAGCCCCAACCCCGCGACCGTCGTGAGGATAAGCGGTAGAAAATGAATGAAGGAATGAATGAATACAAGTTATTTTAATACAAAAGGTCTGGGATAATTAAAACAATAAAGCATTACTAAAACAACAACAAATCACAAAATCTATAGATCTTAATATATATTCATTCATTCATTCATTCATTTTCTACCGCTTTTCCTCACAAGGGTGCTGGAGCCTATCCCAGCTGTCTTTGGGCGAAAGGCGGGGTACACCCTGAACTGGTCTTAATGTATATTATTACCATGGAAAAAAATATATTACAAATTTCCACAATATAACAAAACATATGCTATAAATGAATAAAACGTGAAAAGGTTACTACAATTAAAAAAAACAATAAAGCAACATACAGACCTACGACCCTGGTGTTGTAGTAGTCTGGAAGCATCCTCTCACAGAGCGCCACCAACAACCAGAAGGCCTCCTCCTCTTTAGCATAGAGCAGCAACACCGATGTCACGATATTCATGGCCTGTAGCGATAAAGACATATCAACACACTTCCTGCACACCATTATCACCATATGGAGCCATAATCTATATATGGTACCTGACAATATCCGATGTTGGGGTTTCTGAAGGCGTAGGCTGTGAGCACCCGGCGGAGGGCAGCGATACCGATCTCATTTTGGAAAGCGGGGTGCTCTGGCAGAGAGCGGTGAAGGTCTCGCTCGATTTCTTCTGTCGCCAGGTTGTATTTCCCCATTGACCTCTCCACCAGGTCTTCATAATAACCGGGATGGGTGGCCATCTCGTTGACGGCCCCTAGTAAACGTGAGGAACGGGAATGCTCCATGTGAGAACCAACGTGGATTAATGTATACTTTATATGCCGTGTGGTCAAAGCTCACCGGAGAAGAGCAGCCAGAGTTCCCCTCTCATGCCTTCAGGGATGCCTTTCAGGACCAGATCTTTGGTCTTCTCTGTACGGTACATGCACACCCCCTGGCCGTACTCCGCAAAATGGTTCTTCCAGGCCTGCTCCTTCAGGAACTCTTTAGCCTGATGAAGCGCATGAAATATGAATCATGTTAAATCTAGGTTGACATATGATAGACAGGAAGTTGTAATGTCATGCATGTACTCCCAGCTGTGTGAGAGCTCACCAGTTTAGGATTGAAGTCCTCTGGCGAGCGGCGGCGGTACATGGTCATGAGGGCCTGGGTAGCGGTGGGCACGCTGCTGTCGTTCAAGTTGAAAGTCCGCTCGCACTCTGAACCTAGACTGTGCTGCGGACTGCTGGAGAGCAACGATCCATGCTGGGAGTAAACCTGGAGAAGGATTAAAAAAACACATCTTCAGCAACAGGAACAGGAAGTAAAAACGCAGACAACGACTAAGCCAAAACAATTCCCACCTCGTCATCGGAGCTGTTGAGGCTGCCAGTGAGTTCCCGCTCCTGGCAGCTCTTGGAAGGGGTCTGCTGGAGGAAGTCGGAGATCCTCTGCACCAGGAAGTCTCGGTCCTTCAGGTTGGCGAAAAGGAAAGTCATGCGATTCTTGGTGCTGATGGAGACCGGGCTGGGCAGCACGTTGGAGCTGTCTGCCTTCTCTACGATGGTCACCTGCAGGATGATGTAGAGTTGTGTCAAAAATTATATTCCAAATGGTTTAGAGTGGTGTACGACTGAAAGGTGTGATTAATGTTTTTGTTACCTTATGTGAAAGTATACTTGAAAGTATGATTTATGACAATGATTCCCAAAGTGTGGGCCGCGGTGGTACTGCAGGTGGGCCATGAGAGGTCATATAAAAATATGATTCATTTTTGCAAATATTATTTTTTAAATATTTTTTTTATTGTAAAATATTTATTGCACAATTTCAAAAAAATATTTATAGGCCCAAGCAATAACCTATTGAGTGTTATTGACCCGTCACAATATTTTAGGAACCTTATACAGTTTATGATTGGAATGTAGCTCTTTGGTCATCATGCCAATCTTGAATGCAGTTATGAAAAGTATGACAATTAATTCTGTCTTGTGTGTACACCACAAATTAAAAGTTTGGGCTTCCTTTTTCCCCTTCCTTTCATTTCAATCCTGAATCTTGAATGAAAACAGGGGATAAAGGAATATTATAATATTCTATAATAATAATAATATTATTATTATTAGGTGCTCTGAGAATGCAGCAATTCGTCTATGTACTGTTTTTAAGACAAAGGTGGGCCACACACATTTTTTTGATTTTCAAAAAAGTTGGTAAAGTTTGGAAACCCCTGATTTATGAAATCCTACTACAAACATAAAGAAAGCCTACATCATCTTCCCTGAAGACAGGTAATGATAATAGCAAAAATGGTGTAATAAAATATAACATGTAATACAGTACAATAATTAAAAAAAATTATTATATATGATACTATATTACACTATAATGTTAATACAAATAATAAACTAATGAAATATAAAATCAAAAGTTATACACCGAAATCCACACCTATTCAGTCTCCAATTAACCTAACATGTATGTTTTTATATTTGTACTTGGAGAGAACCCACGCATACACAGGGAGAACATTGTCAAGTACTGCAACGATTAAAGGTTAAATGCCATCCATACATCCCATTGTATGTGGGATGTATAGATGGCATGACTGACCTCCCGGAGTGGAATGATGAGGCTACACTGCATCTCCTCCTTGCTGGTGAAGCAGATGTAGTTGGTGGAGACAAACATCTGTCCCAGGATGTGCATTTTGTTAAAGGGGGTCCACAGGGTGCAGTCGGTGTGCCCGTCCAGTTTTTCATCTTTGGGCAGACGAAAGAGAGCCCTGTAGCGCTCGCTTTTGGCTCTAGCATCCAAGTCCCTGGAGACAGGACATCCCAGCCATGAAATAACATTTCCACGACAGAAGAATGAAGGAAGTTAGAAAAAGTCACCTCTTGAGGGCCGACACCTTCTTGGGTGACTTTTTCTTGAGTTTAGGCAGCGAGCGGTCCTCCTCGAAGCCCTTGTTGTCCAGGAGCTGACGCATGGCGATGTTGGCCAGCTGCTCGGCCAGCTTGAAGGTCTCGTTGATGTTGAGGAAGACGGAGAAGACGTGCTCGTGGCTGCGCGTGCTGACTTTGATGCCGTCGGGCAGCAGGAGGGTGGCGCTCTTCTCTAGCTGCGTGATGTCCGCCCAGCGCACCACCAGTTTGACTGAGCGAGACAAATATCAGGACCCATTGTGGGTGTGTTGCATGGGCAAGGAACCATATAAGGCAAAACAACAATGTCAACATCATTCCTTGCAGTTAAAATGTGCACTATAAAAAAAATCTGTATTGTTGTAATAATGATGCCAAGCAATATTGTGCCACTATACTCCTTGTAGGGGGCAGTAATGCATATTACAAAGCAGGTAATATAGCGCACATAGCGTAAACAGCTCCATTTGCAGTAGTTGGTGCCCCACTTAGTTTTCAAAAATGAAACTAATCATAAATTGAGTAATTTAGTATGAAATCCCCTGTGGCTGACTTAAGCTTGAAATGCATGCACAACCACAACAGACACCACTGGGCATCCACCATTTGTTATTACTGTAATAGTGTGTGTTGTTCAACAACACAATCATGCTCCAATGATACACGTTAAATGAGTGTTAAATGTTATCTTCCTCACTCATTAGCTCTACTACTCAAACCCGCTTTTGAAATTGAGAGTTTTCATGCTGTCATAAAGGAAAAAGCTTCTTTCTCATGGACATCATTCCCCAAGCTAGATGAGCCTGCTCTGTTTGTATCTCCACCACATAAAAGGACATGTTTGTATAACACAAAAAACAGGCTTTGTGATGCATCTTAAAATAAAGCCTATAAAGTCGGGAGCTCACTATTCCGTTATTGACGATACGGCCACACGAGTCTACCTTGTTAGGGAGGGGAAAAAAGTTGCAAATGGAGAAACGAGCGGCCAATATGGCTGAAAAAATGGAGGATTTATAGAGGCTGTTGTTATTCTGCAAGATGGTGGTCACGTTGATGATAGATAATTATAGGTTATCACATGGTTTGTCTGGTATCAGGCCAGGTATCATGCCCCCAAGTGTCAGTATCAGTATCAGTATCAGTAGAATGATACTGGGCCATGTGATGATCTTATTATCACATACTATTTAATCATGATATATTATATCATTATATCATTATATATTAATCATGTTTATTACATGTCTTATGTCTAAACAGTGTAAACACAATAATTGCAAAAATATTTCAACAATAATATTTTATCAACAGTCTTATCTTATCAATGTCTGACAATTAAAGTTCCATTAATCAAGTTTGGGTTTTTTGGTGACTGGAGAAGCACTCGGTACTAAGCACTTGTGCGTTGTTCTCTGATTGGTTGTTTCACGGGCACGATACCAGAGCAGCGCGCTCTGAGTGGACAGCTACGGGGGCTGATACTGGACATGGTTAAAATCTATATTTTATCAGTATCACTGCCCTGGGCTTTGACACAGTATCATTTCGGCCTTTTCCCGTATCATTCATGGGCGGTTTCTAGGGTACAGGGACAATTAATACTGTAGTATGTGATAAGATATGATATCTTGACAAATACATCAAATACGGCAAATGAACACAGGCATTCAAGGATGCTGTGAATGATATGTAGTATTCTACACTGGTCACAAAATGTCAGTAATTTTACTCGCTTCATTGCCGGAACAAGATGTTATTGTAGGTTTAAATGATCTCACAACAGGCACAATAATCCCGAATTAAAAAACACAGGTTACTGTTGCTGCCTAATACTCAACTCTAAACCGCTAAGAATGGAGGAGCTGCAAGGATGTTATTTTTTGCTAGTTGCTTGACTATTAGCGTAATGTAATAGCTCACATAGCTACGCTAGTGTTACCAACGCTCAATGTGCCCACCTTCTTTGCCCAGTAGGTAGGAGTAGAAGCACAGATGGTTGATGCTGAGGTACAGCCACCCTTGCCGTGGGACCTTGCCCTTCCAGAAGCTGCAGGAGTAATAGTTGACCAGTTTCTCCTCCTCGGGCATGCCAAACAATTTGCGAAACTTGGAGCTGGCCTCTTTGAACTTGTCCGTGTCGTCGTCCTCTTTGACGTCGTGGTTCTTATTGTACTCTGCGATGATGCCCTGCAGCGGGTAAACGGCAGAAGATGTACTGCCACCTCAAAGCTCTGTGAGCATGTTAGGGTTGGTTAGTTTTATGTTCTTGCTACTCTCACAGATTAATTGCGAATAAGGTTATCATGATTCCCTTGCCAGAGACAGTTACATCTATTTACATTTGCACCTGCTTCACGGCTGTACGTCCATACCGATGTGCGTTTAGTTTGCTTTGTATACCCAAGAAGACATTTCTATAAATATATACATGTATGAATAATAGCCACAAATACTGGACAGTAATGTGTCATAGTTTTTCCTCCAGCATATCTGGTGTGTAGCTATTTGCATAGTTACTGCAGCTACTGATACTGTGTAAATGTTAACCAAATCAGAGTGAAGCGTAGCATACTGTTTGGTGAAAATGTAGCTGTAGTAAACATAGTGCTATCATTTATTGGAGGTAACAGGTTTATTTTTCAAAGTGGAAAAGTGCGAAAAGTACCATATTTTCTGGACTATTAGTTGATCCGGAGTATGCAAGTAAATGACGACGTTCGAAAAAAATTGTCATAAAAGACGCAAAAACATCTATGTTGTGCTGGGTTTTAAGTTGTGTTTATTTATTTGCGAATTTCCCCATGGGGATGAATAAAGTATCTACCATTTACAAATACAAATTGTCATAAAAGATGCAAAAACATCTATGTTGTGCTGGGTTTTAAGTTGTGTTTATTTACTTGCGAATTTCCCCATGGGAATGAATAAAGTATCTACCATTTACAAATACAAATTGTCATAAAAGATGCAAAAACATCTATGTTGTGCTGAGTTTTAAGTTGTGTTTATTTATTTGCGAATTTCCCCATGGGAATGAATAAAGTATCTACCATTTACAAATACAAATTGTCATAAAAGATGCAAAAACATCTATGTTGTGCTGGGTTTTAAGTTGTGTTTATTTATTTGCGAATTTCCCCATGAATGGGGATGAATAAAGTATCTACTATTTACAAATTATAATATTTATATTTATAATATAATATACAATATTTATATTTCATAAAATGCAAGCTAAATTCAGCTATACTTACAAAAACATAAGCAAGCGTAAAAAAACTGTAACCAAGTTCACCAAGCTCCCAATCTCATTCCATATCAATCAATCCACATCGATGTGAAAATGTTACACTTGCCTGGACTTTTCCTTTGACAAATGTGGTTATGTCGTTCTCATTCTCAAAGATGGAGAGAGTCTGCAGCATGTTGTGTTCCAGCCACTCCCAGTGCTCCGTGATCTCTTTACGCGATGTTCCTGAAGAAATAGATGAAGACGTGTTGAAACAACAACGCTTTATTTTGTCCGTGGCAAATAAGAATGCATTCATTCATATTCGCATCTGTTTGCTAACTGCTAGCACTGATGGCACAAAGAGGTTTAACAGCCGAGAAGCTGCTCACTCTCTTATGTGTTCATTTCACATAGAGACAATGCACACAGACACATGCAGAGTGAACCCTCTTGTCATCCAGCCTTTGTAGCACAGAGAGACTCACAGATTGACGTGATTGTAATTAAATGAGGAGGCCGTTTTCCCTGACGGACCGCTCAATCGTCGTAGTCCACACCCTTGTGGTAACCTGTTGGCCAAAAACTTGAAAACTAATCTCTTACGAAGCGTGAGTTGAAGCTAGCCCGGTTAGCCAAGTTTAGCAGAGCATGCTAGTGTGGCTGTGTGTGTGCGACTCTGTAGGTCAAAGATGGGAAAACTACAAACCACCAAGCGTTCGAATCCGGTCCACCAGAAGTATTTTTTAAACATTTAAGCTGACAACATAACTTGCAAGTAGTCATGTTTATTGTACATACTTGTAATAAATAACCATCTCAAGCCAAAAACGTTGCCCACCCCTGCTCTGGGTTGTATGAGTATGTTTACACCATGTTGTGTTTTCTCACTTATGATGCCTGCTGACGTCATGCAAGAGAGACGTGTTTATTGTCTTGTCTTGACTGTCAACACACATTCTCAAACAAACACAACACACTTACGGCCTCCAAAAACATTGGGCTCTGATACAAACAGAATTCTCTTATAGGAATTTGCTGATACCACCTGCAAGGATTACCGATGCATGACCCACGTCTGTGCTTTCATGCTGTCAGCTAATGTGGCCAAAAGAGTATCAGCGATTAGAGCCGTCTCCACACATGCAAGCACTCGGACTGACTAAGTGGTCAGACTTTTACACAACAAAAAATTCCCGGGTTGCTACAATAGCATGCTTGCCTCCGTTTTTTGTAGTAGCAAAAACCTAAGTCTTAACCCCAAATGAACAAATCATCAAACGCACACTCCAGTAATCTTGCTTAAAGCAAAAACTACTGAAATTTGCATCCATAGGACAAGAAAGCAAAATGAAAACATTACACAAGCGACAAAATCTCAGCTTGGTTGGCATTCCCTCTTCCTTTAATCCTGATCTTTAACACTCCACTGGGGCATGATGTAATGTTTGGCATTCGACTGCACACATGGGAAACGACAGGATGTGTGCGGGACATGGGTGGGGGTGAAAAACACGGGAAGGCTCCTTCCTTTTAACAATGACCATAACCCTAAATGGCAAATTGACGCACCGTGAGCGATGATCCAGTAGGAGAGGGAGTCCGGGGTTTGGTAGAGGATCCTGAAAGGGGCCATTCGGGCACTTGAATCCAGGACCACGTCCAAGGTTCCCACCAGCAAACCTGTGAACACCGGAAACACACAAATCAACATTAGCTGGATAAAGAACTCCATCCAGTTAAGTCAACAATGTGCGGTAAAATAAACTTAAATGGGACCTATTATGCTTTTTCCACTTTTATGACCTATAAATGCAGTTTGAATGTAGTATTCTGGTGTTAAATGATGCCAAAGTTACAGAATAGTTACAAAATAATCTGAGTGGGCACCCCTCGCCACACACACACACCACTTCTGGGCCACCCCGGGACAAGATTCCCAGTCAACGGCCCTGTACACAATTAACTATATACATAGAAAATTCAAATAGCTTAAAAGTCTTGTTCATAGATGAAAAACCATCCGGACATTTGGTCCTGGAGCGGACTTCCTTATATGGGAGTGGCTGTAACCCAATAAACTCTCTGCCCTACCCCAAGCTCTCCTTCCCCCGCCCTTTCCAAAGCGCAAATAAAAAAAGTCCAAGCTAACAATTATGTAAAAGATAGCTAGTTTTGTGCCTCAGCGTTACATTCATCAACTGTCCCTTGAAAAAAAAGAATAAAATGTCCCAAATTTATCTGATGATAGGATACCCATCATGTCTTTGTGGGTATGCCTTGTCAAGTGTCCAGTTGGTGTGTTGTGTAACAGGGGATTATGAATGAAATACTCTTAAGTGCCAACACAATAATCCAAATATGGTCTTAATGAGGATAAGCTCAATTATTGCTACCCGTGTAACTGCATTCATTGTCCGTTGTTATAAAAAAAAACTGCTGCCTATGACTTTTGTAATTGCGGTGCATTTGTCAAGACAAATGTAAAACAAAGAAGTGCAAATGACATGCACATTGTTAGTCATGCTCCTGCCATGCAGTTACTATATGTGCTACAAAAGAGCAAATAGTAGGCTTACATTCATCTGGCTCTGGGGGAAATGGATAACTCAGGTTAAGTCTTAAAGGCGCAAAGGCCAACAACATAATGCAGCTTAAACACTTGGCATTTGATCCCGGCCGCAAAACAAAAAAAGTGTTGTGTCGTGCATGAAAACAATGCTCACTTTCTGCCTCCTCCAAAAAAAATCCGATGGGTTGACCGCAGTGAGCGTACACCCGAGTTCAGGCGACTATCAGGCGGTTTAGGTTTAACACAGGAAACACACAGCTTACGACGTGCGAGACCACCGCAAGTGTTAAGACCATGTGATAGCCTCCATCGTTGTTTACATCTGAAGCCTATAGGAGAAATGCACTTGATTGCAAGTCTATTGTTACTTTTTTTATATACTGGCATAGGAGACTCTCTTTTGGAATGTTCTGAACTCCTGTTTCCATCCATTTGTCATGACTGCCCACCCCGCTTACATGTAAACCTTGGGCTCACACTGCATCTCTGTGCCATACTGAGGAGAAAAACTCTGGGGGAAAAAAGAAAAATAGCTAACGTCATGTTGTATGTAAGTAGTTAAAACCAAATAAACAGCGCCTCTCCTGGTTGAAGAGTAGTAGTGCATTCATCTTCTTGCACTTATTCAAGATCGGGTCGCCGGAGCAGCAGCCTAAGAAGGGAAACCCAGACTTCCCTCTCAGCGACTTCTTCATCCAGCTCTTCCCGGTGGATCCAGAGGTGTTCCCAGGCCAATAAACCCATGATACAAAATGGAAAAACTTGCAACTCATGATATATTTTCTTGGTCGATAATTCTGCTGCAAATTGCTGTTAATCATCAGACCATTTATTCATGAGGTGTGTAATTCACATTTGGACCACTAGATGGTACTCAAGTGTTAGTGTACCTGCGTGAGCCACATTAGCTTGACACAGAAGTTGTTTAAAATATATGCCATATGGTTGAATTTCTTTCACAATGCTGCAATTGACACTGTCGTTTTGTTTATATTTGGCCACCAAACGTCTCGGTAAGCATCGACTGTCGAGACGAAGACTTAAAACCAAAATATTCCCACACTGGGACTGTCGACTGTGGCGTTCACCTCAGAAACCATCGCCTATCTATATGTAACTACATCTAACAACTGGAAAAACAACCCGCTAAGAACACTACCTCTTTTGTGATGTAATGGAGCACATCATGTTTATATTTCCCGTGGTCAGAGGCATCTTAAAAAGCATGTGATGATATGTGTGTTTCAATTATAATTAGCTTTTTGTTTACACCAAGCAAAACAAATCATCCTCTTTTGGAGAAGACATGACTTGTTACCATCGGCGTCACGAGGCATCACTTAATCAGTGATATCGGCCATACATGCTGAACGTTTGATGAACAACAGTAGTGAATTGGAACCTGTCCAACAGGGGTTTGTCGACCTTGTTGATCAGACTGGTTTTTAATGTGAGAGATACACTGGACCCGGCTTAGACCCACCATGACCTAGTAAAAGCCCTTAGATCAGGACTTGAAATGTGTTTTTCCATTCATTTTATGTGGGTTTATTTGTTCATTTACTGACCCATTAAAATGGGGGTGTTCAACGTGCCATTTGGGCTGGCGAAACATTCTAAAAGTAGAATTTTAAAAATGTAAAAATGAAATAATAGGCAGTAATTTATAAGAAATATTGTAATTTTAGTAGCATAAAGTTTGAAAGTCGTAATAAATAAAACAATGACTATACTTGTAATTTTGGGGGAATTAGGTTGCAGAAAAAGTGATAATGTTAGGAGAATAAAGTAAAAAATATTATCGAAATGAACTCATGATTATGAAGAAAGTTGAAATATTTGGAACTTAAATTAAAAACTTTTTTTTTTACAAAAGTAAAGTAAAGATATCAAGAGAAAACAATCAGATTTTAACAATACTTGCAATTTTACAGGAATAAACTGGTAATATAATTATAAAATGTCATTTTCGCAGCATGTAGTTAAAATATTTAAAAAGACTTAAGACAAAATACTATGAGAAACAGGAAAAACTAAATAAAGCTGCAGTCAAAAATCCTAATATGATGAAAGAAAAAGATTATTAAAGAAGAAAGTTGAAATATTTGGCAAATAGCCAAAATGAGAAACAAAGAACAAAGAGCCAGATGATATTTTTTTATATAACTTCTCATCATATCTTTACAAAATCTCAAAGTGATCCTTGCATTTTTCAGTCTGTGGCCCTCGCATTGGACAACCATCACAACTTTGAATCACAATTTCTATGAAAAAAAAAGATGCCAAAATAGAAATTTTGGTTGCGTATTTAAGAGAAAATGGACTTCTTATTAAAAGGCCACAGGAGTATTTCATTTCAGTTTCAGCAGATTATTTGTGAGGAAATGTTGGACTCCAAACAAAAGTACTACTCATGTGCAAACAATGCAACGCTTGTTGGGTGTAAAATGCTACATCCTGCTAAGTGTTGACGCCGCTTTCTATAAAAGAAGAGCAGCATGCCGTCTGTGCCAGCGTCGCTGTGTGTTGCCATTGCCAACTGGCACATAGCAAAAGTCAGCAAGCTCAGCATTTACATAAGGATGACATCATCCTCCCAGCATCGCCAAGAGCTGCTGCCTTGGGAGGATTCATTGGGAATTATTTATTATTACGCAAAAATGGCTTTGGGCACTGAAGCAGAAATGCGTATTTGAAGCTAACACAAGTGAGTGTTGTGTTCAGCTGGTGTGATCAAGACTCTTTCATGACTCAGCAATCCTGTGGCAGTTTACAGTATGTACAAATAGAATTATGCAACACAAAATGGGCAAAAAGCAGGCATTATGTGCAGTTATGTGATGCTTCTCAACATCAACAAATGCTACCACTTAAGCTGCGCTATCAGTCTCACTCTTCCACTACTTCAGCTAGCTTGGCTAGCCAGGGTGAGTTGGCTTCACTGCCCTGATTCGCTGCCAATGCCACTGGCAAGGCTCGCTGGTTTTCATCAGCTTCCAGGAGGAGTGATTAAATTAATTGCACTGGAACCTTGGTTAGCATCCACCTCAGTTTGAGTATTTTTGGTTAAAGAGGACCTACTATACTCATTTTGTATAGTATAGTTTAGTATAGTGTATTTTGTATAGTAAAATTGTAAATGTAATGTTGTATTGAGTTGTGGACTCCTATTGAGCAGCTACACAAGACAAGCTTTCGATATCTTCCAGACTCTGCACCTCTTCCAGACTATTTTCATGTAAAAAAAAATAGTTGTTTATGTTGTGGTATAGACGTTTTGCTTGAAATTTATCTTTTAACGAGGCTACACGGCGGACGACCGGTTAGCGCGCAGGCCTCACAGTGAGGAGACCAGAGTTCAATTCCACCCTTGGCCATCTCTGTGTGGAGTTTGCATGTTCTCCCCGTGAATGCGTGGGTTTTTTTCGGGTACTCCGGTTTCCTCCCACATTCCAAAAACATGCTAGGTTAATTAGCGACTCCAAATTGTCCATAGGTATGAATGTGAGTGTGAATGGTTGTTTGTCTATATGTGCCCTGTGATTGGCTGGCCACCAGTCCAGGGTGTACCCAGTCTCTCGCCCGAAGACAGCTGGGATAGGCTCCAGCATACCCCCGCGACCCTCCTGAGTATAAGCGGAAGAAAATGAATGAATGTTTCTTTTGTTTGTTTTGTTTTCCCTTTTTGTGTTCTACTGCTGATTACTAAAGAAGGGAAAATGGCAGAAACAAACTCTTTTATATATAATATATAAATGTATCAAAAATGTTGTCATTTTGAAAAATGACTGGGATTGAGTGAGTTAAATCTTTTTTTTTTTACTTTACCGTAACCTACTTTAACTTTAGCCACATATTGTACATACAATTTTTATTTAGATACATTTTACAGTGATGTCAATCTGACAATTGGTTTACATTAAGTGAACATATGAAACATTGTACACGTCCAAAATGCAGGCAAACAACTACCTGAGTATCAACAGCAGGCAGCGACAACACAGAAGCAAATCTACTTTGCATTTTCTGGCTCCAAAAAGCTGTTGTCATATCAACAAACACTGCTTTTATCGCTTTTCAGTTAAAATCCCAGATTGGTTTCTCCCACCCTACACTTGTTGTAAAAGTTGACACTTCTCAGATCACCCATTGTCACCCGGTTATGTTTGAAAAGCAATAAAAGTCATCCAAAGGTCCACACATGGGCGGCCACGTAATCAAACCAAGCCTTTATACTTTCTGGCTGCTGTCTAATCTAGGACTATCTGGTCAAAATGTAACTATTTGAATCCAGGTCAGGACAAGAATAGCTACCTGAACGATCCAAATTTGGACCAGCGCCTTAATATATCAGACCATATTTCTCAATGATGTCATTAAAGATTCATGTACTAGTCACAGAAACATGAAGAACATGTACTCCATGAATACAACGAGGTCATAAAAAGAACCAATTAGCATCTTTTGTAAGGATGCAGGAGGTGAAACTTAAACCTGCCGACAATGCAAAAACACAGCACTGTGTAAACCAGGGGTCTCAAATACGCGGCCCGCGGACCAAGTGTGGCCCGCAGGACACTTGTTTGACACCCCCGCCTTGATATGAAAGTTTGATATGGATGCTGTATGGTATCATGTACCCAGAAAAAATTATTACGTTTGATTAATGTTCATGTTAAAGGTTAAATAACTGTTAATAGTTATCCTCCCTATCCGTGTGGAAGTGGTAAGTTTTTGGCTATTTAGTTTAAAGGAAATAACTTAACGTAATTTATAAGAAATATTGTAATTTTAGTAGCATAAAGTTTGAAATTCGTAATAAATAAAACAATGACTATACTTGTAATTTTGGGGGGAATTAGATTCCAGAAAAAGTGATAATGTTAGGGAGAATAAAGTAAAAAAAAAATATTATGGCAATAAACTCATGATTATGAAGAAAGTTGAAATATTTGGAACTTTTTTTTTTACAAGAGTAAAGTAAAGATATCAAGAGAAAAAAATCTGATTTTAACAATACTTGCAATTTTACAAGAATAAACTGGCAATATAATTATAAAAAGTCATTTTCGTAGCATGAAAAAAAATAAAGTTGTAGTCAAAACTCATAATATGATGAAAGAAAAATATTATTAAAGAAGAAATTTGAAATATTTGGCAAATAGCCAAAAGAACAAAGAGCGAGATGATATTTTTTTATATAACTTCTTATCATATCTTTACAAAATCTCAAAGTGATCCTTGCATCCTTTCATTTTTCAGTCTGTGGCCCTCGCATTGGACAACCATCACAACTTTGAATCACAATTTCTCTGCAAAAAAAAGATGCCAAAATAGAAATTTTGGTTGAGTATTTAAGGGAAAATGGACTTCTTATAAAAAATTCAGTTTCAGCAGATTATTTGTGACATTCTGCAGCATTTAACTGACTTCCCTATTCTTGGTGTTTGCACGTGCCCTGTCGGCCACTGAACATTTTGCATTGAAGACACAAGAGGAAGGATGAAGAGGAATTTTTTTTTAATAAAAAAAAAAAAAAAAAAAAAAAGAGGAAGGAGTATGATTCAGCATGAGCAACCAGCGCAACCATATCTCCGCCTGAGAGGACCCCATCAAGCATCTGCACTGTTTTAATCCTACAAGCGTTAGCATTGTTTCTGTTTGTAAACAGCAGCAGCAGGCAGGAACATGTCTGCTACTTTTGCTGCAAGGCACTTTGGTTCCTTCTGGAATCATCTGCACAGGTTTTTTTTACTGACAACTTCCTGTCTTATGAGGACACAGCGAGGTTATAACCTGATCACGGATCATGTGATGGTCACGCTGTCCAACCATGCATGACACCTGCCTATATAATCGTTGCAATTACACAATGTGACAAGAGCTGTATTAAAGATATGGCCTTTACAAACACAATGGCGTTTAATCTCCCGATCACAGCTATGGTGAATTGGAGAATTACACAATCCATGATGAATATTTAACGCTATACCATCATGAACAGCCTTGTTTAACCCTTAAATGCACGAGTGACTGGACCCTACAGTCTTCCATAAGTGGGTCAAAAATGACCCATACTAGAGTCAATGTGTTTTTATGCCAATTTTGCCATTTTGGTAAGGGTTAAGCTAAGCCTTTAAACAGGGGTCTCAAACACATGGCCAAATGTAGCCCGCAGGACACTAGTTTGAGTCCCCCGCCTTGATATGAAAGTTTAATGTTAGTGCGGCCCGCCCAAGTTTGATATGGATGCTGTATGGTATCATGTACCCAGAAAAAAATATTACGTTTGATTAATGTTCATGTTAAAGGTTAAATAACTGTTAATAGTTATCCTCCCTATCCGTGTGGAAGTGGTAAGTTTTTGGCTTTTTAAGTTTAAAGGAAATAACTTGGAGGCTACCGTTTAGGTCGCTAGCTCTCTAGTTTGCGAGTTAGCATGTGTCTCAAGACCCTGCAGTTGCGCAATATGTTGTAAATAAAAAGAGTATAAATGTGACTATAGTCGTGCTTTGTCATGTCTACAGGGCTCTAATAATGCTTTGTTAATTTTAATTTGAAAAAAATTATTTGTCTACCCACCAACTATATGTGGTTTCTTAATTTTGTATTATTTGCTGTTTTATTATTATTATATTTATTTATTACTGATTGATTTTCTTTATTCTTGATCTTATTTTGTGTAGAAAAATAAAAATGAAGATATTTGAGAACAGTGGATTTTTTTATCAGAGCTTTTCTTGTAGAAAATCGGAACCAAAGCAAAGTTTATTAATGTTTCTGTTTTTAATAAATGTGTTTTTTTTGGGGGGGGGGGGGGGGGGGCTGATGCGGCCCAGCCTCGCCCAGACCCTAGCTCCAGTGGCCCCCAGGTAAATTGAGTTTGAGACCCCTGATCTAAGGGTTAAGCTAAGCCTTAAACAAACTAAATAAAGACATGGAACTTATGTAATTTATACCCAGGTTTCTATCAAACAAGTATTAAAAAAAACGCTTGGACACAGTCCTGCGTACCACCAGTGGTACTAGCACAACAGTTTGAGACACTATGCCCTTTAACGTCATAGTACTTTATAATTCACTGCTGTACTGAGGGAGTTTCTGAGGTACAAGATGCAGGATGGGATACGGTGTGGTGGTCTACACTTTTCTTAATGCAGTATATTGAGTTTAAGGGTATAAACGACGCTGACGATGATGTTTTTCAACACTAAATAGAAAATGTAAAGATATAAGACACTCACCCGCTAGTCCTCCACCTCCGCCGCCATGGCCCTTCCTCTTCTGGAGGATGAAATAAGGATTCGCTCTCTCGGTCATCCATAAAGCGCCAGCCAGTAACACCTCTTCGGGACTGACCCACATTGTTGCTTTTAAGGTGACATAGACCTCTTAGGTTTTAATAATGGCAATATATTACTATTATTATTATTATTGTTATGAAATGTAGTCTAATTGCTAGCTAACGTGCAGGCTCGAGACGAGCTAAAAATAAACACTGCTAGCTAGGCTAGCTAGCGTCGAAGCCAGAATTTTAAAAAAAACCTTCCGCTTGTCACTTTTTCCTTTTTTAAAAAATTATATTTATAAAAATCGGATTGTCCGTGTCCCTGTTGTGCTAAACCAGCTTCGGGTTCGATGAGGCGTTTGGTTGTGGACGCTCCGTAGCAGGTGCGCCGTCTCCTTACATGACACAGCGAGACACTCCGCGATGTATTCAACAA
Source organism: Doryrhamphus excisus (assembly GCF_037039965.1). Classification (NCBI taxonomy): domain Eukaryota; kingdom Metazoa; phylum Chordata; class Actinopteri; order Syngnathiformes; family Syngnathidae; genus Doryrhamphus; species Doryrhamphus excisus. Next base: position 18,042,588 of record NC_136365.1, read on the forward strand.
GAAACGAAATTAAATATTTTTTTTTCAAAAACAACAAACAAAACACGTTTATAACGTGTCACCCTCTCAAGCTGCGGTGACTTCCCTCGCAGACGCGAAGGGGTCGTCTGACAACAATGACGTTAACCGGACACCATCCTTCTTCTTTTTGTCCTCCTCCGAGGAGGTGGGCGGATCTACACGAACGTCAAAGTACCAATACCAAGGACGGTATCAGTACCGAATCGATACCAGCGTATTTAGATTGATATTTTTCAGTATCTGCGGTGTTTATCTTTTTGGTGGGCACAAATCTTTGTTCAAATAATTTGTGTAAAAAAAGGAATATTATGATCAAATTTGTGATATCTATACATATCATATATTATTGTATTAACATTTGATGGAAAACAAATAAAAAGCTCAAATTAAAAAGTATCTTATTAAGTCTTATTTACTTGGTATCGGATGAATACAATATGGGCCGTATCGCCCACCCCTTACTCTTACCTCCCTCCACGGAAAGTAGAGCGTGTGCGTCCCACGCGGACACTATAGCTACACGTTACGTCACCAGCCTCCTTATAATACATATACAAAATTCCAATATGGTTGAAAACAAATCAGCTAAAGCCATCACAGCACATTATAGCAATACCTGTATAGGATGCAACCCCCCAATACAGAATAAATTATTATTTTTATTTTCTAAAATAGTGATCACTCAACTGCAGAGAGTCACGGGTGCCTTTATTGATATATATTTATCCAAATGATACCCATTATCCATAAAAACTAACAAAAAAATGATGTATTTTATATTCAATACAGAGTAGGGAGTCATTAAAGAACACCATATTGTCAGATGAAGTTGCAAAGCATCACTGGACCTCAAACCAGCTGTTAAGAAATGGATCTAAACATGTTTTTAGGCCCAGAAAATATGTGGTATACTTGTTTTATATTTAATACAGAGTAAGCTGAGATCGTCATAAGATGAGGTACAGTATAATGGTTATTGGTTGGATATTGTAATATCACTGTTTTTATTGAAAACACTGTTTATACATTAGACAGAATAGGGAAATTAATACTGCATCCTGGAATATTAATTAGTAGGGCTACAATTGCACATTTTCTTTACAAGTTTGTCGCCTTATTAAAGGACTTCTGCCCCTATACAAATACCTGTACCTATACCTATACCTAGAGTTATACGTAAGGTTAGGTTTAGAGGTAGTGTTAGGGTTTGAGGTACCGTTAAGGATGTGTTAGAGGTAGGGTTTGAAGTAGGGCTGGGGTTAGGGTTACGTTTAGAGGTCGTGTTCAGGTTAGAGTTGGTTTAAAGGTAGGGTTCGAAGTACGGTTGCAGTTAGAGGTAGGGTTGGGGTTAGGTTAGAGTTGGGGGGGTTAGGGTTAGGGTTACGGTTGGGGGAGTCAGGGTTAGAGCTAGGGTTGGGGGAGTCAGGGTTAGAGCTAGGGTTGGGGGAGTCAGGGTTAGAGCTAGGGTTGGGGGAGTCAGGGTTAGAGCTAGGGTTGGGGGAGTCAGGGTTAGAGCTAGGGTTGGGGGAGTCAGGGTTAGAGCTAGGGTTGGGGGAGTCAGGGTTAGAGCTAGGGTTGGGGGAGTCAGGGTTAGAGCTAGGGTTGGGGGAGTCAGGGTTAGAGCTAGGGTTGGGGGAGTCAGGGTTAGAGGTAGGGTTGGGGGAATCAGGGTTAGAGCTAGGGTTGGGGGAGTCAGGGTTAGAGGTAGGGTTAACTTTAGAGGTACGGTTAGGGATGGGTTGGGTTTAGAAGTAGTGTTAGGTTCAGGGTCAGGTTTAGGTTTAGAGGTAGTGTTAGGGTTAGAGGTAGGGTTAAGGATGTGTTAGAGGTAGGGTTGGGGTTAAGGTTACAGGTAGGGTTAGGGATGGGTTAGAGGTAGGGTTTGAAGTAGGGTTGGGGTTAGGGTTACAGGTAGGGTTAGGTTTAGAGGTAGTGTTCAGGTTAGAGTTGGTTTAAAGGTAGGGTTCGAAGTACGGTTGCGGTTAGAGGTAGGGTTTGGGTTGGGAGGGTCAGGGTTAGAGGTAGGGTTAGGTTTAGACGTAGTGTTCGGGTTAGGGTTTAGAGGTAGTGTTAGGGTTAGAGGTAGGGTTAGGGTTAGAGGTGGTGTTCGTCGGTAGGTTTGGGGTTAGGGTTAGAGGAAGGGTTGGTTTGCCTTTTTTTTTTTAATTTGGGCACACAATCTTTAGCCTGCTGATAGAAAGACAAATGGTTCCCAACAGTAACCATAGTCTACATCCTCCATGACGCCTTAACAACATAAATAAGACAACTTGTAGACTCAGCCTGCAGCACTGGACCAATCAAGCACAGACGTTGGGTCACGTGACCAGAACAATGCAGGATACAGCAACTAACTTTAAAGGTACACTAACCCTTTGCATTGGCCCTTGCAGGTTGTTTTAGGATGTGAAATCTGAGAAAGCAGAAACGATACGCTGACCTTGAACAAGGGACAGGAGTAAACGACATCAACAAACAAGTTCAAGCACTTTGAGCCACTCATATCTACACAAATCCCACAGACAAAGACAACACTGTGCTACACAATTCATGTCTTTGCAATTGGAGGAAGAAATTCAACCTTGTTTGTTCTTGCTGCAAACATGGCGTCTGAAAAGGAACATGGTGAGTTTACACCAAATATTTCCCGCTCAACAGAAATACAACATAACACACTTTCATGTACAGCTGGGATTTTATTAGTGCACCTGACAGGCAAACTGCAACACTCATAGTTTATAGCTGTGTGTGCTGAAACAATCATTTCCCATATCCCATACTGTATAATTCCAGCACTTTTCAGAATTCTAAGCCCTGAAGGACATTTTTGTCAGCTTTCAAACATTAACACAAACAAATGAAGAAAAGCTCATCAGGTTTCTTGTAATGACATGACACTCGTTTGATTCAAATACAGCAGGAGAGCAGCTCTTCACGTTCCTAGCATATTCTTGAATATTTCAGTGTAGTTCGGACCAAGAGACTTCAAGACAAAGTGTGTGATGGACATCACGGGTGAAATGTGCTTACAGTTACACAAACAGCAAAAAGGTGAGGATGCACGTTACTGGCCTGACGTCACACGGGAGACAAAAGCAGGATTTGACATATGGAGGGACACGTGACGCCACCTGGAGGGACTTCTCATTGGCAGTCTAGCCAATCAGAGGTCGGAGGGGGGCGATGCTGAACGTAGGCAAGGCGAGCAGGGGGCGTGGACTCCTATTGGACCTGGGTGACGGCCTCGTGGATGGACTGGGCCACGTAGTCGATGTTCTTGGAGGTGAGGCCGCACATGTTGATGCGCCCGCTCGCCATCAAGTACACATGCTTCTCTTTGATCATGAACGACACCTGATTGGCTGCCGGACAACAATGGAAGGCTTCAATAACACTTCACTAGTTAGCTGTAATTCCATGTTATTGTAAGGCGCTTCAAGGAAAATTGCACTTTTGTAGTTTTGCCTATCATCAACAATTCTTATGTGAGACATGAACACACATCTTTCTTTTTCCTGTGTATTTTAAAGATACACAAAGAGCTAAAAAAAAAAAAAAAGAGGCAGGACGTTAATGCACACAACGGGTCACACCTACAAGGTTTTATATGCATGTACTAACAGATAACATGTAATACTTACAGTATTTAGCCATGTTTTGTTCCTTTTAAACATTAGCGGAACTTCCTTCCTGGGCGCATTGGTTTCACATAGCAACAAAGAAAAGAACACTACACTTAGCGGAGAATTTTTTAAACTCTAAAACAAAAAAATAATAAGCAGTTTCCATCTCTATGCCGATGACATTCAGCTATAAAGACCTGTGCTCCCAAAACACAGAACATGGACCCTCTTCACAGTTATCCTTCTCCACTGAAATGAGGGGAATATTCTCTTTAGCCCTGACTCCCCCCCATAGCAACAACGAAAGGAACACTACACCTAGCGTAGAATTTTCCAAACTCTAAAACAAAAAAATCATTTCCAACTACAACAGCAGTTTCCATCTCGATGCCCAAGACATTCAGCTATAAAGACCTGTGTTCCCCAAACATAGAACATGGACCCTCTTCACAGTTATTCTTCTCCACTGAAATGAGGGGAATATTATCTTTTGCCCTGACCCCCCCCCCCATAGCAACAACGAAAGGAACACTACACCTAGCGTAGAATTTTCCAAACTCTAAAACAAAAAAATCATTTCCAACTACAACAGCAGTTTCCATCTCTATGCCCAAGACATTCAGCTATAAAGACCTGTGCTCCCCAAACACAGAACATGGACCCTCTTCACAGTTATTCTTCTCCACTGAAATGAGGGGAATATTCTCTTTAGAATATCTTTATAATGCACAGAAAAGAGAAAGTCATGTGTTCCTGTCTTACATAAGGATTGTGGAAGATGGGCAAAATTCCCCCAAAGTGCCCTTTTCCTTTAAGTAAAGAGTTTAAGAAGACATGGTGTGTGTGTGTGTGTTGTACATACGGTTGAGACCCGTGAAGCTGAACATGCCGATCTGCTGGGTGATGTGGTCCCAGGTCCCCGGGGTGCCGAGGGCCTGCAGTTTGGACTTGAGTTGGTCCCTCATGAGGAGCACCCGGTCGGCCATGGTCTTCACGTTGGACTTCCTGTCACCGCAACATTGCATAAATCACATTTACTGCACTAATAATACCACCGCGTGATGCCTTCATGCACGGCTAGGAAATGCCAAGGATGGTGGCATGAAGTGTCTTCATGTCTCCTGCCGGCTGTGATTCAGTTTTCCACAAAAATGTATTTTATATACATAATATTTCATCAATAAATAGCACTAGCTCACTATCCTGCATGTATGTAAACAAATAGAAGATAAAAAGTGGATTCCATTGTAGCATTAAGTAGCATCCATAGCAACACGTACCATTCTGCAAACAATTCGGGGCAGTTGAGGGTCTTGCTGACCACACGCGCCCCCTGTGAGGGCGGGTTGGACCAGGTAGTCCGGACAATCTTCTCCATCTGAGACAGGATGCGGCTCAAGTTCTCGCTGTCGCGTGCCACCACGGTCAGGTTGCCCACCCTCTCGTCTGCAGAAGAGGCGGGTTTTTAACATGGCCGCTCAGGTTGTCCACATGTACTTTGCGTGTACTCACTATACAGCCCAAAGTTCTTGGAGAAGGACTGTGCAACAAAGAGCTCAAATCCCTGAGACACAAAGAAGCGGATGGCCCAGGCGTCTTTCTCCAGAGAGCCGGATGCAAAGCCCTGGTAGGCGGAGTCAAAGAAGACAAAGAGATTCCTTCTCTGGAGACGAGAAAAAGAAGAAGATGAGACAAGGACCAGCAGGATTATGTGAAAAGCAAACCAAACATCATGTGACCTTCATGAGCTCTGCAATCTGCTTCCACTCGTCCTGAGTGGGGTCGGTGCCGGTGGGATTGTGTGCGCAGGCATGCAGCACGAAGACGGAACCTTCTGGAGCTTTCTGTTTCAACGCACAACGTAAACAAGATGGATCCACTTTACTGTCCCATGATATAAATATAACAAAATAAGATGAAAAATAAATAAACAAATCAAGAATTAAAAAAATCAATCAGTAATAAATAAATATAATAATAATAATAATAAAACGGCAAATAATAAAAACTTAAGAAACCACATATAATTGGTGGGTAGACAAATTATTTTTTTCAGATTAAAATGAACAAAGCATTATTAGAGCCCTGTAGACATGACAAAACACGACTATAGTCACATTTATACTGACTTTGTTTTTTTTATTTACAACATATTGCGCAACTGCAGGGTCTTGAGACACATGCTAACTCGCAAACTAGAGAGCTAGCGACCTAAACAGTAGCCTTCAAGTTATTTCCTTTCAACTTAAATAGCCAAAAACTTACCACTTCCACACGGATAGGGAGGATAATTATTAACAGTTATTTAACCTTTAACATGAACATTAATCAAACGTAATAATTTTTTCTGGGTACATGATACCATACAGCATCCATATCAAACTTGCGCGGGCCGCACTAACATTAAACTTTCATATCAAACTAGTGTCCTGCGGGCCGTGTGTTTGAGACCCCTGCACTAGAGCCAGCAAATGGAAATGCAGTGTAAAAAGCCAGTTGAGGCTTTACAGTGTGCATTACTGCCATCTATAGGACTAGAGTGGAACTTATATTTTCATTCAATGGCTCTGCACTCGACTGGGTAACATTCTCGTTCAACCATGTCACAAAAAAAAAGGTCACCTCGAGGTCCTCCAGCAGGCCACTGAGGTCCAGACCCCTCTTAGCAGCATCCCAGTAGCGGTATGGCCGGATGTCTTTGAATCCAGCGTCTGCAAACACGCCGTTGTGGTTCTCTGTCGCAAAAAAGCAACGCCAAAATAAATCATCTATCACAAGTTTACACTCATCCTCGGTGTGGCGGTGTACACACCCCAGGTGGGTGCCGACACGTAAATGGGCGTGGCCGTGTTGTTGACGCCGTTGTACCAACGCCGCAGGAACTCCGCTCCGATCCTCAGCGCGCCCGTCCCACCCAGTGCCTGGACACCACCCACCTGAGACGACCTCACAGAGTCACTTATGTCATCGTGCCAGTTGTGTAAAAATAAACATTAGCAGACATTAGCCTCACCCTGTTCTCCTTGATGGCGGGGCTGTCGTCTCCCAGGGCGACCTTGGAGGCGGCCGAGCGGAACTCGGGGAGTCCGAGAATGGGCAGGTACTCGTGGTTGAGACTGCTGTCCTCCACGATGAGTCGCTCCACCTTCTTGACCACCGGCAGAACCCACGGCTGGCAATCATCTGTGCGATAGGCTGAGAGAGACACCGCCATCTTCACTTTACCACCATAATAATAATAATAATAATAATAGGGCGGGGTTAGTGGTTAGCGCGCAGACCTCACAGCTAGGAGACCAGGGTTCAATTCCACCCTCGGCCATCTCTGTGTGGAGTTTGCATGTTCTCCCCGTGCATGTGTGGGTTTTCTCCGGGTACTCCGGTTTCCTCCCACATTCCAAAAACATGCTAGGTTAATTAGCGACTCCAAATTGTCCATAGGTATGAATGTGAGTGTGAATGGTTGTTTGTCTATATGTGCCCTGTGATTGGCTGGCCACCAGTCCAGGGTGTACCCTGCCTCTTGCCCGAAGACAGCTGGGATAGGCTCCAGCACCCCCCGCGACCCTCGTGAGGAAAAGCAGTAGAAAATCAATGAATGAATAATAATAATAACAACAACAATAATAGTAATATTATAAGTTTTATGGTAATAGTACATTATTACCATAAAACAGACACATACAGTTAGCATGAGAATAAAAAAAATGGGATGTAACATTATAAGCAAGGTTGAGGAGATTGTAGTTGCAGGTCAGTGCAACTACGAGTGTAATGGGCGTAACGGGTGACCAGGTCACATGACCTTCTACTGATAATCTATTACCATGTTATTAAGATATGCCTTTATTCGTCCCTCAGTGGGGAAATTTGTAAAAGGTACAATCCACCCCAGATGGGACTCGAACCCACAATCCCTGGCTTAGGAGGCCAGTGCCTTATCCATTAGGCCACTGGGGCTCTTGTTATCAAAAGGTGGACTGTAACAATTTGTCAACAATATGTCGGCAACAACAATGTAACAGTGCCCCCCGCCGCCCCACAGTTGTAACCGTGGAAGATATACCTTGGTTACCAAACTTTTTACAGTTTTTATGTGGACGAGAGGATGAAATGCAAAATACCGTTTTGACCTGAAAACGCCCCTCAGTTGCTACCTGCAGTACACGCCATTTTATGATTCATCTACTACATCCATGTATTGATTTACATTCCTTTGATCCAATTACATCGATCCGTGTTCGGCAAGGATGACATATATCGATGTAACGTTGTTGAAAAGGTCATCGATTGATTGCATGGATACTAGACAATAAAGCACTGGATTCTAGCACAGCAGGCTTTATATGGATGTGTGCTTTATTTAGCACTTTTAACAATGAAGACGTTAAATGTTATTTTATTCAGTCGGCCTCTCCGTGCATGGCGGATGGCACCGCCGAGCAAGAAAAAATTTGTTAAATATGTGTGCAACGTTCTTTGTTTATTCAAATGAGAGAAGTAGCAGGCTGAACCACTGCTCACCTAACCTGCAGAGAAGTTGGTTGCACTTTATTTTTGATATAAATGTTGGACTTGTATTCTTATTATGCTGGAAAAACAACAGATAAACAGATAAACTTGGGGTTGCAACCAACGATTATTTTAGTAATTGATTAATAGGTCCATTATTATTATTATTATTATTATTTTTCAAAAAAATATAATAACTATTAAGAGAAAAATCTGTAATTAAACAAGAAAAAGTCTTAATTTTATGAGAATACTGTCATAATATTTTAAAGAAAAATAATGTCATTTAGTAGCATAAAGTTAAAAATATTAAAGAAAAAGATGTTATTTTTTTCAAAAGTCACAATTTAATATAAAACAAACAAAACAGTGACTAAAGTTGCAATTTTTGGAAAACTAGGTTGGACAAAAAGTTCTAATGTTATGGGAATAACGTCTAAATATTTTGGGGAATTAAGTCGCAATTACGATAAAACAGTTTACAATAAGAAAGCTGAACTAGTTTAAGAAAAACAACAACAGATATGGAACACTTGTATACAAGACAAGAATAACAATATAATAAATACAATGCCGTAGTAAAGTTGAAAATATGAAAGAATTTTTTTTTTTTTTTAAGTAAAATAATGTTTGGAATATTAGGTTGGAGCTCCACTAGGACAACCAGGACATAGGCGTCTGCGCGGCAGCCAATGAGACGGCTTCTATTAGCGACGTCCCTTAGCCGTGGCCAATGGGAGCACTCAGCTCGGAAAAGTGCAATTTTTTTTACATTTATTTTCATGTTTTTATCACATGTTCATGAGCGCCTGTTATTTTAAATTAAAACCTAGCTCATCCGTCTATTGTCTATGTTTACAAGCGAACCCTGCGGCAAGATGAGATAACCTGTGTTTTAAATTAAACATCAGGAAAGTTTATTTAGGAAAAGGTTCAGCACTAAAAATAAACCCAGTAGCGTTAAACTAAAACGCAGAAACAACGTTTGGCCACCAGATGTCAGTGTGTAAAAATAAACATTCATGTGTTTCCTCTCGTCATCTCTTATGGGAATAAAGCCAAACTATTATGGGAATAATAATATTACAATATATAAAGACTATTTAAGAAGAAAGTTGAAATATTTGAAAACAAAAAATAGGCAAAGCTGAAATATTCTTCTTGAAATATATAAAACATATTCACTAAGCATCACTCAAGCCAATCAGGAAAAAGACAAAAGAAACAAACAAGCATATCTACATGTGTTGCTTTAAAAAAATATCAAATTGGCCCTTGTATCCTTTCATTTTTCAGTATGTGGCCCTTGCTGGAAAAAGTTTGGACACCCCTGCACTAAACAGCTCTTTTGCACACTTTCATACCCGACAGCTGACAGTTACAGAAAAAGTACTTCCTTTCCTTCATGCATTGTATTGCATTGCTGCAACAGTCAAACAAACTGTAAGCCTGACAGAGAAAAAGGTCACATGGACTGACGAACACACTGAACTGAACTCGCTTGCACATGTTTGACCCCTGAGGAACTTGTGGCGTCTCTGCGTGTGTTGTATCACGTATCAAATCATGGCTACAGCTCTACAGCAAGGATGCATGGAAAAGGTCACAGGGTCCCCAACTGGAGGACAAGGACCGTGAATGAAGTACAGTAGTGCATTTATGTAATAAAAGCTGCTGCTTCCTGTATGCATCAAGTCACGTGACCACCTACTATACACGGTATAACCACTGTCACATTGGAGGAATTAGATTTTAAAAGATATATCACAAAATAGGCTCTGTAGAACCTCTTTTACAGAAGTTGTTCATTGCATACGACATGTTGGTGCGGATTTTTGTGTTGTTTTGCCAACAACCAGCTGCTGGACATGTTTCTGCCTGTTGTGCCTTCATTCTATTTATTTATTTCTCTCTCCATTTACCTAGATATTAAATATATGTAAATATATAAACATATTTCAATATTCCCCATGCAACATGTACACAAAAGCTTAACATTGTGATATCTGAATGCAGACATCACTCTTGCATGCAAATACCAATCCACACAAATATAGACTGTGATGCAATTACAAATGTATGCCTTGGTGGTTATAAATATTTAAATAGGAGAGTTTTTCCTCCATCCACAATTCAGTGCCTAAACTGGTAATAATCAAAATAAATAAATGATTGGGTAAGATCTGAATTAAACATGAAATTCAACATTAGTTTGCCCTCCTTGAACGACTTAAACGTTGTAATTTTTGATCCAAACAGTTGTGTAGTTATGTTGGCCAATTTCAATAAGCCTGAGAGGTTGTCTTGTTTTGACAAACTATGACTAATAATGACAATGAATGGGAAATGATGCATTCGCGGTACATCATTCACTGCAGGAAAAGTCAAACACATAGATGCTCGGAGAACACCGTTACGTCATAGTTGCCACGGTACATGTTTCCATATCGGCGACTTAATGTGCATTCGGCGTTCATCTACAAGCACGACACATGAGCGGAAATATGATTTAGACCGTGATATTTACGATATTCATAACTGTTAGGTCACAGGACGCATTGAACGCAGCTGAGCATTAGCATTAGCATTGTTAGCAGCTTACCTCCGACGCCAAGATTCACCTTCTGTGGGTGACTGTCGTCCCTGAAGTCGGCGGTGAGCTTGAAGACGGCAACCGGGGGCGCCTGCGGGACGTCGCTGAACACGGACATGGCTGAAGAGAAGATGGAAGACGGCCCGGCGTCTTCTCGGTAGCAGGCAAGGAAGGAGGGAGTAGACAGCGGGTAACCGGTTTCACCTTCACCGCTCCGCTAGGACAACCAGGACATAGGCGTCTGCGCGGCAGCCAATGAGACGGCTTCTTTTAGCGACGTCGCTTGGCCTTGGCCAATGGGAGAGCTCAGCTAGTAGAAGTGCAATTTTTAACATTATTATATTATTAATTTATTTTCAAGTTTGTTTATTTACGTTCAAGTGTGCCCCTTATTTTAAATTAAAACCTGACTCATCTGTCTGGTTTAAATAGTCAAAACCACTCTCTTTAAATTAAAAAGGAGGTAATAATAAAGACTATATTCTATTTTTATAAGCAAATCTTCCGGATGTGCTTTAATACAACATCAGGAAAGTTTACTTAGGAATATGTTCAGTACTAAAAATAAACCCAGTAGCATTAAACTAAAACGCAGAAACAACATTTGGCCACTAGATGTCGTACAAGAACTAGTGTACAACACTACCTGTGAATTCACCTAACATTCATCCATGACCTTAATTCAGGGTTTGAACTGTTGTACTTTCACTTTTCCATTACAACTGACAATTTGGGGTGTACCTAATGAACTGTCCAGTGGCTGCAGATGATTTAAAAGCAACAATGAAACAAATGTAGGATGCTGTTAATGACAGGTAAGTCCCACTTGGGCTGCGGGTTCAGTGTGTAAAAATAAACATTCATGTGTTTCCTCTCTTGTCATCTGTTCTTAAGTGTTTGATGAACAGCCTCCTCTTCCAGCCGCCTGTAGCCAAAGTAGCAATTCTTTTGTTACATACACACACACACACACACACACATACTTTGTACTGCTCTCCATGTGAGGACATCTATTAAAGTCCATTTGTTTAGGCGTGGCTCACCTAAACATACACAGACAAAACAAACAGAGAGCTATTTACATTTACTGTCTTTGCATAGCGTTGTTTGTTGTACCGCTGGGCAAATACTGTTAACTAGCGTATATCGATGATATTTTAAACGAAAAATGAAAATCCACATTCAGCGTTTTAACTCAAAACCAGGATGTAAACATACCACGTTACTTTCAGCTGAGCAGCAGCGCCCTCTACCGGCACAAGCGGTCATGAATGGAAAACAGTAGTGTGACGGATGGATAACCTATTTGGACCTCTCAGATGTTTTTTTGCCATCGCCATGACAACTGAAAAGACAAACCCAAGTTAGCTTGATGCTTGATTCAACATTATTACGTTATTTTGAGTTTTTAAACAGAATCAAGCTGCATCCAACCAGACCAGGAGTGGCATAAACTTGAATGGAGGCTCAGGTCCAAAGCCTTAATGCTTTTCTTTTAACACTCTTCAGCCATCACTCCCGAGAGCACTGTCTCGTCTGCCCGGCCGGCCAGCGTCTTCTTCCTCCTTTGCAGTCCACCATGGCAGCAGTGTTGGGTTTCAAAGTCTCCTGGATGAAGATGATTGAGTCCATTAGTCCTCATGAAGGACGCCGCTTACAAAAGCCTCCCGAGGGAGAATGTCTCGGTGTTCTATTGGTGAAAGCACACAAATATTTAGTCAACATGCTTCTTAATAGCAACCTTTGATGTTTCCATTCACGTAGACTAGATACATAAAACATGTCTGATCTGATGGGAAGCTGCTACATTTAGCCTTGTTGTTTTGGTAACACTTTACATGGAGGTATACAATTACAGTAGTTAATGAGGAACATAACCCTAACCAATACTCAATAGTTACTCATAATAATTACTCATAGTTTATGTGCCTGAGTAACTACTCATTAGTTCCTCAGTAACTACTCAAAATGTATGTGCCTTCGTTCCCCAGTAACTACTCTACTCATTAGTTCCTCAATAACTATTCAAAATGCATATACCCTAGTTATTAGTTCCTCAGTGACTACTCTAAATTGATGTGCCTTAATTCCTCAGTAACTACTCATTCGTTTATTTGTTCCACAGTAACAACTTTAAATGTATGTGCCTTAGTTCCTCAGTAAGTACTCTACCCATTAGTTCCTCAGTAACTACTCAAAATGAATGCGCCTTTGTTCCTCAGTAACTACTCTACTCATTAGTTCCTCAATAACTACGCAAAATGTATATGCCTTTGTTCCTCGGTAACTACTCTACTCATCAATTCAACAGTAACTACTCTGAATTGATGTGCCTTAGTTCCTCGGTAAATCCTCAGTTCATTCGTTCCACAGTAACTACTTTCAATGTATGTGCCTTCGTTCCCCAGTAACTACTCTACTCATTAGTTCCTCAATAATTACTCAAAATGTATATGCTTTTGTTCCCCGGTAACTATTCTACTCATTAATTCCCCAGTAACTCACATGCCCTAGTCATTAGTTCCTTAGTAACTACTCTAAATGTATATACCGTTGTTCCTCGATAACTACTCTACTCATTAACCACCCAGTAACTACTCTAAGTTTATGTGCCTTAGTTCCTCCGTAACTAATAATTAGTTCATTCGTTCCACAGTAACTACTTTCAATGTATGTGCCTTAGTTCCTCAGTAACTACTCTACCCATTAGTTCCTAAGTAACTACTCAAGATGTATGTGCCTTAGTTCCCCAGTAGCAAATAGTCTACTTGTTAGTTCCTCAGTAACTACTCAAAATGTATGTGCCTTACTTCCCCAGTAACTACTCTACCCATTAGTTCCTCAGTAACTACTAAAATGTATGTGCCTTAGTTCCCCAGTAACTACTCTTCTTATGAGTTACTCAATAACTACTCAAAATGCACATGCCCTAGTCATTAGATCCTCAGTAACTACTCTAAATGTATATTCCTTTGTTCCTCAGTAACTACTCTACTCATTAACCACCCAGTAACTACTCTAAGTTGATGTGCCTTAGTTCTTCAGTAACTACTAATTAGTTCATTCGTTCCACAGTAACTACTTTCAATGTATGTGCCTTAGTTCCTCAGTAACTACTCCACCCATTAGTTCCTCAGTAACTACTCAAGATGGATGTTCCTTAGTTCCTCAATAGTCTACTCATTAGTTCCTCAATAACTACTCAAATTGCACATGCCCTAGTAATTACTTTATCAGTAACTACTCTAAATTGATGTGCCTTTGTTCCTCAATAACTACTCTACTCATTAGTTCCACAGTATCTACTTTAAATTTACTATTAACATTGCTTCACTTCTTTTTACACTTGTATGAGGCTTCAGAGTGTTGAAGTGGGACTTCAAGTGTTGGACACTTGAAGTTGGACACAGGTTGACCCAGGAACAGATTATTCCAATATCCATTACTTCACTGGGGGATCAATTGTTTCCAAATTTGATTGCATTTATGATGGCGAACAGATGATCTCCAATAGGGAACCTACCTACAGTAGTCTTCTCACAGGTTAAAGTGCCCACTTGCACTCGAACTAACAATGAGATGCTCTCTACTGGTTTCAATATTGTAGTCGGGGGTCCCAGGAGTCCCATAAAACCAATTAGGCCGAGCGTCAGAGGCCGTGCTCTCCATTGGCCGTGCTCTCCATTGGCCGTGCTCTCCATTGGCGCTTAATGGGCTGTGCTTTGTCAGCGACGTCTGCTTCCTCCTGTCACAAGTCAGCACACAACAAGCTGTCAACAAGCTGATTTATACAGCAACAACTCTCTGTGTGTGTGTGTGTATGTGTGTCTGGATGAGCTCTGGCTGCAGGAAGTGATCCGTGTTGCTGTGTACACATCAGCAAACACCACCAGAGGCCGTGAGGGAGGGAGGGGGGTACATGTTTGGGGTCAATGTGTGTGTTTGTGTGTCCTGTCATCAAGCCTACACCTTGGACAAAAGGAGGAGTGATGTGTTATTTTAGCTTTCCTTCTTTTCTCCAAACACCAACAACACCTCAGTACTACTACTAATAATGAGATTACATCATTACTATTAATAATAATTTAGCAGAAAATTGTCGTTCGGCAGGTCCTGTTTGTTTTTTTCAGAGACATTTTCTGGGGGAACAGCTACTCTGTGTTCCTACCACTGGAGGGCGATATTTGCAGAATTTGACATCAATTGGTTCCAGACCCGACAAGTGAATTCTTCTATCATGATTAATAAATGAAATATTTTCATAGTTAGAGCATGTAAAATCTGTTTATGACTCAATAAATACAATTTTTACCATTATCAGAGCTATGTTGCCGTGAAATCACACCTTTACATTCCTATTATTTTGTTTACACCGCATTGCTTTACTGTAATGCACAGGTTACGGGATCACTGCAGGGACACAAGAGAAGGCCAAGGCTTTAAGCATTAGCATGCTGACAAGTTCAATAAAAAAACATTGTTTAAAATGGAGTGGGGAAGGACAAAGAAACATACCACTTCCACACTAGATGGGAAGAGAACTATAGATATTGTTGTTACTGTTGCAATAAAGGAAAGTCAGCATGATTTAAAAATCATTTTTGTAAACTGATGAGCTATATATTTTATTTATATACATATTTTTATGATTGACGCTATTTATGCCAGCATATCATAGCAAACCCCCACATACTGCCATTGCCGCTTGCCCGAAACAAAAGTAATGTTTTGTCGTTTGACAGCGATGGTGTTCCATTAAAAAACGTCATAAGTCGAGCATGAAGAGCACCGGTTCAAAATGGCGTGTTCATCCACGCTTGGGGATCGAACCGTGTTCTTGGTGTGCTGCTGTGATGCCGAGCTGCTGCCAAAAGTCACGCAGGGGTCACAGGGAAAGGGAGCGGCTGCAGCTCATGTGAAAGGAAACGTGCTAGCGTGTGTTGTCATGTATGTTTACATATGGCCTCCATGCGCTTTATGATGGACGACCCCCCCACTTGAGCGCTCACATCCATCCAGGAGGCTGACGGGCTGGAAATACACAAGCTAGCTAGCAAGCGCAGGGAGACGCCAAAAGAGGATTGATGGCTGATGTTTCCTTTTCTTTTTTTTTTTTTTATAGGCCTAAATCACAACTACTTAACGATCCACGCGATAAGCATGCCTTCGCCGTGAAGCCGTGTGACCTTCCAGGAAGTAAACAGCGCTCCGGAGCGATGGAGTCGGGCTGTTGTGGCCAAGTGACAACCTGTTAGCCAGCTCATGTAAACAAACATCCTTACTGGACGCTTTATTCCTGTCGTGTTTGCTGACTGCAGCGAGTGGGAATGGCGGGGGCTGAGCGGTAAACAGAGGAGCGCACGTCCGCAGCTGCTGGATGCTGAGCGGATGAAGACCATCAGGCCTCAAGGTCGTCTCCCCGGCAGCAGGAGAACGTCACTCACCGTGACAAATGTATTTTCATTTCGTAACCGCTGGTCAGCACCAAAGTTGGGGGTGTCCAAAGCCTTGGGAGTTGATAACCTCGTATTGGAGGGGGGATGCGGCACGGCGTGCAAAAGTGCAGAATTCCCACTGCGTGCCAGTTTTGAAATTGTGTAAATCCGCCAAGTAAAACCAGACTTATGATCAATAACATTATGTTTGTTTATAAGGAAAGGAAACATGACACCACCTTCCTATTGGTGGAAACAAGCTCATCCATCAATCAGTCAAAGCAATGGAGGTAGTTTGGTTGCAGAGAAAGAAGGGGGAGGGCTAATCCAACAATGCTGTCAAGTGACGTGAGTATTTGAGTACTTTGAGTATGTGATTTTTTAATTACTGTAAATTCCAACGTAATTCAAGCTGCAGCTACGCGCGTCATAAAATGTGATATTTGAAATACTTTGAAATACTTTTTAATCAAATAAAACATAGCTACTTAAACAGTGCAGAATAGTACACGGCTACTTCAACAGTACCGAATAGCGCATGTAACATACTGTAGATAACCGTAGTCTATCCTCTTGGGAACTAAAACCACAAAAAAACACACAATTCCTTCATCACACATGTTGTCTGTCTCTCTCTCTTTCTCCCAGCGTTTCAAAGCCTGTTCTGCAAGTGCAAGACTTGTTGCACATTTCTTTTCTCTAACAGACAAAAATATTAAATATCCCATCTTGAATCATATATAAAAGTTAAAAAAAAGTTTATCAAATAATAAAAAATGGAAACAAAAAAGCAAAAAGGCGGCCAGTAATAAGAAAAATGTAAAATGATACTACATTTTATGACCTAGGAATAACTTTGGGTCGTTGTAGCCCGCTTACAAAATAAAAAGGACAGTATAGGACAACAGTGTGAGCAACATTAGCTTAGCTGTGTGATGCTAAAATGCTAACATTACACACACATCTTAACAGCAACATCATGCTAGGTCAGCATAGTCGCTAAAGAAAAACAAAACGATCAAACTTACATCTCGCTCGTCTGTCGCTGACTGCACGACTTTGTTTTAAGACGCGTAGTGAAGCCTGATTTATCTATGTTTTAAAAAACAAAATAGAAGCTTATACAGGAGGCCTGCTGACAACAGCGTGGCGGACACTTCCTGACATTCTTGTGTCGCAGGCACACAGACAAGTCTATACATGACACGTTACTCCTTCAATGCAATCTCCCATCATGCATCTTGGTAAGTGAATGGAAGGCACTGCAGTGTGTGTGTGTGTATCCATGATTAGACGTTCCACAGATAAACGAGCTGCTAATCCAGTGCAGGTCAACGAGGTCAGTGGCAAACTGCCGCCAGAAGGAGACACATGCACACGAAAGTAAACACAACATGTATATACGTGTGCACACACACACACACACACCTAAAGGTATGTGTGTGTGTGGTCAGATGTCCAATTGTCAACACTATTGTATCATCTGATCTTGTTTCACATGTCAAAAGACAAATAAAGTGGGAATGATGACTTTAAGCTACTCTTGCTAGCATAAGATGAGCTAAACTGTACTCACATATAAGCATAAATAGGCTAAGCTAAATAAAGCCAGGATATATTCATATGCTCGTAGTCATTATACTAAGATGAGCCAAACCAGGGGCTCCCAAAGTGTGGCCCGGGGGCAATTCGCAGCCGGCAAGTGTTTTTCACTGGCCGATGGAGCATTCTAAAAATTGGCCATTCCAAATTGTCCATAGGTATGAATGTGAGTGTGAATGGTTGTTTGTCTATATGTGCCCTGTGATTGACAGCTGGGATAGGCTCCAGCATACCCGCGACCCTCATGAGGATAAGCGGCATAGAAAACGGATGGATGTGGAAGCTAACAAAATTACATAGAAAATGAGAAAATGCGGGCTGCACGGCGGTCGAGTGGTTAGCGTGCAGACCTCACAGCTAGGAGACCCGAGTTCGATTCCACCCTAGGCCATCTCTGTGTGGTGTTCTCCCCGTGCATGCGTGGGTTTTCTTCGGGTACTCCGGTTTCCTCCCACATTCAAAAAACATGCTAGGTTAATTAGCGACTCCAAATTGTCCATAGGTATGAATGTGAGTGTGAATGGTTGTTTGTCTATATGTGCCCTGTGATTGGCTGGCCACCAGTCGAAGTTAATATTAATTATACGTTTATTCACCTATACAGTCATCCCTCGCTACAGCGGCATCACTTTATCACATCTTTTCCACAGTAATTATTGCACTTTCATGGTTGAATGCGGCCTTTTATTAGTAAAAAATAACAATATTTATGCAAATTGTACTTTTTCTGGGCCTAAATGAAGTATTCAAGTTAAACGAACTCACTAAATGCAACTAAAGTGCAACTACAGAGAAAAAGTATAAAAATTGTGAACGTTGGCCACTAGGTGTCACTAATGGTTCGGTGAGAAAAGTCCACTTCTTGCAATCTTAAAGTATCTCACAATAATGAAGAAATCATAATCAATAATAATCAATAACAAAGAAATAATAATCATACAACATGGGCTCAAGTTTGAACCTCTGAGGTCACTTCCTGTCCACCTGGCACTCCGGTCCCCCCAGGGAACACATTTAATGTGACACACACAAGAGTTTCATTTACATTATTTACTCTTTGTGTCTACTATATTGGGTAATACAAGTGTGGAACCATTTAAAGCTGCTATTACGATATATTCATGAGACACTAGCCAACACAGGATGTAAAATGTCCAGAAAAAATATATGAAGAACTGCTAACATGCGAGTCTGTGACCTTATTTATGTCTAATATTTCTTATTTTCTCTGATTATATCTACTAAAGGTAACTATAGGGGTGCTATTTCATGTATGGAGGGCTCTAATGATGTTACAAAACCACATTTCAAAGATTGTAAACAGACTTCTATGGCATAACTGATCACAAGGTTTGTTGCTGTGATGCAACTAATGCTTCTGCATTGTATACCTTTATTTCCACGTATCACGTGCACCAAGGACGTATGTTGAACGGGACTGAGACGGTCGTGTTTCAGAGCCCTCACGGTGTCACATGACTGCCTGTCACTCACGTGACCTGTCATCTTGTCACCCCGCTCAGGGAGCGGCCTCATTACAAAGTCATGTCAGATCATTACAACCTCGTCAGCCGCCCGGGAAACTTAATCGCCGCCATGCACGCGCATGCGCATGCTCACACGCACACCCTCAGCTCCAGGCTGTTTGTTCTCGAAAAGAAGTCACTAAAAGAACATGTAAATGAATTTCAAGCATGCAAAGAAGCAAAAGAAAAAGCCAACTTTCGTTTTTCGTTCTGCTTTGAAGTCTGAAACCTAATGTTGTCTTTCTTTTAAACGTTCACCAAATTCAATTGACTTCAAAATAAAGGATGAATTGTATTTATATCTTTTTTCTTTTTGTTTGTTTTAATAAACTTTGTAGCATGAACAGAAGTCCAACTTTGCAAAAGCAATTGTAAGAATTTGATTGGCTGAACCTCTCAAACTTTTTTCATATTGAATAAACATTTTATTTGTGGTGGGGTGACATTTTGATAGTAACATATTTTGATATTTTATATCAGTAAGTTAAAAAATTAAGAGAAAAAACAAACAACATTTAAAAAGTCAATAAAATAACGTTAAAATGAATTAAATAATGCATGCTATACATACAACGTAATGTAAATATAATATAAACAAATACATAGAATAAATAAGACATAAATAACATTTTATTTTTGGGGGATTCTTTTTTTAATGAAAAATATTTATATATGCCTTTTCAAAACATGAAAAGGCTTTTCCGAAGCAAAAATGAAAAAAGATTAAATAAATAAAATAAAGTCGATTTAAGACAGATATTTAGCTGTTTCAAAATAAAATTAAGGTGTTTTTAAAAGTTTTTTTTTTAAGTTAAAAAACAAATCCTTTTAAAACTGTCCGTCTTAAGTCTCAAAACTTCTACCCAGACTTTAAAAAGAAGGGAATTATAAATTATGAGATAAATGTCTAAAATATGAGTCATAATTATGACACAGAGTCGAAATTATTTTATAAAAAGTCAACCAATTTTGAGATAAATCGTATACTATGAGATTAAAAAGGTCAAATTGTGACATAAAAAATCATAATTGTGAGATAAAAATTCGAAATGATCAGATATGAAGTCATGATTCATTGTGAGATTTTTTTAAAAAGGCCAATTTATGAGATAAAACGTTGAAATTAGGAGATGTGCTGCCTTCTTCGCTTTGCACATGCGCAGTTTGTATCTCATAATGTCAACCTCTAATTATATATTATTTTTGGTCTCATAATTACTACTTTTTTATGGCGTGGTTTCGAAATTTTATCTCGTAATTATGACTGTCTATCACGTGATTTCCACTTAATATCTTGTATTCATATCCTTTGATTTTAGCATTTCTACTTTGTGTATCATTTTATGAGTTTTTATGAGTATCGGTTTCGGATCGATACCCAAACACAGACAGCAACAAGCACAGAGGCCGCACGTGCAAGTTGGAATGTGGCGGAAAGGCGGAAGACAAAAAACAAACAAACAATAATTTCCCACATAAATCATCCATTCCTGTGGCGGGTAAAACAAATTGGAGGCGACGTGTGGCGTGGCGCGTGACGAGTGACGAGAAGCAGAAGCGCCGAGCCAAATCAACTCGAACCTTCATCTTGTTTAACGCCATCATTTACGACGCGCGTGCGCACAAACGTTAGTATTTGGGGTATTGATGACGTACTGGCGCGTGCTCTAATGTGAATGTTTTTTTTTTCGATTCTGCTAATTATAATTCCTGAAATCAAGACTGAATTCCACTTTGTTGCGGGTATTTTGAGTAAAACATTTATTTATTAACTATTTTATTGTCATTTTCACAATAAATGTGAAATTATCCGCCACAAAATCCCCAAAAAAGATTATATTTGATAAAAGAACAATACAATATAATGAAACACAATAATATCAGATGGCATATAATTAACAAGAGAGGATAGAAGTGACCTAGACATAATTAAATGGGAAAAGATTTACAATAATCCAATTATTATTATATTATTATAACACTAATTATTAATAAAATACAATTAAATAAATTTAATCAATGTAAATATTTTATTATAAACATTATTATTTCGTTCACGAAGAACTCCACAATGGCGTCCTGTCTTATTCCACAAAAAAATCTATGTATGTATGTATTATTATTATTATTATTATTATGTTTTTGCTTTTAGTTTCTGCTTCTGGTGCACGCGCACACGCTGAGCTAATCCGAGCATGAAGAGCAGCCTGGCGCCTCCAAGAATGACAGCAGACAAGAGGTGTGACCTTTCCTATTGTCAGCAGCACACAAGTAAACATTACAACTACTGCAAAAATCGAAATTAGTTTCTTTTCATTTTCTCAAAAATGCATTTATATTTGTCAATTGCAAAACTAATGAACAAAACAAAGAATCTATGTCTACATAAGCTAGCTATATAGCAAAAGTGTTGCTGTAGTTTTTGCATTGAAAGTGGTGTAAAAGATGCAATTTGCATATCTGGTCAGTAAATTGCAATACATACATCAGGGTAAGCTATAAGTCACGTGACTGTACCACACCAACACTATAAACCAGTGGGTGAACATTGGAATGAGTTACCTGCTTCGCTATTATTTTTTTCCCAACATGCACCAGTACATGTGAGGAAGGTCACACAAAATAAACACTAAGGTCAATTCTCAGGCCACACATTGGACTCCAATAGCAAAAGGAAGTATTAGCCTTGATGCTGGGATTAAGACAATTCAAAGTGCTTTTAGTAAACCCAACTGTGTGTGTGTGTGTGTGTGTGTGTGTGTGTGTGTGTGTGTGTACCTTTGATCCACTTTCGTCACCACGCAGGATGGTCCAAAAGTTATTCCTCAGGAAGTAGTCCTTTGTCAGGTGGGCATTGTGAAGAGCAGCGTTGTCCTGTTGAAAAAACAGCCGTTACCACACAGACCATGCAGGGCCTTCAGTCATGAGGGATGCCCCCACCCCCCGCAACATCTCCACATAACTATGTGCCGTTTGACGCCTCTGCACAACCTGAAGCTATATTGTTCCATTGAATGATCATGATGCCCCCTGCCTCCACAGTGCCGCATGGGAAACATCTCATGTGGGATCTCCTTGTCAGAATGATAATACCTTGCCAAGATGTCTTCCCCTTAAATGTCCCATATTAGGTGCTCTCCTGCTAATTCCAAAGAGGTCATTTTGTGGCGTTAAAGGAGACGAGGCCTCGGAAGACCTTTTTGTTCTTAAAAGACACCTCATGGTTATTTGACTGCACTCTGTATAGCAAATTCATTTGGGTCCTGTGTCTTGACGGACAGCCAATTGGGATCTTCCAGCTCAGGGCGGGTGACATTTTTGCTCTGTATACCCTCAGGGTCTTTGAAGAAGTTTCAAAAGACTGTCTGAGCGCGTCCAACCTCAGCGGCAAGAGCACGCTATACTATATGAGAAGCCTGGCTTATGCAGCTCAACAATCCCACCACATTCAGAAAAAACATTTTTTTTTGCTTTTTTTTGTCATCAAGAGATGATGACAGTGTGAATACCTGACATGAAATCACATTCAATCCACATTGTTGCCAAGATTAAACATTTTTGACTCACTCCCATTTCTTCTTTCTGCATTACTTCCAACCTCCTTGAGAGCCAACAGTGCAAAATAGAAATTGTTGCAATATTTTTCCTGGCCTATGTTGGATTGCTGTTAGCTTGTTTAATAATTATATATTAAACACCCTGCTTCAGCAAGCCACATATTCAGAATATAATTTCATTTTACAGTAGTGTCATTGGGCTTATTTTTAGGCGGACTTCACCCCCCCTAAAATGTTCTTAAACCCCCTGAATAATTTGATATTTTTACTGATTTTTAAAATTGTTAGTAACTTGGTGTTAGCTAATTTAATTTTTTTTTATTTTATTATTGTTAGCAACTTTTTAGTTGGTGTTAACTTCTTAGTGTTAGCGACTTGTTAGTGTTATCAACTTGTTAATGTTAAAATATCTGACAAATTTCATATAATAGGGCAAAAGAAGGTTCTTGTTCATTATTATTATTTTTTTTTATGTGTACTACATTGAGTGCATCTCCATTGGTGTAAGCCCCCCCTGTCCTCAGAACATAGTGACTCCCCTGTCATTTTCTAAATAATATTTGGTGCAAAAACAAAACAATTTTGCGCAAAAAAAAAATGTATACCTGTTTTTGAGGTTGTGGTGGTCTTCAGGGAAGGGATTATTTGGGTGGGGGTCCATCGATTTATTGGTGTCACTGTAAAAGAAAACAAAAAAAGAAGCAGATTAGTTTCAGCTTTATAAAAAGACACTCCGTTTTTCCTGGAGGAATTTTAATTGCTCCCTCTGGGGGGGGGGTCTGCTTATCATCCCAGGGTGGTTATTAATACAACAGTCCAGATAAAGAACCCCGTGGGATAAAGGCTTCTCACGTAGTATACCTCTATATGCATGACATATAATACATTATACAATTTATTAAGAAGATTTGAACTATTATTTTTTAGCTTTTTACGCTTATGGTTGGGATTTTGTTTTGTGTTTAAAAAGAAAGATAATTATTATTGAATGAAGTACTTCCTGTTTACAGTCCACCACAACCGGAAGCAGTGGCCAATAAAAGGACAAATATGTCTTTGTGTTGAGGTGACAAATAATGAAGTTACACTTTATGGCTAAAAGAGGAAATGTTCGCTTTAGATTGGTGGGATTTCTGCGCACTTTGGAGGGGGCGATATGCTCGTGGACAACAAAAGATGACGTTGGACACAAACACACGAAGAAGAAGAGTTTATATATATATAGTATATATATATAAATATTTACACTCACCGCGGAGAACTTGAACTGCTTGCTTCCTGTGTGCGTAAAAGCGCGCAGTAGTTGCAGGGGGGGGGGGCAAACTGCACGCATGCACGTGCGCGCACGTCACTCCACGCCCACTCCCCTTTTTTCGCAAAAGTTTTTTTTTCCACTTTTCTCTTCCACGCCTCCCTGACAGACGGAGCAGGCAGAGGCACACACAGAAGTGTCCCACAGGAGAGCAGCAGCGCGGACCAGGACCAGGGCCAGGACTCCTACCTCGGCTGTGGTGGCCACGATGGGGGCTTAGAGGCACCTCAAATCCCCACAGGGCAGGCAGGAAGACGAAGGAGGAGGAGGTGCTGGTGGTCCTACATTTGCACAAGGAGCAAGACGCGCGCATGTTACTCGGAGGGCTCCACCTCGTGCACGGCGGCGAGGAGCAGGACTTGGACGTCATGATGCTGCAGAGCCCGCTCACCTCCACGCCATTCTCCGTTAAGGACATCCTGAAGCTGGAGCAGCAGCAGCAGCAGCAGGCCTCCATGGAGCTCCAGCAGCAGCAGCGGACTCACCTGGCCGTCTCACCCCGACACACGCATTACCACAGCCCGCCGCCCTCCTGCATGCTGGCCCGGGATAGCCCTCCGTCCTTCTCGGACGCCGACGACAACCCCATGGTCTACCTCGGGGCGCTGGCCAGGGGGGGCGATGAGGACGACGAGGAGGACGATGAAGAACGCGGTGGGGACAGCGGCTTGTCCACGGACTTGTACGCGCACGGAGGCGGGCTGCGGGGGTCCAAAGTGGAGACCCCAGACTTGGACGAGCAGGACAGGAGTGAGTCTCTATAAGGCCTGCACGCTAAAATGACAAAATAAAACAATAAACATTATAGCAATGTATGAAATATAAAAAAGTACCTAAATTAGTATTTATATTTACATTCAAAACCAAACATAATCTTAATTGCAGCCATTGTAATCTCACATAGAGCACATCAAAACAACGTCAAATAAACAACATAAATTATCAAAATTTTTATCAGATAATCATAAAAACTGATACATTAATATAACATGCCAATGTGCTAAAACAACAAATCAAACAAATGAAAAAACAAAAAATAAAAAAAAACAACAAATGGTGAGATCAGTAGAAATATATATTAAATTGACTGTATTGTACAGCAAACTATATTATATACATTAATATATATTTGGAAATATTATAAATTAATATAAAATATTACTTTAAAATCTCGGTGTTCAGCAACAGCATTTGTTTCAATATTATTTTATTATGATGATGAAATCTTCCAGCTTTCTTTTGCAATAAGATTAAGATATGCCTTTATTCGTCCCTCAGTGGGGAAATTTGTATTGCACAGCAGCAAGAGTACAGAGTCAGTTAAGCAGTACAAGAATACACAATATAGAAAAATAAACAATATAAACAACCCAAGTATTAACAGAAATCAACAGTTACGTACAATTATTATTAAGACGTACAATTAAAGTAATAAAATCCTTTTATAAATATAGTACATAGTATTAATAAGACTCAGTACTTCAAATTTGAGTCTTTTCTAAGCACTAATATAACAATCACAAGTTGGCAATAAAATAATTAAGAGATAAATAAATGTCCTAATTGATATATTACACAGAAGGATATAATATAATGTAATATAATGTATTACTGATAGAAGCCCACGATTAAAGATTTATATTAAGAGGATAAAGATAACGGGAGAAATGATTTATGAATAGAATATCAACAATATGTTCCATTGGTAAATACATGTTTTCAATAATAAACAAAAATAAATGAGTTAGAAAGATGAATAAAGTAATGTTTGAACGTCCATTAAGTAGTGAAACAATGATACGAAGACCGTGTTTCTATGCCTCCTTCCCAGGGCTGCTCGTGTTGGAGTCCCGGGGGGAGGCAGCCGAGGGCGGCCACGGCGACGCTCAACGGCCGGCACAGAAGCCTCGCAGCCGGCGGCGACCCCGTGTGCTCTTCTCCCAGGCTCAGGTGTTCGAGCTGGAGCGCCGCTTCAAGCAGCAACGCTACCTGTCAGCCCCCGAAAGGGAGCATTTAGCCTCGGCCCTGAAGCTGACGTCCAACCAGGTAAAGATCTGGTTCCAGAACCGCCGCTACAAGTGCAAGCGTCAGCGGCAGGACAGGACCCTGGAGACGGCCGGGCAGCACCGCCCTCCCCCACCGAGACGCGTCGCCGTGCCGGTGCTGGTGCGGGACGGGAAGCCGTGTCTCGGCGGTGGGGCGCAGGGCTACGCGACCACCGCGGCTCCATACGCGAGCAGCCCGTACGGCTACGGAGGTTACCCGGCCTACACGTACGGCAGCCCGGCCTACCAGAACACCTACACCTGCACATACAGCAGCCTCCCTCCGCTGCCACCCTCCGGCACCACCAACGCTTTCATGAACTTGGGGGGGCTGGGCGGCTCTCAGCAGCCCCCAAACCACCAAGGCAGCCCCGTGACGTCCTGCCAGGGCTCCCTGCAGGGGATCCGGGCTTGGTGACGTCATTGCAATTGAAGGACAAAGAAGAACGGACGCACCATGTGAAACACTTTTTTGATGTTGCTTTCTCCTTTAAGTTGTCGATGAGTTTTTTTGTGTTGCTGAGAGATTTCACTTTTATTCTAATAAATAAGACAAAGTTTGCTTGACTTTGTGGACGTCATTGTCACATAAAGTGCTGGTCCACTTGGGACCTCTTTGTCCCGATGCCAGTGGACCTGCTGAAAGGGGGGGGGGGGCAAGCTGGTTTCAAGAAAGTAGTCCAGCACAATGCCTCTCATTGGACCGACGGGGGGGCAGGAGAGGAGGGGGTGCAGGGTCCCCAGCAAAGACAAAAGGGACGCAGGCTTTCTGGAGATTGACGTCCTAATATTCCCACATGAGAGCGAGTAGTGCAAATGTGCGCACTTTTGTTCCCCTCTCGTCAAGCTTTTTGTTCCCCCCCAGAAAGGAGCCGCGTGGTGCGAGGGGCAGCCGGGCTGGAGGTGGTGCCAGCAAGCAGGGGGGCAGAGAGGGGAGGGAGGTGGGTTCTTGTCAAAGAATTGGGTTTTTATTGCTACAAGTTGCACCATTTAGCCAGAATGGGGTTGGGGGGGGGGGGGGGGGTAGAGGGTCGAGTCCTGTGCTCCTTTATGTTGGTTTGTGAGGGGGGGGGGGCTTGTTCTCAACATTTCAATTTAAATATATCCTTTAATAAACGAAATAGCAGCAATGATAACAATATATGATTAATAAATGATTAATAAATGATTAATAATCGCTTCATTAACACACCCACTGTGTCACTCAATGGACACACTTGAATTGCCTTTTAATTAAGTGTGTTAATTAGGTATTGTAATGACAGTAGGTCATTCTCATTATCATTTATCTACCAGTTTATATACATTTACATGACATTTATTTACAAAATCATACTTTTTAAAACTATTTTAAGGAATTATTAACATAATTTGTTAAAAACAGCAACACCCGGTGGGGGGTTTCATGTTCAAATTAAGTACATTTTAAAACAACTTCATAGATAAAAATAGTAATTAGGAAATTTGCTGAAATGAATACATAATTTCATAGATAAGATTCAATTATTATCATTGAGGAAAAGAAAAGCATCCACATGCATGGAGAACAAGGTAATCATAAAAAATGGATGACTACACTCTTAAAAATGCTGGGTTAAAAACAACCCAATCTGGGTTGTTTCCCAACCCAACGCTGGTTAAATATAGGACCAACCTCGCGTTGGGTTATTTTAACCCAACAAGTTGGGTTGGTTCTCTTAACCCAACAATTGGGTTGTACATTGGGTTGTTCATATGACCCAACGCTGGGTTCATATTTACTACACGGCTGGGTTATTTCAACCCAACAAGTTGGGTTGCCAATATACCATATATATATATATATAATTTATTTATTTTTATTGTATGCTAATATTATTAATAATATATTACAATGACACCAATGTAACAATAAAATATTTATTTATTATATATAATATATTTATATTACATTTCCAGAACATACAAATATAACAACTCACAACATTTCCTTCACATATGAACAAATTATGTCCAAAAAAATTACATTTTAAGAACGGGTGAGGGGGACAGCTATGAGAGAGTGATATATACATAGAACAAGAGGCTCTGTGAGCAGCAGCACAAATGGGTAGGCGATTGTGCCTGCTGCAAGTATTCCACCATGTTAGCTCCGACCTATGATGAGAAAAGAAAAAAAGGTAAGTATTTTGTAAGTATTTCTAGCAGTGCAGAGCAATTGTCATCAGCTCTCTACTGAAGCTATTTCAATATATATTCTACGGGGAGAAGTGTGACACCTGTAAAGTCAATGGCGTGTTCAACAATTTATTCAGGGGGTTTGGCCAGTCTAATGTTTGGTCTGTGGTTTATACGTCACACATCACTATGGAGTAACAACTTACACCAAGTTCCAACTTGTAAGAATAGTGCTTCATGAAATGAGAAACAGCCATATGTTACGCTGTCACACATTCCACGAAATACAATCTTTTCAAGTCGCTCCTCATAAAAAGAGTCCTGCTTTAAAACTGTGTAAAAGAACAACTGGAGTCATGTCACAATTCATTTACATTTTAATTTCTGTTGAAAGGTAAATTACTTACCAGCTTAACATCGATGAAGGCTCTCTTCACCTCCTGAATACTCGCCCGGGCCAATTTCCTGCCCTTTTTAAACACAGGCGGAGGGAGCAGGATGGGCAGCAGCGTCATGGGCAACTTCTCCCCTGGCATCTGTAGGACAATTATGGGTGTCATTACCAGATTGTTGAGAACATGAGTTTTAAATATTATAATATATTACAATTTTAGATAAAACTGTTTTCAATATGTTCCACTACTGTGCAGTGTTGTCGTATTGCAATCAACCCTAAAATAATATTGAGAAAATGTCTCGATTATGTTTACTTGGTCTATATTAAAACACAAAAACACACCCCAAACATTTTTTTTTACCAATTGGGATCATAATGTGTACCATAGAGGGTTTGTCATCATTGTCTCGAGCAGTGGTGAGCAAACTTTGACTTGCAGGCTGATATAACAGCAATATACGTATATTGGAATCACAAGATGGCTCACCCTGTTAAAAATTTGGGTATTGGTACAAGCAACAGTGACTGACCCACCACCATTTCTTATGTCTATAACATATAGCAGGCACAGTAGCTACTGTAAAACAATACCCATAAAATGAAGGCATGAAGATGACTTACCTTTCAATCATCCCCGGTAGCTGCCACTCAGTCAATTTGGAACTGACAAACTCATCCATAGATACTTTTCAGCGAACTGAAACATCACAAAGAGGGTCCATAAGAACAAACATACCATGAAATGAAATAAGATTCAGTAGTCCAAACATTTATATGCAACTTACAAAACTGTCGTCGAATTCGCGCCCAAACTGATTAGTATACAGTGGACTATCGGTGGCTAACGGAAGCCCGCTAGCATGCAGCAGTCTAGCTTAAAAAAACACAGGTTCATCAGCACGCTCGTATTAATTCACGAGATTCTTTAACTTGATATCACATAAAATGGCAAATTGACGAGATAACTGACGTTGTCCTCATAACTATCACACATGTCTCTTGTAATTTCAACAACATAGTTTGGTTCCTACATAGCTCGCCAGCGAATGTGTTCGCTTGCCACTTTTGGAGGGAATGGAAGTTTGCTAAGGTTACCGATCGATTCCTCAAGCTAGTACTCAACAGTGCTTCACGAACTTACATTTTAACACGTTTATGAAGCGTTATATAATAATATAAAGTCATTTATACTGTAAAACAATAGTGGGAATGTAACAAACCTTGCTCCGTGCTGAAATTGGTCTCCTCAGATGAAATGTGGGGTCCGAACGAAGTAAGTTTGTGGGCGGGGCTTTGTTGCGCATGTCCAAAATTCTACCCAACGCTCTGGGTTGTCCAAAATAACCCAGCACAATATAATGGAAATCACAACCCAGCAGCAAATAACTCAGCACCCAACAGAGATAACCCAGCGAATTGGGTTCTCAGAATACCCAACTCAATAAAAATAACCCAATTAAATGACCCAACAGGCTCAACCCAGCGATTGGGTCAAAAAAATAACCCAGCATTTTTAAGAGTGTATGAGATGCTAATTTGATGTTTGTCATTGACTAACAAACAAGTGCAGGTCAATTATTAACAAGATGGAAGTGGAGGGTGTCAATTAGAGGGGAGGGGCATCAATTATGCATCATTTGTCCCTCCTGTTGTGCTCTAATTGGACTCCCTCTATATGTGTCACCAGCTTCTGGAAACATCTGACTAAACAGTGTGCTTCTCAAACAATTCCAAAGCACCATAAAAAGAAGGAGAAATCCAAAAGTACCCCCCCCCCCCACACACACACAGACATTCATACATACCCATGCCGGCAGTCTGATGGTCTCCTTGCTCAAACTGAGATCTTTGGATGATCTGTGTGGGACAAGACAGAAATAATGGAGGATTATTGAAGATCTGATAAGGAGGCGGGCCCTCAGGTGATGTACACAAACACAGGTCTGTCAAGGGTGGGCCACATCAAACGTCTTAATCTTTATTTAAACCTTTAAAGGGGACCTATAAAGGACGCAAATGTTAGCGACACTAGCATAGCGTAGCAAGCAAACAGTGCTAACGCTACATCAACAACAACATTATGCTAGGTTACCCTAGCTGAAGAAAAACAAACTGTAAGCTCCCACCTGACTGACTGACTGACAGATAGTAGGCAGAGCTCTGGGTGTGATTTTAAGATGTGTAGTGAAGCCTTTTGGTAATGGTATTATTTCATTTGAACATGCATCAGATTACAATTGAATGCATCCCATAATCAGTTCACAGTTCCACATGTCCAAAAGGAGCTTATTAGCTTATTAAGCTTATTAAATCCTACCCCTCCATCTGGTACTTTTACAATCAGTAACTGTTACATTTGTTCACTTCCTGCTTTCCTAATATAGTTTCTTTTTTTTTTGTCACGTACCGAAGTACGAGGTGATATGACCATACAATGACATAATGGGTACCATATTAACTGTCAATATAGTAATATTGACAGTTACTAAGTGTCAATATAGTAATATTGACAGTTACTATATGTCAATATCAGTTACCATAGTAACTGTCAATACAGATACAGTGATATTGACAGTTACTATGCTATGGTACCACATATGCTATGGTGTATTTCAAACAAGCAGTGAGCGCCTAAATCGGCCTGGCTTATCAAGCTAAGGGTCAAAACAACAACAGTTGGCAGTTGACTTGAATGGGTTTCCTTTTAGGATGTGTGGCGAAGCCTGTCCCCCCCCCCCTTCATGTTAAACACACACATCAAAAAGTCACTTTTGCCTCATCTAGGGGCCCTGTAAAGATAGTATTTGCAGTTAATATCTGACACCATCAGTGTATCATCTCCACAGAGTGGATCCCAGCTATTATGGGATGCCAGCGCTGCATTTAGAAGCGTTCTGCTCATCGTCGTCTCCCGTCAGACTTCCTGACAGCACCTAATAGATTTCAGCGCGGACGGGAATGTTTGGTTTAGCTTCTCTCGATGGTTTCCCGTGTCCGCGGTGGGAGAGCGCGAGGGCGGCCAAGTCGAGACGCTCCTTTGGCTCGTCCATCAGTCTTCTGTAAATATTTGCACGGTCGTCCACATTTATCCTGCGAGCGCCGCGGCTTTCTGGGGCAAAAACATGGCGTTCCTGGGAAGATAGCAGCACGTTTGTGTCCAAGAGATTTATCCCAATGTGCCAAACACACATAAATTCACTGGCAGGCGTGTTTCTGTAAAAGTCATTAGGATCGTTTATCAGCTGCAGCTGGGAGAGAAAAAGTACCAAAAAATCATCAGCAGCTGATAAAGCAGGGGTCTCCAAAGTTGGGCCTGGGTGCCTTTTGAGGAACACAAAATCTGCTTTCTGCAAATTCTATAGATCAAATACTATGAAAACATTACACAAAAACACTGACAATGGAGCAAATCCCCCCAAAATGTTGGAATGATTAAAGTCAATTGACAAATGTGGAATATGGAAAATGGGAATTTTGACACAAAAAATTTGGAATTCAGGAAATGTGGACATTTATTTTTCTTACCACTTATTCATGATCTAATTTATTTTCCTATTCTTCAACTGTTTGGTTTTTATACATTTGTATTCCATATTGAGCTGCGTTTTCATAAACAGAGATTTGGATAAAGAAGACAAAGGTACACTTATAGATCAAAAGATATGTGATTAATTACAAGTTAACTACAGACAAAATGAGATTAATCAAGGTCGATTTTTTTTCAATTGACAGCCCTAGTTTTTACATATTGACTGATTGTGCTTTTGAATATTGGATTTGTGTTTTTACATAATTATTGTGTTGTTACTTATAATTGTTTTAAAATTATTTTATTTATTCATGTTGACTTTTTTACAAATTAAAGAAAATCATGTTTTTCCAAATTTTCATATTTATGTATTTTTTAAATCTTATTTAATGTATATGTTTTTATGACTACTATTTTTTTTCAGTTGTTGCATATTATTATTATTAGTATTATTTTTATGTATTAAATGCAAAGAATATGAAACACATTTGTCATTTTGCAGCCCTGCACACCCTGTACTAAAGATACAAAAAGTTTACTTTGGGATGGATGAAAAAGGGAAAGGAGAATATCACTCCTCTACTATCGTAGACTCCGCCCTTCCTGTGTAAGCCCCACCCCTTCGACGAAGTTTCCAAAGCTCGACAGGCTGCTCTTCATTGTCGCTCTGGAAAGTTCCAGGCAGAGGTGGTCATGGTAACGCACTCATACACGCCCCCTATTCATCAACTGTCTATCAAAGCCGTGCTTCCCTCCCATTGGTGATTCACGGCATTGATGTAAATTCACCTCTGTCGCCATCTTGTCCTGACGTCACGGTCTACGCGCGAACAGCAGTAAACACAAGCTAATGCTAGCATCAGGAATAAGGCTATGCTAGCCACACAGACTTAGACAAAAGTTTAAGAAACCTACGTTTTTGGCAAAGATTTAAGAAGCGGTTTAAGTTTTTGGTCTGTAGCTGTAGTATACCCAAAAAGATTAAACCTATTTTGTCTGCATCTTAGAGGAATTTAGTTATGTTATGTAAAAACTACATATTTGATTTGTTTGTTTGTAAGGCAAATAGGCTATTACAGGATCAATTTTACAAGAGCAAAACCCAATTATTCACTCATAACCAAACAACTTTGTCAGCGAGGTTGTTTATAGTGCAAAGTAAGTATATCACCAAGTTCTGTCTGTCAGGGAGCAAAATTACTTTGTTTCTTAAAGCAAGGCTTTTTTGCTATCAAGATTACACAAAAATTACAACCTATTTTTTGTTTTTGTCATTATGTAAAAAAACAAAACATATATTTTTGTTGCACAAAATAAAGTGTTAGTTTGTATTACGCAAAAACAAGAACAAATACTTTGGCTAGCACTATGGCACAAAAACTACACTAAGGATATTTTATATTATAGTGTAACAAAATAATGTTATGCAAAAAAACAAAATTTAAAACCGTGCTGAGTTAATACAAAACTACACGATTGCAAAATGATTTTGTAAACCTAAAACGTCCCGAGCAATATGTTTGTTACTTTTGCTAGTATCTTGTGGGGGGGGGGGGGGGGGGGGCGTGTCCAGTTGCTGTTTACCTGCAGGGTCTTCTTGTCCAAGCGTTGCCCATCATGTCTCACTTTACCTCCCGGCTGGAAAGCTGATCTGATAGTACTTCGGACAGGAAGTCCGAGGTCACGCGCTGCCTCCACCCCCAGCCTGGAGGGCCGCATGGCGGCAGCTGAGGTCGCAGCCAAGGTCAACATTTGGCGCGTGGATGGAACAGGAGACAAATGGAGGTGGAGGACACGCAAACATGTCCCCCTCCGAAGTCGTGTGAGGAAACACAATCCTCCTGCCCTGCTGTGATGAATGTTCCAATGTGGGGACCACTTCCTAATCTTTCCATCGTCGCCCGCAGCTGACAAGAAAAAAAAATCCATTAATCTTCATTCACTTTGCTATAGCTACGCGGCACGCGCCCGGCGACGCCATCTTGGATTTTGAACACCAATAGTAAAACAGAAACCATTTATTGGCCTCGTAGGAAATAAGGAAAATACAAGTAATCTATAGTTGAAACCATATTCTTCAGTAAAAAAGAAGTGAAGCAGTGTTAGCAATATCATAATCTGCAAAATCATTGTATAGCGTTAATAGATACGACAGAAAACATGACCAAAACAAAAGTAAAACGTGCAGTGTTACTTGTGCTTGATGGCCCTTTGCTGCCTTAAGAGGGGTATTGTCCTCTTAAACATGTTATACTGTCATGCAGCCCCCACCAAATGCAACATTTACTTGTGCTGTCAAAAATATCCATTACGACAGAAAACACCCATGTATCGTAAACAGAGATCTTAAATTAAACAACGACACCCTCTGCTGGACACACGTGAGTATCACCCTGCATAAACACCACTTACCTTCATGTACCTGCTACTTAAACCTGAAAACAAGCCAAATAAGACACACATCAAACATACAATTGAAGGAAACTAAGTAAATATTTTGTATAGCTGTGGGGGCTGTTTCTAATATTTGAAAACTAAGGCAGTCAGATATTAGAAAGAGCTGAATGTGCTGCAGTTCAGTAGTTATGTAGTCAAAAAATAAAAAAAGAGGCGTGAACAAAGTGGAATTGAGTCTTGGAGCACCAAGAGAAGACCCTGCTTCTGCGAGGAGCCGCCTTAGCGACTTTATTTACAAGCAAACAAAAATACAGGTGTCGCTTTTGAGCAGCGTTCAATCAAGCGTCTTGTTTTCCACATTACATGTTAGTTCTCGTCTATTGGGGCTCTTTGGCTTGCAAACCTTCTTTTACAACTCGGTAGAACATCAGTGAGCTCCTCCGCTCATATTTCAACTTCCCAGAGCACAGCTCAAGAAAAGACAGACTAGTCCCTAGACAAGTTAGCTAGTGGTTTAGAGCGTCGTTTAAATATATGTTTCTATTTTGAGTATTATTTACATGGCTGTATGGCTTCCAAAAAAATAAAGTCATCCACGTAAGAGTGAGAGTTGTGCGTTGGCTGTGTGGCGGCTAACTGAAGGCAAGGCGTGAGTGATGTTACGTTCAACCAAACGTTACTTCCAGGCTATAGCGTTCGCTGCTAACGGCTTGGCTCGAGAGGGGAAAATCTTAAATTTAGCAGCTAATTTGGATTTGAATTAAAATGAGAAAACGCTTGAAGGTGTTTTTCTGCTGGAAGCATGATTATTGTTTACTATTATTGTGTACTAAAATGTACCAAAAACACGTTTGTGTGGGGGGCGGGGGTTCTTCCAACTTTTTGACGCCTGAGAGCAGCGTCGTGGGTGAGAGGTTCCAGCGGGTAAAGGACCCTTCATTTGTCGCAGTCTCCACGCAGTCGCCTCTTGTGCTGCCGGTTGGTGATGGCATACTTGAAGAACTCGTACACGGACCAGCTGATGGCCGTAGACGGCATCTGGTAAATGATGCGGGCCTGGACTCCCTTGAAGAAGGCCCCCACGCCACCCGTCCTATACACCATCCGAAAAGCCTCGCCCAGACCGGAGATCTGACGGGCGGCAGCCGCTCCTCCCACCTCCGCTTGGATGACGTGCACGGCGGCCGCTTCCTGTGTGTTCAGCAGCGTCTTGCAGACGTCAAGTGGTGTAGTGGCGGCGGCGGCCAGCGCTCCGGCCAGCGCCCCCGACACCACGTGGGAGGTGGGGTTGTAGTTTCTGTGTGGGTTGAGCACCTCCTGCAGGTACTCGTAGGTCATGAAGTGGAGCGCCTGGAAGGGCACGTTCATGGTCAGCTGGGTGGTATAGCTGCGGTAGAACGCCGCCGGGCCCTCCTGCCGCAGCGTGGCGCCCACGCAGTCCAGAACACCACGGTATGGGGAGTTGAACATCTGAATGCGCTGCTTGACCACTGGAGGACAAAGAGACAATAGGTGACCAGAATCCGGGTTGTCGACAGGAAGGTGGGAACACTCAGGAGGAAGTGAGTAGAAAACTATCAAATCAGTCAATTTTAATTCTTTACATTCTCCTTCATGTTTCAATGAAAATTACATGTAATCTTAACAACCCATTTCATATTTACACTGCTTCAATATTTCTATATGAAAACCCCACTCAGTAAAGCTGTTGCATTGGAATAACAAAACTGTACTTTGCCGCCCCCGTGTGTTCTAATGAGAAATTACATAAAGCGTGAAGAATGGATTGATGGGGTTGTGGAAGTGTATTTGTTTACCTTCAGCTGGGTTCATGACGGCGTCATGGAGCACCGTCGCCATGCAGCCCGCCACACCTACACAAAAACACACAGCAGACACGCTAAAGACAACGACGCCGCAACCGAATCATGTGACACTTCACACTGACCGTTGGCAAAGTGGCTGTTGGCGCCGGGGTGGACGGCGTCACTCAGTGTGACCTTGATCTTCTCATAGCAAGCAAAGTAGAGCGCGTGGGCGGGCCCCGCCCCCACTGCCAGCACGTTAACGCCTCGGATGGGCCGCCACACGCCCTCGGTGCGCACGATCTGCCGCAGGGCGTCCATCACGTTGCGGTAACGGGCGCCCGGCTCGGGATGAAGGCTCTGCATGCGCGTCTGCCGAGAGATAAAACTCATTATTATTATATTGTTTACTTGTATTCATTCATTTGTATTAGGTCTACACCACAATTAGGGATTTACGAATGATGTTCGGGATGATTTGAGCAATGATGATGCTAAATCGATAAATCCAATACAGTCTTCCCTCGTTTATCGTAGTTCACTGATCCCAGACCCCTACGACAATAAATACATTTTCCGTGATATATGATTCAATGTTAATAGTAGCTCAGAGCATAGAAAACCTGTTTATGACCTTCTAAATATGTTTTTTTTTAAAACATTAGAGTGCTGTAGACATGTAATAACAACCATATAGTCACCTTTACACTCCTAATATTCATCGTTTATTAATTTATATTGCTCAATTCTTAACAGGCCGTGGCTGACGTCATGTGACGTTAAGGTAATGTCTAGTGACCAGATTGCTATGTATCTTTTGTATTTCTATGTGTTTTGACTAATAATAGGCCATATTCTACAACAAAACAGCAATCATTTATTAAAAATAGAGAGGGAGCAATAATCGGAATGGGATATTGCGAGGGATGACTTTCGTACTAAAAATAGCTGCGATTACCTGCACACCTCTGAGCTCACTTGTCAACAAACATAGCGTGGATCAGCATTGCTGAGACGGTGTCTGGGAAGCCTACGAAGACGCCAGCCATACAGCTTAGCTTATGCAGCGCAACAAATAAGAGAGAAAGCTTGTTTGCCTTTGCCATAAAGAGCTCATGACAGGCTGAATACCTGACATTCAGTACACAATTTCTGCCAAGGGCTTTAATTTTTCATCTAACATTTTCAATTATGTAAATTAGACCCCATGGCCCTCATGCAACCCACTGTCACAACCCGCAGTCCCATTGGCAACACTGACAGTTCATGGTAAAAAAAAATGTGCAAGGTCAAAGTTCATTTGGAGTTCAACTATGGACTTTAGCTCCAGAACAAGTCCAAGTGGCGCAATGCTGAAATGTCTGTGGCTGAGTAAAGTCTAGGAAATATCCAATCTGAGTTTCTGGGAAACAGGAACTCGGGTGGAATGTATCCAGTCATCCTGAGTGTGCGCAGCGTCCAAACTTGGTTTATCTGGCACGCTAGCGTCACGACAGGACTGACGCACGAGAGTACACACACACACGTTGAAAAATGGTACACAGCATCCAGAAAGTTAACAATGGGGGACTCACACACATCCTTGACACACAATATGGCCACTTCAACATGTCCGAAATAGAAACTAAAAACTCTGACTTCATCTTGTCACAAAGTCACACCAATGGAAAAAATACCCCCACATTCAAAATACACATAATTTCTCTTACTGCTTGCTCAAAAACCTTGAAAACACAATTTGAACCTGTCGACAACAAGAAGAATTGACTGAAAGATGAACTTTAGCATAAGCGCTCCAAGCTACGAGGAAAGAATGAAGAGTATTCTCTGACGCACTGTTCAGGGTGGAAACTTTAACGACCGAAGTTTCTTCCATCCGGAAGCTAAAAAGATCTTACTTGACTTCCTGGTACTGGCCGTTGAACTCACCTTCTGCTTTGCTCCTAATGGCTTAGCCATTTCTCGACTAAGTCTATAGTTTAGGTAACGTTTAGGTAACGACAAATCTTTGTTATTTCTTCTTCTTTTTTGTTACATTGCCTACATTTGTTACATTACATGCCTTCTTGCTACATTTTTTTCTTTCTTTATTGTTATTTCTGCAAAGTGCCACAAATGGTCTGGCAAATGGCCCCCGGGACACACTTTGGACACCCCGGGTTTACATATAAAAGAGGCCCCAGGCTGTGTCTTCTTAGCACTATTGCTATCATGACTCTCACTATTGGTCTGCATGTGTGTGGGGGTGTTTTGCAAGCCTCCGCATATCGCCCCACACAGCGGTTGTACCAATGCACACTACCAAGGCTTGTGGAGGTGCCCTGCATGTCTGGATCGCTGAATATATTGCCTTTTGTGACTTGTGCTTGTCTTTGATTACAGAGTAAATGCATGTCGCAAGAAATACCTAACATCTTTCACTTTTAATATGGAATTCGGAGCACTTTTTTTTATGTAAGCTCACGTCTACTTCAACATTAAGTGGACAACAAATCGGCTAGTTCTATTACATGAGCTCAATCCTTTCCTATGTACTAATTTGGGCTTGGTCTCATTTTACTGCGTCTACCAAGTGCCAGCTAGACTTGAATGTTATTAATGTGGAATACAACCAAGCAGCTGTGGTCATACTTCAGTGGGGAGCTGCTCTGAGGGATGACAATTTAAGAATTTGGACTTTAAGCCTGGCCTTAGCAGGTTTGCGGACAATTTTGACATGAATTTCATGTTCATGATTGTGCAGGACTGTACTGCGTCACTGTTCCTGCAAGAGCCACCATTGCATGGAACTAGAAAATAGAAAATAGAGCAGTAAATGATGTCATAACCGGTGTACCTAATGTTGGGGCCACTGAGTGACCCCTTCAAGTCCAAATAAACAAAATGAACAGTTGTTGGAGTTAAAGTAACGGCCCGCTGTATATGGGGTAAATGCTTATGGTTGCATAAGTAGACACACTAGTTATGAAATCTGTCTCACTCAACAAGTCATAGAATATATGGCTGTCAAGGTGCTTATTTACAATCACTGAAATATGACCGCTTTCCAGTCTGTGAGCATCGCCTCTTTACATTGAATCATAAAATTATATCGTCAAATGGTAGTATTTAAAACGATAGCCGAAGCATTATACGAATGATTCCTGCCCCATTCAAAAAGTACAGTCAACCCAGCGGTTGTTTTGTGCGGCAGTAACAACTTCTCGGTGTAACGCAGCTAAATTCGGCCAATAAATGCTACAACGGAGTCACAATAAAACAATAAACGCGCAGCAATAAAAAGTTTACAGCAGGATTTCCGATCATGGATGTAAGCTAGCCTACTTTCTGTAGCTAGCGAACGCATGCTAACTTAGCAAACAACTGTCAAACCTGCTGACCCGTTGAGTGACTGTTGTAACTATCACGTTGTGTGTGTAAATATACATTGTGCGTTTCAAAAAGCGTATCAATATGTATATATTCACTTACTCAACCGTGTACTTGTCGTTTATTGCAAGCTAACAGTTAACTGACCTCTGACAGCAAGGTTACCAAGCTTGCTAGCTTACGACACACTCGAGCATAGGCTTGTGTCGCGGCCTATCGGTTTTACGCAACTTCCTTATATATTAAATAAAAACCTGAAATATTTTAAATGAGTCAAATTGTGTCCTTGTGTGTAGTAATACCTTCACGCAGTCGATAGGGT
This sequence comes from Doryrhamphus excisus, assembly GCF_037039965.1. Taxonomy (NCBI): domain Eukaryota; kingdom Metazoa; phylum Chordata; class Actinopteri; order Syngnathiformes; family Syngnathidae; genus Doryrhamphus; species Doryrhamphus excisus. Next base: position 18,082,790 of record NC_136365.1, read on the forward strand.
ACATGAGACAGTGCTCCATGATTCCAGCCACGGCTCCAGCTAGCATGTGTGTGCCGGTGGTTGCTCCGTGAGGCAGTCCTTCATAGTCCACTTCTGCCTCGTTCGAAGAAGAGCTCTCGGATGTTGTCCGGTGCAACGCCGGGGCAAAGTCGTGCTCCCCTGATACTCTTGTTGGCAACACCCCAACGAAGCCTCCAGTGGTGCCCAGAAGTCTGCCACCCAGCCATCGAATCTCTGCCCCGGTACCGACGCCTGCAACTCGGTTGTCTATACCCGGTGCCTCCAGGGACGTTCGCCGGGACACGAAGCCGCCCGCTTCCATTAAGACGGCGGAGGGAACGGTCTTAAAAACAACAAACAAGCGGCCCCCCTATCCGCAGTCTTCACCACACCACCGCCGGACACCGACACACTTGGCGGGTCTATCATGTGTGAATGAACATCCGGGAAATGTTATCTACCTGGGCGGGATGTCATAGATATCTAGCAGATGATTGGATAGTATTCCTGGCAATTACTTCCAGTCCTTGCCATTGGTTATTTTGGCAATACAGAAAGGCGGGCAGATTAAAATATAAAAATAAGCATGACATTCATTAATTTTCATGTTCACAAAACCAACCAAAATGTTATTATGCTACCAAAATTACAGAGTTTATTGCTTTTGGTGCCGTTTGTGTAATTATAACTTTGTGACTGCTTACCACCGTGTCTTAAAACAACAATTTGCTGCTTAGGACAAAATAGCAATGTAGTGAATTTCATATTTAGCATCACATTTATATGCATTTCTTTGTACATGTGTGCCTTCATAGTAACAATATTCCACATTCGTTTACTTTGGTACTACAACCCGCTTTATCCGACTGTCCCTTAATGCAGCACTCCAATTGGGCCACGTACTCGATGACGCAATGACGTCGTGCCGACAGGAAGTGGGCGTTTGCAATCCTTACAGTCGTCTTTGTCGCCTTCTTTTAAAACTATTCATTGTTGCAAGTGAATATATCTGTTAGTAGTGTATTTTTTCCGAAGAAACGACAAGTGTCGGCCTGTATCGTCATAGCAGAGGATCGACTCCTTTGGGTAGGTTTAAATTCAACACAACACCATATGTCTACACTTAACGTTAGCGGTGTTGTTAGCTAATGCTAGCTTAGCTACACAACTGGACGCCAAATGAACATATTTTTAGTGTTTTGCTAATATAACCACGTCGTTGTGTATCACCACCTTAATGACAATCTTAAAGATGATTGATGGAAAGTGTGACGTGGCTGTCATGTGACCATATTATGAAGCTCAATGAGGTTAAAGGTTAGATTGGGTTAATATGTGATATATTCATCCCGTACAGTGATACAAAGCCAGAACACAGGTGAGTGTCCCCAGGTGTGGGTGGGACCCAAAGTGAGGCTGACGGCGCCATGAGGTGACGACTGTGACAACGAGTGCTTGAAAACTCTGCGGACATATGGCAAGGTAACGCACCCCTGTCAGTTTTTAATGTGTTGTCCAAAATGGCCGTTATATGAATGAAGTGTGCGGGTGTTCCAGGATCACGTTGTGGTGCCTGCCGGCGTCCTGGTACTGCGGCGTGGCCCCCAGACAGAAGCTGCTCTTACTGCTCCTTGCCACCTCCGTCGTGCTGCTCCTGGGGTCCTACCAGAGGCACCTATGGGGCCCCCAGAGGGCACACGGGACCCGGGTTAGCAAGTAGGTGCTTTTGTTTACCTCAAGTGTTTCACATAGAACACAAAGGCGGGTTAGTGCAATATTAGCAATATTTATATATAAATAGAAATTACTCTTTATTCATATTTATTAATTCCAGAAATACTCAGTATGGCTCTGAGAACACATTCCGATTTTCTACCCATTGATTTGTCTTCAAAGGCTGAGTGTTTTTGCTGTATTTTAGTTTGATTTATTCCATTAAAACAACGCCATGGCGAAAGCAAACAGTTCCTTGCGATAAGTTCTCATATAGGAGGTCAACATGAGGGCAGCTGGTTTTTCTCACATGGACTCGGATCAGGTCTACAACGTTATCGACCCGGATTCTATGTGGCCTCCAGGTATCTCTCCAGCTTGGAGTCCATGGAAGCCACCGACCTGCTGGACCCCGCCCTCAACTACGGCATCGTGGTGGACTGCGGCAGCAGCGGCTCCCGCGTTTTTGTCTACTACTGGCCCCCCCACAACGGGAACCCCCACACGCTGCTGGACATCCGACAGATGAGAGACCCGGACCGAAAACCCGTGGTGAAGAAGATCAAACCAGGTGAGCGCATCCGTGCGTCGTCTGTCTTCTGTCCATTCCAAAGTTGACCGCGGTGTTTTGGGATTTCAGGAATTTCCACGCTGGCGACGGCGCCGACGCAGGCCAGCGACTACCTCTATCCTCTGCTCAGCTTCGCCGCCGCTCACGTCCCGAGAAGCAAGCACAAGGAGACGCCGCTCTACATCCTGTGTACGGCGGGAATGAGGCTACTTCCAGACAGGTGGGGGGGGGGCAGCGATGTTCTTCGCAAGTCCAGATAAAAGCCATCCATTAGTCTTCAGTCGTTTAAAAAGGCTTCTTCCTGCAGCCAGCAGGCGGCCATTTTGGACGACTTGGTCACCGACGTTCCACTTGACTTTGACTTCCTGTTTTCCCGGTCGCACGCTGAGGTCATCTCAGGGAAACAGGAAGGTGAATTACACTTTTTTTTGTGTTGCGTTTGACCCGTGTGAGTGAGGCGCTAACGTGTGTGTTTTCTAAGGCGTGTACGCGTGGATCGGTATTAACTTCGTCTTGGGCCGCTTCGACCACGCCGACCAAGGTGAGGACGCTCGACGACAAAGCCATTTAAGGCCTGACGCCAACTGGAGAAGTCTTTGTGTCCCACAGAGGACGCAACTGTCGAGGTGACGACGAGTTCGCAGCATCAACAGCCAATCAGCCGCCGCCGCACTGTGGGCATCATGGATATGGGCGGAGCCTCGTTACAGATCGCATACGAGGTGCCCGGCGCCATCACCTTCAGCTCCCCACAAGAGGTCAGTAACACATAAGCTATTTACATAACTAGCTAACGGGCTAGCAACTAGCTAACTAGCAACCACTTAATGAATTCAATCAGTACTCATTAGCCTAACTAACAGCCAAGCTAGTAACTAGCTAATAACCCGTCTTGCCGTGGGTGCAGGAAGAGGCGGGAAAGAGCGTTCTGGCGGAATTTAACCTGGGCTGCGACGTGGAGCGCACGCAGCACGTGTACCGCGTGTACGTCACCACCTTCCTGGGCTTCGGCGGCAACATGGCCCGCCAGCGCTACGAGGACCACTTGCTCAACAGCACGCTGGCAAAGAACAGGTACATGCCCGCTAATACGTGTTAGTATGGCTAGCTATGCTAAGAAGGAATAACGCTGCCTTGGGGGAGGGAAGGGGCGTGTCCTATTTGTGACGACGTCCCGCCGCGTGTCAATCAGGTTGCTGAGCACTCAAACGGGCCTCACTGAGGAGGAACCGTACCTGGACCCCTGCCTGCCCTTCGCACTGTCCGACACGGTGGTCCGAGACAACCGCACGTTGCATCTGAGGGGTCAGGGCGACTGGGCTCGCTGCCTGGACGCCGTCCAACCCTTCCTGGGCCTGCGCAACGCCACCACGTCGGCAGCAGGGGGCGTGTATCAGGTGGGTTTCCTCATTTAAACGACAATGGCGCCGCGTATTATTATCAACATGACTTCCTGTCGACAGGCGCCCATCAACTTCAGCAACAGCGAGTTCTACGGCTTCTCTGAGTTCTACTACTGCATGGAGGACGTGCTGCGTATGGGGGGGCAGTACGACAGCGCCAAGTACTCGCGAGCCGCCACGGTAAGCACAAAACACGCCTTGTTTATGTAACGCGGGACTTCAATGTCTCTTTCTGACCGCAGGACTTCTGCGCCACCAAGTGGTCGACACTGAAACAGCGTCTGGACAACAAGCTATTCTCCCAGCAGGCCGACATCAACAGACTCAAGTACGTCCCCCGCTGTTGTGTTCTTCCCCGGGGACAGGGGGACAGGGGTGGCCAACAGCGCCAACGGGTGTCTTTGTGACGCAGGTCTCAGTGCTTCAAGTCGGCCTGGATGTACCAGGTCCTGCACGCCGGCTTCCGCTTTCCCAGCGACTACCGCAGCCTGAGGACGGCCCAGCTGGTCTACGACAAGGAGGTGCAGTGGACTCTGGGAGCCATCTTGTACAAGACACGCTTCCTGCCTCTCAGGTACGACAATGTAATTGCATGATACCGTATTGTTTTACATGGCCTGCCAAATTCACTCCAAAAAACACACTTACCAGTTTTTATTATTTCAAAATAATGTTATATAAATATAACAACTTTTTTTTTCTTTAGAAAATATTTGATGCATTTTAATGTATTTATTTTTAAGTAAAAATAAGTTTTTCATCTTTAATAGGATATTCATAGATAATGGTTATACATTTTAATGTTATTACTTGTACTTTATATAAAGTGAAATACAAAAAAGAAGAAAATTTGTCAATATTTTATTTTTTAACAGCACTTTTTTATTATAGGATTTAAAAAATTTTTATGCTTTTAAATTTTATTCCTTTTTATTTTTACCCTACATTGAGTAAAAATGTTAAGCAAAGTAGAAAAAGACATTAAAAAGTGGAACATGCATTTATTTTTTTAAAACAAATTTTCATTAGTAGGAAAAAAGTATGTTTTTATACTTATTTTACTTAAGTAAAAATAATTTCAAGCAAAATAGAAAAAAATTTATTAGGATTATATTAAAAATATATATTTGTATGCATTTTAATTTTATTTTTACTGTAATTTACTTTGAATTTTTAAGCCGAAAAAAATGAAATAGTATTTTAAAAAATATTTTTATTAGGATTATTGTTTCACACATTTAGTTTTGACTGAATTTTTTTTATTAAATATAAAAACATAATGTTCATATTACTAGAATTAATAATTTTTTAAATATTTTTTATGCATTTTAAATTGTATTGCTTTTACATGATATAAAAAGAGACACTATTTCTCACTAAATGTAGTTCTCCTGTCAATTATTTTTACTGCTTGTTGGTAAACCCAAAGTGAAAATACTTGTACTGAAAAAACGACACCAGGAGGTTGCCTACAGCCGCAGCTGTTCGCCGTCTGTCCTCACAAGTCATCACAAAAAGTAAAGTTGCCAGATGCACTAGTAGTAAATTCACCTGCTTCATGGGTCCAGGGACCTCCAGCAGGAGGCGCTGCGGCAGAGCCACCCCAGCTGGCTGCGCTGGTCCTTCGTGTACAACCACCACCTGTTCTCCCTGTGCATCCTGGTGGTGGTGCTCGCCATCCTGCTCTACATCCTGCGGCTACGACGCATACACCAGCGCGAGCAGCGACAGGCCGACGCCCTCGACCTCCTTTGGGCCGAAGAGGGTGAGGCGCTCCTGCCGTGAGGACGCCAACCGAAGGACTTCTAACATTCCTTGATATGGAAAAGACAGGAGGGGGCACTATTTTGCAACCGGGATGAAGACGTTTTTTTTTTTTTTTTCCCTCAGATGACATCATCCCGTTGTCCTACTTGAATAATCGTTCTGACCAACCTCAACTTTTTTGTTTTGAACTCTACTACTGACAGAACAAAACGGCCCACACCACTTCTGTGTGCAATTTTTAAATACTGTGAAATGGAAAGGGTACCAACATCACCTTTTAACCACCATGACGCTTGTCCTCCATTCTTGTCCTTACACTGTCTTCCCGTATGATGTCCCTGTCCTTAAGTGTCCATTCCTGCACAATAAAAGGCGAAGCGAGCATGGTGCAATACTGACCTGATAGGATGTTGATTCATGTGAATAGAAGTCAATAAAAAAACATCCTTTTTTACCAACTTGTTGCGTTTGCAGTCTGCTTCCAGCGACATCAGACAAGTGACAATAGCTACACTTTAACTGAGGGGGGGGAAAAAGTGTATATTCTTGCAAACAAATATTTGGAGATGTCATCTGTATTTACAATAAGAAAAAAATGGAAGACTTACAAGGTTGCAGATAATCTTCCTCGCCCTGAGATCTGAAAGATCTGAGCTGGGACCGGCCACAAAGGGTATACAGTGAAGAAAATAAGTATTTGAACACCCTGCTATTTTGCTATTTCTCCCACTTAGAAATCATGGAGGGGTCTGAAATTTTCATCGTAGGTGCATGTCCACTGTGAGAGAGATAAACTAAAAAGAAAAATCCAGAAATCACAATGCATGATTTTTTAACAATTTATTTGTGTGATACAGCTGCTAATAAGTATTTGAACACCTGAGAAAATGAATGTTAATATTTGGTACAGTAGCCTTTGTTTGCTATTACAGAGGTCAAACGTTTCCTGTAGTTTTTCACCAGGTTTGCACACACTGCAGGAGGGATCTTGGCCCACTCCTCCACACAGATCTTCTCTAGATCAGTCAGGTTTCTGGGCTGTCGCTGAGAAACACGGAGTTTGAGCTCCCTCCAAAGATTTTCGATTGGGTTCAGGTCTGGAGACTGGCTGGGCCATGCTAGAACCTTGATATGCTTCTTACGGAGCCACTCCTTGGTTTTCCTGGCTGTGTGCTTCGGGTCGTTGTCGTGTTGGAAGACCCAGCCACGACCCATCTTCAATGCTCTGACAGAGGGAAGGAGGTTGTTCCCCAAAATCTCACAATACACGGCCCCAGTCATCCTCTCTTTAATGCAGTGCACTCGTCCTGTCCCATGTGCAGAAAAACACCCCCAAAGCATGATGCTACCACCCCCATGCTTCACAGTAGGGATGGTGTTCTTCGGATTGTACTCTTCATTTTTCTTCCTCCAAACACGCTTATTGGAATTATGACCAAAAAGTTCTATTTTGGTCTCATCTGACCATAAAACTTTCTCCCATGACTCCTCTGTATCATCCAAATGGTCATATGCAAACTTAAGACGGGCCTTGACATGTGCTGGTTTAAGCAGGGGAACCTTTCGTGCCATGCATGATTTCACATCATGACGTCTTAGTGTATTACCTACAGTAACCTTGGAAACGGTGGTCCCAGCTCTTTTCAGGTCATTGACCAAGTCCTGTCGTGTAGTTCTGGGCTGATTCCTCACCTTTCTTAGAATCATTGAGACCCCACGAGGTGATATCTTGCATGGGGCTCCACTCCGATTGAGATTGACCGTCATGTTTAGCTTCTTCCATTTTCTAATGATAGCTCCAACAGTGGACCTTTTTTCACCAAGCTGCTTGGTAATTGCTCCGTAGCCCTTTCCAGCCTTGTGGAGGTGTACAATTTTGTCTCTGGTGTCTTTGGACAGCTCTTTGGTCTTCGCCATGTTACAAGTTAAAGTCTTACTGATTGTATGGGGTGGACAGGTGTCTTTATGCAGCTAACGACCTCAAACAGGTGCATCTGATTCAGGATGATACATGGAGTGCAGGTGGACTTCTAATGGGCAGACTAACAGGTCTTTCAGGGTCAGAATTCTAGATGATACACAGGTGTTCAAATACTTATTTGCAGCTGTATCACACAAATAAATTGTTAAAAAATCATGCATTGTGATTTCTGGATTTTTCTTTTTAGTTTATCTCTCTCACAGTGGACATGCACCTACGATGAAAATTTCAGACCCCTCCATGATTTCTAAGTGGGAGAAATAGCAAAATAGCAGGGTGTTCAAATACTTATTTTCTTCACTGTACCATCACTAACACACTGCATAGTCATGGATCCAAGTCCTGCATTGCCAGATCTGTCCCCCTACATGTCCAGGGCGTCTGAAGAAGGCCAGAGGTTTCAACCTGTGGTTGCCAACAGAGGTCTCGCTACCAAGTATACACTTGATCTTTTTCCTCATGTCCGATTATTTTATGCTAATAAATTAAGATTTAAAAAAATATTTATGCATTTAAATTTTTTACTTTTATACCAAGAATATGCTTTTAAAAAATGAAGCAGAAATCAGTAGAAAACATTTAATTCGGTCAAATTTTATTTTTATTAAATATTTTTATCAGTAGGATTATTATGCTTATTTTAAAATAATTTTATGCAGTTTTATTTCATTTTTAATTGTTTTATTTTAAAAATTTTTAGAATTTTAATTTTATTTTTAATTATTTTAATTTAAAAATGTTATAATTGTAATTTAATTTATTGTCATTCATTTAATTTATTTATTATTATTTTTAATTAAATTATTTATTTTCCTGTCCATTAAAAATGTTATAATTTAAATTTTATTTTAATTTATTTAATTTATGCCTTAATATTTATTTATTATTATTTTTAATCAAATTATTTATTTTCCTGTTCATTATACCAACAATTTTAAAATCATACAATGTGATTTATACTATTATTTATCAGAAATAAATTTAAAATTACAATTGAAAAAAGAAAAATTTGGTAAATTTAAGACTCCTGTCTTAAATTGTCTTTTAAAAATATTATTTTCCTAGTTAAGAGCATATAAAATGTGGCTACAGCCTTCTAACTACAGTTTTGAACATTATTAGAGCCCCGTAGGCATGATATAACACCCCTATAGTCACCTTTACACTCCTATTACCCGATATGAGACATAAAATAAGACATAAAATGTACTGCTGTTACTGTGTTCTGGTGGGAGGAAAGTTCAAAGATTTGCGGCACAAAAAGTGACATCAGGGACTACACCAAAAGTACTGTAAATACTGGAAGTACTGTAAAAAAAAAAAAACATCCCAAAATGGAATCACAAACCTTCAGAGCTCCAGGCTAAATGTGTCTAACTAAATGTGTCTTTTGTGGCGTTTAAGAACAAACGCTTTTTATTTTAAAAATATACTTTTAATACAACAGCTGCATATAAATATTAAAATATACATTATACAGGTTTACAATAAACACCCACACACACAAAAATATCAGGCTTCTATTTTTACGGCACTTCTGTAATTGTTTTTTTTTTCTTGTCTATCTTAAAAGGAGTTGAAGGTGCTAACAGGTCCAAATGTTACTGAAGTAGTGTGATTACACGGGGACACACAAAGAAGAGTGGGGGTTGCTGTACATTATATGACATGAACTCGTGGAATGTTCCGACAGTCTCTTGGTTCGCTTCGCCCTGCAGGCTTTTTCACCACGATTCGATCGCTATTTCAACCTCGAACAGAAGCAGACTGGTTTTTGCTTAAAGCCGCGCCCGATACGCCATGATTGAGTCCGTGCGACCACGCGGTGGCGTCGCATCAACCGCCTTTTAGGCTGCGTCTCAAGTGCTTAATCGTCATTTGATGGATTTTGTGGCGCCACTAAGTGCGCAGTGTACGCAGTGCACTTAATGAAGTGTACTAACTCTAAGTATTCAGCCTTAGTTTTGGACTCTCCTGGCTCTCTGATTTGGGCCAAGATGGCGGTTCAAAGCTTTGGGGATGAAACGGACACCTCCCACATGGACGTCCCCTTCAGGGCCGTGACAAAGGACGGGAGAAAAGGGGGTGGCGGGGGGGATTCCAGCCTCTGCAGCTGTCCGCGTGATGAAGTCTTGGTGGTGTAGTTTTTTTTTTTTTCTGTCGCTTGGAGGCTCCGACAGCGGAGAAGCCGACAATATGAGCGGCGGGCGGGTGGGCCGAGGTCGGTGGCGTCTCACCAGTGTCGACTTACTGACGCTTCTGAACAAAAACGGGAGCGATGGCTAAGATGGCCCAGTCTCTCACCGACTCGTTTCAATGTCATCAAAGTAGGGGACATCTGTTAGCTAGCACTAACTCCTAGTAACTCCTAGTAACTCCTAGCGCTAACACTGTATGGCAAAAGTTAGTAGAAACAACGCACATAGCCCTTCCTAGTCAAGAGCGCTATCGCCGTGGATAACAGTGCTAACACCATGTGCCAAAATTTTGTTTTTACAAACACCACACACTGAATTAGCATTAGCTTGCGCTAACAATGTTAGCACAAAGAGTAGAACTGTGCGAAGGTTTGTACAAACAATGCATATAGCCCTTTCCCGGACATGAGCGCTAACATCACTTGCCTAGTGCTAACACTACAAACCCCATGCACAACCATAGTACCAATGCTAGCGCTAACTAGCGCTAAGGTTTCTAAACGTTAGGTAATCGAGAACATGGATCGATTTAACAGGCCCAACAAAAATGTGTGTCGTTTGCGAGATGTAGTTCTCCTAAAAACCACAAGGTGTCATAGCGAGATAGCTGTGTCATGCTAGTTAGTAGTCCTCCGGAGGCAGCAGAGAGTGAAGCTAAGCTAAAATGCTCGCTCGTCATTCAACATTCAAGTGTCAACAAACATTCGCCAGTCGGTTCAGCAGTTCCATTTTTTGCCGCCTACGTCTCTCACTCGTTGACGGACGCGAGCAACAGATGGACTGACTGTCCTCCAAGATGGCCGACGGTCAGCTTTGGTTGTTGGGTGTGCATAAGTGCATACTGAGAATTCAAATTAAGTACACTGTCTGTGTGCAGTGATGGACACTTAGCGCCCTCAACAGTCGCCATCTTGGCTACGTAGCAGAAGGGGAGGGGCTAACTGGAATGGTTGGAATTCACACGGAAAAGGGAGATCTGCTAGCATGGACGGATGGTAGCGCTCAAGCCCGTGAGCACATTTCAGTGATTTGGAACTCAGTTCTGGTTAGTTGGTGGGAGCCCTTACGTCCGAGTTTGGCTTCTCAAAACAATATGCGTTCAAAAGAGCAACTACTGAGAGCGAGACAGACAACATGTGTGATGAAGGAATAATCAGTGCAGCGATGATGACTTTACGGTAGGCTACGGTTTACCCAGCCGTAATTCGGAAAGTGACATTACAAAGTGAAAACCTGCGGATTTTTAAACTTAGCGGGTGCAGCTCATATTTCTTGGCCCTGAATAGTGCGGAATTTACGGTAATCCATAACTCTTAGAACATGTGACCTAAGTTACAGCAGTAAATGATTCATTATTCCATGACATGAAAACCCCCGGAATACACACAGTTGGAAGGTTCCATGTTTGATTGTGTGCATGTTCATTCATTCATTCATTTTCTACCGCTTATTCTCACGAGGGTCGCGGGGGTATGCTGGAGCCTACCCCAGCTGTCTGCACCCAAGAGGCGGGGTCCACCCTGGACTGGTGGCCAGCCAATCACAGGGCACATATAGACAAACAACCATTCACACTCACATTCATACCTATGGACAATTTGGAGTCGCCAATTAACCTAGCATGTTTTTGGAATGTGGGAGGAAACCGGAGTACCCGGAGAAAACTCACGCATGCACGGAATTGAACTCGGGGTCTCCTGACTGTGAGGCCTGCGTGCTAATCACTTGCACACCGTGCAGCCTTTTTAAGGATATTCATTAATTCATTCATTTTCTACCGCTTTTCCTCACAAGGGTTGCGGGGGTGCTGGAGCCTATCCCAGCTGTCTTCAGGCGAAAGGACTGGTGGCCAGCCAATCACAGGGCACATATAGACAAACAACCATTCACACTCACATTCATACCTATGGACAATTTGGAGTCGCTAATTAACCTAGCATGTTTTTGGAATGTGGGATGAAAACCCACGCATGCACGGGGAGAACATGCAAACTCCAGGGTGTGGAATTGAACCCTGGTCTCTCTGTGTGCATGTTCAAGCGCGAGAGATGTGGCGTTCGTTTGTGGGCAAGCAAAAACCAGTCAGCTGTGTTCAACATGTGGAGAAGGTGCCAAGAGTATTTCTTTTGTTGCTAAGTTTGTTTTTTTTTTTTGTATTTTTTATTTTAAAGAAGGACCTTGAGTCCTCTTAGCAAGGTGCGTCGTCATCTTTTTTTTTTTTTTTTTTTTTTTTAACCACAGTGCAATTCAAAAAGGGTCCTTGAACTATTTCTGCTTTACGTCCACCAACATTTAGAGACCGTGGACAAGGTTGGTCTACAGCTTCACAGAAGAAAGGCAGACGGGCCCACCAGGTGGGCTGTGGCGTGGCCACGCAACAATACATAGATATTATTATTATTATTATAAAAGAATAAGTGAAATGCATTATTTGCTGTCTAGATCTACAAGTGTCTTACTTTGTGGTTGCAAGTGAGCAAGGTGCGCTACATTTTCAGTTGGAGGAGGGGCAGGGGAGGGCTTGGCCAGGGGCGCTGGAGGGTTTGTTTGTTTTTTTTTTTTTTGGGGGGGGGGGCATGCTGGTGAAGTGTTTTGAGTTTTCTCACGTGAGACAAAAAAAAACATGAAAAAAGGGTTGGCAGCATGTGAGAGGTTTTGGTGTTTGGTGTTTTCTTTGGTCGTTTCGGAATAAGGTGCAGCGTTTTAAACATGGGCGGTGATGATGATGACGAGGAGGAAGATTCGGGAGACGTGTGGGTGTTAAAGCTCAAGGGGGGGGGGGCATCGGGATTCCATCGTCACTGGCGTCTTTCACACAGGAAATGGAGCCGTTACCGCGACATCTCCCGACAATGTGACGTGAGCGGCGGCGATGTGGGCGTGTGTGAAAGGCGCCAATGCGGCACCCCCCGGGACCCCGACTTTAGACAACCACCCGCCACACACTTCCTTATTTTAAGACCCCCTGGCCCTCGGCTCACTAGCGCCCCCACTGCTGACGACTACGGGCATCTACAAAACAGTGCAAGTCTATTTATAGGCACAATGGGGTACGAGTACAGCACACGGCGGGGGTTGGGGAAAAAAAGGGGACCGGGGGGGGGTCAGTACAGTATTTTACAAGAGCGGCGTACACTCACACATACAAACACGCGGGACACCCAGCATGGCGGCGACGTCAGCAGCAGCAGCAGCACTCTCGCCTGGTTACCGACACCTCCTCGTCCTGGTGGAGTGGGAGGGGGGGTGGGGGTGGGCGGTGCTCGTAGGAGGAGGAGGAAGAGGAGGGTCTTGTGGCACAGGCGGAAGCGGAAGTGAGTGGGCAGGGTTTAGCCCGACGCCTAGTCTCCTGCCTGCGGGGGCTTCTTGCTTGGGCTCTGCCCCCCCGCACTGGCTGCCAAAATCCTCTGCACAAAGTCTTTGGTCCGCCCGGCTACTAAAGGACCTGATAAATAGAACAAGAGAAGAACAAGACGGGATGAGAATGGAGGACAACCACTGGGTGTTGTTGCCAGACTGTGCCTGTCGTTCCACATACATTCTAGCAGAAATGACAATCATAATATATTATGTATACAGTGAAGAAAATAAGTATTTGAACACCCTGCTATTTTGCTATTTCTCCCACTTAGAAATCATGGAGGGGTCTGAAATTTTCATCGTAGGTGCATGTCCACTGTGAGAGAGATAAACTAAAAAGAAAAATCCAGAAATCACAATGCATGATTTTTTAACAATTTATTTGTGTGATACAGCTGCAAATAAGTATTTGAACACCTGAGAAAATGAATGTTAATATTTGGTACAGTAGCCTTTGTTTGCTATTACAGAGGTCAAACGTTTCCTGTAGTTTTTCACCAGGTTTGCACACACTGCAGGAGGGATCTTGGCCCACTCCTCCACACAGATCTTCTCTAGATCAGTCAGGTTTCTGGGCTGTCGCTGAGAAACACGGAGTTTGAGCTCCCTCCAAAGATTTTCAATTGGGATCAGGTCTGGAGACTGGCTGGGCCATGCTAGAACCTTGATATGCTTCTTACGGAGCCACTCCTTGGTTTTCCTGGCTGTGTGCTTCGGGTCGTTGTCGTGTTGGAAGACCCAGCCACGACCCATCTTCAATGCTCTGACAGAGGGAAGGAGGTTGTTCCCCAAAATCTCACAATACACGGCCCCAGTCATCCTCTCTTTAATGCAGTGCACTCGTCCTGTCCCATGTGCAGAAAAACACCCCCAAAGCATGATGCTACCACCCCCATGCTTCACAGTAGGGATGGTGTTCTTCGGATTGTACTCTTCATTCTTCTTCCTCCAAACACGCTTATTGGAATTATGACCAAAAAGTTCTATTTTGGTCTCATCTGACCATAAAACTTTCTCCCATGACTCCTCTGTATCATCCAAATGGTCATATGCAAACTTAAGACGGGCCTTGACATGTGCTGGTTTAAGCAGGGGAACCTTTCGTGCCATGCATGATTTCACATCATGACGTCTTAGTGTATTACCTACAGTAACCTTGGAAACGGTGGTCCCAGCTCTTTTCAGGTCATTGACCAAGTCCTGTCGTGTAGTTCTGGGCTGATTCCTCACCTTTCTTAGAATCATTGAGACCCCACGAGGTGATATCTTGCATGGGGCTCCACTCCGATTGAGATTGACCGTCATGTTTAGCTTCTTCCATTTTCTAATGATAGCTCCAACAGTGGACCTTTTTTCACCAAGCTGCTTGGTAATTGCTCCGTAGCCCTTTCCAGCCTTGTGGAGGTGTACAATTTTGTCTCTGGTGTCTTTGGACAGCTCTTTGGTCTTCGCCATGTTACAAGTTAAAGTCTTACTGATTGTATGGGGTGGACAGGTGTCTTTATGCAGCTAACGACCTCAAACAGGTGCATCTGATTCAGGATGATACATGGAGTGCAGGTGGACTTCTAATGGGCAGACTAACAGGTCTTTCAGGGTCAGAATTCTAGATGATACACAGGTGTTCAAATACTTATTTGCAGCTGTATCACACAAATAAATTGTTAAAAAATCATGCATTGTGATTTCTGGATTTTTCTTTTTAGTTTATCTCTCTCACAGTGGACATGCACCTACGATGAAAATTTCAGACCCCTCCATGATTTCTAAGTGGGAGAAATAGCAAAATAGCAGGGTGTTCAAATACTTATTTTCTTCACTGTATAATATAATATATAATAATATGTATATTTTATTACTATATTATTACTATATATATATATATATATTATGACTACTCAGTCATCCAGGGAGGGGCTCCGAGTAGAGCCTCTTCACATCGAGATGAGCCAGTTGAGGTGGCTCGGGCATCTAGTCTGGATTAGGGCTGGGTTAAATGATTATCTTTGTCATTGATTAATCTACAAAATAGTTTTTCGATGCACCGATTAATCTAACGATTCGTTTTTAAATCCGATTTTATTCGATTCGATTACCTCTTCATAATTTGACTTATGTAGGATTCATTCATTCATTTTCTACCGCTTTTTCCTCATGAGGGTTGCGGGGGATGCTGGAGCCTATCCCAGCTGTCTTCGCAATTAATGCTAATTTGTCTCTATGAATAAAATTCAAATTTCTTTCCAATATATTTTTATAAAATTTAAAAAAATAATTGTATAAAAATAAAAAAATATTTAAATAAAATATCAAAATAAAAATAATATCAAAATAAAAAAATCAAAATAATATATTAAAATAAATTAAAATATAATGAAATTAATATTTTTATTAGAAAATATATAAATAAAATAATAAATTAAACTTTCTTTCAATAAATAAAACTATTGTGCAAAAAACACAATCTGAAAATATAAAGATAAAATAAACCAAAAATAATATCAGCTGTGTGTGTGTGTGTTCCTGCAAGAGCACTTTATCTTTCCCTCTTCCTAGGTGTCGCTGTAGTACTTTTATGGTAGCTATCTCCATTTTGCTCAGGGCACAGACCACTGAATCGTTACCTTTAAGTGTAAAGTACTCACATACTTTTGACATCCTATTGCAAGATATTCTCTTCTCCCCGGACTCGCCGCTACGTGATGCGGCGGCAGACATTTTTGATTCTGAGTGACGACACATCGACGTGCACTTTTTGCGTGGACATATTTTTTTTGCGCCGTCCCAGTCCTAGTCCGGATGCCTCTTGAAGTGTTCTGGGCATGCCCAGTCGGAAAAAAGACCGCAGCACGGGTACTGACAGTGTACTGCCGTTTGCCATACTTGTGCCAACTGAGACGCATCACACAGTCTGGACGTTCCCCCGTTTTTTTGTTTTTTTTTACTGTGAATCCCTGAAACGTGTCTCACCGCTGGACTCGCCAAGGATGTCCTCCAGACGCTGAGTCATCCCTCGCTCGTCCGTGTCATCTTCCTCGCTGCTCTCCACCTTCTGCCGAATGACCTCTTTGATACGCAGCAGCGCCCCCAGCAAGTTCTCTGCACCACACATACACATACACACACACACACACACACACACACACGCATACAACCAAGGAAGCAGGCTTTAATATTGCAGTCATGTCGCATCAAATGTAAGAAAGTACACGGCATGTGTGAATAATTCTTATTCAGGATGCCTTTAGGAGGCCTTGACGTGTTTGGCGTTGCCTGAAATGTGTGCTAATGAGCGAGAAACCAGCGTGAGTGAGCTAAAAAGAAGGAGGTGGGAGGTTGAAGAGACGGCTTCCTGGTGACGGAGCTAAAAAATTTGCCGGAGCCACTAAAGCCCTGGCAATGAGAACAGGAACGACTGGAATGTAGGAGGAGGGAGGAAAAAAAAAAAAAGTAAAAACAGAATTACAAAGGAGGTGGAACCAAACAAAATGTTGCAAGGACGAGAGGCCGCCAGGATGGAGCTGGCACATTTTGTAGCGTGGAGGCGTTGATGAAGTCACACATGCCTGAGAGGGTGTTACTATCACAGAAGCTACTTTGTTATTGGTCGTGAAGACGTGAAGTTTGGTTTGTGCCAAAACAAACTAAACTGATTGGTGGAAAAAGGTCTTGATGGGAGAAGGCCCGTGATGGACTAACCGTATTCCTGGTTGAGCCCCCACAGCTTGATCTTGTTGGCCTCGTGCTGCGCCTTCTTCTTCAGCCTGCAGGCCCTGCAAAGCAGAAGACAGAGAAAAAGGGAAAACTGTCATTTTGCATGCACACTCACAAAAATGCATTCATGAACATAATAAAGACACATTGCGCGGCACGGCAGTCGAATGGTTAGCGCGCAGACCTCACAGCTAGGAGACCAGGGTTCAATTCCACCCTCGGCCATCTCTGTGTAGAGTTTGCATGTTCTCCCCGTGCATGCATGGGTTTTTATATACATATATATATGCATGAACTCCCTGTGCATGCGTGAGTTTTCTCCGGGTACTCCGGTTTCCTCCCATATTCCAAAAACATGCTAGGTTAATTAGCGACTCCAAATTGTCCATAGGTATGAATGTGAATGGTTGTTTGTCTATATGTGCCCTGTGATTGGCTGGCCACCAGTCCAGGATGTAACCTGCCTCTCGCCCGAAGACAGCTGGGATAGGCTTCAGCGGTAGAAAATGAATGAATGAATGGAGTTCATGCAATTGATGGTCCGGCGAGCTTTGCTGGGCAGGGCATGCCCAGCAAAACCACTTCCCCCTGGCGAGGCTGGCAAGAAGAAGGGGAGAGCAAGGATTAAGTTTCAAAGAGGGTGCAGTGTGAGTCTTTTGAGTGAATTTTTTTTTTTGCAATGCAGCTCATTAAGTAAAATAAACATAAAAAAAAAATCGGTATTTAGAAATGAGATTGCAGCCCTCGTCTGTATGCAAGTCTACATGTCTCAAATTACAAATCAAAGTGGGAGGTGTGATGGGAGGGGGGGTGATTGTAGGATAATCCCACCGCAAACTTTGACTTGGCGGCAAGCCAATGTCAGCCTCCGAAAATTCCTGCATATTTAATTCCCAACAAAAAAAACACGGCGCCGCTACCACGTTTCTCCTTCGCAGTGCGGCGACATGTTCAATATATTAGCTGCAAAATCAAAACAAATTCCCCAGAGTTCCACTCCACAACATAAACTGGCCTTCTCTGTCTGCTCCTCGGCCCCCTCCCTCCCCTGACGAATGAACTCCACATGACCTCCTCCATCCTGCCCTGGTTTCCTTCCATTCATGCTAACCGCCTCCACTTGCATGCATCCCCGCAACAGTGCTGACATGTTTAAAACGCCACATTGCGAGGTTTCCGACCAATAATATCCTACTGAGCCATCGGTAACTTTATCATCATCAACTTGTGACAAAGTACACCTTTCATCATAATCATTAAATCGATTAATCTAACTTTTACTCAGTTGATCATTTTGCCGGCATTGATAAATTGACGTGTGCATGCATGTTTCTTTACCACACAGGCTGGATGACAAGAGGGTTCACTCTGCATCTGACGAGGCTTCTTGGTTGTCTATTAGAGTTCAAGTCCGCCAGGTTAGCATTAGCACAAGTTAGCATTGTGAGCAAGCCAACGCAAATATGAATGAAGGCACAAAAGCGATGGTTTCTGAGCCAAATGCCACAGTCCCAGTGTGGGAACAGGGCGCATGAACACCGATAACTGGAAAGTAGTCACGATAAACAAGGGGAATACAAGCAACTTCCATACGGAACGCCAACATCCTGTCCAATTTTCCCAACTGGAGCAGCAGAGCCTTCATCCCAAAAGTCAACGCTTACTGGGGTGTTTGGTGAGCAAGGTAAATATATACAAAACAGCACAAATGTCATTAAAATGTCATTTGCTACATGTTACATGTTAAGCCTTCCTGTTATGGAATAATAATAATAATAATAAATGTGTTAATTATTTATTCAATTGGATGAGTGGCCTCACAGCTAGGAGACCCTGATTCGAATCCTCCCTCGTCGGGCATCTCTGAGTGGAGTCTGCATGTTCTCCCTGTGCATGCGTGGGTTTTCTCCGGGTACTCCGGTTTCCTCCCACATTCCAAAAACATGCTAGGTTAATTGGCCACAGGTATGAATGTGAGTGTGAATGGTTGTTTGTCTATATGTGCCCTGTGATTGGCTGGCGACCAGTCCAGGGTGTACCCCGCCTCTTGCCCAAAGACAGCTGGGATAGGCTCCAGCACCGCCCGCGACCCTCGTGAGGATGTCAATAATATTGATTAAAATCAATTAAAAATGTGCTATCATGACAGGCGCATGTACAAGCAACGCTTAGTTTCCCTTTCAGTCCGAGGGGCGTCGACTTAAAGGGGCTGTATTGTATTTTAAATATTCATGGATGATATTCTGGCAAAAAAATGAAAATCCAGCGTTTACCTGGAGGCCAGTTTGTTCTTCTCTTTGCGGGATCGTGCTCGGGCCACTGCGGGCAGGTCGTTGACGGGGCCCATGCCATCGATGGCGGCGTTGAGCTTCTGCAGCTGCTCGCCGATGTTATGGAGCTTCTGCGGGTTTGGAGTCAGGTCACTGGCGTCCGTCTTGCGGGCTTTGCGACGACCTTTTTTGCCTGGATGGAGTAAAATTAGCATGAAGTGGCTTACAATTTCTGGTTGATTTGGTTCTAAAACACAACAAAAGTGATGTACGGCATAGGTGGCAGACAAACAACCACAAATCCAATGTTTCGCAGCAGTAAATAATCTCACCTTCTCTGCGGTAAAGCGTGCTCGGTAGCGTGCTCGAGCTCCAAGACAGCGACCAGTGCACGTCGCCACACATCTTCTTCTTAGTGGCTGCCTCGCGGGAGCGTCTGTACTCCCAGAAACAGCGGCGTTTCGACGGACGCTCGCCAGACTGCCTCACCGGTTCCGCCTCCACCTCTGGAAGAGCAAAATGAACACAAAATTTAAGAAAAAAACTTTCATATTTCTCTTCCACACGCCATATGCATTAGGATTTGTTCATTTTCAACCTGTAGAGCCAACATTTATTATTTAAATCACTTTCAACTTGTGAATAATGGAGTCATAAATAATACAACAAAGATTCTGGAACAGCAGAGTGATGATTCCTCGCACACAAACACACACACGGCTTATGCAACACGTCGTCTGGTCCGATTGTGCACGTAGTATTGTCTGAACTCTCCTTGCACCGTCTTGTACATTGCCTCCCACATCGCCATTCATCATACGTTGTTGCCTTGTGATCTGCTTGATCGATTACACACACACACACACACAAAAAAACATGAAAGGAGGTCAGCAGCAGGAGCAGCGTGTCTGTGGACGTCACTGACAGCAAAAACCAGCGTCCTTCCTTCTGGTAACAAAGACATTGAGGGCTGGTCTAGGACATTCCATGTTGTGTATGGCTTTAATGTGTCAGGTTTCTCCGTGTCATAAATACATGACACGGAACAAGAGACATAGCGTAAATAAGCCGCTGAGCACTTCCCACACGTTCCGCTCTAAACATCCCTTCGGAAAACAAATGACAGATCGTGCGGGAATAGTTTGATGTAAGCGGAACCCAAACGCTCAATTCAGAAAAGCAGCATGTTGTCTGGGATTCCACCGCAGCTTTGCTCATCCACGTGCCTCCGCTTGGCCATGGAAGACATACGATGTGGTCTGAGGTCTAGCCTAAACCGGGAACCCGGTGGGATGCTTGCCATGTGGGCAGCATGCGCAGGATCAAACAGATTTGAACAAAAAAAAAAAAAAACGACTCACCGCATTCTGTTTCCGATGAACTGGAGAGGTCGGCCGTCGTCTCTTCCGCGCCGTCCTCGCCATCCTCTTCTTCTTCCTCGTCCTCCTCAGCTTCCTCTTCCTCCTGCTCCTCGTCCAAGTCCAGCTGGGCATTCTCCTCAGAGTCGCCCTCCTGCTGCACCTCCTCCGCCTGGACCCCCTTGCTCAAGGAGTAGTTGTGTTCCTCACTGCAGTGCTCCACTACCAAGCCTGACGTCGGTGCCGCCTCTTGTGCCACCTGATACACCTCCACCGTGCACTCCCTGCTCATGCCGCCATCTTGGTCTCCCCCGGACGCTCTTCCGGCAACTGTCAACTCCTTCTTTGTTGTCGTAGCAACACAGCGAGGCCCCAGCCCGCTTGCTCCTCCTTTGGCGTGTGTTTCCTGCGTGGTGGTGGTGGGAGGTGCTGCGTGTGTCGTCAGCCCCCGCTTCTCCTCCTCCTGTTGCTGCTGCTGCTGCTGGTCTTCACGGCTCCTTCCCCAGCGGCCCATCAGGACAGCTTCTTCCGAGGTGGCCAGTAGCTCCCCGCCGACGCCGAGGCCCAGCTTGGTGTAGCGCGCCATCTCGTCCAGCGAGGAGACATCCCAGCGCTCCGGATGCAAGTCCTCGCCCAGGCCGCCGTCGTCCACCAGGTCGCTGAGCAACTCAAAGGGCCGTTTCCGTGGGGATGCCGGGGAGCCCAGCATGAGGAGAACGCTCTGGAAAAGTTCAATTTAAGTATTAAGTAATATATCTACAGGCGCCATTGAAGTCAATAAAACATGGCTTCCGTTTGACCCTGGAATCGATTCTTTTCATTACATCCTGATTTAAAAATCCAAAAACACAGCCTCACCTGGTCGTACTCCGTCCTGCCCCCTTGTGGCGACATGGCCAGAGGGTAGGGGCTCAGCAGAGCCCGATGGCACCCGTAGGCCTCGCCAAAAGCAGGCTCCATCCCATTCATACCCGGCTGAGAGGAAGCAGATAAGTCACGTGAGAAGGAAATCTACCAGCGCTCAAACCCGGGTACACCACTACTTTACCTGAGGCATGCCCGAGTCCTGGAGGGGGGGTCAGGTCTTTGTCACAAAGTCAGTTCTGGTGAGTTTTACTGCAAAAACATACAAAATACACATCAATATGTATCAAAGCTTCTGCTGCTGCAGGGCATTATACTAATATTGTGACTCCTTTACCTCAGATGCAAAAGTGGACAGGGTCAAAGGTCAGTGCTACTTCGCATGACTCAGCGTCGTTGCTTGCGGCCTGTATGTAAAAAAAAAGGGAAAAAAAGAAAGAAAGAAAAAGCAGAAACAGGAAGTGAGTTCAACCCAAGGACACCACTTCACTTGGACAGGAAGCCATAGACGACCACAATGTATCCCAATAGACAACGCGTTGATTTTATTTACATTTTGACATCACCCACCATTCCCCTGTCAAGATATTCTTCATGAAGAATATCTTGAATATCTGGAAAAAAAAAGACGCTGGCATTCTTTCCATGCCAACGTACTGTACACTATCTCAGCTCACATCAATGGCATGTGGCAAAATGAAAGCCGAATACGAGAAATAAGGAGAAATATGAGAAATAAAACACATTTGTTACTATTGTCACAAAGACTAAGACAGGTAGGCTAACGGCTGAGGAATAGACGCCTCTCAGATGCTTTTATTTATAGCCAAACGTTGCTCAGGCATGGTTTTATCGTGGACTATTTTCAGCGGCGCACTAATACGCAAACTTTGGCCACACTGGGCCACTCACTCGTGGGCTTCAATTCACTCGCTTAACAACAAGCAAAACCACAGGCTATCTTTATTCTCGGGTCGGCTGTAGCCAACGTGCCCTGTGAATACTGCCTCCTTGGCTCCGCCCCTCGTGGTTTAACTCCGCCAATGAGATCGCTTCTGCCTGCCCGGCACCTCCACATCCAAAACTCAGCAGAGGAGACGAGGAGGCAGCGGGTGCGGTGGAGAGTAACTGATCTCGGCGAGCCATGATGAAACACAGAGAAACCCACCCACACATCTTCAACTCCCAACACACAAACACACACACACACACTCTACCTGTCAAAACAAAAAGAATGTGGCTCCCGCTGACCCAGGTTCAGCAACGGGAGTACAATGCCATCATTTTCTGTGGTTTGAGGTCATGCGCACACAAGAATGAGGAAATGGAGATTGGCTGAGCGTCCATGACTCGGCCTTGGCACGTCTGGTGGAAAACTTGTATTTGGCACCGGGAGCCAGCTAGCTACCGCCGATCCGTGTTACGCAAACACTTAAATGGCGGTTGCAGGAAGCAACGCCAAACATGGTGGAGAGGAATGCAGCCATCCCGTCTTGACTGTAGATGTACCGGCAGTCACAGCTGGTGGGATTAAAACATGGCTACGGCTACAACAATTTGATTAATCGATGATTAATCAATTATCCAATTGATCAACAACTGTTTTTATATTTGTGTTTTAGGCAAAACAAAATATTCACAAACATCAACACAACTGAATATTCTCATTCATCCAGGTCGTCGCATTCGCAAAGGCATTGAATGGATCACAACTTTGTTAACATGGTTGAGTCAACTGCTGATGACATCATAGATGCACGATGTAACTTATGGTTGCCATTTTGCTTGGCCAGCCAGTAGGATGCTAACAACGGCGTGTTAGTTGGCTTCACGCAGTGTATAAATAACAAGACGCTCACCATATTGAGGAATGCACGCAAACTTTGTGGCTCGCATTTTCGACGTCAAATTAAAAGCACGCCAACCGGGACGGATGCTAACTGAGGTTGCACTGTGTTTTTCACAATTACGAATTAAACTGCATAAAAATGACACTTCCGTTTGGAACAGATGAAATAACTGTTGCACGTACACACACACACACACACACGCACAAAAGTCTCAGAGAGCCGACGGACAAATGCCAATCATGTTGTTACGAAAGGCTATACACATTGAATGACAGCTAACTTTGCCAAATTGTTATTATGAGCTGACAACAAACATAACTAGTGTACAATTCCAATGTTGATACGATCCCTTTGGATGACCGGATCTAGTGGATCACTGCCATACTTGGCCCCCATGCAAGCAGACCATAAAACCCAAAATGGAAACTTGTTTTTGCCTCATCCTGTTAAAGCAAGCAGCTGCAATTAAAACCCACTAATGTCTCATTTCATCCACTTGCCAGGAGGACCGGCGTTCCAGAAACCAAGCCCAAGCAGCTTCCTCTCACCACGGTATGACTTTAGCCACCATTTCTGTTAGTCCGCATGGCAAACTGATCTTCTTACATGCGCTTTGCCAGGCGAGCTGATATCAGAGGCAGGCGGAAGCGATCGTTTGTGGTGTGTAGGTTTCACCATGGAGCAAAAAGGTCCAAAGGTCTCTGAGCTCATAAACACAGCGGCTGAGTTCTCACCCCTAAAAGCAGCAATGACGACAACAACAACAACAACAAGTACTTTGTCCCCAAATGACGACTGCCAACAAGGCCTCGACGTTAAGAAAACTAAACCACACAACTGGTATGCTTATGTAACGGTGCACACTGGCTAGGCAAACATTCCCAGCGTCGCACAATCACACCCCAGCACACACACACACACACACACACATACACACTCAACAACACAAATGTTTGTTACCAAGCAGGTTACTTCCTGCTTCACCGATCAGTTGTGTTGTCCTGCTAAGTATCACTGACACTTTCAGTCAGATTTCCAATATTCTGGTGGACTACTTTAGCTACGCAACAGGGTCAAAATATTAGAAAATGATATATACATGCATAATAATAAACCGACTTACAAGTCTTTGAGTGAATTGATACAGTCAACGATGCTATTCTTAGCAAAATGACACAGAAAGCACCGCTTCAAGCCAACCCAAGCAAGCGATTCGAACCAGACCTTCACCGCGCCAGTGAATATTCTCATTCATCCAGGTCATTGTGTTCTCTTGTGTTTATCCTCCTTTCCACAAGAAATAGATCAGATTTTGCACCGAGCGCTTTGACTAGAACTGTCCCTGGCTGACTTTGGGGTGTTCACCTAGTCTTCGAACATAAAGTGATGAAGCCTGCTCGGATGAGAGGCGAAACATCATCCGAGACAACCAGCACAGTCCAGTTACGATTGATTCAATGCCCTGAGAACACAACTTTAGTGGTACAATGAATAAAAGAAAATACAGTATATACGTATAACACAAACATATACAAGACTAAGTGTATTTTTGATTTAAAAAATTAAATATCCTCTGATTTCGGCCTCTAAAATGCAAATATTTTTGCACTTCCTTAGTCACCCATGAGCGAAGACCTATTATCTTTGTGTTCTAGGTAAAACAAAATATTCACACATAACCTTTGACTTAGCAAACCTATGATAACCTATGATAACACAGAAGACATGTACCTAACCAAGGGGCGTAAACACCAGCTGTTAACAGTCAATTTTCTTACAATTCCATTGATTCAATTCAATGATTCCTTGAATAATCCAATGCAGCTATGTCACCCACGCAGAAGACCGAGAAGGAAGCGGATGTGCGAAGGCACGAGAAGATTGAAGAGGCCAAGAGAAGGAAAACAAAATGCTACTAAAAAAGTGAAAATGTGGGCAAACACAGTGACATGTATCCGTTGTAACGCGGCAACAAAATATCACAACAGCACATGAGCGGAAAATCCGAGACTTGGTTAATTTAACGTAGCGCAAACCAGATTTATGGTTAATGCACCTTACTAACATGTTAGCCGTGTGGAGGGCTAGCTTTCTCTTGTAAAGGAACATGTTACTCTCGTCTAAGTGAGTGAGACACACACTTCCTGGTTCCATTAATGCCTGATAGAAATGTTCCTGAGCACAGTGTCAATAAATATATGTCTTTATTATTGCTCTATAACCAAGCAAAAATAACTGAATTAGTAAAAATTGATGTTTCTTATTACACCAAAGAAAAGCCGATGAGGGAAACGATGGGGAAACGTCTTGCCATATTTGTGGACGAATGCTTGACAGGAATCAACCTCTGGTGGCGAGGAATTGTCTGGATGGGGAAAACAACCATACACCGGAGGACCCACCAGCCTGCGGGACAGCTATCCGCTTTAGAGGAAGATGGAGTCGACGGCACAAGAGATGGAAGTGCAGTTCTTGCCGTAGCCTGGCGACCGGGCTAAAGGCTAGACCGTGACCCTGATTCCATCTGTTCTAGCTATCATCTTTCATCATCATTCATTAGCGGGGAGTACCAATGCGTTTTATAATTCCAAATGTGTTATTTAAGTGTTATAACGAGGCTGAAACGTGTATACTTGAGAGTTTACTAAGGTTGAGGGTAAAACTACTTAAAAAAGTGATGCTTCTATATAATATTCCTGGCATCCAAATAGGGTTTACATAAGAAGACATGTGCTATCAGCCTATATAAGCAAGTCCTTGTGGACCATGTGACCAGACAAAGAATTTAGCAGCAGGGGGGGCCCTAAAAAAGCTATCTACTCAGAAAGGAGACAGCTTGTGGAGCACTGTAAATAAATGACAATGACGGGGAAAAGCTGGACTGAACAGGACCAAGCAGAGGCCGCTGTTGCCGAAGCCATGTGGCCGAAAGTAGCGTGCATGAGACGGCAGAGCAAGGAGGAGCGGCCCGCCTCCTTGTCTGGAGGACAGCGTGACACAGTTAAGCCACAAGTCTACATTTTGTATGTGCTTATGAGAAAAGCTACTTTAGAAATTTTACTATATAAGATAAATGTGGCCTTAGTGTCTCCGTCCGTGTCCTTGGAGCTCCGGTTCTTACGGAGCCAAGTGGCCCTGTTCCCCCTGCCCTGGTCTCGGTCCATAACTGCCCCCGACCAAGCCCCTTTGGAGGAAGTACAAATGTAGCGGCAGTTGCATCGCTGCTAATAGGGCATGACGGCGCCGTGTGCCCGCACAGCTGGAACCAGAAGCAGCGGATCGGAGGACAGGAGGTAGCCCAGCCTATGGTCCTTGGCAGCCGGCCCCGCGTCCAGCATGGCGAAGGGCACAAGGCGATCCGAAGGGACGCGCTCTCACATCCACGTTACTCTCACACACACACTTTGCACACAAAAAAGCACGCCACACGATGCTAAAATACAAACATAGCAAAGTCTTACCGAGGAGCGTCCGCGTTGCGTGGCGTGGCGGAGCTTTGCAGCTCTGGGAGCAGACAACAATAAAATGGACCCCGCAGCTGGCAGTGCCACCGGATGTCCAACATGAATTGTTAATGGCAGCGCCCACATTGTACTAGCAGCACCTTTTAAAGCATCACAACAAATCTACTAGCTTAAAAGTAGCTACGAACACATTGTTTGCAATAAAGATAAGAGTAGAACAAGTTGAGCTGATGTGTGCCCACCTGCAAGCGGAACAGGCCCAGACCACCTGGACAAGAACCAACCACAATTTAGCCTTGAAGACCACCCAAAACTGTTAACTCAACCGAAACACACAACAACAAATTACACCGAAACCGTATTAGCTAGGTGCAGCAATGCAAGACAAAACTGTAAACAAACACTCAACTTTGTACAACTTTTTAGACTGTACAAGTGTAACTCTTTAAAAATGTAAATATGTAAGTGGGAAGTTGTGCTGGTCAAGCTTGAAGAACTTTCGGTGTCATTTTTGCTGCTATTGAGTTCTATAAGGACATTTAATTAGTCTGCAAGGAGGTTAAAAGAGGTTTTTTTTCTCACATATTCCACGAAAAAAGGCTAAAAGTGAATGTTTGTGAACAGGAGTGGCGGTTGTGTATGTGTGGGAAGGGTTGGGGGGAGTGAGAGGAGGCTTTACCTCTCCGTGTCCTCGGATGTCCCTTCTCGGCGTGAAGACTCCTCCAGACCAGGGGTTAAGACAAAAATGTCGGCCTGGGCCTTCTCCTGGTGCTATTGGCGCACACCATCCACGGCCAGGCGGAGGAGGAGGCCGACCTCCGTGGACGCTGATAAGCCAGTGCCGCTTCGACCCGGGGGGTGGTAAAGCCGAGCTAGCCTCGCTCTATGGCGGACACCGTACACAGGAGACAGTGGTGGAACCGAGGGAGACCTCCTCCGACTCGTCGTCGTCCTTTCTCGGTCTTTCATTGGTCCCGCCAGCCCGCGGAGGTTGACAAGGGGCGGGAGATGCGCGCGCAGGCGTCCGTTCACCCCCGCGGCCTGGCGATATGGTGCCGTCCACACCATGGCGGACCTGACACAGCAAGGCCGCGAATGGCCAGTGTTGTTGATTTTCTGCTGCGTCATTGGTGCTTCGTTGAGTGGGTGAGGGGGAAGAGGTTCAAATGAAACACTTTGCGGGTCTTGGTGTTCACCATTAAAACATAGCAGTGGCGAGACATGAGCGTACACTTCCTCATTTGGGGTGTCACAATAAAAGTCGCCATACTTTACCGCTAAGGTAATGTCTTGCTTTGCTGGTTAGTTTCTTTGATTCTCTTGTACTGTTTTGAGAGCTGAGAACAAATCAGAAGTCGTCAAACATCACAAATCGTACGCGTACACGGTTGTACTTCGCAGATTTATTGTGAAAGGTCGATGTCACGTTCACTTTTTTGTTCACCTTAAGATTTCACAATGTTGCCAGCCGGAAAACTTAATGTGAAAGCGGAAGTATTTTGTTTACAAACGTGGAGGCGGAGTCACATGACCTGTATTTGAGGACACCCAGGCCTGCAGCTGTGAACCCGATGACCCCTGTTGATTCCCTGGCAGTGAGTGCAGAGCCCCTCCAGGCACAACTTTACCTGTGGATGTGACATGTACCCTCAACAGAAACTCTTTCCAGTCCACGATGTTTCCCACTCATGGCAGCATAGTGAATATCTTTTTAATTTTGTAAAAAGGTTCTTATTTCTACTTCTATAGTCTTTCGTGTTTGAATTATTTTTGGCGAGGGACGAAAATATGCATCAATAGTTTTGCTGCTATACTCTCAGTCATCGACTGCACCGCCAGTCTTATTTAGGCCATCTCGTATGGATGCACGCATACATTTAATGTCTTTTTGGAGAAATGGGGTTTGTCGCATCAGCACATCATGGCCTATTTATGAATATTACAGAGGATAAGCTGCATATTTAGCTGATATGAAACCCATATGTGTGGGCCTGCAGGCGTTCTCTGTGTGTGTGTGCGTGCGTATACATTAGTGTTCATCTGTGAAAAGAAAATGTGGGTCAAGGCTTAAATAAAGCCCACAATTTTTGGATGTGAATAAACCCCTTGTGTAGCTAAATAAGGTAACTAGGATATAGAAACAGTTTGTTAAATGACATCCCAGAAGTGCATGTTAAATTTCTTTTGTACCGCATTAGCGCATGTGAAAACATTTTTTTGTGTCCTTTGCAGAAATGCTGAGTCACTTGAGGAATTGGTCACATGACGGCACAACGGTGGCCTAAAGCCTTATTTGTGTTTCCTTCAACATGGCGAGGGACGCTGGTAAAACAATGCAAGTTATTTAATTAATGTAGTCTTTTCTTCACGCACATAAGCACATACACTAATAATAATAATAATAATAATAACAACAACAAAGGGCATCTCATATCCAGCCAGTGATACGTACATCTGTCATTTACACTTCCGTTACCATGGTGACTCCTCACACACTTTATGTGCAGATATTCAAAAGAGAAAGTGACTACTTCCAGTATTGGACTGTGTGCACATTTGATTCAAAGGACACTGGAAACTATAGTACTTCATAAAACAAATACTATCCACTAAGCAGTGTGGCTCATTTCACTGAGCCCAAAATAAGTACCAAAATGACACATCATAGCGGTGTGGCCGTCAAAGGGGCATAGCTAGGCTACATTGACACTGCAAGTCAATTACCGGAATCAGATTTTTTTTTTTTCATATGACGTCATGACGCCTTGCCTTCATATTGATAAGTAGCGTTATTTTAGTGACGTGAAGGACCACATAAAATAAAATAAATTTTACAAAATAAAATACAAAATGTCCTTCATTGCTGTACTTTGTTTCGTGTTCCAAACCGGGCCATTACCGCTTGGTGGAAGTGTCATTTTAGACATTTTACTAAAAAAGTGTCAGGAATAAAAGCAGCAAAAGGAGGTCAGATGCTTGAGAACCTGATTCAGGTGTCAAGGTGCAGGCCAGTCCCACAACTGGACAGAGAAGATACAACGTAATTTGGTCTTTCTAAAAAGTAGCTGTATTTTGATTTTCATACTTTTTGGCTGAAGCATAGTGAATTCAAGGAGAAAGGGGGTGGGGGGAAGAGTGGGGATGGGAAAGCTATGGGTGGCATTGTGGTGGTCGCTAGCAGCTAATGCTAAATACAGTCAGATAACGCCATTCTCTTTCTGCTTTGGATTACTGGGTTATTTCCTGCAGCTTAAATAATGGTTAAACAATAACATGTAATATGAGTTCCAGGTGTCCTAATAATAAAAAGTACAGTGTGTCAGCGGGGTTTTAAGCAGGAAAAAAAAGGTGTTGAATTAGGAGAGCAGATCACCATGGCAACGAGGAGAGGGCTGCACAAGGGTTCTTGTGAGGGAACAAGTGGAGGAGAGTGGCTCTTCACTCCCGGGGGTGTTGAGGAGATCCTCATGGCCGCCGTCGGAGCGCTCGTAAACACATCACAGTTGCACAACACCACCACGTGGACAACGAGAGCATTACAGGCCAAAATAAATACAAACCAAAAAAAAAATCCCTGTTCAAGTATCAACATAAAATTACAGTATAATTGCACGTTTTACAAGTGGAAGATCAGAACACACATTAAACAACATTTCATCCATTGAACATACTCAACTGTACATTAGTATTCATTTTACACATATGTCATGATTGTGTGTGTGTGTGTGTGTGTGTGTGTTGGGAGTTACGTTGAAATGGCCGGAACCAGGGAGAGGAGGACAGAGATCTCTGAAAGACATAGAAGACAAAATTAAATTAGCTCCCAGCAGTACAGCTCTATGAAATATGTTTTATTCTTTCTCAAATTCCATTTTCTATCTATTTCTGTATGCTGCTTATCCTCACTAGGGTTGCAGGTATGCAGGAGTCTATCCCAGGTGACTTCGGGCAAGAGGTGGGTACGCCCCGGACTGGTCGCCAGCCAATGGCAGGACAACCCATTTCCTGACTATGTGGCCAACATGCTAAACACTCTGCAACCGTGCATTTTACAATTTATTTTACCAGCATAGCGTGTGTGCTGTTTGGGTTAGGGAATAAAATACAAAAATTCTTATATTTATCAATGGATAATTTAGCCCAGTAATTGAGAAAAGGGCTGCACGGTGGACAAGTGGTTAGCGCGCAGACCTCACAGCTAGAAGACCCAAGCTCAATCCCACCCTCGGCCATCTCTGTGTGGAGTTTGCATGCGTGGGTTTTCTCCGGGTACTCCGGTTTCCTCCCACATTCCAAAAACATGCTAGGTTAATTGGCGACTCCAAATTGTCCATAGGTATGAATGTGAGTGTGAATGGTTGTTTGTCTATATGTGCCCTGTGATTGGCTGGCAACCAGTCCAGGGTGTACCCAGCCTCTCGCCCGAAGACAGCTGGGATAGGCTCCAGCACCCCCGCGACCCTCGTGAGGATAAGCAGTAGAAAATGAATGAATGAATGAATAAATAATTGAGAAAAGGATGTAGCCTGGCTAACTTTTCTTATGGGATGTCAGCCTCTCCATGCATTGCGACTAAATCTTCAACAATATTGATGTCCATATTGGTTGACGTTGCAGCTGTGTGCAAAACTTGTCATGCACACACGTTCTGGTGTGGCACAAAAATACGGCCAACTTCATCGTGCATTTGAAAAAAATGGAATGGAATGGTGTTTATTGTGATTATACAAGATGTACAACGAGATTGGAGACACAAAAAAACAATTTTCGCAAACACCACGACTTCCTGAAACGTCTATAGCTGTTTGAAACATTTGCACAAAGTGTGAGAAACCGCCACGTGATAGCAAATAAAGCCCGCCCCTGTGGGGTTGTCATAACATGACTGTTATTCTGTTTGAGTAATATCACTTCATCAAGTATTTTCCAACATGCCACTAAACAAGTAATACAAAAAAAAGTATGTAAGATGTGTGCTGATATCAGCCAATATTTAAGACTGCAATCGGATGAGAACCTCTTGTGTCAATCATAAGGTAAAAAGAGATGTTTACCATCAATAACGTTTAATATAATCTTGTCATTGTGTCATCATGTGTATTGGTCATTTGTATGTGCTTCTCATCAATCAAAGCCTTGCAGGCTGTTTGGTTGCAGACAAAGAGGGTGTGAGGTAAGCCAACACTGCTGTCAAGTGGCCAACTGGCCTGACAATTGGACTGTATTATATTCAGCTTATGGACAAAAAAAAGACACAATTATTTCCATGTACATGATTTACTACTGACTGATACATTCCATCACACGGGGACTCACCTGGTCTACTCCCAGAAGTAGCGCAGGTACCATATGGTTTCATTCTTCAGCTGAGGGCCAAACAGAGGGTTGGTCTGAGCGAGGATGGCTATCAACCAGCTGTGGACACACACACACACACACACACACATATACACAAAGGATCACACGTGGTCATCCACTGTGCAGTAAAGGTTATTTGAAGCTTCTATAGGAGGGTGAATATCCTCCTAATGATTCAAGCAGTTCATCAGGATGAACCCAACCTAACACATGATGAAGTGCGGGCTCCCTCTAGTGGTGGAATTAATATACAACTTCCATAGACTTTTAGACCATGTAGCCATACAAACCCTGCACAATGAAGCTATTTCTGAGTGATCAGGCAATCAATTTAGCCATTCAACTATGAACCATGTCAAAAGGAACAAGTAAAGTAAGAGCAGGAGGGAGGAGAAGAATCAGAGAAAGGTAAGGGTGAGTAGGAAGATGAAGAAGAGGAAAAAGAGAGGGAGTATGAGGAAGAGGAGCCAGTACTCACAAGAGGTAGCAGCAGATGGCGGTGAGAATCAAACTGGTGACGATCACGCTGGCAGAGACAAGAGAGCAGAATATCAGGAGCAGGAAACATTGTGAGGACAAGAGTGCCATCTGTAGTATGACCAACGGTTATAATAATAATAATAATGCATTAGCTTTTATAGGGCTTCACAATGAAGTGAACGCGTTATTCATTCACTCCTCAGTAACTACATCTGCCCTGAGGTAGTCGGACGGAAACATGGCTGCCAACTCATTCATTCGTATTCATACACCAGCATGGGCAGGTGGATAAAGCTTGGTGGAGTGAGCCAGGATCGTACCGCCAACCTCCCGCTTTCCGGACGACCTTCTACCTCCTGAACCACTGCCGTCCTCAAGAACTGTTGAAGTAATCTGCACATTTATCCAGATCTGCACTAAAACATAACCACTTTGGTGGGAAGTGGTACAGT
Source organism: Doryrhamphus excisus (assembly GCF_037039965.1). Lineage (NCBI taxonomy): Eukaryota > Metazoa > Chordata > Actinopteri > Syngnathiformes > Syngnathidae > Doryrhamphus > Doryrhamphus excisus. The sequence continues at coordinate 18,115,593 of NC_136365.1, forward strand.
AGGTTTCGTTTCATCCAAATCCCTGACTCAAATGTCTTGAGGCTCACATCTTTCTACCGGCTACTGAAACATACAGGACACATTTGAAGATATGCTAAGTAGCTACAAGCTGATATGTAAAAAAAAATGTATATATATATATCAGAATACGGACATGAAAACTCATGAAGGGAGTAGTTGAGGTTTTCTTAAAGTGAGTTTGTTTAGTTAAAGAGGGTTAAAAGTAACCTATAATTCAAGTTTTAATGCAGTAAAATACAGGCAGGATGGGAAAAGGATGAGAGGAAGGATGGAAGACTGGAAGGAAAGATGACGTATGGATGGAAGCATGAAAGGATGGATGGGAAAAAGGATGCGAGGAAGCATAGAAGGAAAGACATGAGGGAAGACCAGAGGAAAGATGGGAGCAAGGATAAGGAGATGACAGAAAGGTGTCAGGAAGTGTGAAAGGAGGGATGGCACAAGGTTAGACGGTATGGAAGGTTGGGTGAGAGGGAGGATGGGAAGTAGGAAGGAATTAAGGATGAGCGGAAAGGAGACAAGGACACACGATGGTGTACGCATGAGCAGCGGTCATTGGCGATTATGGGAAGGAAAGTTAAACGGAAATAACGTAAACAGGTTGTTATGCTTGTCCGCATTGAGCAGAGACGGAATAAAAGGACGACATAACGTCGTTACGGCTACTGCACCTACCCTCGATTCGGTCCTTTGGGAACTAAGAAGGGAGCCACGACCCCCACCAGCGCCCACAGCGTGGTGAAGCAGATCATCGGCAGGGCGAGGGAGTGAGAAACCATGTCTCCAATCCTCAAAAACGTTTATGAAGGAATTGTTGTCAGTTTCCTAATCTGGTTGTGTAGCATCAATGGCTGCTGAGCTAGCTTGGACCGTCACTGCAGCCCCGCCTCCTAAGCCCAGGCGTCATGTGAATGGTGAAAAGGAAACGACTGATTGTTTTGTGATTGGTCGAGCCGGTTGTCTTTCAGTATTAAAGCGTAAGGACGTTTAAATCATCACACTAATGCTTCAACATTATTTCGATTTCAAAGGGCTGTGGTACTACAACAACATAGAAAAAAATAGAAGAAACAACCAGTATATCAATGTAAGTAATACACATAAACATAATGACCAGCGTAAGGCACATGGAATACTAAAGTCAATAAGGTAATTAAGTCAGTCTTATGCTTATCAATACAATAGATGCCATACAGTTACCTTGAATAGCACACTAGCGCTAATGACCATTGACAAAAAAAAGGTACAAAGGTTACCACAAAAGGGACAAAAATGGAATGAAAACAAAATTCAAACTACAAAATACAAATGAAGAAACAATTAAACTGCCAAAGTTATTAATAGAGTATAATTCTACCTGTCTTGGATTCAAATCACAGAACTAGCTCACAGGCCGCCATCTTGTGTAGCACAACATTAAAGTTCATTCATTCATTTTCTACCGTTTATCCTCACAAGGGTCACGGGGGGGGGGGGTGTGCTGGAGCCTATCCCAGCTGTTTTCGGGCGAGAGGCGGGGTACACCCTGGACTGGTGGCCAGCCAATCACAGGGCACATATAGACAAACAACCATTCACACTCACATTCATACCTATGGACAATTTGGAGTCGCCAATTAACCTAGCATGTTTTTGGAATGTGGGAGGAAACCCACGCATGGACGGGGATTCAACTCGGGTCTCCTAGCTGTGAGGTCTGCGTGTTAACCACTCGACCGTCGTGCAACCGAAAGTGAAAGTGATCAGGTAAATCATTTCCAAAACTATTTTTCCCCAAATACCCTGTGTTGTTCTTAACAAACTGCGAGGTATCATTTTCAAGTATCAAAGTGCATCAACGTCTCAGCCGTGTTTGTGAAAGTGTGTTGATCTTATTTCAGGAAGTTGCTTGTGAAGAAAAAAAAAAAAGGAATTTGAAGTTGATTTAATGAGGTGGTTTTAGTCATGCATGTCAAAAAGGGAAAGAGGAAGGTCAGTTCTTGCTCTGTTTCTTTGAACAGCAGATGCAAAACCGCCTCCTCTTTGTCTTGTTGCTGCGGATGGTAAACCCACACGTTTCTACGTGTTCAAATACTCCGATATGAGTTTTAAAAAGAGATTTGTGGTCCTCCTTCTCAACGTGCAAGGTAGTACATGTCTACTTTTGTATCTGAGCGTTTTGAGTTGGAGTGAGTTTGAATGTGATGTATAAAATGGTGCCTTTCTAGACCAACTTTAACAGAGAAGTTGTTTTTCCACGCTGGCAGCATCTCTGCATGTTTTTATCTTAGTATTATTAGTACAGTAATTTTTGTCTCAGCTAAAACATCACATGCCTTTGTATGTGTGTGCATTTCTATGTTCCTTGTCCACACAATTCACATGAAATAGAAACTGAATTGGACTTTTCTAGTCGCTGATGTACAAGATTAGAAGTGCTCGACTGTCGTGTCACTTCCTGAGGCATCGTCTCAGTGATAATAATCAAGTGTGAAGCAACCCAACAGAAGTGGAGGATGACTGAGAACGAACCACATTAAAGCGAACAAGACCTCTTGAAGAACCGGTGGTGTCATTAGGCCTATTTTTATATGTTCTTAAGCCCCCTCTAAATAATTGTATATTTTTAATTGATTTTTCTTTTATTTTTTATAGATTTTTTTTTTACAAAAAAATCTCTGACAAGTTTTTTATAATAGTATTAGAATTATCTGCCATTAATTTATAATCATAAATCTGTCCATTTCCCTTTATTTAATGGTGTAAGGTAGCGAGCCCCTTCACTGCGCCATTACCCAGTCCAGTGGTGTCATTAGGCCTATTGTAGGGGGGCTTCAACCACCCTAAAATGTTCTTAAGCCCCCCTAAATAATTATATATATATATAGTTTTTTTTATTCTCCAAAAAAAAAATCTCAATCACAATTGAGTATCTTTACTAAATCTGTCCAAAAGTGTGAAAGTTATATCCCGGTTCTTGTTCGTTATTTGTTTTTTTTTTGTTTTTTATTTGTCTACTAAATTCATCCTCAGAACCTAGTGACACCCCTGTGAACAACACAGACCACCTTTTCCTCTCCGATGACATCTTCCAAAATAATTCAATGTGTCTCAGAGGGAAATAAAACCTAAGAAGAAAGAGAAAGCAGCATCGTTTAGAGAAGTGAGAACTACACCCAAAAATGACAGAGCAGCACAATATGCTAAAAAAATCTGCCAAAATTCTCACAGGACACAATGGAAATCTCCCAAATAAAATGTCATATTAAAAATGGAACAATCTATGGGATTTGGCAAAATACATCCATCCATCTATTTTCTATGCCGTTTATCCTCATTAGGATAGGACTGGTGGCCAGCCAATCACAGGGCACATATAGACAAACAACCATTCACACTCAATTTGGAGTCGCCAATTAACCTAGCATAGGAGTCCTTTATGAGTAGCTGTGCATTCCTTGTTAATCAGCTAAAAAATGGGATTGGGCATGCTTGATGTCAGTGTTTCCAGGAGGCAAGCGGGAATGTTGCTATGTTAACTATTTTTGTTAACTTCCCTTGCCATCCATGCCCAAATGTTCTTAATTCGATTTAGATCAGGGGAACCATGAACCGCAAAAAAGGGCGTGGCACAAACAAACAAAAATGGTTTGTCACAAGCTTCACTTGTGGTTCTCAGGTGTGTAATGAAATGTAATGTTCTGTGTTTCAGTGGTCCTCGGTGCCGATTGGGGAGGGAACTGTACACCGACTGAGATCTGTGCCGAAGCAGGAACCACAGTGAACCTTCATTGCTACTTCACCTACCCGGCCACGCAAAATGAGCGTGAGACAAGAGTTGAGAAAACAGTGTGGTTCATCAAAGGTCAAAATAATGACCCTGAAGATCTGATGCTGGACCCTGACTACTTTGGTCGTTTGCGATCTGACTGCCATAACGACAACTGCAGTCTGACCATCGCCGACTTGAGGCAGAGCGCCGTGGTCAAGTTCAGATTCACAACTAACTATCCCCGCAAAGAAGCCTACACCATCAAGACTGGAGTCGAGGTGTCAGTCATTGGTACTGCTTTCTCTAAAAACACATTTCCACCAAACTCCAGTCCAGTTTGAGGTCAGGAAGTCCAAACTTTTGAGTGCCTGGTGGTGTGGGTGGGAGACATAGCGTGGCACCAACAAAGAAATACATCAAAAGAGAACATCTTGTTGTTTCTCTTCTTTCCATTCTCTGTCACCAATTAACAGACTGCACTGTCTAGCTCCGCCCCTTTTTTTCTACTGTACTTGGTACAATTCCCAACTCATGCCAATGGAAACTGACCCAAACTCTACTGCCTTTGTGGAAATGCATATGAAGACATTCATCATCACATGATGTAAGTGGTCTGTTCATTCAATTCCAGCTTTCGAGGTAAAAGTGCCCACGAACTACTATACAGTTCAGAGGAATTACCGGAAAGATCTGAAGTGTCTGAGCACATGCAGTCACTGGCCTGATTCTTCATACATCTGGTATAAGAATGGGGAGGGAATCCCAAATGCAAACTCCCAAGATTACTCAGTAGACCTGTACTCCAAGGACAGTTATTCCTGCGCAAAAAAAGGACATGAGCGTGCTGCGTCTCCTCCAAAGTGTGAGTAGATTCTTCAGTCTTCGTGTAGCATGTAGCTCCATGCTAACTCATCTAAAGTCCTTCTTCTGACTTCCAGGTGTGTATACCAGCCCATGTCACAAGGTGGTATACGAGAAGAGACACATCTGTGCCCTGAAGGGCTCAAGGGTGGACATTATATGCAAGTACGATGGTACGTACAGCTACAGCCACAAGTTCTGGTTCAGACCAGATCGTAGTCACATGTGGAAAACTCCCAGCATACCCGAGGATATCACGTTGGAACCCCAGTACAAGAGTCATCTGTCATATGTTGGAGGGGTGCTGACAATCAAAAACGTGAAGATGAATGATTCCGCTCAGTATTGCTTCAAATTCCAGGACAATTCTTTTGAATGGAAGAGTATTTTACCTGGAAGTATTTTGACAGTAACAGGTATGAACACACTCAAACACCTCCAAACATGACACCACACCAGCACTCATTCATTCATTCATTCATTTTCTACCGCTTTTTCCTCATGAGGGTCACGGGGGTGCTGGAGCCTATCCCAGCTGTCTTCGGGCGCGAAGCGGGGTACAACCTGGTGGCCAGCCAATCACAGGGCACATATAGACAAACAACCATTCACACTCACATTCATATCTATGGACAATTTGGAGTCGCCAATTAACCTAGCATGTTTTTGGAATGTGGGAGGAAACCGGAGTACCCGGAAAAAACCCACGCATGCACGGGGAGAACATGCAAACTCCACACAGAGATGGCCGAGGGTGGAATTGAACCCTGGTCTCCTAGCTGTGAGGTTTACGCGCTAACCACTTGTCCGCCGTGAATGAAAAGAAACATTCCTTTTCTACCGCTTATCCTCACGAGGTTCGCGGGGTGCTGGAGCCTATGCCAGCTGTCTTCAGGCGAGAGGCGGGGTACACCCTGGACTGGTGGCCAGCCAATCACAGGGCTCATATAGACAAACAACCATTCACACTCACATTTAGAACATGCAAACTCCACACAAAGATGGCCAAGGGTGGGATTGAACCCTGGTCTCCTAGCTGTGAGGTCTACGCCCTAACCACTTTTCCCGCCGTGCAGCCCCTGAAAAGAAACATTCATTCATTTTCTACCGCTTATCCTCAAGAGGGTCGCGGGGTGCTGAAGCCTATCCCAGCTGTCTTCGGGCGAGAGGCGGGGTACACCCTGGACTGGTGGCCAGCCAATCACAGGGCACATATAGACAAACAACCATTCACACTCACATTCATACCTACGGACAATTTGGAGTCGCCAATTAACCTAGCATGTTTTTGGAATGTGGGAGTAAACCGGAGTACCCGGAGAAAACCCACGCATGCAAACTCCTCACAGAGATGGCCGAGGGTGGAATTGAACCCTGGTCTCCTTGCTGTGAGGTCTACGCCCTAACCACTTGTCCGCCGTGCAGCCCCTGAAAAGAAACATTCATTCATTTTCTACCGCTTATCCTCAAGAGGGTCGCGGGGTGCTGGAGCCTATCCCAGCTGTCTTCGGGCGAGAGGCGGGGTACACCCTGGACTGGTGGCCAGCCAATCACAGGGCACATATAGACAAACAACCATTCACACTCACATTCATACCTATGGAGAATTTGGAGTCGCCAATTAACCTAGCATGTTTTTGGAATGTGGGAGGAAACCGGAGTACCCGGAGAAAACCCACGCATGCAAACTCCACACAGAGATGGTGGAATTGAACCCTTGTCTCTTAGCTGTGAGGTCTGCGCGCTAACCACTAGACCGCCGTGCCGCCCCACACCAGCACTGTCCAAATAAATTCACTCTCTAGAAAAAATCAGAGGCCATGGTTCTCAGTCAGCAAAGGGTGGAGTGCACCCTTCTGGTTTGGGAATGAGGTCCTGCCCCGGGGGGAGGAGTTTAAGTATCTCGGGGTCTTGTTCACGAGTGAGGGAAGGTGGGAGCGTGAGGTCGACAGACAGATCGGCGCAGACTCTGCAGTCATGCCGTCGCTGTACCGGACCGTCGTGGTGAGCTGAACTCTCAAAGCTCTCAATGGGTCGTGAGCGAAAGAATGAGATCGCGGATACAAGCGGCTGAAATGAGTTTCCTCCGTAGGTTAGCTGGACTCACCCTAAGAGATAGGGGGAGGAGCTCAATCATCTGGGAGGGGCTTAGAGTCGAGCTTAGAATAGAGCCGTTTCTCCTTCTCCTAGTCCGGATGCCTCCTGGACGCCTCGCTGGCATTTAATTTTAGTTTTACCTAGGTTCAAGAACAATCTATTATTATCAAACCATCTTCTTGATATGACCATTCCATCTCTGACAATTTTAATTATTTCATTTGTGCTTTCTCTGGAACAAAAAGAAGTTGTGTCATCCGTAAATAATACCAGCTTTAAGAGATTTGGAGATGTCATTGACGTACAAGTTGAACAGTTTTGGTCCCAGTATTGACCCCTGGGGTACTCCACACATAATATATAAACTTGCAGATGTGTGTTCTCCTAGCTTTACGTATTGCTTCCTGTCAGCTAAGTAGTATAGACCCAGTTCAGAACTAATTCTCTTATTCCGTACCTTTCTAATGTAGTTATTGGTAATGGTAATGGTTTTATTTCATTTGAACATGCCGATTTTATAGTTTCCATTTCGATTCCATTACAATCAGTTCATGTTTTTGTTACATCCGTCAGAAACATAGGATTCCTTTCTATTGTTTCTGACATTTCTCTCCAGGGACAGTTCTTATCGTACAGTTTCATATAAGTATGTAGAAAGTATTCATATGCTTCATCCACGTCTTTGGCACTGTACAAAGACTACCATTTTTTGCCACTCCCAAAGGAATAATAATATTCTATGTTTGCATATTTGCTCCTCTTGTCTCCAGACGTGAAGGTGCGGGTGATGAAAGCCAAAGTAGAATCATCTTACATTCTTGCACAGCTGTTGTGTTACACACACTGTCGTCCAGAACAACCTTTCTCTTTTGAGTGGCAGCTGAATGGAGTGAAGTATGTGGCCGCTGTTGGATCGAAACTAGAAGTCTACTTATATCCCGGAGACTACGTCACCTGTACTGCAAATGACGTCGAGTCCCCTCCCCTGTGTGAGTTATTTTGGGTTAGGAAGGGGTACCAAGCACTAAAGTTGACGATAAACACAAAAAGCCAAATTCACTGTAAATGAGTGAATATTTTATTAATTGTATTTTTTAACATATATATATATATTAATTTATAAAAATGTATTAATTTATAAATGTATTAATTAGTGATATAGATATATAGAATTAATTAATTTAATTAGTAATCAATTAACATTTTATTAATGTTATTTTTAACATATATATATATTAATTTATTAAAATTTATTAATTTTTTAACATATATATTAATATATATATATGTTATATTATATATATGTGTTAAAAAATAAAATTAATAAATTTTAATACATTTGTATATTTTATTTTTTAGCATATATATTAATATATATATGTGTTATATATTATATATATATTATATATATTAATATATATGTAAAAAATAAAATTAATAATTTTTTATAAATTAATACATATATGTTAAAAAAAATTAATAAAATATTCACTGATTACTAATTACATTAACATATATATATAATATAACACATATATCTATATTAATATATATGTAAAAAATTTAATAAATTTTAATAAATTTTTATAAATTAATATATATGTAAAAAAATAGAATTAATAAAATATTCACTGATTACTAATTAAATTAAAATAATTTATTTTTTAACACACATATATATATATATAATATATGTATATATTTTAATATACATATGTTAAAAAATAAAATTAATACATATTCACTGATTACTAATGAAATTATTATTAATTGTTTTATTATAATAAAAAATAACTATTTTATTTTATTTAGTAGTTATCAAATAATCCATCCATTTTCTATGCCGCTTATCCTCACTAGGATTGCAGGGCATGCTGGAGCCTATCCCAGCTCTCTTTGGGTGGGAAGCGGGGTCGTTATTAATTAATCCATATGGGAAACCTTGTGAATCTTTTCATCATTCTCATGGTTCCTCCTCCAGATGCTCTGCGGCGTCCCTTAGTGACTCTGAGTAACGCTGCTGAGATATTGGAGGGACGTCCACTGATTCTGACCTGTAACACCGACGTCTCAGCATCAACAAAATACCGCTGGTACAGGAAGAAGAGACATTCAGATGATGATGAAGTCCTCGGTGAAGACCCACAGCTGGTTTACAACTCCATCAAGTCTTCAGACTCAGCAGAGTATTGGTGTACTGTGGAGAACGAGTTGGGGAAGAAGACATCGGAAGCCGTCCTCATCGATGTCCAATGTGAGTACAACGATGTCTTTAGGACATGTGGCAACAAAGATGAGGACAATCTCCTGTCCTTCAGATGCTCCCAGATCATCCTCATTGTTCGTGAATCCTTCTCACGTCATCAAGGAGGGACGGTTGGTGACACTGACCTGCAGCAGCGATGCCAACCCAGCTGCTCGCTACATCTGGTACAAGGACAACCAAATTCTGCCCCAAAAATCTCAAAAACATTACTTGAGGTCCATCCGCCCTGAAGATGCCGGAACGTTCTCCTGCCAGTCTGAGAATAAATATGGACTTGTCAACTCTTCATCAGTTTTCATAGACGTGCAGTGTAAGTGTCTGACATGGACGTCCAGTTTAGGCACCGAAGTCCACAATGGAGGTCCTAAGTCCAATATGGATGTTCACTTTAGGTACCAAAGTCTAACATTGAGGTCCTGGAGTCCCTGTTAAAGGACCAAAGTCTGACATAGTGTCAAAAGGTCCAGTGTATACTCAAGTCATAAGTCCATGTATATCCAGTCTAGGTTCCAAAGTCCAACATGTCCTAAGTTCAACTTAGACATCCAGTACAAGGGCCAAAATCCAACATGGAGGTTCCATCACTGATGTCAAGGTTAGGTACCAACATGGAAGGTCTAAAGTCTAACAGTTTAGGTACCAAAGTCCACCATGAAGGTCCTAATTCCAAAATGGATGTCCTGCGTTCACTGAGTTCAACATGGATGTTCTGTTTTGGTAGTACAAAACAGAACATGGAAATCCAGTTAAAGGACCAAAGTCCAACATAGGGGTCCAGTGTAAGTACCAAAGTCCAACATGAAGGTCCTCAGCTCTTGTCTAATTAGCGACAAACTCCACCAAGGAGGTCCTAAGTCCAACATCAATGTCCGGAGTTCAGCAGGGAGAATCTGTTTCGGCAGCAAAAGTCCAACATGGAGGTCCTAGTCCAACATGGAGTCCCTGTTAAAGGACCAAAGTCCAACATAGTGTCAAAAGGTCCAGTGTATACTCAAGTCATAAGTCCATGTATGTCCAGTCTAGGTTCCAAAGTCCAACATGTCCTAAGTTCAACTTAGACATCCAGCACAAGGGCCAAAATCCAACATGGAGGTTCCATCATTGATGTCAAGGTTAGGTACCAACATGGAAGATCTAAAGTCTAACAGTTTCTAACAGTCTAACAGAAGATCTAACAGTTTAGGTATCGAAGTCCACCATGAAGGTCCTAATTCCAAAATGGATGTCCTGAGTTCACTGAGTTCAACATGGATGTTCTGTTTTGGTAGTCCAAAACAGAACATGGAAATCCGGTTAAAGGACCAAAGTCCAACATAGGGGTCCTAAGTCCAATACAAAGGTCCAGGGTAAATACTAAACATGGGTGTAAACCATATAGGGACCAAAGTCTAACATGGAGGTCCTGATTTCACCTTGGAGGTCCACTATAAAGACCAAAGTCCAATATGGAGCTACTGATTCCAACATAGATGTTCAGTTTAGGTACCAAAGTCCAACATGGAGTCCCAAACGTCTACAATGACTGCAGCAAGAGGAGAGTGAGAAGATCATGAGTTTTTTCCGCCATTTGACACACATCTTCTCCTGAGAGTGGAGTCAGAACATCACAGAAGAAACCTAGTGAACCTCCAGGCTCGACTTTGTGAAAGATTTTAGGGTTTCACCGTGACTAAAGTGTATCTCCACCCATGTTCTCTACCAGATGCTCCTAAGGTTTGCGTGATCTCAGTGGGACCCTCCAGTGAAGTACGCAAGGGTGCTTCAGTCAGTATGAATTGCAGCAGCGATGCCAACCCAGAGGCAAACTACAAGTGGTTCAAGACCAATGACGACTTGAACGTAGCATCTGAGAGTAGCATCACCTTCACCAACATCCAAACCAGCGCCAGTGGCGAGTACCACTGCGTGGCTTCCAACGGTAGAGGGCGCTGTAATGCAACAGTGTTGCTCCAAGTGGAGACTGGTAAGTGGTCAGTGAGTTCCTCCCTGGAAAGTTTTGATTGTCGCCATGGTAACTATGACGCACTGTTGCTCAGGTCCCATGATGGTGGCAGCTTATGGCAGCTTAGTCGCCGTCGTTGTTCTGGTGGTCCTGGCTCTTGCCGTCTTCCTGGTGTTGAGGTGAAGACTACAGCGTTATGCTTTAGTCCAGGTTGTCGTCTACTCCGCTTCAAGAACAACCTTCTTCTTCTTCTAGGAAAAAGAGGCCATCAAACAGAGAGACCGCAGATTCCAAAGCACAGGTGACCAAGTGAAACTGACCACAAAACTTCTTATTCCCTGTCTTCCCTGTCTTATTCCCTATTCCCTAGTCCCTGTTCATCTTGAAAGATCCCGAGGATGACTCAGGCACTCACACCCCTCCACCACAATAAGGTGGTGATTCACGGAGGAGTGAAAAGAAACATTCATTCATTCATAGAGGCGGGGACTGGACTGGTGGCCAGCCAATCACAGGGCACATATAGACAAACAACCATTCACACTCACATTCATACCTATGGACAATTTGGAGTCGCCAATTAACCTAGCATGTTTTTGGAATGTGGGAGGGAAAACCCACGCATGCAAACTCCACACAGAGATGGCCGAGGGTGGAATTGAACCCTGGCCTCCTAGCTGTGAGGTCTACGTGCTAACCACTCAACCACTGTGCAGCCCCTGAAAAGGAACATTCATTCATTTTCTACCGCTTATCCTCACGAGGGTCGCGGGGGATGCTGGAGCCTATCCCAGCTGTCTTTGGGAGAGAGGCGGGGTACACGCTGGACTGGTGGCCAGCCAATCACAGGGCACATATAGACAAACAACCATTCACACTCACATTCATACCTATGGACAATTTGGAGTCGCCAATTAACCTAGCATGTTTTTGGAAACCCGGAGCATGCAAACTCCAGACGGAGATGGCCGAGGGTGGAATTGAACCCTGGTCTCCTAGCTGTGAGGTCTACGCGCTAACCACTCGACCACTGTGCAGCAAAAGAAACAATGCAGAATAATATAAATAAATACCTGCACAGTCTGACCGAATCTGAGCTTCCTTGTTAAATTAGATCGTAAATATGAAAAAATGAACAAACCAAATGCCACTGAATTGCAGGAATTGATTGACAGTAAATAAATGTACACTTGTAATACTGCATATTTATACTCCTCAGTCCGACGGGGGTCCAGATTGCCTGGAAGACCTGGTTTATTCCAAGGTCAGCTTCACCAAATCCCCTGACGGTGCCATCTACTCCAACGTCACGCCTGCTCCCCGCAAACGCTTTGTGGAGGAGGTCGACTGTGTGGAGTACGCCATGGTTAAAAGTGATGGCCGCGTCTCAGGGTGAGTCCATGATGAATGAGTTGAGATTAGAAGTACCGTCCTACCGTAAAGTGTCCTGCACCAAGGGGATCAAATATTAACGCTGTTTGACACTGACAGGCTGAAGCCTGAAGAGGGCGCTGATGTACGTGAGCTGTACAGCACAGTCCAGAAACACCACAACTGATGATGACCGCCAGCTTTGCGGGGATGGAGACCTCCACGCCACCATGACGCAAACATGAGACGTGCTGGACTTTTTGGGGCGACTTTACAACTTTTAAGCTTAGATAAGAAAAAAAAAATTATCATGGACACAGGTGTCTCTAAATAAATTACATTATTTCTCAAAATATCATTTTTTTTATCAGTTTATGATGGTTGTACATAGCAAAATAAACAAACTGAATATCTCATACATTGTGGAAAATTGTAAAAAATACTGTATCGATATTATCAGGGATTTAAAAAGAACATTGGTACATGAATGCAGCACATCAGTGATTCCCAAACTTTTTAGTGGTGTACCCACTAAAAATCTGATATGATCTCTTTATCGATTATATAATAATAATTACTATATTATTAATTAGCCCATTATTATTACTACTACTACTAGCAGTAGTAGGCTACTATTAGCCTGCTTATTGGCTTGCTTATTAGCCTGCTTTTGCCCTATTATATGATATTTGTCAGAGATTTTTTTTAATAAAAAAATAAAAATATCAATATAAAATATCAAATTATTTAGGGAGGGGGATTAGAACATTTTAGGCCTAATGACGCCACGTGTGGATGTGTTTCCTGTGATTTCCAAGTGTCCGTGAATGCAGCGACAACTTGTGTCTCAAGAGTTACGTGATACATCCGAATGGTAGCATTTAGCTAGTTTTGATCCTGCTTGTCGAGTATGAAGTGTCCAATACCTGACTGGAATCTTTCCATGATGTCCCAACTCTAAAAGAACCACTATCCCATTTTTTAATGGCGTCCGAAATACACAAATACAATCAACCAATGAAATAGCCTCATTTTCGGTTTCTACTTTCGGTTTCTGCGCCTGCGGGGATTAATTATCACACCAATATAAATTAAATCTTCAATTTAATACTCTTAATAGACAAAAAAAAATATTGAAACTTACTTATTTGCTGATATGATGCAAACAGAGCAATGAACAACTTGAGCTCTTCCTTCTTCCTGCCGCTGCAGTCGCCTCGTGCCGTGAGTCATTCAGGTACACTCGTAATTGTGAGACTTAAGCGCTAATTTTTTCATTTTTTTATTCACGTACCTCTACATAGGCGGTAAATTTTACCTGTACTATCATGTATTTAGTATTTTTTAATTATTATCATCACTTTAAGACATTCTAAGGGAAAAAACATGTATATACAATATATATGTGTGTGTTATGTATATACCGTATCACAGAAGGAATGTAAATATTAGTAATTAAGAACACAAAAGGCAGTTTTTAAATGAAATTTAAAAAATCCAAAGATACACTACCACTATCATTTGTTGTTTTTGAAAAGATGTAATGGGACACACACCTTTCACAAAGCCATGAATAATTTATAATGAATGTGTTTCAGCAATTTCAGCCTTTTCTGGATTTTATTCCAAAGAAGGATAACTGAAGAAGAGAGAAGTACAATATATTCATCATAGGCTTATTCGCTTGTGAACACTGCTTTTTACACTTAGGTGACACATAAGAATGTTAAAAAGTGCCTTAAAACATCCACTGTAAACCGAATACATGTTTTACAGTTTGACCCAGGAACAGTTCTCTATGATTTCAGATGGGGAGAATAGTTTTGTAACATCAATAAATGTGTACTTTTTCATGAAAAAAAACATTTTATGAAATGTAAAGACAAACATTTAACAAGAAATGACAAAAGAACGAGTCACTGACCTACTGTTGTAGCTTTTTTTTTGTGTAAAAGACGTGTTTTCTCACAGTGACCACAGCAGACCAAGCGTCTTACAGCCTGCAAGCGTTCTCAAAGAGTTCCTTGGCGGCGGCATCGAGGCTCGTGCATTTGGCCTGCAGGTCCCTGCCGCACTCTGCAGGCGAAGGCCAGCGTTCCACCCAGGTTGCCTTACCGAGCGTGTACATGAACCTGACACACAACAACAAAAACATTGCAAAAGACGTGTGTGTGTGTGTGTGTGACAAAAACACACCACCCTGACTTCGGTCTTACCTGTTGCTGTCACGGTCCACGTCCCACTTGTCCTCTTTGGGCCCGATGATGAGGTACTGTGAGCCTATCTTCAGGTCCAGTCCTTCTCTGCAACCTCCGTGGGACATAAAGACCCTCTTTTGACCTGTTTCGACTCCCGCCTCCACGCCTGTGAGACACATTACTCGTGTAAAAAAAAAAAAATCACTCAAATGCGTGGGAAAAAACCTGTGACAGAACCACTCACCCAGTTTGATAACGCGTGTGATCTCCATGTCGTATCTGTCGTAGTAACTGTGGCTGACGTTCACGACCTTCACCTGGAAAACTGGAACACAGCGAACACAACGTCACAGCGGGATGACCGTATATTGCTGATATTTCAAGCAGTGGCGGTGGAAGCGTGCATGTGCGTCGCCATGGCAACACAGGATGAAACTAAAGTCTGAGAGTACCGTGATGCAGAGACTTGCAGGCAAACGTCTCTCTTTCCTTCTTGACAAAGTCCTCGCCGTCACTTTTGGAGATGCAGCAGTCGCCTGCAGTTTTTTAGTGAAGCATACTTAAGTTTGAAGTTTTTGGTTATTTAATGCGGGTTCTTTTTGTTGTTTGCTACCTTGCGTGCAGCGGCAGACATTTTCCTTGCAGATGTGAGTCAGGTCGTCGGGTTGTTGACTGGGCGTGTACGTCCTACTGCAGCGTTGGTCTAACAACAAAAGTCAAAAGTCGGTCAGTGACATAAAAAGCGGAATCTTTTTTGCATTGAAAGGCAGGCGGCGTCCCACCGGGGTTGTAGTACTCGTACACAGCGACCCAAGACGGCTGCAGAAGGCCCACTTTGAAGTTCTGATGGAGCCTGAAGACCAAGATCTCCGGTTCCTTGTGCGACACCTTGAAGACACGGAAGTTAACCTGAGCTTGGAGGAGCGGCCGAGGCAAAGCTGTGTGTTCTGGTCCTAGTTCTAGTCCTGGTTCTGGTGGTTACCTTGAGCAGGTGGATGATGAGAGAGCCTCGGTCGCTCAGGTTGTCCACCATCTTGAAGTTGCTGATGTAACGGTCCACTGAGTTGGACAGCTGGACACACATCATCATCATCATCACTATGAATTATCATATTATCATACCAATTATTAGTTAAAAACAATTAAAACATTACCATCATTTTTATGTCATCATTACTATTCTTGTTCTAATAATGCTATTGCTAACAGGTGAGGTGTGTACCATTTCCAGGTCGGAGTTTTCGGGGGTGAAGCCGGTGGGCAGGGTGACGTCCAGCACCACCATCCTGACATCGCTGGGTCCTAAAGCCCTGTGGGGGAGGCAGCACATTTTATCATTCACTCATTTTCTACCGCTTTTTCCTCACGAGGGTCGCGGGGGATGCTGGAGCCTATCCCAGCTGTCTTCGAGCGAGAGGCGGGGTACACGAGAGGCGGGACTGGTGGCCAGCCAATCACAGGGCACATATAGACAAACAACCATTCACACTCACATTCATACCTATGGACAATTTGGAGTCGCTAATTAACCTAGCATGTTTTTGGAATGTGAGGGCTGAGGATGGAATTGAACCCTGGTGTCCTAGCTGTGAGGTCTGCGCGCTAACCACTCAATCACCATGCCGCCACATTTTGATCATAATACCGCTATTTCCGCAGAGAGATAAATAGAGAAAAAGAAACAGAGAGACAGACAACGTGTGTGATGAAGGAATTATGACACTGTTCAATTCTGACACTAAAGAGGAAGACTTTTGTGGAAACAGTGGATGGGGGCATTTATTTTATTCAACAGAGTACCAAGCTGGCCAAAAGGGGGGGGGGGGTCCTCACCTCACTTTGACAGTCATCTGGTAGGACTTCTCCACGTCTGATGGAGGCTTCTCTGTGGTGAGACAAGATTCTTGTAGTTACTGACATCAGAGGTTTTCTTCCATACATCTTCCATCAAGAGCTATAGCATTCCACTAGTATGTTTTTGTTGCCATCATTATATTTATCCAAATAAAGGTACCTTTAGTCATGCCGGGTATTAAAATGAACAATAAACTGAAGAAACAATGGCGGTCTAATTATTAAAAAAAGGCAGACTCACCGCTGGCCTCCTCCATGGCGACACTGAGCTCAAAGTTCTTGCAAGGAATCTTCTCGTCCACTTCGTGGAGCTGGTTGTAGTAGGTCACCACCTAGAGGGGTCATGTGACAGGATGTCAGCGACACCGTTATGGCTTCCCTCAGCGTCGTCATCAGAATCAGAATCGCCTTTATTGTCATTGTATTGTCATTCATTCATTCATTTTCTACCGCTTATCGTCACAAAGGTCATGTGGGGTGCTGGAGTCTATCCCAGCTGTCTTCGGGCGAGAGGTACACCGGGGTACACCCTGGACTGGTGGCCAGCCAATCACAGGGCACATATAGACAAACAACCATTCACACTCACATTCATACCTATGGACAATTTGGAGTCGCTAATTAACCTAGCATGTTTTTGGAATGTGGGAGGAAACCGGAGTACCCGGAGAAAACCCACGCATGCACGGGGAGAACATGCAAACTCCACACAGAGATGGCCGAGGGTGGAATCGAACTCGGGTCTCCTGACTGTGAGGCCTGCGTGCTAATCACTTTCACGCCGTGCAGCCTTTTTAAGGATATTCATTCATTCATTTTCCACCGCTTTTCCTCACAAGGGTCGCAGGGGTTGCTGGAGCCTATCCCAGCTGTCTTCGGGCGAGAGGTACACCGGGGTACACCCTGGACTGGTCGCCAGCCAATCACAGGGCACATATAGACAAACAACCATTCACACTCACATTCATACCTATGGACAATTTGGAGTCGCTAATTAACCTAGCATGTTTTTGGAATGTGGGAAGGCAAACTCCACACAGAGATGGCCGAGCCAGGAATCGAACCCGGGTCTCCTAGCTTGTGTGGTAATTTCATTCATTCATTCATTCATTCATTCATTCATTAATTTTCTACTGCTTATCCTCACGATCAATACGTATATGTATGTTGAGACCTAGGAGACGGCAACATAAAAAGCTGACGCAAAACAAAAGAGGATGACACAGAACACACCGAAAGATACAGAGAGACAGACACCGTGTGTGATGAAGGAATTATGACATTGTTGAATTCTGACACTAAAGAGGAAGACTTTTGTGGTTTTAGTTACCCACAGGATGGCGATTAATGACTTTACTGGTAGGCTACGCACGTTTATGCACTATTCAGCACTATTCAGCACTGTTTAGCTATGGGAGCTGAGTATTGCACTGTTTAAATAGCCATACTGCACCACTGTGTGGCATGCACTGTTTGGAAAAAAGCATTTATCTTATGAAAAGTTTAAAAAATCTTTCTTTGTGCATTAAATATCCCACTTTATGACATGGTAACAGTAAAACAGTATCATCCATCCTGGTATCCATTCATATATCCATCCAAAAACAGTATCATCCATCCTGGTATCCATTCATAGATCCATCCAAAAACAGTATCATCCATCCTGGTATCCATTCATATATATTCATCCAAAAACAGTATCATCCATCCTGGTATCCATTCATATATCCATCCAAAAATAGTATCATCCATCCTGGTATCCATTCATATATCCATCCAAAAACAGTATCATCCATCCTGGTATCCATTCATATATGCATCCAAGAACAGTATCATCCATCCAAAAACAGCATCATCCATCCAGGTATCCATCCAAAAACAGTATCATCCATCCTGGTATCCATTCATATATCCATCCAAAAACAGTATCATCCATCCTGGTATCCATTCATATATCCATCCAAAAACAGTATCATCCATCCTGGTTTCCATTCATATATGCATCCAAGAACAGTATCATCCATCCAAAAACAGTATCATCCATCCAAAAACAGTATCATCCATCCTGGTACCCATTCATATATCCACCCAAAAACAGTATCATCCATCCTGGTATCCATTCATATATGCATCCAAGAACAGTATCATCCATCCTGGTATCCATTCATATATGCATCCAAGAACAGTATCATCCATCCTGGTATCCATTCATATATATCCATCCAAAAACAGTATCATCCATCCTGGTATCCATTCATATATGCATCCAAAAACAGTATCATCCATCCTGGTATCCATTCATATATGCATCCAAAAACAGTATCATCCATCCTGGTATCCATTCATATATGCATCCAAGAACAGTATCATCCATCCTGGTATCCATTCATATATGCATCCAAGAACAGTATCATCCATCCTGGTATCCATTCATATATGCATCCAAGAACAGTATCATCCATCCAAAAACAGTATCATCCATCCTGGTATCCATTCATATATGCATCCAAGAACAGTATCATGCATCCTGGTATCCATTCATATATGCATCCAAGAACAGTATCATCCATTCTGGTATCCATTCATAGATCCATCAAAAAACAGTATCATCCATCCTGGTATCCATTCATATATGCATCCAAGAACAGTATCATCCATCTAAAAACAGTATCATCCATTCTGGTATCCATTCATAGATCCATCCAAAAACAGTATCATCCATCCTGGTATCCATTCATATATGCATCCAAAAACAGTATCATCCATCCAAAAACAGCATCATCCATCCAGGTATCCATTCATATATGCATCCAAAAACAGTATCATCCATCCTGGTATCCATTCATATATGCATCCAAAAACAGTATCATCCAGCCAAAAACAGCATCATCCATCCAGGTATCCATTCATATATCCATCCAAAAACAATATCATCCATCCTGGTATCCATTCATATATCCATCCAAAAACAGTATCATCCATCAATGCCAATCACCTCTCTTTATGTATCGCAGGGCGTCCGCCTTGCGCAGCACGCCCACGCTCTCCCAGTCGTTTGTGCGTTCCAGGTAGAGGGTGGCAATGAGCGGTAGCGTGATGGTGGCCAGGTTCTGCTCCACGCAACCGCCAGGCATGCGGATGAGAGACGCCAGGGAGTCGTCGCTGATGGAGTTGTCGATGCTGTCGGCCAAAACGTTCCCTAGAAAAGGAGGCAGCAGTCAAGGATCATCCTCTCCTCTCATTCCGGATCACAGATGTTTGACCTCAGACCATGTCTGACCTCTGACGTTGATGAATGTTTCTGGTGCCGAGTTTGGGACCACACCCTCCAGGTCCACCTTGCCCACCTGGACTGTCTGCCTCCCTGAACAAAATGGAGGAAGCAGCAAATGTCAGAGTTCCCTGATACTGTATCACAGAGCTGCTAAGGTGAACGTTGATTGGTATCGTTGTCCACACCTCCTTCAGCAGACGGGTTCAACATGGTGCTCCTGACTTTGGTCTTCTGGACTCCATCCATCTGTTTGGGTTCACAATAAGTGTGTTTAGTTTGCATGTTTAACACAATTGTACTTTTATTTAGCCCATCACGGTCCACTCACCACCACCCGTAGAAGCTTCTGGACGCGGTCTCCTCCCATCATGTCCCGGGCCACCACCATCACCTCTATGGGCAGCTTACCCACCACCAGAGGCATGATGGTGTAAGGCACCGCCTTGGAAGTCCCCGCCGCTAGCGTCAGCTCCTGTGTGTGTCTGTCCTTGAACGCGATACTGCACATGTCTTCCGTCTTCATCAAAACCACGCGGACCTGAACACAACCCGCTTGAAAGGATCCATCCAAACCAGGACAGTCATGAAAGTATGACGCTTACATGCAGGTCGTCGTAGCCGTAGTTATGGATCACTGCTTTAATTTCCACTTGTTCGTTCCTCGCCACCGAGTACGGAAGCTTCAAGTCCACAAAGAAACGTTTCCAGGCTTTGACGTTGTACGGCTCGGCAACGCAGAAACCTAAAAGTGAGAACAACGTGGAGTCTTTGCAGCTAGAATAGCTTTCGCTCTTCTAAGAACATTTATTGAACTTATTAGCTTGTGCAGGCATACTCATGGCCGAATACATTTATTATAATTATAAATGTATAATTATATATTTATAATTATAATAAATGTATTATTATTAATAAATGTATAAATATATTAATACATGTATTATATAATTATAATAAATGTATTATAATAATAATGAGCAATTAATATTATTATTATTATTATTAACACTACTACTACTAATAAAAATCATTATTATACATAATAATAATAATAATTATTATTATTGTACATAACACTAATTATTATTGTTATTATAATTATAATAATAATTATTTTAATTGTTATAATTATAATTATAATAATTATTATTGTTATTATAATTATTATTATAACAAAAATAATAATTATTATTATTGTTATAATAATAACAAAAATAATAATAATAATTATTATTATTATTATTATTATAACATAATAAAAAATATAATTATCATTATAGTAATAATAATAATAATAATAATAATAATAATAATAATAATAGTAGTAGTAATAATAATAATAATAACTATTATTATTATTATAATTATTATTATTGTTGTACATAATAACAATAATGATTATTGTTATTATAATTATAATAATTATTGTTATAATTATTATTATAACAATAATAATAATTACTATTATTGTTATAATAATAATAATAATAATAATAATAATAATAATAATGATAATAATAATAATAATAATAATAATAATAATAATTATTATTATTATTATTAATATAGTTAATATTATTAATAATATAAAATAATATAATTAATAATAATAATAATAATTATTATTATTATTATTATTATTATTATTATTATTATGTACTTGTGTCCCTTTTTTCAGGAGCACTTTGTAAACAACAGACCACATCAAATAACGAAATTGATAAAACAGCTAAACTATGAAAATGTTGGCTCAAGCCATGAAGCCAGGTTGTATGTTGAGTTTAAATGAAATACTTTGGAAAGAACGGGCGGGCCGTATTCAAACACTTGGCGTGCCGGATGTGGCCCCCGGGCCGTAGTTTGCCCACCCCTGCCCTAAGCGACAATGGTCTTCTTACCTGTGTGAGGTGAGGAGCTGACGGCCAGAACCCCCCACTCTGTGATGCTATCAGGTAGGGCGTGGGTCACGTCCTTCCACGCCAACCTGTAATGAATTAGAGCCCACAAATATCTAACATAACACTAGCATAGCTCTATCATTTAAAGATGTGTAGCGAAGCCTGCTTTTCAATGAAGCTTATTTTTTTTAATTTGAGGTCTTCTGGCCTCACTCACCCATCACTGTCGGCGACGCTCGGCAAGTTGACATCGGTCCACATCCATGACTCAAAGAACTTTGAGCGCAGGTAGACATCAGCCTCCTCCAGGTAGTCTTCATCCTCATACTCCTCATACTCCTCATACTCTTCTTGTGGCGGCTCTAGCTGCTTCACCACACTCGGTCTCCTGGCGGGCACTTCTGGATCAGGAGCGGTCTTAGGAACGCTGCTATATGTCATAAAAGACCTCTCGGACACGCTCCGCCCCCAGTCTACAGGAGCACATGAATTCCCAAAGGATCAGCAGTACACAATTCCAGCCGTCATGGACTTACCAAACATTTCTCTTCGAAGGGGGATGAGGGGTCCAAAATGTCCAAGGCGAGTAACAGTGGGCACGGGTGTCGTGGTGGGTGGGACGGTGGTGGGCGCAAGGGTGGTGGGCATCTCGGTATCCAACACCTGGTCCCGGTAGATGGCGCAGCAATGGCGGAAAGCCCGGATGCACTCCCAGCCCTCCGTGATGTAGTGGGAGCGCCTGGTGCATGAGTAAGGCATGGGGACGTCCCGCAGCCCGTCTAGGCAGCAGCGATGCTGCAGCTTCTCCTTATAGTGGCTCTCTGCGACGTACAAAACCGTCTTTTACTGCATCATAAAACTCTTTTAACGGTGTACAGTATACAGCAGGGCTGCCCAAAGTGTGGCCTGGGGGCCATTTGTGGCATTTGGCCGGCACAGCACATTCTAAAAATATAAGTTCACAGGAATATTTTCCTAAAATATACATAACACTCTTAGTTTACTAAATATCAAAATATTTAAGTTCCATTCTCGTTGTCGGCAGCACAGCGGTCTAGTGGTTAGTGCGCAGACCTCACAGCTAGGAGACCAGGGTTCAATTCCACCCTCGGCCATCTCTGTGTGGAGTTTGCATGTTCTCCCCGTGCATGCGTGGGTTTTCTCCAGGTACTCCGGTTTCCTCCCACATTCCAAAACCATGCTAGGTTAATTGGCGACTCCAAATTGTCCATAGGTATGAATGTGAGTGTGAATGGTTGTTTGTCTATATGTGCCCTGTGATTGGCTGGCCACCAGTCCAGGGTGTACCCCGCCTCTCGCCCGAAGACAGCTGGGATAGGCTCCAGCACCCTCCGTGACCATCGTGAGGAAAAAGCGGTAGAAAATGAATGAATGAATGAATTCTCGTTGTCATGAAAGGGCAAACAGGTTACGGCAAATGTATTTGTGGCAGTCCAAATATATTTGTGGCAGGCCGTTTACATGAAACACCGTCTACTATGTTCCCGAAGAGGCAACAATGAGCCGAGGAAGTCATTTTCGGCGCCCACGGGTCCAGATGCACTCACCCAACTGGGCTTTCCGCTGTAAGCGCTCAGCGGAGCGCCTCCTTGTGTTGCTGACTGGGCAGTGCAAGGCTACACGAGAAGGAGAGACGGTTAATGTTGCATCTTCAGTGGACACAAACACACTCATGGAGCCTTCAGGTACCTTCCCTAGAGTCGGTTTTGAAGCCAGTGCTGGAGGAGAACATCAGCCCGGCGTCTTTGAACACCCCCTTGGCATTGAGGCCTCCCCCCCGGGTGCAGCCCATGTCCCCGTGCTCCACAATGTCCCACATCTGACAGGAAGAGATAAAAAAAAAAACATTGTCTGCTTTCAGGACACCGTAGTTGGTGGTTAATGGCTCCTCAGACCTTCTTCTGGGTGAGGCGGTCCTTGCGGAGCAGATAGACGGAGTTGTCCACGGCCACCAAGCTGACGTTTGCTCCAGGGTCACCTCTCACTCGGACGCTGAAGCGATTCCCGGGAGCGTAGTCCCGCAGTACGCCATCTGCTGGTCCTACTTTCAGCTGCGGGACAAAATGACAGAAACCGCAATGTAAGCCAAAAAAAACATCCATAATTGATGTTAATCATAGAACACGTTTTGCTTTATTTGAGTTTTGGATACTGTGCTTAACTTCTTTTTACACTTGTATGGCTGTTAAGGATGATAAAAATGACTTACAACATTTTCTGTACACAAAATAATAGTATAGAAATAATAATATTAACAATAATCATCCGTCTATTTCACATAGTCAAACCCATCCCCCAAAACACCAATGAAAAAAATATCTATATTATAATATATTATTATTATTATAAAATATTATTATAAATAAAATATAAATATTATTATAATATATTATATTATTATATTATTATAACATTATAATATATTAATATTAATATTATAATGTATTATATTACATATATATTTATATATGTGTTATATATTATAAAAATATATTATATATATTATAATATATATATATATATATTATAAAAATATATTTATATTATATTATATTATAATAACTGTGTGTGCGTGTGTTTTGGGCAGGTACTGCGGTTACCCGCCACATTCCAAAAAGAAACATATTTGGTTATGAATTTGGTATGAATATTGCCTGTGTGTGCCCTAGAATGACTGGCAACCAGTCCAGGGTGTATCCCCCTCAGCTGGGATTGGCACCAGCATCCCTCTGCAACCCTTGTGTGGATTAATTAAAAATTAATGAATGGAAAAAAACTAGCCAAATAAGAGAAAAATGTGTTGGACTCAATTTTTTGTACGTATTTGATATTTAACTTTTTAGTCTATTCCGACCTGCGTTGGATTGGTGTTAGCATGTTTTATTAACACAAACGTGAAGAATATTCAAAAGGTTAGGACACGCTATCTTTACATGATGCAATAAGGAGCACTCACATCTCCAACGCAGGAGTCGCTCACGTCCACCCAAATGGAATCGGCCACCACCTCCTCTCGGGCGTTTGCCAGAAGGCTGTAGAAGGCCACAAAGCGGAAAGAGGGCATCATTTCGGGGGTGACCGTCAGGCCGACGCTGGTGACGAGCTGTCCTGACACGCCCATTCGCTTGGCTTGGATGATCTTGCCTTTATTGACCACCTGGCAGAGACAACATGGAGTTAAACTGAGGGAGGCCGTGGTTGTGACCGGGACTCAGACCGGGACTCACCAGGTATGTGATGTGCTTGATTTTGTCTCTGTGTATCTGCTCGGTGGCGATGGTGAGTTTGAGGGACAACGTGTCACCCACAGACGCCGTATTGGTGCTGGTGGAGATGTAGAGGTAGCTCAGACTGAGCATGGGCACGTACGGAAAAAGAAACATCTGGTTCTTGGCCTGCTGCTCTGGTTTGAAGCCCGGTAGCGTGGTCTCGGCCTGGAGAAGAGCATGGACTTCATCTATGCACCCATCACTTCCACCGCCTTTAACGACATAACTAGCAAACTGTTCTCACAGCAAGGCCTTGGACATGTCGAAGGCTGGGCATGTTGATGGTGACCCTGGCTGTACCCACGCCGACCATCACGGGCGCCTCTAGCAAGTTCACCTTCACTGGGACGTCACGAGCCGGGGAACCATCATGGTGGCTCACCTGGATCTGAGGAGATGGTGTGAGACATGAGCTGCTGTCAATGAGATGGATGTGTTGAACATGAGAACTTACAGTGACGTCAAACGGGAGTCCTGGTTTGAAGTATTTCGGCGTGTCCTTGAAGGACAGGACATACGGAGATCCCACAATCCTGATCCCTTTTTTCTCTGCTTCAACCAGGTCGCTGCCTTCAAAAGGTGGGAGAGAAAAGTTGGTAAATGGTAATGGTTTTATTTCACTTGAACATACATACATCAGATTACAATTGAGTACATCATAATCAGTTCACAGTTCCACATGTCCAAAAGGAGTAGGAAGAAGCAAAGCTTATTAATTCCTACCCCTCCATTAGCTACATAGATATCTTTCTTTCTTTATTGTCATTGCATAATAACACAGCAGTGAAATTGCCAACGAAATGTCGTTGCCTGGCTCCCGTATAATAATAAATAATAATGTGAAGACTAAATAGATGACATCAAATATGAACATTGTACAGTGTAAACAGTAATTTGTACAAATAATTTAAATAATTAAGAATAAATAATAAAAATTTAAAGTTTTGTGTGGGCGGGTAGAGGGTACTTTTACAATCAGTAACTGTTACATTTGTTCACTTCCTGCTTTCCTAATATAGTTAAAGTTTTTTTATTTTTTGTGACATACTGAAGTATGAGGTGATATGAGCATCCAATGACATAATGGGTACCATAGTAAGTGTCAATATAGTGATATATATAGCACATCATGACTGGTTCAAGAGTCCAAACATTTTTGGAATAAAGTAAGAATTAGAAAAGGAAAATTTCTAAGAAGAAAGTTGAAATGTTGTTGCTGTAAATTTTACAAAATCCAGCAAAATACGGAAAAAAATATTATATAATATAAAAAAATATTATTGTATTTATTTTTTTTAATTACTTTTACAATCAGTAACTGTAACATTTGTTCACTTCCTGCTTTTTTAAAATAATTTAAGTTTTTTGGTTTGTTTGTTTTTTGTCACGTACCGAAGTACGAGGTGATATGAGCATCCAATGACATAATGTGTACCATAGTAAGTGTCAATATAGTGATATATATAGCACATCATGACTGGTTCAAGACTCTTCATCCTTGTATTTAGCAAACATCAACTGCTTGTATTGTTTCTTGAATTGGCTCATCGTTGTGCATTGTTTGAGGTCCTTATTCAATCCATTCCATAGTTTGATTCCACATACTGAAATGCTATGGCTTTTTAACATAGTCCTAGCATATATGTGTTTCAAATTTAGTTTGAGATCATATTTCTCCTCTCTTGTAGAGAAGTATTAGATGACATTTTTAGGTAATTGATTATTTTTAGCCTTATGCATTATTTTAGCTTTTTGAAGATGAACTATATCAGCAAGTTGAAGTATTTGTGACTTTAGAAATGCCTTAAGTAAATTCTCTAATGCTGCCTAAATTGCAGCATCAAGGCTGATTAAGATGGGACATTACCGGTCTTGGTGAGGACAGAAGCTTTGACGTAGATGGAGCTGCCTACCAATGTCCTCGTGTCAGGGTACGCCCTCTTGAGCTCCTCCATGCTCAGAGTGGCGACTCCGCCCTCCAGCTACAACCAAGCACTATGATTACCAACATGAGATTGACTTTCATGACAGTTGAAATGACACGCGACTCACATTTGACACCTGCTTGACTGAAGGTAACCTCGTCATCTCCTTGTTGGTGTCCACTCCAAACACCACGTAGGCTGCGCCCTGGACCGGCTCGCCGTACAGATATCTGGACACAGACCACGACAGCCGTGTTATCACTGTGGTGGGTAACATCTATCCATGTCCGTATCAAGGTGTGTACCTGGCGGAGATCTCCACCTCCAGATCGTCGTCATCGAGGCTCAGGAAGGACTTCCTGGGAGTCAAGGTGACGTTGAAGGCGGGCAGCACTGCAATGCAACACAGCTCAGTTCCACGGAGACACGCGAGATTGTGAAGAGAACAGGAAAGGCTCCAACGTGCGAAGGTGGCGTACCGTATTTCTTCACCTCAAACTGGGAGGTAAAGGTGTTCTGCTTCCAGTGGTCAAACTTGGCAATCACCTTCCACGTGCCTTCACTGTTCATGAGGAACCACGGCATGAAGACTTAATTATTATACTCATTATTCCTCTTTTTAGTCATCATTTGGCAGAGCTTTACACTTACTTGGCAAATTCCGGAATAAGAAAAGAGTCTGAAAAGACGCCGTAAGGAGCTCTGCTCCTGAAGACCTGCTTGACCACCACGCCTTCTGGATTCTGGTGCCATCACAAAATAGGAAGCTTATTAGTACTTCACACAACCCATTCTGATGCATATTTGTACCATATATCTGATACATATTTCCGATACAAAATCATTGAAATACAAAGAATCTGCTCCAAGGGTCAAAGTGCGGCCATCATAAAACCTGAATTCATTCAGTCAAGTGTAAAAAGAAGTTAACCGGCGCTAATTGTAAAAACAATAACATTTAAATTTGACCTATCATGCAAGTGTAAAAAAAAAAGTTCACTTCTGCTAACAGAAAAAAAATTACATTCAGTTTTCCTTCCTGTATGATCAATGTTGCCATATTGTCCTGAGCAGCCATGACAGCATGCATCACTTTCCCTTACTATGACCACAGTAACTTACAATAAGTTCCACCTTGGATTCTATGGTTATCATCAACATTATTAGTCAACTTCTGTGCTGTCATCACAACACAAAATACACCAAAAAGTCAAAAAAAAAAAAGTACAAATGTGAAGAACAGTAAATTTCCAAGGATCACAATAGATGAAAATATGAGCTGGAAAAACCTCATATTACAAATATACAACATAACGTGGTCAGAAATATTTCAATATTGAACAAAAAAAAATAGTTCTCAATCAGAAATCACTCCACACTCTTTATTGCTCTCTGGTTCTACCATATCTTACTTATTGTGTGGAAAATATGGGCTAATAACTATAAAAGCAATCTTCACTCGCTAAATGTACTCCAAAAAAGGTCAGTAAGGATAATTCATAATGCCGCCTACAGAGAACATACTAACTCCTTATTTTTAAAATCACAAATACTTCAACTTGCTGATATACAGTAAAGTCTCGTTATATCGATATCGGTTATAACGAATTACTACTTATTACGATACTATTTTCATTTCCTGGCAAATTTCTAGTCTTTTATGATATAATTAGCTCCGTTAGTACGATACCCGGTTATTATGATAATCCGGTTACTACGATGCCCTTTTCATCTCCCGCCAGCCAATTTGGTCTGCTTATATCGATACAAAAGCAGCTTAAATCAATCTTTGCTTAAGGATTTTAATACCAAAAGAAGAACCAGAAGAACCAACTGACGTAGCATACACACCTATTCCAACGAAGACACAAGCGTACAAATACATGTATTTAATTGTGTTGTATTCAGATATCTTTTTATCACTTGCAATAATCACTGTTTTTCATATGTACATGCTGGCGTTCGTTGGTTCTTCTGTTGCAGGCATGTGTTTGACCAGCTATGTAGGGCGGGTTGAGCATGACCTGTGAACCAGGAAGTGCGGGAATCGGTGTGTGTGCTGCGCTCTGGTGGTGGAAGTGTGAAAAATAAAGTTGACTGGAAGCAGCCGTTCGCCGTGTTCTTTTTTGGTATTGAAATCCTTAAGCAAAGATTGATTTAAGCTGCTCGACATTGTTCTATACTATAGAACAATGTCGAGTGCATTATTGCCCACTTTTAATGCAGGATCGGATATATGGATAGTCCGGTTATATCGGTATTTTTTCCGACTCCCGAGAATATCGATATAACGAGACTTTACTGTAGTTCATCTTCAAACAGCTAAAATAATGCATAAGAATGCCATTTCGTTGGACGCCATCGATATACGTAGAAGGTTCCTCTACCAGCCCTGCTGCTTTTCACGCTCAACGAGCTGTCATGTGAGTTGATGTGAATTTAGACACGTTTTTGTCACATAAAACATAATATTCTAAATGGTGGTTCAGCGGTATTTGTAAGTTTATCCTCACCTGCACGTCTAATGTCAGAGAGCTGTCGAAAGCCTTGAAGGACGGAGATGACACAAACGCTCGCAAGCGCACTGAGGAGCAAAAAAAAGGTTAGAATCTGTGAGCACAGCGATTGGTGGAGTTCTATGTTAAATATGTTAAATATGTTGAGATGAGGCCTCACCCTCATCTCCAGGGTTGTAGATGGGCTTGTCCGTCTGGATGAAGATGTACCCTGAGTGAAAGGACACCAGCACGATTCTTTCCTCCTTGTGATAGTTGACAAAGTTCACACTCAGCCACACGTACTTCTTCTTGGTCTCATCACGGTTCAAAGGTCCAGAAGGTATCTGGGGAAACATAATAACAAAGTGTTGTTACTTGTTTATATTGCGTTCTCAAATCTCTTCACAAGGATCCTGGAGGTGCGCATCACCTGCACAGCTTGGAGGGCATGGAAGTTGTTGCCTGGATCCAGTGTGATCCTCTCCGTGACCAATGTGGTGGTCCTGGCGAAGTCCGTGATGGTGATGTGGACCTCGATGGGGACGCCGATACCTTCAGCCTGCAGGTAGATGTTCTCCTGGCTGTCTGCCCTCAGCAGGTCTGGGGCTAGCAAGGTGAACCTGACAAGTTATATCATTATTATTATTATTATTATATATGTTATATTATATGACATATCAAACAACTGGTATGAAGGCTTGGACATATATAATATATTATTATATTACATATATTATATATAATATAATTATATATACATTATATACAATTTATTACATTTTTAATCAATTATTTTTTTAAATAAATGTATTTACAGTATATTATATATAATATTTTTTATTATTTATATATTTCAATAAATGTATGTACAATATCTTATTATATATAATATATTGTACATACATTTATTTTTTAAAATCATTTATTGAAAATTAAATTATTGAATTATTTAAAATATAATAATTAAATTCAAAATTAAATTTAAAAAATACTTCAAACAGAAATAAAACTCAATAAATACATTAAATTAGAAGAAAATATGCACTTATATTAGATATATTTTCATTCATTCATTTTCTACCGCTTTTCCTCAAGAGGGTCGCAGGGGTGCTGGAGCCTATCCCAGCTGTCTTCGGGCGAGAGAGAGGCGGGGTACACCCTGGACTGGTGGCCAGCCAATCACAGGGCACATATAGACAAACAACCATTCACACTCACATTCATACCTATGGACAATTTGGAAAAAAAATGTTTTTGGAATGTGGGAGGAAACCGGAGTACCCGGAGAAAACCCACGTATGCACGGGGGGAACATGCAAGGGTGGAATTGAACCCTGGTCTCCTAGCTGTGATACCCACTTGACCACCGTGCAGCCCTGTTACATATATTTTATTATATAATATTGTTATATATTATCTTACATACGTATATTTGGTTATACAAATATATCATATGCATATTTGCGGCCACCCTGTAAAAAGTTTTACACAACTTCGATGTGCATTTCTGAGTTACTTTCAGCAAACCAACGGCATCATTCTTGGGCTTCAGTGCACACGTATTAGCGTATGAAAATGTTTTGCTGGACAGTACCTCGGGACATCAGGTGGCGGCGTCACTACCGGCGGTGGTGGCCTGAAAGTAAACAATGAATGACTTTAGATGACACGTGTATTTTTGACACGTGCGACAACATGACAGATGTTTGCGGTCAGTCTCTTGGCACACTTGCAGGGGACGAGAAACGACTGAATCACGGAAATCCCAGCCAAAGTGTCAGACTGCACCACACGGTTTATTGTTAGCTTGCCAAAGAGTGAATCACTGGTATTGATCCTTTGTTCCCGTCCTTGACACAACTTTGATGGAAAAACTTTGTATCATGTTCAAAGTTTCTGCTTTACGTTGCAGGAATTCACATTTTGCTTCAATGAACCACAGCTCCCTCACTGCTGGCAGCACTCATGCACCTCCAGTCCACCAATGATATTCATTCATTTTCTACCGCTTTTTCTTCACGAGGGTCGTGGGGGGGGTGAGTCTTCGGGCGAGAGGCAGGGTACACCCTGGACAGCCAATCACAGGGCACATATAGACAAACAACCATTCACACTCACATTCATACCTATGGACAATTTGGAGTCGCCAATTAACCTAGCATGTTTTTGGAATGTGGGAGGAAACCGGAGTACCCGGAGAAAACCCACGCATGCACGGGGAGAACATGCAAACTCCACACAGAGATGGAAGAGGGTGGAATTGAATTGAACCCTGGTCTCCTAGTTGTGAGGTCTGCGTGCTAACCACTAGACCGCCGTGCCGCCCCACAAATGATATGAAAAAACCTTGCCAAAATGCAAAGGTGCATAGTGGGATTCATGTTTTCCTTAGTCAACCGCAGCTCCGCTTGGGCCGGCAGCACTCGTGCACACTACCACCACCACCATGCTTGACTGTAGGCAAGCCACACTAATCTTGCTTGCTATCATGGCTGTGTGTTGACTCATTTTCAGTGGCTACTATGTTGCATATCTATGTTGCTATACAAGTACATCCAAGGTGACTTTTAGCTTCATCCATGAAACAAATGACTGCGTCTTTGTGCTCACTTACGGAGGAGGAGGAGGAGGAGGAGGAGGAGGAGGAGGAGGAGGAGCTGCAACGTGCGTTTTCCGAAGGCCGACCCTGCAGAGACAATTCACAACTTACAACTTTTCCGAGCATCAAGCAGCAGTCGCCTACGACCTCAGCACTTACTTCTGGAGGATTTTTTTGCTGTAAAGAGCACAAAGAGTACGTTAGACTTAGACTTAGACTTAGGGGCCTGCGGTTGAGTGAGATAACTTACAATTTCTTCTTCAGCCCTCCGCTGGCCGTACACACCAAACACAGAAGCAAGAAGAGTCGCAGAAACCGTCCAGACATGTCGATTGAGTTGACTGTGGGTGCCCTCGAGGGGACGTCAGCGGCTATAGCAAACCCTGTCTCCGCCCCCTTTTACATCATGTGACAGGAGAAGACACAACAGCTTGTGAAAGTTTCCAATGTGTTGCAATGGGATGCTCCACAAAGGCTGAAGGTCATGGGGGAATGTTTGATCAAGAAAACTGGACTTTGCTTTGCAAGACCATCATATGAATTTTGGATGAAAGCATCACTTTTATTCTATACATTTTGGATAAAATTGTTATACACTTGAATAAAATGTGACTTAAAACAGTTAAGGCTTGATGGGGGCCATAGTTTGACCCTGGAACAGACTACAAGAATCCCTTACAGCGTCACTCTCACTGCTTTACAGGTTATTGGTGCAGATTGGAATTATCTCTCAACAGGCTACTATTGCGGCCATAACCTGCGTCAAGCTCAAACTCAACTCTGACCCCCCCCCCCTTACTCAGCCCTCCTAACACCGGAACACATCAACAACACACAAGCACAAAGCCTATTTATGGCTTAAATTGCTTATTTTTTTGTTAATATGAGTGTAAAAGGGGCGGCACAGCGGTCGAGTGGTTAGCGCGCAGACCTCACAGTTAGGAGACCAGGGTTCAATTCCACCCTCGGCCATCTCTGTGTGGAGTTTGCATGTTCTCCCCGTGCATGCGTGGGTTTTCTCCGGGTTCTCCGGTTTCCTCCCACATTCCAAAAACATGCTAGGTTAATTGGCGACTCCAAATTGTCCATAGGTATGAATGTGAGTGTGAATGGTTGTTTGTCTATATGTGCCCTGTGATTGGCTGCCGACCAGTCCAGGGTGTACCCCGCCTCTCGCCCGAAGACAGTTGGGATAGGCTCCAGCACCCCCCGCGACCCTCGTGAGGAAAAAGCTGTAGACAATGAATGAATGAATGAGTGTAAAAGGGACTATAGGGATGTTATTTCATGTCTGGAGGGCTCTAATAATGTTAAAAACCCCTCTTTAGAAGGTTGTAAAAAGGTTTTCGATGCTCTCATTACAGAAATATTCAATTTTTAAATAAAGAATCCTACTTTACAGAAATGTGCTTATCACAGTTGGGTCTGGAAGCAATTAACAGCCCTCAATGAAGGACTAATGCATTACTATTAACATTATTTCCTAACCTCATTAACTCATCTGCTGGAGCTATTTAGTGCCATGTTATAACGCTTATTTTAAACCAAGATGAAGTGAGGTGAAAATTGTGGATGTTGAAACGTTTACAAAAAAAGGTCAATTAATGCACATAGCTCATCATAAAAGCATCCTTCACAAGGTCAAATTGAAGTTGATAAGCCCATTTAACAAAAATAAATATTTGTTTCTTAGTGTCTTAAAGCAGGAGTTCACCATCTTTTGGGGGAGCATGGACCCCTTACAGGAGAGCACAATTTCCAAGGACCCAAGTTGAAATTTAATTTTATTCTCCAATGTTCCAAAGGGATTATTTGCGTCCACTATATGAGGCACTTTGCATCAGTGAATGAGCTTCCACCATCGGGGGCTTTCCACTTGAAAAATGACTCCCAACATTCCGGCAATCCGAACATCAGACAACTGTTCTGAAAGTCCCACGGGTCCTCGCTTCCCGCCATGTGAAATCAGCTTGTGTTTGGGAGAGAAAATCAATAGGTGAACACTGCATGTCCTGTTAGCATAGCGGTGTTGTAAGCGGACTCATTGGAGAAACCTTGACCCCCCCCCCTTCTTGAGCTTCAGGCTCTAATTCCAGCAATAAATAACAAAAATCTGATTCCTCTCAGTGTCCGTGGTCGGAGTCGGAGTCGCTGTAGTTTGGCACCAGAGAGCCCAAGCTCCCCAAACTGGTGTGCTTCTGTGTCTTCTCACAGTCCTGAGTTCTTGGGGCCTCCTCGAGTTTTTCCTCGTTAGTGCGGCTCATGTCACTTGCTTCCTGCTGTTGACGCGCCTGTGACTCTTCCCCGGGGTCGGACTTCCTGCGGGCGAGCGCGGCGCAGGGCTTGCGGATGAGCTGGGAAGGGCTCAGCGCTTTGGCCATTGCGGCTTCTTTCCCTTGAAGGCCCAGTTTGTGGAGCAGACCCCCAGTGGAGCCGCCTGGTGTGGTCGGGGTCGGGCTGAACCACGAGCGTGAGGAGATCTCCTTGCGTTTGCAGCGCTGCCTGTCCTCGTAGGCTGAGGGCGGAGAGGAGGAGCTTTTAAACTGACCAGGCCCACACAGAAGCACCAGAAGACCATATATGACTTACAAGTGCTATCACGTGTTAGCCAGTGTCATAGTCCTAATTCAGGGGTCTCAAACATGCGGCCCGCGGACCAAATGTGGCCCGCAGGACACTAGCTTGAGGCCCCCCTGATATGAAAGCTTGATATGGATGCTGTATGGCATCATGTACACAGAAAAAAATATGTATTAATGTTCATGTTAAAGGTTAAATAACTGTTAATAATTATCCTCCCTATCCGTGTGGAAGTGGTAAGTTTTTGGCTATTTAAGTTTAAAGGAAATAACTTGAAGGCTACCGTTTAGGTCGCTAGCTCGCTAGTTTGCGAGTTAGCATGTGTCTCAAGACTCTGCAGTTGCGCAATATGTTGTAAATAAAAAGAGTATAAATGTGACTATAGTCGTGTTTCGTCATGTCTACAGGGCTCTAATAATGCTTTGTTCATTTTAATCTGAAAAAAATAATTTGTCTACCCACCAACTATATGTGGTTTCTTAAGTTTTTATTATTTGCCGTTTTATTATTATTATTATATTTACTTATTTATTACTGATTGATTAATTTTCTTTATCCTTGATTTGTTTATTTATTTTTCATCTTATTTTGTGCAGAAAAATAAAAAGTAAGATATTTGAGAACAGTGGAATGTTTTATCAGAGCTTTTCTTGTAGAAAATCGAAACCAAAGCAAAGTTTATTCATTTTTCTGTTTTTAATAAATGCGTTTTTTGTTGTTTTTTTTGGAAAACCTGATGCGGCCCAGTCTCACCCAGACCCTAGCTCCAGTGGTCCCCCAAGTAAATTGAGTTTGAGACCCCTGTCCTAATTTAATATGATCTCTGAGCATTCACATCACCTCTAAAAGGGAATTGACATTTCTAGCCATTATTAAATAACAATAACACAACAATAAACAATGGTGTGTCAGTAAAAGAAAGGAGGAGACTCACAGTTGGGCGTCTGGTAGCTGAGCAGAGCCGCCAGCTTCTTGTCCTCGTCCCTCTCGGGGAGTAGCGGGATGGACAGGTTGGTCCTCGCCCTCACCGCGTCGTCCTTCTCCTCTTTTTCCGCTATCACCTTCTTCTCCGTCTAGACCACCAAGAGAGGAGAGGTGTTAGTGTTGCGTCTGTGCTTCAACTCAAACAGTTGTCATACTCTGAACTTCCTGCGGAGGGCGCTGTTGAGCTGAAAGTCGTCCTTCCAGCCAGCCTGGTAGTCCTGAAGCTCCACCAGCGAAGGGAGCGCCTTGACGAGC
Organism: Doryrhamphus excisus; assembly: GCF_037039965.1. Taxonomy (NCBI): domain Eukaryota; kingdom Metazoa; phylum Chordata; class Actinopteri; order Syngnathiformes; family Syngnathidae; genus Doryrhamphus; species Doryrhamphus excisus. The sequence goes on from NC_136365.1 coordinate 18,151,257, forward strand.
TTTTCTTTGTCCTTCCCACCGTGGTCCAGCTTGAACATGGCGTCCGTTTCCAGCTTCTCCTTTTCCTCGCGCTCTGTAGGGTTGGAACGTCACATGTTGGATTCATTATTTCCCCTCTGTGAACCGCAGCGCCCCAGTGGCGGCAGCACTCGTGCACACTTGACTTTCTTGGGTGTGAAATGTCTGGTTACCTGTGGTGAGGATCTGCTCGTTTTCCGCCATGTCCCAGCGCTCCTCCTTCCTGCTGGCGCCGCTCACGATGACATAGTCGCACGCCGCCGGGTCCGTTTGCATCTCGATGTAGTTGATACACAAGTGGCACTTCATCCGGAACCTGTCGCAGGCAATGTTGTGTTAAAAGTTCTTTGGTTATGATTTGATAAGACAACCAAGCGTTTGTGTTCACCTGTAGATGGGCGTGGTGAAGTAGTTGCCCACTTTCTTCTTCTCCGCATTGTAACGCACCCCTGTGCGGGAAGGACGCGACAGTGAGGACCGAGTGAGAGAGAGAAAAGCGGGAACCGAGAGTGTACGTACCCATGCCGATGTGGTTTTTGCAGCCGTCACACCAGATGTTGTAAGGCATCTCAAACCTGTATGAGCAAAACAACAAGGTCCGAGAGTGACCATAAAAGTGAAAGCAAAACATTATTGTTTGGTTTGCTGTTGCAGATGCAGCTGTAGTGAATAACCCTTGTTGTGTGTCAGAGACACAGTATTATTACACAGTATGAGGTTGTGTGTATTATCACATACTACAGTATTAATTGTCCCTGTACCCTAGAAACCGCTCATGAATGATACGGGAAAAGGCCGAAATGATACTGTGTCAAAGCCCAGGGCAGTGATACTGATAAAATATAGATTTTAACCATGTCCAGTATCAGCCCCCGTAGCTGTCCGCTCAGAGCGTGCTGTTCTGGTATCGTGCCAGTGAAACAACCAATCAGAGAACAGCGCACGAGTGTGAACACACAGCATTTGTCAGCGGTTGACACTCCCGAAAAATAGGGAAAATAGCAAACAGAATATTAGAAATGGAACGTTTTATCACCATTAATGAGGAGGGCACTCTTGAAATGATCGAAAAAAACTAAAAAATGCAAATACAAGTCGGGCTTAACTTTCTAAACTCCGCGCATGTGACAGGAAATGTCACTGTAACTATAAATATTCCTAGTGCTTCTCCAGTCACCAAAAAACCCAAACTTGATTAATGGAACTTTAATTGTCAGACATTGATAAGATAAGATAAAATATTATTGTTGAAATATTTTTGCAATTATTGTGTTTACACTGTTTAGATATAACACGTGTAATAAACTGAACATTTTCTGGAAACAAAATGGTCTTTTGATTAAATAGTACGTGATAATAAGCTCATGATTAAATAGTATGTGATAATAAGATCATGACATGGTTTGTCTGGTATCAGGCCCAGTATCATGCCCCCGAGTGTCAGTATTAGCCCGACACCAAAGGTATTAACCTATAATACTAACCTGATGATGAGAATACCCTGTGACAGCTTCCTAGCTCGCTCGCGCAGGGCGTGGGTTTTATGGTAGCCATTGAGGGACCCATGCTGCAAACAGGAAAGACAGAAATCAAGCGATGTGCACCAAAAGTATGCATGATTATTATCATCATCATCATCATACACACCTTGGCTGGATTGAAGTCCGGAGGGTAGTATTTGTTAGTTCCTTTTCGTTCTCCCTACAAGAGGACATCGTTTGTAAAAGTGACAAAATATTCAAGCAAGGAAGCAAGCAAGCGAACGAGAAGTCTTACCATTTTAGCGGCAAGATCTCAACGCAACTTCAATGTCTGTTCACCACATGAGGAGGAAAAGTCGCAGAATTAGCAAACAGAAAGGTGCCTAGAAATGTGCCATGTTGTGTTCCTTTCATAATATACTCCGCACATGCATCATTCATTGTGTAACGGCAGATTAAAGTATATCTTAACCTGTGTTTAAGTCTTGATTTCGCTTTCATTCAACTCCAGTAGGAAAAATTACAGTTTCAAACAAAACACATTAACCAAAACTAATTTAGGTTGTGATATTACGAATATGTATAAATTGGAGTAAACATTTTCGTACTATGGATTGAAACCACGCCGACATGAAATGCTATACTTGATTAACACAGACTACATGTCCATTTTGTTATACTTTGAGTTGTGCTCAGTTAAATAGAATGTAGGCCAATTGTGTTGTTTCAAATACTGAGTCTGGCTTGTGTCTAGTAACCTAAACACGGATAGCAAAGCGAGCTAACAGGCTAACTTACGTCGGCCTCCTCTTTACGCGAATTATGACACAAATACGACCTTACTGTCGAAGAACACATACTCTTTCGTGATTCCGCAATAAGCAACTGGACCGTTTAATGTTGAATATGAACATAAAACTCTTACAAATGTTGTAAGCACCCAGGCGACGTCCAGCCTCCACCAGAGATGTTCCACCGACCAGATAGCATAGCTGCTAATTAGCTTTGGCTAGCCAGGCATAATAGACCAACATACTACAAACGTTCGGAGAAATCCTCAATTTACTGATGAAGGAAGAATTTTCAGATATATAAATATATTTTATACTATGAAATCATCAATCAAAACGAAATGCCTAGTGTGTGGATAAGTTAATCACGGTCGATATTTGGCTGATTCACATTAACCGTATCATATCTTGCCTCCACAAAACATCTCTGAGGGGCGTCACAGGATAAAGAATTATGGGAAAACATGGCGTCTGAGACTGACAACGTGTTGACAGTTCCCGGAGGTAATTCTTTAGATTCTCGCGAGTACTGTTGTAATTTGGAAAACGGCGAAATGAAAGGAAATGTAGAGCCTCACAAACGTTACATTTGCTCGTTTGCTGGCTGCGCGGCGGCCTACAACAAACAATGGAAGCTTGACGCTCACTTGTGTAAACACACCGGCGTCAAGCCGCACAAATGTCCGGAAGAAGACTGCGACAAGGCCTTCTGCAGCCCCTACCACCTGGCCCGCCACCAGCTCAGCCACAGCGGCCTGCATCCCTTCCCCTGCACGGTTGAGGGCTGCGCGGAGCTTTTCACCACCAACTCCAACCGGGCCCGGCACGTCAGCCGCGTCCACTCCGGGGAGGCCAAGCGGTACATGTGCAAGGTGGACGGCTGCAGTCTGGAGTTCAAGAAGAACAAGCAGCTCAAGTCGCACATGAGCGAGCAGCACACTCAAACGCCCGCCTACCAGTGCACGCATGACGGCTGCAGCATGAGCTTCGCCTTCCCCAACAGGCTCAAACGCCACATGAAAGTGCATAAAGGCTACCCCTGCACCCAGGAGACCTGCACCTACACGGCGAGCACCTGGACAGAGTACCTGAAGCACAGGAGGGAGCAGCACAGACCGCTGCTTCGCTGTGAGCAGTGCAGCAAGGTGTTCAAGGACTCCTGGTTCCTGCAGCAGCACCAGAGGGTCCACTCGGACACCCGGCTTGTCTACAAGTGTCCCCGAGAGACCTGCAAGCGCTCTTTCACCACCATCTTTAACCTGCAGAGCCACATCCAGGCCTTCCACGAGGAGCTGCGGCCATTCTCTTGCAGCCACCCGGGCTGCGGCAAGAGCTTCGCTATGAAGCAGAGTCTCCAACGGCACGGCGTGGTCCACGACCCAAACAGGAAGAAGATGCCTCGACCTAAAAGGTCTCTGACCTCCAGGCTGAGCGGCTGCAGTGACAAGATGGCCGTCTTGCGTAAGAAGAGTCCAGTGAAGCAGGATGCTCCTGGTCCCATTGAACTGGTCTCCCTGCTGAAGGACACATCCCTGATGGGTCATTCCACGGGGGACGCTCAAGAACTCACAGTGGCTGTGACCTCACCCCTCACATTGTAGAGGTTACTTTCAAATAAACAGTTGAAAATATGAAATATGAAAATAACTCTTTACATTCAGTGTAGAAATGTATTTGGATGTAATCATGTTGTGAACATCCTCGACATCCTTGGTCGCGTGGGGTGCTGGAGCCTATCCCAGCTGTCTTCAGGCAAGAGGCGGGGTACACCTTGGACTGGTGGCCGGCCAATCACACGGCACATATAGACAAACAACCATTCACACTCACATTCATACCTATGGACAATTTGGAGTCGCTAATTAACCTAGCATGTTTTTGGAATGTGGGAGGAAACCGGAGTACCCGGAGAAAACTCACACATGCAAACTAGGTATTGGAATTGAACCCTGGTCTCCTAGCTGTGAGGTCTAGGTGCTAACCACTCGAATAATATAAATAAATATAAATACCTGCACAGTCTGACTGAATCTGAGCTTTCTTTTCACGAAATTCATGAACATAATGTCTCCTCAATCTGCTGATTTCTTGTGAAGACGGAACATTTTAATTCAAAGGGACACAAAAGTGTTGCTGGAAGAGAACACCGACTATTCCATCACTCATTTACATCAATTTCAGTGTTGCCACAGCACTGTAATCTAGTGCTAATTCGTTAGATGTCATCAAATTTGCATAAATGGCCATAATGAATTTACAAATGGTGAAGGAAACATACATTCAAAGCAGCCCGCTGTCTTAACAAATTATGTCGCCATGTCAGGGTCCTCTGCTTCTTCAGGCTCAGCCGCCCACACTTGGACATGCCCCTCTGAGGCGGTAAGGAGGCGGGTCTCCTTGGGGTGGAAGGACATGGACTGGACCACGGCCTTGCCCACAGGTAGCTTCAAGGACAAACAGCCCTGCAAGATGACAGAATGTAGAACATCTTGAGCATGCATGTATGGATCAAACTCTTGGTGTCTTTATCACCTCCACCAAGTCCCAGCAGTAGACGTGTCCATCCTCGGAGCAGCTCAGGACATGAGTGTCTTTGGAGGACAGGCAGCATTCCAGTTTATATCCCTTCATTTGATGTCCCGTGTACCTGAGGTCAGCAAACACATTTACCGATGGGGGTCATGGTGTCTCATGTCTCCTCGATAAACTTCTCACTCACTCGCCGAGCATTTCGCCGGTTTTCTTGTCCAGCAGTCTCACTGTGGAGTCCAGACTGGAGCTCAGCGTGCACTGTCCATCTTGACTGAAACACACACACGTGATGGGACCTGCCGTATATGAGTTACACAATCAGCGGCATGTTTTGGATGGACACAACCAAAGCTTCTGGAAGAGATTTACTGACTGTTGATGAAGTCCACGTGGAGCTGTCCCATTCTGAGGTCATAACGTCTCACTCGACCGTCAACAGACCTGGACAGAGTCATCACCAAGGTCAACATGAAGTCTGGACAATGATGATAATACTTGCCTGTGATATTTCTGGCATCATATCGTAAAATCTATCAAAACCAGAAATATGATTAATAATATTCACCAATACATTTATTGCTCATTTGGTGCAGGAAGAAAGGCAGTCAAATGCTTTCAAAGTAAAACACCTCCCAATCATTAGAAGCGGTTTGCTTGTTGAGGTTAAAGGGGAAAGGTGAGCCAACACTGCCATCAAGTGACCTACAGATGCAAAGCTTTGACTTCATGACAGAGAAAAACCTGCAGAATCGAAATAATCGTAACTCAGAATATGACTGGAAATAGTCCACAAAGTTTCACATAATGAGGTTTGTGCATTTGGAAGTGAGCCCTGAAAGATGTTTGGGATGGCTCTGAGAGTTTTTTTCTAACAAGGAGCCTTGTAAAGTCAATGTGATCCGGACGTCCTTATATGGGCATGCCCAGATACGCTGTAAGCCTGCCCTCTGCTTCGCTCTGTTTACGGTGTTAGCAACGGCTCCCAGGAAATGTTTGTTCAGGGCAAGCATCAGGCAGAAATAGTTGGAGTTGCTTGGTTATGTGGAAGAGTCAGAAGAGCAAGCAGGAAGTAACAATTCATCAGTGTCCTAAGTGTGTTTATTTTGTGTAAGTAAGCAGTTGTCTGTTTAGCAGTTCACGGATGTTTGGAGTTGCCAATAGCCTTTTTCTATTTATTGGCATTTGCTGATCATGTGTCTTGCTAATATGCTAATCGGTGGTTGATGTATCGGAGCATTCCAAGTTAAAGGGGATCTATTAAGCTCATTTTTTGTCCCTTTGTATTGAGTTGTAGACTCCTATAGAGCATCTACACACAAACAGCACAGAGAGCTTTCGAATGCTTCCAGAATCTGCACCTATCCAGCTATATTTCTTTGGATTTTCAGCTATTCCATCTGCATAGTGGCTTATGTTCACAAAACAGTCCAGGTGTGAAATGCCGTTGACAGATTAAAGTGCATTTCTTTTGCTGCTAGGGAATCAGGAACTCCAACCACTTGTGCCCGATGGTGGCATCTTTGATTGTAAACAAATGTGGCTTTCCCGTACAAGCCATTGTTAGCAACGTAAACACAGAAGCAGAGTTTTGGGGCAGAGAGCTTATCTGTCTTACAGCCACGCCCATATAAGGAAGTCCACACCTTCTGAAACCAAATGGTATTTCAGGGCTCACTTCCAAATACGCAAACCACATGATCTGAAACTTTGTCATTGTTTAACACAAGAATACAACTTTTGAACTACATTTATAGGTCAGAAAAGTGGAAAAGGCATAAAAGATTACCTTTAATTCACTATGTAAAAATGAAAATAATGAAAAAATTAAACCAAGCAAGGCAATATAAACAGTTTAAGGTGAAGTATAGATGTAAACACAAAAGAAAGAAAGGAAAAGCAGAAAATTCCCCCTTGCACCCTAACATTAATGATTGACTTTGGCGGCACTGACCCAGTAAGCAGCTCGTGTTTGGCCACTTTCAGGCTGCTGACACTGTCTCTGGCATCATCCAAAACCTGGATGGGCTCAAGCTTGCGAGACCTGGTGTCCCAGCAGCGCACTGTCCCATCTATGGAACCTGATAGAGACAACAGTGTTACCAAGCAACCACTTTGTCCCTGAATGCAACATTTTAACGTAGCAGAAATTACCCTATAATCAAATCCACCACAATGACCTGCTATTTTTCTTTGTTTACCTACCAGACAGGATGACTGTCGCCTCCTCGTTGAACTGCACGCAGTTGACTTTCTACGTCAAAAAAATGAGAGACGTGTCAAGAAAAAGTGAAAAACAACAATAACAAAAACAAACAAGCAGGGCTCACCCCAGCATGACCCCTGAGCTTTCTAGCCACTTGGCCGGTGGCAACATCCCAGAGGATAACCGTCTTGTCCGAGCTGCAGGAGCAAATCTGACTGTTGTCAAAGGACCTGCAGGGCATCCAATTAAATAAAACTTTGTAATTGTTAAGACAAACAAAAGGCAGTATTGCAACTTGGTATTTACTATACAAAAAAACTCCCAAAGGAGTCTAAGCAAACAACTTCTGGAGCAAAGGTGGTTCGGAGAAATAAAAAATAATCCTCTGAGGTCACCGCTTTATGATTCTATGCTCACCCATCAGCATCCAGGACCTCGTAGCCGTGGCCACTGTAGGTCTTCAGCAGCGTCCCTCGGCTGCCGCTCCACAGTTTGAGAGATTTGTCGGCGCCGCATGACAGCATGTACTGTCCATCAACTGACCCGGTAGAGAGACAGACGAGAGCGTAAGACAAACAACACCCAAGAAATAAAGTATGTTGTTGGGTCTTTATCACCATTGAAGCGCACAGCTCTGACAGGTCCCTGTTTACAGTCGATGGTCCGTAATAGATGCTGAGGAAGCTGAGGGGTCTGAGGTTTGGGAAGAGGAAACGACATCCTTCATGAAACCTGGGGGGGGGGGGGGGGGCAAACAACAGGGAGAAAAGTAAACCAATACTTTCAGACGGGTTGTGGACAAAACAATACATGACTCATAATCATCTAAGAAGCAAGCATATTCAATTGGTCTAAATGCTACATAGATACATTTTCTTGTTTGGCGTCCTTGTAGTATTTCGTGGTACTTACTCAAAGCTGAAAGTGAAGACTTAGGTGCGGCTGGCTTTAAACGTCTGCAACATTGTGGTTTATCCACCTTGAATGTGTATGTATCGTAACAAATATTACACGAATACGTTAAATAATTTCAAGATAATAATTTCAACTCTGCTTTTCATGTTTGCCTCGCAAGCAATCCAGTCATTCACTTCCGGGGTCTGAGAGCGAAACCAGTGACGTCATTTCCGTACTTCTTCTTCCGCTTGTTCATGGCTGGTCGCAACCAACGTTTACATGCATATCGCCACCTACTGTACCGGAGTGTATGCGTTGTCCTTTGGTTCCAGACTTATAAAGTAAAACCCTAAGTATAAAACAAAACAAAAAAACTCTATACTTTATGTATTAACCCAGGGTTCTTAAGATACCCCAATAGAGCATGGCTACAGTCCTTAATGTTGTCACACTTCCCTAAGATTCCTTTTAAATTGGGGCGTGCATTTCCTGTACCTGCTACTACGCCGTACAGTGGATACTTTCAAAATAAACCCCCTAAACACGCCTTCTCGTTTCAATGTTGGTTCAGTTAGTAGTATATGCTTTTATTTTGAAGCGTAGCAGAAACTTCTTTCCTCTACATTTATGTGCACAGTCAGCTAAGCCACCGGCAAGCTATCTGAAAGAATCACCATATTTTTTATTTAAATTGTACAAATATTATGTCCTCTAATAACATGGCAGATCCCAAGAGACCAAATAAGGTATTACGGTGAGTGTCCAAATGTTTTTTTCGATATGTTTTGCAAGATTGTGCAAGCCCAGCTTAGCTAATATTGGCTAATCGTGTCAGAGTCATAAAGCGATTTAACTGACGTAAAGTAACAATACTTGTAAATATGTCATATTTACCACTCTGCATTGATAATTCCCGGCATTGTTTATGTCTTTTAAAATGCTGTGGCTTTGCAGGTACAAGCCCCCCAGCACAGAGACAAACCCGACTCTGGAGGACCCCACCCCGGACTACATGAACCTGTTGGGTATGATCTTCAGCATGTGTGGACTGATGCTCAAGGTGACACACACACATCCACGCTGGACCTCCACTTAGAATATAAGGAAGTGACTGCTACCATGGCAACGCCAAACATAAACAAGAAATATGTATTTGCTTTGTTTGTGTGTAGACAGTGTCACACATTGATAAGTGTGTACTGTGTTTTTTTTTAATGAAAATAAATTTTAGAGTGTCCAATATGTGCTTTTACAATTGTGCAATACAATTGAAGTGAATGGTAATGAATGTGTGTTCATCTGGCAGCTTAAATGGTGCGCCTGGATCGCCGTCTACTGCTCCTTCATCAGCTTTGCAAACTCCAGAAGCTCGGAAGACACCAAACAGATGATGAGCAGCTTCATGTGAGTACGAGACACCAACTAAAACACAATCCATTGCGTGTTGTTGGTGGACTTTTAACTTGTCAGTTGTCGGCAGAAGTAATCTGTTCCTGGGTCAACAGGAACCTACATAGCCCTGCAACTTCTTATTTATGAGCACAAGTAAACGGTTGTTGCCAAATCGTTTTGTGGCGGGAAACATCTGCTATTATCTCAGTTCAGTCACAGTTCAATTAGTTCAAACGAGAAAATAAAAGAAACGGAGCATAAAAACACCAGAACCATACTGGTTCCCAGAGGGATCAATGTGCAAAAGGGGATCATCTCTACCAACTGTGCCATTACCAACTGGTAAGCTGGCAAGTTAAAGTGCGCAGTATTTAAAATGCTAATTTAAAGTGCTAGTTCACATATAGACCAGATTTCACATTAGCTCGTTTATGAGCTTGACGGAGAGAGGGACAAATGAGTGTTTGTAACAGTTGTGTTTACATAGCGGAACGCTGTACCTTCTCCCCAAGTGCATTAATATGTCAGAATCATAATCAGAAAAGGGTTTATTGCCAAGTATGATCCTAAACACATACAGTAAAGTCTCATTATATCGATATCGGTTATAACGAATTATTACTTATTACGATACTATTTTCATTTCCCGGCAAATTTCTAGTCTTTTATGATATAATTAGTTCTGTTAGTACGATACCCGGTTATTATGATAATCCGGTTACTAGGATGCCCTTTTCATCTCCCGCCAGCCAATTTGGTCTGCTTATATCGATACAAAAGCAGCTTAAATCAATCTTTGCTTAAGGATTTCAATACCAAAAAAGAACACGGCGAACGGCTGCTTCCAGTCAACTTTATTTTTCACACTTCCACCACCAGAGTGCAGCACACACAGCGGAAAACACCCGTCCCTCGCGCCTACCCCTCCGGGTGGCAACACCTTCCCTATCGATAGTTCCGGGGTGAATTATGTTCCGGGGTGAATTATGTCCCGGTAACCGGTAATCACTACAGCGTAAGTTTATTTTTATTTACTGTAGTACAAAATGTATTGTAGTACAAAAGCATGCTAGATACGCAATCCATGAACTCAAGGAGAAAATTACATGCCATATCAAAGATCCGCCCACTTTTAATGCAGTTCGGCGCAGGATCGGATATATGGATAGTCCGGTTATATCGGTATTTTTTCCGACTCCCGAGAATATCGATATAACGAGACTTTACTGTACTAGGAATTTGTTTTTGGTGAAGTAGGTGCAGACACATCTTGAATGAAAGAATGAAAAATACAAAATATACAGAATAAGCAGTATAAATACATGTACACAGTGTGTATTCATTGAACTGTCATTGAGGATGTTTTTTTTGCTTGGGTGATGGCGGCCTGATTGAACAGCTCCTGAGGGTTGAGTTGCCCATAATGTGCCCCGCCCCGCTTTTACTCATGTTTTAACTGTGTATTAACCAATGAATGTTGTATTTTGGTGTGTCTTCTATTCTGTTTACTTGCTTTATTCAACTTCATTCTTCCGTAAAGTGTCTTTGAGTATTTTGAAAAGCGCTATACAAATAGAATGTTGTATTTTGGTGTGTCTTCTATTCTGTTTACTTGCTTTATTCAACTTCATTCTTCTGTAAAGTGTCTTTGAGTATTTTGAAAAGCGCTATACAAATAAAATGTATTATTATTATTATTATTATAATTCTTCCTGCTACTTTGACCAGGTTGAGAATCTGGGATTTTGATTTGACATTTAGATTCCCAAACCAACTGGTGATCCCGTACCGTAAGATGGACTCGATTGATGCTCTGTAAAAAAAATTGCATAATGTTTTTGCTGACACCGAACAGGAAGTGAAGGCGCTGATGGATTCTAGTACAGACGGTGAGTTCAGGTATATAATATCGTCTGTTGTGTCTGCAGGCTGTCCATCTCGGCCGTAGTCATGTCCTACCTCCAGAACCCACAGCCCATGTCGCCGCCGTGGTAACCCCAGCATCATGTCCATACGGTTCGGAGGCAGATTGTCCGGCCAGGAACCACAACCAGGAACTCAGAGGGCTCTCTTGTTAACCTTTTGCTAGTCTTTAATTAAAGAACACATGCTGATGTTTTACAAGATGATGGAAATAAAGTTGTTATATAAAGAAATGGACTGTTTACGTGTGACATGACTTTGTTATCTGGTTGATGGAACTGTAATACACTAACTTCATTCACTTATAATAGTGATAGATTCCCATAGGAGTGCATTGTGGTCATCTACAGTCTTTTTGTGCTGTTGTTTGCAATTCAGTTAGAGTGTTTAATGATAATGACGCAGCATGGATCTTCATTCCTGAACATGATTCATGTGCTCTTTCTTTCAGTTGCTTTGTGGGTGCCTAAACGAGGTTAATCAATGTTGACCTTCTACATCCTTTGTCTGCGTGAGAACATCAACACGGTTGTCAGAAAGATACTGAGTCAGCAGGCCTTGGCGCTGTCACACGTGGAGACAAAGTCGTGTTGCAGGGAGTGTGCACACGCCAAAAGGGTGAGAGACGGATATAAGTGCAGATGCACGCTTTTAAATGTGAACTAATGATTGTCACTATGGAACATGTCTGTTTGAACCTTTTGGAGTGGAAAATGATCCTACTCCTGTCCCGTAGATGGCACTAACGCACATTACAAACTGTGAGGGATTACTGTGTCTGTTGTGAGATCATTCAAACCTGCAATAATGGCCTGTTGTTGCGGTGATCAAGCCTGGTGCTTGTGTATCTCACCCAACATTACTGACACCTACGACCCCAGGCAGTAGAATGTAGAATACAGTGATCCCGCTTCCAATTTTGCAACGTTAAGGCTTATCATTGTTTTCATTCATTCATTCATTTTCTACTGCTTTTTCCTCACGAGGGTCGCGGGGGGCGCTGGAGCCTATCCCAGCTGTCTTCGGGCGAGAGGCGGGGTACACCCTGGACTGGTGGCCAGCCAATCACAGGGCACATAGTCGCCAATTAGCCTAGCATGTTTTTGGAATGTGGGAGGAAACCGGAGTACCCGGAGAAAACCCACGCATGCACGGGGAGAACATGCAAACTCCACACAGAGATGGCCGAGGGTGGAATTGAACCCTGGTCTCCTAGCTGTGAGGTCTGTGTGCTAACCACTTAAGGCCGTGCCGCCCCTTATCGTTTTTTTCCAAAAATACATGAAGTCAGCGCTGTTTTGTGTTTAAATACAATGTGTTAAAAATGCATATTTTTGACAAATAATCCACATTCAACCACAAAAAATAATGATTTATTAATTAATATATGTATACCGCCCTCGGCCATCTCTGTGTGGAGTTTGCATGTTCTCCCGTGGGTCTCTGGTTTCCTCCCACATTCCAAAAACATGCTAGGTTAATTGGCGACTCCAAATTGTCCATAGGTATGAATGTGAGTGTGAATGGTTGTTTGTCTATATGTGCCCTGTGATTGGCTGGCCACCAGTCCAGGGTGTACCCCGCCTCTCTCTAGAAGACAGCTGGGATAGGCTCCAGCACCCCCCCCCCCGCGACACTCGCGAGGATAAGTGGCAGAAAATGAATGAATTAATGAAAAAATTGCAAAATTAACTGAAATACGTTATTGAGATGGCTGCACGGTGGTCGAGTGGTTAGCGCGCAGACCTCACAACTAGGAGACTTAAGTTCAGTCCCACCCTCGGCCATCTCTGTGTGGATTTTGCATGTTCTTCCCGTGCATGCGTGGGTTTTCTCCGGGTACTCCGGTTTCCTCTCACGTTCCAAAAACATGCTAGGTTAATTGGCGACTCCAAATTGTCCATAGGTATGAATGTGAGTGTGAATGGTTGTTTGTCTATATGTGCCCTGTGATTGGCTGGCCACCAGTCCAGGGTGTACCCCGCCTCTCGCCTGAAGACAGCTGGCATAGGCTCCAGCACACCCCCCCCCCGCGACCCTCGTAAGGATAAGTGGTAGAAAATGAATGCGATAAAGATATACAAACTAACTGTAGTATAGTTTGCATGAATGTACATACAGATCAATACTACAGGCTGTTACTGTTTATTTACAGAAAGTGGTGCTCTAAAGGGTGAGTGAGTATGTGTACATCACCAGTGTCGTCATGTTGTTGTGTACCCAATAAAGTGTCCTGTGTGTGTGCGGCTAATGTACAATGAGAGGAGGAGGGAGGAGAAGTGGTGAGGATGGAGTAAAAAGAGAGAGGCAGAGAGAGGGCGGCGTGATGGTGGAGTGGATGGCGAGCAGCCAGTCTTCAACGACCTTTGGAGAAGAACAAACCTTTCCGACATAAACGGGGCCAGAAAAGATTTCATCTGACTCACCTCCAATCAGAACTTCCATTCAGCTGCACCGAGCTCGGCTGGTGGCTGACGTCAGAAGCTTCCTGACGAGATGTTTGGGATGTGAACTATGGAACTGCACTCCTGTTCTTCTTTGCTGGTGTGTCTCCTCCACACGATCAAAGAGGCATCCACACTCGGGGGTAGCGGAGACAGGAGGTCCAAAGCGGTTCGTCTTCTGAGATTGGTGGTCGCTGGAGAGAGGAGCACCTGACAGGCAGGTGAGACTGCAACGAAGAAGCTCTGACTGCAATATTAATGTTACTTTGATCATACTCTGAAAGAAGTTCTTCAGAAATCTTCTAAAGTCATGTCCGTTCTTAGAAGTCTCATATTTGTATTGCTAGTTTATAGAACAAGGTGTCGGAAAACTGTGGCCCGTGGGCCACATCAGGGAATAGCCAGAAGCAATTTGTAGCTTGGACAAAAAAATCCAACACAACACGTCAACGTAGCCTACTTACCGCACCATGTTGGCATACACGCACATACAAACGCCACAAGGTATGCTGGGTATCTTGTGTTACCCTTTCTCCCAACATTTTTGCTCGAGCGCAAACTATGCTAAAGAGGTAATTAGAGAAGTAAACAAACAGTTAACATAGTCTTGATGTCCCTGATATTTTATTGTTCATAGTTCATATTGTTGCTGCTGGACTACCCAGCATGCCTTGAGGACATTTGGAACTAACAGTTTTAATTTACATGTTATGTTTAGCTCTCAGTTACTGTTTATCACTCACTCACGTAGTAGTAGTAGTAGTAGTTGATCTATGTGACGTGTTAACTTGCTGTGGATGTGTTTTGTTTTTGTTGCACCGTGAGTAAGTATGACGTTCTGTTTGATGACCACCTATATTCATTCAGTCATTCATTTTCTACCGCTTTTGCTCACGAGGGTCGCGGGGGTGCTGGAGCCTATCCCAGCTGTCTTCGGGCGAGAGGCGGGGTACACCCTGGACTGGTGTCCAGCCAATCACAGGGCACATATAGACAAACAACCATTCACACTCACATTCATACCTATGGACAATTTGGAGTCGCCAATTAACCTAGCATGTTTTTGGAATGTGGGAGGAAACCCACACATGCACGGGGAGAACATGCAAACTCCACACAGAGATGGCCGAGGGTGGAATTGAACCCTGGTCTCCTAGCTGTGAGGTCTGCGCGCTAACCACTCGACCGCCGTGCCGCCCACCACCTATATATAGATGCCAATTTTTTAAACCCCATTCAATTAAAAAAAGGGCGGCACGGAAGTCGAGTGGTTAGCGCGCAGACATCACAGCTAGGAGACCAGGGTTCAATTCCACCCTCACCCACCCTATGTGTAGAGTTTGCATGCGTGGGTTTTCTCCGGGTACTCCGGTTTCCTCCCACATTCCAAAAACATGGTAGGTTAATTGGCGACTCCAAATTGTCCATAGGCATGAATGTGAGTGTGAATGGTTGTTTGTCTATATGTGCCCTGTGATTGGCTGGCCACCAGTCCAGGGTGTACCCCGCCTCTTGCCCGAAGACAGCTGGGATAGGCTCCAGCACCCCCGCGACCCTCATGAGGAAAAGCGGTAGAAAATGAATGAATTCCAAAAGTTAGCCTACCCCCAATGGATGCACACCATCCATTCCAAAACTACACCCCATATCCCTGCCGCAAGGCATGCTGGGTAGTTCGAGGCACTCCAACATTCTGCCGTGTTTGTTGTATTTTTGCTTGATTGCAAAAGATATTTAGACTTAGGGCACCAGGAAATGGACCCTGGAAAAAAAACGATGCTCGACTTCTGACAGTCTAGTGAAGATGCTGTGCTGGTTTCCTGAATTTCTGTCCAGTCTTGTCTCCTGTTTGGATGAATCAACATGTCTCCTGCTCTTCTACGGTGCATCGTGACACATTTTAGCGGCGAACACATCTATTATTGTTGATATCGAGCCACAGGACCAGTGAGTTATGCAACACGTAACACTTCAAAAGTGCTCCACAACCTCTCCGACAGAAATAACTTCTTGATCTTATTTTGACACGCAGTCCAATCCAATCTCATGTTTTCCGAGGAACAGTCCTGGTCCTTCTGTCATCTATTCGTGCATCCCTTATCCATTATTCAATACATACTGTCCACACAAGTATACATTATTCATAGCCGTTATTATACACCAACACTTTCCTGTCACTTTCATTTGTTTAAGGCCAAATCTGTCCATCATCCATCCATCCAAAAGCGCTACTATGTGGAATTCAGCCAGAAAAACTTGGCTTTTTTGTTATGCTGCCACAGTAGGGCACCAGTGATGGGAAAAAGATGATGATAACCAAAGAACAGGAAGTGACATGACAAAATGCTACAGAAAAGAATAATGGGTCAGTCAATTATGTATGCAAATCAACGTATTGGACGTATTAATTCCACATGGTAAGAGCATAGCTTTGTAGCTTCCTGCTCCCTTCCTGTCTGTTAGGTGTCTTCAAAGGCTGAATAGTTTGATTTTGGTTTGTTGACAATATATTTTGGGTGCAAAAGTTGGCGTGAAATTGTATTTTCTTGTCTGGACAGTTGGCAGTTGAAGAATAAAGACCATGCGGTGTTGGTATCATGCAGGTCTGGGTCCCCAATGTGGCACATTGCAGGTCTATTATTATTATTATTATTGACCCTGGAACAGATTAATTCACTTTTCCATGGTTTCCTATGTGACACATTGTTTTTAAATGAGACATTGTCCATCATCCATGCAGTGTTTTTTCCCCACTTCCTGTTGTGTTAGTGAGACAGTGCAGAGACGACGCCACAGTCACTAGCTGTCAAAGATCATCAACAAAAAGCAGATGTGGTCTCGCATGAAAATGTCCAGAAGCAGTAATAACAAAGACAAAAAACACGGACACTAGCAAGGATGCTGACAGTGACTGAGAGGAGCGCTTGTTTCGTGTCGACCTCTTCCCCTGTTGTCTCGCACCTGTGTCTTGTTTCACTGATTAGTTCCGGGTTTATTTCTGACACCTTGGCCGCTCATTCGGACTCGGTTGTTATAGTTTACATGAGGCCTCAGCAGGAACCAAACCAAGGCATCAACCACTCCGCAAGCCGGGAAATGTGTTTTTTGACCTAAGAGAAGGCCGGCTCGCTGCACCAGACCTTACTTTCCGGTGCACTTGTCCCAAAAGAGGCTGAATTTAAAAGTCGATGATATTTTACTAGTCTACGAGCTAGCTAATTGGGCGATATGGGATGGGCGATATGGCCTAAAATCCATATTACAATATATATTGCAGCCTCTTGCCATGACGTTATCTTCTTCTTTTCCCATAACTCCTTACGGTGTCATAGGGGCGCCACTCTTGCAAGGGTCCACTAATTTCTTCCACTTTTTTGGATTGAGTGGCATTTGCACGGTCCATTGTCCATTTCCTTGCCGTATGGTTTTCATAAGTCCATCTGATCCTGTAATGTAATGGTAATAGTTTAATTTCATTTGAACATGCATCAGATTACAATTGAATGCATCACATAATCAGTTCACAGTTCCACATGTCCAAAAGGAGTAGGAAGAAGCAAAGCTTATGAAATCCTACCCCTCCATCTGGTACTTTTACAATCAGTAACTGTTACATTTGTTCACTTCCTGCTCTCCTAATATAGTTTGATTTTTTTTTTTCAAAAAATTTCAAAAATTAAATTTTTTTTTTCAAAAAAATTTCAAAAATGAAAAAAATAATTAATTTTTATTTTAATTATTATTTTTTTGTCACGTACCGAAGTACGAGGTGACATGACCATCCAATGCCATAATGGGTACCATAGTAACTGTCAATATAGTGATATGTATAGCACAACATGACTGTTTCAATGTGCCCGTACCAATTGAATTTCCGTTTCTTTATGCCGGTTATGAGATTCTGATGGAATCACATTCTTATATAAAATTTCAAAAACCATTTTCTTCTTGCGATAAGAATCAGGATATATATAAATGACAATAGAACCATTTTCAGATTATCAGAGGTGTTGGAGTTGTTTGTGTCGTTGTCTTTTTCCTATTCATAGCTGGGTACTGGTGTTCAAGTTTACTCAGAATTTGTGCTCGTGTTGTTCCGCTCTTTTACATTTAGCAGTTATTATGGCTTCTTCGCCTCCTCCGCATTCTCTTGCTTTCGTTTGTCGCATAGTTTAGCTGCTTAGCCATTCCTTGTCCCGAGTTAATGCCACTTGGAAGAATTGTAGCTTATTTGCCACATTGGATCAGTAGCTCGAGTGTGGAAGGACATACTTAAGGTTGTGTCACCATATAATTTCGCTATATGATGTTTAAATTAAAGTCTCTGTTGTAGGCCAAATTGATGTTTCTATTGTGTATTGTTTATATCACCCAATCCTATTTGCCTGAAGAATGTTCTTGACTCTAGCTAGTTTGCCCTCTCCGTCATAGCATGGTGCCCTCAAGGGAGGGGGGGGGTTCTGGTTGCCATCATCTTCATCATGTGTCCACTCTCGGCCTGCCTCTTCATGAACTGAGTCCAGGCTGCTGTGACTTTGCTTGGCTTCCCACAAACACAAGCGAAGCCTCGGGCGTGCCCGCATGCACACACTCCATCACCCACGCTCAAAGTCCTTACCGTGCACAATGTCTCATCAGCGCTCCCGCTGCGTTTGAGAGGGAATCTGTCCTTGTCCATTTGTTTTTATTTCACAGCATCAGGGAGGGGAAAGGCTAAGCTGCCTGGTCAGCAGCCGACCAGCAGGGACCAAACAAGCACGGGAGAGGAGACATTACTTATATATACGGTACTACATCCACAACACTTTCACTGTGGTGCTTTTCTATCTCCAGCTCCATGCTGTCCCCCCACTATCAAGACCCAGGTGACCCGGCAGCATGGCCCCGTCGGCCCCTACGCTGCCCGCCACCCCCGATCAGCGGCAGCAGCGTGGGGCCCAACCCTACCTACTACCACACCGTCTACAACGTGAGAGTGGACCGCTACAGGGAGGCGCCCTTCATCGGGATTCGCTCCAGCCGAGGCTCTGTGTCCCTGGGCGGCGGGAAGAAAGACATCTCAATCCCGCCTGTTCGCAGGAGAGGGGGGCTGGTGGACCATCGCGATGTCATCCTGGCCCACCAGGCGCACAAGAGGGGCAACACACCGCAGGCCAGGAGAAAGCAGTGGGAGTGAGTACTCCTGTTTTTCCACTCGTTTTCAAGTGTCAATACTTAATTGGTTCCAGACTCGACTCAATAAATTTCTCATAGGATTCATTCTTTATAGATGTAATATTTTCAAGGTCTCGGCATAGAAAACCACATTTTTGTTGTTAACATTATTAGAGCCCTCTAGATGTGAAATAACACCCCTATACCCCAATATAATCAAAGAAAATAAGACAGTTTATCTTAGGGGAGCCGCACGGTGGTCCAGTGGTTAGCACACAGACTCACCAAACAATTTCTGACACCTAGTGACCAATGTAGAGTACTACAATCACAAGTTGTGGTCTTAATGGCTTGTATTGTATTTTTGATGCTTGAAAATGTGCCATTTGTTCCATGATTATGTACACGGAACACAGGCTTCTGTTGCGGCCATAGCCCACAGTAAGCTAATGTTAGCCACCTATTCTGCTCCCCTAACAGGTGAACTGTCGTAAAAGGTTTATTTTCTACTGCATTGGGTAATATGAATGTACAGGTGACAATATGGGTGTTATTTCATGTCTGGGTGGCTCTAGTAATGTTTAAAACAGTTATTTAGAAGACTGTAAATAGGTTTTCCATGCCATTTATAAGAAGCAATCCTGCTATTCACTTAGCACGGTCTTGTTTGGAACAATTAACCACTGGTTCAGACTTTGAGATAAAATACAGTATTACAATAATTTCATTTTGATTAATTTAAAATTAACAAAACCAATAATCAAGTTTATTTGTAGTTGGAAACATAATTAAGGTGTTTTACTCACTCTTTTGTTTCTCCTATGAGGTTGTTTTTTTCCTATAGCATCACTTATAACTTATAACGTCATATGCTAACAATATGCAACTGACAAGATGGCGTCATCTAGCGACTTCTAGGACAGCCAATTGCTACTTTTCTTACTGCGGAGTCGGCAAGAAAACTCATATAAGTCACATGTCAACAAAAAGGGGCGGGTCCTGTGAATCTATTGAGCTATCAGTCAAACTATCTGTCCGTCTCGCTGATTGAATTGACGCAGTTGCTCCTGTGACCGCCAGGTGTCAGCAAACACACAGAAATGTCCTCTTGAATCAACGCCTTCCTAAAATGTCACACGAAAGTGCAGTTCTTTACACTGTTTTAGCTGAAACAATGTTAAGTGTATTAGTGTGCATTGATTTATTTATTTACTCGGCTATTCTTCAACGCAAAGTTTGCTGACTGGGTGTTGTGTTGCGGGCAGTCATCCTAACAATTAGCTAATAGTCTTAAACTGCACCGACAGCGTGCTTGGCGTCGGTCTGGTCAGATTTTGGAAATTCGTCTGGCCTCAAATGAAACAGCAATACAATCAATTAGTTAATTTCTCCGCGCTGCAATGTTTATTCCTCCCCTCCATAAATCCTTGCCTAGCTTGACTCTGCCAGTCTCTTTGAAGGCAGCACGGCGCTAAAACAATGACGGCTGATAATAAACGACGGGGGTGTTTTATTTTGAAGGTGATGAATGGGTGTACTCCTTGCTGATTGGGGTTGTTAAACAACAGCGAGAGACGTGCTGTCCCAACAAAAGACGTCTTCTTCACTGAGCTGTCACTCAGGGGTCACCCTTCATTGTGATTGGCTGATAGCCAGACCCTCCCACTTGGCCATGAAGGGGGGCTCACGCTGTGCTTTTTTATCAATGGAACCTATTTATAGAACACACACACTCGCACAGGTTCACAGTGTACCTCTTTTGACAATGCCCACATGGACAAAAGTATTGGGACGGCGACAGGAAGTAAAGAGTGAAGAAAATGTGGCGACTTTGCAGCTTTTCCGCTTTGTTTTGGTGCGTTTTGGTGCATTTTGGAGGTCAGAGGTCACTGATGTTGGACCCTGTTCTCGCACTGGACTGGGAACAGAAAGGCTTTCCCCAAAGTGTTCCCACTACGGATTCATTGATTACCTATTGATTGTTTTTATCCTATTGTTTCCAACAGCGTAAGGCAGCGAGGGGGCGGGGTTTAGTTGCAGTGGCGTCTGTTGGAAGGACAAGCTACATTCAAAGACAGTCCCTCAAGTGTGATTATGACCTATTTTATTTGGCGGTCCAAATGTATTGATGGCGGGCCTCCAGAGTGAATACATGCAAACCACTGTGAATATGCTTGTATTTTTCTATTTGAATCCGATGGATCTGATGGATCATGTGACATGCAACGAGAATCGTACGTTTTCCAAGCACTTCTTCTCCGCTGACGACCCCCCCCCCATAGGGTCTAACAAGGTCAGAGAAAGGCTACAGCAAATCGTTCCTCTCTTCCTTGTCCTTATCTCCACCCATTCATCTCTTGATCCCCCCCCCTCGCTTTTTTGTCGGACCGCCGCAGTGGGACCTCATTTTCTCCCCCCACTTTTGACTTTTAGCCACTTTTTTTTACAAACCAAACGCCCGGAAAACGACATGGGTATTAGCAAAAGCAAAAAAACGTCCACAGCACAACAAACGTCATGTGACTGCACCCGTCAGTCACCTCTCATGGCGTCGTGTGCTCATTAGCTGCTTCATTCAAAGCCGTGCTGACGTGACCCACTTTGCTTCCTCTCCGCTTCTTAATTTGACTTCCAAATGTCCGAGCCGTGTCAGAACTAAAAAGCTTTCTGTGTCATTCAGCGTCATTCATTTACCTTAATAAGTCAATATTAAGTCTCAATTAAGTCTTCAATAAGTCTCATTGTGACAGTCTCATACATTTACGAGAATAAAGACATTAAAAGTTGTAATATGATGAGAATAAAGTTTACAGAGAGACTTTTCTGTCTCCGTCGTCCACCTTGGAGTACTGATTCCTCGGCTGGAGCGCTAACTCGACACGGGCGGGCTGTGCTGAGCTCATTAGCTGAGGCCAGCACACTCCTCCTTTCTTCCTTCTTTCCCATCCACTCCCATCAACCGGCCAATCAATTAATACGGCGTGAGAAGCGGCCAAAAAAAAAAAAAGCAATCGTCTAATTAGCTTGGACGCTACATCAGCTCGCTACTTCTGATCATGATGAGGTTCCATCACGTTGCGTAAATGTGCTCCTTCTCGTCCATCATGCAACCACAGCGGCTAGTCAGCATTATCTGTGTGTGTGTGTGTGTGTGTGTGTGTGTGTGTAAAACAAGCTGCTCCGGTGACCAAAACAAAGTGCTGTGTTGGGATTCTGACCGCCACTATTGCCACAGGCCGCCAAGTCCCAACAAGACATCTTTTGTCCTCATTGTTTCTACGCTAGATTGTTTGCCTGGTTGCTAGGTTACAAGCAGAATGTTCATTTTAGAGGCCATCAAAGGCTGGGGTTACTCTTCTTATGTGCTAGAGGGCTGGTCACCCTTCAGCTTCCGGCTTCCCTGCATGCCTTGCGGCAATTCCATCCATTCATTGTCCATCCATCGTCCATCATCCATCCATCATCCATCCATCCATCATCATCTATCCTCATCCATCATCCATCTTCATCCATCCAGCATCCATCCATCATCCATCCTCATCCATCCATCGTCCATCCATTGTCCATCCATCATCCATCCCGCCATCCGTCATCCATCCATCATCCATCCATCATCCATCCATTGTCCATCCATCCTCGTCCCTCCATCCATCATCCATCCTCATCCATCCATCATCCTTCCATCATCCATCCATTGACCATCCATCATCCATCCTCGTCCATCCCTCCATCCGTCATCCATCCATCGTCCATCCATCATCCATCCTCGTCCATCCTTCCATCCATTCATCCATCTGTCATCCATCCATCCGTCATCCATCCATCCATCATGCATCCTCCATCCATTGTCCATCCATCATCCATCCTCGTCCATCTCTCCATCCATCATCCATCCATCCATCTGTCATCCATCCATCCATCATCCATCCTCGTCCATCTCTCCATCCATCATCCATCCATCCATCTGTCATCCATCCATCCATCATCCATCATGCATCCTACATCCATTGTTCATCCATCCTCATCCATCCCTCCGTCCATCATCCATCATCCATCCTTGTCCATCCATCCATCCATCATCCTTCCATCGTCCATCCATTGACCATCCATCATCCATCCTCGTCCATCCCTCCATCCATCATCCATCCATCATCCATCCATCATCCATCCTCGTCCATCCCTCCATCCATTCATCCATCTGTCATCCATCCTCATCCATCCATCTGTCATCCATCCATCCATCCATCATGCATCCTCCATCCATTGTCCATCCATTGTCCATCCATCATCCATCCTCGTCCATCTCTCCATCCATCATCCATCCATCCATCTGTCATCCATCCATCCATCATCCATCCTCGTCCATCTCTCCATCCATCATCCATCCATCCATCTGTCATCCATCCATCCATCCATCATGCATCCTCCATCCATTGTTCTTCCATCCTCATCCATCCCTCCATCCATCATCCATCATCCATCCTTGTCCATCCATCCATCCATGCATCCTTCCATCATCCATCCATCCATCCATCCATCCATCATCCATCCTCGTCCATCTCTCCATCCATCATCCATCCATCCATCTGTCATCCATCCATCCATCATGCATCCTCCATCCATTGTTCATCCATCCTCATTCATCATCCATCCCTCCATCCATCATCCATCCTTGTCTATCCATCCATCCATCATCCATCCATCATCCGTCCATCCATCCATCCATCCATCCATCCATCCATCCCACAATACATATACAATGAAAATAATATATAATGTATATAATGGCCATGTTAATAAAAGAACTAAATAAATGTAATAATGCATAACTAAAATTGTTTTACATTTGTATGAACTTATGGAAATGTTTGTAAATGAATGTATTTTCCACTTAAACAATTCACATTTTAAATGATTACTTTTGTATATTTAGTATATTCAACGGTAGTTTAATAGTGCTAATATTGTGGTGTGTGTGTGCAGCTTTTAGCCTGCTGGGTGAGATCAGAGTGCGGTTACTAGAGAGCCTGGGGTGGGGAATGGGGGGGGCAGGATAGCAGGGGTGGTCGCTTCAGGCGGGGAGGTACCAGGACTTCCTGCGGGGGTTGCCTGTGCAAACGCTGACTGAATGACAATACCAACATGCACACACCATCTTCATCGTCACCTTCCTCATCAGCTGCAGTGCTGGCATCATGGCGGGAAGAGAAGGAGGGGAAACATCCTCACCTTCATGTCGATCCATCCCCACCATCAATAAGTTATGTCCGCCATGCAACCACCGTGTGGTCTGCTCTGATTGTACACATCACAGCCCCCCCCCTCCCACCCCATCACCACCACACCCCAGCAGCATCACCACCTCCCACTCCTTCCTTCTTCCCGACACTCTCTTGTACTGCCGGCGGTGGGAATGGGCTTGTGTCATGCCTGCAGCCTTTACGGGAATTACACGACGAAGCAGGAAAATAGGGAAGAGCGTCACGATGTCAGAAAGCAAACGAGAAACTTTTTTCATTTACCTGCTTAAATTTCACCAAAAGCTTTTAAAATGTACTTTTAAAGATCTTTTGTGACATATTGTGTGACAAAACTTAAATTTTGCATAACAAAATGTCCTCTAAAAGGTTGGATACGCAGGTTATTTTTTAATTTACTAGCTTAAATTTCCCCAAAAGCTTTTCAAATGTACTTTTAAAGATCTTTTGTGACGTATTGTGTGACAAAATCTAAATTTTGCAAACCAAAATGTCTTCTGAAAGATTGGATACACAGATTCTTTTTATTTTACCATCTTAAATTTCACCAAAAGCTTGTAAAATGTACTTTTAAAGATCTTTTGTCACGTATTGTGTGACAAAATCTAAATTTTGCTAACCAAAATGTCCTCTGAAAGGTTGGATACACAGATTCTTTTTATTTTACCATCTTAAATTTCACCAAAAGCTTGTAAAATGTACTTTTAAAGATCTTTTGTCACGTATTGTGTGACAAAATCTAAATTTTGCTAACCAAAATGTCCTCTGAAAGGTTGGATACACAGATTCTTTTAATTTACCAGCTTAAATTTCACCAAAAGCTTTTAAAATGTACTTTTAAAGATCTTTTGTGACATATTGTGTGACAAAACTTAAATTTTGCATAGCAAAATGTCCTCTAAAAGGTTGAATACGCAGGTTATTTTTTAATTTACTAGCTTAAATTTCCCCAAAAGCTTGTAAAATGTACTTTTAAAGATCTTTTGTGGCGTATTGTGTGACAAAATCTAAATTTTGCTAACCAAAATGTCCTCTGAAAGGTTGGATACACAGATTCTTTTAATTTACCATCTTAAATTTCACCAAAAGCTTTTCAAATGTACTTTTAAAGATCTTTTGTGACGTATTGTGTGACAAAATCTAAATTTTGCTAACCAAAATGTCCTCTGAAAGGTTGGATACACAGATTCTTTTTATTTTACCATCTTAAATTTCACCAAAAGCTTGTAAAATGTACTTTTAAAGATCTTTTGTGACTTATTGTGTGACAAAATCTAAATTTTGCTAACCAAAATGTCCTCTGAAAGGTTGGATACACAGATTCTTTTAATTTACCAGCTTAAATTTCACCAAAAGCTTTTAAAATGTACTTTTAAAGATCTTTTGTGACATATTGTGTGACAAAACTTAAATTTTGCATAACAAAATGTCCTCTAAAAGGTTGGATACGCAGGTTATTTTTTAATTTGCTAGCTTAAATTTCCCCAAAAGCTTTTCAAATGTACTTTTAAAGATCTTTTGTGGCGTATTGTGTGACAAAATCTAAATTTTGCAAACCAAAATGTCCTCTGAAAGGTTGGATACACAGATTCTTTTTATTTTACCATCTTAAATTTCACCAAAAGCTTGTAAAATGTACTTTTAAAGATTTTTTGTGACTTATTGTGTGACAAAATCTAAATTTTGCTAACCAAAATGTCTTCTGAAAGATTTGATACACAGATTCTTTTTATTTTACCATCTTAAATTTCACCAAAAGCTTGTAAAATGTACTTTTAAAGATCTTTTGTGACATATTGTGTGACAAAACTTAAATTTTGCATAGCAAAATGTCCTCTAAAACGTTGGATACGCAGGTTATTTTTTAATTTACTAGCTTAAATTTCCCCAAAAGCTTTTCAAATGTACTTTTAAAGATTAGAAAGAAACTTACGACTTGAACAGCTCATGGGATTATTGCCCCCCCCCCCCCCCCGTACATAACCTGTTCCAAGGTCAAAATTCAACATTCCTAAATGTCACAAGTGTAAAAAGCAGCGTCAATAGGGCGTGTCTACAAGAAGAAACAGTCCACGTCCAAAAGGTACAAATACTTGTTAGCATCTGACAGATGGCGAAGGGCATAAAAGTGTCCATGTTTCAGCACTCTGGACAGCTCCAGGATGCTTTGGAAAGCCATCCTCCACCTTTTTGTTCTTTTCTACCCCTTCTTCTTTTATAATGGAGAATAAAGCGGCAAGTCCGAGTGGGAGCTCCACCTGTGTGGAGCGGCGACAGCTTGCTGGCAAACAGCTTGTTGTTGGGAGGCTTCAAACAGCAGTCAGATGCTGCAGCCAGACTGGCAGACGGCGTCGTGGAGGGATGAGGGGAGTTGAAAAAACACACAACTTTCAAAGGAGTCCTCAAAATAACAGCACGTCCTCAAAAAAAAAAAAAAACAATAAACCAAAAAATCCAACAAAACTCACTCAACTCGCCTGCTGCTTGCAACTTTTCCCTGCTTTAACAAGACGTATATTAGTTGACCTTGAGGGGAGTGGGGGCAAGTGGTCCAGCCTGGTCAAAGGTTTAGGTGTTCACACTTGGGGTTCGGTACTGTGTACTGAGCTACAGCAACAATTTTTTTTACCAGCTTAGATTTAACCAAAAGCTTGTAAAATATACTTTTAAGGATGTTTTGCGATGACAAAAATAGCATGACAAAACTCAAATTTTACAAACCAAAATGCCTGGTAGGTTTTATACGCAGGTTATTTTTATTTTACCATCTTAAATTTCACCAAAAGCTTGTAAAATGTACTTTTAAAGATCTTTTGGGACATATTGTGTAACAAAACGTAAATTTTGCAAACCAAAATGTCCTCTGAAAGGTTGGATACGCATGTTATTTTTTTTATTTACCATCTTAAATTTCACCAAAAGCTTGTAAAATGTACTTTTAAAGATCTTTTGTGACATTGTGTGAAAAAACTTAAATTTTGTAAATGAAAATGTCCTCCGAAAGGTTGGATACGCAAGTTATTTTTATTTTACCATCTTAAATTTCACCAAAAGCTTGTAAAATGTACTTTTAAAGATCTTTTGTGACATATTGTGTGACAAACCGTAAATTTTGCAAACCAAAATGTCCTCTGAAAGGTTGGATACGCAAGTTATTTTTGAATTTACCAGCTTAAATTTCACCAAAAACTTGTAAAATATACTTTTAAAGATCTTTTGTGACATACTGTGTGACAAAACATAAAATTTGCTAACCAAAATGTCCTCTGAAAGGTTGAATACGCAGGATATTTTTTAATTTACTAGCTTAAATTTCACCAAAAGCTTTTCAAATGTACTTTTAAAGATCTTTTGTGGCGTATTGTGTGACAAAACGTAAAATTTGCCAACCAAAATGTCCTCTGAAAGGTTGAATACGCAGGATATTTTTTAATTTACCTGTTTAAATTTCACTAAAAGCTTGTAAAATGTACTTTTAATGATCTTTTGTGACATATTGTGTGACAAAACGTACATTTTGCAAACCAAAATGTCCTCTGAAAGGTTGGATATGCAGATTATTTTTATTTTGCCATCTTAAATTTCACCAAAAGCTTTTCAAATGTACATACTTTTAAAGATCTTTTGGGACGTATTGTGTAACAAAACGTAAAAATTTTGTAAATGAAAATGTCCTCCGAAAGGTTGGATACGCAAGTTATTTTTATTTTACCATCTTAAATTTCACCAAAAGCTTGTAAAATGTACTTTTAAAGATCTTTTGTGACGTATTGTGTGACAAAACGTAAATTTTGCAAACCAAAATGTCCTCTGAAAGGTTGGATACGCAGGATATTTTTAAATTCATCAGCTTAAATTTCACCAAAAGCTTCTAAAATGTACTTTTAAAGATCTTTCATGGCAGCTATGATGTGACTTTTTTGCATGTTTGTCACACTTTCATGTTTCAGATCATAAAACAAATGTAAATATTAGTGTGAAAAAGTGACTCCCCAGTAAAGCTAATAACTGGATGGGCCACTTTAGCAGCAACAACTGCAATCAAGCGGTTGCACTAACTTGCAATGAGTCTCTTGCAGCGCTTTGGAGGAATTCTGTCCCACTCATCTTTGCAGAATTTAGTGTTTTGTTTATGTAGGCTACGTTTTAAGCTCTAAGTGGCGTCGGTTGAATTTCCAAATATATAAATTGGAACATAAGTTTCCAAAGTAGATCGTATAACAGCCTGCTTTACATCTTCATTCGGCTTTCAGGTCACGCGGTTGTAGCCAATAATGCAACAAACTATTTTGTTCCTCCATTTTGGAATCGGATTGACCTTTTTGGAATGTAAGCGACGAGTGATAAATGATGTAATATGTAATATTACTAATATTACATCAAATAACTAAAAGGGAAATATTAGTACACTCAAAAAAAAAATGTTTAGCCTCAACAAAAAAAATCAACGCAACAGTTTCCATTAGTCTTTCTTAGTTATGACAACTTAATTTGAAATTGCTTTGAACCAACAAACAATATTGCATTGCACGAAATAGCTTTTCCTCTTCACTCAAAGCTTATTTTAAGTAATGCTTACTGAATAATTGTTGTCATAGGGACAAGATTTTAAGTTCGTAACTCAAAAAAATATGTTGAGTCAACAGACTTAATCATTTTATTCAAAGTAGTTTAATTTGTTGTCTACTTAATTATAATAACAATGCACACAGCTTTTTAAGTAGCAGTAACTTAATATATATATATATATATATATATATATATATATATATATATATATATATATATATATATATATATATACATACACTTCATTTTTTCTTTTTGGTATTTTTTGTACTTTCAAGAAAGACAGTTCAACCACTGCTTTTGTGCAATTAGCTGCATATTTTTATTTTGAACGTGAGTGTTGCAAAAAAAAAGTAAGAAAACAATCTTACATTTCAACTGCTCCTCTGTGACAAAAGTTTGTAATTCTTATGTATGTTTGTGTGAGCAGCTCAAAATAACCACATACAAAGTCTTCATAGATATATAACAGCAAAAGACAACTCGTCCAATGTTATGGCAAGAGACAAACTGCAAAAGAATGAAAGCTGGCAAGTGAAGGAAAGAGTTTCTGACCTGACACCTTGCTGAGCTTCACGGGAGTGATTTCTTGATAAATGGGATCTCAGGCTACCCCATGTTTTAAATGAACAAAAACAGTGCTGGTGAATGCATGACAGACGTTCCCCACCATGGCCATGACGCAACCTGTAGTGTCTTAGCAACCCAGTTTGTGTAGAAGTTTCAAATCTACAAAGTTTGCAATCACAACCCATATTTCAAAACAATGACACATTTAACAAATGTAAATCTGATTAAAGTAATTTAAGATTACATCATTGCATTTACATGATGATAAATTTCCACCTCCAGATTTAAACAGGTAGACAAGATAAAGAATGTACTTACTACTTTGATTCCTCTCAGAACATCAGATCACCATTTGGGGGAAAGTCCAGCTGCACATGTGAATGAACAAAATATATTTTTTTCTGGAAAAAAATTGGCTGTGGCACTTGGGTAACAGTTGCTGTAGATAGCAGTTACACGGCTAAACTAGCGTGTAAGAGGAAGAATACAACTAACATGTGGTAACAGTGCTATACAAGCTAGCAGTCACATGTTTAAACAAGCTAAGTTTGACTTATCTCAATGAAAGTCTACTGTGACTAATTTAAAGCCATCACTTCAGTAGAACAATTAGAAATACATTTTACTCACCATGAAATGTTGCTTCAGCCTCCTGCACTGTCTTGTCTTGTAGGAGATGGAACTTAAAATGGAAAGGTAAATGTTGACAAAAATTATGTTACCAAGCTAATTTTATTAAGTCATGGCAACTTGAATTTTGTTTTAAGCTTACCAACAATAAAATTTGAGTGTATATGACATGCTAAATTAAGTTCATGGAATAGCCAACATTATTATTTGAACATAACTTAAAAAATAAAGTTAGCAACTGAGAAAGTTTATCTAAATCAATTAATTACATTTTTTACATTGCATTTATGTATTAAATCAAGTGGCGTCAAAAGATACTCTGAATTATTTTTTAGAGTGTATTTTGGATTCTACATTCCACAAGTTGCCTAAAGGAAATGTCCATAGAACAGCATTTGCTCCAAATGGGAATCAATTGAAGTGTTTTTATTGGAAAGGATACTTCCCGATTGACCCCACAGTTCCAAGTAAGTTGCACCCGAGTGGCCCCCAAAGAACTAATGTTTAGTTTAGTTTACTAGTATAGTCTGACTATAGGACAGCTAGTCTTCATAGACAGTCATGTGATGTCCGTCGTGCTCTGTTGAGGGGGGTGGTAGTGGGGGGAGGGGGTGTGTGCTCCGGGGAGGTGCCGTGCGTCGTGCGTGCGCTGCCAGGTTTGTCCACGAACCCGCGCGCGGCGCTCGGTTCTCATCATCGTCGAGCAGATGCTGAGTGTGCGCGCCCGCAACACGACGAACCAGTGAGCGCACCAGCAGAGAGCCGGAGACGGCGCCTTGATCTCCTGGCTCATCTCCTCGGGAAGCCGGCCCCCCGGATCTCTCCTTCAGGGGGGGGGGCTTTCACGAAACAGGAAGAATTTTTTTTTTTTAATTGAGGCAGGAAATAGAGAGAGCAGGTTCTGGTGGACTTCTGCGGGCTCCTCTCTCTCTCTCTCTCTCTCTGGTTTGAGGAGCCTGGCGGGCGATGCTGCTGGGCGGAGACTGTGCACCTTTTGGCGGCAGATGATGAAGATGAAGACCTCTTGGTTCTGATGATGCTGCTCTCCTCCGGATCTTCGTCGCCCGGGATGCTGCTTCCCCTGAGTCTGGATTATAGATGATTTTTGTGGACATTCTTTTTGGCTTTCATCGGCGCGGAGGAGGAGGTGCCGAAGGAGGAGGAGGAGGAAGAGTAGGTGAAGCCATTTAAGCAACCGGACTGACCACTGTTGTGTTTTCGTAGCCAAGTGCGCGCAATCACGCCCCAAATCAGTGAGCGACGCCTTGGTGAGGAGGGGGAGGAGGGGGAGGAGGAAGAGGAGGAGGAGGAAAAGAAGAAGAAGGAGGAGGGGGGGGGGGTGCCGCACCGTCCATCATCAAATATCAACAAATGTCACCAGGATTTTGGGGAAGCCCCCCTCGCTATGCGCGCTTGTAACCGGAGTGGCGCATCGACGCTCGGCGAGCGCGGCCGCGTCCAACATTGCGCATCAATGAATTATTAAAGATTCCTCTCTTATCTTTTGCTATTTTTGGTCCGGCGGAGTGGGGGGGTGGAAATGGGTCTCGGCGTGGGGGGAAAAGCCAACTGCGGATGCTGTCAGGATGCGGTAGGCTACTGAGGAGGAGGAGGAAGAGGAGGGGGGGCCACGACGCAGTCTCCGGCAAGATTCATCTATGCATCTTTAAAAAAATGGAGTGTTCTCTTTGTGGAAAAATGCAGGAAGTGTTTTCTTCTTCTTTGGTTGGGCTTAAAATGACATAAACTCACCCCCCCCACTCCCACCCACCTAATGGAGGTATCTTCCCGCCGCTGACAACCGAAAGGAAAGCATCTTGACATCTTGGATAGGAGGAGAGCCGCCAAAGGAGCGCGTGGAAGCGAGGCTGATGAGGAGGAGGGGGCATGTGGAGGTGCCACTCTGAGCTGCCCCCCCCGGCTCCTTCCTAACCTCTGGCGTTTGGTGTGTGTGCAGAATGGCGCGCTTTGGAGACGAGCTACCCAACAGGTATGGGGGCGGTGGCGGGGGCGGCGGCGGCGGGGGTGCTGGCGGACAAGGGGGTGCCGGCCGTGGAGGCAGCCGCCAAGGGGGACCCCCGGGAGCACAGCGGATGTATAAGCAGTCCATGGCCCAGAGGGCCCGGACCATGGCCCTGTACAACCCCATCCCGGTGCGGCAGAGCTGCTTGACTGTCAACCGCTCGCTTTTCCTCTTCAGCGAGGACAACGTGGTGAGGAAGTACGCCAAGAAGATCACCGAATGGCCATATCCTTTCCCGTGGCCTCGTGTGGCGCGTCCACAACTTTGTGTTGTTGTTGAGGATGAGGATGCTGCATGACGTGTGTGTTTGTGCGTGCGTATGTGTGTGTGTTTACTCCCAAACACCCCAGGCACAGCTGACCATGTTGGAATGAGAGATGCTGATGATAGTACTGGTTGCCATGACGCCGGCTTGCAGCATCCAGCTTGTGGTTGCCAAGCGGGACAAACACTGTACCATTTTAGATTTTCCGATTTTCAGGCCCGATTTTCATTTCCTTGACTTCCTGCTGCCCCTCAAAGATGCGAGTCCCCATCCCCAATTGATGCCCCCAAACTCCGCTGAGAGACCAAAATGGTGGCCCCGGTTATGAAAATATGAGAATATATTTGTATTTCTTGGTTCTACTCTTATAAGCCTTCAGTGCGCTTTGTATCCTCGTCTTCTCTAACGTGATTGGTGGATGTCAGCGAGGTGGAAAATGGCCAAAATGCTGCAAATTCACCAGATTGTTGCTGCTGGTTGATTCCTCCCCGTAACGCTAACAACACCCGATGATGCGGGTTCAGTGTTGAGCCTTACAGTGTGTGTGCACGTGCTGGTGACGTGTCTCGTTGCTTGTGAACACCTCGTGCAAGCTCAGGCATGAGGAAAATAGACATGATGCTGATGAGGATTGTGCTGGTTGCCATGACGCCGACAGTCACAGCTTTTTTTTAAATGCCGCATTTAGCTTCAAGCTCTTTGTCAACTGAGTGTGTGTGTGTGTGTTTGTTCTCATGTAGACTTGCCCATATATTTTCCAATAGGGAATCGTGCATATAGAATAGTCTGTTACAGGGTCAAGCTGTGGCCTTTATAAAGTGTAGAGGCAATTTTTTTTATGTCGTACAAAAAAGAAGTGACCGTGTTAACAGTAGAACATGCGAGTTGGACTTTTATGGCTCTGAATACCTCTGATTCCTCCAACTTCACGTCACTTCCTGTCTGTATTTTTCTCACCTTCCTCTTCTTTTGACACCTTTTGGAGGCTGGTTTGATTCCAAAACGTGTCAACACTCCTGTTTTCCTGAGAAATTGACGTATTTTGCCCTCCTGTCTTAATACTTTCTTGTATTTTCATTATTATTTTTAAAATATATTATTTTGGTGGCTAGCACGCAGGCCTCATAGCTAGGAGACCCGAGTTCAATTCCACCCTCGGACATCCCTGTGCATGCGTGGGTTTCCTCCGGGTACTCCTCCCACATTCCAAAAACATGCTAGGTTAATTCGTGACTCCAAATTGTCCATAGGTATGAATGTGAGTGTGAATGGTTGTTTGTCTATATGTGCCCTGTGATTGGCTGGCCACCAGTCCAGGGTGTACCCCGCCTCTCGCCCGAAGACAGCTGGGATAGGCTCCAGCACCTCTGAGACCCTCGTGAGGATAAGTGATAGAAAATGAATGAAAGAATGAATGAAATTACCACACAAGCTCTGAGACACGGGTTTGATTCCCGGCTTGGCCATCTCTGTGTGGAGTTTGCGTGTTCTCCCCATGCATGTGTGGGTTTTTTCGGGGTACTCCGGTTTCCTCCCACATTCCAAAAACATGCTAGGTTAATTGGCAACTCCAAATTGTCCATAGGTATGAATGTGAGTGTGAATGGTTGTTTGTCTATATGTGCCCTGTGATTGGCTGGCGACCAGTCCAGGGTGTACGCCGCCTCTTGCCCGAAGACAGCTGGGATAGGCTCCAGCACCCCCCGCAACCCTTGTGAGGATAAGCGGTAGAAAATGAATGAATGAATATTATTTCGGGGCTGCACAAGGGGTTCGCACGCAGGCCTCACAGCTAGGAGACCCAAGTTCAATTCCACCCTCGGCCATCTCTGTGTGGAGCGTGGGTTTTCTCCGGGTACTCCGGTTTCCTCCCACATTCCAAAAACATGCTAGGTTAATTAGCGACTCCAAATTGTCCATAGGTATGAATGTGAGTGTGAATGGTTGTTTGTCTATATGTGCCCTGTGATTGGCTGGCCACCAGTCCAGGGTGTACCAAGTGTACCCAGCATCCCCCGCGACCCTGGTGAGGATAATCGGTAGAAAATGAATGAATATATTATTTTTTTTCTCAGCAGTGTGTCTGGTGACTCATAACTAAATAAGAGATGATGATGATGATGAGTACTGTTACGTTGACACCAGCAGTCACACTCACAATGACGCTCAAATGTATCTTTTTAAACCATCATTTAGCTGAAAGCAGAAGCGTGTGTGTGTGTGTGTGTGTGTGTGTGTGTACTTGTAGCCAGCAGAGCTGAGTGCTGATGTCAGCACAATGAAGGCTTAAGGCTGAGAGAGAGGAAATGACTGTGTGCTGCTTTCTAATTACTACTGACCATATAAGGACTGCCTGTGTGCATCCTGCAGGACGGCAGCGGAAAAAAAAAAAAAAAGCTTCATCGACAGCTCGGAACATGATGTAGCCTCTGAAAAGAGAGAATATGTGTCTATGCGCTATGCTATATGCGAAAGGAGCTGATAGCACACTTGATTTTTGACACTTGAGAGTCAGAGAGGGAGAACATTTTCTCTCCAGGGCTGATGGAATTAATCAACATGTGGAATGAAGTGATGGACCGGAGGTTCACGTAGTTCAAATTCTGCAGACAAAAAAAAAAAAATGATGTAATTGTCTGTGACACACAAGCACCAGTCTTGATTGCTGGAACAACAACAAGCTTTTGTTGCAAGTTTGAATGAACTCACAATAATCCCAAACATGGGCTACTGTTGCAGCAAGCTAAACCTCTACTTCCTGTCTGCTCGCCTAACCTAACCTTCCTATATGGGTTTTATATGGGTCCTATATAAGTGTAAAGGTGACTATAGGGGTGTTATTCCATGTCTAGAGGGCTCTAATTATATTAAAAAATATTTTTGGAAGGTCAACAAATTTTCTGTGCTCTACCAACAGAAATAGTTGATGTATAAATAAGGAATCCTACTTATTTTAGACACTTTAGACTACTTATTAGACACGCTAAACAAGGGATTACTGGATATTTATTGTTATTAAAAAAAACGGTATAAAAAACTGTATACTGTATATTTTTTGAAATCAAGTGTTTGTTTCCTTGGAAGTTGCACACTTCCTGTCTGGGTTGTAGCCCTGCTAACCATGTTATATGTTGATATGGGCGTAAACGTAATCATGGATAACTTGGCTCAACCCTGACCCTGGACTGGTGGCCAGCCAATCACAGGGCACATATAGACAAACAACCATTCACACTCACATTCATACCTATGGACAATTTGGAGTCGCCTATTAAGCTAACATGTTTTTGGAATGTGGGAGGAAACCGGAGTACCCGGAGAACAGAGATGGCCGAGGGTGGAATTGAACTCGGGTCTCCTCGCTGTGTGGCCTGCGCGCTAATTGCTCAGCCCGTCATGGAATATAATGAAAATAAATTCATATTTAGTAATTAAGAAATGGAATAAGATGCTGTGATTGTCAACTGTTGTGGATGGAAATAATAACAATATACTGCAATATTCATACAAATATAATGCTAGAATTTGACCATATTTTGGAACATTTATTAGATACTATAACAAAAGGTCTTGAAGAAACAAAACAGATTTGAAGACAACTGAATCATTAATAATTCATTCATTTTTTACCGCTTATCCACACGAGGGTTGCATGGGGTGATGGAGCCTATCCCAGCTGTCTTCGCGCGAGAGGCGGGGTACACCCTGGACTGGTGGCCAGCCAATCACAGGGCACATATAGACAAACAACCATTCACACTCACATTCATACCTATGGACAATTACAAAGTCGCATGTTTTAACCTAGCATGCTTTTGGAATGCTAGCTGTTTTTTGGGAGTTTTTTTTGTGCTAACCACTCGACCACCGTGCAGCCAATTAACCTAACATGTTTTTGGAATGTGGGAGGAAACCCACTCATTCGAACTCTGGTCTTCTAGCTGTAAGGTCTGCGCGCTAACCACTCGACCGTTGAAGTATTAATGTCACAAAAATATTATTTAGACAAAAAAAAAGCATTTAAGGGTAGAAGCTCAGTGTCAAATAGGCCTGTGTCTCAGTGTTCCTCGTCAGGGCATTATACTGTAACACCTGTTCAGCAGCATCACTTACCTCAGGAGGCAACACAAATACACACACACACACACACACATGCGTGTACACATTCTGGCATGAAAGAAAGCTGACATTTGGCTTGTTTACGCTCCGGCGTGCAATGTGTCGCTCCCTCACGTGCACGTTGGTGTGTTACATCATGATACACTCGTAGATGTGTCACTTCATTAGCCGCATCTACGGAAGATGAGGAATAGAAACAACTACAGACGCTAACGGTTTCTTTGGCGTGCTCAGTTGATCATCAATCAGCTCCGTTGCTACTAGCAACCATGACCCCCCCCATCACTATCAGGCGGAGAGCATCTTCTTTATCTTTAGAGACACATGAACTCTGTGTGTGCTTGATTACGAACTAGGAGCACATTCATTCATTTTGTACTGCTTAAGGTAGTGGGGGGTGCTGGAGCCTATCCCAGCTAGGAGCACATGATAAAAAGTAAAAACAGGATATGTGTGGAAGTCAGGCCCACATGCCAGATTGCTGCAATTTAACCCAGTCTGCCATAGTATTCATTCATTCATTCATTTTCTACCGCTTTTTCCTCCCAGCTGTCTTCGGGCGAGAGGCGGGGTACACCCTGGACTGGTCGCCAGCCAATCACAGGGCACATATAGACAAACAACCATTCACACTCACATTCATACCTATGGACAATTTGGAGTCACCAATTAACCTAGCATGTTTTTGGAATGTGGGAGGAAACCGGAGTACCCGGAGAAAACCCACGCATGCACGGGGAGAACATGCAAACTCCACACAGAGATGGCCGAGGGTGGGAATTGAACCCTAGTCTCCTAGCTGTGAGGTCTGCGCGCTAACCACTAGACCGCCGTGCCACCCCTGCCATAGTATATAATATAAAATAGCACTGAGCTAGCCCGCATTGTGTAACTGTACAAAATAATACTTTGCCCAAAGTCATAATCTTATCTACAGCAAAGCATGCTGGGAAATGCATGCACAATCTTGCAGGATATTAAAATACTTTTCAATTTCATCATTCCTGGTGATTTTTTTTCCCAAATCAAAGACATGGAGAATAATATGAGAATTAAAAATGGTGGACAGCCCATACTGTACCATGCCCCCCTAAGCCCCCACCCCCCCACCCCCATCTGCACTGCCCCCATGTTGAGTCACACATCGACATCCCGTCCGCACGTTGTAAATCATCGATTGGCCTTTTGCCAGTCAAGCGTTTGTGGCGGTGGCGGCTTCTTCGTTGAAAAGCGCAGCAGTGGCGTTTTTCTGTTTTCCCCTTTTTCTCGTCTAGTGACGGACAGGAAGGGAGGGGCTGCATGCTGAGTGTGTCTGCTATGTGTGTGGTGCATTTATTCACATACTCACATTCATAAAATCAATGTAAACACACCCAGTCCCTTCTTGAAAAAGTAGGACACCATCCATATATGTAGTAAAAGGCATGAGTAGCGCCCCCTATGGGATGTGTTGAAAATGCTTTTCAACACAATACTTTTCACCCTCTTCAGAAATGTACACATACGGTAAAAACGATATATAAATTCATCGATATGTTTACTTCTTTTACATTGGTTTGGACCACAATGTTGCTGATAAAGTACAGCGGAGACACTGACATGCTACGATGCTAACATGCGCACGTGCTAATTGTCTAGCTTTCCTTCATTTCCTTCATTAGCAACGTTTACATGAGGAGTTTTTGTTTTTCCGAATGGAATCTTTCCAAAGGACCTTTCCGAAAACAATGGTGTACATGGAAAAGGAATATTCCAATTGCGTGTCTACATGCGTCGCTATAATCAACCAGAATAGTCAATAGGGGGGTGGCACGGCGGTCGAGTGGTTAGCGCGCAGACCTCACAGCTAGGAGACCAGGGTTCAATTCCACCCTTGAAGTTTGCATCTTCTCCGGGTGCGTTTTCTCCGGGTACTCCGGTTTCCTCCCACATTCCAAAAACATGCTAGGTTAATTAGCGACTCCAAATTGTCCATAGGTATGAATGTGAGTGTGAATGGTTGTTTGTCTATATGTGCCCTGTGATTGGCTGGCCACCAGTCCAGGGTTACCCCGCCTCTCGCCCAAAGACAGCTGGGATAGGTTCCAGCACCCCCGCGAGCCTCGTGAGGAAAAGCGGTAGAAAATGAATGAATGAAGGAATGAATAGTCAATGGGGGAAGCCTGCTCCTCTGTGACATCACAAAGGAACAGTTTTGCAACACCCTCTGAAACCAAACGTTTGAAGCCATCCGAAACTTCTTTCAGGGCTCAATTCCCAATCTGATCTGAAACTTTGGCATGGTTTAACATGAGAATACAAAATTGTAACGACATTTATGGGCAAGAAAAGTGGAAAAAGCATCATAAGTCCCCTTCGGTTGATGCGTGCCGTCTGCTACTGTTGTAGTTTGCCACGGATGATTGATGGTGTGAAACCATCACCTTTACGGCGATGACAGGCCGGAGGAATGCTGTGTGTTTGCGAGTCGCCTGAAAGGTTGTCTGAGGACAAGTGCACATTGAGGCTTTTTGGCGCCGCCTTCCACTTCCTCTCCCGTCCTCCTTTCTGCCGCCATCTCTCCTCACAAGCGCTTGCTCCTCTCCCTGCTCTTGAGCTCCTCCATTTTCCTCTCCGGCTGCTGTCGACTGCAGCCTGGTGAGGAGGAGAGGAGAAAGGATGCAGGAAGTAAGGGAGGAGGTGGCGGTGTGAATGAGGGAGTGGCGCCCGGGCTCGTTGTGTGTGTGTTTTTACTATTTGTATGCAAGTGTGTGTTTGCCAGTGGACATCCCTAAGCTGCTTCCATTACCCATCATGCTTTACTGCAGGGGTCTCAAACACGCGGCCCGCGGGCCAAATGTGGCCCGCAGGACACTAGTTTGTGGCCCCCGCCTTGATATGAAAGTTTAATGTTAGTGCGGCCCGCGCAAGTTTGATATGGATGCTGTATGGTTCATGTTAAAGGTTAAATAACTGTTAATAGTTATCCTCCCTATCTGTGTGGAAGTGGTAAGTTTTTGGCTATTTAAGTTGAAAGGAAATAACTTGAAGGCTACCGTTTAGGGTCGCTAGCTCTCTAGTTTGCGAGTTAGCATGTGTCTCAAGACCCTGCAGTTGCGCAATATGTTGTAAATAAAAAGAGTATAAATGTGACTATAGTCGTGTTTTGTCATGTCTACAGGGCTCTAATAATGCTTTGTTCATTTTAATCTGAAAAAAATAATTTGTCTACCCACCAACTATATGTGGTTTCTTAAGTTTTTATTATTTGCCGTTTTATTATTATTATTATTATATTTATTTATTACTGTAATTATAATTATTTATTACGTATACTATCAGAATAACATCGATACACGCCGTGTATTGAAAGTTTTTTGCTTTACACCAAAGCCCCCCTTTGTGTGTGTGAGGGATCATCATCGCCACGTTAACCTCCGCCCTTCTGCGTAAAGACCAGCACGTTTTCGCCACGCCGGCGTTTCATCCACGTTTTGCAGCGCGGCCCAGCTGAGCGAAACGCTGCCACGTCAGCAGGCTGCCACTCAATCCCAATCGCCGTACAACGCTAACACGCCACTCGCCCCGGACGGACACTTGGGCCCGACACTCGTAATGGGGCGGGTCCGAGGTCAGCAGCGCTGTCAATCAGGTCGTGCTCCGGTAAAGACGCTGAGGAGGATGAAATAAAGACGAGGATGGGAGGCGTGCTGTGACGTGGGGGGGGGGAGGCGAGATGGATAAGTGACACTTTGATTAGGTAAAGGCTCGCCCGGGCTTTCAGGCCGGGTTTTATGGCGTGATGGGGTTGGACCCCTGCCGCCACTCGTCAATATGCTGACGCGCTTTGACTTAAACACGCAGTCGCTACAAAACCTGCTTACTTTAATCCTGAAATGCTCATTTGGACTTACTGACGTTTACACTAAGATGACACAAATTTAGCCATATATACTAAACATGGCACGGCGGACGAGTGGTTAGCACGCGCACCTAACAGCTACGAGACCCGTGTTCAATCCCACCCTCAGCCATTTCTGTGTGGAGTTTGCATGTTCTCCTCGTGCATGCGTGGGTTTTCTCCGGGTACTCCGGTTTCCTCCCACATTCCAAAAACATGCTAGGTTAATTAGCGACTCAAAATTGTCCATAGGTATGAATGTGAGTGTGAATGGTTGTTTGTCTATATGTGCCCTGTGATTGGTTGGCCACCAGTTTCAGGGTGTACCCCGCCTCTCGCCTGAAGACAGCTGGGATAGGCTGCAGTATCCCCGCGACACTTGTGAGGATAAGCGGTAGAAAATGAATGAATGAAATTACAACACAAACTCGGAGACCTGGGTTCGATTCCCTGCTCAGCCATCTCTGTGTGGAATTTGCATGTTCTCCTCGTGCATGCGTGGGTTTTCTCCGGGTACTCCGGTTTCCTCCCACATTCCAAAAACATGCTAGGTTAATTAGCGACTCCAAATTGTCCATAGGTATGAATGTGAGTGTGAATGGTTGTTTGTCTATATGTGCCCTGTGATTGGCTGGCCACCAGTTCAGGGTGTACCCCGCCTCTCGCCCTAAGACAGCTGGGATAGGCTCCAGCACCCCTTGACCCTTGTGAGGATAAGCGGTAGAAAATGAATGAATGAATACCAGAATGTCATAACAAAAATAAAAATGAAAATATATATTATTTTCAATATAACACCATGAAGTATTTACAATTTTCACATTTGCGCCTGAACTGTGTGTGTGCGCTCGCGTGGATGTGTTAAAATTATAACCCTCTTCGCGCAACACGGCAAAATGCCTTTTCCTTGCTGTCTTCTATGTGTATTTCAATGGGAAAGATGCAGGCTGAGTTCTTATAAAACACCCAACATAAACACATTGTACTATTTTTGTGATTAAAAAAGTAGCTAGAGCATGTAGGGCTAACTAAAACTCAAATCAAGCATCAAAGATAAGACGCTAATTGTCACTTACAGCATTCTGACACTTATTAAAAAAAGAAAACCGATCCAATTTTGGACCTTCTAAGACCAGATGCTGTTCCTTCTGGATGAGCGTGTGTCCGGTGAACACATTCTTACCTCAGTCTATCACGACATTATCCCAGGTCACAACATCGATAACGACCTCACATCGGCAGGGTTAGGGGTCGTCTCTTATGAGGCGGCGAGGGCGCCACATCGATGTCATCGAATGTCTCACGCTGGGACGTGTCCATGTGGGGGGTGTGGGGACATGATTTTTTCTTCCAGAATTCACAGATGCATGTTGTTTTTAAATCAAGGTTGGGTGGAACGGGATTGGCACGGTTACCATGGCAACAGTACATCGGACGTTTTACTCAACTTTCGCTTTGACTCATTTCAACTTGTGCGCGCACGCGAAGGCACCAGGAGAATATGCGTGAGGAAAAAAAGAGGCCATAGTTATAATAATTACAGTCTTTAATCCTCTGGACACACACACACACACACACACACACACACGGCTTTTAATTAACTATTTGGCGCTGAGGAGCTCAGCACTTGGCTTAATTATTTGAAGCACGCACGGATGCGCACCTCCCTCCGAGCTCACCTGGGAAGGGAGCGCCGTGGCGGGGGGGGGGAGATGAGATCGGTTTTTCAAATCCCCCCAAGGCGGAACCAGCGGGGACGGACATTTTTGCTCCTTTTCTGCCGCCGGCTGATCCGGTGTAATGCGGATTTAAGGTTTGCTGACGACTCCTCATTGAGGCGACGCTACGGCTCAGCGTAAAATGGATTAAAAACACAAAAAGGGAGGATTGGGCGTGCAGGCAGAGCTAAGAGCTTTAAGAGGTTAACAGATCACACTGACAGCTCGGATAACGACTTGGGCTTGTTGTGGATA
Source organism: Doryrhamphus excisus (assembly GCF_037039965.1). Taxonomy (NCBI): domain Eukaryota; kingdom Metazoa; phylum Chordata; class Actinopteri; order Syngnathiformes; family Syngnathidae; genus Doryrhamphus; species Doryrhamphus excisus. The sequence continues at coordinate 18,193,379 of NC_136365.1, forward strand.
TTAATTTGAATAATAATAATTTGACTCTATTTTTCAATGACGGAAAGTGAAGTTTCTTTGGGGGAATGGAGCGGACATGCCAGTGGAGCTATGCGGTTGGCTTCCCCCTCTATTTTAAATGATGGCCTATTGTTGGTGTACTTAAATGCAGCATTTCCAAGCATAAAAATGGCTAAATAAACTTACTAAATGACTTAAAATACAAATAAAAGGCAGTAGAAGCATAGGAAGTGTGACTTTAGTGTTGTATTCTACATTGGCCATTAGGTGTCCGTGTTCAGTGAGCTATACATTCATTCATTTTCTACCGTTGCATCAAGCTAAACCTCAACTTCCTGTCTGCCCGCCCAACCTCGGCTCCTTTTACAACAACACACACTTTAACGCGAGTCTTATTTATCGCTTATTTATTCTTCTTATGTCCTATATGAGTTGATACAAGTGTAAAGGTGACTATAGGGATGCTATTTCATGTCTAGAGGACTCTAATCATATTCATTCATTCATTTTCTACCGCTTATCCTCATGAGGCAGTTGCAGCAAGCTAAACCTCAACTTCCTGTCTGCTCGCCCAACCTCGGCTCCTTTTACAACAACACACACTTTAACGCGAGTCTTATTTATCGCTTATTTATTCTTCTTATGTCCTATATGAGTTGATACAAGTGTAAAGGTGACTATAGGGATGCTATTTCATGTCTAGAGGGCTTTAATCATATTAAAAAACAGTTTTTGGAAGGTCCAGATTTTCTATGCTCTACCTACAGAAATAGTTGATGTTTAAATAATGAATCCTAGTTGGCAGAAATTCACTTATTAGACACACTAAACAAGGGATTACTGGACATTTATTGTTGTGAGAAAAAAAACGGCATGAAAAAACTATACTTCCTGTCTGGGTTGTAGCTCTGCTAACCATGTTAGCTCATTGTTACATGTTTATTTGGGCGTAAATGTAATCATGGATAACTTGGCCCAACACATATGCAGTTTCACCAACATAGTTGAAGTATTGTTCATGTTGGAGCCTATCCCAGATGTCTTCGGGCGAGAGGCAGGGTACACCCTGGACTGGTGGCCAGCCAATCACAGGGCACATATAGACAAACAACCATTCACACTCACATTCATACCTATGGACAATTTGGAGTCGCCAATTAACCTAGCATGTTTTTGGAATGTGGGAGGAAACCGGAGTACCCGGAGAAATCCCACGTATGCACGGGGAGAACATGCAAACTCCACACAGAGGGGAATCGAACTCGGGTCTCCTAGCTGTGATACCTGTGCGCTAATCGTGATCTTTCTAATTTCCTATTCTCTTGTCTACCATACAAAAGTAGGAGGAGTGTAAAAGTGACTATATTTCATTTCTAATGGGCCCCAATAATGTTCAAACCCGTATGTACTCACTTATCACTTAGCCGTGATAAACGAGGGCTTACTGTGTCTTGATGGGGGAGGGGGCATTGCCAATTGTGTGTGTGCGTGTGTGTGTGTGTGAGAGGTTTTGTGCCTTGATGAGTCACTGCAGCAGCATTGAATGCAAGCACATGGGAGTGTGTGTGTCTGTGTGTGTTTGTGTATGTGTGTGTGTGCTGTGACTAATGTAGAAGGTGCTGATGTCATGCTTGTCCTCGCGGCTGTAAAGTCCTGCAGTTCGGAGGAAGATGATGTGAAAGGAAAAGTCGTAACGGTTCTCCTCAAGCTAAAACATATTGAAACGTTATTGATAAGGAAGAAGGTGAAGTGTGTGGGTGTGTTCTTGTTGTGTGAGCATCTGTAGATGGCGTACGAATAATGTGACCAATGTAAGTGCACTTTGTGTGTGTGTGTGTTCAGTAAGCGACATGGGTGGACGGATGCTTTTAAGATTTGTGGCGAAGGTGAACAGTGTGTGTGTGTGTGTGCGGTCTGGTCGGTCATCAGTTCTCCTGACAGCTTTACGGTTGCTGAGCTAGCAGGAGGCTACGGGAAGTTTGTTAGCGCATCTTTTTTTTTTTTTTTTTTAACCAGAAGCCTGTGTGTGCCGGCTGTGCGTGATTGGGAACACCCAACACAAACACATTTGACTATTTTTGTCATTTGAAATGGTCTGTTCCAGTGTCAAACTGTGGCCAATGTTTTGTAGTCATATCTTAACATTCTGAAGTGTCAAAATAAGTGAGGCACTGCCAGAGTCGTACTTTGAAGAAGATATTATGAAAAAAACTGCCATAAAACTATAACATTTCCAGACCGTATATTCCCTTGCTTGTGTTCTTCCTCCTTGTGGTGTATTGGATCGATCTATTGCTGCGCTGTTGTTTGTGTCTTATTCTATTTACTTATTATGGGAACCCATTTCTGTGATAAACAAGGGCACACAGCATTGGAATTATTGTGGTTACTAGGTTTAGCATCTCCAGAGTCCATTACAGTGCATGATACACAATAAGTACACAACAGTGCACACATACATTGTTCAAAGAAGTTTAATAATTCATAATTTCATTTCATTAACTTCATATAATAGTTAAAAATGTTTAAAGGTCAATTGGAATTCATGTTTTTAGAAGATTTTGTATACATGGTTAAAAAAGTGTACTTCCCCTTTAAGAGTGCATAGAGCTGATTATACTTCCTGGTTCACATTTAGCGGTTAGTTCGCGCTTGGGAGTCAGAAGGCATAAGGTTTTCTTACATTTTTTTCATGAAGAACACTGCAGGGAGGAGAAGGAATGGGCGGAAACCAGTGAGAGCACCAACACACACACACACACACACACACACACGGAGGGATTGATACCTCCTGCTTTCAGCCGCTTGTCAGGCCAGCAGAGTGTCTACTGAATAATAGATGCTAAAGCGGGCTAGCATGTAGCCGCCACATACACATACACTCATGCACCGTATCGTCATCATGCAAGGATACCAAATTAAAAAAAAAACAACATCAAGATGTTGCTAGAAGGTAAACACACACCTAAGTTCTGACCCGGTCTGTTTGCTGTGTGTGCGTGTTAGCATACACGCCGTACACCCAACCTGTCTCATCTGCTCACATCCAGCGTGCGCGTGCACGTGCTGGACGCACACATGCACTTAGACCGTCCTCCCGGCCATGGGGTCAGTGTCAAGTCTGGCGCGCACCCGCGCTAAGCTAACAGGATAATGACTGACCAATTAGGCTCAGGCTTGATCTGTCTGGACGTATCCAGTCATCGCAGAGCCTCTGGCGGACATTACTCAGGCATGGATACACACACACACACACACACACATCACAACACATGCAAACACACTTGAGCCCTGCACAAGCAGGGAATCAGCATCAGTGTGTTTTATAAGTGTTGTATTTCAAATTTGCATCAGCGATCAGCGACACTAGCCACGTTTACATGAGGAGTTTTTCTTTTTCCGAATGACCTTTCCGGAAAGCAATGGTATCCATGGAAAGGAATATTTCAATCGCATGTCTAGATTACGTCCAGTTAGCATTAGCTAGCAAACATTACCGATATACAAGAAATGAAAATGATTATGCAAAATGCTATGCGTGTAGATGAATCATTTACCACAACGTGGTTTGCATCCCAACTTATTAGAAATAAAAACGTCTTTCTGGCTGTGATTAATTGTGATTAATTTGAGTTAACTAAGGATGAAATGACATTAATTATGATTTTAATAATGTAATGTAATATTCCAATCGCGTGTCTACATGCGGCGCTATAATCAACCAGAATAGTCAATGGGGCATGCGTAGTAAAGTGTAAACACCAACATCACGTGATACCGACTTCCTGAAGTTTTTTTTTCACTTGTTGGAATAACTCCGTATCGCCAGTTTTTCATTCGTCCAGTCTTGAAATTTAGTTTGAATCAAAAACAAACTTTCCGCAGCAGTCCAGTGCCGATTGCTCGCCTCCATTTTTTAAAATCAAAGAACGTCTTGAGCCGCGTTTTACGTCATATCTCAGCATTCGCTGAAAGAACGCACCCGGGAACAGGAAAAGATAAAGTTCAATCTTGCTAATATTTTATAATTAAGCTCGGCACATGTTTTATATAGATATGTATTTTCTTTTCTAATAAAACTGGACTTGTGAATGGCGTATAGAAGGGTTTAGATTCTGTTCCACAGATGGCGCTAATGCACACCAAAGCTGCTTGCCAACCGCCAATAAACAACACAAAGTCTGACAACTTTCCGTTTGAGCGGGTACAAGATACCTCAATCGGATTGGGGAAAGGAATATTCCACCCCCGTGAATCTGATTATATATTCATTCGGATTGGCACTTTTCTTTCGGAATGAGGTGTATACAAAGGTTACATTCTTTCAGTTTGAACAAATAACCCGAATCGAATTGGAATATTTGGGTCCATGTACTATACATGGCTACTGTGGGTACGGGTGTGAGTGAATGCCTTCGGTGGACAGGAGAGGCAGTAGAGAGTTCAGAAAGCGTTGCAGCATGTGACATATCAAGCGTACACAAGCGTTTGTGGCCTTAACTGCAGATGTACTCCCTTTGAATGGATGATCCTCACCACCATCATCGCAAACTGCATCGTGCTGGCGCTGGAGCAGCACCTCCCCGACGGCGACAAGACGCCTCTATCCGAGCGATTGGTAACGTGCACTCAACAGCTATACGTACCTTGCCATCTTCATCTCTTCTTCACTTCCTGATTGCGTTCCCTGCAGGAGGACACGGAACCCTACTTCATCGCCATTTTCTGCTTCGAGTCAGGGATCAAGATCCTGGCGCTGGGATTCGCCCTCCACAAGGGCTCGTACCTGCGCAACGGCTGGAATGTCATGGACTTTGTGGTCGTGCTCACTGGGTGAGTTGAGACGTTCATCTTATTCTGATGAAGTTGTATGAGATACACATCGGCAGTGTAGTGCATCAACGGTGACTTACACCCTAGTTGATACCGTGAGCCGGGTTCTGGTTGGATTTCCTGGTCATGAGGAAAATAGTTCCGGTTAGTTGGAACTGCTAAATAACCCACCATGGGGCCAAAGACAGTTGCAAGTGGCAGACAGGTCCTAGAGTGATTCTGAAGAAACACGAAGAAACACAAGAGGAGGGACTGGCAATAAAGATAACTACACATAATTCCTCAGTCAGGCTAGCTACGTAGCATTCACTACATTACGTCCAGTTAGCGTTAGCTAGCAAACATTACCGACATACAAGAAATGAAAATGATTATGCTAAATGCTATGCATGTAGATTAATCATTTACCACAACAAGATTTATATCCCAACTTATTAAAAACGTATTTCTGGCTGTGATTAATTGTGATTAATTTGAGTTAACTATTGATGAAATGAGATTAATTATGATTTTAATAATGTAACACAGCCCTATTTATATGAATTTATCATGAATCTTCTATTTCATTATCAGCTGTTTCTCCTCAGTTTTGCTTTTTTTGGCATTGCTTTGCTAGTCTGCTCAACGCCATCTTGATTTGTGTGTGTGTGTGTGTGTGTAGGCGGGCAGGTGGTGTGCATGCATGAGTGTGTGTGTTTTTGTCGCGTGATCTAAATATGGAGACCCGAGAGAGCAGGAGGAGGAGAGATGGAAGGTGGGACGGGTTGAAGATGGTAACAAGATCTAGTGTTTGTCAGGGGAGAAAGAAACACCACACACAGACACACACACACACACACAGCGGCCCTGCTTTGACACGCTGTGCATGTGTGATCAGGGCCACGCCCCCACCATCGCCATGCACCTCTAATGAGGACAGGCGTACGTGCATGCTCACACACACCCGCACGTGCACACGCCCCCTCAGAGGCGGGATCAGAGTGGAGCCGCAGGGAGCGGCCGTCGGGCCAAAGTGAAATGTCACCTCTCCGAGAGACGGGGCAACGTTGTTATGGCGATAGCTTTTGAGAATCCCTCGCCTCTATCTGGCTCATAAAGTCCAATTCATAGGAGCGACACGTTCACACAGGGGACTCCTTGACCATGATACACTATGCTAGCACTGTTAGCTAAAGACACAACCAAGCAGCTCGCAGTATCTGACAAAAGCAGTACAGACCTCACATTGTATTTCGTTTTGTCATAGGAAGACCATAGACCAACCATAGACCAACCACAGACCACCCATAGACCAACCATAGACTAACCATTGACCAACCATTGACCAACCATAGACCAACCGTATACCAACCGTAGACCAACCGTAGACCAACCATAGACCAACCATAGACCAACCATAGACCAACCATAAACCAACCGCAGACCAACCGTAGACCAACCATAGACCAACCATAAACCAACCGTAGACCAACCGTAGACCAACCATAGACCAACCATAGACCAACCACAGACCACCCATAGACCAACCATAGACTAACCATTGACCAACCATTGACCAACCATAGACCAACCATAGACCAACCACAGACCACCCATAGACCAACCGTAAACCAACCGTAGACCAACCGTAGACCAACCGTAGACCAACCGTAGACCAACCGTAAACCAACCGTAGACCAACCGTAGACCAACCATAGACCAACCATAGACCAACCATACACCAACCATACACCAACCATAGACCAACCATAGACCAACCATACACCAACCATACCCTAACCATAGACCAACCATAGACCAACCATAGACCAACCGTAAACCAACCGTAGACCAACCAGGGTTACGGGTACCCCTAGTGGTATGTGAGCAAACTGCACCAAGACACAAAACTACAAATCTTGATACTTGATGTTTGGTTACTGTGAACCGCAGCTCTGTAGTGCAAACAGCACTCGTGCACGCTACCATATGCTCGACTGTAGGCATGACACAATGATCTTGCTACTCAGTAGTGCTGCCAGCTATTTAGACATCAATGCTTGCATGTCGACTGATTTCCAGTGGATAGTAAATGTATACCACTATACAGTACAAGCTGTACACTGACTATACTAAAGTATACTGAAGGTTACTTTATTGGCAAGCTACAATACAACGGTGACTGAAATGTGGAATGCTGCATTTTTTCATGTGTGAAATCCCCATCGCTCGGCGTCCTTCCTGAAGATGTCGGTACGCCATGCAAACGGCGAAGACTCGTTACAGCGGCAAATGGTGAGCGGAGATAAGGGTGGACGCGTCCATGCAGCTACATAACACCGGGAGGCGGGAGGAAGAGAGGACGTGACGACATCTCACCGCCTCCCCCACCCCACCTCCCCTAGACAGAGAAAGAAAACAAGGATTGGTTTGGCTGGAGGAGGAGAGGAGAGGAGGAAGACCACAGGATGAAGAGGGAGGGCGGGGCGGAGGTAGTGAGAGTGATGGCGAGGGAGAGGGAGCATCTGAGGAAGGAGGCGAGGCAAAGATGGAGATGGAAGAAAAGAAGGGGGAGGGGAGGGAGAGCCAAACCAGAAAGAGCAAATGCAGCGAGGGATGGTGTGTGTGTGTGCTTATGTGTGTGTGTGTGTGTGTGTGTGTGTGCGTGTGTGTGTGTGTGTGAGCGAGTGCTGCAGTAACCTGCTTTTCCCTGCTCTTCATGATCAATCACCCAGCAGCAAAGCCTGCGTGACACACTCCGCTGTTATCTTATGCTGCACACACACACACACACGCATGCACACGCACACACTTCAAAGGCATATGCACAATTACTATACGGCCGATTTATGGACCTTCAATCTTCATGTATATTCATATTGAATGTTTTAGCGCATGAATGCCGAAGGAAGTTTTTATGATTTATCCCTGTTTGTGTGTGTGTGTGTGTGTGTGTTTTCCTGCCTCGGTGGGCTCCAATTTAGAAGAAATACTTTCCCGGCGGTCCCTGCTTATCCAAAAGAGAAACACTAGCTAAGGGGGTGTCCAATGTGTGACCCGGGGGCCATTTTTGGCCCGCATCTTGTTTTTTAATTTGAAATAATAAAACAAATTCATTACTACGGACTAACCCATTTAGATCAAGAAATGAACCCTATTGGGTGCGAATAATCATTATTATGATAACCAATTAATCAATTGATTATTTATTTCATTAATCAATTAATCAGATTTTTTTAAACACAATTTAAATGTGATATTTGAATCAACACAGCAAATAAGTGCATACATGTACACAAAATGTACACAAAAATACAATCATTAGCATTTTAATAGTCGATTAATCTTGTTGTTTCAGTTAACAGATTAATCGGTTAGGCCATCGATGGACCAAATGAATATGAAGCAATGAAAAAATATTCACATTTTAAAGGGTTTATACATATTTAAATAAAAAAACGATGAATCGATGACCAAAATAATGGTCGATTAATTAGGTCATGGATTAACCATTGATTAATTGTTGCAGTGATATACTTTATTTCATGTATTTTCCTATGTTCCAGTAAATGGACCATACAAATTCTACACTGTTCACATGAGCAAATGGAGCATTCTAATCAAATGTACGTTTGGGATATTGGATGTTTAGCTGTGATGGATGAAGATGTCCATTCAGAAGATGACATTAAGTCCACATATGAATAATGACCTTCTTAACCGTACACGAATGCACCACGTCTTTGGCAGACCACACCCTGTCCCTGTTTGAATCAGACTTTGGCCACAAGCAGGGTGACCATCGGCGCCGGGACATGACGTCCAGCAGCATGAGGTCAGACAGGAGAGCACCTGGCTGGGAATTGTCCCTCTGCCATGACTTCAATTAGCAATATTGCTCTGCAGTCATTTGCAGGCCATCGCTCTCCTGTCCACCGTCTTCGTCAGCCGTCGGCTGAAAGGTTACAGCTCACGCAAAAGTTCCGACGTCCTTGCTCGTCCTCTTGAGGAAACTATTTGAAACTTCTTGAATAACCCGGATCAGGGGTTCCGTGCAAGGGCCCCGTCGAAACTGCCCCCAAAGTCACATGAACAAACAAAATTCAGTCACTGGATTCTCGGATGTTCACTGACTCATCATGTTAGACCAAGGACTTGGGTAAGGACTCTTACTCTTGCACTTGTCTGCGACGTTGGACATTATCCGCTACTATAAATCATTTTTTGTTGTTTTTTTGTAGAATTTTACAAGATTAAAGTGAGAATATTATGAGGAATTTAAAAAAAAAGTAATACTTTTATGAGGGTATGTTTCAGAGAAAAAGCAATCATGTTAAAATGGAAAAAAAAATCAGAATTATGCAATTAATTATGGCAATTTTACATGATGAAAGTTGAATATTATGAGAACATTCATAATATGAATATTAAATATAATGTTAAAATAATTTTACAAAAAATAACAATTTTATGAGGGTATGCTTTTTTAATAATCATTTTAAAATGGGAAAAAAATCAGAATTATGCAATCAATTATAGCAATTTTACGTAATAAAAGTATTATGAGAAAATTCACAATATTAAAATTCAATATTAAATATGTTATCGTCAATTTACAAAAAATAAATACAAATTTGGGAAAACATTGTCAGAAAATGACAGAAATAATCTTTAAGAAAAAGTCATACACTTACGAGAAATAAATTGCAGTTTTACAATAAATAAATTATACTGTACTTCTCAAAAAATAGTAGTTTTAATAATAATTAAAACTACTATTTTAATAATAATACTGCAGTGTAAAAAGTAAAAAGTTGTATTTTTCACATAAAAATCCATCCGTTTTCTATGCCTCTAATCCTCACTTGGGTCGGCGGTATGCTGGAGGCTATCCCAGCCAACTTTGGGGGAGAAGCGGGGTACACCCTGGACTGGTTGAAGTTTACATTTTAAGAGAAAATACTGCAATTTTCCACGAAAATAAATGTAATTTTTAGAGAAAAGGCAACATAAAAATACTGTAATATTATTTAAAAAAACAGGTGGAATTAAAAAAAAAATCTGAATTTTACAAGATGACAGTGGGAATATTATGAGAGGGAAAAACTACATAAAAATATTAATGTACCTGATATTAGACTGTAGTTTTGGTGTCATTTCCATCTTATCGGCTAAATCAAAACCACACTGTGGCATTTTGAGTCATTGTCAGTCGGAGTGGAGCTCCGCCTCCGCATGCTAAACACCACCAGTAAGCTCTGGATGGGGAAATGTGTAAAAGCCGAAAACCACGCGGCTGAAAATCCATAATGTGCAATTAAACGTCAGAGTGAAGGTGAGGAAGCTTTTGGCCATCACATTTTATGCTTCTCCTTCATTTCTCCTGGTGGTCGTGAGGATGCAGGGAGCCAAAATCATTGCAGGGTTCAAGAGCAAAGTAAGAGAAAGGTTGACGATGGAATGGAGTTGATGTTGTTGGGAGGGGCTCGGAGGAGGGAGTTGGCGGGAGGGAATGGGGTGGGGTGGGGTGGGGGTCCATCAGCTGTGCGTTAGCACTCGGCTGAGCTCAGCAATAATGGCCGAGGGAGAAAATGAAAGGACGGAGAATGTGGTCAGAGGCAGAGTGCTTCCGCCCGTGAAAGCTTCAGCAAGAGGAGGAGGGATGAAGGAGAGACATGGTGATGATATAACGCTCACAACCCCTCATCCCAACTTGGACCCAGCTCTTTAGCACCCCTCTGCAGCCGGGATGTGGGCTCTCCCAATCAGGCGAAGTGTATGCTTTGCTTTAAGATGCTTTCTTACAATTGGTACAGTCTGCTTTCGTGGGATGTGTTCTGGATGTGTTATTTAAAAAATAATTATCAGCCGATAATGTGTCACAGATGATACAAATAAGTATTTCTGTATTAAATATAAAATGTATTCATGGCATCCGTGGAAAGAAAAGCTGTGACATCTTCTGGGGTTTCATACCTGAGCTGTTTACTCAAATACCAGGCTAATGGTTTGTTTCTTCTTACATCATGTTCCATCATGCGTGTGTGTGAGTGTGTGTGTGTGTGTGTATTAGGGGTGGTCCTCAGTGGGAGACTGTGAGGGGACAGAATCTCACACTGTGCTGACACATGGTACTCCCACACTGTTTCCAACATACACACGCATCATAAACAGGAGGAATGAAACGCAAATGTGGCAAAAAAAAAAAAAAACCTGTCAGATGCCGCATCATTAAATGACAGATTATTATCTTAGAAGACGCTCTAAGACACTTTAGCTTGAATACTGAAAGTTATATTTTGTTGAGAAAATGTTTTTTATGTGAAAAGTCCTGGTCTTTATGAGAAAATATTGCAATTTTTCATGAAAAAGTTGCAGTTTTCAAAGGAAGAAGTATACATTTTTAATGAGAAAATAATGCAATTTTACAAGAAAAAACATTCTATTATTCACAGAAAAAGTTGTAACTTTTATGAGACAATACAATTTTTCAAGAAAATAAATTAAACTTCATTAAGAAAAAAAATATTTATGTGTAGATACTGCAGTTTTACAATAAAAAAACACTACTACAATTTTCAACAAAAAACTTGTACTCTTAAAGTAAAAGTTAATTTCATGAGAAAATATTTCAGTTTTCCAAGAAAAAATATTGTACTTTTCAGAGAAAAAGCAATCAATTTTATAAGAAAATAATGGTACTTCCTTTCGGACAAATTAATAATTTTATGACAAAATATTGCAATTTCCTGAGAGAGACAAAATATTGTACTTTTCTGTGAAAAAGTAATTATTTTGATAAGAAAGTACTAAATTTTCCAAGAAAATAATGGTACTTCCTTTTGAAAAAAAATTATAATTTTTATGACAAAATACTGCAATTTCCTGAGAGACAAAATATTGTACTTCTCTGAGAAAAAGTAATTATTTTGATAAGAAAGTACTGCAATTTTCCAAGAAAATAATGCTACTTCCTTTTGGAAGAAATTAATCATTTTTATGACAAAATACTGCAATTTCCTTCCAAAAGAAAGAAAGTACTGCAATTTTCCAAGAAAAACATTTTACATCTCAGCGACAAAGAACACATTTTTATGAGGAAATATTGCAATTTACGAGAAAAAAATTTTATTTTTCAGAGAAAAAGTAATACCTTTCATTAGAAAATAAGAAGAAATTTTACTGCTATTTTGTTGAGTTAAAAAAAATACATCAGGAGGTTGCCTACAGCCACAGCTGTTTATATTTTTCATTAGAGAATTTAGAGGTTTACTAATGGAGGCGTAAGCTGGTGTATTTTTGGCTTTTTTTATGATTTATTTTTTTATTTTTTTATTTAGCCTAGCAGCCGTGTAGATGGGGATCCTTTGTCGTCACGCTGTGCCCGTCAGTGTGTGTGTGTGTGGGCGTTTGCCGAGGGATGGGCTGCAGGGGGCTGCCGGGGGGGGGGACCAAAAATCAATCGTACGGAGACCCACTGTCCCCGCCCTATCCCCGTTGCTGCGGCAATGCCGAGATTCCGTCGGTGAGCCCGAGCCGCGTTGCCTGGGCAACGCTTTATGAATGAGAGCGGGCCGGTAACCGTGGAGACTCGGGGGTGAAGAGAAGATTCATGGGTTGCTACGGCAACGTGGCGTGAACGGGGAGAGACCCCTGACGCGGTCCTCCTCTTCCCTGTTTTTTTGGACTAAACTAAAACAAGGGTGACTTATTTGAAGTCATAATTGAGCATTGCTTTACTTGAGATTCATTGTAAGTCATTTTAAATAGTCATATCAAGTATATTTCATAGAATTATGTGAATGGGAATTTTTTTTCCATGTTTTTTTTGGTATCCTCTGGAGGCCACGGCATCCTTACTATTTGCCTGTACAGAAATTCCCTCGCCACTGTGCCCTTTTTGGGTTTGAATTTGGACTATTAATATCAACTTTATGCATATTTAAGCAAATTGTGTGTTTTTTTCCGCTAAATCATACGTGTCTAATATACAGTAAATCATACTCAGGCCCAAATCCTGTCCTAAACCACTAAACCCGGGTCTAAGCCGAGTTCTCAGATGCTAGTAAAGACCTAACCAAGACAAGATGAGTTTGAGGAACATGGAAATCCCAGAGTGTAAGATGATTGTGGACGGAGAACGTATCAGTGCTGGGTTGATATCGGGTCTTCTGATGGGGCGGAGCCTCTTTTTTTATGGAACGCCATTTTAAATCATGCGCTCCAAGGAGCCTAATGACTGCTAATGGCTTTTTTTTCCCCCCCTGATAAATAAGAGCGCTGGCTGGCCATCTTCACTGTCAGATGGAGGCTGCTGCTGTGTTGTGTGTGCGTGTGTGTGCGTGTGTGTGTATGTGTGTGTGAATGTATGCGAGGTGTTTCCCAGCAGCTGTCGCCTCTGTCATCACAGTCTAAACGCCACATCAACCGTCTTCCCCATCACGCTGCGACCGTCTCTCGCCACAATTGAATGTCACACTTTGGACACTCGGGAATAGCACTCTCTTCGAGGCTGCTCACTCCCCCGTCTCCGAGGAGATGGTGACATTCCTCCACTTGGGAATTCCCACCTGACTCCTTTATCTATTTGGGTAGACGATGAACGTCCTGGTCTCTCTTTAGCCAGCAGGGGGCGCCTCCATTACACATCACCGGCTTCAATGGAAGGGTTGCGGTTGGAGAGTACCAAACCCCTACGTCCTCGTGTGTTGCCAGGGGCGACTGCATCCCTGATGTTTTGGATGGCCTGCCAGAAGCGTCTCGCTCGGGTGAACACTTGACGCTTCCGCGCTGACTTGACACAAGGATAAAGACGGAATGTGCAAAGTGCGGAAAGATCAGAGAGAAACACCAAATAAATAAAATATCAGGAAGCTACAATACTTTTAGCCTTTAAGGCGGTCATGGAGTGATGCCATCTACGGTCACAAGGAAGCTGGAAGCTCGCTGCCACAGCAGTGGCGGCGGCGTCGGTATTGGCGGCTGTATTTTTGCTGAGGTCTGGTGTTTTTCCGGTCGGCAGCGGCGCGGCCTTTAGCCGAGGCAGTTAAAAAGCCATTGAGGGAATGAGGGGCTTGGCTGCCGGTATCGGGTCTGTTAATAAATGACCTCTTACTGGAATTAGCAACCAACCTGGAGGGAAGACGGCGGAAAACAGATGGAAGACTATGAATTCATTTGAAGGATTTAAGATGGGAAGATACTGCAGTGTTACAATAAAAAAAACACTACTACAAACAATAAGTAAAAGTTAATTTCATGAGAAAATATTTCAGTTTTCTAAGAAAAAATATTGTACTTTTCAGAGAAATAGCAATCACCGTATGAGAAAATACTTCAATTTTACAAGAAAATAATGGTACTTCCTTGCGGAAAAAAATATAATTTTTATGACAAAATTATGAAATTTCCTGAGAGACAAAATATTGTACTTTTCTGAAAACAAGCAATTATTTTGATAAAAAAGTACTGCAATTTTCCAAGAAAATAATGGTACTTCCTTTTGGAAAAATTCATATTTTTTATGACAAAATATTGTAATTTCCTGAGAAAGACAAAATATTGTACTTCTCTGGAAAAAAAGCAATTATTTTGATTAAAAAAAGTACTGCAATTTTCCAAGAAAATAATGGTACTTCCTTTCGGAAAAATTCATGATTTTTTTGACAAAATATTGTAATTTCCTGAGAGAGACAAAATATTGTACTTCTTTGGAAAAAAAGCAATTATTTTGATTAAAAAAGTACTGCAATTTTCCAAGAAAATAATAGTACTTCCTTTTGGAAAATTTCATAATTTTTATGACAAAATATTGTAATTTCCTGAGAGAGACAAAATCTTGTACTTCTCTGGAAAAAAAAGCAATTATTTTGATTTAAAAAAAGTACTGCAATTTTCCAAGAAAATAATGGTACTTCTTTTCGGAAAAATTCATAATTTTTATGACAAAATACTGCAATTTCCTGAGAGACAAAATATTGTAGTTCTTTCTCTATAACCTACTAACATTCATTTTTATTATTATTATTCATTCCAATTTGGGAAAACCAAAGTAATTTCTGGATATAATTGTAAATAATGGAATTCCAAATAATCATTCATTTGCTACCGCTTTTCCTCACGAGCGTCGCGGGGGTTGCTGGAGCCTATCCCAGCTTTCTTGTGGTACACCCTGGACTGGTGGCCAGCCAATCACAGGCCACATATAGACAAACAACCATTCACACTCACATTCATACCTATGGACAATTTGGAGTCGCCAATTAACCTAGCATGTTTTTGGAATGTGGGAGGAAACCGGAGTACCCGGAGAAAACCCACGCATGCACGGGGAGAACATGCAAACTCCACACAGAGATGGCCGAGGGTGGAATTGAACTCTGGTCTCCTAACTGTGAGGTCTGCGCGCTAACCACTCGAGCACCGTGCAGCCTAATCAGTTTTAGGCACCCAAAAATATTCCCAAAAATACATTTTATGAGGTTTATCTTGTGATGAAGACGCCGATCGGACAAGGAGGAGAAGTGGCGATGGCAGCTTTGTACCTTGGAACGAGCACCATAATGTTATCCAATTTCTGGCACTGGCAACTCTATTTGGCCCCATGGAGGGTTATTTAGCAGTCGCACTCATTTCACAAATGCACGGACAATAATAAGGCTTTGTCAAGGGAAATATATTGCACATATGTAACATATGACCTCCTTCTTGTGAGACGATGAAGGGCAGACTCACATGTCCAGACACTTAAGGCTATTTCAATCATGTGGTAAGCATGTGGAGAAATTGTTTTGGAGACAAGCGGCCTCTGGTCTCTAGCAGATAATGATAGTAAGTTAAATACATACATACGTATGCTAGTGCGTCATTCTAAGTCATATCAGTCATTTAAAAGTTTTTAAAAGTTCAATATCAAACCACATTTTCCTGATTTTTGACTTTTGACTTCTGACTTTTTGATGTTTCTCTTGTGCTCTCCACAGTATTTTGTCATCAGTGGGTACTCAGCTTGATCTGAGGACACTGCGGGCTGTCCGAGTGCTCCGACCTCTCAAACTGGTGTCCGGAATTCCCAGTAAGTGTCTCTCCAAAGACATCCTTTGACATCCTTTTGAGTCCAGGGTAGTTAGTTCGACACAATTAGGTACGCAGTTACAGTAGTTGTGCTCATTACAAGTTGTCCTCCAGGCCTGCAGGTGGTGCTCAAGTCCATTATGAAGGCCATGATCCCGCTGCTGCAGATCGGCCTGCTGCTGTTCGTGGCCATCCTCATGTTCGCCATCATCGGCCTGGAGTTCTACATGGGGAAGTTCCACACCACCTGCTATGATGAAATAACAGGTGAGTCACAAAGATGCCGACCGTATGTATGTATCACTGCATCCCCTCGCCGTGTGTGTCCCGCCAGGTGAGGTCGTGGACGAATTGCCGTGCGGCAGTAAGCCACCGTCTAGAATGTGTCCCAACGGCACAACGTGTCGAGACGGCTGGATCGGGCCCTACTACGGCATCACGCAGTTTGACAACATCCTGTTTGCTGTGCTCACCGTCTTCCAGTGCATCACCATGGAGGGCTGGACCGACATGCTGTATTACGTGAGTCCCT
The DNA here is from genome assembly GCF_037039965.1 of Doryrhamphus excisus. Taxonomy (NCBI): domain Eukaryota; kingdom Metazoa; phylum Chordata; class Actinopteri; order Syngnathiformes; family Syngnathidae; genus Doryrhamphus; species Doryrhamphus excisus. Next base: position 18,209,796 of record NC_136365.1, read on the forward strand.
TTTGCACTTGGAGCCATCCAAGGAACCGAGAACCAGTCAAGCCGAATGATCGTTCAAATCAAAGACGTCTCACTTACAAAGTGTAGTGCAACCTTGGTTAGCGTCATTGGCTCATTTTCAATATTCCCCATCAGAAATGACGTAAATCCAATTAATCCATTCCAGAAAGCCAAAACAATGATAGTTTTACATGCAGAAAACAATGTGAAATAAATTTAAATACACATAAATTATGAAAAAAGGCATTAATGAGGATTTAAGCTTACTTTTACCGTCACTGACGACCTGAAAAAAGTTCCTTTTTACTGCTTTCAGTTCTTTAGTAGGCTGCACGGCGGTCGAGTGGTTAGCACGCAGACCTCACAGCTAGTAGACCCGAGTTCAATCCCACCCTCGGCCATCTCTGCGTGGGTTTACTCCGGGTTAAAGACCGTTTTGGCAGGAAGCAGAAGTCAACGGAAATATAGCTGGAATAGGTGCAGATTCTGGAAGATCTAGAATGTTTTCTGTGCTGGTTATTGTGTGTTGCTGCTCTATAGGAGTCCAAAAAATTAGCATAATAGGTCCCTTATAAGGGTTGCATGGCGGGCGAGTGGTTAGCACGCGGGCCTCACAGCTAGTTCGATTCCACCCTCTCTCACTGTGTGGAGTTTGCATGTTCTCCCCGTGCATGCGTGGGTTTTCTCCGGGTACTCCGGTTTCCTCCCACATTCCAAAACCATGCTAGGTTAATTGTCCAAATTGTCCATAGGTATGAATGGGAGTGTGAATGGTTGTTTGTCTATATTTGCCCTGTGATTGGCTGGCCACCAGTTCAGGGTGTACCCCGCCTCTCGCCTGAAGACAGCTGGGATAGTCTCCAGCACCCCCCCCCCCGTGACCTTTGTGAGGATAAGCGGTAGAAATGAATGAATGAACATGAATGTAGGAACGTTTTGGGAAAATATCAGTTCCCGACTAAAACAGTTTTTTTATGAAAACATACATTTCAAGCATAACTTTCACTTTGACACTAAATATTTTTGTTTTTGTGACTAAATATCTAAACTATACCAACAAAAACAACAGAAAAAGTTTTACATCAAAACACAAATGTTCACATTTGGAATAGACTATGTCTGAACTATCAACTATGAACTATGCTACTCCACGCCTTCCACTTTCTCCCTCCTGTCATGAGTGATTCTTCCATTCAAGCGATCCAAATGCGCTCCTGCCACCTTGTGGACGTTTTTATGGCTTAAAATTTCTCCTAAAGTGAAATGCGTTCATGGAGAGTCGTATGAAGACGTTGTTCGATCGGGCATTGGAGTTTATAAAAACGTGCCAATACGTCTTTTATACTGCATTTTATGACCAGTAATCTATTCGCACAAACATTACCTCAAATGATCGAAACACCAAAAGTGTCGATATTTTGATTTGAGGATCAATTTTATATTTCATTATCAATTCGCCCATGATTAAGTTGTGGCCTGGAAATGGACTCCATACTCAAACAGGTGAGACGAGATTCTCCTTTTTCTCTGCCATCATCATCTCGCTCCTGCTGTCTTTTTGTTTGCTCTCTTCCTCCCTCCCACCACCTCCTCCTCTTCCTCCTCTATTCTGGTCCGTCTGGTTCTATATTTAACGTCTTCTCTGATGGATGAAGGCTGACTTCGGCGTTCAGTCAGGAAGAAACCAATGAAAGTTTAATAGAGACAGGCGGCGTCCAAACTCGGGTCGGAAGCCAGAACCGTCCTCCTCTCTGTGACATATTTTTTTTTTCCTCTTGCGGTCTAATTGAGGACTATGATCCATTTTTTGGTGCCGTGACCCTATCAGCAGCCGTGTCAGACTTTACGGGTGAAAGTGGGTCACTTTGGAACATGTACTGAAGCCTGAGCTCCAACAGAACCACAAAATCCCTTGGAACCTCTGAGCATGTGTCATGGCCACAGGCTCCATACCCAGAAATGATATGAAACCGAAAACACACAAACACGATAAGCTGCAGTTTTTTTTTTTCTTGAAATACATATGACTTTACAAAATATCAAAGTGACCCGTACATCCGTTTATTTTTGAGTGGCACTCAGTGGAAAATAGCTGCAAGATCAAAAACAAATGAAAAAGAAAGTCTGGCAAATGGCTAAAACAACGTCTCCATGAACGCATTTCACTTTAAGAGAAATTTTAAGCCATAAAAACGTCCACAATGTGGCAGAAGCACATTTGGATTGTTTGAAGAATCACACATGACAGGAGAGAGGAAGTGGAATGTGTGGAATTTCATAGTTCATAGTTCAGACGAGGTCTATTCCAAATGTGAACATTTGTGTTTTGATATAAATCAAGCCTTTTTGTGTTGTTTATGTTAGTATAGTTTAGATATTTAGTCACAAAAGCAAAAATATTTGTGTCAAAGTGAAAAAGTTATGCTTGAAATTACGTTTTCATAAAAAGCTGTTTTAGTCGGGAACTGATATTTTCCTGAAACGTTCCTACATTCATGTGCATTCATTCATTTTCTACCGCTTATCCTCACGAGGGTCACTGGGGGTGCTGGAGCCTATCCCAGCTGTCCAGCAAGAGGCGGGGTACACCCCGGACTGGTCCCCAGCCAATCACAGAGCACATATAGACAAACAACCATTCACACTCACATTCATACCTATGGACAATTTGGAGTCGCAAATTAACCTAGCATGTTTTTGGAATGTGGGAGGAAACCGCAGTACCCGGAGAAAACCCACGCATGCACGGGAAGAACATGCAAACTCCACACAGGAATGGCCGAGGGTGGAATTGAACTCGGGTCTCCTAGCTGTGAGCCTGCGTGCAAACCACTAGGCCACCGTGCAGCCCCTAAAATAAACACAAGCCCCTAAAACAACTACATGACTACACAGACTAAAACGGAACGTGTGGTGTTTCCAAAAGCACATTCCAAAAACATGCTAGGTTAATTGGTGACAAATTGTCCATAGGTATGAATGTGAGTGTGAATGGTCGTTTTTCTATATGTGCCCTGTGATTGGCTGGCCACCAGTCCAGGGTGTACCCCTAATGAGGATAAGCGGCACAGAAAATGTATAACTGTATAATATATTGGTAAAGTAGACTATAGGGGTGTTATATCGTGTTTAGATGGCTCTAATCATTTTAAACCCTTAATTTAGAAGATTGTAAACATGTTTTCTATGCGGGTTGTGCTTTTTGCCCTTGCAGGAGGTAATAACCATGTGTGTGTATATTTTTCCCAAGTTTATCATTTTTATTTTTATGATAATGTCTTTGTTTAAGAGTGTTTTGTTGCAGCCTAAAAAATGTTGACTAAAGATGGCCGTGTCTGTGCTGCAGAGCAACGATGTGGAGGGCAGCTCGTGGAACTGGATGTACTACATCCCCCTCATCATCATCGGCTCCTTCTTCATGCTCAACCTGGTGCTGGGTGTCCTCTCAGGGTAGGCCTTTCCATCCCTTTCCTTGTCTTTCCGTGTTCCTTCGCCGCCTAACATGCTGATGTTTGCGTGGTCAAGTGAATTTGCCAAAGAGAGAGAGCGCGTGGAGAACAGGAGTGAGTTCCTCAAGCTGAGGCGGCAGCAACAGATCGAGCGCGAGCTCAACGGTTACCTGGAGTGGATCTGCAAAGCAGGTCAGCACTCGCAGGGCCTGTTGCTATAGTAACGCGCCACAACGTGACACTGACGTCTCTTTCATGCTTCCAGAGGAGGTGATTCTGGCGGAGGAAGACACCACCGGGAACTTTGATGGTAACACATCATCGTCCTTTCCTCTTTCTCGCCGCGAGGATGTGACCAACATTCTTCACTCATGCTAGGTTCCCGACGAAGGCCTACCATCAAAACCAAGAACAAGACGGAGCTGCTCAACACGGAGGAGGGCGAGGACAGCATGGGCGATGCTGTTGGTAGGAGACTCAGCGGCTCATGCTAATTAGCAATGCTAATACCAAAGCTAACATATGTCATCGTCCGTCTTTTAGGTTTTGCCCGATCCAGCATCAAGAGCGGGAAGGATGGCTCCACCTACAGCAAGAAGGAGCGACGGCTGCGATTTTTCATCCGAAAGATCGTAAAGACGCAAGCGTTCTACTGGACAGTGCTGTGTCTGGTCGGCCTGAACACCATTTGTGTGGCCGCCGTGCATTACAACCAGCCCGAGCTGCTCTCTGACTTCCTGTGTGAGTGCGCGCGTGGCACGGCACGGCAGGGTCCATGAATGTATCAGCACAATCCCCCAACAGCCAGCTATTGGTCCAGACTAGTACAGTACACATACTGTATATCCATATACATACTGTATATCCATATACATACAGTATATCTATATCCACACAGTATATCCATATACATACTGTATATCCATATCCATACAGTATATCCATACACATATAGTATATCCATATCCATACAGTATATGCATATACATACAGTATATCCACAATGCATCGCAGCAGCGACTCAACATCTCATTCAGATGCAACAACATGCGTCACGCCATATTTTGATACAAGCTGTGGTACACGGTCTATCATCCATCCATGTCATCCATCCAACCATCCATCTCGTATTCCATCCGTCTCATCCAACAATCTATCCATCCATCCAACCATCCATCTCGTATTCCATCCGTCTCATCCAACAATCTATCCATCCATCCAACCATCCATCTCGTATTCCATCCGTCTCATCCAACAATCTATCCATCCATCCAACCATCCATCCATTTATTAAATGGGTTTGCGCTACATGCTAGATTTTTACGTCCATCCATCCATCCATCCATCCATCCATCCATCTACAGTACTTATCCATCCATCCATCCATCTATCTACAGTACTTATCCATCCATCCAACCATCCATTCATTTATTGAATCGGTTGGCGCTAGACGCTAGATTTCTACATCCATTCATCCATCCATCTATCTACAGTACATATGTATCCATCCATCCATCCATCCATCAACAGTATGTATCCATCCATCCATCCATCCATCTATCCATCTATTTACAGTACTTATCTATCTATCCATCCATCCATTTACAGTACTTATCTATCATCCATCCATCCATCTATCTACAGCACTTGTCTATCATCCATCCATCCATCCATCCATCTACAGTACTTATCTATCATCCATCCATCCATCCATCCATCCATCTACAGTACTTATCTATCCATCCATCTATCTACAGTACTTATCCATCCATCCATCTTCAGTACTTATCCGACTTATCCAACATCTATTCCAACCATTCATCTATTCATCCATCCACCCATCCAACCATTCTTCTATTCATCTATTAATCTAGCCAACACCTATCCATTCATCCATCCATCCATCATCATCTATCAATCTGGCATCCATTCAAACGTCTTGTTCATCCATCCACCCATCCATGTGATCCATCCAACCATTCATCTATACATCAATCCATAATAATCTATACATCCCTCCAACATCCATCCATCTATAAATCTGTCTATCCAACTATCCTTCTATTCATCCCTAAATCTATTCATCCATCCATCCATGAATGTATTGATGCACCCATGCAGGGTTGCAGTATGTACTGTTGTGTTAGGTAGAGTACATTGTGAGACTATTTTCCCTGGCTTTGTGTTTCTTTGCAGTCTATGCAGAGTTTATCTTCCTTGGTTTGTTCATGTCTGAGATGCTGATCAAGATGTATGGCCTTGGCATCCAGCCATACTTCCACTCCTCATTCAACTGCTTTGACTGTGTGGTGAGTACACACACACACACACACACACACACACAAGAATTGTAATGTTAAACACAAAATATGTAAATGTATTGTGAGTGAAATTGAAATGATGTTTGCGTGTGCAGGTGATTGTGGGCAGCATCTTCGAGGTTGTTTGGGCCACCATCAAACCCGGCACATCCTTCGGGATCAGCGTCTTACGAGCGCTCAGACTTCTACGAATCTTCAAGGTCACCAAGTAAGAGTCGTTCGCATCAGAAGTTCTTTCCCGATGTTCTGGCGCCGGCTGTAGCGGCATTCCGCCGCTTCTTTGACGCTCCCTTCAGGAGAGATTTTAATTGGATTTGGCTCGGCTCGCGTTTTGTTTTGTTGAGTGTTCTCCCAGCTCCTCACTTGGACTCATCTGACTGCAGAATGAGGCTTTTTTTTTTGTTCTGTGTGGGTCAACATGAAGTGGCTTTGGGTTTTAGTGCCAGGATGAATGGTCCCATCACAGAAGCGGGCTAAAAATAAGCATCGTGTTTGCTCTATTGTTTGCCGTGGCAGCCTGCAGAGAGAGGAAAACAAATACACAATAATCACGTTCAGATTTCAGTTTATTTTCTGGTTTTTATTTTCTGTTCAAGAACAGGTGAGTTAAAGGACAGGATTGTCTTTTCATGCTAAACAGGCCCTATGCTACATTTGCAATTTATATATACAGACATATACATGGCAACTGGAATCCATTATCATTGGTCTTAAAAGGCCCTGAAATAATCATCTGAAGGAAACGGTTGGAAGTAAACAAGTGAACACAATTTACAATCTGCTTATACATTCATTCATTTTCTACCGCTTATCCTCACGGGGGTCGCGGGGGTGCTGGAGCCTATCCCAGCTGTCTTCGGGTAAGAGGCGGGGTACACCCTGGACTGGCTGCCAGCCAATCACAGGGCACATATAGACAAACAACCATTCACACTCACATTCATACCTATGGACAATTTGGAGTCGCCAATTAACCTAGCATGTTTTTGGAGGGAGGAAACCGGAGTACCCGGAGAAAACCCACACATGCACAGAGAGAACACGCAAACTCCACACAGAGATGGCCGAGGGTGGGATTGAACTCGGGTTTCCTAGCTGTGAGGCCTGCGCGCTAACCACTCATCCGCCGTGCTTATATATGCTCAAATAAGGGATGTTCCCATCAGAGTTTTATGCTGCCGATACAGATCCCGATAATCCGTGAGTGAAATCGGCCGATACCTATCACACACAGTGTAAATGTTGAAAAAGGGTTTAAGAATGAGCACCTTTAAATGCTTTCCTTCCTCTTCTTCTTCTTTTACCTTCCTGCTCGTCCTGGCTGTCAGGTACTGGGCTCCTTTGCGCAACCTGGTGGTGTCTTTGCTGAACTCCATGAAGTCCATCGTCAGCTTGCTCTTCCTCCTCTTCCTCTTCATCGTGGTCTTCGCCCTGCTGGGCATGCAGCTCTTTGGCGGACAGTCAGTGTTTTCAAAATTCACTCAGCTCTTCCTTCCTTTCCTTTTGTTGCTTCTGTGTGTCACTGTGTTCAGACATTGTTTAGGTCTGTTTTTTTTTTCACGCTGTTGTTCGATTCCTGCGTCTCAGGTTCAACTTTGAGGATGGAACGCCACCCACCAACTTTGACACGTTTGCAGCAGCCATCATGACGGTGTTTCAGGTAGGACCATCTTCACTAGCTGTGTCTCCAATGGAATACAGTACACTCAAATAAGTACACTGTTTACATTTGCATTTGAAAATGAGGGTATTTTTACAGAAAAGAAGGGAGATTCAATGACTCTAAGAAATCATTCTTGCCTGATTGGTGAATCAACTTTGATTTTTGACTTAGATCTTGACGGGAGAGGACTGGAATATGGTGATGTACGACGGCATCGAGTCTCAGGGCGGGGTCAACGACAAGGGGATGGTTTTTTCCATTTTCTTCATTGTGCTCACCCTCTTTGGAAACTGTATCCTTGCTTCCGTAGCCGTAAATATGTGCATAAAAGCCCAACGAATGGAAACGGCCATTAAAAACGTCACATTTTGAAAAAGTAATTAGTTATAGTTACTAGTTAGTTACTTCCTCAAAAAGGTAACTAAGTTACTCCACTACAAAAGTAACTATTGCATTATTCGCCCCCCATTAGAGGTTTGAATTTATTAGAGTCCACAGGTGTTTCTGTGGGTTTGAGTTGCTCACACAAGACGTGGACAAAGTTTATTTTCAAGGACATAATGTACATTCGACGTGTACATTTTTACCTTTGACCTCAACAAGGTTAATGTAGTGTCTGTACTTCCATTTGGCAAACGCTGTCTTCTCACTAGAGTCCTCCTCGCTCGCCATTTCTCACTGTATCCACCACCCGGTACTTTGGATGTGCTCCAAACACCCGCCCACCCAAGTTCTCTGATTGGCTGAAGACGCAATCTTAGCCAATCCTCATTGCTTATGTGCTCTAAACACCCGCCCACCCAAGTTTTCTGATTGGCTGAAGACGCAATGTTAGCCAAACCTCATTGCTTATGTGCTCTAAACACCCGCCCACCCAAGTTTTCTGATTGGCTGAAGACGCAATGTTAGCCAAACCTCATTGCTTATGTGCTCTAAACACCCGCCCACCCAAGGTCTCTGATTGGCTGAAGACGAAATCTTAGCCAATCCTCATTGCTTATGTGCTTAAACACCCGCCCACCCAAGTTCTCTGATTGGCTGAAGACGCAATCTTAGCCAATCCTCATTGCTTATGTGCTCTAAACACCCGCCCACCCAAGTTTTCTGATTGGCTGAAGACGCAATGTTAGCCAAACCTCATTGCTTATGTGCTCTAAACACCCGCCCACCCAAGGTCTCTGATTGGCTGAAGACAAAATCTTAGCCAATCCTCATTGCTTATGTGCTTAAACACCCGCCTACCCAAGTTCTCTGATTGGCTGAAGACGCAGTCTTAGGCAATCCTCATCGCTTATGTGCTCTAAACACCCGCCCACCTACTATGTTCTCTGATTAGCCGAAGATTGCAATTTTACTAAACCTTAGCCAATCCTCATTACTTATGTGCTCTAAACACCCGCCCACCCAAGTTCTCTGATTGGCTGAAGACGCAACATTACTAAACCTTAGCCAATCCTCATTGCTTATTTGGTTATCTCACAATGCGAGGAACCCCAGTGTGTGTCTTTGCATTGCCAAAACAACATCAGTTTTGCTTAGCGTCCTCCACCACAGACACGCTGCTCAATGTCTTCTTGGCCATCGCCGTGGACAACCTGGCCAACGCCCAGGAGCTCACTAAGGTACAGGACCTGAACCTAATATTATTTTGTCCTTATTTGAAGGTTTGTCACTCTCCTTGCACTGTTTGGGGGATTCACATAAAGCCAAACAACGAGATGTGCTAATAATTACAGTAAAGTTGTTGCATAGTATCAGCCTGAACCTATGTTAGCTTCAAATGCATTGGGTACGTACTGGGACCTGAAAGCAACATGGCCACAGATGAGCAGGAAGACACTCATCATTTGGTTTGCTGTGTCCTGCAAAGGTCCTCAGAAAAGTTTCTCCTCTCTTCTGACAGGACGAGGAAGAGCAAGAGGAGGCGGCCAATCAGAAGACGGCGCTGCAGAAAGCGAAGGAGGTGGCTGAGGTCAGCCCGCTGTCGGCCGCCAACCTGTCCATTGCTGCGTGAGTACACATTACACAAAGTGAGTACAAAATTTCATCAAGCGTCTTTATGGCAATATATCTTGGCAAGGGGCAATCCTTTAGAAAGTTGGATATATTTTAGAGTAGTCCGTGTACAGCTTGGATAACACCATAGATGTACTAGCTGCAGAAAAGGAGTCAACACACAGCCATTATTGTTGAAATCGTGAGTAGAAAAGGTAGCTGTGTCTTGTTTGCAGTCAAGCATGGTGGTGGTAGTAGTGTGCACGAGTGCTGCCGCCACCGCCGGATGGGCGTTAGTCGCGTTTGTATTCACCTTGCTTTTATATTTTGGAGTTTAAAGTGCTCATGACACCGAAAATAAGTTTGAAAAACGCCACTTTGTTTGTTTGCCATGTTTTGCAATCCTGGCAACTTAAAACTGTCAGCAATTAAACACCAGCAGCACTCGTGCAGCCTTCAGACCGTGACGCTACGATGCATGATACGCTGCATGCTGTTATGCCTCATTAAATGCCAAAAGAACAAGCAAATTGTGCTTCACAATGTCAGAGTACATGTTGGGGATTCATTTTTCCCCTCAATGCACCGTAGATCTCCAGTACCAGCAGCACTTGTGCACGCTTTCTCCACCATGCTTGACTAGAGTTTGTTTTTCCAGCTATTTAATATCAGCTGCGTGTTGACTCATTTTCATTGTATAGTAAATCTATACAGCTGCACACGGACTACTCCAAAGCATGTTCAAGGTTCCTTTTGTAGAACTGTCCCTTGGCAAGCTCTACTGCCATACCCTTGCTGAAATGGGAGGGTACTCACTTTCTTCAGATACTGTACATACCGAACTCAAAACACAGACAACCGATCCCACCAGGGTCATTTCCGCCATATTACGCAATCTATACTTCCTGTTCTTTCCGTTCCAGCAAGGAGCAGCAGAAGAACCACGCCAAGGGCAGCAAGTCCGTGTGGGAGCAGCGTACCAGCGAGATCCGCCGGCAGAACCTTATGACGAGCCGTGAGGCCCTCTACAACGAGCTGGAGCAGGATGACTGGAAGGTGGGGGAGGAGGGAGAGGAGGTGAGCACCCCCCCCGCCCGCCCAGCCCCACCCCATCCCTTTTGAAGAGTCATACCTGTACACATATATATGCAGTCTACTCCTGATATATATGCTGGGTATTTGTCATATTTCATTCACCTCTTAAAGGGACATGATCACCACTCATTGCTGCTTTTGGACACAAATGATCATGATACTCATAAACCACTTTTACAAAAAAAAAATTCATAAAATCATAAAATTTCCACGTGTAATGGTGTGCAATATGAAACGAAATGTAGCACAAGCACTCCCTCGCCTGACCTGCTTTTAAAAAGTTCTGCCTCATTCTGGGTCAGGCCGGGCCCTGGCAGACATTGGCGGTAATGTCCCTTTAAGCTGTCATGGCGCTCGCTGGAAGCCTGCGTGCTCGGCAGCGTTGCATTATTAACATGGGCCGTGCAGACGGGGTCCAGAGCTGCACCCAGTTTAGAACGATGAGTGGGCGGGGTCTTGAGTGTGTCACGCACCGATCAGGAGTCGACTGGATATGACTCGGCAAAAATTTCACTTTTGGATATTTTGGTGGCTCTGCGAGGACTCGCCACCATCTTTGTTTGCCGAATGGTGTATAGCTGTGACTTGTTGGGTGGAGCTGGGTGGGTGGGGGTCGAGGGTTCCATTTACTGCTACGGCACACCTGCACACATTCAACCTGCATGACTTTCAACCAGGGAATAAGAAATATTTTCTTTATTCCTGATCATACACTATTTCGTTCATGTCTTTCATGTTTATTTTTATTTTTAATGATGCTGCAGTGCACGCTTTACTACCCACTTCACCACTGAAACAGTCTCTGAGTGTTTGGTGAAGATCAATTGAAGATTGACGCTAGCAAGTGTCATTCAGAAGGCAACGTTTTCTTAGTTTGACAGAGAAAAATAATCTGAGATTATTGAAAAAAATAATATATACGTGTGATGAAGTGACGTACAGTCGCATGGACTAGCATGACTTTCCTTAGCATCGTCTTATCCCATCTGCCCGTCTGGTCCTCCCTTCCAGGTGTCGTACCCACGAAAAGGACGTGGGGACATGAAGACCCACTTGGACCGGCCGCTGGTGGTCAACCCGCAGGACAACCGCAACAACAACACCAACAAGACCCCGCCGGGACAGCTGCCTCTGGACCAAGAGTACAGGCAGCAGGACCTCGACCACAGCCACCGTGCGGCCCACCACCATCATCACCACCACCACCATCACCATCATCATCATCACCACCAGAAGGCCGCTGGAACTGAAACGCCCGGCCCGAACCAACCTGCGTGCGGAGTAGCCAACATAGACCAAGAGTCCAGCAACCAGGAGGCTGGACTCGGGGAGGAGAGGCACGGTCACAGGAGCCACCGGGGTCACCGGCACAGGAACAGAGAGGGAAGGGAAGCTTGTAGCGTGTCACCGCGCCACGGCGGGGATGCCAGCGAAGGCCACAACGAGCACCGGAGGGCCAGGCAGCACCGCAAGGCCGCCCGGGAGGGGGAACCCGGCAGGAGGCACAGGTCCAAGGGAGCTGATGGAGACGTTGAGAAAGGCGAAGACGGGGAGGGTCGGAAGACCAGGCGGCATCGTCATGGCAACCAGGAGAGAAGCAGAGGACACCGCTCTAGAAAGTGAGTCAACAAAAACCGACTGTAACGACTAGCTAAATGCCTTGTGATTGGCTAGACAGTAGTTGGCAAGGATTATGACTATGGAAGAATCAAATGTCATTCTTCACCCCAGGGAGCACCACAGCACCGGGGCCAGCCTTTCCACCACGCGGCCCATCCAGCAACACAACGAGGACCTGGACAACCTCCGCAACAACAGCAAGCTCGCCAGTCGACCTTACGACCTGCCACCGGACCACCCCGACAACGTCAACAACCTGCTGAACTGCTGCGACGCCGACACCCACACCCTTCTCCACAGCATGGACAGCCTGATCCTGAGCAGCATGGCCAAACCCGACTACACCAGCATCGACATGCCGCCCGTCTACCCGTACCCGTCCACCAACGCCATCCTGCAAGGTGAGCCCCTTTTCGGCCCTCTGGAGCTTTTCCAGCGCTTCAACGTCTCTGTGTTGCCTCTCAGTGAACAAGAACGCCAACACGGACCAGAAGAAAAATGAAGAGAAGAAGGAAGACGACGACGACGGGGGAGACGAAGACGGACCGAAGCCCATGCCTCCTTACAGCTCCTGCTTCATCATGTCCACAACAAACCCGTGAGTGATGCCCATCACGATGCCTTCATGTCCATCCCACCCTGAAACTCAACTCTTCCATTTGTGGTTCTCCAGGTTCCGGAAGTGCTGCCACTACATCCTGACACTCAAATACTTTGAGTTCAGCATCCTGTCCGTCATCGCTATGAGCAGTATCGCGCTCGCCGCGGAAGACCCGGTGTCGCCAGATTCACCTCAGAACAACGTGAGAATTACTCTATTATATGTAATATTCTATCAAGTTCCATTTTTACAAATTATTATCGTATTTTTCGGACTATAAGTCACAGTTTTTTTCATAGGTTGGCTGTTCCTGCGACTTATACTCCAAATTGTTTATGTTACATAAACACTGGACACCTTTTCTGTTCATGTTTATTTTTTGTGTAGCTGAATAACCATTGTGTTAGCATATCTTATTCAGCCTGTTCTCTATTCTTTTATTATTATTAGAACTTGCTTTCCAAGAGGACATAATGTCTGTTTTGGTCAAGTAGTTTGTAAAGTTACTCGCAAAAAAATGCGACTTATAGCTGGGATAGGCTCCAGCACCCCCGCGACCCTCGTGAGGAAAAGCGGTAGAAAATGAATGAATGAATGAAATGCGACTTATGTATGTTTTTTTTCTACCTAATTATGCATTTTTGGCCTTGTGCGACTTATAGCCCATAAAATACGGTATTTTTAGTTAAATTTATCCGAAAATGGAATTTTACCTCAATGAGGGGGGCAGTGTTTGTCCCTTGTGGAAACTGCTTAAAGCTGCAAGCAGGCACAAGGTGCATCCATCATATCACACACAGTTTATCATTCATTCAGACCAAACTAAGCATGAATGTATTGAAATATATATCACAATCGAAAATACTACTGAGTTATATGCTTGTCACGGCTAACTATGCTAACGACATTTCATCCACAGGTGCTGCGCTATTTTGACTACGTCTTCACGGGCGTATTCACTTTTGAAATGCTGATCAAGGTGTGTGTCACCGCTTTGATCTCTATCTACTGTTGGAAGTACTGTGTTTCATCAGGTCTTTCATCAGATTAGTCACACCGGTTTTCAATATCGGACATCCATAATCCTTACAGAAAAAGATGTCAAATTAGCCTTCGACTGGGGCTATGTGAAATATAATACATATTAATCAATAATTCATTAATAATAATAAAATAAAGATAATAAAAACTTATCCTGTAACCAGCAAAGTCACATGACCACACCATCAACTGTGTTGCCATGGCGACTGAACATGCTCCGTGTCTTCCAGATGGTGGTGCTGGGCTTGTTTCTCCACCAGGGCTCCTACTTCCGTGACCTGTGGAACATTCTGGACTTTATAGTGGTTAGTGGTGCTCTGGTGGCCTTCGCCTTCACGTAAGTAACCAACATCCCCCAGCCTCCAACCCCCTACCGTCACCACCACCCTCCCACCACCAAACACACCAGACACATCTGCAGAAAGACCCTTGCGGCCGCCATGTTGGCTGGACAATGTTGGTCCTTGTTATTGCTTTGTCAACCCCCGAGCAGATCACCAACCCCTTCCTGTTTCTTCTGATGACATCCCTTCTTCATGTCTGTTAGATGCTGCTTCTCAATTAACCAAGGGACATTGTATCAGCTGGTCTTTCTCAGCGTCCTCCACCATCATCACCATATCATGCATAACCACACCTCTCAATAAAAAAAAAAACAAAACACACAAATTTGACTAACATGAAGTTTTAGTTTTAGTTTTTAGGCTATATTCCACTTGAGTCCTCTAGGTGGTGGTAATGGACATTATACAGTGATTAAACCCTATAACAGGGGTGTCCAAAGTGTGACCCCGTGGCCATTTGCGGCCTGCTGCTGTTTTTTTATTGGCTCGTGTAACATTCTAAAAATATAACTTAACAATAAAACAATTTTTAAAAAACACTGCAAAGGCAAAAATGGAAAAATCAGCAGTAAGATAATGAGAACAAGCAGTGTAACAATATTATGAAGAAAAATAAAAGTTGTATTTTTTGGAAAATTAGGTTGTATAAAAATATAAAAATTAAGTAAAAATATTGTAGGAATAAAGTAAAAAATAATTACAACAAGAAAATGAACAAGAAGTTAGTTTAAACTAAAAATTAAAAAACATGAAAACATGGCTGTAATTTTACAAGAATAAAATCAAAATATTGAGAGAAAAAAACCCTATTCTAACAATAAAAAGTTGCAATTTTACGAGAATAAACTTGTAATATTCCAAAGAAAAACAGTAATTTTAAAAATGTATATATTTTTGAACATTGTAATATTATGAGAAACAAACAAAACCAGATAAAGTTGCAATTTTTGGAAAATTAGGTTGTATAAAAATATTAAAAAATATAAAAATTAAGTAAAAATATTGTAGGAATAAAGTAAAAAATAATTACAACAAGAAAATGAACAAGAAGTTAGTTTAAACTAAAAATTAAAAAACATGAAAACATGGCTGTAATTTTACAAGAATAAAGTCAAAATATTGAGAGAAAAAAACCCTATTCTAACAATAAAAAGTTGCAATTTTACGAGAATAAACTTGTAATATTCCAAAGAAAAACAGTAATTTAAAAAATGTATATATTTTTGAACATTGTAATATTATGAGAAACAAACAAAACAAGATAAAGTTGTCATTTTTGGAAAATTTAGATTACAAAGTTAAAATTACAAAGATTAAAACCAACAAATATAAAAATACAGACAACGTTTTAGCATTACTTTTTGCTTGGTGGAGGTAATAATCTAACCAATGCCATTTAATACTACTAACACTTAAGTGTCATCTTGGAGACCTTTAGGGGCCCTAAGGGGCCGCCTTGAGGAATCTCCATCACCACCATCGTCTACCATCGTCAGCCTCCACCACACCCTCACGTCACTCCTCCTGTAACTGTCTGACCTCTGTTAAGCACCGCCTACTCACTATCTCCTCCCACTCTCCTTGGCCCCACCCCTTCTCCCCCTCCCCCACACCCGACAACCCATGCTGCTCTGATATTCCCACCAAACAGGCCGTGAGTCATCCCGTCCTCTCTACTTGCATTTTTATTGCCATATCGTGACTCCGCCCCCTCCTCTCCCTCTTTGGCCCCTCCCACTTCCTACTAGGCAACTCACCTTGATATCGTTAGTACACGTTGCACTTGTCGTGGGTTGTAGTCGTGACGTACAGCAAAGCGAGTAGCATTGCCGACATCCATTGGTCCAAAATGTTAACTACCTCATTTTTGAATATCATATCACATTTTCATAACATATTCTTTTTAATTAAGGACTGAAAAGAATTGGGCTGGTTTAGTGAACCTTACTGAACTTATGAAAATAAGTCTCTGGGACCATAAATTACATTAAAAGTTCCATTTTTATGGCACTTTCATTCATGCACTCTCTCACTCGGTCTTTTCAAAATAACCATGTCGATGCCCATGAAAGTACAGATATCATCCAAGGACATTCACTAACTAGATTGCATCAGCAACAATTCATAATAATTCAAAGCTGTTCTGCAGAAATGGAGGTTAATGCAGCCGACTCCTTCTTCTGTGAAAAATATCAGTGTGACATCACAATGATATTTTTATATTGTTTTATCACATTATTAATTAGTATTAATAATAATAGTATTAATTGGCCCTGTACCCTAGAAACCGCCCATGAATGATACGGGGAAAGGTCGAAATGATACTGTGTCAAAGCCCAGGGCAGTGATACTGATAAAATATAGATTTTAACCATGTCCAGTATCAGCTCCCGTAGCTGTCCAATCAGAGCACACTGCTCTGGTATCGTACCCGTGAAACAACCAATCAGAGAATAGCGCACAAGCCCAGGTCATGAAGTGGGCTCCTGGGCTTAACTTTCTAAACTCCGCGCATGTGACAGGAAATGTCACTGTAACTATAAATATTCCTAGTGCTTCTCCAGTCACCAAAAAACCCAAACTTGATTAATGGAACTTTAATTGTCAGACATTGATAAGATAAGATTGTTGATATATTTTTGCAATTATTATGTTTACACTGTTTAGATATAATACATGTAATAAACTGAAAATTTTCTTTTGATTAAATAGTATGTGATAATAAGCTCATGATTAAATAGTATGTGATAATTATAGGTTATGGCGACCTTATGTCTCGGGCTGATACTGACACTTGGGGGCATGATACTGGGCCTGATACCAGACAAACCATGTGATGATCTTATTATCACATACTATTTAATCATGAGCTTATTATCACATACTATTTAATCATGATATATTATATCATTATATATTAATCATGTTTATGACATGTATTATGTCTAAACAGTGTAAACACAATAATTGCAAAAATATTTCAACACTAATATTTTATCATATCTTATAAATGTCTGACAATTAAAGTTCCATTAATCAAGTTTGGGTTTTTTGGTGACTCATGTGCTGTTCTCTGATTGGTTGTTTCACGGGCACGATACCAGAGCAACGCGCTCTGAGTGGACAGCTACGTGGGCTGATACTGGACATGGTTAAACTCTATATTTTATCAGTATCACTGCCCTGGGCTTTGACACAGTATCATTTCGGCCTTTTCCCGTATCATTCATGGGCGGTTTCGAGGGTACAGGGACAATTAATACTGTAGTATGTGATAATAAGATCATCACATGGTTTGTCTGGTATCAGGTCCGGTAGTGTCAGTATCGGATACTGGCACGTGGGGGCATGATACCTGGCCTGATACCAGACAAACCATGTGATAACCTAATAGTATCATAACAATTACAATAAAGATATTCTATTCTATTCTATGTCAGTGTAGATTACACACGCTTGCCTACACCCAACACCATATTGTACACCCGCCACTACAATACAATTCAACAACAAGACTGATCCATTATTTGATATAATGGGAGGAAAAACATGGAAAAACATGTCCAGGAGGATGTTGCACGCTCTTGCTTTGCTGGTGCTTGTTCAAGGGCCAGCCTATACATTACTACTACGACTACTTCTACTACTACTACTAGTACTCTCATCACTTAAGATGCACAAAGTGGAACATCACCGTGTGAGATGTCACTTTAGATACAACGTAGTAATGTGGGGATAAAAAAAGGTTGCCCCCCCCTCCCTTAAACTCCTATTCCCACCTCCCTCCTCCTTCTACTTTCACCTCCTTTCTCCTCGCTACAAACATCTGCTGCAGGGCTGACGTCCGGCACAGTTGTGGCACACACTCACACACACACACACACACACACAGAGTCATTGCACAGCAGGTTTTCAGCATGGTCAGCGTGCAATGGCTTCCACTTGAAAACAGCTTTTAGACATAAATGTGGACCCTCCTCATCCTCCACATAAATGCTGAATGATACACTATCATGACGGGACTGCATGCTGGTGCGCGCGTGTGTAAGAGTGAGAGAGTGTGTGTGTAATCATGATGATGGATGAGCTCTTACATGCAAAGACTTCTTTTTACCCCCCCTCTCACCCCACCCCTCGCTGCTGACGTGCATGCCAGAGCGCTTTGATAGCATCTCAGCAGATGATTGCAGATCTAATGAGGGCAATTTATGCTGCAGGCCCGCTCTAATTGATTATTACGCTGTAATAACATAAGAATGAGTGCAAACGGATGCGGCCGTGCAGCTTCCTCTTTCATGGATGTGCTCGCCTCGGAAGATGAAGAAGAAGAAGCGTCCAGGCTGGACATTACGTTGGGGACGGTACAGGATAATACCTGGAAAATTGCGTGCTACTCAAGGGGTTGTTGTTGTTACGTTTTGTAGGATTTTACACTGCAATTAGTAGAAAACGGAAAATGGAGGTTGCCTTTCAAAGAAAAATCAAATGTCAAATGTACAACTTTCTACATTAATACACAAATATAATGCAAACGATATACAACATTAAAATGGATGTCTTTGTACCACATCGCAGGCCCCAAAGGATTTTAGAATGGGCGCAGGCATTCAGTCATTCGTCCATTTTCTACTGCTTATCCTCAAGAGGGTCGCGGGGGGTGCTGGAGCCTATCCCAGCGGGGTACACCCTGGACTGGTGGCCAGCCAATCACAGGGCACATATAGACAAACAACCATTCACACTCACATTCATACCTATGGACAATTTGGAGTCGCCAATTAACCTAGCATGTTTTTGGAATGTGGGAGGAAACCGGAGTACCCGGAGAAAACCCACGCATGCACGGGGAGAACATGCAAACTCCACACAGAGATGGCCGATGGCGGAATTGAACTTGGATCTCCTAGCTGTGAGGCCTGCGCACTAAACACTTTTTCCACCGTGCAGCCCGGGCGCAGGCATGAATGAATCAATTATATTAATCATATAATATAAAATGATAAAAAATTAATCAGATTAATCGCAGTTTTGGATGAATTAATCACAATTAATCACAACTCGCAACTATGTCTGAGAAAGACTGAATAAAAAGATAAATGACAGGACGATGATATTTATTTGGGTGTATTAAAAGCTAAAATAACATTTTTAAAGTGTCATTACAAGCAATAAGGGTTGCATTCAAAGACATTGTAGAATTTAAGGTACATTGACTTATTTTCAGTGTTTTTTCCAGCATATGTATTATTAAATGTAGCAAATTGTGAGTGATAAAAATATCCACCTTCCTCTTTATTTACACACACGTGCATTATTAAGCCGTTTTTGTGATTTTCGGAGTGTCCCTGAATGCATCTGGCGTTCTTGTAATGAGAATGAGGAAGTGTGGTTCCCCATGTATGCAGTATATGATGTTGGAATTGTAGCAGCAGACAAATGTGTGCTGTGAATGATAGCACATTTATTGTGACCAAACCCAAAGCCAACCTCGGCCTCGCCCTTAGAACCAATGGCGTTCTTGACTTCAGGCAATACTCAGCCATCTTTACTTTGTAAGTCCACTTTGCTCGGGTAGTTGAATGACGTCTTTGCAGAGGAGGGGGCGGGACATTCCACACAGGCGTGGCCATCCTGCTGTCCGTCCTCGTGTGTCTTCTTCTCATGTCGATGTGTTTACTCTCGTTTTCTGCCAACCTTTCCTCTCTCCTGTCTGCTGTTTGTCTGTCTTCTCTGTCAACGTCTGTCTTTCTGTGTCCTCCTCTTCTTCCGTCTCTCGCCGTCTAACTGCAATGGCACTCGACAGGAGCAGCACCCGGTAAAGTTCTCCTCCTCCTCCTCGTTCTTCTCCACCTCCTTCAGCACCGGATCACTTTGGCTTCTCGCTCTTTCTTTCTTTGTTCTTCTGCCTCGTTCTCAGCGCCTTATCTTCACCATCACGCCACATTGCTTGTTTTATGGAATTAGTGCAACCACATTTGACAGTTTTCTACTAAAACCTCAATGAAATAAGACATAGTCTATTCCAGGGTCAAAGTGTGGCCACCATGATAGCTTCAAGACAACATGTTAAGAGTCATACATGTGAAGTTAAGCAGTGCTGATGCTATAAATTAGTTATTAGTTTATTCATGTGGAATATTTAGAAAACATTAAGTAAAATGTGAGTAAGTTATATTTATTTATTTTGCAAGTACTTCACAATCAAATTAAACATTTTAACAGTATAACGGTAATAACAATTTTGGTACAAGGCTGGAACATAAAGCGTGTAGTACTGTGAATACTTCTGCAAATGTGATTTCTTAAATGTTTTTAAAATACATTTTTAAAATGTTTTTAAAATACATTTTCAAATATTTAAATTTTTTTAATGTTTTTCAAATACCTTTTAACTATTATAACAGTAATAACAATTTTGGTCTTAAATGTTTTTAAAATACATTTTTTAAATATTTAAACATTTTAAATATTTTTAAAATAGTTTTTTTAAATATTTAATTTTTTTAAATGTTTTTAAAATACTTTTTAAAAATATTTAAAATGTTTTAAATCTTTTTAAAATACATTTTTTAACTATTATAACAGTAATAGCAGTAATAACAATTTTGGTACAAGGCTGGAGCATAAAATGTGTAGTACTGTGAATATGTACATATACACAATGTTTGTATCAAGTTTTTTGATGGCCACATTTTGACCCTGGATCAGACTATTTCCTCTTACTTATTTCAAATGGGGAAAATGTATTGAAAACGCAAAGGTAAAAAAAAAACTTGGAACCTGAAGTTGTCATCCTTGAATGGCTTTATTAGACGACATTTTATGCTAATCTCTCCTTCACTCCATCCTGTCATGTGATGCCACACACCATCACATGACCCGGGGTCTCGCATAGCCTCCCTTTGCTGCAGTCCCCCCTTCCAGTCCGAGTGGACAAAAGTGGACTCCAGCGATCAGACGCTATGCGACATTGTCTCATTTCTCTCATGGAAGAACTTGACGGCAAAAAGAAAGAAAGAGGTTTGGCTGGGCACTCTGCCGTGAGATGCCTGTGGACATGGAATGGAAATTATGACGATGATGATGATGATGATGATGATGATGATGATGATGCTTCTCCATGAAACCTCCAAACAGTCAGGCCACTGATTGCTTGATCGCCACCGGTTTCATGCGTGACATGTTTTTTTTTTTTTTTTTTGCAGAAGGAGAGACTGATTGTTTTCAATTGTACCTTTTGTTTGAAAATGACTGATGATGCAATTCCATCTCAGTGGCATGAAGTCATGACGATGTTGTTCCTTGGTGTGCCTCCAGGGGGAGCAGCAAGGGCAAAGACATCAGTACCATCAAGTCGCTACGAGTATTGAGAGTGCTGCGTCCTCTGAAGACCATCAAACGGCTGCCCAAACTGAAGGTAAGCCCTCCCGCATGGGGGCTCACACCTGGAACTTTTTCATTTTAAGGGAGAAAAAAAAAAATCAAAGCCTTGTGTGAAAAAAGTGAGGCAAGTGAGGCCTGCGCTGCTTTGGATATTGTTGTGGGGTCTTTTGTGACCTTTTGAATGAGTGGTCGCTTTGCTCTTGGGGTCATTTCGGTCGGCCGGCCACTCCTGGGAAGGTTCAACACTGTTCCATGTTTTCTCCATTTGTGGATAATGGCTCTCACTGTGGTTTGCTGGAGTCCCAAAGCTTTAGAAAAGGCTTTATAACCGTTTCTATTTATAATCTGAAATGACAATCACCTGTAAATATCACAACAATATTTACAAAGCACCAACAATCAATTCAACAAAAATGAATGAATTTCATGAATTAAATCAAGAAAAGATTGCATTGTACTGTTAAAACTCGCTCTGTTTGTGGGCGTACATGTGCGTTTTAGTTACAGTATATTATTGTATGTGTGATTTTGTGTGTATATGGGGAAGAAATAATCAAAAGAAATAATAAAATATAATAATAAGAATTTTATTAAAACAATTGCAATTATCACAATTATGTTATCTTTTTTAATTTAAAATAAATTTTAATTTAATAATTAAAGATTCCTTTAATGTATTCAAATGATACTCTTTGAATAATATTTTTTCCACAAAAAAAGAAAAAAAATATCTTGTTAAAATTCTCAAAATGACATCTACACCTTCTCCCTCATTCAAAGAAGAAAGAACAAACAACAACAACCACAAATATCATTATTTTGTCTCATATTACATTTGTGGGAAGTTATTACATTTACAGATTTTCACTTTCCCACATATGTTATAATTTCAGTATTCAGAAATTTCAGAAATTCATTATTACGTTTGCAGTAGGCAAATTTTATTACGTTTGTGAGAAATTTATTACATTTATGGGATTATTACATTCAAAGCTGCAGATTTGTATTACTTTTGTGGTTTATTACGTTTGCGGGTGTAACACACCTTCTTTGAATTCTTCATATTCTCCTTTTGGGTTCTTCATTTTTTGAATTATTTTCAGTGCAGTGAAATCAGTGCACCCAGGAAGGAAGTTCCGCTGTTGCTTAAAATGAGCAAAATACAGCAAAAATGTTGTACGTATTACATGCAACTGTATCATCAATATAACTGTTACTACATGGTTGCAGCATGTATGAAAACCATAAAACATTGTTGGGTGTTTTAATAGCGGGCTTTGTAGTACTTACCTTTTTTTAGCTGTTTTTATATCTTTTTAATGCACAGAGAAGAGACAGTTGTGTGTTATGTCTCACACACATACTGTGTTTGGTACTCCAGCTGGAGGGTAGCATGGTATAAATCTATTTCTGATACTTGAAAAACTGCGCACATGTTTCCACCATCTTTAAAATCCCTGAACGTTTCTTTTCCCCGCTCTTCACTTAGGCTGTGTTTGACTGTGTGGTCAACTCCTTGAAGAACGTGTTGAACATCTTGATCGTCTACATGCTCTTCATGTTCATCTTCGCCGTGGTGGCCGTGCAGCTCTTCAAGGGTCGCTTCTTCTACTGCACGGACGAGTCCAAAGAGTTTGAGCGCGACTGCAGGTTGGTCGGAAGGAAAAGGTTCAAATGCTTCTTAGCTATCAGACTGGAAGGTGCAGTCTCGTGTCTGCTGGGTGGATGCTGCCACCTGGTGTTGACTCTGGGCATCATAAGCAGCATGAACGCTCACAGGACGAGTGCATATGAATACATTCAAACATTCCAGACAGGAATAGTTGTGTCGCTATAATGTTTGTGTTTGTCGTCCCCTGCAGGGGCGAGTATCTAGTGTACGACAAGGATGAGGTTAAAGCTGAGAAGCGGGAGTGGAAGAAGTACGATTTCCACTACGACAACGTGGCTTGGGCCCTGCTCACCCTCTTCACTGTCTCCACTGGAGAGGGGTGGCCGCAGTACGTATACACACACACACACACACACACACACAGCCTCTATTGTTGACCACTTTTTTCATATTTAAAAAATGATTTAATGAACATAGAGTGTATAATAGCTAAAGCCAGTAGATCAAACCGTGGATACCATAAAGTATACATATTATGACGTCATACTACACCACATTTGGCCACGAGGGGGCAGAATACTCATGCTTATCATATTATACTGTACAATATAACTAACCTGTTCAAAGAGACTTGAGCTCAATGTTTGTAAAAATTTTAAAATATAAAAAAATAATTCAAAATTACTGTTATTTAAAAGCAAATCATTCTATTAATTGTTGTGTCTTGCTATTTTTATTTTTTCTGCCATGCCACTGTTGAAAGGGACCATTGAGAGGAAATGTAGAACAAGAACTGTAATTTGCTAACATACGACATAGGAACCAAATACAATTATATCCGTATTAATTCAACTTACATTCTTATTATTCATCTTAGACCTCCTCTTCCAGTTGTGTGTCACTTAAGAAGGTTAAAATGTGACTTAAACCCAGCCTGGACACTTAGTAAAGCTTTTATGCTGGCCACAGTTTGAGCCTGGAACAGACTATTTCTATTTGTATTAGTTCTCATGGGAGAAATACAGGCTTTGAAATTCAAACAATGTCTAAGTCAGGGGTCAGCAACCTGTGGCTCCAGAGCCGCATGTCGCTCTCGAGCCTCTCTGTTGTGGCTCCCTTAGCAATGCTTGAATAATTTTAAACACCCGAGTGGGGAAAATGCAAAAATCCAACTTTGTGTGAGACCTTGAATGCATCCTGACTGAGTTCTGACTGTTTGGATGAGGATGAGCAGACAGGATGCTATTCTGTTCTCTCTCACGCAGGTAAACATAAAATAAGTAATACTTTCCCTGAGGTATTTGACATTTTAAAAACAGCTGCATGGGCGCCAGTAAATCAGGTAAGTTTAAAGTAGTTTGCACATACATTTATGTAAGTTTATCTCCAATACTAGCAAGAGTACTCCAACTTGTCTTTTCTTATCAGAACTAAGTTGGTAAAATGGCTCTTTTCATAGTAAAGGTTGCCGACCCCTGATTTAAGTCAATGACTTTGGCGGTTCCGCTACATCGGAACAATCTGTGGGCGGCCATGTCTCGGGGGTAGACCAAGTGGCCCAGAAACAGGGATATTGGGCAGTGGTCTACAGATGTACTGTAGATGACCACCACCACCGGTGTGTGTGACTGAGGAGCCAATGAATAGCGGTAAAATCATGTGTCTTCTCCTGTGCAGGGTGTTAAAGCACTCCGTGGACTCCACTTATGAGAACCAGGGTCCGAGCCCGGGTTACAGGATGGAGATGTCCATCTTTTACGTGGTGTACTTCGTTGTCTTCCCCTTCTTCTTCGTCAACATCTTTGTGGCTCTCATCATCATCACATTCCAGGAACAGGGAGATAAAATGATGGAGGATTACAGCTTAGAAAAGAATGAGGTGAGGAACCGCCGGTCCGGGTAGTCAAGATGATGCATCACGGTGTTTTGTCTGCTGTACTCCTGCAGAGGGCGTGTATAGACTTCGCCATCAACGCCAAGCCCCTGACTCGCCACATGCCCAAGAACAAGCTAAGCTTCCAGTATCGCATGTGGCAGTTTGTAGTGTCGCCGCCGTTTGAGTACAGCATCATGGCTCTCATCGCGCTCAACACCATCGTCCTCATGATGAAGGTGATGCTCTTACGGCGTCCCCTACTCACGAGGAACCCTCACTAGGCCTCACAATGACAAATATTGTCCTCCTAATTCATTCTAACAGTTTGACGGCGCGTCAAAGACGTACGACGACGTCCTGAAGAACCTCAACATCGTCTTCACCACTTTCTTCTTCATGGAGTCGATCCTGAAAATCATCGCTTTCGGTCCTCTGGTGAGGGAGAACCTACACACACACACATGGACTGACTGCTTCCATGCGGGCTCGTCCCATCATTCATTCATGAGGAAGCTTATTTTGGTCGACAGATCTGGAGCGTGTTCTTGCTGTCCCCGTAAAACCCCAAAGTGTGCACGGCAGTCACGCCGTGGTCCTCCCTGCATTCTGTTTCCATGGCAACAGTCAGTGTCTTTGTATTTGGGGAACTCACTCCATGTCCGTTTCTTTCCCTTTCCTCTAAACAGAACTACTTCAGAGACGCCTGGAACATTTTTGATTTTGTCTCAGTTCTGGGAAGCATCACTGACATTTTGGTCACGGAACTTGGGGTAAGTGACTTTTTAAGAACAAATAACTCATAGTGGACTCTTAACAACCCGGAATGATGACTTGAGAGTATCAGTACTAGGATGCTAGTATTAGGATAGGACGCTGACAGGGGTGTCACAAGATCAAATGATGCAATGATGAGAACAAGACCGGATTTTTTTAGAAGAGAACAATTAGTTTCCCAGAACCGAAAGTCGTGCTCCGTGGTCTCACCGAACTCACGTTTTTTTTCTCGTCCACCGCTAAAGCCGCGTGCCACTTGGCCTGACGGTACTTTGTCGATCAAACATCACAGTGGGTGTTGATTGCTGTGACGATAGGCTCTGCATCTGGATGTTTAGCTTCCTTCACAGATGGGAAAACTGGGTGGAGAGGGGGATTAGGTTGGGGGTGGTTTGTTTTGACGTGGAAAACAGACACAAATGTACATAGCAATATATAAATAATATGGCGTGATTTATCTCTTCATTTATTATAATTAAATAGACATTTTTTTTCTTAATGAGAATCCGTCATATTATAATTTGACGAGATCTTGTGACACCCCTATACGGGCGTTAACATTTACACAACAAAAGTCATCAAGAAATATGTACGGTAATTACCGTAAATACTGTAATTCTAACAGAATGAAGACATTAATTGATGAGAGGCTGTTATTTCCTAAATGTGTTTCCCTTTGTGTATTCCTACAGAGAGTCCGTATAGACTTTACCATCAGTACCAACCCCTGTGAATTCATTCTATATACTAGTAGAACACTTTTTATCTGTAATAAGGATTTGGAGTGCATGAGAAAGTGGAAAAAGAACTACTCTCTCTCTGACCACGTCGTATTGCACAATACAGCAGCAAAAGAACCAATGTAAACAACACACTGATCTAAATAGTAAAGCTGCTGGATCCTGACCAGTGATTAAAAACTACATCGGGAGGTTGACTACAGCCACAGCTCTTAATGCAAAGACAGTTGTTTGTTTTGTTTCTGCGTGCCCGGCAACTATAGAGCACTCACTTACTTGAATAGAGGCGTAACCCGGTAATTATGGTAATTTACGGTAATTGTAATATCCTGGGAAAAGATGTGTTTGTGAGCTTTTGTACAAAAAGAAATTTTCCCGCATTTTTCCTCATTTTGTTGGCGACATTCACAAATTTTCTCCACATGTTGTCCTGTTTGACGGTTTGATATTTGTTGGTTGAAGCCCCTCTCTGGTGTCCAGCCGTGGCTTATTTTGCATCCGATGACGCAGACGATGCTAATAGCTAATGGCTCACAAAGAAAGCGCGCTTGCACATGATCAGCGAGCCCGCGGCCGTGTCGGAGAAGGTTGGCGAGGGCGCGACCCAGCGGTCGGAGCTGACAAAGCTGGTTAGCAGATCTTTGTCAAGTGTCTAATTGGCTAGCTTTGTCTCGTAGCGTTTAGCTGCACTGGTTACGGCTCGCAAGAGCTAACTGTCGTGTTTGTTGAGGATGGACTGAAACGTCCCGCTAAGGACAGAGAGGGCGTGGCTTCGGCGGGGACACCAGAGAGCATCTTGAACGTTAGCTGTTGACTGCCATTGTGACACTGACACTCATAATGACTCCGTCTTCCTCTTCTTCTATCTCTTTACATGCTTTCTTTCACTTCTCTACTTAATTGGCGCCCTACTACCCGCCCCTACCACTGCCCCACCCGCCCCCCATCCCGCCCCACTCTCTTGTGAAATCCATCCAATCAAAATGCACTATGAAATCCTTCATCGTGTTCTTCTCCATTCGTGTTACGCCATGGCGTGTGGTGGTGGTGCTGTGATGATGATGGTGTGCCTTCTGTCGCCCCCATGCCTCCGCCCAATTAAAAAAAAAACAAAAAACACCACAAATATCTTCCGCCCTAAAAAAACAAAAAACCCAAAATGACCCGTTCATCTTTCGACATCATGGCACATGTAGAATCTGGTTGGTTTGTAATTTATCTCTCAAAGCTTCCTCTGCATCCTCATGAAAGCCCCGCCTCCCTGAGCCCGTCACGTGACCCCTGACCCCCATCCCCGGGACGTATTTTGACCCCTTGTGCATGCGCTTCTTGGATGAGCCTGGCTGGCTTACAAAGTGATATTTATCTTGGATTAATAAGACATATCATTACATCACGTGTCAATCAAAAGTCAGCTTTATTATCTTTTGTATTGGACCTCATTAGAAACCGTGTACACCATTGTAATGGTTTTATTTCATTTGAACATGCATCAGATTACAATTGAATGCATCACATAATCAGTTCACAGTTCCACATGTCCAAAAGGAGTAGGAAGAAGCAAAGCTTATTAAATCCTACCCCTCCATCTGGTACTTTTACAATCAGTAACTGTTACATTTGTTCACTTCCTGCTTTCCTGTCAATATAGTGACATATATAGAACATCATGACTGGTTCTTGACGCTTCATCAAGTGGCTGCTAAGTATACTTTCTGAGATTGTCAAATGAGGTAGACTAAAGCTTATTTATATATTACTGTTATGCTAAAGGTACATTGTTTATTTTGAGTGGCATTCTACCCCCCCCCCCCCCCCCACCACTTCTTCGGGTGTGCATGTAGGCCAGGTGCGTTTCTGTGAAGGTTTGCTGCCATGCTGACACGTGTGCACTACTGAAGCTGCTCGTTCCTCCTCCTCCTTCTCATGACCCAGCCTGGCCTGTCAACCACACGACGCACCAGGAAGACGTAGCTAAATGTCTTCCATGAATACATTGTATGTGAATGCTAACATGCTGGGATGTTCCCTTTAACGACGGTTAATACATGACAGCATATCATAGAAATCCCTACTATCCTGCTCAACATCAAAAAGTGCAGTTCCTTTTTAAAAAGGTTCGAAGCAGAGCTTTTAAAGAAGAATATGAATCTATATTATATCATATGTTTTATTTTCTCTTATTATGGCTACTATATTAGGTAACATGAGTGTATAGGTGACTATAGGGGGGTTATTTCATGTCTGGAAGGCTCTAATAATGTTAAATATTGTGTTTAAAATTTTGTAAATACTGTGATTGGCTGGCGACCAGTCCAGGGTGTACCCCGCCTCTCGCCCGAAGAGAGCTGGGATAGGCTCCAGCACCCCCTGCGACCCTCGTGAGGAAAAAGCGGTAGAAAATGAATGAATGAATGAGTGTACAGGCGACTATAGGGGTGTTATTTCATGTCTGGAAGGCTCTAATAATGTTAAATATTGTGTTTAAAATTTTGTAAATACTGTGATTGGCTGGCGACCAGTCCAGGGTGTACCCCGCCTCTCGCCCGAAGACAGCTGGGATAGGCTCCAGCACCCCCTGCGACCCTTGTGAGGAAAAAGCGGTAGAAAATGAATGAATGAATGAGTGTACAGGCGACTATAGGGGTGTTATTTCATGTCTGGAAGGCTCTAATAATGTTAAATATTGTATTTAAAATTTTGTAAATACTGCGATTGGCTGGCCACCAGTCCAGGGTGTACCCCGCCTCTCGCCCGAAGACAGCTGGGATAGGCTCCAGCACCCCCTGCGACCCTTGTGAGGAAAAAGCGGTAGAAAATGAATGAATGAATGAGTGTACAGGCGACTATAGGGGTGTTATTTCATGTCTGGAAGGCTCTAATAATGTTAAATATTGTATTTAAAATTTTGTAAATACTGTGATTGGCTGGCGACCAGTCCAGGGTGTACCCCGCCTCTCGCCCGAAGACAGCTGGGATAGGCTCCAGCACCCCCTGCGACCCTTGTGAGGAAAAAGCGGTAGAAAATGAATGAATGAATGAGTGTACAGGCGACTATAGGGGTGTTATTTCATGTCTGGAAGGCTCTAATAATGTTAAATATCGTGTTTAAAATTTTGTAAATACTGTGATTGGCTGGCGACCAGTCCAGGGTGTACCCCGCCTCTCGCCCGAAGACAGCTGGGATAGGCTCCAGCACCCCCGCGACTCTTGTGAGGAAAAGCGGTAGAAAATTAATGAATGAATGAATTTTGTAAATAGATTTTTTTTTCTATGCTATGGTTTGGTCGCCGATCGCTCCTGAGTGTAAACAATGGCGCAAGAGGCAAGCTACAAACATCCATAGCTGCACACTTGCTTAAGGGGTCGGTATGGCAACAAAAACAATAACAAAGTAATAAATAAAGCAATATTACACACTAAAAACGCAACAGAAGATACAGAGCTGATGTACTAACTAGCTTACACTCGGGCGGCGCCATTTTGAAACATGAGACCTTCGCGTCACATCCAGTCAATATCCATGTGAGCGATATACTTGTTTTTGATATCGTGTTTAAAAGAAATCGATATATATCGCCCAGCTCTACACAAATACTCCATCCTTCACCTTACCACGGTCGGGTCTGGAACCAATTCTTGTGATGCTCCGTTGCTGATGTGACACGTGATGACGGCCACTAAAGGGCCGAATCATTGCTGAGGTCCTCCATAACCAAAGTGGTGTGGTTAACAGGCCCGGCCCCCGCCCCACTCCCTCCATCTTGTGTGGCCTGCTTGTCCCCCCCAGAGATCAGTGCATTTGGTTGTCTTCCAAAAAAAAAAAAAAAAAAAAAGAAGCATTCTGATGTACCAGATTGGATGATTGGAGTTTTTTTTTAAGACTTTGGTTTTCTTTTTTTTTCTCCCTCGGTTCTTCCTTCTCTCCTCTCATTAATTTGGTGTCTACTCAGACTTTTTACTGGTTCAGTTGGACCTCCAGTTCTTCTTCCTAGCTAATTCCTTTCATTTTAAGTTTGGTCACCGTAGCATCCGCATAGTGAAAGCTGACATGTCTTTTTTTTTTCTTCTTGGCGCCATAGAACAACTTTATCAACCTGAGCTTCCTGAGGTTGTTCAGAGCCGCTCGCCTCATCAAGCTGCTGCGTCAAGGCGAGACCATCCGCATCCTGCTGTGGACCTTCGTCCAGTCCTTCAAGGTCATCACATGTCAGATAGCGTCCATGCACCACACGATTTGCGGTGCTGACCGACGTTTGTTGTTTTTGTGCCTCCTTTTTACAGGCTCTGCCTTACGTGTGTCTGCTCATCGCCATGCTCTTCTTCATCTACGCCATCATTGGCATGCAGGTCAGTGCTGGCTGCCGTTGTTCAACTGTATGTGGAATATAGATGGGAATATGAATGTGTATAGAACAACATTCTCACTCTTTGGGGTCTTTAGTAGGGACGTCATTAAAATGAGATATCAGATCGTATCGTTTCATTTTGTCTGCCGATATCAGTGTGTGAACAACAATCTTGGAATTATTCTGCTCTGGAATCATTTCCAAATACACACACACACATATACGTATGTATAGCCACACTTGTCTTTTCTAAGCCGCAGCTGTCCAAGTTGTAACATGGGATATGATACACAAAGTCACACCATAAACCTTGCAATCCTACCTGCACTCGGTGTGTTTCCAGCATCAGATATCAGATCGTATGGTATCATTTTTTTTCTGCCGATATCAGTGTGTGAACAACAATCTTGGAATTATTCTGCTCTGGAATCATTTGCAAATACATACACACACACACACACACACACACATATATATATGTATATGGCCACACTTGTTTTTTCTAAGCCGCAGCTGTCCACATTGTAACATGGGATATGACACACAAGTCAGTCACACCATAAACCTTGCAATCCTACCTGCACTCGGTGTGTTCCCAGCATCACTCATTAGCTCCGATGTGTGAGTCCAGACTCACTTTTTTTCATCAGAGTGCAACACCCGGCGTGGTCCAAGCAGTCCAAGCAGAAGTTGGAGTAATTCTATCGTTGTCAAATCAAAACGCAATCACTACATGAGACTTCAAAATATTTTATATTAATAGTAGCTTCTGTTAATTTTTCAGCACTTCAAGTGTCATGGGAACGGTTGTTTATTTGAGTCCTAAATTTTGCTGCATCACTGTTTCAGCTCCAGGTGCCAATAGTCTTATCTGAAACAATGACGTTAATGGCTTGTTTGTTTTGTGTGTAGTTGTTTGGGAACCTGGCGCTGGATCAGGAGGGAGAGAGCGCCATCAACCATCACAACAACTTCAGAACCTTCATTATGGCTCTCATGCTGCTCTTCAGGTGAGTGAAATACAAACCAAGTAGCATTGGTGACCCTGAAAATGGAAAATGCCATGTGTTGCCACGCAGGAGTGCGACGGGCGAGGCGTGGCATGAGATCATGTTGTCTTGTCTGGGGGGCAAAGAGTGCGACCCGGCCTCAGGGAACACGGAGCCGGAATGTGGCAGCACCTTCGCCTACACCTACTTTGTCTCCTTCATCTTCCTCTGCTCCTTCCTGGTGGGTGTTTCGCTTATATTTCATTGCGTCACCGAGCACAGTGATAGGGTAGCTAAAGTGGCGAGAGAAGAAAGATGTCCTCCATCATTGTCAGGCGAGCAATGGTTGCGTTCGCTGTGTGCAGATGCTCAATCTGTTTGTGGCCGTCATCATGGACAACTTTGAGTATCTGACCAGAGACTCCTCCATCTTGGGGCCGCATCATCTGGACGAGTACGTAAGGATATGGGCCGAGTACGACCCCGCCGCTTGGTGAGTGTCGCACACACGCGCACATCTCCGTCCATGACTTGGAATTGACTATGCTAAGTCGATCAGAAGCAGTGAAACCTGAGGCTCAGAGCTAAACACATCCAAATACACTTATCTTTGGGAAAACCATTCCAAGTCAGTCTGGCAGAGAACAACATCTACTCCCAAATGACCGCAGTTGACTATGCTAGTCGATCAGAAGCAGTGAAACCTGAGGCTCAGAGCTAAACACATCCAAATACACTTATCTTTGGGAAAACCATTCTAAGTTAGTCCGGCAGAGAACAACATCTGCTCCCAAATGACCGCAGTTGACTATGCTAGTCCATCAGAAGCAGTGAAATCTGAGGCTCAGAGCTAAACACATCCAAATACACTTATCTTTGGGAAAACCGTTCCAAGTCAGTCCGGCAGAGAACAGCATCTGCTCCCAAATGACCGCAGTTGACTATACTAGTCGATCAGAAGCAGTGAAACCTGAGGCTCAGAGCTAAACACATCCAAATACACTTATCTTTGGGAAAACCGTTCTAAGTCAGTCTGGCAGAGAACAGCATCTGCTCCCAAATGACCGCAGTTGACTATGCTAGTCGATCAGAAGCAGTGAAACCTGAGGCTCAGAGCTAAACACATCCAAATACACTTATCTTTGGGAAAACCGTTCTAAGTCAGTCCGGCAGAGAACAACATCTGCTCCCAAATGACCGCAGTTGACATATGGACTGATGCGCTAACTTCATTAGCCTGTGTTACCTCACTCCATTCACTTTTCTTGCTATATAATAGTTGCTAACCAGCAGACAGGTTAGCAATGTATGCTTCGACACAACACAAATCACATGAAAATGATCACAACGATATCAACACAATTCTTAAGGAGGGATTCAACAATCAACCACTTAACGTTAGCAAGCTAGCACGTTTCACATTTCCTGATGAGTGTAAATAACATTTTCTTGCAGCATCACGTGACGCCAAGAGGAGTTAATATTGTTTCTGTACTCGTTGAATGAACGTAACCCCTCCTCCTCTTCCTCCTGTCCTCTGTGCATGTGAGGAGGTCATCTCTCTCTCTGTCTCTCTCTCTCGCTCGCTCGCTCTCTGCGGTGTAAATCAATGCTCTCTCTTCCTCTTTCTCTTTTGTGTGACGTGTGAAGTACTCCTAACCTCCCTTCCTTGTATCTTTCTTGCAGCGGGCGCATACATTATAAGGATATGTACAGTTTATTGCGAGTTATCTCTCCTCCCCTGGGCCTTGGCAAGAAATGCCCGCATAGGGTGGCCTGCAAGGTTTGGACTGCACCCCCTAAAGCACTTGAACTTACAACGCAACCTGCTCGCCTTTTAAGAGACTGGAATGAATGTCGCTCTTTATCACCTTTTTAAGATGGATTCTTTCCTCCTTCAGCTTTTGTTTCTTATGTTTTGTTGTTTTCAAGGTTTGCATCACTCACTCGTTTTGGGTTCATTTCGCCATCGTGGTTACGGGGGTGGCTGTATTTGCATTCAGACGGGACACACACGCCACACACACACCTGTTGACACACACTCACAGCGCAGATAGCGGTGTGCGTGAAGCATGCGGTGATGCACTGCGCTCGCTGTTGTCGGGGAAAATGATTTTCATTCCCTCGCATTCCAAAATCAAAGTCCTCATCTTCCACTCCCATTTCTGCTTGCCGTCTAATTTTTGCCTGGACAGGAACCGTTTGGGCCATGTGCATTTTTCTGTTTGGTTGGGGACAGGGTGGGTGGGGCTTATTAACACAGAGACACATTCAAAGGGGGTGGGGCCTCAGTGTAGTCACGGCAACAGTCAAGGGAATCTACCATGTGACCTTACAGGCCCCGTCCACACGAATATGGATGACTTTTGTTTTTAAAAATGGAGTTGCCAGATTTCCAGGGGCCAACACACATCCTATTAAAACTCATTATTGTTTTGTTTAAGGCAGCACGCGGTCGAGTGGTTAGCGCACAGACCTCACGGCTAGGAGACCAGGGTTCAATTGCACCCTCGGCCATCACTGTGTGGAGTTTGCATGTTCTCCCCGTGCATGCGTGGGTTTTCTCCGGGTACTCCGGTTTCCTCCCACATTCCAAAAACATGCTAGGTTAATTGGCGACTCCAAATTGTCCATAGGTATGAATGTGAGTGTGAATGGTTGTTTGTCTATATGTGCCCTGTGATTGGCTGGCCACCAGTCCAGGGTGTACCCCGCCTCTCGCCCGCCCGAAGACAGCTGGGATAGGCTCCAGCACCCGCTGCGACCCTCGTGAGGATAAGCGTTAGAAAATGAATGAATGAATGAATGTTTTGTTTAAGTCACATGCAGAAAACAACATAAAAATGCATAATCGCAAAAACTTGTTGGCGCGCCGTTCAAATGTTCACAGTCAAAACAAACAGTAAACAGCCCTGATATTGTCAGTGTCAACCGAGTAGAATGCATAGAAATGAAGCTGACAGTGGCACTTATCATCACCAACATGCGAGTATTGAAGCAGTAAACTATGTTAAGTACGATGGGACACACATAGAAATACCACAATTTTGGAATTTTGTTGTTGGACTGCCTATGGAAATGACATCATGGATGCTTCTGATTGGCTCACACTTGCGCCCATTGTATGACGTATCCGTATGGACAGGAATACTTTTAAACCACAGAACGTGTGGACGTGGCCTGAGCGATGCCGCAGGCAAATATCGAAAGTATTTAAGTAATCTGTTACTCGATCCATGATTAGAGTGTACAATGCAAAGTTAGCTTTCTTTATGTCTATTTACTGTTGCTACCATTAAGAAGAATAGTATCCCCGTATTGCCTTTATAATGTTTTTAGCACAAAATATTTATACTTATGTTCATTTTAGAGTAATTCATTTCATTTTCTGTGGCATGTCTCAACAAATTGGTCCCATCCACGACAATGACTCAGCCATTAGCTTGCAGCTGCTGTCTTAGCATTAGCACGCTAATATGGAGGAAATAAGACTTTTTTTTTTAAATGGCCACACCTCCTCTGTTTGTGTCTCTGTTGTTTTCTGGGGGGGAAAGAATGAACATGTGTGAATGTGTGTGGTTTTTGGGTCAGGAACTTTGGGCATTTTGAGGTCTTTTGTCCACCGTGAGTCTCTTCATCGAGCTGCACCGCACAAAACTGGTGTTCGTCGTTAGCTTTAGCAAACAAGGTGCAAAATGGCCGGTTTCCTAAAGGACATGTTGCCTGTTTCAGGTTTTAGAAGAGCTACGACGGTCAAACCTCGGTTTTCCACGAGTGTCTTTGGTTTCCGCACAGTATTGAGTGGGACAAACTAGCCTAATTGGCCTGGACTGTATCGATTAGCTAAATACCCCACCACGCGACCAATGGCGGCACACTGATAAAGAAGGTGGACAGGAAGTTTGCACCAACAATAAGTTCCAACCATTTGTGATTTTTTTCCAACGGCTTATTTGGAGGTACAGTAATCTCTTGTTTATTGTGGTTAATTGGTTCCAGGCTGCACGGTGGTGTAGTGTTAGCACAGAGGCCTCACAGCTTGGAGACCTGAGTTCAATTCCAACCTCGGGCATCTCTGTGTGGAGTTTGCATGTTCTCCCCGTGCATGCGTGGGTTTTCTCCGGGTACTCCGGTTTCCTCCCACATTACAAAAACATGCTACGTTAATTGGCGACTCCAAATTGTCCATAGGTATGAATGTGAGTGTGAATGGTTGTTTGTCGATATGTGGCCTGTGATTGGCTGGCCACCAGCTGGGATAGGCTCCAGCACCCCCCGCGACCCTTGTGAGGATAAGTGGTAGAAAATGAATGAATGAATGAATATTTTTGTAGTTATGGCATAGAAAACCTGTTTTCATTCTTTTTTTCAACATCATTAGAGTCCTCAGACATGAAATAACACCCCTATAGTCACGTTTATATTTGTATTACCCATTATAATAGATATGATAGTAGTTATAATCAGAGGAAAATTAGACATAAATGTGATAACATACTAACTAAATGGCTTTACGCTGATATTACCCAATGTCTAGTCAGCGTTGTAGCACCTTGTCAGGCGGTGCAGACATGATTGGAGGCTCATGGTGGACGTGCCGTCTCGGGAACACACTCAGCTGACTGGTCATGGCGGCTCGGTCAGTCCGATGGCGCCTGCCCGAAGCGCCGCTGTTCTATCCGAGCGTCAAAAGCGGGCCAAGCAGACCCGACCCGAATCCCCCTTTTCTCTTTCTCCTCTTTTCTGCGCAACTCCTACCTGTGATCCCTCCTCTTCAAGCTGCTCTCTTACTCCCTCTTTTACTGAAGGCCAGACTAGGCCACGCCCCCTCCCTCGCTCATCTTCTCTATCGCCACAGCAACCACACATCAACAGCGATCCAAAATCAATAACCTTTGTGTATTTGTTTCCCTCCCTCTTCCGTCCCTGTGTCATTTTTGCTTTTTCTTTATGTTCTTCCTCACCTCGTACCACCCCCCCCCCCCCCCACACCCCCCCACATCCCCCTCATCCTTTATTTCCTTTCCTCTGTCATCATTTGTTCTGTCTGTCGGGTGATTGTTTAATGTGTGTGCGTGTGTGTGTGTGGCCACCCCAGCGGCCGGATCACTTACACAGACATGTATCAGATGCTAAGACACATGTGTCCGCCGCTAGGCCTCGGGAAGAGGTGTCCCGCCCGGGTGGCCTATAAGGTAGACTCGCCCCCTATGACCCTCCCCCGCCCCCAATTTCCTGTCCCTTCTCTTTCCTTCCCTTAACCCCGCCCATCGCGGTGTCCTCCTCCTCACTGTCTGTTATGGTGGTTGTGGTGGTGGTGGTGGTCTTGGTGCGCGCTGTCCTCTTCTTCGCTCTCTCTCCGAATCGGCGGGGTTGGAGGGGCGGGGCTTCTGTGGTGCAGTGACGTGACAGTGGACTCCTTTTTTTTTTTTTTCAACTTTTTTTATTTATTTCACCTGCCGTCAGGCCGCAGGAGCGAGGGAACAGAGGAGGGGGGCTATGCCTGTCCATCTGCAACCTGCACGGACGCACTGCACACACACACACACATGTGCACACACACACACACACACATACACATGTACACATACGTAGAGATGCACACTACAAGCATAACCTTTATGCTCATTAAAGCACATTACATTACATTGGTCATTATGTGCCATTGAATGATATGAATTTGATGTTGTGTATTCACCTTTTAAGAAACGTCAACGCACAATCACACACACTTGTCACTCTGCTTACGATGCGGGTACAGAAGGACCGGCAAGGCCGCCTGTCTTCGGTCCTCTGCTTCTCTGGTTCCTGTGGATGGCTCTGAAGCACACACGCACACACACACACACACACACAGGCTGACACAAGACAATAAGACTTTCTGGGTTTTTGTTGTTTTTCGTTTTTTTTGTTGTTTTTTTTTACCTCGAGGAAACTTGAGTGACGTCGGCTTCAATTTGTGCCTCCGGACCACCAGGATGACCATTCGGGTTTTGCTTTTCTGCACTTTCTGCTCTCTGTGTTTGTCTCTTTGTTATTGTCCTGCCTCTCTCTTTTTCACCCCGTCCTCAGTGGCATCCAGATTCATTACCGTCAATGCCGAAAAGCGAAGACTAGCAAATCAGCATCTACTGCAAGTCAACGTGCCCTGTTTCTATTTAGTGCTTAGATCTGATTTGATGGTGCTGTTACTGACGGAGGCACAATAAGACACAAGCAAATCCATACATTCAATAAAGGATCAACTGTATCGCAAAGGATCACAAACACTCTTCTGCCAATCATCAAGCTATCCCTCCATCCGTTCATCTTCTTCCGCTTATCCGAGTTAGGGTCGTGTAGTTAATGGCAAATGTAGAATTGTTACAGCTTCTGCCTCGACAGCTTTTGAAAGGAAAACACAGCCACACATGGTGGCACTGGGAACACCGAGGTAGGTTGGATTGCAAGGTTTATAGCGTGCAGTTCCAATCCAGCCTCTTCCATATTACATGTATTATCATGCACAGTAGCAGTGCCGTATTTCACAGTCTGATTGTTTTTTTCTCGAAACAACAAGCATTGTCGCGTGGAATTCTTGAGTATTGACATTTTCCCACTCACACTTTTTATCTGTAATTTAGCCGTAGCTATAGGCTACTTGCCTAAAATATCTGTTGGAGCCTCTCTCTTGTTTGAATGAGGCTTTTTGTTAAGGCTAGTGTACAGCTGCATGCAATGGGATGCAAATTAGCATGACAATGACGGGCCAATGACAAGCTGTAACTGAAGTGTGCGGGGCTGCGTGAACTAGTTTTGAACTTTTTCCCATGGGGTAAAAATTAGCTCCAAACTAATCGCATTGCTCGTCTGTTTTAAAAGCAAAATGTCACTGTGGTAAAATGTCACATTTGGAGTCCAAAGACGCTAGAGAAGCTAACCGGATAACTCCAGCTAGCTAGCTGCTGCCAATGTAAAGTAGAGCCAGTGACAGCTAGGCAAAGTGTGTAAAGAAAGATGCAAGAAAAGTTGAACAGCAGTACCTTTGATCCTACACAATGGCATGAATTGGCGTAGCCAAGCTGTCAGACTGAAGCCATTAATGTTTTACAGACTAGTTTTGATTCCCGTGGCAATACGGGACAAAGTTCTTCCAATACGGGACGCGGCGTTTTGTTGGCCACCCTACATGACACAGCAGACATGTAGGATTTGCCGCTGCACACCGATCCTTCTTTGTGTATTGGCAAGAATCTGGCGATACGATACGTATCACGATACTGTTAACAAGGTGACATTTTTTTGTTTTTCTTGTAGTTAAAGATTATTTCCTGGAAAAACTGAATTACACCAGCAATATGCACTTA
Source organism: Doryrhamphus excisus (assembly GCF_037039965.1). Lineage (NCBI taxonomy): Eukaryota > Metazoa > Chordata > Actinopteri > Syngnathiformes > Syngnathidae > Doryrhamphus > Doryrhamphus excisus. The sequence goes on from NC_136365.1 coordinate 18,248,994, forward strand.
CTAAACACATTTTTATTCCATTAGAACAGTATGTTATGCTGTATCATAAACTTACCTCTGTAAAAACTTAAAGTGTAGCATTTGGATAAATAAAGCTTTAACATCCAGCTTTAAATTTACAAAAAAAAACATAAAAAACAAATAAATTAAATTATATCTCAAGATCCTGCTCAAATGTTCGCATTCTATTAGCTGTGGAAAAAATGCAGAGTATACAGTCCCTGATTTATCCACCATCAGAACAGTATTTTTGTGGAACAAAGTAACTCACATCAGTAAAAAGTCCTTTTAGGATGCTTGAATTAACCATTATTTAAAAAAATAGTGATATCAATTTGAAAAAAAAAATACCTGCAATATCACAGTACTACTTTTGTAGTATACAAAAGTACCTTCGCATTGCTTGCTAGCGGCAGGTCCTCTCGCTAAGTGGACTCGCAGATTTGTCGTTTTTTTCCGAATACTTTATTCGGGCACGACTTAGGGTCCTAATTGACTATGTAAGTGCTGCCACCTAACGATCGGAGGTTTAAGTTAAAATAAAAAATGAACCTTTGCCATGTATGCACTTGAATAAATACCATATACATTCTATGATAAAAGCCTAAAAATATTCATATCATACTTTTTAATATGGATACTGTATCATGGAACTATATACAATATTTTCTTACACCCCTAGTTTATTGACATGCGTTGATCACGGGTTGTTTACGGAAATCGTCCGATACTGATCCCTACTTAATATCCTTTTCCCCGAGCTGATACTTGTTTGTCGATATTTATTTAACAAATATGTCGTCCAAAGTTCTTAAAGGTTATGAATCTGGGTGACTTCCACTTCCACCTTGTGTCCTTTTCTTCCTCCTCTGTCTTTTTCCCTGCGCATCCCTTCTGTCTCGTTCCACTCGTCTGTCAGCAACCAGCCTATGTCTCCATGCTCGTGTCGAATCCCTCCGCCTGAGCACAATCTGTCTGTCTTCCCTGCACTCTTCTTCTACTGTCTCGCTGAGTATGTCGGTTTGTCCCTGAAGTGCCCCCCTTAGCCGTCTACGGCATTTAGCATCCGTCAAGACATGCCTTCTTCAAGCTGTAGTTCTTAAAAGCGGGATCGTCGTGATAAGAAATGGTTAAAGATTAGGAATACCAGCCTTGTCAGAAAAGCAGCCCCTCATTTGGTTTTTTCCAAGTGATATTCCGTCCATGTCGTTAGTCTCGTCCTTTTGCTCTCGTCCTGTTCTGTCATTTTTAGTCCTCCTTAAGCTCTTCCCTCCTTAAGCTCTTCCCTCTTTCTTTCCTCCTTCAGTGGTTTTCTAACAAAGCTTCTCCTCACCTTCACCACCCTTTTTTTTTATCTGTAAACGCATCTCATGACCAAGCTTGAAGTCTCTTACTTCATCCTACCATGTGTCCCCACTTTTGCTTGACCCCCCTTCCTGTTACCCTGCAGCACCTCGACAAAAAAAAAAAATAAATACAATTTTCAACGTCTGGTTGGTCCAAAAACTGAAAAACACAAAGAACATCAATCATCTCTTTATTATTTTCTCTGTTTTGTTGTCTTCTTTTAGGGTTGAATTAACACTTACTAACTCTGACACCCCCCCTTGAAACACTGCACCCGTTTGGCATTGAGAGAGATCTTGACTAGATATTTCATCCAATCACTATTGGAAATCAATGAGACAATCAATTTCAGGAGGATCAATCAATTTGGATTGAGGATACTCTCTTTGCGCGGATGCACAGCTGCTTGTGTGTGAAATTGTGTGTGTGGGGGGCGGGGTAGAGGGTTTGGGTGGGTTTGAAGGGTTTAGTTTAAGTAGGGTCTTGCATGCTTTGTGTGTGCCGGGTGGCGGGGTGGTCCACCATGGGGGGTGTTGCATGCCGTTCTTGCACGCTGTGTTGCATGGCCGTGGCCGACATGGACGATGCCTGCTATCAGTGTTGGCCGATGTTGTTGGCCACCGCCTGCCGTGCAACTGGCCCGGGGGGAGCATGCCCACAAAGTCAGCCGCCATCGTACTGCCGTGCTTGTCATCGTGAGTGCCCAACGCTCATGTTCGTAGGTAAACCCGATGGATGGACGCCAACAAGTCCGGATAGCAACGGCAATTCGGGAAAAGCCCGGTTTGTCTCGTTCTATCCGGTCGTTTTTTTTCCATCGGATTTACCTGACATAGACAGGGAACCTCCTTACTGGTAGGGGGAGCTCTATAGAACATGCCAGAGTTGAAAAATAAAAACAGCTGTCTCCTGAAAACAAGCAGAATTCCACCAATGATACTGTTTTTGTTCTCCAGTCAACCTCTTTTGTCTCCAAAGGACTCCAATTAAGCCTCATCTTAATTGCAGTCTGTGCAGATTATTGTGTGTTAGTGGGATTATTCTAATGTCTTTGTGTGGAACAGCAGAGATGTGTGAATGTGCCACTGCATTCACACATTTTAGGGAACATGGGCACAGGTTGGGTCGGAGGCCATTTTGGCTCCGATTGTTCCTTCTCGTGGTTTTCCTTAGCAGCAGAAGGCCCTCCCATTGGCTAGCCGTGCTGTGTCGTTGAGTATCACTGGGACATCAGGAGACACAGGGGCTCACTAGTAGTAAATGCTTCGGCATTTGCAAGCGCATCCACCCAATTGAAAATGTTCCGCACAGCGTCACATGATCTGTCGGAAGACTGTCGTAAAACAGTGTGGTCTCTTTGAGCCGGTGACTACAAATTGGAAAAATCGAGGACATCCCATGTCTATGGAGCTCTCTCAACCGCAATCCCCCCCGCAACCCCCAAGCCCACATCGGCCCGCCCGCCCCTCCATGGAGGTTCGGGAAAATATCTCGGCGAAGACACGCCGCCGTTCTTATGCTCCAATTCTGACTGGCTCTCCACAGAGGCTGCTGCGTATGGACCTGCCCGTGGCCGATGACAACACGGTCCACTTTAACTCCACTCTCATGGCGCTCATCAGGACCGCGTTGGATATCAAGATTGCCAAGGGTAGGACCCAAACGTCCTGATACTTTCCATATCCGTGGAGCATTTCTGGGTATCACTTGTCGGTACATGTTTTCTTTAGGTTTTATAAAAAATGGATGATAAAACTCCTGACAGACCGAAACTAATCGACTAAGACCAATATTGGTCGGCAAATTTCACTTCGCTTTTTACCGTATTTTCCGGACTATAAGTCACACTTTTTTTTCATAGGTTGGCTGTTCCTGCGACTTATACTCCAGAGCGACTTATAAATGAAAAAACTGTTTATGTTACATAAACACTGGACACCTTTTCTGTTCATGTTTATTTTTTGTGTAGCTGAATAACCATTGGCGGCACGGCGGTCTAGTGGTTAGCGCGCAGACCTCAGAGCTAGTAGACCAGGGTTCAATTCCACCCTCAGCCATCTCTGTGTGGAGTTTTCATGTTCTCCCCGTGCATGCGTGGGTTTTCTCCGGGTACTCCGGTTTCCTCCCACATTCCAAAAACATGCTAGGTTAATTAGCGACTCCAAATTGTCCATAGGTATGAATGTGAGTGTGAATGGTTGTTTGTCTATATGTGCCCTGTGATTGGCTGGCCACCAATCCAGGGTGTACCCCGCCTCTCGCCTGAAGACTGCTGGGATAGGCTCCAGCACCCCCTGCGACCCTTGTGAAGATAAGCGGTAGAAAATGAATGAATGAATGAGTTCTCCTCCTATTTTGTGTGGAAGTGGTAACTTTTTGGCTTCTTATTTTGTCTTTCACCACCCTCGGCCATCTCTGTGTGGACTTTGCATGTTCTCCCCGTGCATGCGTGGGTTTTCTCCGGGTACTCCGGTTTCCTCCCACATTCCAAAAACATGCTAGGTTAATTAGCGACTCCAAATTGTCCATAGGTATGAATGTGAGTGTGAATGGTTGTTTGTCTATATGTGCCCTGTGATTGGCTGGCCACCAGTCCAGGGTGTACCCCGCCTCACGCCCAAAGACAGCTGGGATAGGCTCCAGCACCCCCGCGACCCTCGTGAGGAAAAAGTGGTAGAAAATGAATGAATGAATGAATAACCATTGTGTTAGCATATCTTACACCTATACGGCCTGTTCTCTATTCTTATATTATTATTATTAGAACTTGTCTTCCAGGAGGATGTAATGTCGGTTTTGGTCAAGTAGTTTGTAAAATAAATTACCTGCAAAAAATGCGACTTATACTCCAGTGCGACTTATGTATGTTTTTTTCTACCTAATTATGCAATTATGCATTTTTGGCCTTGTGCGACTTATACTCCGGAGCGACTTATCGTCCAGAAAATACGGTATTTTTCGCATTTTTCACGTAGGTGCAGCTAAAACATACTTATGTTCTACTGCTGATTACTTCAGAATTGAAAAAGTTACAATGATTTAATCATAATATGGAGTGCATGAGAAAGTTCACCTCATTTAGGAACCAGTACAGAATTGCAATAGTCCAGAAAATACGGTACTTTTATTTTTTTTTTTGACACATTGCTACCAGAAAAGTCTGCTTGACGCTTGGGAGACATAATGGAGGTTGAAGGGGAACTGCACTTTTTGGGGAATTTTTCCCACCATTCACAATCCTTATGTGAAACATAAACACATACACTATATGATAACATGTAATAGTTGTTGTATCTTGCCGTATTTTCATGATTTAATTGTCCATAGGTATGAATGTGAGTTTGAATGGTTGTTTGTCTATACTATGTGCCCTTTGATTGGCTGCCGACCAGTCCAGGGTGTACCCCGCCTCTCGCCCAAAGACAGCTGGGATAGGCTCCAGCACTCCCGCAACGCTTGTGAGGAAAATCGGTAGAAAATGAATGAATGAATTAAAAATGAGTTAAACTTTGAACACTTAGCAACAGCCTGAATAGGACAAATGTAACAAAGCTGGTTTTCCGTCTTGTATATGTAACATTCACTGCCGGATGATAAGTGCATGTTAGACATATTAAACGTGTAGCATGAAACATAACCGAAACGGTACACAAGTGGACCGAACATGTGAACCGTGACACCTCGTAATCATCCAAGTGCATGAATGCTTTAACTGGGGTCTCTGAAACCGCCCAGGTGGTGCAGATAAGCAACAAATGGACGCCGAGCTGCGGAAGGAGATGATGGCCATCTGGCCCAACTTGTCGCAGAAGACGCTGGACCTGCTGGTCACGCCTCACAAGGGTAAGTTGCAGGAGAACCACGGCGTGTGTTTTTGCACAACGGTATGTCCGATCACCAACTCACCAAGAGGACAGCTTCTACCAGCCAGTGTCATTCACTGCTTTGCATCCCCTGATCAGGCTACGGCAGCACACTTACATGAATAATATTAAATACACACTAGTCCACTAGTGCAGTGTTTTTTAATTTACATTGGAAAACATCACTAAGTCCATAGGAGGAACGAGCTAGGTGTTGCCACACGGACCGATATCACATTGCTCTGCCAGTCTTTAAACCACGGACACTCGACAGTAGCCATGTTTACATGAGGAGTTTTTCTCTTTCCGAATGACTTTTCCGGAAACAATGGTATACATGGAAAGGAATATTCCAATCTCTTTTCTACATGCGTCGCTATAATCAACCAGTATAGTCAATGGGGCATTTATAGTAAAACTTCCCCGAGTTGTTCTTTGTTGGAATAACTCCGTATAGCCAGTTTTTTGTTTGTCCAATTTTGAAATTTAGTTTGGATCAAAAACAAACCTTCCATAGCAGTCCAGTGCCGATTGCTGGCCTCCATTTTTAAAACTGAAGAACGTCTGGAGCTGCGTGTTACGTCATATCTGAGCATGCGATATGATAAATTTAACCAGGAAAGGATCAAATTCAATCTTGCTAATATTTTATAATTAACTCGGTACATATTTTATATAGATATATATTTTCTTTTGACTTATGGACTTATGAATGGCGTATAGAAGGGTTTAGATTGTGTTCCACAGATGGCGCTAATGCACACAAAAGCTGCTTGCCAACCGCCAATAAACAACAGAAGAAGAAAAACGCACCCTGACAACTTTCCGTTTGAGCGGCTACAAGATAGTACCTCAATCGGATTGGGGAAAGGAATATTCCACCCCTGTTAATCCGATTATATATTCATTCGGATTGGCACTATTCTTTCGGAATGAGGTGTAAGTTTGAGCAAATAAACCACTGTACTAGTGGAATGACCTACACGTACACTGTCAACATTGATCAATATGTAGACTTCCTGGTCTAGTTTCTGGAAAATTTGGGTTGTGTTCAATGAAACCCATTAGCATTGAGATTTTCATTGATTAAATATAACTGCGATACCGCCGCACACATTGCATCACCCATGCAAAGTACATGCTCACACACACACACTGCCACATCCTGCTATCAGGGGGTGCCCACTATAGAAGATCCTCTATAGAAGTCTTTTCACTACAGCAATAAACTAGAGAGTCGATCTCGAAAATGACAAAGGATGAATCGGAACGAGCAGGATATACCAGAACCATGCATGTTTTCCACTCGGCTGCCTGAGTGCATGGAAGTTATCATTTCCTAGTTTCAATGCCTGTAATGTTCTGATCAAGTCCAATCCCGTACTTTGATACTTTCAGCTTCAGTGCTGCAGGTTGTGTCGTCATCCCGCTTTCAAGCAAAACATGCCACCCAAACAAAGCTCAATGTTTTTTTTCTGATATTTATGTTTCTGTGTCATCATCCAAACTCTGGGGATACATGTCCCAAGTTTTCGGAAAAAAACTGAGCTCCTGTTTTTCCCGGGGACGACGTGACCTGGGGTGTTCATTGTGTTTGAAAGTGAAGTGGCGACGTCACCCTCAGCCTTACCGCTCAACTTGAAATGCACTTGACGCATGATATGCTATATACGATATTTTTGCAAAATAGTTAGAGACTATTTGTAGTTGCAACGGCATCTGCCTGTGAAAAGACCAATGGCTTTATTGTGTCTGTAATGGTACAGTGTTGTCAAGATGTATATGTGTGTTGCGTACCAGAGAGTGAGCGGACTTCTGTTTCACTTTTGAACTTATATAATACTAAATGTGACACTGAAATCATGTTTTTACTACATATGATCCAATTTACTTCACCAAAACACAAAGAAGAGGTAATGGTAATGGTTTTATTTCATTTGAACATGCATCAGATTACAATTGAATGCATCACATAATCAGTTCACAGTTCCACATGTCCAAAAGGAGTAGGAAGAAGCAAAGCTTATTAAATCCTACCCCTCCATCTGGTACTTTTACAATCAGTAACTGTTACATTTGTTCACTTCCTGCTTTCCATAATACAGTTTAAGGTTATTTTTTTGTCCCTCACCCACTGGTGGCAACATTCTTGTGAACTGGTGATTTTGATGTCTTGTCCCCCACTCCCATACCCCCCCACGGCTCAGGGTCCCATCTCACTCGGGTCTAATCTTCCAGGGTAACTTGTCATTTTCTCAGCAGCCACAGACTTGACGGTGGGCAAAATCTACGCCGCCATGATGATCATGGAATACTACCGACAGAGCAAGACCAAAAAGCTGCAGGCCATGCGAGAGGAACAGGTAGACTGGACCCTGACGATAATAAGTCCTCATCGGGCGTCCCATTTGGCGGGACACATCGTATATTCGTATAAGTTTGTGTTCTACATGTTGGTATACTTTTAAGGAGTCCTACCCAGATTCTCTCCCTGTCACCATGTCTCTAAACCTTTACTGGCATGCTACCTTAAATCTGCATCCTGTTTGTTGCCGAGTTTGCTAGCCTTACGCACTTTTTTTGTTCCCAAGGCTTATTGGAAATTACCTTTTTTTTAAATGGAATCACAAATATGCTCTGTTATAGTGTATGATAATGTCCTCACCTGCGATTATACCCTCCTCCCGTCACCCCCAACCCTCACCTCCCTGGCCCCCGCTGGCCTGCATTCACATTGATTATTCAAGCCAGGCTTCTTATTTTGAGTATTTTTTGTGATTTCCACCCATTTCCACTGCAAGGAGCGATCCCATTACCGTCACTCCATGACTCGGCTAGGTTGCGTACTTGCATGTTCGTGTGCATGGAACCGTACCGGACCCAACTGTAGACCGGTTGTGCCGAAGGAGAGGAAGCACGGCACGAGATGTATCGCCTTGATTTCAGTCATTTTCACATTTTGCACCGTGTGATGCCAAAATCCTGCCATGGGGATTTCTGGCCTACAGAGTAAAGAGATGCATTTAGTTGATGTTAATGGGGCAGTCAATACTGTACTTTATGTTGGTATGCTCCTGAATGCAAGCATCCCGTTGGACTGAATGGACGCTCGCACAGTATTTTTTCTTGAACCTCCTTTCCACCAAGCGCTACACTTCAGCTGTAAAATTGCCAAATCCTGACCTGTCTTATGTTTGAGCATCGAGGCAAGGGCTGTCCAAGGGCTGTCCAAGGCGGTCCAAGGCTGTCCAAGGGCTGGCCAAGGCTGGCCAAGGCTGGCCAAGGCTGACCAAGGGCTGTCCACGGGCTGTCCAAGGGCTGCCCACGGGCTGACCAAGGGCTGACCAAGGGCTGTCCAAGGGCTGGCCAAGGGCTGGCCAAGGGCTGTCCAAGGCTGACCGATGGCTGTCCAAGGCTGACCAATGGCTGACCAAGGGCTCTCCAAGGGCTGTCCACGGGCTGACCAAGGTGTGTCCATGGGCTGTCCTAGGGCTGTCCAAGGACTGTCCAAGGGCTGTCGAAGGCTGTCCAAAGTGTGGCATACAGCGTGTTGTAAAAATAGAATTTGTTTTTTTAAACAGTAACATTTGAACAATCAGCAGTAATTTTACAATGATAAAGTCAAAATATTGAGAGAAAAAGTTGTAACCTAACGAGAAAAAGTCATAATTTTTACGACAATAATGTCATCGTATTATGACTAAAAACGTTCGTTCTTTTTTTCCAATCGTAATATTACGAGAAACAAACAAAACCTATAGTCATAATTCCTGTCCCTTGGGGGGGGGGGGCATGACAGACTATAACTGAGAAGCGCTGCATAGCACCAACCTGTGATTTTTTTTTTTGCCCACCTGCCCAACCTTTGAGACACTTTCTTTCAAACGAGTGTTGTGGCCACATCTCCACAGATTGAGAAGAAAAGCTGGAACCCACTTGGTTCCGTCGGTTAATTTTCATGTATAACTCTTATGGCATACTGCTTGGTGGAATCAGAGGTTTAGTCAACCTGTCCGTCCTTCCATGTTTGAGCTCATTTCAGTCATTTGTCCTTTATCTTCTGGTCTGTCTCCTCTCGACCCGTCCGCTATCTGTGTTGTCACTCTAACGTCTGCCTTTATTCCTCCAGGAAGTGGTGGGATCTCCTTATTTGGTCAGTCCAGCTCTACTTTGGCTCAGCAGATCATTGTGTCATCCGTCAGTCAGTGTGACTGATGTTTGTTGTTTGTTTGGGTGTCGAGTGGTTCTCACTGTGACCAGTGGATCCTGATGTGATCAGATAATCTATCCCAGGACCGGTCGGTTGATACATAGGCCACTGACGTGAAGTTGTGATTCTGTTTCATAAAGATCCTGAGCCATTTCCCTCCTGGGAACAGGGAACGACTTAAAACAGCCTGCAGCAGCCAAATTGGTGTCATTAATAGTGTTTTGATAAAAATGAGTGGTTGGGGTGTTCTTGTTCTTTGATTGGTGATGTTTAGCATGCGGCTTTCAGCTCGTTGTAGTCATTGCAGGCAGTAGCAGGCAAACTTTAAGTCAATCCGGAAATGCCTCTTCACAGTATGTCACAAACGTGAGTACGGTCCTCACATTTTAGCAAATATTTTATTATATCTCGCCAAGGGACAACTGTATCACAGAGCGGTCCAATAGCAATGTACTATCCACTGAACGAGTCAACACACAGCCAGCCAAACTGTGACGTTATGAAGTCTTGCAGTAAATCAATGTTTCTTTCAAAGTTTTATACTCGAACATAGTCGCTGCAATAAATGAATTTCAGCAATATAATTTTCAGTGTTAATAATTTAGAGCGGCGGCGCGGCGGTAGAGTGGTTAGCGGACCTCATAGCTCGGAGACCAGGGTTCACTTCCACCCTCGGCCATCTCTGTGTGGAGTTTGCATGTTCTCCCCGTGCATGCGTGGGTTTTCTCCGGGTACTCCGGTTTCCTCCCACATTCCAAAAACATGCTAGGTTAATTAGCGACTCCAAATTGTCCATAGGTATGAATGTGAGTGTGAATGGTTGCTTGTCTGTATGTGCCCTGTGATTGGCTGGCCACCAGTCCAGGGTGTACCCCGCCTCTCGCATGAAGACAGCTGGGATAGGCTCCAGCATACCCCCACGACCCTCGTGAGGAAAAAGCAGTAGAAAATGAATGAATGAACATGAATGTAGGAACGTTTCAGGAAAATATCAGTTCCACACTAAAACAGTTTTTTATGAAAACATACATTTCAAGCATAACTTGCCCGAAGACAGCTGGGATAGGCTTCAGCACCCCTGCGACCCTCGTGAGGATAAGCGGTAGAAAATGAATGAATGAACATGAATGTAGGAATGTTTCAGGAAAATATCAGTTCCACACTAAAACAGTTTTTTATGAAAACATACATTTCAAGCATAACACGTCCAAAGACAGCTGGGATAGGCTCCAGCACCTCTGCGACCCTCGTGAGGATAAGCGGTAGAAAATGAATGAATGAACATGAATGTAGGAACGTTTCAGGAAAATATCAGTTCCACACTAAAACAGTTTTTTATGAAAACATACATTTCAAGCATAACTCGTCCAAAGACAGCTGGGATAGGCTCCAGCACCTCTGCGACCCTCGTGAGGATAAGCGGTAGAAAATGAATGAATGAATGAATGAGTATTAGTAAATAGATATATATTTCTTTCCCCCTCCGCGCCGCTCCCTGGAGAATGCCGCCCTGGAAAATTGCCCCCATAGCTAGAAATGCTACTGCATAAAACATCAAAGTGTGGCCCCTGCATTCTTTGATTTTCAGTAGGCAGCCCTCAGTGGGCAAAGTTTGGGCGGCCATGTTCTATAGTGTCATCCCTTCACAAGATAACTAAGTCCTTGCTGAAATGTGAGAACCGTTCTTCCTCTTGTGAAATACTGTATTTGCTGTCTGGTGATCTGGTCCATGACACAAGATGGTACCTCACCAAGTTCCCCTCTGACGTCAAATCGTTGTGAGTAAAGTACCGTGGGTTCTCGTGGGGCAACTTCACCATCTCGGCCGCCGGCAGCCACGTGCCTGTTGATGGCGCCCCCGTGTGGCTGCATGCTGCGACCGCATCCTGTGTTTGTGTCTGTTTTGTCTGCACCCCCCCACCCACCCTCGAGTGTGCCTGATGCCAGCCCGTAGGCCATGTCGTGTATCTCACACAGAACCAAACACCGTCAATGTTTAAGCGCATGGAGCCGCCCTCTGAGGGAGGGGGGACCGATGGCCAGGGGGGGCAGGGCCTCAACGGCCTCCCCGGCACCCAGCCAGACAACATCAACAGCATGTAAGTAGGGATGGACTTGCTGATTGGTTATGTGATACACAATATACCGCCTTTATTTGAGTGTGTGGGTATGTGTTTACCAGACCTTCTGAAGGTGGCATGACCGAGAGCCCTTCGTGGATGACCACCAAAGCCCAGGAGATGTTCCAGAAGACGGGTAACTGGAGTCCGGACAGACCTTACCCTGATGATCTCCATGACAACCGGCACAACCCGCAGGTATGACCAGCGTTATTTTGCTTGGCTGTAATGGCAATTGTCCAAATGGTAGGAATCTACTGCTTCTACTTGATTTTCATGGAGGTGGAAGTGGAACCTTGTGGAAGAACCATATGGTTATTGTGTGAATGCTAAGGGGGAAAAAATACTCCTGACATTATGTACAGTAAAGTCTCGTTATATCGATATCGGTTATAACGAATTACTGCTTATTACGATACTATTTTCATTTCCCGGCAAATTTCTAGTCTTTTATGATATAATTAGTTCCGTTAGTACGATACCCGGTTATTATGATAATCCGGTTACTACGATGCCCTTTTCATCTCCCGCCAGCCAATTTGGTCTGCTTATATCGATACAAAAGCAGCTTAAATCAATCTTTGCTTAAGGATTTCAATACCAAAAAAGAACACGGCGAACGGCTGCTTCCAGTCAACTTTATTTTTCACACTTCCACCACCAGAGCGCAGTATGCTATGTCAGTTGGTTCTTCTGTTGCAGGCATGTGTTTGGCCAGCTATGTGGGGCGGGTTGAGCATGACCTGTGAACCAGGAAGTGCGGGAATCGGTGTGTGTGCTGTGCTCTGGTGGTGAAAGTGTGAAAAATAAAGTTGACTGGAAGCAGCCGTTCGCCGTGTTCTTTTTTGGTATTGAAATCCTTAAGCAAAGATTGATTTAAGCTGCTCGACATTGTTCTATAGTATAGAACAATGTGCATTATTGCCCACTTTTAATGCAGTTCGGCGCAGGATCGGATATATCGACAGTCCGGTTATATAGATATTTTTTCCAACTCCCGACAATATCGATATAACGAGACTTTACTGTATTTGGACTTTTTATTTGGACTTTTGAAGATGATTGTTCTGGTTTCATTTCTTGTCCCTTCAGTTGATTTATTGGCATTTCCAGTTTGTCGCCGGTGTTCACGTCTAAGGAAATTGACATTTGTTATTTATTGTCGAGCGTTGACGCTTGTGCACAGTTTGGTTTCCTGCAGTGGCATTCCCAAACGTTTCATGTGAGTTCTTCAGCGTGGCAGTAGAGTAAAGATGGAGGGTAGTCACAATGCCGTGTTTGATGTTGTCCACTTCAGAGAAATGCAGTATTTGTCATATACATGTTTTTTTCTGCAGACAGAGGAGGTAGTGAGTACTCCAGAACTTGGAACACTTGCAGGAATTAGTTGCACAAAACCTACATTTCTGTAGAACAACGTTACATTTTTCTTTGATGATGGGTTTATTTGCCCCCATGTTTTTAATAGTTGTGTTTTTTGTGGGTTTTTTCTCTTGAGTTTTCTTTTTTATTCATTTTTTCTGTGAAGCACTTTGTGAAATGGAAAGTGCATTATAAATTGATTTTATTTTTATTATTATTATTATTATTACTATTATTTTTTTCTAGAGTTTTCTTTTTTATTATTTTTTCCTTTGAATCACTTTGTGAAATGGAAAGTGCATTATAAATTGATTTTATTATTATTATTATTATTATTATTATTATTGTTGTTGTTGTTGACCCATTTTGGGGTCCCTGAAACAGGCCTTTTTGGATCTGAGATACACATTATTTTTCATTTTTTGGGAACCTTGCATTTTCCTTTAAAGGGTACCTATTATGCTCATTTTGGGCCCTTTGTATTGAGTTGTGGACTCCTATAAAGCAGCTACACACAATAACCCGCACAGAAACCTTTCTAGCTTTCCAGTTTTCAAGCTATTCATTGGACTTGAACAACTTGAATTTTAAGAAATAACTTGAAAATTAGGCAGTTCTAAAACCTTTGAGCAATAGCATACAGGTCATTTATAAATGCTTTGAGTTGGTTGAGCTTTGCAGGGCTGTCCTTGGCCAGATTGAGGCCGCATGGAGTATATTATTTGGGGGTGCAGCTGTACCATTACACCACCAGTTTCAGATCACTCATCTGTTTTTTTTTTTCCTTGGGCTGACTTGGTGCGCTATGCCTCACGACAGAGATGCACACAACCTTTGCACATTTGCCTTGCTCAAAATGGGGGCGTGTCGGCAGGGGTAGCTCTGATGGTTTGCGTTGCAATGTCAGAACGTCCTAAGACCAGTGTATGTTGCTAAATATGAGTTTGGAAGCAAACCCGAGAAAATGAAAATATTTCAAATCGGTTAACATGGAAGCTTGTTTGTGCTTGCTGTTTTATGCCTAAAACGCAAACACACAATTGTCACCATTTCACAACCTTAACCTTTTATTTGGAGGGCGGAGTGATTTCTTGATGATAAAAGCTGTAAGACTCCGAACACGCTAGCGCTGTTGAGGAGTATGTCATTGCACCACAGAGGGCAGCAGTGAGTAGTGAAAGCGAGGCGACCCACTGGTAAGAAAAGCCGCGGTTTAGTCCATTTTTGGGGGCGGGGGGGCTCATTTTGATGGCGCTAGCTTTGCTCGTATTCTTACAAATCGCACTTTTAATGACACAGTTTATTTGCACAACGCCTGTTTGTGTAAATCAAAACAACTGTCGTCATTTACCAAACACTGAACTTTTTTTTTTCTCAAGAAATCACGTCAACAAAGCACCTCAACCTCTCACTAGCAACCCCCCCCCCTTCATGTTCTCCCTCCATGGTCACGCCTCCTCTCGTTGTCTTTTTCCAGAAGGTAGAGATGAGGGAGATGGGGCGGGACGGGTACTCAGACACCGAGCCCTATCACACAGTGGATGGGCATGGGCGGACCCTCTCCATGCCCCGCCTCACGGCAGACAACCAAGTGAGCACCTCCATCCCACCGCCATCTTTTGCTTAGCACCGCCCCTTTTTCTGCTCACGATGATGTGAATTTTGAAGTCTCACCATCTCTCTGAATGTGAAAAATATTGTACATTTTTAACCAGTGGCGTCATTAGGCCTATTTAAAATAAGCATATAAAATGTTTGCAAGCCCCCTTAAATAATTTGATATTTTTTTTGATTTTAAAATTTTTTTTTTTTTTTATTAAAAAAAAAAGTCTCTGACAAATTTTGTATAATAGGGCAAAAGCAGGCAAGCCAATAAGCAAGCCAATAAGCAGGCTAATACTAGCCTACTATTACTAGTACTAATAATAATAGGCTAATTAATATTATAATAATAATTATTATATAATTGATCATTGTCCACTGGACAGAATGGTTGCAGAGCTTGAGCAGCGGTTTTGCAGTGTAGATTGTGTGTACTTGTGTACATTTAATGGTGGCCTAAAACAATTGAGTATCTCTACTAAATCTGTCCAAAAGTGGGAAAGTTATATCCCGGTTCTTGTTCGTTATTTGTTTTTGGGAATTTTGGGCATTTTTGAATGTCTACTACATTCATTCATTCCTGTGAATCTCCAGGGGGCAAAGCCCCCTTTGTCCTCAGAACCTAGTGACGCCCCTGTTTTTAACGTAATTACGACTTTTTGGACAACATGCTTTGAGGAGAGACTTAAAATTCACCTGCGTCTTCCTGCTCAACACCCCCCCTCCCCACCCATCACCCCTTTTCTCACCTGCTGCTGCTCCGCGCTGAGCTGTAAGGCGTAGCTGCACGTACACCTCCCCAGACAAATAGATAAGAAATAGAAAAAGTATGCAAAAAAAATTATCTTTTCTCCATTTCCATCTGACCCTGTTTCCATCGCTTCTGTTCAAAGTGTGGCCATGACCGCGCCACCTCGAATTAACTAGTTTCCCCATAGAAATAATGCAAAAAGTTCCATAAAGCCTTATTGTAAGGGACAAGTGAGGAAATGTTGACCTAATTCTCGTCAAATGCAAAACTTAGTTCATCCTTCGCTGCTCACTGACATGTCAAAGTTTGTGTGAATTTTTACCCGTAATGTTTTGGTTGCACTTTGAATTGTACGACCTCAGTGTGTGTTTAAAGTTAAAGGTTCCACTTTGCGTGTGTGTGTGTGTGTGTGTGTGTGTGTTTTTGCGCACTTGCCTTCCTTTGGATAACCGTGTTCTTTCTGTCTCCTCTGTTCACTTCCTTGCTTCCTCACCGTTTCATCACCTTGTTGCCTCCTCCCTTCTCTGGTTGTATGTGCTACACTTCTGCTCTTTTTTTGTATCGTTTGTATCGTGTGTGTGTGTGTGTGTGTTCCAGCGGAGGAGACACAGACCTCGTGGAAATAACCTGAGTGTATGTACCCTCTACATTTTGCCGCCTCTCTGTCACAAAGCTGCTGATGTGCATCAAAGTTCAACGTTGGAGATTGCTGTCACGTGCACGCTGACGTGGGCGCTCTTATAGATGGGGTTGAACTGCAGCAGGAACAGCTGGTTCAGGACCTTTTGCTTGTGTTATGCTTCATATACAGTGGAATGGAAAAACTGGCTAGACCAACCTTGCTCCTTCAGTGTCTTGTTCAGTTTAATTCCTGGTTCAATTAAAGGTAGATTTGCTTGTGCAAACCTAATATCGACAACAAAAACACCTCATAAGAGTTTAAATTAAGTGCTGATTGCCATGGTTTTCTTGATCATAAGCAAAATCACTTAAATGGTCCCTGACATGATTTATTTTCTTAAACATCTTATATGTTATTTGTAATAATGTCCTACATTGTTAGATTTTTCCAAGCGAATGATCAATTCCAAAAAAGTGACATCAACCATGATGAGCTAGCTCTAGCTGTTCAGCCTCATTTCCGGAAGTGACCATTGCAATACTGTACATATTACTGTTATTATATATTGTCACATCCATACTGTTTATAATCTGTATAATCTACAATCGCCATATTATAGTCATTTATATCCCTGTACATATCCTCACTGTATTATGGTCATAGCCTGTTATAGTTTATAGCCTGTCCATTTTTTTCTACATTTACTTACTACTAAGGTACTTATAAAATTGCACTGCATTTTGTTGCCCTGTACCAGTGACATGAGCAATAACAATAAAGTTGAATCTAATCTAATGTAATCACTCAGCTACACAAACATAGCGGAGTACGAAGCAGAGGATGCTCACGGTGGTTATAGCGAAGATCTGAGCCATGTGGCAACAATTTTTCGAGGAGAAAAGAAGGAAGAAACAGGAAATGGAATAGAGAACTTGCAGAACATGGACTTGAACTGAAGATTGGTTACCTTCAAAACATGTCTAATCCAGCTTGATACTGGTTCACAAAACAGTCCAGTGTGAAATGCCTTTTGCAACCACTTGTGCCCGATGGTGGCGTCTTTAGGAATTGGAAACAAACGTGGCTTTCCATTACGAGCCATTGCTAGAAACGTAAACGGAGAAGCAGAGCTTATTTGGCTTACAGCCATGCCCATATAAGGAAGTCCACTTCTCTGTGACAGTTTTCATCTGAATACATTCTAATGTATAGGTCAGAAAAAATGGAAACAGCATCATAAGTCCCCTTTAACAGATATTATTGTCGTTATAGTTTGCAGTAATGTACGTATAGCTAAACATATTCCCCAAACCTACAGCTGTGATTAGCCCCCAAAATTCAAAATATAAATATATGATTATGCAGTAATAAAAAGAGGCAGGCTTGGATGGTGGGCTTCCATGTGATTTGTCACCCCTTCACATCCTGTATTAATCATATACTTATATTGCTCACCAACTTAACCATCTGAGTGACACTACTGCAGTGAGCCCCACCCATCCAGTGCGCCACGCTCTCCAAATCGCCTCTGCTTCTATTCTTTCTTCTTCTCATCCTGTCAGCTTCTCCGTCATGTTTCTCTTTGTCTTCGTGTCCCATCGACCTCTCTTCGCTCTCCTTTGTTTGTTTGCTTGTCACGGGGGTCCCATGAGTCGTGCTTGTCGTGCAGCATCGGTGTTGCTCTCAAATGCGTGTTGCCTGTTGCATCATGGCGGAGCGGCTCAGAAGGACTAACGCATGGACGCCAGAGAAGTGGGGGGGGCGGGTTTTAGCGTGAGCGGCATGTCATGGGCGGTGCATGACGTGGTGGAGTCTCGTTGTGGACCATCAGGATAACAAAGTTTGAAGAGTTTGTTAGATGCGTACGTAGCTTTAGTGTGGTTAGCGTTGAGTCCCAAAGATGGCCGCCTTGCAGAAACGTGCCATAGGCTCTTGTGCCTTGTGCATGTCCAGGCATGGTGTCCTTCATGCTTGTTCTCCTCCCCCTTCGTCCCATCCCCGCGTTGTGTCTGCTGAAGATGCATGGTTTAGTTCGCCTGCTCCACCAAAGCCCGTTCTGCTGCATTGGTTCCGTTTGTGCGAACCGCTGCTTTAAGTTGTACCCAGTGAAGCCATTTTCGTACCCGGATGGGTGCACACATCAATTACAAGTTGAGAATGCTAGAATGTTCTGGTTGGGTTAACAAACACCCATCTGCGCACCGTCGATCACTAACTGCGCCAAAATTCACCCATGGACATATCTACTCTTTGTGTCCATCTTCAGACCATCACAGACACCAGCCCCATGCGGCGCTCCACCTCCAGCCTGGTCCACGGGCGCACGGGTCGGGGCGTGAGGTTGGATGACTACTCCCTGGAGAGGGTGGTGTCGGAAGAAGGGCGGCATGGCCGCAGGCACAGGGACCGGAGTCACCGGACCTCCCAGCGTTCGCTGACGAGATACACCGACGCCGACACGGGTGAGTCAGTCAAGAAACGTCACGGTCTTGGTCCAGTTCTCTGAACTGTGGTACAGATGAACTTGTTTTTGTTCTTCTTCACATTCTGGAAATACCATTGAGTACCCAATAAAGTGTTTCTGTAACTATAAAATACCAAACTGAAACTGGCCAGAAATGAAGCATGAAGGTACCACAGATACTCTTATTGGTATTTGTGAGATTTTGCAGCTTGGGATAAAATGTTGTCACGGAAATTTGTCCTGCTTGAGGTTGCGAGGGGTACAGAATTACAGCTACAGAAAAATCCATCCATCCATTTTCTTCCGCTTATCTGAGGTCCAGGCAGCAGCCTAAGCAGCTTCCCGGCTGCTTTGTCCTGATCCTCACAGCGGATCCTGCGGCGTTCCCAGGCCAGTTGAGAAACATAGTCTAGTTAATGTCTGAGGTCTCCCATCGGTTGGACATGGCCTGAAAACCTCCCAAGGGAGATGTTCAGAAAACTTCTTGCCCAGATACCTGAGTTGCCTCACCTGGCTCCTCTCAATGCCAAATGGCCGTGGCTCTGCGACGAGTTGACAGAGCTTCTCACCTGATCTTTGAGGCCCAGTCACCCAACGGAGGAATCTAATTTCAAACATTGGAGTAATGAAGGAATTGAGCCAAGCAAGCAGTGTCAACATTGAGATGTCCTTGAAAAGAGCAGCTACTTCATCAACAAACCGCGAGTGCAAACTGCACACTAGAACTGTAAAAAAAACTAATCCACCTACACTGGTGCAGCTAAAACTGAAAAGCTCTTTTCTCTGTCACGGTGCAGCCTTTATCCATTCTCAATAAGGCAGTTCTTATGTTCATTTTAAAGAGAACGCAGAAAGCACGTACTTGGTTTGCATGCCAGTATTTATACGGGTTGGAATTATGTGTCATATCGTCACTTGCTACCAAGACTATGGAACCCCTAAAGACCCCAAAGGTAAATTTATTTGACCCTTGTTCACATAAAATATGCAGTCATCCATAGCATCGTGTGAATCAGCAGTATGAACTAACTAAAACAAATAGTTTTGGCAGTTGTTAGTTCAGGAAAGACCGAAGTGTTTATTAAAAGACATGGTTCTCAGTCTGCACTTGGTAGCATGTTCTATTACTTTGGGGCACGGGGTGAAGGCAGTTAAACCCAGAACCCAGGTACTCACATCATGATGGATAAGAAGAAGACTAAAGATTACACTTATGTACCACCCTGTCCAGAGTACCAGTGTCTTCGATTTAGCGTCGGCACCAGATATTCATGGCACCCTGAGACAATAGGAGCAAGATGCTGTCCTTAGTTTTTTGTGATCAGTCTTTTAGAATCGTCAGGATGAGGCACTCTTTGCGTATCAGAAGAAAGGAAAAAGAAGTATCATCAGCATAGAAGGATTTGTGCAATGTCAGTGGCCCCAGGATAGAGCCCTGTAGGGCACCGTGTTTCAGATTATTAGTATGCAATTGGTATGAAGTGACCCATAAGTGACTCTCAAAAAATATCACATCAGAGGGTTCACATATAGAAGGGTTTGTGCAATGTCAGTGTCTCTAGGATAGAGCCCTGTAGGGCACCGTGCTTCAGATTATTAGTATTAGTATTAGTATGCAATTGGTATGAAGTGACCCATAAGTGACTCTCCAAAAATACCACATCAGAGGACACAATGTAGCTTTTCCTCAGTGATCTAACTGTTTTGTTTCTCCAAATAAACCAGGTCTAGGCACAGACCTCAGCACCACCACGCAATCGGGAGACTTGCCCCCCAAGGAGCGCGAGCGGGACCGCGGCAGGACCAAGGACCGCCGTCACCACCACCACCATCATCATCACCACAGCTCCATGGACAAGGAACGCTATGACCGCCACGAGTACGCCCACAGGCACTCCCACGACCGCCACTGGTCCCGTTCACCTAGCGAGGGTCCGGACGGACGGGGACACAGACAGGTGGGCCTCAGTCACCAGAAGATTAGCATTGGTCATGTACTGCGATTTACCTTAAGGGCTCCCATCAGGCTGGTTCAGATCAAAGTAAATACTTGGACTTACCAATGTACCCACCCGTCAATCACCTTCATACCTGTCATTTTTTACCGGTACTACGTATATGCTGTACTCTGGGTTTTGATTTTTCTTGTTTACATTTTTGCTGTAGGGCAGTAGTTCAGTGAGCGGTAGCCCCGTACCCTCCACCTCGGGGACCAGCACTCCACGAAGAGGTCGTCGCCAGCTGCCCCAGACCCCAGCTGTACCCCGTCCGCATGTCACCTACTCCCCGGCGGTCCGCAAGCCCAGCTACGGTCCTCCCGGCCCAGGACGCCTACGCTCACCTTCCCCGCGACACTTCTCCCCGCCAGACCTTGACAGAGGCTACCACCACAGACCCCCGTCACGTCAAGCCTCTCCTCACCATGGGGGCTCCGCATCCAGGCACGGATCCCCGCGCTCCCCCAGGCACCAGTCCCCACGCTCACCTATCCATGGTTCACCAAGGTCTCCGCACCGAGCCCGCTGGAGCGGACCTCCGCTGGGGGACAGTCTGGAGGGGGACGCGCCGTTCTATGAGCGTGACTACGAGTACGAGCGGCACCATGAGCCGCCTGCATATGAACAAAGCCTCTCCCACGGCAACCCACACCCGCATGCGGGAAATCCCCACCCACACCCTCGCTCACCTAGGACTGCCTGCCACGGGCCCCCTCCGCCCCCTCACCCGCATCCACGCCGGGTTCCCAATGGCTATCGCTCGTCCTCACCTTCTCCTCATCGCAGAGGGCCTCCCGGGGGGCCTCACCCTCACCATCGCCCCCCACATTCCCGTGGACCCCGCAAAGGACTCCATGAACCTTATAGCGAGACAGACGAGGACGACTGGTGCTAGCGACCGCAGGCAGCGACAAAGAAGGAGATTAGCAACCTCCGGTGTTTTGGCCTTGCATATGTTGACTTTGATCAAAGCAAATGTTGGGGGGGCAGGGCAGGGGGTTGGACATCCTCCCGAGGCCTCTGCCTTCAGCTCCTGAACTCTAAATGAGAGGACCGGGCAGAGACGAGGAAGTGATGGTGCTTCTGACAGACTCAGTGACATGCAGCAGAGACAAACATGGCGGCCAGGCTAGCAGGATAAAGTACTACGCTTCCCATAATTGTTAGCTTGAGACACAGGCAGAAGTCCGGAGCATGTTGGGGTTTTTTGTTTTTAAAAAAAAAAAGGAGTCCTGGTCACACTTTGTGAGGTGTAAACACTGACTGGCTGAGTTCTTCTTCAGGTCCGTGCTGTGACTTACAAACCCTTGACGCAGGTTCTTGCGGCGTCCACTCGGAGCGTTTTTAAATGAGGAACTGATGAAAAGCCAGAACCCCCCTGACCCTTACATGCCAAGCTTTGCCTCCAGAACTTGATTACTGAAGAACAAAACATTATAAACAATACAGAGGAAAAAAAAGGGGAGAACAACCACTTTTATCTGATCTTTTATTGTTTCCCTTCCAAGGGACAGAACCAGGAAACTCCGCCTATTCTGCAAAAACCAGCCAATCCCGGCACTGGCTGATATTTGATGAGTTTTATCATCTCTGTTTACTGTCCAAGACACACTCAAACTACTATGACATCACTTCCTGTCCGGTGGGGGACGCTGATTTTGCCCCTTAATTGCACCCTGACAGGAAGTGACATCACAGGGTTGGAAGGAAGGGGCGGAGAAGACAAAAGGAAGGACGAAAAGACAAACTTGTTGAGCATTTCTTCTATCAATTACTTCTTGTTCTTCTTGAGACATTGGAAGCTTGGTTCTTCTGTTGCGTTCGCTGCGCCTCCTTTGAGCTTTTTTGGGAGTCCGGTGTTGATGGAGACCTGCATGATTGATTCAACACTTACTAGATGGGACGTCTCATTATGTTTGGGACCTGGGGGTGGGCGGGGCTTTATTGGGAACATTTAGGTTTACAAAAGAAGATTTCTTCTCTCTGACTCTTTCTCTCTCAGAGGTCAGGGTGGTGGCGGGTGGAGGGGGGTGGGCAATGAAAACGCAGTGAAACCACTTTCATTTTGATTGACAGGAGAGACGGAGCGGAGGAAAGCGAGCTTCTCCCACGCATTGTATTTAGTATTGCTCACGATGCTAATCTTTATGATACAAACGTCGATGATTGATTGATTGTTAGAGCTATTTACTGTAGAGTTGTTGTTATTTGTTATCTGTTCAAGTATGCTACGTCCATCTTGTTTACAGCCCCTTCCTTTTGATTATCCCCACGTTTACCGGGTTCCTGATGCCTTCCGCTTGCGACGTTTTCAGGCCAGCGTCCTCCTGGTCACGCGTCTTTTAGTTTTTGGCGCCGTCCCAAAGATGGAAGCGGTTTTCGGACGAGCTCACTTCCCTCTTTTGTAGCGTTGTGGAAGAGCCGCCGCGCACGAGGAGCTCCTCAGCAGCACACGCCACCCACCCCCAAACCCCCGCCCCCGCAACCTCGACAACCTGCTTTCTAGACCCCCCGCATGGATGAGGTCTAGTCCTTGTAAGGAGATGGCACCCACCCGTCGGTCCCTTCCATCTGTGCCAACCCCTCCAGCCACTCCCGGCCCCTCCTCTCAGGTCTGGACCAGTTAGCGAGTCCCGTGAGGTCGTAGCACAGCCGACACCTCCTCTGCCAAAACCCGCATCAGTATTTCATTGCGCTCCTAACGAGAGAGAGAGACAAGGTTTTACAGGACACCTTTGTTTTGTCCTTATTTTTACAATTCAAGACGATAGCTAGCTTGGTAGCCGTAGTGCTTGGTTGGTAGTTCTTTGGTGAGCGCTTTGGTGCCGCTCTGGAACTTGCACTATTCTCTTCCCCAGATCCTACAAAACAACCCCAACCCGCCTCAGCCTTGCCGCCCGCACCCCGCCCCACCCATAGTCCACGTCTCTTGACTCTATGCAGACCTCATGAGTGTGATTTCACGGTAGCTTCTAACAACGTCGCCGTGGTACTGTAAAATAAAACCATGCCCCCGCCGCAAGCGGATACGACTGGTAAGGTGAAGGTCGGCACCACTTTTGCACACACGGCGCCCTCTGCGAGTTCCCCCATACACCACCCCGCCCCCACAAATAAAATACACGCGTGTCTAGAGGCCTAGAGGTCAAGCACAGAGAATGCTTTGTCGTTGTTTGGCAGGAAGTGGAAGGGGACAAACCGGAACCCGTCTGCGAGGTTAGTTGCTCCCCCACCCCGACAGAGCCGCAGTGCCTTCTGTATCACATTAGTCATCCACCAAATTGACCCCCCCGCCCCCTTCCTCCCTCCCTCCCGCTGTATTCGTAAAGATCAACAACTCTACGCCTTAAAAGTCCAGTCCCACTGGCTCCCTTGCTAGCACTGAGACGGGGCGAGCGGCACTTCTGAAACTGGGCCGAGGGGGCGACGTCGACGTATAAGTGAGATGTAAGCAAGCCTGAGCCTGGAGAACGGGGTCCCAGGTCCGGTTTGAGGTGCTGTCATGAGGTTTACAGACGTGCAAAAGCGCTTTGCTAACTTCTCAGGTCCCTCTAGAGTCAGGTAGCCCGGCGACCAAGACAACAAGCGGGTCAGGTTCTAGGTGGCGTCAGACTGGATGTGGAGACACCCCATGTCCCCCTACACACACACACACACACAGGTCCCCCTTCCTGTCACCAACCTCCCATGACCCCTCACCTCGCAGCCCGACACCTGAGCCTCCTCCATGTTGTCCAGAATTGTAACCGCCCGCACACAACGCTGCCTTTGTGTGGAAGCATGTTGTGTGTGTATTTCTCACCACACGCTGTTTTTTTTTTTTTTTTGCTTTGTGTTGCGGGATGCCGGCGACGCTAACGGTCTCCCCACATCCACTCATCGGGCTGTGAAATTGTATGGGTGGCGAGGCGCACAAATTAAGGGCTCTCTTTCCAAAACAAATAAGAAGTGGGTTTTATTGTACAGTCGTGCTGCCAAAAGTCATGCTTATGTAGCCGCAGCCCCCTTTGTACAACACTTGATGTGTGCATGCGTGTGTGTTGGGGGGGGGGGTTAGGGTGAATAACTAAGGTAAGATAAAAGGGGGAGGGAATTAGCAGCAGAAGTCGCTGTCGTTGATGACACACAATTTCACACAAAGGCACTGGACCACCTCACTTCACGCCATGATGTCATCATGTCGGGGGCGGGGCCACTCGCACTATATGGAGACATTCACTTGGTGTGTTTGTGTGTGTTTGCGTGAGTTTGAGTCATTTACCTCCAAATGTAAGGACAAACATGTAGAAATACATTTTCTACATGTTAGTGTTGATTTTAAAGAACATCTCTTTGAGGTGCTTTATACACGGTATTTGCAGTACAGTAGAATTAAATGTATTACAGCAGTATTAACAATGCAGTATTATAAATATATTTTATTCACGTTGATTTTTTATTTGTGGATTTATTGTAAATATTTGAATTTTTATTTAGATTTGTATGTGGATTTATTTTTCATACATTTATTTGTAAAACATTTATTTATAATATTATAGTTTATGCATTTTCCCAACTAGCTCACGAACATAGCAACAGACGTCGCAGTTTGATGGCGTCACTGCGAGGGCGTGGCTTTACCGTCATTGAAAAGTCCAACGGTACACGTACTGTAAGTATTGTTATTATGTCCTAGCTAGTAGCCTAGCATCGCTGAGACGGAGACGTTTGAAGCTAGGTAGCTGACAATCAAGCAAAACAGGACTTTTTAAATGGACTTTTTCTGTGTGTGGGTGTGCGTGGGTGCGTGTGCCAATTTGTGTTCATCGTCAGCTTTCACCCGCCTCCCACTCTTGCCGCCCTTTCCTGGGGGTTTAGACAGACGTCACGTGACCATCCTCCCTCTGTCTGTTGTACATTTTGCTTCTGTACTTCTTGTGAAGAGCTCCCATAAAAGTTTGTCAATTGACATGTTTGTGATGCTTTGTCCCGACCCCCTCCCCCTTAAAAATCCATCTTAACACACACAAACACTCATATGCAATATCCATCTATGACCACAGGGTGGAGCGCTTCAGCTACCATACTTTCATCATAATTCCAAGGCCAGCTACCATGCTAACACAAAAGTCTCAGTGGTGCTAGCGTGTTAAAAAAATGTCATCAGACATTTTTTGTTGTCTGCGTTCTGTTTGTGTGTCCATTAATCCATCAGTAATGTCTCCTGTTGCCATGACAACCACTAATCCCCCCCACACACAACAGCAAAGTTGTTGTTGTTGCCATCCGTTAGGCAGAGGTTGCTTCCTGAAGATCTTTACTAGTGCTTTTTTTAATCTTCAAAATGTCAATTTTTATGAATGAATTTGATGTTTCAAAACAATTCTTAATTCAGGATTCAACTTGCGTCAAAACGTGACAAATTTGGAGCCCATTAGCAGAATAATGCTACAACAGCACTGATAAAAAAAACATTCAAAGGAAGCAACCTCCATCCATCCATCCATCCATGCCATGGCCTCGCCAAACCGCCCCACACGGGACCCAGTACAAGCCCAACCAGTGCCACGGTTTAGAAGCCCACCCAGGATTCACTCAGCTCAGCAAGCGGATCATTGCAAAAGAAAAACAAGAAAAGATGGAGGAAAATAAAGCAGACCATACATGGCAGTTTGAGCTAAAAGACAAGTATTTCATTACAGATTTGCATGTGCAACGTGCATGCCACTATGTGGGGTAACAAGTCAACTTCAGGAACTTAAAAAAAAAAAAGAAATATATATGAATATGAAGAAAAAAGTATATATATATACATATATATATATGTACAAAATATATATATAGATAGATGTTTTTAAGAGCAACGTGTTTCTTTTTTTTGTCTATTTTTAAAAACAAAAAACGTTTAAAAAAATCAATAAAAACTGAGCAAAAAATATCAAATAAAATAACATTTAAAAGAAGACATTAGTGATGATGAATTCAAGAATGCGATTTCTCGGGTAAGCGGAAAACTTCATCATTAACATGCAAGAAGATAAAAAAAATAAAATGGGAGAAGGTGGATGACAGACAAAATCCTTGCAGTCGACCAGCTGCCTGAACTTAGTCCTTTTCTTCCGGATATGAAATCCCCTCCTTTTTTGCCCGCCCTGCCATTTCTCTCTCTCTCTCTTTCTCTCTCTCTTGCTCTCTCTCTTCTTTCCGGATCTTTCTCTGCTGTTTCTACCAGTGCATTTTGTAATTTCCAACAGAACTCTTCCTGAGGAACCTGAATAAACCAGAGAGAATGCATTGTAAGCCCGCCTCCGCTCTTCTTTTTAACAAAAAAGTGTGTCAAAACTTTTGAGCAGCACTGCAATGTTTCAAATATTAATGAGGAACCTACCACAGCATCCTTTTGGGGAGCAAAGATTGTTCAAGAATGAGGATGATCACTCTGACAAAAAGGGGTAAAAGGTGACTTTACAGGCATCAAGTCTCTATCATTGATGGGAACCGGGATTGGCATTTCGATTCTTCCAGGGTAGTTCACCTTTTTTTTTACTTCGATATGGAGTATTGATACCCCAAAGAAAGAGTTGCAAACACCAACGAAGAAGAATGGGCTACAAAGTTGGTTTAACATAACGAGTGGTCGGCAACATTGAAAACTCAATGATATTATGGGAAGGAGGACACACGGGCTGCACGGCGGTGTAGTGGTTAGCGTGCATGCCTCACAGTTACAGGAAACCCAAGTTCAATTCCACCCTCGGCCTCGCTTTAATTGGCAAATAGTCCAAATTCGAATATTCCAATTCTATGTTAAATTAAATTAATAGTATATATTTTGTATATTTCCTCATAATATTACTTGTTTATTCTTGTCATATGGAAGTTTTTCCCCAACTATTTCAACTTGTAAATTCTCTTGACTTTCAAATTTTTCCCTAAAAATGACCATAAAAGCCACTCATAATCACCAACAGGTCTTCAACAAAGATATGTTATGTTCAATGTTAGAGTTCGAAAAGGATACTTTTCATCTCCATTCAGTTCTGCTTGAAATTTATTCATTCATTCCTATCATTGATATTGTCAATAACTGTAAAGCAAAAACAAAAAAAAATGAAATCCAGTGAGTTAGGATTGTTTGGGAAAATCGGTAAGTGGAATTGGAGGCCGTTGGCATAACAATGAAAGCAAAGGTTGTGCTTGTCAATAACTGAACTGTGTGGCGACAAATATAAGATAGAAATATAAAATCCCAGAAAATACATGCACGCTCAAAACATGTGAATTCAACTTAATGGGTGTCTTTGAACGCAACTCTTCATGTTGTTTTGCTGCTTTAAAGAAACTAGTGCTAGCTAAATAGATTTTGGTGATTAACCGTGATTAATTAATTAGAAAATGTGATTAATTTGTATTCATTTGACAGGTCTAGCTTTTCTATCATGTATAGTGTTATTTTTTTTCAGTAATTTTTTTTATGTTTTGTAGTTTTAGGTTTGGTGTTTACATTTGCGTTTTCTAATGTTGTTTTTGTTATGTTTGTGTTTTTAGTGTTGTATTTTTGTGTTACTGCAAAAGTGACAAATGATGTGTTGAAATGCGATGTCTCTTTCAGAACACGAAACTTGAAACCAAACATCCTCTCAGCATCATCACCCGCCTTCCTCCTCCTCCTCCTCCTCATCATCATCATCTGCATCCGCCCCTACGTCACTTTGTGTAAGACACACGCACACACACACACACACACACACCCCTAGTAAGTGTCTCCTCCTCCCTCATTCATCACGTTTCATTGACGTCCACTCTGCTTTCTCCTCCACCCTCCTTCTCATCACATCAGCCAGTCCATCACCCACCTCCTCACACACACACACACATACACACACACAGGATGTCTGAATTGCATCTCCTAAAATAGAGTCCTCCTACGTATTCTGTTGCATCAGTGCATCACTTCATGTCTGCTTGGCTGCTGCATACACACACACACACACACAAACACACACACACAAACACACAGGAAACTAATAGAAAAGCTGAGCCTTGACAAAGAGCCCCCATCCTATACTGATAGATAGATATTTATTTTAAGATGCCTCCTTATGTCTCCAGGCAAAGTCAGGTGTTGACACAAACGTGTTGCCCTGTACAGTATTACGCAATCAATGTGCACCGATACAGTCGACGTTCTGCTGACTTTTCCCAGTCAGAAATATGGAAGTGAACGAATATTATGTATGGACACAGAGCACCGACAATCAGGTACACGATGTCCTCTCCCGCTCACGCTCCTTCATTGTCCGGCTTCCTGCTTGCCCCTCGCTTCCTGTTCTCTCTGCGCGGGGGCGTCACTGCGGCGCCTCATCGGCGTGTTCCATGTGCGCGTCACAGAGTGCATCACGTCTCAGTTAGCATGCTGCACTCATAACACGCTCCAGGAGGAGGGAGAACATGTTGTACTCGACTTGTCTCTCTCTCGCTCTCTCTCTCTACCTTGGTTCTCTTGTTTCCAGCATTCAGGGCCTGCTTCCCTACCCTGCTCATTTGGAGTGGTGGTCAGTCCAAAATGGCTGACCTTGCACCCCAGGGTTGACCATGTCATTCTCCGCAGGAAGGCTAGGGGCGCTGTTCCCCAATGAGTCGACTAGTCAGGGCTTGTCGAAGCTTCCTTCCTGGATGGAATCCATGGCTTATGACGCTCAGGTGTCGGCAAAGTACAAAGTACTATATATAACTATAAGTTATACAGTAATCCCTCATTTATCACAATGAATTGGTTCCAGAAAAATCCTTATTACCACACAGAATATTTACATAAAACCTCTTCATGACCTTCTTAATGCATTTTTACCTTTACTAGAACCCTCTAGTCCCTTATAGTCACCTATACACTCTACACTACACTATACATTAAATGAAATTAAATGTCATTAAATGAAATGAAAGTACTTTACTTTACTTTACTTTTACTTCCTGCGGTGGTGATTGTCTCATTAATGTAACATTACTGACACCTAGTGACCAGTGTAGAATACTACATATCATCACAGTGTCTTTGAATGCGTCTTCTCAATGCCAAGTCCTGCTTTTCACAGGATTTATGTTCCACTCTGTAGGCTAAATATTGTTTTGAATTTTATTCATTCATTCATTTTCTACCGCTTTTTCCTCACAAGGGTCGCGGGGGTGCTGGAGCCTATCCCAGCTCTCTCCGGGCGAGAGGCGGGGTACACCCGCCAACAACCATTCACACTCACATTCATACCTATGGACAATTTGGAGTCGCCAATTAACCTAGCATGTTAACCTAGCAAAACCCACACATGCACGGGGAGAACATGCAAACTCCACACAGAGATGCCCGAGGGTGGAATTGAACCCTGGTCTCCTAGCTGTGAGGTCTGCGCACTAACCACTGGACCGCTGTGCCGCCCGTTTTGAATTTTATATCATATCTATTTTATTTTTGTGTACCTTTTACTGGTTTTTAATTCTTATTCGTTCTCATAATTGGAGATTAACAAACACGTAAGGGGAGGTTACATTTATTTAAAAATTATAGTTAATTATTAACTTCATTTTATTGAACTGGTCCTTGAGACGCTGCACAGTGGTCGAGTGGGTTGTCAACCAAAACAAGGCAGGCT
Organism: Doryrhamphus excisus; assembly: GCF_037039965.1. Lineage (NCBI taxonomy): Eukaryota > Metazoa > Chordata > Actinopteri > Syngnathiformes > Syngnathidae > Doryrhamphus > Doryrhamphus excisus. The sequence goes on from NC_136365.1 coordinate 18,278,958, forward strand.
TAAACGGGTTCTACATGTGCCAAAAGCTGACTTTTGTTCCAAAACTGATGGACACATACTAAAAAAAAGAGAAGGATGGTGGGGCCACTTTAACCTAACCCCCCAATAACTCCCTAACCCCCCCCCCCAGGATGATACAGAGGGACAGAAATAATTATTCAAAGAATTCCCAATGATTTTTTTTAGCATAGCTAACAAAGTGGGCAGCCGGTATCGGGTCACGCTGGGAGGATGTGATTCATAACTCTGTTGTAAGCCACAGGAAGTGGGGGTGGAGGGAGGGGGGGGGGCGTTCTCTGTAAGCACTAGATTAGAGAATCCAGACTGGTGGCAGACCTGGTCCCTCTTTAAAGGATTGAACCCGCTGATCTTTGGCCCACATGCTGTGAACAATCACGACAAGAGAAAAGCTGTGATGTTTGTACATTTAAAACTTTATTAACAAAGATTTGTTTTTTTAAAAAGCATAAAAGCAGCTTACAGGTGAGGTATGTACTGTCATAACAATTATTATTATGGGATGTTCACATTCATTAATACACAGGAAAGTTTTAAAGATGCAAGCAGCACCTTTGCAGCACCATGTTGGTCCACAGCAGTAGTGTGTCTGCGTGGGGTGGGTAACCATCGACCACTTCACTTCCTGCTGATTCACACTTTGAGTCAGCACTTTTCAGTGAGTCACTTCTTGTCGGGCCGGTTCCTCTTGTGTGACTCAGCCCACGGGATCGCTCCTATCCGAACTTTCCACTCGGAGAGCTCGCTCCTCTGGGCCGGAACGGTCCATCCGCAAGACCGTGGATGTGGGTCATATCCAGACCACTCGTGTGTGAGAAAAACAAACAGTCGGCTCCAAAGTCCAGTGGAGCCTCCTCAGTGGTGTCAGCAGGCCGGTATGACCCGGTTAAGGGACAAAGCCGTGAGGGACTCCGCGGGTCCCAGGCGGCAGCTGGCCGGCGGGGCCGGAGCGGAATGACGCTCCTCTCCCGGCTCCAGTCTCGCCCTCTTGCTGGGGAGGAAGTCCGGCGCCGCTGACGTCCTCCCCCGACGCTTCCTGGAGCGTCTCGTCGGGCTCTGGTTCTCTTTGTCCTCGGCGGGCTCCCCCTCCTCCATGTCCTCTACTATGTCCGCCTCCTGGCGTGCACCTCCCCCCGCCGTCAGGCTCACCTCGACGGGTGTCTGCTCCGGCTGGGGCGGCTCCAGCTCGGTCGGTTCTTCCGCACAGCTCTCCATGGGCGGCGGCGACGACGAGTGGTAGATGTCCCGGGCCGAGCGCATGACCAGGGACAAGAGGAGGCTCCGGTGGAGTCTCAGTCCGCCTCTTTGGGTCCTGGACGCGTACAGCTTGCTGATGGACACGGCTAGAACCCTCCGGGCCTCCGCGTTCACCTCCATTGCTGTCGTGTCACTCATTGTTGTCGGTGTGTATTTACGCGCGGTGTTTTAAGGGTTTCGTGTTTTTGGCGCAAGGACCAACTCGACGAATTGAAAAAAGAAAAAGTGGACTTTTAAAGGTCTTGGTTCGGGACGCTTTGTTTAGTGAAGTAAGAAGGCGTCACTGAGGAGAATTGAGAGCTTTCCACGAGCAGGGTGGCTTTTTATGTACTCGGTGACGTCACACTGGATTCCTCAGCCAGCAGGCTCCGCCCACACCTGCGACACAAGCACACACACACACACACACACAAACCATCTGTTCCGTCTAGGATGTTTCTTCTCAGTTTTTAGTTTCTCTTCCTCATTTGCTCTTCTTCCACTTCACTAAAATCGTTTAAAAACCGTGTCACTGACAAAATCACAATCCTTTATTGTTATATCGTTTTACACAATCAAGACTCCACGAGGTTAGCATTATTTATTCTGGTGTATTGCTATTGTGTCGGAATATGTACATTTAAATGTACACTTACGTACAAATAAGTATGTTTTAGAGGTTAAAATGTCCCTGGTAGGCTGCCGTCATGTTATCAGGTACTTCTGTCAGATATAAACTTCGCTTCAAAATCGTTTCACTAAAGTCAGTGACGTCACGTGTTTATCTTTTAGATAAAAAATGTGAATATACGTGGGTGCACAAGTTTAAACCAAAAAAAGCTCCCCTCAAATTTCATGGGAGTTTCTCACACACGTAAATGACTCACATACGTCGCTCCCTCGCCTTGCCATATATGGCTTTTCCGGTTGTAAAGTCCCCACGAGTGGAAAAGCCGTGACGTTAGCGCCCCGCCTCTTCCGCCTCCCCCCCCACCCCCCACCCACTGGAGCACAGCTGTGGTGACGTCACCAACACTCCATATATGGCGTGGCAGCCGGTGTAAACAAGGTTACTAAGAGTTACTAAGAGGCGCCACGAGGTCAAAGGCGGTAGTCGTCACGGTGCCTTCACGAGCCGATTGGGAGTTTGTAATTTGTAATTATAACACAGATGTATATTATACGCGTAGTCAGTCAGTGCGATTAAGTTAGCTAGTCTTTAAGCAAGGCAAGTTTAGCATAATTGTCATGCAAATTGCTGCTCCGGTGTGCGGTTACAATGCTGTTGCATACATAAGTAGGAGACCACGAGGCGTAGCCATGGTAACGTGACTTTCCTTTTAAATGGGTCCAGTTCTTTTTCAAACTCAGCCCAACACTGACTTAGACTGGAGAGCGAGAACTAAACTTTACAGCGTCACCTAAACGCTGCACATTTGCTTTCCTGTCACTGACGTCATTGCCTTTGGTATGTATGCTATGTATCCACAGCTATAAAAATAGACAACACTAGTGCACTGCTTGTTATATAAGATAACTTGTGGCATGCTGTAAAATAACAATGTCTCTTTTAGATCGTGTTCGTTACTATGATAAAGGTAAAAATAAAATCACAATTGCATACAATTTTGTCTTTATTTGTACCTTAAACATCTTCCACCACTTTATTGACATTGTGTGCCATTAAAGGCTGTACTATTTATTTAGTTCATTTGGTTAACTGCATTGTTCTTTTAAGGCTGTTAGTGTAATACTTTACTTTTTGCTGTCATGTATTTGTAGTATAATGTACTGTCTAATGTACTGCCTTACAAATAGGAAGCTGACAGGTCCCTCAGGGGGTAAACGGTCGTAAAAGATACTTCCTGAATCTATAAAGTGATTAATCCGTATGCCAATGAATGCCACGCTTGATGATATATTTTACATGGAGACAACCAGCCGTGACCTCGCTTCGTGTCTGCACCTGATGGTCACTATGGCAACATGTGTGTGTGTGTGTGTCTGCGATGTGTGTGTTGTCGTACTGCCTCCGCTTGAGGCCAAATGGCTTAGTGAGGAATGTGCCTGTGCATGCATGTGTTTGTACATGAGTGTGTGTGTTGACCTGCCCAACATAAGCTGACCTCGCCCTGGTGGCCATGTTTGACCTCTGCACATGTGACATTGTCTTAAACAAAGACCTTTCAACACAAATCACACTTTATAGTTTATTATTTAGATGCAGTGCGAGAGTAACTTTTATGTGCTAATATTACATTGTTGCTTGATTGTGTTTTGTAGCGCTCTGCAAAGCAGGTTATAGAAGCAAGTAGGTCATCCGTACAAGGAGCACTTGAAGGCACCACGAGGGAAAAGGGTCAGGACCGTGGTCTATTTATAAACTCAGCAGCGTTATCTCGCAGCTTCATTTTGGGACTTCTTGTGCTTTTTCCTGTGATGTCATGGTGTTTTCTTCAGCCGTGTGAGTGGACACACACAAGTGCAAAATAAGAACACAAACGCCTCTCGCACCGACCAAACTGAGTCAAATTTTCACACCTTATGTGACAAATAAAACCCCCCAAAAATTGTGTGCATTTCAGCTTCTGGCTTGTTTTGAATGCTGACTTATTTTAAATGTACTGTGTTGTTTGTACATTAATTCATATACTATATGACTGCTATATTTGGACTGCTACAGATAGATTTGATGCTACCTTTTGCCATTCAAATCTTTCTCATTACATTTACACTTTTTTGTTGTTGTTTTGCTTACTAATTCCTTAAATTACCAAGTATTACCAATTGTTTTTCACTCTCCAAATTTTACAGTGAGGCTGATAAACGGCCTGTGAATTTTCACAGGGCAGGGAGGGAGGGGGCAAGTGGAGGAAACAGGATGAGGACAGGAAGGAAGGAAGGGAGAGCCGTAGACAGGACGAGGGTGGGACAGATGGACTGCCACAAAACGGACAGGGAGGGGTTTGCTGAACACGCATCTGTTTGTCTGTGCATGTATGCAGTGTCGTTGGGTGTGACTGTGGAGGCAGGCATTGTTACCATAGCAACCTTTTGTGTACAAACTGTTCCGTTCACCGCCTCTGAGTTACCTTATTTTTTAACACAATCGTAATTGTTATGTTACTGGATCCATAACTCCAACATTTGCTCCAGTAGCAGTAATAATTATGAAGATATATTTTTTAAGTGTCTGAAAGTTTACACATAGGCCTGAAAGCCTCATGCCTGCAGCGCATGCGCTGGGGCTCGACGCACCCGGAAGCACCATGTCGCTGGAGGACCCGTTTTTCGTCGTGAAAGGGTAAGAACGAAATAAAAACACAATTAAAACTGAGCGAAAACATTCACTGCGCATGGTTAATCCGACGTGTGACATCCCTCCCGAGCCGCCGTGTGAGCCAAAAACAAAAGTTTATGTCAGCGGAGTTTCCGCTGCTAACTAGCTTGAATGCTATCAACGTGTCGATGTCTTGTTTGTGTGGAGCAAATAAAAAGTCTCTTTCACTCTATCAAATGGTCGCATGCTTTTGTTTCTTTTGTTTTAACCACTGTTTGCTTCACCTTTGGTATTCTTTTTTTCCTGTAAACGCGAAGCTGCGAAGTCACGAAAGGATGCGAAGTTGGTTTGTCCTTTGTTTAAGCAATGTGTGTGTCTGTGTGTTCGCGCGTGCGCACAAAAGAGGCATAAAAAGAATCTAAATTTACAAAGATCCAAATCCTATGGAAGTATAACGTGTGTTTGTGTGTGATTGCAGGGAGGTGCAGAAGGCCACTGCGCGTGCGCGCAGCCTGTTTGACAGGTGGGAGGAGCTACTGCAGGATGGCACTCAGGTGAGACCAACACCATAAAAACAAATAACTGTACACGCTGAGAGAGTCGAGCAGAAATGTTTTCTTGCGGTTTCATACTGGTGTCCCAATACAGGCATTATGTAATAGTTTCCTTGATGGTCAGGTTAGTCGTGATGAACTGGACTGGAGCACAAATGAGCTGCGCAACTGCCTTCGGGCCATCGACTGGGACTTGGAGGACCTTAGTGAGACTATCAGTATCCTTGACGAGGCCCGCGACTTCCTCCACATGAGCATCACGCGTCTTGTTTTCACAACAAACTTGTACTTTGTTGCTTGCACTCCCACAAGATGGCCATCACGCCCTGGGGCGTGTCGCCACAGTGTTTGTTTATTTTTAGTAAGCTTAAAAACATTAATGAATGGATAGTGATACTCAAACATAGCATGTTTGTTCACGATATGTAACTTTCAGTCTTGTGACGCTTTCCTTAAGGGAACAGTACGCAATAATGCAATTTCGACCCAATTTTTACAACAAATAAGCTAATTTACTTTACAATGACTTGTGGTTTATGTTTGCGCCGTCCAGTCACTGATTCATGTAGGCTGGTTAACAATAGGGAGAATAGCTTTTCCATCATCGTCATGGCAATGTTGTTTGGTTCTTGAGCTGTTGGCTCAGGTATCGTGGAGTCTAATCCCGGGAAGTTCCGTCTTGGCGAAGAGGAGCTTCAGGAGAGGAGAGACTTTGTGGAGCGAACCAGAAAATCAGTGCAGGTGAAGTTCCCTCATTATGATTTTGCAATGTGTTGGTATGCTAATGTAAGCATGTTGGCATTGCTAGCATACTAGCAATTATTTCCCTATTTTTATTGGTCAATAAATATATGTTATTGTTCTGTGCAGGAGATGAAGGACCATTTGTCCAGTCCATCGGCTGTGGCTCAGACAGAGAAGAAGAACAAGCAGGTCCATGCACGCTGGAACGGGATGTGTTTGAGAGCGTCTTAAAGCAACCATCTGGTTTTTGCTCTTTCAGGCGCTGCTGGCGTCGTCGTCTGTCCCGGACAGGTCTACGGGCCTGGAGGCCCACCTGGTGTCAACCAACTCCAGATACATCCAGGAGCAGCAGGAACAACAACAGGTAGCAAAAGAGTCAAGTGGTGGATTCATTCAGGGGTGGAAAGAGTACTAGTTTGTGTGTGTGTGTGTGTGTGTGTGTGTAGCTGATCATGCAGGAGCAGGATGATCATCTGGAGTTGGTGTCCGGAAGCATCCGAGTCCTCAAAGACATGTCAGGACGCATCGGGGACGAACTGGATGAGCAGGCCATGTGAGTGCGCATCCTCCTCACCTTCTTCCTTCTTCTTTCTCTTTCTCGGCTTCTTGCTTTTCTTCTTCTTGCTCTTCTTTTAATAAAGTAATATTACTAGAAAAAGCGCGCAGATCTCACAGCTAGGAGACCGGGTTCAATTCCACCCTCGGCCATCTCTTTGTGGAGTTTGCATGTTCTCCCCGTGCATGCGTGGGTTTTCTCCGGGTACTCCGGTTTCCTCCCACATTCCAAAAACATGCTAGGTTAATTGGCGACTCCAAATTGTCCATAGGTATGAATGTGAGTGTGAATGGTTGTTTGTCTATATGTGCCCTGTGATTGGCTGGCCAACAGTCCAGGGTGTACCCCGCCTCTCGCCCAAAGACAGCTGGGATAGGCTCCAGCACCTCCACGACCCTTGTGAAGGTAAGTGGTAGAAAATGAATGAATGAATGAATATTACTATATATTTTTTTTATATTAAGACTTTTACATTACTTACCCTATCATTAAATAGTGGATGATTACTTTTAATCGCTGTAAAACGCTGAGACCACTTTTGATTGACTGAAAAGGATTTGAAAACTGCAGGAAATAAAGGCCCTTATTTTGAAAAAACTGCTTCCCACTATGGACGCTCTTGCAGCATATTGGAGGACTTCACAGACGAGATGGACCAGACGTCGTCCCGCATGGACTCGGTCCTCAAGAAGCTGGAAAAGGTCTCTCACATGACCAGCAGTACGTGTGCATACACACACACACACACACACACGCACATTCAATTTTACCATGGCAACAAGAGTTGATCCTGACAACTTCCTGTTGTGGCTGCAGGCCGTCGGCAGTGGTGCGCCATCGTCGTGCTGGTGGCCGTCCTTCTCTTCGTCCTCATCCTCTTCTTCGCCCTCTGACCCTGGTGACCTCCAGTCTTGACTCCGCCCCTCCCCTCAGAGGGAAATAACACATGCCCTGCCCCCTCCACGCTATTTTACTTCCCCGAGTCTGTATAGCCTTGTGGTGGAGACATCAATGATTGACAGCAGAGGTGGGTGGCGGCCAATTCAAATCAGGGATGGTTGTTTTGTTTGTGTTTTTTTTTTTTTGCCAGGTTAAAAGGTCACGAAACATTTGGACTGCTTCTCTGAGCTTCATTAAGATGGAGCGTAACAGAAAGGTGTTTTTTTTTTTAAGACTTGGTTGCCTTAAATCTATTTTTATACCTTGGAAATGTTCCCGCCTTGACGTGATGACGTCAGATTCTAGTGATCTGTCGAGTGACGTCACAAAAGTCAAGCCAGCAGACCTCCTGCAGGCTGGAAGCAGTTGCTAGGCAGGATGCTGCAGCAGGAAGCACACACTTAAGTGTAGTGCGCCCCCTGCTGGAGGACAAAGGTCCTGTGTAGAGGTTGCTGCAGTATGAATACTTTTGACAGTTTCTGCCTTTTATGTACAAAAGCCACATGAAGACATTTCACCTCTTGTTATTGCACCTTCAGAAAAAGGAGGATACTTTAAAAGTTCAGACGAGAACTTAACCAAACGTATTTTATCCACACTTTACTGCCAACTTTGAATGCTTTAAATGTAAACACAATGTTTGGAAGCTCTTTGTTTTTTTATATTATCTTGAAAAGATGCATCATGAAGCAAAAGTTCAATTCTGTGTGATAAATCACATTTCAAATTGATTTGTCTTTTATTCAGATACTTAATAAGGCCCTGTGCTGTAAATTCTTGCATCCGGATGGGAAAGGATCAGATGTAATACACTAAGTCCACCAAGTGTGGCGCTGTAAACCATAGACAGACGGGACACTTTTAGCCAACAAAAACTAACTACATTTGGCGCCTAACTGTTCCCCAAGTATATTAGTCCATGTTCGACGTTATAAACGAGATTAATTAACTTAAAATGTTTTGTATAAAGTCTTTATGTAAGTAAGTACATTTACAGCCTTGACACATCCAATATGGCGGCGAAGACTTTGTGGCGTCTATGCCTATGCTGTAAACAAACACACACGGAACCACGTGACACACGAAAAGTTAGTCGCCTTCCAAGCCTTTTCTAAACAAAATGGAGTTACTTCTGTGAGTCATTATGGAGTATAATACAACAAAACATCTGGAAAATGTCGACTCAGGTGAGTTATACCAATCCACGAGCATTTGTGGTCACGTGACGGCGACAGATCGGTGACGTCATCACTTCCATAAAGCATCGGTTCGCCTGTCTACACGGAAACAACGAGCCACTATGGAAGCTGTTTGAGTGCGAATGAAAGGCTGAAATGATGAAATAACATTGGTGAAGATTTTAAACTTTGTAATATATTGAAGAATACTCGTAATTTAATAAACTGTAACTGAAAAAATGATAATTGAAGGATAAAGTTGTCATTTTACAAGAATCAAAGTCCTAATACTGTATAATTCTAGCTGCAGTCACTACAATCGACCAGAGGGGGCAGCATAACAGTCCTTTAGCTGGTGGGCACTTCAAATACAAATGAAGAGCGACGTGTTTGGTTACAAACATTTGATTTATTTTATTATTGAGATTGTATCCTCATATTTCAATCAGTATGCTTTCTTTTGTCTTCAAACACAGTATTTAATGTGCAATTATTTCTTACTGGTCACAGGAATTCACAAGTAATTGGCACTTAGAACACATGGTGGTGTGGGGGGGCACTGACATATACAAGGTGGTGGGAGGGGGTGGGGGTGAGACGTTTACTGCATTTGTTTTTTTTTAAATAAATGACCTTTAAAAAAACTGCTTGTTTCCTGTGTGATTAATCAAAAACAATTACCAAAAAAAAATCAATAAAAGCTCGTCATGCTGCGAGTGCACATTCCAACATAGTGCTTTTATATATGTGCTGATATACATTTGTATATATTTATATTCATATATTTATTTGTATTCACTGTGACAGGAGGGAACACCAGAGACAGAGAGGTTGCCGTGGGGACGTGTAAGCCCCGCCCACACTTCCTGTGAGGTAAGACTGTGTTTTGCATGAGGTGGTGAGCTGTTGCAGCGTTCAAAAGGTCAGACAATGGCTGAAAGCTTCCGAGGTAAACTGCTTTTGTTGTTTAGAAAAACTGTAGAAAACTGGCACACACGTCTTAAGAGTGTGTGTGTGCGAGGTTCTTCAGAGGTCTGAGTGTGTGGTGTGTGTGTGTTTGTTGTGTGTCTCTGGTGTTTGAAGACTGAGGCGATGATTGAGTGACGATGATACATAGCTTTTTTTTTATATATATATTGACCACCATGGGGTTCTAAAGCAAGAAAAATCCACCCCTTCAAGCGTCAAGCGTTCCAGAATGTTCTCTCGTATACGCTGGTACTTAATTGCTTTACGTTTACAACAAGTGGCCGCCATGTTGAATTAGCGACACAATTTGGTCAGTGTCTGAAAGGGCGGGTCTTTTCTGGGGTGGATTTCTCCGTCAAACATTCATGTCTAAAAACTGCAACCAGGTCATATATACTTATTTTATCTTCTCAGTATTCTCATCAAAAAAACACCAAAGGAGTCAAAAATAATGCTCAAGTCATTCTAGCTAGTAAATTAGCTCCGCCCACCACACAAAGTCGAGACGTGCTTTTTTTTTTTTTACAGTGAACATGAATGTCATTAAAAGAAAACAACTTATCAAAAAGAGTACAAAAACATTAAAAACAAACAAAAATAAACCATATAAAAAGATTTCCCCCACATCAGACACCCAAGCCACAGACAGGAAGTGACACAGTCAGCGTACTCAGAAAGGTGCAAAGGGCTTTGGCGCCATCTTGTGGTGAGACAAGAAAGCGCTCACCCAAAGGTGCTTTCTTTAAAAAAAAAAAAAAAATACTAGCGCTCCTGGTCACTTTAGCTCCCCCTGTGGCCGGGCGGTGACAGACAGACGGGCGGAGTCACACGTGGACGATAACGTATTTGGTCTTGTGGGGTGGGGGGGGCACTTTTTTTTTGGCTTGGGGGGGGTTAACGTCGCGTAAACAAGCGGCGGCGCTGTGCTTTTAAGGTGCTCGCATGAATACAGTGATGAAGACTTTCATAAACAAAATTACAATTGCTTACTGGGACAATCGCCATCTGGTGGCCGATGACAGGCACTGCAGCTGCTAAGCCCCCCCTTTGCTGTAAGCTGCAGTGGCAGATGTCGGCCACCAGGGGGAGCGAGGGGAAAAAAATAACATTCAGGCAACTGCCGCCGCTTTTAAGTAAACTTTCGCTTTGGATTGATTGGATTTTTATCAACGAGGGTGTTTTTTTTCTTCTTTTGTTTGTCGTCCACTCGCCCCCGCCCGTCTCCTCTCATAGCACCGCAATGGCAGTACAGTACGACCGATAGCAAAAAAACAAAACAAAACAAAACCCCGCCCACTTCCCCAGCACCTCAGCCATACAATGATGCAAAAATATGTGGTTCTCTTTCTCTACGACTATTTTACAACTAACAGGTTCTCAGCCGCTATCGTTATAAAAGTTAATTATTAGTACCGGCTCGTCTTTCAACACACTACATACTGTACACAAACTCAAATGTAGAAAACTTAATCCAAAAATAATAATAATAATAAAAAAAGACTTCTAGTGAAATGTTGAATCACTTCTTCCCAAATGGAACCCAGCTATTTCTGTCCAGTCAGGTGATTGCTCCTCCTCCTTATAGCAACATCATAATAGGATGCCTTGCTAAATTGTAAATGAACAAGTTGTCAATATTATATACTCATGAGTGTAATACGCATGCCGGGCCAGTAGGGGGCAACATCCCTTCACTGATTTGAGTCACCAAAGCAAATACAGATGTATTTCTCACATGTTCTTACATCAGGGGTTAAAATGTACTCATCATGAATGTATAAACATATATAAGAATACAAATAAGATATGTCCACATGAAAACATTTCCGAAATTTGGATTGATTTCCAGCATTCGGAAAACAGGATTGAAACAGGATCAACACCGTTTGGGTGTCCCCATATAGTATATCGTATACGGTTCCATTTCTAGTCTGTTGCTAAAAACATGAGGTAATGTTGCACATTTTCATTAATTCAAACCCCAAAACAACCCATTCCGAGAAATATTAACTTCATGCGGACACGCCCTTAAGTCATGTGACTGTGATGGATCGATGTGTAGTGTAAATGTACACTTTGACTCTTCTGGTGCATTAAAGAAAAGTAAAAGTCCTTTTTTAGCCGTGTGGGAAAAGTGGATGTAAGCCTGTGGCGGCCATCATGGAGGCTAGGATGGTATCTTTGAACACGTAAAAGGATCGGCTCCTATGAATCCGACCGTGATACCTAAACGGTACAGTGGCGTCATTATTTCTCGGCGTTGTCGGGACTATATTTCATACGTCCTTCATGTATTCAGTGTACGGCGGGAGTAACTCCGTACGCAGAGCGAGGCCCTCTATGTGTTCCGCCATCTTGGTGCTAACGGACACAGACTATTAGGAAACACATTCTGTGATGTTTGGCGCCATGGAAAAAAACGACAAGACGTGTTTCTGTCATGATCGTACCGCAGTGCTTCAGGGAGGCGTCATCTCCGATCCTTTCAGTGCAATTCCAAAACACCCCCCCCCCCACCGGCGCCTGTTTAAAACTTCAGCGGGATTTCACCCTTTGTGTCATTAGCATGTCTGTACAGTATAGCTAGAGTCATTAAGCCCCGCCCATCTGCAGAGGGCACTTACATAAACAAACGCACATGCAGGTGTTTATGTTGGACGAGAGCCTCCTCCTCCTCCTCCTCCTCCTGTCTCTTTGTCTGGATTGTGGCTTCGCTTGTGTGATGGCAGACTGCCGCAGTGCCTTGTCTGTCCTGGGAGATTCTTCTACACCCCCCCCCCCCCCGCCCCCCCACCCTCACACGCATCTCTCTTCCCCTCCTCCCCTCCTCCTCCTCCTCCTCCTCCTCCTCCTCCTCCTCCAAGTCTGCCACGACTAGAATTTTGGCTGCCTCGGTTCAACAGTCTGGTCAATGTTAGCCCGCTGATTGGCGGCGCTTCTTGTGAGGACGCTTCCGATTGGCTGCCAGTGGGGAAAAAACGAGGACAGGCTAAGACCCGCCCCCTCATCATCACCATCACCATCATCATCATCATCAGACTGGCTGCTTTTTAAATGGTGCCGTAAACACAAACAAAACAACCATGACAGACACCCACCCTTGCACAGGTGAGCGAGTGTGTGTGTGTGTGTGTGTGTGTGTGTGATAGAGAATATGACAACAAAGGAGAGCAGCGTGGGAAAGTGCAGCAAACAGACATTTTCAAAAACAAGCAAAAAGAGTCCTAAGCGTCCAGGCACACAGACCTCAAAGTAAAAACTAAATGTATACTATGATCAATTGTTTTTACTACATCACAAATTAAATGACTGTAACAACAGCGCCCCTGCTGGTGGCGGTCAAGTAGTACAAGAAAATGCTTTATTTTTTATACTTCAATAAAAATGGTAGGAAATTGTGTTTTTGGAGTGGCGCTTGGAGTTTTAAGATAGCGACTGATACTAAAAAATATCCTCTGGATTATTAGATTTTAGAACATTAACTTCACTGATTTTTATTGCCCTCTACCTAATTTTTATTTGGCTTTACTTGTTTTTTTTTAAAGGCATGAAGTGAGTTTGCATATTGAATATTGTTATCGTTGTATTGACATGTTCATTCATCTAACTCATCAATGTCATTTTACCTTGCTTTGTCTGTTAGGGTGTTGTAGTATTAGGCTCACATTGAAAAAACTAATCAGATTTTGAGAATAAAGTCGTACATTTACATGAAAAATAACATCCAATTATGACAATGAAGTTGAATATTTCCAAGAAAAAAAATCGTACATTTACGAGAAAAAAGGTGAATATTTACGAGAAAAAAGTTGTACATTTTATGGGAAAAAAGTCAAATTTATGAGTACAAAGACATACAGTACATTTATAATAATTTTTTTTTGTAAATTTAGGAAAAAAGTCGTAATATTACCATTGCCCAAGACCATAGATCTCGGGCAATGACTGTTACAACAGAGTATTAAAATAATTCGAATAAACGGAGTAAATTTAGGCGAAAAATGGGGGACTCACGTGACCTTTGGCCTTGGCCATGTGGAAGGGGCGGAGTAAGGATTTTTTTTTTCTCCTCTAAAAACAGCCCTAAAACGCAGTTGTTGTCCGTGCTTTTCTTTGACACATGATTGTCCTGCTAAAACTGGATAAAACTAATGTCTTAAAAATGTTAAATACAGTACATACTGCATATACATTTTAATTCATGACTATTACAGTAAATGAATTATTAAAAACAATTAACGCAATCCAATAATTGCTTCACACAAATACTCAGTTCCTAATCAATGTCTACGCCCACCCTAAATGTACTCTGCTATGGAATATAATTCCTTATTTCCAATATTTAAATGTATAAAATAAGCATGACTTTTGAGGCACATTTCTCTCATGTTATTTTAGGCAATAAGCGCAAAAGATGAGACTGTAAAATCGACAAACTAAAAGAATGACGGCATAACGCTTGTTTTTCGACAACAAAGTATCCAAGACTGAATCAACAGCGCCTCTGCTGGCTGCAGCCAAGCAGTGCACTCCATTGCTTCATAATGCAATTTATCAAACATCAATTGGAATACTGTACAATCCATCCATCCATTCTGATGGATTAACCTTTTTTTATACCTTATATTTATATGAAATAAATGTATGATGTGTGTGTCGGAAAAAGGTGTGAGGCAGACAAAAACAAACAATGTCTACACACACACACACACAAATCCACCCACGCAGTGACAAGCATGCGCAATCAGTGCACGATGCAGCCAGACACACACGTATGCGGCACATAGATTGAAAAGCATTGTGGCTGGCTTGGGGACGGACACACACACACACACACACACACACACACACACACACACGAGAAGACAAAAAACCATACATTAATATGCATGCACGCACACATGAGCACACAAAGCCTCCACATAAGCAGCCAGTCTTAATACGCATTCATTACATATACATTGTGTACGTATAACCCCCCCAGCCTTGCTCGTGTTTTTTTTTTTTTGGAGGGGGGGGGTCACTCTGTCCTGTCCTCGTCTTCCCTCTGTCGGCAATGGCGAATACGTCTGATTTAACAAGGTGGCAGGTTTAGACAACAAATAAAAATGTGAAAACTGCCCGTGGGAAGCCCCCCCCCATGCCCCCCACCCCCACGTCCCCTTTAAAGCCTGTCTTAAAAAGACGCCGCTCTGGTTTCAGGGGAGAAGGTGCAGACGTCGTTATCTAATTGTGGGGATGCAGTCATTGAAAGCGTATTCGGGTACGGCAATATTGCTCTTTTGCTGGGCTCTCTGTATGAAAGGCACAGGCAGATGTTCTACTAACGATTCTGATGTGGCAGTAGTGTGGGTTCTGTTTCAGTAAGTTGCGGTCGTACCATTTTTATATGGGGGGGGGGGGGTCCTTTGCCTTAAAGCCTCTGAAATCACATTTAAATATTAAAAAAAACAGTGTACCTCAAATATTGTTTTTAAATAACGCTAGCCTGAATATACACATTTTAAAAAACACTGGTCTCGATTGGACGGCGCCTTCAAGGTTTACTTTGGGGGGGGGGGGTGACTGTTTGGCTCAGTTTGACAGTTTAACTAGCGGCAATAGTCCAAAAGACGACAGTGACGCTAAACAGTCCGACACTTGACAGCAACACTCGGGATGCCACCCCGCACGGTAAGGTGCTTGACGTTTACCGTCCAAATATTTAAAGTTTTAAGTATTCAAAGTAGCCCGAGTCAACGCAGCAGAATGTTCCAACAGAACCAAACGTCTCCTTGAACAAAAGCTGACATGTTGGAGAGGTGAAAATGAGGTTCTGTGTATTTGTGAGACTTAGAGAAGTTGGTTTCTATGGCAACGCTGATGTAGAAATCTAAAATGGGATTCCTAACCTCATCAACAAAAGGTTGGACTTGCTGGCATGGCTTCTTATGCCTTGTTAGAAGGATTTTTACATTAAAAAGGGTATAAATCCACCCCCACCCCCACCCCCCACCCACCTAACCCCGACTCTGGATTGTTAAACATTTCTGAGGAATCAGCAGATCTCAGCGGACAGGAAGTAGCGCAGGTCTTTGACCAACATTGTTTAACAAAGTTTAACGTAAACAAACTCGCGTCGTTCTTCTGGACTTGTCAGCAGGGGTGGGGGCGAGGTGAAGCACCCCCCCCCAACCCCTGCTTGTACATTCAGTATGACAGCAACAGTGTTAGCGCACATGTGACTTGGTCACACCTCTCCCGGGAATGTCAGATTTTGGCAGGAGAGGAACCTCCATGACGTCATGCAGAAGGGTGGGGGGGCAAGACTCGGGGGCGCGCGCGAGACTCGGGGGGGGGGGGGGGGGGGCGCCACCTCCTGTCACGGACACTTTGGGAGGGACAACATCGAGGCAAGCGAGTAAACGTCGGCGAAGATAGAAAGCAAGGAAAGAAAAATCCCCAAACAACAGAAACAGCGACACCAGAAAAACCTCATCGCTGTTCTTCCCCCCCTCCTCCCCCCCATCTGTCCAAATATTGGTCAGTTCACTCACTCAAAACAAAGTGCTGCCGTCTCCTCCCGCCCCTTGGAGGGTGTCTGCTCCCCCGCCCGCTTCGTTACTGTTGGCACCGGCGGCCGCCACGGCATCCAAGGAAGCGGCATCAAAGCCTTGCTCTCCGCCTAGCCCGTCGGCCTCCATCTTTACGCTGTCGGCGAGAAACGTGGAGTAGGCGTCGCTGTCGGCCATCAGGAGTTTGAGTTTGGGGATCCAGCTCTTTCGGACCACGCGACGAGCGTTGGTGCACATGTCGGCGGCGATGGCGTTCATCTCGCTCTCTCTAAAGCTCGGCGCGAAGTTCTGACAGTAGACTGAAGGAAGGAGGTGGAGACAAAGAATGGATGAAAATGGTGGCGGTGTGAAATTTACGGAGTGTCAGGTGACTCACATTTAACGGCGTGCAGCACTCTGTTGTC
This sequence comes from Doryrhamphus excisus, assembly GCF_037039965.1. NCBI lineage: Eukaryota > Metazoa > Chordata > Actinopteri > Syngnathiformes > Syngnathidae > Doryrhamphus > Doryrhamphus excisus. Next base: position 18,295,390 of record NC_136365.1, read on the forward strand.
CAGCGGCTTGCGGCTCGGGTCATTGGTTGATGAGCGGATGCCGGTACCACAACTGTTAGCCAGAGTGCTCCTGTGGAAAGAAAACACTGTGAACTTCCCGACCATTCAATTAGGATCAGAAACAGGAAGTGCTAAATGTTTGGGTGCGGTTTGCCGCTCACCTGTCAAAAAAGGCGGCGAGCAGTCGCCTGAGCAGGACTTTGTGGCGTGTGCCGGCGCTAACGTGGCAGTTCATGAGCTGGGCGCGCGATATGAACACCGAGGTGCCGCTCACCAGCTCCAGCTTCTCGGCGGGGTCGCCCTCCTCGTAGAGTTTCGGGTGGCAGCGGTTGCCAATCTGGCTGATGAGCTCCGACGGCAGCGATGCCAGCTCCTGTCTGGCTCGTCCACCTCTGCCACCCCGGCCACCACCCGAGTCCGGGGCAGCGTCTGGGAGAGCCTCCACCTTTTCCCCGGTTGCTGAGGGGCGAAATGAGCAGTTAGCGGACCCCGGATTGTACAGGAAAGGTTCTCCTTCTGGTTCTTTGGACCACATTGATCCATCACTTAATTAGACAGGTTTTCAAATTGGATTTTGAGAGCGATGTCTTAGGTCAGGGGTCTCAAACACGTGGCCCGCAGGACACTAGTTTGAGGCCCCCGCCTTGTTAGTGCGGCCCGCGCAAGTTTGATATGGATGCTGTATGGTATCATGTACCCAGAAAAAAATATTACATTTGATTAATGTTCATGTTAAAGGTTAAATAACTGTTAATAGTTATCCTCCCTATCCGTGTGGAAGTGGTAAGTTTTTGGCTATTTAAGTTTAAAGGAAATAACTTGAAGGCTACCGTTTAGGTCGCTAGCTCTCTAGTTTGTGAGTTAGCATGTGTCTCAAGACCCTGCAGTTGTGCAATATGTTGTAAATAAAAAGAGTATAAATGTGACTATAGTCGTGTTTTGTCATGTCTACAGGGCTCTAATAATGCTTTGTTCATTTTAATCTGAAAAAAATCATTTGTCTACCCACCAACTATATGGGCCGGAATCTAACGGTGCAACAATAATATCAAACAGTTCTGACCTGCAGTGTTGGCGTTGAGCATGCTGTACATGGTGTATATGTTGCAGATTTGTCTGTACTGTTCCTCGGCGCTCTCATCGGCCATCTCGTCTTCTTCCTCGTCGTCGTGGTAACTGATGGGCGAGTCGCTTGTATACAGGCTGAACGTGCCCGGACTCGTCCCTTCAGGGGTGCCACCATTTTGATTGTTGTTGTTGTTGTTTGTGGTAGTGGCGGCGGCGCTGCCGTTATTGCTGCTGTTGGGGTTACTGCTGACTCCGCCCCCACCAGGCAATAGAGGTGCATTGGAGGCCAGAGCACCCTGCCCAGACGACTCCTGGGTAGCGGTGCTGGAGGAGAATGATGAAGAGGATGACGAGGAAGAGTAGCGAGGAGCCTTCCTTTGGCCGCCTCCCGCTCCAGAGCCGCCACCACCGTCGCGGTTGCCCCCCTCCCACAGTCGCTTGGCCACCGGGATGCAGACCACGGAGTAGGGGAATCCCTCCGTCTGCGGAGAACGGATCATTTCATTGGATTGAACAATCTTACTGTTCCACTCCAGTCCTGGAGGTGGCGGTACAAAGTTGCCAGATACAGCAAGCTTTTTCTTTCCTGCATGTGGAGGCTCACTCATACACTCGTAGCCAAAATGCTAAAAATAGAATCTACAGGAAGAAGTACGTCAAGAAGTGAGGAGGTCTACCTGTTGAGGCTGAGGTGTGGCGGCCGTCTGTTCCGTCTTGACCTTGTGCACCAAGGGGAGGGGTGTCAGACAAGAGGCGGGTCTGCCAGAAGCAGGGGGCCCGCCGGCCCCTCCCACCATTGGTGTGACCGGACTCTGAGGCTCTGTCTCTTCCGTGTGGAGACCCTGTGAGTCACAGCTCGGGGACGAGACCTGCGGAAGCAGAGGACACATTTACATTTCAATCCACTTCCCGATCCCAGTCCCTCCTTTTGGCTCGTACCTTGAGGAAAAACTCTGTGCCCTTCTCCATGATCTGTTGGATCTGGAGGAAGCCGGCCGTGTACATGAGCAGGAACTGGTCGCCCACGTTCATGCTGAGGCGACCCGTGTAGCAGAAGGCTAGAATTTGCTGGAAGCTCTGTGGCTGCACGGCGGGCGGCAGCTCCACCACCGAGCTCTTCCCGCCAGCATTGAACAGGTCCCGGAAGTACGAGGAGCTGGCGGCCAGCACAGCACGGTGCGCCTAAGGAGTGTAGGGCAAAAGTACTTTTGAGAATAATTATTTCTTGTTGTTGTTATCTTTGCATTTTATTTACGGCATCTGATGTATTACTGCTGGCTGTGAATTAAATTGCCCCTCTAGAGATAAACGACACCTTTAAAACTTTTACACCCGAAGCTCCTGACAGAGGAGTCGGGAGGCTGCGTTGGACTGCTGGAAAAACATTCAAATGAGGACTCCGGCAATTTATTTTCTTATCTCACCAACTGACTTGCACTGCAATCACTGAGGGACTAATTAAACTCGACTGTACATCTTCAAAAAAGCGATTTGGTCGACTGAACTCTGGGAAAATGAGCAATGCAGGCTCTCTGCAGGCGTGCCGCTCTAGCTCTTCTACCAGGGACAACAATATGAAAAAGAGGAAAAGATCTCGTGCACACATTACTTTAAATACCGTCCCGCTACCATGTACTGTACGCCAACGCCGCCCTAAGAACATAAACTATTTGTTATCAAACATTCACACAATTGGCTTAGGAAAGAGTCTGACCTTGAAGGCGTGTCCCTTGACCACCACAGAGATGTCACAGTAGAGTCCCTGCAAACGCTGCTCGTTCAGACACTCCAGGACGTTGTTGCCAAAGTTGGGGATCGCCATCTGTAGCGTCTGAGCCATAACGCTGTGCCCAGCACCACGGGGTCTGTGAGAGTCCACAACAATGTGAGAAAAATCCCTTTGTGTCCCTTAAAGACTTCAATATTGAGTCAACAACCGGACTTCTAAACCCCAAATGTAGTCCATTTTTGGGGTATGGCTTTGTTTTTTTTACCTTACTGCACCACTTCAAAATGAGTGTTCGGATGATTTCTGGCCCACTTCTCTTTCCCACTGCTCGGTCAAAACAAAGTCGCTTATATAACGCGTCTATTTCACCGTCACAGCAACGCATCACAACAAGCTGTGATCAAAAGTGGACCAACATTCAACCAGACATGAAATAATCCGTCCTTAATAATAGATTAGTTTGGTTTCAACGACACATAAAGTAGGATATTTTCATCCTGCTATCATTTTACACAAGACCAAAGTTGTACTCTATAGATCAGGGGTGTCCAAACTTTTTCCAGCAAGGGCCACACAGTGAAAAATGAAAGGATGCAACTTTGCTACGTTGATATTTTGCAAAGGAACACATGTAGACATGCTAATAAGTTATATACATTTCAGCTTTGTCACCGATTCTTGAGCAGTAGCCACGTTTACATGAGTTTTTGACCTTTCCGAAAGCAATGGTATCCATGGAAAGGAATATTCCCATCGCGTGTCTACATGCGCCGCTATAATCAACCAGAATAGCCAATGGGGCATGCGCAGTAAAGCATAAACACCAACATCACGTGATACCGACTTCCTCGAGTTTTTCTTTCACTTGTTGGAATAACTTCGTATTACCAGTTTTTTGTTCGTCCAATCTTGAAATTTAGTTTGAATCAAAAACAAACTTTCCGCAGCAGTCCAGTGCCGATTGCTGGCCTCCATTTTTTTTAAATCGAAGAACGTCTCGAGCTGCGTGTTACGTCATATCTCAGCATTCACTGAAAGAACGCACCCGGGAACAGTTCAAGCTTTATATTAATATATTATAATATATTATATTAATATTTAATAATTAAGCTCGGCACATGTTTTATATAGATTTTTTTTAATAAAACTTTCGTAAAAACTGGCGAATGGCGTATAGAAGGGTTTAGATTCTGTTCCACAGGTGGCGCTAATGCACACAAAAGCTGCTTGCCAACTGTCAATAAACAACAGAAGAAGAAAAACACCACAAAGAAAAACGCAGTCTGACAACTTTCCGTTTGAGCGGGTACAAGATACCTCAATCGGATTGGGGAAAGGAATATTCCACCCCTGTGAATCCGATTATACATTCATTCGGATTGGCACTTTTCTTTCGGAATGAGGTGTATACAAAGGTTACATTTTCCGTTTGAGCAAATAACCTGAATGGAATTGGACTATTTGGGTCCATGTAAACGTGGCTACTGTGTTTGTCTGCTGTATGATAGAACTGAAATGGCTGATCCCAACAACCAGTCATTTATAAAGGAAAATCTTGAAAATTACAAATGGTACCCAAACGTTTTCATACCGTTAACTCAGGAAGGAGCAAACTCTTTCACATTACTTATTTTCAGAGAAAAACAAAAAAAAATTCACCAAAAATTCACAAATCTGCCGACATGTGGTTGTCTGTGTGCACGTTTTAATGTAGTTGTTAAGGTGCTGCTGTTGTATCACACAGATTAGTAATAATGATTAAATTAACAACACATGTCAATAAAACCCATTTTTCACAGAAATTATCCCTTTAGGTATGAAAAATTTTATGTCAACAAAAGCGGTGGAGAATGCTCCTGCTGTACGAGTATGAATCCTTGGTGTTTTCCCCTGAATGCAATGCAAACAATAACATTTAACATTTATATGAATTATTGCTGCTCATTTAAGATTCACATGGCGTTGATGCACCTCACTTGCCAAAAAGCTCCACCGCTGTTTAAAAATTCACACGCAAACTCCTCATTAAAAGAATGTGAGACTGGGCTGAGAGAAGCGAGCTAAACGAGAGCTGGACCTGTGCCCGGCGCCCACGTGAGTGCCACATCGAGGACGAAGGGGCATTGGCACTTTGTCATAATGAATTTGTTAGCTTTACAGCAGCTAATTATTTGGGAGGCAAGTGGAAATAAGACTACGTGTCACAGTAAACATGGCCTATTTATAGTTCTCGTACCGCATATTGAAATGGAACTATTCAATTCCATTTTACAGCTTCCTGTCTTCACACATTCTGCGTGCTTTGGTGCTTTTAATGGTAATGTTTGTTAGCGGCACTTGGTGGGCGTCTGCAGTGTGTACGATAAGTTCTCACTACTGTCACTACTACGCACTGCAGACAGTCCAGATCCAAAGTGTCTGCATACAGAAAAATGGGAAGCATGGCGAGATAAGCAGCACTTAACAAAACACATTAAAAAAAAGTGAGGAATGAGCACAGATATGTGGTCCAGCTCAAATATGAGCCCTTATATTAGTCCAACAATACACCACATAACTGCATGTATGCTTTTTATTGGCATACTTTTTTCTTAACTTAATTTTTTACTGTGCGTGTGAATGGTTGTTTGTCTATATGTGCCCTGCGATTGGCTGGCGACCAGTCCAGGGTGTACGAGAGGCCTGAAGTCAGCTGGGATAGGCTCCAGCATACCCCCACGACCCTAATGAGGATAAGCGGTGTAGAAAATGGAAGAGTTATGACCTATTTTAAGTGCAATTTCTGCTAATAGAGACAGTCCAGTTTATTTTCATTGTCTTTGTTTAATTTATTATGTTGTTATAATTTGTTATCATGACAACCCTATAGAGTGGGTCTTAAGTTTAAAGACCAAAATTACATTTTTAATTCATTTATGGGTGCAGGTACATGACCACAAAACAACTTTACACGGACCGTCATATGTTTGGTGTTTTTCTGATGGGAAGGAGTGTATACATCTGTATTTACAATATGCTGCAACACACTAAAAATGAGATGCATGATGCAAATGGCCCCCCGAAGCTGAACTTTAAACACCTCTTGTCTAGAAAAAACCCCAAAACAATCAGCACAGCCACAGAGAAACACGGTATAAATTAATACTGAATATAGCAGTAATTACAGATATAAATATTACTTTCAATGTTCATTTGTACAATCACATAATCAAGCCTCAAGATAAGATAGCAATCCATACATTGACATGCTTATATACGTGTAGAAAAAGCCTGGGTTTGACCCCTGAAACAGATGCCAAAATGTACTACAAGAGGTGAAAATCCCCCATTAACACACCATGTGACATTTGCACTTTGCGTGGCCTCAAGTGAGCAAGTGAACAGACGGCGCTTCCGACAATAAGACGCCTGTGTCGCTTCCAGGTGTAAATATGCACCGTTGCATGAATAATAAGCAGACAGTTGCCATGACAACAAGCATTGTGCCTATTAAAGAATGAATGCTGATAACACACTTTTAAGATTGAATTTTACATTGCACAAAAGGTCTTATAGAATATAGAATTAACAGAGACGATGCAGGCGAGGATCTACTTTAAAACTCCGGCGAGCATTGAGATGTCACCCAATGACACCCGACACGCCACGCCACCTTTTTCCTCCTGGCGGGTCAGTGGGGGTCACCACGACATCCAGGAAGCATAAAGGGAAGTTAATTGCCGCTACTTGACCTTTGCACTGTGGCCCCTTTGTGCCCCATTAAACACTCTGACACTGACACCCCCACCACCCCCACCCCACTGACTTACCCTGCCACAAAGTCTGCAATATTTAAAACACATGCTGACGCACTACAGAGGCCAAAGCAATGCAAGCGAACCACTGCATCAATCACTTGATGTTAAATGTATAGTATGGTTAATTTGTTTACATTTGCACAATTCAAAATGTCTGAAAAGAAGTAGGAAGAAGCACAGTTCACTTAATCTTACCCGTTCCCCATACCATTACCGATAATTCACGGTATATCTTTTACATACCTAATTTCGTTTGCTTACATTTTGGCATTTAAAGTTTGTCCACTTCCTGTGAGTGTCACCATTTTCTTGGCCTATTAGCATGTAGCAAGCTAAAGCTAAGTGCTACCACCACACCTACATAACCTATGCATACAATTCCATGAAGCTGGCACATTTAAGTCACATTTACAAAACCAAACCCCCGAATGGCTGGCTGGACGGCAACGTCAGTGGCCTCACCTCAGTGGCGGGGACACGACAACCAAAATGAGGCTTTGCTGTAACCTCCCCCCGCCCCCGACGGACTGGAGCCGAGAAAGGAAAGTTAACCCATAAATGTAAAATCAATTGATCTCACTTGGAAGTCGAGCACAGCCGGTGTCTCGCCGACAGACGACCGGGGAAGAGACGAGGGAGGTGGGGGGAAAACCACCAGTGACGAGGTCAGAGAGAGCTCACGGTGCCCCGCCGTGTGCCAGCCGCGATGCCCGCTAGGATTTGGGAGTCCTCGGCTGGCCCGGGCCGGGCAGGCGGGAGGGAGGGAAAGACGGAGGGGGGCGGCGACGACACAGCGAAAACGACCAAGAACCATAAAAAATATTATCTACTTTACGTCCATATTGTTCCTTTTAATCAAAAAGCACTGAACATATACAGATATAATGTTTAAATAAAAGCAGCTAGCTTCTTCTCCGGGTTTCCTCCTTGTCCTCGCATCGCGCCGAAAGACACAGCCGCTTCATAGGGGACACGCCGCTGCCCCCTCCTCCTCTAAATTGTTCTTTCTCACGGTTACTTGACATTGATTAAAATGCTCAAGTGGATCAACACAACTCGCCCTTTTCGTTATCGATTACGGAGCTTCATCTTCAGCAGACATCAACAGGTCATCCCGGGACACAACGCACCGCCAATGAGGGCCAGACAAGACGAAGTCCGACCGGCATGGCGAGGCAAGCGGGCAGGAGTATTGGATAGTCTGGATGCAACTTTATCACATTAAAAGGATAATTAATTGCGTTCGGTGACAATTTTATTACGATATAAGCGCTAATTCTTGTAAGAATTTGTATTTTTTGGAAAGTTCCGGCATGTGGCAAGAAGGGCTCATGGAGCCCCTCACCAGGGGTATTGAAGCGGCAGGAGGGGTGGCTAACCCGCGGCGATGAGTCGGTGCTTAAAGTTTGCCCATTGGCCCATCCCCCCATAGCAGCTAGCTCAACTTCTGTGCTGTTAAACAATTAAAAACAACAATGGCTTCTTCACTCCACCTCCCCTCGCTTTTCAACACGACATTCATCACCTACCATTCACTTTACTGTCCTGAAAAAAAAGAAGTCCACCATGAAAAAAGAACCAGAGTTCCACAGGGCATCACAGCGAGGCCCAACCGTCGCCCTGTGCGTGCTACTCGGATAGTGCTCACTCACCCCCTCGGCCGCTGGAAAGTGGTTCTTGGCGGAGGAAGGAAACAAGGAGGACCAGGGAAGCTCGCGTGTTCTGCTTAGTGTGTCCCTCCGCCGCGCCGCAGGCAGCCATTCATTGCTGGGACTCTCTACAGCAGCGGTGTGTGTGTGATGGCGTGCGTGTGCTCATGAAGGCATGCACGTACACAGCAGTACTTGACGGGGGGGGGGGGTGAAGGGGTGTGGGCATAATGTACTGGCAAAGAGGGATTGTCTTCCTTCCTTTTTCCCCAGGTTGCAGACAGATTGCAGAATCATCGATCAGATAGACGGCTAGTTTAAGTCACGTGACCACATCTCCTGTAATTTCACTTTTCACCAGCAATGACTATCGATCTATCTGATATCCAGAGTAGCTAGGATGAAAGCTGAATACATGATCTCGACAATATTCTACGTAAAATAGTGAAAAACAATAACAATGGCCATTTTTAACAGTGTAATATGCGCATAATAATATACAGAAACTTCGCTTGGTTAAGCCTGGTTGTCAGGCTATGGCGACAACTGCGCTTATGTTTTCTGTGGAGCCGCCTCAGTGTCCCTTTCAAGCAACTAATGGTGGTACGTGGGGTGGGCAAACTACAACCAGGGGGCCACATCCAGCCCGCCAAGTGTTTGAATAGGGCCCGCCCGTTCTTTCCAAAGTATTTAATTTAAATTTAACACCGCTTTCCATGTGCTGTACAGTTTATGATTTATTATCACATATTTATAAACTATCACCAAATTAGGGTAAACAGGATGGGATTCTTTTTAAAACACCAAAAAGCATGAATCTATTTGTTATTTGAGTTAATTTGAGTTAACATACTCTCGATATCCAATGTTTTATTGTTCATAGTTCATATTGTGGTTGCAGCTGGACTACCTAGAATGTCTTGCGGTCTTTTGGAAGTAACGTTTTAAAATTACATGTCATGTTTAGCGCTTAGTTGTTGTGAATCACCCACATAGTCGTACTCGTTGATTTATTAGATACGGTAACTTGCTGTGGATATGTTGTCTTCGTTTTGTTGCACCGTGAGCAAGTATGGTGTTTTGTTTGATGACTGCATGTGTATAGATGGCCTCTCCGCCAAATTTTATTAAGCCAATGTGGCCTGTGAGTCAAAAAATGTGCCCAGCCCTGATTGAGACGATCAGAACATCAATAAAACGCCACACGTGCTGAAGCAGTTAATGAATCACACATAAACTGGTGTGAAATTAGCGTAAACAGGATGGGATTCTTGTTAAAACACCAAAAAGCATGAATTGGCTGGTATTGTCCTTCACTTGGTACATAAATATTAATATTTTTGCAGGTTCAGCGCAATCAATCTTGCTATGGCTACTGGACTATTTACTTCCTGTGAGATTGTGTTTTTTCTATTTCTATTCACAGTCAAGATAATCCACACTCATCCACATATTTAGCTGTACATCATCATGGAGTTGCTTAGATTCAGTTTGATTATTCATGGCCACCCTCATTCAGCAGTCATGATGTGTGGCCTGGGAGTCGAACTCGAGGAGGAGTGTGTCCTCACCTTACCCTTAAGTTACGCTGCTGCTAGGTGACGTTGACAGAGCGAAGAGAGGAGAAATGGGCGGTGCTTTTGCGGTTACTACTGCCTAGAATTAGAGGCAGGGTTGGGGTTTTTTACTTTCTTTTTATACAAATCTACAATTCATTTGTAGACTGTAACACCGTAAAAAGGCATGGTATTACATAATACAGTCGGTTGTTTGTTATGTTCATACATGAGTGTGTGGTTTGTGAGGGGTTACTGTTCCTTTAAGGCTTGGCAGTCAAGTGTAACGGTTAACGTAAAGTGTGTTGGTGGAAGTAAACAGTTACGTTAAGCACACGACGCGTTGTGGTTATTGTCTAGTTTCTCGAAAGGTTGTAGTCTGCCAGTAAACGAAGAACCGGAAAAAGGTTAGTGCTACCGCGCGAGCTTCCGGAGGCGTGTCTTAATCAAAAACATGGCGGCGCCCATACGCTAACGTGAGAACGACTTTTGCCACAGCAAGGAAGCTCGAGTAGCAGAACAGTCAACCGCTAAAGACGGGTATATTTGCGTTTACAAACCGGTGAGTTTTATGGAGGGCCTTCAGCGTTGGCTGAAATATTTGTTTTAAAACACGATTAATTAGCACGATAAAACATGAGGGCAAAACATTCTTGCTAGTGTTTGAAATTGTGACAATTATAAACAGGCCACCTCCGCTAAAACCTATTTTAGCTTACTTTGTTAGCGTTGGGCTCGTATTTAATACACCAAGCTCTGTTAGTAAATGTGGTAAATGTCGCAAAATGTGGTAAATGTATGTAAACTAGATGTTTAGTTTAGTTAAAATCCTTCCTAGAAGTGTCAACAGATATATCTGCTTTATTGTTTCCTCCATTTGTCCAGGTATTGATATATATGTTAAATTGTGTTGCCCCCCCCACCCAAGGTTGTGTGTCTTTATGCTGGTGCGGGCCGCCCGGCTGTCCCCTCTCATCGTCATCTCCTCACACCTACGTCCATCCCATGTAGCTGGGGCTGCCGCCTCCATCAGCACAGGCCCAAGATCCATGGACCCCCAGGAAACCACCACCCAGGACCTGGAGGTTCTCAATAACAAGGCAGCTGACTCATCGTCTTGTGGGGCGCCGAATGAGGGGCAGGAGCCGTCACCTCCAGCGGGGCTCTTACCTGGCGAGACGGTGGTGAAGGAGGGCAAGGCGGCCATCTTGTTTCCTAGTGCCAATGAGGTGTTTTACAACCCAGTTCAGGAATTTAATAGAGATTTAACGTGAGTATAAGTACCAGCGTTCATGTTTTATTTTGTAAACCTCGTGTACTTGACCTCTTGTTCTTGCTCCCCAGATGTGCCGTGATTACTGAGTTTGCCAGAGATGTGCTGACTCAGCGTGGCATCAAGTTGCAAGTGCCTGGCGAGAAGGAACGTGTGGTTGTGTCGCTGTCGGAGGACGCACACGAGTCCGATACGCAGAGCGAGAAGAAGGGAGAAGAGCCAGGAACTGTAACGGCGACTGCCGGGGAGAAATGTGAGGTAAGTGACAGCGATCATTTAGTCACGATAGCCAAGACGTGATTAATCAAGTTCGTCATGTTTTGTGTTTCAGCGGGGGCTTCGAGTGTTGGAAGCCTTGGCGGCGTCAGGTCTGCGGTCAGTGCGTTTCGCCCTGGAAGTGCCGGGACTTGAAAGTGTCACCGCTAATGACTTCTCCACCAAAGCCGCCGCCCTTATAGCCAGGAACGCTCAGTACAACAAAGTCAGCGAGCTCCTCCAGGCCAGCTGCAAGGACGCCAGGTTCTGATTCGTTTTAATGTTACCCTTCGTTATTTACACACAACATTAAGTCAATATCAGCCACTGTTGGGTGGATTTCATCAACATTCTAACAAAATAGCTCATTCATTTAGCAATCAGATGCTGTTCACTAAATTCATCATTTAGACCAAGGGTGAGCAAACTACATCCCGCGGGCCACATCAGGCCCGTCAAGCGTCTTCATCCGGCCCACCAGGCAATTCCGAATTCCTTTTGCAATCTGTAGCATGTACAAAAAATGCGATCCACAAAGCAACACAGCACGTCAACACACAAAGAACCTACCCACTGCACCATGTGGGCATACAAATGAATATCTACGCGTACCCATATATTCCTGCCGCAAGGCATACAGGGTAACTTGTGGTACTCTCCCAACATTTTGCAATGTTTGTCGCAAAATTTGTTGAGGACATCGTCAGAGAAGTAAACGAATAGGAGTTAAAATACTCTCGATATCCAGTGTTTTATTGTTCATAGTTCATACTGTGGTTGCAGCTGGACTACCCAGCATGTCTTGCGGTCTTTTGGAAGTAACAGTTTAAAGTTACACGTCATGTTTAGCGCTTAGTTGTTGTGAATCACCCACATAGTCGTACTTGTTGATTTATGTGATCCTGTAACTTGCTGTGGATATGTTGTTTTCGTTTTGTTGCACCGTGAGCAAGTATGATGTTCTGTTTGATGACTGTCTGTGTATAGATGGCCCCTCCGCCAAATTTTATTAAGCCAATGTGGCCCGCGAGTCAAAACGTAAAATTTTGTCTGATCAGACCACATCTTCGGATGTTGTTGTGGGGTCTTTTGTGACTTCTTGGATGAGTCGTTGCAGTGCTCTTGGGGTCATTTTTGTTGGCCGGCCGCTCCTGGGAAGGTTCACCACTGTTCCATGTTTTGGCTATTTGTGGATAGTGGCTCTCACTGTGGTTTTCTGGAGTCCCAAAGCTTTAGAAATGGCTTTATAGCCTTTTTCACACTGATAGAGCTCAATTAATCTCAGTTTAGTTACTTTTTCTACACAGGACCTTGTTGTTTTGGATGTTCTTCCTTAATAATAACAATTTTGTTGTCATTGACTAATATTTACATTTATTTGATGATATGAAACATAAGTGTGTCAAACAATGAGAAATCAGGAAGGGGGAAACACTTTCACCCCTCTCTATAACTTAGTGTGAGAATGCAGTGACAATCGGCAGTGACTTCTGCACCGAATTAAAGGGAGACTTTCAAAGTAAAAGGTTGCACAATAAAAGCATAAACATATTCAGCTAGTTCTTAACAGGTAGCGTGAAATTGATCTGTGGCGGGTCTGTTTTGGTCTGAAATGCTTAATGTACCACATGCATTTGCCCGCAGCCTGCTTATGTATGAGATGCGAGGCAGGAAGGATCGCTACGATGTCATTGACCTGGATCCCTACGGTAGCCCCGCCTCCTTTCTGGACGCCGCCGTACAGGCGGTCAGCGACGGAGGTGAGCGCTTGTCATGTGTCACGGTTGATCCAACTTTTGACTTGCTTGTTGACCCTGACGTTGGCCGTCAGGTCTTCTGTGCGTCACGTGCACCGACATGGCGGTGCTGGCGGGGAACAGCGGCGAGACCTGCTACAGCAAATACGGCTCCGTCTCCATCAAGGCTAAATATTGTCATGAGCTGGTGAGTCAGAATATTAGGTACAGCTTTTGTATTGGATGTCATTAGATTGTGTGCCTTACAAAACATCTTCGTGTTCTTCGCCCCCACCCTCCTTAGGCTCTTCGCATCATCTTACACAGTTTGGACCAGCGGGCCAATGTCTATCAGCGATACATTCAACCCCTGCTGGCCATCAGCGCCGATTTCTACATTCGGGTTTTTGTACGCATCTTCACAGGACAGGCCACCGTCAAAAACTCGGCCAGGTGCGTGCACAAACAATCTTTCATTCATTTTCCTTTTCCTCACGAGGGTCGCGAGGGGTGCTGGAGCCTATCCCAGCTGTCTTCGGGCGAGAGGCGGGGTACAATCACAGGGCACATATAGACAAACAACCATTCACACTCAAATTCATACCTATGGACAATTTGGAGTCGCCAATTAACCTAGCATGTTTTTGGAATGTGGGAGGAAACCGGAGTAGCCGGAGAAAACCCACGGGGAGAAACCCCACACAGAGATGGCCGAGGTTGGAATTGAACCCTGGTCTCCTGGCTGTGAGGTCTGCGCGCTAACCACTAGACCGCCGTGTCTTTATGCCAATCGTATTAATCGATCGTATGTGTTGTGTTTCAGCAAACAGGCTCTGGTCTACAACTGCGTCGGCTGCGGTTCCTTCCACTTGCAAAGGATGGGCAGGAGAACCAGCAACGGAAAACAGTAAGACGACACGAACCACTGGACCGCATCTTCCTTTATTCTTAAAACCACAAGTTTGGTCCAGGATTTGGACTTTCTTCAGTCTGGGGATTGTCATGTCTAATACCGATATAATATTGTATCAAGCAATCAGAAAAGTTACTGCTAGCTTGACATTGATGTTCTCCCATGATTTTGGGTCATCATTTGCAATAAGAAAACTGATTTCAGCCACACTTTGCCAACCTCAACATTTTCATGCAAATCTTCTAATTTCAAATTTTACCCAATTTTAGTACATTTTTCTTATTTTTTTAAATGGAACCTACACTTTATTGTATGTATTGTAATTTTGTCAGCTGCTATTTGATGGCACACGAAACAAGGATGGCATGTGGTTGGCTGATGATGATTGATTATTGATGATTGATTCCAGCATGAAATATTCTGCTGCCACTGGACCGCCTGTGGGACCAACATGTGAACACTGCGGACAAAGACATCAGGCGAGTCATGTGACCATCACACGCTTGCTCCTTTAAGCCCAACATCTAACTTTTAATCACAAATGCAACCCCACATTTAACGTCCACTTGTGTGTGTGTGTTTTTTTTTTTTAGCTGGGGGGTCCAATCTGGGCAGAACCCATCCACGACCAGGCCTTTGTCCAGAAGGTGTTGGCGGCGGTGTCGGGGAACCCGTCTCGTTTTGGCACATCCAAGCGAATCGAGGGGATGCTGAGTATGGTGACCGAGGTCAGTGTTTTATTTTGACGCTCACGTCAATTTCCTGTGTGTGTCCTGTGTGTAACTTGGCGTTCTTTTCTTGCGCGCAGGAGCTGGAGGATGCACCGCTTTATTACACGGTGGACAGTCTGAGCAGCACCATACACTGCAATACGCCACCTCTGCTCCAGTTTAGGTACAAACAGCTTGAAGACATCTGTTGATGTCCACTGGGAGTTTACTGTGTGTGTGTGTGTGTGTGTGTGTGTGTTTGTGCGCAGGTCGGCTCTTCTGCACGCAGGTCACAGAGTTTCCCTCTCACACGCCTGCAAAAACGCCATCAAAACGGACGCGCCGCCCGCCGCCATCTGGGACATCATGCGCTGCTGGGTGACGCCCCTCGTTTAGTCTCGGCTTGAGACCGACATATGATGATCTGTATTGTTTATAAATGCCATCATCACCCACCCGCAGGAGAAGACCAACCCGGTGAAACGGGAGAAACTTTCAGAGATGAGCCCCGCCTTCAAGATCCTCTCCACCGAGCCCAGGTGAGGCACCTCATTCACCTTCTTCAACCCGTGTCAGCCATGTTTTTTTTTTTTCGCCATGCATGTTTTTTTTTTTTTTTTCTTCATAGCTTTGAAGCATGTTTCACTGTGAGGGACGACGCCAACCCTCAGTCCCGTCAGCGTCACTTGACCCGGTTCCAGGAGAATCCGCAAGCATTTTGGGGGCCCAAAGCCAGAGCAAAGGCCGGGTACCTAAAGCTGTTCATTTAAATCCTTCAGTTAGTCAGTCTTCTCTAAATGAGCGTCTTTCCGCCCCCTAGTGGTGGCATCTCAAATGACCTGCAGAAAAAGCGTCTCAAGAACCAGAACAAGCGGAAGAACCAGATCACAGATTCCTCTCAGCTGAAGAACTTTCCCTGCAAGAGGTTCAAACAGGTCGGCGCCATTATTTTGAAGTCAATGTCATGAATGAAATATTTTATAAGCTTTTGTTTATTGTGTTGCAGGGCACGTGCACACATGGCGATAAATGCTCCTATTCCCACGACACAGAGTCTACAACAGAAGAGAAAATGGAATGATTTCTCAACTTTTTGTACTTTAGTTGTTTTTAGAACTTGGATAAAGGCCGCAAGCAGCCTGGGTAATGACGTCGCAGTGGGCAGACTCATGCAAAATTATTATTTTTTTGCTTGTTTTTTTGTTGTTTGGCTGTTGTAACGGCCCAATAAAGCCCAAACACATCACTCTAAATGATTCCGTTATTATGGCATTTAGACACATTGACTTGAACCTAAATTTAATGAGATGCATGGAGTACTACAAATACATGGAAAACTGATGCTGGCATTTTGCCTTTTTGTCACCATGACGGTTTGGCACCTTTTTTATTGGTGTACAACGTCCTATGAGAGAAAGAGGAATTTGCAAAGTAAGACTTATTGAGTTTATTGATCAATATAAAAGCATTTGTGTGTGCAAAGGTCTCGTCAGGTAAAGAATCTTGGCTCACATCAACACCAATTTGAGGGAGAAGTGTCCCAAGAAGTTTTGCGGTGTTGTGGAGTTTGTCATCTCCAACAGGCACAAAGGAAGATGGTGGCTGTGACAATAGAGCTGCCCATTGATAAACACACAAGATGGAGGACAAAGGATTTGTAAGAAACACAGCGGAGTGTTCCATCTGAGATTATCGTAGATCCACTCTGAGCAGGAAGGTTCGAATCTCCATCGGGCTTAAGGTGACCTCCACCAGGGACGTGTCCTCAAGCCTTTTTTTCAGTGGCTTCTCGCCTGAGGGGAAAAAAACGGTACAAATACAGTAAAGTAATTGGGTACATGTGGCACGCATTCACATTTTATGACTTCATTTAGGAATGCGAGAATCCAAAACTTCCAAATAGCTTCTTTTGTTGTGATCTGCCTCCCACCCTCAAGAGTTTTTGCCTGACGATCCTCCATAGGTTCTCCATTGGGTTGAGGTCGGGGTAATACACAGGGAACTACTATATATTGCATAATGTGGTACTGGACTTACTATGTACAAAGTGTTTATTTGTGAAATGCAACATTTTCACTAATATGACTTGTACCATAATTACATACCTGTCTGTGGTGTCCAATCAAAACGAGTCATCTCATCTTTCCACTGATTGGCTGACAGGTTCAACTCGGACACACCCAGAACCTCCAGAGTGGAAAAAAGCTTCTGCACGGAACAAACATCACGTGTGACTAAACGTAAATGTCACCTAATTGAACTTATCTTCGTGGATGGGTGTGACCTGCAGGTTGATGGTGACCGGCTGCGAATTGACTTTGCTCTCCCAGGTCTGAAACTGGTGCTCCAGCCTCAGCAGGACCAGCTGCTCGTCCCACTGACTCAGTGTCAGCAAGTGGACAGCAGGGGGCAGTGCAGCCTGTAGTCCTGAGAACTACACACAGACACAACTCACTTAAGTATGAAACACGTCCAGATGTAATTATCAGACCAGACGTCTTATCACCTCCAGTCGAGTGTTCGGGTGGAGGTCTCCTTCGGTGAACGTAAGCAGGGGTTGCAGTACCATCCCCTGCGCTAGGGGGCGGTGCGTGTCTGCCGCTTTGGCTGGGCGGTCGAGAGAGAGCAGGAGGCGTCCTCGGACCACAAGACCATCCGGGAAGATATCAGAGGTCTCGTTGAGGGGCTCGGCGACTCCACGAACGTCGTCGTACAAAAGACGGCGGTGGAGCTGAACAAGCGGGAGACGAGCGGTAAAACAAGGATGTGTGTGTTTATGCGTGTTTCCAGGCTGACCATGATCTCCAGAGAGCCGTTCCGGATGCTTCCGCCACCTTGGGAGCGATCTGTCACCACAGTGAGTTGGTCCTCATCGTCCTGACAACACAAACATAAATAGTGTACAATATGGAATCTGCTATTCAAGGTGTCCATGTGAGGACGCCTGAAACGAACCTTAATGAAGGCACGAGAGTTGATGGGGTAGTAGTTCCCGGCAATGGGCTCCGACTGCCTCAGGTGCCAAGTGGGGCGGAAGTCTTTCCTGTGAAACACGGCAGCATTAGTGTGTTAGACCTTCATCCATCTGTAGATGATAACTATCATTCATGGTGGAAATTTGTCTAATTAGATCAGGGGTCCCCAACCGCCGGGCCAGGGACCGTGGTACCGATACTACCGACTAATATAATTTATTAACGTCTCACTGTCTCTCATCCCACCTAGATGGGACCATCTCGTCTCAACAAAACAAGCTAAGGCTTCCCACCAATTCAGCAGGTGAGTTATATTTTTCCTGCACTTAATATTTGCTTTTAGCCCCGTCGTGTTATTTTAGATTTGCTGTATTAGTATTTTGCCAGTCCGTGAAAAAAAAAAAAGACCCAAATCAAACTGGTCCGATGTGCAAAAAAGGTTGGGGACCCCTGAATTAGATGATTTAAAACCTGGCAAAGCATGACACAATGGCCACATGTGGTGGCCCTTTGCCTTTCCCTGGGGTCACCCAGTCTGGGTCACCCAGAAAATAACATTTTACATCATGTGTGCATTAAAACAACAGATGTATTATTAGTTTACGCCTGTCATTATGGAAAACCAACGTCAGTTCTGGGGGCCATTTGAAGCCCTGGACTGTTTTCTTGGCCTAAAAAAGCAAAAAAAACCCAAAAACATCCTAACATTTTTGCAATCTCGGCAACTATAGATTAGAAAAAAAATCCATCATCTACTCTTACTGTTAATGTATGCAGTTTGGTCTGTCACCATAATCAATAAATCCAATTCAAATCATTACATTCATGGTCTCACAATAATAATTCATTCATTCATTCATTTTCTAACGCTTTTTCCTCACGAGGGTCGCGGGGGGGTGCTGGAGCCTATCCCAGCTGTCTTCGGGCGAGAGGCGGGGTACGCCCTGGACTGGTGGCCAGCCAATCACAGGGCACATATAGACAAACAACCATTCACACTCACATTCATACCTATGGACAATTTGGAGTCGCTAATTAACCTAGCATGTTTTTGGAATGTGGGAGGAAACCGGAGTACCCGGAGAAAACCCACGCATGCACGGGGAGAACATGCAAACTCCACACAGAGATGGCCGAGGGTGGAATTGAACCCTGGTCTCCTAGCTATGAGCTACAATAACTTGTAGGACAAATTGTCCTACAAGTTGTCATCCAGCAGAATCGCCTCCATGCAGCCTTTGGTGGAACTAAACTGTAACACTAGTTGACCTCAACATATTATTCATGGTTCTGTTATCATACTATTATTATTATTATACTAGTATCATCATACTATAATGTATATTACTACATTTCAAGATGTGGCCCCTTGGGAAAAAGGATGAACATACATTTTGCATAAGAAGCATTATTTCACGTTTGTTTATATACGTAAGTCAACTCACTTCCTCTGCAGAACCTCTCTTCCATTGGAGTCTGTGTAGAAGATCCCAGAGGACTCGATGTCCGTGTCTAACCGAGTGATCACCTCCTTGCCCAGGTCGTCGCTGAGAGAAAGAGGTTTAAATCGCTTGGATGTTTCACACTGGCCCAAATATGGGTGGGTGCCACTCACTCGATGGGGATGGGGCCCACGGTCCACTCCAGCTCCAGAACCCGACTGTCTGCATGGAGACGAACCACCTGCGACACCCACGGAGCGAACCATTGCCTCACTTCCTGCATCACGGACGTCTGAGGAAGGTAAGAACGCTCATGTTAGCAAACACTCGACGCATAGAAGCGTAGTCTACAAAGGCAAATAACCACAAGATGGCAGTAGCTACACTTGAAGTATCATGAGCATCAGTAGTGGACAGCAGATTTATCTAGGTCTGTGTGCGCTTTAAAATGTTCCTACTCAGCTGCTGATGATCCAACCCAAAATGTTACTACTCCTTACCTGAATAATTTCCGTCTTGGCGGTCTTGCTGACGACAAACGGCGTGGAGGAGTTGGGTCTAAAGATGTAAGCTCCTGACGGTTGGTTGCTCGCAGAGTTGTTGCCATCGCTGGCGTTGTACCTTGGACACGCAAACATGCTCAAAAGTCAAACACCAGTTGACGTTGAAATTGACATCAGGTCGTCTGAAAAAAAAAAAAAAAACACAGACCAGTAAAAGTTCTGCACTAGACGGATGTTCTGTTTGGTTTCCAAGTTGGCCAGGCTGCTCAGCAGGCCGGTGTCTGGGTCGAATGTCACTTTTAGATACTGCAGCATTGAAAAGGACGCGTTGAGTCCTGGTGATTCCGATAAACTTCCCAACATGCACCAAGTGTATGGAGACCTTGTTCCAGATGGATTTGGGTCCGTTGTACCGCTTGAAGTTTGCTTGAGGACCATCCTGAAGCAGGGACACTGAGTAAGTACTGAAGCCCAGTGGTGGGGCTTGGACCTGGAAGAGGAGCTCATTGACAGCAAAACCGCGGTTCCCCCTCACGTTCTGCGTGGCTTGAGACACCGGAACCACCTGAAAGCAAGACATGGAACATGAACAAACATTGCAGATCATGTAAAGGACACACAAAGTCTCACCTCACAGTCCACAGTCTTGCCCCGAGCGTCAGAAACCACATACGCAGTCCCGTTGACAGGAAGCCTGACAGGCCAGGTGACGGGGCGAGCCAGAGGATTGAACACGTTGATGGAGAACTTGAGGAGAAACTTGTCATTCAGAAGTCTTAATTCATTGAGGATCTCATGAGTTAATCACCTTCTTGCTGGACTCCGTGAGAGAACACATGCTGATGTTGAGGTTGTTGCAGTAGATCCGCTCGGCCGTCGAGCCGCTGAGGACGGCCAGACTGTTGCTGACCAGAACCTGGAAAACGGAGGAGCTGTGAGATCTTGAAATAAAGTGGAGACTTAAGTTGTCACACGTGATGAAGCTCAGCCCTCTCAGGGCCGAGAAGGAACAAGTGATGATTGACATCATTTGGAAAATCATTTCATTTCTTAACAGTGTGTCATCAGACCACAACTTCATTGTCCTTATCCTCATGAGGATCGCGGGGGTGCTGGAGCCTATCCCAGCTGTCTTCAGGCAAGAGTCGGGGTACACCCTGGACTGGTGGCCAGCCAATCACAGGGCACATATAGACAAACAACCATTCACACTCACATTCATACCTATGGACAATTTGGAGTCGGCAATTAACCTAGCATGTTTTTGGAATGTGGGGGGAAACCGAAAATAGCGCAGCTGGAGTGCTTGGATCCAAACCCAGCGATGGTTGGTTCAATTCCCGATTTGAGCTCACACTACCAAATTTACTCTTACTTTCATTCTATGTTTTTGCATATTTCCACAGCATTTCAGTCCAGCTTCAGCTTCCCAACGGCTCCTGCGTTTATTCTAAAATCAGTTTTTCGCACCTTATTCAAGCATTTAAATTGAAAAAGCAAGTGGTAATGGTAAAATCATATAGAAAACTCATAAGCAATATGTTGGGTGACCGTCCAAAAGGACAAAACACCTTCAAAATTAAAATAAATAATATTATTATTAAAATAAACTAACAAATATTACGGCATGTTATTTATTATGCTATTTTATTGATTCTGTGGTGATA
This sequence comes from Doryrhamphus excisus, assembly GCF_037039965.1. Lineage (NCBI taxonomy): Eukaryota > Metazoa > Chordata > Actinopteri > Syngnathiformes > Syngnathidae > Doryrhamphus > Doryrhamphus excisus. Next base: position 18,316,663 of record NC_136365.1, read on the forward strand.
GCTTAATGTTCATTGAAGTTATCATATATTTGACTGTGAACACATTTAAGTATTATCTTTGTATATATGTATATGTGCCCTGTGGCCGTCCTGCTGGCTTTCTGCTGAGTGTGAATGGAACAAGACACTCAAGATTGTGAAGAGGAAACAAAAAACATCTGACCGCAGTGGCACGACAAAGTCCACCAATTGTTTTCTTATCATACATCTAAATGCAATCAACTGTTTTGCTTGTGTAAGCGGTTGGAGATTGTACGCCGAGTACATCTCTTCCGTTCTCCTCGCGAGTAAAATTGATAACTGTTGGCTGAAAAAGCGATATGTTTTACACCTGTGGAATCTAACACCCTTTCGATATTTTTGGTATGGACACAGTGTCAAGGATCTTCGCACATCCGTCACACGGCCAATCTCCAAAATTTTTAATCTTTACTTTTTACAAAAGAAATGTTCCCAAGCAGGGCAGCACGGCGGTCGAATGGTTAGCGCACAGACCTCACAGCTAGGAGACCAGGGTTCAATTCCACCCTCGGCCATCTCTGTGTGGAGTTTGCATGTTCTCCCTGTGCATGCGTGGGTTTTCTCTGGGTTTCCTCCCTAGGTTAATTGGCGACCCCAAATTGTCCATAGGTATGAATGTGAGTGTGAATGGTTGTTTGTCTATATGTGCCCTGTGATTGGCTGGCCACCAGTCCAGGGTGTACCCCGCCTCTCGCCTGAAGACAGCTGGGATAGGCTCCAGCACCCCCCGCGACCCTCGTGAGGATAAGCGGTAGAAAATGAATGAATGAATGTTCCCAAGCATGTGCAAATCATTTAAACGCCACACCCTTTGGAGTTTGGGTTTGATGCCAATGACCCCACCCACACCGCTTCTTGTCATTTCATGGAAAACATGTTACACCGAGGATGTCGGTGCTGTGGTCCTTGATCTCAAAAAGGCAATAATATAGTTTTAATTTTTGCACCAGAGTCAACTGGGATAGGCTCCAGCGTAGAAAGCATCAGGGGAACATTCTTTATGAACCCTCAACTTGTGACATACTTGACAATGTTGCCATCCGTTGGCGAGCCTCCTGGAGTAGTCGTTGGCGACGTGTTGTTTCTCGGTGCCCGAGACGGCGTCGTGGTGCTGAGCCACCGCCATGGCTCTCCCTGGTCCACAGAACGAGCAGTCAGATTCCCGCTATCGTGCCGACTGTTCAAGAGAACTTACTCAAGGTGTGACTGTCCCCCTTGCCAAAGTGTCCCCTCCTGGAGGCTTGTCCGCCCAGAACCTCCAGCTGGTTACAAGTCTTCAAAAACAAGACTGATGTTTGACTCAGTAGACATTCTGGCGACCATCTTTAAATGAACCCACCTGCAGATTGCTGTTGCTGAGCCTCTCGTAGCGTTTCAACGCCGGCCTGCTGCTGAAGTAGCCGGTCCAGAAGTCATGAGCGTCATCAGCGTAAGGGAAGAAGTCGTCAGTTTTCAGAGCCCTGAAATAAAATGACCCAGAAATAAACCTCCTAAGACGGTTCTGAGTCAAAGTCTAGTGCTTGGATCCTACCAGGAGAGGTTGGCTCTGTGAAGCTCTTGAAGGTAACACGAAGGCGTGGAGTAAAGCAGGTTGACTCGACTTCCGTTGGACTGTTGTGCGTTGACGTAGTGGATCAGCTTGTCCAGGTTCTTGTACCACAGGTTGGCGTTCTCGTACTGGAAGTCTGAGCCCATGGTCATGATGATGTGATTCGTCTTGTACACCAGCGCCTGAGCGACGAGGAAGTCCCATCAGTCCCATCCTAGTAGAAACTGTTTCCATAGCGATCACACTGTGACTCTCACTTGGCTGTTGGCAATATTGAGGAAGCGTTCAACCACATCGTCAACGTTGTAATCCTCTAGGTTAGGGTCGTCTCTGATCGGTGGGTCGTCACATGACTGGTCCCAGCAGAATCCATCAGGGGGGTTGTACCCATTAGGAAGGATCCCTGTCAGGGACAGATGAGGACACTGGTGCTGGACCATTTTACAGTTTGGACAGTTTAGTTACCGGTGAAGAGGTCGGCCATCGGTGGGGCGAGGCTGTCAGAAGCCCTCCATAGAAGCTCCTGCTCCTTTGCCAGCATCCGCCGAAGCCGGTCCTGGTAGTCCACACGACCAAAGAAAAAGCCATCATAGCCCATCTGGAACAGGACACATACATTTCTTGAACTATATAGACCAGGGGTCTCAAACACGCGGCCCGCGGGCCAAATGTGGCCTGCAGGACACTACTTTGAGGCCTTGATATGAAAGTTTAATGTTAGTGCGGCCCGCACAGGTTTGATATGGATGCTGTATGGTATCAGTACCCAGAAAAAATTATTACGTTTGATTAATGTTCATGTTAAAGGTTAAATAACTGTTAATAGTTATCCTCCCTATCCGTGTGGAAGTGGTAAGTTTTTGGCTATTTAAGTTTAAAGGAAATAACTTGAAGGCTACCTTTTAGGTCGCTAGCTCTCTAGTTTGCGAGTTAGCATGTGTCTCAAGACCCTGCAGTTGCGCAATATGTTGTAAATAAAAAGAGTATAAATGTGACTATAGTCGTGTTTTGTCATGTCTACAGGGCTCTAATAATGCTTTGTTCATTTTAATCTGAAAAAAATAATTTGTCTACCCACCAACTATATGTGGTTTCTTAAGTTTTTATTATTTGCCGTTTTATTATTATTATATTTATTTATTACAGATTGATTTTCTTTATTCTTATTCTTATTTTGTGCAGAAAGATATTTGAGAACAGTGGAATGTTTTATCAGAGCTTTTATTGTAGAAAATCGGAACCAAAGCACTGAAAAAGTGGAAAACCTGATGCGGCCCAGCCTTGCCCAGACCCTAGCTCCAGTGGCCCCCAGGTAAATGGAGTTTGAGACCCTTGATATAGTAGACCTTCCTAGAATGTGTTGCATCCTTTCATTTTTCAGGCGGCGGCTACGTGGCCCCCGTGCTAAAAGTCTGGACACCCCTGATTTCTATTAAAGTGAGTCGGTCCTAATCATGTCTTTCGGTACCTGTGCAAACATGGAGGCGTGCTCACGGGCGTGTCCAAAAGGGTCAATGTGCCAAGCGACACGGGGACGTCCACAAGGTCCAAACGTCTCATTAAGGAACCTGAGGCCCATGGTCATCTGGTCGATAACGGCGCTGTAGTGGGTGGTGGCCTCGTCGCTCATGCACCAGCCGCCGTTGACAAACTCCAGACGGCCTGGACCGGATACCTTTACTTTACCAAGTCGGTTCGGTTTTGGGGAAGAATCTCTCTGTGGGCGGGCGTACCTTCATTGACGAGCTGTTTCACCGTCTGCTGCATGCTGGAGCTCTGCTGGCTCCACCAGCGGTAGAAGAAGGCTGTCTCCACATAGATGAACCTGCGTTCGGGGTTCTTCAGCAGCTGGTCCACCACAGAGTCCAGAATGTACTGCACCCCCGCGTGTTGGATGTCGTTACGATCTAAACACACACACACACACATCTTATTTGCTGATGTGACACCTTCCTGAGCAGGATACAACACAACCACGTGAAAGTTGCTATCATAACAAACATTACGACAGTGAACTATTAACTTATAGAGGTTTATACCGTTGTATCTTTTTTACTACAGGAGCGGTGCATGTCCAGACATGTGACTGACCTCCGTAAAAGTACTGGTCCACCGTCTTCAGCCAGCCCACGTCGTCGTGCGTGTGGGGGACCAAGTGGACGTTCAACATGCCGGGCTTGGTGGCGTGACATGACTGCATGTACAAACACACAGGACACATCCACTGAATGATACCACACGCAGGTCTCCAAAGAATCAGCGTGATTGACCAGCCTGTTTCCACCAATAGGATGGTGGTGACATATTTTCATCCCGCGCTAGAAGCGTATAAAAACACTGATTAAATCATGGCTAATATTCCTGATCATTTGTAAGCATTTTCCTTTTAGTAATTAGTGCAAAGCGTGGCTTCACGGCGCATACGTTTTAACATTAAAATTACTTCACTTCTTTTTACACTGTTAGAAAGTTAGAAATGTTCAAATGCGACTTAAAATGTTTCCTGGACAAATGACAAAAGGTTTATGATGACCAGTTTTGACCCTGGAACAGATTATTTCTACTGTACTTCCATTTTGTATTAAAAGCAGCGTCAACCGTCCAAGCTAAGCTGTTTCACGTTTAATCGACCCTTACTTGTTACAAATATCACTTATGTCAGCATTAAATTGATGTTTTGTTTTTTTAAAAAAGGTGTACAATTTGAAAGATTACTGACCTGGTACCCACACACGGACTCTTTCTGGCGGACGACAGGCAAACTTAAACTTTCACTGAGGTAAATAAGCAGCATCAGCCGTACAGTGGCGGCTGCCATGTTGGAAATGAAAGCAAGAGTCACATGAGCAATGTTTTTATGTGTAGCGTCATCACGTGACCGCGTGACCCGTCAATATGATCTCTCAGTTTTGTCTCACAGGTATCAGCAAATCTGTTTTCATAGTCTTTGAAACGTCATTTGACGTAATCAGTAACAAATGATTATTAATTATTTTGTGGGTGTCGGTAAAATCCGAAGCAAGCGCCGTTTTCTTAATGTTCAACTTCATCCTATTTGCTGTTCCCCAGGCGCCATGAATGCACCATCATTTTTGAGTGTTTTGTATTGAATACGGACGGAAGCCGCGAGGCACATACAACTACTAGTAAAACAGCATGGACGTTCGCACTCAAGCAGCAGCGAGGAAGTTTTTACATTTAACCCACCCGCAACGTTTAAATGGTATGTTTGGAAACACTACGGATTCTCAAAGAACGACGGAAAGCTCGACAAAACGTCCGCCATTTTCAAAAAATGCCGCGTTAAGAAGCCGTACAACGACAACATGCAGACCCCCTCAGTCAAGTCTACCGCCGCCTCCCCGTCTAGTTCCTCGTCAGACACCGGGGAAAAACCAAGCAAATCAGGTCAGTGGATCTTCAGCTGCTTAACAAATTGTCCAGAAGCTATTTGTCCTTCCCTGCAACAAGTGCCCCCCCCCCATTTTAAAAGGGTATAAGTTGTTTTACACTTTCTGCTCCTCACTATTGTATTAGCCTTCTTGCTAGCTCATTCGTATTAGCATACAGGAATATAAACAAACATTGATTGGCCAGGGTGTACCCCACCTCTCGCTCAAAGACAGATTAGATAGACTCCAGCATCCCTAGGATAAGCAGCATAGAAAAATGAGAAATGCAATAATTTGCTGAAAATTGTTTTTATTTCTTTCCATGGCATGAATACACCTTCACCTGACTGACACATGTTCATCCATAACTGCCATCTGCTAGGCCACTTCATTATGAGCTTCCAAAAACACTCAGAAGTTCAACAAACTTTACAGTCGGATACGAGACAGAAGGACGTACGGCAAACAAAAGTGTAAGGCATTAATATTATTATTATTATTATTAAGGCATACTGTAACAGTCCCACTAGCTAGAATAAAGCACTTGGTGTATTTCAAGCATTTATAACTTTGGCTTTGACCATCACGTTGCATGAAACTCATTGTCATCATTTAAAGATATTCTCCTTTGAAAACATGACTCTCAGAATGGTGAACACACATAATAATGAACATATGGTGACATGAAGACCCGATACTGTATTGGATCCCATTAGATCGCCAATGTCATGTGACTGATTAAGCCATTGTTTTAATGCTAGTTTATGTCATCATGCATATGTATATACAGCATATGTGGCACAGTGATCACAGGCTTTGCACTAAGGTCTCCCAGAGTGGTAATAAAGCTACATTTACTTGAACGCACCCTTTCCTGACATCCACTTAACTATATAGAACAGTATTACTGTATTGGGTCAACATGCAGACCTGAAAAACTTGTTTTATTTGTGACCAGGTTACCTGAGCTTGTTATTGTCAACCTTAAATAAACCTTATTAGTAATTTTTTGATTTGTTTTATTTACATTTTATGTGATTTTAGAGATGGACAATATATATATTTTTAACCTGGAGGTAAGTAGGACTCAAATGAATGTACCTGTTGGTTTGTCCTAATCAAATATCATGATATTACTACTACTTCATCACTACAACCAGGAGAACCAGACTGTGGAGCAGAGGTAGCCACCTGCTGTGGCCCAGTAAGGTGCACTGTATTCGGGCACGATGTCGATGTGACTTTCAGATGTTCTGTTGTAGTTGGAGGATTAAAAAGTACATTTCTTAGAAACGTTAAAGGGATTTCAAAGACAAGAAGAGTTTGATTCCTAGTTGGGATGCTGGCCAATTACACCCCTTCCTGGAAGTAGTACCATGGGTAAGGCTAAGTCTGGCTCCGGCCCCCTGACTCCTGGGGGCAGATGAGCAGGGTGGAGTCCAGGTCCAGCCGGAAGGCCGGATACAGCGGCTGAGAGAAGGGACATCGGAAAGTGTGGAGGAGCATCATCGTGTCAGACACGCTATAGAAGGACAGCGTCCCCTTCTGGCGCTCCAGAAAGACGCCAATGCGGGGGCAGGGCGGCGCCGCCACCGTGGTTTTACGGTTGTCGTGCCAGGCGGCGTAGCCCGTATGTGTGCATCTCAGTCGCCACGAGTTCTCATTGCGGCCAAGCAGACAGGGCTTGCCGCCGCCCTTGCGGCCGATCCCACGGTAGGTGGCGCCGATGTCGATCCAGCCACCCCCTTGCCACTCCACCTCCCAGTAGCTGGCGCCCCCGAACTGTCCCTCCCTGCACAGCACCTGAGCCACTGAGTCGAAGCGCTGGGGGTGGGCGGGGTAGGCCTGGGGCTCCTCACCACAGTGGGCCCCAATGTGACCCTCCAAGAGAACTAGGGTGGGATGGGCTGTGTCCGGGTCCAGGGACAGATGACAGAAAACTGTTGAGAGGAGACAGAGAAGCCATGTCAGAAATACGACAAGTTGACATTTTGGCACCGAGCGGACAAAGGACACAAGCTGATGAATGATTGATGATCTACAAGGTGTTGGATGCTGTCACCCTATCAGCTCCTCTCCGGACAAACGCTGAGTGACAGCCATCACCAAGCAGCATCCACAAGGCATTCTCACATTTTAAAAACATCGGTTTCCCTTTCAGCTAGCAATGATCCTGGGACTTGAGGAGGACCCCCATTTATACAACTCTATTAGGTTAGCATTCTACTGTGTACCTTATTGACTCCAAAGGAGATTCTGGACCAGATTTAGCTGCTGAGGACCAGGTTCTCCAGGCTCCAAAATACAATTTTTAGATTTCCTAGTAAATCCTTCAGAATCAGCTCAGCGTCAAAGAGGCGTTTGAATGACCAGCATTCATTAAAAGCAACTTAACAAAGGAAGCAAGTCATCTATTTATTTTCAACATTATTATTATATGGGAGCCAGGCAACAATATTTTGTTGGCAATTTCGCTGCTGTTATTGCGCAACAACAATAAAGGATATCTATCCATCTATCTATCTACCTATCCACCCATCTATCCATCCACCCATCTATCTACCCACCCATCTATCCACCCATCCGCCCATCTATCTACCCACCCATCTATCTACCCATTCATCCACCCATCTATCTACCCATCCACCCATCTATCTACCCACCCATCTATCTACCCACCCATCTATCTACTCATTCATCCACCCATCTATCTACCCATCCATCTACCCACCTACCCATCTATCTACCCACCCATCTATCTACCATCCATCTACCCACCTACCCATCCATCTACCCACCCATCTACCCATCCACCCATCTATCCACCCACCCATCTATCTACCCATTCATCTACCCACCTACCCATCTATCTACCCACCCATCTATCTACCATCCATCTACCCACCTACCCATCCATCTACCCACCTACCCATCCATCTACCCACCTACCCATCTATCTACCCACCCATCTATCTACCCATCCACCCACCCACCCATCTATCTACCCATCCACCCATCTATCTACCCACCTACCCATCTATATATCTACCCATCCATCCATCCATCCACCCATCGCTCCCTTGCACTAAATGAGGCCCACCCATGTATTTGTTCTGCGTATCGGTAGGGCCAGTTCTGCTTACATCTTAGGAAAGCGGCCCTCATCCTCTGATCGGCCGGCTGCAGAGACAGCAAGGACAAAGGGAAGGATGCCGGCAACACTACAGAGGCAGAGAAGAGGAGAAGGCGGTGTTTATTTATCCTGGGATGGGAACCTTAGTTTGAGAGTGAAAAAGAGCAGCATCGTGTACAGAGATGCACGCTAACGCCCGCTGACCTTGGGTGGGGTCTTGACCTGCTGATCGTGGTGACTGATGAGGCTTGAAGTTCTCTGCACCGAGATGCCGGAAGAAGAAGAATACATTCATAATGGAAACTTGCTTAACAGCAACCTTTTTGAAGTGCATCATATGAGACTAGTTATATCTGAAGATGTGTAGCAAAGCCTTTTTGTGGGCTTCCAGACCTTCTAGAACGGATTCATAGCACTAAACCAAGGTTCTAGTATGACTATAGCACTTGTGTTAGCTTAATTAGCAGGCCTTCTTAAAAAGAACTAATTAGTCAGGCACCGAGCCAGGTTATGTCGGGTGAAATGTTGAATTAATGATGGGTACATAGCTCAGTGTCACATGACCTACTGTCATTGAGGATGTATGTTCTCACCTTTGGCACACTCGCCACCTGACGCGTGGTTCTGGTTAACTGCAAGACAGACATGTTTAAGTACAAAAGAAGGTAAGGTGAGATGTGAAGTGTGTGTCTCATCTCCATGTTCTTTACCTGCCTGGCTGATCTTGTCCACCTCCTCACGGCACACCTCCTCAACACGGCTGCGGAGGTGACAAAGTGTCCTCCTGGCACCGCTGAAGGCCTCGGTGGGTAGGTTCAGGGACCTTGAAGCACGGGCGGCCGGGACAGGAAGACACAACAGCGGCGCCGCCTGGGAGGATGGAGAAGAAAGAGTGTCTTTAGAACACCTTGCTAGATCCTTCAGACGGGCATTGTCTCCATGTTGAGCCCTCTGCGGCCTCCAGGAGGTGCTACAATGCCCTTCATGTGACTTTGGGCCTGAGACATAAAGAGAATGGGCACTAACAAAACGAACTTCTCAGCCTCACCTGCAGGAAGTGTCCGTTGTCTTCCGTTTGGAGAAGTTGGTTGATCTCCTCATCCCTCCTCCTCAGTGCATCCAGGTCTTTCTGCAGCATCTCCACTTCCAGCTCGGCCCGTCCCACCGCCGCTCGCTCCCGGGCCTCCAGCCTCGCTCGGACCTACGCAAGAGTCAACATATGCCTATCGGGGTACATTGTGGTCATCTACCATGCAACCTGTTCCACTATTTTACACCTCAGTCTTAGTCTTCTCTAGGTGGTGGACCATGTCAGCAAAAAGAGCCTCGCTGTCCTCCAAAACGACAGAAGCAGACACCTGCAGCGCACAGACATGACCAAACGCTTAAAAGATAGAAGAACCCTTTCCATGGTGTCCATGGTGATACGCACCTTCAGGGACTCCAAACTCTGCTGAAACTCCTCCAGCTCACGCTCGCAGGTTCGGATTTTACCCTGAACCATCCTCTGAGACTCTTGAAGCTGAAGCTGGACACCAGACAGACCAGAAGGTACCGTTAGATTTGTCCAAATAAAAGCACCTCTAGACATTAAAATATATATTTATATATATTTATTAGTCATATTAGAATGTTTACAATCAGGATTATACAATATTAGTATTACAGTACCTGTCTCCTGGCCCTCTGAGCCTCCCCGGGATGCAATTCTTCCCGGTCGGCCTCACACAGCAGACAGTCCCCGGTCCACTCCACCGGGGAGTCCTCCACCGCGTCTCCCCCCGCGGGAGGCTCCAGTCCCAGACGGTGCTGTGCACACAGCCTCTCGGCGGGACACTCCACGGCTTCCACCAGCTTGTGCCGCCTCAGCGTGCCCACCTCCCGGTGAGGCAACATGTGTATGTCGCAGAAGGACGCCAGGCACACCAGGCACGACTTGGCCGCCGCCAGCTTGCTCTCCGGCGGGCAGAAATCGCACGGCACCTGGCCCGCCCCGCCCTGGTAGAGGTTGGGCGGCGGAGCGAAGGCTTCGCTCAGCTTGAGCTTGTCCACCACCTCGGCCAGCACGGTGTTCCTCCGCAGCACCGGCCGAGGGCTGAACGCCTCCCGGCACTGAGGGCAGCTAAAGCGACCCGGCTCGGCCTGGTCCCAGTAGTCGCTGATGCACTCCATGCAGTAGGTGTGTCCGCACGGGATGGACACCGGGTCCTTCAGCATGTCCAGGCAGATGGGACACCGGAACTGGCTCTCCGTCACCGAGATGTTGGCCTTGGCCATCGCTTCTTGGAGCTCCTCGGTTCCCCTGGTCACCTTTTTTCCACTTGTTTGATTTGTTGTGTCTGGGAGGGACCGGTGGACAAAAATAACTTCCGCTACGTCATCCATTCCGTTCCATGTTCCATTGAGAGGTCGAATGACTGTGCCCTCGTTTATGTCTGACAGGCATGTCAAGCTCTTAAAGCTGCAGTTCACTTTTACTTAAGCGGCAAAGAAACCTCTTTGTATTTAAAATATTGTATACTAAACATTTCACACTCAAATTTGATCATCAATGCTTTTGGTTATTTTATAATATTTACAAAAAAAATAGCATTTCCATATTCTTTATATGCCCCCATGAATGCCTCATACAGTATAAGTCATGGGAAATATATTTTGGTCAATTTATTGACAATAAATATCTCATGGGAATTTAGTCTAATAGCTGATATAAATAATTCTATATATTTTTTATTGATTTTTTTTAATTGATTTTTTTTACAAAAAGAATCTGACAAATATCAGGCTAAGCATCCTTTTTTATTCTGATCCAACTTTGGGAAATGACTACATAATGTACACAATCATGTTGTTCTAGACAACACTGACTTTTTAATGAGGCTTCGCTACGCGTCTTAAAACAAAGCTCATCTGAGTATTTGTCCGTCAGCTGCGACGTGGGAGCTGGAAGTTGTATAGTTTTAGCGAATATGCTAAACTAGTATGCTATTATACAAAGTTTATGTCATCTTTTAAAACAGAGTCCTTCAAGGCGCCACTTCCTGTCTGGAAAGGAAGTGTTCTCTTACTTATTTCCACAGAAAGGAGTTTTTTTGAGACTGTGGTTGTTGAGAGACTTGTCTCCCCCCCCCTTTATCTTGTATTAATGTTTTATTTAGTATGTACATTCAGGAAGTGTTACCACTTCATCATCTTTTTGTGTAACCGTGCTGATGACGTCATTAATGAGGAAGACACGCTGAAAGACGGAAGGCGACAAAAACTTGTCACAATGTTTTATAATTTACTTCTTTTTGATACTTAATTATTGTTTTTTTTAATGATCATCTCTGCCATGAAGAGGAGATGGTTACCCCTCTTCCTCCTCGCCCTCCTCATCATCTTTTACGTGGACTTTCAATTAGGGACACCCGGCTTCTCCAAGCTTCTGCAGGCTCTCCCTCCGGCGCCCGCAGCTCCTCTTCAGCGGCATCCCCAAGTCGCCCAACCCGCCAGCGGGCACCGAGGACGGCCAGATTCGGAGAGGAAGGAGAGGCTGCGGCTGGAGGACATCTTCATCGCCGTCAAGACCACCGGCAGGTTCCACAGGCCGCGACTCGCTCTCCTATTGGAGACGTGGATCTCCAGGACCAAGACACACGTGAGGCATTACCAGTTTAACAACCTTCATTCCATTTAGCAATTTTTAAACCGTTTTTGACAACTAAAGTGAGTGTTACAAAGGTACCTGAACGCATCACCCAGTCAATCAACAAATAATAATGCTATTAATGGACAAAATGCTAAAGAATAAGTACACATTCATGTAAAATAGGAAAATACTGTTATGAATGCTGTTATAAATATTAAAATTCAGATAAAATAAGCATTTTGCACAAGTAAAAGTTGTAATTAAAATTTATGGGAGGAATTTAAGGGCGAATGTGATCTTTATTTGTCAATGTGTACTCGTTTCTGTTTTTTTAAACAAAAAATCGCAATGTAAGCATTCATATACTTAATTTGCATTGTTTTTCTTTATTATCGAGCTGTCAGAAGACATTTTAGATCAGAAAATATTGCACATAGTCACACACACATATATAGGCCTCGACTTAGATTGTAGAAATACATTTTAAATGCATACTTGTTTGGAACATGTCGTCAAAAATAAATATTATCGTTGTATTTGCATTGGAGAGCTAGTAGATTGTGTTCCTAATGAATTGGCCCATGTGTGTGATTGAAGTTTTAATATTAAAAAAAAAGAAATGCTGATTTAGACTTATGATTTCATTTAAAGACAAAGACGTGGTCTTCCTGCTTTGTCTTTTTGTTACTTTTATTCATGTTGTTATGCTGTAGAGCAGTGTCACAAGACACAAGACACACACACACACACACACAGGAAGTGCAGTCTGGGTCTGACAGGACGCTGAGCCTCTTAACAATACTTGAAGCGGAAGCAGAGAACAGGAAGTGGAGAAGTAGATTACAGAAGCTCGCCTACACACCATGAGCATCACTACGAGTCAGTTTGTCTTTTTAATTCGATGTATTATATCTCATCATTTGTATAGCTATAGTTATCCTTTTTACCATCAGTTCTATAACAATATACTTTAAATGATTTTTTGGAACACTATTCATTTGTTTTAATGACTTCTGAAACTCGATGGCTGCAAACATGATTCAGGTCAAAGGTTAAATTGGAGACGTTTTCCTTTCCAAGCCTCACTATGCTTCTATGCTAGATGGATGTCATTATAGCTGTCGACCAACAGAGGGCAGTGTTGCCTCACGTTCAAATAAGCTGAAACCCGAAGAACATTGATTTTGCACTGTAATGTGGAATACAGTATTGGGAAGACATGAACATTTTGGCCTGAAATTCTCTCTTTTTCCAACTTTTTATGACTTTTGAATTTATTATCGTGTTTTGTTTTTGCTAACTACATGATATCATCAACAATTGGTGGGATTCTTTGGTCATCTACAACCATTCATTTCTACTGTACTTAACTTTTTCCCTTTTTGTTCCAGACTTTCATTTTTACAGACACCGTAGACGGCCACCTGAGGAACAAAGGTGGGTTCTATGCCTAATATGCACTTGTGTGTTTCTCTGTCCTCACATTTAGAGCCAGCATTTGTACAAGGAACATGTCATGGAGCCTATCAGGAGCCTAGCATGCATTGGCTTCTCGGTAGGAACATCAAAGTAACATTTTGGCAACTTTAATTGTAATTCATTACAAAACTAGTGTCTTTTTTTGGTCGTTTGGCAAGATAATTGCATGCACGAGTGCTGCTGGCACAAGGGAGCTCTGGTTCATTGAGGGGAAACATGAATTCCAACATGTGTTGTGACTTTGTGAAGCAAACAATGTGTGTAGACTCATTTTCAGGGGATATTCAATCTTGACTGCCATACAAGCTGTGCACAGACTTCTCTAAAGTCGGTACAATCGCTCGCTGAAATGTGACAGCTGCCCTAACAGATAGTGTGTTTGTGTTTTGAATAAAATGTGATCTGGTATGACAGGTTACAACATGGTGGTGACAAGCTGCCAGTCAGACCACAGCCAGCAGGCTTTGGCGTGCAAAATGGCGGCCGAGTACGATGGCTTCATGGCGTCCGATATGAGGTGAGACGGCGGGTTGAGGAGCGAAAATAAAACAACCCAAAATATGACAATGACGTGTCTTCAGGTGGTTTTGTCACGTGGACGACGATAACTACGTCAATGGCGAGGCGCTCCTCGCCATGCTTGCCGCCTTCCCCCAGGAGGCCGACGTCTACGTGGGCAAACCCAGCCTGGACAAGCCCATCACTGCGCATGAACTCATGGACGACAACACCACGGTAGCACGACATAACTTTTTGTTTTTGATTTATTTTAATTTGTTTTAATACTAAACTACTACTCTTTAGCCACGAATGCATAATAAACCAATTCAAAAGAGGCGGAGCTAATAAGAATAATCTGATTGGCTGTGTGTGTGCAGAGGGAAGTGAAGTTCTGGTTTGCAACAGGAGGAGCCGGATTCTGTTTGAGTCAACGACTGGCCCAGAAGATGTCCCCCTGGGCTCGGTATTCATGGACTCCTTCATGGACTCATCCAAGCATGTTGGACTTAAACCTTTATTTATTTATGTGTGTGTGTGTCTGTGTGTGTGAGTTAGAGGCTCCCGCTTCCAGGAGACCTCAGCAAAGATCCGCCTCCCCGATGACTGCACGGTGGGCTTCATCGTGGAGGCGAGGCTGGGGGTCTCCATGGTCCACTCCTCCTTGTTCCACTCTCACCTGGAGAACCTGCTCCTCATCAAACACGCCGCCGTTCCACATCAGGTATCATATTACAACTCATGGATGCAGATTTAATCTGTTCCGGGGTCAAAATGTGGCTATCGTAAAGCTTTTAGCACATGTACAGGTTTTTAAGTTGCATTTTAGCATATTTGTATAGCATATCAGTCAAAAGTTTGGAGACACTTATCTATGTCATTGAATGAGAAAGTGTCTCTAAACTTTTGTTGATAAGTCTATGAAATATGGCATGGCTACTGAATGATAGTACAGTATAATATAGAAGTGGCAGTCTCCAAGGCATTATTGAAAGTGTTTTGACACACACCTTGAAAACACCAGCCAATCACAGGGCACATATAAACAAACAACCATTCACACTCACATTCATACCTATGGACAATTTGGAGTCGCTAATTAACCTAGCATGTTTTTGGAATGTGGGAGGAAACCGGAGTACCCGGAGAAAACCCACGCATGCACGGGGAGAACATGCAAACTCCACACAGAGATGGCCGAGGGTGGGATGGAACTCGGGTCTCCTAGCTGTGAGGTCATGCGCGCTAACCACTCGTCCACCGTGCAGCCTCATTGTTTTGTGACGTGGTTAAATTAAAAGGTTTGTTTAAAATGTTAACCTTGCAACAAGTGCACTAACTTTACGTCACTTCCTGCTACATTTTACTTATTTTCGTATAGGTGACGCTGAGTTATGGGATGTTTGAGGACAAGATGAACAGCATCGAGTTGAAAGGAAGCTTCTCCAAAGAGGAAGATCCATCCAGGTCGGTCATTTGTTCATCAGAAATGATGAAAATATACATGTGAATCATTAATAATGTCTAATATGATATACTATATACAGTATGTTATAGTACCAGTCAAAAGTTTGGAGACACTTTGTCATTGAGTTGAATGCAAACATGTCTCTAAACTTTTGACACACACACACAGAAGCGTCCCCCAACTTGTCATGTTTTTTTTTTATTTGTCGCATTGGCTCACGGTGGTTACTATATCCACAGGTTCAAGACCCTGCACTGCCTGCTGTACCCGCTGACCAGCTGGTGTCCTTGAAGAACAAACACCCGACATGTCAAGGAGAACATCCTTCTACGTTGGACTTATAGGAGTGTTCTCTCTTAGTCCCATCACTTCCTCTTTAACGTCCTTCATCTTTGCTTGGAGTCACGTTTCTTTTCCACCTCTCTCGTCCTTCGTTCCTCCTGCACGTGCTCCTTGGAAGGCTGCATGACAGGCAGCACATGGAAGCACGAGGCCGGGGCGGCCAGAAGTGCTTTCATGTTTAAACGAGGTGTATACCAGACAAAGCCTTCACAGAAATTTCCAGAGCTAATTGTGTGCTCAGCAGCTGTAACGAGGCTCTGAGAGGCGCAATTAGCGCAGGAACCGTTACTTCCTCCCTACGTGGAGTGTGCCTTGGGTTTTTGGAGTTCGGATTGGTTCTTCCTCATGCACTTCACCTGCTTCCAGGGCTCGGAGCTTGGAGATTCCTCAGCAGGACAACAGGAGAACCAGCCAGCAGATGAAAAGCTGCCTTTGGATCCAACATCCAGTACCTGACAGAAGCTCATTTCATCCTTTTTCTGTTTAGATCTGACACCAAGACAAAGATGGCATCGAACGTTCAAACCTCATATCTTCCCAACATCGACACCACTTCATTAGGTACACCGCAGAAATATACATTCTAAAATAACATATCAAATATTGCATACAAAACATACAAGTTTGATACAACCAATGTTTCTTTGCATGTGCGGTCAAAAGTTTAGGGACGCCGATGCATCAATGTGAATGAGACAACGTCTCCAAACCGTGTTGCTGTCATGCATGTGTGTGTGTTTGGTTAGGGTGGTCTTCGTGACAGGTTGCAGTGATGTAAGTGCACACACACACACACACACACACATATTTGCAAAGCAGCTGGCAGGTGTTGGATCAGCGAGCCGGTGAGCCGTGAACACACAAACACAATTGCAAACAAATCCCATCAATACGCACACACGGGGGAAATTGGAATGGTGTACCAGGGCCCCAGGGCATATTGTG
The DNA here is from genome assembly GCF_037039965.1 of Doryrhamphus excisus. Classification (NCBI taxonomy): domain Eukaryota; kingdom Metazoa; phylum Chordata; class Actinopteri; order Syngnathiformes; family Syngnathidae; genus Doryrhamphus; species Doryrhamphus excisus. The sequence goes on from NC_136365.1 coordinate 18,333,121, forward strand.
TGTTTTACTCATCGAAGGATATGGGCTTCTTATCGCAAAAATGGCATAAAACCATTAAAAAATGGTCAAGGGGCCTCAAGGTATTGTTTTTAAAAGTTAGTGTATCTCTATCGCCCCCCAGCGGCCATTGAGAATACACAGTGGCATTAGTTCGCTAGATATCGGTGGCTAGCAAAAACCACCTCACAGCAACAATACTGGAATTTATCCGTACTCTGCATACCTTCTTTGAACAATGGTAAAGTCCAACCACAATCAAAATGGCGTCTGTCCCTTTGTAACTTTGTGAACCAGGAAGTAGCCTGCTAGTTAATGCATACCATGCTAGCAGTTAAACACACCACTACAACACATTTTTTTTACTTTACTTGAGGATTTAGTTAAAAAATGCTGTATGGGGCCATGTGGTTAGTTATTAGTTATTGAATAAAAAATAGAAATTATGAAATAAAAAGTAAAAAATATAACAATTATGAGATACATAATGTGATATTCGTCACAAGGCGCTCGGCACATGCGCACTCAGAAACCTTGTGTAACTTTTTTACAGCTCCAACACGAAGGAAGTTGGATTTACTCTTGCATATAGCAACAGTTTGAGAATCGATATCTACTAATATCTGTTGTCTAAGTGAAAAAAAATCGCAGTTTTGTAGTTCTACTTTAGTTTACTTATATGATAATATTAGTAATATCGATTTGCCCACCATTAGCTTGTATAGACACACACACACACACACATAACTGTTAGTCAGGACGAGGGAGACAAGGTCCATTGGTCTCCAGCTGAGAGACAGAGGATGCCTGCCTTGCCTGCTGCTGTTACCATGGCAACCACAGCCGTGCATCGCTTGAGATTCTCCCCATGTTCTTCCCCTCCCTTCCTCCCCCCCCCCCCCCTAAATGGACCCTCCTTCCTCCACTTCAGCTCCTTCCAACTCTTCGACCTTCCTTGATATAAAACAAGACAAATATGACGTCCACTGACTCTACAGTAACTTTGTTCGATTGCATCACAACTTTATTGCTCTTCCCCTGACCCTCCCACTTTTTTTTTTAAAAAAACCTTTCTGCTTTATTTGGTGTGAGCAAGAGCAGGGCAATATTTACGCTGCTCCAGGCTTCTGCTGATTGGTTGATTTATGGCCGGGCCAGCTGGTAATTGGATGATGACAGCGGGGGCGGGACTTGTGGTCAGGCATGATGGATGTCTGCTAATGCTGCCTTTTGTTACGTCGTCATATGATGCCCGCGTGTGTGCACACACATACAGAATGGACGTACGTGTGTGATTGTGCAGGCACACTGTGTCTCGACAGACTTTGATTGACAGGCCACCTCCACGTGTGACAGTCAAGACAACGGAAAGAAAGAAGGCAAGTCAACCTCAAGTCGTGCACAAAACATGAAGGGATGTCATGTGACAAGCAACTTCATTAGGTACAACATCCAATCCAAACATCCAGACGTCATTTTTAAATTGTGCTTTATTGACAACTGTTAATGTTCAAATATTACTAATACTACTAACACTACAACCACTAATGGTGGTGAAAGCTAATGAATGAATTGAACGAGTTTGGGGTAATTACTCATACAAATATATAGCAAATAATAGTTAAATATAATTAACATTACATTTATCTTCTTCCTCTTCTGTTGTTTCTTGGAGGCTCTCAAGCAGCTCGCACGGTTAGCTAGTTTGCTAGCTACCACAACAGGAAACGGCACAAAGTAGATTGAGGGCAGTTTACAGCCAATCAGGATGCGGAACACAATGGGTGGGTTCTCCCTTAGCCAATAAGGACTGTTGTGGCTCTACATTTAGCTGGCTATTGTGTACTGTGTGTTCCCAATGTGCTTGTTCCGGAAATAATAGTAATAGCTATAGAACAATAGCAAATAATAGTTAAATATAATTAACATTACATTTATCTTCTTCCTCTTCTGTTGTTTCTTGGAGGCTCTCAAGCAGCTCGCACGGTTAGCTAGTTTGCTAGCTACCACAACAGGAAACGGCACAAAGTAGATTGAGGGCGGTTTACAGCCAATGAGGATGCGGGACACAATGGGTGGGTTCTCCCTTAGCCAATAAGGACTACTGTGGCTCTACATTTAGCTGGCTATTGTGTACTATGGGTTCCCAATGTACTTGTTCAGGCACATTTAAGCACGTACAATGTATTTATTTTTTAAATGCATCAGTGTTAATATGTCAAAATTGTTCAATGTTCAGTGCTGAAAAAACTGCCATAATAGATACATAGACTATACAACAATAGACACATAGAATAATATTGTGATGGACACATAGACCGACACCACAATAGATAGATAGTCTTTCACGCAGAGCAGGAATCAAACAAGCATGTTGTGTACATGAACAGAAAGCAAATAATTGCATAATTAAATGAGGTTAGATCAATGGTCAATCAGCAAAGAAATTGCCTTCCTAGTGGAGTGAATGTGGGCGTATTCACCAGACATGTCTTGGATTGGACCTCGTTTGACTTAGTGTACCTAATGAAGTGGTCGCTGAGAGTGCTAATAGAGTGTTAGCAGCGGCGCTATTCAATAAAAACGACAGTTCTGACAAAAAGGCAGGAAGCTGCTGACCACAGCTATAAATAACTAATGACATTTCCACTTGAATATTAATTGTGGTGAAAAGGCTTTATTCACAATTCCCAGCAGGGCCATTTTTTCAAACCGCAACCAGATAGAAACACCCGAATGAGTGCATGCACAGAAAAAGTGGTCGTCTCGAGATGAGACTAAGACTGGCGTTTTCAGCGACCTTGAATTGTGTGGGATGGAGCCCACCCACTACTTCCTGGCTGAGAATGAAAATGAATAAGTTGGAGGGGCGAGGGCAGGGATGTCCAAAGTGTGGCCTGGGGGCCATTTTAATCGGCTCATGACGCATTCGAAAAATATATTTACATAAAATAAATTAGAAAATGTAACAATCGGCGTAATTTTACATGAATAAAGTCAAAAGAAGAAGTCATAAGTCAAGAAGAAGTCAAATAACATTGCAATATTGTGAGGAACAATAAAGTATAATTGCATAAAGAAAGACAAAAACTGCAGAAGTGGAAAAAAAGCTGTAATCTACAGACAAAAAGTCAGAATTTTACGAGAATAAACCTGTGATATTATGAAGAAAATTCAATTTTAGTAGCATAGAGTTTAAATATAAAAAATTGGTGAGGAAAATATTGTAATGCTAAGAGAATAGTGAAAATATAGGAATAAATATTATGACAAACAAACAAACCAACAAAATGAAGTTGTCATTTTTGCAACATCAAGTTGGAGTCATAATATTACAGTAATAAAGTCAAAATATTGTCATAATATTACAAAAAGAAAAATTTTTCACGCCACCATTCATCTGGCTGGCGCACACACATGCTTTTTTTTTGCTGTTTTTGCTGAACTTGCTGCTGCTGATGCTTAGCTCAGTGTCTGCTCTGCTCAGGCGACCCACATTGGCTGCACCTCAGGAGGGCCGACCTTCAGCCGGGCTGTAGACGAGGTCACAATGCTGTATGAAAGGGGAGAAGCCGATTGGCCAAGAGAGGAATGCTTTATTCAAAGTAAATATCCTATCCAGTAATCCGAGGCGCGATTATTGCTAGTTGAAAACTAGTAATCATGTTTAAAAAAATAAAAAAAGATTGTTGCATATTGAAGAAAAAAATATATAAGCAAATTGTACTTATTATTGGCCTAAATTAAGCATTTTCAAGAAAATGGCTAAATTAACTAACTTGATGAAGTCAAACACAATAAATAAGGCAGAAGAAGCATTCTACTTGCAAATGTAGTGTTCTACTTTGGCCACTAGGTGTCACCAGAACGGGGAAATGATCACATAATAATAATAACTGAAGCTGAAACTCAACTCATAACTTCTGATGTCACTTCCTGTCCCCCTGGCACTTTTATTTACTGCCTTCTTGTGAGTTTGTTGTCTTATTTATGTCTTATTTCCTCCATTCATATCTACTATATTGGATAACAGCAGTGTGAATGTGACACTAAGCGTGTTATTCCATGTCTATGGAACAGGTTTTTTATGCCATAACTACAAAAATATTATACCATGTATTAATATTGACTCATACTTTGCCAAAATTCACTGATCGTTGTCTCGTATTGAACCAATTAACCGTGATAAATGAGGGATTATTGTATCGTTTAAAAAAAAAAAAAGGGCATTGAGTGCTGTGTGACTTGCCACACATGCTAATCATCAGCGCATTAGCATGTTAGCGATGGTCCTCGTCACATTTTTGGTCCCTCCACATAAGACAAGGGCAAACAGGAGGAGTGTCAAACAAAGATTCATAATAATGAGATCCCTGTCATCTCCCAAATCCCTGCGTGACATTTTCCCAGCGCTTGGGCTCTTTAGATATGCTTGATGAGGAACACATTCGCAAGGACAAACTTCCATGTTGGCAATGTCACGCTCTCACACAGGAAGTGACAAGATAAGGAGAAGTGGCCTGGAAGACTGCCGTTTTAGCTAATTTGGGACAACTTTTGACGTTTGTACAACTAAGCTGTTGTACAAATAAAATCCAAATCCAATAAAGCGGCCGTTTCATGTCAATGGTATTGACATTTTTAAAGGTACAGTCAGTTCCTCATAGAAACTGAAACAACAGCGCTTCAAAGTCAATATCTGCGCTACTGTTTTGTTCTAAATTTAGCCGACTTGTCTTCGGTATTGGGACAAAACGCCATCCAGACAAGACGAATGTGGAGGCCGGGGACCGTCTTATTGCTCGTTTAAAAGAAAGGAATGTGAGTCAATTATGTCTCGTAAAGGTCTCAAGATGGATGACGCTGCAGGTGCATCTGACTCCACTTTACGGATGTTTGACATCAACTGTGAAGCTAAGAGTATTTTCATTCAGAGCTAAATACAAATGTCTGTAATACTTAAAATGCGGCTACTTCATTAAAGTTCATCGAAAGTTGCCTACAGCCACAGCTACTTTGACCCGGTGCTTATACCTCCAGGCTTTCTGACATCATACACTTGGAGAAACTAAGAGGATGATAAAATGCAGGGTCAGGGCTGCCTGCCAGAGGTGCTCCATCACTGTGCGTCAATGTGTGTGTGTGTGTGCGTCAGTGTGTGTGTGTAACCATGGGAAACACTCAGAATACACACAAACTGCAAGGGAGCAGAATCGATACCTCTATTGACCGGAAATGACGTCAGCTGCCCAGTTGGATCGCCGTCATTTAGTGTGTGTGGGTGTGTGTAAGTATGACGTTGATGATGTTGTACCTGTTCCGTCAACAGGGGGCAGTGTACTGACGGTTTTTATATACTATATAAACAACCTGAGTCTGTTCCCGATACAAAATGAGGCCATCGCGAATACTGCACGGCGGTCTAGTGGTTAACGCGCGGACCTCACAGCTAGAAAACCAGGGTTCAATTCTACCCTCGGCCATCTCTGTGTGGAGTTTGTATGTTCTCCCCGTGCCTGCGTGGGTTTTCTCCGGGTACTCCGGTTTCCTCCCACATTCCAAAAACATGCTAGGTTAATTGGCGACTCCAAATTGTCCATAGGTATGAATGTGAGTGTGAATGGTTGTTTGTCTATATGTGCCCTGTGATTGGCTGGCCACCAGTCCAGGGTGTACCCTGCCTCTCGCCCGAAGACAGTTGGGATAGGCTCAATGAATGAATGAAGTATAAAATGACAACTTTGCTAACACTTCCTGTCTATACACCCCTTGTTGATGCTTTTGGAGATAACGGCACAAATGAGACTGTAAATGAGAATTAGTGGCGCCCCCTATGGGTTGTGGTGAAAATACTAGCATACTCGACGTTTTGCATGATTGCTGCTATGTTTTTCAACCATTCATTCATTCATTTTCTACCGCTTATCCTCATTAGGGTCGCGGGGGGTGGTGGAGCCTATTACAGCTGTTTTCAGGAGAGAGGCGGTGTACACCCTGGACTGGTGGCCAGCCAATCACAGGGCACATATAGACAAACAACCATTCACACTCACATTCATACCTATGGACAATTTGGAGTCGCTAATTAACCTAGCATGTTTTTTGGAATGTGGGAGGAAACCGGAGTACCCGTGGAGAAAACCCACGCATGCACGGGGGAGAACATGCAAACTCCACACAGAGATAGCCGAGGGTGGGATTGAACTCGGGTCTCCTAGCTGTGAGGTCTACGCGCTAACCACTCGACCGCCGTGCATCCGTTTTTCAACCAATCTTGCTCAAATTTGACACACATGCGCTTATCGCCCCCCGGAAAGGTGTGTACCAAATTTAGTGCTGATTGGCTGAAATTACACCTGTGGGAGAAATTTCAAGACAATCTGACATTGGGGAGCCGTAACAGCCCCACCTTGTGGTGTATTTGTCAGGAGAATAATAGCACAGACACTACAGTAGTGATGCATGTTTTGACACATTTTCATGCTTTGGCGTGGAGCCGTTCAGGAGTAGAAGAGTTGCAAGGACGTCTGTATATTTACAGATGTGGTTATTATTACTGTATATTACTTATATTATTATTATTGATTCATTTCCGGGGGGGTTGGACTCAAGCGGTGCGAATCTGGAGGATGCCTCCTTAGCAGGTCGTGAGTTCGGTAGAATCCGACTAGTCAAATTCTGCATCCTGCACCCCTCCCTCTAATCCCTCCATCCCCTCTCCCTCCCTCAGCAGACCGCCTCTCCCATCACTCGCCTCACCCCCCCCCCACTCGCTCCTTCCTCCTCTGCTGGAACGCACCGAATCTTGTGTGTGCTTGGATCCTACTCGCCGCCTCCAGCTGCAGAACGGAACCCGGCTACGATCCTCCTCCGAGACCAGGTAAGACCCGATCCGGTGTGGGCTCAGCTGGCAGGACTAGGGACCCGGATTGAGGTTCTGGACTTGTTCGCGTGAGGAGTTTTGATGCAGGGGTTGGATGGAACCGCTGAATGGGTGTTCGATGAGAGTGGGGGGGTTCATAAAAGTGACGGGACTTCAGTAGGAGCTTTTTTTTTTTTGGTTGTTTTTGTTGCATGCACGGGTCACATGTGCCGATGCGCGCCTCCGTGCATCCAGGATCCCGGGACCATGAGATGATGAGAGGAGGGAGGGAAGGAGGAAGAGGGGGTGGGGGTGGACCATGTCTGCATGGGTGTGTGCGTATGTTAAGATCGCTAAGATCTCACCGAGACCCGCAACGGAGATGAAGACGCACACTTTTGCATACGTTTCCATGTTGCACCATTGGCCAGCGGGGGGCGCGCGTGCCCACCTGTAACGTTGTATGGAAGGTATTAACCCCCCCCCCTCGCCAATCTGACTTGATTTATGTCTGTAACGTGACCCGCCCCCCCACCATCACCACCTTCTTCTTCCTCACTCATGATCACATGACCCTGGATGTCCATATACTTTCTGATTGGGTTCGAACTTGTTCAGTATGCATGTGAGCGTGCACGCGTCCTCTCTGTGGTCAAGGAGGGGAGGCGTGAGAAGCTGCTGCTGGATGATGGCGTGATGAGTTAGGTCAGGGATTTTGGAATGTTGGACATCCGGCTTAACTGGTTGGACTCTCCACGTGGACATGGACGGAATCGAACACTTTGATACACCTTGTACTTTGTAAAGACACAAAAAGCAATATATGAGCCAAACATCCACACCTTAGTTTTGACGTATTAACACTGATGAATTTTAAAAATAAATACATTGGATTATGTTTGGGGCGGCACGGTGGTCGAGTGGTTAGCGCGCAGACCTCACAGCTAGGAGATCAGGGTTCAATTCCACCCTCGGCCATCTCTGTGTGGAGTTTGCATGTTCTCCCTGTGCATGTGTGGGTTTTCTCTGGTTACTCCGGTTTCCTCCCACATTCCAAAAACATGCTAGGTTAATTGGCGACTCCAAATTGTCCATAGGTATGAATGTGAGTGTGAATGGTTGTTTGTCTGTATGTGGCCTGTGATTGGCTGGCCACCAGTCCAGGGTGTAATCCGCCTCTCGCCCGAAGACAGCTGTGATAGGCTCCAGCATCCCCACGCGACCCTCGTGAGGAAAAGCGGTAGAAAATGAATGAATGAATGGATTGTGTTCTGCATCCTTGTGATGTATTACAGCAATCAGTCGGTGCTCAGTTTTGGCAAGTTTCAGCAAAAAAGCATTTTGTGAAAATACGTTTTGGGTGATAATTTGCATATAAATTCTTCCAGTGATAAGAAAATGACTTATTCCCGGGAAAAATGATCCTGTCAAATAGAAAAAGCCGAGTCGATGACCTAGACTTGATGAAGTAAACATGTTGAAATGGCGATAAACACCATCAAATGTTGGCATAACGTCTTCTTACAGAGCGTGAATGGAATCTGGCTTAGTTTAGCATGCTAGTACGGTTGCGTGTGTGTGTTTTTTTTCATCGTGTTTTACCGCTTTACTGCCTGATGACACATTTTTATTCTTGCACCCAGCTTCCCTTACAGACATTCTCAACACACAAACAACACACTTCTGGCCTTCAAAATAAGAGCACCATTTTCCCCATGTCATTTAACTGTGTAAATAAAATAAGAGTGTCATAAAAAAATTGGAGTTGCATGTGTGAGTATACATCTTTCTTGTGTTAGAGTTGCTTGAAAAATAGTAGCCATGTGTGGAAAGGCCGACATTTTCAACCACTTATCCTCACGAGGGTTGCGGGGTGGGGGGACTGGGGGGGTGGAGCTGGAGCCTATCCCAGCTGTCTTCGGCCGAGAGTACCCGGAGAAAACCCCACGCATGCATGGGGAGAACATGCAAACTCCACACATATAGATTCAAAGTCCCGATCTCCTGAATGTGTGACCTACATGCTAACCACTCGTCCACGACGCAGCCCGCAATATAAGATGTGAAATATAAAGGTAAATGCTAAAATATGCAAAACCGTTACATCCTACCCTGGACTCCAAAGGGTTAAAAAAAAAAAAGTATTTTGCTTTTCAGTGTTCACAATGGAGAATGACTGATGGCAAAGTACAACATTACACAGTAACTTGCCGTTTGAAAGACATCAACCTTCATCCAAAGAGTTCCTCAAAGATGTGGAATAGCTGCAAGGAAAACACATTTTGCACTTGGCAACTTGTGAAGGTTGTCCTAAACTTGAGCTCACTTTTCGGGAACACAGACTCCCGGAAAGACACTGCAGGCAAAAACAAGAGGAATGTCGGATTAACAACTTCATGGAGACAATTTTAGGGATTTTAACACAACAAGGATGTGTCTAAAGCAACGCTGTCACACTCGCACTGAACTCCTCCCCATTGGTTTGCTTTTGTCTACAGTAGGAATTATTCATAAAGCCCCGCTTGCTCCCTTTCCAGCCCTCGCAAGATGCCGGAATCATCCGAGATACAGACAAACTTTGTGCGACAAAAGCGGGCAAAGAAGCGACTACAAATGCGAGCGCGTAGTGCGAGGCGGGGAACGCAGGAAGCGAGCCAGGAGCCTTTTCCTGTCTCGCGTTGGACACACACATACGTATCAGGACACAAGATTACCACACAGCGTGTGTGAAAGTCCTGAAGACAAGCTAGACGGAACGTTTAGATTCCCAGTGGACTCAATCGCCATCACAAAAACTCAGAAATTCTTTCTTCAGGCGAAAAACAAGAACGAAATAACAAAAACAAAAAAATGTCTTCAAGGCCGACTCCTTGTTAGATTTCTTTGTCCACACACTTGTCACCCAGGGAGAAGCCTTTCTTCGTCCCACAAGCAAGTAGAGTACAAAAAGCACACAAAAGCATAGAAAGTGCAAAATCCATTACTTATATGGTGACCAAGCCACAGGTTTATTGCATGGTTATTGCACAGTTTATTGCACAGTTATTGTACAGGATTTTTGAGGCAGTTTATATTATGGAGCCTGACATCTGCAGGAAGAACTGCAGTAGAATTTCTATGGATAACTCAATAAAATGGCTGTTAATTCAATGCAAAAATCCACATATTTATTGATAAATAAAAAATGAAAATAAAAATAAAAATAAAAATGAAAATGAAAATAAAAATAGAAATAAAAATAAAAATAAAAATAAAAATAAAAATTAAAATTAAAATTAAAATTAAAATTAAAATTAAAATTAAAATTAAAATTAAAATTAAAATTAAAATTAAAATTAAAATTAAAAATCAATAGACAATTTTTCCAAGTAAAAAATAAATGTAGCCTGGCTAACTTTTTTTAATGGGATGTCAGCCTTTCCGAGTGGCTAGCGCGCAGTGCTCACAGCTTGGAGACCCAAGTTCAAATCCACCCTTGGCCATCTCTGTGTGGAGTTTGCATGTTCTCCCCGTGCATGCGTGGGTTTTCTCCGGGTACTCCGGTTTCCTCCCACATTCCTAAAACATGCTAGGTTAATTAGCGACTCCAAATTGTCCATAGGTATGAATGTGAGTGTGAATGGTTGTTTGTCTGTATATGTGGCCTGTGATTGGCTGGCCAGCAATCAAGGGTTTTTATCTGCTCTTTAAAACACAGAAAAAATGTCTAACATAAGGATGATAGGCAAACGTAAAAAGGCAGCCTAAAGTTGTCCTAATACTCTCCCACTTATCATTCCGCGATGGTGGGAGATTTTCTGCCTCCACAAAGTCAAACACTCCCGAGTGTTAAAGTTCCAGATTTCTCCCAGAGGATGCTTCGGAAGAGCACACATCCCAGACCCCACCTTTCCCTCTCAGTGAAAGCATAGTATCCCTTTTTTCTTATCAGTGCACCTTGAGTTGGGTGGGGGCCTCGGATCCGGCAGCTTGGATGTTTAAAAATGTATACGACGACAACGCTCCGAGTAGCCGGGTCTCGCCGAGCTTCACCTGTTAAAAAATTCAAGCCCAAGCAGCGTCTCAGCCGGCAGCGGGTCCACGTTGATCACTCAGGGAGGGGGGCACCAAGTCCAGGGTGGCGCACCTTAATAAATTAGGTAATCTTAGAAAGTGAGTTTGATTCAAAAAGTGAAACTAATTCTATAGGTTGACTTTTTGGCTTGTTAGATAACGATAATCATGAAATGCAATGATTTTGCCAGAAATAAATATTATAGTGATGACTTCTTTCCTTTGACAAATACATTATAATAAAGACACAATATTATTTGCGCCTTGAAAAATCAGTCAAAATCATCAAAAATGATGTTTTGGTTTGAATGCGTTAACATACCTCATACATACGCGGTTATTTGGATTGGCATATTTAACCAGCTAAGCCTGATTGGACCGTGTGGCCCTTAAGAGTATTTATGATGATACCTGAAGTAGAAAAAGACCCAATGAAAGCAAGAAAACATACTTAAGTCTTTTTAGTGCTTTTTCAGTAAAAAAAACATCTTTTAATCCAAAAGACTCCATCCTGCAGGGAGACGTTGTAGACACCAGAGGGAGAACCAAAGTGACTTTATGTGTCTCAATTGTAACGGGCCACATGTTCAGCCCATTGATGTATAAAATAATAAAGGACGCCATTAATTGTAATGTATTCCCCTTGTAATCATGTGGGCCATTTCCAAGGATGATTTCAATTTACTCTTCCACTTTTGTTTTTTTTTTTTTACTTCCCTCCTTTCGGCGGCCGTGGCCCAATTTCCCAACAGGGACCATAAAACTTTAATTTCATCTAATCCAAGAAGCTTGTAAACTGCAATTGGACATTTTCTAGCAAGACACTAAAATCAAAATGTGGCGTGTCTGCTCCAAGTTATTTCAAGTGTTGACGTCCCTCCGTCGGACGACCACAAATGACCTACTGGACCTTGCATAGGAGTAGATGCTTTAGGTAGAACTGGAAGGAACCAAATGAGATAATGGTAATGGTTTAATTTCATTTGAACATGCATCAGATTACAATTGAATGCATCACATAATCAGTTGACAGTTCCCCATGTCCAAAAGGAGTAGGAAGAAGCAAAGCTTATTAAATCCTACCCCTCCATCTGGTACTTTTACAATCAGTAACTGTTACATTTGTTCACTTCCTGCTTTCCTAATATAATTTTTTTTACCTGTTAAACTTACTTGTTACTTGTTGTTAAATTTAACATTTAACATTTAATTAATTTTTTTTATTTTTATTTTTTTGTCATGTACCGAAGTACGAGGTGATACGACCATCCAATGACATAATGGGTACCATAGTAAGTGTCAATATAGTGATATATATAGCACATCATGACTGGTTCAAGACTCTTCATCCTTGTATTTAGCAAACATCAACTGCTTGTATTGTTTCTTGAATTGGCTCATCGTTGTGCATTGTTTGAGGTCCTTACTCAATCCATTCCATAGTTTGATTCCACATACTGAAATGCTATGGCTTTTTAACGTAGTCCTAGCATAGAAGTGTTTCAAATGTACTTCTTCCCTGAGATCATATTTCTCCTCTCTTGTCGAGACATTTTTAGGTAATTGGTTAGTTCAATCCCACCCTCGGCCATTTCTGTGTGGAGTTTGCATGTTCTCCCCGTGCATGTGTGGGTTTTTTTCCGGGTACTCCGGTTTCCTCCCACATTCCAAAAACATACTAGGCTAATTGGCGACTCCAAATTGTGAATGTGAGTGTGAATGGTTGTATGTCTATATGTGCTCTGTGATTGGCTGGCCATCAGTCCCACCTTTGCCTGAGGACAGCTGGGATAGGCTCCTTCACCCCCGCGAACCTTGTGAGGATAAGCGGTAGAAACTGAATGAATGATTTTAGAAATCATAAAAAAATAAGGTAATAAGATAAGTGTCAAGATAAGAGAAATAAGTTTAAATGGCGATCATCATCATTACGACCTAAAGTGTTTTTCACTTATGGACCAATATTGATGCAACTGACGCACAAAGAAGTCTCAAGTCTCCACCGAAGGCCCGGGTACCAAATGCACAGCTCCCCACTACTTAACAGTCAAGTGTGTAGCAAAGATTTAAACACTTGTGATGCAGACAGCATCAAAACCTCGGCCGTAAATTGTAGTCGTTCATTGCACATGTGCGTGCGATCTGTCATCACGTTTGTGCTCCAGAAGCTCTCATGCCGCCGTAGAAGCATCTCTGAGGCAGACAAAAGATGGTCTCGAGATGAGATTTGTGTCTCAGAGGTTTTTCGGACTGTGAGTGTTTACGACCTCTGCAGAGCATGATAATCACGAGCGTGCACGTCGGCGCCGTCTCATACGCGCACGGTCAAATCACACGGGTGCTCGGGGTGTCACGCTCAATCTGAGTGTAGTAAATAAGCAGCCGGGCCGCCGTGTCACCGCTCGCTGTTTATGCATGGATGGCATGGAGCAGCGGATGCAGCATGCTGATGCTGACGGAAGGCCGGGGTGCTATAAGACATCCATTAGTGTTAGCGTTAGCAAAAGGGCGGAGTCAACCATCCCCGCTTCCAACTCTGTGCTCTCTTACTAATTCTTATTTTTTTGTCTTCCTGCTTTGAGCTGTTTGTCTTGGTATTGTTTGCGCTTGATAGGTGTCATGATGCTCGTCGGCGCATTGTTGAGCGACCAAAACGCTCTCCTGTCAGCGACATAAAAGCCGGATCCGTCATACCAAAAATAGGCCCGAGCCGGCGTCGTCCGCTGGGAGCCGACACGCCGGAACGCAAGCGGATCTTTTATGAAGATGTGATCCGTCGCCGCTGTGGACCCAGACGAGCGATGAAGATGAGATGAACTTTAGAAAGTGATTAAAGACTTCCCAAAAGCTGACATTAAAAAGGGAAGCAAAGCAGACAGAATCTAGAAAAGCCTTTGAAAGGTACTTTTCCAATTTAGCTATTTGTGTGGCTCTGGTGGTTGACCAGACCTCTCCTTCATGCCCCCAATGGGGGCCGAATGCCGAAGAATGTTCGGCGGTGGTCGGAGAAGTTGTAGGCACGAATTGGCAGCCATGTTTTGGTCAGTCTACCCCGGGGTAGCTGTAGCTACCCACCACTAGTGTGTGACTGAGGAGTAAACAAATAATGGGTGCCCTATAAAAATAGAATCCATGAAAAAAAAAACACAACTGCCCCACCCATCAGTAATAGTGGGTTGTGGAGGGGGGGTTACTTATGGACTGCATTGTGATGTACTGTTGTGCGAAAATGCATTGAAATGAAAATGAGTTCTATTCCCTTGAAACAGTGTTTGTCACGCCATTGGCTTCACCACCAAACCAATAACTGTGCAATAAACTGTGCAATAACCATGCAATAAACCTGTGGCTTCATCAACATGTAAATTATGGATATATAACTTCTTCATTTGTATTACCTTGATTTTGCGCTTTATAGCCTTAGGTCTAAATCTTTATTTTATAGTCCATTCGCTGGTAAAAGTCCAATTTCTAGTGTCTACTTGTGATGCTTTTAGTGCCATACTTGTCTTCTTTTACAACTGCTTCATTGTGGTGCGTATGCCTCAGTGTTGCCCCCTGCAGGGCATGGGTTGTATTGCATGAATGAGCACTTCTCTCGTTCAATTGATTGGTGTCATTATTTGGTGGGCCAGATGAGGATCTAAACTCTTTAGTCCGGTTTCATTCCATTTTGTATTTAATTTTTTTATTGTGCCGCTCGGTGTATGAGTGGTTTGCATGTTGCCCACACATGTTGCCGATCCTAATGAGGATTAGCGGCATAGAAAATGACCGGATGGATTTTTGTACCGTGTGTGAGTGTGTAGTATGCAACCTCCCATCTTGTCAAAGCATCGTCCTGCTGGAAAATGTTGAGTAAATGGACTTGTGAACTACTGAACTATTTAAGGTACCATAAAAAAAAATCACAATTGAAAGCATACAAAAGAAATCTGCCAATAGACGTCGCTCTATGAGTTCAATTCCACCCTCAGCCTGTGTGGAGTTTGCATGTTCTCCCCGTGCATGCGTGGGTTTTCTCCGGGTACTCCGGTTTCCTCCCACATTCAATTGTCACAATTGTCAACTCCAAATTGTCCATAGGTATGAATGTGAGTGTGAATGGTTGTTTGTCTATATGTGCCCTGTGATTGGCTGGCCACCAGTCCAGGGTGTACCGAAGACAGCTGGGATAGGCTCCAGCACCCCCCACCGCGACCCTTGTGAGGACAAGTGGTAGAAAATGAATGAATGAATGAATGAGACTGGGGTCTACTGTATTTTGAGTCATTCAAGAAAAGCAGCAGTCTGGTGCTCTCCATGGTACCAGAATCGTCAACAGCCAGCAGTTTGCCCCTGTGTGCTGCTGGCCTTGGTGCTGAAAGGCCAGCACAGACACGAATTAATAGAAAACATTGTCAAACTTAGTCTGTTCTTTTTTTTTGGACTATTTTGCTGTAACATTTTGTTTGTCCCCTGAACGCAGCACAGTGAGGTCACACATTATGCCAGAATGTTCTCATCCGAGCCGAGCAGATGGGAGACCGGCAGCCAGACAGACGTGCGCTTTCATGGCCACTTTCCACAAACATTCCCTTTAAATGGCGCTTCAATTATTCAGGCGGCTGCGTGGGAAGACGTGATGCCATGTGTGAGCTTCTGTGTGGGTGTGTGTGTTATGCATTTGAGGTGAAGAAAACAAGTTTTGGTTCTGCTCGGTCATGGAGGCCATCCTTCCATTCCACTTGGAATTCCACTTATTGTATGACACTTTGTCTACGCTATCTTTGTTTTTCCAAATGGATTTGTCATTTTTTTTGTTTGTTTCGTTGCAGAAGCAAGCGCGTGTGTTGGGAAGTGTTTCACCGCGATTGTTTTTTTCTTCCTCTGCCGCCAAATATTGACTTCACCTGTCACATGAGCAGCATTGACACCATCTGTCAAAAAAGTCTCAACTGAGGCGGACGGATTACGGGTGTTGCAAGGGGCCGCCGTGCTTCTCTGCAACTTAGCCTTTGAAAGGAAATGGCACACACACACACACACACACTCACGAACATCAGCATGCAAGAGCTCATGAGCTGATCCACAAATGTGATGCGAGCTCACACTCGGACATCTGCACGGCTCTTCTTTTTAATAATATGACTTTGCAAAACGTCCTCTTATGTTCTGCGTTTGTTCTCTAATAAGAACACGTTGAATTTGATCATTCCACCCCAAACTGACTCCAAACAACATTCCTCACGCTCCTCCCACCAAGACAATCAAGGGATTATGACCTTCATGACCCGCCTCCTTCGCGCCTCTTCATTTTAATGCTAATCATGTCTTCTCATATAACCTTCTCTTCTAATACTGCATCAGTGAGGTAAAGATCATCTGATTTCAGCCTCTTTTTACATTTCTATAGAAGTTATCCATCAAACAGACTATTATCTTAGCAGCTTTGACTTTGGAAAACAGGAATGGGCATTTATGCCTCTTTTCTGATATGCAGGTGGAGGTTTGCTTCCTATTTGGTCCATCTTTGGCTATCACCCATTACTGCATTAGTTGAAACAACACGCTTCAGATTAATCGACAAAGTTTTTCATTCATTCAATATTTCCATCACTGCCTCTGTTACTACCTCAAACATATTTATTTATTTAACAACCCAATACAGTACACTCATATGTGACTTTACTCATCTGTATACACCAGTCATTATTTGCACTAAGACCCATTTATCATTGCACTAAAATTAATATACCTGCAATATGTCTGCTCCTGCATATGCTCCTGTGCAATACTATGTGTATATTTTGGATATCTTGTATATATCTTGTTAAATTGTCTTTTTTACTCTACTTTTTGTATACTTTGTTGCTTGTATAGCTTATATAATAGCTTGCATAGCTTGTATAATGGCAATAAAGCCCATTCCAGTCCATTCCATTTTCTAATGCTTATCCTCACAAGGGTCGCGGGAGGTGCTGGAGCCTATCCTAGCTATCTTTGGGCGAGAGGCGGGGTACACACTGGACTGGTGGCCAGCCAATCACAGGGCACATATAGACAAACAACCATTCACACTCACATTCATACCTATGGACAATTTGGAGTCGCTAATTAACCTAGCATGTTTTTGGAATGTGAGAGGAAACCGGAGTACCCGGTTCTCCTAGCTGTGAGGTCTGCACGCTAACCACACGACCGCCGTGCAGCCTAACAAAGTTTTTGTGTAAATTTATTTATCAATTTTTGTCCGAATTGTCAAAACATATTTTTGACATCATTTCCAGGCTTTCACAGGCCACAGAAATTTAACACCTGTGCCATGTTGCATTTTAAGAATAATATCACATGTGATGCACTACATTCAAACACTATGTAGGTTCCTGAACTTAGCACAGTTCTGGTGCCTTTTCTTGATATCTGCTTTTTTTTGTGTCCCTGAAGGGTACCTGGCTAGGCAGCAGTACCAGTAAAAAGAAACACATCAAGCAATAACATCACATAAAGTAAACACGGGCGCATAAAGAAAGGCAATAAAATGCATGGGAGCTCCAAATGGTGCAAAGCTGAGAAGGTAAGAGTCGTTTTTAAACAGTTCTTTGTCGACTGCGGTTTGGACTGCAGGAACTAGGGGGCGAAATGAAGTCCCAGGACATTTTTCCAGACCCTTTAAGCCTTCAGGAACCTTTAGGCATGCTCTGCAGCACTGAACGTACCCGACTGGTTGTCTTTTAGCCATTCTGTCTCCTGTGTATTGTTTCTAAGATCTGTATCAAAAGGCTTAGTGTTCAAACCTTCATCACCTCAAACATTTGGTCAACAGGTTTTCACTTCTTCTCTCTCCACTAGGATATCTTCACCCTTCCTTCTTTCCACATCATCATCATTTGTCTCTCCTCCAACTTTGACTTCATTTAATTTTCTGCACCATTAAAAAAGAAGCTGAGGCACTATCGGCCTGATTTGCGGCTCGCGGCGGACGACGACAGCGAAGAAAAATAAGTAGAAGAAGAAGAAGTATAGGAAGGAGAAGCCGGGCTTTATTTTGCCTTTTCTTTAAATCACAAAACAGCTCTGCAGCAGGTTGATGGGAGGAGAAGCTGATGGATGTCGGCACAGATGGAAAAATGGGCAAAAATGAGCGTGGCCTAAAGGAACGGTACACACACACACACACACACACACACACAGGCTGGGTCTGCCAAGTGAGGTTCTGGCTGAGGGGAGATTCTGGTAATTGACAGTGCAGGGTGCAGCATCCATCCTTCAATGAAGTGCAGCTTGTCTTTAACAAGCTCTGCTCTGCCCAGATAGTGTCTCCCTGTACTGACGCACCTTCAGGACCGGGCTGGCATGATGCAGGACACTTTACAATATTCATAATATGGAATGTATCCAAATAAAAAAAGGCAACATGGCTAGGGTGAAGCACACTGAAAACCACAATGGAGGACATGTTCAGCTTCACATTGTTTAGAAACAAGTTTCCTGTTAGTTCATTCGAGCTTAAAATGATTGATGGTACTTCTCAAGTTCGTTTCGCTTCCTGGGGGTTGTTGAGTACTGATTCACAGCCCAGAAAGCCGACTATTCACTCACATCTCAAACAGTTCAGTGTTTTAATCCATTAGTTTCAATTCATTCATTCATTTTCTACCGCTTTTCCTCACAAGGGTCGCGGGGGGTGCTGGAGCCTATCCCAGCTGTCTTTGGGCACCCTGGACAAACCATTCACACTCACATTCATACCTATGGACAATTTGGAGTCGCTAATTAACCTAGCATGTTTTTGGAATGTGGGAGGAAACCGGAGTACCCGGAGAAAACCCACGCATGCACAGGGAGAACATGCAAACTCCACACAGAGATGACTGAGGGTGGAATTGAACCCTGGTCTCCTAGCTGTGAGGTCTGCACGCTAACCACTCGAACGCTGTGCAGCCCTTAGTTTAAATTCAATTAATTTAAATTAAGTTCATTGTATTAGGATTGGGTTGCATGGCGGTCATGTGGTTAGCGCGCAGACCTCACAGCAAGGAGCACAGGGTTCAATTCCACCCTCGGCCATCTCTGTGTGGAGTTTGCATGTTCTCCCCGTGCATGCGTGGGTTTTCTCCGGGTACTCCGGTTTCCTCCCACATTCCAAAAACATGCTAGGTTAATTAGCGACTCCAAATTGTCCATAGGTATGAATGTGAGTGTGAATGGTTGTTTGTCTATATGTGCCCTGTGATTGGCTGGCCACCAGTCCAGGGTGTACCCTGCCTCTCGCCCAAAGACAGCTGGGATAGGCTCCAGCACCCCCGCGACCCTTGTGAGGAAAAAGCGGTAAAAAATGAATGAATGTATTGGGATTGGGCTGCATTGCGGTCGGGTGGTTAGCGCACAGACCTCACAGCTCGGAGACCAGGGTTCAATTCCACACTCGGCCATTTCTGTGTGGAGTTTGCATGTTCTCCCTCGTGCATGCGTGGGTTTTCTCCCGGTACTCCGGTTTCCTCCCACATTCCAAAAACATGCTAGGTTAATTGGCGACTCCAAATTGTCCATAGGTATGAATGTGAGTGTGAATGGTTGGGAGACAGCTGGGATAGGCTCCAGCACCCCCGCGACCCTCGTGAGGATTGTTGTTGGCTGGCTCTACAAAACGACTGTCGTTTTGTACCCCAAAAAAGTGAGACCATCCTGGGCATGGCTCTACCTTCAGAGGAGAAATAAAACGTCGAACCAATCAGTCCACCCTGCATGGGACCCTTCTGGACTGTGGGTTTTTAATACATCTTGCACTCTGTGTGTGTGTGTGTGTGTGTGTGTGTGTGCATGTTGCTGGCCGAAAGCCCTTCCTGCAACATAATGTCCCATTTCACACACTGTAGATATTTGAAGTGAGGGACAGCCTGCCTACAAGCGGAGAAAAGGCAAGCCGATACATTCGGCAATAGAGTATATTTAGGCAAGCATAAGCGACAACAGCCACATCGCCCCGCCCGTCTGTGTCAGCAATCTGTGGAGGCGACTCCAGACCGTTGGATCTCCTCAGCTATGGTGCAGCTGCTTTTGAACACTTCACCTTTGTACACAGACAGAGATGAGTGCAGAAGAAGACGGCAGTGTGCTGCCATTGTTCAGTAAAAACAACAACGGTTCTGCACACTGAAACTATTTACTCTGCCCTTCAGAGTACTTTTAGAGAACTGCTACAAATAAAACAACCGTCACTCTGTTCAAACTTTTACTGTTGCACTGTAAGGGGTGTCCAAAGTGCGGGCCAGGAGCCCTTTTTATGCCTGCAGCTTATTTTTCATTAGCCCTTGGCATATTCAGAAAATGAAAAGAATGAATTTGTTTTGGGGTGCATGGTGTCCAAGTGGTTAGTGCGCAGGCCTTACAACTAGGAGACACGAGGCTACACCCGAGCTGTGAGGTCTGCGCGCTAACCACTAGACCACCGTGCAGCCCGAATTGCATCATTCATTCATTCATTTTCTACCGCTTTTTTCCTCACGAGGGTCGCGGGGGTGCTGGAGCCTATCCCAGCTGTCTTCGGGCGAGAGGCGGTGTACACCCTGGACTGGTGGCCAGCCAATCACAGGGCACATATAGACAAACAACCATTCACACTCACATTCATACCTATGGACAATTTGGAGTCGACAATTAACCTAGCATGTTTTTGGAATGTGGGAGGAAACCGGAGAAAACCCACGCATGCACGGGGAGAACATGCAAACTCAACACCTCCAAGCTGTGAGTAACCACTCATCCACCGTGTAGCCCGAATTGCATCATATCACAAGAAATTGCACCATATTGTATCTGATTGCATTGATTTGAACTAAATGATTATCGCATCGTAAATAGGGTGTATCGTACCCTAAAATTCCATGTATCGTTAAAGTGTCGTATCACATTTGGGGGGAATCACTCCTACACCAGGTGATTTGTTGAGCATGACCTGATGAAGCCTCCTCAGATGGGAAGCACAACTGTCCACAGGGGAACATTTTCAGGTCACAACGGTAAATTTATGACAGTTACTGTTTTTGATTTTGCTCTGAGGCGCATCAAGAAGGAAAGATCATTCTTTTTCTTCATTTTCATTTTCCATATTGTCGAAACTTGGAAGCTGCAAGTGTTCAGCTGGCGATGTTTAAGTTGGAAGTCGGTGGTGCAACTCAGATGGAGGAAGACTCTTTCCCAATTTAAAGAAACCCAACTAACTTTCAGAACTTTCCTGCCTCAGAGCTCGTTAGCACCGAGTCGGTCACTAAACGAATGTGGACTGTGTCTTTTATCGTTTTTGAGTGTCCCCTGAAGGGGTCCCGTTCCGTGACACAGGCTCGAATCCATCTTGCACATTGTCAGCACTAAGTGATGAGTCCGACCCAGAGACTCAATTATTACAGACTGCGTAGTTCCGGTTGAATAATGGATCAACACTTGAGTGTTTTCCCAAAACAACTACTTAACAGACCAGTCTTTCTCCGATGGTTCCGAGCGGGATCAAACCGGAGCAAAGATACCCCGCATTGGGGTTTGATGCCTGTCCAGTAAGGGTCTACATTTAACCAAAGCAAAGCCATGGAAAATCCAGGCTGCCACATGCATCAAGGCAGTTAAATAGTAAACAGACGGCGAGAAGGAATATTGTTCTTCCAGCTGTGTAATTGGACCGCGGACAGACAGGCAGCTGCAATTTCCACACTTTGATTTCCCCTGCGCTTGTTATGCGCTCCCCCTCTGGATTCTATTAGGACGTCTGCAATCACTGATTTCACACAAACACACACACACACACAGGGCATTCTTTCCCAGTGGTCAGAAATAATTGACACAATATGTCTGACCCACTTATTAAATACACTTCGTACGCATTTTTGCACCTAAAATATCCATCAGGGGACAATATAGAGAGGCTTTAAGTTTAACCTATCTTGCTAATTTCTGAGCCTTTAAAATGATATTGGTTCCCAGTAGGGCACTATAGTCATATTCTTTTAATAAAATTCTCAGGTTGTGTATGAAGTAAATCTTCATTATCTCCCCTTAGCCGAAGCACTCGAATTGCCCGGACCACTACCGCTGTGTTGTGATTGGTCAGGGATCTGGTCTCACCACCACATAGAACTGCTTAGAGACACCCCTGGTTAGCTCTCAAAATGACTTATTCTAGACAGTGGCTCAAAATAGAACCGGGTCTTTTAATGTACCACTTCCACACAGAATGAGAGCTTGATTCTGCTGGCTCAGTAGTCAGTCTCTATGCAGTGTTAAAGGTGAAGTAATTTAACCTATTTTCTCATTACTGATGTCTAGTGACCACAATACGACATATAACTTGTTTATTTTTATTTATTTTTAATTATTTTATTTTTTAAACCAAGATATAGTTAGGGAGGGCTGCATGGCAGTCGAGTGGTTAGCGCGCAGACCTTACAGCTAGGAGCAAAGGGTTCAATTCCACCCTCGGCCATTTCTGTGTGGAGTTTGCATATTCCAAAATGCATGCGTGGGTTTTCTCCGGGTACTCCGGTTTCCTCCCACATTCCAAAAACATGCTAGGTTAATTAGCGACTCCAAATTGTCCATAGGTATGAATGTGAGTGTGAATGGTTGTTTGTCTATATGTGCCCTGTGATTGGCTGGCTACCAGTCCAGGGTGTACAGACAGCTGGGATAGGCTCCAGCACCCTGGTGAGGATAAGCGGTAGAAAATGAATGAATGATATACTTCGGGAACGATATTTGAACTGCGATGTAACAAGGAAAACTGGTAAACATACTAAGTGTTGGATACTGCTTTTATGTGTTCTCTTCGTGGATTATACTCCTGAGATTTGGTATTCCGTGATCCAAGAGCTAATAAGACAAACAGTGTTTGCCTGATTGCAACAAACTGACATTCATTAACGGCCAATAGCAAATAGCCGTCTGAAAACTCCCAACATAACTCTCTGGAGTACACGCTGACATCTTCACGTTCCTATTAATCAGCGGGATTGCAATTAGCGCTGCGTGAGATGGCATGACGCGTCGTCCCCCGGTCAACAGGAAGTGTTTGCAGAGATTTATTTGCGTGAACGGCCTCGTTCGGGGAGTTGGTCCGCATTGTTTTTTTTTTTATTGATGCCACTGACCAGATGTTCCAGTCTGTTCAACCGTTTGTGTTCTTTACAAAACGTTTATGGCAAAGAACATCCCTCCCGTCCCCGCGGAGAATCAGACGTCACGTTTGTTATTGTTCACCCCGCGCTTGTCAAGACGCTTTATGTCTACCGTGCGGATCCTCCCAAGACTCCCAAGTGAGGAATACATGCTAGTTAAAATGCAGCTCATCACTCAATCTTTACTGCGTCTTTTAATGTTCTAGTTAAAGGTAGATAAAAACACCAAATGCTAACACAACAACCTAGATGCAGATTTACATTTGACTTATATACTTGTGCTTTTTAGCTTAGCTTAGTCTAACCTAGCTTAGCCTAGCTGGAAGGCAGTAACCAGGAACAATCATCAATGCTGCTTTTGAGACTGCTGGGAAATCAGAAACATCCAATGTGGAGCAGAGAAGGTCTAAAAATAAGCCTTGTTTTTCTAGGATTTGCATCTGTTTTCATATAAAACAATAAACATGCTAGTCTGTTTGTCCTGTAGTGTATTGTTCACTGAAATCAAGTGCCCAAATGCATTGTTGGCTCACGATCCGCGCATTTGTGATTGTGACTGCTAAATCATCCACCATGGGGCCAAAGAATGTTGCGAGCAGTTTGATAAAGAAGATGAGAAACCAGGATTTTCCTACAAATAAAACTGTATTTTTTTTTAACAATTTTGGATGTCTGTACGGGGCTGCACGACGGTCGAGTGGTTAGCGTGTAGACCTCACAGCTAGGAGACCAGGGTTCGATTCCACCCTCGGCCATCTCTGTGTGGAGTTTGTATGTTCTCCCCGTGCATACGTGGGTTTTCCTCCCACATTCCAAAAACATGCTAGGTTAATTAGCGACTCCAAATTGTCCATAGGTATGAATGTGAGTGTG
The DNA here is from genome assembly GCF_037039965.1 of Doryrhamphus excisus. Lineage (NCBI taxonomy): Eukaryota > Metazoa > Chordata > Actinopteri > Syngnathiformes > Syngnathidae > Doryrhamphus > Doryrhamphus excisus. The sequence continues at coordinate 18,357,052 of NC_136365.1, forward strand.
AATGGTTGTCTGTCTATATGGCCCGCTTCTCGCCCGAAGACCCTCGTGAGGATAAGCGGTAGAAAATGAATGAATGAATGTCTGTGATTGTAGTAACATGGCTTCCTATGGGAATAGTATACATTAGTGACTGATGTTTCATTTTTTCATACACAAGTATATTTTTGTTTATTTTTAAGCTGCTTTTATTATTAGTATTAGTGACCAATATGGCTAAACACATATAGCTAAATGATATTAATAAAGGATTGTTGATGGAGTGAATGGAAGTTGCGTTAAATCAAAGGAAGTTAAAAAGGAAATGCAAACCAATAATAAATCCTGTTAAGGTGGCATTCATTTTTTTAAGTGCACGTGCATGTAAGTGTGTGTATGTGTGTGTGTGTGTGTGTGTGAATGAGAGAGGGCTGGGGGCTCATTAGGATGTAGAGGAGAATCTCTAAAAGGAATAAGACGGTCGTGGATTATTCACGCTTGTCAATGCTGGATCCAAGGCGGTGGGGAATGGGGGGGGTGGCACGGGTCACTATCTGAACCAGGCTCTCTCATCGTCGGCCAAAGCCAGAATCCTATGGATAACAGCAGGCAGAGGTCCAATGTCTGGTTATGATATGAGCACCGAAAGAGTGTTTGCAGGGTAACATACAAATATGCAGTCAGTTTAATGCTGCTGTGTGTGTGTGTGTATGTGTGTGTGTGCATGTGTGTGCATGTGTGTTGGGACTTTCACATTGTGCTTGTGTGCAGTGGCAGCTCATCTCTTTATGCAGTCAGAGCTCCCACAAAATGAATGTTTAACTCTGTTTGGCTGCTGCAGCATATTTGATGTGATTTGGAGATAAACATTTGTTTACTTTCCAAACCAAATATCAGCTGAGCAAAAGTACTGGGACTGCTGCAGGAAGTGAAAAGCAAATGCAAATGTCCAATGAGGAGTCAGGGACAAGGAAGCAGTCCTGTCCCAGTATTTTTGTCCGTATGGCATTTATGCTGTCTTATCCTGTTTGAAGGAAAGCTAGCAGAGAGGAGACATGGAAGTGATGTCCATAGCAACAAGAGCAGCAATCAGGTTTCATGTTGCATTCAAATTTCACTTTTAGTCCAAATGACACTTGAGAGAGGCTTGATTCACCACTCACAAACCTGTGTGTGTGTGTGTGTGTGTGTGTGTGTGAGAAATAGCCACTCAATGAGATCTCATGCCTTAACAAAAATAATATACAGCCAGTTATTAATTCAACAATAAGTTAATTAGTGTGCTTGGACTGTTTCTATATAATATTTTGATGACATTACTTACATACCTTTGCACAGTATACTCATACACACACTCAACCCTGGCCAAATTGGGACCCAACCCCATTACAAATTCCCTCGTTTATTACTGTTGATCCTTTCCGGACCCAACCATGATAAGTGGGGCGAACAGGAAGTGAGGTCGGATGTTCAGAGTTGAGTTTTAGCTCATTCAAACCTGCTTGTAATTCCGCTCATCAAGTCTGGTGCTTGTGTGTCTTACCCGACATTACAGTAACATTACTGACATCTACCGACCCGTGTCGAATACTACATATCATTCATTCGTTTGCCATTTTTAGAATGTATAAGACGCATTTTTCTTAAATTTTTACTTCAGAATTACTAATACTGTGGTACTCGCCAGTCTGTTAGGAAACGGTAGCTCTTCATTAGCTATACTGAACTCACAACAAGCTTGCCAGAGGAGGCTGGTCAGGCTCCCCCTGGTGGACAGAGGCAGCTAAATGAATCAGCTTTTAATGCATTGTGGGAAGAAGTTGAAATTGTTATTCTTATGTTAAACTTCTATTGGTGCTTGTATCGCATATATTATATATATATATATATATATATATATATATATATATATATATATATATATATATATATATATATATATATATATATATATTTGTGATGTTAGAAATCAGGAGTTAGTGTGTTTTCTTAATTAATTATTATTAATTATTATTAATTAAATAGTATTGTTATATTATATTATATATAGTATGTTTATTATATTCATATTTCATAGCTTCCTTTGGGGTGTTAAGTTGCTGTGTGATAATTCTAAGGAAGAAGTTGATATAGTTATTCTTATGTTAAACTTGTATTGGTGCTTGTATCGCATATATTATATATATATATAATATATATATATTATATTATAATATGATTAATTATAATAATTAATTATAATAATAATTATTATTATATTATTAATTATTTAATAAGTTTAAGTACTTACAAACAGCAAGTTTAAGTACATATTTGTGATGTTAGAAATCAGGAGTTAGTGTGTTTTCTTAATTAATTATTATTAATTATTATTAATTAAATAGTATTGTTATATTATATTATATATAGTATGTTCATTATATTCATATTTCATAGCTTCCTTTGGGGTGTTAAGTTGCTGTGTGACGATTCTAAGGAAGAAGTTGAAATAGTTATTCTTATGTTAAACTTGTATTGGTGCTTGTATCGCATATTTTATATATATATATATAATATATTATAAATTTATTAATTATAATAATTAATTATAATAATAATTATTATTATTATATTATTAATTATTTAATTAATAAGTTTAAGTACTTACAAACAGCAAGTTTAAGTACATATTTGTGATGTTAGAAATCAGGAGTTAGTGTGTTTTCTTAATTAATTATTATTAATTATTATTAATTAAATAGTATTAATATATTATATTATATATAGTATGTTTATTATGTTCATATTTCATAGCTTCCTTTTGGGTGTTAAGTTGCTGTGTGATGATTCTAGGACCGTAGACTGTGGAGACCTACGCACAGCACGTGTTTTGTGTATAGAGAGAGCAGCCCAGTGTGCCTAATAATAAACATAGTCATGTGACAAAATGAGGAAGCAAGCACAAGGAAGCTTGTCTAACCAATTTTCTGCGGGTCATTTAGCATCATGATACAGTATCTGTATTATACATAGGCTAGCATGAGCACATCCCATTGGGGGCAGTGACTGTATAGTTAAATGAATACATTGCGATGCGCTTTCCACCCCTAGGGGGCGCTCATGTAGGTTACTCAAATTGATGGGTCAGTCTTTTCAATCCCTCCTCTAATTGCGGAGGTCAACACGTCGCGGAAGTGATTCCTTATCAGCTTCACGTAGCTTCGTGGGGATCATAGAATCCCCACAGGCTGCAAGTGTGGTATGTCATCTCCAGGCTAATGTGTGTGTGTCTCGGTGTGTGTGTGTGTTTGTGTGTGTGAGGGCCTGACAAATGAAGATGAATGCTAGAAGATTCCACAGGGAGATGAGGACTTTGCATCAGCAAATAACAGAAACAATAGAGCGGAGGAAGAACAGCAGAGCGTAGATATTATTCATACGCAGACGACTACGTGGGAAACAATGAAGTGAAACAATGACTGGGAACAAATGGAGGCAAGAGGAGTCTAAACATCCTCCGGCGGCCATCTTGGTTGCTGATGCATCGTCAGGTCAGCTGACAAACAAGGCTTTGTTTTTTGTTTTTTTTCACATTTTGCAGCACAAAGCAACAAAAGTAGTGTTCCTCAAACGCCACTCGGGACACCTCAAGTCAGATTTGAAGGTGGCGTCGTACACGGTGTAGCATCTGCTAGCGACATCTTTTTTACTTTTTAATGGTCTGGGCTGACTTTATTCCCAACTGTTTTTGTTTCAACATTTCACAAGCCTTTTCTGTTCCAAGTTAAGGACTTTTTCTTTCATTTGCGTTGCTTTAAAAAAAAAAAAAAAAACGTAATTACTCGCCGCGGACCACTGGGTGGTAAATTATTAAAAAGGTACAATTCATTACCAATCGGCACACGCTGAAACTCAAAGTTTGCACTCCTAATTAGGGCTGCATAAAAAATGAAAAAGATTCATACTAACATGCAATCTTATTTCTAAATAGTTAAGATTTAAGTGCGTACATTTCAGGGCCATTCGAGCAGGAATTGAAAATTGATACAACATTCTGGCGACCTGTGTGTGTTGTAAAATTGATGTTCAGAATTACCGTGTTCGCGAATGCACCTTGGTGATTGGTGCATATTGAGGAAGTATTGTTTTATTGGTGTGGAGAGCGATGGATAAATGTGTGTGTTGTTGTTGGCATACATTTAAAACGTGTGCCACACTCTCTTGTCAGGATTACATTACTTTAAGTGCAAGTCATTACTTATTATACATCAATATTATCTTCAAGCACTGTTGCAGATGGCTAAGTATATTCATTTAGCACCCAAATAAGTGGACATCCTGATCAATGACAAGATGCCCGACCCTTCCTCCTTCACCTCCTTTGCAAAATAATTTAATCAAGCAAGTGGTTGCAAAAAACCTTGAAATTTCCACATACACGTCAAGGAGCGGAGCACACAAATCGTGTATACTATGATTTCTGTCTTAACGGAATCGTGAACAGAATCACGGAATCGGCCATTAAAAACTGAATTTACCATTAAACACGGAATCTGATGTCATCAGAGATGAACGTCAGAACATTGGTGTGGGGAAGTATTTCTTCAACTTTATGTAAACTTCATGCAAACAAACAAAAAAAACTATCCCTTTAATGTCAAGCATGGGTATTATAATTTGTTTTGATTTTGTAGCAGTGTGTGCATTAGAAAAGTTAGTTATATCTGTGTCTGAATTACTGGGCAAAATTGTTGAATGATGTATCCCATCAATAAATGTAAGGATTTTTGGGGACCATTGGCGACCATTTGAGACCATTGGAGACCATTGGAGACCATTGGCGACCATTGGCGACCATTGGCGACCATTGGCGACCATTGGCATCCTCCGGCTTGTTCTTTAGTTTTTAGTAGAACATGTTTTTTCATTTTCCATTTAGACACTCGGTATTGGGGACCATTGGGGACCATTGATGACCATTGGGGACCATTGGCAACCATTGGCAACCATTGGCGACCATTGGCGACCATTGGCGACCATTGGCGACCATTGGCGACCATTGGCATCCTCCGGCTTGTTCTTTAGTTTTTAGTAGAACATGTTTTTTCATTTTCCATTTAGACACTCGGTATTGGGGACCATTGATGACCATTGGGGACCATTGGCGACCATTGGGGACCATTGGCGACCATTGGGGACCATTGGGGACCATTGGCGACCATTGGAGACCATTGGCAACCATTGGCGACTATTGGCGACCATTGGCGACCATTGGCGACCATTGGGGACCATTGGGGACCATTGGGGACCATTGACAACCGTTGGCGACCGTTGGCGACCATTGGCGACCATTGGCATCCTTCGGCTTGTTCTTTAGTTTTTAGTAGAACATGTTTTTTCATTTTCCATTTAGACACTCGGTATTGGGGACCATTGGGGACCATTGGGGACCATTGGCGACCATTGGCGACCATTGGCGACCATTGGGGACCATTGGGGACCATTGACAACCATTGGCGACCATTGGCGACCATTGGCGACCATTGGCGACCATTGGCATCCTTGGGCTTGTTCTTTAGTTTTTAGTAGAACATGTTTTTTCATTTTCCATTTAGACACTCGGTATTGGGGACCATTGGCGACCATTGGCGACCATTGGCGACCATTGGCGACCATTGGCGACCATTGGCGACCATTGGCGACCATTGGCGACCATTGGCGACCATTGGCGACCATTGGCATCCTTCGGCTTGTTTTTTATTGGGTTTTGGCACATGGCAGAAATATCATCAATACATCCAAAGACGTATTTAGACGTTTTTTTCAACCTGTCAAATGCCTCAAATCACATGGCCAAACGGTACGTCCGGTTGTGACCTGGACTTTACGGCTGTGAATGAGTATGCATACTTCAGCTGGTTATACTTCCTGTATACATTCCTCTTCCCTGAACACCCATTGTTGACACTGCTGCGTCATGAAAAAGCAAAATGCAGGCCGAGTTAATCACCTGATGCTCACTAACCTTCCAGTACAGTACAGATGACATCAAACATCATTAAGCGCAATATTAATGCTTTATTTGGGACCACACCGCTTCAATGATCTAATTAAGTGCACCCTCATCGAGGGAGCATCCTTAACGAGCTCTCTCCATCCTTCTTAATCTGACAATTACAACATAATTATACAATCACTCTCAATTCCAAAGATGAGATGCCAGATAAGCACACAGAAACAATAATGGCCGCAATGGAAGGCTGTGAGGAGGCGGAGTCAACGTGAGGGCAAATGTTCACCCATTGGACAACACATTAACTGCTCTGCTCACAAGCTCGTGTGTTGTCATAGCGACGTGAGATAGCTAACACGGGAGCAAGGATGCTAGCGACTCGTGTTTAACACGATGTTCCCGGGGTTCCTCGCAAATCGACTCCATCGTTTCATGTGCCACTCTCGACACGAATAGAACACGCAGACGCTTACAACGTCTCCATTGTTGCGTCAACCCGGCTCGCTCACATGTAAACTGCTCGTTAGCGCTCACCTGGCTCACTCGCCAGATGCTTGCCGCTAATGACGTCCAATGAAGAAACAGCACTCGTGCACACATCTACATTTCCTATTGGGACCTAGGGGTCATGTGGGAGGGCTTTGTGCCTTCCTCGTTCCTCCTCTTCTTCTCTTTCAGGCTTTTGTTTATCCCCTCAGCTTTTCATCTCTCCCTGCGCATTGTGCCTCGTCTCTTATTGCTTTGATTTCCAGCAGCCGGCACTCACACATTCTCTTTCTGGCCGCCTCCATCAATATTTAATCATGTTTGGCCACCGGTGTCAGGCGGTCCACTCATGCGCTCGGGTGCCAGGGATCCTTGTTTTATTTTTTTAATGTGAAAACTTCACATTTTCTTCATGCAACAAGTCGCCGCAGAGTCCCCCCCCCCTCCCCAAAGCCACCACACGACGGTGGAAAGATGTGGTGTGGACAAAGCTTGTTGCTAGGCAGCGACGTCCTGCTGTTTATTGCACTTTTCCAGTCATGTTGTCCTGATGTTGTCCTCATATATGTGTGTGTGTGTGTGTGTGTGTGTGTGTGTGTGGCATCTGTCGCCATGATATTGACTGTCATGCATGGAGCAGATATACAACAGATATTACAACACAGCCCATCTTGTCGTGGAGAAACCAAACACGGAATGTGGGATCATACGTTACAGATCATTTGGTACTTGTTCATATGCTGGTTCTTGATTCATAGACAGTACAGATCAGTGTCTTATTGCATTGTTTTGGAGTGGGCCCATCCTGGTAGTGGGGTAAGGATGCAAAAATACTGTAAAACGGGGTTATAAGGGACGGCGGAGTAATAAGGGACAATTTTCGGGAAAAATGTTTTTTGAATGATTTGTTCAAGAACTTTGGAAAAAAAACAACACGAAGCAGCTTCCTGTTTAACATGAAAAGGCAGAATTACCTTTAAAACATTCATTCATTCATTCATTTTCTACCGCTTTTTCCTCACAAGGGTCGCGTGTGTGCTGGAGCCTATCCCAGGGCACATATAGACAAACAACCATTCACACTCACATTCATACCTATGGACAATTTGGAGTCGAAACTCCAATTTATCATTCTAAATTTAATAGGTTTTTGAAACTGAGTGGGGAAGAAGGACAAAGTAAGAAGTCAGAAAATGTACCACTTTCACACTGAATGGGAGGAGTTTTTTTTGTCATGTTGAGCTGCATGGACCAATGCAGTTCCATCAATGTAACATTACTGACACCGAGTGGTCAGAACGCTACATATGACATGTCTTTCAATATTTTTTGACTAAAAGTGATAATTTATTCACGGTGCAGAGATGAGATGGTGTGATGAAATATGTGTCTGTCAATCCGCGCAGTTGGGGTGCGAGTGGGTGGAGTGCAACTTCCTCTTCTTACAATTCCTTCGCCAGCATCTGATCACACACACACAAAGCAATGTTCAACAATATGCTTTTTTTCTCTGAAGATGCCACATATTGATAACGTGTTTTTTTATAAAGGTAATCCAATATAAAAATGACAAGATGTGATAGATAAATATTATTGATATATTAAATATAATATTAATAATGTTGCTGTCTCAACATGGCCTTTTATGAGTAAAGTATAGTAAAGAAATGCATATTAAAGCAAATTTTATGAATTTTCTGAAGCATTTCCAAGCATAAAATAATGATTTTTAGTATTCTACATTTATCACTAGGTGTCAGTAATGTTACTGCAAAGTTGAGTGAGACACACAAGCACCAGATGCTGGAATAGCAGGCTTTTATTACAGGTTTACACCACCTATCATACTAGGTATGAGTTGGCCGACTCCCAAGGGTTCATTGTACTGAGTTGTGGACTCCTGTAGAGCAGCTGCACACAATAACCCGCACAGAACGCGTTATAGATCTTCCAGAATCTGCACCTATTCCGGCTGTATTCCCTTGGATTTCCAAAATGGTCTGTTTTAATTGATTCCATGTATATAGTACATATAGTGTACTATATATATGATTTTTCTGACTGCTCCACACAAAATAACCCGCACAGAACGCTTTATAGATCTTCCAGAATCTGCACCTATTCCGGCTGTATTCCCTTGGATTTCCAAAATGGTCTGTTTTAATTGATTCCATGTATATAGTACATATAGTGTACTATATACGTATATGATTTTTCTGACCCTGTTTTTGCACTTTATCTGCTCTTGTGTATTATGTACTATACACTCGCGTGCTCTGGTACTTTCACCTTGTGGGACTGATAAAGTCGTACCTTATCTTATCTTAGCTTGATCCAGAGAGCCCTCCAGCAAGGCTTTTGTCACCTGTGAAATCAAGTTAGCGAAACACATGTGATTCAAAGGATGGATCGTGACTGCCAGAGCGCCGAAGAGAAACTTCTGCTTGGCACAATTTGAGCCGAGGCCAAATCCAGTGAGGTCCTGTCACTTTGACGTGTTATTAAAAGTGACTCACGCTTGGTGTTGAACTATACAAAGGGACACAAAAAGACACTACATTAGGTACGCGTGCACCACTCCCAAAGAGTTGTATGACAACATTTGCCTTTCTACAAATATAATAATCCTCTTAGTTTAACATATTTATTATTGTAAACCTCGTACTTCGGTACGTGACAAAAAAATAAAAATGAAAATACAAATTAAAAAAATTAAACATTTAAAAATAAAAAAAAAAACATATCATATATTATATCACCTTGTACTTTGGCACATGACAAAAATAAAATAAAAATACAAATAAAAAAAATTAAACATTTAAAAATAAAAATAAAAAACTTATATCATATATTATATCACCTCGTACTTCGGTACATGACAAAAATAAAATAAAATAAAAATACAAATAAAAAAATTAAGCATTTAAAAATAAAAATAAAAAAACTTATATAATATATTATATCACCTCGTACTTCGGTATGTGACAAAAAATGTCAAAAAAAATTAAAAATACAAAAATAATAAAATAAAATAAAAAAACTTAAATTATGTTAGGAAAGCAGGAAGTGAACAAATGTATCAGTTACTGATTGTAAAAGTACCAGATTGAGGGGTAGGATTTAATAAGCTTTGCTTCTTCCTACTCCTTTTGGACATGTGGAACTGTGAACTGATTATGGGATGCATTCAATTGTAATCTGATGCATGTTCAAATGAAATCAAACCATTACCATTACCACTAGAATTAGGGGAACATACTGGATGGTCCAATAGAGTGAGCTTATTCCTCTGGAAGAAGTCCTTTGTGAAGTGCAGTGTGTCCTGTCAGTCAGGGCCTTCAGTCATGAGGGATGCCCCCCCTGCAACATCTCCATATAGCCATTTGCCGTTTGACGCCCCTGCACAACCTGAAGCTGCACTGTTTCATTGAAGGAACATGATGACACCACATGTGTGTGTGGTGTTGTGTGTTATGTGCTTTTGATCCACTAAGACCAACAAAAGTGTTCACCAGTCACACACTCATGCATATAGAAAATGTAGCCAGCTTTTGTTACACACACACACACACACACACACACAAACACAGGACCTATTCACGTACACAGGATGTGCTGACACCTTTCTCACCGCCTCGCCAGAACTACACACAAGTACACACATCACATTTGCATTCTGCTGATTCTTGCATCCACAGTGACTTTCAGAAGTAGATACACTTTAATACACACACACACACACACACACACACCTGAGGGTGGGCCTTCCTTTCCCTCGTCGCTCTCCTCTCTTTAGCGTGTGTGTGTGCGTGTCAGTGTGTGTCCTTGTGTGATTTATGGAGACACAACAAGGATGCAAAGTAGGAGATGTATGTCAGGATGTTGCACACTGGAATAGAGTCAATTTCATCAAACAGGAAGTTGGCCATTTTGAATTTTCCCTCATCCCGATACTGCTCATAGCCAATGGGGGCCAGATATTTGGGATTTTTGTGTTTGGCCTCGTGGTCCTAAATTCCTCATTTTCCCGCCTTGCCCGCATCATTTCTCAGAATTCACACACAATTTGGAACAAGTTGACATTTCTGCTTGGGATTTATCACCTCCATTTATTTGAGCCACACTTTGTGCTGAGCTACCAGGCAAGCGGCGTGGTAATAAAATCTGCCCCCGGAGCTCGTGTCCACCCACCATGTTCCGATAAGAGCCCAGTCCATTCTGCTAAATTTCTTTTACTAGTCACATAAAAATAAATTCAAGCTCTGGCCGCCGTTAGCATCAGCTGGTGTGGAACATATTGCAAACCGATAACCCGGAGGAACCTTGAGCAGTGTGGGAAGACTTGTGGAGAAAATGAATTTGCACAGTGCGGCGTCTTTGTTTGGATGCGAGTGAGACGTCTTATTAACGCAGGAGCTCAGCTTCATCAGCTTGCATGTTAATGAGTTCCATTAATGCAGCGTTTGTGTCGTTCTCGTGTCAATCAACATTAGAACCTCGTTGCCGCTTCCAGCGTGGGTTCCCCTCCCCGGGGTTCCGTGCCGTCGGATCCTCCATAAACGTTTATCTGTCGCATTTTACGGCGTTCCTAAGAGGATGAGCGGATTAAAGGCGTTTATGATAACACTCGAACTCCAATTTCACCGCCCACAAAACTTAAAAGAAAAAAATCCAAAACAAAATCCAGTTTAGGGACGTTTGTGTGAAATGGGAGCGCTTATTAAAGGCCATATCTTCCTGCGTATAATGCAGCAATATATATTTATGAAAAAAGCTTGAACGAAAAAGGGAAATTGGATCTGGCTGTGTTGTGTGTCAGCAGAGGTTAAATCAAACATGTGGAGTCTGCCGGCACGGTGCACTTCTGAAGCGGCGCTTTTCCTGCACCGTTTCGATGCCAGATGACCTCTACTTCCATGACATGTAGCGGTATCACACGCGGTTTCCAACAAGCGGTTTAGTTTTGCAAGCATAAACGTCGAGGTGTCTTTTTTGCGTGCAGGCCTAAAGTTCCCTTAAATATTGTCTAAATTTCTTGTAGTGAGCATTCATAATTCACACACCTCACAGGTCAAAACAGCATGATTATTAGCTTGGCCACAATAAAAGGCCACTCCAGTGCAATTCGTAGAAGCTGAACATGCACATGAAAACATCCCAGTTCTTGTGTGTCCAGCATACTCACCGAGGACTGCAGTCGAGGTAAATGGAGGTTACATCCGATACTGTTTTTTGGACCCCGTCCCCAATAAAAAAGTCGTAGTTTAACTACTCCACATAACTGTTAACGGTTAAGGAATCTGCGTCTATAAAAGTGTCAGTAATAACTAACATGAGGACCAATTGGAGGCTAACTAGTTAGCTTCATGTCAATGTGATGTTTTTTCATTCATTAATTTTCTACCGCTTTCCCACACGAGGGTCGCAGGGGGTGCTGGAGCCTATCCCAGCTGTCTTCAGGCGAGAGGCGGGGTACATCCTGGACTGGTGGCCAGCCAATCACAGGGTAAAGTACATTTACCTAAAACGGGGACCTGTTATGATCATTTTCATCCCTTAAATTGTGGACTCCTGTAGAGCAGCTACAAACAATAACCAACACAGAAAGCTTTCGAGATCTTCCAGAATCTGCACCTGCTACCTATGTGCTAATCATAGGGCACATATAGACAAACAACCATTCACACTCACATTCATACATATGGACAAATTTGGAGTCGCCAATTAACCTAGCATGTTTTTGGAAACATGTGGGAGGAAACTGGAGTACATGCAAACTCCACACAGAGATGGCCGAGGGTGGAATTGAACCCTCGTCTCCTAGCTGTGAGGTCTGCGTGCTAACCACTCGACCGCCGTGCCGATGTGCTCAATGTGATGCGAACAATGAAAAATAGGAGTGTGAATGTGACTATAGGGGTGTTATTTCATATCTACGGGGCTCTAATTATGTTAAAAACGTATTCACAAAGAACGGCACAAATAATATTCTATTAATTAACATTGCATTCATTTATCGCAGTCAGATGTCGTAGTTTTTGCTTTTCTTTACTTATTTTGCACGTTTGATTTTAGGTTGTGCAATCCATTGTACATGATAATTACATTTTCAAATCAATTCATGCATTTAGAGCTATGTGTGAAATACAGTATGCTCATCTTTGTTGCATTTTACGGGCAGAAAGATAAACAAATGTTTGTTAACATTAACATCTCCTGATGAACACAACATTTTAATCATGCTAAAAGATCACATATGTCTGAAAATGGATTTGCCTAATGCTTGTCTCTTTAGTAGCTCATTTTCTGTTTATTCAGACCACACATACGCACATAATAAAGAGGTGATTGTTGGAGCGTCCCTGAATGCACCCTGCGGTCATCAAGTGACAATGAGGAAGTGTCGAGCTGACTGGAGATGTGTTCACATACAGAATACGGTCTTGGAATTAAACTGCTGCTGGCGTATACACCGCACTATGCCTCCATCATAACAGAGAGATGTGGCTTGACATGACGCTAAAATGTTAACGTGTTCAATGGCGACTCCAAATTGTCCATGATATTATTTGTGATGTTCTTTGTGAATAAGTTTTTAACATAACTAGAGCCCCGTAGATATGAAATAACACCCCTATAGTCACCTTCACACTCAACTTCAACATTTTTCATTGTTCACGTTACATTGAGGCGGCACGGCGGACGAGTGGTTAGCATGCAGACCTCACAGCTAGGAGACCAGGGTTCAATTCCACCCTCGGCCATCTCTATGTGGAGTTTGCATGTTTTCTCCGGGTACTCCGGTTTCCTCCCACATTCCAAAAACATGCTAGGTTAATTAGCGACTCCAAATTGTCCATAGGTGTGAGTGTGAATGGTTGTCTATATGTGCCCTGTGATTGGCTGGCCACCAGTCCAGGGTGTACCCCGCCTCTCACTAAAAAGTCACCTGGGATAGGCTCCAGCATACCCAAATGATGACAAGCTCATCTTATATTGTTCTTTTTATGAATTGTTAAATTATTCACATTTTATTGTATTTATAGTCATGGTCAACAAACTAAAGGCAATATGACAAAATCATTCAGTGACCTTGAAAAATATCACTTATGGAGGTCCGGCTGTCAAGGTCGGGGTGAGCTCACCAAAGTGTGCCCGACAGGGTCCCGCCTACTCGCCACTGCTGGGGCTGCCGTATGTTATGTTTTTTGACCTCATAGATGTTTATGTTGTTATTTTTTGCACGTCGCAGTGTTTGTGATCCAAACGCCCACCCAATCCGCCACCAACCCCCACCCCCCGCCCAAACCCCTGTTGGTCTTTTGGCGTGTGGCACGGGGCTCGTGTGCCAACGTACTTGGCCAGCGATGATGTTATGGCTGTTTGAGAGGAACAGGAAGACGGGATGGAATAACAACAACAATAACAGCAGGGGCTAAGGTGATAATGTTAGTCAAACACTTTGTGGACACTTTCCGGCGTTACCTTTTGTGTGTTGTACTTTATAAAATGAATTTTACTTTAAACTAAGTCAGGAAAAACGTGAAAAATAAGAACTTTTATCTTATCGCTCTAACAATAGCCGCTAAAATTGCATACACAATGTCATGTATAGGAAGTTGTGTAGCAAAAGCCAATTACTGTTTCTCTGTGTGTGCCCTGTGATTGGCTGGCGACCAGTCCAGGGTGTACCCCGCCTCTTGAGAAGTCACCCGGGGGTACACTTACGTGCATTATGATTATATGAAGTCACTTCAAGAAAGGATCCAAGTTGCACTGTATCTATATCATCAACTAATCAATATTTTTGGGGGTTACGGGACCCCCTCGGAAGAACGGCTCTGTATTGATTTATAGACTGTATTGCAAACTATGCTAAGAAGTAACAAAACACAAAGTCAGCATGTGTTCTGGACCCGTCCACATGGGCCCGGAAGGCTAACAAGGACAGGAGGAGTGGAAGCCTGAAGAAAGAAAGAAAGAAAGAAAGGAAGGAGGGAGGGAGAGAAGGAAGGAAGGAAGGAAGGGAAGAAGGAAGGGAAGAAGGATGAAAAGAAGGAATGAAAGAAGGAAGGAAAGAAGGAAGGAAAGAAGGAAACAAGGAAGGAAGGAAAGAAGGAAACAAGGAAGGAAAGAAACAAGGAAGGAAACAAGGAAGGAAGGAAACAAGGAAACAAGGAAGGAAACAAGGAAGGAAGGAAACAAGGAAGGAAACAAGGAAGGAAGGAAGGAAACAAGGAAGGAAGGAAGGAAACAAGGAAGGAAGGAAGGAAACAAGGAAGGAAGGAAGGAAACAAGGAAGGAAGGAAGGAAACAAGGAAGGAAGGAAGGAAACAAGGAAGGAAACAAGGAAGGAAGGAAGGAAGGAAACAAGGAAGGAAGGAAGGAAACAAGGAAGGAAGGAAGGAAGGAAGGAAGGAAAGAAAGATTTTTGGGGGTTACGGGACCCCCTCGGTAGAACGACTCTGTATTGATTTATAGACTGTATTGCAAACTATAAGTAGCAAAACACAAAGTCAGCATAAACTACTCCAGGCTCAATATTGTGCTGTTGACGGACATGCCATTGTTGTGTGGTGTAGTGGTTCACTGTAAGCTAATTACAATGTGCAATGCTGAAAGACAATGTTTTAACTGTCACATTGATCCCAGCTATAGCGCACGGTCTGATCCAATTAATAGATGCCAGACTGTGTCATGTGACCATGTTTGTGAAAGACCCACAGTCGGTATTGTCGTATTAGCTCCAGTTGTGTTGTGTTCTGTACCCGTCCACATGGGCCCGGAAGGCTAACAAGGACAGGAGAGCGGAAGCCTCAAGAAAGAAAGAAAGAAGGAGGTCAGCAGTGCGGATTTTTTTCATGCGAAGTCGTGACAGGCGGCGCGGGGGCGGGACGGGGGAAGACAAATGGTCATTAGGTGGAAGTGAAGTCGACATCGTGAAGAGGTGAGAGAAACGCCAGCAAATGAGGTTGAACACAAGGAAGTAGATGATAGAGAGGGGTGGGGGGTGCGTGGTGCACACACACAAACACACACACACACACACACACACACACACACACACACACACACACCTTGTTGATCTGTGCGTCATCCTCATTCACCTTTAAAGTCTCAGCTTGTCATCTGTCATCGCTGTCCTCCTTTTCTCACCTGTGTGTGTGTGTGTGTTACCTCGCACAGCAGGTGCGTTAGTATGTGTGTGTATGCGTGTGTATGCGTGTGTATGCATGTGTGTGAGACTTCCTCCTCTCGTTAGATGCACTTCAAACGCCTTTTTGTCTTTTAAATGTTTGTCTGCAAGGCATCGCTACAGTCGCCTTTTTTTTTTTCTTTTGTCCTGTTAAGCCGACAAACACAAATAGCTGCTGCAACGCGTCACAGGCGTTAAATGACTGCAAGCCGGCTCCTTTAAATCCATCGACAAGTACATTTTTTTTTTGCCAAGTTAAAAGGTCTCCATTGGAGATTGAAAGCACTCATCCACTGAACTGCCCTACATGGCTTTCATCCAGTTAAGGTTGAGAGTGTTTCACACCCCCCCTATCCTCCCCCCCGCCCCTGTCATGTCCTCATGTTCCTATATCTGTTGCGATATTGTGGAGTGTGTCGTTCTGAAGGTATAAAAATACGTCTGGAGTAGGGGCCTTGCTGCTCTGCTTCGGGTCCCCATTAAGAGCTTAAATGTGACGAGCTGTGCTGAGTCACGGCCCAGACGGACCTCATCCAGATTGAAGCCAGAGCACGGAGAGGTTTCTAAATGTGGATAGCACTCAAGAGTCTACAACTTGACTCTTTTTCTCCACCCTTTGGTGAGAAAGTGTCTGTGTTACTTTCTGAGAGGTGCTGGAACGAACAAAAATTCAAGAAAAAGAGTCGGAGAAGTCAGGCGGCACGGCGGTCTAGTGGTTGGCGTGCAGACCTCACAGCTTGGAGACCTAAGTTCAATTCCACCCTCTCTGTGTGGAGTGTGCATGTTCTCCCCGTGCATGCGTGGGTTTTCTCCGGGTACTCCGGTTTCCTCCCACATTCCAAAAACATGCTAGGTTAATTGGCGACTCCAAATTGTCCATAGGTATGAATGTGAGTGTGAATGGTTGTTTGTCTATATGTGCCCTGTGATTGGCTGGCCACCAGTCCAGGGTGTACGCCGCCTCTCACTTCAGCACCCCGCGACGCTCGTGAAGATAAGTGGGAGAAAATGAATGAATTCTCTTGGGACCGGAGAATTCAGTTTCCGAAAGAAAGAAAGAAAGAAAGAAAGATTTTTGGGGGTTACGGGACCCCCTCGGTAGAACGGCTCTGTATTGATTTATAGACTGTATTGCAAACTATGCTAAGACGTAACAAAACACAAAGTCAGCATAAACAAAGAAAGAAAGAAAGAAAGAAAGAAAGAAATAAAGAAGGCAAGACGGAAATAAAGGAAGGAAGGAAATAAAAAAGGAAACAAGGAAGGAAACAAGGAAATAAAAAAGGAAACAAGGAAGGAAGGAAGGAAGGAAGGAAACAAGGAAACAAGGAAACAAGGAAGGAAACAAGGAAACAAGGAAACAAGGAAACAAGGAAACAAGGAAACAAGGAAACAAGGAAGGAAACAAGGAAGGAAACAAGGAAGGAAACAAGTAAGGAAACAAGGAAGGAAGGAAACAAGTAAGGAAACAAGTAAGGAAGGAAACAAGTAAGGAAACAAGGAAGGAAGGAAGGAAGGAAGGAATGTGACGTCGACACATCGTCCCAGCCCTTGATTAAAAACATCAATCAGCTACTGTACCTAATGTTGTGGCTGCTTTAGTCCCCTCTAAAGTTGGTATGGGCCAGTAATGCCAACAGGCCGCCCTTACTGTACATCAAACGTCTCTCCTTCATTCATCTGGAGAGACTGATTCTGTTTTCTTCCCGCAGTCCACCCCCCGCCTCCTTGCTATAATATCCATTTTGCCGCCTCATGATGGATGGCGGCCTCCAGCTGACTGCCGAGCGGCGGCGGTGGATCAAAACATCATTTTCACTCATTTATTTTGGCCCCCGATCTAACCGTCTTTGCCCGTCTGTTTGATATCACACAAGCCTGCCTGTTTCCTTCTTTTTTTTGGTTTGATTCCCATCATCATACACCTGCCAGCCGCCTTTCCCTCCTCTTCACGTCCTTAAGTTTGTCATTTGTTGAGGGAATCTGCTCCTTTCATTTCAGTCAAAACAGAATTTCACTTTATCCCCCCCCCCCCTTGCAGTGTTTTTCCCCGCGTCCTGCCGACCGCCATCGTCATGTGGTTTTTGGTCAGTAAGCTGACATTTAACCATTATTCTCTTCATCTGTGAAAGCTCTTAAGCCACTCCTTTCCCTCTGCTCTTTGTCACGGAAACGCTCCCAGCCACCCTAACCTTTACCTTAAAGATCTAAATGCAGATGGCATAAAAAAAAAAACGAAATCATAAATAAAAACAGAATATCTGGCGGTCGCATCTACGGGCTCGCTTGCTGCATTGAGGCCGCTCGGGTCGCCTCTGACCTTCGTACGTGCCGTCGCTGACATTCTCTTGGGACCGGAGAATTCCGTTTCCGGCTCCCCTGCCAGGCAAATATTTGTGTGGATCAGCTGCTGCCGTGATGACGGAGGGATGACAGGAGTGAGAAGAAAGGCAAAAAAAAAAAACCTGTCAGAATGTGAGATGAGCGATGGTGCTGCGGCCAGGCCACCGGTTGGCGTCGTTAATGTGACTGCACGGATGACGGAATGTGCCCGGTTCCGCGAGTGATGCTAAAATAAAGTATTGATCCTGGTGGTATTAACCTGCACTGCACCACTAAACTCAATCACTAGGAGAACCATGTTTCACCATCAATTGGTTTGGATATTTAACATCCTTTGGTTGTTTAAGAATAGCCAATCATCCTTCAATTCATCTCAAAATTTACTTAGAACATTTTTTTTTAGGAAATTAGGTTTCATCTTTTGCTTTTTTTCAGGGTGAAAAACGGCATTTATTAGAAATGAAAAGACATTTTGTGGGTTGCTCAATTTGCTTTCAATTTGGAGTGTAAAAATAAATGTCTGTGGACTGCACGGTGGATGAGTGGTTAGCGCGCAGAGCTCGCAGCTAGGAGACCAGGGTTCAATTCCACTATTGTGTGGAGTTTGCATGTTCTCCCCGTACTCCGGTTTCCTCCCACATTCCAAAAACATGCTAGGTTAATTAGCGACTCCAAATTGTCTATAGGTATGAATGTGAGTGTGAATGGTTGTTTGTCTATATGTGCCCTGTGATTGGCTGGCCACCAGTCCAGGGTGTACCCCGCCACTCTCGCCTGAAGAAAGCTGGGATAGGTTCCAGCACCCCCGCGACCCTTGTGAGGGTAAGCAGTAGAAAATGAATGAATTAAATTACCACACAAGCTAGGAGACCCGGGTTTGATTCCCTGCTCGGCTATCTCTGTGTGGAGTTTGCATGTTCTCCCCGTGCATGCGTGGGTTTTCTCCGGGTACTCCGGTTTCCTCCCACATTCCAAAAATATGCTAGGTTAATTAGCGACTCCAAATTGTCCATAGGTATGAATGTGAGTGTGAATGGTTGGTTGGCTGGCGACCAGTCCAGGGTGTACCCCGCCTCTCGCCTGAAGACAGCTGGGATAGGCTCCAGCAACCCTCGTGAGGAAAAGCGGTAGAAAATGAATGAATGAATGTCCCCTTTTTGCTCACATTTTACGTTGACAAAAGCCCACAACCTTATGTGTGTCAACATGGACGACTCCAGGAGGCACTTTTTTTTAGCAAGAATAAAAAATAAGAAAATCTGCAGTTTATGGATCAAGAGCGTACCCTTTCATTCCTAGAGTGTGTGTCCACGTCGCTGGCGTCTGACAGCCCCGAGTCAAAGGAGGCTGCTTCCCCCTCGTCCTCCATGCGGCCTCTACTGGGCAGACTTTTTTTATCTGGCAATGGGAGCAGACCTTTTCCCGAGTCTTTATCTTCCAAACAGTGGAACATGGGAACCTGCGTTCTCTAATCCGGTTTGCAGGGCCTGGATAAATATTAGAACGTATTTGACCAGAGCGTTTTTCAATTAGACGGAGGTTGCTTGGTATGTTCGCCTCGTCAAGACCGTCTGCTTAATTTCACTTCACAACTGATTTGATTATTATCTCGCTCTGCCAGCCTTCTTGCTTCTCTGACTTCGGTGTCATTAAAGTTTGATTAATAACTACACCATTTCCTGCTCTCTCTCAATCCCTCAGACGCTTTGCTCTCGCCGGGTCGGGGAAACCAGATCTGATTTTGGACCAGTGGAAGCAAAGGAGCAGAACTGACTGGAAGTGCTGATTCTTTTCCAGTTGGACAAGATAACAAAACATTGCCATCATCGGAACCACGCAGAGGTAAGACTTATTTGGACTCTGATTTGGTTCCAGGAAGTGCGTTTGACCTCCTTATGTTTTTGCATCACGGTCTCACTGTAGTTCTTTCTGGTCCGGTGTAAGACTAGAAGAGACCAGAAAACTGCTTCAAACTTCCTGTCTTGTACGACTGCTAGAAAAAGCACTTCCCCTTCCTGAGACAGCTTATCAGTGACAAAGTTTTGTCTGCTTTGAATTCACTCCTTCACTGTCGCTAATGAAGGCCGGGCTAATTTGGGAGTTTAAAAACTCATTAAGATCAAACGAGCTGCTATAAAGACGCTAATTCTTTATTGTTGGACGAGCTGTGCCCACGTTGCTCTTTTTTTTTTTTTTTTCCTTAAAGAGTTTTAAATAACATCTCCTCTGCTACCAACCGTGGAATAAAACAGCTTTAGGATTGCTTATGTCATCACCTGCGGCTGTGATTGGACGTGAAAATCAATAGAGTTCACGGCTGAAAGTTTGAACGATTGGTTGCACTTTTGATGAGAGATGGAGGATGACGTCATCGCAGATGATGATGATGATGATGATGAAGAAAATGCAGCAGGGACTCAGACGTGACTGGCTTTGCTAATTGACCCTGACAAGCAGAGGTCAGTGCTCACCTTCACACAGACGGGTGTGTGTGTGTGTGTGCCTTCTGTTAGCAATTTTCATCTTCTGATTTAACTTTTTGTAGCTAATTTAAGTTTTGAATTGTGTTTCTATAAAGGCTGTAATTAATTTTTCTGTTAATGTATTTTTTTTCATGAATCTGTAATTTTCTGTTGCTACATTTTTTCATTGAAGGACCGCTATCCCATTTAGATGTTTGCTTTTGTGCAGATGTCTGCATGATATTATACAAAGGGGCTGCACGATGGTCGAGTGTTAGTGCGCAGACATCACAGCTAGGAGACCAGGGTTCAATTACACCCTCGGCCATCTCGTGGGTTTTTTCTGGGTACTCCGGTTTCCTCCCACATTCCAAAAACATGCTAGGTTAATTAGCGACTCCAAATTGTCCATAGGTATGAATGTGAGTGTGAATGGTTGTTTGTCTATATGTGCCCTGTGATTGGCTGGCCACCAGTCCAGGGTGTACCCCGCCTCTCGCCCAAAGCCCCCGCGACCCTTGTGAAGATAAAGCGGTAGACAATGAATGAATGAATGAATGAATGAATGAGAGGTGTGGACTCCAGTCAGCCAGTCACAATTTTGCTGACTTTTCGATGAGTAAAATATGAGTAATATATTATGTAATATTCATGCATTCATTTTCTACCGGTTTTCGCGGGGGTGCTGGAGCCTATCCCAGCTGTCTTTGGCTGAGAGACGAGGTACACCCTGGACTGGTGGCCAGCCAATCACAGGGCACATATAGACAAACAACCATTCACACTCACATTCATACCTATGGACAATTTGGAGTCACCAATTATTATGTAATATATTTATATACATATTTATATAAATATTTCTATATTATGTATATAATATTCATTCATTCATTCATTCATTTTGTACCGCTTTTCCTCACGAGGGTCGCGGGGGGTGCTGGGGCCTATCCCAGTTGTCTTTGGGCAAGAGGCGGGGTACACCCTGGACTGGTGGCCAGCCAATCACAGGGCACATATAGACAAACAACCACCTATGGACAATTTGGAGTCACCAATTATTATGTAATATATTTATATAAATATTTATATATATTTATATATTATGCATATAATATATAATATTAAAATATTAGTTAAATAGTAAAATATTCCAAACATTCCAAGTATTCATCTAACATGATTCTTATTATATCACATCTAGACTGATAAAATTTTTTCCCACAGAATCTGTCTCATTGAACGCATCTATTGACCTCCAATCCTAACCTCCAACCTGCAATTGTTTTGCTTGGATCGGTGTCGTAACGCTAAACTCCTCGTAAGGAGTCGGTAACTTCAGACTTGACTTGAGGATTAAGATGAATGACTTTAAAGACTGACTTGCTCCCACCTCGTGGCCATTTTGTATAACGCTAGCTTACGTGCTGGTTGTATTCCCCTGACTCTGCTCGTACGGCTTATCGTGCTTTTTGGTTTATTTGTCTTTGTAATTCACTGTTGGTCTCAACAATGTCTGGAAAATAAGTTTGACATTTCAGTGCCGGCTCGCTGAGTACTTTTATCTCTTTCATCTCTCGCGTCGATGCGTCTTTGTGTGGGTAATAAATTAACAAATCAGCCAATTTGAGGGCCAAATCAATCAAGGCAGTGAAGGATTGCATCCATTTAGCTGGGAGACACTTCTGGACTGGATGCGGTCATGCTGGCTGCTCTCCCTGCCTAATGTTGGTTTATGCGCGCTTGCTTGTGCATTCATCATCGTCTGCATCTAATGCTGGCCATGCATCATTCCCACCCCGGCTCCGAAGTCCACATGAATAAAAGCAGCTGTATAGGAACATGAAGTCACACCCCATCCACAGGAGGTGGCGCTAATCTGCTCCATCCTCCGCCACCCAACCCCCCTTTTCGAGCTCTAATCCGTCCAAGTTATCCCAACTCTTGGCTCTTCATTGCCCGCGCCGCCACCGGGGGCGGGCCTCGGGGGGCATTCTTCAAGCATTAGCCATGCTAATCTCATTAAAGTGGCCGTGTGAGTGAATCCTGTAGGAACGTGCCAACGCTGGCGGAAGAGACGGATGAGCTTTATTATTAAAAGATTTGGGGGTGTGCTGCTTGGGAACAGACAAAGAGGGATGAACATGGACGGATGGGGGGGAGGATGACACGGAGGCCAGAAATAAAAAGAAGGATTGGGATGCTCCAGGTGACGTCATTGCAAGTGGATCCATATTGGAGATGGTCCAACTCCCAGCGTTCCTTTTTATGCAAGGAAGTTTCAGTATTTACTTAAAATGACCAAAATGCTGTAAGTATTAAAGTACTGCAAGTATTACAGTGGTAAATCTAGATGTGACAGGCCGAAGCGTCCAGTTGTGATCTATTCAATGCCCTGAGATGACCTGCTTGAATGAGAATATTCACAGAGCGATTCTCAGGTGTGTTTCTTTATCTTTCTTTTCTTCACCTCCTAAAGTGACACATTAAATCAAAAGAGTTCCACCCCGCCCCCCACCCCCTGCCTCCGTGCCTTTTATGTAGCATTTACGACGTCTGATGGTATTTGGGAGCTCGCTGGAGACGGCCAACCTTTCACCCATCTGTCCTCGCTTCTCTCACCGGCCGCGTCTCGATGCAGAGAGGGAGAAAAAGAAAATATTTGGCACTTTTGTTGGTGTTTTTTATGTTTTTTATGCAACTTAAGCGCTATTGTCTGTCCATTTTCTATGCCACTTATCCTCACTAGGTATGCTGGAGCCTATCCCAGCTGATTTCAGGCGAGAGGTGGGGTACACCCTGGACTGGTGGCCAGCCAATCACAGGGCACATATAGACAAACAACCATTCACACTCACATTCATACCTAACAGAGTGGGGAAGAATTACAATACAAAGAATCCAAAAACTTACCACTTCCACATGGAATGAGAGGCGAACTTTTTTCCATTTGATCTCAACCATGGCTAATGTTATGGTAATGTATTCAAGCATCACGCCAGCAATGACACCATGAAATATGAAATATGAAACGGCACTTGGGCCGCACTTTGGGCACCCTTGTGCCAGGCTATAAAACATTATTGTAATTATTGTAAATGTCCACACAACCATTCATTCATTTTCTACCGCTTATCCTCACGAGCCTATCCCAGCTGTCTTCAGGCGAGAGGCGGGGTACACCCTGGACTGGTTGCCAGCCAATCGCAGGGTAAAGTACATTTAAATGGGGACCTGTTATGATCATTTTCATCCCTTAAATTGTGGACTCCTATAGAGCAGCTACACACAATAACCAACACAGAAAGCTTTCTACATCTTCAAGAATCTGCACCTATTCCGGTCTATTTAATTTATTACACTCATAGCTGCTTCCGGGTATGCCCACTCTGCTGTGATTGGTACCACTCCGAAGTGCTCCTGATGACTTCGGACTACTGCCGAACCCCATTTAATATATATAAATAAATAAAGTATTTGGTGAGCTAATTGAAAAGTGGTTCGGAGCTACTGGCTGGAAAAACCCGTGACTTACCGTGTATGAAGTCAAAGTGTGCTAACGGCAGGTTTGCATTGACTGTGTGCAGACAATGTTGACATCGGTAGTCAAAATGTGGTTATTTCACGTTTTTGCGGGACTAGTTGTGTTTGAACACAAACATACCCTCAGCCATCTCTGTGTAGAGTTTGCATTTCCTCCCACATTCCAAAAACATGCTAGGTTAATTAGCGACTCCAAATTGTCCATACGTATGAATGTGAGTGTGAATGGTTGTTTGTCTATATGTGCCCTGTGATTGGCTGGCCACCAGTCCAGGGTGTACCCCGCCTCTCGCCCGAAGGCAGCTGGGATAGGCTCCAGCATCCCCCTGCGACCCTCGTGAGGATAAGTGGTAGAAAATGAATGAATGAAGGTTTCTTTCAAGCACTTTTCTGTCGCTCTCATCAATCTTTTCCATTTGCAAAAAGGAAGTCTACTTGGAATTTTTATGCTTCCCGGTCAAGACGATGAAGTTCCATTTGAGCCTTTTATGATGCACGTTAAAAGTCTGCTCGTCTTGCTTCTGACAAGGAGGATGTTGACATTTTGTTCAGCGGCAAGTGCAGAGCTCCTAAAACGAATTACTTTCACAGCCACTTTGATAAACTCGTGGATTCTTAAAAAGCTTTAAAAATGCAGTATCGAGCCAAACTAATTGCCTTTATTTTATTGTTTTGTCTTCTCGTGACATCAGATTGGAATCTGTCTGGTTTATTGTTAGGAAGGCGTGCAAATAAAAACAGGAGTGAAATTAAAAGCCATATAAAGTCAGGCTGAAGGAAGTCAGAAATACTGGAAAGTGGAGAATTTGATGCACAGCATTCTGGTTGGCCACTGGGAGAACATACCAACATACGTATGTACATCTCAGGGTCATCATCCGTCTAACGAACGTGTGTTTAAGCAGCAAGCATAACGACGTCTTCAAGGGCATCAGTCGGTTTGCGGTGCTTAAACGGGTTGATGCATTCACAAGGAAGGAGGTGCATCCATATTTAAATACGTCAGCCAAAGGTCAGCGTGGAAAAGGAATGACATTTGTCCAATATGTCTGTCTGCAGGCCGGGTCAAAGCACTTTAGATGTTTCCTCTGTTGCTCAAGATGCCTGAGTTGTTTGGCTGAAGGAAAAAGTCCGTAGTTTGGTGAAGTCCGCAACATCATTTGACCCACTTGACCGCTTCCCTCTATTGTTTTTCATCTTCAAAAACAGAAGTTCCTCAGATTTTCATTGTTAATCCGTCCAAAACCAAATGCCATTTTAACAATGTAACAAACTACTAAATGTGAAGAACCCATGCATATCATGCAATTCACGCATTTTCAATTGTTTTATTTTCTTAACCGGAGGTGGGTGGGGTTTATAGGGAATGGGCGGGGCTTTAATCTGTACATTAAGTCAAAAATTGACATGGATTTATGAGAAGTTGTGATATGTATTGTTTACTATACATACACAGCTATATGTGTACTGTGTATGTGTGTAAGTGATCATCAAGACTTCATTCATTCATTTTCTACCGCTTATCTTCACGAGGGTCGCGGGGAGTGCTGGAGCCTATCCCAGCTGTCTCTGGGCGAGAGGCGGACTACACCCTGGACTATTTGCCAGCCAATCACAGGGCACATATAGACAAACAACCATTCACACTCACATTCATACCTACCAGAGTGGGAAAGAATTACAATACAAAGAATCCAAAAACTTACCACTTCTACATGGAATGAGAGGCGAACTTTTTTCCATTTGATCTCAACCATGGCTAATGTTATGGTAATGTATTCAAGCATCACGCCAGCAATATGACACCATGAAATATGAAATATGAAACGGCACCTGGGCCGCACTTTGGACACCCTTGTGCCAGGCTATAAAACATTATTGTAATTATTGTAAATGTCCACACAACCATTCATTCATTTTCTACCGCTTATCCTCACGAGCCTATCCCAGCTGTCTTCAGGCGAGAGGCGGGGTACACCCTGGACTGGTGGCCAGCCAATCACAGGGCACATATAGACAAACAACCATTCACACTCACATTCATACCTATGGACAATTTGGAGTCGGCAATTAATCTAGCATGTTTTTGGAATGTGGGAGGAAACTGGAGTACCCGGAGAAACCCCACGCATGCATGGGGAGAACATGCAAACTCCACACAGAGATGGCCGAGGGTGGAATTGAACTTGCGAATTTGCCAGACCCTCAGGACTTTATTCTTAAATTATTTTTAATGAGCTGTGTAAAGTTGATTATTTATACAAACATGGCAAACCGGTAAATAATCTGTCAGCCGTGACTGTATTTTTCTCAAAACACCATGTTCAGTACTACAAGCAGTTTTCTAACTGACTTTATATCACCAGCAAAAACAAATCAAAAACACAGTCTGTGACTGATGCACGATCGTGCATCGTTCCAAGATTCATTCATTCATTTTCTACCGCTTTTCCTCACGAGGGTCAAGGGCAGTGCTGGAGCCTGTCCCAGCTGTCTTCGGGCGAGAGGCGGGGTACACCCTGATCAAAAACACTGTCTGTGACTGATGCACGATCGTGCATGTACCAAATATAAGGATCTAACAAATGAGGTTTGTCAGAGTATGTGCAATACCATACATATAAAAACTGAAACAATATTTTGGCAACTTAAAACAATCTGGACCGTTTGAAAAACCCAGGTTTGACTTTATGTACCGAACCGTACGTTTGCTGTACATGACAAACCGACAAGTCTCGTAGAATTCCTCCCCTTTTGAGTGCTACGAAAGCATTGAAAGCATTTTTACCAGATACATAATCATCATTCCTGATCAAGGTGGCAATCAACTTCCAGAACATGCAGGAGGTTCTGCGATCGTTGATGGAGACAATCACTGTTGCAACTCCTTAACGAGGCCGCGGCTTCCGCTTGATTAGCGCATGACTGATGCGTGACTCGCCGCCATGAATACATATAGCAGCGCCTCTGGCTTTATTAATTATTCAACGGTCAGCTCGCTATTGGTTTTATGGCATTTCATTATTATCCTTTGTCGTTTTTACCAGCCTCATTTGACCGCCATCCAGTCGGCACTTCATCAGTTAGACGCGTTTTGCATTAGCTTAGCATGTGCGCATGTGCTTGCAGTATTACATTGTATGAACTTAGGGACATGTGAGGCTAGACATAAGGGACAATATGTGGGCTTTGTAGGCTGCTGTAAAAAAGTTCAACTGAACATTTTGGAGTAGCCTTTTATTGTGGCCAGCCTGTGATGTTGTCTACACGAATGAACGCTCACTACCACGCACCCAAGGGAATGACTGGTGTCTATGCAAACGACAGCAGTAGAAGACATTGAGGTGTCTTTAATGTCGAGATGTTATCCCTCTCACAGTCGCCGCCACAGGAAGCGGCAATGGTGTTCCTGCGGAAATGTACTTAATGAGCGTCCCGGCGTGGAGAAAGCTACTCATGTGGAGAAACAACACTTTTTCCTCTCCATCAGCTAGGGGAAGAGAAAAGCACCCAGCATTTTTTTAATGACCCATCACAGCCTCTTAATGCGCTCCTCTTATTTTTCTTTCCAACTCGCCTTTTCTTTCCCTCCCATTTCATCAGCCAGACGCCGCCGCGGCTCTTGCTTTCGCATTACACGGCTCCCCAAAGGCCGAGCCCTCCTCTATCATCTTCCTCTGTTTATCCTCCGCACTCGCCAGTCGGATGCCCTCGTGGGGGCCCCCAATCTCTCTCCCCCCTGCCCTGTCATCTCAGGCTCTTATCATCACCCCCAACTTCCTTCCTCCAAAGACCAGACACACTTTTAATGGGAATTCTCCATGCTGAAGCTCGCTTGGCAACATCTTTCATCGTGCCTGTGGCTAACATGCTAATTGCTAGCACTGCATTAGAAGAATCTTTATTTTTTTTTTGCAATTTAACCCGTCTTTTTGAGGAGGAACATCAAAATAATAGCATCAGCAGCAACGAGTGGGTTCAATCAGCGATAAATAAGCATGTAATCTGGGGATTGCTATCATATGCTGTGATGCATTGACATGTCTTCTTGTCTTAAATTAATTTAAGACTCATTCAGACTCGAAATGGGACTTTTTTAGCCACAGTGATATTTTGTTTTTAAAACAAACAAGCAATGCAGTTAGTTAGGAGCTCATTTTTGTCCCATGGGGAAGTGGATATCACGTTCATGGGATATGTAGTGACTTTTTCTAGTGTCACTGAACAATTTTGTGCCGTGCGTGAGAAATCGTCAGGTGTCCCGTGAGGAATTATTCAATATCACTTTTTTAATTAACACGTATTAATAATTTTCTGCAAATATTATGTCATTGTCGCGTGTCATTGGTGTAAAGACTGGCAGAGCAATGTAATATTCGTCCGTGTAGACTTAGTGATGCACGTGAGAGGTAGTGGTGACATTTTGTAACATTGTTGGTTAAATTAGTATTCGGATCAAAAGGATCTGCTGTGGCGAGTCCGTCATCAGGAAAAATCTGAAAGAAGCAAAATAATGTTGGTTATTGGTGTGCCGCAAAATTTTTCCAACGTAAAAAAAACGTGCCGTGGCTCCAAAAAACGTTGAAAAACACTGGTTTAATGAAGGTAAAGATATAGTGTGTCCAGCCCGATGATGGTCATTTCAGACTATATGGCTTTACATAACGACAAATGCACAGAAAATAGCATAAAGATGATGGCCACATTGTTTATTAGTGCAAATGTTCTTGATAAATAGTCTACAACTGAAATGTTGCCAGTCATAAATAAACCACAAATACACTAATTAACAACTGCAACAATCATACTCTAAAACATGCATCAATTAAATTCAATTTTGTGGTAAAAATTATTTCACACACAAATAAAGGCCGCAAAGTTTTTGTGTATTGTGAAATAATTACTTTTAGCAGTGAGCAGGATTATTTTTGTAAAAAGTTTTTGTATTGGATTTATATTATATGGTGAAGAAGTGAAGCATACATACAATAATATCTTAATAGCGTATGGACCTTTATTGAATGTGTGTGATTGTAGGAGTAAAAGACACGGTGGCAAGGAAGTACAATTAAAGACAGACAGCCATATGTTTTCTCCATTAAAATGTGTGTGTGTGTGAACCGAAGATAGGGCGCTTCATTAATACTGGTTATTAACGAGCCCCGAGAACACACACACACACACACACACACACAGAGCTAAATGAGACAGCAAATGGACTATTTCTTATTCGGCTCTAATGTCTCTCCCCTTCAAGTCGATTCATCTTCGTCCTTGGTGCTGCTCCTCTGAGTTGTGTTGCATTCAAGGTGCGAGGAAGGCCTGCCAGGCGGGGGGGAGACAGTGACGGGGGATGAGGAACAAGATGAGGGCAGGACAGGAGCCAGGTGATGGAGATAAGAGAGGAAGAGAGAGGAGAAAGATGGAGAACGGCCGTCGAGATAAAAACATCCAAGATAAAATGACATCAATGCTTCCTGCTTGTTGTTTTCCATCTTTTCTTTCAACGGAGAAAAAAAAGACGGCTTGGCTGTCGGTGGTCTTCCACGCGGTGCAAAATATGATTACCACCTTTTTTTCCTTCAGAGATGTTTGTCTCCATCACTGATGCCCATGTGATGCGTATCTCGATGCCATTGCTGACAATACGATACATTCACGATATGTATAAAGCTACTCCATAACAAAGCAAGAATATAGCTGTATATACTGTATATTGTGTATAATATAATCCAGATTAACTCACACCAATTACTGATGCAATATGATTCAGTACAAGTACCGCGACAATTCAATTACTGTATTTATTATCAATTCCCGTCGCGGCACGGCAGTCTAGTGGTTAGCGCGCAGACCTCACACCTAGGAGACCAGGGTTCAATTCCACCCTCGGCCATCTCTGTGTTTGCATGTTCTCCCCCGTGCATGCGTGGGTTTTCTCCGGGTACTCCGGTTTCCTCCCACATTCCAAAAACATGCTAGGTTAATTAGCGACTCCAAATTGTCCATAGGTATGAATGTGAGTGTGAATGGTTGTTTGTCTATATGTGCCCTGTGATGTGTGCTGGCTGGCGTCCAGTCCAGGGTGCACCCCGCCACTCTCGCCCGAAGACAGCTGGGATAGACTCCAGCATCCCCCGCGACCCTCGTGAGGAAAAAGCGGTAGAAAATGAATGAATGATTATCAATTCCCAGCCACAAAGCGATTCATAACAGTTAGCGGTGTGCTATGATACCGTACAATAAATTCTTACTGATAGCTTGCTCCTCTGATGACCAAGTAACGTTGCAAAGGCGTCAGACTTCAGCAACAATTTGGCAGAAAGTCCAACAAACGGTCCCGTGTGGTGTTGACAGGTAATAATCATCATCACAAACTCCAACCACTTCAGTCTGATGCTTGCCCCTTTAGGAAAGCTCAAAAACGCAGTATAACAGAACTTGTATCGCCATCCAAAACTCATTTCCAAATACGTAAACCTCATTACGTGACGCTTTGGCATAGTTTAACACGAGAATACTACATTCTAACTACATTTATACATCAGAAAAGTGGAAAAGCACTATCGCTCCCCTTTAAGTGTTCCACGTTCACTGAGTGTATAATATGTGTGCTTTGTAGATTTCGCAGCTTCAGGATGTAACGTCCCGTAATCGCTGCCGCCCCCAGGAAGAGGAGCCCAAGCAAACAAAGCGAGAAGGAAGCAAGGGAGGAAAGAAAGAGCAGGGGATTGTGGGAATTTGTCATAATGGAAGCTGCTGGAGTGATGCGGCAAGACGATGGTATTGGCAAGCGGAAGGAGACGTTTTTGAATATTAATAAGAAAGAAAAGCGTCGCTGACGTTTACATGTTTGCACAAGACTGTCACTTGCAAATTATTCAACTACTCGCTGTGAATTATGTATGCCTGGTGGCCGCAGGAGGAAGTGCAGGGCTGACCTCGATTTAATGGCCTTTTCATTAGAAACACCATGTAATGCAATGCAAGAGCTTTTTGTTAATGGTCTTCCGACAGCCAGGAAGGAGAACATTTTTCACCAGGAAGTGACCATTCTCTGTGAACCAATCAACACACTGCACTGTTTAGCCCCACCCCTTTACCATACGACAGAAGGTTTTTTTTTTATAATAGAAATCTTTTTTTGCTCCAAAGTGAACCCAACTCATTCATTCATTTTATTTATCCTCACGAGGGTCATGGGCGGTGCTGGAGCCTATCCCAGCTGTCTTCGGGCTAGAGGCGGGGTACACCCTGGACTGGTGGCCAGCCAATCACAGGGCACATAAAGTAATCTCGTAAAGTGGATATTGTCATAGTGACAGCATAGAAAACCTAAATATGGCTGTTAACACTATTAGAGCCCTCTAGACATGAAATAACACCCCTATAGTCACCTTAATAGTCACCTAATATTGTAAACATTCATTAATTTTCTACTGCTTATCCTCACGAGGGTCATGGGCAGTGCTGGAGCCTATCCACGCTGTCTTCGGGCGAGAGGCGGGGTACTCCCTGGACTGGTGGCCAGCCAATCACAGGGCACATAAAGTATTCTCGTAAAGTGGGATTTCTTATTCATAAATGTGGATATTTTCATGGTGACAGCATAGAAAACCTGGTGACGGCCTTCTAAATATGGCTGTTAACACTACTAGAGCCCTCTAGACATGAAATAACACCCCTATAGTCAGTTTAATAGTCACCTAATATTGTAAACATTTATTCATTTTCTACCGCTTATCCTCACGAGGGTCATGGGCCGTGCTGGAGCCTATCCCAGCTGTGGATATTTTCATGGTGACAGCATAGAAAACCTGGTTACGACCTTCTAAATATGGCTGTTAACATTATTAGAGCCCTCTAGACATGAAATAACACCCCTATAGTCACTTTAATAGTCACCTAATATCGTAAACATTCATTCATTTTCTACGGCTTATCCTCACAAGGGTCAAGGGCGGTGCTGGAGCCTATCCTAGCTGTCTGGACTGGTGGCCAGCCAATCACAGGGCACATATAGACAAACAACCATTCACACTCACATTCATACCTATGGACAATTTGGAGTCGCCCACGCATGCACGGGGAGAACATGCAAACTCCACACAGAGATGGCCGAGCGTGGAATCGAACTCGGGTTAAGACTCTAAGATAAGACTCTTGATTTTCGGAACGCTATTGAATGGAAGAATGTGTCTGACACAAAGAAAGAAGACCACGTGAGACATACCATTATCACACTAATTAGCCTGGGAGGCACATGAGCCCTCTTTTAAATCTCCATGCCACGCCTTATTAACTCCACACAGCTCGGAGATCGTCGTGTATTCCCCCCCCCTCCCCCCCACCATCTACTACTTTTTTTTCCCGAAATGCTTGAATATTTATTTCATCGTCACAAAAACACATCGTCTTGACTAATGACAGCATGTGTTGGGAATTCAGATGTCGGCGTCTAAGCAAGTGGTGGGTGGGGCCGAAAGTGCAGACTAGACTGGCGCTATGGAAACGAGCATCTCACGTGGCATCACAGTTGCCATAGCAACACGCCGAACCTCTGTGACCTGCTTGGACGGGCTGCATTTCAGAGTAGCACTGGGGCGAGCTGCCTGCACCTGTGTGTGTGTGTGTGTGTGTGGTGTGTATGTGTGATGGAGCCAGGACAAAAAAAATGATTTCTAATCAGATGTTTTTTTGTCTTATAAAGAAATAATATAATAATAATAATAATAATAATAATAATAATAATAATAATAATAATAATAATAATAATAATAATAATAATAATTCATTTTCTACCGCTTTTCCTCACGAGGGTCGCTGGGGGTGCTGGAGGCTATAATAATAATAATAATAATGAATAAAATAATAAATAGTAAATTAATAATATATCATATAATAATAATTCATTCATTCATTTTCTACCACTTTTCTTCACAATGGTCACAGGGGTGCTGGAGCCTATCCCAGCTGTCTTTGGGCAAGAGGTGGGGTACACCCTGGACTGGTGGCCAGCCAATCACAGGGCACATATAGACAAACAATATAATAATAATAATAATAATATATAATAATAAATTTACCACGACTGTTCTGTGGGTCCTGTTTGGCTTTGCAAACCCACTCCCACACATTCCACCCATCTTTTTATGACACTATATCTTGTCAATGCTGTGGAAATCATACTTGTTTACACTTTAAAGTAGTCCATGTATGTACATCTCATGCCACTATTTATATATTTACAAATTTCAATTACAACTGTTGGTCCGCCCAGTGATATACCCTTGTGGGTTTGGCCATGTTGGTTCCTTGTTGGAGGGCGAGGAGGTGTGTGTGGGGGTGCTGGAGCACTCGGCCTTGGGGGGGGGGATTGGCCTGCGGAGGTGATGGATTTCTCCAGGGTGCCTGAAGTCCCTTCCCTTTTGTGATTTGTGTATATGGACGCAGCGAGACAGAACAAATCTATAACTGAATTAGTGGGTTTAAGATTTAAGAAGTTCTGCTTCTTCCTGCTCCATTTTGGTCATGCTGAACAGTGACTATGAATATGAATATGAAACAGTGAATATGTCATGTACAGTGTTCCCTCGTTTATCACAGAGGATAGGTTTTGACGTTTGAGGAAAATGTAGTTAAAGTCTGAGTGAAAGTGTAGCGTTGTTTTCTATGATGCTGTGTGAAATCAAAGCGCCCCAGGAAGTGAATCCTTAAAATGACCAAAATATGGTAAAGTACTGCAAGTAATACATGTTATCGTAAATGTGCCTGTTAGTACATGCTCACAGCATATATATAGTCGGACCATAAAACTTTGTTTGAAGGTGTTTTGAAGTCTTGAACTTAGATGCAGTCATTTTTAGCTGTTTTTATATCTTTAGAACACACAAAAGAGAAAGATGTGTTCATGTATCAAATAAGAATTTGAAAATTCTATGGTCATATCACTTTGTACTTCGGTACGTGAAAAATTAAAATTAAAATTAAAATTAAAATTAAAATTAAAATTAAAATTAAAATTAAAATTAAAATTAAAATTAAAATTAAAATTAAAATTAAAATTAAAATTAAAATTAAAATTAAGCAATTAAATTAAATTTAATTTAATTCAAGCAATTAAAATTAAAATTAAAATTAAAATTAAAATTAAAATTAAAATTAAAATTAAAATTAAAATTAAAATTAAAATTAAAATTAAAATTAAAATTAAAATTAAACAAAAAACCTTACATTTGTTCACTTCCTGCTTTCCTAATATAATTTAAGTTTTTTTGTTTAATTTTAATTTTAATTTTAATTTTAATTTTAATTTTAATTTTAATTTTAATTTTAATTTTAATTTTAATTTTAATTTTAATTTTAATTTTAATTGTTACATTTTGTTCACTTCCTGCTTTCCTAATATAATTTAACAGTTACTGATTGTAAAAGTACCAGATGGAGGGGTAGGATTTAATAAGCTTTGCTTCTTCCTACTCCTTTTGGACATGTGGAACTGTGATTTGATTATGGGATGCACTCAATTGTAATCTGATGCATGTTCAAATGAAATAAAACCATTACCATTACCATTACCATTTGGACACCACACGATTTTTCCATACCAATACATTATCAACTTAATGTTTTGTTCCTGTTCCGGAAGCAAAACGTTCAACGGGTGCAGTTTTCCTCTCAAACTTAAGTTAAAAGCAGAGTTTACAGGTGATGCCAAATAATTGGCTGCCTGTCTAATAACAACCAAGTGCCCTTTAACAGACTAAAGTCAAGCCCAACTCTTCTCCTTCTTTCCCCTCTCGCTGAGCTTCTGAGCGGTTGCGTCCCAGCGACTTCCAATTACCGCCCATCCAAATAAATTAAAAGTCATCTGCCATGCCAAGCAGCCAATTAGTCGGGCTGAAAGCTGCGACCCAATCCGAGAGTGGGGGCCTCTGGAGGAACAGGGTCACGCTGGTGGGAGGGTTGAGCTTGGCTTTGCGAGCGGTGTACTTCATGTGTGGGACTGGGTGAATAATGACGCGGATTAAGCAGCTGCTCGGTAGCGGGCCCTCGGGGGACGCCAGCGTGATATTTTAAAGGCATGTGTGTTTTCTGACGTTCAGCCTTTAAAATGCAGCGAAGGGCTTTTGAAACGTGCTCGGAAGGGGGGGGGGGCAAATGAGTCTTGATTTGGCATTCCTATGTGTCACTCAGCGCTACGTGAATGATGTTTGGGTGTAGTTTGTGCAGGACGGTTGGGAGATAACACTTTCTGGTTTCCAGCAGATCGTTTGTAGTCCAGAAGTTTTTCAAGTACGGAACATTCATCACTGCGTTTTCAATTTGCTCGTTTCAGCCGCTATCGCTTCATCGCCGCCTTTTCATATCCTCGTATCAGCTCATCACGTTGTTCAAAGGCATTATTTTTGGCGAAGTTATGCTCAGTTACCAGGCAACCGGGCTCGTGTGTGTGTGTGGGCCGCTGTGGGGCCCCCGGCGGAGCCCGCGTGGCGGATGTGGCTCTGAGTCACGGCTGGTCAGTTTGGGTGTTTGGTAGGATGAATAGCATCAGGTTTGTTGACATGGAAGTGTGATGTGTGCAGAGCTAGCATGACTCAGCCGAGAGTGCAGAGAATGGACCTTGGAAGGGGCTGTTAGCATGCGGATTCAAATCCGTACGGAAGTGTTTGAAATGTGCTCATTATTTTGTGGGACACACTTACAGGTACAATCAAACCTTACAACTGAAAGTGTTTCAAACAGAGTGGGGAAGAATTACTGTACAAAGAATCCAAAAACTTACCACTTCCACATGGAATGAGAGGAGAACTTTTTTCCATTTGATCTCAACCATGGCTAATGTTATGGTAATGTATTCAAACATCACGCCAGCAATATGACACCATGAAATATTAATTTACACCTGAACTGTGTGTGCACATGTTTTTGGTAGTGAATGAAACGGCACCTGGGTCGCACTTTGGACACCCTTGTGCCAGGCTATAAAACATTATCGTAAATGTCCACACAAACATTCATTCATTCATTCATTTTCTACCGCTTATCCTCATGAGGGTCACGGGGGTGCTGGAGCCTATCCCAGCTGTCTTTGGGCGAGGGGCGGGGTACACCCTGGACTGGTGGCCAGCCAATCACAGGGCACATATAGACAAACAACCATTCACACTCACACTAACTGCCGTGCCGCCCAATATGACACCATGAAATATTAATTTACACCTGAACTATGTTTTTGGTAGTGAATGAAACGGCACCTGGGCCGCACTTTGGACACCCTTGTGCCAGGCTATAAAACATTATTTTAATTATTGTAAATGTCCACACAACCATTCATTCATTTTCTACCGCTTATCTTCACGATCCCAGCTGTCTTCAGGCGAGAGGCGGGGTACACCCTGGACTGGTGGCCAGCCAATCACATATAGACAAACAACCATTCACACTCACATTCATACCTATGGACAATTTGGAGTCGCTAATTAACCTAGCATGTTTTTGGAATGTGGGAGGAAACTGGAGTACCCGGAGAAAACCCACGCATGCACGGGGAGAACATGCAAACTCCACACAGAGATGGCCGAGGGTGGAATTGAACCCTGGTCTCCTAGCTGTGAGGTCTGCGACCGTCTTGCAGCCTCCACCCAACCACTCCTACATCCATCTGACTTCTACGGCATACCGAGCCGAACAAAGCTGCTGGATGTTCCTAAAAAAATGCATCAGGAGGTTGCCTACAGCCACAGCTATTAATGTCAATGTTTTTTTTTTAAATTAAAGACCATAGAAGTTATTTGTTTTGTAGCCCATGCACCCTGCAACTCTTGGAGTGTAAATCCGGCCTTAAAGACACGGCTTTGTGTTTTTACTACACATGTTTAGTACACTTTTGTGTGATGGAGGCTCAGTGTTGGCCTTCATTTCACTTCAGGTCAAATGTCTCCCCAGCTTTTGGTGTCCAGGTCCCAGTAGGGTGAGGGTATGCAAATGCGGGTCTGCATGTATAATGCAAAAGCTGCATTATTCTTCATGCATCATGAAGAACAATGCATGTACCAGCAAAGAAGAACAGGACCGAGTGCGTGGGTGAGCTACTGCTGTTTATGCATGATGGCGCCGTTTGTGTCAGCGTACACCAATATGTCTGTAGAGGCTCTCATGTTACGCTATCGTCACAATTCCATATCTCAGATGGCAGAAAATTCCCCAGTAATCCCAGGTAATCCCGACCAGAAACAGGACACTGGCAAGCTGGAGGAGAGCCAACCACGGAGACCGCTGAGAGACTCCACCCCACGAGGGCATCCCGTTTTCCTGTCCAAGCCTCACCGCATCTCCATCTTGGTACTTCACGTAGTTCATGTTGTGAAGCTGAGACTTGGGGGCCGGAGGAAGTGGGCGGAGCTAGACATGGACGTAGCTAGACATGTGATAGAATGAGAAGAGACGGGTGAAGAGATTGAAGATCAGGATGCGCCGGAGAAGAAAGACAAGATGTAAAGAATAAAAGGAGACGGGCAAGCCGTGGAGAAAGGGTGAAAGAGCATCTTGAAAGAGAGATGAGGCGGAGAGAAAACTGATGTGACGTAAGAGATGAAAGAGGCCGAGTGAATCGAGCTCAAAAGGACTGATGACACTGAATGGAGGGATAGAGGTGGAGGCCCGCACACACACACACACACACACACACACACACGGCTTTTCAATTGACTCCTCTCGTATTGATGGAGGCATCAACGATGGCTTCACTGGGTCACCTGCTCTCATTACGTCTTACAGATCCCATCAACATCCCAACAAACTGCTCCACGCTCGCAAGCGCTCCCTCGCTGACGCTCAATCACTTTACTGCTCTTTGGCTTTGAAGACGTTTACTCACCCGCAGTCTTATTAACGACGGCGGGGGTATCGCCATGACTCAAGGTTCGATTGCCGTTGACCCACAGAGATGGTTCTTTAAACACTTGTTCTTTTTATGTCTTTAGATGATGCAGATTTGCTATATTTTTGTATAGAGTGGGACATGATCTTAGACATGGTTGGTAAACCCAGCGTATGGTTTTATGTGGAAGACAATTGAGACTTTAACAGATGGTTTTGTTATTATAATATAGCTCTCGCTGTACCGGCCATTTTTTATTGACTGATATTGACTGAATTTTTATAGCACATAGAATATTGTGGTTTTGGGCTATATCGACATGTATATACCAAAGGAAAGATTAGACTCTTTCTACCTTTTTTCATTCTTTAGTAATCAGCAGTAAAAGAGAGGTAAATTTCAGCTAAAATATCAGGTAGAAAAAATTATAATGGTAATGTTTTTATTTCATTTGAACATGCATCAGATTACAATTGAATGCATCACATTATCAGTTCACAGTTCCACATGTCCAAAAGGAGTAGGAAGAAGCAAAGCTTATTAAATCCTACCCCTCCATCTGGTACTTTTACAATCACTAACTGTTACATTTGTTCACTTCCTGCTTTCCTAATATAGTTAAATTTTATTATTATTATTTTTTAAGCTTTAAAACTGCACCAAATGTGGGCTGCACGGCAGTCGAGTGGTTAGCGCGCAGATCTCACAGCTAGGAGACCTGAGTTCAATCCCACCCTCGGCCATCTCTGTGTGGAGTTTGCATGTTCTCCCCGTGCATGCCTGGGTTTTCTCCGGGTACTCCGGTTTCCTCCCACATTCCAAAAACATGCTAGGTTAATTAGCGACTCCAAATTGTCCAAAGGTATGAATGTGAGTGTGAATGGTTGTTTGTCTATATGTGCCCTGTGATTGGCTGGCCACCAGTCCAGGGTGTACGAAGACAGCTGATAGGCTCCAGCAACCCCCCATGACCCTTGTGAGGATAAGCGGTAGTAAATGAATGAATGAACTTTTATGTCAGGACTGGATGTCCACATGATAGTCAGCACATCTAAAAGGGGGGGTGGATGGACTCCGGATTAGAGATTGGCAGGCGAGTCGGTATCATTCGGATTCTTTGGGTGTTTTGGCCCTCTCTTACAAGACACCCTTCCCCCGAGGCTGGCACATGGCAGGCTATTCATCCACGGCCAGTGACGGCGTCTTTCTGCGACGTTGGTGACTTCCTTTACGGTCTTTTGTTGCGCCTTCCCTCTGATGCTGATCTCCTTTTGGAGCCGTGTGATGGAGCTGGCTACAAAGACTCTTTTCTGGAGAATGAACCCAGCAGTGATGTTTTGTACACAATGACATTGTGAACATTCAACAAACTTTACATTCCAGTTTTATAAAAAAATCATAAATAAGGAATCATACATTGCTGAAATTCACTTATCACTGCCAGTTCTGCAACCAGTGAAGCACGATAAATGAGGGACTGCATCTTGTGCTTGCCAGTCCCCTAAAGGTGTGTACCAAATTTTGGAATGGTTCTTGCAATTTGTGTCCCAATCTTTTCACGGGACTGTATGTGTTTTTGGACTCCTTGCTTTATAAAAATTTAGAAATAAGGAATCATACATTGCTGAAATTCACTCATCACTGTCAGTTCTGCAACCAATGAAGAATGATAAACAAGGGACTGCATAATTAATAAACAATTGTTCATAGGCATGTTTTGTTTGAAGTTTTTCAACCAATCTGGTGCTTGCCAGTCCCCTAAAGGTGTGTACCAAATTTTTGGATGGTTCTTCCAATTTGTGTCCCAATCTTTTCACAGGACTAGATGTGTTTTTGGACTCCTTGCTTTATAAAAATTTATAAGTAAGGACTCATACATTGCTGAAATTCACTCATCACTGTCAGTTCTGCAACCAATGAAGAATGATAAACAAGGGACTGCATAATTAATAAACAATTGTTTGTAGGCATGTTTTGTTTGATGTTTTTCGACCAATCTGGTGCTTGCCAGTCCCCTAAAGGTGTGTACCAAATTTTGGATGGTTCTTGTAATTAGTGTCCCAATTTATTCACGGGACTGTATGTGTTTTTGGACTCCTTGCTTTATAAAAAATTATAAATAAGGAATCATATATTGCTGAAATTCACTCATCACTGTCATTTCTGCAACCAATGAAGCACGATAAACAAGGGACTGCATAACAATTGTTTGTAGGCATGTTTTGTTTGATGTTTTTCGACCAATCTGGTGCTTGCCAGTCCCCTAAAGGTGTGTACCAAATTTTGGATGGTTCTTGTAATTAGTGTCCCAATTTATTCACGGGACTGTATGTGTTTTTGGACTCCTTGCTTTATAAAAAATTATAAATAAGGAATCATATATTGCTGAAATTCACTCATCACTGTCAGTTCTGCAACCAATGAAGAATGATAAACAAGGGACTGCATAATTAATAAACAATTGTTCATAGGCATGTTTTGTTTGATGTTTTTCGACCAATCTGGTGCTTGCCAGTCCCCTAAAGGTGTGTACCAAATTTTTGGATGGTTCTTCCAATTTGTGTCCCAATCTTTTCACAGGACTGGATGTGTTTTTGGACTCCTTGCTTTATAAAAATGTATAAATAATGAATCATACATTGCAGAAATTCACTCATCACTGTCAGTTCTGCAACCAATGAAGCACGATAAACAAGGGACTGCATAATTAATAAACAATTGTTCATAGGCATGTTTTGTTTGATGTTTTTCGACCAATCTGGTGCTTGCCAGTCCCCTAAAGGTGTGTACCAAATTTTGGAATGGTTCTTGCAATTTGTGTCCCAATCTTTTCACGGGACTGAAGGTGTTTTTTGGACTCCTCGCTGTGAACCACCCACACATCCAATATGATTTCCCTGCATGAAAATAAGCCAGTACCACAGCGTTTGGGCTTTTTTCTGTTTTTCATCCCCCCATTTCTTCAGCCTAGTTTTCCTTTCCTGTTCCTCTTTTCCCACAATGCATCTCCTGTCACAATAAAAGAGTCTAAATATTGATCAGGACAGAAAAAATGACTTTAATGTCATTCGGATTGAATGATGTTTTTTTTTTTAAAAGGTGGTTCAGTTGAAGAACAAGAACAACAACCACGTTATCGTACGCTTCAGGGCACACTTAGTCCGGAAACGTCTTTGACTTTTTTCAGTTTGAGTCATCACTTTGTTCTTCATCACCTGCATGCGAGGTGTGTCGCCTTATAAAACCTCCGTCTCCTTTCACCTTGAGAACCAGTCAGGGCCTGTTTCATCTGCTTGGAGATGTTCCTCTTATGGTATCCTCTCCTGTTCCTAATATGCTTGCTTTTAAAGGGACCTTTAAAATAAATTTTTATCCACCTTTGAATTTTTCATCCTTGGGCTGTCATCTCTTATGACGGGAGTTGACCTGATTCCTTTTTGTACTCTTCTCCCACTTCATTCCGCCGCCACTCGTCTCCGGCTATTTGTTGCACATCGCTAAAGCTTTGCCGCCATTAATTAAGGAGAGTATAATGGAATGCTTTACGAGGCCGAGGTGGCATTTTTTTCTGCTTGTCTTTTGTGCTGATTCAAGCACAAGCAGATGGCGGCAGGTTAATGTGTCGGTTCACATCTCACAGCGTCCAACTTGTTTTTTTGTTTTTTTTTTCTCCCCATTGGCGCACGGCTGCTCTTCATTCACCGAAAGCTTCTAAATCCATCTGCTCCATCTCCCAAAGTAACGCATCATGTTGACGTCCTGGCTCAAGCCTCCAGATGCACTGCAGAGGGGAAGACGTTAGCTGATGTGACTGATCCAAAGAGCCTAGAGAATGTTCCTCATCTCCAAGCGCTCCAATATGAACTCACTTAGCCTCACCATATGTGCTTGGAAAGTCCGTCTACACGGTGGTCACTTCACTTGGCCTGCAGTCATGCCAACGGTGATTAGCAGTGAGCAGCATCTGCTGAATTGTTCTTAAAAACATGTGCTAATGTGACCCTTTACCTCCGCTACCTCCGCTATCTAAGGCCTTGACAATACGGATAACGGTATTTTATAAAAACACACTTGCTTGACGTGGATTACAGTGTGTGAGATAATTCAAACCTGCAATAAAAGCCTGTTGCTCCATAACATTACAGTTATTAACATGACTGACACCTTGTGAGCATAGAGTACTACATGGTAATGGTAATGGTAATGGTTTTATTTCATTTGAACATGCATCAGATTACAATTGAATGCATCACATAATCAGGTCACAGTTCCACATGTCCAAAAGGAGTAGGAAGAAGCAAAGCTTATTAAATCCTACCCCTCCATCTGGCACTTTTACAATCAGTAACTGTTACATTTGTTCACTACCTGCTTTCCTTTTTAATTTTTAATTTTTAATTTTTAATTTTTAATTTTTAATTTTTAATTTTTAATTTTTAATTTTTAATTTTTAATTTTTAATTTTTAATTTTTAATTTTTAATTTTTAATTTTTAATTTTTGTCACATACCAAAGTAGGAGGTGATATGAGCATCCAATGCCATAATGGGTACCATAGTAAGTGTCAATATAGTGATATATATAGCACATCATGACTGGTTCAAGACTCTTCATCCTTGTATTTAGCAAACATCAACTGCTTGTATTGTTTCTTGAATTGGCTCATCGTTGTGCATTGTTTGAGGTCCTTACTCAATCCATTCCATAGTTTGATTTGCTATGGCTTTTTAACGTAGTCCTAGCATAGAAGTGTTTCAAATGTAGTTCTTCCCTTAGATCATATTTCTTTTCTCTTGTAGAGAAGTATTGGATGACATTTTTAGCTAATTGGTTATTTTTAGCCTTATGCATTATTTTAGCTGTGTGAAGATGAACTACCATCATGAAGTCTTCATGTGTCTAAATTCTGAATGTCATATATTGAATTTTTTTCAATTGTACAGTGGTATGAAAACGTTTGGGCACCTTTTCATTTTCATTTTCCTTCATAAATCACTGGTTGTTGGGATCAACCATTTCAGTGAAATATATCATATAGCAAACCAATGCACAGAGTGAACGATAAATGAGGACACCAATGTATGGAGGTTGCACATTTATCCAGGTCACTTTCATTTTCCATGTGATAAATGTATTAATTTATTATCGTGAGACAGGTTTTTTTTTTATTTTTAGGTCCTGTCTTATATTTAATTGTACTTGTTGCCACTGGGTTCAATTTAAAAAAAAACAAAAACAAATTTCCTTTCACTGTTTTGCTCCAGATACTGTGTAATATAATATAGTATGTCTACCCCTGCAATCTAAAGCGGACTCTTTTACGGCTTTTAAAGACCGCTACCATGACGTAAAAACCTGGCTGTCAACAAACTTTCTGAACTTAAATGATAATAAAAACAAAAAGTTGTGATTCTTGCCTTAGCCCCCCTTTTATTCTATTGCCACCCTGTGTTTATATTGAGCTCTTTTTTAATGTAGACAACCAAATCAGTTCAGTGATTAAAACGAGTTTCCGTCAGCTTTAGGACTCTTGCTAAAGTGAAGCCATATCTTCTCGTAAAAAACGATTCCAAAAGGTCGCACATATGCTCATTTCCTCACCGTCTGGACTATTTTAATTCCTTCTACTTCCCCGGTCTTCAACTTGTTCGCCTGCTTGCAGGGACTAAACGTTA
This sequence comes from Doryrhamphus excisus, assembly GCF_037039965.1. Taxonomy (NCBI): domain Eukaryota; kingdom Metazoa; phylum Chordata; class Actinopteri; order Syngnathiformes; family Syngnathidae; genus Doryrhamphus; species Doryrhamphus excisus. Next base: position 18,400,607 of record NC_136365.1, read on the forward strand.
TAAACACTTTACGCCCGGTGCTTGCTATCACTCTTTATCAGATGTTATCTACCTGTTACTTTTAAGATTCAACCTCCTATTTCAGTGATTGGCTGATTTTTTCACACTCCCACCACAACACAGAACACAGTCTGTTTCACATTGTCCCAGAACCAGACCAAAAAACCAGACCCTAAACCATAAGTATGTGTATGAATTATGATGTCATTAATACATAGCACCTTTTTCTCTATACAATTTCCTGTGACTCCGATTGGTTCTTATTGGGTCTTGGTGGATGAGCTCTGCTGGTTTTTATTGTTGCTCACCCGTTGTTGACGTTATTTGTCTTATTTGTCAACCGGGTGTATTTCTCATTAACCTCTGACCTGCACAGCAATGCCTTTCCAATATTTTCAATCAACATGGAAACAGAAGCTGCGGCGTTTATGATCTCCGAGAGTTCTTTATGTGATGACACCAATTCGCAGATTGACCGTGCAGAAAGAGTTTTAACTGCCGCCTCATTGAGTCCATGAGAAAAGGGAGGGGGGGAGGAATTCTGATCAGACGCTCCCATGGAGACTCCCGGCCTCACGCCAGACACCTGTGAGGGGTTGTTGGACGAATCAACCGTGGCCCGGCGCGCTGTGTTTCCTTCTGTCTGGAGTTTCACTCATGTGAACCTGCTTTTTGTCCGCATTAATAGCGCCGATGAGGTCATTGTCGACAGCGGTCCAGCAACAGCTGAGTACACATTAAGGATTGACCGATATGCTTTTTTTTGGGCCGATGCTGATACCGATTTTTTTCCATCACCCTTAACCGATGGCCGATTTTGCTTGGGCCGATATTGGTAATGGTAATGGTTTTATTTCATTTGAACATGCATCAGATTACAATTGAATGCATCACATAATCAGTTCACAGTTCCACATGTCCAAAAGGAGTAGGAAGAAGCAAAGCTTATTAAATCCTACCCCTCCATCTGGTACTTTTACAATCAGTAACTGTTACATTTGTTCACTTCCTGCTTTCTATAATACGGTTTAAGTTTTTTTTCGTTTTTTTTGAATAATGTACCTCGTACCGAAGTAGGAGGTGATATGAGCATCCAATGAGTACCATAGTAAGTGTAAATATAGTGATGTATCATCACTATAATTAAAAGTTGAAAACGCACTCTTGTTATATACACCAGTGGGGGCGGGGTACCGCGACTGCTTGTGTAGCAGGGTCCGGCGGTTGCCTGTCTGTAAATCATGCGGCGGGAAAATACATCGCCGAACCCACATGCGTATCGGCCGATACCGATTCAAGTAAAGAACGCAAATATCGCGCTGATGTATCGGTCGATCCTTAGTACACATAGAGATTAGGAGGTCGCCAACAGCCACAGCCCCCGACACGAGTTAGAGATCTCTGGTTATTTGCATTTACAGATCCTACAACTGTAGGAGACTGTGGTTAATGGAATCGAAGCACCACTTGGAGCATTTATGGTGGTTTGATAGAACGCATAAAGTCGGGTATCTCGGTAGAATGCGACGGATTAGCAAGTGGATTAAGATAAGGAAACAACAAAGACGTCAACATGACTTCAGTTCTGTCTACATGTCAGATATAATGTGACCAAATCTAAAGACATCTGTCAAGGCCTTTGTGAGTCTTTTGCTATGAAACTTTCAATAGATCCTGTCACAACAACAACACGAGTGGATTATGGAATTTAGAGCTTGTGCGCATTGGAGCACCGACACATTTAGGCTGCGATCACACTCAGGTTGGATTCGGTTAATGCAAACTACGAGTGATGGTAGTAGGTGTAGGTCTTTAGCTCCCCGGAACACCCAAAATTTTCCAATGCTTACTTTCTCGAGTTTCCGTAGGACACTAAAGAACAAAACAAAATTCTTAGATCCGAAAAGACACTTTCTTTCCCTTGGACTGCACCCAGAACAGTGGAAAATGAAACTGGTGTAGAACCAGTTCACGTCCAAAACTGCTTCAACAGCACCGACACCAAAGTTCGCTGAAGTGGTTGACGGTTAAGAATGAACGGGACCAAACGTATGCACTGCTTTTTCTTTACTGTCGTCGTGTCCGGAGTCAAGACAGCCTTCGGGATTTGAACACCCACACAAGGTTCCACAGGTTCCCCCCGTGCAGGTTGCAGTCGTAAGAAGCAGTTCATTATATCCTTATTTGGTTTGATTCTTTTATCACACACTCACTTCATTAAAGCAAGGATCCAGTCAGAGTAAACCTTAGAGGCCCTGAAGAGACACGGAAGCAGGATGCGGGAAGAGACGCAGCTGGTAGGCGGAGGCTTTCCAGATACATCTCATCAAACAATCCTTCATGTGTAAGGTTGCATGGCAACAGCGGCAGCATCTGCTCTTTCGTTCTCCGTTCTGATCTTCGTTGATCTGTTGCCATGTACGTATATATTTCTTCTTTTGTCGCCGTCCGCCGCCGTCTTTCTGTCCCAGAAGGCCGTCGTCCTCTTGCATCCTCGGCCAGTCAACCTGCTGGGGTTTCTCTCTGCAAATGATTTCCGTCTCCTATTAGAACAACAAGAAGCTCCGGGACGCTAATCAAAGATTGATCTCAGGACGATAAAAGCCAGTGAGACGCTATCTGACTAAAATCTTGATTGTTCACTTTAGTAGCTAGGAGAGTTTGATCGGAGAGATGAGGCGCTAACCAACTTCTTATCTTTTTGTTTGGGAAAAGCAGAGGGAAAGCATCCACCTCTGACAATAGTTGGAATTACTGGGATTAAATCCTAATGGACGAATTACACAGGCTGACTGATAAGACAAGCAAAGCCTCAAGTCTCAGTTTTATGTTTGCGTTGGTTGGACAAGACAACATGTATGTACACTTTTGGGAAAAGACGTCCTATAGTCAACAATTTAAATAATGATGGGGAAATGAGTCTTTTTAATGACTCACTGAAGTGAATCAGGGAATCGATACACTCTAGTCACCCATCACGGAGGGCATGCGCCTCTTGAGTATCCAGGAGTCAGTGAAAGTCAAGTCTTTGTTGAGCACACAGGAGTCGGTATAAATCAAGTGTTTGTCAACCCGCAAGTCAGTGACACTTGAGACTTTGGTGAGCAACCGTGAGTCAGTGAAACTTGAGTCTTCGACAAGCACCCATGAGTCGGTGAAAGTCAAGTCTTTGTTGAGCACCCAGGAGTCAGTATAAATCAAGTGTTTGTCAACCCGCGAATCAGTGACACTCGAGTCACTGATGAGCAACTGTGAATCAGTGAAACTCGAGTATTCGGCAAGCACCCATGAGTCAGTGAAAGTCAAGTCTTTGTTGAGCACCCAGGAGTCAGTATAAATCAAGTGTTCGTCAAACCGCGAGTCAGTGAAACTCGAGTCTTCGGCAAGCACCTGTGAATCAGTGAAAGTCAAGTCTTTGTTGAACACTCAGGAGTCAGTATAAATCAAGTGTTTGTCAAACCGCGAGTCAGTGAAACTCGAGTCTTCGGCAAGCACCTGTGAGTCAGTGAAAGTCAAGTCTTTGTTGAGCACCCAGGAGTCAGTATAAATCAAGTGTTTGTCAAACCGCGAGTCAGTGAAACTCAAGTCTTCGGTAAGCACCTGTGAATCAGTGAAAGTCAAGTCTTTGTTGAACTCTCAGGAGTCAGTATAAATCAAGTGTTTGTCAAACCGCGAGTCAGTGAAACTCGAGTCTTCGGCAAGCACCTGTGAGTCAGTGAAAGTCAAGTCTTTGTTGAACTCTCAGGGGTCAGTATAAATCAAGTGTTTGTCAAACCGCGAGTCAGTGAAACTCGAGTCTTCGGCAAGCACCCATGAGTCAGTGAAAGTCAAGTCTTTGTTGAGCACCCAGGAGTCAGTATAAATCAAGTGTTCGTCAAACCGCGAGTCAGTGAAACTCGAGTCTTCGGCAAGCACCTGTGAATCAGTGAAAGTCAAGTCTTTGTTGAACTCTCAGGGGTCAGTATAAATCAAGTGTTTGTCAAACCGCGAGTCAGTGAAACTCGAGTCTTCGGCAAGCACCTGTGAGTCGGTGAAAGTCAAGTCTTTGTTGAGCACCCAGGAGTCAGTATAAATCAAGTGTATGTCAACCCGCGAATCAGTGACACTCGAGTCACTGATGAGCAACCGTGAATCAGTGAAACTCGAGTATTCGGCAAGCACCCAGGAGTCAGTATAAATCAAGTGTCAATCCGTGGGTCAGTGAAACTCAACCTGAAACACGAGTCTTTGTCTAGCTCCCGCGATTCAGTGGAACTCGAGTCTGTATCGAACCCTCATGAGTCAGTTAGGCCTGTTGTTCCTGCCGTCAAGTCTGGTGTGTGTGTTACTAGTGACATCTAGTGGTCAGTTTAGGCTACGGGTCATCAGTGTCTTTTAATGCCTTAATCTGTACTTATATTTTTGTTCACTTAACCATTTTATGCTTTAAAACGCTTAATTTAGTGCAAGAATATGCAAATTTTCATAAATGTGCCAATTCTTTTACTACTAATAGACGATATTCAGCCATAAAACTGTGATAATTTACAAATTAATTTTTGATGTTCGAACGGTAAAGTGGCGAGGGGCCGCTTCTGTATTCATGTTGTAAAATAGTTGAGGGAAGCTAGCGTGCTCTTTCAAAAAAACTCAAATGACACAGATCCTTCCCAACTCGCTGCCGTGTGTCATCGTGTTCCTGTCAGCTCACGTGAGCCCGGCTCGCACGTGAAGCGCCGGCAGGCTTCGTGTTTGAGCGGCAGCTGTGGGAAAACAAAAGGTCGAACGACGGACTCGTGAGTCACTCGTTTATTAGACGGCGCTTTGTTAACCTGTCGATGGGCCCGCTTTGACATTTTGGCACTAAAGGGAGAGGTTCAATTCAATCACATTGTCTGTCTTGCTACGCCAAACAACGCTAAGTGGGTTTGATATACAAGCGCACGTCCTCACAATGTTAAAACCGCTGCAAGTACAGCGGGAGATTTAGAATTGACATCACCTGGTGGGGTTGGTGTCATCTTTGAGTGTGGAGATGCTTGGTGTGGTTTCTTACTTGCACCTTTTGGAGTGCAAAAGTACGACCCAATCAGTCAGTCAGCACTGAAGTGTATTACACTTCCAATGCAATTTTTCTATTGCCAGGTCGGAAATATCAGAATTCCCATTCTGTTGAATGCAGAATAGAGGAAAAAGACAAAAGTCTTTTTGCAGCATTAAACCCCCCGATTTGGGACATGACTTCAGTCTGGGAATGCTTACCGTGTTTACACACGCGGATAAACCCCATACTACTAAGTTGAAAGCAACATTTCATTAAGGGAATGTATTCTATGTGTGCGACACAAGCGGCTGTCCGTCATTAGCTTAACTACTTCCTGACAGATTGCTAAAAGTCTGCCAGTTGGCGTGCAGGCAGCCGGCCAGAGTCGGGCCATAAAGATGCCCGTTTTAACAAGGCCAAATAAATAAGCAAATAAAGCAGCGTCTTTGCGTGAGTGAACATCAAATGCATCACGCTGTGCAGTGGAAGCTTACAGCTTGGACATCTTGGACAGCTAGTCAATCACTTTTGAGTGCTTTTAAAGCAAAAAAAAAAAAAAGCCTCGATATTTGGCATTTTCTCAAACATAAACAAAAACACTTCTCAGAGTTCTCCTTAGATCAGGGGTCTCAAACTCAATTTACTTGGGGGCACACTGGAGCTAGGGTCCGGGCAAGGCTGGGTCGCATCAGGTTTTCCAAAAAAAAACAAAAAAACCACATTTATTAAAAACAGAAAAATATACAAACTTTTTCAGTGGTTTGGTTCCGATATTCTACAATAAAAGCTCTGATAAAAGATTCCACTGTTCTCAAATATCTTAATTTTTATTTTTCTGCACAAAATAAAATGAAAAATCAATAAACAAATCAAGAATAAAGAAAATCATTCAATCAGTAATAAATAAATATAATAATAATAATAATAATAAAACGGCAAATAATAAAAACTCAAGAAACCACATATAGTTGGTGGGTAGACAAATTATTTTTTTCAGATTAAAATGAACAAAGCATTATTAGAGCCCTTAGACATGACAAAACACGACTATAGTCACATTTATACTCTTTTTATTTACAACATATTGCGCAACTGCAGGGTCTTGAGACACATGCTAACTCGCAAACTAGAGAGCTAGCGACCTAAACGGTAGCCTTCAAGTTATTTCCTTTAAACGTAAATAGCCAAAAACTTACCACTTCCACACGGATAGGGAGGATAACTATTAACAGTTATTTAAACTTTAACATGAACATTAATCAAATGTAATAATTTTTTCTGGGTACATGATACCATACAGCATTCATATCAAACTTGCGCGGGCCGCACTAACATTAAACTTTCATATCAAGGCGGGGGCCTCAAACTAGTGTCCTGCGGGCCACATTTGGCCCGCGGGCCGCGTGTTTGAGACCCCTGCCTTAGATGATCCAGAGGACCAGCATTCAAGACCGTCTTAGCCCTCCTTTGCTACATCATCACCTCTAATGTACCGACAAGGAACGGGTCATAACATAACGTTTTCATGCTAGTCATAAAATGTTTCACTCACAGTCTGATTTTCATCTGCTTTCCGCTGCAGGTCCTTGTTACTTCCTGTAGCCCGGTGGCCCTGACACACGCATCAACAAGTCCAAGGTAAGATCCAGCTATCTAATTTATGAACACACCACTCAGAAAAAGTTCAAAAATAGGCAGCCTAAGCTAGCTAAGCTACTTAGTCCAGCTACACATTCAGAGGTGTTCCAAGGCCAGTTGAGCCAAACTCAAACTCCACACAGAGATGGCCGAGGGTGGAATTGAACCCTGGTCTCCTAGCTGTGAGGTCTGCGCGCCAACCACTCATCCACCGTGCCACCACCTCTAATTTAATACGTTACACTCTGTTTTTGCTGGAGTATACACTATCCTAATGGGTCTTGGTGACAGCTTAAGCAATGTGTGGTTGGAGGATTGTCTTCCCACTGGCCGTAAACACACAAACTATCACAAAACAATCTCCAAAATGAAGCCAAGCATGGAAATAAACAATGTTTTTACCCTTCGTTATTGCAATTAAGCATCATCGAGGTGCACACTGACTGCTGCTATTACCGCCACAAAGCTATCAAACTCCCACAGAAAGAAGCTGTGTATGTGTGTGTGTGTGTGGTGTGTGTGTGTGTGGTGTGTGTGTGTGTGGTGTGTGTGTGGGGGGGGGGGGGGTGTTGGGTAGCAGGGTAGCATCTCACTAATATCCAGCGGTGAGTGTTGGACTTGCGCAGTCGGCCGTATAATTATCCAAAACAAACGTGATGACATTACAAATCATCGTCATTCCTTTTTTCCCGATGGGGGGGGGGGGCACCTTAAAAAGGCCATTTCACAAACACGTCAGCAGCCATCATCATCACCATCATCATCATCATCATCACCATCGTGCTATCTGCAAGCAGAGTCTGAAGGTAATAAAGACATGATTCTCTTTTTTTTTTGTTGTCGTTAAATCGCACTACAATTAAAGGCACCATGCAAACAAGCCCAATTCCCGAGTATGCTTCAAGCATCCGGGATTGGATGACGCTACTAAACTTGGACATTTACCTTTAAAGTTTGATGAAGGTATAGAATGTTGGCATAGTATGCTCACTAATGGAGAAAGTCCAACCTCTGTGCATCCATCTTCAGTCCCATAATACTCCTTTAAAACCAGCCAGGTTAGAGGTCGGCTTTACGGCCGCTCTTCGCCGTTACGAGTCGGGAGATTTGGCACAGCCATTTTTAACGCTTGTCCTTCCCGCTTCTGCCGTGCCACTCTCCGGAGATGTGCTGACGACTTTCTGGCTCTTTCATCTCCTGTTTGAAGTGCAAATGTATCATTCTGTTAATGAAGTGGATGAACAGGAAGGGAAACAAAGGAGGTGTTGAGTTGTACACGTTGTTCACGTTTTTACTGCGTACATTAAGGCAACGTAACAATAAGAAATGATGTCGTGCTTGTTATGAAATACATGTCATCTTTTGAGAGATTCAAGCTACAGATTGCATCTGACTCTTTTAGTACTGTAAGTCATGCTGACGGCTACAGTTTCCATGTTTAAGGTTTAAAAAAAGCAATTTGGAAATGCTTACAAGGACACATTTCCCCACCCATGCATTGCATTCATTTTCAGCTGTCTTTTTTTGTTTTTAGCTGTTTTTGTATAGAAAAATGTGCTTTCAAGTCTCACTTAGGATTGTGATGGGCAAAATTCCCCCCCAAAATGTAGTTTTTCTGTAACATTGTACAGTTGCATGTTGTTCATGATGAGGTGAGAGAGCGTGGATAAAGAGCAGAAGTCGGAGAAGTGTGTTGCCAGTAAGGCTTAAAGCACTTTCAAATTGTCTTAATTCCAGCATCAAGACCCATTACCCATTACCCATTACCCATTACCCATTACCCATTACCCTTTACCCATTACCCCTTACCCCTTACCCCTTACCCCTTACCCATTACCCATTACCCTTTACCCATTACCCATTACCCATTACCCATTACCCATTACCCATTACCCATTACCCATTACCCATTACCCATTACCCTTTACCCCTTACCCCTTACCCATTACCCTTTACCCTTTACCCTTTACCCATTACCCATTACCCATTACCCATTACCCATTACCCATTACCCATTACCCATTACCCATTACCCATTACCCATTACCCATTACCCATTACCCATTACCCATTATGTATGGTCATATCACCCTGTACTTTGGTATGTGACATAAATAATTCAGCAAATAAATAAATAAATAAATAAATAAATAAATAAATAAATAAATAAATAAATAAATAAATAAATAAATAAATAAATAAATAAATAAATAAAAATGTATAAATTAAAGTAAAAAAAAATAAAAAAACACAGACCCATTACCCATTATGTCATTGTATGGTCATATCACCCCATACTTTGGTACATGACATGAATAATTAAGTAAACAAACAAACAAACAAATAATTAAATAAATAATACAATAAATAAATAAATAAATAAATAAATAAATAAATAAATAAATACCAATACCAATACCAATACCAATACAAATACAAATACAAATACAAATACAAATACAAATACAAATACAAATGTATAAATGAAAGTAAAAAAAAAATTAAAAAAACACAGACCCATTACCCATTACCCATTATGTCATTGTATGGTCATATCACCTTGTACTTCGGTATGTGACATAAATAAACAAACAAACAAACAAATAAATAAATAAAAATAATAATTACATACATAAATACATAAATACAAATAAAAATGTGTAAAATAAAGTTAAAAAAATTAATAAATAAAAAAACACAGATCCATTACCCATTACTCATTACCCATTATGTCATTGTACGATCATATCACCTTGTACTTCTGTATGTGACATAAATAAATAAATACAAATAATAAAATAAATAAATAAATACAAATACAAATTTATGAACTAAAGTAAAAAAATAAAAAAAATTAAAATTATATTATGGAAAGCAGGAAGTGAACAAATGTAACAGTTACTGACTGTAAAAGTAGCAGATGGAGGGGTAGGATTTAATAAGCTTTGCTTCTTCCTACTCCTTTTGGACATGTGGAACTGTGAACTGATTATGGGATGCATTCAATTGTAATCTGATGCATGTTCAAATGAAATAAAACCATTACCAAGACCAGCACACTTCTAATTCACACTTACTTTAAACTGGTGAAAAAGCATTTTTCAATACGAGACATCCATATCCCCATTGCTTCCATTCCTTCCATTGCTACCAACAGCTTGGCTCATCACTCAGCATGCTGTGGTGTCCATGTTGCTGTCCATGGCTTTTATTCCTCCTATCCTTCTCCACGGGGACTTCCCATTATCCATCACTGGCTGATCTCTTTGTTCATTCTCTTTTTTTCCACCACGCTTCCTCTCTGCTCTGCAGCCCATCCACCTGAACTGTGCATAACCTTACTGTGCACGACTCACCTCCAAACCTTCAACTTTTCATGCTCCTTGCACTTCGAGTCCCTTGTCAGAACGTCTCCACATTCTATTACCCTCTTTTTAATAGAGACTCCTGGTACATAATGTAATATCTTATTGTGAAAAATTGCTACTGGTGTCTTTCAGAGGTGAAATCTGCCACTTCTTTTCTTGTCAAAGTGTGACATTTCTCCACGCGAGATGCACGGCTATTGGAAGGCTGACTCATGCATTGCAATGCAGGACTGTGGTCTTTAATATTGTTGCGGTTTGGACTCTGATCCTGGGGGTGGTTATTATACATTGCTGAAAAGAGGCAAACATTTAGGCTAATGTGCATCACAAAATATTATATTCCGTTTGGTATTATGGCACACAATAACTTCAGAAGTCAATGAAAAGAATATGGGGAAATAGTTTCAATGTTTTCTGTCTATTATTCCCTTGGATTTACGCATGCCTCGGGCCTTTTAAGATAGCTTTAGCATCTGGTTGTAGATTACCCCTCGCCTTGCGTGTGCACATCCTATATAGTAACATCTTTCCCAGTATCCATTCAGGGTGTATTGATTTGTCTGCTTGTATGCAAGTTTTATGAAGTTGTACCTCCCATTAAGAACTGATCTTGTCTAGTTTGAAGCCAGCAGACATGCTTCCCTTGGCATTAATTATTAAGCCTTTAAATTATAAAGTTAAGATTCATATTAAGGTGCTTGTAATAAGGTTTAATAAGTAGTAGTAACTTTAATAAGAGTCTTATATTAATAAGATTTCATATTAAATGCTTATTAGCATTTATTAGGCTACATAAGCAGTAATTATATTTTAATATTTAATGAGGTGTATTAAAGGATTCAGTACTGTATATTAAGGTGCTTGTAATAAGGTTTAATAAGTAGTTGTTAAAATTAAGAATCTTATTATATTAATAAGATTTAATCTTAAATGCTTATTAGCATTTATTAGGCTACATAAGCAGTAATTATATTTTAATAAGCTTTTAATGAGGTGTATTAAAGGATTAATTATATATTAAGGTGCTTGTAATAAGGCTGAATAAGTAGTGGTTACAATTAATAAGAGTCTTATTATATTAATAAGATTTAATATTAAATGCTTATTAGCATTTATTAGGCTACATAAGCAGTAATTATATTTTAATAAGCCTTTAATGAGGTTTATTAAATGATTAATTATATATATTAAGGTGCTTGTAATAAGGCTTAATAAGTAGTTGTTAAAATTAAGAATCTTATTATACTAATAAGATTTAATCTTAAATGCTTATTAGCATTTAGTATAAAGCTACATAAGCAGTAATTATCTTACTAAGTCTTTAATGAGGTGTATTAAAAGATTAATTACTATATATTAAGGTGCGTGTAATAAGGCTTAAAAAGTAGTAGTTAAATTAATAAGTCTTATTATATTAATAAGATTTTATGTTAAATGCTTATTAGCATTTATTTGGCGACATGAGCAGTAATTATATTTTAATAAGCCTTTAATGAGGTGTATTAAAGGATTAGTTATATATATTAAGGTGCTTGTAATAAGGCTTAATAAGTAGTGGTTACAATTAATAAGAGTCGTATTATATTAATAAGATTTTATATTAAATGCTTATTAGCATTTATTAGGCTACATAAGCAGTAATTATATTTTAATAAGCCTTTAATGAGGTGTATTAAATGATTACTTACTATATATTAAGGTGCTTGTAATAAGGCTTTAAAATTAGTAGTTAAATTCATACGTTTATTATATTAATAAGATTTTATATTAAATGCTTATTAGCATTTATTAGGCCACATAAGCAGTAATTATATTTCAATAATCCTTTAATGAGGGTGTATTAAAGGATTAATTACTATCCAGATGAATGAAATGGTAACGCTTTATATTAAGGTGCTTGTAATAAGGCTTAATAAGTAGTAGTTAAAATTAATATGAGTCTTATTATATTAATAAGATTTAATAATACATGCTTATTAGCATTTATTAGGCTACATAAGCAGTAATTATATTTTAATTAGCATTTAATGAGGTGTATTAAAGGATTAATTACTATATATTTATATCATATGAAATTGATTTGTATTGATTTGTATCCAGGCTGCACGGCGGTGGAGTGGTTAGCGTGCAGACCTCACAGCTCCAGACCAGGGTTCAATTCCACCCCCGGCCACCAAATTGTACTTCTCATCATTCTCAAAGGGACTTGTCTCGTCTATTTTGGAGCCAGCAGAAGATTGTCCCTTGACAACAAAATAAATTGTTTTGGTACCAGAATTGACCCTTGGGGTACACCGCTAACTATTCCATACCCAGAAATAAAGTTGTATGTTCTGTCAGCTTTACAAATTGCTTTTTCACGCAGTTTAAAACTCATCCACTCTGATGCCTAAACATTGTAGTTTATAATTACACAGGAGACGTAGCATCTGACTAAACATCTCATCTCTTTCTAACTGGTTTTAATGGCTGGGCTGCTGTGGTGCCAAGTAAGTAGTTTGCTATATGGTGTTTAAATATTTGGTTTTCTGTGTTAATTCAAGCATAATAACCCCCCCCCTCAAAAAAAAAACCCAAAAAACTAATGATTAATCATCAGCAGCGTCTGATTTTGTAACGACTATAAAGAAATATTGCATTGGTCGCCACAGAGGCAACGTTGCAGCAGGTGTTTAATGGAGTCTGTGAGCGCAAAGCAACTTCAAACCGCATCTCCTCCATGGCTTCTTCGAGGTATTTTTTTTGGTGCCTAATGGGCTGTTCTTTAATCCACACTTCACTCTGCTTGTTAGACTCCAAGCGCAATCCATCAGCTTATACACGCATTTCATCGGATTTCCTCTCCTCTTCCTCCCGTCTTAGTTGTCTTGCATCACCGCTTCGGCTTTGATCGCCACCGCAAGAGCGAAGCAGCGTTCTCTTTGCCAAAAACATCATCTAATAGGCAAGACGTCACACTCTTGCCTGGATGGTGGACTAGTTTTTTTTTTTTTTTTTGGTCCTCCAGGAGCAAATGACAGGGCGTTGTTTAACACCCTCGATTAAGTGGTACTGACTTCCTTTGCTCCAGTGTACTTAAACTGTGATACTTTATCAAAGAAATCAGACCAACATTGAAGTTCTCATCAGCATCTCAAGAGTTTCTTTGCGGTGGAAAGTCAAAAGGAGTGTATTTTTCTCGAGTAGACGTTAAAAACAGGCTGAGATATTTGTTCCATGCTGGGAAAAACAACAACTGCTCGAGGGTAATTGCCATCCCTAGCCTCTCCATGGACACTTGCTGCTGAAACAAACTGACATTCTGTCTATTGATTTATCCGGAAGGGGAGAAAACCTTCTTCTGTGCAAGCTCACGGTGCAAAAGAAAGAACTGTTTTGTAAATATCCCGAGTATTATCCTTTTTTGTTGCTAGTGCGGCGAGGTTGAGGTGGATGAGGCTGGTTTTAATGGGCTTGCTGTCCTGGCGTCACATCATCAAACCATCATGGAAGGAGTAGCTAAAAGAAAAACCACAACATTGGTCTCATAACTGCTGCCAAGGGTCTGACGGACATATTCAACAAGCAGAAGTAATAGTAATGTTGTAGGAATTAATTACAGCTTCAATATTGCTCGTACTGTTGGCTACAGTATTGTTATTGTTAATTGTACTTGAACTGGATGCAGTATCGGTTCAATCATCTCTACTTCTGTTTCTGGATTGGGTCCTCAGGGGCTTCAGGTAGTAGAGTGGTCATCTACCACCTACCATCAGGTTGCTAGTTTAATCCTGGTAACAGAGTACAGTGAAGGTAGAAAAATTTTCATTTATCATTTACTGTAATAGACAAAAAGCAGCTATCTATGATGGTAGGCTCAATGGCAAGTTCTTATTGACTTACTCTGGCCTATATACTGTATTTTAAGTTGTACTTTTTTTCATAGGTTGGCTGTTCCTGCGACTTATACTCCAGAGCGACTTATAAATGAAAAAAACTGTTTATGTTACATAAACACTGGACACCTTTTCTGTTCATGTTTATTTTTTGTGTAGCTGAATAAGCATTGTGTTAGCATATCTTACACCTATTCAGCCTGTTCTTTATTATTTTATTATTGTTAGAACTTGCCTTCCAAGAGGACGTAATGTCTGTTTTGGTTAAGTAGTTTGTAAAATAAATTACCTGCAAAAAATGCGACTTATGTATGTTTTTTTTCTACCTAATTATGCATTTTTGGCCTTGTGCGACTTATACTCCGGAGCGACTTATAATCCAGAAAATAATATTAATAATAATTAATATTAATAAATAATAATAATAATAATATTAATAATTAATAATATTCAATATTTCATTTGAACATGCATCAGATTACAATTGAATGCATCTCATAATCAGTTCACAGTTCCACATGTCCAAAAGGAGTAGGAAGAAGCAAAGCTTATTAAATCCTATCCCTCCATCTGGTACTTTTACAATCACTAACTGTTACATTTGTTCACTTCCTGCTTTCCATAATACAATTTTTTTTTGTTTTTTTTTTTGAATGTTTGAATTTTTTGTCGAGGTGATATGGCCATCCAATGACATAATGGGTACCATAGTAAGTGTCAATATAGTGATATATATACCACATCATGACTGGTTCAAGACTCTTCATCCTTGTATCCTATATGTAAACTTGACAAGAATTCCACACTGAGGGCTGTGTCGGGTCTGCTGATAGGGGTGGCGCCCTTGGGTCCCTTCGACCCGGCCGGCTGGGGGTTCCTCTCTTTGATGTGGGGGTTCGCTCGTTTGTTGGAATCGGGGGGCCCGGGTGCTGGCCTGCGGCTCCTCCAAGCGTGGTCGCCCCCAAAGGTGGCGTTTCCTTGATCCTCAGTACCATGCCATGTCTCCCTACTGTGTGTGTGTGTGTGTGTGTGTGTGTGTGTGTGTGTGTGTGTCTAGTATGAAGGGTAGGAGGGAGGGGCTTTCTTTGTAATTGTTTTCTTTTTAATTGTGGTAATTGTTTTTAATTCTGTATAGCACTTTGTTGCATGTCCTTGTCGGAAAAGTGCTCTACAAATAAAGTTGATTTGATTTGTCAGATCAGTCAGGAGTGTTTGCCTTTGCTTGCCTCACCTGCTGACAGGATGACTGACATGACACCCTCCCACTTCATCACCTAGGGGGAAATAATGGCTAAGTAGAGATGGTCATTTGCGCTCACTGATTATTGCTGCCAGAGGGAACAATTATCGATAAGAGGCATCGGCGTGCGCATAATCACAGGCAGCTCAAATTCACACACGTGTTTGTCCATACTGTACATCTGTCCGTCACTCAAATCAATTGATTTCTGTTCAGTAATCAATGTTCCTTGATGAGTTTTGGCCAAATATATCTCCTGGGTGTCCTTTGTGGTGCAAATGTCGCTTCTTGAACCCGACCGTGCCTTCAACGCCCACTAATTATCCAATTGTCCATGAAGCAGCACACGCATAAATTTGTTTTGGTCAATCAATAAGACGCTTCATGTCAAAACATCTTGAGGTTTTGTTTCGAAATGCAGTCTTTGGTCTGTGAGACCAGCAAGACGCCAACGTGGAAGCTGACAAGGCTATTAATAGCCCTGCGGGGTGGTGGCGTTGCTCCTTGTTCGTCCCGCACAGAGACGACAACGGTTCCCCCTCGTGAAAGCCGCCTGCAGCGTGACAACACGTTTTCCAGGTTTCGCCGCCTGTCTCAACCGCTTCCCTGACACTTGAGGTTTTATCTTTGCAGCGGAGGATGCGGGCTAGCTAACATGTGACACGCGGCGCTCACACCGTCTGCCTGGTGTGGAAAACACGCCCACCAGGATTTTAATGTGCTGTCGACATGGATTAGAACTGGGCGGGCGGGTTAGCTGGTGAGTGGTTAGCGCTCTGACCCTCTTGTGTCAGGGTGGGCGACCACTAACAGACTCTAGCACGAGGCGACGACGGCGACTTCCTGTCTCTTCGTTAACTGCAAGTTTAGCGAGGATCAACTTCCAATTTTCACCTGCACAGCGATGGACAAAGTTGCCATTGTGTTAAGTATGAACGTGACATGTTTATACCAGGGGTGGGCAAACTACGGCCCGGGGGCCACATGTGGCCCACCAAGTGTTTGAATCCGGACCGCCAGTGGCTTTCCAAGTATTTCAACTTTTAACATACAAACTGGCAACATGACTTGCAAGTCAGATGTATTATTTAGTTAAAAAAAACAACAAAACTGTAACATTTTATTAAATAGTTTAATGTGGTCTGTTGTTTAAAGTGCTCCTGAAAAAAGGGACAAGAGAACATATAGCTGATAACACTTTTACAGATAAAATTAGACAAATTATTCAAGAAAAATTATAAGATAAAATAGTGTGTATGTGTTATATATATGTTCTGGCCCCCGAACAATTTTGTTAACTTAATGCGGCCCACGAGTCAAAATATATGCCCACCCTTGGTCGGTACGGTCGTACACACAGCGAGACCCGGCATCTCTTCCAGATTTGTAGATATTATTTTGGTCCTATTAGGTCTATTTTAACCTAACTTTTGGATATTGGATTTTGCATCGCCAATGTTTTTATTACCGACCTTCAACACGTCCTTACGATCTGCAGAGTACCAGATTATAGTGCTTGGAAGTGCTTGGAAGCGGCGTCAAAAGTGTAAACCAAGGATCTCAAACTCGCGGCCCGCGGGCAAATGCTAGTTTGAGGCCCCCACCTTGATATGAAAGTTTGATGTTTGATATGGATGCTGTATGGTATCATGTACCCAGAAATGACAGCTTAAAGCTATGTGCACACCGGACACAATTGATGGGATTTTGCAAGTTACGACGCTACTCCTAGATGTAGCGATGCTAACTTGCTAATTGGGTAAAATGGTTAAGTTTCATTAATGTTTATGTTAAAGGTTAAATAACTGTTAATACTGTTAATTTGAATCTGGAAAAAAAATTCTCTACCCACCAACTATATGTGTTTTTCTTATTTGTTGTTTTATTATTATTTTATTTATTACTGATTGATCGATAGCGGTCGAGTGGTTAGCGCGCAGACCTCACAGCTAGGAGACCAGCGTACAATTTGAAGTTGACAATTAACCTGTTTTTGGAATGTGAAACCAGAGTACCCGGAGAAAACCCACGCATGCACGAGGAGAACATGCAAACTCCACACAGAGATGGCCTTGAGTGGAATCGAACTCAGGTCTCTGAGCTGTGAGGTCTGCGCGCTAACCACTCGTCCACCGTGCAGCCATTCCAAAAACATGCTAGGTTAATTGGCGACTCCAAATTGTCCGTAGGTATGAATGTGAGTGTGAATGGTTGTTTGTCTATATGTGCCCTGTGATTGGCTGGGGACCAGTCCAGGGTGTACTCCGCCTCTCGCCCCAAGACAGCTGGGGGAGGCTCCAGCACCTTTGTGAGGAAAAGCGGTAGAAAATGAATGAATGTTTTATTAGAGCTTTTCTTGTGGAAAACCGGAACCAAAGCACTCAAAAAGTGCCTGAATGTAAAAATAAATCTGATTGGCCCAGCCTCACCCAGACCCTAGCTCCAGTGGCCCTCAGGTAAATTGAGTTTGAGACCCCTGGTATAAACCCAGGTGTTGAAGGGCTGGAGGAATACAAGCTAAGCTCACGCTAACTAAGTCGAGTCAGAATGCACGCGGCAAGTGACATTTTTAGCTTCTGGTTTGAATTGCCTGATTGTCAGCGTCAATAAATAGCAATAAATCATAAGCCTGCTTGAAATGTCATCAGCAGAAACGAATTGACTCACAGCCGCTGATCCGGCCCAAACGCGGAATTGAAATGTCTGACACGGAAGCGCTCCAGCAGGCCGAATCCTCTCACACGTCGGCTTGGAAGTGCGAAAAGTCGGATTCTCAATGAAGACATGACACCGTACAGCTAATAATCGTAACGCTCCTTTGAGTCTTTCCGGACTCTATCTGATCACATGACATTTTTCGTGAGTGCGCGACAACACTGATGCTGCCAAAAAATGATTTATGGCTCGAGGCTGCCCGCTGTGAAATATGTGGCACCTTTTCCAGAGAGAGCGACGGCAATGGTGTGCAGCGAGGAACCTCACGTAATGAGGACTGAAAGCTAATAACAAAGTGCAGAGTGGAAGCAAACTGGGCCAGTAAACGGAAATGGGAAATAACTAAGACCGCATAGCAGATGAATGGAGGGAAACTCATTCGAAAATATAAACATTTCCTCTTTACTCATTGGGACTTTCTTCAAAGATATGTTCCATTTTTGGCCTTAGCATATGACAGGGACTACTATATGTATTTAGTAGAATATCCTACAAAAATTTGAGGACAAGAGATGTTCAATATCGGCATTCAATACAAATATTGCCATTGGGGCTGCACGGCGGACGAGTGGTTAGCGCGCAGACCTCACAGCTAGGAGACACAAGTTCAATCCCAATGTTCTCAATGTTCTCCCCGTGCATCTCCGGGTACTCCGGTTTCCCCCCACATTCCAAAAACATGCTAGGTTAATTAGCGACTCCAAATTGTCCATAGGTATGAATGTGAGTGTGAATGGTTGTTTGTCTATATGTGCCCTGTGATTGGCTGGCCACCAGTCTCTTGCCCGAAGACAGCTGGGATAGGCTCCAGCACCCTCGTGAGGAAAAGCGGCAGAGAATGAATGTTTTATTAGAGCTTTTCTTATGGAAAACCGGAATCAAAGCACTCAAAAAGTGCCTGAATGTACTGGCCACCAGTCCAGGGTGTACCCCGCCTCTTGCCTGAAAACAGCTGGGATAGGCTCCAGCATCCCCGCGAAAATGAATAAATGAATTAATGTTTTAACAGTTAGCACAGAGGCCTCACAGCTAGGAGACCCGAGTTCAAGTCCATCTCTGTGTGGAGTTTGCATGTTCTCCTCGTGAATGCGTGGGTTTTCTCCGGTTTCCTCCCACATTCCAAAAACATGCTAGGTTAATTGGTGACTCCTAATTGTCCATAGGTATGAATGTGAGTGTGAATGGTTGTTTGTCTCTATGTGGCCTGTGATTGGCTAGTGTCCAACCAGGGTGTACCTCGCCTCTCGACAGCTGGGATAGGCTCCAGCATCCCCTGCGGCCCTCGTAAGGATAAGTGGTAGAAAATGAATGAATAAATTGCCATTGTTTGCTAGCAAGGGAAGCTAAAGCTAAATGTTACATTCCCATTACAGGTTTAACCCTAACCAGGTAACAAAATGGAGGAATGAGAACCGATATTCAGCATTTCTCGTCCTCTGCCCACAACAGATAACAAAAAAAATGCACAGATGAAAGGACTATACTACAGATGAAAACAACTATCCAAGTACCTTAGCTAACCCTCGTTCCAGGAACAAGATTCAAACACTTGCCGTCTCAAATGAATTCACAGCAAATCCCCGAAATAACATTCCCAACAATAACACAATAATAACATTGACTGATATCAGTGGTGGCTGCTGGTCATTCAAGTGTGTTTATTTATTTATATGTAAATTTTCTCGTATCTGCCATCATGTGCAGCTTGCTAGCAGGTGGAGCTGCTGTGCGAGGTTACCGCGTGACCGGCTGTGAGTGTGAGTGATCGTGACGGGGGCAGAAGCGCCGCAGCTGCCGCTGCTCGTTGGGGAAAGGTACCGCAGAGTGACAGAAGAGAGTCGGCAAACATAACGCTAGGTGGTTTTAACAAGTCTCAGTTCTGGAGAATGAAAGGAAAAACTTGGAAAATGCTACGTTGGTGGTTCAAGATTGCCGATTTGTTCGTCTATCTGTCAATCAAAAGGGGATTCCAACTCACACAGATCATCCAATCATCATGCAAGGGTGAGCAGGCCAGCGCAGTGCCCCATTGGCCCCCAGTGTCCGATGGGCGGGACAAAGCCCAGCATTTATGTGACTATCATTGACTTTATGTCTTCATGTGGAATAGCTAGCTAGTAGTGTCATTGTGTATGCTAGTCATGCTAGTTATACTAGTTATTCTCAATTCAATGGTGATTAGCGAGGAGAAAATTAAATTTTTTTAGCTGTGTTTTTATAACGACAAAGACAACAACTTAAACGTGACAAACCTACTTTTCAGATTCTTATTATTCTAAATAGAGCGACTATTCTGCGATCTATTTAGCTTACATGGAGGTAATTAAGCTAGCCGAGGTCAGAGGTGTTGTTGGTAAAGGTATAAATTTGGATCACTCTACACTTGGGACTGATATAATTCAACAGTCATGCTAACGAGCGATGGAGCCCACCCGGCTCTCCACGGGGGATTGCCAGTTTATGGATGCTTCGGCGCCGCAGGAGCGCGTCTTTGTGATACCGGTCTCTGTGGGAGCTTTGCCAGTGAGGGTTTGCAAAGTTCAGCGTCAGCGTTTTTACTCTTTGGCAGCCATGTTGGCATTTTAACAACAACAGAGGACAAGGAAGTACTTTTTTTACCGAACCTCAACAGGAGATAACTTGATGAAACGTGGTCGATTTACATAATGAAAGTTTCTGTTGGTCACGCCCATGCAAGTATCCATTATGGAGGCACAATTATTTTCAAGTTAGTGCAACAACAACAAAAAAATCCAATTTTTGAGTGTTTCAGTTGATGCCTTTCATGGTAGAGACTATTTTCCCCCTTGTGGGTAACTGTATATATGAATAATAATCTTTTGTTTGTGACATTTTTGAAGTTATGATTTATTGATGGACACAAAGTGTGAGGCAGGTTTGGTCATCTATCAAGTCCATCATCAAGTCTATTATCAAAGACTTGAAACTCGATTTGGACGTTGACGTTCCGATGAGTAGTGTTTAATAACGTGACCATTGCAAGCCAACACATTTTCATAACACAAAAGTTTCATAACAAACAACAAATATCTACAGAAGTTGTAAATTGTGAATGTATGAATCTATATATCACACCCTAGCTATATCGCTGTTTTTCACCAAATAATTAATGGCTGCCGTTTTGTGGTTGACTATGACCACAATGACTTTTTTTCATTTTTTTTGACCAATAATCATCATTACTGGTCAAAATTATTGGCCCAGCCTGAAGAAGCCATACAGGATCTCCACCTCATAGACCCACCACCTACAGGGGCAAGCACAAGGGTCCGGACCCTTATGCTTGCATTGTGTGTTGGGTGGCGGTCAAGGGCGGGCGACCTGGTTTTCGGCGGCCAAATCTGGTTCTTGGGACACCTCCCTGGTGAGGTGTTCCGGGCAAGCCCAGCCGGGAAAAGGCCCAGGGGGCAGACCTAGGACACGCTAGAGGGATTATGTCTCACAGCTGGCCTGGGAACGCCTTGGTGTCCTCCCAGTGGAGTTGGAGGAGGTGGTCGGCGATTCATTGAATTGTGATACTTTATATTATATTTTTGTCCATCTTCAAAACCTTCACCATTGTAGTGAGCTCACTCTGAACATCTTTAAAAGGAACTTTAAAAGTACCATCCACCGCCATCCTCCTTCTTTATTCAGCGTGTTTTTCCGTTTTCCCGCAGGCGCTGACCTAACCGCCGATACCCTGCCTGTAACCCCGAAGGACGTCCCACTCCAGGTAATTATCGCTGCTCAGGGCCGGCACTGACGCATCTGAGCGCTCGCACGCTGCGCCACCAAGACGTTAGTAGCAGTTGATGAAGTCGACCTCACGCCGGCTTTGAAAATCATCAGCGTGGTTGCCATAGCAGCCGAGACATCCGTCTTTGTCGCGGTGCCGTGGGATAAAAGCGCGTGGGAGCTCGGCTGCTGCGACGCCGCTGAGTTGGCAATGAGTAATTCTTGGAAATATTAAATATGCTCTCACCCCGCAGAGAATTACAACTAGTTTATGAGGGCGCTAATAGAATATGCATATTCTTTCAGTGGAGGCAAGCAGCCAGCGTTCCAAAATGTCACACAAGTTTGACACTTTATTATGATGATATGCATATACTGTACTGATGATATGCATATACTGTAGTGTACTGTAAAATATACATACTACAGTACACTTTTCCCAAAGGATATCACATCAGTCAAATTCTGATGAACTAAGCAACATCACAACTGGCGTCATGCGATATGTAGCTAGATTAATTTTGTACTTGGCATAAATACACTCGAGTTTGAATATCAATATGTCATTCATTCATTCATTCATTCATTTTCTACCGCTTTTCCCCACGAGGGTCGCGGGGGGGTGCTGGAGCCTATCCCAGCTGTCTTTGGGCGAGAGGCGGGGTACACCCTGGACTGGTCGCCAGCCAATCATAGGACACATCAATATGTTCTTTAAATAAAAATATGTTTTTTCATAGATTTGTTAGCATTAGCCTTGTTTTCAATTATTACATGTCTTTAACAACACACCATGCACACTCACATTTAGAACACATTTCAACAGCATGTGCAGTCAGTATGTAAAGTGTTGAGTTGAATTGTGTTACTTCTTAGTGAAGCTGTCAGTCATTATGCCCCCCCCCCAAAAAAAAAAAAAAAAAAATTAATGACACGCTCCTCCATGCAGAATCAACCCTAACCTGGACCAAAAGTGAAAGAAAAAACAAAAAAGATCTGAGAGTGGAAAAACTAAAACTCCGGTGACGGACTCTACCATGATACCACGATAAGTGAATTTAAGTAAGTAGTATTCAATATTAATAAATGGAATATTTTATTAATTAGAGCACAGAAAGCCTTTTTAAATATGACCTGTAATATTATTAGAGCCCCGTAGACATGGAATAACAGTGTTAGCGTTAGTGTTATATCCACTGCAGGGACACGTCAACAAGCTAACGAGTTAGCCTCTCCAATTCACGTATTGCAAACGTAAGAAAGTGTTTTAAACTGTCTTTGAAGTGGGGAAAAAAGAAAAAAGTAAAAAAAAAAAAAAGTTACCACTTCCACACTGAATGTGTGGAGAACCTTTTTTTTCCCCACTCGAGCTCAGCCATGGAATGTTGGCTCAGCTGTGATGGCTCATTGGGCTCAAATGGCTACCGGGCCTCACTTTGGACACCCCTGATTTAGGTGATAGTTTGCATTATGTCACTTTATTTTCTCAAATGTGATGTAACGTGTCTGGTATCAGATCGGCCTAACGGTGCTAACTTTGGAGCCTGCTTGTCACCATAAGAGCAAAAAGCAACAAAAAGAACATTTTGAAGGTATTGGAGTGTTTGAAATGAGTTATTATTACATATACAGCATCTTAACACATTCATCGTTGTGATTCCCCTCCCCTGAGGCGTTGTTGTCACCTGTGTTGACTCATAGAGCAACCCCCCCCCCCCTCCTGCTGTGATGGAAACGTGCGCTGTTCCCCAGCGTGGCGCTGCCAGCCGGCGCGAGAGTGATTGATCAACAGCGATCGAGCCTCGCTAATTGGCCGGGCCTTGAAAAGACATCCAAGCTGAATGCGGAACGTAGGAAAGATGTGGTAAAACACAGCCTTGTTTGCTGTGTAACTATCGATATTTAAGATAGCTTCATGTTACCAACCACATAATGTGACACGACGTGGACAAAAGTATTGGGACACAGCTCTGAAATACTTTTACTTTGACTTTGGGTCTCATCTCTCTGCACGCTGGGTTCTCACCACAATACCGCCAACCAGAACGTATTGTATTTTTTCAATTAGATTCCACCCCTTCTCTCTTCAATCGCCATTGATCCCTAGCGACCCAATCCAAGTTTGAGTCCTAAATAATATGCATGGCTACTCGCAGCTAATGAAGGATAATGTCACATGATCGATTGAACCGATGGAATGGGAGTCACAGTGTAGCCAGTCACAGCACACAGCTACGATGCGTTCAAGGACCAACAAGCTCAACTCTTGGCTAAAAAAAGTGAAGCATGAAAATGTATACATGTGAGCTTTTCAATAGTGATATGTTTATGTTGAACAGCTTACCGAGGGGATTTTACATTCTAAAAATAGAATTTGCTAAATACAAGGATGAAGAGTCTTGAACCAGTCATGATGTGCTATATATATCACTATATTGACACTTACTATGGTACCCATTATGTCATTGGATGCTCATATCACCTCATACTTTGGTACGTGACCACAAAAAAAAATAAAAAAAAATTAAATAAAAAAAAAATTAAAAATTAAAAATTAAAAATTAAAAATTAAAAATTAAAAATTAAAAATTAAAAATTAAAAATTAAAAATTAAAAATTAAAAATTAAAAATTAAAAATTAAATTAGGAAAGCAGGAAGTGAACAAATGTAACAGTTACTGATTGTAAAAGTACCAGATGGAGGGGTAGGATTTAAAAAGCTTTGCTTCTTCCTACTCCTTTTGGACATGTGGAACTGTGAACTGATTATGTGATGCATTCAATTGTAATCTGATGCATGTTCAAATGAAATAAAACCATTACCATTACCAATTTCATTTTGAAATGGGAATATCATTTTCAAATATAAAGTCAAGATAATCTATTTGTATTATAATATTGTGTTTATATTACTATTATAATATTATTAGATGAAAGACATTTTTGAGAAGAAAGTTGAAATATTTGGAAAAAAACAACAGCAAAAATTGGGCAAAAAGCAAAGAACAAATTTGATAGTGGGGGTGCAATGATTACTCGGGTACCTTGATTATTCTTTGAGCAAAAATCAGCAAACTTGGGGTGGGTCGCGTGGTCATCAGGTGTGCTCAATTGTCTTCTTTCTGCAGTGTTTTATTCGTGCGAATGATATATGTAGCACATTCATCCGTGCACGCCCACGAGCACTCTCAGGTCAGCGTAATAACAAAAGATGAAATATCCTCAAAAGGGGAGATGTGGTCTATTTTTAGCAGGAGGTCACACACATTCTTGGCTCGTGATCAAAATGGTGTGGTCAGCCATAATTGCACACACACACACACACACACACACAGCAGCTGGTTGTTGACAGGTCTGAAGTGGATGTGGCTCATTAGGTGAGGTTGCAGATTGGTTGCTATTTTTAGACACGGGGGTAAGCAGCAGCTCGGATGCGTTTGAAGCGGCTCCAGCGGGCCACGCTAACGAGATGCACCGCGAACCGACCGCTCTTAAGCGTCATGGCGGAGGACGAGTGGGTGGAGGAGGAATGAATGTTTCCTCCTCTTACTTGTTCACTTCACACCAGGCTGTTCCTCTAAAACAGGGGTGTCCGAAGTCCATTCGCAGCAAGTAAACTTAGCAAAATGGACAAAACAGCTGTCATTTTAAGAGAATAAATACAAAATATCGAGAGAATAAAGTCATAATCCATCCATCCATAATATGAAGAAAAAATAGTATCAACCTGAAAAATTAAAGCAGGGGTGTCCAAACGTTTTTCCACTTTCATCTTCAGAAATTGTATGAAATTTACTTTTTTCTGAAAACCGATATGCCAATATTGTCCACGTCTCATTTTCCGATGTCATCCGATACTCATCCCGATATATGTAACATGCCATATCTCCTGTGGTGGAATGAACACATATGTATATGCAGCATTATTTAATATCGGTTTTCATGATCTGGAAAAAAATCTGATGCCAATATCAACCAATATCACATTTTTATGCTGGTATTGGGCTGATAATTATCGGACATCTCTAGTATTTTTGTATATTTAAACTCTACTATACTAAATTAACGGTAATTTCCCTCATAATATTAGTTTAATTGTAATTATAAGGTTATTCTTGTAATATTATGATCCTCATTATATTTTGATTTGATTTTATTCACTACTATTCAGTTTTTTTAAAACTTTTTTCAAGTATTTCAAATGTTACTTTTGTAATTCTGACTTTATTACTATTTATAGACAGAATACTTTATTAATCCCTTTGGGATTTCCTTAGGGAAATTGGCATCTCCACTGCTCCATACATAGCACCGTTTAAAGTAAATAAATTATAATAATACTAATAAAAGTAATGGTAATGGTTTTATTTCATTTGAACATGCATCAGATTACAATTGAATGCATCACATAATCAGGTCACAGTTCCACATGTCCAAAAGGAGTAGGAAGAAGCAAAGCTTATTAAATCCTACCCCTCCATCTGGTACTTTTACAATCACTAACTGTTACATTTGTTCACTTCCTGCTTTAGTAGATAAATAAATAACTCGATAGATAGATTAAAGTGTAAAAGAATATAAAATAAAAATAAAAAAAGTGAAAAAGATAGATTTAGATGTTGAGGTCTTTCCTGCATATTTTTGGCACTGTTATTGAATAATTCCACATTTTTTTTACATGACTTTGCAAACTGTAATGTGAAGACGTAGCAATACCACCTCCATCCTTTAGGGGTGCTAGTGTTGCACCCCTGATATGGGGAGAAATGATCATACAATACATGAACTTGTGGTGTTTCCTCCACCTTCAAGGCCAGTGTAATGGCGGATAGCCACACTTACTCCCAGGAGACAAAAGCAATCGATGACCAGCTAATTGATGATCATTGCTCATTGCAGAGCACAGATTCACATTTTACAGGCAGATTTAACCAAATACAATGAAATAAATGGTATAAAAACACTTTTTTACACAAATATATTTGAATTACTAACTATTTTTATGACATTTACTGATTGAATTTTATCGGTACGGTTTTATCGATTGGTTTTATCTTTCCAAATCTAATTCTAAAGCATTATATATATCAATTTCAACCTGTCACACTAGTGAGTAACAGCAGTTTGGCTGTCTTTCATCTATTTAGTGCTTTTATTAAAAACAGTCCATATCAGTTTGCTTGAAAATACACGTGGTGAGATTTTTAAATAAGCTTCAGTGAGATTTGAAAGGGCATCACCGGGACATAAATATTACTTCCTGTTGAATGAATGATGTCTCCATAGAAGCCTGTGAAGTCTGTTTGCGTCCTCGGTGACTCACTTTGGAGCTTGAGTGCTCTTATTTTGTCAAGCCATTGTTGGACGTGTCACTTTTGCGTCTCCAAGGCTTTGTTCGTCTGGCTGAAGGAAAAGGCAAGCCGGAAAGTTTTTGTGTCAAATCCGGAGTTTGGCGGCGCCGGTCGACGTCGTCCAGCGATTTAATGTCAGAGCCGTCAATCACGTCGCTGGCTGCCTGTCATCTTTGAGGCTGTAAAAAAATGTTGCCTCGCTCAGGTTTTGTCACCCTGTTGGCTGGGAACAGAAATCATCACAGGTGATGCAAAGATCCAGATAGGAGTGTGGACTTTTTGGAAGGGTGGCGAGTACTTAGCACTCTCTGGACTTTTAATCCCTGCTCCCCCCCCCCCCCCCCCCCCCGTGAGGCTGATAGGGAGCAGATAGGGCGAGACAACAGAGGCCACCGCGCTTTTGCACACAATCACGTAGCACTTCAGGATGGGCTTAGCGATCAAATCCGAAGGCTCGCTCCCTTCAGGTGGAACACAGAGACCTGCTCTGCATCAACGCCTCAGGCTTCCCAGGAGAAGATGAAATGGGATGAGGGCTAGCCTAAGTTAGACAGTCGAGTGGTCTCCTCACAGCTAGGAGACCAGGGTTCAATTCCACCCTCGGCCATCTCTGTGTGGAGTTTGCATGTTCTCCCCGTGCATGTGTGGGTTTTCCGCTTTTCCGGTTTCCTCCCACATTCCAAAAACATGCTAGGTTAATTAGCGACTCCAAATTGTCCATAGGTATGAATGTGAGTGTGAATGGTTGTTTGTCTATATGTGCCCTGTGATTGGCTGGCCACCAGTCCAGGGTGTACCCCACCTCTCGCCTGAAGAGAGCTGGGATAGGCTCCAGCAACCCTTGTGAGGATAAGCGGTAGAAAATGAATGAATGTTTCTTTTCAGGGGCTGCACGGCGAGTCGTTAGCGCGTAGACCTCACAGCTAGGAGACCAGGGTTCAATTCCACCCTCGGCCATCTCTGTGTGGAGTTTGCATGTTCTCCCCGTGTGGGTTTTCCATTTTTCCGGTTTCCTCCCACATTCCAAAAACACGCTAGGTTAATTAGCGACTCCAAATTGTCCATAGGTATGAATGTGAGTGTGAATGGTTGTTTGTCTATATGTTCCCTGTGCTTGGCTGGCCACCAGTCCAGGGTGTAACCCGCCTCTCGCCCAAAGACAGCTGGGATAGGCTCCAGCACCCCCTGCAACCCTCGTGAGGATAAGCGGTAGAAAATCAATGAATGAATGAATGTCAAAGGGGAGGAGTTTGGGACCCATCATCACCCCTTTAACCGTTTTTGCCTTCGCACTGTGCTTGTGGAGGTAATGTTTTTGCCGGTGTTTTTTGTTTAGAGTAGTTTTGGTTTGGTTCTTCTGGTCACATGATGGACATCATCACCGATTGATACAAGCGTCATGTTGCTTTGCAACCACACTCTCCCCCTGGTGTTTCCAAAAGGTTAAGTGTTTTTTCCTTTCGTTTTCATCCCTGTGTGCTTTCATGGATATCGAATTTTAAGCTTGGCCCGCTCACCCTGCCGCCTCTCATGTGACCAGCTGAACACCAGCCAGGAACGCCTGCCACACGACGTCCATGTTTGCCGCCCTGGCGCTCCCTTCTGCTCTCCGCCGTCCGCCCGCAGTCACACTCTGTCCTAGATTGCAAAGCCGCCGTCGCCCTGCTCCACATTCTGCCGGGACCGGCGCCGCTGGGCTAACAGAGCGTTGTTTAGACAAGGAGTCAGGCGGAAGATCTCTCCTCCCTGTCAGCTGGAGGACGAGGCGAGGCCAGTTGGCTGAGTAAACACGCCTCTGGTCTTCTACTTGACTCAGCAGCTACCTCTCAGCGTGTCGAACAGCTTGGATTTCAGCAGGAAATAATCATGGAAACTTATAGATCCACGTCTAGTTGAGCTGAGAGGAGTTCTGTGGAGTAGTGAGGATTCTTTTTGGTCGCCGCTTCGTTTATTAAGGTCATCTGGCAAACACATTAAGTCAGCCTCTTGGCACTGTGCTGGTGCCGGCCATTCTTGCTCCACGATGGGATGCAACACAGATACAGTGGAGTTATAGATGGAATGTCTAACTTAGAGAGTGATGTTACTATAGAGCTTGTGCATATAGACAGTTGATTTAAATGGGTACTAATACGAGCGCGGTGGACCAGGCCTTGATGAGTTGATTGACATAGATGAGTTGTCGACTTAAATAAGTTCACAAGTTCATGTTTTTTTCATTAATAAATCTTGTTTTGATGTTGGATGAAACACACAAGCACCAGACCTGTTTGCTATGTTTACTAAAAATGACTATAGGGATGTTATTTCATATCTAGAGTGCTCTAATAACATTAAAAATTCATTTATAACCCATATAAGGACTCCTATTTGGTGGAAGTTTGCTAATTTTGGTCGGGCCCAAAATTAACCGTGATCCAGCGACCGTGGACTGTGGTGGTACTGCAGGTGGGCCATGAGAGGTCATTAAAAATATGATAATTTTTTTTCAAATATTATTTTTCAAATTATTTTTATTGTAAAATATTTATTGCACAATAAAAAAAATATTTATAGGTCTAAGTAATAACCTATTAAGTGTTATTGACCTGTCACAATATTTTATGAACCTTATACAGTTTATGATTGGAACGTAGCTCTCTGGTCATCATGCCAGTCTTGAATGCAGTTATGAAAAGTATGAGAATTAATTTTGTCTTGTGTTTACACCACATTTTGTTTATGTACTGTTTATAGGACAGTAAAGGAAGGAAACTAGTAAATAGTAAAAAGGAAATAGTAAAGTTTGTGAACCCCTGATCTACTGTATTCCATTTTCCAACACTTATGCTAATTGAAAATGTGCAGAAAAATCAATCAAAAGCTCCAATACAGTTTGATCACAATCTCCCATCATAGAACTATAAAGTTCTGCTTGGTGCAAAGCTGTCAAAGACAGATCCACAACACAATGAAGGACCAAAGAGTCTGGCAGAGGAAGAGTCAAAATGACTAAATGTCCAAAAGTCCTGAGTCCTTCAGTCCTTAGATTTACGTCATTGTGTGCTCACTAAAGTTCTTCTTATGGATTTTTCCGACATTAACATAATTGGACTTTGCAGTTCAATTCTCAGAAGTGTCTCAGAGTGTCCAATGGAAGACGTCTGGTCCAAACTTTACTAAGACTATTGGGCAAGCTGCTTTGTAGTATTTTGACACAAACGTGCATACCTGACTGACTACTGTAGAAATCCTCCCCCTGAGGACTCGAAGTGGGTTTCGAATAGAGGATAAGGGAATCTTAAAGAACCAAATCATAGAATGAGAACCAGATTGTTTATTCCTGACAACAATACCTAATACAGATGTTATCTGCAGTCCCTGTATGCCTACAAGTAAGCGGGTCTTATTATGCAAAAAAGCACCCTTCCTTTCCCTGCCCGGCCTTTTATACACTCAAGGCTGGAGTCCTGGACCAATCAGCTTTTGCCGCCGCCCTTAAGTATCTTTTGTCTGTATTTGTTAGAGTATGTGTTTGTATTAGCTTTTATCTTTAGCTAGCAAAATTGAGCAAATACCTTCACTACTATATTCAATAAGTTGGAGGAAACTGGCGGGCTGGATTGATACGCGTGCCAGGCCGGATGTGGCCCCCAGGCTGTAGTTTGTCCCCCCAAACAGACACCGTCCTTGTTACTTAGCATAGCAAGCAAACATCTACACATTAACGGCTATTCACAGACGTATTAGTGGATCTTCTTAGGAAGTGCCTCCATGATGTTACTCCAGGATGATGTAAAGAGTTCACAACTTTCTTCTTAATGAAACTTCACGCTGGCACGTGTTTGATCCTTTGAACTTTTGTGGAGCTCGCTCGTCTGAGAGCTCGTTAGCAGGCCGGGTGCTCATTAGCGGACACTGGTAGTGAACCAAGACAAAAATGCTCGTCGTTTATTTCGGCCTCATTAAACCAAAGACCGAGTTTGTTACGCGCAGTGACTATTTGGCGGAAAATGAAAGGAATTGGATCAAATGATGCAAACATCAACAGAGACAAATAAGTCAGCTTCTCATTGTTGCCTTTTTTTTGTTCTTCTTTTTTTTCAGTGCTAAACTGTGAGGAGCAGAGAGACCACGATCCAATAACTCCACGTCACCGCATGTGATCTGACGTGCAAGTTTATTGCCCCCGTGAGCTGACAAGCTTATTTCAAGATTGCCAGGTTCATTGCAGCCGACGACACCCGAGCAAAGTAATATCCTGAGGATCATCTCACTCTCTAACGCAAGGTTAGCCCCATGGAACACTTTAGAAACACCCCACACCATCACCTCCGCTATTTAGACTTTATTATTTCACCCTTTGCTGGTCAGAGGTAATTAACAACAACAATCCTGTTCGTGCACTCATGAGGAATATATCAGAGTCGGGTCGCTTAAGAGAGGAGCAAAGTCATACATAAATATATTATGTGGATGAGTGGTTAGCACGCAGGCCTCACAGCTAGGAGACCTGAGTTCGATTCCACCCTCGGCCATCTCTGTGTGGAGTTTGCATGTTCTCCCCGTGCATGTGTGGGTTTCCTCCCACATTCCAAAAACATGCTAGGTTAATTAGCGACTCCAAATTGTCCATAGGTATGAATGTGAGTGTGAATGGTTGTTTGTCTATATGTGCCCTGTGATTGGCTGGCCACCAGTCCAGGGTGTACCCCGCCTCTCGCCCGAAGACAGCTGGGATAGGCTCCAGCACCCCTGAGACCCTTGTGAGGATAAGTGGTAGAAAATGAATTAATGAATGAAATTACCACACAAGCTTGGAGACCCAGGTTCGATTCCACCCTCGGCCATCTCTGTATGGAGTTTTCAAGTTCTCCCCGTGCATGCGTGGGTTTTCTCCGGGTACTCCGACTTCCTCCCACATTCCAAAAACATGCTAGGTTAATTGGCGACTCCAAATTGTCCATAGGTATGAATGTGAGTGTGAATGGTTGTTTGTCTAGGAGACCAGGGTTCAATTCCACCCTCGGCCATCTCTGTGTGGAGTTTGCATGTTCTCCCTGTGCACGAGTGGTTTTTTTCCGGGTGCTCCGACTTCCTCCCACATTCCAAAAACATGCTAGGTTAATTAGCGACTCCAAATTGTCCATAGGTATGAATGTGAGTGTGAATGGTTGTTTGTCTATATGTGCCCTGTGATTTGCTGGCCACCAGTCCAGGGTGTAGAAGCCAGCTGGGATAGGCTCCAGCACCCCCTGCAAGCCTCGTGAGGATAAGCGGTAGAAAAACCATGTGGTCCAACTATTAAATTAGTAGAAGACAGAAAGAACCGGCATCTCCCACCTAACCTCTAACAATAGGTCTAAGGTAACCAGACAGTCAATCACCCAGATGTCCCGCCTCCAGCTGGAACAAGGACCTATGAAAACGGAAAGGAGGAGACAACAAAATATGCACAAAAAACACTTTTGGTAGATGTGTTGTGTGTGTGTGTGTGTCCTTGTGCTTTTGTTGACTTGATGCAAACCATATCCAAAAGATGCCCTGTGGGATACACTGTGGTCATCTAACACATGAAAACCTTTTTGCATGTGGTCTCTTCCTTATTATTATTCACTTATTTGCATAAGCTCCACCATATTGACCGCTAACCCACCCCCACCCCCTACAGCGCTCGGTCACATTCCGTTTAATAATCGAGACTAAAGGTCCAACTCTGGCTTTCCCGCCACATCCAATTCCTCCCGCCGCTCGTCAGAGGGTCTCTGCGTGCTAAAACGCTTTCATTGGCGTGCGATGCGGCTCACAAGTGCGTCTGAAGTTCAGACGTCACATCGCATTACTACGCCGCTCCTAACTGAAAGTATGCTGGGTTTACTCCCTGCATCATTTACGCAACTTTCTCCTAACGTGTGCATGCTTGGACAATACGTTTGTTTTTTATTATTACTTGATGGAACTTCTTGAGGGGCTCAGAGTAGAGCCGCTTCTCCTTCACATTGAGAGGAGTCAGCTGAGGTGGCTTGGGCATCTAGTCCGGATGCCTCCCTGGTGAAATGTTCCTGGGAAAAGGCCAAGGGGCAGACTTAGGACACGGTGGAGGGATTATGGCCTGGGAACGCCTTGGTGTTCTCCTAGTGGAGCTGAAGGAGGTGGCCGGGGACCGGGAAGTCTGGACTTCCCTACTGAGACTGCTGCCCCCGCGACCCGGACCCAGAGGAAAATGGATGGATTGATGGATAACTTCTTGCTGATTCTTCCTTTGGAAAAAAGCTAAAGAGCCAAAAAAAAGCTCCTATTAAATGTCCAAATTATTGGCCATGAACTGGAAATCCAACTTGGAATCCAACTCGGATTGGATGAGCAAGGGAAGAGGGAGGAGGACTAGTGTTGTCACGATCCTCAAGCTAGCCTGCGTGACAGTTTAGTTGCTTTCTGCTTCTATGCCTTGGTTCCTGTTTTATGCTTTTGTTTTGGTAGCATTTCCTGTTTTGCCCTGGGTTTTGTCTGCCTGCTTTTCGCTTTTCGCTTTTCACTTGCACCTGTTGCTATTTGTGTTCCCCTCCTATTTAGTTCAGGTGCATGCACCCTAGTTTTTTGTTGCATTGTTTGTGGTAGCGGGCGGCACGGTGGTCTAGTGGTTAGCGCGCAGATCTCACAGCTAGGAGACCAGGGCTCAATTCCACCCTCAGCCATCTCTGTGTGGAGTTTGCATGTTCTCCCCGTGCATGCGTGGGTTTTCTCCCACATTCCAAAAACATGCTAGGTTAATTGGCGACTCCAAATTGTCCATAGGTATGAATGTGAGTGTGAATGGTTGTTTGTCTATATGCGCCCTGTGATTGGCTGGCCACCAGTCCGGGGTGTACACCGCCTCTCGCCCGTAGACAGCTGGGATAGGCTCCAGCACCCCCCGCGACCCTCGTGAGGAAAAAGCGGTATAAGATGAATGAATGTTTGTGGTAGCTCCCCACGCTACTCCAACCGTCTTCGCTCGTGTCCTGCTGCTGTATATCAGCCATTTCTAATGAAATAGACTTTTTGTTCTGCAATTGGGTCTCCTGCTCTCTGCATACTGGGGTCGTGTCACAATACCGAAGCCGAGACGTAACAAGTGTGATAATAACACACAAACACTTTTTGTATGTACGGTATAAGTCGAGTTTTCAGTTGAACCTGTGGGTGAATAATTCATTAATTCTAATGACAGCTCAGATGAAGTGGAAGCATAAAGGTGGTACAGTTTGATCCAAATTAGGCCTGCTGGGTCTTGGCAGAGGTCTGAGCTCTGCTGAGCACCGCTCTAGTTCTAAATGGAGCACAGTGCTGCACTACAGTAAAAAAAAAAAAAAAAAAACAGCAGCAGGCAGAGCAGAGTTGAGTCAAGGATGTTGGAAGGCATCAGATTTATGACTCTGAAAGTGTCAGCTGACACCGGCGATAAGCCCGGCGACATGCGACGGCCCAGAGCAGATGAAAAGATGGAGGATGCCCAGAGATGTTAGTGACAAACGGGCTGCACAGTGCAGAGGATTTGTGATTTGCATGATCCGCACCGCAACCCCCCCACCCGCCCCGGGGTAGACACTGGTGCATAAAATCAATCAGCTGACTTGCACACTAAACAAAATTCTTCATCCTGCTTTGTAATTGGCTAACGAGGAAGCGCTCTGGTACTGGAGGAGGTTTTTCAGCAAATTAGCTTGATAGCTTAATCAAAACAACACTTTACTCCACCATAATTAGCGCTTGCAAGGCTTCCAAACATGCCAAAAATGGGATCAAGAGAGGGAATCCCGATTCCTGACAAAGCAGCCGGATGTGCTTATTAGCCTTTTGTCACGACGCAATCACTTTATCACACTTAGTGGTCTGACTTATTCGATTATTTGTGGTCAGCGAGGTCATTGACACAGCTCCTAATCGATCAATGACGGCTTCATTCCGAATTCATCATTTTGGACAATTGTATGCTTCCCGATGTATGGGAAGGCCCTTTTCTGTCCCGAGTGCACAAAGCAAGGTAAAGGTATGCTTGGAGGAATTTGGTGCGGAAGAATTACAATAGAACAGGCTCAATAATTACTCCGAAATCTTGTAGAAACTCTTCCCAGAGGAGTGTAAGTTAATGTAGACTCCATATTTGATTTACTTTGGGATAAAACAAGGAGGGGCGTCTTGTGGGGGGGAATGTATTCTGCAAGCACCGCCCTCCAATTACATGCATCCCTCGTTTATTAATTGCTTCTGAATTTCTGCGACATGGGATTCCTTATTTAGAAATTGAAAATATTTGAATATAATATGAATATAATATTTGCACCCTCGGCCATCTCTGTGTAGAGTTTGCATGACTTTATTATTTCACCCTTTGCTGGTCAGAAGTAATTAATAACAACACTCCTGTTCGTGCACTCTTCTCATGAGGAATATATCGGAGTTCAGTCGCTAAAGAGAGGAGCAAAGTCATACATAAATATTTTATGTGCCGTGCTGGTCTGCACAGTGGATGAGTGGTTAGCGTGCAGTCCTCACAGCTAGGAGACCCAAGTTCAATTCCAACCTCGGCCATCTCTGGAGTTTCAAAAACATTCATTCATTGATTTTCTACCTCTTATACTCACGAGTATGCTCTGCTGGAGCCTATCCCAGATGTCTTCGGGCGAGAGGCGGGATACACCCTGGACTGGGGGCCAGCCAATCACGGGGCACATATAGACAAACATCCATTCACACTCACATTCATACCTATGGACAATTTGGAGTCGCTAATTAACCTAGCATGTTTTTGGAATGTGGGAGGAAACCGGAGTACCCGGAGAAAACCCACGCATGCACGGGGAGACCATGCAAACTCCACACAGAGATGGCCGAGGGTGGAATTGAACGCTTGCACGCTTAACCACTCATTCCAAAAACATGCTAGGTTAATTGGCGACTCCAAATTGTCCATAGGTATGAATGTGAGTGTGAATGGTTGTTTGTCTATATGTGCCCTGTGATTGGCTGGCCACCAGTCCAGGGTGTACCCCGCCTCTCGCTTGAAGACAGCTGGGATAGGCTCCAGCACCCCCGCGACCCTTGTGAGGATAAGCGGTAGAAAATGAATGAATATTACTTTGCCTTGACTGCCAATGACGCTGGCTTAGCCACCCGCGTGCTTGAAATGTGGAGAGAAAATAGCAAACAACAAAAAAATGTACCACTGAAAGACACTCAGCTTTTTCCTGAAAAGTACCCAACTGTGCAGATGGGTGTGAGGAAGCGATTTGGGAACTACCACGGAAGGATGAGCAGACCAAACATACTTTCTCGAAGTGTATGAAGGCTCCAAACTGAACTACAGCAGCTCCTGCTGGAGAACGTGAGGAGGATGAAGCCGTTCACAGATGGAGCTATTCTCCATCGTATAAATATCACATCATCTGTTCTCCAAATGAAAACAATTCTACGCCGTGTCATGTTTTGACCAGTTTTACCAGATTTTACTTCTACTGGAAAAAAAAGTAAATGGCTGTTCTGATGCCACAGATTGCAACAAGGAGACAGTTAGCGCAGGTACGACTTACTTACTTACTTACTAAATCTACGCTGATATTAAACTGTCCGCCATCTTGTTTTGTCTCTTCAGGAGTATACTGTAGCGTTCCACACTGCAAATAAGTAACAAAAGGAGGGAAAATATGAATTTATTGTCCAGTTTCTTTTAGTAGCCATAACTTGTGTGCTTGTGTGTGTGGAGGGAAACTTAAAAGTGTCCTTTTCTTCCTCGCCGACAATCACCTCAGGCTTGTTCACAAGCGAGACCAATCAAGCGCCTTCTTACCGAATGCCTTTTTTTTTTTTTTTTTACCACTTTGCATTTTATTTTATTTTTTTTTCAAGTGAAGTTGCAGCTTCCATGTTTTTATTTTGTTTCAGCCAACTTTCATTCATTCATTTTCTAACGATTATCCTCAAGAGGGTCGCAGGGGGTGCTGGAGCCTATCCCAGCTGTCTTCTACACCCTGGACTGGTGGCCAGCCAATCACAGGGCACATATAGACAAACAACCATTCACACTCACATTCATACCTATGGACAATTTGGAGTCGCTAATTAACCTAGCATGTTTTTGGAATGTGGGAGGAAACCGGAGTAGCCGTGGAAAACCCACACATGCACGGGGAGAACATGCAAACACCACTCAGAAATGGCCTAGGGTGGAATTGAACTGGGGTTTCCTAGCTGTGAGGCCTTCGCGCTAACCACTTGTTCACTGTGCCAACTTAAAGCTTCCATACTATAGCAACAATGTACCACAATAGTGTGTTGGAATGCTGGAATTTATGTATATGTTATGTATATGTGTCTTTAGCAAAGTTAGCATAGCTACAGTATGTGATGCTATCATGCTAACATTACATTTTTGCTGCAACATCATGCTAAGTTAGCCTATAGTCGCTGAAGACAAACACAAATGATCAAACTTATGTCCCCAAAGTCTGTAACTGATGTATAGTTGGCAGAGCTTAGTTTTAAGATGTGTAGCAAAGCCTGCTGCATGTCCTTGGATAGGTTTTTGTTACATGAGCCTCCAAAGTCATGAAAAGACTGCGAACCACCGTTGTGAGAGGCGTCACACAGATCCTCAACATATGTGACAAGTCTTCAGTTTAGGTATGAAATGTTGCTAGACGGTGGTCGAGTGGTTAGGGCACAGACCTCACAGCTAGGAGAGCTGAGTTCAATCCCACCCTCGGCCATCTCTGTGTGGAGTTTGCATGTTCTCCCCGTGCATGCGTCGGTTTCCTCCCACATTCCAAAAACATGCTAGGTTAATTGGCGACTCCAAATTGTCCATAGGTATGAATGTGAGTGTGAATGGTTGTTTGTCTATATGTGCCCTGTGATTGGCTGGCCACCAGTCCAGGGTGTAACCCGCCTCTCGCCTGAATAGAGCTGGGATACGCTCCAGCCACCCTTGTGAGGATAAGTGGTAGAAAATGAATGAATTAATGTTTCTTTTCAGGGGCTGCATGGCGAGTGGTTAGCACGTAGACCTCACAGCTAGGAGACCACAGTTCAATTCCACCCTCGGCTATCTCTGTGTGGAGTTTGCATGTTCTCCCCGTGTGGGTTTTCCATTTTTCCGGTTTCCTCCCATATTCCAAAAACATGCTAGGTTAATTAGCGACTCCAAATTGTCCATATGTATGAATGTGAGTGTGAATGGTTGTTTGTCTATATGTGCCCTGTGATTGGCTGGCCACCAGTCCAGAGTGTACCCCGCCTCTCGCCTGAAGACATGGGATAGGCTCCAGTACCCCCTATGACCCTTGTGAGTGTAAGCGGTAAAAAAATTAATGAATTAATATAAATATAGGGGTGTTATTTCATGTCTGGAGGGCTCTAATCATGTTTGAAGGTGGTAAACAGCGACCCTTGTGAGGATAAGCGATAGAAAATGAATGAATTAATAAATATTGTGGTAGCAATACCATGAGTGGTTAGCACACAGACCTCAAAGCTAAGACACCTGAGTTCAATTCCACCCTCGGCCATCTCTGTGTGGAGTTTGCATGTTCTCCCCATGCACAAGTGTTTTTTTTTCTCCGGGTACTCCGGTTTCCTCCCACATTCCAAAAACATGCTAGGTTAATTAGCAACTCCAAATTGTCTATAGGTATGAATGTGAGTGTGAATGGTTGTTTGTTTATATGTGCCCTGTGATTGGCTGTGAGGATAAGCGGTAAAAAATGAATGAATGAATGTCGCTCAATGGTAAATCAGCTCAGTTGGAACCCCTGTGGTCAGATACCGGTGGGGTAGTACAGTTCGGGGACACACATTACTGTTCAAAATCCCTTCTTGAATAACCCTGCACGTTTAACATCCGGCCTTTTTGCTCCTCATCCTTCCCTCATCAACTTCTCCAACTAACAGGACGTTGTCATCGTCCATCTTCCTCCTCCGTTAAGAGGCTTGGATCGGGAAGGTCTTGGCCAGCCGAGCATTTCTGAGTCAATCTCTGCCAGCTCAAGGCAGATGACTCCTGTGGGATTGGTGCTGGAGTGGAATGAGACGAAGAAGGGTTTAGTTTATAGATGAAGCTGTGTCAGGAGGACATGCTTAATGGACTGCATGAAAGAAAGTCAGCAGTGGGAGACATTTACAGTTTGGGAAGATACCTGCATCTTATCATTGCAATAATTAGCCCCCGCGGGGGGGTGGCGGGGGGTCATTCGTTTATTTTATACCTTGAGGAACGCAAATTGACTCTGCTATTTTTATCACAGTATAATATTTAGAAGGTAGATCTGTCCTCTGGTCCATGCACGGCTGGCGACAGAGCCATCCTCAATGGACAAACTCACAAGGAGGATTTAGGGATCAAGTTTAAACCACTCAGAGATTTGAGGGGGAACCCTCTTGTGAGCCAGCCAGCCTTTAGAACTTTAGAACGCCCAGACACTTGCAGCAGGTCCTCCCGGGAAGGGAGGACAGCACTTAATGGAGTGTGAAAACATAACTATAAATGTATTTAGTGCTTTAAATGTTCCTTTTTAGTCTTCAAATGAGATGTTTCTACAGGAATGATTGGAATCTCTGAACTCAAGGACAATAAATCCGCTCTCGGAATGCTGGGATAGATGTAGGAACGCGCAGCACGGTTGTTATTATTTTCAGAACGGCGAGAGAACAGAGCGATGACGCATTCAAACAGAAGTCAGAAGATTAGATCCTCATCTGCTTAATTGCAGCCAATGAAATTGTCTTTATGGATGAAGCTGGTGGCATCTGGGAACGACCCCATTGAGGAAAAATCTGGCTGTGCTGATGTTTCAGAAGATAGGGAAGCTTTAAGTACATGTTGATATGCGATAGCCAGCTGGAACTGCTTATATCGCGGATATGAATACCATAGAACCCCCCCTAGGGAAATTAAAAGCAAAGGGAACATACGACGGCCGTAACGCTCCCCACTTGGGGGATGATGCCAGGATCTGGTTTGGCGCAGCTGGATGTTACCATGGCGACCATCAATCTGTGGCAATCGGCCCTGCTAAAGCTACTGCTGATCTTACTTTGGACCTCAAGAATTGGATATCACTCAACATAAATGGACGGGAGAATAACTAACCTGAAATAGGAACGTTTGACAGACGTTTGTCCTCAAGACATATATTAGCAATATTCATTCAGCCAATCACAGGGCACATATAGACAAACAACCATTCACACTCACATTCATACCTATGGACAATTTGGAGTCGCCAATTAACCTAGCATGTTTTTGGAATGTGGGAGGAAATCGGAGTACCCGGAGAAAAAAAAACACTTGTGCATGGGGAGAACATGCAAACTCCACACAGAGATGGCAGAGGGTGGAATTGAACCCTGGTCTCCTAGACAAACAACCATTCACACTCACATTCATACCTATGAACAATTTGGAGTCGCTAATTAACCTAGCATGTTTTTGGAATGTGGGAGGAAGTCGGAGTACCCGGAGAACATGAAAACTCCACACAGAGATGGCCGAGGGTGGGATTGAACACGGGTCTCCTAGCTGTGAGGTCTGCGCGCTAACCACTCGACCACCATGCAACATATTTGCATAAAATTATTATATTGG
The DNA here is from genome assembly GCF_037039965.1 of Doryrhamphus excisus. Classification (NCBI taxonomy): domain Eukaryota; kingdom Metazoa; phylum Chordata; class Actinopteri; order Syngnathiformes; family Syngnathidae; genus Doryrhamphus; species Doryrhamphus excisus. Next base: position 18,441,152 of record NC_136365.1, read on the forward strand.
CTGTATAAGATGCAATTATAACTTGCTAGCCTGCTTATCTTAATGTACTAAACCATAAGAGGTTTTTTTTTATGAGAGGGGATGCACGACCACAAGAAGGGGGTCAGGAGGGGGACCCCCACTGATCAAAGCCTGGCAAGGACCGAGAGGACGGAGCTTGAGGAAATCAGACTTTTTTTTTTAAAGCAGCCATGATGCAGCAGTGTGTTTTCCCATCTTTAGAAGACCGCTCGTGATTGGACGATCACGGTCCCAAGTTTTATGAATGACATAAATATTAATTTTCACAAAATCTGCCGCCTCAGTTTTTATGATGGCAATAATTTGCCTGTACTCTAGAATGTTATGAACTAAGTCCCCTTTTGTCATGAAAATGAACTTAATCCCCCCCAGAGAAGATTTCCACTGCATTTCAGCCCTGCCACAAAAGGACCAGCTGACATCTTGTTGGTGTTTCTCTGGCTAGCATGATAGCATGATAGCATGATAGAGTTTACCCACCTTATTTGAATCATGTGGGTAAGTCTGTGTGTTGTTGGGGCATTATTTTTAACTGCGCTTTGTAAATAAAGTTCGATTAACTTTTACCCATGGCGGTGTAAAGTAGTGAACAACAGAAGAAGTGGGTAAATATTGCAATATTTATTTCTGGTATGTGAGTACAGCGTATACATGTCAGTATACATCCTGACATTACTCATATTCCATTTGAGTTTGGAATATTTTGACAAGTATGTTCTCACACTGACAGGGAACATGTACACGGACGGCGGACATCCAAAGTCAAAAGCTATCAAAAAACCCACAAATCAAAAATGGCGTCCAGCAGCCTGTAGGACCGTCACCGCCAAGGCGGCCCTGCGGTGATTTTGGACGCCGGCTAACGAGTGCGGTTGGCGCTCTCGTCTGTTTACGGCTGCAGGAATATTCATGACGCCTGCCATGAATATTCATCTCCTTTGAGCGCTTCCTCAGCTGACAGATGCCTCGCTGGCGTTTTCCCTCTGGTGTGACGCGTCGTGACAAACTTCTCGTCCAACGCGAAGCCGGCTCGTCCTCTCATGGGCGAGTGACGGGAAAGTTTGCTCCACAGAAGTCCAGCTTGTCATCGTGTGAAAGGAACGGAGCGTGGAAGTGCAGCTGATCCTTATTTCCTCGTCAATCCTGGCGTGTAATTGATTCCCCCGAGGCGGCGCTTTTTTAGCTCACACGCTAAATTATGCATCAACACAGTGAAATACACTCGTTTTTTTTTTTTTTCCTCCTTTAACTGGATGTGGGAATGAAGCTCATTGGCTCAATATGTCCACCTGTAGCCTCGGGGCGTGGTGTTCACGCTTCCTGGCGCTTCCTGATGCGGGCTGGATTAAATGTTTACCCTGGAATATCTCAGTCCGTGAAGATGCCTGGTCACGTTTAAGTTGCTACATGCTTCCCAATTGATTTGGTGCTTTTTCTTATAGAAAAGATGAGCGGCCAGTGGAGTCATTGTCATGGTAACCACATGTTGTGCAAGGCTCTCAGATAGCCAACACATAGACATCTTATGGGAAATGTGTTTGTGCTAACCACGTGGCCCAGCCAGCCCCGGGTTTTGATCCACAGAATGAAAGTTGAGAGCGCTAGCCATTGAGCAAAAAGCTGTCAACTCAATGTCCAACACAGCTGTTAAGGTGGGAGGGAGTGTGTACCAGCGTAACTCACCCGGGCTCCAACCAGGGTACGCAGAATGAGAGTCTAGAATGCGAGTCTAGAATGCGAGCTAAAAGCCTGGAATGTCAACATGATGTCCGACTCCAGCGAAGTTTCCCAACGTAATTTCGCAGAAGCTCACAGAATCATGAGATAGAAACGCTTCACGTTTCTTAGCATTGGACGGAATTCAAATACAATTCAAAATTTTATACCATTTATCAACTTAGCGGCACAAACCGAAACTATAGCGGAGTGAAAGCTTCTCAATGATAACAGCGACGGATGTCCTTTTTTGGAACTAAAAGTTCCCTTTAATTGACGGTCCCATTGTACCAACAACAGACATTGAAATTACTTGTTCTGTTTAACAGAACATCCTGTTTAGTGCCCTTCAAAATAAGGTACAAATCCGGTTCACCAAATAAAATACATTTTGTGTACTCTTTCAGTTTCTATTCAAATAACATTCCTCACAACAATACAAAAAATGGTTTGACATTAGATGTCAAATAAGTTCCAATAGAAACCACTCGGGAGTGGGACCAACCACAGAGGAGTGGGCGAGCCTGACGGCGGGGGTGGGTGGAATTCATTAAAACAACCAAAATCAAACAATACCCAAAAAAATTGAGCTCAATAGGTACAAATTCCGGAAGATCTAGAAAGCTTTTTGTGGTGGTTATTGTGTGTAGCTGCTCTATAGGAATCCACCACTTAATGAAAAATTAGCATAATAGGTCCTCTTTACCGGTAGTTTTTATTAGATATTATTGTATTGTTTTTGTGTTTCATATTCATTTAGATGGGCGGCACGGCGGTCGAGTGGTTAGCGCGCGGACCTCACAGCAAGGAGACCAGGGTTCAATTCCACCCTCGGCCATCTCTGTGTGGAGTTTGCATGTTCTCCCCCGTGCATGCGTGGGTTTTCTCCGGGTACTCCGGTTTACTATTCCAAAAACATGCTAGGTTAATTAGCTACTCCAAATTGTCCATAGGTATGAATGTGAGTGTGAATGGTTGTTTGTCTATATGTGCCCTGTGATTGGCTGGCCACCAGTCCAGGGTGTAGCCCGCCTCTCGCCCAAAGACAGCTGGGATAGGCTCCAGCACCCCCGCGACCCTTGTGAGGAAAAGTGGTAGAAAATGAATGAATGAATATTCATTTAGACATTTTTATGCTTGAAATGCTTAAATGATGCAAAAAAAAAAAAGCTTAACAGATTTTTTTTTTTTTTAGTAATAGCAGGCCATTTCCAGTGGATTACATTCGGGCTAATTGAGGCAGATAGAAAACTAAATTAATTGCCGCCATCTGGAAGACAGAAGTGAAATGACATTGCTTGGCTCGTCATAGTTTTTCAACAGAGAAGGCCAGCGCTCTACTTGTTCCGTATGTGTTATTTTGCATGTTAAAAACAAAACATAGTTTAAAATAAGGCAATAGCTCAAAAGTTGCTGTCATTGTGCTAATAAGACGAGCAGGCCTCAGCAGTGGCATTTGCAGTAATTAGATATTTGATGAAAACTTGCTTCAGCGCTGTGACATTTGAATAGCATACCAACTGTATGCAGGGAAATATCCTTCTCCCCCCGGGCAATCCAGGCGACAGGTTGTGGAATATGAACGACCCGTGATGGCGCGCACGTTGTCACATGCACACTCGTGGCCTTTCAATGCAGCTTGGAAGCCGTGTGCATGAAGATGCATCATCGGGCCACATGCAGAAAACGCTGTGTGGATGGTAAAGACCATTTTAGCCTTATCTAGCAATGCATGAATATTCATTCACAGCTAAGAACACTATGTGGACTAAAGTATTGGGACACCCGCAGGAAGTCCTTGCAGTGAAAACACTTTTTTTCGACATTTTCTATGCCGCTTATCCTCACTAGGGTGGCGGGTTCCTACAACTTTTTTAAGTGTTTTGGTCCATTTCTGAGGTCAAAGGGCACATATGTTTAATGTATTTTCACCTTTTTTGTAGTGTTTCTTGTTGTCAAGATGATATATTTCTCACTTGGAGGACGGGACAACTTAATAGAGTTATAAAGGCGCTGCGGCGGTGGAGAGCCATTTTTTCTACCAGAAAGAGATGTTGCTCCAGAGCTTGTCAGTCAGGTTGCCACCTCGGCCTCCAGGCAAAAAAAAAGCAAAATCTGCGAGTGACACAGACAGAAGAGGTCTGGCTAAGTGGAGGCCCACTGTGTTGGCACCATCGGGTGTTTGCTCAGGTCCAGCGGCTACAAAACATTGAGTGATGCTTCCATGTCCTCACTTCACAGCACTTGGAGCTTTTTGGCTGGAAATAATGCAAACAGAATGTATTTTAAAAGGGAAACGTTTCAACTTGTGCTATACTTTTATACTGGTGGATAGTGTCATGATGTTATGGCATCATGAGAAGACCACAGATAAAGGATCATCTTACTGTGCATTGCACGTCAAACCCAAATACTCTAGTCTAGGAGTCGGCAACCTTTACTATGAAAAGAGCCATTTTGAAAGAAAATCATGCTTTCTGATCTAATAACTTAATCGAAGTGTCAATGCCACATAAACAGTCAACAGTTTTAAGTTGGTAATGGTAATGGTTTTATTTCATTTGAACATGCATCAGATTACAATTGAATGCATCACATAATCAGTTCACAGTTCCACATGTCCAAAAGGAGTAGGAAGAAGCAAAGCTTATTAAATCCTACCCCTCCATCTGGTACTTTTACAATCAGTAACTGTTACATTTGTTCACTTCCTGCTTTCCAAAATACAATTTACTTTTACAATCAGTAAATCTTTAATTTGTTCACTTCCTGCTTTCCATAATACAGTTTAAGGTGTTTTTTTTAAATAATGTACCTCGTACCAAAATACGAGGTGATATGACCATACAATGACATTATGTGTACCATAGCTGTCAATATAGTGATATATAAAAACAATATTATTTATTATTTATTATTTATTATTTATTATTTATTATTTATTATTTATTATTTATTATTTATTATTTATTATTTATCATTTATCATCTATCATTTATCATTTATCATTTATTATTTATTATTTATTATTTATTATTTTTACCAAAGTATGACCATACAGTATTTAGTTTCCTTCTGTGGCATATTAGATTGGAAACATCTCTCAGTATTCCTTTCTATCCTGGTACGGAATAATATCACTCAAACCTGATTGTTGATAGATGGAAGATATTCATGATCCAAGGAGTCTTCATGTTAGGACAAGAAGTCTTTGTTTCTTCTTCTTCTTCTTCTTCAGAGAACATTCATCCTGTTTTCTTCATCTTTGTTTCCACATCCTGTCGTCATCTCCCAACGGAACATATGAAAGGACCGTCAGTATCAGAGAACAAAGGCCAGGGCTTCAGATCCTTGCTCCATCTCAGCTCTTATGTACATCCTCAGATGTAGCAGGAAAAGCTCTCCAGGGTGGAAAGTCTTAGGTCACCTCCCAAACACTTCCTTTTAGCGGCTGTAGTACTGGATGCTACTAAATTCTATAACCATACAACCCTGTTCGATTTACCACTAAGGCTCCTATAGTCGGTGGGTGGGTGCAAAAGCTGTTCATCAGCCAATGTGGATTGAATGTGATTTAGTGTCAGGTATTCACACTGTCATGATCTCTCCATGGCAAAGACGTGTTATTGTTAAGCAAGGCCTCTCATAGCGTGCCAATGCTGCTGAGGTCGGAGGCAGGAAGACAGTCGTATGAAACTTCTTCAGACATCCAAAAAGTCCAGTGGTGTCACCGGCCCCGAGTTAGAGGACCTCATTGGCTGTCTGTCAAGTCACGGGACCAGCCTTGGCCCAAATGAAGGTTGTTACTGGTGCCGAGTGCAGTCCAATAACCATTAGACTCAATCTGGGAAAAAAAGGCTTTTAAGAAGAAAAAAGGTTTTCAAAGGTCTCCTTCAACACAACAAAATTGGCCGTTGGTGAGCACCATATATGGGACATTGAAAAATGGAAGAACGTTTTACTCTCTGGTGAGACAAAAATGTAACCTTGATGGTCCTAATGGCTTTGAACATTACTGGCATGACAAGGAGATCCCACCTGAGATGTTTTCCACACAGCATAGTGGAGATGAGGGGCATCATGTTCCTTCCATGGAACAATGCAACATCAGTTTGTGCAGGGGCGTCAAACGGTGGATGGCTATGTGGAGATGTTGCAGGGGGGCATCCAACCCACAACCTCCTTAAGGTCAAAGAGTGCAAAATGTACATTTTTGCCATCCAACTGGATTTAGTCTGGAATTATTAGTTCATGAGGGCCGCAGGGGTACACCCTGGACTGGTGGCCAGCCAATCACAGGGCACATATAGACAAACAACCATTCACACTCACATTCATACCTATGGACAATTTGGAGTCGCCAATTAACCTAGCATGTTTTTGGAATGTGGGAGGAAACCGGAGTACCCGGAGAAAACCCACGCATGCACGGGGAGAACATGCAAACTCCACATAGAGATGGAATTGAACGTGGGTCTCCTAGCTGTGAGGCCTCGTTGCTAACTGTTAAAACATTCATTCATTCATTTTCTATGCTTATCCTCAGGAGGGTCGCGGGGGTGCTGGAGCCTATCCCAGCTGTCTTCGGGCGAGAGGCGCGGGGTACACCCTGGACTGGTGGCCAGCCAATCACAGGGCACATATAGACAAACAACCATTCACACTCACATTCATACCTATGGACAATTTGGAGTCGCCAATTAACCTAGCATGTTTTTGGAATGTGGGAGGAAACCGGAGTACCCGGAGAAAACCCACGCATGCACGGGGAGAACATGCAAACTCAACACAAAGATGGCTAATGGTGGAATTGAACCCTGGTCTCCTGGCTGTGAGGTCTGCACGCTAACCACTCAACCGCCGTGCAGCCTGGAATTCAAGCTAAAATGAACAAACTGGCTTTGAGCATTTCTGTTTGTTATACAGTTTTTGTAGTATAAAGGTTGGAGATAGTACTGTATAAAAGTACAAGAAAGCATATAAAAAGAGACTATCTAGTTTACGATTGGGGACTTTGTTGACCTTCTTGTGTTGAAGCCAAAATGACTAATGTTTGTGTCGTGGACTCCTTCCTACTTTCTCACTCGGTGCCTTTTTTTGTTCCACTTTCAAGGTGACCAAGTGGTCTTCTCGCAAGGGCCAGGTGTGTTGTTTGACTTTGTTCCTGTCCTAGGAGAGTAACGGCGTGTACACAAACATCTTTCTTCCCGGGAATGAGATTGGCGTTGTTTCTTTCTAGCTGGCTTGTTTTAAGATGAAAACAAAGTTCCTTCCTTGGCTTCTCTTCATCGTCATGTTCTCCTCTGTCTCATTTCCATGTAAAGGTCAACCTCAAAAAGAAATTCTAAACCCAATGGGGGCCACAGAGACGGAGAGGAGTAATTAGAACCGATAAATTAAGGCTACACCCCCCCCCCCACACACCCCAACCATCACCGCAACCATCCAACGCTCTTCGCCTTCTTCTCATTGACTTTCCTTTCGCAGCCTCATACTTTCCTCCTCTCCAGTATTTCCTTCACGCTCGCTCCTTTGATCAGTGCGGCTAACTTGGCATCCTCCGGCAGTGATGCTCCGCCTCCTGGCGAGCGCCGTGGCTTGGTTAGAAACAAGAGTAGCGGGTGTTTTGTACTGCAGCTTTAAATAATTATCAAACTGATTTGAGGGAATTATGACATCATTCAGATAAAGCCGATAACAATCATTAATAACTGTGCAGGTGGGCTGCACGGCGGTCGAGTGGTTAGCACGCACACCTCACAGCTAGGAAACCAGGGTTCAATTCCACCCTCGGCCATGTTCTCCCTGTGCATGTGTGGGTTTTCTCCGGGTACTCCGGTTTCCTCCCACATTCCAAAAACATGCTAGGTTAATTGGCGACTCCAAATTGTCCATAGGTATGAATGTGAGTGTGAATGGTTGTTTGTCTATATGTGCCCTGTGATTGGCTGGCCACCAGTCCAGGGTGTACCCCGTGCCTCTCGCCCGAAGACAGCTGGGATAGGCTCCAGCACCCCCGTGACCCTCGTGAGGATAAGCGGTAGAAAATGAATGAATGAATGAACTGTGCGGGTGAGCAAATCAAGTGCCCCTTTTTTCTCCTTCCTGTGACGTTAACGGGCTGTACCAAATCCGCCATGATGAAGGGGAAAATTCGAGCACACAAAAAACTTTTCTTCACCTGAAACACCAGCATCTCTACGACACCTTCAAGTTTTTGGTTCTGTTTCCATGATAGAACATTGGTCCATTGTTCTCATGGGTGTACCTAATATTCTGGCTGGTGAGTGGAGATGATTTACCCCATCAAACTGTCCTATTGACAAAGCAAAGTAGACAAGGTGTAGATGCCGCTAATGGGCCGGGATTCACACGGCTCACCACTCCGGTTCTCAGCTGGATGAGCTGGATCAGACCGGTCAGGGCGGTGCCGAGAACCCGCTGAGGCCCCGACTGACAGGCTGGCAGGTGTTTAGGATATGTGAGAGCGGTGTGATTGACAGCGGTTGTTGCTCGCTGTGTTCCGGGTCATCCATCCCTCTTTTCCTCCCCCATCCTCCTCAGTTGTGGCTTATTGTAGACTTTGGGTGCTTTTATTTCCCATGAGGCTGAGCGCTAATATGAACTGACAATACTGTATACAACTGGAACAACACAAGCCGAGTACGAGCAGCTCTTAACCACACATGGAGGACATTGTGACTTTGGCGTTGTTTTCCCATCATCCTGCTGTCTTGCTGATCTTTACAATCACACGAGTAGACGGCAATGTTAGTGCGGAATAGTCACCGAAAGAAACTGGACTGGTCCTCTAACACATTGGATGTATGTCCAAAGTCCCGTGTGAGGACCCTTTGTGGTTCGTACCTTCTTATCCTACAAATGAATAAAACATTATGGATAAGAGGCGGCACGGCGGTCAAGTGGTTAGCGCGCAGACCTCACAGCTAGGAGGACCAGGGTTCGATTCCATCTCTGTGTGGAATTTGCATGTTCTCCCCGTGCATGCGTGGGTTTTCTCCGGGTACTCCGGTTTCCTCCCACATTCCAAAAACATGCTAGGTTAATTAGCGACTCCAAATTGTCCATAGGTATGAATGTGAGTGTGAATGGTTGTCTATACGTATGTGCCCTGTGATTGGCTGGCGAAGACAGCTGGCGAAGACAGCTGGGATAGGCTCCAGCAGCCCCCGTGACCCTTGTGAGGACAAGCGGTAGAAAATGAATAAATGAATAATTAAATAAAACTAAATAAAACTAAAATACAGAAACTGTACTAACCCATTTAAAGTTGGGTTACTGATAAATTGTTACTGACTGCTTGCTCTCCTGACTCTTCAACACGACTAAGTAATGTTGTTGTTGTGAACAAATATAGATTTCCCTTCCACCTGAAGAAACACTTCCTGGGAGACATTCCTAACACCGTAAACAGAAGTAGCGCTTGGGTGAGGGCAGAGAGCGTATCTGGTCTACAGTGCCCACCCATATAAGAAAGCCTACCAATCTGTGACATCACACATCGCCAGTGTTAAAACACCTTCTGAAACCAAGCGTTCAGGGCCATCCCAAACTTGCGATTTACAATATACACTATCGCTCAAAAGTTTGGGATCACTTGCAAATTTCTTTGTTCTCCAGAGAAAAACACATCACAAGTGTGCTGTCCTTTATGGCAAGTATTTTGTGGAACTGGAGTCAATATTTTCTTAACCAAATGATTCCCTGAGGGGATGAAGAAAAAGAGAGCAAGAACTGTGTTGGTTGGTGGACAACTTGCTGCGGGGTCCGTTCTGAGGAGCGTGTGGGTGGCAGAAGTGTCACTACATTGCCGTGAGGCGCTTTGCTGACACTCATTAAAGCATACGTACGTAGCTCCATCACTGGATCACAGTTTTCAAACATAACATAACAACACAAAGAAGAAATGATCACTGTGTTGTGGTTTTTCATCTAAAAAATGGACATTTAAGGAAATGTTACATATGTTACATAAATGTTACATATTCTTGGCCTAAAGTTAGCATTTTCAAGTATAAAAATGTTCCAGGGCTGCACAGTGGACGAGTGATTAGCGCAAAGACCTCACAGCTCGGAGAGCTGGGTTCAAGTCCACCCTCAGCCATCTCTGTGTGGAGTTTGCATGTTCTCCCCGTGCATGTGTGGGTTTTCTCCGGGTACTCCGGTTTCCTCCCACATTCCAAAAACATGCTAGGTTAATTAGCGACTCCAAATTGTCCATAGGTATGAATGTGAGTGTGAATGGTTGTTTGTCTATATGTGCCCTGTGATTGGCTGGCCACCAGTCCAGGGTTGCCCGTAGACAGCTGGGATAGGCTCCAGCGCCCCAGTGACCTCTGTGAGGATAAGCGGTAGAAAATGAATGAATGAATGAAAAACGTTCCAAATCCCAGGTTTCCAAAGTACGTGAATAAAATTGCAAAAACAATTACCGCCTAACACTCACCGTAACGAGTGCGCCTGAATGCTTCACGGTGCAGGAAGAAGACCGAACATCAAGTTTGTCTTAACAACAAATAAGTAAGTGAATGATGGCATTGATATTGGTGTTCCGGTGTATTTTGGACACTATAACGAAAAGGGTTATTGGTTGTTTTAGAGTTGGGACACCATGGAAAGATCCCAGTCAGATAATGGACACCTCACATTCCACAAGCAGGATCAAAACTTGTAAACTGCCATTAGTGCTGAGCTAGCTTTAGCTAAAAAAATGTGCATTCAGGTGCATTACTCCTCCTTGAGTTGCATTCAAGGACACTCCAATCACAGGAAACACAACCGTGTACATGCATGTGATATTTTGAAAAATTGGCTATTTTTTTTACCCTCATTATACAAATCTCTCCAAACGAATGTACTTTTAGTTGTGCCGGGCATTAAAGGGGATCAATAAAGTGAAGAAATTGCTAATTTTTTTCCATGACTTAATCTCCATAAATTGGTGTGGAATGGGCGGTGTGCGTGTGTGCATGTGAAAAGAACCCTTCTTTCAAGGTTGTAGCCTTGGAATCCTCAGTCTCCACTTTGCAGTAGCACGGCACATCCGTTTTCTATGCCGCTTATCCTCATTAGGGTTGTGGGGGCACACCGGAGCCTATCACAGGGCACATACAGACAAACAGCCAATCACAATCTCATTCATAATTTGGAATCGCCAATTAACGTAACATGCATGTCGGAGAATCGAACCCAGGTTTTCCCAATCTCCTGACGGTGCGGCCAACCTGCTTACCACTCATCCACCATTCGGTGCCCTCAGTCTCCTTTTTTGAATGGAAGCTTTGCGGGGCACGAAATGCGTTATTTTCCAAGCGATAAGCTGGATTCAAAGACAACTACACATGCACTCAAAGAGGAGAGCGAGCGCCGCCATGACAGCAGAATAGATTCAATAAAAAGAAAAAAGTAATGACTGTCATCGCCAGCGGACGTCAGTCAGTAAACAAGCAGCTTTCAGCCTTAATGTACTCATCAGTCACGTCAGCCAGGCGGAATAAATGCCACTGGTATCTTACCGGGAAGGAAAAGAAAAACGAGCCAGGAGCGGCACACGGTCATTATCTACTATAACTGCGACTGATACCAGCTTGGTGACAAGCGGAGGTGAAAGTCACGTCAGTGTTATATACTTGTACGCTAAATATATCTTCATGTTGGATTCATTGTGCAACATATAATTGGCGAGTTGTTGTTGGTGCCCGACTTTGTCGCAATTTAGTATACAAAATTGTACTTTTTATAAAGCGCATAATGTGTCTTTTTTCAATTTATAGATAAAAACGATAAAAACAATCTATGCCAGGGGTCTCAAACTCAATTTACCTGGGGGCCACTGGAGCTAGGGTCTGGGCAAGGCTGGGCCGCATCAGGTTTTCCAAAAAAAACCAAAAAAACGCATTTATTAAAAACTTTTTCAGTGCTTTGGTTCCGATTTTCTACAATAAAAGCTCTGATAAAACATTCCACTGTTCTCAAATATCTTACTTTTTATTTTTCTGCACTAAATAAGATGAAAAATAAATAAACAAATCAAGAATAAAGAAAATCAATCAATCAGTAATAAATAAATATAATAATAATAATAAAACGGCAAATAATAAAAACTTAAGAAACCACATATAGTTGGTGGGTAAACAATTTTTTTTTCAGATTAAAATGAACAAAGCATTATTAGAGCCCTGTAGACATGACAAAACACGACTATAGTCACATTTATACTCTTTTTATTTACAACATATTGCGCAACTGCAGGGTCTTGAGACACATGCTAACTCGCAAACTAGAGAGCTAGCGACCTAAACGGTAGCCTTCAAGTTATTTCCTTTCAACTTAAATAGACCAAAATCTTACCACTTCCACACCGATAGGGAGGATAACTATTAACAGTTATTTAACCTTTAACATGAACATTAATCAAACGTAATAATTTTTTCTGGGTACATGATACCATACAGCATCCATATCAAACTTGCGTGGGCCGCACTAACATTAAACTTTCATATCAAGGCGGGGGCCTCAAACTAGTGTCCTGCGGGCCGCGTGTTTGAGACCCCTGATTCAACAACATTTGAAAGGCTGCATGTTATCGTTTCTCGAGGTGCATTGGAAGAGTATTTGTCCAAAATCCAATCTTGATGTTGGATTTTTGGAAGTTTGAAAGTGTTCCTGTGTCTCCAAGAATGGTTATTGTGGACTTGATCCACTTTTGACATGGACTTGTCCAACCTATCACGTACAAAATAGTACCAGGAGGACACAAACATTGCTCCTTATGTGACATACAGCGCTAACCTGGCGGGGTCCACCCTGGACTGGTGGCCAGCCAATCACAGGGCACATATAGACAAACAACCATTCACACTCACATTCATACCTATGGACAATGTGGAGTCGCCAATTAACCTAGCATGTTTTTGGAATGTGGGAGGAAAGCGTAGTACCCGGAGAAAACCCACGCATGCACGAGGGTGGAATTGAACCCTGGTCTCCTAGCTGTGAGGTCTGCGCGCTAACCACTCGATCACCGTGCCGCCCGTACAACTATATTATGTTCTGGAGTTCTTTCACTACTTTAGTGTTTAGCAAAAGAGGGCTCATGGAGATCCAAGAACAATCCACAAAGGGATGTCACTACTCGCCGTAACAAGCCCGGCTTAGCTCCCGACATCGAGATGGAGCGTTCTTCAAGCGGAGTCCTCATGAATGATTTTGTTGATGGAGCATTCCTGAAAGCTGCATCATCTCCTCCTGCTGTCATTCATGTCGGCGGACAGATAACTTCACTCTGGGAGGGATTCTCAACTTTTGGGGAAAACAAATTAAAAGAGATGAGACACAATATTTTACGGCGGATTAGAGCCTAATCCACGGCTAATCCCCCGAGGAAGGTAAATATCGAAATGTCACTGAGCATCCTGTTAAAACATGCAAATTACAACAAGGCTCCGCTGTTTGCCACTTAGCTGGTCTCCCTGTTTGAGCCCCAGCTGCACCATTCGTCTTTCCTGTAATAATATTAATAATAGCAAACTGCAAAACAAACTAATAAAGGTGCTTTCACGGTGGCGGCCATTTGTATTTTTATTGCTGCACGGTATGTGAACGTGTTCATGTTAGTTCCCTGAACATGAATGATTAGAGAGCATTCAAAGACGGCTTTCATTTAAAGAAGTCCTAATATTTTCCTGCAGGGTTTATTGAGATTTAATGGAATAATCATAGCAGTTAATGGATTTTCTCTTGTGCTGCATTACCTTCAAGGCATTGGCTTCTGAGGATATTACTTTCTTTGCTTTTTATTCCCCTCCGCTGTCTTGAAATTATTCCTAAACTCAATTAATTGGATATAATTTTCTTCCTGGTCTTAATCACTTTGTCATATTATTTGGCTTTCTTCTAGATCGACTGTGAGTTCTTCCTGCTCAGGGAACCGTCAGGACGTGGCCTCGCCGGGGGCCATGACTAGCTGCTGGCGGGACCGTCTCCAGAACCCTAAAATGGGGACAGGCACCATGCAAGAAGCGAGGCTCTAATCATTGTGACGGCAACTCGTCTTTTATCTCTGCCGAGATTTGGGATACTGAAACTGAGCGCCCTTTGAGAGACTCCATTGAAACTCCTTTCCTCTTGAACTTTCTTGCTATCCCAACAATGGCGGACAAGCTCCTCCTCCTCCTCCCGGCGTTGCTGTTCCTGCAGCTGCCCGGTTCTGCGAATGGGGACTGCTGGCTAATCGAGGGGGACAAAGGATACGTTTGGCTGGCTATCTGCAGTCAGAACCAGCCCCCCTACGAGACCATCCCTCAACACATCAACAGCACGGTCAGTAGGACTTTACACTCTGCGTCTCTGTTGTGTTTTAACATTGGTTGTCTTGCGCACCTCGCAGGTTCACGACCTGCGTCTGAATGAGAACAAACTGAAGGCCGTGCTCCTCACTTCCATGTATCGCTTCACAAATCTCACCGACCTCAACCTCACCAAGAACGAAATCAGCTACATCGAGGATGGAGCCTTCGCTGGGCAGGCCAACCTTCAGGTTAGCCCTCATCTTATTATTATTACCTTGTGTTTATTTTTAAGTACGTGCTTCTTTATGTTGCACTTTTACGTCACTGTACTTAAGGAGAAAATGAATACCACCATAATGACATTTTCAAAAAATACTACATTAAGTGCTGTTACACCCGCAAACAAAATAATCAAAAGAAATAATAAAATATAATAGTAATAGTAATAATAATTTTATTAAAAGCAATTGCAATTATCATGTTATCTTTTTGGGCGGCACGGTGATAAAGTGGTTAGCACACAGACCTCACAGCTAGGAGACCAGGGTTCAATTCCACCCTCGGCCATCTCTGTGTGGAGTTTGCATGTTCTTCCCGTGCATGCATGGGTTTTCTCCGGGTACTCCGGTTTCCTCCCACATTCCAAAAACATGCTAGGTTAATTAGCTCGACTCCAAATTGTCCATAGGTATGAATGTGAGTGTGAATGGTTGTTTGTCTATATGAGCCCTGTGATTGGCTGGCCACCAGTCCAGGGTGTACTCTCACCCGAAGACCCTCGTGAGGAAAAGTGGTAGAAAATGAATGTTATCTTTTTTAATTAAAAATATATTATAATTTAATAATTAAAGATTCCTTTAATGTATTCAAATGATACTCTTTGAATAATGTTTTTTCCACAAAAAAAGAAAAAAAAGAATTATCTTGTTAAAATCCTCAAAATGACATCTACACCTTCTCCCTCATTAAAAGAAGAACCAACAACAACAACCATAAAGATCATTATTTTGTCTCATATTACATTTGTGGGAAGTTATTACATTTACAGATTTTCATTTTCCCACATATATAATAATTTCCTGCAAATGTAATAGTTATTACATTTGCAGGAAATTCAGTATTACGTTTACGGCAAAATTAATTACGTTTGTGGGCAGTTATTACGTTTACGGGTGTAACAAGTGCTTTGATTTTAAACATGAAAAATACACAGAAACCTCAAATGCTGAACATTTTTGTATTTGAACAATTCTGGATTTGAACATTTTCGGGAAACACTTCAGAAAAGATGAGTAGAAAACGAATAAATACTGCAGTTGTCATTTCCAGTTAAGTGCGCAATGACAGTAATGGATTTGGGATAGCAATACACTGCAATGTCCAATACTCCAATGCTGATTATGGATGCCTTGTGGTTGTTTCCGATTTGAAAGGATCCATCCGAAATTAGGAATCATTTGCTTTTCATTCCACCTTGTTGGTCTTCCAGAAAACCCTGGGAGGGTTGGGAACTCTGAAACTGGCCATCAACCGGTCTTTCATTCCACCTGTTCCAGTCGAGTCTTTGTTTGAGCCGCCGTGTTTACAGAACATATGCAGTTTTACAGCGTTTGTTTCCTGGCCAGGTTCTGCAGCTGGGCTACAACAAGTTGACCAACCTGACAGAGGGCATGTTACGAGGACTGGGTCGAATGCAGTGCCTCTTCCTTCAGCACAACCTCATCGAGGTCATTGCCACCAATGCCTTCTGGGAGTGCCCCAGCCTCAGCAGCCTGGACCTGTCGTCCAACAAGCTGGCCCGCCTGGACCCGTCTACCTTCACCGCCCTCAACCGTCTGATGGTATGCGAGCTGGCCGGAAACCCCTTCCACTGCGGCTGCGACCTGTACAGCTTCCTCACCTGGCTGGAGGCGTTCAACAATGTCACTCACACTTATGACCGCCTTCAGTGCGAGACCCCTCGAGAATTTACAGGCTATCCCCTCCTGAGCCCCTTGGCGGGACACGGGAGGAACGCCAGAGTCATCCTTTCAACTAGGTGCCAAGATGGCGTAATCATTCCTGGCATGTCATCCATCGGACCGGAACTGGATGGCTCTGGAATGGGTCTAGACAACCCGGACCCCGGCTTGTACCACCAGCCGAACTTTGCATCCACCCCCGATCCCACCTACAACCACCAGATCTCCATGAAACTTAAGACCGTCTCTTTCTTCAGCGCTTCAGTCATGGTGCAGATACCAAGACCCTACAGCAAGATGTACGTCCTGTCACAGTACAACAACACCTTCGTAGCGGACATCATGCCCCTTAAGACCAAGAAGGAGAACATCAATTTGGATAAACTGCGACCACACACCAACTACACCTACTGTGTGGCGTCCGTCAGCAAATCCCAGCGCTACAACCACACCTGCTTGTCCTTTACCACGCGGGCGATGGGGCTGGTGGACCCCCGAAGTAATCCGTCCACCACGACGCACTACATCATGACTATCCTGGGGTGTCTCTTTGGAATGGTCATCGTGCTCGGGTGCGTCTACTACTGCTTGAGACGACGACGCATCCAGGAAGAGAAGGAGAAAGCTCTAAGTGTCAAGAAAACCATCTTGGAGATGAGGTACCATCTTTTTTTTTTATATGTGGCTAAGTTTATGTTTAATTTCTACTGTATGTAAACTGTCAACATCTGGCAACGTTATGATGTAGACAATACAATATAGAGTCCATGTTTCCTTGAGACTGGGGGCGTCTCTCTTGGTTATTTTGATTAATTACTTCAACTTAATTCCTTAAATTTATCAAAAGCTGAGTACAAATGTATTTTTTAAGGCTTTGGGCATTGCTCTTTGCAGGTTTGTGTTTTAATTAAAGTAAGAATTGTATATAGCATGACTATAGGGAGATAGTGAAAACGAATTAACTTAAAGGAAAAGGAAAAGCTGGTAATTAAGTGATGAAACAGGATGTTGGCGTCATCCCTTAGGTACGGCCCAGAGGCGGCGGCAGCAGTGGCCAATGACCCAGCCGCCATGCAGCGCCTCCAGGAGCAGTCCCACCACCAGCACCACCACGGAGGGGGCACGGGGAGCAAACTACCCCCGTCGGCCTCCTCAAGTACGGGTATGCTCCACAGCTCGGCAAACACCACCTCCTCCCGCCTTTCCAGCTTACCACAGGTGGAGAAGATGGCGTCCGCATTTTCTGAGGCAATGGCCGGCAAAGGAAGCTACATGGACGTGAGGACTGCAGGTGGCATGATTGAGGGCAGAGAGGGAGAGATGTTAGCCGGGAGTTCAGGCGGGGAGGTAGGTTTGGATATGAGAGCCGGGGCGGAAAATGGAACGGACGTGGCAGAGGATTCTGACGATGACGGCCGTGGATCTGCGTCCGAGATCTCCACTATTGCCAAGGAGGTGGACAAGGTGAACCAGATCATCAACAACTGCATTGACGCCCTCAAACTGGACGCCTCCGCTAACGTCGCCACCACGGCCGATAACAACCCGGTGTCCACCGCCCAGCCTCAGGTTTGCATGGCGTCACATCCACGGAATCTACTACCCCTATCACCAGGGGACCAGATCATGGCCTCCTCCCCTAAGGTGCACCCAAAGTGTCATCCTCATCCTCAGGCTCAAGCCCAGCCTCACCCTCAGCTTCACCAGAAGCCTCTTCCTCCCTCTATGGCCCCCGTGCCCCTGGTGATGCCCCTGTCTGAGCGGCCAGGCATAAGCGGTGGGGGGTTCCTCTCCCCTCCGTACCGTGACCCACCCCCGGCCAACGCAGTGCGACCCCTTCAGAGGCAGTTGAGTGCAGACACTGCTGTGGCAAAGAACCGCTGTGGACCGCCTGCCGGGGGAATGGTCAAGAGCGCCAGGGTTTTCAGCGTGGATGTTCCGGAGCAGCGCAGCGATCCGCCCAAGTACCCGTCCGAAAAAAGCAGCCCTGTTGGCTGCGGCAGGAGTGGAGTTGGAGTCGGTAGCGGAATGGGGAGCTTAAATGGTGGCGGGGTGAGCATGAATGGCGGCGGCATGCCGTGTAGTAACGGCAGTGGAGGTCGAGGTGTGGCGGCTGGTCAGCAGCAGCCACCGCCGCCACAGCCGCAGCACCATCACCTGGAGGTTCAGCCCGATTACCACGGCTCGGAACACCGCCATTCCTTTCCTGCTCTCTACTACGAGGGCGGCGGAGAGTCGCCGTCACCGGCCCAAAAGGCGTCTTTCCTGAAGCCGCTGGGGCGCTCCAAGAGGGATGCCACGGCCGCTTACTCCCAGCTCTCGCCCTCCCGCCACCACCACTACAACTCGGGATACTCCTCCAGTCCAGAGTATTCCTCCGAGAGCACACTGCGGATCTGGGAGCGATTCCGCCCTTACAAGAAAAGCCCCCGAGAGGAGGCATCCTATATAGCGGCAGGCCACGCCCTGCGTAAGAAGGTTCAGTTTGCTAAAGACGAGGACCTCCATGATATTTTAGACTACTGGAAGGGCGTTTCCGCCCAACAGAAGCTGTAAGATGAGTCACTTAGGAAATGGTTGGATGCCAACAGCAGACTATGACGTTTTGGTGTAAATGTAGCAGGACGCATTATCTCTCAGTTTCCCCTAACTGGGGGCTCATTTCCTGTTGGAAGGAAAAGTTTGAGGTGTGTATTTTCTTTTTTCTGATTAGATTTGAGTAGAACTGAGCTAGACCGCCTCCCGCCGGGCACTTTGGTCTTCGCAAGGCAACCTGCTGAATCAAATACTGATGAGCTAACAAAGGTGAATTAAAGAGAAAAAAAAAACTACCTCATTACTGGCACAGTGCAGCCGAGCTATCTCGCCACAAGCAGCCGCCTTCTCCTGGCTTAAGCCTGCACTCTCGCTTCGCTAATTCCATCAAACCGCCATTCACAAAACAATCATCGCACGCCACCACCAGCACCTGCTCCGCTACAGAAGCACCATTTAGGGAGATAATGAGGTGGCGGAATAAGGAATTAAGCAGGTTTGTTTTAGAATAGTCCGGCTCTCGTGTGGGGAAAGGACATGAGGCGATACTTATCAGGCTAATTGTTCCGGCTGGCAAATAGCCAGCGTAGAAGCAGCTCGGGGAGGCTTTGTGCGGCGTATCGATTGGGGAAAAAAAAAAAAAAACCCAACGGCATATGTTCGGCCGCGTGTGGGCATGTCAGTGATGAGGACGCTTGAGTCGTCCATTACTATCGACATCCTCCGTGCTAGCAAAGTGGATAGCTTAGCAGAACTGCTCTGCATGCTGATAACAACCAACCTATTAAGGTGAGGTAAAGTCGTCGGAGACCTGCAGGCGTTGTGTTTGTTGTCGTTCCCTTATCAAGTATGTTTACTGTTTTTTAGAAAAGGAAACTGACATGTGACTAGCTGGAGCCATGCGGATAGGACACGCTTGTCAAGCCAGGCAAAGAAGCAATCACATTTAGAACTCCACTGCTTGATTAAAATGGAATTCAATTAAATTCGGCTGCACGGTGACCAAGTGGTTAGCGCACAGACCTCACAGTTAGGACCCGAGTTCAATCGCACCTTCGGCCACCTCTGTGTGGAGTTTGCATGTTCTCCCCGTGCATGTGTGGGTTTTCTCCCACATTCCAAAAACATTCATTCATTTTCTACCGCTTATCCTCACGAGGGTCGCCGGGGGTGCTGGAGCCTATCCCAGATGTCTTTTTTGGGTTTTAGTTTTTTTTTAAGCTATGGTAATGTTAACATAATCAGTTCACAGTTCCACATGTCCGAAAGGAGTAGGAAGAAGCAAAGCTTATTAAATCCTACCCCTCCATCTGGTACTTTTGCAATCAGTAACTGTTACATTTGTTCACTTCCTGCTTTCCTAATATAATTTAAGTTTTTATTTTTTAATAAATTTCTTTTTTTAATTAAATTTTTTTTTTGTCACGTACCAAAGTGGGCGGCACGGTGGTCGAGTGGTTAGCGCACAGACCTCACAGTTAGGACCAGGGTTCAATTCCACCCTCGGTGTGTGGAGTTTGCATGTTCTCCCCGTGCATGCGTGGGTTTTCCCCGGGTACTCCGGTTTCCTCCCACATTCCAAAAACATTCATTCATTTTCTACCGCTTATCCTCACGAGGGTCGCAGAGGGTGCTGGAGCCTATCCCAGCTGTCTTTTTTGGGTTTTAGATGTTTTTAAGCTATGGTAATGGTAACATAATCAGTTCACAGTTCCACATGTCCAAAAGGAGTAGGAAGAAGCAAAGCTTATTAAACTGGTACTTATTAAGCTGGTACTTTTACAATCAGTAACTGTTACATTTGTTCACTTCCTGCTTTCCTAATATAATTTAAATTTTTATTTTTCAATTATTTTTTCTTCATTTAATTATTTTATTTTTTTTACCAAAGTGGGCGGCACGGCGGTCGAGTGGTTAGCACTCAGACCTCGCAGCTAGGGGACCAGGGTTCAATTCCACCCTTGGTCATCTCTGTGTGGAGTTTGCATGTTCTTCCCGTGCATGCGTGAGTTTTATTCCGGTTTCCTCCCACATTCCAAAAACATGCTAGGTTAATTAGCGACTCCAAATTGTCCATAGGTATGAATGTGAGTGTGAATGGTTGTTTGTCTATATGTGCCCTGTGATTGGCTGGCCACCAGTCCAGGGTGTACCAGAAGACAACTGGGATAGACTCCAGCACCCCTTGCGACCCTCATGAGGATAATGAAAAAAAACATGCATTTTCCCACCCCAAGTCTAGACTGCATTTAAAAAAAGAACGAAATCGAATAAGTCAAGTAGCAGTGCATCAAAATAAAATGGAGCTCAAGTGGAGTGAAGGCCTGAGTGGTTGCTCTACCTCCGACACTGTGTGTGTGTTTTTGTGTGTATATGTACACACGAGCCTGCTGCGGACCCAAAGTGCCCTCGGGAGGTTTGATTTCAACACTTTTCTGGGGTTGTCACTTTTTCTCGGACACTCGTATTTTCTCTCTGGTTGGGTTCCGACATTCAAGAGCTATAAGCACAATTCAGTTTGAAGTGCTCTTTTATTTTCCCTTGACTTTGATGGAAGCCTAAAAAAAAAAAAAGCTAAGAATAAAACGTCTGCACTGAAGTGCCAATGAATCTGAGACATTTTGATGAAATTTATTTTGCTGTTTTGCTGTCGACAAAGTTGACAAGTTAAAGAAAACCCTCAAGAAAACCCATTTTGGAGTTTTTTGGGGGTTTTCTTTTTCACTCCTGAGTAGGTTTAATACAAAGAACCAGAGCAGAAAGACCAGGTCTTTGCACTGACCCTTAGCTGAAAATACTTTAATGGCTCCTTCTTGTTTTGTTTACTCTTTCTTCATTCGGAAAAAAGTGACATCCCTACAAGCTGCTGCTCGGAGAAGACGCTAGCTCCAGTCGGAAGGGAAGAGTGTAGCAATTGCCTTCAATTCATTGAGGTTTTTTTCTATTTTGAAAAATGTTGTAATGGCGGTTCGTCCCAGTTAGCTTTCTTGTGCTTTGTTAGTATTTTTTGTTCTTGTTGCATGCACACTTTTGACAACACAAGAGGCCCAAAAACGCTGTCAAATTCTTGACTGTATGAATGTTCTGCATAATCAAGGTTGGACGGGGACGGGGGGTCCTCACTGCTGCTGTCTCTATGGGAACCCCTGCCCCCCAATACGACACCCACCCCCATCCGCTCCCCACAACCTGCTTTGAACGTAGTCAATACCACAGCAACCAAAGTCACACTAACCTTCCAGCCAATGCGCTCGCTCGTTTGTCACGCCGTGACATGCAATATGTAACGCCGCCATCTAATCTGACCCGTGAGGCGCGCACCCTCCTCCGAGGCCGATAGCTCACTCCCACGGCCCGCCGGGGACTTGTAAATTCCCTTGCATTTAATGTATATTATCGCCGCAAATTTATGGATACGTCAAAACTACCTTATCTGCCATGTTAACCAGTACGTTCCCCCCGTCAGCCGACACCCACCACACGGTGTACCTCTTAAAACATCATCAGCTACTTTTTTCTGTTCAAAGTAATTGGTGAGTGATATTGTATCAGGTTAGACAAGATGTGCCTGGAAGATAAACTCTATACCCGATTGAAATTAATAATGGCTGTTCTCAGCCTCCCATGAGCTCCTCCAACGCCCTCGTACCTTACCAGTATGAGTCGCAATAGAAGGACCAACCCTGAAGACTGTAGACAGGACACAGGCTCGGTCAAGCTCATCAATGGCAAAACCTGAGAGACATAGTCATAGTCAACCATGGACTCAGACATTCTCTTATGACTTTAATCTGCAGTTTATTAATCATTAATCAGGATAATCACGTCCCACATGTTCATTTAAAGAGTTTCTTATATTTGTGTACTTATTTTTGCACTTGCATAATTGAGCAATTCAGGCGGCACGGTGGTCGAGTGGTTAGCGTGCAGACCTCACAGCTAGGAGGACCAGGGTTCGATTCCACCATCTCTGTGTGGAGTTTGCATGTTCTCCCCGTGCATGCGTGGGTTTTCTCCGGTTTCCTCCCACATTCCAAAAACATGCTAGGCTAATTAGCGACTCCAAATTGTCCATAGGTATGAATGTGAGTGTGAATGGTTGTTTGTCTATATGTGCCCTGTGATTGGCTGGCCACCAGTCCAGGGTGTACCCCGCCTCTCGCCCGAAGACAGCTGGGATAGGCTCTAGCGCCCTTGAGACCCTTGTGAGGATAAGTGGTAGAAAATGAATGAATGAATGAATGAAATTACCACACAAGCTTGGAGACCCAGGTTCGATTCCACCCTTTTCAAGTTCTCCCCGTGCATGTGTGGGTTTTCTCCGGGTACTCAGACTTCCTCCCACATTCCAAAAACATGCTAGGTTAATTGGCGACTCCAAATTGTCCATAGGTATGAATGTGAGTATGAATGGTTGTTTGCTCAGGAGACCAGGGTTCAATTCCACCCTCGGCCATCTCTGTGTGGAGTTTGCATGTTCTCCCCGTGCATGCGTGGGTTTTCTCTGGGTACTCTACTGTGGTTTCCTCCCACATTCCGGACACCAGTCCAGGGTGTACCCCGCCTCTCGCCCGAAGACAGCTGGGATAGGCTCCAGCACCCCCGTAACCCTTGTGAGGAAAAGCCGTAGAAAATGAATGAATGAATATCCTTAAAAAGGCTGCACGGCAAGCAGTGATTAGCACGCAGGCCTCACAGCCAGGAGACCCGAGTTCAATTCCACCCTCGGCCATCTCTGTGTGGAGTTTGCATGTTCTCCCCGTGCATGCGTGGGTTTTCTCCGGGTATTCCGGTTTCCTCCCACATTCCAAAAACATGCTAGGTTAATTAGCGACTCCAAATTGTTCATGGGTATGAATGAATGTGAGTGTGAATGGTTGTTTGTCTATAAAGCTGGGATAAGCTCCAGCACCCACCCCCCCCCCCCCCCACCCTGCGACCCTCGTGAGGAAAAAGCGGTAGAAAATGAATGAATGAATGAATTGAGCAATTTGACCCTGGACCAGATTATTTTTTAGTGAAGATTGGTTCCATATCCAAACAAATCAAAGCGTGGCGGACATGTATTAATAGTCCCAGTGAGCGTCACTAATTCTTTAATCAGACAATAATTACACGATGCCAACAGAAACAAGCCCATATTTGTCTATCTAATACATATTTATGTATGTTGAGTATTGTTGGGACATACGACAATGCCGTGTCAAAGGCATGTCATTACCATGCTATGGATCAATTTCAAGTGGGGCGGGTCCACAGAAGAACAATGCCACTCTGACCCACAAACCCCCCCTCCCGAGGCGATCTGACAACCTCAAAGCCGGAAGCTTCTGCTGTGGCCTTTTGCTCTGCCAAGCTTAAAGGAAACACAAATCAATTAGTTTTAGATTAGTACCACAGGCCATGCATAGAAGGGGCCTTCATTAGGGAAAATGGGGGGCGATGGGGGGGTTACTTACCTGAAGGTCTTCCTTTCAATGTAACGTTAGCTCTGTTATTCCCAAGCACACCGAGGACCATTATTCATGGGACTCATAACAGCCCCAGTGTTTTTATCTGAGCCCTCTTTATTTAAAAGCACCGCACTTTATATTTAATTGACTCTCTCTATAACGTTTTATCGTGCTCCGACACAAATTATCGCTCTTTTAGTGGTAATGTTGGCCCCCACTACGGTCCGCTAAGTTGTACTTTTAGACAAAACCTCTCACAGACAATCTATGGAAGTCTGTTTAGGTCAAAAGGAACCATGGCCGCCGTCTCCTCTGAAGGGGTGATAGTTTATTATCTTCAACTTAGAGCGGGGTCTCAAACACAATTTACTTGGGGGCCACTGGAGCTAGGGTCTGGGTGAGACAGGTTTTCCAAAAAAACAACAACAAAAAAAAAAACGCATTTATTAAAAACAGAAAAATATACAAACTTTTTCAGTGCTTTGGTTCTGATTTTCTACAATAAAAGCTCTGATAAAACATTCCACTGTTCTCAAATATCTTAATTTTTATTTTTCTGCACAAAATAAGATGAAAAATAAATAAACAAATCAAGAATAAAGAAAATCAATCAATCAGTAATAAATAAATAAATATAATAATAATAAAACAGCAAATAATAAAAACTTAAGAAACCACATATAGTTGGTGGGTAGACAAATTATTTTTTTCAGATTAAAATGAACAAAGCATTATTAGAGCCCTGTAGACATGACAAAACACGACTATAGTCACATTTATACTCTTTTTATTTACAACATATTGCGCAACTGCAGAGTCTTGAGACACATGCTAACTCGCAAACTAGAGATCTAGCGACCTAAACGGTAGCCTTCAAGATATTTCCTTTAAACTTAAATAGCCAAAAGCTTACCACTTCCACACGGATAGGGAGGACAACTATTAACAGTTATTTAACCTTTAACATGAACATTAATCAAACGTAATAATTTTTTATGGGTACATGATACCATACAGCATCCATATCAAACATTAAACTTTCATATCAAGGCGGGGGCCTCAAACTAGTGTCCTGCGGGCCACATTTGGCCCGCGGGCCGCATGTTTGAGACCCCTGACTTAGAGAGAACATCTTTTTGTTGTTAGGTTTTTAATGAATGTGTTGCGAGTCCCACACCCCTCTGAGAATTAACTTTTTATTAAAGATAAACACTACTTACAGCTTACAAAACTGCTTGCCGCAATATTTGTTGCCAGTTTTTGTAGCGTTTCAAACTTATTGAAAACACAAATCACCCGTCACATATCTCGGAATGAGACTCCTTAGGGTTGTTGGGCAAAAACAGCCAAGACCCCCGATGGCACCCTGGAAGCAGCAGTGATGTCTCCTTGCCTCCTTTTGCCTCCTTGCCTCCTTGCTTAATTGAACCTTTTGAATCCTTACCATAAGGTTGACTTTTGTTTAGACGCCGTAAAACGTCATATGGACACAAGGTGACTTTGAGGACTGAACCCAGGAGCATTCTCCTCCTTTTTTTCCTTGCTTTCCTTTTCCTTTACGCTCAACAGGTTAATGGAACACAAGAACCTATGCTGTGAACATGAAGGAGACCATGGGACAGAAATGAAGCAATGACACAAACTCCAACTACTATCCCGCCACCCATCCAACATACACACAAATGTATTTATGTTGTAGACATATTATACTATGTCAGTGTTATGATTATTTTTATTTCATGTTCAAAACATTTCAGAGGCTGGAGTCCAATCGGGTGCAATTCCAAGTCTTTCTGTACTGTCGTGCAAAAAAGGTGGAACAGTGCTGTATCCAAGAGAGGGATGAGGAAGACTAACCAGGGCTTGGCTGGGAGTTCATCCGGAACCTTCTCTTGAGAGTCTGCTGCAGCTTTGCCGGATGAATGTGCATTGGATGGGTTTTTTTTTCGTTTTTTTTTTTTTCACCAGTGAGTCAGGAAACTAATGAAACAATATCACTCCAAATACAAACTGAATAATATTGGCAAACAATCTTAATCGGTGACAGAATCAATTAGAGGTTAGACTAGAGTCTTCGCGATCTTAATTGTTCGTTAGTTCCAACTTTTCCTTCAAGTTTTCCCAGACGAGTGGAAGATTTTTCCCAGTACTTTTGTAAATTAGCTCAGCCCGGCAAAGCAGAATGACCCGTAAATACGTCTTATATCTAGACAGGCAGAGTCAACCAACCACTCATTCATGTTTTGAAATGTTTGAATGCTGACTTCCTGCTTAGAGTAATCCGAAATATGCAGATCATATTGTCGACAAAGGCTAACAGAGTTAAAAAACGCATTTATTAAAAAAAAAAAATTAAAAACTTCGCTTTGGTTCCAATTTTCTACAAGAAAAGCTCTGATAAAACATTCCACTGTTCTCAAATATCTTAATTTTTATTTTTCTACACAAAATAAGATGACAAGTAAATGAACAAATCAAGAATAAAGAAAATCAATCAATCAGTAATAAATAAATATAATAATAATAATAAAACGGCAAATAATAAAAACTTAAGAAACCACATATAGTTGGTGGGTAGACAAATTATTTTTTTTCAGATTAAAATGAACAAAGCATTATTAGAGCCCTGTAGACATGACAAAACACGACTATAGTCACATTTATACTCTTTTTATTTACAACATATTGCGCAACTGCAGGGTCTTGAGACACATGCTAACTCGCAAACTAGAGAGCTAGCGACCTAAACGGTAGCCTTCGAGTTATTTCCTTTAAACTTAAATAACCAAAAGCGTACCACTTCCACACGGATAGGGAGGATAACTATTAACAGTTATTTAACCTTTAACATGAACATTAATAAATATTTTTTTCTGGGTACATGATACCATACAGCATCCATATTAACTTGCGCGGGCCGCACTAACATATCAACAGCATCCATATCAAACTTTAACATTAAACTTTCATATCAAGGCGGGGGCCTCAAACTAGTGTCCTGCGGGCCACATTTGGCCCGCGGGCCTCGTGTTTGAGACCCCTGTTCTAGATTGTTCGATTTCTTGAAAGCAAATGGTAAATTAGCAAAAATGACATAAGTAGTTCACAGTTCCAGTCAATGTGTCGTAGTGAGGGTAGTACCGCTCGGCTAAAGCAGAGTAAAAAAGCTTCTCAGAAGTAACTCATCAACTCGGTTTAGTCTATTTATCATCAAATTGCAATCATACTGCTAGATTTTGGCTTGAACGCATTAAAACAACTATGAAGAATGACCACTATGTTAAATTTGGTACATGTATTACCACTTCCACACGGATAGGGAGGATAACTATTAACAGTTATTTAACCTTTAACATGAACATTAATCAAACGTAATAATTTTTTCAGGGTACATGATACCATACAGCATCCATATCAAACTTGCGCGGGCAAACTTTCATATCAAGGCGGGGGCCTCAAAATAGTGTCCTGCGGCCCACATTTGGCCCGCGGGCTGCGTGTTTGAGACCCCTGTTCTAGATTGTTTGATTTCTTGTCACGTTTTGTTTACATAACGTCTTCTTAACACTATTCCACAATAGCGACAAGACTGCAAAGCACTATACATGGTATATAAACATCTTAACATCTTTTCACGGCGATGTGTTCGCTGTACGTTAGGACAAACAACTGAACAGTCCAGCGGCGACTGATTCAGTACACGGAGAACTCATTTGATTCGCATTCGTTCTGAGATCCAAATGAACATCGAAGAGTTTCTTCAGCATTTACGGAGGTACTCGTGCCTTAAACCACTTCATTCTCTGCTTGACTCTGCCAGTCCTGAGACGTCTAAGTGGATCCCACAAAAGAAGGACTTCAATTGACCAACTTCTAGCCACCCTGATTGTCTTCCTGAAAGTGGAATATTGCTGTTGAGACTGATTGACCGAATTTATTCATTCTTTGGCAGGTTGATGACAACCGAGCAGGAATGACAACAAAGACAAACAAACACAACTTGGAGGAGTTTTTACCGGAGGTCAACTGTGACACACACACACACACACACACACACACATAGAGAAATAACAATTGTACTGTTTGTGCTTGACTAGATTAGAGTTGCACTGTAATGACACACACATCGACTCCTGCCTACGTCAAATACAGACTGCATATTTCTATTCACGTTTACAGACACTATGATCTTAAAAGTGCCAAAACGGCGAGTTGTGCAGAAGCGGCGTGGATCCAAACATCTGTAGAAAAGAGTTTTTTTGTTGTTTCTTTTTAAAATGATCACGTATTCTTGTGTTTTCTTTTTTTTTTCATTTTCAGTGCTGTAGCTTTCAAATGTTGACATATGCTCCTCATGGCTCCCTCTGGTAGCAATTTAGCCCAAAACACTTGCTCAATTAAGGAGGTCCGCTTATCGCCCGGCAACCATTTGTACGCCCCACGAAAAAGGACCTGGTGTTGAAAATGTTATTAATTTATTTGCTTTTCATACGCACACACTAGGCTGTACATTTTTACAGAATTTTTTCCGGGTACTCCGGTTTCCTCCCACATTCCAAAAACATGCTAGGTTAATTAATTGGCGACTCCAAATTGTCCATAGGTATGAATGTGAGTGTGAATGGTTGTTTGTCTATATGTGCCCTGTGATTGGCTGGCCACCACATCCATCCATAAACATCCATAAACATCCATAGTTGCTTGCAATAAACATTTTGCATTTTAAAGCACTACTTAGAACCTACACCAAGTGAATTTCCTCACTGAGAGTCTAATTACACACATGAATGCGTTTTTAGTCACACACAAGATGTTCCACACGTGCTTCGTCAACTCATCCACGGCTGATGATTGCAAAGACATTGGATTCAGTTGTTGTGATAAGACCAGACAGACCACCATTCTATGCATATGAGATGTAAAGTCGTTTTTACATGGATTACACAATCTAACTGGTGTTTCATGTTCTGTACAGGGTCAGGCAAAAATGATCTGTAGGTTAAATAAAAGGCAAATAAAGTAAAGAAACAAAAAAAGTACATCTAATGCCATTTTTTTTGCTTTCAAAACAAACAAATCTGTAACCGCTACACAACGAGCAAATCCCGTTTGCACTTCAATCTTGGTAGACATAATCCCGTACCAGTTCGAAACATGATCTTGTTATGGGTTACCAACTTCAGAGCTACTGGATCTGCATTAAAACAAAAATCAACCGGTTGATCCTCACACCGCTAGAACTGATTTCATTTTTAAAACCTAATGAAACAGAAAGGCATATATGTACTTTTCAAAAATAAAAGCACTTTTTTGTTTCTTTACTTTATTTGCCTTTTACTTAACCTACGGATCATTTTACTTTATTTGCCTTTTATTTAACCTACGGATCATTTTACTTTATTTACCTTTTATTTAACCTACAGATCATTTTACTTTATTTGCCTTTTATTTAACCTACGGATCATTTTACTTTATTTGCCTTTTATTTAACCTACGGATCATTTTACTTTATTTGCCTTTTATTTAACCTACGGATCATTTTACTTTATTTGCCTTTTATTTAACCTACGGATCATTTTACTTTATTTGCCTTTTATTTAACCTACGGATCATTTTAGTTTATTTGCCTTTTATTTAACATACAGACCATTTTACTTTATTTGCCTTTTATTTAACCTACAGACCATTTTACTTTATTTGCCTTTTATTTAACCTACAGACCATTTTACTTTATTTGCCTTTTATTTAACCTACGGATCATTTTACTTTATTTACCTTTTATTTAACCTGCAGATCATTTTACTTTATTTACCTTTTATTTAACCTACAGATCATTTTACTTTATTTGCCTTTTATTTAACCTACGGATCATTTTACTTTATTTGCCTTTTATTTAACCTACAGATCATTTTACTTTATTTGCCTTTTATTTAACCTACAAATGTGTCGGATCATTTTTGCCCGACCCTGTACAAACATTTGACATTAGAAGATTTTTGTTCTTATCCTAACTACTAAACTCAACTCTGAACCGCCGACGTCACTTCCTGTCCGTCCATCTTTCAGGAACATGACATTATTCACTTACATCCATCCCATCTTGTCTTCTTCCACTTGTCACTGTTTGTAGCCTCAGCAATTTCACAATAGAACGTGCTGTTGCATAAAATGGATGCTAAGATAAGTTTTGATTATGCGCACAGCAAGACCGTAAATGAGGAAATTGTCCTTGGTAGCATGTCCACGCCCTCGTTGTTTGCTCTTAAATCTGATTGGACGTTAAACACGTGGGGCAAATTCTGTGGGAAAATTAGTTCTGTTGCTGAAAATGGCGTAAATGACGGTCACGTTGACTCGAGTCCGCACCTACCGGACACTACCTTCTGATTGATTTTGTTCAAGACCATCAAAAATAGCTTCTGAGTGGACTGCAATTTGATTAAGACTGATGGTTGTTGATTTAAGAATACTAAACCTCGATTCGAACCGGATGGTTTCTGGTATAATACGATACAAACAAGCCTCTTTCTGGGTAGTTGTCAGTTTAAGATGATAGATACCAGAAGTAGATAGTGAAAATTAGACACACATACCCAAAAGTGATCACACCTGTGCTGAATTAACGCCATGTGACGTGATGTTTGTTGCCATTTTGTTGTTCTTCTCCGAGATCATTTCATTTTCTGTGTTTTCTGTCTTACTCGGAAGTGTTTTCAGATGTGGAATAGGCACTTGTGCATTTCCCAGCATGTTTTGGTGTGGTTAAAATGATCACTTTTGGTGTGAATCTGGCACCTTTATTAAGAATAGTCAGGAATTTGGTAGTTTATACCAGAGTTGCTTCATTACGCAGATCGCTATAAGCACTCACGCTTGGTTTAGACTTTAGCTTCTGACTGCGTTTCCATTTTAAAGATTTCTATGTAGGTCCGTGTTGTCATGTTGTCATCATTTCAGAGTAAAACACTCTGGGAATGTCTTGAAGCAATCATGCAGTGAACAACCTTTGGTGTGATGTCACATTTCCCCATTACCCCGCCTTTCTCTTCCCCAGTAGATCGATTGATTAAAAGCAGTGGCAGCAGTTGCCGGGGGCGACAGGGAGGAAGAGTCAAGGTTGCTAGGAAGCAGATAAGAACACAAGATCTCATTAACTGCCTTTCATGGCAGTGAGGGTACAGCGTGGCGGATACTGCCACGGGGGTACGTACACATCCAAACACGTTTTGCTTGGCATGTTGTCATTTAATGATGACATCAGTTGAAGGAGGAACGGGATTGAAAACGGTCGGATATTTCCTCGTAGAGTGAAATTGTGATCTGAGCAGGTTTTAGTCACAGCCACACGGGGCAGTGTGAGGCCATTGCTGTGGAACGTTGCCATTGGTTGTTTGTACTGAGGAATATGGTGTTTCTGGGACTAAAGAGACTGAACGAGTCAGAACGACTCTTGGGACAAACCATGGCTGAATGTTTGGTTCTCTAACAGTAAGCCAACTGGGATAGCCTTGTTTAGCTTGACGGGAATTGGACCAAGTTCCTCCTGTGGCCCGTAATCACCACACACAAACCCCTCCTGTTCATCCAGCCATTCCTTCCTTCCTTCCTTCCTTCCTTCCTTCCTTCCTTCCTTCCTTCCTTCCTTCCTTCTTTCCTTCCTTCCTTCCTTCCTTCCTCACTTGGGCGTATTAGATGCTTAGTCCAATGTTACAGCGAGTCATTTGGTTGGAGAAGGCTTGGCATGGCCATTCCTTCCTTCCTTCCTTCCTTCCTTCCTTCCTTCCTTCCTTCCTTCCTTCCTTCCTTGGTTGGAGAAGGCTTGGCATGGCCATTCATTCTTTCCTTCCTTCCTTCCTTCCTTCCTCACTTGGGCGTATTAGATAATTAGTCCAATGTTACAGCGAGTCATTTGGTTGGAGAAGGCTTGGCATGGCCATTCCTTCCTTCCTTCCTTCCTTCCTTCCTTCCTTCCTTCCTTCCTTCCTTCCTTCCTTCCTTCCTTCCTTCCTCACTTGGGCATATTAGATGCTTAGTCCAATGTTACAGCGAGTCATTTGGTTGGAGAAGGCTTGGCATGGCCCTTCCTTCCTTCCTTCCTTCCTTCCTTCCTTCTTTCCTTCCTTCCTTCCTTCCTTCCTTCCTCACTTGGGCGTATTAGATGCTTAGTCAATGTTACAGAGAGTCATTTGGTTGGAGAAGGCTTGGCATGGCCCTTCCTTCCTTCCTTCCTTCCTTCCTTCCTTCTTTCCTTCCTTCCTTCCTTCCTTCCTTCCTCACTTGGGCGTATTAGATGCTTAGTCCAATGTTACAGCGAGTCATTTGGTTGGAGAGGGCTTGGCATGGCCCTTCCTTCCTTCCTTGCTTCCTTCCTTCCTTCCTTCCTTCCTTGGTTGGAGAAGGCTTGGCATGGCCATTCATTCCTTCCTTCCTTCCTTCCTCACTTGGACGTATTAGATAATTAGTCCAATGTTACAGCGAGTCATTTGGTTGGAGAAGGCTTGGCATGGCCATTCCTTCCTTCCTTCCTTCCTTCCTTCCTTCCTTCCTTCCTTCCTTCCTTCCTTCCTTCCTCACTTGGGCGTATTAGATGCTTAGTCCAATGTTACAGCGAGTCATTTGGTTGGAGAAGGCTTGGCATGGCCATTCCTTCCTTCCTTCCTTCTTTCCTTCCTTCCTTCCTTCCTTCCTTCCTCACTTGGGCGTATTAGATGCTTAGTCCAATGTTACAGCGAGTCATTTGGTTGGAGAAGGCTTGGCATGGCCCTTCCTTCCTTCCTTCCTTCCTTCCTTCCTTCTTTCCTTCCTTCATTCATTCATTCATTCATTTTCTACTACTGCTGGAGCCTATCCCAGCTGTCTTCGGGGCGAGAGGCGGGGTACATCCTGGACTGGTGGCCAGCCAATCACAGGGCACATATAGACAAACAACCATTCACACTCACATTCATACCTATGGACAATTTGGAGTCGCCAATTAACCTAGCATGTTTTTGGAATGTTGGATGAACCCGGAGTACCCGGAGAAAACTCATGCATGCAGGGTGGAATCGAACTGGGGTCTCCAAGCTGTGAGGCCTGCGTGCTTAACATTATCCACCGTGCAATTTTACAAGCAAATGTGGCTAATTAGCTACCTCTTTCTTTTCCAAGACACAAATGCTAGCAACTATATGAGCTACAGCGCTAACATTACAATATAACATCAGTCTCGGTTAGCATATTTGGGTTACGTTTACAGAACACAGTTCCCTTTCAAGTTCAACTAGCGAAACAATCCCCATCCTATTTTTTGAAGATTTGTAGTTTTGGACGCTCGGAGCTTCATTGGTTTTTGTTCGTCATAATATCGCCATCTTAATGAGCGAGCCTCATTTCTTACGACTGCTTCTTCTATGAATGACTAATCTACTTACTATCTGCTAATCTGCTAGCCGCACACATCTAATCACATAAGCCTAATGAGTCCATTTAGCTCACTTTTGCTTCCGCGTCGCTACGGCGGCATTCCCAGGTGACAAACCTCTCGCACATCCGACATAAGGCCGCCACGTTTTTCTCACGACGCCTTTAGCTATCAAATTTATCTAAATTAGCCGCAAAGAATAGTCTCAATGAAACAATGCTTAGCTAGGGGCTAACCAGTTTTGATTGAAACTTTATTAACAATCCGAGTGCAACATTAGACGTTTTAGCGCTTCCAGAGTGTCTAAAATAGAATCAGGTTTGCTTGGTTTGGTCTGACAAAGTTACTTGTTGTTAAATAGTTTATACAAGGGCGCTAATGATGATGTAGCATGTGCGGGCGCACACGCTTGTGAACTGTTGCGTGACATCACTGACAAACACGTGTGTGTTTACTCTAATGGCCCTAATTCAGACAAATTGCAAGCGGCGCCGATGTGTATGTTTGTGTACCCGATGCTTATAGATGACACGATCACGTGCGCTAATGTGCACATTAAACGATGCATCCAACCAGGACTCAAAGTCCCCATTGTGACGCCATTTTGTCATCTTTATTGTTATCATATTCCATCTTCATTGTGTCGGATAATGTGCGGTATGTACGGTACACACAACACAGTTTAGTAATTAATTTTTTTCGATGCAAAATATGTGGTTGCACTCAGTTGTGTTGCCTCCCCAGCGTCAGATTGTTACGTTATTTGTCACTTCATTATGTTACCAGGATAGCAAACTATGTTTGCTAACATAATTTGCTATAAAAATTCTTATTATCATTTCACAAAATTCAAAAAAACATTTTCACTTCCTGCAGTGAATTCCTTACAAATCTGACTGAATCATTCAACAGTGACCACACAAATGTAGCATGTTTGTCGAGATTCCAAAATAACTGCGTTAGCATTTCAGTTTACTCGCCAATAGCTTATATATTTATTAGCTAGGTTGACTTTAATCTTAATGTTGTGTTGCCGGGATACCACACGGGACTAACACACATAATTAAAATCTCGACAACATTTAGCAGGCAACCGTACAAGCAGTGATATATTATGCTAGCACACCATTAGCAATAGCAAGTGTATATGCCGTTACTAAATTAGTTCGATTGATATATTCTGATGATTTTAGGGTTAACTTTAATCAACCAAAACAACAGTATTTTCAGTAATTGTCAGATTTTGTGAAAAATCTAAAAAAAAATCTCAAAAATTCTTATCAGTCACCCCCAAAGCTAGCGTATTTGTCGTCATTTGGGTGTTGTTAACTTTGGGTGTTCTTAACCAAATATGCAGTTTTGTCATAATTTTTGCCCCCCAATGAAATGCTCCCTCGCATGTCTGGATTATTTGTGTTATTTGCGTTATTTGCGTTAGCTTAGTCCAGCTAGCGGCATACAGATCAGAGGGTAGCCATGACGGGGCCAAACAACAACATGCTAACTTGTAGCAGGTTACTTCCTGGTCTTTCTACAGAGGTTTGGAGAGCCGCTTGGAGATAAATCTGTGAATTTTGTACAAACATGTAGGAAGAAATGACTGTTTTTCTACTGAGCCTGATATCTCTCTGTGTTTGGGTGACATGTGTTGTCTGGGGGGACGAGGGTGGGGGGGGGGTCTTTTTTTCTGTAACGGTCATGGGGGGGCTGTGCAATGGTGACTTGTAATTATTATTATTATTACCGAGAAAATTCAGAGTTTAGAGGTGACAACAAATGAAATAAAGTGTTATATTTGCATGATTTCCTGTATTTTCACCCAGCAGATTAAAATATATATAATATATATATATACGTATATATATACACATGCCATATATATATGGTTGTGTATTCTGAGTGGATGTACCTCACATGAATAATTCAATGAAATACTGTGACTTTCTTCTGTGAATATAAAGATACACTTTTCTTAAGTCTTTTACCAACAACATCGCTGTTGCTTTTTTTTTGACACATCTTTAAACTTTAGATTAGATTAGATTAGATTAGATATGCCTTTATTTTTCCCTCAGTGGGGAAATTTAAATTTATTAAAAATATTATTTCAAGTTTTTAATATTATATTATATATTACATATAAATTTTAATATATATTATATTTATATATATATAATATTATATATCAGTTTATATATATATATACATATATAACATTATATATTTAAATATTATTTTGAAAAATTATTAAAATCTAAAAATAAATAATATAAACAGCCTAAAGTAATAACACTTTAACAATTTTACCCAGGATTATATATATATATATATATATATATATAATATTTTATATATATGTGTGTTTATATATATATATATATATATATATATATATATATATATATATATATATATATATAGTAATAGTAATAGTGGGGAAATTTAAATTTATTAAAAATATTATTTCAAGTTTTTAATGTTATATTATATATTACATATAAATTTTAATATATATTATATTTATATATATATATATAATATTATATATCAGTTTATATATATATATATACATATATGATATTATATATTTAAATATTATTTTGAAAAATTATTAAAATCTAAAAATAAATAATATAAACAGCCTAAAGTAATAACACTTTAACAATTTTACCCAGGATTACATATATATATATATATAATATTTTATATATATGTGTGTTTATATATATATATATATATATATATACATATATATTATATATTTAAATATTATTTGAAAAAATGATTAAAATCTAAAAATAAATAACATAAACAGCCTAAAGTAATAACACTTTAACAGTTTTACCCAAAATTATATATATATATATATAATATTATATATATATGTGTGTTTATATATATATACATATATAATATTATATATTTAAATATTATTACAAAAATGATTAAAATCTAAAAATAAATACTATAAACAGCCTAAAGTAATAACACTTTAACAATTTTACCCAGGATTATTTACAATACAGTACAGTTTACAAGTTGGTATGAAATATGAATGAGATTATTGACCAGTATATACACTATGGGATCTTGCAAGTGAATTAAATATGAAATATGAAGCATTAAGAATATTGCACTTGGAACTTGATCAAGTATTGTACAGTGCATAGTGTACTTTCTTTATTTATTCACATTCATTCGGTGCAGGAAGAAACCTCGCCAACATGGGTTGGTTTTTTTTTTTTGCAACGGTGAAATAAGCGACACCTGAAATGAAAGTGACATTTTAAGGTCAAAATGTTGACCTTGAAGGAAAACAGGACAGGAAACAGGACCTGCGCCATTGTATTTTTGAAGGTTTTTGCAGGTCTCATCAAAGGTAGGCTTCGCTACACGCTGTTTTGGATAAGTCAGTTAACGTTTTCTGTCGGGATGTGGACTCAAATGTTGAGTTGGGAGGTAAATATTTACTAAATACTTAGTCCTCCACTTTAGCCAAACACTTAAAGCAGTCTCTTGGATGTCCGTTTACTCCGTCAAATCCTTCTGAGGACTCAATACTATACTGGTCGTGCCAAGCTGACAGGCTGTTAGGTCTCTGGTCCCATAGAGGTGGACTGGGAAGACATGGGTACTCAGAGCTTGGTCTACAGTTTCATCAACAAGGTGTCGCTACTCAAGGACAGGAAGCTCAAGAGAAAATTAAGAATGACTTGAAGGACAACAACCTTGCCAGACTGAAATTCCCGAGAGGACGACCCTGGAAGAACCAGGCAGGACAGGTAACAGACATGACACTTACTGTTTTTCGCTTCCAAAGAATCCAATTTCCTGATTATCGTCTTTTCTGTGGTACCTTCTCAGAAGTCCATGCAGAGATGGTTGACACAAAAGCGTGAACAAGCCAATGGATCCTGTGCTGTTTGCCCCCCAGACTGAGTAAGGTTCCACAACAATTCTATATTTTAAGATAGTTTCTGTATTGTTTACAATACAATCCTATATTAAAGATATTATATAGATATGTATTTTCTTTTTTAATAAAACTGGACTTGTGAATGGCGTATAGAAGGGTTTAGATTCTGTTCCACAGGTGGCGCTAATGCACACGAAAGCTGCTTGCCAACCACCAATAAACAACAGAAGAAGAAAAACACCACAAAGAAGAACGCAGTCTGACAACTTTCCGTTTGAGCGAGTACAAGATACCTCAATCGGATTAGGGAAAAGGAATATTCCACCCCTGTGAATCCGATTATATATTCATTCGGATTGGCACTTTTCTTTGGGAATGAGGTGTATACAAAGGTTACATTCTTTCCGGAATTGGAATATTTAGGTCCATGTATACATGGCAATCAGTAGTAGTCAACAACGCAATGGTCCATTGTTTTGGCTACTTGATTTTCATTCCATGTAACGTGACCCGACCTCGGATAAGCGTAAGAAGATGGATGGACATGTTTAAATGTCATCTAAACTTTAGTTCCGGTCCCCTTTGGTTGGCGGTGAGATCCAATCCACTTGACTCGGTCCTCCTCCTCAATAGCAACCGGTTATGTTGTGACCTTTAGGTTTTCTCAACATGCCGTCAAGGGGGCCTTGATAGCATCGCAGCCGAGTCGGCATATTGTTTAACGACTTCTCCGCCTTTCCCATCTCCCTTTCTTTCACCTCTCGTTGCGTCTCCTTCCTGTTTTTTTAGCTTCAGCCTGTCTCTCGGCTGTTGTTTTAATCAGAGTGAGGCGCGGGGCGGCAGATCAGTATGCAGGGCGCTCACCCTCCACATCTTGGCAGAGTCTTGATATCTGGACCACAGAAACAATGGCTGCCGCTCAAGGCGATAGGAAGAACAGACAAAAAAAAAAAAAAAACGTTCCGCATTGTCCCTGAGTGAGCTTAGCGGGGACGAGGCAGGGGGAAGACTAAGGATGCTTGCTAACGATTTGTTCTAAAAGGTCCAACATAAGCTAACATAATGTCAATCCAGACAATAAAAAAATACATAAAGAATAAAACAGTGCTCTAATAATGTTACGACCTGTATTTAGTTCTGTAACTATAAATATATTCTGTTTTTTTTTTAATCCTAATGAAATTCACTTATTGTGGTCAAGTCTGGAACCAATTCATGTAAACAGGGATTATTGGAATATCGGCCAATGCAGAATGATGAGTTTTACCACAATGAGCCAAAGTAAACATGTGTTTTCATGTGTTCACAATGCTTTATATTCTGTTTTTTCACTTTTATGTTGGCATGTCGTTGTTTTCTTTGCATATTTGCAAGTTGTTTAATATGTCGAGTTAACGTAAACGCACAAGACTGACTTGAAAATAAAGAATTGAATGCAGGCACTCATCTGAATTGGCCATGAAGACCTGCATTGTGAATGCAGCCTGTGAAAAATGTCTATGGGGCCGTTTTCTGCCTCACCTGACACTTTAACAGGGGGGGCGCCACCCGGGACGTGGACCATCTGCTCTGTGTGAGTGCTGCCCATGTGAGAGGGCATTAATGGGGTGAGGATGGGTCACCAGGGGGCCTCTATTTTTGCACCAAATGAGATGAGACCACGGAAATACGTGGCTTTAACAAGCCCCCAAAAACACCCGGGACAAGCGTGATATATAATTGTCTTCCCTTAATGTATATACGTACATACATGTCCCTAAACAATCCCTTATACCAGGGGTTCCCAAACTTTACCCACTCAGGGACCACTTGAAAATCTAAAAAAATGTCTGCGGCCCACCTTTGTCTTATAAACTATACATAGACCAAATTCTGCGTTCTCAGAGCACTTAACTTAACAATAATAATAATAATAATAATAATAATAATAATAATAATAATAATAATAATAATAATAATAATAATAATAATAATAATAATAATAATAATAACAATAATAATAACAATAATAACAACAATAATAATAGTAATAATAATAATTAATAATAATAATAATAACAGTAATAATAATAATAATAATAATTATTATTATTATTATTGTTGTTATATTAATAATAATAATAATAATAATAATTATTATTATTATTATTATTATTATTATTATTGCTGATGATAACAATAATTATTATATTATCATTATATTCTATATATTATATATTGTTAATATTATAATAATATTATTATTATTGTTTCTATTATGTATTATATTATTATAATTATTATATTAATGATATTATTATCAATATCAATCTTATTATTACCAATATTGATAATAAGAAGAATAATAGTTAATAATAATGACAATAATAGTTATTATTATTATTATTATTATTATTATTATTATTATTATTATTATTATTATTATTATTATTACTATTATTATTATTATTATTATTATTATTATTATTATTAAGATTCAGGTTTGAAATGAAAGCAGGGGGATAAAGGAAGCCCAAACTTTTAATCTGTGGTGTACACACAAGACAGAATTAATTCAGAATAAATAAATTAATAATTAATTGCTTTTCTAATGACCTCTAATGGGCCACCTGCAGTACCACCACTGCCCAGCAGGGGTCCGCGGCCCACACTTTGGGAATCACTGCCTTATACTATATATTGATCAATCTATTGATGAATCTTTATCCATTTATGAACAAGTATGCTGTATTGCACAACACAGCAGCAACACAACCAGTTTTGGAACATCAAGCATTAATGAGTTTGTTGTAAACATGAGTGATAGCGACCATTAACAACCTTGGCTGTTTTTTAAATAGACTGCATTCCTGCTACTCAGACGTTAGTGCATAAGTCATGCACTTGTTATACTGTTGTTTACAATCAAATCATCCATGGCATTAATGCTGACTGCACTTTGCGTATTTATATTATTAAAATGTTGCTTCTGTTGTGCAATATTTTATATGTTCATATTTTAAATTAGGCCATACATCACATCCACATCCAGTTAAGCAATACTTATCGGTGAAAACATTGATCTGATCAAATACAGCATACGGTGCACGCTGCACCCCCCTCCCCTCCACCCCCCCCCCCCCTCCCCTCCCCTCCCCGCTCCCAAGGATGAATTGCAGAGACAGCAATACTTCCTGATGGTCTTGATGGTGCAAAGTGTCTTTTACTTTTACA
Source organism: Doryrhamphus excisus (assembly GCF_037039965.1). Lineage (NCBI taxonomy): Eukaryota > Metazoa > Chordata > Actinopteri > Syngnathiformes > Syngnathidae > Doryrhamphus > Doryrhamphus excisus. Next base: position 18,481,681 of record NC_136365.1, read on the forward strand.
ACTCCAGCCAGTAAAATAAAACTTTTACTATCTTCTGCTGGAGTTCCATTCAGTTCTGGACGCTCTTGTGTGACAAGGGTTTTTCCGACGAGAGCCATGTACGGAAAAATGAAAGGCTGCACATGGATATTTCTGGAAGACTAAGAAGCCTTATTATATACAGTGCAGTGTTTGCCCACTTCCTCCTTCATCATTTTTTACACGTTTGTCACACAGATCATCAAACAAATGTAAATATTCATCAACAACAACAAAACTGAACACAAACTGGGCTCGTTAGTACTAAAAAAGAGGATGTGGGCTGCACGGTGGTCGAGTGGTTAGCATGCAGGCATCACAACTAGGAGACCTGAGTTCAATTCCACCCTCGGCCATTTCTGTGTGGGTTTTCTCTGGGTACTTGCTGGATGTTTTCGGAGGTGAATTACTTATGTTTTTATTTAAGGCTGCACGGTGCACGAGTGGTTGGCACACAGCTAGGTGACCCAAGTTCGATTCCACCCTCGGCCATCTCTGTTCTCCACTTGCATGCGTGGGTTTTCTCCGGGTACTCCGGTTTCCTCCCACATTCCAAAAACATGCTAGGTTAATTAGCGACTCCAAATTGTCCATAGGTATGAATGTGAGTGTGAATGGTTGTTTGTCTATATGTGCCCTGTGATTGGCTGGCCACCAGTCTAGGGTGTACCGAAGACAGCTGGGGTAGGCTCCAGCACCACCGCAACCCTCGTGAGGATAAGCGGTAGAAAATGAATGAATGAATAAAAGAGGATTATCAGAAAACAAAACATATAATAATTTCGTCAATATTAGATAATCTTATTGCATATGCACGTTCAAGTGGAATGATTGGATTGGAGGTAAAAAAAAAAGCATCCATTATTAATGAATGGGCTCCTTTGTTATTCATCACCTATAGGGCTGTGTGTGTGTATGTCTATTTTAATGAATAATTAACATTCATTCTCAGCTCCTTAGACGTTTTTACTCCTTTGTGACTCCAGGCAAGAACTCTGTGTGTGTGTGTGTGTGTGTGTTGCATTAAATATTGGGAAATGCAATACTGACTGCTGTGAGATTATGTTGTAAAGCCAAATCAGGCTGATTAATACATAACAGAATATCCTACCAAATCCCTGATAGCATGACAATATGCCCACTCGTAGTCGTGAGCATTATAAGTGCGACTTAATAGAAAAGGCAGGATGCTGACTAAGTGCTTTTCGGGCTTCTTACTTGGTGGGTCATTTCACATCATTTCGCATACTTCGCTCGCTCTAGCTAAACATTCTGTGCTTTAGGTGTCAAAGAGTATGGTTGGTCTATGGCATGGGTCATAAAGGTCTTTGTAAATATATGGCAATTTTCCTTTGGGCATATTTAGACTTTATTTCCATAACATTCAGACCTTTTCCCCAAACTAATCCCCTAAATTTATTTTGTTTTTTTTCTGTCTCATAATATTACCATTTCAAAAAAATAATGCATTTTGGAAAATATTTAAACAACATTTTCCTCATAATATTATGAGTTTATTTTAGAATATGACTTTCTCTTTTAATGATTTTAATTTATTTTTGTCCAAGTATTTTTTCAAATAATTTTTTCTCAATTTACGCTGTTTATAAAATGTCAACTTTCTTCATGTAAATTTGATTTATTTTTAAAATGACATGTTGTGTTTGTTTCTCATAATATTACAACTTAAAAAATATCTAATATTATAAATTATTATTATTATTATTATTATTATTATTATTATTATTATTATTATTATTATTATTATTATTATTATTATTATTATTATTATTATTATTATTATTATTATTATTATTACTATTATTATTATTATTATTATTATTATTATTATTATTATTATTATACCCTAAAGTATTATAAAGTATTATATTTAATTTTATTTATATAAAGTGTCCACTACTATACTAATACACTAATTATAAAATGATGACTTTTTTCTTTCCAAGTATATTTTTTAATTTTTTTTTCTCAATTTACGCTGTTTTTAAAATGTCAACTTTCTTCATGTACATTTTATTTATTTTTAAATTGACATGTTCTGTTTGTTTCTATTATTATTATTATTATTATTATTATTATTATTATTATACCCTAAAGTATTATAAAGTATTATATTTAATTTTATTTATATAAAGTGTCCACTACTATACTAATACACTAATTATAAAATGATGACTTTTTTCTTTCCAAGTATATTTTTTAATTTTTTTTTCTCAATTTACGCTGTTTTTAAAATGTCAACTTTCTTCATGTACATTTTATTTATTTTTAAATTGACATGTTCTGTTTGTTTCTATTATTATTATTATTATTATTATTATTATTATTATTATACCCTAAAGTATTATAAAGTATTATATTTAATTTTATTTATATAAAGTGTCCACTACAATTAATTCTAATTATAAAAATGATGACTTTTTTTTTCTCACTAGATAACAATTTTTTTTCCTTTGGAGCTATACTTTTAGAATATGCCACAGGCCCTTGTGCCCTTGAGCCCTTGACTTTATTATTCTTGCTCTTCTCACACTCTCAACACAAACCTGGGAAAAAGCCAAAGACAGAGATATTTCTTTTATGCATGACGGCAATTCAATGTATGCGTATTTTTTCAAATGTGAACTCAGGATGTCCCGACCGTGAGGCCCATTGATGGCTATTGATTCTCAGCAGTACATGATGTTGGTGAGCAAAATCACGGCCAGATGCTTAGTGCTTTTTTAGGATTTGAGCAAAATCAATGAGTTCAACTTTCCACTTGCTCGTAATCAGTATAATGGAAACTTTCCACAGGTTTTTTTTTTTTTTTTTTTTATTCCTCCCCGGTGACCTCGGCCAGAATCCCATCAGAAACTCCCTGACCACAATTTAAGTGGAGTCTGACACACCAGGGTCATTTTATTCCACAACTTCCTCCTCGGCTGCCTCACTTCTACTCAATTATACCTCGTGGCCTCCACTGCAAAGGCTCTGCAGTCTCACTGCAGCCCGAGCTGCAGTCGCAATGTTGGAGGTCACGCATACGGAAAAACAAGCCGGCGGAATTGGAAAAAAAAACATACAATGCTTGCTTGGATGGACGCGCAGGAAAATAATAAACATGCACTGACGAGTCTTATCAGTACACCCACGGGAGGACAATGTGGAGTTTTGCACCTCAAATAATTCTCACTCGTCACTCATCTACAACATATGACCTGCCGACCTTGAAAAGTCAAAGGATTGTGGGGAAGCACTTTTTTGGACAGTAATGATGTACATAAAAATAGCGTTGTGATATAGAATGAAAAAAGGCATATTTTTACTATGGACTTTTTCCTCCTTAAAGTAACTTTTTTTTAGGGTTTAGGTTTTTTTTCATGTATTTCAGCATTTATATTTTATTTTTATTGTAATGTTGTAACAAAAGAAGATAAATAATAATAAATAATAATAATAATAATGTGGAAAATAAATAGATAGACACCACATATGAAATGATGCTGAAGCTAGCGGTTAAAAATGTAAATAATTCCTAAAATAATAATATCGCCGTAGCTTGGTTAATATACAAATGGAACACTGTTTTCCCTTGATGCCCGTTGCTAGCTAGCTCATATTATTAGCTTGTTTTCTCTCGCTAGAATGCACAGAAAATGGAAAAGAAATATAGCCAAGCTAAAGATGTAATATTTTACCCTGTTAATGAAATAATTTTACAATTTCAGAATTGATATTTTATTTATATTTATAAAATATATGAATTATAAAATAAGTTATTTACATTTATTTTTTTTTTATTTTATATTTTATTTTATTTTTAATGTAATGTTGTGACTTTATTCTTGTAATATTACATTCATAATTTTCTGCTGTGTTTTTTTTCTATTGTTGCTGTTTCTTGTTCAATGATGCAACCCTCCACTAATGCATTAACATTCCAGAGCACTTTTAAGCCATGAAAACGACCACAAGGTATTTGATAAGAGCACGGATCATTCATTCATTCATTCATTCACTTTCTACTGCTTATCCTCACGACGGGTGCTGGAGCCTATCCCAGCTGTCTTCAGGCGAGAGGCGGGTTACACCCTGGACTGGTGGCCAGCCAATCACAGCAATCACATATAGACAAACAACCATTCACACTCACATTCATACCTATGGACAATTTGGAGTCGCCAATTAACCTATGTTCAGTTCCAAATGTGAAATTGTAAATAGTTCATGGTGTTATATCTGTGAATAATTTCTAATTTCGATGTAAAAAAAGAAAAACACACAAAAAAGTTTGTGTTGTTGGTATAGTTTAGATATTTCAGCTGTCGCAAAAGCAAAACGATATTTGTGTCAAAGGCTTGAAATATGATATTTCAAAAAAAAGTTATTTTTCTCCCTTTATTAGTCGGAAACTAATATTTTCCTGAAACTTACCTACTGTAAGTACTTACCTACTGTATGTTCTACTGCTGATTACTACACAACAGAAGAAAACAATGGGTGCCTAATCTTTGTTTTGGTCTGTTCCATGTTCATATCGCCATAGAACTCAATATTCTGCGTGCCTTCAAACATCAGATCATCTAAAATATGTTCCCAAAAGTGTTCCCACAAAATTAAAGCTTGCTTAAATGTCCAGTCCAAGCTGTGATTGAGTCATTTATTATTTATTTCAAAGGTTTGTTTATCCTGTTAACTTCATTGCTTCATTGTGTGAGTAAAAAGTAGAAAAGCTAGTGTAAGAAAGTCAAGGCCACCTGAATGCATCTTAATTAAAACAGGCTAATTAAGCCGCACACACACACACACACATACAGTATATTTTGCCATCCCTGCAGAGTGGTAACACCCCCTCCTAGCGTGTGCCATTAGCGAGCACATTAGCCATTAACCCCACGCTGGAGGAAATAACTGTGAGAACTTGTGTTAATGAATGACTCTTCAAATATTAAACAGGAGATAAGCCTGATTGGAATAAACGCTCCTTAAGACTCTGTATGCCTTTTCTAAATGGCGGCAATTAAAGAGAGTTTTTGTGTACTTCGTATTAGACGTAGTTTAAGTGTTTAATATGTTGGTCAATCTCTCAAGTTGTTATAAGTTGTTATTTTTCTCAGCGATTAGCATATTAAAATCAAGTATCCGGTTTGAGTTTTGAAAAAAACACTTGAAATCCCCATCTGATTTCCTGATGTGTCGGATCAATTTTAAACAGTAGTGTATTTCATATCATAGCATACATATATAAGGTGTTTAATTCATGTATTAATTCAAAAATTTGGAAAATTTTGCCCATCGTTCACAATCCTTGTGTGTGAAAAAACATTTTCTGTGTTTTATAAAAGAAGAAAACAAGTTAATATGTGCTAGCTTACAATGCCGTCATTGGGATACACCTATTTCCACTATGCATTAACAGTACACTGATGATAACATGTACACATTTATACACACATTTATACACATAAAGTTCTATCAACAACACTTCCGATGTCCGCTCTCCTTGGGATGGCTGTGTCTTCCAGCACAAGACGTGTGCTCCAAAATGCTGACGGCAAACCAGCTTCATGGATGGATGGATGATGGATGGATGGATGGATGATGGATGGATGATGGATGGATGGATGATGGATGGATGATGGATGATGGATGATGGATGATGGATGATGGATGGATGGATGGATGGATGGATGGATGGATGGATGATGGATGGATGGATGATGGATGATGGATGATGGATGATGGATGATGGATGATGGATGATGGATGGATGGATGGATGATGGATGATGGATGATGGATGATGGATGGATGGATGGATGGATGGATGGATAGATAGAAAATTAGCAATGAAATGTCGTTGCCACAGACAAAAAAAGATAAATTATAATAAATAATAAAATAATAATGTGGAGAATAAATCAATGACACCAAATGTGACCAACAATGTACAGCGTAAACAGTCAATTGCACAAATAATTTAAATAATTTTGAATAAATAATAATAATAATTTAAAGTTTTGCGTGTGTTGAGTCTTTGTTGCAAAAAAAATGCAAAATGTGACGCTGAAGCTAGCAGGTAAAATGAAAAATAATATCGCTGTAGCTTGGTTAATATACTACAAATGGAACACTGTTGGCGTTTTTTAATGTCTAATTTCCGTTGCTAGCTAGCTCATATTAGCTTGTTTTCTCTTGCTAGAATGCACAGAAAATGGAAAGAAATATAGCCAAGTTAAAGATGTAATATTTTACCCTGTTAATGAAATAATTTTACAATTTACGTGATTTAATTTCAGAAGCTGTATGTTTTCTCCGGGTACTCCGGTTTCCTCCCACATTCCAAAAACATGCTAGGTTAATTGGCGACTCCAAATTGTCCATAGGTATGAATGTGAGTGTGAATGGTTGTTTGTCTATATGTGCCCTGTGATTGGCTGGCTCGCCCGAAGACAGCTGGGAAAGGCTCCAGCACCCCCCGTGACTCTCGTGAGGATAAGCGTTAGAAAACGAATGAATGAATGAATTTCAGTAGCAGGACAGATGACAGCCATAAATAAGACGGCAGTGCAGCAACAAGTGTCCTGCAGGGAGTACTTCACTGCAGAACGTTCGAGAGCCACTCTTTCTTTTATAGTGCAGGATATAATCAACGTGAGGGCTGTACACACATTCTGTATGTCACAGAGGATGCTCATATTCGTCAGGCAATATTAGTAAAGTCGACAACGCACTGACCTTCAAACCACCTTCCAACCAAAGTTTCTCTCGGCTTTGACACAGCCGAGACGAATGGCTTCAATTAATTGATCCAAAGCACGTTTAGGTTGTCTCCGTGCGGCAGTGAAAAAGTAACTTATGTTCCAAAATGACTTTTTGCAGACACTTTTGTCATCACAACAGCGACACATTTCACATTTTTGTGTCTCGGTAAACACACCATACTCCTCCTCATCTTCTTCTTCTTATTGCCCCGCTGGTGCACAGGATATAAAAAGTCCAAATGTGTCCGTCCTACATGTGACAACGATACAGTTCAGTGACTGGCCAATGCATGCACCGTTTATTTTGTTTTTATGATAAAAATTTTGCTTCCGTAGAATGGGATTCGATATGAATCAGGGGGTGTAATCATGGTATCATGAATTATGGTCGCCGATACGATTCCCTGACGGTATCGGTTCATTTAGAATGAAACGATTCGGTTACTTTAATTCGATTCAGTACCTTTAGATAGATAGATAGACTTCCTTTATTGTCATTGCACAATAACACAGCAGTGAAATTACCAACAAAATATTGTTGCCGTATCATAATAAATAATAATAATAACAATGTGAAGAATAAATAGACAACTGACAGTTAACGTGGAAACATCGAGTACGCATATGGCAACAAAGGAAACGCAGAATGTTCCAGACGCCAAGCTGATTGGTCCAGGACTCCAGCCTCTAACACGATCTACACGGCCGGGCAGGGAAAGGAAGGTTACTTTTTGCAGCTGCACTGTAATAAGACACGCTTACTTGTAGGCATACAGGGACTGCAGATAAGCCCAGACGTCTGTATTAGGTATTGTTGTCAGGAATAAACAATCTGGTTCTCATGCTATGATTTGGTTCTTTAAGAGTCGCTTATCCTCAGTTCGAAACCCACTTAGAGTCCTCAGCTGTTGTAGGTGAAGTTTCCGAGATTCCTGTTGTTTTATGTAAGGGATTCCTTCAGGCATAATAGAAGCAGTTCAAGCAAGGGCAGTGGCGAAAGCTGATTGGTCCAGGACTCCAGCCTCTAACACAATCTTGAGTGTATAAAACACGGCCGGACAGGGAAGGGAAGGGTGCTTTTTGCAGCTACGCTGTAATAAGACCCGCTTACTTGTAGGCATACAGGGACTGCAGATAAGCCCGGACGTCTGTATTAGGTATTGTTGTCAGGAATAAACAATCTGGTTCTCATGCTATGATTTGGTTCTTTAAGAGTCGCTTATCCTCAGTTCGAAACCCACTTAGAGTCCTCAGCTAGTGTAGGTGAAGTTTCCGAGATTCCTGTTGTTTTATGTAAGGGATTCCTTCAGGCATAATAGAAGCAGTTCAAGCAAGGGCATTGGCGAAAGCTGATTGGTCCAGGACTCCAGCCTCTAACACAATCTTGAGTGTATAAAACACGGCCGGACAGGGAAGGGAAGGGTGCTTTTTGCAGCTACGCTGTAATAAGACCCGCTTACTTGTAGGCATACAGGGACTGCAGATAAGCCCGGACGTCTGTATTAGGTATTGTTGTCAGGAATAAACAATCTGGTTCTCATGCTATGATTTGGTTCTTTAAGAGTCGCTTATCCTCAGTTCGAAACCCACTTAGAGTCCTCAGCTAGTGTAGGTGAAGTTTCCGAGATTCCTGTTGTTTTATGTAAGGGATTCCTTCAGGCATAATAGAAGCAGTTCAAGCAAGGGCAGTGGCGAAAGCTGATTGGTCCAGGACTCCAGCCTCTAACACAATCTTGAGTGTATAAAACACAGCCAGGCAGGGAAAGGAAGGGTGCTTTTTGTGCAGCTGCGCTGTAATAAGACATGCTTACTTGTAGGCATACAAGGACTGCAGATAAGCCCGGACGTCTGTATTAGGTATTGTTGTCTGGTTCTCATTCTATGATTTGGTTCTTTAAGATTCCCTTATCCTCTATTGGAAACCCACTTAGAGTCATCAGCTGTTGTAGGTGAAGTTTCCGAGATTCCTGTTGTTTTATGTAAGGGATTCAGGCATAAAGTATTAATAATGCTGACATACTTAAGAATAAATTATCATTGAGTAGAACTAAATTAGAAAAGTGTACTTTGCATATCGTCCCCATTAATGTCACTTACAAGGATAACAAGTCAAATAAAGACAGATGGTAAAAATAACGATGATGTCAGATTTTTCGATGAAGAATGAAAGAACCCTGAAAGTTTTTGAACAAAGCAAATGAAACATGACTAGCATGCATCCAAGCTTCATATTTTTTGGGAGGCTTTTCAGCCATGGCGATTGAGTAGGCCACAGAAGCTCAACTCTAATGGCTTTTTCAAAGAGGGTCTTTCTCGAAATTCACCATGAGCGAGTCCATCGATCGCGGCGCTCAGAGTGGTATCGTGCGAGGCCATTAAAGAGTGTCTCCCTTCTATACGCCGATCGATGTCGCGCACATATGAGCGAGAGACAAACATTTGAAGGTAAATAATCAGGCTTCAGAAGCGGGAGATGCAGTGTGTGTGTGTGTGTGTGTGTGTGTGTGTGTGTGTGTGTGGCGGAGACGGCAGTAGCTTGAGGACAATCTATAATTTAAAAAAAAAAGGAACAAGTCGGTAGCAGAAAATGGATTTTTCCAGGCCACAGTTCCACTTGTGTAGCTTTACTTTCATTTAGTGTGTAATTGTGTGCGTGTCCACTGTGAGCACATACATTTTATGTACTTGCTTTGATGGCGGCCATAATCAAGTCATCTCCACCTGCTAATATCTTCGAGTCTCGCTGGCACGTAAAAATAAGGCCGTAAAGTAGGATTAAATATGTTATTTCTATGTTGTTACACGTGCTCGATTAATCAGCGCCACGTTGCTGGACGCGGTCAGCAGTAAATGTGAATAAAATGTGCGGGTCGTCGCCGTTATTACAACCTACTTGCATTGCTAGAAATTAGCATAAAGAGGCGGCGGCGTGCATACGGATGAAACCCCCCCCTCGGGAGACCCTCACGCTCCTGCAAGCTCAAACTCATTAGGGGCGTCGGTCGGAAATCAAAAGCACATGCATACGACAGATTATTTAGGAAGACGTCAGGTGTTCGCTTGGGATGACGGACTTGATCGGAATAGGAAATATTTTGCATTTCTTGGGTGGAATTTTTAAAGACAATATGCTTAACTTTCAGGATACTAAATTACCAGATTATACGATTAATAACAGTCTTTATGTTAAAAAAAAAATGCGGGAAGACTACACTCGTTTCTTCAAAATCCATACATTAATCTGCAAAATTTGCAAATTTGGGCCTAAACCAAAAATACATGAATTTCATTCATTCATTTTCTACCACTTATCCTCACAAGGGTTGCGGGGGTGCTGGAGCCTATCCCAGCTGTCTTTGGGCGAGCCAGCCAATCACAGGGCACATATAGACAAACAACCATTCACACTCACATTCATACCTATGGACAATTTGGAGTCGCTAATTAACCTAGCATGTTTTTGGAATGTGGGAGGAAACCGGAGTACCCGGAGAAAACCACGGGAGCTGTGTGGCCTGCGTGCTAACCACTGGGCCACCGTGCAGCCCCTACTGTATGTCTTATTTTCTTTGTTTTTATGCCGACTCTATTTCTTATAGGACATACAAATGAGCCGGATTGAGCACTAAAATGAGCATCAGCACATTTTAATAACCATGAATGCGTTCAAAATCTTCAAAATCTAATGTAACTAAAATCTATATATTTTTCCAAATATATTAATTTAAAAATCAAGCTGTTTCATGGTTGACTTGACTTAGTCATTTTCATTTTCAGGCATAAAAAATGAAAATATAAGGCATTCAGAAGACACATTCAATGATCATAGGTAGTTTTCTACAATGGTCACTAGGTGTCAGTAATGTTACACTGATGAGACAACAGCCACCACAGGAAGTACTGTACCAATGCAAATGCAATACCAATGCATGTGAGTATCTTATTTTGTCTACTGCTGTAACTCACTAAACAAATATGTACATTAGCACTCATTAAGGTCAAATCTTACTTTACCTGCATTCCCGCATAGCATAGCATAGCATAGGATAGCATAGCATAGCATAGCATAGCATAGCATAGCATAGCATTTAGGAAAAATAGATGAAAGAAAACAATGGTACTTGGTATGATCCATTGCCATTTTGTTATATCGTATGTCTCTCTCTGCTCCAGAAACAAATGCTGTTGTCTTAAAATGGCGCCCGTGGCCCACAATGCATTGAGTGATCACATGCATGTATCTGAGATTTCATCTTGGGGTGGCGGCATAAACAAAAACAAGGGTAATTTGGATGCTAAACAAGGCAAGGCAAAAGTTCAGCAAAAATGTTGAATGTTAACCAAAAAGCAGGCTAACCGAGGTGGACTTTAACCAAGGCACTACTGTATTTGTTGATATTTTTATGCCAGAAAAAACTCAGAATACTTGAATATGCATTTATAGACCATATTCAACGGCTATTTATTAACGACGGGCAACTTTCTAACACTTGCACCTACCAAACTTACTTCCGATCAATTCCTCAGGAGAAGCTCTTCCACGAAGAGTTTTGGTGGCAGCTTTAGCTTCCGGAGTTTTCATGAAAGTCCCAGGGAGGGGAACTCTGGGGGGATGATTCTCCAAGACGATGTTCCAACATGACAGCCACACAGTGTGTGCACGTTTGCAAAGACGCTAACCCTCACAGGATCTCCACTCCCTAAAGGGACGTTGCAAGAGATGGGGAAAGGCAGGAAGCACAATGTGTGTGTGTGTGTGTGTGCATGTGTGTGTGTGTTAGTGGGGCTGAATTAGGAGTCAGAAGCACATTTGTACGTCACATTAATCATAAATGAAAGGCGCTCAGGTTTGCGATTCATTAATTAAACATGGAAGGGCATGGGAGAGAATCAGAAACCACAATGGCGTCAGCCCATCACAAAGACAACAACACGGAGGTTAAATGTTTATGTAAGAAAGAGGCGTCGTCAAAGCCAAGAGGAGACTTTTTTTTTTTTAAAGATTAACCTATTAAGGCGACACGTTTGTCCCGCTGTAAGCTTCTTAGCATGACCTCGCCATCCGCTGGGCGCTGAGAATGTCACTTTAGCAGCTTTCTCTGCCTCTAATTACGCTCTATCTGCCGGCTAGCGCCTCATTAGCGCGGAGCCCGAAGAAGATAATAAAGCAGGAGATTCAAGGCAAAGTCTTATTGGTTCAAAGAATCCAGCGGATCATTTCGATAAACATGTTCTAAAGGTTCTCCGATCCTTTTTTATAATCCCTAGCATAAAAACATGAACCATAAGTTGCTGTAGTTTTCTGTGCTGCTCCATCTCAGTATGAGATATCACCGGGGGCTCAGATAGCCATTGGGGGGCCCAAGGAAAAACCTAGTAATGGGGGCCCCTCTACATCCTTTTTTTTCATTTAAACTTTTAGAAAATGTGCGTTTCTCTTTTTCCAGCCTGAAAGATTCGCCTAAGAATGGAATTCAATGTGCCTAAAATAAACAAAAAATGCCAACATTATTATTATTTTTTTTTATTGTTTTGTTATTTTATTATTTTATTATTATTATTTTTATTATTATTATTAATTTTATTATACTACACCTTGCCACACCACAGCGGCTAGCTACTTTTGCCTAAAATAAACAAAAAATGCCAACATTATTATTATTATTTTTTTCATTATTTTAGTATTTTTGTATTTTAGTATTTTAGTATTTTATTATACTACACATGACCACACCACAGTGGCTAGCTATTATTTTATTCTTTCATTATTTTATTATTTTATTATTTTATTATTTTAGTATTTTCGTATTTTTGTATTTTTGTATTTTTGTATTTTTGTATTATTTTTATTATTATTTTATTATACTACACCTCGCCACACCACAGCGGCTAGCTTCTTATTTTCTAATTTTCTAATTTTCTAATTTTCTTATTTTCTTATTTTCTTATTTTCTTATTTTCTTATTTTCTTATTTTCTTATTTTCTTATTTTCTTATTTTAGTATTTTAGTATTTTAGTATTTTAGTATTTTATTATTATTATTTTATTATACTACACCTCGCCACACCACAGCGGCTAGCTACTTATTTTCTTATTTTCTTATTTTCTTATTTTCTTATTTTCTTATTTTCTTATTTTAGTATTTTAGTATTTTAGTATTTTAGTATTTTAGTATTATTATTTTATTATACTACACCTCGCCACACCACAGCGGCTAGCTACTTATTTTCTTATTTTCTTATTTTCTTATTTTCTTATTTTCTTATTTTCTTATTTTCTTATTTTCTTATTTTCTAATTTTTTTATTTTCTTATTTTAGTATTTTAGTATTATTATTAGCATTATTATTATTATTTTATTATACTACACCTCGCCACACCACAGCGGCTAGCTACAAGTGGCTAGCGACTATAGCTTCACCACATACTCACTCGCAATGCCTCAGGCCAGAGGCGGGGCGTGCCAACAGGCAAACCAAGCATTTGCCTGGGGCCCCTGCTTTTGGGGGCCCCTGAGAGACCGAGTGCCCCAAGTGCTAATACGTGTACTGCACAGAAACGACAAGAATGGGCATTTACGATGCAATTATGAAACAACAACATAGCAAACCCCCCTTGGGGGGGCCCCGCACGTCCTTATCCGCCTTCAGCGCTGTCTGCGTCAATCAGTGCGAACCATGAGGTTTGTTTGTTTATCGGTCACGGGGGGGGGGGCACATGAATTTCTTGCTTTGAGCCCCCGAGGACACCCAAGGACCCTTGCCCCACCACTGCCTCAGGCCGCTCCCGAAAGCTCAACAAATCCAGATGTTTTGGGTGTGAATGTAACAAAGTTGGAACAAAGTTGCTCAGTATGCAGATGTTCACATTAAAGGCCGCGTTTGACGTCATGGTAGTCGACTTCCGCTTCCCCGCAGGTGTACTTTCCAGGAAACGAGTAAGTCATTATTATGTAGCGTTATGACTTCCCAAAAGATTGACTGCTAAAAGCAACACTGTCACCTCCAATCGAGCGTGGAAATGAACAAGTTAACACGGATTACTTTGACATTTTAACACTTATTCATTTGACGTAAGTCTTTTTTCTTTTTGACATTTTTAGAATTTACTGCACCGATATGCCGTAGTAGAGATTCCCACCCAGTTTTCCAACCTCTGTGATAAGATCACTTGCCTCAGGTCTGTTTTCATGACTCGCAAAAACTCGGCCTGCATGGCAGAGTTCCAAGACCAAACCCACAACACACACCAGTCTTCTTTATGTCTTCCATTCATTCATTTTATACCGCTTATCCTCATGAAGGTCGCAGGTGGTGCTGGAGCCTATCCCAGCCAATCACAGGGCACATATAGACAAACAACCATTCACACTCACATTCATACCTATGGACAATTTGGAGTGGCTAATTAACCTAGCATGTTTTTGGAATGTGGGAGGAAACCGGAGTACCCGGAGAAAACCCACGCATGCACGGGGAGAACATGCAAACTCCACACAGAGATGGCCGAGGGTGGAATTGAACCCTGGTCTCCTAGCTGTGAGGCCTGCATGCTAACCACTCATCCTATCTATGTCATATTTTTTCTTATTTATGTCTACTGCATTGGGTAAGAGGTGAGTAAAGGTGACCATAGGGGTGTTATTTCACGTCTAGAGGGCTCTAATAATATATAATAATAATCCTATGCTCTATGAAAATATCTGTGATTGGCTGGTGACCAGTCCAGGGTGTGCCCCGCCTCGACAGCTGGGATAGGCTCCAGCATACCCACGACCCTAGTGAGGAAAAAGCGGTAGAAAATGAATGAATGAATGTCAACTACATTGGGTAATAGGGGAGTAAAGGTGACCATAGGGGTGTTATTTCACGTCTAGAGGGCTCTAATAATATATAATAATAATAATCCTATGCTCTATGAAAATATCTGTGATTGGCTGGTGACCAGTTAAGGGTGCCTCTCACCGGAAACCTGCTGGGATAGGCTCCAGCATACCCACGACCCTAGCGAGGATGAGCGACATAGAAAAAAAGGCCTCCTACTTTGCAGAAATTCACTTATCACCACTGGATTTGGAACCAATGAACCGCAATAAATGAGGGATTAATGCTAACTGATTATGGATTATTCTTTATCCTTGATAAGATATTTGTCCTATTATTTATGACACACAAAGAGGTCTGATGCTACCGCTAAATATAACAACACATCTGCATATTGTGTTCATTTAATATTTGCATAATGTCTCCTCTAGTACGACATTTGCATCCTGATTTAATGGATTCGCCTTCATGCATAAATGTTCTTCTTGTTCCACTTCACCCAAGTAAATACTCAGCGGACACTAAATTAGGAACACCATCCCAGACCGGAATTCCATGACAGGATCATATAGTGTATGACTTTTTAGGCTCAGTTCAACTTCTCACACGCTTCTTCTGTACGAGTCTCCATGTCTTCCTGTCTTGTCGCCCCACAGGCTGCAGGCGGAGAGCTCATCCATTTTTCAGACGCGAACAAACCCGAGTTGTGTCTCGTAAATATTTCACGCTTCCCTCGTGGTGTCGTCTCTCGGGGCATGTCGTCGCCTTTTCTCGCGTCTTCTCTGCCGCCCGCCGTGTTCGACAACGGCACCCCACCACCACCTCCTCCTCTCGGCCTGTTCGCCATCTCTTTTTTCATGGCGGTGTTTTGATGACATCCTGGTTTGGGTTTTGAGTCACAATTCAATACTTCTATTGAGGTGGTAGGGCCGTGTCATACACACACAAATAACTTTATGTATTGCAGTATTAGGATACTTTGTCAGACAACTGCAGTACACAGGGCACATATAGACAAACAACCATTCACACTCACATCAGAGTCGCCAATTAACCTAGCATGTTTTTGGAATGTGGGAAAAAACGGGAGTACCCGGAGAAAACCCACGCATGCACGGGGAAAAACATGCAAACGCCACACAGAGATGGCCAAGCAGGGAATCAAACCCGGATCTCCTAGCTTGTGTGGTAATTTCATTCATTTTCTACTGCTTATCCTCACAAGGGTCACGGTGGGTGCTGGAGCCTATCCCAGCTGTCTTCGAGCGAAAGGCGGGGTACACCCTGGACTGGTGGCCAGCCAATCACAGGGCACATATAGACAAACAACCATTCACACTCACATTCATACCTATGGACTAGTGTTTAGGTTTTTTAAAAATGTATTTCAGCATGTATATTTTATTTTATTATAATGTTGTGACTTTATTCTTGTAATATTACATTTGTAATATTGAATATTACATTTTCTGCTGTGTTTTTTCTGTTTCTTGTTCAATGATGGCCAGCCAATCACAGGGCACATATAGACAAACAACCATTCACACTCACATCGGAGTCGCCAATTAACCTAGCATGTTTTTGGAATGTGGGAGGAAACGGGAGTACCCGCAGAAAACAGGGAGAACATGCTAACTCCACACAGAGATGGCCGAGCAGGGAATCAAACCCAGATCTCCTAGCTTGTGTGGTCATTTCATTCATTCATTTTCTACTGCTTATCCTCACAAGGGTCTCGGTGGGTGCTGGAGCCTATCCCAGCTGTCTTCAGGCGAGAGGCGGGGGAAACACCCTGGACTGGTGGCCAGCCAATCACAGGGCACATAGTATAGACAAACAACCATTCACACTCACATTCATACCTATGGACAATTTGGAGTCGCTAATTAACCTAGCATGTTTTTGGAATGTGGGAGGAAAGGGGAGTACCCGTAGAACTCCACACAGAGATGACCAAGGGTGGAATTGAACTCAGGTCTCCTAGCTGTGCAGTCTGCGTGCTAACCACTCGACCGCCGTGCTTGCCAGCTAACTTGGCTATACTAAGTGGAGCACAGGAGAGTAGTAATACCTTTTAGTAGTACAAGTCACATTGTATGTCCACCATGGAGGCTTAAACAGAACCTGTCAATCACCCGTCAGAGGTGGTCGCTCTCTCCCCTTATTTGCATATTGCTGCTAGCAGTGCAAGACACAATCTGACCACAATTAGCCGTGATGTTGACTGTTAAGTAAATGTGCTACATGACAGTTACCCCCCCCCGTGTGTCACCCTCAGAACAGGTCACAGTAAGTCAAGCGTGTCGTGTAGGATATGGCCACCGGCGTTGAGGAAGGGCGAGTGGGTTTCATTTGAATGTTTGCGTTTGAATTAGCGCTGCAGCATCACCGTCTCCGCTGCGCTCGCCGCTTTGTTGACAGTGATGCTGTTCAACATGGCCTCAGCCCTCGGGGATAAAGGACTGTGTGTACAATGTTCGTGTGAAGATTGTTTCCTGCTGTATGAAAAACATATTTATGTGCGACAAACAGCGGCCTCGAGTCCGTATGTTGACAGAGAGGCAAGAAGTTTGAAATGAAAGGCAACCTACATAACTTGTGTCAAGCATCGGAATGATACAAACATGGCGGCCATTTTAACCAATCACACAGTTACATAGTTACACAGGCTACACAGTGAAAAATGAAAGGATGCAACTTTGTCATTTTGATATTTTGTAAAGAAATACCTGTCAATATGCTAATAAGTTTTATATATTTATAGAAGAAAGTATCTGTCACCGCCTGTGTTGGTTCCTTTTTTAGTTTAGTTTCTCATTGGATGCTCTTATTTTTGTATTCCGTTTGTTTTGTTTCCGTTTTCCTGCTTTTGCCATCTCCCACACCAGGGCTGCACGGTGATCGAGTGGTTATCGCGCAGACCTCGCAGCTAGGAGACCAGGGTTCAATTCCTCTGTCGGCCATCTCTGTGTGGAGTTTGCATGTACTCCGGGTACTCCGGTTTCCTCCCACATTCCAAAAACATGCTAGGTTAATTAGCGACTCCAAATTGTCCATAGGTATGAATGTGAGTGTGAATGGTTGTTTGTCCATATGTGCCCTGTGATTGGCTGGCCACCAGCCCAGGGTGTACCCCGTCTCTCGCCCGAAGACAGCTGGGATAGGCTCCAGCACCCCTCGCGAATTTTGTGAGGATAAGCGGTAGAAAATGAATGAATGAATTAACTTCCTGTCTTGCCTTATTTCCGTTTTCTTGCTTTTGCTATCTCCCACACCAGGGCTGCACGGCGGTCGAGTGGTTAGCGCACAAGGTTCAATTCCACCCTTTGCCATCTCTGTGTGGAGTTTGCATGTTCTCCCCGTGCATGCGTGGGTTTTCTCCGGGTACTCCGGTTTCCTCCCACATTCCAAAAACATGCTAGGTTAGCATGCTAGGACAGCTGGGATAGGCTCCAGCACCCCTCGCGACCTTTGTGAGGATAAGCGGTAGAAAATGAATGAATGAATAAGCAGATCGTAAATTGTGTTCACTTGTTTACTTCCGGGCTGCACGGTGTACGAGTGGTTAGCACGCAGACTTCACAGCTAGGAGACCAGGGTTCAATTCCACCCTCGGCCATCTCTGTGTGGAGTTTGCATGTTCTCCCCGTGCATGCGTGGGTTTTCTCCGGGCACTCGGGTTTCCTCCCATATTCCAAAAACATGCTAGGTTAATTAGCGACTCCAAATTGTCCATAGGTATGAATGTGAGTGTGCATGGTTGTTTGTCTATATGTGCCCTGTGATTGGCTGGCCACCAGTCCAGGGTGTACCCCGCATATTGAAGACAGCTGGGATAGGCTCCAGCACCCTCGTGACCATTGTAAGGATAAGCGGTAGAAAATGAATGAATGAATGAATCTGCATTTTGGTCCTAATCTCTGCATCTTGGGGTCGCAACCGTGACAACATCTGCTCATTAACCGCCACAGGTGAGATCGTCACATCAGAACACGGTCCAAAAATGACTCAAAAATAGTCTACAACAATAAATGGAGTCCCTTAGCAACAGCGTGTCAACAGGCTAAGCCAATTGATGCCAAAGTGTTTGATTGCTCACCCGGCAAACTCGTTGCTGTTTGACTTTTCTGGCATCATTTACTCACTTTTGCCTTGGCTGTCACTTTGCCTCTTGGCAGCCGCTAGCTAGCTGGAGTTATACACCAAGCTTCTGGTCTTTAGTGACATTTTGTCTTTTAAAAAAAAAAAAAAAAAAAAAAGAAGTACTGGGGTTAATTTGGAGCTTGTTTTTAGCCAACTGGAAGCTGTCACACACTTGGACATAGCGAACATGGAACATAGTGGATGTATCAGCAACACATTGGTGATAAAGGCTGCACACGGTCTCCTTATTATAAGGCATAAAACCTCCTTATGGTGTCATATCAGTGCCAAAATCCACATGCATAAAGACCATAGTCCATGTGCGTAAACGCCACTCTTCTACGCTCACTTCCTGTGATGAGTTTTGACCCCCAGTTTTGACTGAATAGACTGGCCCTGCAACCCTATTACTCTGCACTAACTCAAAACAGTATATAAACATGATATGGAACTAAAAAATTACATTTCATAGGTCATATTATGAAACAGGAAGCTTCTAATTAAGAGAATTAATTAATAAAAGTTGCGCCCCAAACATTTGACATTGAAAGGTGGAATAAAGTCTTATTATCTGGCCCCTTCCGATGTCACTTCAATGGAATAATAAAGTAACCAGGAAGTGTTCCAAAAATGGACACTTTTACCACATAAAAAGGGTTTCCAAGCTGCGGCCCCCTCCCTAGTCATGACTCCCGCTGGACTGCATTGTATCTTTTTCTCTAAAAAGATGTTCTCGGCTTCCTGCTGATGAATGCAAGTCATTACTTTCTCATTGCGAGCATCCAATGAAAGCAATACAACACACGCACACAAATAAACAAGCCCAGGGAAGCAATATTGCTAATAAGATGGCTGACTTTTTTAGCAATTCCGAGAACTCAGGTAAGAACAATTTAACTTCCTCCTGTGCTCTTAATGGCTGCACTTTCTTTTGTAATTAAACATGTTTATGTGTTTTCTTCCCAAACGCTTTGCCTGGAAGCAAGAACATCCCTCACAGCTACATTGTGTTCGTGAGGACAGCATCTTAAACGTAAACGTATTGAGACAAAGGTCTCCATGGAAACGGCCTCAGTGACTCCTTGAAGCAAAGCGGACAAAGCTAACCGCCGTAATTGGAGCGATTGTTCCCCGAGTAGAGAAGGGCATTTTTGAAGTTCCCTGTTGACTGGTGTCACTCTTGTTGTGTTGCTAATTAGCGCTTTAGCACAAAAGGCGGCCTCTGCCGCTCTTTTAGACGGAAAGAACAAGGCGGAAATGTGCTGAGGGACGCGAGAAGACGAGCAAGATAAGAGCACAAATGGTTTTATTCTGTGTTTTATCCTTCTCGAAACCTGCATTCTGTGTCATGGCCAGCAGGGGGCAAAGTTGCTCTCATTGTTATGGGCTTGCTCAGTAATGCAAGCCCCGTAGACTGCTGCTTAGCAGCTGTCTACGGGGCTTGCATTACTGAGCAAATGAGTAAATTAGCTAAAATGCTAACATGCTAACAGTCATCATGCTAGCACCTAGCAAGAGGGCCTCAAGTTTAGAAAGTGCCAAGGTTGTTCTATAACCTTCCTACATCATGCCATGTGTCTATTTGCCTTTAGAAATGAGTAAATTAGCTAAAATGCTAACATGCTAACAGTCATCATGCTAGCACCTAGCAAGAGGGCCTCAAGTTTAGAAAGTGCCAAGGTTGTCCTATAACTTTCCTACATCATGCCATGTGTGTATTTGCCTTTAGAAATGAGTAAATTAGCTAAAATGCTAACATGCTAACAGTCATCATGCTAGCACCTAGCAAGAGGGCCTGCATCAACCTTTTCGGTACTTGAGGCTGTCTTGCTAGGTGCTAGCACGGTAGCCGTTGGCGCACCGGGCCCGAGGTTCAATGAGCAGCTGTTGGACTTTTGTTCCAAATCCACAAATTGGCACACACTAGCAGCTTTTAGTTTGATTCTTTTCTAAAAATGTCCACTTGACCTGTTCTTTATATTTAGTAATAAAATGCTGATTTTTTGTCATTTTAGCGCAACGAGGCAGCAGATTAGCGCCTGCGGTCGGATGTTTACTGAACCGGGTGTTGGTGCTCACCACACCAGCCAACGGCAGTGTCCTCTCGCCGTCTGGGTAATTAGGCCCTGATTGCGGGAGCGCGGTGTCACCCACCGCGGAGCCAGCAGCACCCAAACACGCAACAATAAGAGCAGGTGGTTTATTGTTCGCGCCGACAAAACGACAGCTTGCAGCAACATGCATCATTCTCCGTCACGGCCAAGCGCGAACGGCGACAACACGTTTATTTTCTGTCACTCGGCCAATACTCGTAAAGTTAATGGACTTGCAAAGAGCTAATCACAGCCTGTGCCGTTTTAGCGTGTTAGCGAGTGATCCAAGAGCGCAATGGAGCCAACATGGCAGCCATTAGCGTGGCAGACGATGTCATCCTGGCACTTCCTGATACATATCATTCGCTCGGAATACACTTTTTACATGTAGACACAAAGCTCAAAATGAAAAGCATCACGTCCTCCCAATTTATCTTAATCGTGACTCCTCTGCTCCTACAAACCGAACGTTATAATCACGATGCTAAACTGTCATCTCCCAGTCGGAGTTTCGCACCTTTGAGGGCCAATTTCGACAAGTTAACACTTGCTGCTGAGAGAACGCCAAAATCAAAGCAAGCTTTGACAGCGTCCGTCAGGAAAAGTTGGAGTGGCGCAATACTACTCACCATGAAACCACCAATCAATTTCCTGCTTGAATTCTAATTGCCATTGAAACACTACCGGCCATGGATCTTAGAGCAGGGGTCTCGAACTCAACTTCGGAGGGTGGGCCACACATTGGGAGGTCTTCCGGGTCACCAGCATGACGTTTATTCATTTTCTACCGCTTATCCTCACCAGGGTTGCGAGGGGTGCTGGAGCCTATCCCAGAGAGGCGGGGTATACCCTGGACTGGTGGCCAGCCAATCACAGGGCACATATAGACAAACAACCATTCACACTCACATTCATACCTATGGACAATTTGTAGTCGCCAATTAATTAACCTAGCATGTTTTTAGAATGTGGGAGGAAACCGGAGTACCCGGAGAAATCTCCACACAGAAGATGGCCGAGGGTGGAATTGAACAGCTGTGAGGTCTGCACGCTAACCACTCAACCGCCGTGCAGCCTGAGTTAACATTAGAGTCGTTTATTCTTCCCCGTAGTATGCTTGAAGCGCACCTAGCATGCACGAGTTGCATGTTTGCAAGGCTGACAGTAATGGTGAAAAACAAATATTATTATTTTGTTTATTATTATTTTTTAGAACAATCTTCAGTGTTTTTATTTCATGTTTGACTGTGTGACAGTACTACCCCGAGAGCGCCACTGTGTCGTCGCGGTTGTGGAGCAGAAGGCCATAAAAATCTTTCTTTCCATTCTAATTTGCCATGGGTCGTCTCAGCAGGTCTGCCGTAAATGACCTCTCGGCACGGCGGGAGACGTCGGCGCGGTGTGAAAGCGGCAGCCGCGCCTTAGCCTCCTCGCCGTTTGACAGACCGCAAACCGCGAGCGTTCTCTGCGGAGTCGAAACATCAAAACATGCAACCGAAAAAGTTGGGGATTTTACTGAGATGTTAGCATGCCTGAATTCATCTTGAAACTTCATACTGCCGCCGCAGTTGTTACACTGTTGTGTTATTGTGCAACACTGACAGTGTATGCTAAAGTACACGTGTACTACTTATTAAATTGTTTCATGCCTGTAGTCATAATACTGGTATCACTGGTACTAAAGAAATAATACACTACCCATCTCCAGTGTGAAATAAAAACACCATAATTGCTTATTTCATGCTAAAACAAATGTTTTTTTTTTACGCAGGCATACAAAACTGAGGACCGTAAAACGGGCTAATAATCGACAATTTTCAGAAAAATGTTTTTTGAACAATTTCTTCAAGAATATATGCTTCTTTGAAAAAAACAACACAAAGCAGCTTCCTGTTTCCTGTTTGCATGGCACATGGGCACATATAGACAAACAACCATTCACACTCACATTTATACCTATGGACAATTTGGAGTCGCCAATTAACCTAGCATGTTTTTGGAATGTGGGAGGAATCTGGAATTGAACTTGGGTCTCCTAGTTGTGAGGCCTGCGTGCTAACCACTCGTGCAGCCCTAAAATAATATTCATTCATTCATTCATTTTCTACCGCTTATCCTCATGAGGGTCGCGAGGGGCGCTGGAGCCTATCCCAGCTGTCTTCGGGTGAGTGGCGGGGTACACCCTGGACTGGTGGCCAGCCAATCACAGGGCACATATAGACAAACAACCATTCACACTCACATTCATACCTATGGACAAGTGTTTAGGATTTTTTTAAATGTATTTCAGCATGTATATTTTATTTTTATTGTATTGTTGTGACTTTATTCTTGTAATATTACATTTGTAATATTGAATATTACATTTTCTGCTGTGTTTTTTTCTGTTTCTTGTTCAATGATGGCCAGCCAATCACAGGGCACATATAGACAAACAACCATTCACACTCACATTCATACCTATGGACAATTTGGAATCGCCAATTAACCTAGCATGTTTTTGGAATGTGGGAGGAAACCGGAGTACCCGGAGAAAACCCACTCATGCACAGGGAGAACATGCAAACTCCACACAGAGATGGCCGAGCAGGGAATCGAACCTGGGTCTCCTAGCTTGTGTGGTAATTTCATTCATTAATTTTCTACTGCTTATCCTCACAAGGGTCGCGGGGGGTGCTGGAGCCTATCCCAGCTGTCTTGGGGCGAGAGGCCGGGGTACACCCTGGACTGGTGGCCAGCCAATCACAGGGCACATATAGACAAACAACCATTCACACTCACATTCATACCTATGGACAATTTGCGCGCTAACCACTAGACCGCCGTGCCGCCCACATTTAAAGCATTTTTTGTCCCTTATTACCCTGAAAATTGTCCCTTATAACCCCTGTTTTATGGTATATCAGATATTGTACATTTGTACCGTATAAGCAAATAGTGAATAAGCCAATGACGTGAACACGCAGTTTTTATTCGACTGGCAACACTAAGAGTTGATCGTTGACAAGAGCGACTTTATTTGTCACTTTGCTGTCTTATTTTATTATTTCTCTTGCCACAGGACTAATGAGGCTGGAAATAGCATTACCTTTTTAATGAGAAAAACACCCTTTCATGTGGCATCTAACCCGTCTGCATGTGATTTACGAGGCTCGGGGTAAATGTTTCATTTAAATTGACAAACCCTGAAAAAAAAAAAAAAACAAGACCAGTGACAGCTACGTTGCTGAACCGATTTGCTGTCACGCCGCTTGTTAACGGTCTAAATTTCACCGCTGACAACATCCCCCTGAAATAATTGGATGAGCTCACGACCACACCCCCATCTCTAACTTTACAACACGCCACCTTTGATAAAGACTTCTGGCATCAAACCATCTTGAGGTGCAGTAGACCTCCACAGCATTAGGAAAACACAATTAGCTGGAGCATCGGAATTTCCAGGGCCCCCTGAACGACTCATAAAAACTGTTTTTCTTCAATTTAAAGTACATACTAATGTTTTAGTATTAAATCACGTGTTAAACGCCAAAATGCGGAATCTTTTATCTGTGTTTCGACCACTGCCCTCTTATGCAATGGACTATTCCAGGGGTCTTGTATTTACATCAGGTAACGTCCGCTAATGCATTTTTTGCTGTTAGCACATTTAAGTCGAATTAGCAAACACTGTGCACACTCCTGGCTGTTAACCAGTTTTAACTGGAATCTTAACGGAAAACCCACACATGCACGGGGAAAACATGCAAATTCCACACAGAAATGGGGTGGAATTGAACTCGGGTCTCCTAGGTGTGATGCCTGCGTGCTAACCACTCATGCAGCCCCAAAATAATATTTAATCATTTTCTACCGCTTATCCTCAAGAGGGTCGCGAGGGGTGCTGGAGCCTATCCCAGCTGTCTTTGGGCGAAAGGCGAGGTACACCCTTGACTGGTGGCCAGCCAATCACAGGGCACATATAGACAAACAACCATTCACACTCACATTCATACTTATGGACAATTTGGAGTCGCTAATTAACCTAGCATGTTTTTGGAATGTGGGAGGAAACCGGAGTACCCGGAGAAAACCCACGCATGCACGGGGAGAACATGCAAACTCCACACAGAGATGGCCGAGGGTGGAATTGAACCCTTGTCTCCTAGGTGTGAGGTCTGCGTGCTAACCACTCGACTACAGTGCAGCCCTCAGTGTTGGGCATGTTACTTTAAAAAAGTAATTACTTATAGTTACTAGTTACTTCTCAAAAAAAAGTAACTGAGTTATTGAGTTAACTGAGTTAACTGAGTTAGTTATTCTGCTACAAAAGTAACTACTGCATTACTTTTGAAGAGTGGAGTGAGAATTCGAATCACTGAATAATAAATTGCAGACTATAGTTAAACACTTATGTGAGATTCAGAACTGTGTGTGTGTGTGTGTGTGTGTGTGTGTTTGTTGTGAGTCACGATCAACAACTGGAACAATCCCGTTTCGGAGAAACATACTTTTGTTGTGTTGTCTTCCCATCTCAACATGTCACACTTACTTGTGTAATCAAAGAAACGTTGCCAGTATGTCTCTCTCTTTCGCTTCTGTCTTTCCTGTTTTCCACTGTGTTTCTCTAATTGGTCTTCAGCGTCTGCCCACCAGCTGTCAGCAGAGGGCCCCATCCCGGCGCTCCGAGCCATCCAATTACTGTCCAAGGCAGCCCGGCGCCGCCAGGACCCATGCAGACAACCAGCGCCTCCCCGAGGGTTCTCCAGCACCCACTCCGGTGACGGAGAGGCCAGTTGAGGTCAAGCGGCCGGGGCAGCTCTCCACCGCCTTCGCCTTAATGGAGCTGACAAACAGGAACACGGCGCGGGGAGGGAGGGGGGGGGGGGGGTAGTAGGAAAAAGAAATGCGAGGTGAAAGAGGGCTGCTAGACATCAGTGAACAAAATGTGAGTGGCGGTTAATAAAGACGATTAAATCGGCGGCACGTCTGCCGCCGCAGAATGTGAGGAAGGCGGCGTTCAGTCCGAACACGAAGAAACCAGAAATGAAGAGGTGGTTGAAGAGGGTGGTTGTTTTTTTTTTTTTTGGGGGGGGGGGGGGGGTGTCCACTGTAGTTAAAGCCCACCACTTGATCGAGAACAGCTTTGTAAAGCCTCCATTGCAATCGGACATACCATTTTTTTTGGCATGGGGGATTTTTGGCATTTCTCAAATTGCTGCATTTGTTCTGCCCACGAGTACGTAGTCGCGGTGAAGACCATTTATTAAGGAATAAGATGTTGACATTGGCACGTGCGTTGGCCACACTAATTGCACTAATTCCGGGGGGGGGGGGGGTGCCACACCGTACCACACATATTGGAGTCCGTAAATTTTGACCAGCAAAACGTACAAAACGACACACATTGTGTGTGTGTGAGCTGGTTAATTAATATTAATATTATCATTAATATTAGCTTACATTACATTACCTTAACACTGCATGAAGTCAGCCATGGCATGTCCCATGCGAGTACATCCATCTAAATGGGTGTATCTGCACTCTGAGTGGGAGGGGTAAAAAAAACAGAGGTGGGTGTGGGTTTAACCTGAAATGGGTTGGTCTTTCATCTGTACATTTCTGTCACACCACTCCAGTGCAGCTGTAGCCACAGATGTAGGGTACCTCCACCAGTGTATGAGGAGTGAATAAATAATTGGTTTCATTCATTGTGAAGTGTTTAGGTGCATGGAAAAGTGCTACAAAAAACTAATCAAGCTTTGTCACTGTTGAACATTTACCTACTGATGATGCGGCATCACTGGGGGCTCGGTACCTTGCCCATATTTGGACATGGTCACATGGGTGGCGGATCGATTTCCTCCATGACTGTGGAGTAAAATAATACATTTAAACTCACTGTGGATCGCAACTTCAGGTCTCGTTTCTAATACTGTTTATCATAATTAACACGGACAAGTGGTTAGCACGCAGGCCTCACAGCTAGAAGACCGGAGTTCAATTCCACCCTCAGCCATCTCTGTGTGGAGTTTGCATGTTCTCCCCGTGCATGCGTGGGTTTTCTCCGGGTACTCCGGTTTCCTCCCACATTCCAAACACATTCATTCATTTTCTACCGCTTTTCCTCACGAGGGTCGCGGGGGGTGCTGGAACCTATCCCAGCGGTCTTTTTTGGGTTTTAGATTTTTTTTAGTTAATTGGCGACTCCAAATTGTCCATAGGTATGAATGTGAGTGTGAATGGTTGTTTGTCTATATGTGCCCTGTAATTAGCTGGCCACCAGTCCAGGGTGTACCCCGCCTCTCGCCTGAAGACAGTTGTGATAGGCTCCAGCACCCCTGCGACCCTCGTGAGGATAAGCGGTAGAATATGAATAATTGGTGAATAATTAACACTGAAATGTGTCGGTGTGTTCCCAGTAGGTTTTCAAGCGCTAACCTTGCGATTTTACTCGAACGATAGAAAGATCTTCTGCAGTTTGGGACTTTAATTCCATGATCTTTCAGAAACCAGGGAGTAAAAGTTTAAATTGGCCATTTGGTCGCTTCAAATGTGTTCCCTGACCTGCTGTCTATGAAGCAAATCTGCTAAAAAATAAAGTCAAAGTTATCATAAAACATCACATGGAGCGGCAGCTTGACGCAACGATTGTCAGAACATTCTTGTGTGATCTCGACTGACAAACTTCCACATGTGCAAGCTGTGCTCGCGTCGCCTCAGCGGAGCCGCTTCACTTTTACACCGCAACGACATTTAATTGGGACCGCCGAGGCTTCTCATCCGAGCCGGGATCTATGTTTTTAATCCAAAGAGCCCAGGATGTGTGAAGCACCGAATATGTATGGAAGGAAACGATGCGTTTTCCACGTAGGAATGATCTTGACGTTGTGATATGCTAACGAGGGGATTGATCCCTAAGAGGGAATATTGGGAGCCATAGATAGAACCACGTATTTGCTCAAGCAGGAGCAGAGAGAAAGAAATAATCATATATGAATACTCTATATCAGGGGTCTCAAACACGTGGCCCGCGGGCCAAATGTGGCCCGCAGGACACTAGTTAGAGGCCCCCGCCTTGATATGAAAGTTTAATGTTAGTGCGGCCCGCGCAAGTTTGATATGGATGCTGTATGGTATCATGTACCCAGAAAAAATTATTACGTTTGATTAATGTTCATGTTAAAGGTTAAATAACTGTTAATAGTTATCCTCCCTACCCGTGTGGAAGTGGTAAGTTTTTTGGCTATTTAAGTTTAAAGGAAATAACTTGAAGGCTACCGTTTAGGTCGCTAGCTCTCTAGTTTGCGAGTTAGCATGTGTCTCAAGACCCTGCAGTTGCGCAATATGTTGTAAATAAAAAGAGTATAAATGTGACTATAGTCGTGTTTTGTCATGTCTACAGGGCTCTAATAATGCTTTGTTCATTTTAATCTGAAAAAAAAAAATTGTCTACCCATCAACTATATGTGGTTTCTTAAGTTTTTATTATTTGCCGTTTTATTATTATTATTATTATATTTATTTATTACTGATTGATTGATTTTCTTTATTCTTGATTTGTTTATTTATTTTTCATCTTATTTTGTGTAGAAAAATAAAAATTAAGATATTTGAGAACAGTGGAATGTTTTATTGTAGAAAATCGAAACCAAAGCGAAATTTATTAATTTTTCTGTTTTTAATAAATGCATTTTTTTTTTTTTTTAAACCTGATGCGGCCCAGTCTCGCCCAGACCCTAGCTCCAGTGGCCCCCAAGTAAATTGAGTTTGAGACCCCTGCTCGATATGGTACATTACAATATTTTTGTTAAAAGATAGAAATCAGTAAAGAAACTCCATCAGTAGGGAGTGACAGTAAATTCTTGACTTCATTGGTGGCTCCATTTGTTAGGGACCCCAGCTGTCGGCTTCCTGTCCGTACCCTTCCTCGCCCAAAGAATCAGTAGGTCGCTCATTCTTTTATTCCAACCGCTGTGAAATACTATCAAGGACAATTTCCAATCGAATTCAAACAGGAGCTTTAGGAAACAAAGGTTTCGCATTCGTAATTTATTGTCCCTTATTTCTTGAAAAAGTATCAAACGATCAAACAATGGCCCCCTTCTGCAGCATCTGACCCTTGAGGCTGTCCAGTTATCATCTGAGCTTTACTCTCGTTGCCGTCAGGCTTTTATCTACTGCTCGTGTTGCCCGTTAATTGCCTTTCCTCTCATTAACAATTGAACAAAGGCTGACCGGACGTTGCACTCTACAAATTGTGCACTTTTTGTTTTGGTTATTTGGTGTCTCAAAATGGTTCTCTGCAGTTACCGGTTTGACTCCAGAGTTAGTAGTGTGTAGCATCATCTGCATTTTTGTGAAACTGGGAAAAACTTCCATAAAGTCAAATGTCAAACGGAGAACAATTTGGGTTTGACAAGGTTTTTCAGGAAAACGATGCATCTAATGTTCAAGATGGATTGGTACCTAATTCTGACAACTATACGTTTCTGTCTGTGTACTACTGTCTGTGTACTACTGTCTGTGTACTACTGTCTGTGTACTACTGTCTGTGTACTACAAAAATAGGCGAGCTGAAGAAAACGCAATAAAGTGGAGGCATTGGAGCCGTTTTCAACTTTGCACAGCCAAGCTCCTCTGTGGGGGCTGCTTCCTTAGTCGGTCTAGGTGAGTGACTGGCCAATCACAGAGCGTGAAAAGTGAATATATAAACAGCATTTTCTTTTAACAGAAATACAGATAATAAAAGAATGTATGATAAACGAGTATTCAGCTCATCCCTCGAAACTACTGTAATCAATTTATGAAAAACAGTGATATAGTGAGGGAGTGATAATCGAACCACAATATTGTGAGGGACGATTTTATATACATATCAAAGCATTCATTCATTTTCTACCGCTTATCTTCACCAGGGTCACGGGGGTGCTGGAGCCTATCCCAGCTGTCTTTTTGGGCGAGCAGCAGGGTACACCCTGGACTGGTGGCCAGCCAATCACAGGGCACATATAGACAAACAACCATTCCCACTCACATTCATACCTATGGACAATTTGGAGTCGCCAATTAACCTAGCATGTATTTGGAATGTGGGAGGAAACCGGAGTACTCGGAGAAATGGTATTGCTAACACAATATTTATTAATTCATTTTCTACCGCTTATCCTCACAAGGTTCGCTGTTTACCACCTTCAAACATGATTAGAGCCCTCTAAACATGAAATAACACCCCTATATTTATATTCATTCATTCATTTTCTACTGCTTATGCTCACAAGGGTCATGGGGGGTGCTGGAGCCTATCCCAGCTGTCTTCGGGCGAGAGGCGGGGTACACCCTGGACTGGTGGCCAGCCAATCACAGGGCACATATAGACAAACAACCATTCACACTCACATTCATACCTATGGACAATTTGGAGTCGCTAATTAACCTAGCATGTTTTTGGAATGTGGGAGGAAACCGGAGTACTTGGAGAAAACCCACGCATGCACGGGGAGAACATGCAAACTCCACACAGAGATGGCCGAGGGTGGAATTGAACCCTCGCCTCCTGGCTGTGAGGTCTGCGTGCTAACCACTCGACCACCGTGCAGCCCTTGTGATATGTTATGATTTATAAAGACGGGTGAACTTTGTCGCTAAACTCTGACCAACTACAAAATCCCGATTCAGCATAACTCATCCATCTGATACGTCTAGCTAAAGTTTTAGAACGATCCGATGAAGCCCTGAGGAAGAACCGAGCCCTGGAAATCATCAATCCGTCAATTTCACCCTTTTCAAAACAACATTTGTAATTGAATTATTTTCAATTATAGTCAACAAACACTGAGGCCCAACAGCACTTTTGTTCAGTCCTGCCGATACAAAGGGAAGTTCAACATAAGATACTGCATTTTAAACACTTCTGCCCATAGAGGTTTAACCCGCCATTCAATTGGTCGTGTTATTACAGCCTTTGTACTTACTAATTGGTTTGGTACCACTGTGTAGGGGCCCGGTCATCCTCCACTTCTAAAAATCAGAGGCTCTATTGCACTTTCTAATATTGAAAGTTCATCACTGGAGTTCCATCACCCCTATAGGAACCACAGGATGACTCCTAGTTTGGGGGCATTGGATTTAAAACAAGTGGGCTCCCCCTGCCGAGTTCATTACAAATTAAATCTCTTCCCAATCTTTCTCCCCGGCTTCTTATCTCATCACTATCAGTGCCCGAACATCGACTCGGTGCCACTAAAGTAAATGTTCCCTTCTTTCACACTAATTTCTCCCCACCCGACCCCATCTTTTCTTCCTGGTGACCCCGTTGCATCAATAATTCAGCATCCCTAGCAGAGACGACTGCCTGTTGGACTCATTAACCCGCAGAGAGAAAAACTGACATAGCAGAGGTGTTAAGACAATGCAAGGGGAGTTAAAAGAGAAATCAATTCAAATTTGGAATTGAACTAAATAGAGAAGAGAAGAAAATTCAGTGGCATTAAATAAACAACAAAACATACCAGAAGACTCAACAGCTGGGTAGAAATGGACAAAATGGAGAATCAGTCTGGACCAAAAAATCAGAGGATGGCCTAATGGACAACGATGACACACCAGCTGGGAAACATGAAGAGGAGAGCCAGGAGCAAACGACAATTATCTGCTAATTGCAAAGCGCTGCGTACATACAACTGGTACAACTGGCACAACTGGTACAACTGGTACAACTGGTACAACTGGTACAACTGGTACAACTGGCATATCAACCGCTTACTACTTGTAAGAGTCTTCAGACTTGTTTTGTGATTAGCTTGTGACGTATTCTACAAAAACGACACAGAACACACACAAAAAATGCAAATACAACCCCCCCCAAAAAAAAAAAAAAATTGGTACATGCAGATCTAATAACCAACAACCTGCGGATCTTACACTATATGGTCTTTGATGGTTTTCCTGCATCTTGTCCTTATAAAAGTTAGACAATTATTACCAAAATGATCTGTATTTGTATCCGTACTCGGACTGAAGTCCACAAACAGAGGACCCTAAACCCTTGACACACATTTGTTTGGTCAGGACACTGCAGGGGCTCCAGTAGTGGACTGGTAATGCCCTTTCAGGTGGTCTGACACCGGTCTCTCAAAGAATTCTATGACTACCGATCTGTAGTCATTCAATCCTGTGATGAATGGTTTCGGGGGAGATCGGGACAAGAGGGTACTTTAGAGGGCAAGAGGGCGTCTTACAGTATATGGTCTTTGATGGTTTTCCTGCATCTTGTCCTTAGGGTTAGGGTTAGACAATTATTACCAAAATGATCTGTATTTGTATCCGTACTCAGACTGAAGTCCACAAACAGAGGACCCTAAACCCTTGACACACATTTGGCTGGTCAGGACACTGCAGGGGCTCCAGTAGTGGACTGGTAATGCCCTTTCAGGTGGTCTGACACCGGTCTCTCAAAGAATTCCATGACCACCGATCTGTAGTCATTCAATCCTGTGATGAATGGTTTCGGGGGGGAATCGGGACAAGAGGGTACTTTGCACCGCCCCAGTGATCTGTTGAAGATGTGAGTGAAGATGAGTGTCAGCTGTTCCACAAATGGATTTCAAGGTGGTAGGTGATACGCCGTCAGGTCTTGGGGCTTTTGTTTTCAGCTGCTGAAACAGCAGACAGACATCCTTTTCACACAGATCCTCGCTGCAGTGTTGTGGGGGAGGGGTCGGGGGTGCAGGTAAGTGGAGATTGGAGCTTTGAGTAGAACTCTGCACTAGAACTCATTCAGGTTGTCGGACAGCGTTTTGTTCCTCTGTAGTTGGTAATAGTTTTCAAACCTTTCCACACAGCTGTAGATTCATTTCCTGAGAATCTTGACTTTTTTCAGAGTAGTTTTTCTTTGCAGCCCTGATATTCTTGGCAAAGCAGCCGAAGTAAGCAAACAAAAAGAAATACAGTCAGTGACTGATGCACGACCGTGCCTGCTGTCTTGAAAACAAATGCACCATTTTTGAAACAGATTTATAATGGTAACCACTGTAACATAAACAGTTTTTTCATTTATAAGTCACTCTGGAGTATAAGTCGCAGGAACAGCCAACCTATGAAAACTTATAGTCCGGAAAATATGGTATGTATATATGTATATATATATACACACACATGTGACATACTACAGCACTGTTACAAAAACACATAGAAGTGTATTGTAAAAAATATGACTTTTGAGAAACATGTCTCTCGGCACGTGCCATTACTTTTCCATGTGCTTAAGTATGATGGAGCCATACTACTTTACAGTTGATTGTTAAAACACCCCAGTTTGGAGAAATTGGGGGGGGCTGAGGTGGTTAGTTGCATTTGCAGGATTAATGTTTATCTCCAGTGCCCGGCGACACATGATGGAAACTTTCGCTTTCCCTGCCGCCTCACAAATCAGCGGCGAACTGTTAACGATCCAGTAGTGACTCGTGCTCGGGACTCTCCAGTGAAATAGTCAGCTTGATGAAAAACGAACACCGGAAGGATTCATCACACACACACACACATACTCTTGCACACTTGTAATAGATTCCCACCAATCTGTATCCCACACACATACTAATAGAAGCACGCTGGACTTTTACATGACAGAAAGACTTGGCTGCCACTTTATGTTGCCTGCCAAGGCCTCCAGGCTGCAGATAATATAGGCTGGAGCTATATTAGCGTCCTATTAGGAGCCGATGGAGAGAGAATTCACCCAAGGGGAGGACGTGTGATTCCTCTCATTTATCGTCCTTTCAGAGCGAGAACACAGCATGTGACTTGGAAACAAGAACCAAAGTCACCAAAGTTTTAGGCCAACATTTGATGTAAAACAACTTTTGATATAAAAACACCAACTCATCCATGATCTTTATGTTATAATGAGCAGTTTTTGTAGTATATGATAACTTCAGGGCTGCATGGCGGTCCAGTGGTTAGCACGCAGACCTCACAGCTAGGAGACGAGGGTTCAATCCCACCCGCGGCCATCTCTGTGTGGTGTTTGCATGTCCTCCCCGGGTTTTCTCCGGGTACTCCGTGTTTTTCCCACATTCCAAAAACATGCTAGGTTAATTGGCGACTCCAAATTGTCCATATGTATGAATGTGAGTGTGAATGGTTGTTTGTCTATATGTGCCCTGTGATTGGCTGGCCACCAGTCCAGGGTGTACCCCGTCTCTCGCCCAAGGACAGCTGGGATAGGCTCCAGCACCCCCCGCGACCCTCGTGAGGAAAAAGCAGTAGAAAATGAATGAATGAATGATGACTTCAGGGCTGCACGGTGGTCGAGTGGTTAGCGCGCAGACCTCACAGCTAGGAGACCCAAGTTCAATCACACCCTCTGACATCTCTGTGTGGAGTTTGCATGTTCTCCCTGTGCATGCGTGGGTTTTCTCCGGGTACTCCGTTTTTTTTTACTCCAAATTGTCCATAGGTATGAATAAGAGTGTGAATGGTTGTTTGTCTCTCGCCCGAAGACAGCTGGGATAGGCTCCAGCACCCCCGCAACCCTTGTGAGGATATGCGGTACAAAATGAATGAATGAATGATGACTTCAGTGTGCATGCATTCTTATGAGCCTATCCCTTTTGTGCAAGAGGCATGGTAGCAGGGTATACACCCTGGACTGGTTGTCAGCCTAGGTTACTTTGACTTCACTCCTCCCCCGTGTGTCACTAATGTTGCTTTCATTGAAGCACCAAAGGTTTGAATCTGTCCGGGATAATTTGAAGGAAAGCCTCAAAAGCTTCATGAGGCTTCAACTGCTCATCTCAACCAAAAACCCTGACCTAAACCCACAACCTAAACCAACAACTCAAAACGGTATAACTAACCCCAACCCGATCCATAATAAATAAACTAACCAACAATCAACACTAAACCTAAACCATAATCCAACCCCAACCCTAAACCCTGATCTTTAACAGGCTGTGATGCGACCCTTCTGCCCCTACTCATGCCTGCTCGCAGAACAAGATGCTGCCTTCAAGGTGTGTTTGTTTATTTATTCATCATGGAGTCGGCTGCCGACATTTACTCTAGTCAGCAGACTTTTGTGGTAGCACGCTGATGAATCCTGGGGAGGAGCTGGTCTAGTCCACTCAGCACTTTCTTAAGGAACGTGTGTGTAGTTTTAGAGGAGTTCGCACACACATATCATGGACTGTACATCTTTATGTAGCAGCACGTTTGTCTTGACTTAGCATGCTAATGCTAACTTGAGTAGGTATGCTTGTAATTGGTCGAAAATCTTGATTGGCTAATGTGTCGGTGTTAGCATCCATATGGAGAGTTGGAATATAATAGCAAAATGGCAAAGCTGTTGTAGCATTGACTTAGCATGCTAATGCTAACTTGAGTAGGTATGGTTGTAATTGGTCGAAAATCTTGATCGGCTAATGTGTCGGTGTTAGCATTCATATAGAGAGTTGGAATATAATAGCAAAATGGCAAAGCTGTTGTAGCATTGACTTAGCATGCTAATGCTAACTTGAGTAGGTATGGTTGTAATTGGTTGAAAATCTTGATCGGCTAATGTGTCGGTGTTAGCATCCATATAGAGTTGGAATATAATAGCAAAGCAGTTGTAGCATTGACTTAGCATGCTAATGCTAACTTGAGTAGGTATGGTTGTAATTTTTCAAAAATCATGATTGGCTAATGTGTCGGTGTTAGCATCCATATAGAGAGTTGGAATATAATAGCAAAATGGCAAAGCTGTTGTAGCATTGATTTAGCATGCTAATGCTAACTTGAGTAGGTATGGTTGTAATTGGTCGAAAATCTTGATTGGCTAATGTGTCGGTGTTAGCATTCATATAGAGAGTTGGAATATAATAGCAAAATGGCAAAGCTGTTGTAGCATTGACTTAGCATGCTAATGCTAACTTGAGTAGGTATGGTTGTAATTGGTTAAAAATCTGGATTGGCTAATGTGTCGGTGTTAGCATCCATATGGAGAGTTGGAATATAATAGCAAAGCTGTTGTAGCATTGACTTAGCATGCTAATGCTAACTTGAGTAGGTATGATTGTAATTGGTTGAAAATCTTGATTGGCTAATGTGTCGGTGTTAGCATCCATATAGAGAGTTGGAATATAATAGCAAAATGGCAAAGCTGTTGTAGCATTGACTTAGCATGCTAATGCTAACTTGAGTAGGTATGGTTGTAATTGGTTGAAAATCTTGATTGGCTAA
This sequence comes from Doryrhamphus excisus, assembly GCF_037039965.1. NCBI lineage: Eukaryota > Metazoa > Chordata > Actinopteri > Syngnathiformes > Syngnathidae > Doryrhamphus > Doryrhamphus excisus. Next base: position 18,517,722 of record NC_136365.1, read on the forward strand.
TGTGTCGGTGTTAGCATCCATATAGAGTTGGAATGTAATAGCAAAATGGCAAAGCTGTTGTAGCATTTAGCAATTTGCTCCATGCAGTGTTTGACTCTGAGCAGTGACGCTATTACGAAAATCACATTTTCACCCCCACCCACCGCCCCTCCTCTAGTAGTATAAAAAAGCACACTCACGTTTCCTCTTTTCTGGCACTCTGTATGTTATTCTATTCATTCACTGCAATAGTACCCCGTGGGGGTGGGGTGGATGCTGGTTCAAGAGGTAGAGCCATTCTGTGGAATTATTACACACTTAAACCCCACCAACACCCACCCCACAATATCCTGCCCAAAGCATTGACTGGCGCCTTACACAGCGATGCCACCTGCTGGCCAAGTACCATATTACCACACAATCTAGTTCTCTCTCTTCCACACATACACACAAAGAAATGAAAGAGTTTTAAAAGTGTCATTAATAATTCAAAGAATCCAAATGATAGAAGTATAAATGAAGACAGAATCAAGTATTCTAATTGGAGCTGCTATTATTTCCAACGACTTTGTTTTGGATGACAGCAGGGTGGGAAAAAAAAGCCCTGAGAGCCAAATTCAATAATGCATGTGAATCTTTATTTATTAAGACATTTATTTTGTGCTCCACCAGGTTTCATCCGCTCTTCTTTTTTTTTTTTGTTTACTGCCGAAGCGCCTGATTAATTGGCGTATAATCGCCCCTCATTAAAAAAAATGTCTCTGCCTTATTTGGATTGCTGGAAATAGAGGGTGAGGAAAGTTTGGGTGGAAGTTTGTCCACTGGCATTTGTTAAAAAGTGACGACATGCAGACAAACTTCTTAGACTTAGACTAGTAGAACTTGAATTTGAGACCACTGCCCATTAGGCCGGCCCATCATACATATCAGTTATTTTTAACTGCTGGTTGCTAAAAGACAAAACATTGAGAACAGCTCATTTCGCCGTGTACAGAAGGCAGGAAGTGATGATGTCATTTCTATAAAGACCAACAATCATCTTTCTGTGCAAATGACTTTCAATCACATTTGCTCAACAGTGCAGAAAAGAGTCAGCCATCCGCTGTCAATGATTGCAAATAGAGTTGGCCTGTTGGTACTTTCCAATGGCTGATTGCTTTGTTTTCCTTTCGGTCGGCGCCGCCCCCTCTGGGGATGCGAGGCGTTGACAAGCAGACGCCATAAAAGAGAGAATATGTGGGATGCATCCTGGGTGAACATCCTGCTTCATTAAGGGTCGGGCCATTGCAAGGACATGAAGTATTGATAGCCGCAACATCAAGTCACTATATGCCATTATTATGTGTGACCCTCGTTTGTGGCCCTCACCCAGACCTAACACCCAAACCGTAACCCTAAGGGCAAGAGTGGGTAAAGAAGTAGAGCGGGTCTTCTAGAAAATAAGGAAGATTGAGTTGCTCTGTGTGGAGTTTGCATGTTCTCCCCGTGCATGCGTGGGTTTTCTCCAGGTATTCCGGTTTCCTCCCACATTCCAAAAACATGCTAGCGACTCCAAATTGTCCATAGGTATGAATGTGAGTGTGAATGGTTGTTTGTCTATATGTGCCCTGTGATTGGCTGGCCACCAGTCCAGGGTGTACCCCGCCTCTCGCAAGAAGAAAGCTGGGATAGGCTCCAGCACCCCCGTAACCCTTGTGAGGATAAGAGAGAAAAAAAAACAGACTGGGTTCTAGCACATCACCCTGTGGGATCCCACCTCAAAATTGTATTTTCATGTAAAAAAATGATTCATATTTGAAGAAGCTGCCCATATGATGCAAGCTAAAACACAACAAACACAAACATATTGATTCCACCCACAGTCATCCCATCCCTGTGCATGCGTGGGTTTTCCCCGGGTACTCCGGTTTCCTCCCACATTCCAAAAACATGCTAGGTAAATTAGCAACTCCAAATTGTCCATAAGTATGAAAGTGAGTGTGAATGGTTGTTTGTCTATATGTGCCCTGTGATTGGCTGGCCACCAGTCCAGGGTGTACCCTGCCTCTCGCTTAAAGAAAGCTGGGATAGGCTCCAGCACCCCCCGCGACCCTCGTGAGGAAAAAGCGGTAGAAAATGAATGAATGAGTCGTATCTTGCTTCCTCCAGCCCAGACAAAGAAGGGGAGGAGTGCCCTGATGTGCCCCAGCATGGTGCACTGTATTTGGACACATGGTCCGAGCAGCCAATGTGACATCTCTGGCCACAGCCTTTTTTTTTGGCCACAGCCGATCAAGTGAAATGTTTCCCTGAAAGTGAGCTCGGGGGAAGTTACGACGGGTTGTTAAAGTCACAGTCAGGACATAAAAATAGTGCCTGATTTGCTCTGGTAATCTTGCCTAATTATCCTGCCGTCATTTTTCAAGTCAAGGTGTTTTTCTTCCACAGCTGACAGGAAGAACAATGTAACACAATGAGCATGATGTGTTTTGACAACAACTTTATCGAAAAGGATGTACAACCCACACTGCAGCCGTTTAATTTAAACGGCATGAAGTGAACGTAAACATGCAATGTGCTCAACAAAAGATTTTTTTTTCTTCAAAAGATAAAACAAAAAAACCAAGACTCGGATTGTCCTGGCTCACACTGGTTACCTCAGGTCAGTGTGAGGAACGAGGCGCTCGCTCGGTTTAAAGGGACCATCAAACAAGTTGGCGATGCGCTGCTTAGCTTATTGAACGGGCTGCTGTTTGAACATTTCAGTCAGCGAGGCAACTTCATTGCTCTTAAGAAAAACAAAACAAAACACAAAACTGATGTCGTATCGCGGTTAGTGGTTTGATTTACTTTGTATAGAATACTAACAAACTGTGTGAGTTCTTTAGGGCATTTGGACCAAACAAGACGATTGGTGCTTGAAGATGGCTGGTGATTGTTTTCCAAGTGATGCATTTAGATTCTGTGAATTCAGCCATTCTATTATATATATATTTTTTAGCCCTCAACTATGAAATGAAAGTGGCTTAGTTGTGTTAAGGAAGTTGCCAGGAAATACTGCTGTTTAAAAGAGGAAGCAGCGCCCCCCAGTGGCCAACAGTCAGGATAAAACGTGTGCCCAGTCAAGTCACCTTCACTTTGTATGGATGTGAAACATTTAAACGGAACCGGTCGCTGCCGCTGTGACAACCGGAGGCGTCGTGGCCACATTCCCGCCTCCCTTCCCTCGGTGTCGCTGGCCGCCTCGCCGCCGCCCGCTGCCTCCTGACTTGAGCTGCAGATCAAGCATAGCACCAGATCAATAGCATCTTACCGTCTTTGCTCTGTGACGTTAGTGTGTGTGTATTCACTGTGAGCGCCGCCGCCGTGTTGGGACTGGGTGGCCTCCCCTCCTCGGGGTTCTTCTTGCTGGCCTGCATCTTGACCTGCTGCGACTTGGCCGCCTGGGTGTTGACTGACTGCAGGAGCTGCAAGCACATTTTGTTTTTTCACTTTTTTCGGCGTGTGACAGCAATGGTGCCGTGTTACCTTGGTGATGGCGCCCACAGCTTTGGTGCGTCCCTCCCTGAACACCAGCTTCTGGTCGCAGTGCAGATACTCGGGCGTCTTGATGAAGCGGAAGTGGACCGAGGCCTTGTCGCCCGTCCTTAGACAGTCTTTGTTCATGGTGAGGATGGTGGCTGTCTGACGGATGCTGCCGCAGTGGACTGATGAGCAGACGGAAGAGAGACATTTTAACCTCATGCTCAAGGTGCCCGACAATTTAGTTTCTCCTCTTTGCTATTCGATAACTCGGGCATGGACACTCACCCATGGCCTGGTAGCGCGGGGATATGGTGGTGGGGTGGTGGAGCACCAGGATCTCGGCTTCAAACTCCCAGGTGGCCTGCGGCGTCAGCTTCGGGGAGACCATCACCATCCCTTTCCTTATGGATGAGCGTTTGATCTGAAGAGAGACGAGAAACAAGAGGAATATTTGGGATGTGAGGGACCCAGTGTTATGCTAGCAGCCAGAACCAGGCAGCTAAGTGGCCCTGGAGAATGACAAGGTGGGAATGAGCCTCAAGCAGATGAAGGTGGAGAGCAAGCAGAACGCACCTGAACACATTTATAGGGCAAAAAGCTGCTTCCTACATGAACCAAAGAAAAAGCTCAAGCACAGAAAAACAGTGCAACCGCTCAGAAAGGTTTCGGACAAAGTTAAATGCCCAAACGAGCAACGCAAGAATTCTCCTGCTGACCTTCTTGAGGGCAAATGATGCCGTCTGCCCGCCACGGACCTCCTTGACGGGCATCCTCTTGCGGTGGATGGACTTGACGGCGATGGGGATGAAGGTGCCCAGGGGGTCCGGGCCCAGGAGCAGCGTGTCGTTCAGACGAATCCTTCCTCGCAATGTCGTTCCTGAAACCACGGTGCCGACGCCCTGGTGGGACATGTGAAGAGAGCATGAGGTTGGGATGTCCCACCCGGACCTTCCAGTACATACCGGTACAGAGTACGTGTCGTCTATTTGAAACTCTGCGGGCTCGTCGTCGTTGAAGTTGGTTCTGGAGGAGAGGAGGTTCAGGAACATCTTCAGAAGGTCCATGTTCTCCCCCGTTACATTTGAAATCTGGAATATTGGACACATTCTGTGGGCAGGGGAGTGAGAGAGCAAGTTGAAAACGATCTTCAAAGGGTGGTCACGATAGCCAAGCCACCAGATACAGTAAATACGGCCACTTTTAAGCACATGGTGGGGGTGTCCAAACTTTTTCCACCGTGGACGGAACGATGCAAGGAAGTAACAAATGTGCATTGCGAGCTTATCTATATTTCAGGGGGAAAAAAGTCCTACATTATTTGGTCTTTAACCTTTTCCCATTTCTAAATTTTGCTAATATTTCAACTTTCTTATTAATAACTCATTCTTCTAATATTACTTTATTCCCATATCACTCAATCAATCAACTCCTCCATCCCCCAATCAACAATCACGCTGTATCTGTTTAGTTACAATATATATTACTTTTTTCTTTAATGTTTCAACTTTTTGCTACAAAAATGATGTCTCACCTCTCCGAGCTGAAGTTGGACGCCGTGACGATGACGTCGTCTTTGTTCTGCACCAGCACCGGGATTTTTCTGCAGCCCGGAGACTTCAACAGCCTCTGTAATAATTTAAGGGTTTCTGGGGACAAAAAAAACAAACAAATCATAAATTATAGATTTTTTTGCTGGTGGTAAGGGGCCAATACAAACACAACATAAAATCCACGGTTCAGTAATTTTTTTAATATAACAACCACACACACAAATTTTCAAGCCTTTAAGTTGAACATACATATACTTTGTATAATAATCATCAAATAAATAACACAAATCAATTCACCATGGCACTGAAGGTAATTGGTTGTAATTCATACATTGTTGCGTTCATTAATGAGTCAATCAAACTATGTAGTATTCATGATTTCCACCATTCCTGTCAAATATTGCTATTACAAAATCAAGGAAAACAATTATGGAAGTGACAATACAGCCAAAGTCAAGGCAACATGTAAAAAACTAAAGGCATGCTGAGATTTTTTTCAAGTCATCATAAAACAATAGCAACAATAAAATGTAACAAAGTTCAGGGTGTGCATGGTGCAACTGACTTACTTTTCATGGTTTTGCATGAAACCAACGGCTACAACTACAATGACAACGTTTTGTACAGACTGTTTCTACACTTATTTTATCTGGAAATTAGATAATAAAGATGACAAATGCACTAATGGGGGCTCCTTGAGACGCCACAACAGGAATCTTGATGTGGACTGACCAATGTCATGTGACACAAAAGACACCCTCATAAAAATGCATGCACAGTCCTACCTTGCAGGATGTTGGCGGGACACATGTCTATCTTGGTTACCACGACAAACACCGGGACGTTGAGTGCCAGAGCGAGGCCCAGATGCTCTTTGGTCATGCCCACAATGCCGGCGTTGCTGCCAACCTGCAAGACAACACAACAAAAAGTCTTAAAATACTAAGAGAAAAGGTTGTAATTTCACTAGAATGGCGTAATACTAAAAGAAAAAACTTCATTTTAGTAGCATGAAGTTGAAATATAAAAAAAAGAAAGACTTCCAGTCATAAAACAAACAACCAATAATGTAAATTTTGGAGAATTGAAAAAGTGAACACAATTGGTGGTTCACTATGAAGTGAAATGTCTTATTTTCTCTTGTGTATTTATAATTGCAACAATATGGACTGCACGGCGGGCGAGCGCGCAGACCTCACAGCTAGGAGACCAGGGTTCAATCCCACCCGCGGCTATCTCTGTGTGGAGTTTGCATGTTCTCCACGTGCATGCGTGGGTTTCCTCCCACGTTCCAAAAACATGCTAGGTTAATTGGCGACTCCAAATTGTCCATAGGTATAAATGTAAGTGTGAATGGTTGTCGCCCGAAGACAGCTGGGATAGGCTCCAGCACCCCCCGCGACCCTCGTGAGGATAAGCGGTAGAAAATGAATGAATGAATGTTTTACCATGAGCATGCAGAAGTCGGGCAGGTGCCCGGTCATTCCAAACACGGTGGTCTTCAGGTACTTCTCGTGTCCTGCCAGGTCGATAAAGGTGATGACCTTGGAGGACTTCTCGCAGATCTTGGTCCAGTCCAAGCTGCCGCCGTGGCTGTCGGGCTTGTTGACAACCTGAAGAAAAGCATGATGAGAGAACAGAGTGACTTCCTGCGAGGGCAGGAGGGATCCTGAAGGGTCACTTCCTGTCCAGACGCGCACCTGCCCCTCATGGTCGAAACCCAGGATGTCGTTGCCCACGCTGCTGGTCCTGCCGCTCTCCATCTCGTGCTTGTGCCTGAAGAGCTTCTGGCGAGCAAATCCTCTGCCGTTGTCTAGCTCTCCGTGGGTCAGAACACCCAGCAGCGTGCTCTTGCCGGCGTCCACGTTGCCCACCACCGCCACCCTGCATGAAAAATCCCACCGTAAGAAATAATCACCACAAAACGAAAGCTGTACACGTGCTGAGCCATTAGTCTTGTGAGCAAAGTGTCACGAAAAAAGCTTACCTGACTTCCAGGAAGTCCTGTTCGTCCACACGCCGGCGGATGAGGTAGTCGTTGATCTTTCCGCCCGCCTCCGTCCTCTCTCTCAGCAGGATGAGGTCGGCCTCTATCTGCTCGCACAGTGACCTTACCGTGGCGACGGACGCCTCCATGTCCTTGTCGTTCAGACCGTGGTCACTGCCGTCTAAAAACAATCAACAACAGACACGCTTGAATCATCCTAACATACATGTCTGGTCGACTGTGAGGAATCAAACAGAGCGGGGGTGTCTGCTTCGGGCCCTTTGGCTTTCTTCATGCAATTTTGACACCCCTCAAATAATGTACTACATTTGAGACATTTTTTTTCCACCCCGAATGTGAAGACAGTTAGCTCAGTGTTTCGGGTTTGGCTGACTTTTACAAAGATGCTGGTTTAAACAAAACACTTTAAAGCCAAGATTAGATCAGACAAGACACGGCATCCGATGGTGTGGGGTTTGCTCATAGCAGTTTCTACCGGTCTTACCCGAGCCCATCCCGACCACATAGATGGTCTCCCCGCAGCCCTCGTCTAGCCGTTGACGCAGATGTCGCAGCAGTGCGTCGTACTGTTCCCCCGTTGGACTCACCAGGAGCAACTGTGTGGGGGAGAAGATAAATATGCAGTTTAGATCAGTGCTATAATACAATGTACACTCCCTTACCAAATGATTAAAATGCTTACAAGTTCGCTAACCAAACACCACCAGTCACTGTTTTGACCAATCCTTGTTCAATGTATGAACCATGGCTGCTGCAATTTTCTCCTTCTTTAAAGATAATTTTAAGTATTTCAACTCCTTGCAGTTTAAATATTTTACCAGCATCTTTCTAGCATTTTTGTCGCAATCTGTCAGATGAAAATATAGTTCACGAACACATGAAAGCATGACAGCAGTGTCTTCATTCTGCTGTAAGTCTGCTTCCATCAAACAAGCAAACTATTTTTTATAAGTTACAACAATCAAACCACATTTCAAATACCGTTATGAAGCTTATCGCTTTCTGCTACACAAACATTTAGTGGTGCTCCAGCATGTGGTGTGTACGTGTCACTGTCTCATATTTCACTGCTAGCACAATATTAAAATAGAATACATATATATCATAAAAACACAACAATGAAGGTCCACCTTGTTGCTTAAATCTATAAGACCCTCGGACTGGCCGTTGGTACCCCCGTCGTTCAAGCACTCTTCCCCGAACGGATCGTCCGCGCACCCCCGGTCCGGTGCAAACATACAAGCGGGCACAGTGCACTCGGCGGTGGATATAGAACCATCCGGGCTTGACGCTGCTCCTGTCCACTCCGACGACGCCATGTCTCTGTGGTGGGAACAAGCAACGGGAACAAGTTGAGACAAGTCCGCGGTGGCTCACCGTTAGCGACACACTGGGGAACTTGAGTTAAGGGTTAGCCGGCTAACTCAATGCTACACAAACATTTGACAAAGTCATTAAACCCCAACGCTATCTTACTCGCGTGGCAGCTGATCAGCTGTCTAAATACACTGCTACCTTAAACGTCATTTTAATAACTTTCTTATTGATTTAACGCACAGTAATTTAAAAAAACTGCTAGCTAACTACCTGGTCTTGCTAACTTGTTGGTTGTTTACTAGCTGCTGTGGATTCACTTTCTGTCTGTCTGTCTGTGACTGGCTCAACTGATAGAAACGCCCATCACAAAATATACGCAGGCGATTGGCTACTTTACTTTTTGTCACGCCCACTTCAATCCAAGTTCATCCAATAAGCTGTCTCAATATGGGGGCACCAATGACGTTCGTCCTCCAATACAAATTCATACAACGTTTCAGTTGTTGAACTAGTGTTCTACTAGGTAATAGTAATAGTAATAGTAATAGTAATAGTAATAGTAATAGTAATAGTAATAGTAATAGTAATAGTAATAGTAATAGTAATAGTAATAGTAATAGTAATAGTAGTGGCTACCACCTACATTTTTAGTAGTATCAGTGTCAATATTGGCCATACCTGCATTTATTTGGTATCGAATCTATTCCAAATCTAGCGGTATCTCACATCACCACTGTGCAGTGGTTTGTTGGGAACACCCATCGCATAATACGCAGACGTGATTGGCCTACCTAAAAAACGAGTTTAGACATTTATCCAATCAAGAGTCCATGTTACGCCTTACCGTCAGCAGTTCGACTGAAACCAGAAAGTTCATGCCCGACTTTACGCGAAACCTGCTCATATACTTCTAGCGTCTCTTAAAATAATTTCAATAACCCCTCCAAAAGGCGTGCACCGACTTTAAAAACATTTGTTGGCTATACTAGTGGAGTATTCAGCGTTTGAGTGTAAAGAACGCCTATTACAAAATACACACAGGCGATTGGCTACTTTGCTTTTGGTTACACCCACTTATAACTTCTATCCAATCAAGTGTCTCCAATTGAAATTGACGTCAGCGACTATGCTGAAACAGAAGAAAACAGCAATAAATAAATAAAAAAACACCATACAATATTTAATTAAGAATTGAAAAATAAACGTTAATAAACGAAACAAGATTTAAAGAGTTAGATTTGCAGGTTGAATGTAGTGAGAGCTAGTGCTCAGCTTGGATTGACACTTCTCTGCACTGCATCATACAGTCATTTTAAGCATGTATATTATCTAATTGGCCAACAACTATCAGTAATATAATTTCAATTCCACCCCGTGCAGTATCTTTTCATTTTGCAATACATGAGCAGGTAGGAAGTGCCACAGCAAACTTGTAGGCCTACCTAGTGCTCCCGTGCCGTCATTGGTGGGAAATGTTTTACTAGCTGACCCCTGCAGCGACCTGCCCCCTCCTGCATCGGCTCACCTGTGTTATATAAAGCAAAGAAACTGCCATCACGGGTCTCTGTCACTCGAGGCACGACCTGCAGAAGACCCACCGAAGACAGCCAAGATGGTAAGTGGAGCAATAAAGTTCACACCAGATCAAATGAAATGTTATTACTCATGTCAATACTAATTTGGTCGTTCTGATGAGTTGTAATGTTGAATTGTAAAGTTTGTTATTATGTAACTATGTGTCTATATTGCTATTGATGTGTATTTGTGCATAACGTGTCATGGAAATCATTAGGATAATAATAATGACATGTGACAGAGTATCTAGCTGTGTGTTGATGAGAGGCAACATTAAGTTATATTTTTATTGATTAGGAAAACAAACTGTAAATTCCATGGATACAATTTGAAATCAGTAGTATGGGTTTCATCCATTTCATAATAAGGGACAACTGCACTCCATTCTGCATGTATTGTATTACGTTAGTTGCCAGAAGGTTCCCACTGAGGCGTGTCTTTATGCTTTTATTGTCTTATATGGCGGTGCATGCGGCGAACAAACAGCACCTTCCTGTTTCGGTGCTTTTTACAGCCATGATGTTCATGTTGTATCCTGGTTGATGATCAACAATGACCATGATAAGAACACCTCTGATAATCATTTGTGGAACCACACCGCTTACCTGCACATACAATCACACCATATGAATATCTGCTCATTACAAACTAATTGTAGTACTGTATAAAGTACTATAAAAAATACACAGATACGGTATATATCTGTTTGACAATCCAATGGCAACCTATCATCTATCAACCAGCCAGCCATCCTCGTATCCATCCATCCATATATGTAACAAACATATTTCATCCATCCATCCATCAACAAAGCATCTTCCATCCAAAAAACTGCCATCCATCCAACCATTCAACCACAATCCATCCTATCATCCATCCATTCATCCTTACATTCATCCATCCTTCCAATATCCACCCATCCATTGACAAGTCATCATCCCTTCAGCATCCATTCAGCCATCCAATCATGATAACGATGATGATGACAAGTCATCATCCATCCAACAGACTTCCATCCATCCATAATCTATCATCCATCCAACAATTTCCACACAACCATCTATTCATCCACTGTTAATCTACCATCCATCCAACCAATCACCAGTTCACTGACAATCATCCATCCAGCCAACTTTCATCCATCCATCCATCCATCCATCCAATAGCAATCCATCCAACAACATAATATTCATCAATCTCAAATGCAACCACTCATTGGCAAGTCATCATTCATCCAACAGACCTCCATTCATCCAACCATCTATTCATCCACTGTTAATCTACCATCCATCCAACCAATCACCAGTCCATTGACAATCATCCATCCAGTCAATTTTCATCCATCTAACCATCCATCCATTCGTCCATCCATCAGCAAGTGTTCATCCATTCAAACAAACTTCCATTCATCCAATGGCAATCTATCATTGGACCAACATCAAGCCATCCATCCATCCATCCATCCATCCATCCATCCATCCATCCAGTATGCACCCATCCATTGACTCCATCCATCAGCAAACAACTATTGGTCCAACATCCATACATCCATTGGCAATCAATTGGCATCATCCATCTAACAACATTATATTCAGCCATCCAATATGCACCCATCCATTGACAAGTCATCATTCATTCAACAAGCTTCCATCCATCCATCCATCCATCAGTAAACAATCATTGGTTCAACATCCATCCATTGGCAATCAATCATCCATCCAACAACATCATATTCATCCATCCAATATGCACCCATCCATTGACAAATCAGCCAGCCATCCATTCAAGTCATCATTAATCCAACAAACTTTCATCCATCCACACTATCAGCCATCGACAAGTGTTCAATACAAGGATCCATTCATCCAGTGGAAATCTACCATCCATCCAACCAATCGTCTATCTATTGACAATGTATCATCCATACAGAAAACCTATATTCGTCCATCCATTGTCAACCTTATATCCACCCATGCATCCAGCCATTCATCTTATGTGCACCCTTCCATTGACAAGTCTTCATCCATTCAACAAACTACCATCCAACCATTCAACCGCGGTCTAACGTCCATCATTGCCCATCCAATCATGCAACCAGTGACAAGTTATCATTCATTCAACAGCCTTTCATCCATGCTTTGATACAATCCTTTATCAACCGTCCAACTGTCCAGTGCTAATCCACCATCCATCCAACCAATCATCCATCTCCTCACTCTCTATTATACACCCAGCAGACATCCCAACATCCATCCATCCATTGACAATCTATCATTTATCCTTTACATCCATCCATTCATCAAAGCACAAACAAATCATCATCCATCCAACTATTCAACCACAAGTTGACAGCAGTCTACCATTGTTGTTGTTGTCCTTCACAGAAAGTCAAGGACATGACCTTCAAGGAGGGGCACGAGTTCAAGATCAGGATCAAGCCCAAAGACGACTGCTGCACGTGAGTGCTCGCTATCAGCGCTTTTTTTTTCTTTTTCAAATTCATCTTTCTAACACATTGTCCTCACGGCACAGCTTCGCCATCAACGTCGGCCACGACTCCGATAATATCGCCCTGCACTTCAACCCTCGCTTCGACGACGGCGTCATTGTGTGCAACTCCTTGTCTGGAGGCTGCTGGGGCGACGAGCACCGGGACAGCAACTTTGGCTTCACGCGAGGGGAGGAGTGCAAGGTGGGCCTTTTTTTTTTAGGGGGTCAGGTCACACAAGTGTAAAAAGAAGACAAGCTCTGTTCATAGTATGAAATAAGCAAGGTCGTACAGTGACACTGAGTCTGGCTTAACTAAACTCTGCTCATGAGCGTTTAAGGATGTTTACTGGTGTCGTTAAAGTCCTTTTATTGGTCCGACACTCCAATCTTTAGACAAGGATCGTTAGTGGAGGCAGTATTCTGTACTATGCCTCCGCTAGGTAATAATCACAGGAACCTTTATTGAGCCATAAAGCCACTTTTAAAGATAAGGGGTCTCCTTTGAGGTCCGAAGTCCAAGCAGGTCTTCTCTACATGGGTTGGCTTGAGCGAAAAACCTTTTGACTCTTCTCCTTTCACCTCCCTGCAGTTCTACATCAACTTCAACCACGAGGAGTTCTACATCAAGCTGCCCGATGGTAGCATGATGAGCTTCCCCAACCGACTGGGGGACGTCAAGTACAAGTACTTCGACGTGAGCGGCGACGCCAGGATCGTCGGCATCAAGATCAAGTAGTAGCATCCGTCAGCATGTGTAAACGTTCAAACCCGGACGCAACTCCTCCTTCATCTTAGGCTCCTGGAAACGTGGACGTTGCAGGAGTGACCTTGTAATATCATATAAAGACCTGCAGAGGGTGCCAGAGCGCATCCTATCTCAGTGTACTGTAAAGTCTACTGCTTTGCTAATAAATGCCATAAAAATGTTCAATCTTTTTATTTGACTTCTTGACATAAGACCAAATTATCTCCAATGTATAATTATGTTATTTGTAAAGCATCATTTTGTAGCATAGCGTCTATTTGGAAGAGATACAAAGCAACCAAAATAAAAAACAAAACGCGTGTGACATGGACACAAGGGACAATTAGTAGGAGGACGTGAAAGTACAAGAGGATGAGGAATGTTGCAAGACGTCAGGACATTCCCGGGAAGCCAAATGGGAATACTTAGAAAGTTAAAATTTTTTTTTTACAAAATTACCGTTGTTCATTGCAAGATTTTAATATATATATATATATTTTTAAACTACATTTTTAAGACAAATATACACACTTGTAATTTCTTTAGTTTAAGAAAATTGTAGAATATTCATTATTATTTATTATATTTTATTATTTATTTTCTTTTATTATTATTATTGATTGGCTTGAAGAAATCACATGGTTCTATCACCTTATAACACGGGTGTCCAAAATGGAGCCTTGAGGGCCATTTACAGCCCACGGCTGTTTTTTTTTTTTTTTTATTGACCCTTGGAACATTCTGGAAAATACATAAAAAAAAACAAACCACAAAAAGTTGCAAAAAATGGCAAAGAACGTGTAGTAGTTTTATGAGAATAAATGCAAAATATTAGGAAAATATCCATACTAAGAGAAAAAAATGTATAAATAATGAAATATTAATGACTAAAAATGACAGCTGGAATATTATGAAAAAAACAAAGATTATATTTTGCAATTTAGGGAAATTCAAGTTGGGTAAAATAATACGACAATAAAGTCTAAATATTGCGAGAATAAAGACATAATATGAAGAGAAGAAAATGTACGTGAGAAAAAGGAAAAAAATTAAATAAAAACATAGCATATAAACATAAAACGTAACGTGTTTGTCACAGACCATGCAAAGCCAAAATGCAGGCTGCTTTTTCTTGAAATACAAAAAACTTTGAGCATGTCTACATGGATTGGTTAAAAAAAAATGTAAGAATGGAACCTAAAATATTGAATTTTTCAGCATTTTGTGTGGAAAAATGTAAATCTTGCACAAACATACAAAATAGCACCATATGGTCATTAAGGGACTTAAAATATTCTATAAAAGGACCATTTTTGAATATTTCCCAAGCCAAGACACAAGCCAGCTACTGACCGACAGCTTGCCAAATAGTGAGCTCATATTTAAGCTTACTACTTTACTGCAGTAGCTTGAACACGCCAAATAGTGAGCATACCTGCACCTGCTTTCGTAAGGTTTCTTTTTGTTTATTATTAAGAGAAGCGACACAGAGATCAGACGTTCAGTCGAGACTTCCACCTGGACTACGCGTCCTCGAAGGCGGGCTTACAGCTGAAATCGGCTCGGTCCTGCTCGAGGCGGCCGACTGACCTTTCTGGGCCAGGTAGTCCTTGTAGTTCCGTGTGAGGAGCGTGTAGAGGAAAGGGTTGATGCAGCTGTTGCCGTATGTTAAGCACGTGACGAAGAAATTGACGTAATGGAGCGTGGACGAGGACAGCGCCTTGAGGGACTCCGCAGAGAAGAGCTGGGCCAGCTGCCACGCCCAGAAAGGCAAGAAACAAGCCCAGTAGGCCACCACGATGCTGAAGATCATGGAGATGACGCGGTGTTTGAGTCCTCGTCTTCTGGCTGAGCTGCTGCTTCCCGCCAGTCTGGCCTGTGCCGCCCAGTAGCGCTTGGCGAGACCCACGTAGAGTCCGACGATGACTAACCCGGGGACAAGAACGCTTGTCAGGAAGAGGATGGTAACATATGCCTTAAAGGCCTCCAGGGTCCAAGTCGGGAAGCACATCCGCTTGATCTCACCGCTCGGAGATGGCTTACCCTCCCGAAGTCGGATCATCACCATCATGGGAAGCGTGAGCATGAAGGCCGTGGCCCAGATGGCCGCCGCCGCCAGTTTCCGTCTACGGGTAGAAGAATCGCGGGCTCTGAAGGGCCTGGCAACGGCACGGTAGCGCTCCAGACTCATGGCTACCAGGATGAAGATGCTGGCGTGCATGGTGAGGAGGTCCAGGCTCAGCAGGATGCGGCAGCCCACGTCGCCGAAGAGCCAGTCGTGGGCGAAGTAGGTGCACACCACGAAAGGGATGGTGGACAGGTAGAGCAGGTCGGCGAGGGCCAGGTTCCCGATGTAAACGTACACGGAGCCCATGCGGCGCAGCGCGGCCGATCTTGTGATGACCAGGGTGTATGCGTTGCCCGCCACGCCCAGGACCCACATGACAAGCAACGTGGAGCCCAGCAGGGATGTCACCCACAGACCGCCGGCGCCCTCTGAGGACCCAGCGTCTCCAGTGGCGTTGCTGGCACTGCGGTTCATTGCCGATCCAAAAGTGCATTAAATTGTCTCCTTAGTCTGATCCAGTATTGTCACTTGAGACCCAACTATTCCAAGCTGGGACACTTCCAGTACCTCCAGGAACAACATACCCCCCATGAGGACCATCAGCAGCTGAGTCCATGTTCAGGCGCCGATATCACGCATGAATCCTCACAGCTTCTTCCGGTGCTTTGGAGGTCGTCCCCGTCTTTTCTTCCTTTCCTCCTTTCCGTTTGTGGTTTTTCCTCAGCAGGGTGTCAAAGTTTTGTAAAGGAGTGTGCCTCATCATGCACCACACTTAACAGGACTCTTTTCATTGGTGGAGACAAATAGAGGGCGTCGCTACAGTGTGGAGAACGTTTTTCATCCCTTTTTGTAGAAATTAGTTGAACAAGTTTAAAAAAATATATGCAAAATATAGAAAAATAAAGTATGGAATTAAACAAAAAACTCCCCAAATAAACATTTTATTATTGGAAGCTCTAGGTTTTTCATATTGTCATGCCATATTTGAAAAAATAAACAGTAAGAAACATATGAAACTACTTGGTTACTATTTTGGGAGGAAGTCTGGTGAAAACAACTCCCTAGAAAACATGAACATAACTGTGGCAACAATAAAAAATGAAAATAAAAGTCAAATAAAACATATTTCAATGTTTGAGTACATAGTGTGAGACTTGGTAGTGACTAAATGAGCCACTGGAGGGCGCCAATGCACCGTTGAATAGCCTATAAACAGCACAGTATGTGACAAACTATGACAAATGTGACTTTCTAACCTCTAAACCTCCACTTTACTTAACTCTACCGAGAGATAATACTATTAAAAATGTTGATGTTTGTATGACACTTTTCAGTCAATAATGATACAATTAGACTGACTCACATGATTGACTTCCATGTTTTGGAATACTTTGCACTGAAGTTCCTGGTTGAAGTTGACTGAGTTGAAACGACGAGGGGTAGGGCGCCTCCTCTGGTCAGTCAGTGTCGGTGCTTGAACAAAGCCTCCACTGGGACAAAAACACACAAAGAAAGAAAGAAAAAACATTTATTCTCATGTCCAAAAGGAAAATGACATAATAATTCACGACACATGCATGGAAAAAAAATGATGACACATGAAAATGTTTTCTATTCTGTGCATTATAAAGATATAAAAGAGCTAAAAAAGACGAAGCTAAGAATGCACGTACTGGTGTACTCCTGGGGGGACATCTGAGCGCTCATGACGTCATTGAAGTGTTTGAGCCAGTCCTGCTGCTCGGCCTCCGTCTCGCACGTGAACAGGAAGCAGCGCTCGGGCGTGACGATGGTGATGCCGTGCTGCCAGGCGCCGTTGCAGTAGGTGCCGGCGGGAAGACCGGCTGAGGCGCTGTAGTTGTCTTTGGTGCCCAGAAACACCTCGCCTTTGGCGAAGGCGTCCTGCATGGAGAAACGGTTAGCACGACTACAAATAGAAAGTTACACCTCAGTTATGGCCGCCCCGGTTAACATTTGGATGTGTGTGTGTGTGTGTGTGTTACTGTCCTACCAGAGGGTCTTTGTAGTACATGAGTCGTCTCTGGTCCAAAGTGAACCAACGCTTCTTAAAGCCTTCTGTTTGCTACACAAACACACAAAAGACACAATCAGACCAACAACAATGGCAGCATTGTATTTGGATTGACCTGTTATTAGTCAACAGTACAGTCATTTAAACACATTGTCTGCTATGGATGAACAACATACTTAGCCCAATTGCATTCGCATGTCCCCTTGATTCATGTTCACACCATAAAAGTGAGTGACACTTGATTTGAGGCTTTTTAATAACAAATCATCTGAGGGAAGTCGTTTAAATCTTCCATATTACATTTGAAAGCCGAAAGCCAAATGTTCACATCAGTGGAATCAAACACTCGCTAGAGCTTAGGGAACACGCCCTCTTTCCACGTGTTTATGTCTTTGATGCTCTTGTTAGCCAGCTTGTCTCCGTGGACACGCAGTCTGCATGAAAGCACACGTGCACATTCTGTGCACAATAGATGGATGGATGGATAGATAGGTAGAGCAGTGAAATTGCCAACAAAATGTCGTTGCCTGGCTCCCGTATAATAATAAATAATAATAATAATAATAATATAATGTGAAGGCAGCGGTCGAGTAGTTAGTGCACAGACCTCACAGCTAGGAGACCAGGGTTCAATTCCACTCTCGGCCATCTCTGTGTGGAGTTTGCATGTTCTCCCCGTCCCACATTCCAAAAACATGCTAGGTTAATTAGCGACTCCAAATTAATTCATAGGTATGAATGTGAGTGTGAATGGTTGTTTGTTTTATATGTGCCCTGTGATTGGCTGGCCACCAGTCCAGGGTGTACCCTGCCCCTCGCCCAAAGACAGCTGGGACAGGAAAAGCGGTAGAAAATGAATGACTGAATAATAATGTGGAGAATAAATAGATGACATCAAATATGAACAACAATGTAGAGCGTAAACAGTAAATTGCACAAATAATTTTAATAATTAAACAATGGCTGCTTGTTTTGGGAATTATTAGCAAGGACAATGCTGTAACTGCACTCAACTGTTTTTCAACACCTGCTGCAGAAATGCTAGTCAAAGATCCACTATACAACAGGAGTGCTCTGCTGGTTTGAAAAGACCTACTGCAAAAAATCCATTCATTCATTCATTCATTCATTTTTAACCACTTATCCTCACGAGGGTCGCAGGGGGTGCTGGAGCCTATCCCAGCTGTCTTTGGGCGAGAGGCGGGGTACACCCTGGACTGGTGGCCAGCCAATCACAGGGCACATATAGACAAACAACCATTCACACTCACATTCATACGTATGGACAATTTGGAGTCGCCAATTAACCTAGCATGTTTTTGGAATGTGGGACACAGAGATGGCCGAGGGTGGGCAAAAAAATCAAATGCAAATCAAAGATCCTCTACATAACAAGAGGGTGCTGCTGTTTTTAGGCAAAAACACTGATACAGACACACTTGAGGACTCACCCTGGGTCCCGTCTTCTCCATGTATCCCTCCTTCAGGAAGTTGCGGGTGAGTTTGGGTACCAGCTGGGGGTTTCAAACAGACAAAGTCACACAAGTTGACAGGAAGCGTGAGGACAAATCATTTGCGTTGCGCTGACCTCTGAGTCGGTGGCTCCGGGGAACGCCACCTTCATGTAGTGAAGCTGAACGGCTCGGATGGAGTTGAACCAGTCTACGATCTCCTGCAGGAAGAACATCAGGAGTTAGGGTTGGGATGGCGGCACACCGACGACCCCTCGACCCCCCCCCACCTGAGTCGGACCTTGCCGTTGTCGTGGTAGAGGAAGATGTTGCGGGTGCTGTAGTCTTTGAGGTACGTGATCTGCAGACCGTTGGGGTGTCCGATCTTCTCGGGCTGGAAGGTGGCGTTGATGGAGTCGACCTTGATCACAGCTTTGGGTTCCTTGGCCTGCACGATTGTATTGGTTTTTATTACTGTATTATTACTGTATTAACCCTGCTTCGCTTTTACAATATTCATTCATTCATTCATTTTCTACCGCTTTTTCCTCACAAGGGTCGCATGGGATGCTGGAGCCTATCCCAGCTGTCCAGGGGTACACCCTGGACTGGTCGCCAGTCAATCACAGGGCACATATAGACAAACAACCATTCACACTCACATTCATACCTATGGACAATTTGGAGTGGCCAATTAACCTAGCATGTTTTTGGAATGTGGGAGGAAACCGGAGTACCCGGAGAAAACCCACGCATGCACGGGGAGAACATGCAAACAAACCACACAGAGATGGCCGAGGGTGGAATTGAACCCTGGTCTCCTAGCTGTGAGGTCTGCGCGCTAACCACACGACCGCTGTGCCGCCCACTTTTATAATATTATCTGAGAAAATTTTGTGTAATTTTACAAGAATAAGGTCAAAATATTAGAATAAAAATAAATAAATAAATAAATATAAAAAATATAAAATACAAATATAAAATAAAATATACAATAAAATATAAAATATAATATAAAATAAAATATACAATAAAATATAAAATATAATATAAATAAAATATAATATAATATAAAATAAAAAATAAAATGTTTCATCATACTTGACATTATGTCACTTGGCCATGGATACAAACATCCTTAAACCAAAACATACCATAAATGTTCTTTCCCACCCCCATGAAAGTAGACTATTTCAAATTAGCCCGCTTAGAACATTACCGCCACTTGTAATGAAACGAAAGTCGTCATTCGGCCAGGGAACGTTTCACACTCCAGAGACTTTAAAAGAGATAAAACGCTCCGTTAGTTTTATTCCGTGAAGCTTTAGGGCGTTATCTCCCAGATTTAGACCGACATTTGCAGTGAATTCTGATTTGTTTTCATGGTGTGAAAGTGTATGTTGAAACAGGTTTAGTACGCCAAAGAAAATAGTGCTAACACTTGCTGTTGTAATTGTTTCTTTGACAAATGCTTGGCCGATTTGTTTCAACACGTCCAGCCTAGATAGCGCTCTACACACGTGTGTGTGTAGGTGTGTGTGCTTACATCATATTTAGTGAAGTACTTCAGCGTCCCTTCCCTCTCTGACAGGACAAATCGCCTACTGAGGAACTGTCCGTTGTCCCGCCCTCTCTTCATCAAGGCACCGTCTCGAGTACCTGCAGGATCAAAGGTCAGTGTGTGTTGATGTTTGTGTCTGTGTGTCTATGTGTCTATGTGTGTGTTCACTTGCCTTCCTCGTACGTAAACGTCTTCGCAAGATCTGTGAATTCCTTACGCTCATACTTTGCTCGTATCCACTGCTCTTTCAGTACCCTGAAGGCATCCACAAATTGACGACACAAAAACTAAAGTAAAGTTTAGTTTCTCAAAAAATCTATTACTTTTTTCTCATAAATGTACAACTTAATTCTCGTAAATGTACAACTTAGTTCTTATAAATGTATGACTTTTTTCCTTATACATTTTTTCCTTATAAAGTTTTAAACTATTTTTTAAACAAAACCAAACTTAAACAAATACAAAACTAAATAAAAACTAAATTCAACCAAAATAAATAAAAACTAAATAAATGTGAACTAAACAAAAAAAGAAAACCAAAAAATTAAGCAAAATAAATCAAAGTAACTCAACCTAAACTCAAATTGAACACAAATGTAACAAAATGAACAACACCCCCAACAAATGAATACAAAATCAAATTAAACTTATCTAAACCAAACCAAACTGAACTAAAGTGAACAAATATTAATTAAATAAACTGAACTAAGCCAAAATCAAATAAACTAAACCATTTTAAACTAAAACAAACTGTACTAAACCAAAATAACAAAAACAATCTAATCAGTTTTGATTTATTTTATTTAAACTAAAGCAAACTAAACTAAACTAAAGTAAACCAAAATTAAACTAAATAAATATGAACTAGATAAAAATAAACCCAACTCCCTGAAACCAAAATGACAGAAAACCACATCAAAATAAATGTAAATAAATATAAGTGACCTAAATCAAAATAAATTACTTTTGATTTATGAATTATGGTCCCAAAAATCACATGTGTCTGTGCTGTGCTTACTCACTGGCAGTCTTTATGTGAAGGTTTATAGTAGTAGACGGGGACAGCGGCCTCGTATTTGCTCTTCATCACCTCGTTACCGTTCTCTGCCATGAACTGACAACACGAACATTTTGGAATGATATTTACACCCTGCTTTCATGATTGCTGATGACCTCACCTGCACCTCATGGTCTTCCCAGTGGGACAAACCCAGGGACTTCACCTTGCTCACATCCGGGATGTTGCGGTGGATCCCGGAACAGGCCAGACAGATGAAGATGCCCAACGAGGGGGAACCCCAGTCTGGATCTGTGCAAAGAGAACAGGACAGCATTGTTGTTGAACAGTGTGCACTGTGAGTCTCATAAAATGTGGCTTTGTTTAGTACTTTTGGTGCCTCCGCAGAAAAAAAAAATGTTAAAATACTCAACACATCTTGCTCATGTTAGATTTTTAAAGGATTACATGTTGACTGTTACATAAAAATACTCAAAAATGTCAGCTTGTGTTCTGTCTGCAGTACTTGATGTCAAACTTTGGCTGCCTTTGCTTGCTCTTATCTCGCTAGCAAACATTCTTATCGTTACAGCACAGTAACACGGTCCGCCTTGGAAGAACACAGCATTCCTTAAAGAAGATCGAGCCAAATGAGAAGAAGCAGAAAGTCAAAAACAAACAATAAAAAGTATGGACTGTCAAAAATAACACGTTATGAGCAGTAACATTAAAGGAAAACTACACTTTTTTGCCCATCATCCACGAACACACGTCTTTCTAAAGATACAAAAACAGCTAAAAGAGACAAGTAATTCATGCATGTAACGGGACACATCTATTCTGCCTAGAAATAGGCAGCTCCAAGCCTTACCTTTTTGAGGCTCTGTGAGCAAGTGTGTGGTGAAGCTATTTGCTAGCCGGCTAGTAGCTAGCAGTTGGATGTTAATGTTAGGAATCTGTAGGAATCCGGGAGTGAGAAGGGTGTGATGGAAGCAAATTCTTGTAAATTTCTGATTTTATTTCTCTTAAATTTATTTTATTTTCTCTTAATGTATGATCCTTGTTAATTTACGATTTTTTCCCCACAAAATTTACAACTTAATTGTCAAAAATGTTCAACTTTTTAATGAAATTTTTTTATCTGAAATTTACAACTTTATTCTAATAAATTATGTATTTTATCCTCATAATTGTATGACCTTATTCTTGTAAATTTCTGACATTTTTTCTCGTAAATTTATTACTTTTTCTCATGAATGTAAAACTTAATTCACGTAAATGTACAACTAAATGTAGTATGACTTTTTTCCTTTACAACATTATTCTCAAAATCTCTGATTTCAATATTTTTAAGTGGCCCTAATAGTCTGCGGTACACTACACAAGCATTAAAAATGAAACTCAAAAATGAAACAAAAGACTATAATGCTTGGCATGGCACACACGGCTGTGATGAGGACAAACTGATTAGGGTCCCTGAACACATCGACAGCAGCACCGTTTATGTATGGCAAACTCGCAAACATGTTTATCCATTCGGCGCGGGGACAACGTTCTCGAGGTGAGTTCAGGGACACTTTGAACATCACAACATCTTTATTACGAGTGTATGTGTGCTGTAAATAAACAAAGACAAATTGCCTATAGCAGTCACTGCTCATAAGAAGACAGTTAAAGTGTGATGCAAATGTTCTGCTACCATTAAAGGTACTATAGGTAATTATGTTTCAGATGTATACAATCTTTTAGCTTGAGTTCATTTGGTGCTCTTAACATCTAACTATCACAAACAAAGGGGAAGTAGAAAGGCGTGGCACAAACTAATAAGGAGGGAAGTGTCTCATTTATTAGAGCTGTGACAAACAACAATAACATATGGTGATGCAATACATTTACAGGGACTTAAATGACCCTGTTATACAATAACAATCAGCACACATGGCAGCTAAGGCTATATTTGATTTGCTGCTACATGTAGCTGGGGTAGGCTCCAGCACCCCCGCGACCCTCGTGAGGATAAGCGGGAGAAAATGAATGAATGAATGAGGACTAATGACTCCGATTGATGCGCTTCATGTGTCAGGGTTCCATTTACTGTCACTACAGTGACACCTAGGGGACAAGAGGATCACTTGCATGTTGTAAATGCTTTCATCCAGTGATGCCCAATTTAAAAATAATAACATTTAACAGTAATTTTACAAAAATAAAGTAAAAATATTAAGAGATAATCTAACCAGCCAAATCCCTCTTTGACTTTGGACCTTTTGACATCTGGGATCCGTCTTTGAGGTGGGTACTGTCGTGTCCTGTGTGGTAGTAACAGTAATTTTACAAAAATAAAGTAAAAATATTAAGAGATAATCTAACCTGCAAATTTCCCCACTGAGGGACGAATAAAGGCATATATTATCCCTCTTTGACTTTGGACCTTTTGACATCTGGGATCCGTCTTTGAGGGGGGTACTGTCGCGTCCTATGTGGTAGTAACAGTAATTTTACAAAAATAAAGTAAAAATATTAAGAGATAATCTAACCTGCAAATTTCCCCACTGAGGGACGAATAAAGGCATATATTATCCCTCTTTGACTTTGGACCTTTTGACATCTGGGATCCGTCTTTGAGGGGGGTACTGTCGCGTCCTGTGTGGCAGCCTGCATGACAGCTTGTTTATGTTCTATTATTTTGTAGTTGCTTCCTGTTTTGCCCTGTGTTTTGTCCTGTATGCTTTTCGTTCTGGTGACCCGCAACTACCACAAATTTTCTTTTCTTTCAGTTGTTGCCGCATTGCTGTCATGATGCTGTTTCTTTGTTCTTGCTTTTTTTTTACCAAGACCGGTTACAAGCCAAAACATGACAAATATTGTAGTGGCAAGTCATCACTATGTGGCCCTCGCTGGAAGAAGTTTGGACACCCCTGCTTCAATTCAATGCTGGGGACATTAAGCATTAAGAGCAGCGTTAGCTTAGCGGGGGCCCACATTTAAACACCTTTAAACACATTTAAACAGCTTGGCAACTTCTCTGCCTTTCTGCTGTATGACCTTTGCCTATTTGTGCAGCAATAAAGCAAGCTAGCTTCCCATAAAACAAACACTGCAAGGAACTTCATTGATTCATTGAACTAAACTGTGGAGTCTTCTTCCTTCCTTCACATGCCAACACAGACAACCAGAGCAAGGTGAGGGCGTGAGCAACATGTTCCGACTCGCACTGACTTTTAGTCCACAAGCCTCCAGGTTGCAAAAAACACACACGCATACAACTAAAGTGTTTTTTGTTTTTTTTCCTGGACACCGCAAAAATAACAATTAATGACTTCAAAAAGCACAAAATAACAATCCGAATAAAGAAAGTGTTGTAGTGTAGTTAGTAGGAAAAGAGACATCGGACAAGAGGGACATCGTGTCCACTTACCTGGCGCGCCACAGTCAGCACAGGTGTCGTTTCCTGGTCTTTGCAGGATCTCCCTGAAGGCCCGTTCATTCCGAGACATGATGGACAGATGAAATGTTCTTGTATGCAGAAACAGACAACAATGGTGGTGGTGGGGGGTCTCTCAAGGTGTGCCTCTTCCCCCGCCGGAAGTACGCCTTCGGCTGGACTGCAGGATCACAAAGTCCTCATAGTGAGGGCGTCCATGCGGCTCATACAGGAGACACACTGATTAGCCTGTAAATTCCTACACTGACGTTGTGTGTGTGTGTGTAACCTGAGACAAGGAAGTGCATTGCAGAGGTTGTGCAGACTTGTTTTTTTCCACGTTATTGCACAAAAAGGTTGCTGCGCAAGCGCGCTTGGTGCACCTCAGAACCAGCAGGATCGCTGAATGTCCACTGGAAAGTTTACATGAGTGGTCGAAAATTAGAATGTCAGTGATTTAAGTTATTTACAGTCATTAAAAAATAATAAAATAAATATATATATGCACTCCGGTTTCCTCCCACATTCCAAAAACATGCTAGGTTAATTGTCGACTCCAAATTGTCCATAGGTATGAATGTGAGTGTGAATGGTTGTTTGTCAATATGTGCCCTGTGATTGGCTGGCCACCAGTCCAGGGTGTACCCCACCTCTTGCCTGAAGACAGCTGGGATTGGCTCCAGCAACTGCCGTGACCCTTGTGAGGAAAAGCGGTAGAAAATGAATGAATATATATATGCATTTCAGATTATTATTGATGCATGAAATCGCATAACAATTTATAACTATGTGTGACTACAAAACAGTCATATTTCATAATTCTGTTTCCTTTTTTCATTTAGTCATGTAATTGACATGTTAACATGTATTCTGTATTTTCATTTATTATATTATTATATTTTTTAACTCTGTGAAGTATGTCTTCTTGTTGTATGTCATTGTGACCACTAGATGGAAGTGTTACCATGAGTACTCATGCAAGGACTACTGTGATGTTTACATCCACTAATGTAAGCCTAAAGATAAATATTTCATAATGCATTTTAGTCCTGGTGCTCGTGTGAGCATATCGAGCGTATTCCCTTGTTTGAAAATCTATCTCATTTATTTTTTTGCTATTTTTTCTTCATCCATGTACCCTCGAGAACCTCGTTTGTTTGTAACAGTAACGTTTGTTACTGTTAGTTGCTTCGATTTCAGTTTTGTGATTTTTGATGGTGAACTTTATGATGACGCAGACAAGTGTGGTGTTGGTGTTTCTACCTTACACCGGAAAAGCGGGCATCCATGTTGCTGACATCGACACATCCATTTCTCCTCGTTCTCCTCTTCTGTTATCATCTTCCCGAGTTAAAGACCTGCGTGTAATGTGTAGCCCCGTCACAATCACACGCGCTCTGCTCCGATTCGCAATACGTCCTGATCCTTTGCATCATTCCGCTTGATGAAACAGGACGTGGAAACTATAGAATGAAGAACAGTCCAGTCGACATGAAGAAGACACAAAAAGCGGAGTTAGTTTGGGATCAAGAACGGGAAGGAGAGATTGTGAGAGCGAGTAAGAGGCTTTTGGCAGAGTCTGTCATGGAGTTAATGAGCTTTTGCCGCTTCCGATCATCCCGCCGCCTTTCGGAAGCATGGCCTTTGCATACAAAAAGATCATTAACTCTCTGGCCGTGTTCTATATGCAACTAGCTGCTACGTTGTCTTAAAAATAGACCAAAGAAAATGAGAGCAAGTGGAGCATCCTGGCTAGATGACAAGTCATAGATCGTCTTTGTTTACCATCATTAAGGACTCCATGCCCGGAAAAGTTAGGAAGGCGTTGGAAGTGGGGATAAAAGATCTTCGGTATTAATTAAAAGCATCCTTGACTCATCTTGGCCAGCCCTCACCTGAACATCAGTGATGGGGTTTCTGCTCGGCTGAGCAAAAAGGGCAAAAGGGTTTAACGAGCTGGGTCACGGTGCAACCTGTTAGGTTGAGGACTGACAGTCGGGCAAAAAGGGAGGTGAAGAAAAAATGATTTTTCCCGCCCTCTTGGTTTTTACTCTACAGGAATGGATGAGGCGGATCCCAGGGGGACACATGGACAGATTTATGGGTAACCCCACTAAAAGGGGTCAAGCTTCATCCGGATCCAGAATTCATCCTGAGTTTTAAGTCAAAACAATGACAAAATGTCCACTCTGGATTGGATCTGGATAATTGTAGAGCACCGATGCGCTTCATTCGTTCGGGGTTTGATTGAAAATTATGAGCTGGGGTGAAAAAGGTTAGTTTAATCAAACTTAAGATGAGCTATTGCAATAGTAATCCGATAATCATTGGGAAAAGCAACAGAACCAATACATGCACACCCGACAACAAGTGTCCCAAGGGTGTCCAAACTGCAGCTTTATTGGCCCGCAGCACATTTGAAAATTATAATTTAACAAAAAAATTTAAATCAGCAGTAATTTTACAGGATTAAAGTCAAAATATTAAGAGAAAACAGTTGTAAACATGCTAGGTTAATTGACGAGTCCAAATTGTCTGTAGGTATGAATGTGAGTGTGAATGGTTGTTTGTCTATATGTACCCTGTGATTGGCTGGCGACCAGTCCAGGGTGTACCCCGCCTCTCGCCTGAAGACAGCTGGGATAGACTGCAGCACCCCTGTGACCCTTGTGAGGATAAGCGGTAGAAAGTGAATGAATGAGTTGTAATCTAACAAGAAAAAGGCAGATGTAGTATCTCCACTGACCACTAGATGTCTGTAATGTTACTGTAATGTTGGTTGAGACACAACATGCACTATAATCCCTAACACAGTCTACTGTTGCCACTGTAAAAATCAACTTTGGACCCCCGATGTCACTTCCTGTCCGCCCCACAATTAGGTCCACTAGCACTGGAACACATTTGCAGCAAAACATTAATTCATTCATTTTCTAACGCTTATCCTCACAAGGGTCACGGGGGTGCTGGAGCCTATCCCAGCTGTCTTCTACACCCTGGACTGGTGGCCAGCCAATCACAGGGCACATATGGACAAACAACCATTCACACTCACATTCATACCTATGGACAATTTGGAGTCGCTAATTAAACTAGCATGTTTTTGGAATGTGGGAGGAAACCGGAGTACCCGGAGAAAACCCACGCATGCACGGGGAGAACATGCAAACTCCACACAGAGATGGCCGAGGGTGGAATTGAACCCCAGTCTTCTAGCTGTGAGGCCTGCGCTAAACACTCGGCCGTCGTTATATACACACTGCTCATAACGATGAAAAATATATTTTTATAAAACTGTTCTGAGGTGCTAAAACGTCCACTAATACGACTAAAAAAGGTGCAAATGTCAGCTTTAAAACAAAAAAAGATACATTCATGTTCATGCTGCTGAGGCATCATGCTGGATTATCCACCTTCGCCCTGAAGGGCGGAACATTATTATTATTTTTAAGAGGTTTATGCTCCTTATATAACATAGAGGTCACATGATTGGCCATCAACGTGACACTAAGAGAGAGAAAATGTCTTCTTCCGCTCGGAGGTGATGAGTGGGCTTGGGTTTAGACCCTATATCATATATGTCTATAATGTGTGTGCGTATGTGTGTGTATAGAGATACACACACACATTCAATATACCATACATTGACTATGTGGCAAAAGGAGAAAAATGAGATTTGTGTCAAGTAAAGTGCACACTGTTGTTGTTTTTCAATACATTGTTTTTAATTTGACTTGCAGTCATGGTGCTGTTTGCCAACACAGCACCAATACACTATAAGACGCGTCACGATTTTTCGTTTTTTATGATTCATTTTTCATCCAGTTTTCTGAGAATGTGTGTAGAAATAAGAGTTGTGGAGTTCTATAGAGCAGCTACACACAATAACACACACAGAAAGCTTTCTAGATCTTCCAGAATCAGATATTTCACATTCATTTTCACAAAAACAGTCCCATGTGAAATACCGTTGACAGATGAAAATATCTTTCTCTTGCTCCAGTAATGGGCTGCACGCTGGAGTCGAGTGGTTAGCGTTAGCAATCCCACCCTCATTTTCATGTTCTCCTCGTTTCTCCGGGTACTCCGGTTTCCAAAAACATGCTAGGTTAATTGGCGACTCCAAATTGTCCATTGGTATGAATGTGAGTGTGAATGGTTGTTTGTCTATATGTGCCCTGTGATTGGCTGGCCACAAGTCCAGGGTGTACCCAGCCTCTCGCCCAAAGACAGCTGGGATAGGCTCCAGCAACCCCTGCGACCCTTGTGAGGATACGCGGTAGAAAATGAATTTTAATGATTTTAATAAATGCTCCAAACAGAGAAGCAGAGCTGGGGGAGGAGCAGAGAGTGCATTGCCCATATAAGGAAGCCCGCTCCTCTGTGACATCACAAAGGAACAGTTTTGCAACGCCCTCTGAAACCGAGCATTTTCAGCCATCCCAAACTTTTTTCATGGCTCACTTCCAAAAGCGTAAACCTCATTATCTGAAAATGTCTTTTAACATTTCTATTTTAAACAACCTTTTTAAAAAAATATTTTTGCTTTTTTTCTGCTCTTGACATAAAAACATCTTTGGCTCTACTGACATTAAAAAAAGTGACAGATTAAAGCTGAAATCACTCAGCTCTTGTCTGTGTTGACATTTCTTACCCTCCAAATTGTTTTTTCCCTCGAGACATTTTGAGCTCTTTCCTCACCACCGTTGGCTAATTTCACCGCATCTGTTCTCCTTTTCATGAGGCGCCATGTGTGACTACAAATGAAGGGCACACATGGCATGCGCACACGTGGAAAGCGTGTTCCGGCATCAGCAAGCGGGCTTAAAGAGGGTGAGTGCAAACATGTTGGAAAAAGAAGCATGCTGTTAGCGTGACCTGAGCAGCGCTTTACCGGCCTGCTGCTAGCAATCAGCTAGCTATGTGTTGCCGCACGGACCAATATTACGTTGCTCTGCCAGTTTTTACACCACAATACTCGACAATGACATTGTGCTGTCCTCACAACAGTGTCTGTATGCCGCTAGACAGCCAGCGAGCCAATGAAGAAAACTCTGCACACAAGGCTTGCTTTTCTTGCTTTATGAAGCTTTCTTGTAAAAATAAGTGGTAACTGAAACATACAGAAAGAATAAAATAAAATTCCAATACTGCTCATGTTGCAGGCTAAACAC
This sequence comes from Doryrhamphus excisus, assembly GCF_037039965.1. Classification (NCBI taxonomy): domain Eukaryota; kingdom Metazoa; phylum Chordata; class Actinopteri; order Syngnathiformes; family Syngnathidae; genus Doryrhamphus; species Doryrhamphus excisus. The sequence goes on from NC_136365.1 coordinate 18,547,597, forward strand.
ACATCAGCTAACAGTTAGCTAACACATGTACATTAGCTGCAAATGCAAGCTAGCAGTAGCATGAAGTTAGCCAACTTGACAAAACAAGTACAAATTTTGAAATAGAAAATGTATCTATGTAAGTGTTTTATACACCAATATACTTACAAGACGATAAGTTCCCAAGAAACACGCCTTTAGAGCAACTTTCAGCGTGTTTATGAGGTTTTCCCGTTTCGTTTCTGTCGTGAGGCCAGCCTGCTTGTCACCGAGAGGAAACGACAAAGCTTGTCTATATGCAAGAGCACTCACTCTCTAGTGGCCCAAAATGATACTTTCTAGAGAAGATGTCTCACTCTGTAAACTTTTTAACCTTAGCGTTTTTAACAATATTTATTAGAACTTTTAGCTATTTATGACTTTCACTTTAACTAACTTATGAAAAGTATGAATTATTAATGTCTTAGACCCAAAGACATGACAGAAAATGATTAATAAATGTTGATTTTTTTTAAAAATGATATTGGATATGGATATGGATTGTACCATTGTAATCAAAATCAATATTTGTCTTCCTTAAAATTGAGCAATAACCACAAAAAGTGATAAAAGTGAAAGATAATAACAGTCCTTACTCTGACATGCAACAAGGCCACAATTGTGGCCACTTTAAAAAAATAAACAGTTGGAAGAAGTTCAACAATTAGCAATAAGCGAGTACACATAAGTTATAGTGCTGTGAAATAAAGTCAAAATATAATGGGAACAAAGTCCCAATTACCACATTACAAGAAGAAAGTTGAAATAATTGAGGGAAAGAAAACCATAACATAAATGGAAAAGCAGCTGTAATATTATGAGAATAAAGTCAAAATACAAAAAAAAACAGTAGAATTCTAGCAAAAAATCAAAACAATTCTTGGTCAGGCATACACCAACAATCCCTTAAAAATTGTGTACCGTGATGCATTAAGCTTACCTTCAAACTTCAGCCATCTCCAATCAGTGACGTCCAACAGATGATGCTATGATATGCTGTGATCTACCAACCGGTCTTGGTCTCCGTGAAAAACACAGAATGGGAATTGACGTTTCTTGGCTTCCTGTTTGAATTATTTGCCGTTAATTGGCCTCGGACTGCTTTGGTTCCGTCAGGTTTGAGCGAAGTCTTGGTGCGTCCGGCGCTGCTGTGATGCTCGCCTCTCGACCTCGTGCATCTGCGCCGTCAGCTGCTTCGTTAACAGCAAACATCTGCTGACTGCATCTGGCCACCAAAGCCGAGGGGCTGGGGGAATTATTTTCCCTCGGAATCCCTGCAGAGAGTCGCTGGTGGTTTGATGCGCTTGTCAAGAGAATGTTACCAGGTCTGTCCACGAAGTCCTGGGTTCCGTATTTACAGTATCAATTGATATTTTTGAAGTTAGAACACAGAAAACCTGTTTTTAACATTATTAGAGCCCTTTAGAAATGAGATAACACCCCTATAGTTACCTTTACACTCCAATGACCCAATATAATAAGACAAATAAGGGGAGCTGAGTGAGGGACAGACAGGAAGTAACGTTAGGGGTTTCAGAGTTGAGTTTTAGCTCGGTGTGGCATATTTAATATTAAAGGAGACCTGTTATGCTTTTTCCACTTTTCTGACCAATTAATGTAGTTAGAATGTTCTATTTTGGTGTTAAACCATGCCAACGTTCCATATAATGAGGTTTTGCGCATTTGGAAGTGAACCCTGAAAGAAGTTTGGGATGGCTCAAAATGCTTGGTTTCAAAAGGTGTGGTCAAACTGTTTCTTTGTGATGTCACAGAAGGGCAAGCTTCCTTATATGGCCGTGGAGTGACATGGTGTGACTGGTATTGAACACTACACATCATTATGTCTTTGAATGTGTCATCTGAATGCCTTATATTTGTATTTCATTTAGCCTTTTGTTTACTTAAAAACACTTCATTTAAGTATATCGATTTTTGGACTAATAGGTCATATTCAATCATTATTAAGTGTACTAAGTTTCTCTGTGATGAATTTAGTGTTGTTTGTAAAGTGTTGAAAGACACCGTGAGTCAGACTGTTACGTGGTTATACTTTTATATATATGCTGACCTCCACTGACTTCCAGTGGGTTGACAAGCTGGTTGTTAGCGCACTGATAGCTCGAGATTGGCTCCTGCCAAGAAAACGCTATCATTTCCATACTGACTCATACGCGGACACGGTATTTAAACAATTAGTGGTAGTTCTGAAGAAAAGGAAATGTCAGGAGGTTGGAATTTAGCCATGGATTAGCTGCACCTTAGCGGCGTATACAGCGGAATTTAAGATGTAAACACTGATTTTGTTTCCAAGCCAATACCCTGCAGTGGTGTCATTATTTTTTTTTCCTAATAACTGGTTCATTTAAATAGGATGCACGGCGGACAAGTGGTTAGCGCGCAGGCCTCACAGATCACAGACCCAAGTTTAATCCTAGTCTTGGTGTGGAGTTTTCATATTCTCCGTGAATGCGTAGGTTTTCTCCGGGTACTCCGGTTTCCTCCCACATTCCAAAAACATGCTAGGTTAATTGGCGACTCCAAATTGTCCATAGGTATGAATGTGAGTGTGAATGGTTGTTTGTCTATATGTGCCCTGTGATTGGCTGGCCACCAGTCCAGGGTGTAGTAGACAGCTGGGATAGGCTCCAGCACCCCCCGCGACCTATGTGAGTATAAGCGGTAGAAAATGAATGAATGAATGAACATCTATCATGTGTTCTCTGCACCGTGTGAGTGACTTAGGAGTGAGCGAAAACACGAAGAGTTGTTTTGCTGCGTGTTAAAATAAGAGCTCTACACTTGATTGCGGCGCCATTATGCTCACTATTAATTCAATCACCAGTTTGCAAACATTGCTTTCTCCACTCCGCTTGAGTGGAGCGCCAGGCAGCTAGTGTGTGTCCTGTTTTATTCATGGGCGCTGAGGCAGTGTTATTTTTCCAATGAAACAATGCCCATTAAAGCGCTTAGGTACACCAACTAACGAGATACAATACATAACAATGCCCTGTTTTGGTATTAATTCAGCAATATGTTTATTACTGTAGTGGTACCCATTGTGCATGTGCATGGCCGTGCTGTTTGGAAAAAGGAAGTTCCGGAAATGGTGAACACTGGACTTAATATTCCCGGTGGGGTTTGTTTCCAAACGCAGAGACAGAAACAGAAGAGCAGTGAGGGGCGACAAACACCTGATTGTGCCGCACATTTTAAGCAGTTATCACTGCAACACACTAGCGTCACATAATCAAATGTTGTATTGTCGGCTTTTCTTTCATCTGCAGTGGAACCTTGGTTAGCATCGCGGATCCCTTCTTAAACCAAAACCTACTCTAACCAAATGCATTTTTCCCTCATAGGAAATAATGGGTGGAATTGAACCCTTGTCTCCTAGCTGTGAGGTCTACGCTCTAACCACTCACACACCGTGCAGCCCCCAGAATTAAATTTTTTAAAAATTCCCGAAAATTGTCCCATATATTACTCCAAAAATTGTCCCTTATTACCCCACTGTCCCTTATAACCCCGTTTTACGGTACTTTCCTTTCATCCAGATGGTGCATGATATGCTGCTAGCTGGACTACCTGGCTGAATTCCTGAAAAAGAAGAAAACAGATGAGGTTGGGAGTCCAAAATGAAACATGCGTCAGGGAATGAACGACCAGCAGAGACACCGGAAAAGCTTGTTCACTTTTATATGACACCAGAGTGACATTTAGGGAAACAGAAACAGAACCCCACATGCATTTTTGCAGAACAAAACTCAGTGAGGCGGGGTGCCTGGGGGTGGGGGGGGGGGGTTCCTGATACACATCACATGTGACACTACATCATCCTTTCAGTGACCTTTCAATCCAGCTGGCATTTGATTCTATCACACCGGTCATAATAAATATAATCTTCTCTGAGATCATACTTCTAACTGTACATCTACTATAGCGTATTGCATATCTCCAAAGGGCGGGTGAGGGTAGCCGGGGTTGTGGGGACTCGATACTTATCTAATACTGTGGCTTCCCCGAGGAAAGGTAAGTGAATGAAGATGAAGCTACAAAAAACACCACAGTGTGTGTTGACATCTCGTGTGTGTGTGTTTGTGTTTGAATGGGTGCGTGTGTTCAAGTCCACCTGAGGTCTACCTGCTCTGGATGCGAGACACAAACACATCACAACAACACATGGCCGTGAGGACCACACACCACACACCACACCTGACTACGTACCCGGCCAGTCGGGTAAACGGTGGCTTTTCTTGACGTTTACAAGTGAGATCCATTTTGTTCCGCATTTGCTTACCATAGTTTGTTTGTTCTCTTGCTACACTTCGGCAGACCTGAGTCAAATAAGACTTTGGATGGAACTGTTGATCCCGTCAGTTTCCGTTTTTCCAATGAACGGCAAAATCGGATGTGTGACGAAAGACGAAACCGAGGGGATTTCAGTTAGCCCCCGAGGTAGCCTTTAAAACTAAACTGGACTAAGTCCGGCGTTGGTTTAAGAACAAAGACACAAAAATATCCATCATGGGGGCGCAACACAAGACAAGGTAAATAAATCGCATCGTCGTTTAAAATCTTGCTCCGACAAAAAGTCTCTATGCTTGGCAACAAAGACCCGCTAACAGTATTTGGCCCAGGTCTGCAACTCGGTACTTTTTAGCCCTTTCATGGATATGTGAGAACCACCAAGGAGCCCACATGTATTCTCAGCAGCAGCAGCGATGATCCACTCTCAGTCCACTCTCAGACCTGGCAAGCTCCTAAGACCAGTTTCCACCAAGAACTCCAGTTTGGTTGCATTCGTTCGGGTTTTCACAGTTAAAATTAGCAAGATGACGAACTAGAGAATGGTTCCTTCATACAGTCTTGTCAGACTTGTTCCAATGAGGGGTGGTATCTTATAAAGGGACCGGTCTAGGTGGTCTAAGGGGGCAACGGCGACACCAGGGAAAAAAATCCCCCGGGCAGGTGTTGTCACTACAAACCAATTTTTGGGGCCCCTGTATAGCCCCAATTGCAAACCTATTTGAATTGTTCTAACTTTATCTCCCAGATGCCGCCCCATTCGGGGGCACTCCAGAAAGTGCCCCTTGTGCCTGAATTTCATGGCGTTTCTGAACGGCTCCTTATTTGTGACACTTTGGGTACTTTCATCCCACTTGTTGGAATAAAGACCACATAAAGGTTTAGCCTTCAGAATCGTATCGTGACAAACTAAACCAAACTGGACCACTTGATGGGGGAGGTCTTTCGAGGACACTTGAGTCTACACAAGCTCACAGAAAATTCGACAACCTTTTAAAATATCCCGTTGGTTGTCTAATGCTACTTTTTAGTGATATTTCTATAAAAACAACTCAAATCCTGCTTCTTCTTCAGCAAAATGTGCCATGTGACCAGAACTGACTATTGCCTTTTTTTGCACTTGGGTTGAGAATACTGTTTTCCTCTGTTGCCCCTGTTTTCAGGCTAGCTTCCTCTGAATGAAGCTTCAACCAAGAACCCGGGAGGAACACATCTTTAAGGTTGTAAGCTCCTTGCCGTCATGACAGAGTTAGCACTGAACAAGCCCGAACAAAACAACCGACCCCAAACAGCCGAATCCCGGTAGGGGAGTGACAGAGAACAGATGGTTCAAAGACGATTTGGGATCACAGAACGAGTCGGAAGAATCTTTCCCTGGTCAAGAGTTTCATCTGTTCTTTCGTGAGTTCGAGTCCCTTTCCCTGCTGTTTTTCCCGCTGAAGTCTGTGACATCGCAGTCTTCGTCTCTCGCCCTACCCGCCGCCGTCCAGTACCTCTGAGCATCGTCCTCAGAGAACTGGCATCCACCTCTGCCCGACTTGTTAGTCTGGTCCAATGTGCCTGTGCTGTTACATTTCTTCACCGGTGGGGGCGCCAAAGATGCCGGCGTGATCGGCGAAGTCAGCGAGAGACTGTTCAGAGAGGCATGCCCACAATCCCCTGCCCCCGTGTCCTCGTTGGAAGGGTCCATGCAGTCCTGGCGGTCGCAGCCGGGGCTGGAGCTGCCTCCACCAGAGCTACTCTGGCTTCTCTGGTGGCCTCTAGTGGTCTGGAGGGGGATTGGACATCCCTGCTCCTGCTCGCCTGCAGTCAGGTTTGAGGTGTGGCTGAGAAGCGGACACGGGAGATCCGGATCACCAGGTGGCGAGACGCTAAAGCTTAGGCCTTCCTCGAGCACTGCCTGCATGCTGCTCTCTGAACTGCCTGCAGCCGAGGACAAGTCACTGTAGGACGTGTGCTGAGGAAAGAGAGGGAAAACAATGTGGAAACATTCAACTTATACACCAAGACGTTTTAGATATACACTAATCCCACGCCACTTTGCACTGCAAATTCCGTGGCTTCACTCAATCAACACATTCACTGCCAAGGCCGTCTATAGAAAGTCTATCACTAGCCACGTTTACATGAGGATTTTTTCTCTTTCCGAATGACCTTTCCGAAAGTTATGGTATACATCAGGGGTCGGGAACCTTTTTGGCAAAGAGAGCCATGAAGGCCAGATATTTTAAAATGTGTATCTGTGAGAGCCATATACATTTTTTTAAACATTGAATGCAATAAAATGTGTGCATTTTTATGTAAGACCAACAGTTTTAGATAATGGGCTCTAATTACGTAGACCAGGCACACTACCCCACGCCAATGGGGTGTGGCCAGCACACTTTCGTGAGCAGCGCAATGTCTAATAATAAATCAAATACTTGTTGTCATTAATACAACTTCTGCTGCTGCATAGTTTTGCACCGTACTCCGTAGATGTATTTCATTCTTTTGGCCATCTTCGTCAGAAGGCTTGGTTCTGCAGCTTTAGCTATTTGACTAAAGGAGGAAAGTTTACATTTACATGTTTTTTTGACATCTCAATGACCGAGGTAGACTACAGCATTACCCAGTAATAATCGAGTTTTGGTGTTTGACCTGGAAAATATCATCAGGAAAGATAGATATGGTTGGCCATATTGCAGCAGAATATAGATGGACGAATTAAAATGCATAAAAAAGTTGTTGATTTTGAATATTATTTTTAACAGTCATTTCTGTGATGGTTTACTTTAAAATGTTAGCAAAAATACATTTTTATTGTGGTAAGAAATGCTTGACAGCCAGATACAGTCATCAAAAGAGCCCTACCTGGCTCCCGAGCCATAGGTTCCCTACCTCTGTTATACATGGAAAGGAATATTCCAATTGCGTGTCTACATGCGCCGCTATAATCAACCAGAAAAGTCAATGGGGCATGCCCAGTAAAACGTAAACACCAACATCACGTGATACCGACTTCCTCAAGTTTTTCTTTCACTTGTTGGAATAACTCCGTATTGCCAGTTTTTTGTTCGTTCCAGTCTTGAAATTTAGTTTGGATCAAAAACAAACTTTCCGCAGCAATCCAGTGTCGATTGCTGGCCTCCATTTTTAAAACTGAAGAACGTCTCAAGTTCAATCAAAGTTCAATCTTGCTAATATTTTATAATTAAGCTCGGCACATGTTTTTATATAGATATGTATTTTCTTTTTTAATAAAACTGGACTTGTGAATGGCGTATAGAAGGGTTTAGATTCGGTTCCACAGATGGCGCTAATGCACACGAAAGCTGCTTGCCAACCGCCAATAAACAACAGAAGAAGAAAAACACCACAAAGAAAAACGCAGTCTGACAACTTTCCGTTTGAGCGGGTACAAGATACCTCAATCGGATTGGGGGAAGGAATATTCCACCCCTGTGAATCCGATTATATATTCATTCGGATTGGCACTTTTCATTTCGGAATGAGGTGTATACAAAGGTTACATTCTTTCCGTTTGAGCAAATAACCTGAATGGAATTGGAATATTTGGGTCCATGTATACATGGCTAAAGTGTTTTGCTTTTTTCATCGGAACTACAGATGAAAGTCTTATGCGTTTGTGTGACTGACATATAGGCAATGGCTTTATGTCCCAGCAGCAACTCACTATGTTCCGCCATATCTTATTTTGTTGCCATCTTTTGTATTTTTTAGCCGCATGAATTTGGCTTTAAAGTAGCTTTTCTACATCGTGACACGAGTCTCAGGTCAAGGCGGTCTTGAGAAGGAGGTATTAAAAATAGAAGGCACACCAAAAGCTGGTGAGAAATGTAGCGAGATTCAAGAGAAACAAGACAAGAATGCGCACAGCTTGGAACGGCGGCCGTGCTAATTAGCCACCAAGCATGGCCGTGGCGGGCGAAGATCACAAAGACTCTGAGCTCTACAAAGCCAACAGGTAAGCCTGTCGCCGGGGATACGCGGAGGGAAAAAAGATGGACCCTGTTTCTGCTTTATCTCATGTAGAAAGACGCAACAAGCATTCATTCTTTCAAAGTGAGGCCATTTGTTGATATTCATAATAATAACTACTAATAATTACTGACTCAAAAGGGGACACACCCACCAGATGCACGAATAGAGAAACTGCCCACCTCATTTATAACGCTAAAAAAGCTTTTTGAATGAAAGGTGAAATGTCTTGAAGCAACAAAAAAAAGCCATTGGATGCAATCATCGCAGATTACAATTACCGATATGACATTTTTATTTTATTTTTTATTTTATTTTTCTGAGTTCATACACTATTCACCTTTTTTTTAAAAAAAAATGCTGCAGCCCCCTGTAGTCAATTCATTCATTCATTCATTTTCTACCGCTTTTTCGCGGGGGTGCTGGAGCCTATCCCAGCTGTCTTCGGGCGAGAGGCGGGGTCCACCCTGGACTGGTCGCCAGCCAATCACAGGGCACATATAGACAAACAACCATTCACACCTATGGACAATCGCTAATTAACCTAGCATGTTTTTGGAATGTGGGATTAAACCGGAGTACCGGGAGAAAACCCACGGGGAGAACATGCAAACTCCACACAGAGATGGCCGAGGGTGGAATTGAACCCTGGTCTCCAAGCTGTGAGGTCTGCGCTCTAACCACTAGACCACCGTGCCACCCACCTGTAGTCAATTATCCGCTATAAACACAAATAGGCATCAGTGTACCCAAAATCCATCCATCCACAATAAATACCCGTGACTGCGGCGGCCCGCTGTTAGCTCCAGGTGATCGGAGCGAGGCCCAGGAAGTCGGCGAGGCCAACCTGGCCGGCGCTCTTTCTCGTGGGCTGGCGCCGATTTCGGGAGCGCCCGGTTGGGCCGCGGCAGCCGGGTGAAAGAAGTCGGCAGGCAGATGAAAGACCGGCGAGGACCTGAGGGCTCCTTTGCTGCTGCTGACGGAGTCATCTGTAGATAGATAGACTTCCTTTATTGTCATTGCACAATAACGCAGCAGATAAAGATGGACACTCAACCTCTACTAACATTTAACACTCTAACACTGCTAAGTTTGACTGTTTCATTTCATTGATATCATATTCACTGACATTTAACTGATGCAGTTCTGTTTGTCACTGTTGTTGTCATGGGAATTGTTGTTGCTGATGTTTTTGTCTCTCTCTCTTTATGGCGGCAACGTCTTGACCCTGGAACAGATTAACATATTTTCTGGACTATAAGTCGCTCCGGAGTATAAGTCGCACAAGGCCAAAAATGCATAACTAAGTAGAAAAAAACATACATAAGTCACACTGGAGTATAAGTCGCATTTTACTTGACCAAAACAGACATTACGTCGTCTTGAAAGGCAAGTTCTAACAATAATAAAAGAATACGGAACAGACTGAATAGGTGTAAGATATGCTAACAAAATGGTTATTTAGCGACACAAAAAAAATAAACATGAACAGAAAAGGTGTCCAGTGTTTATGTAACATAAACAGTTTTTCATTTATAAGTTGCATGAACAGCCAACCTATGAAAAAAAGTGCGACTTATAGTCCGGAAAATACGGTATATCTTTTATTTGGAAATAAAAAACAATTTAGAAGTCAACGATCTCTGCCAGGGCAAAAAATTATAATAATAATAATAAAATAGTACTGATAAAAAAAACAATAGTATAACCGAGTGGTTAGCATGTTAGCCACACAGTGGCTCATGCTCATGTTAAAGGTTAAATAACTGTTAATAGTTATCCTCCTTATCCGTGTGGAAGTGGTAAGTTTTGGGCTATTTAAGTTCAAAGGAAATAATCGGGAAGACATGTGTTGTATCCCCGCCTGCACATAATCTCTGTAATGAGGATAAGCGGCAAAGAAAATAGACAGATGGATAATAATACAACTAATATTGCATGTTTATTCTGAAAGGAACATTTTTTATCATATGTCCTCAATGAATATTCATTAAGGTGGTGGCAACACTTTGAGGTGCTATTTCACAGCCACTGTTATCAAAGAAGGTTTGTGTGTCAGGCCATTATGATGTCGAATATGTCACTCCTGTGTCTTGTTGAGCCTTAGGAAAGGTTTGCCGGTCTTTTTCGTTCAAGGGGGGCCTATTATGATCATTCTTTGGGCCCTATGTAAAGTTATGGACTCCTATAGAGTAGCTCCACACAATAACCAGCACCTATTCACCTGTTTCTCATGAAAACGGTCTATTTTAATAGACGGCCCGCTTCCAGGCAAGAACCCATTTCATTTTGATGAATCATCCGCCCGCCACCCCCCCCCCCCACACACACTTTAGTTACCACGTCAGGAATAATGAATCGATACAGTATTTGTGTTCACTGATTAACATTAAAATAGTTAGGTATAGTATAAAGCAGGGGTCTCAAACACACGGCCCGCGGGCCAAATGTGGCCTGCAGGACACTAGTTTAAGGCCCCCACCTTGATATGAAAGTTTAGAAAAAATTATTACGTTTGATTAATGTTCATGTTAAAGGTTAAATAACTGTTAATAGTTATCCTCCCTATCCGTGTGGAAGTGGTAAGTTTTTGGCTATTTAAATTTAAAGGAAATAACTTGAAGGCTACCGTTTAGGTCGCTAGCTCTCTAGTTTGCGAGTTAGCATGTGTCTCAAGACCCTGCAGTTGTGCAATATGTTGTAAATAAAAAGAGTATAAATGTGACTATAGTCGTGTTTTGTCATGTCTACAGGGCTCTAATAATGCTTTCTTCATTTTAATCTGAAAAAAATAATTTGTCTACCCACCAACTATATGTGGATTCTTAAGTTTTTATTATTTGCCGTTTTATTATTATTATTATATTTATTTATTTATTACTGATTGATTGATATTCTTTATTCTTGGAGTTTTTTACATTTTTTGTTTTTAATAAATGCGTTTTTTTGTTTTTTTTTGGAAAACCTGATGCGGCCCAGTCTCACCCAGACCCGAGCTCCAGTGGCCCCCAAGTAAATTGAGTTTGAGACCCCTGGTATGAAGGTATAGTTGTGCCTTGGGAGAGGTCTGATCTCTACTGAGTATCTCCATCTAGATACTTTTTCAGGTCACATGTCACCTGGTACCTCTGCAGTGTGCCGGGCTTTGTCGTTCCACCGAGGGAGGACACAAGCGAGGATGGATGCCAGCCTCAGACATCTCCTGGTCCACCTCCTCCTCCTCTTCATTGCCTCCGGGAGGATGGAGCCCACTGTAGCGGACATCTGTGGGCAACTCCCCCGAACTGTGGGAGTCACTGCTGCCCCTCTGAGGAGGAAACAAGAAGAGACGATGAGGACGAGGAGGGAGAAGACAAAGGCGAGGACGTGTTCAATCCTCAGATCAGCAGGCTTGTCATTCGCCTCTCATCGCTGCGGGACCGCAGTAAAGCTCCCGTTTCATGAGCGGCTTTATCCATCCGCAACTATCCATCTGATTAAATGTGGGACCTCTGAAGAGGAAGCCAGCAGCAAAGATTAAAATCTGATGAACTGATGTCTGATCAGACCTGCACAGATGAAAGCGTGCCAGGTGCAACCTCCCGCAGATCATAAATGAACCGCAATCAATCATGCACACGTGTTGATAGCATGACGGCGTGTGTCTCAATAAAGCATGCAAATCTGAATTGTGAAGATTAACAAGTCAATAAAGTGGATAGAAGAGATTAGTAAATCACGCTAATTACTGTCATGTCTTCGGGTCAAATACATTAATAATTCACAAGTTTCATAAGTTATTTGAAATATAAATAATAATAAATAGCTAAAAGTTCTAATAAATATTGTTAAAAACGCTAAGGTTAAAAAGTTTACAGAGTGAGTCATCTTCTCTAGAAAGTATCGTTTTGGGCCACTAAAGAGTGAGTGCTCTCGCATGTAGACAAGCTTTGTCGTTTTCGGTGAAAAGCAAGCTGGCCTCATTGATAGCAGAAACGAAACAGAAAACCTCAAAAACACGCTGAAAGTTGCTCTAAACGCTTGTTTCTTTGGAAATTATCGTCTTTGTAAGTATATTGGTGTATAAAACACTTACATAGATGCAATTTCTATTTCAAAAGTTATACTTGTTTTGTCAAGTTCGCTAGCTTCATGCTACTGCTAGCTTGCATTTGCAGTTAGTGTACGTGTGTTAGCTAACTGTTAGCTGATGTGTGTTTAGCCTGCAACATGAGCAGTATTGGAATTTTATTTTATTTTTTCTGTATGCTTCAGTTACCACTTATTTTTACAAGAAAGCTTCATAAAGCAAGAAAAACAAGCCTTGTGTGCAGAGTTTTCTTCATTGGTACTGTACATCATAATACGTGTGCTAGCTAACTGTTAGCTGATGTGTGTTTAGCCTGCAACATGAGCAGTATAGGAATTTTATTTTATTTTTCCTGTATGTTACAGTTACCACTTATTTTTACAAGAACGCTTCATGCTTCATGCTCAGACGTTTTTGAACAAATTAATAACTGAGGTACCACTGTGTGTGTGTGTGTGTGTGTGTGTGTGTTTATGTGTGTGTGAGCGAGCACCTGACTTCCACCAACCAGGAGCTGATAGCTTCCATGTTCATCCAGGCTCAGGTCATCAGGCAGCGCTGGAGATGACGACTTGTCCGACAGTTGCTCCGACATCAGGGACATCTGCTCCACCTCCGCTAGCCGGATCTGACCCGAAGAAATGACACAGTCGGCCCCTATTGTGGGTGTGTACTGCGCGCATAAATACAGTGGTGTGAAAAAGTATTTGCCCTGTTCCACATGTCCAAAAGGAGATTTTGGACATTTTTTAATGTTTTAATTTTTTATTTTTTTTTCACGTGAAGTACAAGGTGATGTAATGTTAAAAAGTTTAATTTCTATTTACATTTGTTTGATCTGAAACAAGTATGACATAAACAAAAAAGGAAACCAGGGAGTAGGCAAGCACTTTTTCACACCATTGTATGTATGTATGTGTGTGTGTGTATGTGTGTGTGAGTTCACCTCCTGCGGGTGTCCCTCACAGTCCTTGCAGACGGGTGCGGAGCAGTAGTGATGAAAGACGGAACCAGAGAGGTTGTCGATCATGTCACCTTCCGCTGAGTCTTTAATAAGCAGGGATACACTGTCCAGCCACTGGCTCTCCTGCAACACACACACACACTTCTACAGCAAAGTTGATGGTAGTTTTTATCCCGAAAAAAAAGCTCTGCTGGTAGAGAAGGAAAGTGACTATCAGCTCTGGAGGCTTAATTAAAGTCTCAAGTCTTTAATTTAATAAAGTCTATACTTTACTATGAAACCTAGTCCTGCTACTAAACATGCCAACATAAACAGAATAGACAGTAAATGATACAATATTGTTTATTATTCGTTAATGTATTATTATTATTGTTATTCAGGGTGCTGCGAGCCTACCTCCAAAAATACTCATGTGTTGGAACGTTGGCATGAATAAATAAAAATAATTTCAGTAAAAAAAAACAAAAACACTGTGACTTCCTGTTTGCAGCCGTAAAGGAGGTGATGAATAACATGCTATTTTTAGAACGGCTATTATATATATATATCTGTGTGTGTGTGTGTGTGTGAGCTTGGCCACTTCATTAGAAACACCTCATCTCATGTGATCATACTCTGCCTTTTGATTGACATGGTCTAGTTTATTACTCTGAGATTAATTTATACTGTATTGTTGATATTGTTAAAAATACAAAAAAGTGCCATGATACAGGAAATCAGGTGACCACACGCTGTCTGATGGCAGGTCATGACATTTCTTGAATTGACGCCGATAAACAGGCAGTTTACCTGAGCAGGAGAATAAAGTCGACATCTGTGATTAGCGAGTCCCTCTTGAGGACCACAAGCTCCTCCTCCATCCTTTGGTGTCGCCGTCAAAGTGCTGCTAGGAGCCCCGATTGCTGCGGTAGCCGCCCTGCCGCCCATGCCGGCGGCCGCACTGGTAGCGCCTGCGATGGCCCCGATACCCCCCATCATGCAGCAGAGGCCGCCCTGGGCCAGCTCCAGCTCGATCTCGGCGTCCATTTCGGCGTCTTCCTGCGCCTCCTTGTTGGAGTCGTCCAGGTGCTTCATGAGCACCGCCACCACCACGTTGATGAGGACAAACTGTGCCGTCAGCACGAAGGACACAAAGTACATGGGCGAGATGAACTGTAGGCCGGCGTGGCAACCGTAGTCGCTGCTCGGGCGGCCCGGGGGGCACTCTCGTAGGGTGTCCTGGCGGGGAGAAGTTAAAGCTTTCAAAATTGGAGGGTTATCGGAATGTGAAGAGAAGCCTCAAAAGTTCAGTGAGCAATTTTGCTTTTTTGGTGGGGGGGGGCTTTTTGTGATGACTCAGCGCGGGGGGGGGGGGGGGTCTTTCCATCAAGGGCCACAAACTGAGAAATTAAAGGATGCAAGGACCATTCACTATATAGTATGCAAATAATAAATATATAACAACTGGAAAAAATGAATATCAGCTTATATAGAGCTTATAGCTTATATATAAGCTTGTATAAGCTTAGCTTATATATAGAGTCAAGATTCTTTATGGCTGTTTTTTTTAGATTCGGTTTAGGACATACAGTGATTCACGATACTGTAGGGGAAAAACCCAATTATTACTATCAACTGTTTTGCTGTTCGGCTGCACAGTGGTCAAGTGTTTAGGGTGCAGGCCTCACAGCTAGGAAACGCAAGTTCAATTCCACCCTCGGCCATCTCTGTGCATGTTTTCTCCGGGTACTCCGGTTTCCTCCCACATTCCAAAAACATGCTAGGTTAATTAGCTACTCCAAATTGTCCATAGGTATGAATGTGAGTGTGAATGGTTGTTTGTCTATATGTGCCCTGTGATTGGCTGGCCACTAGTCCAGGGTGTACCTCGCCTCTCGCCTGAAGACAGCTGGGATAGGCTCCAGCACCCCTGCGACCCTCGTGAGGATAAGCGGTAGAAAATGAATGAATGAATGTTTTGCTATTGTTTTTTTTTTATTTTCCAAAATTCTTTTTAAATAGTTTTAGTACATTTTCTTTTGGCAATGTTATCACTTTATTCCCATAAAATGCCAAAAATTTACAGTTTGCACTGTTGGAGTTTAGGGAGGTTCTATGTGGAACTCATTTTCTGCTGCTTTTCCTCACGAGGGTCGCTGGGTATGCTGGAGCCTATCCCAGCTGTCTTCAGGCGAGAGGTGGGGTACACCCTGGACTGGTGGCCAGCCAATCACAGGGGAGAACATGCAAACTCCACACAGAGATGGCCAAGGGCAAAATTGAACTCCTAGCTGTGAGGTCTGCGCGCTAACCACTCGTCCGCCATGCAGCCCCTAAGTGGAGCTTCAAAATACAAAAATAAAAGAGTAAGCAATTTATTGAAATAGCTGATCAGAGGTTTAAGATCATAGCTAAAGAAAAAAAAAACAGGGTTGCCCTAAAATCGAAATAAAATCTTCAAAAAAAGGAGTCAGTCATGAGCAGCTGTGCCATTAATGAGCTGAAAATGGCTTTGGGCATGCTCGATGCCAGAGTTTCCAGGAGGCTAGTGGGAATGTTGATCCAGGTGGCTTCATGGAGGGCATCCTCTGTCTGGAAGTGATGTCTATTTTCATGTCTAGTTTTCTTGTCATCCTTTGGCAACATTCCGACTCCGTTTATAGGTCAGAAAAGTGTAAAAAAAAAAAAAAAGCATAGTAAGTCTTCTTTAAAATTAAAAGTTCACTCAACAAATTGTGTCCTCCGCGTTTGACCCCGTCATCGTGCTCCAGACATCCAGATTGAAGAGATTGTTTAAAAACCAGGAGGGGCACTTGGCTGTGATTGAAGACGAAAAGCTGATGGAGATGCAGGAATGAAATGTGTGATCTTCATTCACCTTCAGAAGGTTCTGTTGAGAAGTTTTTTTGCCTTTTGACACCATCTTTGCAAACGGATGCTTTCATTATTCATTGCATCCCCATAAAAACATTGTCTACTGGCTGCTGTGGGCGAGGGAATTTGTGACCTTTCGTTTTCAATTCCTGTTTCTCAGCCTCGGCACAAATAACCAATAATGTGCTCAGGAGGTATTTCACCACAATATATCTTAACTCATACTTGGTGCAACCCGGTGTCAACACATAAATACCACAAAAACAAGATGGAGTACCTTCATGATGCCATTCCAGTTGTCCCCCGTGGAGACCTGGAAAAGGGTAAGGAAGGCCATCCCGAAGTTTTCAAAAGTGGCATGGCGACTCATGCCCTCGCAGGGATAGTCCAGGTTGCACACTGACGAGAAAACACACGCGGTTTTGATAACAATGCTCCATAATTTTGGGGTGCGGTACTTACTTACCCAGCTCACCAAAGAGCTCCACACCTAGAGCGGCGTAGATGAAGAAGAGTAACATGAAGAGCAGGCCCAGATTCCCCACCTGACATGCAGGAAGAACATCAAGCCACAGCAAGAACATCATTTATCCAAATGTCTCACAATGACAGGAAACAAAATAAGTGCTAGGTTGCTAGGTTAATTAGCAACTCCAAATTGTCCATAGGTATGAATGTGAGTGTGAATGGTTGTTTGTCTATATGTGCCCTGTGATTGGCTGGCCACCAGTCCAGGGTGTACCCCGCCTCTCGCCCGAAGACAGCTGGGATAGGCTCCAGCACCCCTTGCGACCCTTGTGAGGATAAGCAGTAGAAATTGAATTAATGAATGTTTTGCTATTGTTTTTTTTTATTAAAAAAATATATTTTTAAATAGTCTTAGTACATTTTTTTTGGCAATGTTATCGCTTTATTCCTATAAAATGCCCAAAATGTACAGTTTGCACTGTTGGAGTTTAGGGAGGTTCTATGTGAAACTCATTCATTCATTCATTTTCTACTTTTCCTCACAAGGGTCGCTGGAGCCTATCCCAGCTGTCTTCAAGCGAGAGGCGGGGTACACCCTGGACTGGTCGCCAGCCAATCACAGGGGAGAACATGCAAACTCCACACTCTCGCCTGAAGACAGCTGGGATAGGCTCCAGCACCCCCGCAACATTCCAAAAACATGCTAGGTTAATTAGCGACTCCAAATTGTCCATAGGTATGAATGTGAGTGTGAATGGTTGTTTGTCTATATGTGCCCTGTGATTGGCTGGCCACCAGTCCAGGGTGTACCCCGCCTCTCGCCTGAAGACAGCTGGGATAGGCTCCAGCACCGCTACGACCCTTGTGCTACTGGCCCTCTAAAAATAGTATTAATCAACAGTGGAAACGTTAATTTTTGATTTTTTAGTATGAAGTGTGGGCGGCACGGCGGTCTAGTGGTTAGTGCGCAGACCTCACAGCTAGGAGACCAGGGTTCAATTCCCACCCTCGGCCATCTCTGTGTGGAGTTTGCATGTTCTCCCCGTGCATGCGTGGGTTTTCTCCGGGGACTCCGGTTTCCTCCCACATTCCAAAAACATGCTAGGTTAATTAGCGACTCCAAATTGTCCATAGGTATGAATGTGAGTGTGAATGGTTGTTTGTCTATATGTGCCCTGTGATTGGCTGGCCACCAGTCCAGGGTGTACCCCGCCTCTCGCCTGAAGACAGCTGGGATAGGCTCCAGCACCCCCGCGACCCTCGTGAGGAAAAGCGGTAGAAAATGAATGAATGAATGAGTATGAAGTATGTTTTCTTAACTAAAGAAATATTTGCAATTACAATGATGTTGTTTCTCATTACAGGTGAGAAAACAAGAAATAATTTGCTCGCATTTGCATTCCAGGTAGAACAAACTAATATTTGCATGGGTTGGTTAATTACTGCAACGTTATGACATTGAGGCAATTTATTACTCAAGTCTCAAGAGACTCTAAACCTGTCCTGCACTTGCACTCTACTTGTAAATCCCCAATCCCCAACAAGGAAAAACTTAAAGATCGAGGTCAGGAGCTTTCTAAGGAGCCACGGAAGCAGAACAATGTAGCTGGGTTCGTCTCATTAGCGGCGGTGGAGACGGTAAAAAAAAAAAAAAAAGATATTAAATGGTTCTCATTACATTTTCCATGTGAATTAAGTTAACACAGGGAAAGTAAGTGAGGTGATGTAGCACTCGGGACCAAAATTTAGTCCTAAAATGACATCCTGAAGGTCAAACTCTCAGGGGACGGCGGCCATTGATCATTCCATAAATGTTAATGAACTCCTTGGAGTTCTTATGAGTGTGTGTATGTGTGTTTGTGTATGTGTGTGTGGTACCTGAGGCAGAGCCTGAACGACCGTATCCAGCAATGCTCTCATCCCGGTGGCCATTTTCAACAACTTCAGCACTGCAAAGAGAACCCACACAAGTGAGATAAAAAGAACACAGGTGGATAAAAAATGAAGACTCGATGAAGCAGGATGAGAGTGAGCGGAGAAGAGAACAATTACATACGATCAATAAATGGGATCGCTCCCGATTAGATCGCCTTCCCCATTAGAAGGACCCCCTTAATTCCCAATGGCCCAATTTCCAAGATTGTTAGCAGTGAGAGGGAATAGAAACTCCAACAATAAAGCCTCCCGGGAGATGGTCTTCTGCTAAAAGGTTGCTGGAGTGTTCATAAGGAGAAGAGAGTTGGCTTGAGTGGAATGTGGAAAGCATTCTTTGTCACAGCTTGGCATTGGATGAGGGGAGAAGTATACCCACTCCCACCCAAACCCCCCCAAACCGGACCACACACATCACAGAGTTATGCTCTTCTGGAGTATACCGGATAAACACTAGCCACGTATACATGGACCCAAATATTCCAATTCCATTCGCGTTATTTGCTCAAACGGAAAGAATGTAACCTTTGTATACACCTCATTCCGAAAGAAAAGTGCCAATCCGAATGAATATATAATCGGATTCACAGGGGTGGAATATTCCTTTCCCCAATCCGATTGAGGTATCTTGTACCCGCTCAAACGGAAAGTTGTCAGACTGCGTTCTTCTTCGTGGTGTTTTTCTTCTTCTGTTGTTTATTGGCGGTTGGCAAGCAGCTTTTGTGTGCATTAGCGCCACCTGTGGAACAGAATCTAAACCCTTCTATACGCCATTCACAAGTCCACTTTTATTAAAAAAGAAAATATATATCTATATAAAAACATGTGCCGAGCTTAATTATAAAATATGAGCAAGATTGAGTTTTATCTTTTCCGGTTCCCGGGTGCATTCTTTCAGAGAATGCTGAGATATGACGTAACACGCAGCTCGAGACGTTCTTCGATTTAAAAAAAATGGAGACGAGCAATCGGCACTGGACTGCTGCGGAAAGTTTGTTTTTGATTCA
The DNA here is from genome assembly GCF_037039965.1 of Doryrhamphus excisus. Lineage (NCBI taxonomy): Eukaryota > Metazoa > Chordata > Actinopteri > Syngnathiformes > Syngnathidae > Doryrhamphus > Doryrhamphus excisus. The sequence goes on from NC_136365.1 coordinate 18,567,194, forward strand.
AACTAAATTTCAAGACTGGAACGAAACAAAAACTGGTAATACAAAGTTATTCCAACAAGTGAAAGAAAAACTTGAGGAAGTCGGTATCACGTGATGTTGGTGTTTACGTTTTACTGGGCATGCCCCATTGACTATTCTGGTTGATTATAGCGGCGCATGTAGACACGCGATTGGAATATTGATCTCCTCATGTAAACGTGGTTACTGATTGTGTTTATTTGTGTTTTACCAAAAATGTAAACATGTTTGCAAATTCAATACTTCCTGTCAAAGTCCTACATTTCCTTTCGGATGGAACACGCGCAGAGCACAAATCAATATTCCTTTTGATGGGGACATCCCGATAGGCGTATACATGTCCCAATATTCAGGCGACAAAAGGAGTAACTTAGGGTTAATATTCTGTTTTTTAACTTGAGCATATTGTAGTTTTTCTCACAGCTAGGAGACCAGGGTTCAATTCCACCTTCGGCCATCTCTGTGTGGAGTTTGCATGTTCTCCCCATGCATGCGTGGGTTTTCTCCGGGGACTCCGGTTTCCTCCCACATTCCAAAAACATGCTAGGTTAATTAGCAACTCCAAATTGTCCATAGGTATGAATGTGAGTGTGAATGCTTGTTTGTCTATATGTGCCCTGTGATTGGCTGGCCACCAGTCCAGGGTGTACCCCGCCTCTCGCCCGAAGACAGCTGGGATAGGCTCCAGCACCCCGCGACCCTCGTGAGGAAAAAGCGGTAGAAAATGAATGAATAATAATAATAATAATAATAATAATAATAATAATAATAATAATAATAATAATAATAATAATAATAATAATAATAATAATAATAATAATAATAATACTTTCTTGTTGTCTCAAATGCAGCATAAGACCTGCTCACCATCTTCAAGGACAAATAGCAAATATTATCCTGTATCTCCATACAAAACATGCATCTTATTTCATTTTTAGACAGGAAGTAACCGGTGGCCGTTTAACATCGTCTCCCACAGACACGAACAGGCAGTTAACATTAGCCCCGGGTGATGAAACCACAAGTAAAGTGGCCGGTTACCCTCAAACTAACCATTCCAACTCCCGCCCAGCTCGCTTGTTAATTACCACCAGCTGCCGTTTCATTAGCGGATAACCCACGGGCCCGCTCGGTGCTCCCCGGCCAGGGTAAAGGGCAGAGAGGGGATGCTGAGAGGGGGGCAGGATTAAGTGAGATTGCTGTAATTAGCCTTTATCCTCCTTGAGTCAAAGTTAAGCGAAAGCGTTTGAGCTAAAAGAGTGCGTGCAGAAGGAGGAAGCGGAATATTAAGTGTGACTTCATGCAAAGAGAAGAACTGGAAATGTAAAAATCATACTTTGTTTTGCAAGAATCTCTGATTCCTTGTTTCACTTTGGATTAAAAAAAAAATATTCAGGGCGTCTGTCAGCCGTGCTTGTTCATATTATTGTTTGAGGATTTTACTCAAGATTTTTGGCCAATATGTGCTGTACTATACCTCTAAAGTTGAACTGCAGTTACACCTGACTTGGGGAATTTTGCCCGTCAGTCACAATCCTTATGTGAGACATGAACACACACTCTTTCTCTTGTCTGTGCCTTCTAAAGATATACAAACAGCTAAAAAGAGACCGCTGAGAATGCATGTAATGGGACGCATCTATTCCGTCCATGAAGCCTTTGAAAAGCTCCAAAAGTCGTCAACAATGCTCCATTTTGTCCTTTTGTTATTTTTATTATTATTATTAACATTGTTATCAGACCAGGGTTCAATTCCACCCTTGGCCATCTCTGTGTGGAGTTTGCATGTTCTCCCTGTGCATGCGTGGGTTTCCCACATTCCAAAAACATGCTAGGTTAATTGGTGACTCCAAATTGTCCATAGGTATGAATGTGAGTGTGAATGGTTGTTTGTCTATATGTGCTCTGTGATTGGCTGGACACATATAGACAAACAACCATTCACACTCACATTCATACCTATGGACAATTTGGAGTCGCCAATTAACCTAGCATGTTTTTGGAATGTGGGAGGAAACCGGAATACCCGGAGAAAACCCACGCATGCACGGGGAGAACATGCAAACTCCACACAGAGATGGCCAAGGGTGGAATTGAACCCTGATCTCCTAGCTGTGAGCTCTGCGTGCTAACCACTCGACCAATGATGAAATAAAGGTGCAGTGATAAAATAAAAAAAACACCTAAAAAACATGAATAACAACAAAAAAAAATTGTGAAAATGGATGTTCAATTAGGAAATATGGGAACAATTGGATATTATTTTATTTTAAACAATAATATACAGTTAGAAATCCCCCAGTTTTTGCATTTATATGTTGTTTGTTGTGAGAAATGGCCAGTCCCACTTTGTTCGACGTTCCTGAATGCACCAGATAACTTTCTCCAACATATTTGTTGCGCACAACCTCGAGTTAATTCATGCTAGGACACAGGCTCTTACCACACACAAACAACAATGTTATAATCTTCTCTCCGGCTTGTAGTGGTGGCTGGGGTGGGGGTGGGGGTCTGTATTCATTTTGTGCTTTTAATTTGATGTTGTTCTTGTTTTAGTTTTACGTAATACATAATAAATAAGACAAATTAGACTTCCCCTTCTCAACTGCATTTCGGGTGTAGAAAAAAACCTCAGAAAAATAAACCCCAGATGGGAATCAAACTCACAATGACTGGCTAAGGAGGACAGCAACTTATCCATTCGGCCACTGGGGGCAATATAACCCATCACATAATGGGCTTCAAACAGAAAGAAAGAATTTGGGTAACAATTTATAAGGCCACCAACAAGATTTATTTTGAATTATCGATATTCTTCACATTGATTTGGAATGTCATCCACGTTTTTTTGCGTGCACGTTTGTGTGTTTACCTCGTGCTATCCTGAGCACCCTCATGATCCTGATGATGGTTGGGTTGATGGGCAGTGAGGCATTGATCTCAATCTCCTCCAGTGTGATGCCCATCACTGACAGCAGTACAATAGCCAGGTCCAACTGGTTCCATCTAAACACACACACACACACACACACACTTTGTCATCATCTGAGGAAGTGCAACCAAGTGAATTGTGTGCCTTATCTTGGTTTGAGTTTCAGGAATTCCTATGTTATGTTAATTCTCCAATGAATATTAATGTTTTACACTAACTTCATGCATCATTTGCATGATTCTCCCACCAGTGACCTGGCAGCTCATCACACCTGAGGCCCGGGCTGCTCCCTCCGATGAATATTTATGTCAATACAAGGAGACCACGTTCAATCCCACAGAGACTGAAGGACCATTTACCTTTTAGCTTCATTCCTTCATCTGCTGCCATTTGAGAGCTCAATAACAAATGTGCATGTGTGATAACAACCACGTACAGTGTTGGCAGGTCCAGCTAATGTGGGCGGATGGAGGTCAGGAGGAACTCCAGCATGAGAAAGCAGTGATGTCTGTGGGCACAGCAGTTACATATATATACAAGTCATCTGAATAATTTACTACCTCCTCCGAAGAGATGATGTTAGTGTCAATGATGGTTTGTGTGCAGGCCGATGGTCGAACTCAAATACTCAAAGATGTGCATCGAACCTGTGGAGGCGTGCAGCATTTCCCCAAGAAAGAAACCACTACATGTACGGGTTCGTATGTTGTACAAAAAAATACATTTCCTGTTTGCAGGAATTGTTGCACAGGAATTTGTAGAAGGTACGTCGGCAGAGGAAAAAACAGAAAATATAATTTCAAGACCAGTTGAAAATGGCAGAGCTTAAAAATACAAAAAGAACAAATAAATTATGATAAAATAAGACAAAAAAAATGCTGTTCATTGGCTGATTACCAGTTTAGATTCAACTCCTGTTGGTGAGAATGTTGACCACAGGCATACCCATAATTTTGGTAGGTAGAAAAGTCATGTTTCAACCCCAGATGTGACTCGAAGTTATACTCTCTGCCTTAGGAGCCAACCTGGGCCTCCTGTTTATATCTCCAACAAGCAAAATATAATTGTTGAACAGCAAATGTCAACATTTCAAATTGCCCCAGATTCCGTGAACATAGCATTATTAGAGGAACATGGACACCCCAGATAGGACTCGAACCTACAATCCCTGGCTTAGGAGGCCAGTGCCTTATCCATTAGGCCACTGGGGCTCTCTGCTCTGAACAGAAGCGCAACAAGGGCAGTTATGTGTGTTTGGTGGTAGTGGTCTTCCAACAAGCCAAAGTGGAATCAATCCCAGGTGTAAGTCGAGGCATCGACTTGGGCCACAGAGCGGGAATCGTTTAGTAATACATAACCTCCCTAAACACCCCAGATAGGACTCGAACCTACAATCCCTGGCTTAGGAGGCCAGTGCCTTTTCCATTAGGCCACTGGGGCTCTCTGCTGTTTGCAAAAGAGCAACAAAGGCAGTTATGTTAATTCTGGTGGTCTTCCACCAAGCCAAACAAACTGGAATGGGAAGCTTCATCGGGCCAAACCCAGAAAAGAACCAGAACTGGTACAACCCCAGATGTGAGTGAGGACAACAATTGACTTGGACCAAGAGTTAAGAATGGTTTAGCAGTGAACAATGTATATGTAGTAACACAATAGTTCCATATTCGGCGAGCGCTTGTGTAAAAGATTGTCATCTGTGCCTGAAAGAGGCGTGAGACTCAACTTCTTTGGGTGGGACGGTAAACCACAGGAAGAACCATCATTTTAGCTTGATAGATAGGAGACTAAAGTACTGTTTCAACCAAAGAGGGACACCCCAGATAGGACTCAAACCTACAATCCCTGGCTTAGGAGGCCAGTGCCTTATCCATTAGGCCACTGGGGCTCTCTGCTCTGAACAGAAGCGCAACAAGGGCAGTTATGTATGTTTGGTGGTAGTGGTCTTCCAACAAGCCAAAGTGGAATCAATCCCAGGTGTAAGTCGAGGCATCGACTTGGGCCACAGAGCGGGAATCGTTTAGCAGTGAACATGTAAATGTAGTAATACATAAGCTCCCTAAACACCCCAGATAGGACTCGAACCGACAATCCCTGGCTTAGGAGGCCAGTGCCTTATCCATTAGGCCACTGGGGCTGTTTTGTTCATGCTGGTGGTCTTCCAACAAGCCAAACAAAGTGGAATGGGAAGCTTCGTTGGGTCTAACCTACCAGAACTGGTACAACCTTTGATGTCTGTTGAAGTAACTTGAGGCAGTTGTCTTGGGCCACAAAACAGTAATCGTTCAGGGAAGAACCAGAACAACCCCAAATGCGAGTCGAGGTAACAATTGCAGCAAACAGTGGAAATGTGGCAACGCAGAGCCTGCACGCACACCCCAGATAGGACTCGAACCTACAATCCCTGGCTTAGGAGGCCAGTGCCTTATCCATTAGGCCACTGGGGCTCTCTGGTGTGAACAGAAGAGCAACAAAGGCAGATTTGTTTATGCTGGTGGTCTTCCAACAAGCCAAACAAAGTGGAATTGGAAGCGTCATCGGACCAAACCTCGAAAAGAACCAGAACTGGTACAACCACAGATGTGAGTCGAATCTACAATCCCTGGCTTAGGAGGCCAGTGCCTTATCCATTAGGCCACTGGGGCTCTCTGGTGTGAACAGAAAGGCAGTTTTGTTCATACTGATGGTCTTCCAACAAGCCAAACAAAGTGAATGGGAAGTTCCATCGGGCCAAATCCAGAAAAGAAGTTGAACTACCCTAGATGTGAGTAAACAATTGATTTGGGCCAAAGAGTGGGAATGGTTGAGCAGTGAACAATGTAAATGTAGTAACACAAAAGATCCACATTCACCCTGGATAGGACTCAAACCTACAACCCCTGGCTTAGGAGGCCAGTGCCTTGTCTATTAGGCCACTGGGGCTCCCAGCTGTGAAAAGAGGCGCAACAAAGGCAGTGATGTTTATACTGATGGTCTTCCATCAAGCCGAAAAAAGTGTAATCTTCATCGGGCCAAACCCGAAAAAGAACCAGAACTGGTAGAACCCCAGACGTGAGTCGAGGCAACAATGCACTTGACAAAGAGGCTGCATACACCCCAGATAGGACTCGAACCTACAATCCCTGGCTTAGGAGGCCAGTGCCTTATCCATTAGGCCACTGGGGCACTCTGGTGTCATTCAAAGCGGTGTCTATGCTGATGGTCTTCCAACATGGAGGACCAGAATTCATAAAAAACATGCCACCTTCGGAGGTCGCATTCATGGAGAGCGCCTGTGTAAAAGATCGTCATCTGTGCCTGAAGGTTTTAGATTCAACTTCTTTGGGTGGGACGGTAAACCACAGGAAGAACCATCATTTCAACTTGGTCAATAGGAGACTAAAGTACTGTTTCAAACCAAGATGGACACCCCAGATAGGACTCGAACCTACAATCCCTGGCTTAGGAGGCCAGTGCCTTATCCATTAGGCCACTGGGGCTCTCTGCTTTGAGCAGAAGAGCAACAAAGGCAGTTATGTTCATACTGATGGTCTTCCAACAAGCCAAACAAACTGGAATGGGAAGCTTAATCGGGGCAAACCCAGAAAAGAACCAGAACTGGTACAACCCCAGGTGTCAGTGAGGACAACAATTGACTTGGGCCAAGAGTGGGAATGGTTTAGCAGTGAACAATGTAAATGTAGTAACACAAAAGATCCACATTCATGGAGAGCTAAAGTAAAGATCGTCATCTGGGCCTGAAAGAAGCATTCGACTCAACTTCTTTGGGTGGGATGGTCAACCACAGGAAGAACCATCATTTCAACTTGGTAGATAGGAGACTAAAGTACTGTTTCAACCCCAGATGTGAGTCAAGGCAACAATTGATTTGGGCCACAGAGTGGGAATGGTTTAGCAGTGAACAATGTAAATGTAGTAACACAAAGGATCCACATTCACGGAGAGCGCTTGTGTGGAAGATCTTCATCTGTGCCTGAAAGAGGCGTGAGACTCAACTTCTTTGGGTGGGACGGTAAACCACAGGAAGAACCATCATTTCAGCTTGGTAGATAGGAGACTAAAGTACTGTTGCACCCCAAGATGGACACCCCAGATAGGACTCGAACCTACAATCCCTGGCTTAGGAGGCCAGTGCCTTATCCATTAGGCCACTGGGGCGCTCTGCTGTGAACAGAAGAGCAACAAAGGCAGTTATGTTAATTCTGGTGGTCTTCCTACAAGCCAAACAAAGTGGAATTGGAAGCGTCATCGGACCCCAGATGTGAGTCGAGGTAACAATTGCCTTGGGCCTTGGGAATGGTTTCGCAGTGAACAATGTAAATGTAGTAACACAAAAATCCACATTCAAACAAGATAGGACTTGAAACTACAATTCCTGCTTTAGGAGGCAGGGAAGAACCAAAACTGGTACAACCCCAGATGCGAGTCGAGGTAACAATTGCAGCAAACAGTGGAAATGTGGCAACGCAGATCCTACGCGCACCCCAGATAGGACTCGAACCTACAATCCCTGGCTTAGGAGGCCAGTGCCTTATCCATTAGGCCACTGGGGCTCTATGGTGTGAGCTAAAAAGCAGCAAAGGCAATTATGTTCATACTGATGGTCTTCCAACAAGACAAACAAAGTGGAATGGGAAGCTTCATCGAACCAAACCCAGAAAAGAACTAGAAGTAGAGCATCACTACATGTGAGTCGATGCATCAATTGACTTGGGCCCCAGAGTGGGAATGGTTTAGCAGTGAACAATGTAAATGTAGTAACACAAAAGCCCCTCATTCACCCCAGATAGGACTCAAACCTACAATCCCTGGCTTAGGAGGCCAGTGCCTTATCCATTAGGCCACTGGGGCTCTATGGTGTGAGCTAAAAAGCAGCAAAGGCAATTATGTTCATACTGATGGTCTTCCAACAAGACAAACAAAGTGGAATGGGAAGCTTCATCGAACCAAACCCAGAAAAGAACTAGAAGTAGAGCATCACTACATGTGAGTCGATGCATCAATTGACTTGGGCCCCAGAGTGGGAATGGTTTAGCAGTGAACAATGTAAATGTAGTAACACAAAAGCCCCTCATTCACCCCAGATAGGACTCGAACCTACAATCCCTGGCTTAGGAGGCCAGTGCCTTATCCATTAGGCCACTGGGGCTCTCGTGTGTTATCCGAAGAGCTGTTTATGCTGATGGACAATAAAGAAAGTCTTTGTCTACATCATAGAGAGCACCTGTGTAAAAGATCGTCATCTGTGCCTGAAAGAGGCTTTAGATTTAACGTCTTTGGGTGGGACGGTAAACCACAGGAAGAACCATCATTTCAACTTGGTCGATAGGAGACTAAAGTACTGTTGAACAGAAGTGAACAGTGTGAACAGAAGAGCAACAAAGGCAGTTATGTTCATACTGATGGTCTTCCACCAAGCCAAACAAAGTGGAATGGGAAGCTTCATTGGGTCAATCCCAGAAAAGAACCAGAACTGGTACATCCCCAGAGTCAAGGACACAATTCACTTGGGCCAGAAAATAGGAAACGTTTAACAGCAAACAGTTGAAATGTAGTAATAGAGACGCTGCACACACCCCAGATAGGATTCAAACCTACAATCCCTGGCTTAGGAGGCAGTTATGTTCATACTGATGATCTTCCAACAAGCCAAACAAACTGGAATGGGAAGCTTAATCGGGCCAAACCCAGAAAAGAACCAGAACTGGTACAACCCCAGATGTGAGTCGAGGTAACAATTGACTTGGGCCAAGATTGGGAATTGTTTCGAAGTGAACAATGTAAATGTAGTAACACAAAAGAGCTTCATTCACCCCAGACAGGACTCGAACCTACAATCCCTGGCTTAGGAGGCCAGTGCCTTATCCATTAGGCCACTGTGAACAGAAGAGCAACAAAGGCAGTTATGTTAATTCTGGTGGTCTTCCAACAAGCCAAACAAAGTGGAATTGGAAGCGTCATCGGACCAAACCTCGAAAAGAACCACAGATGTGAGTCGAGGCAACAATTGCCTTGGGCCTTGGGAATGGAAAATGTAAATGTAGTAACACAAAAATCCACATTCAAACAAGATAGGACTTGAACCTACAATTCCTGCTTTAGGAGGCAGGGAAGAACCAGAAATGGTACAACCCCAGATGCGAGTCGAGGTAACAATTGCAGCAAACAGTGGAAATGTGGCAACGCAGAGTCTGCACGCACACCCCAGATAGGACTCGAACCTACAATCCCTGGCTTAGGAGGCCAGTGCCTTATCCATTAGGCCACTGGGGCTCTCTGGGGTAATCCGAAGAGCTGTTTATGCTGATGGACAATAAAGAAAGTCTATGTCTATGTCTCGGAGAGCACCTGTGTAAAAGACCGCCATCTGTACCTGAAAGACGCTTTAGATTCAACTTCTTTGGATGGGACGGTAAACCACAGGAAGGACCATCATTTCAGCTTGGTAGATCGGAGACTAAAGTATTGTTTCAACCCAAGATGGACACCCCAGATAGGACTCGAACCTACAATCCCTGGCTTAGGAGGCCAGTGCCTTATCCATTAGGCCACTGGGGCTCACGACTGTGAAAAGAACAGCAACAAAGACAGTTATGTTGATACTGATGATCTTCCAACAAGCCAAACAAAGTGAATGGGAAGTTTCATCGGGTCAAACCCAGTAAAGAACCAGAACTGGTACAACCCCAGATGTGAGTCGAGGTAACAATTGACTTGGGCCAAGAGTGGGAATGGTTTAGATGGAACAATGTAAATGCAGTAACACAAAAGGTCCTCATTCACCCCAGATAGGACTCGAACCAACAATCCCTGGCTTAGGAGGCCAGTGCCTTATCCATTAGGCCACTGGGGCTCTCTGGTGTCATCCAAAGAGCTGTTTATGCTGATGGTCTTCAGACATGGAGGACCAGACTTCATAAAAGACATTCCACCTTTGGAGGTCACATTCATGGAGAGTGCCTGTGTAAATGATCGTCATCTGTGCCTGAAAGAGGCTTTCGATTTAACATCTTTGGGTGGGACGGTAAACCACAGGAAGAACCATCATTTCAACTTGGTCGATGGGAGACTAAAGTACTGTTTCAACCCAAGATGGACACCCCAGATAGGACTCGAACCTACAATCCCTGGCTTAGGAGGCCAGTGCCTTATCCATTAGGCCACTGGGGTTGTCTGGTGTGAACTAAAAAGCAACAAAGGCAGTTATGTTCATACTGATGGTCTTCCATCAAGCCAAAAAAAGTGTAATCTTCATCGGGCCAAACCCGGGAAAGAACCAGAACTGGTAGAACCCCAGACGTGAGTCGAGGCCAGTGCCAAAGAAAGTGCAATGGGAAGCTGAATCGGGTAAAACCTAGAAAAGAACCAGAACTAACCAACCACAGATGTCAGTGAGGACAACAATTGACTTGGGCCAAGAGTGGGAATGGTTTAGCAGTGAACAATGTAAATGTAGTAACACAAAAGATCCACATTCATGGAGAGCGCTTGTGTAAAAGATTGTCATCTGTGCCTGAAAGAGGCGTTTGACTCAACTTCTTTGGGTGGTAAACCACAGGAAGAACCATCATTTCAACTTGGTAGATAAGAGACTAAAGTACTTTTTCAAACCAAGATGGACACCCCAGATAGGACTTGAACCTACAATCCCTGGCTTAGGAGGCCAGTGCCTTATCCATTAGGCCACTGGGGCTCTCTGGTGCTATCCGAAGAGCAACAAAGGCAGTTATGTTCATACTGACAGGCGTCCAACAAGCCAAACAAAGTGGAATGGGAAGCTTCATCGGTCCAAACCCAGAAAAGAACCAGAACTGGTACAACCCCAGATGTGAGTCGAGGCATCAATTGACTTGGGCCACAGAGTGGGAATCGTTTACAGTTGAAATGTAGTAACACAGAGGCTGCATACACCCCAGATAGGACTCGAACCTACAATCCCTGGCTTAGGAGGCCAGTGCCTTATCCATTAGGCCACTGGGGCTGTTAAAGGTAATCCAACATTGGAAGAAGAAAAAAACAGGAAATGTGTCATTTTCACTTCCTCACTGCACCACGCTGTACTGAGCTGGACTTATTCAGTATTGTCACAGACCTTAGCGAGGGATCAGTTGCGGTGTCCATCTCGATTAAGAAAAATGTAATCACAGCTCCATCAATACACAAGTCATATTTTTCACAGTGCAAAAGTTTACTTTTTGGGAACTCGTTTTGCTGCCAAGTAGCAGAATGGGATAAATGTTCCTGTACAGTCTTGCCCCAGATTATATCTCAATGGAGGAGATAGAAAAAGTAGTAAACACACTGAAAACGAGGCCACCAAACTGATCCAAAACACATGAAGTGCTATATAGTTGGGGGTGAGAGGCAAATAGTCATACATGGTCAACAATGTAAAGAGTACAAAATCTGCAGATAGACCAAAAAGACGGACAGCAGAACAAACAAACCCCCCCCCCAAAACATTCAGTTCCTTCAGCGCACACACACGCCATTCTAAAAATGGAGCAGCAGATGTAATAATAAATATTTCTACAGAGGGAAATGTGAAGTAATATGCAGCAACAGCTGCTCCACATGGAGGCCAGTGCCATGCCGGGCTGGACAGCAGAGGACCGACTCCATATTGATTCCATTAACATTCTATTTTCTGCACCTGCACAGCTTTGGCGTAGGTGTTTAAAAAAAAAAAGAAAATATTCCACCCCAAAAGATGAAAACCCCCCAAATGTCATTACCAGTTTTCTTCCTCACTACGAAGAAGACGCGCTTGTCCAAACAAATTAGTCATGCATTGCTCATAAGATTTAATCCTTTTGATTCTGAGCACTTATTTACCCTTACATTTATTCATCTTGGACTATAAAGTTCAAAGAATGACAAATACACAAATGGTGGGTTGGTACCTGTCTTTGAAGAAACGCCGAAATCCGAAGGCCACCAGCTTGAGCGATGCTTCAATGACAAAGGTGGAGGTGAAGAAGTAGTTGCAGTACTTCAGTGCTGTTTCCAGAGACTGAAATGGAAAGGATAACTTTTATAATGATACAGTCCGAAACAACTTTCATTTAGTTTTATTTAATGGCGCTGGGTTCACATGCACTTTTTAGTGTCAGTGTATATACTATTTAATTAAAAACAGTTCAATACAGTAAAAATAATGCAGACAAGTCAAGTTTAACTTGTAACTTTAAGTAAATGGAACCAACTGAGCTGGAAGAATGAAGCTAACCGAGTAGAATCAAACATGACATCAGAGTTTAGAATACACTTTAAGAATGGGAATACGACTGATTAGCAATTTCTACTCATATACCAGAAATTTGGACCTCATTTTGGACCCTAAGCTTACACCCCAAACTGTGTACAGTATACTTCACATCAAAATATTTAAGACCAGTTGAAAAACTGTAAGGGCTGCACGGTGATCGAGTGGTTAGCACGCAGACCTCAGAGCTAGGAGATTATTTTATTATTTTTATTATTTTATTATTTTATTATTTTATTATTTTATTATTTTATTATTTTATTATTTTATTATTTTATTATTTTATTATTTTATTATTTTATTATTTTATTATTTTATTATTTTATTATTTTATTAAACTCTGTGTTGAGTTTGCATGTTCCAAAAACATGCTCGGTTAATTGGCGACTCCAAATTGTCCATAGGTATGAATGTGAGTGTGAATGGTTGTTTGTCTATATGTGCCCTGTGATTGGCTGGCCACCAGTCCAGGGTGTACCCCGCCTCTCACTCGAAGACAGCTGGGATAGGCTCCAGCACCCCCCGCGACTCTCGTGAGGATAAGCGGTAGAAAATAAATGAATGAATGAAAAACTGCAGGAATTCATAATTTGCACTATTGGACCTCAAGGACCTCGGTCCAGGTGGTACTGATACAGAGTACAGTCCAATAACCATCAGACACCATCTGCCAGAGAAGGCTTTTCAGAACCAAAATGTCTCCGAAGGCCTCGTCTCCTTCAACACCACAAAAGGAGAAGAAAGTTTCATCCTCTGATGAGAAAAATGTACGCTTGACATTCCTGATGGCTTCCAACATTACTGGCATGACAAGAAGATCCCACCTGAGATGTTTTCCACATGGCAAAATAGAAATCAGTATCCTTCAATGGAACAATGGGGCGTCAGGTTGTGCATGGGCGTCAAAGTGGAGATGTTGCAGGGGGGGGGGGCATCCCTCATGAATGAAGTCCCTGGTCTGTGTGGTAATGACTGGCTTTTTTAACAGGACTGCGCTTCATTAAGGTCTTCTTCTTCTTCTTTTGGGCCATCCCGCGTGTTCCCCTCATCTAAACTTTTTATCAGCTAATTAATCCGGAGTCTATTTTTCATGACCACTTAAGCAAACTCAAAGGCCAGTAAAAACATCACAATTGCTTTCTATTCCGAGCACACGTTTTTAACATGAGGCGACCAGTCGGCCATATTGTTTAAACCGTCTCACCTGAGGCTGGCTGTAGTGCTCCAGGGACATGGTGATGACGTTGATGCAAATGATGAAGGTGATGACCAGGTCCAGGTAGTGACTGGTGCACAGCGTGTGGATGGCCAGGCGCGCCGGGCCGTACGATGCAAAATAAGGAAGCTTCTGGGCCTCTGCAACGGGGTCACAGTTAGATGTGGAGATAAACAAATGGTAAGAAATACACACAATTCCATAATTAAGGCGGGTTCAATCCACTCTGGTTTCCTCCCACATTCCAAAAACATGCTAGGTTAATTAGCGACTCCAAATTGTCCATAGGTATGAATGTGAGTGTGAATGGTTGTTTGTCTATATGTGCCCTGTGATTGGCTGGCCACCAGTCCAGGGTGTACCCCGCTTCTCGCCCGAAGAAGACAGCTGGGATAGGCTCCAGCACCCCTGCAACCCTTGTGAGGATAAGCGGTAGAAAATGAGTGAATGAATTAATGATGTTTTGTTGTTTTGCAAATTTGGAGTGGTCGACCGGAGCAGGAGGGGATAGAAAAGAAGAAAAAAGAAAACAGACAAGGGAGTGCATTTTTAGACAAAATGTCTCAACAATGATGCCACAACGATGCTACTGCCCACATTCCAAAAACATGCTAGGTTAATTAGCGACTCCAAATTGTCCATAGGTATGAATGTGAGTGTGAATGGTTGTTTGTCTATATGTGCCCTGTGATTGGCTGGCCACCAGTCCAGGGTCTTGTTTTCCCATCAATTAATGTACTTCACTTTTTATATGTTGCTCTCTCAACATATAAAAAAAACTCATCTCATCCCACAAAGTCATGATCCTTACTCCGTCTCTTCTTCTCCATTCGGCGCTGGCGCTTCTCCTCGCGCCGCCGCGCCTCCTCCACCTCCTGGTGCTGTCGACACTTGTGGAAGTTCTCCACCACCACGCCCACGAACATGTTGAGCACGAAGAAGCTGACGATGAGCAGGAAGGAGATGAAGTAGAGCAGCATCCACGGGTTGTTGTTGGTCACTGGCTGCGAGGCGGCGACATCAGGAAAGGGAAGTTAACTCTGTGCGTTGCTTTTTTTTGGCTTGGCTTTGACACGTGTCAAAAACATTTTGTCGTCATCCGTGTGGAATTGTTGGGGATCTACAGTCATCCTTTCGTGGTTTTGTAGTTTTTCAAATTAGATCGAATCAATAAATGATTTTGTGGTTGAATATGGCCTGTTATTATTAAAAACCACTACACATTAATTCAAATTGTACTTATTCTTGGCCTCCACCATCATTTATTAGTTTTATTAGTATTTTATTAGTATCAGTTTCCCAATAGTATTTCAAATGGTGGGACATAACTAAAAATAATTTAGAATCACTGCCCTAAATGTAATATTTTCAAGCATAAAATGGCTAAATGAGCCAACTAAATGAACTAAAATACAAAAACAAATCAATAAACTACTTGTCAGTGTAGTATGTGAGAGGTAATACCAAAACAGACAGTTATTATAGGCTTACATTATCTTACACAACAATAATAATAACCATTATCACAATCCTAATAATAACACAGGCTACTGTGTTATAACCCACGACAAGCAAAAACCCAACTCGAAAACTCCAATGTCACTTCCTGTGTGCCTGGATTAAAGTCCCCCAAGAAACACGAGCAGGAACTTTATTTGTGTCTTATTAGGTTTTATGGCTTATTTATTTACTATTATTATGTCTACAATATTGGGTAATACGAGTGTAAAGCCGATCAAGTCCAGGGACACTAGTTTGAGGCCCCCGTCTTGATATGAAAGTTTAATGTTAGTGCGGCCCGCACAAGTTTGATATGGATGCTGTATGGTATCATGTACCCAGAAAAAAATATTACGTTTGATTAATGTTCATGTTAAAGGTTAAATAACTGTTAATAGTTATCCTCCCTATCCGTGTGGAAGTGGTAAGTTTTTGGTTATTTAAGTTTAAAGGAAATAACTTGAAGGCTACCGTTTAGGTCGCTAGCTCTCTAGTTTGTGAGTTAGCATGTGTCTCAAGACCCTGCAGTTGCGCAATATGTTGTAAATAAAAAGAGTATAAATGTGACTATAGTCGTGTTTTGTCATGTCTACAGGGCTCTAATAATGCTTTGTTCATTTTAAATCGGAAAAAAATCATTTGTCTACCTACCAACTATATGTGGTTTCTTAAGTTTTTATTATTTGCCGTTTTATTATTATTATTATATTTATTTATTTATTACTGATTGATTGATTTTCTTTATTCTTGATTTGTTTATTTATTTTTCATCTTATTTTGTGTAGAAAAATAAAAAGTAAGATATTTGAGAACAGTGGAATGTTTTATCAGAGCTTTTATTGTAGAAAATCAAAACCAAAGCAAAGTTCATTCATTTTTCTGTTTTTAATAAATGCCTTTAATTTTTATTTTTATTTAATAAAAACCTGATGCGGCCCAGTCTCGCTCAGACCCTAGCTCCAGTGGCCCCTAAGTAATTTGAGTTTGAGACCCCTGATATACAGTCTATGATAAATGCCTAAAAATATTGATATCAATACAGAATCATGGAACAAAGTATTGCGATATATTGCCGAAAAGATATTTTCTTACACCCCTAGTGCAGCGCAAGGTGGCGCAGCGTGGCGCAGCATGGCGCACCCCATCCAGTGGTAATTTCATCCAGGGTACAGCCAATGTGCGCAGCCAATTTGGTCAAACTGGACTGCGTCCATTTTCAGCTTACAGCAATGAAAATTTTGTGACAAAACAGCGCACCCAAGGTGCCCTTAAAGATGGCCACCTCCAACCTTGTCTATTCTTGGTGCAGGAAAAGTGCACCCAGCGTAGTGGTAAATTGGCTCACGGGTGCACGGTGCACACACGTCACCAAAAACCATCACATCTGATATCACATCAAACATGTCACGGGTAAAAATGGCAAAATTATGATGCCAACTAATGAGTCACGGCATGAATCATGAATCTCATTCTTTTAACTCGTAAAAGAGATTCACATCTCTAGTGGTTTTTGAGTGTACAACCCAGTAATATAAAGGTGGGAGGTTTCTATTCAGTGTGTGATTCCAATTTTATTGACGAAAAAAATGAGAATCACATTCAAAATGGTAATAGGTTTTACAATATATCCATATTTCTAAAGAAGTGTGAGCCAATTATTCCAAACCCAGGTAGCGAGTGCTACCACATCATTCCAGCAGCGGACACAATACCTCCAGCAGATTGGGGGGAGTGTCCATGCAGGTAGTTATCACATGGAGTCATTACCAAACAACAGTTAGGCTCAAGTGTCACACAAAGCCCAGATGAGAGTCACACTCTCAATTGTACGCATAGATGAAAGCTAAAATTGGATTAGTCATTCATAGCGGCCACGATGGCGCGCGCTGACACTTTTCTACCTCCGAGCCAGAGGAAGAAAAGCTCCCTGTAATGGATTACTTAATGGACTTCAAAAGCAATTTTGAGAGCGGGACGTGTTCAGTTGACTTTGAGAGCATGCGCCTGAAGGCACCATATGTGATGCACACGTGCAAACTTGTCTGATTTGCACATAAACACATTTAGCATCTTGGTTCTTTAAGGAGCCGATGCGTATAAACTGACCAGTACCAGGAATTTATGATACATGAGGTGAAAAGTTATACTGTAGTATTTATGTGTGTGTTACCTGCTGGTCTATCCCCACTGCATCCAGTCCATGATACATGATGTTGACCCAGCCGTCTTTGGAGGCCAGCACAAACAAGGACATCAGAGCCTTGGAAAGGGATACACACATTTTAAATACAGTAGCTATATCATAATATTTCTTGAAAACTATACTTGTTGCCGCTTAGTACCTGTCCAAGATTGTCAAAGTTGTATTTGTGATGAACCCATCGGTGATTGGCAGCCAGGCAGTCCGACTTGTTGGTGATGTTCTTCACATCCAGGCCGACACAGTAGTAGAACTTGCCCTTGAACAGCTGACATTTACATACACAGAGAGAAACATGGTAATGGTAATGGTTTTATTTAATTTGAACATGCATCAGATTACAATTGAATGCATCACATAATCAGTTCACAGTTCCACATGTCCAAAAGGAGTAGGAAGAAGCAAAGCTTATTAAATCCTACCCCTCCATCTGGTACTTTTACAATCACTAACTGTTACATTTGTTCACTTCCTGCTTTCCTAATATAATTTTCGTTTTTTTTTTCAACTTTATTTTAACTTTATTTTATCAATTAAAAAATAAAAAAAATAAAAAAATGGAGTCGCCAATTAACCTAGCATGTTTTTCGAATGTGGGAGGAAAAATAAAAAAAAATAAAAAATTATTTAAAAAAATTTAAAAAATTGTTTCTTGAATTGGCTCATCATTGTGCATTGTTTGAGGTCCTTACTCAATACATTCCATAGTTTGATTCCACATACTGAAATGCTATGGCTTTTTAACGTAGTCCTAGCATAGAAGTGTTTCAAGTGTACTTCTTCCCTGAGATCATATTTCTCCTCTCTTGTAGAGAAGTATTGGATGACATTTTTAGCTAATTGGTTATTTTTAGCCATATGAATTTTATTTTATTTTATTTTATTTTATTTTATTTTATTTTATTTTATTTTATTTTATTTTATTTTATTTTATTTTATTTTATTTTATTTTATTTTATTTTATTTATTAACTATATCAGCAAGTTGAAGTATTAGTGATTTTAGAAATAAGAAGTTAGTATGTTCTCTGTAGGCGGCATTATGAATTATCCTTACTGACCTTTTTTGCAGTACATTTAGCGAGTGAAGATTGTTTCAGATTGCGGTACCCATGAAATCCTCATCGCTTGTTTTTTTGTTTGTTTGTTTTTGTTTTTTTTAGAAGCAGTTCCGTAATTAGCATCGAACGCAGCTCCCTCTCACACATGAAAGACTCCGTCAACACGAGATGTTGACAGCTTCACAAAAGAGAAGATGCCTCATTGAAGAACTGCTGGAATGCTGAGAAGAATAAGGTTAAGATGATGGTTGCCAACACACACAGTTGGGTGTTTACCTGAACTCCCAGGATTCCAAAGATGATGAAGAAGGCACAGCAGATGAGGACGATGTTGCCGATAGGCTTGAGGGAGGTAATGAGGGTCTCTACCACCAACTTCAGACCGGGAGCTCTGCTGATAACCCTGAGGGGGCGGAGCGTTCGGAGCAGCCGGAGAACGCGGAGCACGCCCAGGATCTTGGCGCCGCCTGCCATGGACACCACGATGTCGATGAGCGATACGAAGACCAGGAAGCCATCCAGAATGTTCCAGCTGCTCCTCAAGTAGGCCGTCTCTCCCAGGTAAAGCCCCATGGACACCACCTGTGGAGATGACGACGGGATGAAGATGGAGCGGTATCGTGCCCACACCATCTTTGTTGTTATGAACATCTTCTGGTCTTATTTAGCTTTTTTTTGTTGTATGATTCCTGGAAAAGAGGAAAAATCTCATCCCGACGTATTCGCCATACGCCAAAGCAGGCGGCTCTTCCCGCTGTAGACTTTGGTTCCCCCAAAACGATAGCAGTCGGTGCTCTGAAGCTAGCATGTTTACATTAACAAACGGAACCGTCAACCATTATTTTTACACTGCATCCTTCTGTTTTGAAAATATATCGTTTATGGTAGATGCGTATCGTCAAATCATCTACCACAACGAGATACACACCCCTAGTTTTAGCCCACACCAAGAAATGCAAAGGAGAAGTATTGGATGACATTTTTAGCTAATTGGTTATTTTTAGCCTTATGCATTATTTTATTTTATTTTATTTTATTTTATTTTATTTTATTTTATTTTATTTTATTTTATTTTATTTTATTTTATTTTATTTTATTTTATTTTATTTTATTTTATTTTATTTTATTTTATTTTACTCACATTCATACCTATGGACAATTTGGAGTCGCCAATTAACCTAGCATGTTTTTTTGGAATGTGGGAGGAAACCGGAGTACCCGGAGAAAACCCACGCATGCACGGGGAGAACATGCAAACTCCACACAGAGATGACAGAGTGTGGAATTGAACCCTGGTCTCCTAGGTGTGAGGTCTGTGCGCTAACCACTCTACTGCCGTGCCGCTTATTTTATTTTATTTTATTTTATTTTATTTTATTTTATTTTATTTTATTTTATTTTATTTTATTTTATTTTATTTTATTTTATTTTATTTTATTTTATTTTATTTTATTTTATTTTATTTTATTTTATTTTACTCACATTCATACCTATGGACAATTTGGAGTCGCCAATTAACCTAGCATGTTTTTGGAATGTGGGAAGTAGCATCGTTGTGGCATCGTTGTTTAGACATTTTGTCTAAAAATGCACTTGTCTGTTTTCTTTTTTCTTCTTTTCTATCCCCTCCTGCTCCGGTCGACCACTCCAAATTTGCAAAACAACAAAAAATCATTCATTCATTTTCTACCGCTTATCCTCACAAGGGTTGCGGGGGTGCTGGAACCTATCCCAGCTGTCTTCTTTGGGCGAGAGGCGGGGTACACCCTGGACTGGTGGCCAGCCAATCACAGGGCACATATAGACAAACAACCATTCACACTCACATTCATACCTATGGACACAAATATTTTATTTTATTTTATTTTATTTTATTTTATTTTATTTTATTTTATTTTATTTTATTTTATTTTATTTTATTTTATTTTATTTTATTTTATTTTATTTTATTTTATTTTATTTTATTTTTTAACTTGCTATATCAGCAAGTTGAAGTATTTGTGATTTTAGAAATAAGGAGTTAGTATGTTCTCTGTTGGTGGCATTATGAACGCAAAGGACTCCGAATGTGGTTATCCCGATGTGTGGGCTTACGAGACAAAGGCGCATCACGTGAGATGTTTGGAGAGGTGAGGCGTCTTTGACACCCCACCAGGGAACACGACATTACTTTCTCTCTTCAGACAAACAAACAGAATTTGGGAAAAAAAAAAAAAAAAAAGATGGCAGATGGTGTCGGAATGTCTCGGGGAACAACGGCTGTTGGAAGTCGACCAAGAACCGCCGAGTGCTTACAAAAACAGAACCTCTGAGATTGTATTTGGAATTCACTCCCAAACGTTGGGGAAAAAAACATGCCTCAGTTTATATGAGATAAGGTATGTTATGTTGGGTCGTCATGGCAACAGTTGTGTTGTTTGTCCCCTGTGGGGACATACGATCATACAATGTATGCTGGCATACAAAAGGACTAAATGGCGTTAATTGTGTTTGTTGTGCTGTGCACGGACATTAGGGGGTCTTATTAAAAACACGGATGCTCCTAGGAGGCAAAATGAAAATGCCTGAAGCCTTTATGTTTCCGTCTCAATAAATATCTGCCTTCAAAAGAAAGAATAAAAAAGGAAAAGTGAAATATATTCTCATTGTTTCTAATTAGAGTCCCACATTCAAGGTCAGACTCACAAACATCAGGTAGATCCATCACTGCTGCGACTGTGTGTGTGTGTTTGGCCAGTGGGCGGGGCCAAGGAATTAAATGGGAAATGGAGTGCATCTTCAGAGGAGAAAAGTCCAAAGTTGAATTAATGCCACCCTTTTAATTATTACCCCACATAGAGAATCTCATCTTTCCTGGAGCAACAGATTAAAGAAATCCAAGAGGGGAGGGGCTCACCAGGGGGATGAAAATAAACAAAGTAACTCACCGGCCACTTATTAGGTACGCAATCCAATGAGATCCAATGAGATGAGAATATACCCGCTTATGTTGAAACCCTGGGATATGAATATTTTAGTTCCCTTCTCTATTTTAGTTCCCATCTCTGTTGCGCTGTTCTTTTCTCTGTCCCCTCTTAAGACAATTATGTCAGTGTTGCTTTTTATTGTTCTTTTTTTTTTCATTTTTCTCTGTCTGTCCCTTCATAAACCAAGTATGTTCCAGCTCAGGGGTGCTCACAGTGTGGCCCGGAGGCTATTTGCAGCCTGTGGCTGTTTTTTATTGGCCCACGGCACCTTCTATGTAACTAAAACTAAAAAAAAGTCAAACATGTCATGCTCTTTAGTGCTGCTCTGCCATGGAAAAAGTAATGGTAATGGTTTTATTTCATTTGAACATGCATCAGATTACAATTGAATGCATCACATAATCAGTTCACAGTTCCACATGTCCAAAAGGAGTAGGAAGAAGCAAAGCTTATTAAATCCTACCCCTCCATCTGGTACTTTTACAATCAGTAACTGTTACATTTGTTCACTTCCTGCTTTCCTAATTTAATACATTTTCCCAATTTTATTTAAATTGCCATCTAGTTACAATTTAATTTAATTTAATTTAATTTAATTTAATTTAATTTAATTTAATTTAATTTAATTTAATTTAATTTAATTTAATTTAATTTAATTTAATTACAAAATGTGTACCATAATAAGTATCAATATAGTGATATATATAGCACATCATGACTGGTTCAAGAGTCCAAACAAAAAGTGGGAATAAAGTAAGAATTAGAAAAGGAAAATTTATAAGAAGAAAATTGAAATGTTGATGCTGAAAATTTTACAAAATCCAGCAGAAATGAAAAAAAAATATGATATTATATAAAAAAATATCACATGAAAAAAGTGGTATTCTAACAAGACTAAGGTCATAATAATGAGGAAAAATTTAATTTTAGTTGAAATATTACAGTCAAAAATTTGTGTTTTTAAGTCATAATATTAGGAGAAACAAACACAACAAAATGAAGTTGTATAGTAATTTTTGGACATTTTGTTTGGGGAAAAATATCATTATGGGAATAAAAAATATTTGCCAAGAGTGATATTAATAATAGGCTTATTAAACTATACGACAAAGCTGACATGCAGTTTTTTTCTCGAACTATAACTTCAGAGAATCTCGACAACAAAGTAGCAAAAGTTGTATCCTTTCATTTGTCCCAAATTAGTTTTAGCACAAATCAGACTTTTAAAGAACAGGACAGGTTAGCAATGGCGTCATTCCATCACTAATAAAATGGCTATAAAAAATACATCTGAAACGGCAAAACTCAAAGGAGGCTAGGCAAGCCTCAAATGAGGACATGTGATCGCGTAGAAGAATCAAAAGGACGCAACATGCTAAGAAGTTGAACATGTGAACTCTGCATCACCCTTATATGATGATGCGCCTACAACGAATACGCCTTCATTAACTCCAGACGGAATTAGCACCGATATGGAAAGGAGCCCTTGATAATGGATGAATGATAGATAATACCACACTTCCTGCCGTGGATTAAAGCCACTGTGTGTGTGTGTGTGTGTGAACATGTTTGTGTGTTTATGGAGGAGAAGTCCACCAGCAGCTAAAGACCCTCTCACGAGGCGCAAGAGCCCGCTAATTAACTTCATTATCTCCTAACCAGCCCGGTGATGGAGAGGGGAATGGACGTGTGGAAAAAGTCGAGGGAATAAAGTCAAAGTTAAAGGAGGTGATGGACGAGGAGGAAAAGGAGATATAATAATGCGGCGCAGGGAGGATGTGACTTTAAAAAATGGTGAGGAGGTAATGGATATCGGTGGGGTGATGAAGATGACAGCCAGGGAGCAGAGATCCGACATCCTGGAAAAGCCCAACACCACCCCCCCCACCCCCAGCCCCCGATTCTTGAAAAGACATGAGCAGGAGTTACCATTGGGGAGACGAGGAGGATGTTTTTACCTTGACAGTCATCTCGGTGACAAAGATGGCGGTGAAGATGTAGTTGGAAAGCGTGAGAAGAAGCCTTTCCTGCAAGAAACGAGAGGACATGGAACAGGAAGTCATTGAAGTATTGCAGGAAACTGAAATCTGGGACGTCTTTATTACATACGTACATATACTTCTTATAATAAGAAGAATTCTCTATTAGTTATGAAGTATTAGTGATGTCACAAATTAGTATAAGTAAGTACTGGTTGATATTGTTATTACTTTTTGTTCTCATCTTTATTGTTTTATGTTTCCCCGACTCGCCAATATCATTGTCACTTTTTGTTTTCATTGTTATTGGTCTGCTAATACATACATACATACATACATACATACATACATACATACGTACATACGTACATACATACATACATACATACATACGTACATACGTACATACGTACATACGTACATACATACATACATACATACATACATACATACATACATACATACATACATACATACATACATACATACGTACATACATACGTACATACATACATACATACATATGTACATACATACATACATACATACGTACATACATACGTACATACATATGTACATACATACATACATACATACGTACGGACATACATACGTACGTACGGACATACATAGCTAGTGATGTTGCTTTTTGTTCTTATATTTATTGCCGTCTGTCCCCTCTTAAATCCAGCCAATATTTTTGTTACGTTTTGTTGTCATTTTTACCTTATTGCTCTGCTCTATAGTATAGTACGCCCATCCCCTTTTAAGTACTTTAAGTAAGTACTAGCTGAGATTGTTGTTACTTTTTCTTGTTGTTTTTACTTTTTTGATCTGTGAGGGCAAAAGTTGAACCTGGAACAGATTAATTCTATTTCCATTGTGTCTTATGAGTAAAATGTATTCATAACAAAAGGTCAAACAGGTGGTAAGAACATGATACATTCAGGGAATAATGGTTGATGTACCAGGCTTCCCTGAAGGATCCTGGGCCTCTCCAGCGCCACCGTGATGCAGTTGAGGAAGATGAAGACCAAGACCACGTAGTCAAAGAGCTTGTGAGCGATGATTGATTGGCACAGCAGCCTGAACCTGGCGGTGGGAAAACACAGAAGATTTCTTCCTTTAATAACATGCTGAGAATGCTTCTCCGACTTTTGACACAATTCATGCTCTGGAAGCTATATATATATATATATATATATACACATCTATATATATATATACGTATAAACGTTGAAGTGAAATGTGGTGAGTCACTCCATCATACTGAAATCCACAACAATGCACCTTCAACAGCTTGCTGAGCAAGATTGTTGCACTTAAGGCAAAGAATTACTGTATATGTTGAAACGCTGATTAATTAATGATGAAAAAACAAATAAAAGCACATAATAAACTTTAGAGCAACATAGAAACTTTTGCACAAAATTACTGTAATTGTAGCTGAGGCGTTTGTTTAGCTCAAGTACAAAGAGGTCGGAGTGTTAATTGGAAGAAGGCAATAATATATATACTATATACGTATATAGTTCATTGTTTAACTTTAATAATAACTTGTGCTGCTTGAGGAAGATCTCTTCGTTATTACAAGCATGTTGTACAACACAACAGCAACAGAACACTTGACTGGGAACAACAGTGGGACAAAACCAGTGGCAACGTTTTAAAGCGCACGCAGAGCAAGCTAAAGCCGCTGCATGCTGACCACTTATGATACTTCAAATGGAACTACCTTCATCTTGTGGGTTAAAAAAAAAAAAAACTACACCAGGAGGTTGCCTACAGCCACAGCTGTCAATGCCAATGTGTTTTGACCCAGTGCAAATGAGAGACCCGAGCGATGATTTGCTTCACAGCAAAGGAAGCAATTTCAGTAAAAATTGCATGTGAATTCTGAAATTATAATATCTATAATAACAATATATTATTATAATTAGGAAACCTAAAAAATAAAAAAACATAATGATAATAATAATTATGATTATTGTTATTATTATAGAATTATTATTATAATTATAATAATAATCTTTATATAATAATAATACTAATTATTATTATTATTATATAAAGATTATTATTATAATTATTATTATAATCATAGATAATACCACAATAAAACTAATAATAATAATTATAATTATTAATAATAATAATTATTATTATTATTATTATTATATAAAGATTATAATAATATTAAGAATAATTCTATAATAATTGTATATAATAATAATAATAATAATAATAGTAATAATAATAATAATAATAATAATAATAATAATAATAATAATAATAATCATCATCATCATAGTTATTATTATTTTAATAAAAAAAGGTCTGATTGACTGATTCATTGATTCATTCATTTTCTACCGCTTATCCTCATCAGGGTCGTAGCTGTCTTCGGGCGAGACGCAGGGTACACCCTGGACTGGTGGCCAGCCAATCAGAGGTCACATATAGACAAACAACCATTCACACTCACATTCATACCTATGGACAATTTGGAGTCGCTAATTAACCTAGCATGTTTTTGGAATGTGGGAGGAAACCGGAGTAGGAAACCGGAGTAGGGTGGGATTGAGGGTGGGATTGAACTCAGGCTGTGAGGTCTGCACGCTAACCACTCAACCGCCTTGCAACCTGATTGATTCATATATTGATTAAAAGCTATGTCCCGATACTTTTGTCCACAAGTCATATCAATCTGGGCGATGTTTTCCTTTCTGGATGTTTCTGGCATCCTCCATCAAGTGACATGGACAC
Organism: Doryrhamphus excisus; assembly: GCF_037039965.1. Lineage (NCBI taxonomy): Eukaryota > Metazoa > Chordata > Actinopteri > Syngnathiformes > Syngnathidae > Doryrhamphus > Doryrhamphus excisus. The sequence goes on from NC_136365.1 coordinate 18,593,093, forward strand.
AATCCAGGAGGTTTGGAGGTGTCCGGGTTGTGGGGTGGCGGTTGTGTGTGTGTGTGGGGAAGGGGGGGCTGCTTAAAATGCATAGACACATGCAAATTGTCACCGGGGGCAGCACAATGGAGGCTCTGCTTTGTTTCACAGTGCTTGGAAGTCTTGGAGTCACGGCCTGACAGGCGTAGGCGCTATCTGCTAGCGCACCGGCAGCCTGGTTGCCGGTGCGCCGCCAATAAAACCCTTCCCATGAAACTGTTTCCAGGATGCTAAAGCTAAAAATAAAAAAAAATGTAAAATAAAAAATCACAGGCGATAGCAACGTGTGCTCACACGGGGAGCTAATCAGTCACTAATCGGAACATTCCCTCCAGACTTGGCCCATTTGTCCCGTAGTATCGAGCGCAGCCAGAGGCGCTGCTTGTACTGATACGTCTCCTACGTCCACCTCTGATGTCAGCTTATGCGCTTATAAACAAATGGTGTAAACAAGTAGTAGCATGTACAACACACACACACCGTCGTCACACAGCTAGCTTGACAGATGGTACCTGCCAACCGAGCCCAAATCCAGGGTTCCCTTAAGTGGCCATCGGCACGCAGGGATGACTGAGTGATCGTATGTTGGTTGCCTTCAGGGGTGTTCCCAGCGGCCGTGATTTGATGACTTGAAGGAAAAAAAAAACCTAGACATAATAGCGCAGACAATCTCTGGAGCGCTAACAGTCTCCGGATGGGAAGACAGTCTTTGGAGGGAAGCGAAACATGAGGCAAACGTGGCTATTTGTGATGCCGCTTTTCTCTGCGGGAGGCTCTTTATGCGGCGACATGGCGCTCCTTATCGCTAGGATAATGTTTGGTTTCATGGCCGGGGTATCACTTGTCAAGACCACTTTCTTTATCCATCCATCCATCGATTCATCCATTTTCTGTTCCGCTGGTTTATCCCGGATGCAACTTAGATTCATTCATTCATTTTCTACCACAGGGGGTGCTGGAGCCTATCCCAGTTGTCTTCGGGTACACCCTGAACTGGTCACCAACCAACCACAGAGCACATATAGACAAACAACCATTCACACTCACATTCATACCTATGGACAATTTGGAGTCGCTAATTAACCTAGCATGTTTTTGGAATGTGGGAGGAAACCGGAGTACCCGGAGAAAACCCATGCATGCACAAGGAGAACATGCAAACTCCACACAGAGATGACTTAGGGTGGAATTGAACCCTGGTCTCCTAGCTGTGAGGTCTGCACGCTAACCACTCGACCGCCGTGCCGCCCCCAACACATGTAGATAGACTAAGAAAAAACTACATCACAGCTTTGTCATATTAGTATCAACTTTCTTTGCTCGTTTTTTTCATTTTTGCTGTTTTTTGCCTAAATATTTTAATTTTTATATATAATAATCTGTGCATGGGATAAATGTTTGTTTAAAATGTCGCTCATCAAAAAAAAAACAAAAAACAGCCATAGTGGTAGATCAATTTCTCCGGTTCAAATCCCACTCTGGAAGAAGGCTGCGGTCCATCAGGACCAAAACCTCACGCCACAAGAAGAGTTTTTTCCCCCGTCTGCTGTCAGCCTTATCAACAAGGGCCCGGAACCCCCCCTGACACTCTTCACACCCCACCTCTGCCTCATCCTGCCACATTGACACACACTCTATGCGTTACATTAATGCACAGTTTGGACTCTTTTGGAATAATAATCAGACTGTGCTGCACGGTGGACGAGTGGTTGGCGCATAGACCTCACAACTAGGAGACCAGGGTTCAATTCCACCCTCGGCCATCTCTGTGTGGAGTTTGCATGTTCTCCCCGTGCATGCGTGTGTTTTCTCCGGGTACTCCGGTTTCCTCCCACATTCCAAAAACATGCTAGGTTAATTAGCGACTCCAAATTGTCTATAGGTATGAATGTGAGTGTGAATGGTTGTTTGTCTATATGTGCCCTGTGATTGGCTGGCCACCAGTCCAGGGTGTACCCTGTTGCCCCGAAGACAGCTGGGATAGGCTCCAGCACCCCCTGCAACCCTTGTGAGGAAAAACGGTTGCCATGGAGAAGTCCATGGTGGGCCCCAAGAGAGAAACAATAGGTGTCCGTGAAAAAATTTCTCTTGGGAAAAGTTGTTTTCACAACACGACCTTGGTTAGCAGTGGTGGGGACGCCGAAATCCAGATTAAGAATATTGTTTGGGTTATTTCGGGACAGCCACATTCCAATAGACCATTCCAATTGTCCATTCTGGTCTCCCAATTGATCCAACTGCTTTTACAAAGCCGGAATCTTCACCAAGATGGCATCCTTGTTGTGATTGGCAGTCACAGTCAGAGTGTGACTGGCTTTGCCCATAGACTTAGGACTTGGACTTAGAGTAGAGCTGCTGGGCCTTCACATGGAGTGAAGCCAGTTTATGTGGCTCGGGCATTGAGTCTGGATCCCTTCCTGATGCCTCCCTGGTGAGGTGTTCCGGGAATGCCCAGCAAGGGAAAGGCCCCAGGGCAGATCAAAGACACACTGATGGGATTACGTCTCACAGCTCGTCTGGGAACGCCTCTGTGTCCTCCTTGTGTTACTGGAGTAGGTGGATGAGGACTGGGAATACTGAGACTGCTGCCCCCACGACCAAGACAAGGACAGACAAAATGTATTGATGGAAGAAGATGGAAGTATGACGTCTGGGAATATTCTGCTATAACATGACGTAACATGGATGTGGAAGATAGAGACCGGGCATCAAATAAATTGCCCATTCATTTTCAATGAGAACATGTGAAATTAAAGATAGCCCCGATGGAGGTAATTTTGTGACTGTCGAGACATCATTAGACTCATTAGACGATGTGAAATGCTCAGAAAGCGGAGAACTGTCGACTGGCCTCATACCTGATCCGAGCTGATGATCATCAATGATAAAAAAAAAATGGGATATTTTTTTGCCGATGAAACCGATAAGCCACCTAAAAGAGTTTTCAGACATAAACCAAAGCAACTCACTTGTTTTGAGGGGAGAAGAGGTAAACCGACCAGTCTTCTCTGCTTTCACACCAGTCAGGTTTGTATACCTCAAACATCTTCTGCATGCGGAAACAAACACTCTGCAAAGGAAAAGACGGAGACTTTAAACGGGTGGAAATAACAGCCCGCAGTTAGTAGACTCTACAGTGTAGTCTTATAGTGTTAACTAATGTTTAACATCACACCCACTGCTCCCCTGGAGGCTCTGCACAATATTCCAGTGTCTTAATTATCTTTAGGGAAATAAAAAGGTAGGCCTGAGGACGCTATTATTCTCTTAGAGATCACCATTAAGGCCGGCTGTGTTTTGTACCACAGCGTGACTTTTTAATGAGTTATGAAAAAAAGCATTTTTTTAATGATAGCTGTGTCCACTTTCTCTTTTGAAAAAAAATAAAGCTCTTGTCCATATACAGTAAAGTCTCGTTATATCGATATCGGTTATAACGAATTACTACTTATTACGATACTATTTTCATTTCCCGGCAAATTTCTAGTCTTTTATGATATAATTAGCTCCGTTAGTACGATACACGGTTATTATGATAATCCGGTTACTAGGATGCCCTTTTCATCTCCCGCCAGCCAATTTGGTCTGCTTATATCGATACAAAAGCAGCTTAAATCAATCTTTGCTTAAGGATTTCAATACCAAAAAAGAACACGGCGAACGGCTGCTTCCAGTCAACTTTATTTTTCACACTTCCACCACCAGAGTGCAGCACACACAGCGGAAAACACCCGTCCCTCGCGCCTACCCCTCCGGGTGGCAACACCTTCCCTATCGATAGTTCCGGGGTGAATTATGTCCCGGTAACCGGTAATCACTACAGCGTAAGTTTATTTTTATTTACTGTAGTACAAAATGTATTGTAGTACAAAAGCATGCTAGATACGCAATCCATGAACTCAAGGAGAAAATTACATGCCATATCAAAGATCCGCCCACTTTTAATGCAGTTCGGCGCAGGGTCGGATATATGGATAGTCCGGTTATATCGGTATTTTTTCCGACTCCCGAGAATATCGATATAACGAGACTTTACTGTATATTGACTATACAATAAAAACTGTTCAAACATTCCGTGCAATAACCGTGCAATAACCATGCAATAAAGTGCAGTTAACCTTGCAATACACCAGTGAACTTGGTCAACATGTACTAGATAAATCTATATAATGTAAATCATTTTTGACTTGTATTAGTATTACCCTGTTTTTGCACTTTATCTGCTCTTGTGTGCTAATGCACTTTTGCTGCTGTAAACCCGGAATTTGCTCTGCAACTGCTACATGTACATAAACAACATTAATAGGCCTTCACTTGCTAAATGTACTGCAAAAAAGGTCAGTAAGGATAATTCATAATGCCGCCTACAGAGAACATACTAACTCCTTATTTCTAAAATCACAAATACTTCAACTTGCTGATATAGTTCATCTTCAAACAGCTAAAATAATGCATAAGGCTAAAAATAACCAATTAGCTAAAAATGTCATCCAATACTTCTCTACAAGAGAGGAGAAATATGATCTCAGGGAAGAAGTACATTTGAAACACTTCTATGCTAGGACTACGTTAAAAAGCCATAGCAGTACTTCAGTACGAGGTACATTATTTAAAAAATCTGTATTGTGGAAAGCAGGAAGTGAACAAATGTAACAGTTAGTGATTGTAAAAGTTCCAAATGGAGGGGTAGGATTTAATAAACTTTGCTTCTTCCTACTCCTTTTGAACACGTGGAACTGTGAACTGATTCTGTGATGCATTCAATTGTAATCTGATGCATGTTCAAATGAAATAAAACCATTACCATTACATAAAAAAAACAAATTTCTTTGTGTTTATTATTTGTACAGACTTAAGTTGAAGATGTCGTCACCATTTTCTGTTGCAGCCAACATAGCCAGGATTTCAAATAAATTGGGGTTAATGTGGGATGACAGGTCAAGATGATATGTTTCGACTTTTTCGAGTTTTTAAATCAAGCGTTTCCTTCCACATCATTTCCTGCAAAGAAGATGTGATGACTCAAGTTCCTCTATAACGACACAGTTGAAGTAAGAAAAATCAATAGGATTCAAGACACTCACATAGTCCGTCTCTTCTTCCAGGTCCTTGCGGGCGTTGACTTGGGGGAAAACGTCGGACATCAGAAGGCTGTGGGCGCCGGGCGTCTTGCCATTGCAGTCCCGGTGGTGAACACCGAAGCCGCTTCCGGTCCCGGAACCCTCCGTGATAGACGCCCCGGCTGCAGACCTTTTTGCAGAGTCTGTGTTGACAGGAGGAAGGCAGGGGGGCTGTCCAAGCTCCAAGGATAGCGCCCGGCGGTCCCGTCTGGCAGCAAAGTGTCTGGACAGGAAGAGCCCGGCTTGGGGCGGATGGTGTTGTAGGGGTCGGGACAGAAGGGACTCCTGCTCGGGGGCATGTGTGTGGGAGTAATGCGTGCGGGTGCTGTGCACACGGAGGCTGCCCCCCACCAGCGGGGCTCCGCCAAAACCGTAGTTCCTGCGACCCAGGCTGTTTGAACTGGACCTGAAACCAAATGTTTTCCATCCAACAGAGGAGCCATTTGTATTTTATGAAGCTGTTAATTGTGAAACTAATCAGCAACAAAGGTTTGACATTTCCGTGGCACTAATCAGACATTAACATTATCAAGCTATTCAAATTTCATGAAGGGAAATTGTTAACATCATTTCAATTGCCTTACCTGCGGCTCCATGCTGCCTGCGGGGGAAGAGGGCGCCCCCAGTTGTGGTAGTTGGAACTGCGGCCGTGCCGCTAAAAATACAAAAAAACAGCAGTCACCTCCCCCTTAAGGCTTAATTCTGTCGCTTGTGAAGCAAAACAGCAGACAACGAGATTCAAATAGAGAAAGCAAAGGACACCCACGAACAAAGATTGTCTATTAAACATACTGTCAGACAGAAACATTGCTGTGAATAATAATGCAGAGGAGTGATTGTCTATAATGGAAAACATTTGGACACCCCTCATCGAGATCATGAATTCAGGACCCAGAAGCAGTTTCAATATTTAAAGTTTCAACCGCCATCATATACATAACTGTATATATAGTGTATAACTGTATACATCATATACATAACCCCCATTTTGAACAGGAAACTTCCCTATTTTGCCCTCCCCTTGCAATTGTTTCCTGTATGTGGCTTCTGTTGCCCTCGGCAACACCAGTGTAACACATCAGTCAGGCCTTCAAAATAAAGGAAAATAATATGATTGACCGGGCGGCATGGCGGTCGAGTGGTTAGCGCGCAGACCTCACAGCTAGGAGGACCAGGGTTCGATTCCACCATGTCTGTGTGGAGTTTGCATGTTCTCCCCGTGCATGCGTGGGTTTTTACTCCGGGTACTCCGGTTTCCTCCCACATTCCAAAAACATGCTAGGTTAATTGGCGACTCCAAATTGTCCATAGGTATGAATGTGAGTGTGAATGGTTGTTTGTCTATATGTGCCCTGTGATTGGCTGGCGACCAGTTCAGGGTGTACCCCGCCTCTCGCCCGAAGACAGCTGGGATAGGCGACCCTCGTGAGGAAAAAGCGGTAGAAAATGAATGAATGAATATGACTGACCACTTGATGGCCGGGAATCAAACCTGCAGCACCCGCACAAACAACAGCAGAGTGTACCATTCATCACCAACAAAGGGGATGTCGGGCAGTCCCCCATGTTGAAATGGAAAAGCGTCACCACAGTCAATCATCCATGAATGAATGAATGAATAAACAAGAAAACAAAAATATTAAAAACTTGTGGTTTTCCAAACGTGGGGTTCGCCTCCTCCATGGTTGGCTGCCGCATTTTAAAATGCAAAACCCCGAGTGGCACTCCCACTTTAAGGAAAACACCAAGTTGTGTTTGTTTCTGCGTGTCTAATCCTCTCAGCGTGATGGACCTAATTATATATTTTACCCTCGCTGGAACTTGCCGGCTGCAGCCTGAGCAGCTCCCACGTGCCAAAAAAATCCAAGTAAAAGAAAAACATATCCGTTTCTATGGAAACAGAGATGAAGCGTGCCTCGATGTGTTTCAGACGCAACTAATTGTTATCATTTGTGCCACACTGGAAGCTACAACAGCTAATATGAATGCAGTCAAGCAAACAAATAGGGGGTTAGATGACAGAGCACTGACTACAATCACAGTGACAGCACAACATGTAACAGGTAAGTAAATACACATAGGGCAACTGCTGCTCAGCCCGACATAGTTTTATTTGGCCCGCCACAAAATAATCAGATAAAAGACATTTTGTAAAATTTTATTAGAATATTTTTATGATTTAAAAATATGTATGTATTTAAATTATATTATTCACATGAATTTTATTGATTTTTGACATTTTAAAAATATTTTAAAATAATATTTAAAAAAATATTTAAATTACAATAAATAAAAAAATATTAAAATCAAATCAATCTTTACAAAAATGTATTTGTTCTGTCAATTTTTACAGAAAAATTGCCCACTTTCTCATTTATCGTTATTTGCCGTTATCGTTCAAAAATTTTATTTGTATATTTTTATGATTGAACAAATATTTATGTATTTAAATTGTATTATTCTCATGAATTTTATTTATTTTTGACATTTTAAAAATATTTTAAAATAATATTAAAAAAATATTTAAATTACATTAAATTAAAAAATTAAATCAATCTGTTAGCATGTAAAATTTTTGCTTATTGTAATAATGTTACAATACAAATGTATATATGTATGATGTAAGGTCACTATAGAACTGGCCTGGCATGTTTGCTACTAAGAATGCTAACTGTTAGCATGACAGCATTTTAGCTGGTAGTTTATTCATGTCAAGAAGCAGTACCTACATGTATTAAAAAAAAAAAATTATACGGGAATTTCCCATTTATGTCTACTATATTGGTAATAGGTGTGTGATTATAGGGTTGTTATTTCATGTACATATGACTTTAATAATGTTTAAAATCATATTCAGAAGGTAGGAAAAGGTCTGGAACCAAGTAATTGCAATAGAAGATGAATCTATTGCATATTGCTTATTATTACATATTTCTTGTATATGTAAGTGCCGCCATGTTAGTGCCTTAACTTGGCTACAGAGAGCAAACTAATGATTTCACAATGAATCCTTTCTTATGACACAAAAGAGGCACATGTTCCATGACGTATTGGACGTGCATCGCCATGCAAATATCATCAATCAGCGCCTGACCTTCTGCGCGGAGACGCGTGGACAAATGACCGCGGTGATTAAAATGTTGATTGGGAGTCACAATGGAGCCGCCATTAATCCTCTATAAGCGTTAGATGAGCTCCAATTATCGCCGGTGATGAGATGGCGCTGGTCCGGCATACTTCATATTTCATATTTTATTACTCCGCTAGCAAGTTACTCTGGGAAAGGAGTAACTTGCAGGATGTGACAAAAAGCGATCTCAGTAAATATTTTATTACAGCGTACCTTGAACCGCAGCTCCCTAGCACTCATGTAGCTGTGGAGTGTGATGGCAGCACCGCCATGGAAATCCATACTGTGATGCAAGCTGTACACTGACTACTCTGAAGTGTATAATACTGACTTTCCCATTATGCAATTACTGTATAATTCATTTTAAATAACAAAAAAGCAACTCCAATTACATGCAGGATTAATGTACAGTAAAAATGGACAAATTTCCACTTATAAAAAAAGTATCGGGATTATGGAACAAGTCATTGCAGTGTGGTGGGACTGTACCAGAGAGAGGGATCGTCTCTCCAGGCTGCCTTTGCTCATCACGCTGCTCTTTCGGGACTCGCCGGTGAAACTCCGCCTCTCTGAGGAGTGGGAGCCCCTTGGCCCCGCGAGGGCTCCCAGCTCCAGGTGACCGTTGGGCGTCAAGGTGCAGATCCTTGGGTCTGGAGGAAAAAAAAAAGGGTAGTTTTTGTCCCATCTGTAACTGCCAATTCCAAGAATATGAATCCGTGATGGAGTCTAATTGTGGAAGAACATTTAATCCTCGGAGGCTTTCCCTTCAAAATTGCTGCTGACGTTGTTTAAGTCCCAATCATAAGATCTTTTGGCAGCGCAAAGTGAGAAAAATATGAATCTCACCCGATAATTTTATGGAGTCGTGCTTCTCGCTCTCATCAAAGTTGGAAGAAGAGCGGTCGTCGTCTGAATAAGAACGATTGGCATCACCCTGGTGGACATGAGGAACATTCATTTCTAATCATAAGGATTGATCAATATTACAACAACAAGAAGAAGACAGATGTCCTCTACGGTCATGGTGCTCCAAACCATGGCAACCTTCACCTTGATATCTACTGCAAAAACAACAGTATTAGGATCCACAAGAAGTGGAAATCAGCAAATAGATTCAATAATCTCCCAAGTAGTGACGGGTCGAAGCAGGCGACGTCAACGCAGCAGCATGACAACAAAGATCAATAAAAAAAAGCATCTGATGTTTTCACCTGAGTCATCATCTCCCCAAAGTAGCGAAAACAAGCTAAACTTCCTTACCTCCGCCTGGAAGCCCTCCACCAAGATGGCCACCAGCAGGTTGAAGAGGACGTAGTTCCCAAAGGTCATCAATGCCACAAAGTAGAGAGCGGCCAGGGGTGATGTGGCCGCCATGCCGTTGTACAAGACCACGTTCCAGTCCTCCTGGGTCAGGATCTACCACAACACATAGCATTCATTATCAGTTTTTCATTCAAGTGTGGCTGCACGGCGGTCGAGTGGTTAGCGCGCAGACCTCACAGCTAGGAGACTGAGTTCAATTCCACACTCGGTCATCTCTGTGTGGAGTTTGCATGTTCTCCTCGTGCAAGCGTGGGTTTTTTCCAAGTACTCCGGTTTCCTCCCACATTCCAAAAACATGCTAGGTTAATTGGTGACTCCAAATTGTCCATAGGTATGAATGTGAGTGTGAATGGTTGTTTGTCTATATGTGCCCTGTGATTGGCTGGCCACCAGTCCAGTGTGTACCCCGCCTCTTGCCCAAAGACAGCTGGGATAGGCTCCAGCATGCCCCTGACCGTTGTGAGGATAAGCGGTAGAAAATGAATGAATGTTATGAGTTTATTCTTGAAAAATTGCGACTTTATTCCGACTTTTTTCTCTTAGTATTTTGACTGTTTTTTCTCTTTCTTTTTTTTTCTTTTTCTACTATTTCAACTTTCTTCTTTGTCTTATTGTAATTAGGACTTTGTTCCCATAATATTTAGACTTTATTCTCATCATATTATAACTTTTCCATACAGTTATTTTCAAAAAATGACAACTTTATTAGCCATATTGTTCATTCATTCATTCATTTTCTACCGCTTATCCTTACGAGGGTTGCTTCTTGCTGATTGGCTGGGAGGAATCAAATGGTTGAAATACCTATTAGACCTGATTTGAAGTTACTAGATCTGGTTCTTTGCTCTATACAAGGTGACTTTAACCATTTCAAAAATTGTATTTTATTTAAAACAAAATGTTACTTATTACAGTATTTTATCTATGTACATTTTTCATTCTCAATTTTGATGTATAAAATTGTGCAACCCCACCGTTATTATCTTTGTCGAGGCACTCGGTGGCTGCAGCAAAAGTACCTGAAAGACGGTGACGATAGCCCACAGCAGGGAGTCAAAGTTCTTCCTGTCTGGTACTGTGTCTCCCGTCTCGGTCTTCAGGCTGAATTTGCAGCCAAAGATGTGCATCCCCAAAATGCTGCAACATCACAACAGAGCGGTGATGAGGTGATGAGTCAGCACGTCAATGCTGATATTTGCACCATTCGGGACCCCCCCTGGTCTAGCCTGTCATGAATTCTGCCTTGTAATGGAATGACTGACGGATTACCTGAAGATAAAAATGAAAAGCATGAGCAGCATGCAGAAGGTGGCCACGTTGTCCATGGTCTTCATGAGGACCACCAGTTGTCTTCTAAGGGCCGGCATGAACCTCACCAGCTTGAGCACCCGCAGCAGCCGGAACGTTCTCAGCACCGACAAGCCGCCGTCGGACTGACCCACGATCTCACAGACGCTGCACAAATAAACGTGAACCAGAAAGACAGAGAATGAGAACATTTCATAATGGCAGATAATTTAAAGCTACAGAGATTTTCCAAGGTTGGTTGGTTAGCAAAACTAGCTCTAGCTACTAGCTATGTGAGATGCTTTGCTAGCATTACACTCACACTTTAACAGCAGCATCTTCCAACACTAACTACAAAAGCAATCTTCAATCGCTAAATGTACTGCAAAAAAGGTCAGTAAGGATAATTAATAAAGCCGCCTACAGAGAACATACTAACTCCTTATTTCTAAAATAACAAATACTTCAACTTGCTGATATAGTTCATCTTCAAACAGCTAAAATAATGCATAAGGCTAAAAATAACCAATTAGCTAAAACCCCCCCCGACCCCCCTGGAGCCCTGGTCAACTCAAGCATCACGTGCTCTCAAAACCTCCCTACAAACGTCCCTGGTCCCGGTCTTGGTGGAATTTAATGGTGTCTGGCATCCACTTTGGAAGAACCATCAGTTGTGTAACTGTGAACGCACACCTTCAGCTTTCACCTGCAAGTCAAGACGCAGGGCTTTGTCGCACACACTTTGTCACATGTGGGCCTGGCCGTTAGATGAAACCAACATCAGAAAAGGTTGCCTGCGAGCCAGTTTGATAATTTTTTTTTATCCCTTATACCAGGGGTCTCAAACTCAAGGCTTGCCCAAGGTCTGGGCAAGGCTGGGCCACATCAGGTTTTCAAAAAAAAAAAAAAAAACGCATTTATTAAAAACAGAAAAATGAATGAACTTTGCTTTTGTTCGGATTTTCTACAAGAAAAGCTCTGATAAAACATTCCACTGTTCTCAAATATCTTAATTTTTATTTTTTTACACAAACTAAGATGAAAAATAAATAAACAAATCAAGAATAAAGAAAATTAATCAGTAATAAATAAATATAATAATAATAATAATAAAACGGCAAATAATAAAAACTTAAGAAACCACATATAGTTGGTGGGTAGACAAATGATTTTTTTCAGATTAAAATGAACAAAGCATTATTAGAGCCCTGTAGACATGACAAAACACGACTATAGTCACATTTATACTCTTTTTATTTACAACATATTGCGCAACTGCAGGGTCTTGAGACACATGCTAACTCGCAAACTAGAGAGCTAGCGACCTAGACAGTAGCCTTCAAGTTATTTCCTTTGAACTTAAATAGCCAAAAACGTACCACTTCCACACGGATAGGGAGGATAACTATTAACAGTTATTTAACCTTTAACATGAACATTAATCAAACGTAATAATTTTTTCTGGGTACATGATACCGTACAGCATCCATATCAAACTTGGGCCACATTTGGCCCACGTGCCGCGTGTTTGAGACCACTGCCTTATACCTTATATAAAAAAGGCAAAGTTGCATTCTTTCATTTTTCATTATTTTTCACTACTTTTCAGTGGAAAAAATTTGGACACCCCTTTGCCCTACCGTTTGTCTGCTAGCTTCCAGGCCGGCTAGATACCTCCACGAAGAGCCGCTGGTTCATTCGAATTAGAAGTTCAATGATTCTCTTTCAAACGAAGGAAAGCTTGTTTGGTGAATAACATTAAAGCCTGTTGAGTCCGCTCCTCCCCTTCCTCCCATCTAGTGAAGCATTCAGAGCAAGCGAGCGAGTGAGGCCATCAAAGGCAATGGCGTCTGTCACATCACAACATCGCTTCTGTTCAGCCGACAATGAAGCGGCGCCGCTTTTACGCTGCGGGTTTTATGCAGCCACGCGGCTGAATGGATGGAAGAGCAGGAAATTGCGGCGATAAGACGGCGAGTACACAAACGTTCAATCAACGGCCATCTAGTTGCGACGGCCTCATTTGATCTTCTTGTTGAGCTTTGATGTGGATTTGATCGGCGGCGTCCATTACGCCATAAATGAACAGGGGAACGGAGGAACAGGAAAGAGATGAAAAGCAACCTGGAGATGAACGTGTTTGACGCTCTGGCATCCAAACGCTTGACAGGCGCTGCATCTTTAGCAGGTGGAGCTCAGCGTCAATCATTTCAATGCACATCCATTCCAAAAAAAACCACCCGTTTCATTCATCACCACTTCAGAGATTGTTCAACGTGAGCATCAAACCTAAAAAAAAAGCCTCTGTTCCATGTACATGAAATACTTCTAAAGCGTTTAATATTTGACAAAACCGCTTGAAAAACATGACCGGTACCTTATGATGACGATGACGCCATCGAAGACGTTGTAAGGGTTCCTCAGGTAGTTGAAGGAGCCAAAGGCGGTGAGCTTGAGGATCATCTCCAAAGAAAACATGCTGGTGAAGACGATGTTGCAGATCTCCAGCACGTTTGTCAGCTCCTCAGGCTCAATATGCAAATAAATACAAAAAATTAGAAAACATACACAGAAACAACAAATTCTTCAAATTGCTGATATAGTTCATTGGATGCTCATATCGCCTCCTACTTTGGTACTTGACAAAAAAAACAAACAAACAAAAAAACTTAAATCATTTTAGGAAATCAGGAAGTGAACAAATGTAACAGTTACTGATTGTAAAAGTAATAAATAAATAAAATAATAAAAAAGTAATATTTTTATATAATATAATATAATTTTTTTTCCGTTTTTGCTGGATTTTGTAAAATTTCCAGCAACGACATTTCAAATTTTTTCTTAAAAATGTTACTTTTTTAATTCTTACTGTACGTGACAAAAAAAACAAACAAAAAAACGTAAATCATTTTAGGAAAGCAGGAAGTGAACAAATGTAACAGTTACTGAAAGTAATAAATAAATGAATAAATAAATAAATAAAATAATAAAAAAGTAATATTTTTATATAATATAATTTTTTTCCATTTTTGCTGGATTTTGTAAAATTTCCAGCAACGACATTTCAACTTTTTTCTTAAAATTTTTTTAATTCTTACTGTATTCCCATAATGTTTGGACTTTTTGTTTGGACTCTTGAACCAGTCATGATGTGCTATATATATCACTATATTGACACTTACTATGGTACCCATTATGTCATTGGATGCTCATATCACCTCATACTTTGGTACGTGACAAAAAAATAAATAAATAATAAAAAAAAATGTAACATTTAAAAACAGAAATAAAAACACTTATATCATATATTATATCACCTCATACTTCGTTACGTGACAAAAAATTTAAATAAAATCAAATCAAAAAACTGAAATTATATTCCGAAAGCAGGACGTGAACAAATGTAACAATTACTGATTGTTACTGATTGAAAGTACCAGATGGAGGGGTAGGATTTAATAAGCTTTGCTTCTTCCTACTCCTTTTGGACATGTGGAACTGTGAACTGATTATGCGATGCATTCAATTGTAATCTGATGCATGTTCAAATGAAATAAAACCATTACCAATACCAATATAATCAAATACAAAATAATTCTAATACCATATTAACATACAGAACAAACAGTAGAGACACTATCAAATGCAGGGTTGGGCAAGCTGCAGCCCGTGGGCCACATCAGGCTACAAAGTGTCTTAATCTTAATAAGCAATATGACTTCTTTTGCGACTGTGGCTTGAGTCGTACAGGAAGTAGTCATTGCAATCTGTAGTTTGTACAAAAAGGCAATCCAAACGTGATGCACAATGCCATCTTTTGATTGGCTATTATTAAAAATCAATAGCGTTCCAGTTGAGACAAAGCATCAGTGAAAGTTTGCTGACAGGAAGCGATTGAACGAGCCGGACCGGCTGACAACAACGAGTCATCGCATTGCAGGCTATTATTGGCTCTCACTTTGTGTGTGTTTGCTGACATTTTCACAGCAACTGAGAGCAACAAGTCTATTTGTCTGCACACACACACACACACACACACACACACACACACAGAGGTAGACATCTAAATTTGGCTCCATCATGGATGTGGTCGCAGATCCCAATTCCGCACAGCTCCTCTGCAACTCCACCAGTGACGTTCATGACATTTCGCTGTAGCCGGTCGCCGCCGCCGCCGCCGCCACAAATCAATGAGCAGTGTGTTGGTGTTGCATTTACATGAGTGTGTGTGTTGCGGTAATAAGAGCTTAGCATGCCGGGGAGGAAAACACAGGCTAATGATGCATGCCCACCAGTTTTTGGTAATGACCTGAGAAGTGACCGCTGTTTGCAGAGCAACCAAACGGCGCCGCAACCCCTGGAGATCCATTAGGGGCCGCCTCTCGTTACGGCAAGACCTGGGATCGGATCTGAAAGACCTTTGTGTTCCTGACTTGAAGTCACACTAACAATCCGCACTCGTGGATGCCAACTGTGGGCAATGTGAGCTCAACAATAAGTGAACTACTTTAGATGGACTCCGTTTCTGTCATTTCTTCTCCCTCGTCGTCTCCATTTGCACTTAATGTACACCCGCCTCAAATTACAATTTCTTAGCTGTACAAATTCACTTCATCTACCTAAAAAAAAATGGCGGATATTGAAAAATCTCCAAATATCAAAGAAAATCAAATTTCTTTAAGTCGTAATATTATGAGAAACTAAACAAAAAGGGGGCTGCACGGCGATAAAGTGGTTAGCGCGCAGGCCTCACAGCTAGGAGACCCGAGTTCAATTCCACTTTCGGGTATCTCTATGTGTGTGTTCTCCCCGTGCATGTGTGGGTTTTCTCCGGGTACTCCAGTTTCCTCCCACATTCCAAAAACATGCTAGGTTAATTGGCGACTCCAAATTGTCCATAGGTATGAATGTGAGTGTGAATGGTTGTTTGTCTATATGTGCCCTGTGATTGGCTGGCCACCAGTCCAGGGTGTACCCCGCCTCTCGCCTGAAGACAGCTGGGATAGGCTCCAGCACCCCTGTGATCCTCGTCAGGATAAGTGGATCTTATTTTCTCCTATTGTGATTACTATATTGTGTAATAGAAGTGTAAAAGTGACTATAGGGTTGTTGTGTCATGTCTCGAACGCTCTAATGAAAAAACACAGATTGAGGATTTGTAAAAATAATTATAAATATTTATTTATCATCACGGGCGGGTCTGAAACCAATTAACAGTGATAAATGAGGGATGACTTTATATGCACGCATTTGTTCATTCATTTATTTATTGACTGATTAAATACATTGTGAAATATAATTTGGAATAGATTTATTTTTTTCAAAACTAGTCTATGTATTTATGTACACCGCCTCTCGCTCGAAGACAGCTGGGATAGGCTCCAGCACCTCCCGCGACCCTCGTGAGGATAAGCGGTAGAAAATGATTGAATGAATGAATGAATAAACAAAATGGCAAATAAAGTTGTCATTTTTTGAAAATAACTGTATGGAAAAGTTATAATTTAATGAGAATAAAATCTAAATATTATGGGAACAAAGTCCTAATAAGACAATTTACAAGAAGAAAGTAGAAATAGTCGAAAAAAAGTTAAAATTTTAAGATAAAAAAGTCGGAAAAAAGTCGCAATATTTCAACAATAAACTCATAACATTCATTAATTTTCTACCGCTCATCCTCATGAAGGTCACATGCATGCTGGAGCCTATCCCAGCTGTCTTCAGGCGAGAGGCGGGGTACACCCTTGGACTGGTGGCCAGCCAATCACAGGGCACATATAGACAAACAACCATTCACACTCACATTCATACCTATGGACAATTTGGAGTCGCTAATTAACCTAGCATGTTTTTGGAATGTGGGAGGAAACCGGAGTACTCGGAGAAAACCCACGCATGCACGGGGAGAACATGCAAACTCCACACAGAGATGGCCGAGGGTGGAATTGAACTCATGCAGCCACTCGCAACATCCTTTCATTTTACATTATGTGGCCCTCTCTGGAAAAAGTTTGGACACCCCTGGTTAAAGTTGGTTTTGGTTAGAGCCCAACACTGTTTTTGCTGCATTTTTGCTAATACATCAGTTTATTTACGCTAACACTCTTGTTAAGACAAACCAGCGTGGGTATCGTCTCACTCTCGCTCTCTCCAGCCTGGTTTCACTTCTCCAGCACAAGCGCCACGCTGCATTATTCATTCGCGAGGCAAAGCCATCAATCACGCTCTGTGCGCTACACACTTTAGCCTCGCACTCAACGGCGACTAATGCGCCTTGTAGATCGCCATTCTATCGCCACACAATCCGGGGATTTCCGAGTCATAATTGCAATGTCAAGAACAATCCCGGGAGTGTTTGGCGCTCTCAACCGGGACGCCTTCTGACATTTACACTTCTTCATACCCTGTTTTTGTTCCTAAATGTCAGAATAATTTTAACAGTGATCCGAAGATCCGAGATTCGAACAAAGAAATGATATTTTTTGGTGGCATCTTGTAAAGGGACAAAAGTATATCAAGTAAAGTTGGATATACAGTAATACAGAATTCCCAGTGTGGATACTTTGATGTTCCGAGCATGATATGCCGCATGCTGCTGTGTCATTAAATGTGAGAAAAAAAAGAGGGGATGACCCTCCTCTTCACAATGTCACCATCCAAATTCATCTTCCGCAAATATGAACCGCAGCTCCTCAATTCTCGGCAGCACTCGTGCACACTACCACCAGTGTCTAGGATATACATCTACTTTCATGCCCTTGTCAGGAAGGCAATGCATGATATGCCGCATGTTGTTATGCCTCAATAAATGTGAGGCAAAAAGTGAGAGGATCATGCCGGCAGCACTCGTGCACAATACCACCATTGTCTATGTTATACATCTACTTTCATGCCCTTGTCAGGAAGATAATGCATGATATGCTGCATGTTGTTATGCCTAAATAAACATGAGACAAAAAG
Organism: Doryrhamphus excisus; assembly: GCF_037039965.1. NCBI lineage: Eukaryota > Metazoa > Chordata > Actinopteri > Syngnathiformes > Syngnathidae > Doryrhamphus > Doryrhamphus excisus. The sequence goes on from NC_136365.1 coordinate 18,610,943, forward strand.
GGAGAGGATCATGTTGGCAGCACTCGTGTACGCTACCACCAGTGTCTATGATATACATTTACTTTCATGCCCTTGTCAGGAAGACAATGCATGGTATGCTGCATGTTGTTATGCCTCAATAAACGTGAGACAAAAAGTGAGAGGATCATGCCGGCAGCACTCGTGCACACTACCATCAGTGTCTATGATATACATGTACTTTCATGCCCTTGTCAGGAAGACAATGCATGATATGCTGCATGTTGTTATGCCTCAATAAATGTGAGACAAAAAGTGAGAAGATCATGTTAGCAGCACTCGTGCATGCTACTACCCAATGCTTGACTGTAGACAAGACACAATTACCTTTTGTTGATTTGAGTCGTATCTCTCATGAGTTAATAACCAATCAATAAATAATGTAAATAAACAACAAGCACAAAAGGAGGAAGGATGAACCCAGACTAAAAGATGCTGGAAAAACCGAGCACTCTTGTTCGATCATGTGGTTCTTCGACATAACGAAAACAGGGAGCTGGTGGGGGTCTCAGGGGGCGACACGGGTGTATTGCATGAGTGAAAATGCACATTCAAACACAAGAGTTTAGTTAAGTTTGCTTAGCGAAAGGCGCAAGCAGCCTAGTCGATCTCTTCCCTTCATTAAATGCAGCAAAGACTCCATCCTCTCTGACTATTTTTAGACGCCTCCAAGATGAGAGACGAGCCACCAATGTGGGGGCGCCAGCGTAGCAAGAGTGATGGAAAGACAAAGCGGAGACAGGAAACTGTAGCTGCTAAAAACACATTTAAAAAAAAACATGTCCATAGCGAGTTCCTCCCACATTCCATAAACATGCTAAGTTAATTGGCCACTCTAAATTGTGAGTGTGAATGGTTGTTTGTCTATATGTGCCCTGTGATTGGCTGGCGGTAGAAAATGAATGAATTAAAAAACAGAATTTTCCTACCGTTTTTCCTCACGAGGGTCGTGGGGGGGTGCTGGAGCCTATCCCAGCTGTTTTGGACCCTGGAATTTGGAGTCGCCAACTAACCTAGCATGTTTTTGGAATGTGGGAGGAAACCGGAATACCCGGAGAAAACCCACACAGAGATGGCCGAGGGTGGAATTGAACCCTGGTCTCCTAGCTGCGAGGTCTGCGCGCTAACCACTCGACCGAATTGTGCCCGCCGAATGAAAAAACAAATAATATATGTTGTTACTATTTTATACAATATGAGTGATATAGATATGGAATTTTCCACATACTATGAGCATAAAAAACACTATATAAGTAATAATTAATAAGTAATTTAAATTCTAAATGAACACAACTACAACTTATTGAGATTAAATTAATAATAATAATAACACATTCCAATATGTATTATTATGCATAAAATGTATGTGATATATTGCTTAAAAATATATTTTTCCATGATATAGATTTTACTGTAAATGAATAAAATACAATTATTGAACTCAAACATGTTAATTGGCGACTCCAAATTGTCCATAGGTATGAATGTGAGTGTGAATGGTTGTTTGTCTATATGTGCTCTGTGATTGGCTGGCCACCAGTCCAGGGTGTACCCCGCCTCTCGCCTGAAGACAGCTGGGATAGGCTCCAGCAGAGAGAATGAACAAGGAAAAGAAGAAGAAGAGAAGTGTGCACCTGCTCGTGATGTTCGATGCCCATACTGACAGTGTTGATTAGGATGGCGATCATGATGCCTCGGTTGAAGTACTTGCTCTCCACGATGCCCCACAGCTTCATCCTCGCGTCGTACCACAGTGTCCCGCACCGCTCTCGGAGGCTGCAGCCTGTGGTGCCCCCCGCGGCGCCCCCCTGGCATGACCTCTCTTTGATCCCACACTGTCCCCGCTCCTTGTCTTCCTCCTCCACCGCGCCATCCTCCGCTTCCTCTTTGGCTGTGACGCGTCCCGCCGCCATGGTCCCATCAGTGAGCGCCAAGGTGGCGGCGCATTGGGGGCAGCCGCCCGCAGTGGAGGGGGTGTTGGTAAGTGCCATGGGCTCACCTGAGGGGGCGTGGTTGGGTTTGTAATGGTGGGGGCAAGGTGGACCTGCAATCAAATTCATACGTTTTCACAATACACATTGGAAGATCAGCACTCATGCAGCCTCGGACCATGACACCACCACCGCCACGCTTTACTGTACAGGAGATGCAGTTGCTAGTTATTTACTGACACAGTCTATGTATGAACCACAGCTACCTCAGTATGGGTAGCACTCGTGCAGTCTCAGACCATGACCCCGCCACGCTTTACTGTACACAAAATGCAGTTGCCAGTTATTTACTGACACAGTCCATGTAGGAACCACAGCTACCTCAGTATGGGTAGCACTCGTGCAGCCTCAGACCATAACACCACCACCACGCTTTACTGTACACGAGACGCAGTTGCCAGTTATTTACTGACACAGTCCATGTAGGAACCACAGCTACCTCAGTATGGGTAGCACTCGTGCAGCCTCAGACTGTGATACCAGCACCACCACGCTTTACTGTACACGAGACGCAGTTGCCAGTTATTTACTGACCCAGTCTATGTATGAACCACAGCTACGTCAGTATGGGTAGCACTCGTGCAGTCTAATACTGTGATACTATATTACCACTATGTTTGAGCGTATGCAAAATCTACTTACCTTACTCTTCACTTGTGTTGCCAGCTACATTATTTACTAACACACAACCTGTATGAACCACATCTCCCCCAGTTTGGGCAACAATCGTTCAACCCCGGATATTAACACCACCACACTACCACCACCATGTTTGACTGCAGACACGACGCAATTACTTACGTACTACTCACTTGTGTTGGCAGCTACATTATTTACTAACACACGACATGTATGAACCATATCTCCCCCAGTTTGGGCAACAATCGTTCAGCCCCGGATAGTAACACCACCACACTACCACCACTTTGTTTGACTGCAGACAAGACGCAATTACTTACCTTGCTCCTCACTTGTGTTGCCAGCTACTTTACTAACACAAGACATGTATGAACCATATCTCCCCCCAGTTTGGGCAACAATTGTTCAGCCCCGGATAGTAACACCACCACACTACCACCACCATGTTTGACTGCAGACAAGACGCAATTATGTTGGCAGCTATTTACTTACACAATTCATATGTACCACATCTCCCTTAGTCTGAGCAGCACTCATGCACTACCACCACCTTTTCATTCACTTGTGCCGCCGGCTGCTTAGATAATAATGACAAATGTTGTTGCCTGACATGGCGGCTACCTAAGCTAACCTCACTTAAAAGGAGGACACATGTTTTTGTGCTTGCCTTTGAAAGAGCCTTAGAAATGTTTCAGCCTTCGTGCGGCATAATGACGAAGGACGCAGCCGTTCTTCTGGGACACAGCTATTGTTTGAAGAAGGTTATGTAATGAAACAGTGAGTATTTATACATTTGTGTTCATGGTCTTGTTTTGATGATGGAGAGTGGAGATGCTGCTAAAAAACGGACACGCCATTTTGTTTGTGTGTTTGGTTTCAAATGTTAATGAGCTGTGTTGTGAGTGTGTGTCTCCAAGAAGCGAGATTCCACAATCCGAAACATGGACTAACCCATTCATGACATTTTCACCATCCTCACCAGGTCGGAAAACGGCTCTTCTCTCCCGCCCTCCTCTCCCGTTGGTCTTCCTGTCCCTGCCGTCGCCTCGCCTGCCTCTTCCGACACCCCTGAAGCCGCGAGGTTTCCCGCGCAGGGTGTTGAAGAGGGTGACGGTCTGCCTGCGGGCCTTCCGGATCATGTGGCAGATGAGCTGGAAGAGCTCCTCGTAGCAGTCGCCGGGCTCGCTGGCCAGCGTGGATGACGACGAGCATCGGGCTCGCTGCTCCTGCATCAGCTGATGCTCCCTCTGCTTGGTTTCCGAGAACTGAGTGGCAATGACCACCAGGCACAGGTTGATCATGAAGAAGGAGCCCACCTGGGAAGCAGGAAAAAGAGGTCAGAAGTTAGAGCGTTGCACACAAAAAGATGCATGGATGTCAAGCATAAAAATGCCTACAAAAATACAAATATGATAATGTATGTAGTATTCTACACCGGTCACATGTTGTCAGTCATTGCTGTTCCATTGCTGAGACAATCACCACTGCAGGAGGTACTGTCCAGAACAGGAAGTAAACAAAAAAAATCTAACAAGAACAATAAACCAGGGTTCAATTCCACCCTCGGCCATCTCTGTGTGGAGTTTGCATGTTCTCCCCGTGCATGCGTGGGTTTTCTCCGGGTACTCCGGTTTCCTCCCACATTCCAAAAACATGCTAGGTTAATTGGCGACTCCAAATTGTCCATAGGTATGAATGTGACCAGTCCAGGGTGTACCCCGCCTTTTGCCCGAAGACAGCTGGGATAGGCTCCAGCACCCCCCGTGACCCTCGTCAGGATAAGTGGATCTTCGTTTTTCCTATTGTGATTACTATATTGTGTAATAGGAGTGTAAAAGTGACTATAGGGTTGCTGTGTCGTGTCTAGAAGGCTCTAATGAAAAAACACAGATTGAGGATTTGTAAAAATAATTATAAATATTTATTTATCATGGTCGGGTCTGGAACCAATTAACAGTGATAAATGAGGGATGACTGTACATACGTATATGCACGCATTTGTTCATTCATTTATTTATTGACTGATTAAATACATTGTGAAATATAATCTGGAATAGATTTATTTTTTTCAAAACTAGTCTATGTATTTATGTACACCGCCTCTCGCTCAAAGACAGCTGGGATAGGCTCCAGCACCCCCTGTGACCCTCGTGAGGAAAAGCGGTAGAAAATGAATGAATGAATGAACAAGAACAATGCAAAACAATCTTATTTTCTCCTATTGTGATCACTATATTGTGTAATAGGAGTGTAAAAGTGACTATAGGGTTGTTATGTCATGTCTAGAGGGCTCTAATGAAAAAACACGGATTGAGGATTTGTAAAAATATTTATAAATATTTATCACGGTCGGGTCTGAAACCAACAGTGATAAATGAGGGATGACTGTATATGTACGCATTTGTTCATTCATTTATTTATTGACTGATTAAATACATTGGGAAATATAATCTGGAATAAATTTATTTTATATTTATGTATTTTCCTGATTTCTTAAATGCATTTAATGTGCTTAAAAAGATGTATCAATTGTAAAAAAAATACTTAAAAAGTCAGGTTACTTTATGACATTAATAACGCTTCAGCGTGCGAGGAAGCGTTCATCTTTTTTCCCAAACTAAATGTATTCATCACGGAATGTTATGGCACACAATCAAAAATGAAAGACTTTTTTTTTTATTATTCCCGTCTCAGCGACTGAAAGTTTTGACAGGCAACGTGTTGTTCGTGTTTTCCGGCGCACTCAGTCAGTCGAGGAAAACCGACACAACTTCCTGCGGGCTCCTCATCTGAGCGGATGAGACGACTTTTAATTATGTTTCCTCTAATGCGGCTTCACATGAGGGAGATGGAGGCGAGCTCCGCGGAAAGCCAAGAGCTTGTCGGAGATTCCTTGGCAATTTGGCTCACTTTTCCATTCCGGCTGATGGAAGGTTTTAAAGGGAAGGAGGCAAAGAGCAGCGATGGTGGAGATGACAGGACGGATACGAGGGAGATGGATGCGTGTTTAGTCAACAGGCGGTGGGTGTAATTAAAGGCTTTGCATGGGAAATAGCCGGGCCGTGTGGAATTAATGTTTAACAAGCAGAAAATGACACCCTCAACCTGTTTTACCACAAGGCATTATGGGATGCTAAGCCCCTTGATTTGACACACTTTAAGCTCCCTGGTGGCCTTGGCTAACATGCTGCATGCTGGTATGACATGCTAGTCATTATGTCCCGCATTCAACAACATCTTTGTTACATTTGCTCTTGAAAAAGTTCTCAAGGAAACGTAGTACTGAAGAAAAACTGTTGTCTGGGATCCATTCACACAGAGACGATTATTTTGGACAAAAATGTGAAGTTTAGTTCATTTTATATTTTTGTTATTTGAGCAGCAATGGAATAAACCCGCTTATTTTCTCTTATTATGTCTACTATAGGGCTGCACTGGTCAAGTGGTTAGCGTGCAGACCTCACAGCTAGGAGACCAGGGTTCAATTCCACTCTCGGCCATCTCTGAGTGGAGTTTGCATGTTCTCTTCGTGCATGCGTGGATTTTTTCTCCGGGTACTCCGGTTTCCTCCCACATTCCAAAAACATGCTAGGTTAATTAGTGACTCCAAATTGTCCATAGGTATGAATGTGAGTGTGAATGGTTGTTTGTCTATATGTGCCCTGTGATTGGCTGGCCACCAGTCCAGGGTGTACCCCGCCTCTCGCCCAGAAGACAGCTGGGATAGGCTCCAGCAACCCCCGCTACCTTGTGAGGAAAAGCGGTAAAAAATGAATGAATGAATGAATGTCTACTATATTGGGTAAAAGGAGTCTAAAGATGACTATAGGGGTGTTATTTCATGTCTAGGGGGCTCTAATAATGTTAAGACCGTCTTTACCATGTTTCTACACTCCAACTGTATATATATATATATATATATATATATATATATACATATATATATATACATATATAATATCAAAAGAAATATCCGACTTTTCAAGTCATTATGAATGATTTAAGGAGAAAATATAATGTTCAATGATTTTGCTGATTGGAGAAATGTCAACCAACAATGGCCGCATGCATGATCTAAGTGGGCCGTGGGTCCTCATAAATGTCATGTCCTCACCATCTGAAGGATACGCGCACACACACGCACGCACACACGCCCCACCCGCCGTCGAGTTGAATTTGCTTGGCCCAGCAAAGTGTGAACATAAATATAGGATGTCATCCATGAGGGTGCCGAGACTCCCTCCAGTGAGTCCATCAAGACAAAAAGTGTCGCAGGCAATCTTTGCCGAGCACAAAACTCACGCCGACGTCTCCTCTGGCTGACACCTTGTTTTGTCTTTTACGCCAACCTTCTTTTCTTTACACTAATCGTTTGTTCTTTGGCGTCTTTCTCATTGGAAACGACGTTCTGATGCTAAAAACAATCAAGCATACGTCAATATATGCTGAACATCTTAGCGTTGCGTTACACGTGATGAATTAAGTGTCATAACACCGTCGTTTATCACCATTAATTTGTTCCAGACCCAACTGTGAGACCTTAATTTCCACAAAGGAAGAATGGAATATTTTTGTAGTTATAGCATGGAAAACCTGTTTACAATTTTCTAAATACAGGTTTTAACATTATTAGAGCACTCAAGACATGAAATAACACCCCTATAGTCATTGCCCATATAGTAGATATTCATTCATTCATTCATTTTTTTACCGCTTATCCTCACGAGGGTCGCGGGGTGCTGGAGCCTATCCCAGCTGTCTTCAAGCGAGAGGCAGGGTACACCCTGGACTGGTGGCCATCCAATCACAGGGCACATATAGACAAACAACCATTCACACTCACTTCAGAGTCTCCAATTAACTTAGCATGTTTTTGGAATGTGGGAGAAAACCGGAGTACCCGGAGAAAACCCACGCATGCACGGGGAGAACATGCAAACTCCACACAGAGATGGCAGAGCAGGGAATCGAACCCAGGTCTCCTAGCTTATGTGGTAATTTCATTGATTCGTTAATTTTCTACCGCTTATCCTCACGAGGGTCTCAGAGGTGCTGGAGCCTATCCCAGCTGTCTTGGAGCGAGAGGCGGGGTACACCCTGGACTGGTGGCCAGCCAATCACAGGGCACATATAGACAAACAACCATTCACACTCACATTCATACCTTTGGACAATTTGGAGTCGCTAATTAACCTAGCATGTTTTTGGAATGTGGGAGGAAACCGGAGTACCCGCGTGCACAGGGAAAACATGATGGCTAAGGGTGGAGTCGTACTCGGGTCTCCTAGCTGTGAGGCCTGCACGCTAACCACTAATATAAAACGAGTATAGTGAATTGCACTACATATTTATTTACTTTTCACTTTCAGCAACGGTTCCATTACTTTTGTCCATCCATTGTGTTCTCCATCACAGTTTGATGATGATGATGATGTATTTCCCAGCCTTTTACACATGCCCAGAGACCCGCTGAGACATTTTATTGCTTTTAATGCGAGCTAACAACTCCCAGCGTTCCAATTAAAACCCTGTTTTCACTTTTAATTTATGCATTTACCAAAGAGTTAGCGCGGTACAGCAAGATGCGGTAGGGTACAGGAAGCCATTAATCAAAGACATGGATGTCTGATTAAAGGTGATGGTGTCAGCATGCTGGACTTTATAGCGCATCATTCATTCATTCATAATTAACTATTATTGCTGAGAGGATGAAAGAGCGAGGCCCCGGCATGTGAACGCATCAGCACTCGTACGCTCTTATCGGTATCCATCCATCTTTCATCTCTCCTCTGTCTTTTTCCCAAGATGTTTTATCATTACCGCAACATTCCTGACCTTCCATAAAGCTTCTTTTCCGTCCTCATCATAATTCCCATATTCCCATAGTTATCTGTTAAAAAGATAAGAAAAAAAAACAGAATATAATAAAAAAAAACAAAAAAAAAACATTAACGATTTTAAATTCATTTATATTTGATTGAGTGAAGTAAGAGTTTGATCATCTACTATACCAAAATTCTGACCCAGGAAATACTGTTATTTTTTCTTATTATGTTTGCTAAGGATCGAATAATGTAAAAAAAAAAAAAAAAACGTATTTAGAAAGTCTATCAAATTACAAAAATATTCCGCTTATAAACAAAGAGCTCCACTTATATCCCTCACTTATCGCTGTTGTGGGCGTGGAACCAATTCACTGTAATAAACAAGGGATTACAGTACTACTAAACTCAACTCAAAGTCAAACCACTCCATCATGATGGGCAAGACCAAAGAGCTCGGAACCTATCCCAGAATAAACGGGGTAACACTGTATATTATATGTCACACTGCTGTCAAAGAATATACTGTATTTGGACTCACAATTATGAGCAGGATGAAGTAGATGAAGTTGTAGAAGGAATGTGCGTCCATCACGTAGTACATGATCTCCACCCAGCCTTCCAGAGTGATCACCTAAAATGACAGGAACAACTATTATACTCACATAAATACATTTATATATACATTTATACTATTTATACATTACTCTTACTTAATCATTCATTCATTCATTTTCTACCGCTTATCCTCACGAGGGTCGCAGGGGTGCTGGAGCCTATCCCAGCTGTCTTCAGACGAGAGGCGGGGTACACCCTGGACTGGTGGCCAGCCAATCACAGGGCACATATAGACAAACAACCATTCACACTCACATTCATACCTATGGACAATTTGGAGTCGCTAATTAACCTAGCATGTTTTTGGAATGTGGGAGGAAACCGGAGTACCCGGAGAAAACCCACGCATGCACAGGGATAGGATGGCCATGGGTGGAATCAATATGTTTGTGTTTGTTGTGTTTTAGCTTGCATCATATGGGCAGCTGCTTCAAATATGAATCATTTTTTACATGAAAATACAATTTTGAGGTGGGATCCCACAGGGTGATGTGCTAGAACCCAGTCTGTTTTTTTTCTCTCTGATCCTCACAAGGGTTGCGGGGGTGCTGGAGCCTTTCCCAGCTTTTTCCGAGCGAGAGGCGGGGTACACCCTGGACTGGTGGCCAGCCAATCACAGGGCACATATAGACAAACAACCATTCACACTCACATTCATACCTATGGACAATTTGGAGTCACTAATTAACCTAGCATGATTTTGGAATGTGGGAGGAAACCGGAGTACCCGGAGAAAACCCACGAATGCATGGGGAGAACATGCAAACTCCACACAGACATGGGGATTGAACTCGGGTCTCCTAGCTGTGAGGTCTGCGCGCTAACCACTCGACCGCCGTGCCGCTTACTTAATCATGTTTGTTATAATTTCTGGCACAATTCAATCAATGTGGCTCATAGTAGATGTTTGCAATTTGATATGTACATTATCTCCAAAAAATATATGGATTACCCCGAAAGCTCCACTTAACCCCAACGCAAGATCGAATTTACTGGTTGGATGTACGTTGGTACCCCCACCCTACGGCGATGAGATTTGGGTAGTGACCAAAAGAGCAAAACCGCAGGTACACAAAGCCGAAATGAGTTTGGCTCGGCCAATTTTACAGGATGCCACCCTGAAGAGGTGCCCGGGGGAACGTCCTTGTGGTGGGATGCCTCAGGGAAAACACAGGACATATTGGAGAGACCATGTCTCTCAACTGGCCTGGGAACACCTCGGGATCCGCTTGCTAGGAAAGGTTGGACTAAGCAGCTGGGGAGAGGACCGTATTAGGCTGCTGCCCCCGTGACCCAACCCCAAGCAGAAGAGGGTGGATGGATGGATGGTCCACCTAACCCCTCTGTTGCAATTATCTGCTTCTTCCTACTCCTTTCAAAATAAAATGTTAAAAAGACGACAATCATCCAAGATTCCTACCTGGAAGATGACGATCCAGGCGTAGGCGATGTTGTCAAAGTTGATGGCCCCCTTGTGGGGGTTGCTGGACCCGGTGTGACACCTGGTGTAGTACTGGTTCCAGTTGACGCACAGGCCCGTCACGCCCATGCTGCCGTTGGCCGGCACCTCCACGCTGAGGCCCAGCGACTGGCGGTACAGCACGTCGTCCTTGTCCAGGCAACACGTGTGGCCCCCCTCACGGCGCGCCGGCACGTATGAACATGACATGATGCCGTTGTCGACTGGCAGCGAGCAGATGAAGGGCCGCTCGTCATCCTCACTCGCCATGTAATAAGGACGCGGCAGGCTGATGCCCGAAGTGCTGGAAGTGCAAGATTTTGACTTAGCGTTCAAACACAGCAGCGAGAATCAACAAATCACAAAAAACGCCGCTACATGTGACTTCCTGTTTCACTCTCAAGCTGGCACACTGCTCTTCCTCTCACCTCATCCCGTGCCACATGACATATCGGCCCCCGAGCGGATCTGAGGATCAAAACCCGGCTTGTTATCGGGTCGGACATCAAACATGAAGCAATTATGTTTGCCATCGTATCAGCCGGACGCCGTCACGGCTGAGGAGTCCCAGTCTGGTGGACGGCCAAAGGTGGACTTTTTCAGTATTTCCTGCTCGTCTTCATTTTGTGTGTGTGTGTGTGTGTTGTTATTGGCAGCGTGAATGAAATTAAGTCAGGTAGGTCAGGCCACCGTACTGTATGATTGCACTCACGCTCCATCTCGTCTCCAAATTGGTTGCCACGGCAACGTGCTGACCCATAAGGGCCTTGTGAGATCATTATTTTCTTCCCCAATGTCCTTCTACCCCCCGCCAAAAAAAAAAAATCCCCCTAAAAAAACAAGTAACAAGGGTGCAAAATCAGCGAAGGATACACAACAGGCAAAAAAAAAAAGACGCCTATTCAGAATGGACAATATCAAGGATCCTACTGATATCGATTGAATATTGATATCAATTGAGTGACAATGATTTTAGTTTGATCAATCGTCAGAATGTCTAATTTTAAGCTTTAACAGTACATTTGTTTTATCGTGGCCAGAGTTTGACCCTGGAACAGACGATTTCTATTCCTATTATGTCCTATCAGGAACGCAGCTGACAGATGAGACAGGATGGTAAAAAAAAACTTGCAAAAAAAGCCAGTTGACTTTTAATGAGTGTCACAAAAGATGCTAAGTAAGATAATGATGTTTGCCTTGTGTGAAATTAGCATATCCCAACTTTCAGTGTCAGTCAATGGACTGCACACACACACACACACACATACACACATACACACACACACATACTCACAGCGTGAAATTCTCTTCCGGGTAGCAGCGGTTCCTCAGAAGGCCCGCCCACAGCTGCACGCCGATGATGCCGAAGATGAAGAAGACGAAGAAGCACAGCAGCAGGACGTTACCCAGCATGGGGAGCGTGTCCAGCAGCAGGTTGACCAGGATACGCATGCCTAATAATATACACAACAAGACTCATTTAGGATGCAACACCAGCCCAAATATATCCTAATCTTTGCCAAACTACATTGGAGCAAGAAGCAGGGCTGATGTTTATTGGGCTTATGTTGCCATTGGAGCCACCGTATTATCATAATTCTCTGATCGCTACATCTTCTACTCACTAATTGTCATCTTAAGCATCCATTACTTTGCCTCTGAGTTCCTCCGGGAAACCAAAGCAGCTTTTATGTACAGAAAAGACCAGAAACATAATAAAAAGGATAGATTTAGAATAACCATATAGGCACAAACAGTACCCCCCCCTCCAGGGGCTGAATCATTAAAAGTGTTTAAGACACGACAAGGAAGTGCTAAAGCCAGGATTTAATATTTGAGTGATTTATGTTTGCAAAATGTCAATCATTTCCTCTTGGCTTAAAGCTCCACCCCCCCATCCACTAAAGGGCAAAACAGGACCTTCCTCCCACATGACCTTTGGTAATGCTCTCATTTTAATATGTGATGATTCATAGGCGCTCAGTTTGGGTTTGCGTTCACTGACGAGAATGCCAAGGAAATCATATTTCTTATAAATTTCTCTCTGGCCCACTAAAATGAACAAATAAACAAAACAAAAAAATTAAACAAAATTTAATTTTATAATATATATTTTTTAATAATTAAATTTTTTAAAAAAAATTATTAATTATTCCAAATTGACTGAAATCAATGTAAATGTACTCCTCATGTATATACAATTAAATTACTGATCATTGATTTATTTTCCACAACCCATAGAAAATATAATAAAATAACATTAATTCATTGCAGCTGCATGGTGGTCTAGTGGTTAGCGTGCAGACCTCACAGCTAGGAGACCAACTGTGTGGAGTTTGCATGTTCTCCCCGTGCATGCGTGGGTTTTCTCCGGGTACTCCGGTTTCCTCCCACATTCCAAAAACATGCTAGGTTAATTGGCGACTCCAAATTGTCCATAGGTATGAATGTGAGTGTGAATGGTTGTTTGTCTATATGACCCCGCCTCTCGCCCGAAGACAGCTGGGATAGGCTCCAGCACCCCCCGTGACCCTTGTGAGGATAAGCGGTAAAAGATGAATGAATGAATGAATGAATATCTACTATATGGGCAATGACTATAGGGGTGTTATTTCATGTCTTGAGTGCTCTAATAATGTTAAAACCTGTATAAAACCAGCACGCCCTGCGACCCTCGTGAGGAAAAGCAGTAGAAAGTGAATGAATGAATGATTTAACTCATTGCATGTTCCAAATTGAATTAATCAAAATGTATTTTTTTCTTTTCTAGCACTCATCTCAATGAAATTAAATGAAATATTTTTTTTCTACCGCTCACCCAAATAAGATGAATGATGTGTTTTGTCGGTTTCTAGCATGCCTGTCAAACCCTCCGAGACCTAATGTGACTAAAAGTTTAACTAGGCTTTTTACATAATTTACATAATTTCAATCTATTAATTTAAGTCACTGAGGCAATGTTGCGGATTAAGAAATAGTACATGTAATGAAGTACATGGAAACGAGGGGAAAGCTTACACAAATAAGCAGGAAGTGAACAAGAATGGAAATGTAAAGTAGGCCGTCATCTGGGCTGCTAATATCTCCTCTCCCAAGGGGCATTATGGGTAATGTAGTAAATAGGTGCAGTCCTTTAAGCCGTGGCCACTGGGAACGAGTCCAGGCTGGCTTCCATTAGCTTCCCATTAAGCGAGTCGCTGCCTCGGAGAGAGAGAGTGCACATTATTCTTAATCCTTCAAAGTGTTTATGGCCGTGCTGGGCCGTCATTGGCCGACGCGTACCTGACCGCGTGTATGTGCGTAATCTCAGCCGGTCGAGCGGCAAGATGAAATTATCCCTGAGATGAGCTCGGTGCTAAATGGTGTGGAATATATGGTGGGCTGCTCCTTTATTTATCCGCCAGTCAAAATCGCTCTGAGATTGAATCCATTAACAATGTGACGCCTGTCAAACACTGTGTAGGGACCGATGTACCATACTGCATTTTATGTATAAAAAATTTCCAAATATTAATACATGTACTCTTCCGCTCCAATTCCTGGCTGTATGATGAATTTATGAGAAAGCTAAGTAGTAAATTTATGTAAAGCGGGAGGTGCACTCGTCATAAAAAAGAAGCAAAACAAATTCCAACGCCAGCGTATCTCATTTAAGCTCTTCTCCATGCTGATTACTTGTCAGGTACAATTGGGACATGCAAATAATAAAAGCTGTGATCATCGCCCAGGAGCGTCACCGTCGGAGTGATCAAACACTGGGAATGATGATCCTGACGTGTCGCTCGTATCACAGCAACAAGACGGCCAGCGACACGGTAGCGCGTCTGCCTTGCTGTCAAAGGTCGGGGATAACGTGTATCGTTGCTTCCCCCGCCAATGAAAGATGATGTAGGATGTAATAACAACAGATGGCATTTTTAAGGTTGTGGCATTGCAGCGCACAACCGTGGAGCATTCAAGGACCAATAAAAACACAGTGTGACATCTCAAACCTTAAACTGTATTATGGAAAGCAGGAAGTGAACAAATGTAACAGTTACAGTTACATCTTCCAACGCTCTCTACAAAAGCAATCTTCACTCGCTAAATGTACTGCAAAAAAGGTCAGTAAGGATAATTAATAAAGCCGCCTACAGAGAACATACTAACTTCTTATTTCTAAAATCACAAATACTTCAACTTGCTTGAACCAGTCATGATGTGCTATACTATATATCACTATATTCACACTTACTATGGTACCCATTATGTCATTGGATGCTCATATCACCTCGTACTTCAGTACAAGGTACTTTATTGAAAATAAAATAATAATAGAAAAATAAACCTTAATCTGTATTATGGAAAGCAGGAAGTGAACAAATGTAACAGTTACTGATTGTAAAAGTACCAGATGGAGGGGTAGGATTTAATAAGCTTTGCTTCTTCCTACTCCTTTTGGACATGTGGAACTGTGAACTGATTATGTGATGCATTCAATTGTAATCTGATGCATGTTCAAATGAAATAAAACCATTACCATTACCAAAAAGATTGTTCATATAAAAAAAATCAATCATCATCATCATAAACTGGCTTGGGGCCCCCCTTCAGGATGCATCTCTTTGTGTCCTGTGATTGACTGGTGACCAGTCCAGGATTTAGGAACACAACAAAGTGAGGCCTCTTTTCGTAACTCCCAAATGACATCTATCAAAATGATTGATGCACATCAGCTAAACTCATTAGCACTTATTTGTCCTCCTCTTGTAGCCCCCTTAAAGTAAACACAGACAGTCCCACCCCCCCAACCCCTTACCAGCATTGTGGAAGTGCACAGAGACTTACTGAGACAACTTGTCGATATCAATTCTAATTGGTATGCACACCCTGGCTGGATTGCCTCGGAGGCGACACTGGAGGTCGATTTACGGGAAGATTAGTTTGCTGCATCTTGACATGACGGCGCAACCATTTAAAAAAAAAAACATGAACAAATGAGCTGTTAAAGTATTCTCAACAGAAAATCATGAGCATTGATAAAAGCTGTCCAGCAAGTAAACGACTTGACACTGGACCTTGGAAAATGAATTCAACCCAAACTCGAATCCATACACAAGATTAGGTACACTAGAATGAGATATATAATATATAAATATATATATATATATATATATATAATTAGTAATTCATTCATTCATTTTCTACCGCTCACAAGGGTCGCGGGGGGTGCTGGAGCCTATCCCAGCTGTCTCCGGGCGAGAGGCGGGGTACACCCTGGACTGGTGGCCAGCCAATCACAGGGCACATATAGACAAACAACCATTCACACTCACATTCATACCTATGGACAATTTGGAGTCGCTAATTAACCTAGCATGTTTTTGGAATGTGGGAGGAAACCGGAGTACCCGGAGTAAAAACCCATGCATGCACGGGGAGAACATGCAAACTCCACACAGAGATGGCCGAGGGTGGAATTGAACCCTGGTCTCCTAGCTGTGAGGTCTGCGCGCTAACCACTCGACCGCCGTGCCGCCTAGTAATTAACTCATAATAAATAATTAATTGTCTTACTAATGTGCATGTCACTGAAAACACAGACACCCCTGGACAAACTCTACAATGTCAGAAAAGGAATCGCTCAACTTTCAACACCATGGACAGCAACTTTGTCGCTCTCCGTGGTGCTGAAAGTCTCCCATCATTGCAACACATTATTTGCGACTTACTCGGCACTCTGTTGATGGCTTTCAGCGGTCGCAGGACACGCACCGTCCTGATGGCTGTGAAGTTGATGTTCTGCAGGTCCAGGGAATACTCCACCATCCTAAAGACACACATATTGGAGTCAATGATAAATAAGGTACTCTGTAGAGTACTGTAAAACACTACTAATATTTGTTGTTGTTGATGTATACTGTACAGGTACATTCTTGTCTTTACCTGGTTGGTAATGGTAATGGTTTTATTTCATTTGAACATGCATCAGATTACAATTGAATGCATCACATAATCAGTTCACAGTTCCACATGTCCAAAAGAAGTAGGAAGAAGCAAAGCTTATTAAATCCTACCCCTCCATCTGGTACTTTTACAATCACTAACTGTTACATTTGTTCACTTCCTGCTTTCCATAATACAGTTTAAGGTTTTTTTTTTTACCTCAACCATCATTCAAAATGTACTCAGCAGTTCCCTCGTCATTCCCAACCAAGCTCACTAATACCTGCATGTACTTTTTTTTAATTTCCATTTTTTTACGGCATGTCTTGAAAGCATCACAGTGCTCGCTGCCAGTTTGTGGGCGTCTTGCCAGCGGCATAGGCAGAAGATTAATAACCATGTGAGAAGATGAAAACCTGCTGGGGGAGCACGAGGTGGAGGAGGAGGAGAGGGTGGAGAACCGTGCTGGATGTTAAACCGTAGAAGGTTGGAAGAACGTATCGAGCTTTTCATTTCAAGATGTGCGCCGTGTCTCAGTTTGGCTCACTCGTGTATTTACACAAGTTCATTAAGAGCATTCATTCATTCATTTTCAACCGCTTCTCCTCACGATGGTCGGGGGTGCTGGAGCCTATCCCAGCTGTCTTCGGGCGAGAGGCGGGGTACACCCTGGACTGGTGGCCAGCCAATCACAGGGCACATATAGACAAACAACCATTCACACTCACATTCATACCTATGGACAATTTGGACATCTTACAGCCTACATCTTCTCCATCTGATGATATAGCGCTCTTCAAGGTACCAGGTCACACATTGGTGGTGGGAATCTAGACTGACAGAAACATGGCTGCCAATTCACCCCTACGGCCCCTCGACCACAACCCACATTCATTCTTGCCCGAAGACTGAGTGGATTCATCTATTTTCTCTGAACGACCTGTTCTACCTCTTGAGCCGCTGCTGCCCTTGCAACAATACATCCTTGGTGACACGCTGACTAACTGAAACTGGCATATGTCATGATCCGAGCGAGTGCACTCAGACGGTGGGCAGAACTGCAGCCTCATCTTAGTATCGTTTCTGCCAGGGAATGATCAGGAAATTTGCAAATACACCAATTTTCCCTGAAAAAAAATGATTGGGCGGCGGCACGGCGGTGGAGTGGTTAGCGCGCAGATCTCACAGCTAGGAGACCAGGGTTCAATTCCACCCTCGGCCATCTCTGTGTGGAGTTTGCATGTTCTCCCAGTGCATGCGTGGGTTTTCTCCGGGTACTCTGGTTTCCTCCCACATTCCAAAAACATGCTAATTGTCCATAGGTATGAATGTGAGACCAGACCAGACGAGGACTTCTCAATCAGGAGAAGGCCAGCAAAATGCTGTGAGATGATTGAGTGCAATATAACGACGGCAATAATAAAAGGCAGATGGAGAACGAGGGAAGCACGGAGGTGAGGGAGCCTGAGGCCGGGGCGTTTATCACGGGTCGGAGATAATTAGGAACGTTGGAGACAGAGACGAGGCTAATATACATCCACCTGGCTGAGCAGTCTCAGGTATTCCTCCTATTATTTCACCGGGCATTACTCTTTTACGACCTCTGACCTACATATCAGTGCAGGAAACCTGTAGTATTTCAATGAAATAATAAAACACACAAGTTCTTTGATCGCCCGCCGGGACCTTCCAAAGTACAATCAGGTGGAAAGGAAAAGTTTTGTGGAAGAATCTGAAGAGTAAAGTTCAGGAGGAAGTTGAAGA
The DNA here is from genome assembly GCF_037039965.1 of Doryrhamphus excisus. Classification (NCBI taxonomy): domain Eukaryota; kingdom Metazoa; phylum Chordata; class Actinopteri; order Syngnathiformes; family Syngnathidae; genus Doryrhamphus; species Doryrhamphus excisus. The sequence continues at coordinate 18,629,179 of NC_136365.1, forward strand.
AGAACGATTGTGCTTCGAGGTTAATGGTGAATCCAGTCGGATCGAGTCGTCATCGGAGGCGAGTGGCCGTCACCGTAAGGAAAGAGCCGCCTCAGCGAGCCAAGAAATAGGAACGAAGTTGGCGGCAGAACCTCTCGGGTGACGAGCAGCTGCGACCTCTAAGAGGTCGTAGGTCCCTGACTATCTCCATGTGTCTGTCGGACTCGTTAGCGTTCAGATAAGATTTAATCTGACAGAAATTTAGTGCATCATCTACTTCTACACAAAAAGAAAACAAATGTAAGGTCAGTGAGATGTCAGTCAGGACCGCCCTCACATTTTATTATGTCTAGCAAGCAAACTTGGATATACAGCACTTTAGATTAGTCACTGTACAGCTTGTATAGCAGTATAGCATTCCTATTACACAGCCAATCCAATATCTTGCATGTCTGTACCTTTTATTTATTTTTTTTATATATAGCAATGATGTGCTAACTTACATGTATTTCTGCTAAGGTACACATTAATGTCACACTGGCTATAATTACCTACTGGAGCCTCTCGTCTCCAAAATAAGATCTCAACAAGCTTATCATGTGATTCAAGAGGCCTCCAGTTGCCAAAAAAACAAGTCCTCCACATGATTATCACCTGATTCAAGACGCCCCTGGCCTCCAAAAAATTCCTCCACATGTTTATCTTGTGATTCAAGATGCCTCTCGTCTCCAAAACAAGTCCTCCACATGATCTTCACCTGATTCAAGAAACCTCTCGTCTTCAAAACAAGTCCTCCACATGATCGTCACCTGATTCAAGACGCCCCTTATCGCCAAAACAAGTCCTTCACATGATCTTCACCTTATTCAAGATGCCTTTTGTCTCCAAAACAAGTCCTCCACATGACCATCACCTGATTCAAGATGCCTCTCGTCTCCAAAATAAGTACTCCACATGATCTTCACCTGATTCAAGATGCCTCTCGTCTCCAAAACAAGTCCTCCACATGACCTTCACCTTATTCAAGACGCCTCTCGTCTCCAAAACAAGTCCTCCACATGATCTTCACCTGATTCAAGAAGCCTCTCGTCTTCTAAACAAGACCTCCACATGATCGTCACCTGATTCAAGACGCGCCTTATCGCCAAAACAAGTCCTTCACATGATCTTCACCTTATTCAAGATGCCTTTTGTCTCCAAAACAAGTCCTCCACATGACCATCACCTGATTCAAGATGCCTCTCGTCTCCAAAATAAGTACTCCACATGATCTTCACCTTATTTAAGACGCCTCTCATCTCCAAAACAAGTCCTCCACATGATTATCACCTGAATCAAGACGGCTCCTCTCTCCAAAACAAGTCCTCCACCTGATCTTCACCTTATTTAAGAGGCCTCTCATCTCCAAAACAAGTCCTCCACATGATCTTCACCTGTTTAAAAATGCGTCTCATCTCCAAAACAAGTCCTCCACATGATCTTCACCTAATTCAAGACGCCTCTCGTCTCCAAAACATGTCCTCCACATGATCTTCACCTGTTTAAAAATGCGTCTCATCTTCAAAACAAGTCCTCCATATGATCTTCACCTGATTCAAGATGCCTCTCGTCTCCAAAACAAGTCCTCCACATGATGTTCATCTTATTTAAGAAGCCTCTCATCTCCAAAACAAGTCCTCCACATGATCTTCACCTGAATCAAGACACCTCTTGTCTCCAAAACAAGTCCTCCACATGATCTTCACCTGATTCAAGACACCTCTTGTCTCCACAACAAGTCCTCCACATGATCTTCACCTGATTCAAGACACCTCTTGTCTCCACAACAAGTCCTCCACATGATCTTCACCTGATTCAAGACACCTCTTGTCTCCAAAACAAGTCCTCCACATGCTTATAACCTGATTCAAATAGCCTATAGTTATGTTTTTATGCTGTTAGTTAACCTTTTTTGTGTCTTTTCCATGAATTCCTGAGTGCCCCACCTTTTATTCTGTGCTTTTTCTCAGCTTGCTTTTTCACCCCCCCGTCCCCCTCCCCCCAGCCAGTAATTTTTGTAGACTACATAGACCTTCTTTCCTAAGCTGAGCCTGAAAATATAAGATTTATTGGAATGTACCTGTGTCTGTTTGGGATCTACCCCAACCACTAACTGATTCTGGGCATGTGAGTCAGCCCTTCATCCTCTCCAGACGCCATCCTTCTCAGGAGGAGGAGATCACCCCGCCCCCCACCCCTGTCCCGCCTCACAGACATTGTTGCCTATATTAACATTTTAGCATGAAGAGTCTGACATTCTGTCTGTTTGGGTTGTATTGATTTGTCTCCTTGCATACAAGTTTTATTTAATTATTCCTCTCATTATTCCCAAAGAACTTGTCTCATATCACACAGACGTTCCCTTGACAGAATAATAAAATCTAAAAAGCCACAAGCCGACATCCGATGGGGGGAAAAAACACCAAAAGAGTTGGACGGCACCTCAGCACTTTCCCGGCCTCTATTCTTATCTAACGATTGTTCCGCCACTCTGACAGGGTGTGTTTTGGTACTTTGAAACACGCTTTGTGGGCCTCTGTGCTATTTTGGGGACAAAGAGGAAGTCAAATGTCACGGGGGCCTAAGTATCAGGCAGGAACGTCAACAACTTGTACCCGTCAGGGCTCCACTTACTGCAATACAATCCAAAAGTTTGAAGTTGAGACAAGTAATGTCTCATTTCTTTTTGTCTTTAAAAACTTGCTGGTCGCTACTATTAAATATTCCCTTTGAGGCCAGAATTTGGATGAATTCTTGGTGCAATCTGCCATCTTTGATGAAATGATGAGATTCCATGTCAGAGAAAACATGTTCCCAAATTTGTCGAAATACCAACACGTCTTTTTGAAAAAGCCAAGCGTGCTGCAAGCCTTTAATTTGTCCGTCTGAGAGCCCGTTAAGAGCAATCAAGTTACCGCAACCCAACAGCCTCCTGAATATTTAAAAAAGTACAACTCTTGATTTCGTCTTAACCAATTAAAAGACACGCTGCTTCTCTCTCTCTCTCTGTGTGTGTTGCTTCCCCCCCCCTCCCTGGGGGGCTGCTCTACCTCGCATGTTTACTTTCCCCGTCACAGGTTCGCCTCGTGGAACGTTCTCAAGTGGAACGGCAAGCCTGGGGAATATTCTGCGGGGGTTTGTGTTTATGTAGGAGAGGAAGTGGGAACAGCCGGGACACATCCAAACATTGGGAATGTTCAAGTAAAAATTTAAAAAAAAAAAAACTTATTTAAGGTTTGCCTTTGAATATATGGACTCCTAAAGTCTCCTATTGTACAAAAGTGACCTTCTAATGAAGTTCCCTTGAGCACCAAACGTGATAAAACCATCACCTCCCTCACTGGTTTGCTCCGCTTCGGAGAGAAGGGGCTTACTTTAGAAGATTCTAAAGCAGGGGTCTCAAACACGCGGCCCGCGGGCCAAATGTGGCCCACAGGACACTAGTTTGAGGCCCCCGCCTTGATATGAAAGTTTAATGTTAGTGCGGCCCGCGCAAGTTTGATATGGATGCTGTATGGTATCATGTACCCAGAAAAAATTATTACGTTGGATTAATGTTCATGTTAAAGGTTAAATAACTGTTAATAGTTATCCTCCCTATCCGTGTGGAAGTGGTAAGTTTTTGGCTATTTAAATTTAAAGGAAATAACTTGAAGGCTACCGTTTAGGTCGCTAGCTCTCTAGTTTGCGAGTTAGCATGTGTTTCAAGACCCTGCAGTTGCGCAATATGTTGTAAATAAAAAAAGTATAAATGTGACTATAGTCGTGTTTTGTCATGTCTACAGGGCTCTAATAATGCTTTGTTCATTTTAATCTGAAAAAAATAATTTGTCTACCCACCAACTATATGTGGATTCTTAAGTTTTTATTATTTGGTGTATTATTATTATTATTATATTTATTTATTACTGATTGATTGATTTTCTTTATTCTTGATTTGTTTATTTATTTTTCATCATATTTTGTGTAGAAAAAAAAAAGGACTAGATAAGTCTTGACTTCTTCCCCCTCCCTTTTGAACATGTGTACGTTTATATATACATAGGTATTTTTATTTGTATTGATTTTGGTTGGTTTGTTGTGTTTTGGATGTTTTTCATGTTTGAAATAAAGAAAACAAAAACATCCGCTTCATGGACTCTGACCTGCCCCTAACTAGATGAACCAACCTTGTGTGTACACCCAAAATACACCTAAAATGAAGCAACTATCACCTTAAAAGCACGCTACTGTACATTGAGAATCTTGATTATGCCGTATCGTTACACTTCTACTGGAGAGTCTCACTTTAAAGCCGACGTTCTTGCACACAAGGGACAAAAAAAAGATGGTTACCTTTAAAACCAAAACACCAAGAGACAGAAAGTTAAGCACCCAAGAAGGTGAAACGTGAGCCAAATGTGTCTCCTCTTGACTTGAACTTCTGGGACAGAAAAGACTGCATCCATTCATCTCCTGTTAATAATTCATGCAACCGTCTCCATTAGGACGCAGGCCCGCTCTGTTGGCACAAAATGAGACGTTTCGTGCTGGCTGGTAATTGCCATTACGTTTTATTTGCGCCAATTAAGCACCCGTACCGCCACCAGAACGGGCAAAATGGTATCTAATATGTGTTTATGCCGATATCCCGATGTTGCTGCAGACTCCATCGAAAGTTAAACACGTAGTAATGAATGCAACGTTTACTGACCAGTCAGATAAAATGAATGTTTACATTTGTCTTTGTAAAGAATCCATGATAGCAATAAATGTGTCCTGATTGCGACTATTTCCATCTAATATTATGAATATACCTTTTAAATGTGTTGTAGTTTAGGTATTTGCTGTTTTGTGGTGTTTATTGTGCCCCTCTTTTTCCAGTTTGGTTCATCATGCTGCCCTTTTACTGCCATGCTTAAAAGCGGCTGTGTGCAATGGGTTTTTACTTTTTTTTCTTAGAGATTATCTTCCTCTAACTGAATTCCCACATTTATTCTCCTTCAACTGTTTCTCATTAAATTACAATCTTTGTCTGATGGCTGATTTTTTTCAATTTTTGCTTTTTTTCTAACATTTCAAATTTCTGCTTCTACATTTTTTTAATGCAAAGAACAGCTGTAATTGTATGAGAATAAAGTCAAAATATTAAGAAAAAAAGTTTGATTCTAACAAGAAATAAGTCACATTTTAATGACTTGTAATATTAGCAGAAAACAATAATTATAGTAGCATAGAGTTTAAATATTAAAGAAGATATATTATATGTTAATATTTTATATATAATATTATTTTAATGACTTGCAATATTAGGAGAAAACAATAATTATAGTAGCATAGAGTTTAAATATTAAAGAAAATATTTTTATTATATATAAATTAGTATATATTATATTATATATAATTATATTATTTATTAAATTATTATATATTATATTATAAAATATTATATATAAATTATATAATATTTTTTAAATATTAGTATAAAATATAAAATATTACATATATATATATAAATATTAAAAAATATTATGAGAAACAACCAAAACAAAAGTTTGACAAAAAAGTTTTATTCTAACAAGAAATAAGTCACATTTTAATTACTTGTAATATTAGGAGAAAACAATAATTATAGTAGCATAGAGTTTAAATATTAAAGAAAATATATTATATATGAATATTTTTATATATATTATTTTAATGACTTGTAATATTAGGAGAAAACAATAATTATAGTCGCATAGAGTTTAAATATGAAAGAAAATATTTGTATATGTATATTATATATAAATGATTATATATTATATTATATATAATTATATTATGTTATATGAAATTATTATATATAAATTACATTTATATATAATATTTTATGGAATATTAGTATTATATATATTAAAACATATTATGAGAAACAACCAACAAATATGCAATATATATTTACTTCTGATCATATCTATAAGCATTGCTTTCCAAGGTAACAAAGTGGCAAAGTTTCATCTTTTCATTTGTCACTATTTGGCCCTCGGTTGGACACCCGTGGACAAGGGGACGTCTATAGAGGACAAGAACACACACACTAATAAATGAATGAAGAAAATGCATATTCCGCTCCCCGCAGGCCACTGCCAAGCATCTTTATTTATGTGGCTGGAGGGCTTTTAAGTAATGAAGGTATGAACAATAAGTATATACAGTACAGTACGACGGCAATATGGCTTGAGTTTTTACCCTTTGGGAATCGGACCCATCGCTTTTAGAGGTCTTTGTTGATGCTATGAAATAATTGGCTGCATTGAATCGAAAGAAAGATGACCACCATGCACGGCAGCCTTGCCAATACAACTGGCAGCTACGCACAACCAGCATCTGTGTTGTCGTACCTGCAGATCCCGCCAACATCCCAACAGCTGTTGCCAAGTCATTTACGACCCCGTGAGAATCAAACTATCAGGCCCTTTACACCACTCTCATAATGGCCTCGTTTCCCTGCCGTGACACTGCTCCTCATCCGTGACCGACCACACTGTATTAGCATCCGACCGCACTGCATTAGCATCAGCTCAGCTCAGCAGGCACTGAAAGCCGATTCTTGGGGTTCATCCAAAATGAAGAAGAACGCATTACCAGCATCCTGGTTATAATAATTCTTTGAAATGTCCTACACAAAATATCCAGAGTTTTTTCAAAAACAGAACTGTCTCAAACACAGAACCTTGAGGGACACCTCAGTCAAGAGAAGAAGAATAGAATGGTTCTAGTTTGTTATCCAAGAAAGGGGACATTAATACTGTATTTTATATAGATATGCTAAAAACGTTTTTTTAATGAAAAAAAATGAGAAATGAGAAAATGAGAAAAAAAAACAGACTGGGTTCTAGCACAGCACCCTGTGGGACCCCACCTCAAAATTGTATTTTCATGTAAAAAAATGATTCATATTTGAAGCAGCTGCCCACATGATTCAAGCTAAAACACAACAAAAACAAACATATTAATGCATTAATGGCTTAAAACTCATTATGATTTTCATAAAGCCACCATTATGATATTCAATCTCAGCGGCCAATGTAAATATTTGAAATGATGATACAATATGAAGTTTAAAAAAACTAGAGATCATTTAAAGGGAAATAATGATTTTTTTTGTTGTAATATTAGTTGTAATATGATGAGAAGCAAAACAAAAAATGCTGTATTTTTTGGAAAAAATAGATCTGGGAAAAATGTAAAATATTAGATATATATTAAAAATTCGAAAAAAATATACAAGTCTTTGCAAAATATCAAATTGGCAAAGTTGCATCCTATACTTTTTCACAAAGTGACCATCACTGGTAAACATTGTGACCCCCCCCCCCCCCCGGATTATGGGAAGAAAAACAACAGTGTCAGCCTCACCCTGCCATGACGATGAAGAAGTCCAGTCGGTTCCACGTGTCGCCAAGGTAACAGCGCCGGCCAAAGATTCCCAGCGCCACCATCTTGATGACCATCTCCATGGCGAAGAAGATGTAGATGAAGGCGTCGAAGGCCTGAACGGAGGAGAAAGAAAAAGTTAAAAGTCGTTATCGCTCATCGTCAAACGCATTTTGTGCGTTTGTGCAAAAAAAAAATAAAAAAATAAGATTCCAAATTCTGCGGCTTCACTTTATTTGCTTTGCAAAAATATATTAATGAATAAATAATTGCTGTTTCATGATTGAATATGACCTTTTTTAGGCATTTTACATTGATGAGACATTAGCCACCACTGGAAGTACAAAGTACAAAAATATAAATAATAAAGAATAAGACATGAAAAAGTGACTATAGGGGTGTTATTTCATATCTAGAGGGCTCTAATAATGTTAAAAATCGTATTTAGTATCGTATTAAATATGACAAATAAGGAACCCCGCTTCACGGAACTTCAGTGATCACAGTCGGGTCTGGAACCAATCATCAGGCAATACACGAGGGATTATTGTAATCCATTAATCGGCGAGTTGCCAGGTGTCTGTTCTACGAAAACAAATAATTGTGTTAAATGGCGTCGTGTAAAATCATTTGCTAACGCAGTCATCAACCCCCACTGCGACCAGCCCCTCCTCCCGCCTCCAGCCCTTCCCCAGCAGTCGCAGCTTTAATCAGGCATCTAATTAAAAGACGAGCGGGAGAGAAAGGGGGGGTAAAAAAAGCCCAAATAAATCAAAGATCTGTGCTTGCTAATGCGTGTTATTGCTGTTGTGTGCAGAAAGCTGAAGATTAGCTGTTGTTGTTGTGCAGGAGGATTACATCCTCGCTACGCTCAAAGCCCCCCTCTTCCCTCCCCAGGAGGCAACGTGATGAGGGTCCGATCTCGTTGTTTTGTCAGCGCTGCAGCAGAAGTATCCGACTCAGCACTTTTTGGACGAGAACGCGTGCAACCTTGACCTTTGTCGTACTTAAAAGATGGACAACGACAGTGAAAACAAATGAAGTGCGTGCATTGAATTGGCAAAAGGGGCAAGTGAAGCAGTGCCCCAGTAGATCCAGCAGGTGGCTCTGTGTAGCTCTGAGTATGCCAAGTACCGGGGCCTGGCACAGCTCGTCTCATTGTGCCAAAAGAGTGGAAGCGTGCCGTGCCTGCACGTGAATCTGGGTGCTAACCCTAGCCAAAGGCTGCCGACTCTCCCTGTCCTTTGTCTGAAATGTGCAGCAGTGTGTGTGTTTGGTGGTGCACATGTTTGAGACTATATTGCCTGACAACAAATGATAAAATGTAATATTATATATATAATATTATATATATGTATATATTTATATATATATATATAACTTATAATATATATAATATGATATAATATAAAATATATAATATATTATATTATATTGTTATATAAGATGGGCAGGCCCATAATTAGTGGAATTATTATATTTTATTATTGTCATTATATATTATATATATATTAGATATTATATATTATAATTTAAATTATATATATTATATAAATATAATATATATTTATATATTATATGAGACTATATTGCCTGACAAAAAATTATATAGAATATATAATATTATTATATTATATATATATTATATTATATATATAATATAATATGATAATAATATTATATACATATATATAATATTATATTACAGATAATATATAATATTATATGTTATATATTATTTGTTGTCAGGCAATATAGTCTCATATAATATATAACTATTTATCATATATATTATAATATATAATATATAATTAAATAATTATAATTAAATAATGTTAAATAAATTAAATAAATAATAATATTAAAATAATACAATAATGGCCATCTTATTGTTCCTACAATGCACCATGTGCCAATAAAATCAGTCCAGGGCAGCACTTTGGACACCCCTGGCTAGCATATATATATAAAATATTATATATAATATGTAATATGTAATATTATATATCATTTGTTGTCAGGCAATATAGTCTCATATAATATATAAATATATATAATATATAATATTATATTATATATACTATAATATATATAATTAAGGTATGCCTTTAATCGTATATATAATATATAATGACAATAATAAAACAATAAATAATAATAAAATAATACAATAATGCCCATCTTATTGTTCCTCCAACTAGCCACCCCTGGCTAGTGAGTTTAGACTCGCGTTCGTGGCGCTCGTGCACGTGAAGGCACCATTGTACGCCATGCTATTCAACTACGCCTTTTCTGAGAGAAGCCCATTGATTGTGGTGCCGCTACCCGATAAAGCCACGCCGATACTGACCAGGCTTTACGGATACTTGCAGGAAGAATTCTATTAGGTCCGAGTCGACAGCCCCCCCCTTTCCCCAGAGAGCCAAATCAATCTGTGCACGTGTGTTATCTGTGTGTGTATTATGAGTGTGTGCACGTGTGTGTGTGTGTGTGTGTGTGTGTGAGGCAGTGCGCTAACAGGCCTGAAACGTATGCGCGCTAGCCTCCGTGTTACACCCACTCATCCACCTTTGACACCAGTGAGGGAGAAGTGGGGGTGGGGATTCTGACAGGCAGGCCACCAGGAGGGAGGGGGGCGAGGGGGGGGGGGGAGTCGAGATGCTCACAAGACCATGAAGACCGCCGCATGCTAGCTGTGAGTCACGGCAAGGAGCTGCAGGCATCAATAAGCTGCTAAACATGAAGACAGCTGGGCTGTGGATTGGTGCCTTTTGTGGAATCTGCAGAACTTCTGAGATTTGACCTACCTTTGGGGGGCAGGGGGGGGGGGGGGCACGGTGGTCCTCTCCTCAGGCAATAGAACTTGGTTAGGACCTCCCACTTACTCCTGGAAAAACTAATTTCCAGGAGTAATGGTGTTGTTTGTCTACTGTACTACCATAACTACTAATATAGATTTGCCTAACACAGGGGTGTCCAAAGTGTGGCCCGGGGGCCATTTGTGGCCTGTTGCTGTTTTTTTTTAATAGTAAAAATAGCAATTTTAGAAGTTGAAATATTAAATATTTTTTTAAATTGACTATGTGAAACAAACCAAAATAAAGTGGTACTTTATAAAATATATATTATGGGATAATAACATTAATTCATTCATTTTCTACTGCTTATCCTCACAAGGGTCACTGGCATGCCGGAGCCTATCCCAGCTGTCTTCAGGCGATAGGTGAGGTACACCCTGGACTGGTGACCAGCCAATCACAGGGCATTCTTTGATTACATATCTCATTGCACATGCTACGGGATCAGTGCAATGTACATAACAGCTTACTAGTTACTTCCTAGCCACACCAATGTACGTATTCTAAACTTAAGAAAGTGTTTCAGAGTGGAGAAGAAGAACAAAGAAGCCCAAAACTTACCACTTCCACACGAAATGAGAGGAGAACCTTTTTTTTTTTCCACATGTCCGTCTCAGCCATGGCATGTCAGCTCGGCTCTGCTGGTTCATTAGCCAGTCTCCATGCAGTGTGAAAGGTCATGTGATCTAACATCATATCTCATAGCATTACTAATTCCTAGTGGCCAAAATACTGCATCAAACTTGACTTTCTGTATTTTTTTTTAAACTAATAATGGGCCATAGTCAACCACAAAACAGCCTCCATTTATTAATTCATTATTTTTACAATGAGACAGGATTATTCAAACGTGATATAACAAGAGACAACTGTATACGTTGTCTCTTGGATCGTTTGCATGTAAAAGTGTGTGTGTGTGTGTTTACCTGCAGTATTTGGCATCGATCGGAGGAGCAGTCGATGGTGGCGCAGGGTTGGTACATTCCCAAAGTGACGCAGTTCAGCAGGATCACCATCATGCTCACACGCTCGAACCAAGTGAGGACAAAGTTGAGGAAAAGTAGGTGCAACCTCCAAAATAAAAGATTTCTACATTCGCTCCAAATTTTTGGTCAGTTTCTTGATAGTTTTCAGCATCTCCTGCCACATATGTGCAGTTTTTAGGAATGGAGTACCCCAGGGTGGCCTACCAACACCCCTTTAGATCTCTCCAAACTGCTGGTCTAGCTTGGCATACCCTCATGTTAAGCCTCAAAGCCAGTCTCAGTTGTCAAAACAGCGTCAACAACTATACTGCCAGCGCTGCAGACAGAAATAAAATCAGCTATTTAGCATTGGATGCTAATTATTCCACCAAATACGTCCTTTTCATTATTTTGTGGACTAATTAAGGCTGGTTGGCACGTCATTTTTGGAATGTGAATTTACTTAAACCCCAACACAATTAGCTCCTTTTATTCGCAAGAAGCCATACCTAGCCCTGTGTACCCGAAGTGAAAGTGAATTTGACTGAAAGAAGCTCCGTGACGCCTTCGGGGGTTGTTTACAAAAATACAACCGACACGGATGATTTCAACTTCCATTCACAAGTCTAATGGGCTCCCCTCACCCATGCAAGTCAGGAAGAAGGTTCCGGATGCTGCGTGCTAGCATCGTGAGGAGGCTCAGGAAGCGCCTCTAGCCTCGAGCGTTCAGCAACAGAAATGAGGTCATTGGTGAAGACGGCAGCAGGCCTTCTGCTTCTTAATGACACGTCTGCACAACAACACCAAACTCCTGCATTTTTTTTTTCAGAATATTTCTCGTGTCTAAATGGTGAGAAAGCTAAAGATATGACATAATCACTCTGTTGGTTTTACTGCAAAACACACCAAAACGTCTCTAAATCTATCCATCAACCCATCCAGTCAAAGATCCTGTGTGCCACAGGAGTGCTTGCTCTTTTTTAGGACACACTGCAATAACGCCAGTCAAAGATCCTCCATATGACAGGAGGCTCTTGTGTTTTCAAGAACCCGGCTGTTTTCAAGGGCATAATTCAAAACCACTAATCACAGATCCTCTGTATAAGAGGAACCCAATCTGTTTTTAAAAAAATCAGAAGCAAAAAAAAAAAACCTGTATAGTCAAAGATCCTCTATATAACAGGACCACTCTTATATAACAGGACCACTCTTTTTTTTTTTTTACATGACAGAAACCTACTACATTAATGCTAGTCAAAGATCCTCTATATGAGTGTGTGGACCCACAGACCAGCCCATGTTCCTACAAACCTCCAACGGACCGGTTATATTTATATGACCGGAGCATGCTGCTGTTTTGACAGCTCTATTCCAAAAACGCTAATCAAAGATCCCCTATTTCACAGGAGCAGTCTGCTGGTTTGTAAACACCACTCACTTGGCTTCAAAGTCCTACAGCCGGTCAAAGATCATTAATATGATAAGAGCCCTATGCTGTTTTTAAGGACCAACTGCATACGTGCTGGTCAAAGATCCTCTGCATGACAGCACCACCCAGTCGGTTTCAAAGACCTACAGCAAAAAAAATAGTCAAAGATCATCTCTATGACAGGAGTTCCATGCTGGAATCCAAGATTTTGTATTTGTGACAGAAGCACGCTGGAGGACCTCCTTCAAAAACACGAGTAAAAGATCCTCATTATGACCAAAGCATGCTGCCGTTTTTAGTTTTTAAGGACCAACTGCATGCGTGCTGGTCAAAGATCCTCAGTATGACAACACCACCACGTTGTTTTCAAAGCAAAAAAATAGTCAAAGATCATCTCTATGACAGGAGTTCCGTGCTGAAATCCAAGATTTTGTATTTGTGACAGAAGCACCCTGAAGGACCTCCTTCAAAAACACGAGTAAAAGATCCTCTATATGACCAAAACATGTTGCTGTTTTTAAGGACCAACTGCATAAATGCTGGTCAAAGATCCTCAGTATGACAACACCACCACGTTGGTTTCAAAGACCTACAGCAAAAACAACAGTCAAAGATCCTCTCTATTATAGGAGTTCCATGCTGGAATCCAAGATCTTGTATTTGTGACAGAAGCACCCTGAAGGACCTTCTTCAAAAAACACGAGTAAAAGATCCTCTATAGACCAAAGCATGCTGCTGTTTTTAAGGACCAACTTCAAAAGTGTGGATCAAAGATCCTCTATGATCAAAGATCCTCTATACATGACCTACAGCAAACTTTGCTGTTTTCAAGGACAGAAACACCCTGTTGGAAAGCCGTGCTGGAGGCAACTATATTGTATACTAGGACCACTTTGTTGGTTTAAAAAACACAAGTCAAAGATCCTCAATATGACAGGCGTGCTTCATTTTTTAAAGCTCCTTAAAATGACAAGAAAGCTCTGTTTTTACGAACCAACTGCATGCAACAGTGTTGGTCAAAGATCCGCTATACATGCAAGGTTGGTTTCAAAGACCTTCTATATGAGAGTACAGTACAGTAGTTTTTTTAAGACCAATAAAAAGACTGGTCAAAGACATCTATATTACACCAGGAGTCAAAGATCCTTTATATGTGACAGGAGCACACTGTTAATTTTAAGGCCCTGCACCAAAATAGGTCAAAGATTCTTAATGACAGAAGCACTTTGTTGTTTCAAAGGGCTGGACAAAGATCGTCTATACGACAGGACACCCTGCTAGTTTTATGGCCCTACTACATTTAAGAATGGACTGTTAAAGTGGTAGTCAAAGATTCTCTATGACAGCCATGATGTGGTGGATTTAAGGACTGTCCGTCTTCCGTGAGGGGACAATGTTCACAGGCGTTTTCTTTCCTGAAATGTCTTCGATCCAAATTGTAAGCTGTCGGGGGGTTCCAGGGTGTGTGTGTGTGTGTGTGTGTGTGTGTGTGTGTGTGTTGGACAGCAGTAAATGTCATGGGACATCACACGGCGATGCTTCACACAGCCTCATGTCAGCGCCTCCACTCCAGTGGAGGAGCGGCGGGATGATTGTCAGCACGACTTCATGGATCCGCGTTGGCCTGATGCACTGTGGGAGTTTTACATTCGCTACTCAGTGGACTGTTTTCATCATAAGTTTACTTTTTTCGTTAAAAATTCGGACTTTGGTTTTGCTGTTTCATTCATTCATTCATCCATTTACATGAAAATACAATCATGAGGGATCCCACAGGGTGGTGTGCTAGAACCCAGTCTGTTTTTTTTTCTCAGCATACATTCATTTTCTACCGCTTATCCTCACGAGGGTATGCTGGAGCCTATCCCAGCTGTCTTCAGGTGAGGGGCGGGGTACACCCTGGACTGGTGGCCAGCCAATCACAGGGCACATATAGACAAACAACCATTCACACTCAACATTCATACCTATGGACAATTTGGGGTCGCCAATTAACCTAGCATGTTTTTGGAATGTGGGAGGAAACCGGAGTACCCGGAGAAAACCCACGCATGCACGGGGAGAACATGCAAACTCCACACAGAGATGGCCGAGGGTGGAATTGAACCCTGGTCTCCTAGCTGTGAGGTCTGTGTGCTAACCACTGTTTGATGTTTAAATGGACAAATAATAATGGGGCCGTGGGGGTGCTGGAGCCTATCCCAGTCGGGGTACACCCTGGACTGGTGGCCAGCCAATCACAGGGCACATATAGACAAACAACCAATCACACTCACATTCATACCTATGGACAATTTGGAGTCGCCAATTAACCTAGCATGTTTTTGGAATGTGGGAGGAAACCGGAGTACCCGGAGAAAACCCACGCATGCACGGGGAGAACATGCAAACTCCACACAGAGATGGCCGAGGGTGGAATTGAACCCTGGCCTCCTAGCTGTGAGGTCTGCGGGCTAACCACTCTACCACCGTGCAGGTTTTGCTGTTTCATTTAATTTAATGTTATTTTAATTATTTGGTGATTTTATTGATTTATGTGTTGCGTTCTAATTTCAAATTTTTATATTGTGCTGGAGGATAATATAAAAAATGTCTTAGCCATATAAATTACTGCTCTGTTTTCTATTTTTTGCTGTTTTATTACTTTTTATATTATTATTTGATTTTCTTCAAATGTAAGGCCTTTTTTATGTTTTTATTGGAATGTGCAGTGGGCCAATAAAAATGATGGGCCCCCCCACATATGACAATGACGACATTTATTGTAACATGTGACTCGGTGGGTGCGTCTCCCAACCTGGTTTCATTCCCCGGTTGCCACTGCACAGATGCCACAGGACTCTTGGAGACATGTGTTGCCATGGCAACCAGCACTGGCAAAAAAAAAAAATGAAATAAAATATTAGAAAGGCTGCGTGTATGTTGTGTTTGAATAACTCACAAGTTGGCAGATGAAATCGACAGTTTATCATTTCAACACATGCACACACACACACACACACACACACACACCAGCTTCTGATAGCCAGCAGTGAAACGCCTCCAACACACACACACACACACAAGAAAAAGCAACGGTTGGTTTTGGTGAGATTATCGGTGCAGAATGAGCTCATTTAGCAGTCCATCACCTCCTAAAATTGCCTGAGGGAGATAAAGAGCGGCGGCAGGGAGGAGTGACGGCGTGGCAGGGAGGCGATAAAGTCACAAAGCTTTGCTAACAGCTGAAAAATGTTGCATCTTACTGGCATGGCAGCCACGGGCGACACACACCGACGACTTACAGTAGGTTAGGTTTTTCCACAAAGGCAAGATACGGGAAACATGAACCTTTGTGAAAGATTCACACAGAACCAAACAAAAGGGGGTCGAAATAATGGAATGCATGTCAGGCCACGAGTTTGAGCTCCTTAGCGGGAAAAAAAAAAGTAAAAGTAAACCACTGCTCGCCAGCACTCATGCAGCCCCGCACCATGATGCTACCAGCCTGGAACGGCCGCCAATGTCATAAAGCCCACAATCGTTATAACTGTTTCGCCTCACTGAACCACGGTTCCCCCGGTGCCAGCAGCACTCATTCACACTACCACCATCATAGTAACACAATGCCACAATTCATTCATTCATTCACAAGGGGTCGCGGGGGTGCTGGAGCCTATCCCAGCTGTCTTCAGGTGAGAGGCGGTGTATGTACACCCTGGACTGGTGGCCAGCCAATCACAGGGCACATATAGACAAACAACCATTCACACTCACATTCATACCTATGGACAATTTGGAGTCGCGAATTAACCTAGCATGTTTTTGGAATGTGGGAGGAAACCGGAGTACCCGGAGAAAACCCACGCATGCATGGAGAGAACTTGCACAAAGATGGCCAAGGGTGGAATTGAACTCGGGTCTCCTGGCTGCGAGGTCTGCACGCTAACCACTCATTTATTCTTTTTTATTCACAAAAACAGGACTTTGTTTTTTTTAAAGGAAATCTTTACATAAGTGCATGTCGTCCTTAATTGTCTCTTGGTGAATGTACACACAAGCACCAGAACATGTGTGAACATGTGTTTTAAAGCACTGTGTCATTACAACACAACTGAAGGCAAAATGCAGTTTTTAAATTAAATGTTTTTTTTTATGAAGGAATAAAAAAAATGGGCATTTGTGCCCATTTGTTAAAAAGGTGAGAAAGCCATTTCTAAAGCTTTGGGACTCCAGCCAACCACAGCGGGAGCCATTATCCACAAATCATTGGTGAATCAAACAAAATGACCCTAAGACCACAGCCACGACTTATCCAAAAGGTCACAAAAGACCCCAAAGAACTTCGGGCCTCATAAAATTATATGAATATGAATAATACTGGGTTGCACGACGTTCGAGTGGTTAGCGTGCAGACCTCACAGCTAGAAGACCCGAGTTCAATCCCACACTCGGCCATCTCTGTATGGAGTTTGCGTGTTCTCCCCGTGCATGCGTGGGTTTTCTCCGGGTATTCCGGTTTTCTCCCACATTCCAAAAACATGCTAGGTTAATTAGCGACTCCAAATTGTCCATAGGTATGAATGTGAGTGTGAATGGTTGTTTGTCTATATGTGCCCTGTGATTGGCTGGCCACCAGTCCAGGGTCTACCCCGCCCAAAAAGACAGCTGGGATAGGCTCCAGCACCCCTGTTAAATATGACTTTTTTCTATAAATATTTGACTTCACTGCTGTTTTTTTTTTTACCGTATTTCAACTTTCTTCTGGAAAAATTTCAAGTTGCAATTCTGACTTTATTACCTAGCTAAATGGGCATAGGAGCTCCAACAGCATGAGATGTTGCACCAAACAAATATGCATGCTGGCACTCATCCCAGGGTTAACAACATTATTAAACCTGAATAGAAAGTACGCCTGTCTATGCAGCGTCTGAGAAAGTCATACACAACAATCTCAATCTGCTACGGTGCGTTCAAAAAAAACAAAAAAACGACACTATCAGTGAAGCATAAAGAACAGAACAGGTACACAGCCGGAAAGTACAATAACAAAGAGAAGATGCAATCCTGACTGAGACCATCTGCTGGGATTTTCTCTGCTGTTTTTTTTTTTCTGTGTTATCATCCCGATGATGTAGCTGAGCACGAACACAGTGCCAACTTGAAGTGTGTAGGTTTTCCTGCTTGTGCGCACCAACACCAACACCAGAGTCACACTGTTTTCAGTTTTCACTGCAAGAACAAGAATGATTACAAGAGTGATTACCCAACTAAAATGTCCCCAAAATTGCAACTTGATTTCCTAATGTCAAATTACATTTTTAGTCTTTAATTTTCTAATTTTTTCTTTCATTTTTCTTGATCAACCCTGCCATCTTTATCATGAAGCACACATACTATTTGTTCTGTGCATGGTCATATCACCTCGTACTTCGATACGGGACAAAAAATTTTAATTAAAAAAAAGAAACAACCTTAAACTATATTAGGAAAGCAGGAAGTGAACAAATATAACAGTTTGTTAATACAAGGATGAAGAGTCTTGAACCAGTCATGATGTGCTATATATATCACTTGTCACGCCCTGTGTGGGTTCGTGCTTGACAGTTTGTTTATGTTCCCGTTCTGGGCTTTGATTTCCCTTTTGGAAACTCTGGTTTTGTGTTGGACTTCCTCTTTTGCCCCGTCTGCCTTAGTTACCATGGTTACCCACACCTGTCTCTAATTTGTGATTCCCTATTTAGTTCAGGTGTGTGCTTTTCCTTTTGTTGGATCATTGTTTGTTTGTCGTTTGTCCTCGCTGCTGCTGAGTTGCCTTTTTTGCCGCCTGCTACAATTACAGCCAAAAATAAATATTATTTACCTGCCATTGGTCCTGCTCTCTGCATCCTGGGGTCGTACCGCAACAAAGCCTAGCCGATACGTGACATCACTATATTGACACTTACTATGGTACCCATTATGTCATTGGTTGGTCATATCACCTAGTACTTCGGTATGTGACAAAAAAATTTAAATTAAAAATTGTTTTTCAATTTGTAATTTATTATTTATTTATTTATTTTTTTAATTTAATTTTTTATTTTTTATTAATAAAATAAAGTTTAAAAAAAACTTCAATTATATTAGGAAAGCAGGAAGTGAACAAATGTAACAGTTACTGATTGTAAAAGTACCAGATGGAGGGGTAGGATTTAATAAGCTTTGCTTCTTCCTACTCCTTTTGGACATGTGGAACTGTGAACTGATTATGGGATGCATTCAATTGTAATCTGATGCATGTTCAAATGAAATAAAACCATTACCATTACCATCATTAAATATGGAAAAAATATTTTTTAACAATATATCACATAAATAATATGAATTTTATGCATAATAATACATATTGGAATGTGTTATTTTATTATTATTAATTTTATATCAATAAGTTGTAGTTGTGTTCATTTAAAATTTTAATTACTTATTAAAATAGTGTTTTTATGATCACAGTATGTGGAAAATGTCATATCTATATCACTCATATTGTAAAATATTCTTCCTACTCCTTTTGGACATGTGGAACTGTGAACTGATTATGTGATGCATTCAATTGTCATCTGATGCATGTTCAAATGAAATTAAACCATTACCATAAAGTGTAAACTGTACAGGATTGTACAGTATGTCCCCGGGTCCTCCACCCGCTTCCCTGCAGACTTCATGGAGACGCAAATTGTCTTTTCCACACAAAATGTTTTAAAGAAAACATTAAAAATGATAAATAGGCCACCAGGCCTGCACGGCAGCCACTTTAATAGCCTGCACACACGCCATAAAATGCTCCGTTTGTCATCGTCAGGCCTGCTTTTTTTTGTGTTTTGTGAAATGTGTTGGGTTTTTCCAACTGAGAAATTCCAATTGGCGATGGCGTCAAACAGTCGTTACTGTTTTGCCTGAATGTTTAATGTGCCAGATAATGAAATAGTGACATTGTCCGACATAGAAAAGGCGTCCCCTTGGGTTAGTTTGAAGCCAAGCATCTGTAACACAGTGTATCACAGTAAAAACAAGGATAATTAAGGTGATTATTAGGCTGTCTTCTGCATTATTATTAGGTCGTTGACCTCGACTCCTGCTCCCCACGCATGCATTAGCGTGACTCATAGGAAAGCTCGCCATAGATGTGATAAAACGATAGTTTTTACTTTCTATTTCATTTGATAAATCTACTTTCTATGTCAACATTCCTCTTTCTGCAGCATCAGTGTTTGTGCAGGGAGGTCAACAATGGCGAGGCCGGCCTTGTTTCTTGTCTGGCGTCGTTATTTCCTGGTGGAGATACTGTATAACGAGGTGATTTATAAACATTCATGAGGCTAACGAGATGACGCCGAGGCAGAGACGTCAGTCAAAGTAGCAAACGCACCCAGAAGGATGAGCTGCGTGGTGGAGCAAACAACAAACAAACACCGCCGCTAATGACGCGCTAATGACAGTCATTTCGCTTTGAATCGACACTTTCGATACAGCATGGAAAAGTAACTTTTGTTCTTTTCCTTCCAGGGAAAACCTGTGGATTTCTCTGAACTTGGTAATTATGCTGATAAATCCACATTAAATATGACTGGAATCAACTTGATTTATGTCATTATGATTATGTCAACTCTCTCTTGAAACACCTTCACTATTTCACAGCCGGCCCAGAACGTTGGAGGCACATCTGTGCATGTGTTTCAAGGCTGCACCTCAAACACACCGTTTCCTTGTTGGACAGGATTGGGAGTCTCAGATTCAATACAGATCTTCTGGAACTAATCAATATGTCGGCAGTGGCTGTGATCAAAATCTTCATAGGTCTTAATTGTTAATTATTTTTTCAATCAGTAACCTCCGGGATGGATTACTGTAACTGTCTTTGAATTTTCAATCTTCCATGAATCATTGAATTGGTAACTGCTCTGGCGTGGAGAAATGGTAGGATTTAATAAGCTTAGCTTCTTCCTGCTCCTTTTCAATGAGGTGTTGTGTATGTATATATATGTATGTATGCTGCATATATATATATATATGTGTGTATATATGTAAGTGTATATATATATATATATATATATATATATATATATATATATATATATATATATTCATTCATTCATTTTCTACCGCTTTGCCGGGGGTGCTGGAGCCTACCCCAGCTGCCTTCGGGCGAGAGGCGGGGTACACCCTGGAATGTGGGAGGAAACCGGAGTACCCGGAGAAAACCCACGCATGCACGGGGAGAACATGCAAACTCCACACAGAGGTGGCCAAGGGTGGAATTGAACCCTGGTCTCCTAGCTGTGAGGTCTGCGTGCTAACCACTTGACCGCAGTGCCGCCTTCTTCTATTATTTTTTACATTCGTGGGAGTGCTGGAGCCTATTACAGCTGTCTTCGGGCGAGAAGCAGGGTACACCCTGGACTGGTGGCCAGCCAATCACAGGGCACATATAGACAAACAACCATTCACACTCACATTCATACCTATGGACAATTTGGAGTCGCTAATTAACCTAGCATGTTTTTGGAATGTGGGAGGAAACCGGAGTACCCGGAGAAAAATCACACATACACGAGGAGAACACGTAAACTCCACACAGAGATGGCCGAGGGTGGAATTGAACTTGAGTCTCCTAGCTGTGAGGCCTGCGTGGTAACCACTCAGCTGGAAAATAAGGCATTCATTCATTCATTCATTTTCTACCGCTTATCCTCACAAGAGTGCTGAAGCCTATCCCAGCTGTCTTCAGGCGAGAGGCGGGGTAAACCCTGGACTGGTGGCCAGCCAATCACAGGGCACATATAGACAAACAACCATTCACACTCACATTCATACCTATGGACAATTTGGAGTCGCCAATTAACCTAGCATGTTTTTGGAATGTGGGAGGAAACCGGAGTACCCGGAGAAAACCCACGCATGCAAACGCCATACAGAAATGGCTGAGGGAATTGAACCCTGGTCTCCTGCCTGTGAGGTCTGCGCATTCACCACTCATCCGCCATGCTATATAGATATTGTATAAGTGTATATGTGAGCTACAAGACCCTTCCGTTAGTTCAAAATAATGCCTCCAAAATGTAAGGAAGTAGAGACATAGATGAGCATTGGTCCCTGGGCCAAATGGAATGTCATATAAGCTGTATAAGAACGCACCTGATGTTCTACGTGATATGTGGAAGCTCACAAGGATAGTATGGCAAAGCGGGAATAATTCCCAAGGTGTGGAGGGCCAGAAGCGTGCTAATTCCCAAAGAGAAAGATGAAGCAGATATCAGTCAATTCCGGCCAATATACCTTCTAAAATTGGGAATTTTTTTTTTCCTTAATCAGCGTGATAGCACTCTCTCCACATCCCTGGAGAAGACCAAGTGCATCCGTACAGAAGAATAGCATTCCAGGGTTCTCTGGTTGCTTGGAGCAGATCAGTATGATCTGGCACCAGATCAATGAAGACTAGGAAGGACAAAGGAGACCTCCATGTGACCTTCCTCCACTTGGCTAATGCCTTTGGATCTGTTTGCCTTTGGGAATTCTTCAATTTCTTCCATGTTCCATCACTGCTGCGGTGAAATCAGCGAAATAAGTGAAATAAGTGAAATAAGCAAGAACGCTATTGGTTTTTAAATCACTTCGAAAGCCAAGATGTTTTGAGTTGTGAGGGCAAAGTTCAAAGTACAAGTTCAAGTGATTAAGAACTTGATTGGTTTTTGGTGGCGCTCGGGGGTCACACCTTGACTTCCTGCGTGACGCCATGCAGACAGTCTGGTTAAAAATAACACGCATGCAGCACGGGGGCCCAAGCAGCTGACACGTCACCATGGCGACGGCGAAGGACCACAGGACCAAACCCAAGAGGGGATGATGAGGACGAGGAACGGCATCAGAAGAAGGCCATGCTGTCAAAGTGTCTGGCGTGCAAACGCAACCCCGCGGTGCTAATTAACCACTCTGCCGCTCACCTTTCACCTTTCCGGACCCTGCTCGCCCTGTCATGTGACTGCATCACGTGACCGTGACTCGGCGGGTGTGTCAGTATGACACCTGCACACTCAGCAGGTGGTGGTGATGGCGGCCCGACAAGTAGTCCAGAGTTAACGCATAATATCAACCGCCCTGATTATCACGGTTTATTGGTTCCAGACTTGGATCCAACATTAATAAAAGGAATATTTTAGTAGTTATGGAATAGAAAACCTCGGAATATCGGGAAGACCTGGGATCGAATCTTTACTTGGGCGTTTCTGTGTGGAGTTTGCATGTTCTCCATGTGTGTTCATAGGTTTTATACAGGAATTCCAGAGATCCATTAGACAGTATGCAAAGCGTTTACGCTACAGCGTACTACATGATAACCCACAATGCATTGCGCTCCTACCCGAGCCGAAATCCACAGGCTGAAGCTGATTTTATTGACTTTATTGAGATTTTTTTTTTTAAGTGGCCATTTAGATCTCGAGTGTGCCATTTATTTGTCCAAATACAAACCGTTTACAATTTCGTTCGGACGAATTCGGCAAAATTTAAGCTAGCCGAAGTGAGCAACGCACTTTCGATTATTTTCACAAGATAAAACACACCCTTACTTTTCTCATAAAAAAAAAACATAGTGATAAATCACTGCTTTTAAAATTAAAATGAACAAAGCATTATTAGAGCCCTGTAGACATGACAAAACACGACTATAGTCACATTTATTCTCTTTTTATTTACAACATATTGCGCAACTGCAGGGTCTTGAGACACATGCTAACTCACAAACTAGAGAGCTAGCGACCTAAACGGTTGCCTTCAAGTTACTTCCTTTAAACTTAAAAAGCCAAAAACTTACCACTTCCACACGGATAGGGAGGATAACTATTAACAGTTATTTAACCTTTAACATGAACATTAATCAAACGGAATAATTTTTTCTGGGTACATGATACCATACAGCATCCATATCAAACTTGCGCGGGCCGCACTAACATTAAACAAAATCAAGGCGGGGGCCTAAACTAGCATCCTGCGGGCCACATTTGGCCCGCGGGCCGCGTGTTTGAGACCACTGGTCTATAGTATGTGCCCTGTGATTGGCTCGTGACCAGTCCAGGGTGTACCCCGCCTTGCGCCCTAAATCACCTGGGATAGGCTCCAGCATACCCCAGCATATAATTTGATTGACACACCTCTTCCTGGTTCTTCGGACGCCGTAGCTATCAGAGAAGTTTGATGCGTTTCAAAACCAGTCACACTGTCATCAATGTCAAAGTAAGCAGAAATATGCTCTATATATAAAATAAATACAACACTTGACATGAGTGGACATGGCAGCCGAGGTGCTAAAACATCACCGTTGGGCTTGCTCTCCAAATGGGAGCGATCCATGTGACCAATGAATTATTGACGCCCAAGAAGGCGTGTAGCAAAAGTCCATAAACCAAAACACGAGTGAAGAAACCTAGCTTACAGAATGAAATGTTTGTTTTCCTACAATTGTGCTATACATATACAGTAAAGTCTCGTTATATCGATATTCTCGGGAGTCGGAAAAAATACCGATATAACCGGACTATCCATATATCCGATCCTGCGCCGAACTGCATTAAAAGTGGGCGGATCTTTGATATGGCATGTAATTTTCTCCTTGAGTTCATGGATTGCGTATCTAGCATGCTTTTGTACTACAATACATTTTGTACTACAGTAAATAAAAATAAACTTACGCTGTAGTGATTACCGGTTACCGGGACATAATTCACCCCGGAACTATCGATAGGGAAGGTGTTGCCACCCGGAGGGGTAGGCGCGAGGGACGGGTGTTTTCCGCTGTGTGTGCTGCACTCTGGTGGTGGAAGTGTGAAAAATAAAGTTGACTGGAAGCAGCCGTTCGCCGTGTTCTTTTTTGGTATTGAAATCCTTAAGCAAAGATTGATTTAAGCTGCTTTTGTATCGATATAAGCAGACCAAATTGGCTGGCGGGAGATGAAAAGGGCATCGTAGTAACCGGATTATCATAATAACCGGGTATCGTACTAACAGAACTAATTATATCATAAAAGACTAGAAATTTGCTGGGAAATGAAAATAGTATCGTAATAAGTAGTAATTCGTTTTAACCGATATCAATATAACGAGACTTTACTGTATTTTGTTTGTGTTTCCTGAAGTTTAACTTTGCCTTTCCAAAAGATTTGTTTGCGTTCCTAAAGTTTTCGTTGTT
Organism: Doryrhamphus excisus; assembly: GCF_037039965.1. Lineage (NCBI taxonomy): Eukaryota > Metazoa > Chordata > Actinopteri > Syngnathiformes > Syngnathidae > Doryrhamphus > Doryrhamphus excisus. Next base: position 18,654,046 of record NC_136365.1, read on the forward strand.
TTATCGGTCAGGCCGGGCTACAACATAAACAGAAACCACAGAAACCGACCATTTTTCATACTGATGTCGACTTAAGCAGGCACTTTTTTTGTCGACATAAACGGCACCGACTTAAAGTGTACTATTATTCATTCATTTTCTACCGCTTTTTCCTCACCAGGGTCGCGGGGGTGCTGGAGCCTATCCCAAATGTCTTTGGGCGAGAGGCGGGGTACACCCTGGACTGGTCGCCAGCCAATCACAGGGCACATATAGACAAACAACCATTCACACTCACATTCATACCTATGGACAATTTGGAGTCGCTAATTAACCTAGCATGTTTTTGGAATGTGGGAGGAAACCGGAGTACCCGGAGAAAACCCACGCATTGAACCCTGGTCTCCTAGCTGTGAGGTCTGCGCGCTAACCACTAGACCGCCATGCCGCCCAGTGTACTATTATTGTAACATTAAAATGTTGCAAAAGTAAAAAAAAGGCAATTAGAGGGGTGCTGTGATATTTCAGTATGTTGCATTATCTGCTATGACAACAAAGAGGGTTTTTTATGCCCGGTTAAAAGAAATACATTTCCTATTAAAGTCATCAAAGGAATCGTCAAAAAGCGCGCATCGCCGTTAAAAAACTGATCACCACCACAAAAAGACTCGTGTTCGACTTTAACATAATTTACTTTCTTCAGATCCCAAAATGATCATGAAATGGAGAAACTTCTCCGTCTTTTTACAAAGTGAAAGATACAGGCCTTCAAAGCGGTGCGGGTCGGCACCGTGACGTTAGCTCTGAAATGCATCAAAGTGGCATTAGCATTGTGACTGATAGCAGCATTAATCGCAGAGCAGCTAGGAGAGCCGCAGATTCCGCAGAAATGGCTGAAAAATTGGTTGGATGGTGAAAAATAATCTGACCTGACCTGAAAGCTTTCATTGTAGCTCACACTTCCTGTTTTAGCGCTTAACTTGTTGCTCTAGTTTGTACTAAATTTCTCCTAGTTGGATTACATCCAGAGGTGTGGACTGCAGACTTTGGACTTGACCTGATTTGCAAGACTTGCGACTCAACTTAGACTCTGACATCCATGACTTGAGACTTGACTCGGACTAGTCTAATGACTTGAAAATACTTGAGATTCTCCAGTCTATGACGTGTTAATGTCTTGCTGGGAAAACATCACGGAAACTGAAAACTTTGAAAGGGACATTTTTACTTAACACGTCATAGACTGGAGAATCTCAAGTATTTTCAAGTCATTAGACTAGTCCGAGTCAAGTCCCAAGTCATGGATGTCAGAGTCTAAGTTGAGTCGCAAGTCTTGCAAATCAGGTCAAGTCCAAAGTCTGCAGTCCACACCTCTGGATGTAACCCATCTAGGAGAAATTTAGTACAAACTAGAGCAACAAGTTAAGCGCTAAAACAGGAAGTGTGAGCTACAATGAAAGCTTTCAGGTCAGGTCAGATTATTTTTCACCATCCAACCAATTTTTCAGCCATTTCTGCGGAATCTGCGGCTCTCCTTTCCCAGCAAGACACCAAATGTTCCCACAGAATCTGCCTCACTAGCCACGTATACATGGACCTGAATATTCCAATTGCATTCGGTCTATTTGCTCAAATGGAAAAATGTAACATTTGTATACACCTCAATCCGAAAGAAAAGTGCCAATCCGAATGAATATATAATCGGATTCCTCTTTGGGACTGTTTTTATATCTTTAGAACGCACAGAAAAGAGAAAAGTCTACTAAGAGACTTTAAGGGCCATGTGGGCAATAATGGTGTGACCCGGAGGGGCGTGGCTGGGAGGAACCCGTAAAGGGTGACATTAAACCATACTTTGTCCATAAACGCACCAGGCGCCAGGTGTGATCGCAGGTCTGTGGCCCATGTGAGCTCGCGGCAAAGAAATCGATTTTTTACATTTGAGCTGAAAAGACTGAATGAACCATTTCAGGTCAGGCGGGAGTACGAGATGGAGACTCGGATTCAGTTTACCGATGTCAAAGTGATTTATTTTTGAGGGACTGCGGACCAAAGTCCAAAGCCCCCCCCGCTGCCGCCCCAGTGCAGCTTTAGCAATTCATTTAGCGCAAACAATCCACTGCAGACGCACATAATAAAATCATTTTAAACGGGATGCCTTCATCTCCCCCACAGGATTACTAAGGTCGTGATCCGTCATAAGAGTCTGTAAAGGTATGAACTTATTAAATATGACCGTTTCCGTCCTTCTTATGAAGTGAAGCCTTCAACATCAGTGAATTTCAACCACCGCCATCCAGCAATCCTATCACAGTCATGTACATCAGCGCTACCGGACCTGGAGACTCCGAAGAACACAAACCTAGCGCTACATTCATGCATTCACGGAGCGATAAGCCAATAAAATACGACTCACGCTTGAGCTGAATGCCGCTGCTGCAGAGCTTGACGTTCTTTGACAAACAACAGAGACTTGGACTGAAAGCGTCTGTCTATTCATCAAGCGGGAAGCCGGAGGAGGCCGGCCATCGATTAGCTTAGCGTAGCAGAAAGACGCAGCAGAGCCCAAAGATACACAAGTCAGCAGAAGTCAAAATGATGGACTAAAAGCCTGTTGAATATGTTGGAATAATACATGATAAGAACAATAATACTCTAAATACTAAAAGCTTATACTCACAAGGGTTGCGGGGTATGCTGGAGCCTATCCCAGCCGTTTTCGGGCAAGAGGCGGGGTACACCCTGGACTGGTGGCCAGCCAATCACAGGGCACATATAGACAAACAACCATTCACACTCACATTCATACCTATGGACAATTTGGAGTCGCCAATTAACATGTTTGAGTTGAATAATTGTATTTTATTCATTTACAGCAAAATCTATATTATCATAAAAATCTACATTATATTATATGGTACCCATTATGTCATTGTATGGTGCATTATTTAAAAAAAAAACAAAAAAACTTAAACTGTATTATGGAAAGCAGGAAGTGAACAAATGTAACAGTTACTGATTGTAAAAGTACCAGATGGAGGGGTAGGATTTAATAAGCTTTGCTTCTTCCTACTCCTTTTGGACATGTGGAACTGTGAACTGGTTATGTGATGCATTCAATTGTAATCTGATGCATGTTCAAATGAAATAAAACCATTACCATTACCATCATTAAATGTGGAAAAATATATTTTTAAGCAATATATCACAAAAATAATATAAATTTTATGCTTAATAATACATATTGGAATGTGTTATTTTATTATTATTAATTTCATCTTAATAAGTTGAAGTTGTGTTCATTTAGAATTTAAATTACTTATTAAAATAATGTGTTTTTTATTATTATAGTATGTAGAAAATTCCATATCTACATCACTCATACTGTAAAATAGTAACAATAAATATTATTTGTTTTTTCATTCATTCATTTTCTACCGCTTTTCCTCACAAGGGTCGCGGGGGTGCTGGAGCCTATCCCAGCTGTCTTCGGGCGAGAGGCGGGCTACACCCTGGACTGGTGGCCAGCCAATCACAGGGCACATATAGACAAACAACCATTCACACTCACATTCATACCTATGGACAATTTGGAGTCGCTAATTAACCTAGCATGTTTTTGGAATGTGGGAGGAAACCGGAGTACCCGGAGAAAACCCACGCATGCACGGGGAAAACATGCAAACTCCACACAGAGATGGCCGAGCGTGGAATTGAACCCTGGTCTCCTCGCTGTGAGGCCCTATATTATTTGTATTATATGCAATTCTTTTTTAACCTACTGTATGTATTTTTGCAAAAGCTATTAAATCACCAATGTGATGATGGGATGTCAGAAGGTCTGCATCTTCTTGACCTCAGGGGTCCCCAGACCCCCCAAGGTGGCCAGAAAAAAAGGATATGGACTGGAGACCATGCGGATGCACAAGCTGCGAGGACATGTGGTCTGCTTGAGGCAGAAGAAGACCACGGGGACCAGCTCGGGATACGGCACCACCAGAACGCTGGTGGTACTGCTGACATCATCATCACCGTCATCATCCACTACCTCAAGTTGCTCGTCCTCCTCTATCTTCTCCTTTTCCTCCTCCTCTTCTTCCTCGGGACAAGGGAGGTGGTAGGTGGAGCGCCTGCAGGGGGAGGAGGGTTGGATGATAGCATCATCGCCGCCATCGCCATCGGCCGCTGTCGCCCGGGAGATGGTCACAGCCAACTGAGCCGATGATGCCGCAACGCCGGGGCCCTCCTCCTCCTCCTCGCTCGTCATGGCAACGCAAAAGTCTACCATGGGGAGAGAAAGAAAGAACATTTTTAAACTCTGCGGCCATCCACTTTGCCGTAAGAATCAATGCAGGAAGCAGCGGGACGCACGGCTTCCATTATGGGAGGAAAACGCCAAAGGCTAAAAATACACAACGAGGCTTTTTGTGAAGTCTTTTTTTGGAGTGACTTCTGGTCTTGGTCCTCAACACTACTGACATGACATGAAGGAGAAAGGAGGAGGAGGAGGAAGACAAATCGTTAGGAGAGACTGACTGAGTGGTGGCCAGGAATGGATTCTCGATTCTCAAAACGAAACGTCTGACTGGAAACTTTAGTCGACTTTTTTCCCGACATCACGTACACATGATGCCATGAGACCAATTTACTGGTCAGTTGAAGTTCTCAGCTTTGGGTCGTGAGAGACAACTACTGTTTATCGCGGATCCAAGTGGCCTAAAGGAGTTTCTTCTGTAGGGTGGCTGGTCTCTGGAGATCATCTTAGAAGAACCGCTTCTCCTTCATATGGAGAGGAGCCAGCTCAACATTTGCTTAACTCATTCATTCATTCATTTTCTACCGCTTTTCCTCACTGGAGGATGCTGGAGCCTATCCCAGCTGTCTACACCCTGGACTGGTGGCCAGCCAATCACAGGGCACATATAGACAAACAACCATTCACACTCACATTCATACCTATGGACAATTTGGAGTCGCCAATTAACCTAGCATGTTTTTGGAATGTGGGAGGAAACCGGAGAAAAACCCACGCATGCACGGGGAGAACATGCAAACTCCACACAGAGATGTGTGGCCGAGGGTGGAATTGAACCCTGGTCTCCTAGCTGTGAGGTCTGCGCGCTAACCACTCACCCACCGTGCCGCCCCATTTGCTTAACTGTTATTGAACAATTTCTCCTCAATCTTTATCAATACTCATGGACCTTGCATGGCGGCCATGTGAGCCGGGATCTGTGACCAACTTATGGAATCAAACTTAACCAGCTTCTTAACAGCACCACCCTGTGGTGCATTTGTGTGTTATAATAATAATAATAATAATATATAATAATAGCACAGTTAACACAGCAGGGGTGCGTGTTTTGACATGTTCACCCTTTTAAGTCCAGCCATGGAGGAATAGAAGCTTACACAAACATCTCAAAATGGCCTGGTACCAAGTGGAGTGCCTACAATCAAATGACAGGGGTATTGGTGGGGGTGCTCATGGAATCGTATAAAATGCAAGAAACAGAAAAACATGGAAATTAGGTGATGGTTTGTTTCCCTGACAGGTGTTAAAATGAAAAAGAATGAGATGTTTGTAGCAGACGACCAGCAACGAGTCAAAGAGATACGAGTTTTAATAAAAGATGGAAATGTTCTGATGTCATGCAGCCATATGTTGCTGACAATTACAACGTGCATTAATTAAAAAAATAAAAAAAGCACATTTAGAAGCCTGCTAAGCGCTCCAGTGATGCTGGCGCAGTTACGATTTTTCAAAAAAAAAACATACGGCCACCGTCATGGAAATGACACCTAAAACAAAGCCACTTCATTAGGCACACCATCTTGTGAGCTCCAATACAAAGCAGACATTATTATGATGTAGCAATGCATTTATTATTATGTGGACTGTATTGTATTCTGTCGAGGCCTATTTCTATTCTATTTGGAAACATTTTGTCATTAACGACTGGCGATGTGATTGACCACCAATGATGACTACTTTCAAAATATAACATCAAAATATTAGAAAAAGCACTTGGATTTTTTTTTTTTTCGGGTACATTTTGCCTCATAATTTTTGTTGTCTTACTCCATATTGAATGCGTTTTTTTTTTAATCACAAAATTCAAATATCAAATGTGTTCATAGGCTAACCAGACACCTGCCCCCCCCCCCCCCTCACTTTTACGTTTGGAAAATCACTTATACAACAGCGCATCATTGATTCAAATAGGCATTTACCGGGTTAAAATAATACAAAATAACTGAATAAAGTAACCGCTTGGTGGATGAGTGGTTGGCATGTTGGCCACACAGTCAGCAGATTGGGAAGACCTGAGGTCGATTGTGCACTTGGGCATCTCTGTGTAGAGTTTGCATGTTCTCCCGTTCTACCCGGGTTTTCTCCGGGTTCTCCGGTTTGCCGCTACATCCCAAAAACGTTCATGTTAGCTTAATTGTCCATAGGTATGAATGTGAGTGTGAATGATGTCTATAGGACCAGTCCAGGGTATCCCCGCCTCTTGCATAAAGTTAGCTGGGATAGGCTCCAGCATGCCCCTGCCATCCTAATGAGGATAAGCGAGGATGGCTGGATGAATACAGTAATTTCTCACTTAATCATGTTTCATTGGTTTATGCTTGAAAATGCTTAATTTAGGGAAAAGATGTGCTTAAATATGCATATTTTCTGTTTAATAATAGGCCGTATTCTACCACAAAAATGTATTTCATTTAATTTTTTTTTCTTTCTTTTTAAAATTTTTAAAATTTTTTATTTTTGATTTATTTTATTTTTGATTTATTTTATTTTTGATTTATTTTTGATTAATTTTTGATTTATTTTTGATTTATTTCATTTTTGATTTATTTCATTTTTGATTTATTTCATTTTTGATTTATTTTATTTTTGATTTTTTATTTATTTTATTTTTGATTTATTTTTGATTAGATTTATTTTTTATTTATTTTTTATTTATTTTTGACTTATTTTTGATTTATTTTTGATTTATTTTTGATTTGATTTTAGTTTATTTTAGTTTAGTTTATTTAATTGAAAAACAGGGATGGAGTGAAGCTGAATTCAAAACAACCCCAGAAGGTTAATGTCCAGGTAAGGGCAGTCATAGGTGTTCCTAATGATGTGTCAGCATCGTGTTTATCCTCTATTATGTCAGACGTGTTGACCACCCCCCAAACACCCCCCACAAGGTCTCTGCTCTTCTTTCAGCAATGTTTGCGGGGCACTTTGGGACACATTTAATTGGCCTGTGGTACTTTGGTTCCCGGGTGGATGGAGCCGCAGTCCGCTCAGGTGGAGACGAACCAGCAAGGAGCTTTGAATTATTCATTACCACTCCAGCACAAAATGAAAAAGTCCTTTTTCATTGGCGCTGGCGGGAAAATGCCTTAAACGTTTCAGCCATATGTAGAAAAATGCAACCTGTGGACTTTTGCCAACATTTCATCTTGCTTCCTTTACCTTTTCAAACATGGCTAGTGGCTAGTCGTTTATTGTTTACTGTCAGCAGCTTCCGTGTCACTGCAGTGTTTCTTCCAGTGAAAGCAATTAAAGACAAGTTTGGGGCCATAGTGAGACTTTGCAGCGGCGTTCACAGCTGTCCTAGTTGCCAGCCACACGAGGAGACTTTAATGAGGACAATGGACACGATGCAGCTTGTGCTTACTGCCACCACTCTTACTGTTTTTATGCACATTACTTCATGGGACCACATGGAATCGTTATTATTACTTCTGCCAAGTGCAAAAACGCTAAAGTGAACTTTTAAATTCCTTCATTTGGTACATTTTTGGTGAAGATCTAGATTTTCTAACCTTAGACACTCTAGGCCAGGGGTCTCAAACACGCGGTCCGCGGGCCAAATGTGGCACGCAGGACACTAAGTTTGAGGCCCCTGCCATGATATGAAAGTTTACTGTTAGTGCGGCCCGCGCAAGTTTGATATGGATGCTGTATGGTATCATGTACCCAGAAAAAATTATTACGTTTGATTAATGTTCATGTTAAAGGTTAAATAACTGTTAATAGTTATCCTCCCTATCCGTGTGGAAGTGGTAAGTTTTTGGCTATTTAAGTTTAAAGGAAATAACTTGAAGGCTACCGTTTAGGTCGCTAGATCTCTAGTTTGCGAGTTAGCATGTGTCTCAAGACCCTGCAGTTGCGCAATATGTTGTAAATAAAAAGAGTATAAATGTGACTATAGTCGTGTTTTGTCATGTCTACAGGGCTCTAATAATGCTTTGTTCATTTTAATCTGAAAAAAAATAATTTGTCTACCCATCAACTATATGTGGTTTCTTAAGTTTTTATTATTTGCCGTTTTATTATTATTATTATATTTATTTATTACTGATTGATTGATTTTCTTTATTCTTGATTTGTTTATTTATTTTTCATCTTATTTTGTGTAGAAAAATAAAAAGTAAAATATTTGAGAACAGTGGAATGTTTTATCAGAGCTTTTATTGTAGAAAATCGGAACAAAAGCAAAGTTTATTCATTTTTCAGTTTTAAATAAATGCGGTTTTTTTTTGTTTTTTTTTTGAAAACCTGATGCGGCCCAGCCTCGCCCAGACCCTAGCTCCAGTGGCCCCCAAGTAAATTGAGTTTGAGACCCCTGCTCTAGGAAAATATAGACAAGGACATGATGGGCAATGAATGCGGTTTAATTAGAGGATGGTTCCTGACAAAATGTGTGCGACAATGAGTGCTCTTCCTCTGTCAGGCGAGGTCGAAAAAACACCAGCGGTGCCTATTCTTTGAGTTTATACAATGTAAGTCAGGGGTCTCCATGGAGTCCATCATGAGCTGCCAGTAGCTCCTAAAGACTTTTCAATTAGCTCCCCAAAGACTTTCATTTATTATCACAGCGGAGTGGGCGTGAAAAATATATAATTCCTATTATTAATAAAATTCCCTTTCCTCCGTCACAAAGTGCTTGCTGGTGGGGTGTTCAGTTGGTTGTGGTCTAATGTATGCATAGTTTGATTCTAGACCTGCTCCATGTGTAAAACGCCTCGAGGCAGCTTCTGTTATGATCTGGCATTAGAAAAAATGAGAATTGACTCATAAATACAATAAAATGAGTACACATGCAATAACTAAATAGAACGTCATTGTTATTATTTTTATTATAGGCTGATTATGATATTCATGAAGTAGCTCTACATCATGTTTGTGAACAAAGAAGCTACTTCTGCTGGCACGTCGCATCTTGGAAAGCCGTAAATCCTTCAAATGTTCACAAATTGACGACACGCCGGTTGCCCTTTGACCTCTGCTGATCACACGTTATATTCGTCACCGCGCACCACATCGAAGAAATACAACGCTCAAACACAACGACGTCGGGAACAGCAGCGCACACACACTCGTGCACGCGTCATTAAGAAAATGTAGCCTCGACGTGATCGAGACGTATTGATTGCAAGCGGCTATCAGTCAGTCAGTTAGCTAATTAGCCTTGTGTGTTTTATGTCACTGACGTCATGAATAAAGATGATGGCTGGGGATTTGCCAGCTTTTCAATCAACGGCTGAAAGCCGAGAGGAGGGAGGGAGAATTCGGCTAATGATGTTCTGCTGGACCACATGAAAGGTTCTGGTTGGGGCCGAGCATGCGGAGCCCGGAGCGGCATCGCCATGTCCTTTAGCGCACGACAACAAGGACGAGAAGCCATTTGCTTATCAACTTTCACTGCAGAAACACATGACGTTAGCAACCCCGAAGCACCAAACCCCCTCCCTCAAACATGCACAGATTGATGCCAAACCTGAACAAATATGAGGGCTTCACACCAGAGAGGAGGTCTTATTATTTATTCTATTATATTATTATATTCTTTTTACATTAAATCCTTTGCTGGAGCTGGAGCCTATCCCAGCTGTCTTCGGGCAAGAGGCAGGGTACACTCTGGACTGGTTGCCAGCCAATCACAGGGCACATATAGACAAACAACCATTCACACTCACATTCATACCTATGGACAATTTGGAGTCGCCAATTAACCTAGCATGTTTTTGGAATGTGGGAGGAAACCGGAGTACCCGGAGAAAAGCCACGCATGCACGGGGAGGACATGCACAAACTCCACACAGAGATGGCCGAGGGTGGAATTGAACCCTGGTCTCCTAGCTGTGAGGTCTGCGCGCTAACCACTCGACCGCAGTGCCGCCTTCTTCTATTATTTTTTACATTCGTGGGAGTGCTGGAGCCTATCCCAGCTGTCTTCGGGCGAGAGGCGGGGTACACCCTGGACTGGTGGCCAGCCAATCACAGGGCACATATAGACAAACAACCATTCACACTCACATTCATACCTATGGACAAAATGCTATTGAATAAAAATAAGATTTTTGTATTCATAATAATGATATACTATTCACAAGGAAGATGGAAGGTAGAAAGTAAGGATGAAGGAAGAGAAAATTAAAGGAAGGGAACTAGGAAGAACGAATGAAGCAAACAGAAGTAAAGAAGGAATAAAGAAAGGAGGCGAGGAAAGAAAGAAAGAAAATGAAAGCATTTGTGTCAATTTTTATATTAATTGTAAGCAAAATTAAAAGCTCTCACCGCTATGAGACAATCTTTGATATTTTCCTTCTCTCAGTGAAGAACAAGGTAGCAACACGCAGAAACAAACTCTGAAAATGTTCATCAATGTTCAAACATCTCTAATTTTACTCAATGATTACTTGATTAATTTTGATTACAATGATTAATTTTCCTCAATGATGTATCATCTTTGCAGAATTGTCATTCAGCCACATTGGAGGCTTTTCCAGCATGAAGCCTTTTTAAGGTCATGCCACAGCATCTCAATAGGATTCAAGCCAGGACTTGGACTCCAAAATCTTCATTTGTTTTTTCTTCAGCCAATCAGAGGTGGACTTGCTGGTGTGTTTTGGATCGTTGCCCTTCTGCACAACCCAAGTTGGTTTCAGCTTGAGGTCACCAACTTATGGTCGGACATTCTCCTTTAACAGAATTCATGTTTCCATTTATCACAGCAAGTCTTCCAGGTCCTGAAGCAGCAAAAAAGCACCGGACCATCACACTACCACCACCATATTTTACTGTTGATAGATGTTTTTTTTAAAATGTGGTTTTACTTCAATGTAACACACCTTCCAAAGTTAACTTTTGTATTTTCCCAAAGGTCTTGGGGATCATCGAGATGTTTTCTGGCAAAATGGAGATGAGTCTTAATGTTGTTTTTGGTCCTGGAACTCTGCCATGCAGGCCGGTTTTGCCTAGAATCATGAACTGTTAATGCATAAATATAAATATCTATCATCTTGTCCTGTCATTTATCTTTCTATACAAAAAATTGGGCTTATTTCAGAAATAGTTGCTAATGCTGAATAATGGTGATTATGTGATTTGAAAAAAACATTTTAATATTTTCATTTTTTAATGCCACCGATTGGCATTGGCCGATATCAGTGGAAAAATCACGGTATCGATACAGGCCGATACTTGCTTCAAAACACTGATCCCCTCCGCCGATCAAAAATGAGTCGCTCTTAGCCATTGTCATGAAAAATGTGAAAATCGTGTGCTTTATGTCATCATTGAATAATGTGTTGTGTTGTTTTTAGTGCTTTGGTGAACAATCGCACTTGCTATGGAGGTTTCACATTGATGATGATGATGATGATGATGATGGTGGTGACGGTGTAAAAATCAGAAGAAGAGCATTGATTGGAGCAGGTCACGTGACAATGCCATCAACAAAAGTCCTTCCAGTGACAAATGACTTCATCTCCGCTCGGCGCTCATTCAGAATCACAGCAGGGTGACACGTACTAAATAACCTGACTGGACTTCCTGCTTAATAAGTCTTTCTCCATATTCACTTTCTATTCTTGTTCCACACGCAGCTTTTTTTCATTATCAAATTCTAATCCTTGAACACTCACATCCTCAACAACAATTGCAGACGTCACCGCTTGGAGTGTGAGCTCCACAGATTGTCGATAGCGCCAAAGATCCATCGCATTCTAAAGAAAGAGGGATGATCGCTACACACGATTTTGCTGCTAATCCGCCCCATTCAAACTTCCTGCAGGCTATTTATATCCCAACTATCACATCCGCCCACGGCTTGTCCGGGGCGTCCAAGAAATACTTCTGCTTAGAGGACCTTTTGTTGGAAGTGTTGCTCTTTGCTAAATGCCACCACAAAACTTCTAAGAAAAGAAACGGTCGCCCCATGCTTCTTGGCACACACCAAGACCGGAATTAGTCTTCAAATGAATCTTAATAAAACCACACATGACAGACACTTAACAGCGTCACAGCTCCAGGGATATTGTGTCCACTGGATTTTCTTCATAAACTGTATGAAAAAAAACAAAGAAGCAAGGCTGCAACTGGCGATTATTTCCTTCATTTGTGAACGTGAAGCTTGTTGTTTCCATTCATTCAGTAGTCAAGTCCCGCCCTTTTCTGGGTAAACCACACCCACTTCTGCTTTATGCCCTATCTACTCCGAGTACAGATACAAATGCAGATCATTTAGATGCAACTGCTAGCTAGTTGCTCGCTAGTTTGCTCTTCTATGTGCCTGTAGTGATCCCGAAGCCTGTGCAAAATAATAGTATGTTAAAAACTGTCAAACCCATATTTATACAAAAATTGCATATTTACAAAAATATTATTTTTATATATATGATAATACATAATAATAAATAAATAATAATAAATAAATAAATAAAATATTTATATAATAACATTATTTATATAATAAAATATATAAATAAAATATTTTTGTAAATATGCCATTTTATATATATATAATATTTTTGTAAATATGCAGTTTTTATGAATATGGGTTTGAAAAAATTGCATATTTACAAAAATATTTTTATATATAATATATAGAGAAATAATATTTTTGTAAATATGCATTTTTTTTATAAATATGTGTTTGACAGTTTTTATATATATAATTTATATATTATATTATATTATATTATATTATATTATATTATATTATATTATATTATATTATATTATATTATATTATATTATATTATATTATATTATATTATATTATATTATATTATATTATATTATATTATATTATATTATTATAATTTATTTATACCGAATCCTACTTCACAGAAATTCACTTATCGGAACAAATTCACTGTGATAAATGAGGGACAACAAGAATAACGATGTAACAGGATATTGATGATGCAAAAATATTGTCCAGATAATGTAAAATAAAAGCAAGAAAAAGACGCAACTAAATGTCTTCACTATGAAGACAACATGAAAAAAAAATTTTTCAAGAAAGTCGGAATTTCAGAAAAATAAAGCTACGCTATGGCAAGAAATATTGTGACGATATTACAGGAAAAAAAAAAGTAGAATTCTTTTTCACTTTGTGTTGTGTGAGACACAAAGCGTAGCCTCTGCTAATCCGTTAGCATGCTAGCTCCTTGGAGGGTTGCAGTGTGATTCCTCAGCTTGTGAGGATGTGACAGTAGCAGAGCGCAAGGATCTATGGAGGGGCAAAAAATAGCCGGCGAGGGTGAGTGTGTCGGTGGCGCACCGTGGGCGCATTAGCGTCCGCGCCATCCGTCTGCATCGTCGCTGAGGGAAGGAAGCGGCGTGGATAAATCACCTCTTTTTACTTCCTGGGTTCAAACAGCCACCGTGCATAAATATACACAACCTACATAGCGAGCGCTATAAGTCTCTGTCAGATGATTTTTTTTTTTTTTTTACAATTGTGTCTTCGAATGAAAACTCCAGCCTACTCATGCTAGCTTGGCCTATTCACTGAATAAACAACTTAGCTACCAGATGTTTGATTTAAGATGTGTAGCAAAGCCAGTCATGGGTGTATACATGGGCCAGACTCATCTAAGCTAGGGGTGGGTCCAAGGGGAAGGACATTTTGTACTCAAAAGTACTCAAATGTAGCATGCATCCATCTATTTTCTACCGTTTATCCTGTGCAGGGTCGCGGGAAAGTGTGTGTGTGTGTGTGTGTGTGTGTGTGTGTCGGTCTCAGCCTCCCCCCTTGGCCTCGTCCTCCTCCTCACTTTTACATCTTGTCTTACTTGGCATCTCTTGCCACCCAGGAGTGTTCTTGTCATCCCACTGCATGCTTGTGTGCACATGACACATGCACATGTGCAGTGCATGCTGGGAAATATATACAATATATGCATATGTCCAACACACACACAGGAGGTTATCAGCCATGTGACACCGACACATTCATCATCTCGTCTTCATCTCATGATCTTCCACCAGTTTATACACTCGGGTGCTGTATTAAGTTCAATTTAATATTCTTTGTATCAATGATTTAAAGTCCAATTTGTACAATTTGGCAAAGAAACGCGGTCGCGATGTAATAAGGAATGACGTGTTTGTTTTCCCACTAATTGCTGGCTCCGTCTTAGTCGCTGCTTGTTTGGCTAACAACTCCCAGATTAAATATGAATAATGGCGCAGTAATATGAAACCATATTAAATATACACTGTATGAAAAAAAAAGGCTGCACGGTGAAGAGTGGTTAGAATGCAGGCCTCACAGCTAGGAGACCCGAGTTCAATTCCACACTCGGAATTGTTCTCCCCGTTGCATATGTGGGTTTTCTCCGGGTACTCCGGTTTCCTCCCACATTCCAAAAACATGCTAGGTTAATTAGCGACTCCAAATTGTCCATAGGTATGAATGTGAGTGTGAATGGTTGTTTGTCTATATGTGCCCTGTGATTGGCTGGCCACCAGTCCAAGGTGTACCCCGCCTCTCGCCTGAAGACAGCTGGGATAGGCTCCAGCACCCCCGCCGCGACCTTTCTGAGGGTAAGCGGTAGAAAATGAATGAATGTATAAAAAAAAAACATTCAGCTTAAAATGCGTTTGGTACATCAAGTGTCAAGTCTAATGAGTAATTGATGGACGAATGAGGCGCTCAAACTCTCGTTTTTGAAGTTGCAGCTTTTCATGACCTCCGTCCATCCATCCATCCATGCATGAACCCTGAGGCCTTCTACCTTGAACACCAGGGAGTCATCCTGACCAGATGCTCAAGCCAATTTAAAGTAAAGTAGCTAAAGTAGAGGTTCTACACAGAGTTTCTCCAAGTGAGACCACATCCACCCGACATCGAAAACCATCACTTGTATCCACAATCTTGTCCTCTCAGTCAATACCCAAAGCTCACGACCAGGGTGAGGAACATAGATAGACTGGTGAATTGAGAGCTTTTGGCTCCATCTTGGCTCCATCTTGGCTCCATCTTCACCACGATGGAGTGATGTAGAGTCTGCAATCAGTAATTCAATGATGTGCTACTGTAGTTTTACACACCAATGAGGCACTCAAACTCCCGCTTTTGAAGTTGCAGCTTTTCATGACCTCCGTTACATCCATCCATCCCTCCATATATCCATCCATTGTCCATTGACAGCAACCCAAGACTTCCCTCTCCTTGGCTACTTCATCCAGGTCTTCCCAACGGCTGCCGAGGCGTTCCCAGACCAGTTGAGTTTTCTGTGTTCCCAGAGGACTCCGACTTGTCGGGCGTACCTCGAACACCGATTGAGTAAGGACCTCAAACAATGCACAACGATGAGCCAATTCAAGAAACAATACAAGCAGTTGATGTTTGCTAAATACAAGGATGAAGAGTCTTGAACCAGTCATGATGTGCTATATATATCACTATATTGACACTTACTATGGTACCCATTATGTCATTGGATGCTCATATCACCTTGTACTTGGCATTGGTATGGGACAAAAAATTCAAAAATTCAATTTTTTTTTTTAAAAATGTATTATGGAAAGCAGGAAGTGAACAAATCTAACAGTTACTGATTGTAAAAGAACCAAATGGAGGGGTATGATTTAATAAGCTTTGCTTCTTCCTACTCCTTTCTGATGCATGTTC
The DNA here is from genome assembly GCF_037039965.1 of Doryrhamphus excisus. Taxonomy (NCBI): domain Eukaryota; kingdom Metazoa; phylum Chordata; class Actinopteri; order Syngnathiformes; family Syngnathidae; genus Doryrhamphus; species Doryrhamphus excisus. Next base: position 18,669,960 of record NC_136365.1, read on the forward strand.
AAATAAAACCATTACCATTACCATTACCATTACCATTACCATTACCATTACCAACACCTCCCCAGGGAGGCGCCTGGTAGCCATCCTGACCAGATACCGATCCACCTCATCCGGCTCATCTCAACCTTCTTTTTTTCGAGGCATTGATACACATTTAGTCATTCTAGTCAACAACAACACATTCAAAAAATGTGTTAAAATCACTTCACCGGCTGAGAATTGAACCTGCAACCATCCAATTGGAGACAACTGTTGTGGGACCTGAGCACAGAATAATGCATCTCAGCATTCACACAATGACGCCAGGCTTTGCTAATGTAGCATGCGAGCATTGCTAACGTTTGACTCATTCCTCTCATTTTTGAGGCACAAAGAGAAGAAATCCAGACAAAAGGCAAAAGAGTTAAAGACTGTGATGTTAAGATTAGACTAATTGGGCCTTTTGTGTTTGGGATAATGACTATTATTAGTGACAGTTTTGGGCAATTTGACTCATTGAGGGAATAGATGACTCGCGAGTGGGCGTGACAGACTGAAGCGGCAAGCCGAGCGTACATCGTCAGCAGAGATGGCAGCAGTTTGGGGGGTGGGGGGTATGGGGGGTGCGGTTCCCCTCCCCTGTCTCGTCATGTCATCGTTAATTAACAGAGCCAAACATGATTAACACCGCGCTGATTAAGAGGCGCTCGTGTGGCGAGAATGTCGCCGCTGACGGCGAGCTGCGTCAACCTGGTAACTAGTATGACCTTTGACCTGTGCTACCTGGGATGTTTTGTCATAGAACCGTGAACCTTGAACGTTTTTATCCAGAGCTGACAAGAGCCATGATTTGCTTCATCAAGCAGGGGTGTCGCGTTTCCTTTTTTTCCCATCTGCTCGCCGCCATCTTATCAGCGCAGATTCGATTCTCAGCTGTGCGACAATGTGCCCCGCTTAAGGCGTCGGCGACAACGTGTGAACGATTACAAGACACGTTCGCCTTCTGATTCACCGAACGGCCGACACGTAGCAGACAAGTGCGACGCAGACGTCTGAGTGATAACAGCGCCCCCTGGAGGACAAGGCGAGAAAAGCGAGTCTTCAAAATGACTTTTTCTGTTTGTCTAGCGCGGCGATACGGTTTAGCTAACAGTCGGTGTGCGAAACAACAAATGAAGGATGCGATCCGAGCTGCATCGAGATGCTGAGACATCATGAAAGAAGACGACGCCGACGCACCTGCTCCCAATTTCCGGACTCATTCAGTTTGCCCTCCATTTTCTCAATCCGATTGGCCTCCGTTCACCTCCGCTGCTCCGCGACGCCACATCGTAATTGCTCCTCAATCTGTTCTCGCTTTTATTTTCTACCCAGTCTGCTTTGTTTTTTTATCTTAGAACTAAATAAATGTGACGTCCGGACTTTTTTCAAGACAACTCATGAGCTCATCTGCGTCGGAAAAAAGGAAATAGTTCCTCCATTATGTCATCCTTCTTAAAGTATCACTAAGAAACAATTGATTTTTTTTGCTCCAGACTCCCCCAGCTAGATGTTTCCAGGCTGGTCCACTAAATCATATAGTATATGTCGGCATTCCAATCGCTTCCAATCTAAAAACTACGCCATTGTGTTGCGTTAAAACCCAACCGAGTCGTACCCTGGTCTGTTTACGTCTCCGTCATCGTCCTCGCTCGTCTGGAGTGGAACTTGATTTTCCCTGCCACTCCGGAACCTCTTGAAGAGTAATGACTCCAATATCTAGCAAGAGAGAACACGACGTGGCGTCGTGGGCAGTCGCTCTTACTTAAATACGCCGTGGCACGTCGCTGCTCAATCACCATCGCCAGAATCGGATCAGCGCCGCGGGCTCGAGGGATGTGGGCGTTGGAGAACAACGGAAAGCAGCTTTGATTCATTTGCCTGCGATGCAGACCAGAAGTTCATTAGGTCAACTGGAATGCTACCCGAGTTTTAAAATACCACATTTTAAAATACCACATGGATTGATGTGTCAATCATGTTGCTTAATGACTGAATATGAACGACATTTTTGGCCTCAATGAAGCATAGTCAAGCATGGAAATGTCTAAATGAAGTCAAATATAAATACAGGTATTCAGAAGACGCATTCAAGGACACGTAATATGTAGTATTCTACACTGGTTACTAGAACAAGAAATCTCCCAAGTGAGTCCATATCAGTGGTGTCCAAAGTGCAACCAGGGGGCCGTTTGTGTCCCGTGGTACATTCTAAAAATATTATTTAACAAGAAAACAGAACACAAAGGCCACACAGCTAGGAGACCCAAGTTCGATTCCACCCTCTGTCTGGAGTTTGCATGTTCTCCCTGTGCATGCGTGGGTTTTCTCCGGGTACTCCAGTTTATTCCCACATTCCAAACTTCCATAAATAAAAAAATCCAATAGATTCCAAATTGTCCATAGGTATGAATGCGAGTGTGAATGGTTGTTTGTCTATATGTGCCCTGTGATTGGCTGGCCACCAGCCTCTCGCCCAAAGACCCCCTCGACCCTCGTGAGGATAAGCAGTAGAAAATGAATGATTGAAAGAAAGCTAAAAACAAATATAGCGATATGAAGAAAAAAGCAGCAGCTTGGGAACTTGTTGCCGCCGGAATAAACATATCTGGTAAGTTACATTCATTTCATTCATTCATTCATTTTCTACCGCTTTTTCCTCACGAGGGTTGCGGGGGTGCTGGAGCCTATCCCAGCTGTCTTCGGGCGAGAGGCGGGGTACACCCTGGACTGGTGGCCAGCCAATCACAGGGCACATATAGACAAACAACCATTCACACTCACATTCATACCTATGGACAATTTGGAGTCGGCAATTAACCTAGCATGTTTTTGGAATGTGGGAGAAAACCCACGCATGCACGGGGAGAACATGTAAACTCCTCACAGAGATGGCCGAGGGTGGAATTGAACTCAGGTCTCCTAGCTGTGAGGCCTGCATGCTAACCACTCGAACACCGTGCAGCCCAGTATTATTCATATTCTTATAATTTTATGAGGCCCAAAGTTTTGGGGGGTCTTTTGTGACCTTTTGGATGAGTCGTAGCTGCGGTCTTGGGGTCATTTTGTTTGGCCAGTCACTCCCGGGAAGGTTCACCACTCCATTTGTGGATAATGGCTCTTGTTGTGGTTGGCTGGAGTCCCAGTAGCATTGAGTTATAAATAAAGTCATAATACCGTGACAAACAAACAAAATGAAACAAAGTCGTCAATTTTAAAATTCAAAGTTGAAATTTTACAAGAAAAAAATTATCTAGATAATTTCAAAAAAATTTAATTTTAGTATTTGGAAAAATAAATATTTTTTTATTATAACAGAATTTTTTTTTCTTGAAATGTATCTAATGTGTAAAGGTTTGGACACTCCTGTGTCTGTTCAAGTTGTTGCTGGAAGTTGGTGCTGAAGCTGGATGAAGATGCATGTGAAGCAGAAATAGCATCCCTGCTCTCTTCCAGCGGAGGTGGGCGGATTCACTTTGGATGCAGACTTTTCTTTTTTTTTTTTTTTTTACTGGTGCGGAGTAAAAAAGAGACGAAGGTGGGGGTGGTGGGGGGGGGGGGGTAGGATGGCAGGATAACAATTATGTGTCTCTACGAGGAGGAAGGAGCCGAGCGAGCAGAATGAAAGTGACGCTCCCGTCGCTCGACTTCACGGCTGCGCGCCTCCTCGCCCCGCCGTCCATCTTTCCACGCTTCAGCTTTAATTATCAGCTGGTGAACGCCGTCAGCGAATAAGCGCTACTGACAGCCAGGTGGGGAGGGACGGGCGCACGCACGCACACACACAGGATCACACATTCATATTTTAACAGCACGCGCAATCATACGCCTCCATAAAGAAAAAACAATGGTAAACACCGGCAGATATGAACAATAGGCCGCATATACTCTACTGTACGTACACACAAAGACACACACGCTGGTGGGAGCCGTAAACAGTCATGGCGATATTGCGAGGGGGCTTGGAAATGAGAAGTCGGGCAGCGAGGATTAATTAAGAAGGAAATGGAAGTGGAAGGAGAGCATATACGTAGGAAGCATGCCAGCATAGTGGCAACGAAAGCAAGTATTGTTTAATTGTGTAGATGTTAGCATAGCATAGGTAGAATAGGTCCATCACGCCGATGAGCTTAACTACCATTTTCTCTTATTATGTCTATTACAAATAAGAGTGTAAAGGTAACTATAGGGGTGTTATATTGTGTCTACAGGGCTCTAATATGTGTTTAAAATGTTTTCTTATGCTCCGGAGCATAGTACATTTGTAAATAAGGAATCAGACTTGACTTGTCATAGTCAGGTATAAAACCAATGACTATAAACGAAGTATTACTATACATATACGTATATATATACACCGTAGGGGGCTACACGTCAGTCGAGTGGTTAGCACGCAGACCTCACAGCAAGACCTCTGTGGCGGTGCCCCACTGCAGCGCCATGGGTCCTCTGCCTACCTACCTGTTGTTTGGTGGCCCCCTGAGTTGCGGCATTCTGGCCTGGGCCATGTGCAGCCCCCAGCGCAGATGGCAGCGCTTCCTGACCTGGTTCCTCTGTACTCAGGAAAACAAAAACATCTTATGTGTGTGTGTGTGTCTTTGTTCTTCCTTTTCTTCTTTAACATGTAAAGCACTTTGTGCTACATTTTATGCATGAAAAGTGCTCTACAAATAAAGTTTGATTTGATAAGTTGGAGACTCTGCATCAGTCCATTGTAGTGAGGAGACAGCCAAGCCAAAAAACATCAGCTTTGACCGAAAGGACAAGATCGCTAGTACTAGCGGCCGAAATGAGCACCATCATAGGGGAAGAGACTCATGCATCTGGTCAGCATGCCTCCTAGAAGGCATCGGGGAAGACCCAGGATACAGTGAAGAGACTATGAATGCCTCCGGATCCACCCGGGAAGTCTGGGAAGAACAGATATGCGAATGGATGAATGGATGGATGGTATTTACACAGCAGTAAATGCGGAACTATGACACAGCTGCATTGTTTCAAGGTTGCGTTACATTGTGTCCTCATTGAGTTGCATCACGCCGTAGCGGGCCAAACTTCAAAGATATAATTTCATTAAACATCTTGGCCAAACGCCACGTTGCAATAATGAGCGGGTGATTGTTTATGCACGTAGTAAGTCACAGAAGATAACAGGGAATAAAATATCTGCAATGCACTGCAGTGTCAGGCCAAAATGATCAACTCTACTTCATTTCAAACAAGAGATGAGACAATCAAAAGATTGCAGGCCAAGTGAAACGTTGCCAAGAAGAAAGTGACCTGCAAGAGAGCACGACAAATGTTCATTTAATACAGAATAAAAACGCATACAACTTTTCTCTGACAACCGTTTAGCCTCCAGACACAAACACTCGGATGGAATCAATCCTGTTCATTAAGGCTGTGTTAAGAAGTCAATAGTCAATTACATTCGCAAGTGTGCACATATTTGCATACCTGCATATATTTGCGACACTTACAAGTATGTTGTCTTCAGAAAATGGAGTCAAGTCAATGACATTGTTGGGCTTGTATTTCTCTCTCACTCTCTCTCGCTCAGTGGCATAGATGTAGCCGAGCAAGGCATGCCACAAATCACAGCTCAACTCCACCTCTTCATGCCTGCTTCCTGTATCTGCAATCCATGCACTCAACAAGTCATCCAAAGGACGTTCGTGCATTCCCAAAATTAGCACACAATACAGTAATCTCTCGTTTATCGCGGTTAATTGGTTATGAAATGAATTACAAATTTCCTGTTTTATTTCTTTCCCCACAGTGCCCCCCCTGGACAACTGCCCATGTGGCTCAATGCTCAGCCAACATTACAGTAACATCACTCACACCAAGTGACCAGTGTAGAATACAGCGAAGTATTAAATATGAAATTCTCATTCTTTTCAAAAGACAACCCCTGAATCAGGTCTCCCACTATTTATGCTACTTATGCTTGTGTGGAAATATGGGCTAATAACTATAAAAGCAATCTTCACTCGCTAAATGTACTGCAAAAAAGGCCAGTAAGGATAATTCATAATGCCGCCTACAGAGAACATACTAACTCCTTATTTCTAAAATCGCAAACACTAAAACTTGCTGATATAGTTCATCTTCAAACAGCTAAAATAATGCATAAGGCTAAAAATGTAATCCAATACGGACTATAGGACTAAGTTAAAAAGCCATAGCATTTCAGTATGTGGAATCAAACTATGGAATGGATTGAGTAAGGACCTCAAACAATGCACAACGATGAGCCAATTCAAGAAACAATACAAGCAGTTGATGTTTGCTAAATACAAGGATGAAGAGTCTTGAACCAGTCATGATGTGCTATACATATCACTATATTGACACTTACTATGGTACACATTATGTCATTGGATGGCCATATTTATTTTATAAAATATGTTTTTATAATAATTAAAAAAAGTAATAAATAAAAAAAGAAAATTAATTTAAAAAATAAAATACTTAAACTATATTAGGAAAGCAGGAAGTGAACAAATGTCATTGTATCACCTCGTACTACGGTATGTGACATAAATAAAATAAAATAAATTTAAATAAATAAATAAATAAATAAATACAATTTGAAATTAATAAATGTAAATAAATAAAATACTTATACTACATTAGGAAAGCAGGAAGTGAACAAATGTAACAGTTACTGATTGTAAAAGTACCAGATGGAGGGGTAGGATTTAATAAGCTTTGCTTCTTCCTACTCCTTTTGGACATGTGGAACTGTGAACTGATTATGGGATGCACTCAATTGTAATCTGATGCATGTTCAAATGAAATAAAACCATTACCATGAAATACACAACTTTTTAACATTTACCAGACAGCTGGTGAATTTGCACCAAGTACCGGTGTCGGATCGGTATCGCCAATACCAGCCTGAATTTTACTCACTGTCAAATCGTAAACAAAATCAGTGGTATCGCACATTACTAACATCCAGTATGTGATGTCTGTCTCGCTGTAAAACATTTTTCTTTTTATTGTTCCTGAAATAAAAAAGAAATATATCATCTGACAGCAATGACACGGTCATTACAGCACCACATACTGTGTCCAAAAATCTGGGGGCCGCCATTCATGTTGTCTTTGCAATGCTGTAATGACAATGCATAGTCACTTCAAACACGACACACCGCAAATAATCTGCAGACGACGGCTTTGAATGTGAGCGCAGCAGCGGGGGAGCCTCATCTATCTGAGATAAATCGAATGCAGTAGCTTTCATCCGTCTTGTACTACTCACTGTTTAACTAAGGTCAACATGACTGCTGTGCACCTGACAGTCATGATGCATCATTGACGTCTATCCTCAACGCACATAAACCACTAGTTCCATCTTAGGGTTGGCTCCTCCGTAGAGGAGCTTCAATGCAGACACCATGGAAGGACGGCCCAGGCAAACATCATTAGAGCCAGGTCAGACCAGGAATAGACGCCCTCACACACATGGGTGTGTTTAGCTACCCAAGACATCCTCATTGTTTAATAAATACCTCTACAGCAGGACTACAGACAATGATGATGCAGCTTAGTGTGTGTGTGTGCATGTCAGCATCCTCTCCAGGGGGTACTAAGGACCGGTGGTCAGGGTCAGAAGCCGTCCTGAGTTATGAGGACGTATCGATCACAGGGAGCTGTAGCCGGTGATTGAGGGTGGTGTGCAGACAAGACGGCGGAATGCTGCACGGCAAGCGAGGAACGAGGGGAGCGTTACCATTAGTCTCGCTGCTGGAATGGCAGATGTTAGCAGTAGTAGCAGAGTGTAAGGTGAAAGCAACACTACACTGGAGTTTTGCATCAAGCTGGTCTACCTAGTCATGTGACTTTACAGGTTTTTTTTTGTTGATACAGTTCCTGATCTTTAGGGTGAGCATGTTAGGATGACAAAAAAGCAAGAGAAAAAAAATGTTTTTAAAGAAAAAATAAATACATATAGGCTGCACGGTGGTCTAGTGGTTAGCACGCAGACCTCACAGCTAGGAGATCAGGGTTCAATTCCACCCTCTGCCCTATCTGTGTGGAGTTTGCATGTTCTCCCCGTGCATGTGTGGGTTTTCTCCAGGTACTCCGGTTTCCTCCCACATTCCAAAAACATGCTAGGTTAATTGGCGACTCCAAATTGTCCATAGGTAAGAATGTGAGTGTGAATGGTTGTTTGTCTATACATATGTGCCCTGTGATTGGCTGGCCACCAGTCCAGGGTGTACCCCGCCTCACGCCCGAAGACAGCTGGGATAGGCTCCAGCACCCCCCGCGACCCTCATGAGGATAAGCAGTAGAAAATGAATGAATGAATGAATAAATAAATATACAGATAAAATATAAATAAAAATAAATACTTAATTATGAAGTATTATGACATATTTAATATATTTTTATTAATGTGATATATGTTTCATTAATTTTAATGTTTACTTGTTTTATTCAATTAATAGTTTTTTAATGTTTAATATTCCAATATATGAATTGCAGTCAAATATAAAATGAATATACAAACTATTATAAAAATCTAATATAATAATAAATCTATATATATATATATACATATATATATATATATATATATATATGTATATATATATATAGATTTATTATTATATTAGATTAGATGACAAAAAAGCAAGAGAAAAAAAATGTTGTCAGATTAGATAAAAAAAAAGCTCCAACCAGGACGGATGCTAACCGAGGTACAACTGTATCAACTGTTGGGAATAAAAGAGTCCAATTTCATAGAACAAATCCACAAATTAAATTGTAAATCAGTGCTCCCGATGGTTTTTAGGCCAGCAGATCCTATTCTAGCCACAGAACTGAACGGATCTTTGAGCCCTGCCTCCTTTGTTGGTACCTGAAGCTGAATGACACTTTTGCTGAAAGCTAGTTTTCTTTTTCGTCAAAGCATTATGGGAAGAAGGAGAATATGAACAGGAAGTTATGTGAGGTAAGCGGACTGGCGTTCAAAGCGGTAAGACAAAGTCGGTAAAGTTGACTTTTCAGTAGCGTTTAAAAGTCAAGCCACAGGCGAGTGTACAAGTCAAGGCATCGAGATGAAGCAAAGGTGCGACAGTCGGGCCTGTCGGCGTTCTGTCACCACAGCAGCTAAATAATTCACCGCGCGGGAGAAGTAAACAGTTCTTGGCAAAGACACAGAAGGGAGGCTGCAAGTCTGACAACCGCAGATGGACTTCACACATTTGCTAAAAAACACAAAAACATACAAGACGGACCGTAGGAATGACGCAAGGAGCATCTCGGGCAGGAAGCGAATGCCAAGATGTTCCGAGGAATGTCACCGACAAATGGCACAAGCTGTTATTGGAGGCCAAACATGTTTTGGTTTTTTCATTGATAGTTTTTTTTTTTTTCATTCCACACATGAAGATGCAACCTTGATGGAGAAGTTGGACAAGACCAGATATATCCGTCTGTTAAGAAGTTTTATTTTATAACGGCTGTATTGTCGGCAAAAGGATTTACGGTAAGTTACGGTTTCTGAGACGACACGCTGTGCACTTTCCAATAGAAATGCTCCAATCAGGGATTTATGCTAATTTTGATACCGATCATCCATCAGTGAACTCTGCCTATACTGTGAGGAAAAGGAACCTTAATGTGGGGAAATACTTCCCTCAGAATTCATAGCGGCACATCCTCACAAACACTAACCAGACCCCCCCACACACCCCCGGAATTAAAAAATGTCAAGGCGACAACCGAAAACATCGGCAACATTGAAACTCCTGTCACCGAGCACGAGCTTGTCAACAGCAATACTAGCTAGTGCAAGCTAGCTGGGTTAGCTTTGTTTAGCAGTACAGTTGAGGTAGAACTACCATAAGAATGAAAACTTTACTCACAATTTCCATATAGTGTATAGTTTCAACAGTCAAACATTACATTACATTACCTAAAATGACTGAAGTATCAAAAGTATCAGTATTTTTAGAGAATGAATAGCTGGTATCAGAAACAGTCTCGATGTGAACCCACCCCAGCTCTGTGAGCCTTGTGTGTTTTTGTGAAAAAAACTAAAGTAAATATATATATATATATATATATATATATATATATAGGCTTTGTTAGTATCTTAAAACATCTATAAATGAAGCTCTGTTAGCTACAGCCATTGTAGCTGTAAGTTTGATCATTTGTTTTTGTTTTTTTCTTCAGCTAGCTAGCTAGCTTGATGTTAAAATGTAATGCTAGCACTTCAGCTAACAAAGCTACAGTTTTTTTTTAGATGTCAAAAGTGTAAGAATATCGCTCCTCTGATGCAACAAGTTGTTTTTGGTGCCAAGTAATTATTTTTTATTTTTACAAGTCAAGGCTAAATCTTCCGCTTTAACAGAGAGGCGCTCCCTCTCTCGCTAGCACACACACACTGATTCCCTCACAGCCATTGGTCTGGGAGCGCCAGACCGCCAACCCCTGCCTCTAGAGACCGCCGCTGATGTCGGAGTGATGGCGTCTGGCCAGGCCACCTCAGGGGTTAGTTAGGTGACCTTGAGGAATATGGCATCACTTTCTCTCCGGGACTTGATTAGGGCTTGGATTGAGGGAGCCATACAAACGTAATAACATCAAATCGTATGCTGACAGCTGTTCCTAATATTTGGACCCTGACAACCTGTCACAATATTAGAAACAACAAAGCTGTGGATGAAAGTGAGCATGATTACCTCCGCAAAGGCGTTATTTGCCGTGTTGGAGCCCAATGGGTGCGTGTGCTTGAAGTGGCTTTGAGCGAGTGTGCATTTGAGCTGAAATAGCGCCCCCTGTCGCTCCCTCGCGGTCATATCCGTCATCCACTCACTTGACTCGGCTGCACCGATCCTTCCCCAGACGCCAAGGAACATTATGTTTCTATAAAAGGAGCTTTAGTCAGGGTTTGTGTAGATGGCGACTTGTGTTGCGCAACCCCCTCCAAAGAACTAAAAGTGCCAATAAACAGAAGGAACCAGAAGAGGCTGTGGTCGTGATTGCTGCTGGTGTGGTTCCGGGAAAAGCAACAGGACTTACCTTCTCCGACATGAAACCTCTACGCTCGCAGCAAAAATAAAATAAAAACTCCTCCTCCTGGTAATCCTTCAAAATGTGAGCTCCCTCACAACCCGGATCCGGTCTGGAAGTCCAGATTCTCCTGGATGTATCCAATCCTCAGAGCATCTATCCCACCTGCAGGAGCATTCCTTTACTGGAACCCTTTGGATGCATCCTCTTTCTCACTTTGGTGCGCAAAAGACGCGCGTCAGGGGTCTTTCCGGTCTTCCATTCTCCTTCCTGTCCTCTAATCCAGGCTCAAGTTGACTCGGGCTGTGCTTCCAAAGTGGTCCGGGCTGGAACACTGTGAGCGAGGCTAGTTTGGACGTGTTGCGCTGCTGTGGATAACCTGCGCATGGAGGGAGTGTCTCCTCCTGGCGAGACCACCCCTCCACCACCAACCACCCCTCTCTCTCTCTCTCTCTTTCTCGCTCTCTCTCCCTCGCTCTCTGCCTTCACGACCCCCTCCAAAAACGTCGTCATCCAGTCCAGGTGCCAGTCCCGAGTCAGTTCTCCCTGGGAATTCCTCAAGTGAGGCTCGCCACCGGAACCACCTACGGAGCGCTCTCGTGCGCGTGCACGTTGGTATTCAAAAACACATGAAAACACATGAAAAATAAATCAACAGTTTATCACTTGATGCTTGAAGAGGGGGGGGGGGGGGGGACCCTTCTTTGCTGCCTCCGAAAATCATTTCCCACTGCGTGTGAGTGTGTGGGAGTAAAAGGTCCCTTTGAAAGGGGACAAAAGGAAAAAAGGATCCCTTTGAGGTGTGGCAAAATTAATATTTTAACACTGTGTGTAGCACGTCATATTTGCGGCATAATCCAGGGGTGTCCAAAGTGCGCCCAGGAGTCTTCTAAAAATAGAATTTAATAAGAAACAAAAACAGCAAAACTTGGAAAAATCTGCAGGAATTTTTGCGAGAAGAAAGTCAAAATATTTTAGAGAAAATATAACAAAAAAGTTCTAATTGTATTTTTTTTAATGTCTTAAATGTCATAATACTATGAATATAAATAACATAATTTGAAATAAGTTGAAATATAAAACTAATACAGACCAAGGTTCAATTCCACCCTCGGCCATCTCTGTGTGGAGTTTGCATGTTCTCCCCGTGCATGTGTGGGTTTTCTCCGGGTACTCCGGTTTCCTCCCACATTCCAAAAACATGCTAGGTTAATTAGCGACTCCAAATTGTCCATAGGTATGAATGTGAGTGTGAATGGTGTTTGTCTATACGTAGTATGTGCCCTGTGATTGGCTGGCCACCAGTCCAGGGTGTACCCCGCCTCTTGCCCGAAGACAGCTGGGATAGTCTCCAGCACCCCCCCACAACCCTTGTGAGGAAAAGCGGTAGCGAATGAATGAATGAATGAATGAATAACAAAAAAGTTGTAATTTTATTTTTGAAAATGTCTTAAATGTCATAATACTATAGATAAATAACATAATTTTAGTTGGATAAAGTTGAAATATATATATACTATATATATATATATATATATATATATATATATATATATATATATATATATATAACTAATACATATTTAAGTTATTTCAATTATTTTTAAAGTTGTAATATTATGAACAAATCAAAACAATGAATTAAGTTGTGATTTTTAGGACGTTTGGTGGCATAAAACGAAACTAAAACTGATTAATTGGAAAAGAGATTAAAGAGATTAATTGGATCAGTGTGGAAGGGTTAAGGAGTCATTTCTAAAGGGTATCCATGAATGGTAAAAACATGGAACACTGGTGAACCTTCCCAGGAGTGGCCTACCAACCAAAACGATCCCAAGAGCACAACAACGACTCATGCAAAAGGTCACAAAAGACCCCACAACAACATCCAAAGAAGTGACTAAGTGACCCAGAACTCAAATGAATGCAATAGGTCTCCTTTAAATGTGACAAACAGGAAGGGGGCAAACCTTTTCACATCACCGTATGTCATCATACAATTATTTTTTGTGAAGCCCCTGGATGATGAGGCAGCTCTCTCTGCCACGGCTGCCCAGCCAGGGGCCCACTAATCTGGGCTCCACAGCCAAGGAACAGCCCTTGGAGCTGGACCAGCTCGTCCGAGGCGGACAAAGAATCACATTATACGTGCGCACCGAATCACACGCCTGTGTGGCTCTGAAGTGTACATGTGGCACGATGAATAATGCATGTGCCCACGTCGCTCTCATGCTGTATAACGGTGTCATGACAGATGTTCTACCGAACACACACACACAGAGAAGAAGTGTCGAGCTATTGGCCAGGAGTGGGTAGAACTGCAATGCCACAACCTCACCACTTGGCCTTAGGGCTCTGCTGCAAAGTGCCATTTAACCTTGTGTGTGTGTGTGTGTTAGTATGCACTCACGTGTCATCCATGCCAAGTGTGTAGCTAATGAGTCAGCAGTTTTTCCTTCCAACAAGCACCTACGCCTATAGTCCATCCATCCATCCATCCATTTTCCTCCTCCAGCTCCACCGGGAGGACACCAAGGCGTTCCCAGGCCAGTTGTGAGACATAGTCCCTCCAGCGTGTCCTATAGGTCTGCCCCGGGGCCTTCTCCCGGCTGGGCATGCCCGGAACACCTCTTGGAACGCCTATAGTCCTTCCTACCTAAATATCTACCGACATTCGTTACTCACCTTACCAACATACGGTCTCTGACAGACGTGAAGAGAAATTCCAACATTGGGAAGCACAGTTTTCCAACATGATAAGGAGTGATCGGAAGTCAAAAGTGAGGGTTTTACCGATTGAAACCAACCTACCGATTTGCCTTCTTCTCAAGGAGTAAAACACTGCCAGGACGTGCTGTGGACATTCCGCCCCACCCGCCACAAGAATCAAGATCAATAAAAATCAAAAGGGCTCTTGCTACGATATTGCATCATAATCCCTGACAGCGTACAGAAGAATACTCGCTAATTGCAAATGGCAGAGAGGTGACAGGAAACCTCAGTGCAGCTCAAGCTTGACGAATGAAAGCCCGTCTATCAACAGATACCTCAGAGGACAGAAGGCCCGCCGGCGCGCTCAACCTCCTGCGGCACAAAATGGCACGGGGCCGCTTCCCGAAAGAGCGTGCAGATGGACAAGCCGACGAGCAAAAGGTGACACATGCAGACACGCAGAGAGAGGCGCATTTCATTAGCATCACAATGGCCCTTGTGGAGGCGCTAAACAGACAGGAAGGACCTGGACGCCAGACAAGAACCCAACCGACAAACCGCCATTTGATTACAAACCATGCCCGACAGGATGAAATGAGTAAATAATAAGAAGAAAAACATTATCATTACCTGTCAAAAGTTTGGAGACATTTTTACATACTGAATGAGGAAGGCCCAAAATTTCTATCCATTCTACGCATGCATCATTCAAATATATATTTTATTGTTCCTCTAGCAAAGTCATATTTTATGTTTTATAAAAAATGGGACCATACAATCTCACAGTGACCTTGTAGCGATACGTGAAATGACTTACAGTAAGATGTCTCTAGGAAGTCGTGATGGTACATCATGTTTAGGATTTACAGTATGTGACACTGCCGCAGTAACGCCACTAATGGAAATCAGCGCTGATCGGATTTTGGTGGAGGACGCGCTAATTCAGACATCACATGTCATTGTAAATTCAGTTTTCTGCCACATGAGTTGGACCCTGGGGAAGAAATGAAAACGTTTTGGGGAACAGGGGATTATATCAGGAAATATTACTGCACATGGAAGCACAAAAACAATGCAAAACTACGTCGTGCATAGGGTGACCTGTATGTGGCGTTATACAGTCCAAAAAATAAAAAAATAAAAAATAAAAAATAAAAAATAAAAAATAAAAAATAAAAAATAAAAAATAAAAAATAAAAAATAAAAAATAAAAAATAAAAAATAAAAAATAAAAAATAAAAAATAAAAAATAAAAAATAAAAAATAAAAAATAAAAAATAAAAAATAAAAAATAAAAATAAATTAAACAAAATAAAAACAAATAAAAAAAAATAAAAAAAATAGTTTTCTGCCACATGACTCTGGGGGAAGAAATTAAAATGTTTCGGGGAACACGGGATTATATCAGGAAATATTCCTGCACATGGAAGCACAACAACAATGCAAAACTACATAGTATATAGACGTGACCTGTTTGTGGCACTATACACTCCAAAAAAAAAAAACTTAAACGATATTAGGAAAGCAGGAAGTGAACAAATGTAACAGTTACTGATTGTAAAAGTACCAGATGGAGGGATAGGATTTAATAAGTTTTGCTTCTTCCTACTCCTTTTGGACATGTGGCACTGTGAACTGATTATTTGATGCATTCAATTGTAATCTGATGCATGTTCAAATGATATAAAACTATTACCATTACTGTTACCAAACTCAGATAATGCAGGGGCGCCCAATGTGGGGTCCCCGGGGGCCATTTGTGGCTGTTTTTTTATCAGCCCACCGCATATAATTGAACAAGAAAACTGAAAAGTGGAAAATTTCAAGCATAAAACAGCTGTCATATCACGAGAATAAAGTCAAAATACTTAGAGAAAAAGTTGTATTCTAACAAGAAAAAATTTGTCATTTTAGTGGGGTAGATTTGAAATATTTAAAAAAAAATTTTAAGTTGCCATGAGAAAACAGAACAAAAAAGTTTTTGTAGAAAAAAAAATAATAATAATAAAAGGTTGCATCCTGTGCCGGCTCATACAGTCTACTTCATCTGCTCTCGTGGTTGGGTTTGGAACAAATTAACTGCAAAAACTGCATAAAAATGATGAATGAAAAGGATAAATGAGCATTTAACGTCACTTTTACCTTGACTGAAGACACATTTTGGAGTATTTGGTTTTTTTGTGTGTTCTGCAAGCACAAGCTGCCCTTTTTTTTTTTTTAAATCTCCTGTGCCTTTTTGCGCTCATCATTGAACATTCGAGCCCTCCTCGGTGCTGTAGACCAGCTGACAAAGAGCCTGAAGGGGATACTGAGCCTGTGGTATCAGTCTGGGGCCCGACCCAAATGTCACCCACTTGGACACACACTTGTACCTTCGTCCTCTTATCTCCTCATGGCGTCTTCCCTCGTCCCCTGCTTTGCAACTTTCCTTTCTCACGCGTCTCATCCCCTCCCCCTCTGACATTTAACACCCGTCCACCGCTGTACTTTATTGTCAATTCCGGTGATCCAGCCATCAAACGGGGGGGGGGGGGGGGGGGGGGGGGCTTAAGGATGGGACAAATTAGTGTTGGCACGGGCGAGAGTGACATTTGCCGCATCTGCCGCTTCAGACCATCATCTGGTGGAGCAGTCATCACCGAGCACAAGAGGCCTGGGAAAGAAGACCTGAAAGGGTAATGGAAGATCAAAGGAAAGCCCCCGTTGCACAGTTTGGGATTTGAACGGAAACTAATCATTTGTTGCACTAATAAATCAAAATCTTAAAACCAGTTAAAAATAACTTTTGCACATTTGGATATTATGAGGTTTTAGGTAGAGCTACAATATACAAAAGCAAAAAAAAGGGGGGGGGGTAAAAGATAATGGTAGGATAACTATCAGTGCTCATGTCAAACTATCCTAATGTTAGCATGCAAAATACACATTACTACAAAATGAATTCCTTCATGAATGAATGAATTGCCTTCAATATTCATGTTAATTAAAATAATAAACTTTATGTTTAAGTGTGCAGGAGTCGGGGTTGCATGACTTCAGGTCAAATTACCTGACTGTAAAAAACTGTCAAAAAAAAAAAGTTTGGCAACCACTGCCTTATTTGACACCTGATTTATGCTCAGCCTGCCTACAATGCATAATTGTAAAATGTACAGTAAATATACTGTAAATTAATTGTTCATTAATTGAAAATTGAAGAGTGAAATAAACTATACACATTTATGTGTATTGTATTTTCACAAAAAAAAGAAAAAATGGGGAGTGATCCAAAAAGCACTTTGAAAAAGTCATTTATTGAAAATAACAATAAAAATTTAATAGGCTGTTTATCAGCTCATCAAAAGTTCAAGACTAGCGCTCAAAAATGACATAAAACTCCCCAAACCAGAAGAAATAAAATCATAATTTTCAAGTCATCAACTTTTAGAGGACAATTTCAGTGTCATTGAACAAACTTCCCAATAATAACAATATTTATTTTATTTTATTTTTTATTAAAACTTAAAACGCACCATTCCACATTATTATGCTCAACACAATTTCACAGCATTGCACTGGTTGTGAAGAACCGAAAATGGTGGTCATGTCGTGAATTAGCAGCAAAAGTCATATTTACTGAAAGCTAACGCTATTTCAATCAATAAAATTGTGATGGTCCAAAAAAAAAAAAAAACGTAAGAAAGTGGTCATTTTTAGATGATGATCTTGCTGACATCAGTCTTGTTGGCCATACTTTACTTCAACCATCCTACCAACCAAGGTTGCATGGACCTTAACACCATTTCAGCTTGTGATCCATTTCCTCCATGTTTGGCATCGTTTGGAGTTTAAAAAAAAAAAAAAAAGGACAAAAAACACAAAAAAAAGACAAGTTAGTCAACATTTGTGATCAGTTGCGACCTTCCAGGACCAACTCAGGCTAAAAGAGCAAAGTCCTGGAGGAGCAGAGTGATGCTACATAACGAGGAAGCCAGCTCCATGTGGTTGGACCATCTGGTGACCCTGGCATTGAAGGGCGACCGTATGACCCGGACCGTCCGTACACGGCATCACGCACAACACCGCCGCAGGCTCAACTCAGCACTGGAGGGGAAAGGTGATGGGATTGAAATACTGAAAACCTTAGTAGTGTTCATGTTTTTGTGTTCACCGCCGCGGCCACCTAGAGAGACACTAAAGCAGCTGAGCCGAAAGCATTTCCCCCCCCCCATCACAATTCCTTTAAGTTGCTCCCTATTGGAGCAAATTGCTGGAACTGCATGCTGTTGCCAGCTGAAGTGCTGCTGCAAGCACAGCAGGCAGAAAAGCAGTCAAGAAGGAACAAAAATGACTTTTGACAAAGAGAGAAATGGAAAAAAAAAATCAGCTAAATCATCCTGAAAATGATACTTCAAAGACTGGCTTTACACTTACAGGTGCCATTTTATGGAAAAGTCACTTTTTACTGTTCTAGCAAACACCAAATGTAAAAATCAATCATTTCCCTTCACTTCCGAATCGATCACTTCATGATACACATGATAGCACGTTTGGGATTTGTATTTTCTTAAGGCAATTTGTATCATCTGTCAAACATTTGCAGCATTTCTTTAAGTGCTGACTTTTCAACTGTATCAAACAGCAGCAATTCGTGCTATGAATTTCTGTGAACCCACACTGTTTTCTGTTCACTTGTGGGGACGAAGACTCCGCAACTTGAAAATTTAACACACATGCACATGGAGGCTGGCAAAATCCAATTCATTTTTATTTATGGTGTTATTGATTTATTATCATAAAAACTTTTTTTTTTTTTTTAGAATCTCGTCTCGTGACACCCCTATTAGCTAATGGTGTCAAACACCGGAGCTCCTAATGCATCATACAAGTTGTGGCAGACACTCGACACACACACACATGCCCTCAAAAACACCTTTGTCCTGCTGAATTATTCAACCCCCCCGCCTGGCAGGTGTGTGTGTGTGTGTGTGTGTGTGTGTGTGTGTCCATGCGCTCCCAGTGTTTCTTCATCCTGCCATCCATTTTGACCCAGTCTTTATCCATGCGTCATCTGGACGGGATGAATATGCATTGTATTCAAATGAGGGTCATTTCTGCACGATGCCACCATCAATGGAGGAGACGGTGCAAACATGAAAACCGTTGCTATGGTGATGAGCAACATTCGTACATTTGCTGATATGATATGCCAAAAACAAGTAAATACTAGGAGTGTGAATCTCAGAACCGAGGACGATTCGATACACATATCGATGCACTGCCAGCGATACGATACTTTAACGATACATGGAATTTTCTGGCGATACGATATGGTGCAATTTCTTGCAATATGATGCAAATAAGCAAAAGGGAAAAAAAATGGAATTCAGTATGGTCCTACAAACAGGATTTGGCTTTATTCCTTATAGGCACTTGGCGGCGGTAGACTTGACTAAGGGGGTCTGCATGTCGTGTTGTCGTTGTACGGCTTCTTAACGCGGCATTTTTTTTAAGGTCAGAATCTGACCTTAAGTGCGAGTGGTGCCATTAAGGTACTTTCTCTTTCACCTTCTTTCCAGCATGCCGCCTGGATCAGACACAACATCCGCAAGAAGGAGTGTTGCTTCTTTAAAAAAGGTGCAGGTATGACTTGCTCCTGTGTTTAAAAGGTTCCACGAAATGACCTTGTCATTGACCCTCCGTGACCTCTTGTTGCTGCCACAGAGAGGATGTTTTATGTACCAAAAATGCTCACAGGCCTTATATTGGACACATTCTACGGTATAGCTTTCCTTCATTCTCAGTATGCCCGAGTGTCCACAGAGACCAGTTCCGAGGTCCTCTACCAGTTACTGACTGAACAGTGATCTTATTATGTCTACTATATTGGGTAATAGGAGTGTAAATAATAATAATAATAATAATAATAATACATTTTATTTGTATAGCGCTTTTCAAGATACTCAAAGACACTTTACAAAAGAATGAAGTTGAATAGAACAAGTAAACAGAATGAGAGACACACCAAAATACAACATTCATTGGTTAATACACAGTTAAAAAAGCGGGGCGGGCGGGGCGGGGCACAGCAGTCAGATATAAAAGGTTAGACATTAAAAACAGATTTAAAGAGGTGGGTTTTGAGTTGTTTTTTGAAGGTAGGAAGGTCAGGGCGAGCACGGAGTGAATGGGGCAAAGAGTTCCAGAGGGTGGGGGCAGCGATGGAGAAGGCTCTGTCTCCCCAGGTTCGGAGCTTGGTCTTACAGGGGAGTGCCAGGAGGTTTGAGTCTGAGGAGCGAAGGGGACTTATGCGGGGGATTATGTGGATTGAGGAGGTTTGTGAGATATGGGGGGGGGGGGGGTCAGATCATGGAGGGCTTTGTAGGTGATGAGAAGAATTTTGAAGTGAATAGGTGTGAATTTGGAGAGTCGTTGGGTGGAGCCAGATAGCAGAGGGTCAGGGGGAAGCGAGTGAGCCGAGGGGGGGTTTAGGGAGCTGTATATTTTGGTCATTTTGGACTGGAAGTAGGTTAAGAAGTTGTTGCATTTGGTGGTGGTGAAGGATGAGGAGGAGTTGTCATTTGGCTTTAGCAGTGTGTTGATTGTTGAAAAGGGATTTCGGATTGTTGGAACCAGATGTAATCAGATTGGAGTAGTATCGTGAGCGGGCAGTGTTTAAGGCATCTTTATATTGCTGTAGAAAATCTGTGTAAGCTTGGAGATGAACAGTTAGGCCAGATTTCTTGTACAGTCTCTCAAGCTGGCGTTTACGGGTCTTCATATTATGGAGCTGAGGGGTGTACCAGGGGGCAGTGTGGGAGAAGGAGACCAATTTGGTTTTTTTAGGGGCCAGTTCATCAAGACAGGAGGAAAGGGTATTGTTGTAGTAGGAGACAAGTTCAGAGGGGTCCTCGAACAGCGGGGGAGGGGAGATAGCAAATTTTGCAGTTAGAAGTGAGGTAAGGGCATGAGGGTTGATGGATTGGAGATTCCTGAAGGTTATTTCACGTTTGATTTTTGGTGTGTAAATCAAATGTGACGGCCAGATGGTCTGATATGTGCAGGTTATGGCTAGTGAGGTTGTGAATATTGATACCAGTAGAGCAGACAAGATCCAGGATGTGTCCTCTGGTGTGGGTGGGGAAGTTAACTTGTTGAGTGATGGAGAAACAGCTGAGAAGATCAAGGAATTCTGTCGCAGGTTTGGAGTTGGAATTGTCAATATGAAGGTTGAAATCACCGAGCAGAAGGATGGATGATGAGATGGCATTTAATTGGGTGATGAGGTCCGTAAAATCTATCGATATAGTTAAGAGAGAGGGAGTTTGTAGGAGACTGGAGCCAGGTGTGGAGGGAGAGGATGCGACTGAATATACCATACCCGCGGTTGTGAGGTGAGAGACGGCCACTAATGAAGATAGGACAGAAGGGGGGAGAGATCGCTCAACAATGTCAACAAGCTTTGAGTGGATGAGGGGGACAGTGGCTCCGGGGAAACAGTACGTTATGGCGTTGAAGAAGCGAATGTTCCTTGTGATGGAGTCCCCAATGATGATGGTGGTTGGGGGGGGGGGGGGTGCCGAAGAAGCCTGGACAGGTGGCAGCGGCGGTGTCACATGGGGTGGCGAGGTCACATGGGGTGGGGGCGACTCCGCAGCTGGAATGGTAGAAGTTAAAGAGGCAAGATGGCGCCGTGGTGCAGGGGTGAAGTTCACAACAGAGACGCGACAAGAGTTTTTTGAGAGTCGGTCCACAGTACCTCCTGGCCAACCGCCATTTTGTCATCCTGGCAAGCACGCTGCTCTGCACGCTGCCGCTCTTGCTCTACCGACGTATCAACAAGCTTGGCAAAGTGAGTGCTTTGATTGTGCAACATCAGCTTGGAACGTGCGTCTTGTAAACCGTGCGTATGTTGGCAGGCGTCCTTCCTGTCCATGCTGCTGACAATCATCATCCTCCTCGTCGTCATCGCCATCGTCGGGCGGCCACCTTGGCACCACAAATGTACCAAAGCCATCAGTTGTCATATAAAAGTGGTTGTAATCAGATAGTGTTATCCCGAAGGATCGATACCAGTATCTGCGCTCGCTTGCAGCCCCCCGACACAGGATGCTTGGATGTTTGCTAAATGGAACGCCATCCAGGCCGTTGGTGTCATGTCTTCTGGTGAGTTGACCACACAATTGACTCTTCAGCCTGTTTACCCTGAGGTGGTCAAAATTGACAAATATGTGACCATCATCAACTCCGACTTCTATCTCACTCACGGGGCGACCAGAACAGAGGGTCATCAACTCCAACCTCTATCTTGCTCACAGTATGATCACAGTAAAAGTTAATCAACCTCCGACCTCGATCTCACTCACGGGGCGATCAGAACAAAGGGTGATGACAGAAGAACTAGAGTGCCCATGATGCTTATAGAGAGCCGTACCAGGAAGTAGCGAAACAGAAGCTATGTTCTGATAGGTTCAAAGTTTGAAATGTAGAGTTAGTACAGATTCTGCTTTGACATGAACACAGCAGCAGCTGTTCTTTTTCTTTTTTTTTTACTGGTCCTTGGGTATTTTTAGATTCAGGGATTTATTTTTAATATAACAAAACATTTAAAAGATACTTACCCAGTTTTTTGAAATTTTTTTCATAATTTTTTCTATTTTTTGTAATGAATTGTAATAATTTCAAAATAATAATAAAATATACATACATATATTTTGTGTTTTGTCTTTCTCCTGTCAGGAGTTATTTGGGCTCCTGCCTGTGACGTTCTACATCTACATCTACATTCTATAAAGTAGAAGAGAAGCAGAAAGTTTGGGGAAAATACATTGTGCATTTCTATCATACATTATGCAGTGTTTATGTTCTAACTATGAAGTATGTGTTGGCACGTGTAGCTTACGTGTGTTCTAGTTGGTGAGTGTACGTTGTGTTTCCAAATCCGGCCACACGAGGTCACTGTTGACAAACCAACGCCGTCATTCCAGGAAAGAAGAAAATCAAGTCTTGTTTGTGTGGTTTTCTATCATTTTGCCTCTTCCCTCTATGGAGGACCAAAACTGCCAAAATAATGAATAAATAAATAAATAAATGTGAAAACAAAAACGAAAAAAAAATCAAAAAACTAAATACAAAAAAATTAATATAAATGGAAATAAAAACAAAAAGAAAAAAATATATACATCAATATTTTTTATTTTAGTTTTTATTTCCATTTATATTTATTTTTTATTTTGGCAGTTTTGGTCCTCCATACTTAACGGCTCTTTTTAAAATCAGGATAATATGCAGTATACAGTATGAGGAGATGAATTATTTTTTTATGACAATCCAAAGAAAGAAGGTAGCAGTTTTTTTTTTGTTGGCTTAAAGACATCCAGAGATTTCCCGACTTTATTTTTATTTTTCATGAATAATAATCAGATTTAAATCTGTTAAAAAATGCTGTAAAACCAAACTGGAGATCTGATGAACTGGACTTGATGGAAAAAATTAAAATTAAACGTAAAATATACATATATGAATATATATATGAATATATCTACACATACGCAATTGTGTATGTATGTGTGAAGCATTATGAGACAGGTTTATGCAGGCTGAAACGATGGAATGAGGCACTTTTTAAATGAGGCTGCATTGCGGCCTCTTCTTGCTGTGCTTTTGCTGCTCTCTAGTGGCGAGTGACTGTCACAACATAGCGGTTGGTAAAAAAAAAAACAATAGCAGTGTATTTATTTTGTTTCACAGTAGTAAACCTTTTACACTTGTCACAACGTTTTGCACATTTTTGCTTTTTTATTTGTCAAGTTTGCAGTTTTTGATTTTTGACTCCATAGCAAGAGCTGTCGCTTTGTTTTACCATTTTTCCTGGGGGGGAAAAAACTTTGGTGATTCAGTGTTTTTTTAGATTTATCACACAAGTGTTTTTAAAGTTAGTGCTTTGATTATGACACACACACACACAAGACCTCTTGTTTTTTTAAAACGTGCAAAAAGAAATCATCACACTTGTCACAACATTTTGCACATTTTTTGCTTTTTTTTGGTCAAGTTTGCAGTTTATGATTTTTGTTTTTGACACCATGGCAAACACAAGAGCTGTTATTCAGTTTTTTGTGTGCCCTTTGTTTCACCATTTTTCCTGCGGGAAAAAAACTTTGGTGATTGAGTTAGTGCCCTCACGCTCCCCCGCGCTCCCCCGCGCTCCCCCACGCTCCCCCACGCTCCCTTACGCTCCCTTACGCTCCCTTGCGCTCTCTTACGCTCTCGCACGCTCCCCCGCGCTCCCCCGCGCTCCCCCACGCTCCTTTACGCTCCCCCGCGCTCCCTCGCGCTCCCTCGCGCTCCCTTACGCTCTCCCACGCTCCCCCACGCTCTCCCACGCTTCTTTACGCTCCCTTACGCTCTCGCACGCTCCCCCGCGCTCCCTTACGCTCCCCCACGCTCCCCCGCGCTCCCTTACGCTCCCTCACGCTCTCTTACGCTCTCTTGCGCTCCCCCACGCTCCCTTACGCTCTCCCACGCTCCCCCACGCTCCCTTACGCTCTCACACGCTCCCCCGCGCTCCCTTACGCTCTCGCACGCTCCCCCACGCTCCCTTACGCTCTCGCACGCTCCCCCACGCTCCCTTACGCTCTCGCACGCTCCCCCGCGCTCCTTTACGCTCCCCCACGCTCCCTTACGCTCCCCCACGCTCTCGCACGCTCTCTTGCGCTCCCCCACGCTCCCTTACGCTCTCCCACGCTCCCCCACGCTCCCTTACGCTCCCCCACGCTCTCTTACGCTCTCTTGCGCTCCCCCACGCTCCCTTACGGTCTCCCACGCTCCCCCACGCTCCCTTACGCTCTCCCACGCTCCCCCGCGCTCTCTTACGCTCTCGCACGCTCCCCCACGCTCTCTTACGCTCTTGCACGCTCCCCCACGCTCTCTTACGCTCTCGCACGCTCCCCCGCGCTCCTTTACGCTCCCCCACGCTCCCTTACGCTCTCCCACGCTCTCGCACGCTCTCTTGCGCTCCCCCACGCTCCCTTACGCTCTCCCACGCTCCCCCACGCTCCCTTACGCTCTCGCACGCTCCCCCGCGCTCCCCCACGCTCCCCCACGCTCCCTTACGCTCTCGCACGCTCCCCCGCGCTCCTTTACGCTCTCTCACGCTCTCCCACGCTCTCCCACGCTCTCTTACGCTCTCTTACGCTCCTCCACGCTCCCCCACGCTCCCTTACGCTCTCGCACGCTCCCCCACGCTCCCCCACGCTCCCTTACGCTCCCCCACGCTCCCCCACGCTCCCTTACGCTCCCCCACGCTCTCGCACGCTCCCCCACGCTCCTTTACGCTCTCGCACGCTCCTCCACGCTCCCACACGCTCCCTTACGCTCTCGCACGCTCCCCCGCGCTCCCCCGCGCTCCCCCACGCTCCCTTACGCTCCCCCACGCTCCTCCACGCTCTTTTACGCTCTCTTACGCT
Organism: Doryrhamphus excisus; assembly: GCF_037039965.1. Lineage (NCBI taxonomy): Eukaryota > Metazoa > Chordata > Actinopteri > Syngnathiformes > Syngnathidae > Doryrhamphus > Doryrhamphus excisus. The sequence continues at coordinate 18,695,174 of NC_136365.1, forward strand.
TTCCCACGCTCCCTTACGCTCTCGCACGCTCCCCCACGCTCCCCCACGCTCCCCCACGCTCCCTTACGCTCCCCCACGCTCCCCCACGCTCCCCACGCTCCCTTACGCTCCCCCACGCTCTCGCACGCTCCCCCACGCTCCCACACGCTCCCTTACGCTCTCGCACGCTCCCCCGCGCTCCCCCGCGCTCCCTCGCGCTCCCCCGCGCACACACACACAATGCAATACACAATAAATTTATAAAGATTTATAAAAATGTCTTTATATTATAAATCATTGAGTATTTTCAGACAGACATTTCAAAAATGTAATGTTTTGTCGTGGTCTGCTTATCATTAAAATGATGATACGTGTCAAGTTCCTTCCAGCCTTGCGCATCCCCTGAACTTGACAAAGGGGTCCGAGTAGCCACACTGAAGAAAGACTGGATCCACTCGATGCTTTCGCTGTTTTTGGGTTTTATTTAGTGAGGCACTAAAGCTCAGCACAGCACAGCACAGCACAGCACAGGTGAAAACCTTCAAATAAAAAAAAAGGGGAGAGTGTATAAGTAGTATATACAATATACATACTATTTATAAATATATATAATATACGTACACAATAATATACATATATAAGTATACATATAATTATATTTAAATGCCCAATAAGGCCATTATTCCTTGATTAATTTGAAAGTTGGGTTTTTTGTATATTCTTTATTTTTTAATTTAACCAAATATGCAAGAAAAATATTGATAAACCTCATGAGTCCAACGAAATCAAATTATTGTTCTTCACACAGCAATTCTGACACTAATAGCCCAACACAAGTCATAATTCTTTCAATTTCTACCTTTTGTAAGAGAGCTCTTTTAAAAAAAACATTTTGTTTAATCTTACATATAAACACTAAATTAAAACTATGATAGGTTTTCATTCCACTAACAGAACAAATTTATGTATAAAGTATTAAAAATCTACCATTTTATCAAAAGAGCTATTCTAACCAACTAGAAGATGAGAACACTCAATAATGACATTTTTATGATAATTCAATCATTTTTGTAAAATCTGAATTTGCAAAAGTTAGAATTGATGCATCAATTTGAATATACCTTTAATAATTCTAAATATTTTCAATGTTCAAACTAAATGACATGAATTAAAAATTCTCTTAATGAATTATTGTTTTTATCGTTAAATTTTAAATCTAAGAAAAGGCTCATAGCATCTCAAAATTTGGAAACATAATTAAATTTATTTGAAAATTTTTAATGATGTAATGTAATGTAAAAAACCTCTTTCAAAGGAATTAAAAATATCATTTTTTCACAAGATTTATTCTATATTAATTGACTATAGTATATACCGATTTCTGTTATCAATAGTAAATCATTTGACTAAAGTTGAAATTCAGTGTGAGAAATAAAAAAGATCACTAGTGATCAAATGAGTTTTCTATCTAACTAGTGCACGGAATATTTATTAAAACAAGAATCTTAACCTATTTCACTAACAGATCAAATTTCATCGAAAAAAGAGATTACAATCGGTTTTATATAATAAATATGACATTGCAGAATTTGAATAACTTGATGTCTTTCTAGATTCCGCAATCATTTTTCTTTGTCTTGTATTAATTTGCAAAATAAAAACACTTAGGCTCATTATTGAAGATGTTTTTCTGTCTGAGACAGTCATTTTTTACAATGTAAGTCAATCACAATATTTGATTTGCAAACCACTATACTAATGCGTATACACAAATATTGTTTTTTTTAATACAATTTTTGAATAGAACACAATGGGACTTTTTGCGATATTGTTTTTGCTAAAATGATTAAATGACTTGATGAATTTTCATCGATTTAAAATGTGGGTTAATTGCAGAGATTTGATGTCATCTTGGATTTATTGGAAAGAACTATACAGAGCAAATATTTGACATTTTTTTTGCATATAAAGATGCAGAGTTTTAGCATTTGATCGAAAATATTTTCACAGAAATAAAAGATCATGTACAAAACAAGTTAAGTCAAGTAATGCTCATAATGTTTTATGAGTAAATTTGAGTAAAAATGGCATTGCAAGGAGATCGATTAGTTAATATGAATTTTCATCCCAACAATAAAAATATGATTTGACTACAAACTTTTATTCTTTAGGAGTAATTTATTAATCTTTTGATTATCTTTTTATACATTTCAAAAATAGAAAATTTTTCCTTAATATTAAATCTTAAGGAAATGATCAAAAAGCTTTGCAATAAGAATCTGCAAGATATTCTTAATAGTATGGAGGATAATTTAACTACAAAAAAAGTGGTTTCAAATTATATAAAATTTCATAGAAATAATTTACTTTTTTCATATGTAGGATGAATATAGTTTCAAAATATTTAAAAAATCTTTTGATTACATCTTTCAATTGTTTGAAAATATGAATCAATTATTTTAAAAAATAAATTGAGTGCATTCAAAACAATTGCTTCAGATTTTTTCTAGAACAAATCACATATAAAAATAACATTTCAATGTTGTTTTTTATATTCTTAGTAAAAAAGAAAATTCGATGAATCTTCAAATAAATCAGAAACTCAATACCAAATTTAGATTTTTTTTCATAGAAAAATGATTATTTAAAATGTATATGATAATAGAAAAATAAATATGAATAAACTCAAAAAGATATGATTGTATTGCTATACTGGAATTTTTTGATTCAATTAAATCTATTAGAATCTAACATCAAAATTTTAAAAATATAAATCGATTTAGTTTTTTTGATTTCTACATAAGGAAGTTTAATTATCTCTTAATTATTGCTGAATGAATGAAAATTTTAAGCAACCTTCAAAGTAAATTGATCATCTTTTTTATGAATGTTTTTTGAAAAAATATTTTTTTAAAGATCTAAAATATTAATGTCCTTATGATAATAGAAATAATTTGTAAAATAAATGTAAAAATTAAAAAAATGTATAAATAATTAAAATTTGATTTGTTAATCAACTATTTCATTTTCTTATTCTTTGTTTAGATAACTTTTTTGTTTAAATTCAATAATTTTATAATTCATGTTGGTATTAATTTCAAAAAAAGTTGACTGTCATGGGAGAATATCCCATAAAACAAAAGAAATTACTTTCACAATAATTCCAAATTTCATTAATCAAAGACCGATCTAGGAATCATAATCTGAATTGAAACAGTTTTTTTGGCAAGTCAAATTTGTTTAATTCTCTTCATGATTGAAACAGACATGAAAGAAACTAAATAAATAGCCCATACACAAAATGTCTTTCAAAAATTCTTTTTATCTCTATCAGACCATAAAGCCTCAAAGCAAGGCATCGAAATTGATAAAATAATAATTTTCATTTAATTATTTATTATCTTTTATTATAAAAAAAAATGATGAAAAGAGTGGAAAAATTCGATGAAAATATAAAATATAAATCTTAATTTTAAACTTTTTATTCAACAACTTTTATTAAATTAATTATAACAGCGATTTAACATATACTAAACTATTAATACAACTTAATTAATGAAAAGGCACTTCCACATCTTTAAGGGTAACTAACTATGTGTTGTTTTTTTAAAAAAAGCACAAATACTTGATATGTGATTGATTTTTTGAGTTTTATGATCAGAACTGAAGAAATGAAAAATAATATAATTGATGAGTTTTGTCGCAGCCATATTTATGTTATATTGTGTATTAAAGTACAGTCATTTGACTAATATGTTACAAAAATACATATTATGGTTGGCAATGGACAGTATTTAACGTGTGTTTTTGGGAGGGAAACAAGTCACTCAAAGTAATGGCATCGGTATCTTCAAAATGACAAAAGAGTGGTATCGGTAACTGGTATCACCCATCATGTCTTAGAATGCCTGTAATAGGACTTCATTTAAAACCGAGGCTCCGCCCACCGCAGGCAACCATTGTAAGGCAAAAGTGTATCACAAAATACATTCCTCATTCTGCTCCACAATATTTAAAACCATTACATTTATACCAAAAGTAAATATTAAAAGTGGAGAGACCAAACCGTGTCCTTCGAGAGTTAAAAAAAACAACTTGGCGATTTGGGATGATGTCACCAAAATGCGCCCGCTTTTGGCGCCATTTAAGCTGCGGGAAGAGCGACCGGCGTCCTTTCGATCCACAAATAAGGTAGGTTAAACAAGTAATGTGTGTGTTATTCTGTCCAAAAAACCGACAGAACCCTAGTGTACACCCTTGTCTTACTGGTCAGAAGACGAGGGTATTTAGAACTTTGAAAATTACTCTTTGAAAATTCAACCAAAACAAGCTAGCTACCTTGGCCTCTTGAACTGCAGTATATATGTATGTATGTATCTGTGTATGCACATATCCACACAGGTACCACAGTTGGCCTGTTGAACTGCAGTGTGGATGCAACCAGAACCAGCTAACTAACCTGGCCTTTTGACCTGCAGTATGTAAGTATGCACCTAGCTACACAAGTGTCAAAAGAATTTAAACACACTCACTGCGCAGTTTGTGTAAAAGGGGAAAAATTTCTTGTGTATGGTGTTTTCAAAAAGCAAAACAGAAACTTGTCACAAATATATGAAATAACTTCTTAACGAGAGCTCTTGTGTGTGTCAAAATCAAAACAAAAATCAAAATGTGCAAACTTCACAAAAGCAAAAGGTGCAAAACATTGTTGGGACAAGTGTTAAAAGGTTGGTCAAAAAAAAGCAAAAAATTTGCAAAATGTTGTGACAAGTGTGATTTTTTTTTTTTTTTGGTTTACAAAAAAAAAACCCAAGAGGTCGTGTGTGTGTGTGTGTGTGTGTGTGTCATAATCAAAGCACTAACTTTAAAAACAAATCTAAAAATAACACTAACTCAATCACCAAAGTTTTTTTCCCCCGCAGGAAAAATGGTAAAACAAAGGGCACACAAAAAACTGAATAACAGCTCTTGTGTTTGCTAACTAACCTGTCCTGTTGAACTGCAGTGTGGATGCAACCAGAACCAGCTAACTAACCTGGCCTTTTGACCTGCAGTATGTAAGTATGCACCTAGCTACTATGTACGTATGTATGATACAGGTACCACAGTTGGCCTGCGACCAGAACCGGCTAACCGACTTGGCCACCAAAACTGTAGTATGTATGTATGTATGTATGTCTGCACCCAGCTAACTTGGCCTCTTCAACTGCAGTATGTATGTATGCACGTATCCACACAGGTACCACAGTTGGCCTGCAGTTTGGATGCGACCAGAACCGGCTAACCGACTTGGCCACCAGAACTGCAGTATTTGTATGTATTACGTATATATTTATGTATTTGTGCACCCAGCTAACTAACCTGTCCTGTTGAACTGCAGTATTTGTATGTATTACGTATATATTTATGTATTTGTGCACCCAGCTAACTAACCTGTCCTGTTGAACTGCAGTGTGGATGCAACCAGAACCAGCTAACTAACCTGGCCTTTTGACCTGCAGTATGTAAGTATGCACCTAGCTACTATGCCAGCAACTTTTCTCGATATACTCTACTAAATTGTACTTCACCAAATGTCTGAGCTGCTAAGTAATTTTTGGCAGACTAACTAAAACATGCTAGCTTATGATACTGACATATTGTGCTGAGTCGTGTTTCTACAGATGTCTGCTAAAGTGCTAAATCTCAATGTCAAATGCAAAATCTGAACTGTCTTTATTTTTTTGTACCAGGTACCTTTTAAAGACGCGCAAGGATAGATACCTTCATGTGGAGTTGTTTTTTTAATCATCCATATTCATTCAACCACTTATTCGTTCTTATCCTTACTTAAGGTAAGAGGTAAGCTAAGGTAAGCCTTTTTACTGTGTAAAAGCACAGACTTTGAAAACTTGCCATGGGGATAAACGTTGTCACACAAGTTAACCACTGTAATAAAACGAAAAACAAAAAAGACAAACTATTTAAACGTAAGGTCACACAAGTGTCAAAAGAATTTAAACACACTCACTGCGCAGTTTGTGTAAAAGGGGAAAAATTTCTTGTGTATGGTGTTTTCAAAAAGCAAAACAGAAACTTGTCACAAATATATGTGATTGGCTGAATGAATGAATATTAGAATTACATTAATGAAAAAAATGGTCTCGCAACAATATGGACAATGTTGTTTACTGGCAATAATTTCCAGGAAAGTCAAGCAAAATTTGTGATCACGACAGGCCTAGGCATGAGTGTGTGTGTGTGTGTGTGTGTGTGTGTGTGTGTGTGTGTGTGTGTGTGTGTGTGTGTGTGTGTGTGTGTGTGTGTGTGTGTGTGTGTGTGTGTGTGTGTGTGTGTGTGTGTGTGTGTGTGCGCGCGCGCGCGCGTGTGAATACCCGATCTAGCTCCATGACAGCTCTCATAAAGCTTTGTTTAAACAGGTGGAAACGCCTCACCCAGCCCTCAGCACCAAGCTGCCATTCAGCATCAAGGGGTCCGTTAACTCGTATGTGTGTGTGTGTGTGTGTGTGTATGTGGCAAAACGCAGACAGTCGCAGCTTTGTGCCACCAAGAGACTTCAAACACCCTCTCAAGAAAGAGTGCAAACAAAAAGTGTCAAAACGTTTAAGTATTCCGTAGGCAAAGTGTTTGCTTGACTCATAGATTTTTGTCCACGGAGGTCTGAGAAGACGACAAAACATCCACTCGACAGTGTTTTTTTTTTTTTTTTGCTGCAAATATGTATGGACTTATGGACATTATTTGTCATAAACATCAAAAACAATTTAATCCACAGCGAAGTTAATGTAGCATTTTCATGAAATACTAAGCAACACTCTACTGTAGTAACTTCCTGGTGAGGTCGCAGTGCTAGTCAAGCATGCTACTGTGCAGCCTTGGAAATAAATCACATTTAATGTAATAAATCAATTACATTTGCAGGCAACAAGAACCTCATGTGGGTCTCAGGTGTTAATGGTTCCGTCGCAGACAGACCTTTTGTGTGAACGCGACCCCTTTCTCTAATTTGCTGTTTGGCACAAGAGGACAATGACAGCAAATGAAGGGGTAAGGGTAAGGGGGGGGGGTCATGTTATCATCTTGAATAAATACAGGGGTGAGGATCTGTGGGAATAATGAGATTGTTTCCTGGAGTCAATTAGGGACTGTTGTGGCTTTGCAGTTGCGAGCTAGCTAACAATCATGAGGTTGTTTCCACGTGCTGTAGCCGTGACGCCCCAGTTATTGACCCAATGTGCTTGGAGTATGCGGTGGTGTACTACTGTGCTGCATCGCAGTGAAAGCTAGTAAAGCGCCTTTTGTGATGTGCACACACATTTAGTATCATAAGTTATAACTTTTATATAACTATATGGACTATATTACTAACAGGCACACACGGCAGCATGGTCACAACACGCCTGCCTGCCGCACCTCCACCGCTCCCCATTGGACTCTTCCCACTGCAACTGCACCTCCTCTCCAGCCTTCCATTTCCTCCCAGTTACCACTGGGAGTGCCAAAGTGAAAGTTATGCTTGAAATGTATCTTTTCACAAAAAAATTCTGTAGTTGGGAACTGATAATTTCCTGAAACTTACCCATGTTTTACTGCTGATTACAAAAGAACGGTAGTCTAATCCTAAAAATATTGGAAAATGTGTTAAATAACTAAATAAATAAATACATAAATAAATACATAAATAAATAAATTAAAATTTAAAATTACCAAAGACAAATGCAATGTAAAAAGAAAAAGGAGACAAGGCTGCATTTTTCAGTGTTTCAATGGTTGGTGGAAAATATTTTTTTTCTTGCAGCCTGCTGCCCTCATGTGTCCGATAGAGTAATTACATAAAGAAAACAGTCCAGTAGTTGGAAAAAATATTCCCAAAATAGACTTAAGAGCTGTGCGAGCTTTGATATTCTTCACTATCAGGCGTTTAAACGTGCTAATAAGTCTAATGTAGGTCAACATATAGCAATAAGCAGTTACATAAACAAGAAAAAAGTACAACTCAAATAGAGGCCAATACATTATACATTGATTTTGCTTTCTTTGTACTTTCACAGTCAAATGAGTTCTATTAATCTACAAATAATTAAACTATTTTAATGAATGGCATGTTTTTTGTGTTTTAAAATAAAATATCGTAAAGCATCCAAAAGGTAAGCATTTGATGAATTACAATAATATTCATTTGGTTCCAAAACGCACCATAGAAAGAGATAAAATAATCAACTATTTCCAGTAGTTCTACCAGCGTCACGTGACGCCAAGCTCCACTGCTGTTGACGGAAGTAAACTGACACCAACAAGAATCAAGACCAACTTGTTGCCTTGACACACAAATACACACACACGTCTTAAATCGAGCCAACTTCTATAAGGTAAATATGCATTACACCAGGCAAAGCACCATAATAAGCATATTGTTTAATGACGACCAACAACAAAAATCATAAATCAAGTGACAGTGTGAAAAGTGTTTAAATACGGTTCTAAGAGCCGAGTGGAAGCAATGTTCCACGACAGCATGTGATAGTGTTATTGTTCATATAAAACTAACCTTTGAACTCTATGACAGCAGAGAAACTTGTAAATAAAAGCATAATTCAAGAGAAGCTTAAAAGGCTTGATGCATTTAAGCGCGGCTGGGAAATTCCTAATTGTTAATGTTTCCACAAACTGAGGACTCGCGTGGCTGGCAAAAGTTTGAGTGTAAAAGTATTAATGTAAACCACCAAGGCTTTACGATAATCACAGGGTAGTATTGCTTGAAAATAGTTTTTATTTTAAATTCAGTCTGTCCTTGAAGGCATCATGTTACGTCCACGCCCCCTTACCGAGCAGGTAACTTTCCCGGCTGCAGTGACTCATCCACCGCCGCTTTCCGTCAAGTGGGACGAATACCTCCGGGCACTTGACAGCGACTTTGCCGGGCCGCAGCCATGGCCGAATCCCAACTTATGTGCATGGAGGACGGCCACATAGGGGCCCCGGTCCCGGAGACCAAACCGGAGTTCTACTACAGCGAAGAGCACCGCGCCGCCGTCGAGGAGCTCCTAAAGAACGGCGATGGCGCCTTCAAAATGCGCCTAAAGGAGGACAATACCAGGGACTTCCTGTCCGCCAGAGAGGTCAAAATATTGACTAGCACGTTCAAGCACTACGAGGAAATCGGCGAGGGGGACCACGCAGCAGCAGCGGTGGAATCAAACTCCATATCGTCCCCGGAGGACTCGGGGGTTCATTCCACCTACTGGCCCCAGATGTCGGACACGGAGGTGCCGCCTCTGGACATAGGCTGGCCCAGTTGGGGGTTCTTCAAGGGGGTGACCCGGGTGGCGGTCCACACGCATCCACCCAAAGACAACGGGCCCCATATTAAGGAAGTGGTGCGCAGACTCATACAGGGGGCCACCAAGGTGAGCTTTGTTTTTAACTTTTATCAGTTGTTCTACAAGGAGAAGGTGAGAAGATGAAAATATTATAATAATATATAAGCATCCCTTCTTCTCCCACTTTTAGGACACATGAGAATGCTAAATTCACATTTAATATAAATAAAGCTTTAGGATGGCCACAGCTTGACCCTGGAACAGATGAATCCATGACTTCCAATGGGAATAATAATGAGTGGCTTTTGTTGGATTTGAGAGTTTCTGCTTTATTGTGTCTCCATGGCACAATGGTGTGTTTGTACGTCCACCATCTGCCGTGCCGGTCCACGTCATGAAAGGCGCATTATGCCATATGAACAATAAAATAGTGTGCTGTTTGATTCCGCTCACATGTAATGACCATGATAGTTGGAGGCTTATAATTACCATGGTTACCTCTGCCAAGGAGCTTACTGTTTCTGCATGTTGGCTTTGTTTAGCTTTGTTTGAGTTGGACATATTGAATAAAGGGGTGTGTTCGAGGCCGAGGATGAACCTGGTATTTTGCATTTTGCCGAGGATGTGCATCCTGGACAGTTTTTGTGTTGTTTTGTTGTGTTCCGGGACCACCAATGCATAAAGGGGTCTACTTTTCCCACTGTTTATCTTACGTATATCTAGCAAGCGTGGCTTATTTCAAGGTGTACCAAGTAGTTCCAGGATGCAGCTTTATTAGTTTACACTAGTACAGGGGTCAGCAACCCACAGCTCCAGAGCTGGCTTCTTTCACAATGTAAAGTATTTTTTTTTAACACCCGAATGGGGGAAATACGCATTTTGGGGAAAAAAATATGACTTTCTGTAAGACCCTATACGAGCAATACTATTTGATCAACTCTGATTTATCTCCTCTGAACTACTTTGGTACCCCAAAATTCCCTCCAAATCTGGCAGTCAGAATATTGGGAGAGTCGGAATTTGCTCTGGATGTGAGCACGTCGCTGCACATTAAGGTTTAACCAAGATGATACTGTCATTACGCTAAGAGTTAGCTTCCATTACACTTCTATTTGTTGTATTCTGCTGTTAAAATTTGTTCCAATTAATAATAGCTTTCAAAAGTTGATAATATTCATTCATTTTCTACCGCTTATCCTCACGAGGGTCGCAAGGGGTGCTGGAGCCTATCCCAGCTGTCTTTGGACCAGAGGCGGGGTACACCCTGGACTGGTGGCCAGCCAATCACAGGGCACATATAGACAAACAACCATTCACACTCACATTCATACCTATGGACAATTTGGAGTCGCCAATTAACCTAGCATGTTTTTGGAATGTGGGAGGAAACCGGAGTACCCGGAGAAAACCTCCACACAAGCCACGTATACATGGACCCAAATATTCCAATATAAGTCCATTTGGGTTATTACGAAATACGGAGTTATTCCAACAAGTGAAAGAAAAACTCGAGGAAGTCGGTATCACGTAATATATATGTTTACGTTTTACTGGGCATGCCCCATTGACTATTCTGGTTGATTATAGCAGCGCATGTAGACATGCGATTGGAATATTCCTTTCCATGGATACCATTGCTTTCGGAAAGGTCATTCGGAAAGAGAAAAACTCATGTAAACATGGCTACAGAGATTGCAGTACAGTTTCATAGTAAAAGTACACCAATTATTGTGTTTATCAGTTTCTTTCAGCGCCCCTTTCCTGCTTGTATAATTAAATGAAGAATAAAAGAGGCAGTGAGGATATAAGTGATTAATACGTGATCACGCCTCCATTAAAAAGGTCCTCCAGTGCTTTTGTGTGTTTATACTTCCTGACTTTAATGTTTGCTCACCGAGTGGCACCGCTCCGCTGACTCATCCCTTCCTCCTGCTAGGCTCGGACCGGCCTGGGCTAGAACTGGGTCAGTGACAGGCTTGTTTTACTGACTGTTATTGCACAACTCGGACTCGGGACTTAATTAATGCTGGAAAAACTCCTTTCTTTCTTTCCTTCCCACTCTTCACCCCGATTACACTTTCTCCTCCAGATTGTTGTCTTCACGTCGGTTGCCAGAGATCTGACTCGGCACACTTGTAGAATTTCAAGTGGAGAGAGTGCCAGTGTGTTTTATGCGCCTGTGTACGTTTAACACGGACTCCGCCTTGTTTGCAGTCTTGGAGTTTTGCTCCAGTCTGAAAACTTCCATTCAAAGAAAGAAAGAAAGGAAAAGCCACTTCATTAGGTACACCATGTAGAGTCATCCAATATAAAATCCACATTGCACTTCCCATTATCATGTTTTTTTTGCAGAAATATACTAATAAATCATACAGTTTCTGTTTGTATTAGGAATATTATTAGTTGAAAAATATGCATAAGTAAGAACATTCCTTGTTTTTTTTCCTCTTAATTTTTTGGTTTTATTATTGTAGAATTACAGTTTATTTATTTCTTATTTCTTTCCTCTTGTAACTTTTCCTATCATAATTATGACTTTATTCCCATAATATTTGGACTTTATTCTCAGAATATTGGAACTTTTTCCCAACTTAATTTTCCAAAAATGTAAACTTTATTCTGTGTATCTCACAGTATTACAATTATCTAAACTTTATGCCACTAAAATTATATATATATATTTTTAATGACTTACACCTTAGGCTGCACAGTGGTCGAGTGGTTAGCAAGCAGACCTCACAGCTTGGAGACCAGGGTTCAATTCCACCCTCTGCCATCTCTAGTGTGGAGTTTGCATGTTTTCCCCGTGCATGCGTGGGTTTTCTCCGGGTACTCCGGTTTCCTCCCACATTCCAAAAAACATGCTAGGTTAATTAGCGACTTCAAATTGTCCATAGGTATGAATGTGAGTGTGAATGGTTGTTTGTCTATATGTGCCCTGTGATTGGCTGGCGACCAGTTCGGAAGACAGCTGGGATAGGCTCCAGCACCCCCGCTACCCTCGTGAGTGGCCCTCGCTGGAGAAAGCTTGGACATAGCATAGTTGGAGGCGTATTATCACGTGGTATTTTCTCACCAAGATGTTTTCTTAACACTTAACTTCCACAAGTCTGAGCTTGAATGTCGGTCTCTGCATTTTTTATGCTCAGTGCTAAAAAGTTCCCAAATGTCTCCATGCACGACTCAACACGCCGCAGGGCAGCCTGACAAAATAAAGCCATCGCTGATCTCACACGTCACCGTGTATACGAGCTTGCAACACACGCCTTTGGTGAACATCAGTGGAGCAGATAGCTCATCTTCAGTCCAATGCCACTATACCACTATACCACTATACCACTATACCACTATACCACTATACCACTATACCACTATACCACTATGATAGGTCGGTGGTAAACAACCAGTGTGGTGACTGGAATCGATTGGGAAATGGTTTGCAGAATTGGTAAACCATTCCCAGGAATCGTTTTCCCCATTCCCATCCCTAAAGTGAAATTCCCTCCAAAAAGTCCAACCAAAACCAAATTATACAAAAACCGAAGCACGCAACATTTTGACATAATGGTTGTTTCTTGCCTGTTTGTTTACTTCCTGCCAGGTGATCGCCATCGTCATGGACTTGCTCACTGACTTGCAGATCCTACAGGACCTGATGGACGCCGCCTGGCGCCGCGCGGTGCCCGTTTACATCCTGCTGGACAACCACGGCGTACCACACTTCCTGGACATGTGCTCCCGGCTGCAGATCGGCGCCCAGCACCTGCGGGTAAGACGACAAGGAATTCAGAAACAGTGTTAGTCACAGCATTTAATACTCCCTTAGTGAAGGGGGTGTCCAAACTGTACAGCAAGGGCTGTGTGTGTACGGGTTTGGATCCCCGGATGCAGAGGCGAGGACGCTCCAGATGAAAAAAAAATATTTTTATTTTAAAGGAATGTGCAGCAACAAAATACTCCGAGCAGGACGACTGTAAACAAGGAAGTAAAAACTACCTGATAGTCAGGAATTGTGTTGATGCCCATGCTGTGATCGTCCAGTAGCTCCGCCCACCTCATGGGGAATCAGACTCTGTAGCCAGACCAACACAGAGAGCAGTACTGGGTCCAGTAAAAAAAAGTAGTAGTAAAAGTAGTAGTAAAAAGTATAAGTATAATATAAAAGTAGGTAAAGCGGGGGTACACCCTGGACTGGTGGCCAGCCAATCACAGGGCACATATAGACAAACAACCATTCACACTCACATTCATACCTATGGACAATTTGGAGTCACCAATTAACCTAGCATGTTTTTGGAATGTGGGAGGAAACCGGAGTACCCGTAGAAAACATGCAAAAACATGCAAATGCCACACAGAGATGGCCGACGGTGAGATTGAGCTCGGGTCTCCTCGCTGTGAGGCCTGTGTGCTAACCACTCGTCCACCGTGCAGCCCACAAGAACATTTAAAAAAGCAAAAATGGAAAAATCTGCAATAATTTTACAAACATAAAGTCAAAATATTGTGAAAAATTGTGTAAGTTATTAAAAATATATACATAATTTTAGTGGCATAAAGTTTAAATAATTGTAATACTGTGAGATACAAATAAAAAGAATAAAGTTTAAATTTTTGGATATTATTAAAAAAAATCTGCAGTAATTTTACAAACAAAGTCAAAATATTATGTGAAAAAAGGTGTAAGTTATTAAAATTATATATATAATTTCAGTCATTCATTCATCTTCTATCGCTGGCCAAGGGTGGAATTGAACCCTGGTCTCCTTGCTGTGAGGTCTGCGCTGCTGTTGTTGATGTTGTCGTTATTAATTTGCACTTTATTTATTTTTGACAATTTGGAGTCGCTAATTAACCGAGTACCCGGAGAAAACTCCACATGGGATTGAACTCGGGTCTCCTAGCTGTGAGGCCTGTGTGCTAACCACTCGACCAACGTGCAGCCGATCATATTTTGTTATATTATTATTTTCCACATTGTATTACCACATTATCTTCATAAAATGGCACTTTTTTCCATTATAACAATTTAGTGGCAGAACAGGCTTGATTATTGGAGGGGGTAAACGTGTTTATAGGCGTTTGTGTGCAATCAACACCTGCTAATATTTGTGCAAAGACACTTCCTCATGCGACATAAGCGAAGGTGCACCTCGCCTCGTTCTTCCATAACACAGAAATGAAGGAAGCGGTGAGCTTAAATTCTGAAAAATGAAAACATTGTTTGGTCTTCCATGACTCTCAAAAGTGACGCGTGCACTTTGGAAAACCGCTTCGGTCAGCTACTTTGCATATTAAAATGTCTACCTTCTGTTTCACCAACCCCCACCCACTGTGACCCTCTGTGGCTGCAGAACATCCGAGCAAGAACGCTCACCGGAGTTGGCTTCAACCTGTCCTTCGGGAGACTTCCTGGTTCCATGTGTGCCAAGTACATGCTGGTGGACGGGGACAAGGTGGCGTTTGGATCCTACAGGTGGGCTCTACAATAATCTTTTGTGTATCTTTTTGTACATTCTTAAGTGTCATGCAAGTGTAATCCTGCTGATTGAGCACAAAGCAAATTGCAACAATGCAGCAAACACCCGGACCCCACCCAGCAGCGCCAACCGTGACTCGATATTCTAGTTCTTAAATGATGCTGTTATGATTGACAGCATCACGACTGGGTTGTGTGCCACGTGCCAAGTGCTTCCTCATGCGGGTTTCTGTTTTGATTTGTGATCTTCATCTGTAAGACGCCATGAGACATCATCCCGGGCTGCACGGCGGTTGAGTGGTTAGCATCACACTATTTCAACTTTCCTCTTGTAACTTTTCCTGTCATAATTTTGACTTTATTCCCATAATATTTGGACTTTATTCTCAGAATATTAGAACTTTTTCCCAAATTTTCCAAAAATTTTAACTTTATTCTTTGTTTTATTTGTATCTCACAGTATTATAATTATTTAAACTTTATGCCACTAAAATTATGTATATATTTTTAATAACTTACACAATTTTTCACACAATATTTTGACTTTATGTTTGTAAAATTACTGCAGATTTTTCCATTTTTGCTTTTTTAAATGTTCTTGTGGGCTGCATGGTGGTCGAGTGGTTAGCACGTAGGCCTCACAGCTAGGAGACCTGAGTTCAATCCCACCATCGGCCATCTCTGCATGTTCTCCCCGTGCATGCGTGGGTTTTCTCCGAGGACTCCAGTTTCCTCCCACATTCCAAAAACATGCTAGGTTAATTAGCGACTCCAAATTGTCCATAGGTATGAATGTGAGTGTGAATGGTTGTTTGTCTATATGTGCCCTGTGATTGGCTGGCCACCAGTCCAGGGTGTAGAAGACAGCTGGGATAGGCTCCAGCGCCCCCGCGACCCTCGTGAGGATAAGCGGTAGAAAATGAATGAATGAATATTATCCCGACATTTGGACATGAAGGTTCTTATCCAAATGAGGACTTCCAAAGGTTCTCGGTTCTCAAAGGTCTTGTGTCTTTCCGGTAGTTTCTCATGGGCCACGTCCCGCATGGATCGCAACATGATCACCGTGATGACGGGCCAGGTGGTGGAGTTCTTCGACCAGGACTTCCGCGAGCTCTATGCCATCTCGGAGAAGTTGGACCTTTTCAAGGAGTTCCACGTGAGCCCGCCGGTCACAAGGAGCGCCACGGTCCGTTCCAAAGTGGGCCCCAAAAGGCCCCCGTTGCCGGCCACCACATCGCGCTTCCAGGTCAGCTTGGGAGACTCCCGGAAGGAGGGCATCCAAGTGCCGGCCCACAAGTACTACAATCCCAAATACTACCTCCTGTTCCCGGATGTCCCGCACCCTCCCAGGTCTTTGCAGGGGCCGTCCAGGGGGCCGGATCTGTTACGGAACGCTGAGATGCTGGATCCGGGAACGCCGCAAGTCACCAGTAGCGAGAAGCTGGACCGCCTCAGTCCGCTGCCGTCGATGGCGCCCGAGGAGTTCTTCCAGAAGCCCAAAGGCGTTCCGCAGGAGAAGAAGAAACTGACGCTGAAGCAGAGGCTCTCCAAAAAACTGTCGTCCAGTAAGCTGTCCATCAACAGCCCCGCCAACAAGGCCGGCCACGCCCCCGTGGGATCCGCCGGCCACCTGGAGAGCGATGACAACTTCGAGGTGACGGTGAAGTCGCCTCCCAAGCTCAAACTACTCAAGAGGCCGTCGACACTGGGACCCAGGACCAACTCCGTACAGACGGTGGACTCCATGCAGGACACCATCAGTAAGTCTTTAGCAACACAGTGAGCCCTCTTTGGTCATACACAATCTTTGATGTATTTTCATCATTACAAACCCAGAGAAAATAAACAGTAAATAGTAGAATATATTAAATATACTAAATATTGTCATGTTTGTTTTTGTGTTTGTTGTGGAATCGTTGGGATATTTTGGCTAAATATAATAAATGACTCCATTTGGGTCAAAGGGAATGTTGAATCATTTCGGATGGCATCGCTCTAAACGAACTAATATCGTCTGTGAACGGAATTGTTATTAAAAGATATCATAATTAATATTTATTTCCTCTGTTTTGTCCACAGGTGTAAAGAGTCACCGTCGGAACAAACAGGTCTGCAAAGTGTCCTGAGGTCACGTCAAGGACGTCTTTTTAAAGATGATTACTGTTATTTTCATTTTCTAATGGTTTACAAGCACTAAAATCACTTTTTCCCCCAAAAAAGACTTGCTGCAGTGTCTCACAGGAAGTAGCGCTGACCTTTCATAAATCGATAAGTGCCTCCTACATTTGACACTCAGGAAAATAAATAACATTTATCAATTCATCAGTGTGACCATTTATGTGCCTTTTTTGATATCATGTTGAAGTTTGTAGTAAAGAATATTGTATACTTTGTTACAATCATCTCTCATATCACAGTTGTTCAGAAATTACCTAATAAATGATAAATTGTCTATTTTCAGTCAAAATATTCAATATGTGGTATTCTGGTCACTAGGTGGCAGTAATGATACAAAATAATTCTTTACATTAAATCACCTTAACACTGCATGAAGTCAGCCATCGCATCTACGTCATATTGTAAAAAAATGAAAATAAAATACTCCCATTTTGTGTGGAAGTGGTAAGTACAGTGATGTTCAAGATATCGCTTTAAGTGACGATGCTTGAGCAATGAGGAGGAGTATCACAACTGAATCAGACATTTTGATGAGCTGGTAAGCTGGAGACGAGGATCTGACAAATTCTGAGCCTGGTGACGTCATATTATGTAAATTACATGAGTACATTTACTTCCATCACAAAATTTGAATCATACCGAGGACTTTTCTCATTGACAGTATGCTATTATCTCTAACCATTCTCAAGCTACAACCTCTTGAAAAACTGGTGCCTAAAGGGTTAAGTTTCGACGTTAGCTCACCAGCTTGCTAGCTAGCCTGTCTGGAGGCCCTGCAGCATAAGAGTTGTGCAATGTGTTGTAAACAATGAATAATAGGAGTGGAAATGTGACTGTGGGCGTGTTAGTTCATGTCTACAGGGCTCTAATAATGTTGAAATCCGTATTTAGAAAATCATTATATGTTCTATGCGCCAACTTAACGAGGGACGACTGCACTACATTAAAAATTTAGTCAAAGGTGCGTTGCTGCCCTCTGGAGGCAAGACGCAGTAGTACAAGCTGACCGGCCGGTTAACAAGGGACAACTGCACTACATTAAAAATGAATTTAAACGTGCCTTGCTGTCCTCTGGTGGTAAGACGCAGTACTACAAGCTGTCCGGCCGGTTAACGAGGGACGACTGCATTACATTAAAAATGAATTCAAAGGTACGTTGCTGCCCTCTGGCGGTAAAACGCAGTAGTACAAGGTGACCGGCGGTTGTTAAGTCAGTTTCACGGTCACTTATGGGAACGCTTACAGTGGGTCTAAAATCTAGTGGGTCTTTGGTTTGACACTCAAGTGTCCTCCTGGGATTTTGATGGACCGGAACCAGACTGACATAGTGTTTATGATGTAGAATTAATTATGTAAAAATGTGAATGAAATACATTTAAAATGTAGTATCACATGCAGTAACCTTTTGTGGCCACTTGAGGGCAGAGTTCGTATGCCGTGGGAAGACAGTGATGCTTTTTTTGATAAGTGTTTTTTTATGTATTATTTTATTATTGTAGAATATAAAAATATTAAATTATTTTTGGAAAAAAAACAGTCTCCTTGATGAGGTAAGTGTTTTTTACAAACCTGTGAAGTACGTTTCCGTCTATGAAAAAACACGTTTGGTAATCCGTCATACAAAAGGAGGATGCTATCTTCACTGAGATATTATTAAGATGTTATTTCTGTCCTTGTCCTCCTGAAATGAAAGCAGAAGTCACATCAAGTGCGTTGAGCTCAGCGTAGGAGGAACAGGAAGCCATGAAGCTCCAGTCAGATCTGAACCTCTTTGAACCACCTTCCAAGCTTCAACCAAGTCCAGTTTCTTAAAGTCTCCTCTTCAAGGGTCCAAAAAGAAAAAGAATAAAAACTATTCAAAACCCGGAGGAGAAAACTCACAAACGTCTTCAGTGTCGCTGGCCAAGTTCTGACCCAAAGAAGGAGAACGTCCGCTGCCGTCTTCCGTTAAGCCAGGAAACCTCCATCTCAGTCCTGGTGGTTCTGGTTCTGCGTGATTAGCTTCTTCTTGCGTAGCGACACCAGGTCATAGAAGGGGTCCTTGGTGATGCTGGCCCTGGACCATGAGGGACAAGACGAAGAACGTGACCCTCAGAGGGTTTCTCCTAAAATCAGTCGGGTTCTTGTGGGGTTCTTCAAAAGCAATTCTTACCTGATGGCGGCGATCCAGGAGTCGCGTTCGTCTGCGCTGCTGGCACAGATGGCGTACGACTGATGCTTGCCCTCCACCACCCTGCCGTCCGTCTCCGTCTTGCACGCTTTGATCTTCTGTCCTCGGCTGTTAGGGTTGTACAGCTCCAGGCAGTACTAGACGATGACAGAACCAAATGAAATCAAAACTTGGCGTTTGCGGCTTCGTTTCTACCGTGACGTTCCGACGAACGAAGAGCTCACAGGCTTGCGGGGAAAGGGAACTTCTCGGACGCAGAGGTTCTCCAGCGGGATGATGCCTCGGGGCTCCTTGTCCTGCAAGGAGAAACAAACCATCAAGAGAGGGCTAGCTGGTTGGCGCTAACAGGAAGTGCGGTCCTCACGGTGGTGAACTCAAAGTAGTAGAGACAGCTGTCAGTCAGGATGAACCATCGCCTCTTCCACGTCTTCACTCGGCCTCCTGACGTCAAAAAGCACAGTACTCAATGCCATTGGAATACATATACTGATATACTATTATATGTCATTGTTATGCAATATAGATATGGAACCAATGAACAGTGAAGCCTGCATAGTCGCCAGGTGCATGATGGGATACAACAAGAGTATTGATCCTTGTCTTCATGGAGGAAAATTAACATAAATTATTGATTTTTTTTTACCAAGTTTAAGCAGCCATCCTTCCCTGTCAGGGTTGAAGAACGTGTGAGTGAGGTCGTTCCCGTCGTCTTCCGGAATTTTAAAAGGCTCATTCCGGATGCTGTCGTATAGTTTCTGAGGATTTCAAAAATAAATAAAGTGCAAATTAATAACGACAACAACAACAGTGCACAGCTAAGAGACCCGAGTTCAATTCCACACTCGGCCATCTCTGTGTGGAGTTTGCATGTTCTCCCTGTGCATGTGTGGGTTTTCTCCGGGTACTCCGGTTTCCTCCCACATTCCAAAAACATGCTAGGCTAACTGGCGACTCCAAATTGTCCATAGGTATGAATGTGAGTGTGAATGGTTGTTTGTCTATATGTGCCCTGTGATTGGCTGGCCACCAGTCCAGGGTGTACCCTGCCTCTCGCCCGAAGAAGACAGCTGGGATAGGCTCCAGCACCACCCCGCGACCCTTGTGAGGATAAGCGATAGAAAATGAATGAATGTTTACTATATTAGGTGACTATAGGGGTGTTATTTCATGTCTAGAGGGCTCTAATAGTGTTAACAGCCACATTTGGAAGGTCGTAACCAGGTTTTCTATGCTGTCACCATGAAAATATCCACATTTATGAATAAGGAATCCCACTTTACGAAAATACTTTATGTGTCCCCCGTGATTGGCTGGCCACCAGTCCAGGGTGTACCCCGCCTCTCGCCCGAAGAAGACAGCTGGGATAGGCTCCAGCACCCCCGCGACCCTCGTGAGGATAAGCGGTAGAAAATGAATGAATGTTTACGATATTAGGTGACTATTAAGGTGACTATAGGGGTGTTATTTCATGTCTAGAGGGCTCTAATAGTGTTAACAGCCACATTTGGAAGGTCGTAACCAGGATTTCTATGCTGTCACCATGAAAATATCCACAATATCCACTATACGGGAATACTTTATGTGCCCTGTGAATGGCTGGCCATCAGTCCAGGGTGTACCCCGCCTCTCACCCGAAAACAGCTGGGATAGGCTCCAGCACCCCGCCGCGACCCTTGTGAGGATAAGCGGTAGAAAATAAATGAATGTTTACGATATTAGGTGACTTTTAAGGTGACTATAGGGGTGTTATTTCATGTCTAGAGGGCTCTAATAGTGTTAACAGCCATATTTAGAAGGTCGTAACCAGGTTTTCTATGCTGTCACCATGAAAATATCCACATTTATGAATAAGGAATCCCACTTTACGGGAATACTTTATGTGCCCTGTGATTGGCTGGCCACCAGTCCAGGGTGTACCCCGCCTCTCGCCCGAAGAAGACAGCTGGGATAGGCTCCAGCACCACTCAGCGACCCTTGTGAGGATAAGCGTTAGAAAATGAATGAATGTTTATGATATTAGGTGACTATTAAGGTGACTATAGGGGTGTTATTTCATGTCTAGAGGGCTCTAATAGTGTTAACAGCCATATTTAGAAGAGATAGGCTCCAGCACTCCCATAACCCTCGTGACGATAAGCGGTAGAAAATGAATGAATGAATGAACAACAACAGCGTTCCTAATCATGCGTCATGTTTTCGGATGGCGTCTAGCGTTCCTAATGATGACGCGTGTCGTCCGTGGTTACCGAGAGCAGGTCGCGGGGGAGGTCCTCGCCGTTGTTGATGCCTCTGTTCATGGAGACGAAGCGCTCCAGCGTGGTCTTGTCCTTCACGCTGGGGTTGTGCAGGCTGGTGTTCAACATGATGATGGCGAAGGACAGGATGTAGCAGGTGTCTGTCAGTCAGACAGGAAGTGCCTTTAGCAATGACATCATGCCCCCCCCCCACCCCAGCACGTAGAAACGAGAAGTGAAAGTCCAACAGGAAGACGCTCTGACTCAATGGGAGCTTGGACTAGATCATTTCATTCGTCACGAGTTACATTCGAGGCGTTTCGGTCGATTATACGTCGAGCTCACCGGTGGACTGGAAGACGTTGACGTTGCAATCGCAGTAGCGTCCGGCAAAAGCCTCCATCATGCGGTCGATCTTCTGGGCCTCGCCGGGCAGACGAAAACTCCACAGGAACTGTCTGTCATGTGACCAGAGGGCGGGGTCAAACACATTATCTCTTCTTCCTGTTCTGGAAGTGACCACCCTGTGTCCACCAATCAACACACGCCTCTGAGTCTAGCTCCGCCCCTTCATAAGCGTGCAAATCGGGATGTATGCTAAGGTTTGGAGAGACGTATGTAGTGGTTCCAACTTGGCTTTTGTGTTAAGACTACAGTCTACACAGATGTAATGCAGGCTTCGCTACACATACTAAAATAAGGTTCTGCCAACTATCCATCAGATGTTTTCTTCAGCAAATAGAAAGCTACGTTACGTTGTTGGACAAGAGTTACATAAAAGCGCTTCTTGGGGAGTCCTGACCTGAGTGCCTGGACCAGGTTGAGGTCCGAGAACTCGTGAAGTTCCACGAAGGCCTTCAAGGTCTGCAGGTGGAGCTCGTCTCTGAGGAAAAAGCAGAAGTCCGGTTGAGCTTGACCGAGACTTTTGGTTTTGGTTTTGGTCTGGTCCGCCTTCTCTCCTGGTCCTTATCTTAACAGGCCAATGATGTTCGATTATCTACCAAAGCGCTAGGTGTTACAACCATGACTCTGATTGACTAGCTGTTTAGCTTCCTGTTTAGTAGTAGTAGTAATTCCTCACCTTTCTCCCAGGAAGTCTCCAATGGCCGTCTTGTTGAGTCCCTCCTCCTTGTACAGGAACTCTGCGATGCATTGGGCGTTTTTGTCCAGCAGCTTGTTGTCCAGCAGGTACTTTATACCCTGAACACACACACAGCAAACCAGTCACATGACATCCATTCATTTTTTTACCGCTTATCCTCACGAGGGTCGCGGGGGATGCTGGAGCCTATCCCAGCTGTCTTCGGGCAAGAGACTGGTGGCCAGCCAATCACAAGGCACATATAGACAAACAACCATTCACACTCACATTCATACCTATGGACAATTTGGAGTCGCCAATTAGCCGAGCATGTTTTTGGAATGTGGGAGGAAACCGGAGTACCCGGAGAAAACCCACGCATGCAAACTCGGGGAGAACATGCAAACTCCACACAGAAATGGCTGATGGTGGAATTGAACCCCGATCTCCTAGCTGTGAGGTCCACTCAATACCACTCATGGTATTGCTAACACAATATTTATTAATTCATTCATTTTCTACCGCTTATCCTCACGAGGGTCGCTGTTTACCACCTTCAAACATGATTAGAGCCCTCTAGACATGAAATAACACCCCTATATTTATATTCATTGATTCATTTTCTACCGCTTATGCTCACAAGGGTTATGGGGGGTGCTGGAGCCTATCCCAGCTGTCTTCGGGCGAGAGGCGGGGTACTCGACTGTTATGTTGGGTTGAGACACACAAGCACCAGACGCCACCAGTAGAAGACTTGGATGGAGTTTTCTATCGCTTTTCCTCAATATTGGGTCATTCTGCTCATTCATTTCTGTACTTTGGTGTGTTTTTTCCATAGAACAACGGCATGAGCAGAGTGAGCCCTCTTCTCAGTCATATAGTCTCGGTTTGTCATGGTGGTAATATCGTAGAAATTAAATCAATGTTAAAATGTTAAAACCCAATCTCGTGTATCGTATTTACATTGTTGGCGGACAGCTTTACTTTCACCCTGGGTTCAATGCTCACGTGGCGTATTGTTTCCGTCAAACATTATCAGCAGACTAGAGGAAACCGCACAAGCTCTTGACGCGTTTAAACAGGAAGTCATCGCTCGATTTGGAACAACAACAGAAACTTGTTCCATCTCACCTTCTTGGGGTCCATGTTGAACTTCTTCTTGCCGTTGTAGAACTGCTTCCTCCCCATGGTCCTGCTTACAGGAAACATCGCCAGAAGTTGTTTGTCGAGACAACAGGCAAAATAATAATAACAATAACAACACGGGATAGTGCTGTAGCCATAACCCCCTTTGTCACTTCCTGTCCACCACCCATTTAGTGCAACACAGACAAGCTTTATGTCAGAAATTGACTATGTTCTGTGATGATAAGACTTATTTATTTCATGTTATGTCTACTCATGTTATGAGTAACTGGACTGTAAAGGTGACTATAGGGGTGCTATTGCATGTATAGAGGGCTCTAATGTTAAAAAAAAAACATATTTAGAAGGTGGGAAACAGGTATATTCTATGCCATAACTACAAAAATATGGCATTAAAAAAATGAATCCTACTTCATAGTCAGGTCTGGAGCCATTTATATGATTTCAGGGAAGAACAAAATTTGAAACACTTATATGCTAGGACTACGTTAAAAAGCCATAGCATTTCAGTATGTGGAATCAAACTATGGAATGGATTGAGTAATATCTAATATATATCACTATATTGACAGTTACTATGGTACCCATTATGTCATTGTATGGTCATATCACCTCGTACTTTGGTACGTGGCAAAAAATTAAATTAAATTAAATTAAATTAAATTAAATTAAATTAAATTAAATTAAATTAAATTAAATTAAATTAAATTAAATTAAATTAAATTAAATTAAATTAAATTAAATTAAATTAAATTAAATTAAATTAAATTAAATTAAATTAAATTAAATTAAATTAGGAAGGCAGGATTTAATAAGCTTTGCTTCTTCCTACTCCTTTTGGACATGTGGAACTGTGAACTGATTATGGGATGCATTCAATTGTAATCTGATGCATGTTCAAATGAAATAAAACCATTACCATTACCATTTAACTGTGATAAAAAAGGGATTGCTGATTGCTGATTGTCTGAGTCCATTTGTGTCCAAACGTGTGTCCAAACGTGTGTCCAAACGTGTGTCCAAATCTTGTGTCCAAATCTTTGCAATGACACCGCCTCAGTGATCCAAGACTTGAACCAGGACTCACCTTTCCTCATCTTCGGCCGACTCAAACCTGAGCACCTCGGCCATGACGCTGTCGATCTGCAGTTTCAGCTTCTGCACAGAAAACTCACAACTGGAGTCTTTGTCTTGTCTTGGAATGTGTGGACGACGTGACGGATGCCGTACCTGGATGTCGTCCAGAAGTTCTTTCTTGTACATCCTGATGCTCTCCAGCTCCATCTTCTCATCTGCCGTGAAGTCTGACAGAACTGCAACACAACAAGACCGGTGTCACGTGGAGGAAAGTTGGTCATTTGGAGGAGAAACACAAGCTTCTAACTCTGTGGGACGACTTCCATGTTTACTGTCAGGACCATCCTGGAATAGTCAAGACTATTCCCGTTCTCTAGCTATCCCAATGCGCTAGCCCGTATGCAAACACCTGATCAGGCGTGTGTCTCTGACTTCACTTCCTGTTCAGTCTGAAACATCTCCGTGTTCTTTAGTAAGCTCTACTTAGTCTCATCACGCCGCCGCACTTCCTCTTTGCACACGTTCGCATGTAAACGACAACACGCCAGCTCCACACCCTTCCTGTGCGACACTTGTGCAACAAGCGAGCTCACACACACACGAACACACACACACACACACAATAAGTCATCTAAAATGTGAAGTCGATACATGATGGGAAAAGAAGAAGCATTTAAAGAGCGACCATGTGGAAGAAATGAAATGTACACAGAAACACGGATTTATAAACCTTGGCTTATTTGGAGATGCATGACATCAAGACGTATGGATGTCACCTACACAAAGTCACATGACAACATTATATTAAGTAATCTAAAATGCAAATATATTATTTTTCTCATTTTATTATTATTATTATTATTATTAACACTTAACATGTCTCCAATCACAATGACATGTCTAAATACTCAAAATCACACATAAAAGTGACTATTACTAGAAGAAAAAAATACAAAAATAGAAGAAAAAGACCCCCACATAAATAATAATAATAACAAAAACATGAAAAAATGAGTCTTACCCATTTGGCAGTCAGTCATGAGATCCAACCACAAAAGAAGACTGTCAAAGTAAAGGTCTAAAGTGGCCTGTGAGGTGGCAGCATCAGCACATTAAATCTCCTCTAGCCACGCCTCCTTCCACTCAGTATCACTTCATCCTTTTTTACTTAAAAAAAAAAAACCCTTCAAAATAAAATATTCACTACTAATCATTCATTGCGGTGGTAATACTTTGATAAGATGACACTGTAGGTTGCTTTAAATCACGCATCATTATTTCTGTTATTATTATGTAAGTGTCAGCTCACACGCACGTTGACCTGGCCACTTCCAGTTACGCCAACCAAAGGTAACGTCCTGTCCCGACCCCGCAGGAAGTGTCGAAAGGCTGCATTGTCGTCACGACTTTAGCTCAAGCATTCAATCTTGAATGTGCAACACTTCCAAATATTAATATCTTCATTTAGCGTGTACCTGAAATGAACAATGGCCTTCATTTTGAAAATGTGTGAGCTCATCGGGGGTACGCTGGAGCCTATCCCTATTATGACAATACTAGCCTATTATGCTAGTATTAGAAATGCTCCCATGCTAATGTTAAGCTGCTACCAATGCTAACGTGCTAATGTGAGCATGTTAACAGAAGTGTTTATATAAGTGCTTAGTTATGAAAATGGCTACAAATAATATTATGCTAGTATTAGCATGTTAGCAATGCTAACATTCTAACATTAATAAGTTTAACACCTAGCATAATAGTGGTTAAGTGTTTATTTAAGTGCCTAGCTATATGAAAATGGCTAGAAATGCTACCATGCTAATGTTAAGATGCTACCAATGCTAATGTGCTAATGTTAACAGAAATGTTTAAGTGCTTAGTTATTAAAATTTCTACAAATAATATTATGCTAGTATTAGCATGTTAGCAATGCTAACATTCTAACGTTAATAAGTTTAACACCGAGCACAATAGTGGTAAGTGTTTATGTAAGTGCCTAGCTATATGAAAATGGCTAGAAATGCTCCCATGCTAATGTTAAGCTGCTACCAATGCTAACGTGCTAATGTGAGCATGCTTAGTTATGAAAATGGCTACAAATAATATTATGCTAGTATTAGCATGTTAACAATGCCAACATTCTAACGTTAATAAGTTTAACACCGAGCATAATAGTGGTAAGTGTTTATGTAAGTGCCTAGCTATATGAAAATGGCTAGAAATGTTACCATGCTAATGTTAAGCTGCTGCCAATGCTAACGTGCTAATGTGAGCATGTTAACAGAGGTGTTTATATAAGTGCTTAGTTATGAACTGGTAGGCAGCCAATAGCAGGGCATATACTGTATAAAATATTTAATATAGAATAATAATATCAACAAAAATGTAAAAAAAAGAAATTTTTGAATAACAATTACCATTATTTCATAAAATATGTATGTCAAATTAAAAGAAACAAAACCACATGCATTTAGTAAATACATAGGAGGAAGTGACTGCAACACCTTCATGAGGAATGTAGTGCACTTTACCACAATGCATTGACACACACACACACACACACACACACACACACACATACACACACACACAGCAGAAGTAGGAAGAGTGTGTGTGTTACAATTTCCAGTGGCCTCACATACGTAGATCTGCGTCTCGGAGTGTGTGTGCAGTGTGTGTGAGCAGTGCCGAGTGGAGCAGGATGCAGGCCATCAAGTGTGTGGTTGTGGGAGACGGGTACGCCTTTAACTTTCTTTACTTTCTACTTATGTCATAAAACCATTTGAAACATAAGAACGTGCAGTTGGCGAGCGGGAGCGACTTCCGCTGTGATGTGTCGTGTGAGCGAGGTGAGGTGTCCGAAGATGAAGAAAAAGAAGCTAAAAACTAAACGGCTTTTCTATGGAAAAGCACTCGTAGGCCACCGTCTACCACCGTCGTTCCCACCATATTGAGGTTTACACCTGCATTTATTTTAGACGTATGCTAACATTAGCATGCTAACACCTAGCATAATAGAAGTGTTTATATAAGTTCTTGGTGCCTCGCTATATGAAAATGGCTAAAAATGCTACCATGCTAATGTTAAGCTGCTGCCAATGCTAACGTGCTAATGTGACCATGTTAACAGAAATATTTATATTTTAGACATATGCTAACATTAGCATGCTAACACCTAGCATAATAGAAGTGTTTATATAAGTGCTTGGTAATGAAAATGGCTACAAATAATATTATGCTAGTATTAGCATGTTAGCAATACTAACATTCTAACATTAATACGTTTAACACCTAGAATAATAGTGGTGTTTATGTAAGTGCCTAGCTATATGAAAATGGCTAGAAATGCTACCATGCTAATGTTAAGATGCTACCAAAGCTAATGTGCTAATGTTAACAGAAATGTTTATATAAGTGCTTAGTTATGAAAATGGCTACAAATAATATTATGCTAGTATTAGCATGTTAGCAATGCTAGCATTCTAACGTTAATAAGGTTAACACCTAGCAATATTGGTTGTTGTAAGTGCCTAGTGTAAGTGCCTAGTGTTTATGTAAGTGCCTAGCTATATGAAAATGGCTAGAAATGCTACCCTGCTAATGTTAAGATGCTACCAAAGCTAACGTGCTAATGTGAGCATGTTAACAGAAGTGTTTATATAAGTGCTTAGTTATGAAAATGGCTACAAATAATATTATGCTAGTATTAGCATGTTAGCAATGCTAACATTCTAACGTTAATAAGTTTAACACCTAGCATAATAGTGGTTAAGTGTTTATTTAAGTGCCTAGCTACATGAAAATGGCTAGAAATGCTACCATGCTAATGTTGAAATGCTACCAATGGTAACGTGCTAATGTGAGCATTGTGTTTATACATGTGTGTACTTGTGAAAATAGTAAAAAATGCTAGTATCCTTTAGCATTTTTAGTATCCTTTGAACAACAACGTCGCTGTACTACGCTGTCAACTTTTAGTCAAATCAAATCTATGAACGCTTGAATTAAACGCGGCTTAATTCTTAAGTCTTAAGCAAACATTTTGCCCAACCGCATGCTTCTAACTTGGTGAGAAATGGGGCCATCATGACGGAAGTTGTGAAGCAGAAGTGGCGCAGATGAGTAAACACGAACAGGTTTCACTCTGGTTCAGCCTCCACGCAGCCTCGCAAGGCAAAGCCTTTCCACCCAGGCCAACTAAATGTGAAGTCAATTGGGATTTCTTTGTTAATTAGCGAGCTACTTCCTGCTTGATGGAGAAAGACAGCCAATAGACATGCTGGATTCCTGGACCGTACCACTCCGCTGTAAAAATGTTTATCTACTCGTTTGACATAGACCTCATTCTAACATCCTGTGTGGTGGTTACAGAAGATGAGACGCAACAACACATCCCCATGAAGAGATCATATGTGATGCTTTAAATCCACCCACTTCCTGTTTTCTCCAACACTTCCTTATTTCTGATTCACACGCGTACCGACACACGTGCTGGCACTGACTCTGTTTATTTTACCAAAGATATAGTGAAATATGAAAGGAAGTAACATGTAGATATGCAAGCATGTTCTATGGTATATATTTCAAAAAAAATCATATAACACTCAGCTTTGTCATATAAGTGAAAAATCCTAGTAGTACCAACTTCATTTTTTACCATATATTTTTTCGTTCCGAATATTTCAATTTTTTGTCCTCTTAATATTTTGGCTTCCCCACTGTATGTGACAAAAATAACATTATTTTTCATAATTGTCCTCATTATTTCTCATCTTCCTTTAATATATAGAGAGGAGTTTTATTTTTGTAAAATTGCAACTTTTTCTTGTAATATTTTGACTTTACTCTCATACAATTACAGATATTTTGAAAAAATATATAAATGTATAAATCACGCTGTTTCATGGTTGAATACGACCTACTGTTTGTCAAAATTATATGTGTATTGAAGCAAATGTACATATTTCTTTCATAAATTATGCATTTTGAAGCGTAAAAATGGCTACATGAAGTAAAATACAAATATGCGGCATTCAGAAGATACATTCAAAGAGGTTGTGATATATGTAGTACTCTACAATAGTCACTAGGTGTCAGTAATGTTACATTGATGAGACAATAGCCACTGCTATTGTTTAGCTAATACTAGCATAATATTATTTGTAGCCGTTTTCATAACTAAGCACTTATATAAACATTTCTGTTAACATTAGCACATTAGCATTGGTAGCATCTTAACATTAGCATGGTAGCATTTCTTGCCATTTTCATGTAGCTAGGCACTTAAATAAACGCTTAACCACTATTATGCTAGGTGTTAAACTTATTAACATTAGAATGTTAGCATTGCTAACATGCTAATACTAGCATAATATTATTTGTAGCCATTTTCATAACTAAGCACTTATATAAACATTTCTGTTAACATTAGCACGTTAGCATTGGTAGCATCTTAACATTAGCATGGTAGCATTTCTAGCCATTTTCATGTAGCTAGGCACTTAAATAAACACTTAACCACTATTATGCCAGGTGTTAAACTTATTAACATTAGAATGTTAGCATTGCTAACATGCTAATACTAGCATAATATTATTTGTAGCCATTTTCATAACTAAGCACTTATATAAACATTTCTGTTAACATTAGCACATTAGCATTGGTAGTATCTTAACATTAGCATGGTAGCATTTCTAGACATTTTCATATAGCTAGGCACTTAAATAAACACTTAACCATTATGCTAGGTGTTAAACTTATTAACATCAGAATGTTAGCATTGCTAACATGCTAATACTAGCATAATATTATTTGTAGCCATTTTCATAACTAAGCAATTATATAAACACTTCTGTTAACATGCTTACATTAGCATGTTAGCATTGGCAGCAGCTTAATATTAGCATGGTAGCATTTCTAGCCATTTTCCAATAGCGAGGCACTTACATAAACACCACTATTATTCTAGGTGTTAAACTTATTAATGTTAGAATGTTTGCATTGCTAACATGCTAATACTAGCATAATATTATTTCCTGTTTGGAAGTAAAAAAAAGGAACATCTTCTTGTATGATGTCTACTACTACTGTATATTGGGTAGTAGAGTACAATATGTAGTATATATTATGTTCACTTTTTGTCTTTGTGTGTGTGTTTTAGGGCTGTTGGGAAAACATGTCTTCTCATCAGCTACACAACCAACGCCTTCCCTGGTGAATACATTCCAACAGTGTGAGCACACACACACACACACACACACACAGCTGTTGCTACGTTGTGCGTCCAACTGTGTTGATCGGAATGACACGCATACCCAATCAATCATGTTCTTCTAGTTTTGACAACTACTCGGCCAACGTGATGGTGGACAGCAAGCCGGTCAATCTGGGCCTCTGGGACACGGCCGGACAGGAGGACTACGACAGGCTCCGCCCCCTGTCCTACCCCCAGACGGTACTCACACACAAAGAAACAAACCTGTTATTATACGGCATGTCATTCAAAAGTGGTGTTTGTCTCCATGGTAACCAGCGAGGAGTTAGAATGCCATGCATTATTGCTCTCAATTTAACGAGCGTGGTCGCTATGGAAACCGCTTGACGTAAGCGCGATTTCGAAGTGCTCTCCAGGCGTTTGGATGCGGTGGGCAGCACGAATGAAGCACAGAACATTTCTCGATGTAATTTTGTTTTTAGTTATATTAATATAGATCCAGCCAGCAGGGGGCATATTTTCACGGGTTGCAGTCATGTACTGATCATGGCGTTACCCTCAATGTAGCATCATCCACGGGTTAGCCATGGCGCTGATAACGCCTTGTGCCACCTAGAGGCCAACTTGGGTTAATTCCGTTTGAAGTCAATTTAGTTTCGACAAAGCAAAATTGGAAAAAATAATCAATCAAACTTGCTTGAATATTCTAATAGCATATTTTTATGTGTTTGTTTTTTTTTGTGTCCAGGATGTGTTTCTGATTTGTTTTTCCCTGGTGAGTCCGGCGTCGCACGAGAATGTCCGAGCAAAGGTGAGTTTTGTTTACAAACTTCTTTTGATTTTTCTTTTGTTGACGTTTGTGTCACAGGAGAGTCCTTGCCTCCCCTGGACTAAAATGGTAGCATCCACATCACGTAGGCTGCTAGTAAACATTCAACATGTTCCACGAAATTTTCGGATTTTATATTATTTTTTGCGGCTGCACGGTGATCGAGTGGTTAGCACGCAGCTAGGAGACCAGGGTTCAATTCCACCCTCGGCCATCTCTGTGTGGATTTTGCATGTTCTCCCCGTGCATGCGTGGGTTTTCTCCGGGTACTCCGGTTTACTCCCACATTCCAAAAACATGCTAGGTTAATTAGCGACTCCAAATTGTCCATAGGTATGAATGTGAGTGTGAATGGTTGTTTGTCTATATGTGCCCTGTGATTGGCTGGCCACCAGTCCAGGGTGTACCCTGCCTCTCGCCTGAAGACAGCTGGGATAGGTTCCAGCACCCCCGTGACCCTCCTGAGGATAAGCGGTAGAAAATGAATGAATGAGTATTAATATAGGGGTGTTATTTCATGTCTAGAGGGCTCTAATCATGTTTGAATGTGGTAAACAGCGACCCTCCTGAGGATAAGCGGTAGAAAATGAATTAATGAGTATAAATATAGGGGTGTTATTTCATATCTAGAGGGCTCTAATCATGTTTGAAGGTGGTAAACAGCGACCCTCATGAGGATAAGTGGTAGAAAATGAATGAATGAGTATAAATATAGGGGTGTTATTTCATGTCTGAAGGGCTCTAATCATTGTTTTGCATGATCACAAAACTAAATTGGAATCAAAAATTATATTTAATTAATCCACATGCACTCCGATTTCCTCCCACATTCCAAAAACATGCTAGGTTAATTAGCGACTCCAAATTGTCCATAGGTATGAATGTGAGTGTGAATGGTTGTTTGTCTATATGTGCCCTGTGATTGGCTGGCCACCAGTCCAGGGTGTACCCCGCCTCTCGCCCGAAGACAGCTGGGATAGGCTCCAGCATGCCCGTGACCCTCGTGAGGATAAGCGGTAGAAAATGAGTGAATATTCTTTTTTGCTATTTTAATCCCAGCGGAACCTTCCCTCCCTTGAGAAAGAATAAAAGATGGTACGGTCCATCATCTGTCATTGTCCATGAATCAGGAAGTAGCAAAGTAGCAAACATCTACAGTTAAAAAAAAAAGTTTTTACTCTTTTTGATGTTTTCTAAGCTTGTACAGCTAGCAGCTTGTACCCGGGCACGCCCATATAAGGAAGTCGCCGTCTGGACAGAGCCTGGTTCATGAACCAGGAAGCAGCCTGCTAGCTAACAAACATATGAACAAGCAGGAACTAGTTTTCCGACTCATTCTTTAAGTTTAAAAAAATAAAAATGCAAAGGACAGTGGAGTGGGCAGCATCGACGCGAGTCCACTTCTCCACGTTCCCAATCAATCAATCAATCAATGACGTGGAGGCAGCCGAGCGTACAAATGTCAAGCAAATCAAAGCGTTAAGTAACCATGCACGGCATCCCGCCTCCATCCATCAGCAGTCACCAGCTACTTACCAACCAACTACTCCTACTCACCTCTTTTCCCCGCATCAGTGGTACCCGGAGGTGCGCCACCACTGCCCGTCCACCCCCATCATCCTGGTTGGCACCAAGCTGGACCTGAGGGACGAGAAGGACACCATCGACAAGCTGAAGGAGAAGAAACTGTCGCCCATCACGTACCCGCAAGGCCTCGCTCTGGCCAAGGAGATCGGTAACCAAATCCAACGTTTTGCTCGTTTCCTGTCGCTGTCCGAATACTTTTGTCCATACAGTGTGTCCCAGATGCAGTGAAGTACCTGGAGTGTTCAGCGCTCACCCAGAGAGGTCTGAAGACGGTGTTTGATGAAGCCATCAGAGCGGTCCTCATTCCTCAGACGCCCAAAGCCAAGAAGAAGGCGTGTCTCCTGCTCTGAGGAGGTAAAAGCTCAAAATGGACGTTAGCAACACTAGCGTAGCTACTTGAGCAAAAAGTGCTGACATTACAGTTGAAACGATCCGACTGACTAGCGAAGCCTGTCTGTTTTCAACTAGAACATTCCAGATGTGCCAGAAGAATTTCGACAAACATGAGCTGCGTTTGACGTCTCAACTGGAAAAGCAAGATATTCAATTCGCCCGTCAACGTCCCAATACTTTTGTTGATGTCCCTTATTAACGTCAAAAAGTCCAAATCCAAGTGGACGCCATGTTGACAGATTCCTAACGCCCAAAGCTGTATTTGGATCAAATGAATGATGAATGTGTTATTTGCTGTGATTAAAATACGGGAACCGATAATTCCTGTGCTTCATCATCATTAGCGTTATCGTCCCCGTCATCATCATCATCATCATCATCATGAGATGCGAGATGAATGAGCGCAGCCGCCGTCTCATTCATCTCAATGTATTTTTGCTACCTGCCTGCAGCACCGCTGATCACCAGCTAGCGGATTAATCGCAGTCATTAGCATTGTTTGTGAAAACAAATTAACCCAAGACCGGCTTTGTTGTCTTAGAAGCTCAAGGGACGTTTTCAGGAACACTTGCACACTCGGAGGCAGACGTGTCCAAAGTCCCGTGGCTTTATTTTTATCAGGCTGCAACATATGGTAGAATGGATGGAATAATATATGGAATACTATAAAGGTTGAAGGCCGCACTAAAAGGACAAAAAAATGTACCAGAGAGAAAGTTAGTATTGCATAATATTCATATGTTGAATTAGTGTGTTTAACCAACGCATTAGAGCGCCACCCACTGTCAGGATGACCTACATGATTAGCAGCCAAGTCATTCTTTTATTCTTTCTTTAAGCTCTTGAGCTGAAATGGCATTTTAAAAGCTAAAATAGTGTTATTGTTCAAAGGTACTCTTTTATGTGCGTTATTATTTTTCATATGCAGTAAAGTCTCGTTATATCGATATTCTCGGGAGTCGGAAAAAATACCGATATAACCGGACTATCCATATATCCGATCCTGCGCCGAACTGCATTAAAAGTGGGCGGATCTTTGATATGGCATGTAATTTTCTCCTTGAGTTCATGGATTGCGTATCTAGCATGCTTTTGTACTACAATACATTTTGTACTACAGTAAATAAAAATAAACTTACGCTGTAGTGATTACCGGTTACCGGGACATAATTCACCCCGGAACTATCGATAGGGAAGGTGTTGCCACCCGGAGGGGTAGGCGCGAGGGTCGGGTGTTTTCCGCTGTGTGTGCTGTGCTCTGGTGGTGGAAGTGTGAAAAATAAAGTTGACTGGAAGCAGCCGTTCGCCGTGTTCTTTTTTGGTATTGAAATCCTTAAGCAAAGATTGATTTAAGCTGCTTTTGTATCGATATAAGCAGACCAAATTGGCTGGCGGGAGATGAAAAGGGCATCGTAGTAACCGGATTATCATAATAACTGGGTATCGTACTAACGCAGCTAATTATATCATAAAAGACTAGAAATTTGCCGGGAAATGAAAATAGTATCGTAATAAGTAGTAATTCGTTTTAACCGATATCGATATAACGAGACTTTACTGTATTAGGATGTGTGCAAACCAAGCATCATACAAAACATCATTTGTTATCATTTGTTATTTTGTGTAAAAAAAAAACAATTAAAAATAAAAACCTTATTTGCCAAATAAATACTAATAATTTGCCAAAACATTATTATTATTATTATTATTATTATTAATCTTTTTTTATTAATATTCATCATTGTATGGTCATATCACCTCGTACTTTGGTACGGGACAAAAAAGTAAAAAATAAAAAAAAACAAACTGTATTATGGAAAGCAGGAAGAGAACAAATGTAACAGTTACTGATTGTAAAAGTACCAGATGGAGGGGTAGGATTTAATAAGCTTTGCTTCTTCCTACTCCTTTTGGACATGTGGAACTGTGAACTGATTATGGGATGCACTCAATTGTAATCTGATGCATGTTCAAATGAAATAAAACCATTACATTAATATTATATTATATATAATATTAATATTATTCTAGAGTTTGTAAAGGCCACGGATATTTAAATATATATATATTGCTTCTACTTGACCAGGTCATGAGGGATGCCCTCTGCAACATCCCCACAGGGTCAGCTGCCATTTGACGCCCCTGCACAACCTGGAGCTGGCACCTGCACCTGAATGCCAGGTCTTGCGCACCCCAATTTCAATGCACACTGTTATACCAAATGTACGTTATACATCATCATATCTACATCTTGCTTACTGACGCAATACAGATGACTAAAAACCTGCACAAGTTCTAAATATCGATCACTCAGAGCAACGATCATGTCATGATTTGACTTTTGACCTTTTTTTCCCCGCCCCCCATTAGCCTGCTATGCGTGCACGCGCATCAAACGCACGTGGTCAATACTTTATTAGCATCACAATGGTGTACACGCGCACACACTCGTAGGGAGGGAAGGAGCGCAGAGAGGGGGTTTGTGCGGCTCGGCGTCGGGGCTCCAGTGTTCAAGTCCTTCTTCGGAGATTAATAAAGGTTCAGCAGCAACACAGGTAAGCTTTATTTGGCTTTCTAATCTTTGCTCTGTTATGTTTAGTCCAAATAACCTTAATATTGATTTATTTACTATTATTTAATCGTCATATTATTTTAATTAATGGAATAAATGTAATAAATCATGTTTTCAAGTGCATTTTTTCCATGGTGGCGCATGCATTCATGATTTTAAATGAGTGTTATCATGAGAGGCGGGGTCAGTGCGTGTTTTCATGTTGCCTATTGAAGGATTACAAGAAGAGATGAGATAGATGAAGAATCATTTAAAATTGGTTCATCTTCATCTTTCATCGATGACTGAAAAGAGATATATATTGGCTTTTTGCATTTACTAAACTCCATGAAAGCATCACTGGCATGAAATCAGGAGAATGTTTTTCACTGAATGAACACATTATCAATCCTCCTGAGAGTAACTGATGCTTTCGTGCTGGCTTCAGAATTGATGAGCACGTTAAGCTCCTCGGGGAATAAGACGATGGATGCATCGGTGGAGTTTACTCTCCACTGTTTGCCCGTCAGTCCACAGGTCTTTCTAAGGATATGTGCTCCATTAATACTGTCACTTGAAAGTCAGAAGAATTTGTGTGTTGCGTGTGTTGTATTGAGTACCTAATAAAGCAGAGGTGCTGCTTTATTTTATTGTGTTTTTGAACACCAATTTTTTTTTTAATGGCCCACGCCATATTCTAGAAACAAACAAATAGTGGAATAGGTGCAGATTCTGGAAGATAAAGAAAGCTTTTTGTTCGGGTTATTGTGTGTAGCTGCTCTGTAGGAGTCCACAACTCAGTACAAAGGGTCCAGATATTGAGAGAAAAAAACTGTTGTAACTTTCTGAGAATATTGTGTAATATTTTCAGCATAAAGTTAAAATATTAAAGAAAAAAATACTTTTTTAAAGGAATAACATCTAAAAATTTAAGTAAAAAATAAAGTTATAATTTCTGAAAAATTAATGTGTGATATGTGCTCGATTAATACTGTCACTTGAAAGTCAGAAAAATGTGTGTGTTGCGTCTGATTGCATTGTGTACCTAATAAAGCAGAGGTGCCTAAAGTGTTTTTGAACACCAATTTTTTTAATGCCCCACATCCTATTCTAGAAATAAACAAATCCAAGTAAAAGCAGCTGGAACAGGTGCAGATTCTGGAAGATAAAGAAAGCTTTTTGTGCGGGTTATTGTGTGTAGCTGCTCTATAGGAGTCCACAACTCAGTACAAAGGGTCCAGATATTGAGAGAAAAAAAACTGTTGTAACTTTATGAGAATATTGTGAATATTGTGTAATATTGTCAGGAAATAAATATATTTTTAGTAGCATAAAGTTAAAATATTCAAGAAAAAAATCCCTTATTTTTTTAAAGGAATAACATTAATTTTTAAAAAGTAAAAAAAAATTAAGTAAAAAATAAAGCTATAATTTCTGAAAAATTAATTCACAGAAAAAAATTAAGAATAAAGATATTTGAAAACTTACAAAAAAGCAGGAATGGAAAAAAAAATAATTTTGTAATTTCCCAAGATTACTATGTACATATAATAATATATACAGTGAAGAAAATAAGTATTTGAACACCCTGCTATTTTGCTATTTCTCCCACTTAGAAATCATGGAGGGGTCTGAAATTTTCATCGTAGGTGCATGTCCACTGTGAGAGAGATAAACTAAAAAGAAAAATCCAGAAATCACAATGCATGATTTTTTAACAATTTATTTGTGTGATACAGCTGCAAATAAGTATTTGAACACCTGTGTATCATCTAGAATTCTGACCCTGAAAGACCTGTTAGTCTGCCCATTAGAAGTCCACCTGCACTCCATGTATCATCCTGAATCAGATGCACCTGTTTGAGGTCGTTAGCTGCATAAAGACACCTGTCCACCCCATACAATCAGTAAGACTTTAACTTGTAACATGGCGAAGACCAAAGAGCTGTCCAAAGACACCAGAGACAAAATTCAATTCAATAGCAATAAACATAAAATAAAATATTGTAATATTCAGAGGGTAGAAAATGTGTTTGTCTTTCTAAATAGAATTTTTACCATGATAAGAGCCCTCTAGACATAAAATAACACCTTTATAGTCACCTTTACACTCATATTACCCAACATAGTCCATCAAATCAGAGAAAATATGCCATTTAAGACATAAACGAGGCTCATGCTTCCAAATCTGTTCTCTGCGTGTGGACAGGAAGTGACGCTTGGGATTCAGAGTTGAGTACTGGCACAACGGTCGCTGTGTTATTATAATGTTTTTTATTATAATGTTTGCCTGTCACGGCTGTGTATGTTTCCAACTTCCTGGCAACACTGGCAAGGTTTGATTTTATCACCCATCCATTCATCCACATGTAAATATTTTTAATAAGCACACTTATTGACTACACTGTACTTTGTGACCGCAGTCAATTCAAATGGCAGACTGCTGCGAGGTTGCGAGGTGGAACAGTGTGGGCATTCCGCAAAAACAATCTGAATCCATTAGAGTGCCCTCGCTGCACCGACAGCCGCTATTATGGGAGGCAGGCCTCGACGGGAGGTCTCTAAAGTCATCGGCCACTTGAACAATCATCTAATCTCTACCCGAACCGGCGGGTTCCCTTTTCTGCGATCTTCTGGGCATTGTCTTAACCCTCCATCACCATAGCAACACCTCATGGGAAGTTTTAGGTAGCGGAGACAATACAAGTCCAAACAAAAGAATCGTCAGGCTGCTGCACGAGATTAGGACGCATACTGTGTGTGTGTGTGTGTGTGTGTGTGTGTTGATTCACTTAATTGTACTTTGCATGTTGCACATCATGTACAAAAGAAAGCAAGGTGTTTGTTTATTCCTGGAAATCACCCAGCATGCATTGCTGTTGTCTTTGTTGTTGTGTTTATTGTGTTCATGCACTCTCGCTGCAGTTAATTGCTGCACGTAGTCTGTTTGTATTAATATTTGCATGTATCAAACAGTCCGCCTTATCAAAGATAATAGCTCGTTATAATATGCTTTACTTCTCACCGGGCGTATGCATTGGATTTGGTATGCCGCATGTTTTGCATGATCACAAACTAATTTGGAATCAAATTAATTTAATTAATCCACATGCACTCCGATTTCCTCCCACATTCCAAAAACATGCTGGGTTAATTGGCGACTCCAAATTGTCCATAGGTATGAATGTGAGTGTGAATGGTTGTTTGTCTATATGTGCCCTGTGATTGGCTGGCCACCAGTCCAGGGTGTACTCCGCCTCTCGCCCGAAGACAGCTGGGATAAGCTCCAGCACCCCTGCGACTCTAATCATTTCCTAATCATGTGGGATTTCCTCCCACATTCCAAAAACATGCTAGGTTAATTAGCGACTCCAAATTGTCCATAGGTATGAATGAACTTAATGTTTTTAAAATTACTGCAGATTTTTCCATTTTTGCTTTTTTAAATGTTCTTGTGGGCTGCATGGTGACCGAGTGGTTAGCACACAGGCCTCACAGCTAGGAGACCCAAGTTCAATTCCACCCTCAGCCATCTCTGTGTATGTTCTCCCCGTGGGTTTTCTCCGGGTACTCCGGTTTCCTCTCACATTCCAAAAACATGCTAGGTTAATTAGCGACTCCAAATTGTCCATAGGTATGAATGTGAGTGTGAATGGTTGTTTGTCTATATGTGCCCTGTGATTGGCTGGCCACCAGTCTAGGGTGTACCCTGCCTCTCGCCTGAAGACAGCTGGGATAGGTTCCAGCACCCCTGTGACCCTCCTGAGGATAAGCGGTAGAAAATGAATTAATGAGTATTAATATAGGGGTGTTATTTCATGTCTAGAGGGCTCTAATCATGTTTTGCATGATCACAAAGCTAAATTGGAATCAAAAATTATATTTCATTAGTCCACATGCACTCTGATTTTCCTCCCACATTCCAAAAACATGCTAGGTTAATTGGCGACTCCAAATTGTCCATAGGTATGAATGTGAGTGTGAATGGTTGTTTGTCAATATGTGCCCTGTGATTGGCTGGCCACCAGTCCAGGGTGTACCCCGCCTCTCGCCCGAAGAAGACAGCTGGGATAGGCTCCAGCACCACCCTGCGACCCTTGTGAGGATAAGCGATAGAAAATGAATGAATGTTTACTATATTGGGTGACTATTAAGGTGACTATAGGGGTGTTATTTCATGTCTAGAGGGCTCTAATAGTGTTAACAGCTACGTATATTTAGAAGGTCGTAACCAGGTTTTCTATGCTGTCACCATGAAAATATCCACATTTCTGAATAAGGAATCCCACTATACGGGAATACTTTATGTGCCCTGTGATTGGCTGGCCACCAGTCCAGGGTGTGCCCAAAGACAGCTGGGATAGGCTCCAGCACCCCCCGTGACCCTCGTGAGGAAAAAGCGGCAGAAAATGAAATGATATGAAATAATTCACATGCGCCAAGTACCAAAATAAATGTTTTCGTGGTGTGTTCAGAACTCTTTGAGCTTTTTCTATCTTCATAACCATGGACTCCGGCCCTGCAGTCAAAACAGCCCATTTTGCCTCCATAGGTTGTTACATTTTGTTCCAATCCATCAATTATCAGCCATCAGCGCCAGGGATGCGGGTGTGCCTGTGTGCAGCATTACGGTCATTAAGAAGTCCGGATGGCTTCGCAAAAAACAAGCGCCGGCGCTAATGGCGAGGCTTGTTTTTGTTGTGATGGCGGCATGCTAAGATGATTAGCACTTTTGTATTCAGCCCAGCCCATTGAAGTGTTTGAACAACACATTGACCCGTTTAATGACACCTTGAGTGTAAACATATATATCATTACGGGTCATATTATTAGGCACACAATCTAATAAGATTATTACAGTCGTGCCTCGGAACATTGCGGTTTGATTGTCAATCCCTCACTATATTGCGTTTTTTTCAGACATTAATTAATGAATGGTGCGGCACGGCGGTCTAGTGGTTAGTGCACAGACCTCACAGCTAGGAGACTAGGGTTCAATTCCACCCTCGGCCATCTCTGTGTGGAGTTTGCATGTTCTCCCTGTGCATGCGTGGGTTTTCTACGGGTACTCCG
The DNA here is from genome assembly GCF_037039965.1 of Doryrhamphus excisus. Taxonomy (NCBI): domain Eukaryota; kingdom Metazoa; phylum Chordata; class Actinopteri; order Syngnathiformes; family Syngnathidae; genus Doryrhamphus; species Doryrhamphus excisus. The sequence goes on from NC_136365.1 coordinate 18,736,488, forward strand.
GTTTCCTCCCACATTCCAAAAACATGCTAGGTTAATTAGCGACTCCAAATTGTCCATAGGTATGAATGTGAGTGTGAATGGTTGTTTGTCTATATGTGCCTTGTGATTGGCTGGCGACCATTTCCAGGATGTACTCCTACTTGTTGTGGATATTTCGTGCAACTTTAGCCACCACACCCGGGATAGCTGTGTTGGGTTAGGGTTGGTGATGTTCACCATGCACCCCCTCACCCCCACTGAGGCTTCTTACTGGCTGCTCTGTGTGAAGGAGGATTTTTTCCAATTGGGAAAAAAGGGGTTAAGGGCTCCTCTTTCCTTTTTGAATTGACAAGCTCAGACTTTTTTGGCTTGAGTTCCATCCTTGGTGAAGTGAGGAGTTCCTCAGGTCAGGTGACTGTTTTCAGAAAGGTTGTGATGTCACTCGACTCTTGCCTTTATCAATGTAATCGTTGTCCTTTGCTCGCAGGCTGACAACTGACTCCTCTGAGCCGTCATGGAGCTGATCCAGGTCACCCAGGATGCCTCTCCTCGCTCAAACTTTCCGATTACCTCCACGTCCGAGTCCCTCCTCCTGGCCTCGGACAATGACACATCCTCGTTCTTCAATGCCACTTGTCTCAACTGTACCGATGTGGAATCCCTCCCCGGTTTGGCCGGCATCTTCATCCCTCTCATCTATGGAATCGTCTGTGCCGTCGGCCTGGTGGGTAACACGCTGGTGATTCATGTGGTGGTCAACTACACCAAAAACGAGTCGGTGACTAACATCTACATCCTCAACTTGGCCATCGCCGATGAACTCTTCATGTTAGGCCTTCCCTTCCTGGCGGTGCAGAACGCACTGCTTTCCTGGCCATTTGGCTCGCTTATGTGCCGTGTGGTAATGACGGTGGACGCCATCAACCAGTTCACAAGCATCTTCTGCCTCACCGTAATGTCCGTAGACCGCTACCTTGCCGTGGGGCACCCAATCCGTTCGAGCTGGTGGCGCCGTCCTCGAGTTGCCAAGGCCATCAGCATGGCCATGTGGGCGGCGTCCTTTGTGGTGGTACTTCCCGTGGTGATTTTCGCCGATGTGTTGAAGGACGACGGCAACTGCAGCATTGTCTGGCCCGAACCGGCGGAGCTATGGAAGACCTCGTTTATCGTCTACACTTTCACTGTGGGATTCTTCTGCCCCCTGCTCGTCATCTGCCTGTGCTACCTGCTGATCGTCATCAAGGTAGAGCAGTTACGATACCAGCCGCGACTTTGTACCTCATTTAACTTTCAGCAAACATCAACTGGTGTATCCAAATGCATGAGAAATGGCAATCCTTTCAAGGAAGCTGCTCAACGGTCCCTGCTCCCTGGGGGAGGCGTTCAAGGCAGATTTTCCACCGAGATGCCCAAGCCACCTCATCTGGCTCCTCTCCACTCTGAGCTTGGCATGTTTTCAGGTTTCAGTTACTACGAATAAAACGTTTTCTGCCATCATTCTTGGTTTAATTTGATTGCTAAGTAGTTCGTTTTTTGTGTCACCCTGATTACCCCCAGCGGACTTCCCTTTCATTCGCCATTTGTTAATGGTAGTGGTAATGGTTTTATTTCATTTGAACATGCATCAGATTACAATTGAATGCATCCCATAATCAGTTCACAGTTCCACATGTCCAAAAGGAGTAGGAAGAAGCAAAGCTTATTAAATCCTACCCCTCCATCTGGTACTTTTACAATCAGTAACTGTTACATTTGTTCACTACCTGCTTTCCATAATACAGTTTAAGGTTTTTTTTTTGTTTTTTTTAATAATGTACCTCGTACCGAAGTACAAGGTGATATGATGATACAATGACATAATGTGTACCATAGTAAGTGTCAATATAACTGTTAAATTTGTTCACTTCCTGCTTTCCTAATATAATTTATTTTTTTTAACTTTATTTTATTAAAAAAATAAAAATTAATTTTTTTTTAAATAATAAATTACAAATGTAAAAAATTTACAATATATTTTTTTTAATTTACTTTTTTTTTTTACTTTTTGTCACATACCAAAGTACTAGGTGATATGAGCATCCAATGACATAATGGGTACCATAGTAAGTGTCAATCACTCAATCCATTCCATAGTTTGATTCCACATACTGAAATGCTATGGCTTTTTTAACGTAGTCCTAGCATATAAGTGTTTCAAATGTACTTCTTCCCTGTGATCATATTTCTCCTCTCTTGTAGAGAAGTATTGGATGACATTTTTAGCTAATTGGTTGTTTTTAGACTTATGCATTATTTTAGTTGTTTGAAGATGAACTATATCAGCAAGTTTAAATATTTGTGATTTTATCTATTTATATAGATTTCGATTATTTTCTACACCTAAAATGACAAAAACTGTTTTCATAGGCAATCACTATAGATTATACATTATAGATTATAGACCAAAAAATGTACACAAGCTAAGGCAACATTTTGTGTCCATCTGCTCTTCCTAAGGTACGGAGCGTTGGGAAACGTGCACAAGCCTCGTCGTCCCGCCGCAGGAAATCTGAGCGCAAGATCACCAGAATGGTGGTGGTGGTAGTGGCCGTGTTTGTGATGTGTTGGCTGCCCTTCTACGCCCTCAACATCGTCAACCTGTTGGTGGTGCTGCCGGGCGACTTCCGAGGCCTCTACTTCTTCGTGGTGGTGCTGTCGTACGCCAACAGCTGTGCCAACCCCATCCTATACGGCTTCCTATCCGATAACTTCAAACGGGGGTTCCGCAAGGCTCTGTGCCGCACATCACGTCGGGTTAAGAGCCATGACAAAGCCGACATCGAACTACAGCGGCCCACTGAGGAATGGGGTGGTATTGCGCTTCACAGACAAAGGAGCACATTTGCCGGTCAGCGACAGGAAATAACAAAAGATGGCGGCCAGATCATCGAAATAATCAAAACATCACATAATGGAAAGAGTATAGATGCTCCAGAAGGTTCTAGGATGCCGGATGTGAAGATACTACAATCAGGGGACTACGGTATGGAAACCAAACACGGAGAGCAAGCAGAGAAAGGTTCGGATCCAAAAAGTACGTCGCAACCTGGTGCACTTTTGGAGAACAAGTCAGTGCTGGAAATCAGCTACTTGTGACTTTCTAGGGTGGGTTCTTGTAGTACTCGGTACTCTGGTCATGACTTGGTAGTCAGTCTGGTGGTCTGCGATTCAGTTTCACGTAATGCTCAAAGTTAAGTCACACACCCACAAAAACAGAGCGTCCACTGGGTGGCATACATTCACAGACTTTTCTATGGAATTTGTTTTTTACCAGCTGAGAAATAAAGACAATATTCATGTTGGAAAAACATTTTTTTTTTTAAAAAGGTCCCATATATGTGCTGCAAGGAGTCTGCAAGGCACCTTCAGCGAATTGTAATCAACAAGACCCCTTCACTGACTGGAGTCAGGTAGGTTGAACCACTATATCTCCACTTCTGGCCTCACATTGAACTCTAACCTTTTCATGATTTTCACTCAGCTTCCAGCCATCGCTTGGTTTTGTTCACATTTGGACATATATCCTGTGCTTCGACGAACCCGACTTACATGACAGTCGCAGGAACGGAACATGTACGTAACCAGAGGACCTTGTGAAATGTGCAATGTACAGTAGATCAACATGTATGCAGCCATTGGGAAGACCGGGATTTGTTGGGATTTGCCAGCATGTTTGTATGTGAAGCATCCGCTTACTTGACGACCACCCCAAAAGTGCATGTTGATCATTTACACAATGCTGTACTTTAATGTTTGTGTGGGTTATGTGGTAACGGCGTGATGGAATAGTGTACAAATTTGACATAGTAGTTACCCAAAGCCACTGCAAGGCATATGTTTATGCTAACTGCAGATTACAATTAAGGTTACTATCACTTCCTATGAATTTGGATAGCTGTTGATACCAATACTGTTTGGATACTAGAGCACAGTTTGCTTTCATACTATTATAGCGTAGATCAGGGGTGAGCAAACTACGGCCCGCGGGCCACATGCAGCCCACCCATCGTTTGAATCCGGCCCGCCAGTATTTCAACTTTGGCAACATGACTTGCAAGTCCGATTTAAAAAAAAAAAAAAAAAAATTAATTCAATTTTGTAATTTCACATCTCTGTGTGGAGTTTGCATGTTCTCCCCGTGCATGCGTGGGTTTTCTCCGGGTACTCCGGTTTCCTCCCACATTCCAAAAACATGCTAGGTTAATTGCCGACTCCAAATTGTCCATAGGTTTGAATGTGAGTGTGAATGGTTGTTTGTCTATATGTGCCCTGTGATTGGCTGGCCACCAGTCCAGGGTGTACCCCGCCTCTCGCTCCAAGACAGCTGGGGTAGGTTCCAGCACCCCCGCGACCCTTGTGAGGATAAGCGGTAGAAAATGAATGAATGTTTACTATATTAGGTGACTATAGGGATGTTATTTCATGTCTAGAGGGCTCTAATAGTGTTAACAGCTATATTTAGAAGGTCGTAACCAGGTTTTCTATGCTGTCACCATGAAAATATCCACATTTATGAATAAGGAATCCCACTATATGGGAATACTTTATGTGCCCTGTGATTGGCTGGCCACCAGTCCAGGGTGTACCCCGCCTTTCGCCCCAAGACAGCTGGGATAGGCTCCAGCACCCCCGCGACCCTCGTGAGGATAAGCGGCAGAAAATGAATGAATGAAAAAAAGACATGAGAACTTACAGCTGATAGTAGGACACTTTTACAGATAAAATTAGACAACTAATTCAATGCATAATGTTAAAATTATAAGCATAAAATAGTGTGTGTGTATATATTTTCTGGCCCCCGGATAATTTTTGTTAACTCAACGTGGCCCATGAGTCAAAAAGTTAGCCAACCCCTGGTGTAGACACATTAGAAGAAAGATGAGGATGTGGTTGATCAACAATCAATTCTGATTGACAAGCTTTGACAAGAGCATCACTCCACATTGTTTCTAGTTTTTGTGACGTCTAATCATTGATCTGGGTGTTTCAAAACATTTGAATGTCATCAAGTGAATGTAAAAATATATATTGAGCTGTTTTATTTCAACATATTTAGTCATAAGAAATAAAACGCTACTCTCTGTTCAGTGGTTCAGTGAACTGAAAATGTACAGATGATTGAAAGCAAAGACCTGTGACGCCCCCTAAAGGCAAATCTATGAACTGACATTTATTAAATTGGTGCAAAGGGGTGTGTCGGAAGTAATTTCACATAAAGGCCAATGGATTGTGAAGTCATTTAAACGTTAAAGTATTTTGCATAATCACCCATCCTTGAATATGTCCTCATTCAGGCACAATGTCTCCAATCCACTTGAGGTAAGGGGGGTTGCCCTGGTCTATCGGCAGGCTGATGACCTCAGCCACCTCGTAAGGATGGTTCTTCCTGGAAGCAAAGCAGAAGCGCCATTAATTAAAGCTGGGAGTTGAACTGCATTAACCATGGCGGTATAATGTGTTTTCGGTCACAACGATAACAAACAAATGCTTACCGGACGTAATCGGTGAGAGCAGGAACCTTGGAGCTTCTAGTTTTAATCATCTAGCAGTGGAGGAAAAACCAGGTGACAGTGTTCATTAAATATCATAGGACAAAAAAACATCTTGCACAAAAGTGGGAAATTGGCACTCACCAGCAGAACCTCGCTGTCTTCCTGGATCGCCCCCTGCCACTCATAACTGGACAATTCACAAATTAAGGATTTCAAGAGATGTTCACAGAAGAAGGTAAGACGAAGAATACAAACAGGATGTTACATGAAGTAAGAAAGCAGTAAGACTCCAGCGTCACCAAAAGAGTGTTTCTCATTGATTTGTGGCCATCCGGTCCAGTCCAGTCCACAAAACAGCCCCAGACCATCACACTACCACCACCATATTTTACTGTTGCTGTGATGTTGTTTTTCTAAAAATTGGCATTAATTCTACGCCAGATGTAATGGGCCACACACCTTCCAAAAAGTTCTTTGTCTGGTCAGATCACATAGTTTTATCCTCCAGAGGTTTTGGAGAGCATCAAGATGTCTTCTGGCAAAATTGTGACAAGCCAAGACAATTGTTGTTTTTGTTCAGCAGTGGTTTTGGTCTTGGAACGTTTTTGCCCAGTATCTTTGTTATGGTCACAAACACTGACCTTAACTGAGGCAAGTGAGGCCTGCACTTCTTTGGACATTGTTGTGGGGTCTTTTGTGACCTTTTGGATAAGTCCTGGCTGCGCTCTTGGGGTCATTTTGGTTGGCCGGCCACTCCTGGGAAGGTCCACCATTGTTCCATGTTTTTGCCATTTGTGCATAATGGCTCTCATTGTGGTTTGCTGGAGTCCCAAAGCTTGAAAAATGGCTTGATAACATTTTCCACACTGATAGATCTCAATTATTTTCTTTCTCATTGATTCATGAATTTCTTTAGACCCCAGCATGATGTCTAACTTTTGAAGATCTTCACTTTGTCAATGATTTCTTGATTGACAGCAGGTGTGGCAGCAATCAGGCTTGGGTTTGGCTAGAGAAATTGTACTCAGGTGTGATAAAATCATGGTTAAGCCATGTTTTAACCTGATGGCCATTTTTTTTCTCCTTTAATAAACGTATGTGTTGTCATTGACTCATTTAAATTACTTTCTAAAACATTTAAGTGTTACAAACATTAATAAATCAGGAAGGAAACACTTTGTTACACCTATATATATATATATATATATATATATATATATATATATATATAAATAAATAAATGAATGAATATATATATTCTGCCTTTCAAAATAAAAGTTGCAAACCTACACAGACTTGATTGCGGGCACAATGTTGACACAGGCGGCCAGCTTCTGCTGCACCATACCTCTGTGAGACACAGAACGAACACAGCAATCATTAGAATGAAAGGGGGAAATGCGGCAATCGTCCTTTTCTTTGTTCAAATGGAATACAAATGACAGAAAACAGCACTTAAGCTCACCTGGCTAAGTCTTTGGCCACCGTGTCATTGGGGCAGGTGACAAAGGCCGCCGAGTGCGTCCCCGATGTGTACGTCTCGGACGCCATGGTGAACAACCTCACTCCGACAGTCCGCAGCAGCTGGAGCATAAACACACTCAGGAGAACTGTCTGGAAAGGAGGAAGCAGCGTGGTCACATGCATAAACTTAAAAGATAACGTTAGTTTTTATTAGTCCTACAATACAGGTGCAAAGATCAAACACAATCATAAACTCGAAATAAAATAAATGTGGTCAAATTCCAGAGAGTTTTATTTTATATTGAGCTGTACAAGCAGTAATGAAAGAATAATGAACATAAATTACAAGCTTTTCTCACCAGAAAACAAGCTCGAGTTGATCCACCTTGCAGCGCCACTACACGGGGAAGTCCAATGCGCATGACCAGAACACACCTGGTAGAGAAGTATCACGTTAACATATTACTGCATGGGCATTACATGTTAATACTGACGCAGGGTCTGACTGGCGGTATAATTTTATATATAATTTTTTTACGCGGTTTGTTTTACAATAGAATACAATTTTTTCATAAATTGACGAATATGTGGCTCTGAAGCGCAAAACTGATTTACCTAGTCGGCTTGCTTAACGGCTGCAGCCAGGTGTCTATTGTTATTGTTCGAATAATAACAAGATATTTCTATTTACACTTTTTTGTACATTCACACAAGTATAAAATGTTGTAAAAAGCTGAGAAGCAAGTAATTTGAACAGGTATTGCGCTCCTGGTCCAGTTGTTACTTGCTCTGTTTGGATTATCAGTTAGCTAATGTTAGAAGCGATTGCTAATAAAGGGCTTCGTAAGACTCTGCCGTAGAAATTGACGTAATTATCAGCTACAGGCTAAAAAACGGAGTCCTACATTAAATGGCATTTATTTGTGGGTCGCATACCTGCTGAGTTAACTGCAGACGAGCGACATGGACTGCCGTAAAGTGTGGCGGATCAACTGCCGTCTGTCGCGCATCAGCGGTCGTGACTGTGTTGAACTGTAAATTGGAGCAGTTGAATGCTGGCGGAGATCGAACACACCAGAAGACATTACATTGTTTGTACATTGCACAGCTGACACAGTTCTGGCCATTTAACCTTTGTGATGATATTTAGTGAGTTGTTTACCTGTTTGTTTTTGAACTGCAAGCACTATTTTGCAGAACACGATTAAACCCTGCAACGGCAGAAAGTAGCCACAGGGGGGCAGCATTTCAGCACTTGCCCATTCAAAGAATGAAGAAGGAGCTTGATGATCAGCTTCTGGGAGTCTTTAACACACAAACCTGCCCTAAATCAATGTGTGTACGTGTGTGTGTGTGTGTGTGGGTGTGTGGGTAAGCAGCCACTCAGCTTGATAACATCCTCCTCACCTCCCTCACACACTCTCCCCATCTTTGATTAGTGGAATGAGCTACACAACGCACAAACAAATGGAGCTGCGGTTGATCGAAGAGCTCCACTGGGTGTGCACGGATGCACATAAAGACGCAGGAAGACATATTAGCGTTGCTTGTCAAGCGTTTGCCGGCCCAATGAGGAGTGATAACACAAGGAGGAGGGGATCTGTGTTGGGGGGGGGTGCTTGTTCCCATGGAAACTGTGCAGTCAGCACATCTGTACATGTTATGTCCTCCCTTGTCCGCGTCCTGTGGCCTCTCCCTGCCACAGCTGGACGTGATACATTCCCAGGATGCATACACTGACCTGACCCCCATCGCCATGGTGACCACGAAGCCCCCTCTAACGCACCCACTGGATTTGAGTGAGCAGTGTCCAGACATGCAAGCGCTGCATGGTTTTGTAGTCGCATTCTGTATTATTAGCAGATTTTATCCTCTTCTCCTCCCTCTCTCTGCCTGTCTATCAGCCCCCCCACACCAACCACCCACCCCCACCCCACGGCAAAGCATGAGGAGAATCAATATGTTTTCAATTTGCAGCAGAGCCGTCCTCCTCTGCATTCTAATCAGCCTCAAGCGGCCCTTTTAAACGTGCACACGGCCAAGCGGTAAGAAGCGCGGTGGCAAAGCTCCGCCAAAGGACGCTGACGCCGTGTAGCCTGTGTGGATGATGATGATGAGGAGGAGGAGGATGAAGAACTGCACCATCACTGTGCACATCCATTCCCAAATGCTTGCTGTTTCATCTGCGGCAAAGCTCGCAGTAGCAGCGGAGAACTTGTTGCTTTTTCTCTCATTCCCAGCCAGATTCTTTCATTTGCGCTCATTCAGAACAAATATTTCATGTGTTGACTTTTTTTTTTTTTAAAAGGCATCCCTGAAGGGAAAACGATCACATTCAGATCAGTATGTTATTTGAAGAAGCGGGACCTAATTTCTTTACTCGCTTTATCAGGTGTGTCGGCCTAATCTACAGCCCAAACCCCTGAAGGTGAACACCCATACAAACAGGAAGTGGACCAATCCGCCTCAAAATCTGCAAAACTACAGTCGAGCGAGCACTTAACTGCATTCAGTCCTTAATTTTTTACCGCTTATCCTCACAAGGGTGCTGGAGCCTATCCCAGCTGTCTTCAGGCGAGAGGCAGGGTACACCCTGGACTGGTGGCCAGCCAATCACAGGGCACATATAGACAAACAACCATTCACACTCACATTCATACCTATGGACAATTTGGAGTCGCCAATTAACCTAGCATGTTTTTGGAATGTGGGAGGAAATCGGAGTGCATGTGGATTAATTAAATATAATTTTTGATTCCAATTTAGTTTTGTGATCATGCAAAACATGATTAGAGCCCTCTAGACATGAAATAACACCCCTATATTTATACTCATTCATTCATTTTCTACCGCTTTTCCTCACGAGGGTCACTATTTACCACCTTCAAACATGATTAGAGCCCTCTAGACATGAAATAACACCCCTGGTACAACCCTGGACCAGTGGCCAGCCAATCACAGGGCACATATAGACAAACAACCATTCACACTCACATTCATACCTATGGACAATTTGGAGTCGCAAGTTAACCTAGCATGTTTTTGGAATGTGGGAGGAAACCGGAGTAACCGGAGAAAACCCACCCAGGGGCCCATAGTGAACCCAGGGTGGGATTGAGGTCTGCGCGCTAACCACTAGACCGCCGTGCAACCGTCTTTTTTTTCATTTTTTCTCAAATATTTTTTATTGTTGATATTATGACATAATATTATGGGATGTTATGTCATAATTTTGTGCACGGTGCATCTACAGTCAGGAGATCGTGCGTGCATGCGTGGGTTTTCTCCAGGTACTCCAGCTTCCTCCCACATTCCAACAACATGCATGCTTCACTGGCGACTCTAAATTGTCTGTATAGGTATGAATGAATGTGAGCAGTATTGGTTGTTTGTGTGCCCAGGTGCCCAAGGGTGTACCCTGCCTCATGCCTAAATTCAGCTGGGATAGGCTCCAGCACACCGAGTGAGGCTTAGAAAATGAATAAAAGTCATAATACTATCAATGCATCCTGACTAACCAATCACAGGGCACATATAGACAAACAACCATTCACACTCACATTCATACCTATGGACAATTTGGTGGGGTGGGGTTTGAACGCCTCGGTCAATACTCAACCAGCTGTCATACTTGTGATGAAAATGTGTCGGAGCCAAATCGTTGTGCGTCCTGTGCGTGTCCCAATACTTTTGTCCATATGCTTTAATTGACTCCATCTTTTTATTGTGGGAAAAAAAAGCGCCTTTGCCTTTGACCCCATTATTTGCCTGTTAAAGAGTAGGAGCACCTCTGGGACCCCCGTGTGTGGCCCCCCTGGAGACGAGTGCAGAGATTCAGGCCTCCGCCAGACGAAAGAACCCACAGCAATTAGCCCTCATTGCCTCCATTGTGCTCATCGCTTATCTGCTTATTCAAACGGCGCCCGTGGCTCGGCGACGCAGACGCGCATGCTGTCTGCTAATTAGCTCTTTGACCTTGTGTCCCGACCTTGAATATGTGACGTCCATCAAGATAATCGGAGGCAGTCTTTCCTCCACATCGTACGCACTCTATTTCAGCCCCGATTGACGTTTTAGTCATGTGATCCTGTTTACATCACCCTGCAAGAATGGGGAATATATATTATTTATACATCTTGATGGTGTGTTTTGGATCGTTGTCCTGCTGCACCACCCAAGTTGCTTTCAGCTTGAGGTCACCAACAGATGGCCGGACGTTCTCCTTCAGAAGAATCAATGCTTCCATTTACCACAGCAAGTCTTCCAGGTCCTGAAGCAGCAAAAAATACCCAGACCATCACACTACCACCACCATATTTTACTCTTACTGTGATGTTTCACAACAGATGTAATGGTGGACACACCTTCCAAAAAGGTCAATTTTTGTCTGGTTAGACCACAGAGGATTTTCCCAAAGGTGGTGAGGATCATCAAAATTGAGACGAGCCTAAATTTTGTTTTTGTTCAGCATTGGTTTTGGTCTTGGAACGTTTTTTTCTTATGATGGAGTCACAAACGCTGACCTTAACTGAGGCAAGTGAAGCCTGCACTTCTTTGGATGTTGTTGTGGGGTCTTTTGTGACCTCCTGGATAAGTTCTTGGGGTCATTTTGGTTGGCCGGCCACTCCTGGGAAGGTTCACCACTGTTCCATGTTTTTGCTATTTGTGGATAATGGCTCTCACTGTGGTTTGCTGGAGTCCTAAAGCTTCAGAAATGACTTGATAACATTTTCTCAATTATTTTCTCATTGGTTCATGAATTACTTTAGGCCCCAGCAAGACGTCTAGCTTTTGAAGATCTTTTTGCGTACTTCACTTTGTCAGTGATTTCTTGATTGACAGCAAGTGTGGCAGCAATCAGGCTTGAGTTTCGCTAGAGAAATTGTACTCAGGTGTGATAAAATCATGTTTAAGCCACGTTTTAATCTAGGGGAATTTTTTCTCCTAGTAAATGTATGTGTATTTTTGTAGATAATGGCTCTCACTATGGTTGGCTGCAGTCCCAAATGAGCCCCCATGAAAAAAAATACTATTTATGCTCAGCACAGAAAGTACAATCACTTACTTACAAGTAAGATGAAATTAAAAACATAATTAATAAGAAAATATATCCAATCTTGACCACTACTATTATAACGCCAATATAATGCTGAAATAAACCTCACATCATTCAGTTCTATTATAATTTACATTAAATTAATTTCAAGAAAATAAATTACTTGAATTACATTAGATTGCATTACAAATATTAAATATTATATCTAATCATGTTTTAGTCATCGTTCTACATATAGAGTAATTGAATACAATGACTTCCACTGACATGAGGTACTTTTTACACTCTGAGCGACATCAGGAACACCACCACAAATGGTGACAACAATAGAAGTCTAAAAACGACTGAACGCGTACGAGTTTCCACTTCCTGTCAGCTGTGGTGTGGTTAGCAGCCAAGAAGAAGAAAAAGAAGCGAGGAGAAAGTTACAAAGTAGGCCAGGTTGCGGCAGGTAAGAGCAAAATCATTCATGCAGAGCAGAAAGTGACGAGCAGAGTGAGAAGAACTCGACGCCCCAACTCGCCCTCAGGCCGCCGCGGACAGAATGAGGAGGGGGGGGAAGGCCGGAAAAAAAAACACTTGGCAGCGTATCAAGAGAGAAAACGCCAGCAGACAGAAGCTCAAACAGAAGGAAGATGGCTGAAGGTATCAGACACGACAAGGAAGGAGTCTCGAGCTCCTGAGCTAACGCCCAGCGAAACTTTCACGGCGCTTTTAAAACAACAATGCAGTCTGCATGCTGCAGTCTGTTGCCTAGCAACATCATCACCTGGAAGACACATTTTCAAGCAGGCGCCGCGGCCTTTGTCCACACAAAGTGATGACACTTCATAACATTTGCCTCCCAGGGGGGCCTTGGAGGTTTGCTCCATTGATCTAGCTAAAAAGGACAGCTTGGCTAATTGGAAGTAGGCGATATTTGGAATTCTGTAGCAACGTTTGGAGACACTTTATCATGTTGTGGTATGGCAAAGTGTCACCAAACCTTTGCTTATAATGATTTGGCAGGGGTCTCAAACATGCGGTCCGCGGGCCAAATGTGGCCCGCAGGACACTAGTTTGAGGCCCCCCAGCCTTGATATGAAAGTTTAATGTTAGTGCGGCCCGTGCAAATTTGATATGGATGCTGTATGGTATCATGTACCCAGAAAAAATTATTACGTTTGATTAATGTTCATGTTAAAGGTTAAATAACTGTTAATAGTTATTCTCCCTATCCGTGTGGAAGTGGTAAGTTTTTGGCGATTTAAGTTGAAAGGAAATAACTTGAAGGCTACCGTTTAGGTCGCTAGCTCTCTAGTTTGCGAGTTAGCATGTGTCTCAAGACCCTGCAGTTGCGCAATATGTTGTAAATAAAAAGAGTATAAATGTGACTATAGTCGTGTTTTGTCATGTCTACAGGGCTCTAATAATGCTTTGTTCATTTTAATCTGAAAAAAATAATTTGTCTACCCACCAACTATATGTGGTTTCTTAAATTTTTATTATTTGCCGTTTTATTATCATTATTATATTTATTTATTTATTACCGATTGATTGATTTTCTTTATTCTTGATTTGTTTATTTTTCATCTTATTTTGTGTAGAAAAATAAAAAGTAAGATATTTGAGAACAGTGGAATGTTTTATCAGAGCTTTTATCGTAGAAAATTGGAACCAAAGCAAATTTTTAAAAATTTTTTGTTTTTAATAAATGCGTTTTTTTTTTTTTTGGAAAACCTGGCCCAGTCTCACCCAAACCCTAGCTCCAGTGGCCCCCAAGTAAATTGAGTTTGAGACCCCTGATGCTTTGGAGTGCATGAGAAAGTTGGGGGTGTGCTCATTTTCATCATTGCGTATTGCACAGCAGAAGCAACAGAACCAATGTTGTAATATGCTGCATCAGCATTAATAGTGCCGATGAGTTGATTTGATGCAAATGACAGTATAACAAGTGTAACACTCTTTCACACCAACAACAATATTTTCAAGCATATGCAGAGAGAGATAAAGATGCATTCATGACACAAAAATTCAGGGAAGTCACCTACAGCCACAGCATTGAATGAATTAAATGGGTTATTTGAATAAAAAATAGTACTGCATGGCAAGTGTAACAGGCATGACTTTCACATTTAAAGTGCACATAGAGCTAGTGTGTTTTTCCCAAAAGTGAGCATTATTAAAGAAGAATGTTGTATGACATTGAAGTAATAAAGAGTCATGTGACTTGAGATGGGTGGTTAGCATTACCTCATCCTGGTCCTGCAATGTCAAAGCAGTAGATTAGCGTTACGGATATTTGCCATCAACCTTCTTTTTTTTTTTTTTGTGCGACACTTACATTCATCAGGAGCTAAATCAGATTTCCCGCGCATGCAGACATAAATCATAGCTCATCGGCTGACTCTTCACATTTGAAGCGGAAACAATTGTCCTGACCTTCATGCGTTCACAACAACAACAACAAACACTCGACGTACTCTGCGGCCATCAGCGAGTGCAGCAACGGGGATGGAGGACGTGGCTGGATGAGGATGAGGAGGGGAGCGGAATGCTAAACGTGTCCTTTAGACCCCAGAGGAGGAGGAAGAGTAGGGAGTGCGGCCAACACGGCAGACCCGCTCTTTCCTTCTCGTCGTTTGAGGAGCACATACCGTATTCATCATTCCTCCGGCGTGCAAAATGATATCAGCCTCCAGGACGTCGCTGAACCAACACTCATTTGGAAGAAATGACATTTGCTCGACAGGATTATTGATGGAGCAAACGTCCTAAGAAGTCCTCAACTCTTTCAAGGACCACACAGGACCACTCATACGCCTGGCGTGTCTTTACTGTGAATGTATTAAACTAATGAAACACGTTCAGCTCTTAGACTAAGGTTCTTAATGTCATGGGTCACATTTTAAATAGTATGAATGGTAGCTCTTTCTTTGGCAGGAGCCAATCTTGACCAATCCGTGCATTCATTCATTCATTTTCTACCGCTTATCCTCACGAGGGTCGCTGTTTACCACCTTCAAACATGATTAGAGCCCTCTAGACCTGAAATAACACCCCTATATTTATACTCATTCATTCATTTTCTACCGCTTATCCTCACGAGGGTCGCTGTTTACCACCTCCAACATGATTAGAGCCCTCTAGACATGAAATAACACCCCTATATTTATACTCATTCATTCATTTTCTACCGCTTATCCTCACGAGGGTCGCTGTTTACCACCTCCAACATGATTAGAGCCCTCTAGACATGAAATAACACCCCTATATTTATACTCATTCATTCATTTTCTACCGCTTATCCTCACGAGGGTCGCTGTTTACCACCTCCAACATGATTATAGCCCTCTAGACATGAAATAACACCCCTATATTTATACTCATTCATTCATTCATTTTCTACCGCTTATCCTCACAAGGGTCGCTGTTTACCACCTTCCAACATGATTAGAGCCCTCTAGACATGAAATAACACCCCTATATTTATAGTAATTCATTCATTTTCTACCGCTTATCCTCACGAGGGTCGCTGTTTACCACCTTCAAACATGATTAGAGCTCTCTAGACATGAAATAACACCCCTATATTTATAGTAATTCATTCATTTTCTACCGATTATCCTCACGGGGGTCGCTGTTTACCACCTTCAAACATGATTAGAGCCCTCTAGACATGAAATAACACCCCTATATTTATACTCATTCATTCATTTTCTACCGCTTATCCTCAGGAGGCTCGCGGGGGTGCTGGAACCTATCCCAGCTGTCTTCGGGCCAGAGGCAGGGTACACCCTGGACTGGTGGCCAGCCAATCACAGGGCACATATAGACAAACAACCATTCACACTCACATTCATACCTATGGACAATTTGGAGTCGCCAATTAACCTAGCATGTTTTTGGAATGTGGGAGGAAAGCGGAGTACCCGGAGAAAACCCACGCACAAAAAAAAACTCCGCACAGAGATGGCCGAGGGTGGAATCGAACTCGGGTCTCCTAGTCGTGTAGCCTGCGCACTAACCACTCGATCGCCATGCAGTTACAAGAGGTCATTAATATACAACAATGTAAAATGACTCACTGTGTCATTTATTTTGTTTTACACAACAACTTATAATTCGAAAGGTGTCACGAATAAATATACAAAAACATACCGATACGAGTTTAAAATAAAAAAAATTCTTGCCATAATGCATTGCATCTGAGCAACACATTAATTGGGGCGCTGCGATGACATCAGCCACTCTCTGGACTCCTCTGTCACCCTCTGTTGGACAGAGACAGCATTTCAGTACCATCCATCCAGCCTTATATTTTCTTTATTGCTAGTCCTCCTGGTTTGTAGTTTCCTGCACTCTAACAGTAGTATTTTTCAAGTAATCGGCTTGGATTATTTGTGGTGATGTGCATAGAGATTTCAAGGTGTGTGAAGTATCTGAGGTCAAAGGTCAATGATGATTTGTGGTAAACTGGTGAGTGCTCGGTTACATCCTGAGCTTATCGGAGAGTTTTTGCAGCATCCAAGAAAACTGCCGGCACCTGCAGCGTGGGACGGCCGTTTTGAGTTTAAACGCTTCCCTCTTGAGGCTAAAAGTGCCCGGTTTAGTAACCACGGCAGCGAGCGGCCGCTATGAAAGCTGAAACCCTTCAAATGTTGTGTAGGAAGGGAGAAACTGCTCTGCAGTGCTTTGTAGCGGCGCAAAGTAGCCCACAGCTAGCAGGCGGCTAGTGCTAGTACCGCATGTGTGGGAGGTGAACTCCAAGCCTGCAACAACAGCGCGTCACACAGCTGCTCTGTCAAGAGCGAGCGAGAGCGAGCGAGAGAGAGAGAGAGAGAGAGAGTCCACACGCTGCTGCAGAGATTCTTAACAGTAATTGAACACGCGCATAAAGCTTTAGCCGCTAGCCATTAGCATGCGCCTTCAATCTTCCACACAATGAAAGCAAAAAGTCTCCAGTAGCTGCAGGCCATGCGGTGCACTCACTGCACGTCTTTATGCGTGTGCATCTGCGGCCGTCTGCATCATGTGACGGCCGAGCGGGCCAATCACGTGCGTTTGCGGTTGTGTGGGGGGGCTAGCATGTGTCGCCTTGCTTTTGGGATCTGTCCATTTCACCACCGCGAGGAGGCAGCACGGAATAACACGTCTCTGGAAGCAAAGGAACCAAAAGAAGACTTGAATGTGTTTGACGATTGAAAACAACACCATTCTTGTTTTTTTTTTTTTTTTTTTTTTGGTCTTCTTCCCATTCCGGAAGTGTCCATTCCCTGTACGCCAATCAACATGGCGCCCTGCCCCCCTTTAGGTACCCTTGCACTGCACTTGCACTGCAACAGAAGGTTGCCAAATAGTGATAGGATTGTGATGGCTTATTTTGGTTGCCTTAGCGCTAATTCAACAAGAAGCTGATATCCAAAAAATGGGCCGAAATATATGAAACTAATTTTGCCAAAGAGATAAACATATACACCCCCCCCCCCCCCCCCGCCCCAATTGAATAACATTAAGTACTTTTTAGAGAACACAAGGCACATTAGTAAACCTATGGACATACCTATGGACAATTTGGAGTCGCTAATTAACCTAGCATGTTTTTGGAATGTGGGAGGAAACCGGAAAAGCGGAAAACCCACGCATGCACAGGGAGAACATGCAAACTTCACACAGAGATGGCCGAGGGTGGAATTGAACCCTGGTCTCCTAGCTGTGCGCTAACCACTTGACCACCGTGCAGCCATCGATGAAAATATTCATTCATTTTCTACCGCTTTTCTTCATGAGGGTCATCGGGGGTGCCTGTCTTGGGGCGAGAGGCGGGGTACACCCTGGACTGGTGGCCAGCCAATCACAGGGCACATATAGACAAACAACCATTCACACTCACATTCATACCTATGGACAATTTGGAGTCGCTAATTAACCTAGCATGTTTTTTTGGAATGTGGGAGGAAACCGGAGTACCCGGAGAAAACCCACGCATGCACGGGGAGAACATGCAAACTCCACACAGAGATGGCCGAGGGTGGAATTGAACCCTGGTCTCCTGGACAAACAACCATTCACACTCACATTCATACCTATAGACAATTTGGAGTCGCTAATTAACCTAGCATGTTTTTTTGGAATGTGGGAGGAAACCGGAGTACCCGGGGAAAAAAAATAGCTATAAAACATGTGACAACTTGAAAAACGTCCAAACATCACTTCCTGTCTGTCACCTATTCTGTTCCTGTACGAGCACCGGAACACAGTCACTGCAACAGGAGTTTTATTTATGCCTTAAGTAGCTGATTAATAAGTAATAAGAGTGTAAAGGTGACTGTAGGGGTGTTATCTCATGTCTAGAGTGCTCTAATAATGTCGGAGGAAGCCGGAGTCCCCGGAGAAAACCCACACATTCATGGGGAGAATATGCAAACTCCACACAGAGATGGCCGAGGGTGGATTTGAACCCTGGTCTCCTAGCTGTGAGGTCTGTGCGCTAACCACTAGACAGCTGTGCAGCCATCGATGTTTCTTTAAATCTAATTTTTTAAAAAACTTTTTTACAAAGTGAAAAATACATGGAAACTCCACAATGAGATGGCCGAGGGTGGAATTGAACTCGGGTCTCCAAGCTGTGAGCCTGTGTGCTCCTAAAATAAATACAAACCCCTAAAACGACTACATGAGGGAAATGCAGAATAAACACAGAATGAACACAGAATCTAATTTAAATCGATTTTTTTTCAAGCTTTTTTACAAAAAAAGACATAATAATATCAAAGTGACCCCCACTTCCTTTGATTTATGAAAAAGTTGGGCCAATCCTGTAAACTATAAACCTTCTCAAAGGTTCCAGTGGTTTTTGTTCACCTGGGACAAAAATCAGCATCAGAAGCGACTTGTTGAAAAAGGACATTTTTATTTTTTATGAACAGCCAGCTTCCTCTTCATCCTCCTCTTCCTCCTCACTGGTTGTGCCGATTTTTTTTTTATCTTCAGCTTCTAAACATCCTCCTCCTCCTCCTCCTCCTCCTGCTGCTGCTGCTGCTTCTCTTCTTTTCCATTCCTCTCTCAGCTCCGGGAAGAAGAAAAACGAGGATGTGTTGCTCGACCTGAGATTTGATCGCATCTTCGGAGGAGCTGAAGGAAAAAAAAAAAAAAAAAAGAAAGAAAAAAAAAAAGATCGACGTCTCCGCAGAGACAAAAAAAAAAAATCATCAGAAGAAGAACTGAGATGATTTGGATGTGACGACAAGCTGGTTCTGTGATGTGTGCATGTGGACGTCATATGACCGACTGAGGACCGCCTGGATGCGGCAGGAAGGAGGCTCACGCACACCGGGAAGCATCGACCGTCACCCCGCGTCTTCCTCGCTTCATCGCGGCTGCATGAGCGCCGACGCTCGGCCTGCTCTCCGCCTGGATGCGCCCATCTCCGCGTAGCAACCACGCACTGACGCTGGAGCAAGGTCCGGGGACCACGTATGGAAACTGGGACCAGAATTTTAGAAGAAAGGAACACTAAGCAAGCTGTTTGAGCTCCAGAATCTTCTTTTTCTTGTCTTTTTTTTCTGGATTATTTCTGGGGGGGGGGTGTCCATGCTTGGTTTATTTTTTAAGAAGAAAATGCTTATGGTGGATGATTTAACATCATCCGGCACCGGGTTCTCCGTTTAAGATCTTTCACATGTTCTGGGCCGTGCCAGCTCAAATGTGACACCTGACATCTTCGGAGATGCTGGAGATGTGTCGTTGGCTGATGTTGGCGTCGAGGTAGTCCCATCCCGAATTGAACCAGTAGCGCTTCTGCCGTTTTCGTAGGCCGGGTCCACGTCTAAAGAATACAAAGCAGCTGTGTGCGGTTCTTCGTCCCTAAGAACCCATGCACGTGTTCTGGTTCTACTTAGCAGATAGGTCAGCTCCAGTGTGAGGAAGAGGAGCAGAGGAAGTCGATCCGAGCTGTGGAAGTCGCTTCCGGAGTCCGTGGTTTTTTGGCCTTCCAAGTCCACAAAGTAGGCCTCCATCCCAGACCACCCCCCCCCGCCCCCTGTGGGACCTGCTTTTTTAGGTCACTTGTTGTTCCACTTTCACCACTCAAAGTTTGACCTGCCCCCCCCTCGCCCCCCCAGGACAAACACCACCACCCTTAAACGCGCACATTTTATTTCTCACCTGGTCAGTGCCCCCCCCCAAAACCAACCATACGATTTCCTCCGAGCTCCCCTAATTCCCCCGCCCCCCCAGCGGCCCCCCGCTACCACCGCCGTCCGCCCGAGGCCGCCCACCCCCCCTTTTCCGAGCTGGCGTGGCGACGCAAACTCACAAATATTTACTTCCTGTACGTGAAGAGGAAAGGGGGCCCCCCTTTCGTGGAATGCGGCAATATGGGCGTGTTTGACCGCGGAGTTCAGATGCTGCTGACCACGGTGGGGGCCTTTGCCGCCTTCAGCCTCATGACCATCGCCGTGGGCACGGACTACTGGCTGTACTCGCGTGGCGTCTGCAAGATCAAGAGCACCAACGAGAACGAGACCAGCAAGAAGAACGAGGAGGTGATGACGCACTCGGGTCTCTGGAGGACCTGCTGCCTGGAAGGTGAGCTGTCAATCAGTCGCCGTCAACTTTCTAAGGTTGTCCCAGGTCACGTGACCATCGTATTTGGTGCGTTGGCAGTGGAGGGCTTGCTGAGGACGATACGCGCATCAGTGTGCGCCAAATCACTGTTAGCATGGCGCTACCCAAAATTTTGACATTTGTCCCTTGGTTTGTACCACTTTGCTCAGGCATAGTAAGGGACACCAGGGATGCCTTCTCCGAGGTCCCGAGATGTCCCTAGACAACAACAACATCCATAGGAGGTAAACAGTTACAGTACGTAGGCCTAATACAGGAAACGCTAACTATAGGGAAACTGTGGAGGTCAAACAGTAAGGGAACTAGTTGGTTAAACTATCTAGTAGGGCAACCAGTAACTAGTTAAACGATCTAGTAGGTCAAACAGTAACTAGTAGGGAAATAGTTGGTTAAACTATCTACTAGGTCAAACAGTAACAAGCAAGAAAATAGTCAGTTAAACTATCTAGTAGGTCAAACAGTAACTAGCAGGGAACTTGTTGGTTAAACTATCTCGTAGGGCAAAGAGTAACTAGCAGGGAACTAGTTGGTTAAACTATCTAGTAGGTCAAAATGTAACTACTAGGGAACTAGTTGGTTAAACTATCTAGTAGGGCAAACAGTAACTTTTAGGGAAGTAGTTGGTTAAACTATCTAGTAGGTCAAATGGTAACTAGCAGGGCATTATTGGGTCAAACTATCTAGTAGGGCAAACAGTAATTACTACGGAACTAGTTGGTTAAACTATCTAGTAGGTCAAACAGTAACTAGTAGGGAAATAGTTGGTTAAACTATCTAGTAGGTCAAACGATAACCAGAAGGGACATAGTTGGCTAAACTATCTAGTACGTCAAACAGTAATTAGTAGGGAAATAGTTGGTTAAACGATCTAGTAGGTCAAAATATAACTAGTAGGGAAATAGTTGGTTAAACTATGTAGTAGGTCAAACAGTAACTAATAGGGAAATAGTTAGTTAAACGATCTAGTAGGGCAAACAGTAATTAGTAGGGAAATAGTTGGTTAAACTACCTAGTGGGGCAACGAGTAACTAGCAGGGCATTATTAGGTCAAACTATCTAGTAGGTCAAACAGTAACTAGTAGAGAAATAGTTGGTTAAACTATCTACTAGGTCAAATGGTAACAAGCAGGGAAATAGTTGGTTAAACTATCTAGTAGGTCAAACAGTAACTAGCAGGGAAATAGTTGGTTAAACTATCTAGTAGGTCAAACGATAACAAGAAGGGACATAGTTGGTTAAACTATCTAGTAGGTCAAACAGTAACAAGCAATGAAATAGTTGGTTAAACTCTCTAGTAGGTCAAACAGTAACTAGTAGGGCATTATTAGGTCAAACTGTCTAGTAGGGCAAACAGTAACTGGTAGAACTAAGAGTGTTGATCAAACAGCATTAAGTAGGGCAAACAGTAACAAGTAGTTCAAACAGTAACTAGTAGGGCAAACAGTAACTGTTATAGCAAAGTGCGTTGATCAAACAGTAACAGGTACTAGGTCAAACAGTAACAGGTACTAGGTCAAACAGTAACAGGTGCTAGGTCAAACAGTAACAGGTACTAGGTCAAACAGTAACAGGTACTAGGTCAAACAGTAACAGGTGCTAGGTCAAACAGTAACAAGTACTAGGTCAAACAGTAACAGGTACTAGGTCAAACAGTAAGTAGTAGGGCAATAGTAGGTCAAACTATCTAGTAGGGCAAACAGTATCTGGTAGAGCAAAGAGTGTTGATCATACAGTAACAAGTAGGTCAAACTAGTAAAGTATTACTAGGTCAAACTAAACTAGGTAGAGCAAAGAGTGTAGTTCACACAATAACTAGTTGGAAATGGTTTCCATGACTTTGTCCCCCTCAGCAGTAGTAATGTGTGGATGGATACTGAAGTATGGATACTGAAGTATGGATACTGAAGTATGGATACTGAAGTATGGATACTGAAGTATGGATACTGAAGTATGGATACTGAAGTATGGATACTGAAGTATGGATACTTCCGATACCGGCTCTTCATGCTCTAAAATGGATTCTCTGACTAAAATAATGAATGAATGAGATTGAATGAGAATGATGGGATTGTGTGTAAATGGTGTGTGATTAGTTGGGACTACTTTTTTCGGACCGCCGCACCTCCCAAGTTCCCAAGATTCTTGAAAAGACAGGGAGCTCTGTTTGTTTAAGGAGCAACTTGAAAAAAAAAAAAAACACTCATCAAAGATCCTCTATAAGACAGGAGTTCTGTTTTAAAGAATCTACTGCAAAAAAATGTTTGTCAAGGATCCAAAGATCTCTTCTTTATGACAGGAGCGCTCTGCTGTATTTAAGAAACAACTAATAAAGAAACCGCTAGTCAAAGATCCTCTACAAGACAGGGGTGCTCTGCTGTACTGAAGGGTCTCAAAAAATAAGACAGTGCTGTTGTGTTTTTAAGAATCTACTCCAAAAAAAAATACTTGTCAAAGATCTCCTATAAGACAAGTGCTCTTGTTTGCTGTGTTTAAGGAGATACCGGAAAAAAAAAACGAATACAAGATCTTCTATAAGACAGGAGCGCTTTGCTGTTTTTAAGGATCTAACTAGTCGAAGATCCTTTATGACTGGCTGTTTTGAAGGACCTACTAAAAAAATGTTAATCAAAGATAATCTATATAACGTGTGCTGCTCTGTTAAAGGATTTATAGCAAAAACACCAGTCAAAGATTGTCTACGTGACAGGAGCACTGTGCTGTATTTAAGAAACAACTAATAAAGAAACCGCTAGTCAAAGATCCTCTATAAAACAGGGGTGCTCTGCTGTACTGAAGGGTCTCCTCAAAAGACAGCGCTGTTGTGTTTTTAAGAATCTACTGCAAAAAAATACTTACTCAAAGATCTCCTATAAGACAAGTGCTCGTCTGCTGTGTTTAAGGAGATACTGGGAAAAAAAAAAACATATACAAGATCTTCTATAAGACAGGAGCGCTTTGCTGTTTTAAGGATGTTTTAAGGATTTGAAGATCCTTTATGACTGGCTGAAAAAAATTGTTAATCAAAGATAATCTATACGACGTGTGCTGCTCTGTTAAGGGATTTATAGCAAAAACACCAGTCAAAGATTGTCTACATGACAGGAGCACTCTGCTGTGTTGAAGTACCTAGAGCAAAAAGACTAGTCAAAGATGATCCAAGTGTGTATTTTACTTTGAAGATGAATGAAGGTTGTTTCTGACCGTCACCTGGTGTCATGTGACCTCGTCAGGTTGGCAGTGCGAGCCCGATTGGTCATGTGAGATCACGTGATCGAAGTCCTTTCCCTCCCCCGTGCAGGCTGTGCTATCTTTACCACATCTTTAGCGCGTCCAACGTCTAACTCAGCCAGTTTAACCAATGCCGAGTCACACTTTGCTCGTGTTGCCGCGCCACCAGTCACGATCCCACGCCGCGTCCTCGTGAGTCGGGATCGTTCCCGGTCTCGTGTGTGTGTGTGCGTGTGTTGCGGCGATTACATTAATTATGTTAGCGGCCGTCATTGGCGCTAACTTATATCTAAAGCAATTGACTAATGCCGTGTGGAATTCTGGGGGGTGCAGCATGTGTGGGGGCGGTGAAACCTGTGATTGAAAGTCATGTGACCAAATATGATGATATCATTCATAACTGATGACAAAGTCGCGCTGTCAAGTTGGCCACTTCCAGTGTCTTGCATTAACCTGACAGTACCAACTTTCCTCGGGGACGGCTGGCGGCCGTCAGCGATCCGAGTCTCGCGCCAGAGAGATCCGGTCGAGGCGGTCTTTCATGATGGATCTGGCCCCCAGGTGGTAGAGTCTGGTTCTGAGGCGCAGATCGGAGTGGGCCCGAGGGCGCGGTGCCGTGACAGGTGGAGCTCAGCGGTCTCTAAGTGCCGCTATTAATCTCCATCATGGCTGCTCTCGCCGTGTGTGACAGCAGATATGTTTCTGGGAATGTGCGTGTGCGTGTGCGTGTGTGTGTGTGTGTGTGTGTGTGTGTGTGTGTGTGGAGCAGAACTCCATTTGACTTTTCATCATTTTTCTTACAGAGGACATCTGAAGTCAGTGAACCTCACAAGGTTAAAGTCTATCTAAGCTGTGCTGACAGACCAGAACGACTATTATACCGTTTTTTTTAAAAACAGCATACGACTCCAGCGAGCTTTTCAACACACTTTTATCACTCTTCAATTGCCACATCATTAGGTACACTTGACGGGACACTTCCTGGTTCACGCTGACGAACCATACACCCAACACACAATCAAAGATAATCTATATGACTAGTGATGTGAATACGAGATAACCACATAAGCACATAAGCAATGAGGATTGGCTCAGGTTTAGTAAGATTGTAAGATTGCGTCTTCAGCCAATCAGAGAACTTGGGTGGGCGGGTGTTTAGAGCACATAAGCAACAAGGATTGGCTAACAACTCAAACCCACAGAAACACCTGTCGACTGCAGTAAATGCAAACTTCTGCAATGTAATGGGGGGGGGCTAATGTTACTTTTACTGGTAGCTTGTTACTATTGTAGTGGAGTAACTCAGTTAGTAATTCAGTTACTTTTTGAGTTACTAACTTGGGGGGGTCGAAGTTACTTTTACTGGTAACTGGTTACTATTGTAGTGGATTAACTCAGTTAGTAACTCAGTTACTTTTTGAGTTACTAACTCGGGGGGGCTAAAGTTACTTTTACTGGTAACTAGTTACTATTGTAGTGGAGTAACTCAGTTAGTAACTCAGTTACTTTTTGAGTTACTAACTCGGGGGGGCCTAAAGTTACTTTTACTGGTAGCTAGTTACTATTGTAGTGGAGTAACTCAGTTAGTAACTCAGTTACTTTTTGAGTTACTAACTCAAAGGGGGGGCTAAAGTTTTACTGGTAACTAGTTACTATTGTAGTGGAGTAACTCAGTGAGTAACTCAGTTACTTTTTGAGTTACTAACTCGGGGAGGGGCTAAAGTTACCCTAAATGGTAACTAGTTACTATTGTAGTGGAGTAACTCAGTTAGTAACCCATTTACTTTCTGAGTTACTAACTGGGGGGGGGCTAAAGTTAATTTTACTGGTAACTAGTTACTATTGTAGTGGAGTAACTCAGTGAGTAACTCAGTTACTTTTTGAGTTACTAACTCAAGGGGGGGGTGAAGTTACTTTTACTGGTAACTAATTACTATTGTAGTGGAGTAACTCAGTAACTCAGTTACTTTTTGAGTTGGGCTGAAGTTACTTTTACTGGTAACTAATTACTATTGTAGTGGAGTAACTCAGTTAGTAACTCAGTTACTTTTTGAGTTACTAACTCAAGGAGGGGGGGCTAAAGTTACTTATACTGGTAACTAGTTACTATTGTAGTGGAGTAACTTAGTGAGTAACTCAGTTATTTTTTGAGTTACTAACTCAAAGGGGGGCTAAAGTTTTACTGGTAACTAGTTACTATTGTAGTGGAGTAACTCAGTTAGTAACTCAGTTACTTTTTGAGTTACTAACTGGGGGGGGGGGCTAAAGTTACTTTTACTGGTAACTAGTTACTATTGTAGTGGAGTAACTCAGTTAGTAACTCAGTTACTTTTTGAGTTACTAACTGGGGGGGGCTAAAGTTACTTTTACTGGTAACTAGTTACTATTATAGAGGAGCAACTCAGTTAGTAACTCAGTTACTTTTTGAGTTACTAACTCAGGGGGGGCTAAAGTTTTACTGGTAACTAGTTACTATTGTAGTGGAGTAACTCAGTGAGTAACTCAGTTACTTTTTGAGTTACTAACTCGGGGAGGGGCTAAAGTTACCCTAAATGGTAACTAGTTACTATTGTAGTGGAGTAACTCAGTTAGTAACTCATTTACTTTCTGAGTTACTAACTGGGGGGGGGGGCTAAAGTTAATTTTACTGGTAACTAGTTACTATTGTAGTGGAGTAACTCAGTGAGTAACGCAGTTACTTTTTGAGTTACTAACTCGGGGGGGAAGTTACTTTTACTGGTAACTAGTTACTACTGTAGTGGAGTAACTCAGTTACTTTTTGAGTTACTAACTCAAGGGGGGGCTAAAGTTACTTTTACTGGTAACTAGTTACTATTATAGAGGAGTAACTCAGTTAGTAACTCAGTTACTTTTTTTGGGAAGTAACAAGTAACTAGCCCTGTGATTGGCTGGCGACCAGTCCAGGGTGTACCCCGCCTCTCGCCTGAAGACAGCTGGGATAGGCTCCAGCACCCCCTGCGACCCTCTTGAGGATAAGCGGTAGAAAATGAATGAATGAAGTAACTAGTAACTATAACTAATTACTTTTTTAAAGTAACATACCCAACACTGTATATGACAGGAGCCCTTTACAGTTTTTATTGATCTAGAGCAAAAACGCTAATGCTGCTTAATGTGTACAGTAGTGTAGTTTGTGTGTACAGTAGTGTATTGTGTAGTAGTAAGAGTGTGTACCAGGTCAGGCGGCAGCCTGCTATTGAGTCATGTGTACAGTCATGTGTTGTGTAGCAGTGTAACGGATGCCAGCCGGTGCGGCCTTGCAAGTGTACGTTTGCCAAACCTCAATCGCTCAACGGTACTCTCCTGTTATGAAGGCCCTGTGTTCAAGCGTGAAGCAGGTTGGTTACCGTAGTAACGTACCGATTTGTGTAAACGGTCGCATGTTGTGTCGTAGAACGGGTGTGTATGAGGTCATCGTTAACGCTGGATGGGAAGGTGCTTACTGTGTCTTGCCGCCACGGGAGCCAAAGGGAGCATGTGGAGGCATGGTACTCGGAGTATGTGTAGTGTGTACTTGTAGCGTGTACTTGTAGGGAGTAGTAGTGTAAATGAGTCGACACGGATGGTGTTCTTTGTAAGCTACATGAGTCAGGAGTGTGTGTGTTATATGAGACATTGATTAGTGATGATAGACTCAGCAGTGAGTCAAAACATTATAACACACACACACACACACACTATGGATGTACAAAATACATGTATTGCCTTAAGTCAACTTTGTTTTGAATATGGATGAGCTTGTTTTGATTGACACTGTTCATTACTATTGATTACTCTTGATTACTATTGATGACTATTCATTTCCATGATTATGGGGTGCTTAACCAATGAGATGGATGACAAGAACAACAAAGAAATGAAAAATAACAGCCCACTCTCGGCCATCTTTGTGTGGAGTTTGCGTGTTCTCTCTGTGCATGCGTGGGTTTTCCCACTCCGGTTTCCTCCCACATTCCAAAAAACATGCTAGGTTAATTAGCGACTCCAAATTGTCCATAGGTATGAATGTGAGTGTGAATGGTTGTTTGTCTATATGTGCCCTGTGATTGGCTGGCCACCAGTCCAGGGTGTACCCCGCCTCTTGCCTGAAGACAGCTGGGATAGGCTCCAGCACACCCCGCGAACCGTGTGAGGATAAGCGGTAGAAAATGAATGAATTAATGAAAAAATGGCAAAATTAACTGAAATACGTCATTAAGACGGCTGCACGGTGGACGAGTGGTTAGCGCGCAGACCTCACAACTAGGAGACTCTAGTTCAACACCACTCTCGGCCATCTCTGTGGGGAGTTTGCATGTTCTCCCCGTGCATGCGTGGGTTTTCTCCGGGTACTCCGGTTTCCTCCCACATTCCAAAAAAACATGCTAGGTTAATTAGCGACTCCAAATTGTCCATAGGTATGAATGTGAGTGTGAATGGTTGTTTGTCTATATGTGCCCAATCCAGCTGACAGCTGGGATAGGCTCCAGCACACCCCGTGACCCTCGTGAGGATAAGCGGTAGAAAATGAATGAAAAATAACAGGAGCAGAGCGACATGCTAGCCATTCCGCTTGGCTTTCTTGTCCCGGGAAACCCCTGCCAGACTTCATTTTTCTTAATGGAATTCTGAGAGCCGGGATGCAGCTAAACCACCCCCCCCCCCACTCACCCTCACTCCCGCCCTGCTTTCTTCTTCCATGCTTTTGGATCCTGCCCACATTCTGGAGGACTCGATAGTGGCCCATTAATCATCAAGAGGTGCTTTGCATGAAGACAGCACAGTCCCACCTTCAGAAGATGTTAGTCATTGTTGTTTGTCCGTGACTAATCCGTGTTGTCATGGCGACTGTTGTGTGGCGCCCCCCCCCCCTGCTGTATCATCCCGGTATCATGACATGGAGGAAATAATCTATCAACGGTGAAACTATTCATGCAGGTCAGTCATTATAACCATGGCAACCAGGAAGCCGGTCTAGTAGCTGGTTTGGGATTGTCAGCAATGTTGGTGGTTGAATATTTCGAAATGCTCGTGCCCAGCCGAAGGAGGCGAGACGTCTTCGTTTTGGCCTTCGTGTGACAAACAGCCGCTCGATCATTTTAACATTCTACCGACTCAACAAGTGAGTGAATAATCAATAGATTAATCAGCCTTGAACCGGGGCGCCGAGTCAGCAGAATCATATGGAACAATAAAGCAGCCAGAGGATGAAAAGCACCCGCTTACCGTCGGACTGAGTAATGAGTAGCTGTGCCATTCTTGTTAATGAGGTGAAAAATGGCTTTGGGCAAGCTTGATGCCAGTTTCTTCCAGGAGGTTGGTGGGCACGTTGCTTCAGGTGGTGAAGGTGGTTTCACGGAGGGCATCCACTGTCTGGAACTGATGGATATTTTTGTAAATATCCGTTGCCATCCATCCTTAGATGTTCTCCATTGGATTTAGCTTATTCAAGTCCTTTGTGCAGCGTAGTCCTGTTGAAAAAGCCACACAGACAAGAACCGTTTGACGCCCATGCACAATCTGAAGCTCCATTGTTCCATTGAAGTATCATGATGACTTGGGAAAACATCTCAGGTGGGATCTCCTTGTCATTGCAGTAACATTGGAAGCCATCAGGACCGTCAAGGTTTACATTCTTTTATACACCTTTCAATGCTCCATGTTTGGTGCGCTACAGTGCGATTATTCAGAACTAATGTGATATTTTTTTTTTGTATGATGACAAAATGTCCGTATGATTTTTATAAAGGTTAATAAGCACAGAAAAAATTCTAAAGTCAAAGTGCTTCACAGGCTTTGTGGCATCGCCGTGGTTGCCTGGTTTCATTCACTTCCAGGCGCCCGGTGCAGGAAACCGTGCGACAATCAATCACACGGTTACGACCCATTTCTAAATATTGGCTGACAAAACGTGAGCAGGGCTTCTCACGACTCGGCAAAGTCAATAAATCCTCATCCCGCTCAGAGAGGACCAATCAAAGAAGCACACGCTTGCAGAATCCAAGATACAGTTGTGTGAAAAAATGAGGACACCCCATGAGAGAACTACTGTCGTCCATATCGTGCTTCCAATTACGCTATTTTTTTTAGTTTTTCAAATACAAAGTCCATTATGCCGTATTATTAGCCAGACATGTACGTATTTTTTACCAAAATTTGCCAAACCACACGGCACGACAAGCTATAAAACTTATGACAATTTGTAAAACATCCAAACGTCACTTCCTGTCTGTCACCTATTCTGTTCCTGTACGAGCACCGCAACAGGAGTTTTATTTATGCCTTATATAGCTGATTAATAAGTAATAAGAGTGTAAAGGTGACTGTAGGGGTGTTATCTCATTCTAGAGTGCTCTAATAATGTCGGAGGAAGCCGGAGTCCCCGGAGAAAACCCACGCATGCACGGCGAGAACATGCCAACCTCACACAGAGATGGTTGCGGGTGGAATCGAACTTGGGTCTCCTAGCTGCGTGGCATGCACGCTAACCACTTCAGCACCGTGCAACCTCTCTAATAATGTTAAAAAAAATGTACAGGTCCAATAGGTTGGAAACTATGTTTTGTATGCCATAACAATGAAAATATTCTATTTATAATTATGGAATCGTACTTAACACGGTCGGGTCTGGAAGTATTAAACGCCCTAAACGAGGGATTACTGTACTCCTGAAGTGCTGCACACAGAAGAGTGGAAGTGTGTCTAAACACACACCCCTACTGTGTTGCCTGTGCTATTATTTAAATTTAAATACACCACATGCTGGCATTGTTATTAAACCCCAAACTTGAAATTTATCACAATCTACGCTACAAAACACCCACTGTTTCGCCCAATCGCCACAAAATTACGCACCACTGTGGGACTGACAAGCACATGTGTGTAAAATGTGAGCAAGATTGATTGAAAAACATGGCCGCCATCAAGTAAAACGTAACTAATTGAGTAATGATAATATAGCTTTGAAGGATATCTGTATTCCATGTATGCTAGCATGACTTAAAACTGCCTGATGATTTGCAGAATTTAACCTCTATTAGGCAACGCTATCTGTCCCTTGCGGATACTGCTTAAAGCTGCAAGCAGCATTGAATGGGTCCTTGCATAAAGTGTATCCACGATATTCTTCATCGTACCAGGGTATCATCATCAAAGCATTTTCAAATAAAGGGGGGGCGGGGGGTCACTAAAAAAAAAAAAAAAGAAAACACACACAATGGGACACCCGATGGGTTTTAGTCCACATTTGACCTCTATTAGGCAGCTACATTGGTCCCTTAAGGACATTGCTTAAAGCTGCAAGCAGAATTAAAAGTGCCCTCACACCAACCGCCATATTCTTCATCATACCTGGTTATCATAAGCAGCAATATCAACAAAATCCACACAGGGGGGTGTCACAAAAAAAACACACACACAATGGGACACCCGATGGGTTTTAGTCCAAATTTGACCTCTATTAGACATTGCTTAAAGCTGCAAGCAGAATTGAAAGTGCCCTCACACCAACCGCCATATTCTTCATCATACCTGGTTATCATAATCAGCATTTTCAACAAAATCCATATGGGGGGAGTCACTAAAAAAAAAAAAAACACACACAATTGGACACCCGATGGGTTTTAGTCCAAATTTGACTTCTATTAGGCAGCTACATTCATCCCTTGCGGACATTGCTTAAAGCTGCAAGCAGAATTGAAAGTGCCCTCACACTAACCGCCATATTCTTCATTATAACTGGTTATCATAATCAGCATTTTCAACAAAATCCATATGGGGGGGGTCACTAAAAAAAAAGACCACACAATTGGACACCCGATGGGTTTTAGTCCAAATTTAAGCTCTATTAGACAGCTACATTCGCTCCTTGCGGACATTGCTTAAAGCTGCAAGCAGAATTGAAAGTGCCCTCACACTAACCGCCATATTCTTCATTATAACTGGTTATCATAATCAGCATTTTCAACAAAATCCATACGAGGGGGTAGGGTGGGGGGGGTCACAAAAAAAACACACAACGGGACACCCGATGGGTTTTAGTCCAAATTTAAGCTCTATTAGGCAACTACATTCGTCCCTTGCGGACATTGCTTAAAGCTGCAAGCAGAATTGAAAGTGCCCTCACACCAATAGCCATATTCTTCATCATACCTGGTTATCATAATCAGCATTTTCAACCAAAGCCACACCGGGGGGGGGGGGGGGGGTAAAAAAAACACACAATGGGACATCCGATGGGTTTTAGTCCAAATTTGACCTCTATTAGACATTGCTTAAAGCTGCAAGCAGAATTGAAAGGGCCCTCACACCAACCGCCATATTGTTCATCATACCTGGTTATCATGATCAGCATTTTCAACAAAATCCTAATGGGGGGGGCACAAAAAAAAGAAAACACACACAATGGGACACCCGATAGGTTTTAGTCCAAATTTAAGCTCTATTAGGCAGCTACATTCGTCCCTTGCGGACATTGCTTAAAGCTGCAAGCAGAATTGAAAGTGCCCTCACACTAACTGCTATATTCATCATAACTGGTTATCATAATCAGCATTTTCAACAAAATCCATGCGAGGGGGGGTCACAAAAAAAAACACATGGGACACTGTCTCTGACCACTGTCTCCTCTTCAGGAACAAATTGGTACTACAAGAAGTTGTTAACATTACTACGAGTTAGTAAATATGGCTGTTGTGTTTTGTTTTTTTTTACGAGCACGCAGCTGACGATGAGGCCGTTAGCGCTGATAGCGACGAGCGTGTGCAAACGCAACGACGTGTTTACGCCTCCTTTTTATGACACGGTGAATCCACACTCATCTTAATTTGATCTTAATGGCGCTTAATTTGTCCATCGACTCACTTGAGGCTGGATTGATGGAGGGAATTAAGCGCCTTTATTGCAGCACGCGGCGAGGGAGGGCCCGCCACGTAACGCTGACGTTCAGATTTTTGCGACCCGCAATGCACACGCCGAGCGTAGCGGAGGGCGTGTCAAGCTACAGTGAACACATCACAACAGGTTACAATAAGTCTGCTTTGTGTGTGTGTGTGTGTGTGTGCCGTCAGCCATGTTTGACAGACCACCGGGGGGTGCGCGCCGCTGTTTGTGTACATGACCAAGTATGTGTGTGTGTAAGGAACGCAGGGGGGTACAAGTGTGAGTGAAGGGAGGTCCGTGTGGGGGGAGGGGCAATGACTCATCCACTGCATGGGCCTCTGGCTCTTTGGGCTGCCTCGCTCGCTCGCTCGCTCGCTCGCTCGCTGCATAGCAACGGCTGTTCAAAGGCTCACATAGGTCCGTAGCAACCGGCGCTGATGGCCTATAAACACTGTTAGCGGGTCACAAAGACACAAACCGGTCTTTATGTGGACACGTTTGTGTACGTCTTCACGGGAGGACAGTTAACAAATCAGGACCAGCTGGGGCTTCGCTATCAAATCGGTGGATGTCAGTCAAAATATTGCAAAAATAATTATTTGGAAAAACTAACATCAAAAATTGAAGTTGATGTTAATAATAGGCATTTTTTACCGATACGAAAAAATCTGAGTACCCTCACAAGTCTGAATTACTTCTGGACAAGTTATTGTCCCTGCGAAGACGTCAGCCCCCGTGCTTGTCAGTCCCCTAAAGGTGTGTACTGGTGTGTTTTCTTGTGCCACAACATTTTTTTGTGCCTCCGATTGTTCAGTGAAGGTCACACGCGTCGGCTGGTCGCTCACTGGCGCCCCCTGAGGGGGGAGAGCGTCAGTGAGGAAGGAAGGAAGGACGGAAGGAAGGAAGGATGGAGCAGGGGGAAGGATGTAGCGTGAGGAAAGGAAGCAGGGCCGTCAGTGTTGCTGCAAATAACTCTGTTATTTATGGTTGAAATGTTTTGCCTCGATTCGTTGTCTGATCCCACATTTGAACTGCCCCCGACCCCCCCCCCCCACCCCACCCCCATTCCCGAGCACCTTCTGCACCCCCGCCGCCCTGTTTCGCTGCACTCCATCTCTGTTGGACTGGACTTCATGTCATCCTGTCCACTGGTCTTTACTTTTCCTTCATTACATGTTGGGTCAGCGACTCACCCCCCATGCGCCAACATGACCCCCCCCCTCAATGCTCCCATACCGCCCCTCACTGATGCTATTCTCTGGCATAGTGTTTCTTCAGTAATGTTACATAACATACATGCAGTTTCATTGTGTACCCCATGCGCTCATTATTTCACTTCTATATCTATATTTATTCATTTGTTATGTTTGTGTTATTTATGTTTAGTATATTAAAAGTAATTATAATTATTTTTAATACATTTTTAATACACCACATGTTGCCTCTGTTTTTCACCCCTGTAAGTCGGATTGACTTGAAATTTCTGCTCCATGTCAACGCACTCTTTTTTTAGGCGGCACGGCGGTCGAGTGGTTAGCGCGCAGACCTCACAGCTAGGAGATCAGGGTTCAATTCCACCCTCGGCCATCTCTGTGTGGAGTTTGCATGTTCTCCCCCGTGCATGCGTGGGTTTTCTCCGGGTAGTCCGGTTTCCTCCCACAGTCCAAAAACATGCTAGGTTAACTCCAAATTGTCCATAGATGTGAGTGTGAATGGTTGTTTGTCTATATGTGCCCTGTGATTGGCTGGCCACCAGTCCAGGGTGTACCCTGCCTCTCGCCCGAAGACAGCTGGGATAGGCTCCAGCACCCCCGTGACCCTTGTGAGGAAAAGCGGTAGAAAATGAATGAATGGTTATTTTTAGCCTTATGCATTATTTTAGCTGTTTGAAGATGAACTATATCAGCAAGTTGAAGTATTTGTGATTTTAGAAATAAGGAGTTAGTATGTTCTCTGTAGGCGGCATTATGAATTATCCTTACTGACCTTTTTTGCAGTACATTTAATGAGTGAAGATTGCTTTTATATAGTTATATTGTCAGATTTGAGCAGGATTGGATAAAAAAACATGGCCGCTATCAAGAAGGGACAACTTACTAATCGGTGTATATGTACGCTATGTTTCATGTACGCTCGCAGGTCTTACAAAGCGTTTTCCCAACAACCCGTAGGTGAGTTGCTTTTCATAGCTACCTAGCTTCCTTCTAGGATGCAGCTGATCCCAGGTCAGCGTCAAAAACTAATTCAGTCTTCAATTGTCACACGGGTCCACTTTAGACATCCTCACAGCTGCCTCTTCAGCGTTTTTCAGCACCGCATCAAAGCGTTTATTTATTTATTTTTTTCTCGTGGCTGAGAGCGCTTAAAAAGGGAATATAGACGTTATTTACCAATAACATCATCTTTAATGGATTCAATTATTAATATGGACCAGGGTTCGATTCCACCCTAGGGCATCTCTGTGTGGAGTTTGCATGTTCTCCCCGTGCATGTGTGGGTTTTCTCCGGGTACTCCGGTTTCCTCCCACATTCCAAAAAAAACATGCTAGGTTAATTAGCGACTCCAAAGTGTCCATTGGTATGAATGTGAGTGTGAATGGTTGTTTGTCTATATGTGCCC
Source organism: Doryrhamphus excisus (assembly GCF_037039965.1). Taxonomy (NCBI): domain Eukaryota; kingdom Metazoa; phylum Chordata; class Actinopteri; order Syngnathiformes; family Syngnathidae; genus Doryrhamphus; species Doryrhamphus excisus. The sequence continues at coordinate 18,771,853 of NC_136365.1, forward strand.
TGTGATTGGCTGGCCACCAGTCCAGGGTGTACCCCGCCTCTCACCCGAAGACAGCTGGGATAGGCTCCAGCACCCTGTCGCGACCGCGACATTTGGAATGGGACTCCCGTTCTTGTCTTGTGGTCTTGTGCAGGTTTCTTTGTTCACACTATGGCCTGAATGGGGATTCCTAATCATGGTGCCCACTTTGGACTCTGCTGGTCAATTACATCGCCATGGTTACACAGAATGTTGTAATCTATAGATAGAACACTTGACCTTATTGAGACTTTTCCTGTAAAAAGTTTCATTTGAAAACTGCCTTTTGTGTTGAGTTGTGTTGTCACTGACTAATATTGACATTTCTTTGATGGACTGAAATATTTAAGTGTTACAAATACGCAAAAAATAAGTAACCTGGAAGGGGGCAAACACGTTTTCCCACCACTTTATATCAAGGGAGAAAATCGGAACCTACATGGCCCTACCAGTCATGATCCACAAATGGCCAAAACATACAACAGTGGTGAACCTTCCCAAAAAAATGACCCCAAAATGACCCCAAGAATGCAGCAACGACTCATCCAAGAGGTCACAAAAGACCCCACAACAACATCCAAAGAAGTGCAGGCTTCACTTGACTCAGTTAAGGTCAACGCTCATGACTCCACCATAAGAAAGACACTGGGCAAAAACGACCTGAATGTTTCTAATCATGTGACCTATTGTCATACTTGGTCAGTGACGTCGCCATGGTTACACAGAATGTTACATGGTTACATTGTATAAATAGAACATTAGTTATGATCCAGAGGTGTGTGGGGAGGTTTCGCACTGTTTGTCCAGTATTATTTGCATCAGAATGAGATAAAAATAAAAAACTATGAGGAATAACAAGATGGGCTTGCAGGCCCATAATAATTACAAATCTGACAAATTTGTCTTTGTAATAAATTCTAGCATCCTTTGTAAAGCGTGTGTGGTTTGACGGCAAAATCTGAGTGTAAAAAAAAAAAAACATAGCTGTGTTTTCCCGTTTCACAATTTTTCTCCTTCCTGCAAATGTGACTTTTTTGATGAACTATTCAGAGAAGACGCGGGGTGTTGGTGTGGGCGACATGTTGGCGCGCCGAGGAACGGAGGACGGGAAACGTAGCGACGACTTAGCAGCTCTCTGAGGTGTGAAATGTAGATTGAGTTGTTTTTGGGTTTGATTTGTGATGCTGGGATTGTTCTGCTTGATGGAAATTCAATCATCGCTCTTTTGGAGGCCATATTTGGATTCACACTGTACGTATGGCCATCATTTCTAACCACATGTTTTGTTTATGTACGGTATCCTCACATGTTATAATAAGTATTCATGAATACTCAATAGCAGCATCTCAATAAGATTCAGGATCATTGTCCTGCTGCACAACCAAAGTTGCTTTCAGCTTGAGGCTGTGATAAGTGAATTTGTCTTTAGTGATAAGTGAATTTGCGCCAAGTAGTATTTGTTGTTTATGAATGGAATATTTTTGTAGTTCAAGCATAGAAAATCTGTTGATTTTTTTTTTTTCTTCAACTTTTTGTATTCATTGTATAACCTGGGGCGACACTAGTTTCTGAGGACGGGGGGGCTAAGCAAAACCAGTGGACAGTGATCAATTGTAATCATAATCATAATCATTATTATATTGGTAATGAACCTATTATATATAGTATTAGCCTGCTTTTGCCCTCAGATATTTTTTTGGTAAAAAAAAATAATAATAATACGTTTTTTGTAAAAAAAAAAAAAAAGTAATAAAAAGATTTTTTGTAAAAAAAAATTGTAAAAAAATAGATTTTTTTTGTAAAAAAAAATAAAAATAAAAAATATTTTAAAGCATATATTAAAAGAAAATCTATACAAAATATCAAATTATTTAGAGGGACTTGAGAAAATTTTTATTTTTTTTGTAAAAAAAAAAAGATTTTTTGTTTAAAAATTAGATTTTTTGTTTAAAAAATAGACTTTTTTGGTAAAAAAAATAAAAATAAAAAATATTTTAAAGCATCTATTAAAAGAAAATCTATACAAAATATCAAATTATTTAGAGGGACTTGAGAAATTTTTTATTTTTTTTGTAAAAAAAAAAAGATTTTTTGTTTAAAAAATAGACTTTTTTGGTAAAAAAACTAAAAATAAAAAATATTTTTAAAAATCTATCAAAAGAAAATCTAGAAAAAATATCAAATTATTTAGCGGGACTTGAGAAAATTTTAAGGGTGCTGAAGCCCCCCTAAAATAGGCCTAATGACGCCACTGGTATAACCTCCTCCAGTGTCAGACTTTGTCCAATAATGGACTCTGCTTAAACACGGAGGAGGACATACTTCTGTTCTGCACCTTGCAGGTCAGGACGTCTCCATTGTCCACTTATCTGGAAGAGGGGGCGTGGCCTGTCACCTATGCATGAATGATTTACACCAATAAAATGAGACCCGGGTTCCCCTCGCACACATTGTCATGAGCCGATGAGAGAGGCCCGCTTGTTGGCTGACCCCCGTGCTGTTAAAGACGCGTTAATGTAGTCCAGCAGCAGACGTCCTGGTTGAGGAATTACACGCCGCACTCCCTGCGTGTTGGACAAATGGCGCCTTTGTTCTTTGCGCTAATTACAGCTCTCTTTACGTGGCAGCTAAAGCTGCCTCTGCAGAGGTGCGCGTTGTCGTGACCTCGGAGCAGAGCAAATAAAACAATTGCTTGATCTCCTTCACACGCTAACGTCTCTTGTGTGGACAAAAACATCACAGTGAGCGTCCATGTCTTACTGACTACTCAGTAGTGGGAACCACCACTAAAGACTTAACATCCCATAGTGTATTTTTCACCCATTTTCACCAAACATTTGGAATAATATGAATAAAATAGCGTGTTGGATCTGAGTCAGCCTTGATGGTGCTGGAATTTAAAAGTGCTTGTAGTAAACGCTACTGCAGGGGGTGAGAAGCTAGCAATGGTATCCCACAAGAAATTACTGCATCTCTTTTTAATGCCGTATATTGGAAAAAAAATCACAAAGTAGCAAACTGATTATTATATTATAAATAGGGTACACTTGGAATAACACCTTTCAGTAAAGGTAAGGTAAACAAACGCCTCTTTTCATCGAGTGGTTAGGGCACAGGCCACACAGCTAGAAAACCCGAGTTCGATTCCACCCTCTGCATCTCTGTGTGAAGTTTGCATGTTCTCCCTTTACGGGTACTCCGGTTTCCTCCCACGTTCCAAAAACATGCTAGGTTAATTAGCCACTCTAAATTGTCCATAGGTATGAATGTGAGTGTGAATGGTTGTTTGTCTATATGTGCCCTGTGATTGGCTGGACCCCGCCTCTCGGCCGAAGACAGCCGGGATAGGCTCCAGCACCCCTGTGACCCTTGTAAGGATTGGGGGTTAAAAATGAATGAATGAATATTGAGTATGAGTATTTATGCCAAAATGTTGTGTTGCTGCTGGATGTTCACAGTATCCCAGTGACACTGTTTGCTTTCTTTTCCTAAAGACGAAGGTTTTAGACCACAACAACAATGGGCGAAGTGACTTATGTCTTTTGCAGTGATCATTTCGCTAATATCTGCTTCCAAAAAACATCTTTAGAAGAAACATTTGGCTTGAAAATAATGTTTTGAAAAGACCACTCAAAGATGGTCAAAGATTACATAATGTCTTCTTAACACTATTCCATGATATCGACAAGGCTGAAAAGCACCATATGTTAACTTTTTTATTTAATTTTATTTTATGGGAATAAAGTCTAAATATGGGAATAAAGTTATAATATTATGGGAATAAAGTTATAATATTACCGGAATTAAGTCAGAACACTGTGGGAATAAACTGAAAATATTATAGGAATTCGTCCTGAATTTCAGACAGCTGTCTGTCGGCCTGACGACGCGTTTGATGCTCTTCTGCAGGTTGCAAAGTGCTAAAACCATGCTAACGTCACGTGATGACTGATGTAACGACATGTGTGAAAATGTAATCCCTCCTTTGTGTCTCCCAGGTTCCTTTAAGGGCATGTGTAAACAGATAGATCACTTCCCGGAGGACGCCGACTACGAGGCCGACGCTTCCGAGTACTTCCTACGTGAGTGCTAGCGACTCTTTCCGCCGACAGTGCACGCTCCACGGACACTTTATTAGGTACACCCGTACAAGCGAAACAGATAGTGTTATTGATATTAGTTTTACAGCATTATTATATATTATTATTATTAAATACATACAGTATGATATTTTAAAATAATTCTTAACATATCTTATTTCATTTATTTATTTGATATAATTTTTTATGAAAAAGTTATATTATACAGTATGAAAGAACACTATAATATATACTATATATATACTACTATACACTATATATACTATAATATATACAGTATTTTTCAAAAACATTTAACAAAAATGTTCCCAATTATATATATCCCAAATATATATATCCAAACCAACATCTCAAATTTTGTATTTTATATATTTTTTTAATGATGTATAAAATATTAAAATATATTTATGAATACATTTAAAATGATAACAATGAAAAAGATTATTGTTGAGTGAGCTATTACATTAAATAGGGTATGACTGACGAAAACTGATGATGATGAGGATGATGATGATGATGATGATGATGACGACAGCTCTTGTACTGGATGGGAATGATGTGATTCCAAGCGGATGTTCCTAATGAAGTGTGTGTGCAAAGTGATATTTCCATGAAGCTGATCACCATCACTATTTCATCACATGACTGTTAGCATGTAGCCACGTAGCCGCTACGCCATGGACGTATATATTTGAAAACATCACAAGACTTTGGAGGAAGTGGAAGAGCAGCTTGTATCGCAAGGATGGCGTTACTCAAGTGTTGACCTGTTGAACTTTTGAGGAAGTGGAAGAGCGGTGCCGATGGGGACGGGAGCGGGCGGCGGCGGAGGTGGTGGTGGTGGTGGTGGTCCACAGCGTGGAGCGAGCGAGGAAGCGAACGTTTGTGGAGGTGAAGGGCGAGGAGAAGGGTACGGAGTTTGTGTGTCTCCCAGCGGCCCGCCAATTAGGACACTTTGGTCTATAAATACTCCCGGCTTCCTATGTGGGTCAAACCTTCCTCTCCTCCTTACTTCCTCCCATCCCTCGCCTCCTCCCCGCCCATCTGTTTGTCCATCTCCGCCGAGGCCCGACAGCTGGTAGATGGCGGGCCGGGCGCTGGAGCGGGACGTGATGGAGGGTCGGGTATCAGTAGGAACTCTTTGGGCATTTAGCTCTCTTTACCCAGACGGCCATTGAACACACCACAGCGGCAACACAACCAATGTTGTAACAGCGTTGTAAACAACCAGCTGAACATTTGAAAGCGCACACAAAGCTGGATGGAGGTTGCCATCTTGTGGAGTTCATGACACATCAGGGGGTTGCCTACAGCCACAGCTGTTAAGACCAATGTTTCACCGAATTCAGCATATCGTTTCCTGCGAAAGGATGCAACTTCATCTCAGTGCATGCTCCCTCCCAATTTTTGTTATTGTTTTTGCCAAATATTTCATATTTAATAATTAAATGTTTTTTATTAAAATATTTTTAATTTATTCCCACAATATTAGAACATTTTCCCCAACAACGATGAACTCTTGATTTAAACACTCATATTTTTTCTTTAATATTTCAAGTTTGTACTACTAAATTGAAATTATTTTATTCCATATTACGAGTTTACTCTCATAAAATTATGACTTTTTTCTCTTTATATTTTGTCTTTATTCTAGTAAAATCACAACTGTTTTTCCACCCATAATAACAACTTTATTTCTATAATATTTGGACTTTATTCTCCTAACATTAGATACTTTTTCTCCAACTTTATTCCGTGTTTTGTTTTTCATATTTGGACTTTCAAAAAAATTATATTTATTTAAATTTATAATATTTAAATATAATAATTTTAATTTAACAATTTAAATTTATAATATTTATATAATATTTACATTTAATTATGTTATTATTCCTCATAATTTTGGGACATCATTTTTGTATTTTTTATTTGGACTTTCAAAAAAATTATTTATATTTATTTTAATTTATAATATTTAAATATGGGCGGCACGGCGGTCGAGTGGTTAGCGCGCAGACCTCACAGCTAGGAGACCAGGGTTCAAATCCACCCTCGGCCATCTCTGTGTGGAGTTTGCATGTTCTCCCCGTGCATGTGTGGGTTTTCTCCGGGTACTCCGGTTTCCTCCCACATTCCAAAAACATGCTAGGTTAATTAGCGACTCCAAATTGTCCATAGGTATGAATGTGAGTGTGAATGGTTGTTTGTCTATACGTATGTGCCCTGTGATTGGCTGGCCATCAGTCCAGGGTGTACCCCGCCTCTCGCCCGAAGACAGCTGGGATAGGCTCCAGCACCCCCGCGACCCTCGTGAGGAAAAGCGGTAGAAAATGAATGAATGAATATTTAAATATAATAATTTTAATTTAACAATTTAAATTTATAATATTTACATAATATTTAGATTTAATTATGTTATTATTCCTACATGTTAAATTATAGTTTCCAAATGTTTTTGGACACCTCTGATCTAACTAGGGATTACAGCTGTGTCTGGCTTTTGTAGACAGAACCGATGTTGTAATAACAATAAGGAGCAAACTGCTGAGTCAGCAGTTGATTAGAAACAACAAGTGTCACACGCATGTCTTTTACATCATCAACATTTTAAAGCGCATGCAAAGAAAAGCCGCCGGATGCTAACCGGTCACTGCTGTCCTGTGGAATTCTTCATTTAAAATAAAAAATGACATCCGGAGGTTGCCTACAGCCATTGCTGCTGATGCCAGTTTGACCCTGGAGCAGATGATTTCTATTTATGAGGTTTCCGAATCTAAAAGACAGATCGTGTATGGCCGTGGAGGTTCCACTTTGCTCTCTTTTGGTCATCTTGCATGTCACGCCAGCACATTTGCTGTCCGCTGACCTACATTAGCATAGAGACAGATGCACTCGCCGTGCTGCAGGATAAAGACTCCAGCATGCACGTCCTTCCTGCCGCTGTGAAATGTCCAAGATAACGCTCCACATGCGTATGTATTCCAGTTTTTGTCAAAGTAATCATTTATTCATTTTCTACCACTTTTTCCTCACGAGGGTCGCGGGCATGCTGGAGCCTATCCCAGCTGTCTTTATTTTTGAAAATGTATTAGACAAGATCACTCGATTATGCAAATAAGACAGACAGAACGTCAAGTGATTGGTCATCTTTGACCTTTGACACCTGCACGCCCTCTGAATCAGCAGAAACTTGAACAAAACCTTTAGCTGATATCACAGCAGCCATTGATGCCACGTTTCTTTCTTGAGGCTCCGTTTGTGTACATACGTAGCACTCCTGTCGTATAGAGGATCTTTGACAAGTCCTTAAAACCAACAGAGCCCTCCCAGAGCAGTGTTTTCTCCACCAGTGGGACCCAAAAGTGGGTCTGGCTGGGCGGCAGGAAGCCGAGAAAGCTTTTACCGAACCTCAGTTACAGGAGATGCATTGTGGTTTCTGTCCTGGTTGTGGAACACTGGACCCTTTACCCTTGTTAGGGTACTATAGGGTGCCCATGTGGGAGTTTACCCAACTGGTGCAGATGCAGATTTAGAAAAGGCATTGGACCATATCAAGGTGTAGTTAAAATTCTGCAAAACAGCTACAAGGGAAAGGAAAATTGTACATATATACTCTACAGCAGGGGTCTCAAACACGCGACCCGCGGGCCAAATGTGGCCCGCAGGACACTAGTTTGCGGCCCCCGCCTTGATATAAAGTTTAATGTTAGTGCGGCCCGCGCAAGTTTGATATGGATGCTGTATGGTATCATGTACCCAGAAAAAATTATTACGTTTGATTAATGTTCATGTTAAAGGTTAAATAACTGTTAATAGTTATCCTCCCTATCCGTGTGGAAGTGGTAAGTTTTTGGCTATTTAAGTTTAAAGGAAATAACTTGAAGGCTACCGTTTAGGTCGCTAGCTCTCTAGTTTGCGAGTTAGCATGTGTCTCAAGACCCTGCAGTTGCGCAATATGTTGTAAATAAAAAGAGTATAAATGTGACTATAGTCGTGTTTTGTCATGTCTACAGGGCTCTAATAATGCTTTGTTCATTTTAATCTGAAAAAAAAATTGTTTACCCACCAACTACGTATATGTGGTTTCTTAAGTTTTTATTATTCGCCGTTTTATTATTATTATTATTATATTTATTTATTACTGATTCCTTTTCTTTATTCTTGATTTGCTTATTTATTTTTCATCTTATTTTGTGCAGAAAAATAAAAATTAAGATATTTGAGAACAGTGGAATGTTTTATCAGAGCTTTTATTGTAGAAAATCTGTTTTTAATAAATACGTTTTTTTTTTTTTTGGAAAACCTGATGCGGCCCAGAACTTGCCCAGACCCTAGCTCCAGTGGCCCCCAGGTAAATTGAGTTTGAGACCCCTGTTGTAGAGTAAGGGAAAATGTGGGTCCCAACGTGGGACCAGTTAAGAACTAAATAAATGCAGTGGAGGTCTTCATTGTATTGTAGATTATTGATTATTGATGATATCACAGCATAAGATAATAACTTAAAAGTGTTGATTAAAGCCCCCCCCCCCTCCAGGGAGTGTTTGTGCTAATGGAGAATCAATCTAAAACACTCGGAAGTCCAAATGATGACCACGTTGGAAGTGGAGCATGACCCGAGAAGATACTGGGGCCACTTGTGTCATGTTGACGTCCTCATTTACTTTTGGATTCTCTCCCCCTTTTCCTTCCTGAGGGGTCATCATCATCATCATCATCATCATCATCATCATCCTCCCTCAGCCTCTCCGAGACGCTCATTCCCTCCCTCCCTCCCTCCCCATCGTGGTGTCGCTGTGTGGATGTTCTTATGTAAGAGAGAGCAGAGAAAAGATAGAACACAACTCTGCCCCCCCCCCCCCCCCCTCCTCCCTCCCCCAACACCCCCTCTGGAGAATGCAACACAAGCTTAGCCTTCTGGCGTACTCTTGGATTCATCAGACAGATGATCACTCCGTACATTGTATATATTGTATATATTGTATATATTGTATATATTGTATATATTGTATATATTGTATATATTGTATATATTGTATATATTGTATATATTGTATATATTGTATATATTGTATACATATATTGTATATATTGTATATATTGTATATATTGTACACTAGAGAAAACTCCATCTTATATTTTTATATTCATTTGGCCTCCATAACTGTACAACATGAAACGGTATATTTTCATACCTTGGTAACTTGATGGCTGCATAGCAGAGAATCACACACAAAGCGTTTTTTTTTGTTTGATTGAACGCTCGATAAAAACGCAGTCTATCAGAGAAATCGAACCCGATCCAAATCTGTCAAGTGTGAACAAACCGTTAAGTTTGTTTCCATGATAATGGGAAAAAAAAAAATATGAATGAACGATGAATGTGAGTGGTTAGCACACAGGCCTCACAGCTAGGAGACCCGAGTTCAATTCCAGTTTGCATGATTTTTGAAATAAGGAGTTAGTACATGACGCTAAATGCTACGCTACATGATGCTAGCTAAACAAAATGGCAATTCAGCGTCATCAGATTTTTCCACTCTGGACGCCATTTTCACAAAATATGGATGAAAGGATAAAACTGATGAGTTGATCAGTAACTACTGTCTTTTTGCGTATCTTATTTTAAAGTGAGACTACGTAATCTAAGTATTGGAGCAGCACTGGAATGGATTGGAACCCCAATGTGGAATGAACTTCGGAAATGTTTCATTACGGCTGGTTCTGCTGGATTTGTGGTGATCCCGATTGGGGTGGGCGGGGGTCTACCTGAACAGTGCCCTGAGAATTCCTCAAAAACCAAGCTGTGACTTCCACCGGGATCTGTACGGACTTTACTTTGACCGTAGAACTCCAGATTTCAATCCAGTTTAACCGCTTATCCTCATGAGGGTCACTGGGGGTGATGGGCCCGGCGTGGTACACCCTGGACTGGTGGCCAGCCAATCACAGGGCACATATAGACAAACAACCATTCACACTCACATTCATACCTATGTCTATATACAGTAAACCTCGGATATATCGGACTCGGATATATCGGAAATTCGCTCACAGCAGATAAAAAAGAACCGATTTTTCTGTAATACATTTCCAATAAAAATTCATTGCATATATCGGATTTTTTATAACGGATTTCAACGTATTTCGGACAAAATCTCCAGTCCAGTTCCAATGCATTTCCATTAAATTTCCCTCGCATATATCGGATGGCCGCATTGTGGTGCTCTGATTCGCCGAATCGTGACAGGCCGCTATACGAAGTCATTTGCAGCGTTGCGTGCGCGATTTATATTCACATTTATTAATCAGATTTAGGACAAATATAAAAGTGAGTGACGTCAATAATACTAGCACAGCAGTGAATGAGATCTTAACCTCACTATTGGAAATAACGTAGGCCTGACGGGCGTAACAGGGCCTAGCTTAATTAACAATTTGTTATGCTCAGAGTCCAATAAAGTTAAATTCTCATTACCTTACCAGTCCAGGTACATTGGAAACATAGTCAAGGAAGTGCCTTTTTATAACGGATAAAATCCGATTTACGCATATACCGGATATAAATCCAATATATGCGTAAAACTGACATTTTCCGGTATACGCATATAACGGATTTCGCTTATATCGGACAAAACCAGTGGGAACAATTGAATCCGATATATCCGAGGTTTACTGTACATATGTTATATTATTGCGAACCAACGTCACTCCCTAAGAGTGTATTTCTTCCAGTATTCCTCTGCAATCGTCGGGTCTGTTAATCCTTAACGTCTTTTATATTTGGACTAGAGTATAAAGCAGCCTACTTTACTGACATAAATCCCATCTTGACCCTGAAAAAGCACAGTCGAAGCCGTAATCTGGTCTAAACCACGTCAGACCAATTCTCTTCATCCTGATACAAGTTCACGCCACATGCTCTGCCGTTGCTATAATTAGGGGCCCCGGCTCCGAGGACGTGATGCTAATATACTCGGGATTGGGGGGCTAGCGGATACGTGACGTCAGGCGGAGATGACATCATCGCAGTTGCTGATGTCACCGGGGGTCTATTTTGGGGAGCTTAGTTGCGACACGGAGGCATAGCGGGATTTACATGAGTAATGTGGTATGATAACCACTGGCGGGCTGATCGTGCACGCTCACACACACACACACACACACACACACACTCATGCCTGGTATTAATGCTTACGTATGTATTGTGTATCTTCTGCAGTACTCTCTAGCAGCGGCGTCTAAAGAAGTTTGATATATTTCAAGAAAATACTGCATCTCAGTCGTCACACAGTTTCAGATCATCACACAAATGTAAATATTAGTCAACTGAATACAAAATGCAGTTTTAAATGAAACCTTTTATTATTATTAAGGGAGAGAAAAAAAACAAGCAACATGGCCCTGTGTGGAAAAGTGAGCCGGTTTCTAATATTTAAATTTGTTTGATGATCTGAAACATGAAAAATGTGACAAACATGAGAAAAGTAAGAAAACATACACACACACACATACTGTAGAGCAGGGGTCTCAAACTCAATTTACCTGGGGGCCACTGGAGCTAGGGTCTGGGCAAATAAACCGCATTTATTAAAAACAGAAAAATATACAAACTTTTTCAGTGCTTTGGTTCTGATTTTCTACAATAAAAGCTCTGATAAAATATTCCACTGTTCTCAAATATCTTCATTTTTATTTTTCTGCACAAAATAAGATGAAAAATAAACAAACAAATCAAGAATAAAGAAAATCAATCAATCAGTAATAAATAAATAAATATTATAATAATAATAATAAAACAGCAAATAATAAAAACTTAAGAAACCACATATAGTTGGTGGGTAGACAAATTAATTTTTTTTATTAAAATGAACAAAGCATTATTAGAGCCCTGTAGACATGACAAAACACGACTATAGTCACATTTATACTCTTTTTATTTACAACATATTGCGCAACTGCAGGGTCTTGAAACACATGCTAACTAGAGAGCTAGCGACCTAAACGGTAGCCTTCAAGTTATTTCCTTTCAACTTAAATCGCCAAAAACTTACCACTTCCACACGGATAGGGAGGATAACTATTAACAGTTATTTAACCTTTAACATGAACATTATTCAAACGTAATAATAATTTTTTCTGGGTACATGATACCATACAGCATCCATATCAAAGTTGCGCGGGCCGCACTAACATTAAACTTTCATATCAAGGCGGGGGCCTCAAACTAGTGTCCTGCGAACCGCGTGTTTGAGACCCCTGCTGTAGAGTGTATATATGTACAATTTTCCTTTCCCTTGTAGCTGTTTTGCAGAATTTTAACTACCTCATGTTCTTTGCTGCTGGGCTCTCCCAGGTGGGCGGTGTGTGTGTGTGTGTGTGTGTGTGCATATAGGCATGCGTAGGTAGTACACTGTGTGTATGGGAAACACCCCACTTTGTAACAGCAGGGTGAGCAAGGGTGTGGGTAGGCAGCTGATCGATGAGTGTGTGTGTGTGTGTGTGTGTGCATTTTGTATCCAGTTGAGCTGTATTTGGTCATATGTGTGTTTGTGTGTGTGTGTGTGAGTGTGTGCAATGCCGCACTGTTGTTTGAGTACAATAAAGAAAGGTGCGCTCACACAGGGAGCTCCCATGGTGGTGTCCTCCACCACCTCGATAATTCAGTCACAATTACAAGACTCTCCTCTGCCGCAGCTAATGAAAACATAAGTCAAGACGACACACACACACACACACACACACACAGGGCTGCAGGAGCAGGAGAAGGGAGGGGAGGGTTGAGAGTGAAGGAAGGAAGAGGCAAGATGTTGGGAGTGTGAGGTGTTTTGTTGTGCAATGTGTACATCATTATAGTAGTAGTATAGTAGTACGTGCAGTACACATGCTACGTGCTACAGCAGCACAGAATCATTCAAACGGAAAATATTTCAACTTTCATCTTCAATGATCTTCTTGAATTTTCCTTTTCCTAATATTATGACTTTATTCCCATTATATTATATGACTAATTTATTTTGTTTTTCATCATATTACAACTTTAAAAAAAAGTTTTTCTTTTGTATTTCAACTCTGTGCTACTACGAATTATTAAAACAAATTATTTTTATTCATAATATTATGACGTTATTCTTATATAAATGCAACTTTTTTTAAACTTTAAAAAATACGACTTTATTCTTTTAAAACCTTTGCTGTTTCCCCCCCCCAACTATTTCAGTCTTCTTCCTGGATTATTGTGACTTTATTCCCATGGTATTTTGATTTTATTTGCATCATATTGTAACCTTTTCCACATTTAGTTTGTTGTTTTTTCATCTTAATAACGTTGTTTTCTTTAACATTTCAACATCACGCTACTAAAATTAGATACATTTTCCTCATTATATTTTGGCTTTATTCTTGTAAAATGACTGCAGATTTTTTTCATTTTTGTTGTTTTCTTGTTTGGTTTTTGTGTAACATAATATTTTTGGAATGTGCTGCAGGCAAAAAAAAAATAACCAAAAAACAAAGTCGCGTATTGTCACTGTCTTTTTTGTGATGAATAATCTATAAAAATGTCAAAATTATTATATAATTATTATATTATATCCGACAAATAACCTAGTTATTTGTCCTACAAATAACCTAGTTGTAATCTAATTATTATATTATATCCGACAAATAACCTAGTTATTTAATATAATAATAATAAAAATAATATAATATAATAATGATATAATAATAATTTTGTCATTTTTATAGATTATTCATCACAAAAAGGACAGCGACAATACGCGACTTTGTTTTTGGGTTGTTTTTTTTTGCCTGCAAAAAGGTTAAGATATGTGAGAGAAAACCACAGTAGAATAGCATAACCTGCTCAACTGTACCGGGGGGGTGGGGGTGTCTCATCGAGATGATGTGAAAGGCAGCTGAGGAAGCAACAAGACCTCGGCGGTGTTGGTAATGAAATTGCAAACAACAAATGGGAGGTGTCAAAAAGCCCCGCTGATGTTATTGTACACGGAGCAGCCATGTGTGTTAAAACCCGGACAACAAACAAATTTGATTGAAAAATATAAACCTGGCTTGTCATAAATGCTGTGTGTGTGTGTGTGTGTGTGTGTGTGTGTGTGTGTGTGTGTGTGTGTGTTTGCTATGACGAGCCTTCCACCTTGAAGACAATTTGCAGCGACAGCACGTCAATAAAGAAGAGGAGATGGGGTTAAAACAAATAGGATGACGGGGTGGGGAGGGGGGGGGGGGTGATGCATGCTACGCTGCCAACTCTGAGGTCACCTTAAGACGATCAGCTTCAGTGAACGCAGCTGTCACACGCTCTGCACCGTGCGGGTATCAAACACTGATCTAACGTTTAAAAAAAAAAAAAAACACTCGGACACAGTGCCCCCGTGCGCTTTAGATCAGGTGCCCCAAAATGTGACCCAGGGGCCTGTTGGCCTGTGCCTCATTTTGAAAATATAATTTAAAAAACAAAAATGGAAAAATAATAAGAATAATGTCAAAATATGAAGAGAAAAATTTTGTCAAAAATTTGTCAAAAGTCTGACATTTTAGTAGCATAGAGTTGAATTATTAAATATTGTAAGACAGGGGTCTCAAACTCAATTTACCTGGGGGCCACTGGAGCTAGGGTCTAGGCAAGGCTGGGCCGCATCAGGTTTTCCAAAAAAAAAAAAAAAAAACGCATTTATTAAAAACTGAAAAATATACAAACTTTTTCAGTGCTTTGGTTCCAATTTTCTACAATAAAAGATCTGATAAAACATTCCACTGTTCTCAAATTTCAAGTTATTTCCTTTAAACTTAAATAGCCAAAAATTACCACTTCCACACGGATAGGGAGGATAACTATTAACAGTTATTTAACCTTTAACATGAACATTAATCAAACATAATAATTTTTTCTGGGTACATGATACCATACAAACTTCACCATCAAACTTGCGCGGGCCGCTCTAACATTAAACTTTCATATCAAGGCGGGGGCCTCAAACTAGTGTCCTGCGGGCCACATTTGGCCCGCGGGCCGCGTGTTTGAGGCCCGTGTTGTAAGACGATATTAACTCATAATATTATAAGAAACAAACAAAAACGAGAAATAAAGTTGTGGAAAAAGTTATGATTTGATGGGAATAAAGTCACAAATATGATGAGGAAAAAAAATGACAAGAAGAAAGATGAAAATACCTGCTGTTATTTAACAAGAAAAAATTCTAAATTTTCAGAGAAAAAAGCTGGATTGTAACAAAAATAAAGGTTGCAATTTTATGAAAATAAACTGTGAATATTCAAGGCTGTCAAATGATTAAACATTTAATCAGCGTTGAAACAAATTAATCATGATCACAAGAAATATTTCACCATTTTTGTACCAGAAGTATTTTGCTGGTAGATCACTATGTGGCCCTAACTGGTCCAACTGGTCATCCTTGTGGGTTCATCCCAAAGTACGCGTGGTTGAACTCCGCCCACTCTGTCTTAACAAGTATTGGTGGTTTAGTGGTAGAGTTCCAATTTCCACTCAAGGCTGCTTCTTAACAGAATTTCCTTTGGGATCAAAAAATGATCGACCTACTGGCCCAATGTTTCCAGCTCAGCTCCGTAGGGGCCTGATTTGGAACAACTAACCCCGATCGGAACACTTCACGCCCCGGCTTACACCAACATGTAGTATCTAGTCTGGTGAACCAATCCGATAAGAAGTTACGATATGACTGCGACTAAAAAAACACAATGTTTACGTGTCTGAGAAATAATCTCCTAATCAGCCACCACATCCATGAAATAAGTGAAAATAGCAACTCCTATTTACATACAGGTGCAGTTCGGGCCTCCAGCATCTTCCCGATCCTCAGTGTGATCCTGCTCTTCATGGGGGGGCTCTGCATCGCCGCCAGTGAGTTCTACAAGTCACGCCACAACATCATCCTCAGTGCCGGAATCCTCTTTGTCTCTGCAGGTAACGTCAAATAAAAACTAATACGTTTTTTTTTTTTTTCTTCCCCCTCGCCTAACGTTCATTTACTGTATTCACATGACTATAAAAACGGAGCAACATCAATGAAAAGTTCTGATGCATTCTTTGACTCCAGCATCTACAAGAAACCAGGATCAGTCAAGAGAAAATCTGCCTTTGGCTCCAAAATAGATGAGAGACCAAGACTGGTTCTTGAGAAAAATGAGACGCACATTCAAATCTACACTCCCTGGCCAGACGGCTTCTGAAGAAAATGTCTGACTGGTCATACTAAAATATTAGTTAATATAGAAAACAACATATGCAAAGGGGAATTCTCCTCGGAGACAGCGATGGGCAGACTCGCATGCCAAACACATAAAGCTGGAATCAGATGAAAATCATGTGGAAGACGTCTACATAAAGGATTCTGCTAAAAATCAGAATGACAGAACACGTCCACGTCCCTCGATTATCACGATGAATTGGTTCCAGACCCAACCGCCATACGTACATAAGTATGATTCAATATTAAATATTGGAACATAGAAAACCTGTTTATCACTTTCTGAATGCAGGTTTTAACATTATTAGAGCCCTCTAGGCATAAAATAGCACCCCTATAGTCACCTTTACATGCCTATTTGTCTTTGTTTACATCACATTTCTCAGGCTGGCTACGCTGGCTAAGCTAACTACTTCTCCAATGTACTTATTGTAACGTAAGTGCTCATGAGACCCAAAAAAGCTTTGAAAAAAAACAACAAAATGAAAGTACTCACTTGAGGGATGATTGTGTAACATAGTTTTCTTACAAACAAATACAAATCAAATTTGATGTTAAACAACAAGAGCATGTGAGGGGCCTTGAGGGTACACCCTGGACTGGTGGCCAGCCAATCACAGGGCACATATAGACAAACAACCATTCACACTCACATTCATACCTATGGAGTCGCAAATTAACCTAGCTTGTTTTTGGAATGTGGGAGGAATCCGGAATTGAATCTCCTAGCTAAGGTCTGTGCGCTAACCCCAGCACGGATTTCATTCATTCATTCATTTTCTACCGCTTTTTCCTCACAACGGTGCGGGTGCTGGAGCCTATCCCAGCTGTCTTCAGGCGAGAGGCGGGGTACACCCTGGACTGGTGGCCAGCCAATCACAGGGCACATATAGACAAACAACCATTCACACTTCACATTCACCTATGGACAATTTGGAGTCGCTAATTAACCTAGCATGTTTTTGGAATGTGGGAGGAATCCGGAATTGAACTTGGGTCTCCTAGCTGTGAGGTTTGCGCGCTAACCACTCGACCACCATGCAGCCTCAGCACGGGTTTAACAAAAATGTACCTGGGGTTTCCGCCCACATTCCAAACACATGGTTGGCTCCACTACACACCCGCGACCCTAATGAGGATAAAGTGGCATCAAAGATGGATGGATGGTGACATATCCTTATAAAATCAATAGGGCACCTTCTCAGATAACCCTGAATGTACGAGGAAGCTCGTTACAGAAGAGACTGCAATTTCTTCGTCCTTCGCACTGATGTTGTTGAATCAGACAATTTGTGTGAAGAATTGTGGGCGTTGTGAGTTTGTGGTCACTTCCTGTGAGAACAAGCTGTGCTGCTCCCCGGTGTTTAAATACAGCTCAAACATGGACAGAGCGTGGAGGAGGTGGTGGAAAGAAACAAAGAAAAAGGAAAACATCGAACACGACCAACCCTCTAAAATCAGACACGGATGCCTCTCTACGGTCAAGCAGTTCAAAATGCTGCATTCGACGGTCGTCGGAAATATCCCACTTCGATGACCATTGACATTTTTTGACACCTTCACCAAATAAATGTGTCATTCATTCATTTTCTAATGCTTATCCTCACAAGGGTCACAGGGGATGATGGAGCCTATCCCAGCTGTCTTCGGGCGAGAGGCGGGGTACACCCTTGACTGGTCGCCAGCCAATCAGAGGGCACATATAGACAAACAACCATTCACACTCACTAAATGTGTTATTGTTATAGTTCATTCATTCATTCATTCATTCATTTTCTACCGCTTATCCTCACGAGGGTCGCGGGGGTGCTGGAGCATATCCCAACTGTCTTCGGGCGAGAAGCGGGGTACACCCTGGACTGGTGGCCAGCCAATCACAGGGCACATATAGACAAACAACCATTCACACTCTCTAAATGTGTTATTGTTATAGTTCATTCATTCATTTTCTACCGCTTATCCTCACAAGGGTCACACTGGTGCTGGAGCCTATCCCAGCTGTCTTTGGGCAAGAAGCAGGGTACACCCTGGACTGGTGGCCAGCCAATCACAGGGCACATATAGACAAACAACCATTCACACTCACTAAATGTGTTATTGTTATAGTTCATTCATTCATTTTCTACCGCTTATCCTCACAAGGGTTGTGGGGGTGCTGGAGCCTATCCCAGCTGTCTTCCGGCGAGAAGCGGGGTACACCCTTGACTGGTCGCCAGCCAATCACAGAGCACATATAGACAAACAACCATTCACACTCACTAAATGTGTTATTGTTATAGTTCATTCATTCATTTTCTACCGCTTATCCTCACGAGGGTCGCGGGGGTGCTGGAGCATATCCCAACTGTCTTCGGGCGAGAAGCGGGGTACACCCTGGACTGGTGGCCAGCCAATCACAGGGCACATATAGACAAACAACCATTCACACTCTCTAAATGTGTTATTGTTATAGTTCATTCATTCATTTTCTACCGCTTATCCTCACAAGGGTCACACTGGTGCTGGAGCCTATCCCAGCTGTCTTTGGGCAAGAAGCAGGGTACACCCTGGACTGGTGGCCAGCCAATCACAGGGCACATATAGACAAACAACCATTCACACTCACTAAATGTGTTATTGTTATAGTTCATTCATTCATTTTCTACCGCTTATCCTCACAAGGGTTGTGGGGGTGCTGGAGCCTATCCCAGCTGTCTTCCGGCGAGAAGCGGGGTACACCCTTGACTGGTCGCCAGCCAATCACAGAGCACATATAGACAAACAACCATTCACACTCACTAAATGTGTTATTGTTATAGTTATTATGTGATATTCATTCATTCATGGAGCATTTTTCCAAATCAGAAGGTCAGCAATGTCCTACATTCCGGTTTTGTGAAATGCAGCACAAGTCAACATCTCATGCGACACCACATCAGGTCGTGCATCGCAGCTGTGACGCGCTGGAAGACAGAGGCTGCCACGATGCCAGCTTCGGTGGTCTGGTTCTAGGCCGCGGCCCAATGGGCTTCGCTAGATAGATCACTCTAACCCCTCCAAGTCACGCTGTCTCTTCCTCGCCCTCAATGTCTGCCTCTCTCGCCCTGTTGCTAGGCTAAGAGGAGGCCACTGGGATTACACGCTAAAAATAAGGTGTCCCTGATCCTCTTTTTGCACGGATACATCTCAATCACCATCCTCACAACGTCACCCCACTTTGCTTTTCCTGTTTTGCTGGCGTATTTGTCTTCTTTATCTTTGTCTGTCTTCTGTCTGTTCTTCTATTTCTGGCCACACATGGCGCCGACAACCCAAATAGAGGACAGGAGAGAACTTGACAGCGGATGGGCATTTGAACATCCCGGCAGGGAGGCGAGACCGCAGTGGCACAAAAGAAAAATAAGCGATAACGTCGGAGGGGGAAAAAATTGTCTGCTCCATTTTGAACCCCACAGAGGGAGGCGTCATCCTGGGAGAAGCTCAAAGAGAGAGAGGGAAAAAGTGCTTTAGGAAACATGATCAGTAGAGCGGAGCAGAACAGAACAGAGGCAGAACCTCCTCATTGATCAGCTGACTTCTGCTTGGCGACCACAGGAACGACTGCAACTGAAGCTCGGATGAAAACAGAAGGCAGACAACGTTGCAGTTCCTGCCAAGTTTAGGGCCTCAATGTGTTCAATGTTTGTTTCATTTCCCAACTCTGTCTCCGCCTGGTAAAGTGGTCCAGTTCTGAAGGGTAAACCTTGACCCGGCTTGGATTTTTCTGTCCTCAAACCCAAAAAACTTAGATTGTGAGGATGCCTTGAAACACTTAAGGCATACATACGTACATCCAAAACAATCACTAAAGGTTAGCCACGGTATCTGACTCTCTGAAGTACTTGAACTAACCGTGACTTTGTCCGTTTTGTCCTAACCTTCATCTGATCTCCATCTTCTCCTGCCACAGGCTTGAGCAACATCATTGGCATCATCGTCTACATATCTGCCAACGCCGGGGATCCTTCCAAGAGCGACTCCAAGAAGAACAGCTACTCCTATGGCTGGTCCTTCTACTTCGGCGCGCTCTCCTTCATCATGGCCGAAATGGTGGGCGTGCTGGCCGTGCACATGTTCATCGACCGCCACCGGGAGCTGCGCGTAGGTGCCCGGGCCGCCGACTACCTCCAAGGCGCGGCCATCACACGCATTCCCAGCTACCGCTATCGTTACCGCCGCCGCTCGCGCTCCTCCTCCCGTTCCACGGATCCCTCACACTCTCGTGAGCCGTCGCCGGTGGGCCTGAAGGCCTTCGGGACACTACCCTCCACAGAGCTGTCCATGTACACGCTTCCAAAAGGCCAAACAGGCACACCCACGGCCACCTACAACTCCACAGAGAGGGACCACAACTTCCTGCAGGTCCACAACTGCATCCAGAAAGACCTGAAAGACTCGGGCGGCCATAGCAACACCGCCAACCGACGTACTACGCCTGTATGAAAATCATGGACCTCAGACACTACATTAAAAAAAACCATCCAAGGAGACTTTGGGGAGTGGCGGAAAACGATAAGTCGTGGTTTTGGTTCTTTGAGGGCTAGACGGGTGGGGGGGGGCAAGTCTGTGCACTCGAAAGCACTTCAGATGAGCTTCTGTTCAAATGGGCAGAAGCAGAAAAATGCATTAAAAAAGAAACATGCATGATTTTGCCATCTACCATTGTTTAACAATTTGTAAAGAGTTTAGGGGGGTAATAAGGGGGGGTCCGGTGGTGGTCTGTGTCAGGCCACGTGGAGCAACCAGGCCGGGCCCCGCTGTCTATAAAGGCCAACTTTATATTTTTTACTCTTCCACGGCCTACTGAAAATGCGGCAGTGTTTTGCCCTCAGGCCCCGCCTAAGACCTCGCCCTCGCCCTCGCCTACCACCCCGACCTCCTTAGACCCCCACTTGTCTCTTTAGTTGCCGTATCTTCCTTGTATCTTATTTTCTTCCTTCTTTACATAAATACTGTGAACCATTGCGGTGGAAGAGTTTAGCAGGGAACACTTCAGGCCGCGAAAAAAGTCTGAAAAAAAAATCAAAATATGTACTGATGATATATAAACACATGAGTATACTTGTTAATACATTATGACTAGACTTCCCTGACGCAAAGACAGTCATAAGAAAAAAAATAAATCAAAGTAGCTTACAAAAAAGCTAACCTGAGACAAGGAAGGCTTTGGGCTACTGGTTAGTAATACCACGTTCATTTACAGTAAAAATTAAAAAAACAGCAACAAAAAAAAAACAACCTTTTGGCCTTCTGCCAAAACACTGGCTGCCATCTTTGTTCAGGGTCAACTTTTGGGAGAAAGAACCATAGGGAGGACCTCTGAGCCAACGTGAAGAAGACTGTGGACAATGAGATGTCACTACTGCCAAAGACACAAAGTAGTGCAAGTCGCCTGCGAGGTGAAGCTATGCGAGTCCCAAAAAAAAAAAAAAAAAAAAGAAAAGAATTTACATGCATGCTAAACAAAATCATTCAATCTGCTTTTAAGGAACCCGTATTTTGAACAATGATGCCGTGTAAGGGCAGCAGGCGTGACAAAGTAGAACTTAATGTTACAGTACTGTGTCTTTTTACATTTTACTTCTTGTTATTTTACTTTTTGAGTGGACCATCCCGGGGCGGGGCTTCATTACGCTTCAAACAAACAAAAGCAAGCATTTGCATTTGGAGAGGCTTTTTAAAGAAAAAGAAAACGCTTTTCATTTCATTTCTTCTTTCACACAGCCTTAGTCTTATTTTGTCTCTTTTTTAAAAAAAATGTTCTTTGGTTCTGCGTTGTGTTGTTGTAAATGACAATTTAAATGACAAAAAAAACAAAAAACAAAAGCGTAATGTCTTTCAAGGTGCCAAAACTGAATGATTCTGAACTTGGATGCATCAAGTCCTGATGATGAATAAACATTGAACCCCCCTGTAGGGAACACCAAGTGTCTGATTGTGTCATAATGCATCGTTGAGCGACAATTTTTAAAAAGGAAGACAAATATCAATTTAAAAACTACCGGCCTTACTACCTACCCCCTTATTACCGCAGTTATCTAAAATTATCGAGAACCTATTCTAGAACAGGTTGGACAAATGTATTAATAAGAATGAATTACTATCAGAAAGTCAGTACGGATATGGAGCTAACATTTCAGCCTCCATGTCATTGATTAAAATTATGGAGGATATCACTAATGATAATAGACCATAGAAAGTGTGCAGCCGCAGTATTCATGGATCTGACAAAAGCCTTTGATACAATCAATCAATACAATCAATAAGATACAATGATTGATTGATACAATCAATAAGAGGGTTGGTTTTGAACTTGGTCAAAAGCTACTTCGCCAACAAGAGGCAATATGTAAAGCTAGAAGAACACACATCTGAAAGTTTAAATATTATGTGTGGAGTACCCCAGGGGTCAATACTGGAACCAAAACTGTTCAACTTGTACAACAATAACATTAGTTTATTTTCTACCGTTTATCCTCACGAGGGTCACAGGCGTGCTGGAGCCTATCCCAGCTGTCTTCAGGCGAGAGGCGGGGTACACCCTGGAATGGTCGCCAGCCAATCACAGAGCACATATAGACAAAAAAAACATTCACACCACACTCACGTTCATACATATGGACAATTAACCGAGCATGTTTTTGGAATGCGAGAGGAAGCCGGAGTACCCGGAGAAAACCCACGCATGGACGGGCTGTGTGGCCTGCGCGCTAACCACTCGGTCCCCGTGCAGCCCCTATAGAGAACATACAACTCTTATTTCTAAAATGCACACCATAACCAAAGTGAATGAGAGGATACTATGAGGTGGAATTGGTCAATGATTTTAGACCCTTGACAAGAATGCCAGAAAATGTGTACCATCGCAAAGTGAAGGGAAGGTACAACTAGGTGAAACATAAAAGCAATCTAATCTCCACCCCCCCACCCCACCATGTCGTCTTCCCATAGCTCAGATCGTGAGGCGCCCTCAGCTGTGGAATAAATGTCAAAGTGTTCTTCTCGGCGTCCTGCTGCATTGTACTCTGCCTGTGTCGCCCTCGGCCGCCCGCTCTCTCCCCCTGATGCGATGATCACAGTGGCTGCATGTCTCTCTGCAGTGCTGCTGTGATCGCAGAGCAGAGGCGGGGGGGGTGGGGTGAGTGGGGGGGCGGGTTGGTTTGTTTTATGAAGGCAGGCTGCAGTCAAGAGAGGATGACTCAAGCAGCTCCACACTGCCCACCGCTGGTGTGGAGGCTCGTTAGACGTGCAGCATACATTTCTGCGTCTACTGTGTCATGCAACCTGACTTTCATTTTTCAGGTTTTATACACACACACACACGTTGGTCTACCTAAGGGACATTGATGTCTGCAACTGTTTCTGCAATTATGGGATTCAATGTTGAAAACTTCTATTTATGTAGTTAGACCATGAGTGTTTGAGTCTGTCTAAATATGTTATGTTTTTTTTAAAACAGAATTCGAACCATAAAAATATAAAATAACTCACCCCCACACCTAAACGGACTCGGTGACGGCAGCAAGCCAAGTTAGTTTTCACCAAGCTTGTGAGCTAACCAGTTAGCCTCAAATATATTTCTTCTAAACGTAACGTGTTTCAAAAAGAATGGGAAAGAAGGACAAAGTAAGAAATCACAAACTTACCACTTCCACACATAATGGGAGAAGCTTTTTTTCCAGTCTGTCGAGTGCAAGATAGGGTCATGTTGAAAGGATGGACGTCTCATCCATGTAATGTAACTGTAGCCTAGTGGCCAGCATACCACATTCATTCATTCATTCATTTTCTACCACTTATCCTCACGAGGGTCGCGGAGGTGCTGGAGCCTATCCCAGCTGTCTTCGGGCAAGAGGTGGGGTAGTATACTAAATATCGCTTGCAATTTGTTTCTTTCTAATAGACCATAGTCTGCTCCAGAACAGCGATAATGAATGAACTACTAATATCAGAAAAAACACAATACAGCGAGGGAGCAATAATCGAACCACAATATTGTGAGGGATGACGCTACAAGAAAAAACACCCATTGATGCTCCACCTGCAGTTAGCAAGATTCTTTATATATCATTGTCAGATATAACTGAAAATGGCACATTCATCTCAAACAGGATGTGCCCGATGGCCAACAACCACAGCAAGAACGCGCTTGATGATCAGATAGCCATGGTTAAACACGCTGTATGTACGTTTCCATTACCTGTGATGTGAGAGATGCATGAACGTGCTGTGTGTTTCCAGGAGATGAGCAAAGCGAATAAATAAGCACATAAGACGTTACAGGCATCTGACAAGCTTCTCAAAGCGGCAGCTCGGGTAAAAAAAAAACGTCTAATGGATGATAATAGGCTGTGGAATTCAAAAACTCCTCTGAGCTGACCCGTAAAGAACAGAAACGGGATAATTGGTGCTTCAAAGCGGGATGCTCCAGGTGCCCGAGGATGTTGGTTTATGAAAAGTCAGCCTTAATTGCTACACGTGGCAAAGTCCTTCATGCATGCATGAATGCTGACAAGTTAGAAGACTTTAACAGGAGTGCAATGAGAACGTCTTGTTGCCGCTCTTTGTCAGCAGAGAAAATGATAACAAGCAGCAGTGGAGCAAAGAAGATACATAAAGAAGAGCCTACATCAGGATTGCTGTTGTGTCTGTGAAGGTAACATGACTCCTCATTGTGTGTGTGTATCAAATACACAATATCAAAGCATCCCCTGCACCCTTTGATTTTCAGTCTGCAGCCTGGGGAGTAAAACGTTTCTACACCCCTGGTCTAGGGCCTAACCATTCATTCATTCATTCATTTTCTACCGCTTTTTCCTCACGGGGGTCACGCGGGGTGCTGAAGCCTATCCCAGCTGTCTTTGTGCGAGAGGCGGGGTACACACTGGACTGGTGGCCAGCCAATCACAGGGCATATATAAACAAACAACGACCGATTTACTCGATTTAAAAAAAAAAAAAGCTTTGGATTAATCAATTTTTTTTTAATAATCTTTATGTATGCTGGAGCCTATCCTAGCTATTTGCAGAGTGTCGGCAGCCAATGGCAGGGCACATAACAACCATTCACACTCACATTTAGTGTCTCTATATGGATGGATGGATGGATGGATGGATAACAACCGTTCACACTCAAATTTAGTGTCTCTCTATGGAAGGAAGGAAGGAAGGAAGGAAGGAAGGAAGAAAGCATTCACACTCACATTTAGTGTCTTTATATGGATGAATGGAAGGAAGGAAGGAAGGAAGGAAGGAAGGAAGGTTGGATGGATAACAACCATTCACACTCACATTTAGTGTCTCTATATGGATGGATGGATGGATGGATGGATGGATGGATAGACGGACGAAAGGATGGATGGATAACAACCATTCACACTCACATTTAGTGTCTCTATATGGATGGATGGATGGATGGATGGACGGACGGACGGAAGGATGGATGGATAACAACCATTCACACTCACATTTAGTGTCTCTATATGGATGGATGGATGGACGGAAGGATGGATGGATAACAACCATTCACACTCACATTTAGTGTCTCTATATGGATGGATGGATGGATGGATGGACGGACGGACGGAAGGATGGATGGATAACAACCATTCACACTCACATTTAGTGTCTCTATATGGATGGATGGATGGATGGATGGAAGGAAGGATGGATGGATAACAACCATTCACACTCACATTTAGTGTCTCTATATGGATGGATGGATGGATGGATGGAGGGAAGGAAGGAAGGAAGGATAGAAGGAAGGAAGGAAGGAAGGATGGATAGATGGATGGAATAGTGATGCCATTAAAAAAAAAGCCCAGGCTCCAAATTTATGTTCCAGTGTTCTACCCCTTGCCAGCCAGTCTGAGGGTTGTCGACATAAACGTGTTAATCCACTGTATTCATTTCAGCACTTGAACCACCACCAAAGCACTGCAAGGTAACAACACTCCATCTGACTTTGTCATATTTTGACTGCTTCACATGGCGCACGGTATATAAGGCGTCTGCTCGCAGGGACCCTGTGGAGATGAAATGATGGCGGAGAAGACGAGGTTGCTAGCATGCTCGGCCTGACACGTCTTGAGATTGAAGAGCACCTGATTTAATATGTGCCCGAATGAAGGAAGTTTCCCAAAGCAATAAGCTGCAGCCCGCAATCGGTCGCTGATGGAACGTTATTAAAAACCATGCGTGACGCCATATTTCAACAGACAACCTGTGTCACACCCTGCGTGGATACATTTGTCTTGTAGGGCGGGCGCCAAATAAATATATACTGAAGTTCCTTGGTTCAAATATTTTCCAAAATGTTGTTTTAGCTTGCGTACCCGCTTGGGGCACGTCACAAACTGTTCTATGCTTACTTGTTATAAATGATTACAAAAAAATATTATATTTATATTAAAAAATTAATATTTTCCACACCCTGAGTAAATACGATTGTACTTTTATGACATTAAGCAGGTGTGTCCAAAGTGCGGCACGAGGGCCATTTATGACCTGCAGCTGTGTTTTGATTCATTCTAAAGCAGAATTCAACATGAACATTCATTCATTCATTTTCTACCGCTTATCCTCACGAGGGTTGCAGGGGTGCTGGAGCATATCCCAGCTGTCTTCAGGCAAGAGGCGGGGTACACCCTGGACTGGTTGCCAGCCAATCACAGGGCACATATAGACAAACAACCATTCACACTCATACCTATGGACAATTTGGAGTCGCCAATTAACCTAGAATGTTTTTGGAATGTGGGAGGAAACTGGAGTACCCGGAGAAAACCCACGCATGCACGGGGAGAACATGCAAATTCCACACATAGATGGCTGAGGGTGCAATTGAACTCGGGTCTCCTAGCTGTGAGGCCCGCGTGCTAACCACTCATTGGGAGCAAATGAGTTAATATAGGAAGCAACATAGGCGATGGGAAGGGTGACTTCCTCCTCCTGTGAGGGACAGAGACAGCCAATAGTAGACTCACATGCCTAGACACCCAAGGCTAGTTGAATCAGGTGATAAGCATGTGGAGGACTTGTTTTAGCCTCTAATAGGCTAGTGCATAACTATAATACAAAACCCCCAAAGTTAATCATGAACACAAAACATTTTATAACTGACAGTCTGCCTGCGTGTGGGTGTATGTTCTTCTATTTTTTTATCTTAAACCACCCCCCAGGAAAGTTGCTTTATAACACCCCTTCAATTAATGAATAAAATATGTCATAGAAGTAATAATTTATTTGATGGAACACAAACTCATACAGTCATTTTGGTCATGTTTTCAAAATAAAAAGTCAGAAAAAAAAAGAAAAACAAGGAAAAAACTGGGGAAACCCTCACACACACACACACACACACACACACACACACACAGAACAAAGAAAAAGATGCTAATTGCTATCATTATGATCACCCACTCAAGAGTCCAGAAACATTGTGCTGTAATTACAAGCTGTTGCGCACACACTCAGCAGTTTAAGCAGCTTTTGTGTTGCGTTGTAATTAGATTTGACACAGACAATAAACGTTTGCCGTTTGAAAAAAAATTGCACCCAACTCTCTGGAAAAGACACAATGCAACTGTGGAATAATAAATCATGATACCGTGTTAGTCTACTTTGTGTATTATTGATCAGACACTACCACAACCATCTTTTTTTTTGGAAAATAATAAAAGGTTCTGGTAAAAATTGGACCTTAACAGCAACACAGAGCAAGAATGTATTTGTGCTCATACTGCCGTCCCAGGTTTCATGTTTCATATTTCATATGTGTCTAGCCTGGACTCAGGTTCTGGATGGCCTCCCTGCGCTCCAGGTAGAGGGAGTGAAAGACCCGAGCTAAACTGAGTAGCGGCGCCTCGCAGTTCTCCATCTCCTTCTGCAAGAAATAAGACACGCTGCATTGACATCGTTGTCCAGAAGGGCCGCGCCACTGAGCTGGAGCATTCCGTACATTTCCATGCACCACGAGTCAAATTACTGAAATAATTCCGGATTCTCCATTTGTCACGTCTCTGTTTATATGCATCATCTCCACTGTGGTTATTGTCCATATGCTGTGGGGCCTCCAAAAATGCTAGATGCCGCTTATGTTCCTTTAAGCGCGGGGAAGGTTTGGCTTTTCCGGTTGGCCTGATGTGATCTTTACTATCAATCCAGATGGTTGATATCTCTTCTGGTCCTCCATTTTAGCTTGATGTATATTTTCCAAGTTCCTTGAATCTTTCCCTGCTTCTTCACGTCTCAGGCTCCTCATCCAACAGGTCATCAACTGCTTGTATTGTTTCTTGAATTGTTTGAGGTCCTTACTCAATCCATTCCATAGTTTGATTCCATATACTGAAATGCTATGGCTTTTTAACGTAGTCCTAGCATAGCTCTCCCCTGAGATCATTTCTCCTCTCTTGTAGAGAAGTATTGGAAGACATTTTTAGCTAATTGGTTATTTTTAGCCTTATGCATTATTTTAGCTGTTTGGAGATTAATTATATCAAGTTTAAGTATTTGTGATTTTAGAAATAAGGAGTTAGTGTGTTCTCTGTAGGCGGCATTATGAATTATCCTTACTGACCTTTTTTTGCAGTACATTTAGCAAAAAAGGTCAGTAAGGATAATTCATAATTCATAATTGTTGCTTCATGATTGTGAAGCAGAGTGCACCAAGTGTTGGATTGTTCACCCACAAATTCAGAAAGTGAGCTGGACGTGGACAAGTAAACAAGTTACATGGCAACAATAGAGGTTGCCGCTGTGTTTTTGTTTTTTTACATTACATATGACCATTCAGCTTCCTGCATTCATATGTACTATGCTTTATGTCTTTAATAGTCACTAATGGTAAACACAGTTGCCCCCCCCCCACATTCGTGCACGACTTTGCATAAAAATTCTGCCTTCACAAAGCCAATGATGCTGACTTATTATGACTGAGGAGGTCAGAGGGCATTCATTCAACAATATGTTTATCATTGTGTGAGAGGTGTCCCTAATCTTTTGAACCGATGTGCTATATTAGAAAACAACTGTAAAGGCAGCATTTGTGTAGTTTGTTGTAGAGGTCGACACTCACGGCAGATGTTTCGTGGTACTCCAAGCCTTGGCTCTGAGCCCACTCCTGCGCCACGGATGTTGTCACCTCCCTCCTGGCAGCCAGGTCCGACTTGTTTCCCACAAGCACACCTAACACACACAAACACACACAATTACTTCAAAAAAAACATTGAGTAGACCAGTGGCGTCATTAGGCCTATTTTAGGGGGGCTTCAGACCCTATAAGTCCCCCAAAATAATTTGTTTTTTTATTGATTTTTTTTTTTTCAGACAAATTTTATATAGTAGAGCAAAAGCAGGCTAATACTAGCCTACTACTACTACTAGTAGTAGTAATAATCAGAAGAAGAACAATGATGATAGTAATAACAATAGGCTAATTAATAATATAATAATTATTATGATATAATTGGGGGCTGCACGGCGGTTGTGTGGTTAGCGCGCAAACGGAGACCAGGGTTCAATTCCACCCTCGGCCATCTCTGTGTGGAGTTTGCATGTTCTCTGCGTGCATGCGTGGGTTTTCTCCGGGTACTCCGGTTTCCTCCCACATTCCAAAAAAAACATGCTAGGTTAATTGGCGACTCCAAATTGTCCATAGGTATGAATGTGAGTGTGAATGGTTGTTTGTCTTTATGTGCCCTGTGATTGGCTGGCGACCAGTCCGGGGTGTACCCCACCTCTCGCCCGAAGACAGCTGGGATAGTCCTAGTGACTCCTAGTGACACCCCTGGAGTAGACCATGCAACTTCTCATCAACATCCCGTCCCTACTTCCTCTAGTGGTGAGGGTGACACATGTTTGTGATGTGATGTATTTGCCAGTGTTTGTTATTTTCTTTGAAATTTTAGCCGAGTGACAGCATCATCAGCCTTCATCCACTCGCTGCCCACCTGATGTCTGGGATGCATTTACCTGGAACACGGAGACCTTGGCAGTGGGCCCGGGCTCTCTCCATCCAGCGACTGCAGCTGTCAAAAGAGCGTTGGCTGGTGAGGTCAAACACCAGGCACAGCAGCGACGGCCTGCCCCACTACACAGAAAGCGAGAAGGTGATGAATGGCATCATGCCGCTTGTCTGCGTTCGAAAGCAACCCGAGGATATCTCACCATTTTTTCACAGGCTTCCACTAATGTGTCCTTCCCCGCAGAGTCGATGATGTAGAGCTCCTGGACAAGAGGTGGAAGGACAACATATCTTTATTATATATCAGTATATCTGACTGAGGGAGAGTGGGCACAGACGTCTAGCGAAGCCTGCTTTTTTTACAAAGTGGGTGGACTCATCTACAGTATAGCAAGCAGGCAATATAGGGTCCGCTAAAAAACACTTTTTCATCATTAAAAAGTGATGGGCTGAACCATTGACCATAACGCGTAACATGGCTTGACTCACTCAACATGGCAGCAGGTGAAGCTCCTGCAAGCAGACAATAGGTACACACACACACACACAAACTCACCACACTGTCGTTGCTTTCAGGGATGTTGACGCCTTTGATGAGCAGCTCCACTCCTGTCGTCTGCCAAACAAACACAGGCGCCGTGTTAATTAAAAGTCTCACTTGCTTCTCGCTGAACTGTAAATATTTCTTTTGTGGCTGTCAGTTCCTCTTTATGCCGACCTATCAGAGAAGCCGGGTATTCATGACAAGTTATTAACCATGGCCACCACCTTGCGCAATACAACAAAAGGGCTTCAATAATAAAACAATCCCTCGGTGAAAGAGAACCGTAGAAGGAAATACAGTAGAAATTGCGTGTGAATTCTAAAAGGCTGAAGATGAAATGAAATGTAGAAATATTCTATGGATATGGAGGATGGAACCAGCAACCCTCGGGTTGGGGAGACGACCATGTCACTGTGGAATAAGCAGATTGTTTCTAAATTCCACCTACAGAGGGCAACTTTGAAATTGTCCATTTATTTTCAATGGCAGAGAAAACGTTTTATGTTATATTTTATGTTATGCTATAAAGTTTTATGGAAAATGTGGATAGTTTAGATCAGGAATTCCCAAACTTTACCAACTCAGGGCCCAGTTGAAAATCTAAAAAATGTCCGCGGCCAATCTTTGTCCTATAAACAGTACATAGACGAAATTCTGCGTTGTCAGAGCACTTAAATTATTATCATTATTATTATTATTAAGATTCAGGATTGAAATGAAAGCAGGGGGATAAAGGAAGCCCAAACTTTTAGTCTTTGGTGTACACACAAAACAGAATTAATTCTCATACTTTTCATAACTGCATTCAAGACTGGCATGATGACCAGAGAGCTACGTTCCAATCATAAACTGTATAAGGTTCCTAAAATATTGTGACAGGTCAATAACACTCCATAGGTTATTATTCATTCATTTTCTACTGCTTTTCCTCACGAGGGTCGCGGAGGGTGCTGGAGCCTATCCCAGCTGTCTTCGGTTTAGGCGTATATTTTTTTATCATGCAATAAATATTTTACAATAAAAATAGTATTTGCAAAAGGGCGGCACGGCGGTTGAGTGGTTAGCTAGGAGACCAGGGTTCAATTCCACTCTCGGCCATCTGTGTGGAGTTTGCATGTTATCCCCGTGCATACGTGGGTTTTCTCCGGGTACTCCGGTTTCCTCCCACATTCCAAAAACATGCTAGGTTAATTGGCGACTCCAAATTGTCCATACGTATGAATGTGAGTGTGAATGGTTGTTTGTCTATATGTGCCCTGTGATTGGCTGGCGACCAGTCCAGGGTGTACTCCGCCTCTCGCCCGAAGACAGCTCGGATAGGCTCCAGCACCCCCGCGACCCTTGTGAGGATAATCATATTTTTAATGACCTCTCATGGCCCACCTGCAGTACCACCACGGCCCACCAGGGGCCGCGGCCCACACTTTGGGAATCACTGGTTTAGATGTTAGAATGGTTTGAAGGGCTGGAGAAATGTGGGTAATAGTTAGCTGACAAAAAAGGGCTGAATTCACAGACTGAAATATTTTTGTCTCACTCCTATTACTTCCTTTTGCATTTTTAATCTCTACTTAGAGCATCCTTAAGATCAACTAGTGCAAAATGCACATTCAAACTGGTCTTAACATTGTGATCAGGAGTGTACACGCATACTAACCACTTCAGACAAACAGGCTAGAGACATTAGCTTGACCTTCAAACATTTTATGATTCCTGTGATGGGAAAGAAGGAAGGTTCTCCCAATCTGAGGTTGTTCGATCCTATTCATAACAAATACATGGACTGTATGTGCGTCACAGTGGCACAGTGGCGCTCTAATGAGCCGCTGTGATGCACAGGAAGTTCATCTCCGGAATGCCAATGAGGGCCAATTACCAACAAATAAGCTCAGAATATTGCGGACTGTCTGACATTTTCCAAAGGAGGATGTGTGCGGAATGACCGCCTGCGCCCGCACCGGGCATTTACCTTGAGAAGCTGAGGAAGACGAGGGCAGGATTAACAAGGCCTTCGTCACAGAGGCGGTTTCTTTGCAGAGATGCAACGTGAAGAAACATGGCCGCCGACAAGACCTTTTCGCTTTCAGTCGATTGTGCCTGTATGTGTGTGTCAATACTTTGAAACTTTTACTTCATTTCTCAGCAATTTATGCACTAATGCATCTTCATGATTGCTTTATATAGGCATGATCTTTATATACTCCATGCCCATGGCAGTTTGAACATACAGCAGGTAATCAATAAACTGATTGGACATAAACTAGCTAAATTAGCCTGGTGGTGTCCAAAGTCTGGCCACGGGGCATTTTGCACCCCATTGCTATTTTTTGATTATCCCATTGTGAAGGAGGGAAAAAAGTTGTCGATTTGTGACAGGAATCCACAGATTAGAGTTGCCTAAGTTGCACACATGCGCACACGGTTTAGTTGGAAATGTGAAAATTGTAAATAGTTCATGGTGTTATATTTGTACAACAATATATTTTGATGCAAATGCTTCAAAAATGCAGTACAGATGCAGTACTTTTTCTTGTCTCCTTTTTCTAGTTGGGAACTGATATTTTCCTGAAACTTAACTATGTTCTACGGCTGGTTATTGAAGAACTGAAAAAGTTAGAAACAAATTTTATTTTCTGATGAAAATAAAATTATTTTGCTAGGTTCCATGTTCATAGAACACAATATTCTGTGTGCCTTGAAATAAATCTGTCAAAATGGTGTAAAGAGGTCTTGAAAAATGTCTGTGAATTAATGAATTAATAGTCATTTTAATTAATAGTCAATAGTCAAATAGTTATTTTGGTTAATTATTACCAAAATGATGACCTATAAATCTAGATTGAAAAGATCCTATTTGACAGAAAACAAGAATGAATGATAAAAATAAAATTATTAGTGAAAAAAGTATAATTTCTTTCACTGTAGTTGACCGCCTGGCTCATTCTGCCCAACATGAAATAGTTTTTAATGCGTTCATAAACAAAACTACAAGGTATATCAAAGTGGTCTCTGTTTCTTTTCATTTTTCATACGCAGCCCTCATGGAAAAAGTTTGGACACCCCATGGGAGACCTTCCCACAGGACATTGTTGGATTGTCTCATGTATTTCCAAAACACCAGTGGCTGATTTAAGTCTGTATGGGGGGTACTTGAAGCAGAACTCCACCCCCCCCCCCACCCACGCCACCCTAAGGAAAGCTCTTTGTTGCATTGATGTGTGTGTTTTTCTGTGCATGTAAACAAGTTAAGTACCTGTTCTAGTGGCGTTCCAGAATCCTGCTGTATTAATTATCGACTTTCCTGCCACCTCGGTACCCCCCAACAGAGCTGACTCAGCAAGAGTTTAATGCACACACACACACGCACAAACACAGAGGCGCAAATAGTGTTTCAAAAGGGGTAGAAAATTGCCAATCAATTCCCAGAATCAATTCAATGATCAAATGATCAGCTAAGAAATGTGGGAATTTTGTAATTCATACAAAATGTATGGTGCAGTCACACATATATTCGTATTTATTTAGTCGACAGGTGAATTACGTGGACTCTTTGAAAGATTGGCATAGAAAATCACTTCCAATGCATCACAGTCTGCTTAAAGACACGCTGGCCTTCCTTATCGTGTCAAATGAGCATCAATAATGCAGATGAGCATAAACTGCATTGCCATTCCACAGTACATTGTGCTGCCGTGCACTCAGGTGATTCCACTCTCGCCTTAAGGTACACAATTTAATGAGTACGGAATGGGTCTTAACAGAACGTATATCTCACCATGCTGTAGTTCTTCTGGAAGACGGTGCCATCACTGTGGAACATCTGCGAGAGAGCACTTTTCCCTACTGCTGGATCTCCTGCACACAAACACACAGAAAGACCAGACAGGCGCCAATCAACCTTTTCTGATACAACAGCCAGGATTCTTATTTTATTAAATGCTTCTGGTACATTATTACTGTACTGCACATGGAATATTGTAAACCAATCTGATTCAACTGGCAAATCCGGGCCAGAACTGACATCAGTCCAACCCACAGTTTGGGTTCAGGGGTTGCCGGTGATATGTTTGCTGCAGATATTTGAAAACTGCAGAGTCCTGTTGTGGAGAACAGTGGTTCCCAAAGTGGTATGTCAATTGCCATAGGGGGTACATGAATACAAAATGAAAAAGGATTAGCACATTTGTAATCATTTGTAGTACAGTATTTTCAAATTTTACTGTTTAGATTTAAGTTTTAGATTATTAAGTTTTATTCTAAGAGGTCAACCATATGGACTTGCTGAAAAAGTGTGTGCACCCC
Source organism: Doryrhamphus excisus (assembly GCF_037039965.1). Lineage (NCBI taxonomy): Eukaryota > Metazoa > Chordata > Actinopteri > Syngnathiformes > Syngnathidae > Doryrhamphus > Doryrhamphus excisus. The sequence goes on from NC_136365.1 coordinate 18,807,046, forward strand.
TGATATACATGTATAATGTACATAAATAGTCATATTTATAAAAAGAAAAACCTCAATCAATATATATAGTATATTTTCTATGTTTATAGTTGGAGGTAGACCTTTGAGACATGGTCATTTTAAAAGTAGTTCGCAGATTTAAATAGTTTGAGCGCCCCTGCCATATAGACTAGGATTTTTGTAGTAGGCGGGCTCTTGAAAACCACAAGTTGGTCCTGTCAAATAGAGAATCTTGGACTTGACGAACATTTTTGTGGTAGGTCCTTCAAAACACAAGAGCACATCTGTCATAAAGATGTAGAGGATCTTTGGCCAGCGTAAAACATCGCTTCAGTGTGAATTTATGATTATTTGAGCCGTTATTCCGTCAACTACACAGAAAACAGTGGGTTCAACTGGCCGAAAATGTAGTCATTGTTGTAAGAGAGTCAAATTAAATCACTTAACACCTCAATAAAAGCCAAACATGAGTGACTTCAACCACATTGTTAGCATGTCCGCTAGCTTCTGCTTTGCTAGCACTAAACTACAACAGCATTGCGATAGTTAGAGAAGTTAGAGTCACATACCGACAAACAGACATCTCGCCCTCAACCTCACCATAACAGACTCTTTTTACTCTTTAAAGCGTCGGAAAAGCAATGGCTTTTGAAGAACACTTTCAATGGTAGCAGTCTTCCTCTCGCCTAAGCAACATGGACACAACACGTCTCCTATGGCAACAAGCCACGAAAACGTTTCATTGGTTGCGTCTACGGTGACGTAACGAAGCTTCTGCGTCGTCATTGGTTGGATCTGCGGACATACAGAGGTGGGTGGGTAGTGTTTTGTCATGTGACTTGTCAGGCCAATCTGTCATGGCTGCCGCACGTCATGCTCGCTCTGTAACGAATGTTGATTTATGTGTTCATTCATTCATTCATTTTCTACCGCTTATCCTCAACGAGGACCGGTCGCCAGCCAATCACAGGGCACATATAGACAAACAACCATTCACACTCACATTCATATATATGGGCAATTTGGAGTCGCCAATTATGCTAACATGTTTTTGGAATTACGGAACATTTTGGAGACAATTACTGCTCACTTTGTAAAGCATCTCCGGGACCGCCAGGGAGCGCTAACACGCTTCACGACAAGCTTGACGTACACCTGTTACAAACATTCACCTTCACTAAACAAATAGTCGTGATGTAATCGTGTCAGATTCTTAAATGTTTGATCATAATACTTATATTTAGCAAATATGAAAACATGCTTTAACACTCTAGTTATGCGTAGACTGGGGCGCGTGACTCCATGTGGCCATCCTGTGAGAACAAGCGCGCGCCAAGAAACTGCTACGTCACATGCGCGCGTCCGAGGCGTGACACTGGCTCGCGCGTTCACGTCTCATCGCTCGCAGCGGCTCTTGTTGACAAGTCAGGAGACATCACACGCACCTTCACCTCCAGGAGGTGTCCACGCAGGTTAGAAAAATACTCTTCGGGAGGCTCTGGAAGCGTCCAGCACGATTGTCCGCGTCGGTTTGCCCGGTGCTTGATCCAGCAGCAAGCGAGGAGGAGAGGAGCAGCCAGGCGGGGGGGCCATGGAGGGGATGCAGGCGTACGGAGCCGGGAAAGCCGGAGGAGCCTTCGACCCCGTCACCTTCTTCCAGCAGCCTCAGACCATACTCCGCATTGTGTCGTGGGTGAGTGAGACAGCACTCTTGGAAAACATCCACTATTGATGCTCATTATGTAGATAAAATATATATATACATCTACACAACCTTAGTTTATCACCAATGTAACATAATTTTAATGGATGAATGATGAAGAAACTATACTAAATTGAAGTCCTGCGGTAAACAAACATGGCAGAAAGTGGAGCCTCCCTGGGACATTCCACGCTACTGTGCCATCATTTTGCTAGATGTCCAATTGTATTTTCATTCCTTACGCCCACTGCTTTAACAAGCAGGCTTTGCTACACGTCTTAAAATAACTATCCATCCGTCAAATACAGATGTGGGAACTGTAAGTGTCATCATGTTGTTTTTCTTCAGCGAATATGCTAATCAAGCATAATGAAAATGTAATGTTAGCACTGTAGCATCACATAGCTATGCTAGTCTTGATAACGTTTGTGTCCCTACTGTCCCACTCCTTCATTGTCCAATGTGATATCCGGCATCTACCTATGGGGACCAAGTGCACAATGGACACACTGTCAGCTTGTTAGCATTATAGCTACACAGGCAGGAAACTATGTGTTGCCAGTAGGGTTGTTCTGTCTCAATTCCAACATCAAAGCTAACTAATTTCTAATACACCATAGTCATCCAAAATGCGCACGGGGGGGCATATATGGCCTGCATTTGTGTTAACGTTTTGCAACTGAACCGTGTGTGTGCACGCGTGTGCAATGCGTAACCTCCTTTGTGCAACAAGGCGAGATGCATTTTCACTTCCTGGTTGCTATGCAGGTGTATTTCAATGGGAGAGTTGCAGGCCGAGTTCTTATAAAACGCACTTCTGCCACTTTGTTGTTGTTTTTTCATATAAAAATTGCATTACATGTGCTCTCTGTTATTGTGGAGTTGCATCATCACCTCTTTGTGCCTTCTGCACAAAAAACATAAAAGACGTAGCGTCTTTGGGAGCGAATGAGATAAGAACACAGTTTGATTCGTGTATATTATAATATGTATTTCAGTATATTAATAATGCAACAGGAAATACGCTAATTGGAAAATCTACACAAACTGAGGAAGAGTTTCTGGGGTATACTTTAAATGTCCAGTTATGCAACTTATTGGCTTATTGACACAACTTTTAATAATACACGTACGGGGCGTGATTTAGAACTTAGCGTTAACTTTTCAAAACTAACAGCACCAGAAGGTAGCGTTACATCGGGAGTCGCTTGAGGCAGGCTCACAACGCCGCCACCAAATAATATAATACTCCGTGTTAGCTGCTACCATAACAATAACGTTGTAGCTTACTTAATGTACAGGTCAGTCATGGTAATGCAAAATTGTTTTTGAAGTTTTTTTTGTTTGGGCTTCAGCATCAAAATAGGTGAGTTTTCTAGCTCATTCTAACTTGGTTTCTTTGTTGTCTTTCACATCAGGATTGTGGAAAAAATTCCCCAAATTCCCAAAATAGTACAGTTTTCCTTTCTTTAAAAAAAATAATTAAAAAGATGTACATTTACCAGTATAATAGTTTTGTGTAGAATTGTGTGCTCTAACTCGATGCCGGGGAAAAAAAAGCTTAGGGGGTAAAGAGTCATGTGACTGCTCGATGAAGCGTGAGTGATTATGTGCGTGATGTGGATTTGTCAGAGTTAGCCGGTTTGCAAGGAATGTCCACTTCCTCTGAGATTCTAGTACCTTAGCTGTTTGATTTGACTCCCCCTGCAGCCACCACTAAATGTCACTATGGCAACAGGGGTAACCATAGTAACAACCCAAGCTTGTTGGGTGTGACATTGTTAACACCTTGCAGTCGATGTGTGTGTTAATGAGCATTGTGGGTGTTATCGGTTGGTGTGTATTGTAATTGTTTGTCTCTCTTGTGTTGCTAACGTAGCTGTTTGGTTTGATTAGAGGGTGTACCTAATGAAGTGTCCAAGAGAATCCATGTAGGAGTTGTTTCCTGCTTCACGTTGGCGGCCTGAGTCATCACCGTGATTAACCAACATGGTCGCACCTCCTTGTCTGTAAAGCACGTCGCTATCCAAGTCACAGAAGTTGACATGTTGGAGCTGCTATTGCTACAGATCCTTCTGTAGCAATACCACTTTGGTCCTGTGGAGGTGCTATAGTGCTTGAATTGAATCGTACGCTGTCTCAGTCCACAACTGCCTGATATTGACTTTGGCGGCATGCTCCCCTTCACACTTGATTGGTTTACGGCAGGGGTCTCAAACTCAATTTACCTAGGGGCCACTGGAGCTAGGGTCTGGGCCGCATCAGGTTTTCCAAAAAAAAACAAAAAACATATTTATTAAAAACAGAAAAATATACAAACTTTTTCAGTGCTTTGGTTCCGATTTTCTACAATAAAAGCTCTGATAAAACATTCCACTGTTCTCAAATATCTTAATTTTTATTTATCTGCACAAAATAAGATGAAAATAAATAAACAAATCAAAATAAAGAAAATCAATCAATCAGTAATAAATAAATAGAATAATAATAATAAAACAGCAAATAATAAAAACTTAAGAAACCACATATAGTTGGTGGGTAGACAAATTATTTTTTTCAGATTAAAATGAACAAAGCATTATTAGAGCCCTGTAGACATGACAAAACACGACTATAGTCACATTTATACTCTTTTTATTTACAACATATTGCGCAACTGCAGGGTCTTGAGACACATGCTAACTCGCAAACTAGAGAGCTAGCGACCTAAACGGTAGCCTTCAAGTTATTTCCTTTAAACTTAAATAGCCAAAAACTTACCACTTCCACACGGATAGGGAGGATAACTATTAACAGTTATTTAACCTTTAACATGAACATTAATCAAACGTAATAATTTTTTCTGGGTACATGATACGATACAGCATCCATATCAAACTTTCATATCAAGGCGGGGGCCTCAAACTAGTGTCCGCGTGTTTGAGACCCCTGGTTTACGGCATCTGTCGAGACCCCCCGACCCCCTCCAATAACTTGGCACCACCACAATTAGATTGCAATCCTTTGGGGAAACCTTCTAGTTATATATTTGTGTGAAAACATAGGCTCGGTGCCTCCTTTACATCTGTTCTTGCTCTGATTGGATAAGTAGTTGTGTGTGTGGGGGGGGGGGGATTCTACAGCACTCCAATGTGAATACATACATTTCAAGTCCACTCCGGCGGCCGCTTTACAGCCATTGTCTCCACTGGAGTGCGTCTAATGTGAGCGTGGTGCCAGGATGCACCAACTGATGGGGCGATCATGACTCTTGTGTAATATTGTTTTATTAAAACGTATCTTCCAGTGACACGCGGCGATGAGTCATCGCTGTGATATTATTAGTCGGGATAGTATTGAGGGGGTAGCGGTATGCTGTAATCACAGTTTTTGACTTCAGGCCACTTCATAAGTTTGTGCATTAAAGCTGGAAAACCAATTTTGTGTCGCTAGAACAATATAAAACAAACAAAGCACCTTGTTGTAATAATAATAATAATAATAATAATCTAATAATCATATAGGGCGGCACGGCGGTCAAGTGGTTAGCGCGCAGACCTCACAGCTAGGACACACAGCGTGGGTTTTCTCCGGGTACTCCGGTTTCCTCCCACATTCCAAAAACATGCTAGGTTAATTAGCGACTCCAAATTGTCCATAGGTATGAATGTGAGTGTGAATGGTTGTTTGTCTATATGTGCCCTGTGATTGGCTGGCGACCAGTCCAGGGTGTACCCCGCCTCTCGCCCAAAGACAGCTGGGATAGGCTCCAGCACTCCTGTGACCCTCGCGAGATAAAAGCGGTAGAAAATGAATGAATGAATGAATAATAATCATATAATATAATAATAATATATATAATAGTATATATATATAATAGATAATAATATAATAATCATAAAATAAATAATTTACTGTTAAATTCTGCAGTTTGATACGGAATGTTACACATAATTCATCAATAGTCGTGTTCATTGATTCGATATCATTTCAGTCATGTTATTGTACCCATCCAGTTTGCTGTTGACGATTACAAATAAAATAAAAAAAATAAACGAAAAATATTTCATCATAAAATATCACCAGTTGAAAGGAGGTCAGTGTTGAAAGGAGTGCAGTGAAGACTTTTATGATACGCAACTTACCGCTGACTTATTTTATGAGTGCATTGATGCATAAAGATGTAAAATGCAAATGCTGACTGATGTCACATGACAGGTTACAGAATGGTTCAATTCCTAGGGATATGAAATGAAGACTGCTGTATTGAACAGTTGGATACAGTTACATGTATTGTTGCACCCCTAATTATAGGAAATTGATTTGCTGTGGTGACCCCTGAAGGGGAAGAAGAATCAACCACCGCGTTGGTCCTGATGCCGTGTCATCAGTAGGTCAAAATGCTAACACTAACTTTTATTTTTAGTATTGTTTATGATGTGTCAACAATTGAACACTGCAAAAAAAAAAATTTAATGATCCTTTAATAGAACAATGGCGCTTAAGGTTGTGCAGGGGCGTCAAATGGCAGTGGCTATGGGGAGATGTTGCAGAGGGAATGCCTCACTCTGCTGCATGTTTCCCCTTAGATGTGCCATGATTGAGCGGTTTGCTAGTGAATACTTACATACACACACAAATGTTTGTTCTCACCATGACAGCATTTCATTCATCTTATATAGACATGGTGGCGTGCAGTCATCAACTTACTTTATGTTTATCATTTCTACTTGTAAAAGTCATTTTTGTTATTATTGGAAGAATGTATACCAGTATACTGGTACATAAAAATATCCCTAATGGGGAGGGAATGGCAAATCACAGCCTGGACAATTAACAAAGCTTTTAGCTGACCACAGTTTCACCCTGGAACAGACGATTTTTTTTCCTTTTTTTTTGTTTTTGCACCCCAACCTGGGGTTGAATGATGTGTGGTAAAAGTGCAAGGTAAGGCCATTGCGGCCTTTGTGACTGGATGGATGCTCACTTCTAATGGAGGACTTAGCATGGCATACAGTGTGTGAATAGCAGGAGGGCCAACAGGGCCCGCCTCAATTGTCTGCTCGCTAAAAAAGGACAACAGCAGCGTTCAATCATTTACTAACACTGATATGATTTACACTGAGCCAGCTTCAGCGTGTGTGTGTGTATGTGTGTGTTTGTGTCGATTGTGATGTTCACCTGCATTTGGAGGGAAAACAAGCAGATTCAATCAAGTTGAGATGGTGGAAGTCAATGGAAACACACAAAGCCATCATCACAAGATGTCACGTCACAAGATGAGAGGCCCGCATGTTGTCCTCCACAGGGCCGCCTTTCATCACCACCGGGGGAGTCTTGTGATTTGTTTTTCCAACCTTCCACTTCGACAACCACACCCACCTCCACACACACACACACACACATACAAAACGTCACATGCTATGCTTAGTGAGGAATGTTGAGCAGTTTTACCTCTGCCAAGGGTGCAGCATGAGAGCTTAAGGATAGTTTGGTTTGTTGTTGGATTATACAAAAACCTGCTGAAGTTAGACATTGTACATATGTATCAAGGAAGAAGACATTAACTATCAACAAAATTTAGATACAGGTGATTTTTTTGATTTGTTACCCATTTGAAACACCTGAGCATGAATGTTGATGGAAAAAGTTCCCCTGCTAAAACGGCCACACGTGTATAACATTAATAGATACTCACACCTAAGTTATATACAGTACACTCTATATCAGGGGTCTCAAACATGCGGCCCGCAGGCCAAATGCGGCCCGCAGGCCAAATTCGGCCCGCAGGACACTGGTTTGAGGCCCCCGCCTTGATATGAAAGTTTAATGTTAGTGCGGCCCGCGCAAGTTTGATATGGATGCTGTATGGTATCATGTACCCAGAAAAAATGATTACGTTTGATTAATGTTCATGTTAAAGGTTAAATAACTGTTAATAGTTACCCTCCCTATCCGTGTGGAAGTGGTAAGTTTTTGGCTATTTAAGTTTAAAGGAAATAACTTGAAGGCTACCGTTTAGGTCGCTAGCTCTCTAGTTTGCGAGTTAGCATGTGTCTCAAGACCCTGCAGTTGCGCAATATGTTGTAAATAAAAAGAGTATAAATGTGACTATAGTCGTGTTTTGTCATGTCTACAGGGCTCTAATAATGCTTTGTTCATTTTAATCTGAAAAAAATCATTTGTCTACCCACCAACTATATGTGGTTTCTTAAGTTTTTATTATTTGCCGTTTTATTATTATTATTATATTTATTTATTACTGATTGAATGATTTTCTTTATTCTTGATTTGTTTATTTATTTTTCATCTTATTTTGTGCAGAAAAATAAAAATTAAGATATTTGAGAACAGTGGAATGTTTTATCATAGCTTTTATTGTAGAAAATCGGAACCAAAGCACTGAAAAAGTTTGTATATTTTTCTGTTTTTAATAAATGCGTTGTTTTTTTTTGGAAAACCTGATGCGATCAGACTTGATTTTCCAAATTCCATATAAGCGGAATGGCTGCGTCGCATTGCGTTCATTCATTTTTAGCTGTTTTTATATCTTTAGAATGTACAGAAAATTCATGTCTCACATAAAGGATTGTGGATGATGGGCAACTGAACCCTTAATTTCACTTCCTGTTCTCCACCCCGCCCAACCAAAACGATCAGCTCCCCTAGCACTTTATTGGGTATTATGAGTTTAAAGGTGACTATCAGGGCGTTATCCTTAATGAGTCTGGAACAATTAACAGCCATAAATGAGTACTACTGTATTACTTCATAGTCTTCATTATTTGCAAACAAAACACAAAATGAAAGCCAATATTTGAGTGCACGTGAAGGACACGCTCCAGCGTCGGCCATCACAAAGGACGTCTGGACCCAAGCAGGAGAAGAAGAAAGCGAGTAATTCAATCTGGACCATGTGACAGCAAAACACAATTGCGAGCCAGAAGACGGCGGGGGCTCTTAAACCCAACTAACTAGGTCATGCCAGAACCAATCCTTGTTTGTGTGCTGCGTCATTGGATCGGGCAGAAAAAGCAAGGGTGGCATCGGAGGAGAAAGTCCCTTCTGGTGATTTTATTTCCCAGTCGGGTTGAGCCAGGAAATGAAACTATGTCACGTCAGACATAAAACCTAATGCTGGAAATCAAAGGGAACATTTAGTCCAGCACTTTCTACTTTAGTTGATAGATGTGGATAGAATGATAGAACACTGTGGTGTTCCTCAAGGCTCACATGTACGACCATTACTCTTCCCATGCCAGCTGTGTTTCAAGATTCATCTATTTTGTCGCATATACTATGTAAGTAACATAGTACCTTTAATGGCTGCCTGTTTTGTGTTCTTTCTGACGTCAATCTCAAAGCTTCAGCCACACGCCTCAAGAGCCGGTAATGGGGGGGGCGATGATGCAACTGCTCTATAAATAGCACCGCCTCTGCACCCCTGCCTCCCCGACCCTTTCCTCCACCTCGCCGCTCATCGTTGCGGGCCCTTCTTAATGAAAACGCTTGCAGGTAAAAGTCCTCCAAGGAAAGGCAAAGTCTGTGTCGTGTGGGTGGTTGAGGAAGACTCACGTCCTGTAGTGTTCACTTCAGTGACGTGTAGCGCCAACTAGCAACTGATGCTAGTACCAGACAAAGACAAGTGGGTAATATGGAAGCCATGCATCGCCGTTTTTGAGAGGTGATGGCCTTAAACCAAGGTTCAAGGTTTCAAATGGATCCCCATTAGTTGGAACCACAGTAGCAAAACAAATGAGTATTTCTGAAAAATACTTAAAAACCAGTCCAGTACATCATATATTAACATCGAGAAATAAGAACCAGACTCTTCTGGGGTATCTTCCTAAAATCTAAAAATTGTGCACCATTTTTCATCTATTTATTCTTCCACTTCTTCTTTTTTTGTTTGCTCATTTCTCCTTTATTTCTCAGGCAATTCAAACCAAGATGAATCAAATCCTGTCAAAGTATTTACTCGGCTGACCTCTCGACTTAAACAAGTTGAAATGATGATAAACACCAACGAAAGCTTGCTAAATCTGAACCCTATTTTAAAACAATTTTTAAACCTTTGGGACTCCAGCCAACCACAGTGAGAGACATTATCGCTGATGATGACTGCTATATTGGGTATCATGAGTGTAAGGTTGTATCGTATGTATTGTACCATTGTATTGTATTAAAACCATATTTAATACATGGGTGAGAAAGTTGGGATTTTGGATCAATATTAATAACAATTCCATTAATTCCAATTCCAGTTTTAAGTGCAGTATTTTTATAATTCCTCATATTGATTCACTAGCAAGATCTCATAGTGGATAGACTGGTCTTATATTTCATCTCATATTTCATATTATCTTGCAAACTGTATTTGTATATAACCCTGGGTAAAATTGTTAATACTTGGGTTGTTTATATTTTTTATATTGTGTATTTTGTACTGCTTAACTGATTCTACTCTTGCTGCTGTGCAATACAAATTTCTCCACTGAGGGACAAATGATAAGGCTTATTATTATTATTGTTATTATTATTATTAGTATTATTATTATTGTTATTATTATTGGTATTATTATTATTCATATTATTCATATTATTCATATTATTCATATTATTATTATTATTGTTGTTGTTGTTGTTATTGTTATTATTGTTATTATTGTTATTATTGTTATTATTATTATTATTATTATTATTATTATTATTATTATTATTATTATTATTATTATTATTATTATTATTATTATTATTATTATTATTATTATTATTATTATTATTATTACCAGCAAGCATAAATGTCTTTGTGTTGTACGACTAGAGGGGAATTCCATATAATAGTATATTATAGTATATATTCCATTGTAAAATGTGTAATACAAAATAATGAAGAATCGGGCATGAAAAATGCAGAATTTCAAAACTTGTGATCAAATCCCCAAAGCAAGCTGAACTCCCGTCAACTTTTCCAGCCCCTGGCGTGGTCACGATGAAAGCATCTCTGCTGGCTTCTGTCCCGAAACAACGGATGTTATCACGTGCATGTGGGAGGAAGATGAGCACCATGGCTGTGGTGTGTCCTTTTGTGTGCTTGTCATTCACCAACACACACGGACAGCTGTGCACACTACAAGGACAAGAGCAAGGACATGGAAAATGGAAGAAAATAGCCCACAAAGTTGGAAGCATACCAAAATGTCTTGAAAGACGCTTGTTCTTCTGTTCCCAACTTCTGAGTCATTTATGGATTAAGAAATGTTTGGCCAGTTAATGCATCAGGCTGTTTGTTGCTTTTCAAAGTTTGCTAAATGTTTATGTGGAGGAGCGATCGCATGAACTAAATGACAACGTTAAAAAGCCATAGCATTTCAGTATGTGGAATCAAACTATGGGATGGATTGAGTAAGGACCTCAAACAATGCACAACGATGAGCCAATTCAAGAAACAATACAAGCAGTTGATGTTTGCTAAATACAAGGATGAAGAGTCTTGAACCAGTCATGATGTGCTATACATATCACTATATTGACACTTACTATGGTACCCATTATGTCAGGGGTCTCAAACTCAATTTATCTGGGGGCCACTGGAGCTAGGGTCTGGGTAAGGCTGGGCCGCATCAGGTTTTCAAAAAAAAAAAACCAACGCATTTATTAAAAACAGAAAAATATACAAACTTTGGTTCCGATTTTCTACAATAAAAGCTCTGATAAAACATTCCACTGTTCTCAAATATCTTAATTTTTATTTTTCTGCACAAAATAAGATGAAAAATAAATAAACAAATCAAGAATAAAGAAAATCAATCAGTCAGTAATAAATAAATATAATAATAATAATAAAACGGCAAATAATAAAAACTTAAGAAATCACATATAGTAATTTTTTCAGATTAAAATGAACAAAGCATTATTAGAGCCCTGTAGACATGACAAAACACGACTATAGTCACATTTATACTCTTTTTATTTACAACATATTGCGCAACTGCAGGGTCTTGAGACACATGCTAACTCGCAAACTAGAGAGCTAGCGACCTAAACGGTAGCCTTCAAGTTATTTCCTTTAAACTTAAATAGCCAAAAACTTACCACTTCCACACGGATCGGGAGGATAACTATTAACAGTTATTTAACCTTTAACATGAACATTAATCAAACGTAATAATTTTTTCTGGGTACATGATACCATACAGCATCCATATCAAACTTGCGCGGGCCGCACTAACATTAAAATTTCATATCAAGGCAGGGGCCTCAAACTAGTGTCCTGCGGGCCACATTTGGCCCGCAGGCCGCATGTTTTAGACCCCTGATCTAAATGATGGTCCGAGTTCACCATTTGGAGCTCATTGCTGATTGCTGATCTGAATTCTCATCTGTCTCCTCCTTCTTCCTCTGCAGCTCTTCTCCATCGTCATCTTCGGCTGCATCGCCAACGAGGGTTACATCAACCGGCCCAACGAGGTGGCGGAGTACTGCATCTTCAACCGCAACCAAAACGCCTGCAACTATGGTGTCTTCATGGGCTCCATGGCCTTCTTGTGTTGCATGGCCTTCCTGGCGCTGGACATCTACTTCCCTCAGATCAGCAGCGTCAAAGACCGCAAGAAGGCGGTACTGGCCGACATCGGCGTGTCAGGTATCAGCTTCCTGCAGACACAGGACGTATATGTGCACGTTTCATCTGTATATGATCCTCAATGAACCAGGAAGTAGACTGCTAGCTAACAAACAGATGGGTTTGCTTTCATCACCACTTCAGCCTTGGTGGAGGTCATTTAGTTCTACTTTTCCTGAAGTGGTCTCATCCAAGGTCCTGTTGGCTTTATTGCACTTCCGTTCACCTGCAATGCTATGACTCTTTCTGTCCGCAGCGTTCTGGTCCTTCATGTGGTTTGTGGGCTTCTGCTTCTTGGCCAATCAGTGGCAGGCCACCGACCATGAAGATGACCCGCTGAGGGAGGGCGGGGATGCCGCACGGGCTGCTATCACTTTCTCCTTCTTCTCCATCTTCACTTGGGTAAGCCATGTTCTACTTTGGTCAAGGGTTTGATCTCTTTGGTGCAACTTTGGTCATGGCCATGGATAATAAACACATGGATAACATTTAGGTTTTCAAGTTCCGGGGGTCGAGTGGTTAGCGCGCAGACCTCACAGCTAAGAGACCCGAGTTCAATCCCGCCCTCGGCGATCTCTGTGTGGAGTTTGCATGTTCTCCCCGTGCATACGTGGGGTACTCCGGTTTCCTCCCACATTCCAAAAACATGCTAGGTTAATTAGCGACTCCAAATTGTCCATAGGTATGAATGTGAGTGTGAATGGTTGTTTGTCTATATGTGCCCTGTGATTGGCTGGCCACCAGTCCAGGGTGTACCCAGCCTGGGATAGGCTCCAGCACCCCCGCGGCCCCATTATTATTTGTCCATTTAAACATCAAGCAGTGGTTAGCGCGCAGACGTCACAGCTAGGAGACCAGGGTTCAATTCCCACCCTCGGCCATCTCTGTGTGGAGTTTGCATGTTCTCCCCGTGCATGCGTGGGTTTTCTCCGGGTACTCCAGTTTCCTCCCACATTCCAAAAACATGCTAGGTTAATTAGCGACTCCAAATTGTCCATAGGTATGAATGTGAGTGTGAATGGTTGTTTGTCTATATGTGCCCTGTGATTGGCTGGCCACCAGTCCAGGGTGTACCCCGTCTCTCGCCCGAAGACAGCTGGGATAGGCTCCAGCACCCCCGCAAATTTTGTGAGGATAAGCGGTAGAAAAAGAATGAACGAATAAGCAGATCGTAAATTATGTTCACTTGTTTACTTCCGGGCTGCACGGCGGTCGAGTGGTTAGACTTCACAGCTAGGAGACCAAGGTTCAATTCCACCCTCAGCCATCTCTGTGTGGAATTTGCATGTTCTCCCCGTGCATGCGTGGGTTTTCTCTGGGTACTCCGGTTTCCTCCCACATACCAAAAACATGCTAGGTTAATTGGCGACTCCAAATTGTCCATAGGTATGAATGTGAGTGTGAATGGTTGTTTGTCTATATGAGCCCTGTGATTGGCTGGCCACCAGTCCAGGGTCTACCCTGCCTCTCTCTCCCCCGAAGACAGCTGGGATAGGCTCCAGCACCCCCCCCCCCTTGCCACCCTCGTGAGGATAAGCGGTAGAACATCTAAGTGTGACATACATGCAAAAAATCAACTGTACCTGAGAAGGAATCGGTGACATGGTCGGGACTACAAGTGGAAAAAGAAAGGATGTGCTTAGCCTTTTATGCTCGTCATGCGAGCACATGCCGGCGTATGATTGGTTGACGTGGATGTTGTTCCGACAGGGCGCCCAGGCTCTGTTCTCCATGGAGAAGTTAAAGAATGTGTCCTTTGAGGAGGAATACACCAAGCTGTTCCCGCCGCAGCCTCATCAACCGCCGCTGATCTGAAAGATGTTGCAATTTTTTGGTCGCCCCCCCCCCCCCAAAAAAAAAAAAACAAAGGAGGAAGTGAATTACAGTTTTCCAAAAGAAACGTTTGGCTTCTCATTTTGTTTCCAATGATTTCACCCGCTGACCGCCAACGTCGGGGGTGTCCAAAAAGGATGAAGTTTTATGCACTGCGGCACTGTAGCTCTTCAATAATGCATCATGTCCCTGTGCCGGTGCCGCTGAGGTGGTGCCGCCCCCCTTCCCCCCGACCCCATGCCTGAGTATTACTAACCTGCTCCGACCGAACTCTCGCTAATAAACTTTGCAGGCTTTCTAGCTGACTAATCAATGTTTTCCCTCTCTGTTCTTCTCTAACACACCTTCATCTTCCTCTTCATTATCTTCATCCATCCTCTGCACCCCCCCCAATCCCTCCTCTCTCTGTCTGCCACCCCTCCCCGCTGTTCCAAAGGCGGGACAGTCATTCCTGGGCTTCCAGAAGTACAAACTGGGAGCCGACTCGGCCCTCTTCTCCCAGGACTACACAGACCCCAGTCAGGACGCGGCCGGGTCCTACACCTCCTTCGGCGGGGACGACCCGGAGAGCCCCAGCGGGGGCGTAGGGGGGCAAGCCAACAGCGACGGCGTGTTTGACGGCACCGCGGGATACCAGCGCCAGGACTACTGAGGGGGGGGGGCGAAGGTACACAAAACTTTTGGTGGGGATGGGGATAGGGGCGGGGTCCTAGTCACATGACACGTCATCATGGCTTGAAATAAAAGACAGTGGAACACAATCACAGGAAATAATCATCGTCTGTACAGGCAAGTGTAAAAAGAAGTTAAGCACTCTTCATAATAAAAGCTCAAAACTATAAATACTGTATCCAACTTTAACCCTTTGGAAGCCAGGCTGGGATTTGGCGGTTTTATGTACTTTTATGTACTTTTATGTACTTCTATCACGCTTTTAAAACAAACATGAATTCATAAATCCTGCTATTTCTGGTGGATTACAGCCTATTTTTTTGCATCATAAAGGGGGGGGGCGCCAATTACGCTATAAATTTGAATGAGCTACCGATGTAAACGCTGTATTAAACAAATTAGTAGTAAACAATAGTAAACAAATTTCATGTAATTTCTCAATACTCACCAAGATGCTAACCTTACACGACTCCAGTCCTTTATTAGTCCATGAAGACGGGTCACTTGGGACTGGGGGGGTGGGGGCATCAGAGGGGGGTCACTCTATATGGCAGGATGGTGCTGGTGACCACATTGCCTTCATACACACACACACACACACATACACTTGCTATGTGTCATCAGTGTTCCAATACCATATTTTCTTTGGGTAAACTGATCCACTTCAGGTCCGATGGGGGGGTCGAAGTCAATACAAGGTTCAAAATGAATCTGGATCACTTTGTGTGTTCACATTGCACAAGTTAAGCAAGCTGATCCAAACAAACTCAACCTCAATTTCCTGATCATATGTATACACTCGGCTGCACGGCGGTCGAGTGGTTAGCATGCAGACCTTACAGCTAGGAGACCAGGATTCAATCCCACACTCGGGCATCTCTGTGTGGAGTTTGCATGTTCTCCCCATGCATGCGTGGGTTTTCTACATTCCAAAAACATGCTAGGTTAATTAGCGACTCCAAGTTGTCCATAGGTATGAATGTGAGTGTGAATGGTTGTTTGTCTATATGTGCCCTGTGATTGGCTGGCCACCAGTCCAGGGTGTACCCCGTCTCTCTCTCGCCCAAAGACAGCTGGGATAGGCTCCAGCACCCCCCGCGAACCTTGTGAGGATAAGCGGTAAAAAATGAATAATTGAATGTAAACACTCAACACTGACTGAATTGGTTCCAGTCTCTGAGGCACTTTTCTCCACCTTAGCAGTGTGAACAGATGCTGAACCGGATTCACTTGTAACCTTTTCTACATCATTTTGCCATGTGAACACAAAGTGATCCAAATGTGCCGGCGTTGCGTTGACTTGACTAGGAAAAGATCCTGGATGGTCTCTTAAATCAGTTTGTAATGTGAACACAAAAAGAGTCACAGTAACTCCATTTCCTGTTTTTTGTGTTCTGTTTCATTCCAGATTGCATTGATTTGATTCCATTCTTGTTTCTATAAGCGTAGAAACCGCTAACTCATTTGTTTGGAGGGTAGCAGGAAACTTTGGTTTTTCACTCGACACTGAGAAACTTTCCACATGGAAGCTCAGCCGCCATTGTTGCATTTGAATAAAACCTGCAAAGAAATAAAGCTCTATCTTTGTCTTTCCAAGATTTAATTTCGGACATTCTGCTATGAAAAACCACTAGTTATTTTGGAATAATAATAGCAAGATGATAGCATCAATGTGAGCAAACTATGAAAGTATATCAACATACATGTACTTTATACTGTGCTAGCGTGTAGATGTAGTAGTGTGTGATGTTGCCTGTCCAAATATCTTTCAAAAGAAGTAAAGGTGCGTATAAATGTACGTTTTGGATGTGTTTTGATTCCACTGGAAATAAAACAGACATTCAACTGGCGTAGCCTCTTTGTTAAAGTGCATGCAACAACATCAGTATGCTTATGGATAGTCACCAGACCAGATATTAAAAAATGATGTTGCAATCCTTACTAAGTCCACGCGGGGGAGACAGTTCCGAAACGTTGTCTCTCATCCCGGAAGTGCAGTTTTTTGTTGCTTTATTTGTTTTAATAGACTATTCTGCAATCTGACATTGTTTAATATAATTAATGTCAGAGAAAATTTGTAGATAAATATACATTTTTAAAAGAGAACTGAGATTATGCTCGCAACTATAAAAAATGACGTTGTGCTGCCTTCAGGAGCTATCGTAGAAGGCACAAAGCAGTAAAACACAACAAAACCAACGCAATAGAATCCTTGTTCACGAAGAAAATTTGGAATCGTGCGTTATTATTGTCGATGTAATGTGATTTAGGAGTGATTTAGCGCAAGGATGAGGAGCCGCACGTTTTTGACGCCTGGAATTCGGACAATGACAGGGGTACCTGAACGCAACCTGCCAGTTCAACATGGCGGCCCAACGGAGGAATTTGATGCAGAATGTAAGCCTGAACTTCACCTTTTCAAAACATTCTTCGTCTTTAAGAGTCGAGGATGATGTGACGTGTGTTCTCTGGTTTCCACGAAGTCACCCGCTGGTCTCCTTTGCTTTTCGTTTTCATTTTCGGGTGTTTTTGTGTAGTTCGGAGATGCGAGAGCTAGCTTGAGTCTTTAAGTATGCTAGCTGAGCAGCCCAACTCTTCTGTGACAACACCCGGAGTCCTTGCTTTAACAACAACCGGATGGAACATTTTTATAAACTGTAGTGGAAGATGGTAACCACTTAGCAAGAAAGGTGTACTGCTCGGGGTGAGGCACAACACGGTACTGGGAAGGAAAAGTTGAAGCCATTATTTACATGGAAACAAACGCAACATTTGCTTTTTATGTCAGATGTTGTCATCTACAGCCTCATCCATAACTGTAGTCACTTATCATGGACACTGTCTGTGTGGTGTTTGAGTAACAATGAATTTAGTATTGCATTTTGTACATATCATATCAGTATTAATAATAATAATAATAGTGGTTTGACTTCCTTGACAGCATCAGAGCTGGACAGACGACCTGCCCATATGCCAGCTATGCGGCGTTGGCACAGCACCCAACTGTGTGTATGAACCCGATGGCAAAAGCACGCAGAGCCACCCCAACGAGGACACACACCTACGCTTCAGGTAAGGTATTAACATATGCATGCAGACATTGGTGCACCATCACCGATAACATATTTTAGTCTAAAAGTAAAGTCAAAATATTATGGGCGGGTGAAGCTTCATGAAGCTTGAGAGGCTTTTCTTTCAAATTGCACCGCAACAGATGCAGTGAAGTAGAACAATCAGAGTCACTAAAATGAGGTAAACACGGGTCACCATTACAAATACATAAACAAACTGGCCAATGGTCTCGTCAGCAGTCCAAGCAATGACAGCCACCAGTCCATTTGCAAGCGTCAGTGCCTGCTGTGTCAAACCTCATCAGCCATGTGATATTTGCAGAGCGATACAAGCTCGTAGCAATGGTAATGGTTTAATTTCATTTGAACATGCATCAGATTACAATTGAATGCATCACATAATCAGTTCACAGTTCCACATGTCCAAAAGGAGTAGGAAGAAGCAAAGCTTATTAAATCCTACCCCTCCATCTGGTACTTTTACAATCAGTAACTGTTACATTTGTTCACTTCCTGCTTTCCTAATATAGTTTTTTTATTTTTTTTTGTCACGTACCGAAGTACAAGCAATATTTTGAAGCAGTGTGATTCAGGAAGTCTCCCATCTCTAGTAAATACGGGAAAAAAATGTACACAAAGGAACAAAAAGTTGTCATTTTACGAGAAGAAACTCATATTACTATGAAGACAAATGTCATTTTAGTAGCATAGGGTTGCAATATTAAAGAAAACATATGTTGCACTTTTCAAAAATTACATCCTAACACAAGAAGAAATGGAAAAAAAGCAGCTGAAATTTTTCAACATTGAGGTCAAAATATTAAAAGACAAAAGTTCTAATCTACTGAGAAAAGTAGCAATTTTATGAGAATAATGTGGTTAAAATATATTTTTAAAAATATGTTTGAAGTCGTAATATTATGAGAAGCAAACAAAACAAATATTTTGTTTTGTAGAAATAATGTTTTTGAAAATTAGTTTTGGGGGAAAATTGTTTAATGAGAATAAAGTCCAAATATTTACTGTCAATATTGTTGTTGATCTAAAAGGAAACATTTTCTGAGAATAAACTTGTACTTTCAAGTGGAAAAGCCATGTCGTTTACTAGCTTGGAGTTAAAATGTTAAAGAAAATAAGAGCAGTTTCCATGAAAGTCATAATGGTTTGGTGCATAGGTGCTGTTAGGCTGCTCAGTGCAGTTTGCCACCAGGTCCAGCAGATGGCGCTGTTGCATCCACTTTGTCATTGAGTGTAAGACTATCATTTTTCAGACAGACATATGTAGAATTTTTGGCTTGAATGAGTGATGTTCTTGATCCATGTCTGTTGATGAAATCTGCCGTCTTTTTAAAACGTTCTTCCCGCCTCTCAGGAGCGAGGACTGTTGCTCGCTCTACGGCGTCTTCAACGGCTACGACGGCAGCCGGGTGGCCAGTTTTGCCTCGCAGTGTCTGACGGCCGAGCTCCTGCTGGAGCAGCTCAACTCCACTCACACGGACGCCGACGTGCGCAGAATCCTCACGCAGGTTTGTGACAAGACGCAGGTTTTTTTTTTTATTCTCACTTACGAGGGGGGCAAGCAGTGGAGCTACATCATGGAGTGATGTTCCTATCAAGCTAGCATGTTAGTAAAATGTATGTCACTTGAATTCCATGGTGGGTCAAGTGTAGTATTTTTCTTCCACTTCCACTTCCACTTTCTTCCACTTCCACCTTTGCTTGATTGTGCAGGCCTTTGAGGTGGTGGAGAAGAGCTACCTGCACACCATCGATGATGCTCTGGCAGAGAAAGCTAACCTGTCCAGCTACATGCTTCCGCACAGCGAGGCAAGCACACACACACACACACATCATTCTCTCTGACGGCATTGAATGGGTGGCAACCGGAGTATTAGGATTGTGTTAGGACCGTGGTTCTCAACGCAAAACTCTCAACATGCACGAAATCCAAAGAAATATCGCTGAATAGGTGCAGATTCTGGAAGTACCTCTCCTCCCTTGTCCTCCATTTGCCTCACACCCTCTACACACTTTCAGCGCTGATCTCGGCTCCCTGAACGCCTCTTTGTCTGCCCTGACAGAAGGTGCAGGAGCGCCTGAAGGAGTTGGAGCAGGAGGTGTCGGGAGGGGCGACAGCCATCGTGGCGCTCATCCTCAACAACAAGCTGTACATCGCCAATGTTGGTACGAACACGCCAGATGTCACACCTGCACGGTGGTTTGGGCTTTAGCGTACCAAAGATGGGTAACACCGGCACAAACTCAAACTCAATTTACCTGGGGACCACATTCCTGCTCATGTACTCTACAGGACCTTAGTGCCGGGCGAACAGGAAGTGATGTCGCAGTTGAGTTGTAGCTTGTGGTGGGTTATAGCCACAAGAGTCGCCTATTATTATTATTGTTATTGTTGTTATTATTATTATGTGAGATCTGAATGGTTGTTTGTTTATATGTGCCCTGTGATTGGCTGGCGACCAGTCCAGGGTGTACCCCGCCTCTCTCCCAAAGACAGCTGGGATAGGCTCCAGCACCCCCCGCGACCCTCGTGAGGATAAGCGGTAGAAAATGAATGAATGAATGAATAATGAAAACCTGCATATTGTGTTTGTAGGGACCAACAGGGCGCTGCTGTGCAAGACCAGCACCGATGGCCAGAATCAGTTTTTCCAGCTGGGACGGCCACATAACACCGACAACGAAGACGAGCTGCAGAGGCTGACGGCGCTGGGTGAGATGAACTTTAAAGGTTATCCCAAACAGCAGAAAGAGATTGTACTACGTATGAAGTAGCTTGAATGAAAAGGCACTGTTGTAGCCTTATGTAAGCTGTACTCCTTGTATTGTGTACTCTGCCTCTCAAGCTGAGACGGATGAAGTGGTCGGTTTTCTTCCTCTCCTTCCTTTTCTTCAGCAAAGCAATCGTTGAAATGCACAAAGCGCGACAATCACTCCCGTGGCCCTTTCCACTCGCTTGTTCCTGACACATTTTGTCTAGCTCTTGGCAACTTTTTTTTTTTTGTCTTTCAGCCAATTCCTGCACCCTCCCGCGACACTTCCAAAACTTCCAGAAATTGGCTATAAACTCGATGATGTTTACAGGCTATTATAGAAGAGAATACACTGACAGGCTTACTGCTTACTGCTTACTGCTTACTGCAGGGGTCTCAAACTCAATTTACCTGGGGGCTACTGGAGCTAGGGTCTAGGTGAGACTGGGCCGCATCAGGTTTTCCCCCCCAAAAAAAAAAACGCATTTATTAAAAACAGAAAAATTTTTCAGTGCTTTAGTTCCGATTTTCTACAATAAAAGCTCTGATAAAAAATTCCACTGTTCTCAAATATCTTAATTTTTATTTTCCTGCACAAAATAAGATGAAAAATAAATAAACAAATCAAGAATAAAGAAAATCAATCAATCAGTAATAAATAAATATAATAATAATAATAAAACGGCAAATAATAAAAACTTAAGAAACCACATATAGTTGGTGGGTAGACAAATGATTTTTTTCAGATTAAAATAAACAAAGCATTATTAGAGCCCTGTAGACATGACAAAACACGACTATAGTCACATTTATACTCTTTTTATTTACAACATATTGCGCAACTGCAGGGTCTTGAGACACATGCTAACTCGCAAACTAGAGAGCTAGCGACCTAAACGGTAGCCTTTAAGTTATTTCCTTTCAACTTAAATAGCAAAGACTTACCACTTCCACACGGATAGGGAGGATAACTATTAACAGTTATGTAAACTTTAACATGATCATTAATCAAAAGTAATAATTTTTTCTGGGTACATGATACCATACAGCATCCATATCAAACTTGCGCGGGCCGCACTAACATTAAACTTTCATATCAAGGCGGGGGCCTCAAACTAGTGTCCTGTGGGCCACATTTGGCCCGCGGGCCGCGTGTTTGAGACCCCTGCCTTACTGGGATGACAGGATGTGTGGGCAAAGAGAGCTGTGTTTTCCTTCACACTTTCTCATGCACTCCAAATCATGAAATAAATAAAAAAAACTTAAGCTTTCAAATATTTAGCTGAAAAATGCCACAGCTATCATTTAGGATGTATCTGTGTATACTATATGTCGTGTTTAACCTTGGCGATGCTCCCTCCCGTTCGTCTTTTGAGTCAGTTTTCAGTTGATATCGCGACATGTCCTCAGGTGGTTGCTAGTGTGGCGGAGGAAGCGCAGCGCCAGGTTCCCAAGCCACTATTTTAGATACGCCGGCTGCCAACATGTCAGCCCGCAGCGACGTGGCTCATCTCCACCTTTCTCTGCCGTTTTAAGTTCAATATTTCTGTGGCTCCGGCCCATCTTGGCAGCATTTTACATGGACCAGCAGTCATTTCCATTAAGCCCGCTGAAGGTGACCTCTCTCCCCTCCCCTCATCCACTCCCATCTCCGTCTCCCACTTAACTTCTCCTCATCTCACCCTCAAACTCATCTCCTTGTCCTTGTTAGTTCCCTCACACCGGCTAATGTATCATTTCTCTCTTTAATTTGCTTTTTTTTTCCCCCCGTTCATCCCAGGAGTGGACTCGGCTCGTGTGAGGCAGGCGGGCCAGATCAGCGGGCACAGCAGCACCAGAAGGCTCGGAGACTACAGAGTGAAAATCAACTACAGTGACATTGACCTGCTCAGGTAAACAAGTAAGCTAGTTCACCTGCAGAAGCGTCCTGCTGGGACGAGTGTTGGACGATATTTTCTATATACCGATATAGAGTCTTCCAATGATAAGAAAAGGACTTAATGCGGTAAAAACGTAACTATAAATTAATGTGCTTTACAAGTGTATTTCATTGTATGGCTTAAGGTTTGTAGCTTCTTATACAAGACTCTGAATTTCAGTTTTATATATTATATATTTTAAATGCTGAATTTAATTCATTCATTTTCTACCGCTTATCGTCACGAGGGTCACGGGGGTGCTGGAGCCTATCCCAGCTGTCTTAGAGCAAGAGGCGGGGTACACCCTGGACTGGTGGCCAGCCAATCACAGGGCACATATAGACAAACAACCATTCACACTCACATTCATACCTATGGACAATTTGGAGTCGCCAATTAACCTAGCATGTTTTTGGAATGTGGGAGGAAACCGGAGTACCCGGAGAAAACCCACGCATGCACGGGGAGAACATGCAAACTCCACACAGAGATGGCCGAGGGTGGAATTGAACTTGGGTCTCCTAGCTGTGTGGCCTATGTGCTAACCACTTGACTGACGTGCAGCCATAAATGATGAATTTCAATTTTAAAAAAGATTGTGATATATGCTGAGGTCCATATTGCTAACCCTAAAATATATATATGCATATGTCCCATCGGAAAAAAATATTAGGCCACCCTGATTTCTTGTTAATTTTAATGCCTGGTACAACTAAAGGTGCCTTTGTTTGGATAAATATCGCTATGACAACAAAATAAGCTTGTTTGTTGAGTTAGTTTTTTTTGTCAGTACAATGCTATCGTTATTCAAGTAAGAACTTGTTTAATATTAAGAAAACCAAACCATGGAAGATGCTAGATATCAGCATTTATATGTGTGGTACCAAAATATGTCCAATCTGTGTTTGTTTGAAGTCTTGTTTGCGTAAATAAAACGTGATGCGTTTCTGTTGGCAATCAGCACGGCCAAGATGAGGCCCATCATCGCCGAGCCAGAGATTCACGGCAGCCAGTCGTTGGACAACGTGACGGGCTTTTTGCTGCTGATGTCAGAAGGACTCATCGACGCCCTGGAGTCCGCGCACGGGCCCGAACACGTCAACAAGGTAGCATGTCAGGACTGAACGTCTGTGCCATGTTGTTCCTTCGTACTGGGCCAGATGTTGTTTTTTTTTATTCAATCCGATTTTCAACATAATCCATCTTTTCTCCATTCCACATTTGAGACTGATAGTCGTTCTCCCCGTCCATCTCCCTGATTCTCCCCATGCTCTGTGGTCCGACATAGGAAATCATTGCCATGGTAGCAGCGGAGTTGGCCCAGCAGACCACCCTGGAAGCGGTGGCCCAGTCGGTAGTGGACCGCGTCAAGCGCCTGCACCACGACGTCTACATGTCCGGCCGCCAGAGGGCGACGTTGTGCTCCTGTCACGAGGACATGACCCTGCTCATCCGCACGCTCAACTACCCGCTGGCGGACGGTGTGCTCACGCCGACACAAGGTGGGACCGGTGCAGGAATGTTAGCTTAAATGCTTCAGACGGGAAACATGGCAGAATAGTCACCTTCTTCCTATCTGGTTACATTCAACATTTCCATTTTTGTAACATTTGGACTTTTTAATGTTAGCCTAATTGAAATATATTTTTATAATAATTCTATAATTATAATAATTTTCAGGGTCGAGTGTGAATGGTTGTTTGTCTATATGTGCCCTGTGATTGGCTGGCCACCAGCACCCCCGCGACCCTCGTGAGGATAAGCGGTAGAAAATGAATGAATGAATGAATGAAATTACCACACAAGCGAGGTTCGACCCGGGTTCGATTCCTGGCTCGGCCATCTTTGTGTGGAGTTTGCATGTTCTCCCCGTGCATGCGTGGGTTTTCTCCAGGTACTCCAGTTTCCTCCCACATTCCAAAAACATGCTAGGTTAATTAGTGACTCCAAATTGTCCATAGGTATGAATGTGAGTGTGAATGGTTGTTTGTCTATATGTGCCCTGTGATTGGCTGGCCACCAGTCCAGGGTGTACCTTGCCTCGCGCCCGAAGACAGCTGGGATAGGCTCCAGCGACCCTCGTGAGGATAAGCGGTAGAAAATGAATGAATTAATAATAATTTAATTTTTTTTTACATGCTATCATGAATGTACCTGTTACATAAAACCATACAACCTTGTCGGAGCTTTTTGGAGGCGGGATTTTTCGGCGGAATATCATTGGTGTGTCCATCACGTGCATTAGTGAGCTGCCTCATGGAAGCTGTTTTTCTATCTTTAGAACACACAGAAAAGAAAAACACTTTATGTCTGACATAACGATTTTTTGGAAATCCTCTCTTAGCCATGTCGCTATAGATCCCATGCGGTCACACAATCTTAGGTTATATGGATTGTCACACACATAGTCACTGTATCATGATACCATCGTATTTTCCGAACATTTGATTTTCCAGCCCTTTATAAATTGTTGTGTGTACTTGGGTCAGCTGGGATGTGGACTTTATTGAGCTCTCAGGGCCGCTCAGAACCAATTCCAAGTGCAGCCCCGGACTGAAAACAACATAAGAGCGCTAATAAAAATAAAACCACATGTACTGACGTCTGAGCGGAGCCGCCTGGCGGAGGAGAAATCAGAGCTTTTTTGAGTGTGGGACTTCCAATAACGCCACACGTCGCTGAGATAACAGCGCAGCCAGAAGAAAAAAACACTTGCTCTCATTCCCGTTTTCATGCTGAGGCTGCAACCCCGGTGAGCCTCGCCTTCCTTTGTTGTTAATAGCGGTGCCAAGACAAGCGTTCTTTGTACTGTCGGTGGACCGCAGGACGTTTTCATGACTTTGTTCCTTTTGCTTCTCTGGCAGGTGGCCGCATCTACCCGGTGTCGGTGCCCTACTCCAACAGCCAGAGCACCAGCAAAACTAGTGTCACCCTCTCACTGGTCATGCCCTCCCAGAGCACCCTGACCAACGGGACCAACACGGCCTCCACCCTGGAGGAGGGCACCCCCACGCCAGGGTAAGCGTTCTCTCTCTCGTCATTTCCACTTCCCCTGCGAACCCCGTTCATTTTGGCCATCAGCTTCCCTTTTCTCAATATTTACTTTGGGTGAGTGTGGTGTTCCTGCACCGCATTGGTTATTTGCTTGCGCTTCCTCTTCCTCTTTTTCACGGGCTCCAGAATCAAGGACAGCTGGCGAAGCATTTTACCGCTCGCTCTCTCTCTCTTTTTCATCAGACAGAAACGTAAATAAATGATTAACACTTCCACAGCGCTGAGAGCAGAGTGTTACTCACCAACAAATGACATGCAAAACTCACCAATAAGCGTCTTATTTGGAAGTCGGAAACCGAAAGCAACGTTTTGTGCAGGTGGTGGAAGTTTCAAATGATTTGAATGATCAACGCGACTGACGACGCATTTCAAAACATGAAACTTACTTGTTTTGCTTCAATCAAACACGTTTTATAGCCGTATACACTCACTTCCTGTGAGTCGCACAGGACTGAAACCTATCTGTGGTGTTTGGTAGCTCATGTCAATGTCCTATTTTTTAAGACGGTTATCTTTTATGTATGAGGAGCGTGCTTCTGGACCTGCCATCCATCCTCCATCCCACTTATCCTCACAAGGGTCAAGGTGCGGTATGCTGGAGCCTATCCCAGCTGACTTTGGGCCAATGGCAGGGCACATTCCGACAAACAACCATTAATACCTACATTTAGTTTTTGGATGTCTTCTTAGTGTATTAGTAATGTAACTTATTTGTGTTTATCTGTAAAAAAATAATAAAAATTTGCACGCCAATTATATTTCCATTTTATGTAGTACTAACATAAACGTATATAAGTCACTGAGCTGTGTGTCAGCCTTGGCAGATACTCATGAATCCTGATAAAAGGATGAAAGTCCTCCAACCTAAGGTGAAAGGTCGAGATGAGCATCCATCATTCGTTGACTAACGCTTCATTTCTGATCCTCGCTGGCCCCGGCATGTCCTCATCCATTCTGTGTCCTTCACGCCGTCCTCGCCAAAGCTCCGCCTCCATCCTGCAGCCGATAATTGACCGCCCCCTCTTTCCTCTGCCCCGCCTCTCACTCTCCACCTCCCTCTTTTGTCTCCCCGTATGCCCCCCTCTTCCTCCTCCGCTTCGCCCCCTCCCTCTGTCCGCCTCCCTTTTTTGCCTCCCGACCCGCGACACCTTGTCCCCCGCCCCCGCCCTCATACCTGTACCCCCCACATCCGTCAGCAGCCAGAGCCCCACCGCCACGCTGCAGTCCACCAACACGCAGACACAGAGCTCCAGCTCCAGCTCCGGTGACGGGAGCCTGTTCCGCCAGCGGGGGAGTCAGGCGGCGCAGCCGGACGAGACCGGCCGGGTACCGCCGTACGTGGACTTCAGTCAGTTCTATCGTCTGTGGGGGACCGACCACGGGGAGAGCCAGATAGCCCAGGGGGGGCTGGGACCTCAGTGAGGAGAGCAGCACCAGGTTTTTGGACGCCAATGAACCCTTTGTGTGCTCCAGGGACAACCCCGTACTCGCCAAGGTGAGGCTTTTTATATGTGGGACTTGTGGGGAACACCGTCAAACACCGGCGCTCCCGAAGAAACAAACCCACAAGCACATTAGGACTCACGGCAAGGCAAGCGGCAAGGTGGGGGTCAAGGTAAACCTTGTGAGGGTGGCATGCGCCACTTCATTAGGTACACCTCTCTGACAGATATCATAACGCTGACGGCTCATAGACCTTTATTATGGTGTCAAGAGCCTGATCTTCCATTATGACACTGAAATATCCATCCGTCAAAGCTGAGCATTATTATTGATGCAGGTGTACCTAATGTTGTGTGCTGTGGTTATACTGTACATGTGTATTATCATTGTATCAATAAGGCCTAGACTTGTTTATGAACATCATGAATGGGCTCATGTACCTTTGAAAAAAACATGTAAATAAAGATATTTTATCTACAATATTTACAGTATCTCCTTTTCACAGCATGTGATGGAGCAGGCCAATGGGATTGTTCTGTGATGAAAATATATATTTTTTATATTTACATTCTTTATATGTCAATGTGCAGGCTTCGAGAAAATGAAAGAATGTCACTTTGATGGTGTTCTTTAGGATCATTGACCATTATATTTGGTATTACAAGCGTAAAGTTGACTATAGGGGTGTTATTTTATGTGTAGAGGGCTCTAATAATGATAAAACTGCAGCCTTATGATACCATCTACTGTACAGAATTGGAAGGACAAGCCGTCGTAATTAATCACCCATTGATTGATGCCAATTTTCTTAATTTTGTGGGATCTGTGATTGGTGTATGCTGTCAGTTGTTCGGTGCACCCTTGATTGTCATGTGTTTATGAGCCAGGGCCAATGAAAATCCTTTGTTTCCAGACCTGACCAATGCAGCTAAAAATGGAATCCAGTGAGTTATGATTGTTTGGAAAAACCGGTAAGTGGAGTCGGACGTATTCAGCATATAAATGAAATAAAAGGTTGTGCTTGTCAACTGAATTTAGGAGCAACAAATACAGTATAAAGGAAACAGTACTGGTCCAAGAATGGATCCCTGTGGCACACCAGAGGACAGTGGAGCAAACGTCCTGTCTGTCAAATATGACTTCAACCACTGGAGTGGACCACAGTGTGAGATGCAGCAGTGAGGGCAAGCATCACCAGCAACGCAGGTTTTGTCAGGTATGTCATTCTGAACTTTGAGTGGTGCGGACTCAGTACTGGGCTGCACGGTGTTCGAGTGGTTAGCGCACAGCTAGGAGACCAGGGTTCAATTCCACCCTCTGCCATCTCTGTGTGGAGTTTGCATGTTCTCCCCGTGCATGCAGGGGTTTTCTCCGGGTTCCTCCCACATTCCAAAAACATGCTAGGTTAATTAGCGACTCCAAATTGTCCATAGGTATGAATGTGAGTGTGAATGGTTGTTTGTCTATATGTGCCCTGTGATTGGCTGGCCACCAGTCCAGGGTGTAAAAGCAACCTTTTGTAAAATAAATAAACAAGGGCTTACTGTAAATATAGATATGATTCAATTGCAGTGTCAAAATGACAACCACCTTAGATGTGCCTTCCTCCTCTCGCAGTTTCACTTCCTGTTTTTCAGTTGTCCGGACAGGAAGTGTGTGTGTACACGGATAAAGAGAAGTAGTTGCCAAATTCAACAAGCAAACGCGCCTGCCTCTATTTTCAATTTCTAAAACCCTGATCCAGTCAGAAAGTTTAGTCCGCTTAAAAGCTGCATTCAAGTTCAGGGCTTATTAGTAGCCGCTTACTGCTTTAATGAACTCCTATGGATCCTCCACCGGCTTCATCAGCGACTTTAGTAGAAAAGCAACAAATACACAAGGAATTATAATTTTAGGGGGTGGGGACAATCCAGGCCGGTGTTGCTAATTGCTCTGTTTAGATGTAATTGCTGTTTTCTTTCCACTGGGTTCATAACCCGGTTGTTGATAGGTGGCTTTAATGAACATAATTGCTGCTTGTGGGAAACAAGAGAGACGCTTAAACAGTCCGACGAGGGGATTGAGGTGTGAAAGCGAGCTGTTATCGCCATTACCGCTTTTACTACTTAGCGCTTTCACTCGCCATGGCCTCTGACTGCCTCTCTCCTCACTCTGCCCCTTAACGTTTTGACTGACAATTGCAGGTCTCGAGCTCAGCCCTTGGTGGGACCAAGCTAAACGCTAGTTCTTCATATTGAACTTTTGGTAACCTGTTGCATTTACATAGGAGTCCATTTTGGACCGCCGATGTGTGTCTTATCAGAGCTTTGGAAACTCAACCGTTACAAAAGTGTCAAAAGAAGTGAATCCCTGTGGGACGCCGGTCGACAACTACACCTACGCACTCCTCGAACGGCGCAGTAGATTAGAAACACCTGGTGGCAAGCTGGACGGGGAGAATGCGCTCGTGTGAAAGGTATGTTGACTAACACTGTGTGTTACTTACACACACACACACGCTTCCATACATTGCCAATAGCCAACCGATCAACACTACCAATCAAAACTTCCCCGGTTCGGCTGCCCAATAAGGAGGCATAACTCGCTGATGGATGAATGCCGGCATTTTGTCTTCTCTCCGGGATGCCGAGGGCACAGTAGATTGGGTCGGCCACATATGCGGTTCAAAAGGCAGCGGATGCCACTCGAGGGGCCCGGCAGAGGTGGGCAAACCTGCTTTTCATTCAGGTTTTCAGTTCATAACGTGATAAAACTAGAAATAGAAATAGAAAAAGTGAGTTGTACGGATACCAGCGTGTTAAGATATGAAAATAATGGTTTTGAGTGTCTTTTGCTTGGTGTGATGGAGCCCAGGTATCAACTCATGAATATGCAAGCTGTGGTTTCCACCACTGAACGACACAAAAGTATCCCAATGATAATGAGATAAAATGAGATAAAATGTCATAATTATTAGATAAATGAAATTAGAGATAAATGAGTCTAAATTATGAGGTGCAAAGTGGAGAATACGGGACAAAAAAAGTCATAATTATGACTTCACATTCTCATAAATGAGTTTTTAAAAAGTTTAAATTGTGAACAATTATGCCGACTTCACCGAAGCCTTTGTCTCATGGCACTTAGCTCATGTGGCGTTTGTATCGACTTTGTTTTGTCATAATTTTATCTCATAATTATGACTTTTTATCTCAGATTCTGACTTTTCAGTATAAATATAGACAGCCTGAACGTGCTGAACCCTGTTGACCAGTTTGATGTTGCCATGGTTTGAATGGGTTGAGAAATGTGCCAGTCGTAGTAGAAAAGGGAAAGGCTCAATTTGGGGAAAATTTTGTACCACCCCCAAAATGTCATCAGTTCTTCCATATCCCATTTCTGACCATTCCTGAAAATTTAATACAAATCCAAACACAAAAACACAACCTCTATCTTGGCGGATGTAATAACGTCACTAAAGCTCACGTTGATGCCTTCATACACAGCATCATTCCCAAACGCTAATGTTGTCTTGGGAGAGGACTGTCAGCACCAAGGGAGGATGTAACGCAGCCTCATGGTTCAAGGTCCCGTGGTGAATTATTGTTTGGCTCATTAAGTTTGTCTCCCCGCCGTGCCGTAACTCCTGTGTGCTGATTTACGCCATTGTTTTCCTGTCTGATAGAACGCCCGAAAGGTGGCCGCTGATTCAGTTTTCACTGCAGTGTCCATCAATTTGCTGTGTAGCCTATTAATCAATACACCACCAGTTCCCTGATGGCCATGCCGCCGGTGAACCTCAGCGAGCACCAGGTAAGATCCCCTGCAACACCGCAACAGACTTGACCACCCGTGGTCACAATTCCCAAGCAGGCCAAGACAGCTGCTTCTGCTCCCCCACAATTGGGACGTTCCCGACGGTTCCACAACACCAAGACCTCCTGAATAACAAAATTGGCTCATCGTAGCTTTTAGTCGAGAGAGCATCTTGCGAAGGCTTTGGGAGAGATGTTCCAGGAAGCAGATCTTCTATATCCTGGGCCCCGGAAGGATGGCTGTTTATAGACGTTTCATTCCAGACTTGACCACTTCCTGTCCTCCAGGGTTTGAACCAAAAGCCTGGGCTTGTCAAGGTGAAGTCCAGCGCAGTGCTTTTAAGGCGCCCAGTCAAGCATTCGTGGGTGCGGAGCCCCCCCCCCCCCCCCCCCCCCCCCCCCACATTGTTCACCCTACAGGAGGTAAAAAGTTAAAAAATAGCATGGAGCGGCGTTCCCTTCATTCCTTGCCTTTTTATTCCTGGTGTGCAGCCCGCTTGGGGGGGGGGGGGCTCCGGTGCACATGGCCGAGCAGCAGGCACCCAGCTTGAATGTTTATGGGGGCAGAAAGAAGGGAGGGCTTCGTAGCCAGGTTTGGGGAGGGGGTGGTGGGGGGGGGGTCTCATATTATGCAGGACAAATAACTGCATGAGCCTCCTCACAAGTTCATTACAAACCCTTCTCCCGCCAACCACCACCCCCCCTCTCATATTTCCTCCCTTATGCAGACCCCCACTCCACACGTCCTCCTATCCGCACTCGGTGCACCCCCCTCTTACCCCCCCACGTGTCCGCGGCAGCATGACGGGGAGGCGGGGGGCGGTCCACCACGGCTCCTCCCTCCACTCGCTGTCTTCGTGTGTGTACCCCCCCCCCCCCTTCACTTGCTCCCTCCGCACTCCTCCTTCCAACCTGCCCGTTCAAGGGGGGGCAAGGGGGGGTGATGAAACGGGAGTGAAGAAGAGGAAGGAAGAGAGAGCAGGGGGGGGGGCGGGTTGATATCTTGTTTTTCCCCTGGAGCGGAAAGGGCGTCACGCCGGCCGCAGGACGGAAGGAAGGGAAGAAAGCCAGAAGAAGACAAGACGAAGACGACGAGGAGGGGGGGCTGGGAAACACGACACAGGATCGGCGAATTTGACGGCGGACGGCGGCGATCAACACCCCCGCGTAGCCACCCCCCACGTCCCGCCTCATCCCTCGATCAACGTCCTCTCTCTCCCCCACTCTCTCTCTCTCTCTCTCTGCGACGATGATCCGCGCCTCTCGTCTCCTCTGAACGTTATTCCAACAAACCGCCGCCATCGATTCTGGAACCATCATCATAATCCGGGTTTTTCTTTCGAATGACCGTGGAGTCAAAACGAGGGAGAAAGGCCATCATCGCCATCATCATCATCACCACCACCACCACCACCACCGCTAGCACCATCTCTAGCCGCCAGCCAGGTCCTCCCTCCCGGCTTAGCGCCTCCGGCATCACCGATGCGACGACACAGCGGCTCCAGCGGACTAGACTCGGACCAGCAGGGCTCTCATCCACCATGAAGCACTGAAAGACATCCGACACAAGCACAGATGGGTAAGAGGAGACCTGTGCGTGTGCGTGTGTGCGTGTGTGATGCTGGATGAAGTTGCTGCTCATCGTAAGAACACAGATGGCCTCGTCAGGCTTCTGGATCTTTCCACAATGATGCTCCAACAGCAGCCATGCTGTCTCTCAGGGTTTGCCCTGCAAAGCAAATTAGAGAAGGATGGAAAGGGTTTTTAGCTTCCTGAGTGTTGCTTGAAGTGCCCTTGAGCAGGACATAGAACCCCCAAACTGCTCTTGTGCGCCCCCACATGGTGCAGTACCTCTCCTTTTACAGTGGTGCCTCTCCTAAGGGAAACCAAATGATTTTGATGCTACATTTTTTCTTGTTGTTAATCAAAATACTCTGTTCCAGGGTCAAACTGTGGCCAGCATAAACAATTTTAGTTGCTCAAGCAAAGTTTGAAGTAATATTTTCACATCTTTAAAGGTCGCCTGTCGTTCAAACGGGACTTTTTAGTGATGTTCTAACAGTACCTAGCGGGATAAAAATATATTGTCTCTGTCGTGTGTTTGCTCAAACTTCTGAGGGAAGATGCTTTTAAAGGCTTGTCGTTCAGTTTGCAGAAGGGAAAACCTTCTTTCTCGTGGACTTGAGATCACCTCCAAGCCCCCCTGGGCTTGTGCGTACTACTTTGTAAAAACTGTGGGTTGCGACCCCCTTGTGTGCCATACATGCACCCCACATGCGTAATTAGTACAGCCAACGCACATTCAGATATATTGTACGCACGTTTGGGGGGTTTGGATGTTGTGCACCACTGTGGAGGCTCATTTAACAACGACCTAAAGCAGGCTTCGCTACACAGCTTAAAATATTTGTCAGTCAGCGACAGACATGGGAGCTGTATGTTGGATTGTTTTGTTTTTGTCAGCGACTAGGCTAGCGTAGCATAATGCTAAAATGTAATGTTAGCACTTTAGCATCACATGACAATGTTAGCTTAGCGACACACACAGCAGGGCTTCCTAAAAGCACTTAAATGTGGAACTATTACACAAGTGTAAAAAGAAGTATTTAGTAGAGTAACATGAGTACAGTTTAACAGTCGTATTATTGCCGTAAGTGTTGCTCATGCACGCTATTAATAGAAACGGTCATCCATTTTCCCTCCCAAACAGCTGGAGGAGCACCTGACACCCAAGCCCCCGACCCCACACACCTCTCGCAGCAGCCTTCTAATTTCCCATGAGAGGAGGTCTGGCTCTCCCCAGGTCTTTCTTTGGGTTCAGGTATTGATCCAAAGCTCCAGATGGGGAGTAGCCAACCAGGAGGGCGTGAGCCTGATATGGCGCTGAATGCCACTTGAGGATGACTCTCTAAGTGCCTTGCTCAGGAGCAAACATGAATAGAGTTGTTGTTGTGAGAGGTGAGCAGACCCTTGATCTTTTCTGAGATCTTGGAGTCTTGGAGTCTTGGAGTCAAAAAGTCTTGGAGGCTGGACTTTGGGTCCAGCTCAGGCACAGTCACAAAAAAGTGGGTCAGACCAGACACCCCCACCCACCCAGGTCCCAGCCAGTCCCCCCTCTGGTGCGCGTTGGCAGGCTTCACAGCAGCAGGTGTGAGCGTGGCTTCAGCAACCCCTCTACCCCCCAATCGTGTGACGCGGGGGGCCATATTTGACCCGACTGCAAGCCACGCTTCCTGAACCGCCTTTGGCCTTCAATGCTGCGAGTCGGCCACACAAAGATGCGTTTTTAAGCCCCGCCGGCCGGCTGACGGGCGAGGTAATTACTAGACACAGCTTAGTGTAGCGTGATGCTGCCGCAGGGAAGACGACCACGCTTGTCCCGATCATATCTTATCTACATTTATTTACTTCGGGGCACTGCAGCATATTTTTGACAACTAAACAAAAAACCCATTGGGTGAACTTGGTGCTGTATAAGAAATAAATTCAGTATTAGTCCATGATTACTGTGGGTCGGCTATAGGATGCTAAGCTAGCCTCACACACACAGTGCATCACATCCTGCTGCTGTGGAAGTTAAGCTGTGCCACACACACACACACACACACACATATACCAGGATGCTGGCTGTGCTTCCACTGTTCCTGGAGAGAAAAAGACATCTCTTTCCATTTTTTTGACACATGTTTCTACAGTTTCCCATGGAGTTTATACAAACACACACCAGCCCGTCCACGTAGCAAAAGCAGCACAGGGAAGAAAATGCGTGGCGTTTGCAAACATGTACTTCCTGTTGTTTTGCCCTCCCGCTCACCTTGGAGGCTGGAACATAAAAATACATGAAAGCTGCTGTTTTTCTCTTCTGGGTCCACGGGGGGTGGGTGGGCGTTTACCGTCTACCGTTCGGGTGAGGAGCTGCAGGACATCCAGTTTGTCTCGTGACGAGGGCCGTCTGCCCTGGCCATCGTACCGTGGCCAAGGAAATGTTGTTGTGGTCTTCCCAGTCTGGCTGTGTCCATCCTCCAGCTACTCTTCACTGCGCTGTGTCTAGTCTGTCTAGTCTTAAACACATTATAATGGGACTAGCTAGGTTATTATTTTGGTATTTGTTTTTCACATTTTTGGAAACAAAAATGTGTACTACTGATCCTTGTCTTTCCCAGAGGGGATTCATGATATAGGTAAGAAGTAATCATTCGGAAAAATAAACAATCCACCCCCCCCCCCCCCACACACACACACACATCTTTATCACCAGAAGAAAGTATTCACTGTCCACTGTTCTTTGTTTTTTTAACATAGCATTTCAGGGCACCCAGAAGGCTATTTCTATGTAGATGAAAGGATGTAACCATAAAATACTTTGCCCTTTGGAAGCAGAAACGATCCCATGTGGACAGCCCCGGAATTAGCTCTGCTTCTTCCTACTGCTTTTCACACGTGTTGGGTTGTATAATCATGTGATGCCATTAATGGAACATCTTCGTTGGACACCAACCTCTTATTCTGTGGCTTGGTCCACTCCTTATAATGCGCCCCCCCCCCGTCCCCACCCCCTCCCATCCAGCTCCGCTTCTCTAAATAAGGCCTCCCCTCGCTCGACCCCCCTCCCCAATGCCTCCTGTCAGACAGCACGGCCCAGTTTAAGCGGAGCCGAAATAGAAAGTGCTCTGTCCTTTCCTCAGCACCCCCGCCACCACCCATGGGTGCACCCCCTACCCACCCCCGCCCACTCTCAAGTGTCACCTTACTTACCCAGTGTCCCACCAGGCCAAGCTTTCCCACCCGCAATGTTTCATTGATGTCACTACATTGCTGATGTGTGTGTGAATGTGTGTGAATGTGTGAGTTCCGAACAAAACAATGCATAATACCTGTGATTCTTTAGCAACCAAACATCAGGCTTGTCCAAACACCTACAGCCTCGTTCTTACTAGCATACGTGAATCCCTCCTTTATGGCAGCACCACCATAAGTGAATTTCTAGCATCCTTGGCATCGGTGTTTATCCTCAGTAAACTGCAGCACTCATGCATGCTAGCACCGCTATGCTAAACTGTCAGCAAGACGCACTTACCTTGATTCGCTCTCACCGATGTGGGCAAGAGTTCTTCTTGTCATCCGAATGTTATTTTTTAAAAAGTGTCAGGCTCACGGCAATATCCAGATTTTTTTTTATTTCCCTTTTCTTCTTAATCTCCTCTGTAGAATCCTTCGGTTGAGAAAATACTGACTCCCGTTGCGCAAAAATCCTTGAAATTGGCAGAGCTGGCGAGCTTTTGTCAGAAATTTGTCGCTGCGCCACACTGAAAATGTGGACACCTCCCCCGGTGCGCCGCCACGCCCATCTCGGCGCAGTCCGTCTACCAAAAGCAGTAAAAGCTTTGAGAAATGAAATCAGTGGTACTGCACAGCACACGCTGCAGCCATCTTTTCTTCCGTAAACACACTGAAACGTTTGACGTCCTGTACGTCACTTCCTGTACACATGTTTTGGTCATGTGAACAACCAGAGGGGGGGTGTAAATGAGGCGTGTAAACAAGCAATAGTCCCCTTCCGATGTTCCAGTGTTGGTGTGTACATGAACACCAGGGATGGGTCAGATAGCTGACCATGCATTGTGGGGAGGTCATGTGACACTGCAGGTTGCTTCTCGTCAATGCCAGTTCAACTGAAGGTCACCCCCACACCGCACCCCCACCCCCCCACACACGTCCTTGCTTGTTTCCGTGAGCCTTCAGCGCCATTTACAAGCAAACTGACAGATGATGCTCGGCCTCTCGTATTATCCACGCATGAACCCTCAGCATCTGCGGGACTTTGGGCCTTTACCTACTGCAGGGGTCTCAAACTCAATTTACCTGGGGGCCACTGGAGCTATGGACTCGTTGAGGTTGGGCCGCATCAGGGTTTAAAAAAAACAAAAATATTTTTTTTATTTACAAATAATTTCCTGCATTTTTTTGTACCCAGCGTCATAAGCCTGTAGCTTCACCGCTAATCCAATGTCGGAGTTGTTGTTGGACCATTGACAGTGTCTTATTTATTGATTTGGACAAAACAAACAGCTTAGCAGCTGAAATAAAGCGCCTGGAGTTAGCTAACCCGAGCTAGCAGGTCCTCCCTGTAAGAAGCGTTGGAACCGGCCTCCAGACTGTATCATGGTATAGGCGGGGCAAAATGGCGTCATTTTTGGCATCCATATCAAACTCGCGTGGGACGCACTGACATAAAAAAAAATTAAAAAATCAAGGCTGGGGCCTCAAACTAGCATCCTGTGGGCCGCATTTGGCTCGCGGGCCGCAAGTTTGAGACCCATTATCTACTGGAACAAACTACAATCTATAGAATATTCCATGAATGACCCGGGTCAGGTTTATCGGTCTCTCTCTGCTGTGGCAGGAAGCGCAAGACGAGCGAGCGAGTGTTTATGGATGCATGGAATGCAAGCAGGAGGAGGAGGAGGAGGAAGGACATTTTCATCAGGATTATCCCGCAACACACAATCTCATCTGGGAAAGTGTCCCAGCGCACACACACACACACACACGCACACATGCACACAATGCCTCAAGTGGCCACTGTACTTCACCTCATTTTATCCGGGAAAGCCCCTCGTCTGCTGCTGCTTTCGTGGACGAGATCACCTTTAGTCTCCATGGACGCCTCGCCTTCGTCTCAACCTAATTTTAGTGTTATCGAATCGATCGATTGATTGATGGGACACGTTCACCATCAGCGACCCATTCCATCTCGCTGCAGAAAGTACTTAATATTGAATGCAGCAACTCCTTTCCACAGAGGGGGGGTCTATAGCTAAAAACATATTTATGTACAGCATAATGGCCTATTATATTACTATTTTTTTTATGTTTATATATATATATATTTTTTTTTTAGAACATTCATTCATTTTCTACCGCTTATCCTCACGAGGGTCGCGGGGGTGCTGGAGCCTATCCCAGCTGGG
The DNA here is from genome assembly GCF_037039965.1 of Doryrhamphus excisus. Classification (NCBI taxonomy): domain Eukaryota; kingdom Metazoa; phylum Chordata; class Actinopteri; order Syngnathiformes; family Syngnathidae; genus Doryrhamphus; species Doryrhamphus excisus. Next base: position 18,844,879 of record NC_136365.1, read on the forward strand.
TACACCCTGGACTGGTGGCTAGCCAATCACAGGGCACATATAGACAAACAACCATTCACACTCACATTCATACCTATGGACAATTTGGAGTCGCCAATTAACCTAGCATGTTTTTGGAATGTGGGAGGAAACCGTAATCCCCGGAGAACATGCAAACTCCACACAAAGATGGCCGAGGGTGGAATTGAACTCAGGTCTCCTAGCTGTGAGGCATGCGCGCTAACCACCCGTCCGCCGTGCAGCCTATCTTAGAACAATAATTGTATTAATAATTCCTAATTTATTTGTATGAAATAAATTAATAAATAATACAAATTGGGCGGCACGGCGGTCAAGCGGTTAGCGCGCAGACCTCACAGCTAGGAGACCAGGGTTCAATTCCACCCTCGGCCATCTCTGTGTGGAGTTTGCATGTTCTCCCCGTGCATGCGTGGGTTTTCTCCGGGTACTCCGGTTTCCTCCCACATTCCAAAAACATGCTAGTTTAATTAGCGACTCCAAATTGTCCATAGGTATGAATGTGAGTGTGAATGGTTGTTTGTCTATATGTGCCCTGTGATTGGCTGGCGACCAGTCCAGGGTGTACCCTGCCTCTCGCCCAAAGACAGCTGGGATAGGCTCCAGCACCCCCGCGACCCTCGTGAGGAAAAAGCGGTAGAAAATGAATGAATTAATTAATAATACAAATTGGATTTATTATAATTGTGCCTGCATTACTGCCACCTAGTGACCAGTGTACAACACTACACATCACAATGTGTTTGACTGCCATGTTCTTTTCAAAAATGAGCTTACATTTGTGGAGTAATACTCATCATTATGCTAATTAGCTTCAGCTAGCATGGCCAGCGTTGGCGGTGGCGTGGGCCTGGGGTGCGGTATGTGCGCTATGGGAGGAGTTTTTTCTCTTCCTTACCCCCCCAAATAAAATGCATGTGAGTTGGGCCGTATGTGAAATATGCAGAGCAGCACTTGTGATCTTTGGTAGGCAGAAACATTCGTGGAAAAGGAGATTCTTCCCAAATTAGAAGCATGTGCTGGACTTTTTCTCAATTATCCAGGAACATATGGCACAGCCGCCCCACTCTGCTTTTTTTGCAGCTCAAACATTCCAAGAATTCTCACCCTTTGGGACGCTTTTAGGTTTCCTATGCGATTACTAACAAGAAATGTTGAATACTTGTCGTGTGGATGTGAAGCAACAGGATTGTCGTGTCCGCCTTCTGCCCTCCCAGCTTTCATTTAGCAGCAGCGAGCCTGCAAGGAAAGACCAAAGAGCCACCATGTGTGTTTCTGTAGGTCACATGCGTGCGTGCTCGGTGTCCACTGTCACTCATGAAAGACAACGTGTTTGCTTTCATGTCGTCACGGCTCCCTCAAACCCGACAACAACAGCTCTCACATCTGTAGCTGACTGATGGGTTCTTGGCAGAGCTTTATTTGAGCATGTGTAGCGAAGCCTGCTTGACATTGTTGTAAATTAAGCCTCTAAAGTTTTTCAAACCACCACACGTGCATCATCTCAACATGCATCACAGGCCTTCAGTTAAGCGAACTTGCCAGATGCTAAATGTTGCTAGCTGGATACAGCTGGAACTGCTAACCTCAAGCACCACCGAGGTTGTAGCATTTGGAATTCAGACAGATTTGCATCTATGTACCCTGTGAGAATTCCTGTTTATCATAACTACAAATCCACATCCTGAATAATGCCATGTGATGCTAAAATGCTAACATTGTATTTTAACATTTTAACAGTTCATCAAAGTTCTGGGTCTTCCCTTGAACACCTCCCCAGGGAGTCATCCAGGAGGTCAAATATAAGTCAAATATAATAGTCACTGATGGATTACTTGATTGATTTGATGATTTGGTGATTTTAATAATTTATCTTTTTTCCCAACTTTTTGGAATTTTTTTTTTGCAATGTCAACAGAAGCGGTCCACCGCTGGGGTGGATAAAGTATACAAAACTGTGGTGAGACCAGCGATGTTGTTTGGTCCAGTGAGAAGAAAAGAACTGAAGGTAGCAGTGATGAGGATGCTGAGGTTCACATCGGGAGTGACCAGGATGGATAGGATCAGGAACGAGTACATCAGAGACCTTGGAGATAGAAGTCAGAGAGGCCAGACTGAGATGGTTGAGATAGTGAATATGTTGGTAGAAGGATGCTGCGTTTAGAGCTGCCAGGTATTTGGATGTAGTCAAAGAAGACATGAGGGTAGTTGGTGTGAGAGAGACGGATGCAGAAGACAAGGTTGGATGGAGGAGATTGGTTTGCTGTGGCGACCCCTGAAGGGAAAAGCAGTCCACCATGCTTGTGGACGTCTGCTTAAGCCTTTCAGTCACAATGAGCATACCCTGTATACCCTATATACCCTGCACACCCTGTATACCCTGCATATGCTGCACTGGGAATGGATGTGTTTCTCCACAAACACCATTTTGTGTGCTTTTATTGTGAAATGTTTTTTGCAAGACTGCCAAACACACACACACACACACATTTACAGTGTTGAGTGACTGGGCTGGAGCTTGACTTCACACACACACACACACACACACACACACACACACACACACACACACACACACACACAATGAGAAGCACTGTACCCAAATCAGCAGCAGTCTTGTTCCCTATAGTCATACACACACACACACACACACACACACACACTGTGCTATCCTCTTCCAAACATGTCCACACAGAGGAAGTACACATTATTTCCAGCGCTACAACTAATCCGATGTTGGCCAAAGCTGCAGCCTACATGGTAAAATCATTTAGACCTTTTGTTGGACACACACACACACACACACACATAGACAGCGTGCGTGTGTGTGTGGTACAAACACAGGCCCTGTTGTCTCCTGACGGCGCTACTGTGGTACACACGGTGTCAGATGCTGCATGCATGCAAATGAATCAGCAGCAGATGGACTACATCGCCGTTTGACTTTTTTTCATTCTCATGAATTTACGTCATTTTTTTTTACGTCATACATTTATGAGAAAAAAGTTGTCAATTCATTTTTTAAGTGTATTTATTCTCGTAAACATGCATCTTTTTTGTGTAAATTCACGACCTTATTCAGTAAACATTAAAAAAAAAAATTCTTGTACATTCATGACAAAAAAGTATGTATTTTATTCTCTTAAATTTATCACATTGTTATTGTAAATGTACTTATTTTATGTATTCTCTTAAATTTACGACATTATCGTAAATGTAATTATACTTATTTTATGTATTCTATTACATTTACGACATTGTTATCTTAAATGTAAATGTACTTATTTTGTGTATTCTCTTAAATTTACGACGTTGTTATTGTAAATATACTTATATTATGTATTCTCTTAAATTGTAAATGTACTTATTTTATGTATTCTCTTAAATTTACGACATTGTTAAATGTACTTATTTTTACTTGTAAATTTATGACTATTCTGGTAATATGAAGACTTTTTTTCTCGCACATTTATGAGAATAAGTTATAAATGTATTTATTTTATGTGTTTATTCTCGTAAATTCATACTTATATTCATACTTTATTCTTCCGGATGGCGCTTTGGGCACCCCAGCGCTGCTCCATGCTGACTAAATGTTGAATATTTTGTGACGGCTGCGAGTTGGCGTCTGTGTGTGAAAGAGGCTTTTATTTTGTAGGCTGGGCTACTTAGAGAGATGTTTTGTCCATCAGCTTAATGGAGCGTGCGTGAAGCTCTGCAGTCTTTTCTGTTTCAGGGGCATAATGCAGCATTTTAGAAGCTGAATGATGCGTTCACTGACACTGGTGAAGCGGCACTGTGTAATGAGAGCTGGGCTCAGGTATGTGCTGCTGTGTCTTCAAGCCAGCTTTCAGCGTAAAAGACAAAGACGCAGTGAGTGAAATGGACAATGGACGGCGTTGTCTTGTGTCTGGTGTCGTCAGGTGACCCGTCGTGGTCCGCAATCATGCAAACTCATGCGATGCATTCCAGGACCTCTTCTCTAACTTCCACTTCCCATGTCTTTGTTTTTTCTTTCCTGGGGGAGATTGGCTGATCCCACACTTGCTTGATTGGAACAAAAAAGATCCAGGAAATGAGGATAGTTTGCCAAATGAAAATCGTAAGCAAAGCAAAATCGCAGGAAATGAGCAGGATGCTAGAATCTTACTTCATACTCTACTTTCTTCTCTTCTTGTTCCTTGTTGATGCCCAATCTTTGCTCATAAAGACAAACAAGTTCTGGCACCAGTCCAGGCTGGACTTCCTCCAGTCCTGGCATGGTGCCTCCCCCACTGGCCTGCGTTCACACGGTGCAAAAAAGCTAACATGCTAACTGTTACCATGCTAGCACATAGCGAGATAGCACTCTATAGCAAAGTGCCAAGGCCGTTCTACAATGTCCCTGCATCATGCCATGTCTATATTTGCTTAAAATGCTAACATGCTAACAATTAGCATGGTGGCACCTAGCAAGACAGCACATAAGTACCGAATGTGCCAAGGCCGTTCTCCAATGTCCCTGCATCATGCCATGTCTATATTTGCTTAAAATGCTAACATGCTAACAATTAGCATGGTGGCACCTAGCAAGACAGCACATAAGTACCGAATGTGCCAAGGCAGTTCTATCGTATCCATACATCATACTACGTGCGTATTTGCATTTAGACAAACTAACATTTAACAGTTAGCATGTTAGCACTTAACAAGATAGCATCAAGATAGCATCACTAGTCCATCCGGACCAGGCTGAACTTCCTCCAGTCCTGGCATGATGCCCCCACTACTAACATGCTAACTGTTAGCTAACATGCTAACTGTTACCATGCTAGCACATAGCGAGATAGCACTCTATAGCAAAGTGCCAAGGCCATCCTACAATGCCATGTCTATATTTGCCTTAAATGCTAACATGTTAACAATTAGCATGCTAGCATCATGGTGGCACCTAGCAAGACACAAAGTACCGAATGTGCCAAGGCAGTTCTATCATATCCATACACCATACTACGTGCATATTTGCATTTAGACAAAGTAACAGGCTAACAGTTAGCATGTTAGCACTTAGCAAGATAGCATCAAGTACAGAAATCGTTGTTGTAATCTTCTGATGCGGGAAAAAAATGGGTCATTGAAACTGCAACTGTCCTTATCAACATGATAAACATCACAGCGTCCCTGAATAATATTCAGCCTGTTAATTCATAAGAGACAATAGACTGTCCTCCTGACTAAAATAGGACAGAAATGAAGGTCATGTGACGCCTCCCTTTTTCCCCACATTCCTTTTCTTTGTGTGTCCTCGCCATCGCTTTAATTGTGACGCGCACATACACACACATACACACTTGCATTGAGTTGAAGTAAAATGGTCAGTGTGAATTGAGGAATGTGCTAGAAGCTTTTTTTGGAGGCTCTCAACTGGAGAAAGGGAGCGCCTTGCTCTCGGAGGACGTTGACGAACATGAGCTCAGATGTTTGTAGTGTGGGAAATATCGATATTTTGATTTGAGAATTGCTTTCAGAGCATGAAGAGCTGGTATGGGAAGTATCGATATTTTGATTTGAGAATCGCTTTTAGAGCTTGAAGAGCTGGTATGGGAAGTATCGATATTTTGATTTGAGAATCGCTTTCAGAGCTTGAAGAGCTGGTATGGGAAGTATCGATATTTCAATATGAATCCATGGCAAAATTATCCAGTTCGATTTCCTTTTTTATCTGCGTGATGAACTCATTCGGTACCAAAAATGTAGTCATACAGAATATTTCTATAAACCCAAACTCCCCATTCCGATCATATATTTATACGTTTTTTTTACGTGTGTTTTGCGCAAGAGGCTGAAGGAGGTGCTGATGCAACTCCTCACCAATGGATTAGGCCAGGGGTGGGCAAACTTTTTGACTCACGGGCCGCATTGATATGACAAAATTTACGGGGGGGGCAGACTATATATTTTACACGTAACAGTCCACCTGGTATTATTGTATCTGTAAAATTGTCATGCAATCTGCTATTATTATTTATTATTTAATATTTATATTTAAATATTTTAAAAATAATAAAATATTATAATAATTACAATAAAATTAAAATAATAATTATTATATTATTATTATGTAAAATATGCAAATATAACAATAATATTATATAATTAATATAATAATTAGCATTAATATAATAATTATAATAATCATAGTATTTCTAATAATTATTATAATAATCTAATAATAATAATTATTATTATTATTACTATTATTATGTGCTTGTGTCCCTTTTTTCAGGAACACTTTGTAAACAACAGACCATGTCAAAAAACGACATTGATAAAACCATCAAAAGGTTGGCTCAAAGGTTGTATGTTGAGTTTAAATGAAATACTTTGGAAAGATTGGGCGGGCCGTATTCAAACACTTGGCGGGCCGGATGTGGCCCCCGGGCCGTAGTTTGCCCACCCCTGGATTAGGCTGAGAGCAATTTTAATACCATGAAAACATGCAGGGCATAAAAATGTAAAATTATCACATGAAAACAAATTTATTCTCAAGCTATTATATGTGGAAGATACATATTCTTTTATGACATGCTTGTTTTAGGGCAAACGGTGCTCTTATTTTGAAGAACGGTCATGGTAGTGTGTTCCGTGTATGTGGAGAATTTCTATTTACGTCGAAGATGAGCTGTGTTCAAAAATAAATGTGCTTCTTGGTTTTTTTTTTCATGCAGAACCTGAAAATGTGAAAATATGGTCGTACACACTCAACCACTCGAGCGTGCTAAACTAAGCTAACCCCTGCTAGCTTTCATTCATGAGATTCCACCAACTTTCGCTGTTTTTTATCACCTTTTGAAGCTGGGAAATACTCCCACACACGAGCGGTCCTTCTCACAATGACAACCTTCATTCATATGATGTGAATGTGTGCCTCTCCAAACACACACACACACTAAAGTGAGAGGAAGTTGGACCGACACTTCTCATCTCTCCATCAGAGATGATTCGGAGCATCTTCTAGCAGCATCCTCTGTGGGGCGGGGCGGGGCGGGGTCTCGAGGTGGATGAAGATGGATGGAGTGGAAGGAAGTGGTGTCTGCACCCTGAGCGCCGACAGCAAAGAGCAGAGGAACGTGACGGGCGGCTGGCGGTGGATGAATTATGGATGAGGTGTTTGCGCTCCATCCTCATTCCTGCCCTCCGGCCACAAGTTCACGCACTTGCTTCCCTTGCACGCTTCTCTCATGCACACTTGCCGCAGCGCCACCTGCTGGAATTTCCACGGAACGGGAAATTAAATATTTTAATGTACATTCTAACAACCAAAAAACATGCTAGGTTAATTAGCGACTCCAAATTGTCCATAGGTATGAATGTGAGTGTGAATGGTTGTTTGTCTATATGTGCCCTGTGATTGGCTGGCCACCAGTCCAGGGTGTACCCCGCCCTCTCGCCCGAAGACAGCTGGGATAGGCTCCAGCATCCCCCGCGACCTTTGTGAGTATAAGCGGTAGAAAATGAATTCATGTTTCTTTTCAGGGGCTGCACGGTGGACTAGTGGTTAGCGCGTAGGCCTAACAGCTAGGACACACGGGTTCGATACCCTGCTCGGCCATCTCTGTGTGGAGTTTGCATGTTCTTCCTGTGCATACGTGGGTTTTCTCCGGTTACTCCGTTTTCCTCCCACATTCCAAAAACATGCTAGGTTAATTAGCGACTCCAAATTGTCCATAGGTATGAATGTGAGTGTGAATGGTTGTTTGTCTATATGTGCCCTGTGATTGGCTGGCCACCAATCCAGGGTGTACCCCGCCCTCTTGCCCAAAGAAGACAGCTGGGATAGGCTCCAGCACCCCTGTGGCCGTTGTGAGGATAATAATAGAAAATGAATGAATGAATATTCTAACAAAATGTCATAATAATGAATTATGATATGTTTATATACAGTATAACCGTATAGTAGCATCAAGTATTAACATGTATATGTTATATGTTACCGTCACAAGAGGAAAGTTGGAAAATGTTATGCTAATTTTGGGGCCTTTGTATTGAGTTGTGGACTCCTATAGAGCAGCTACGCAACATAACCCGCACACAAAGCTTTCTAGATCTTCCACAATCTGCACCTATTCCAGCTGGATTTAATTCACAAAGCTCATATCTGAAACTTTGGAATGGTTTAACAATGATAAAATGTTGTATTCCAAGGAGAAAAAAAATCATTATGAGGAAAAACATTCAGACACCCCTGATATACACCATGAGGGGGGGGACGAGGGGTGTTTTTTTTAACCATCCATCCATTTTCTTCCACTTAGCCAGGTCACAAGGCCAGCAGTCTCAAGACTTCCTGGTCCCTAGTGAGACATAATCCCTCCAGCATGTCCTCAGTCTGTTCCAGGGCATGCCTACAAGTCAAGTCTAGTTTATTTATATTGGCCTTAATGACAAAAGAAACACCTCACCAGGGAGGTGTTCGGGCGAGATGCCCTCAAGCGGCTTCTCTACTCTGAGCGCCTCACCTTCGAAAAATATACATATTTTGGGGTGAAAAAACACTTCTATAGTTTTGGGGGCTTTTGGGGGGCATAACAGTAGGGCTCACTCTGGTGCAGCAAAGACTGCAAATATAATAATACTGAATAATGTGACCAAAACAATGACAATAGTAAGAAAATCACTCGCTAAATGTACTGCAAAAAAGGTCAGTAAGGATAATTCATAATGCCGCCTACAGAGAACATACTAACTTCTTATTTCTAAAATCACAAATACTTCAACTTGCTGATATAGTTCATCTTCAAACGGCTAAAATAATGCATAAGGCTAAAAATAACCAATTAGCTAAAAATGTCATCCAATACTTCTCTACAAGAGAGGAGAAATATGATCTCAGGGAAGAAGTACATTTGAAACACTTGCTAGGACTACATTAAAAAGTCATAGCATTTCAGTATGTGGAATCAAACTATGGGATGGATTGAGTAAGGACCTCAAACAATAATAAAAAAAAAATTAATAAAAAAAAATAAAAATTTATATTATATTAGGAACGTAGGAAGTGAACAAATGTAACAGTTACTCATGCTCATATCACCTCGTACTTAAAAAATTAAGATTAAAAATTGATTAAAATTAAAAATAATTAAAAAATGTATTGTTTTTTAATTTTAAAAAAATTAATTATATTAGGAAAGCAGGAAGTGAACAAATGTAACAGTTAGTGATTGTAAAAGTACCAGATGGAGGGGTAGGATTTAATAAGCTTTGCTTCTTCCTACTCCTTTTGGACATGTGGAACTGTGAACTGATTATATGATGCATTCAATTGTAATCTGATGCATGTTCAAATGAAATAAAACCATTACCATTACCAAAATACAGAGGGAAGGAGGTACATACTACACAGTAGTAGACAATGTTTGTAAGTTAGCATCATGGCTACGTCCGCATATGACAAAGTATTCTCAGTAGGATGCATAACAATGAAGTCATTGTTCCATGAATACTTCGCTGACGCTGTCAATGAAAAGAATTTAGTCTCCCTAATGTTGTGTCCTGCGCACATGCTTCCATGTGTGCATTATTTAGGATGGCTTAGCACGCAGGCTTTCTCCTGACATTTCACTCAGCGAGCTGCTGACCCGTGAATCCGGTAGAAGAAGAAGGAAGACATTCTGCTCAGAATAGGAGAATTTTGAAGAATGAACCTCCTGATAAGAGTGACGGTCCTCAACCATCGCGTGGCCATGGCAACCTACGCTGGTGATGTGTTCACGTAGACTAGGCTCAAATACAGTTAAAATTATTCAATATTTTCTTAAGACACTTATAGAAAACATGGCAACTACCCTCCATCATTTTTTTTACCAAAAGTAGCGTCGCAGGTGTGCTGGAGCCTATCCCAGCGGTATTCGGACAAGAGGCGAGGTCCACCCTGGACTGGTCATGCCAACTACAAGCCAAAATGTGTTGAATAAAAAGTATTATAGACAGCTGGGATAGGCTCCAGCATAGCCACGACCTAGAGAATAAATGAATAAATACACTTACTTTACCTCTTCCCATAAAATGCACGTCTTTTATGATGTAATCAAAGATAACAGAGACCCCACCCATCACATTTGGTATCATTGGAAAGCTCTGATAAACTCGTGTGAAAGTGTGTGCACCCGTACGCCGACTTTGAGGTTAGTGGGCGTACGCACCTTTTGGAAACATGGCAAAAAGGAAGTGTAATCATATGATAGAAAAAAAAAACATGCATTGCATGAAAACATCCCGCCATCATTGACGACCAAAATTTGTAAGCAAGCACATTGAGGAAGCAGTTCGTCATTCAGCACTGCAGCTGCATGATGCACTGATATGGCTCACTTAGTGTGTGTACGTATGTGTGTGTATGTGTGTGTGTGTGTGTGTGTGTGTTGATCTGAGTACAGCTGCATCACAGCCACCATGAACATAACAACATAACGCAACATTCTTTGGTTTTGGTTGTGTTTTGGTTTTTGTGTACTGGTTTGTGTCTTGGCTCCTCCCACTTGTGTCTAGTCCAGGTGTTCCTTGTTGGTCCAATCAGTGTGTATTTAGTATTTAGCCCCCAGCTTCCTGTCTACTTTGTCTGTTCATCATATGTCTGTTGTGGTGAGTCTACGCCAAGCTAGTACTAGTATATTCATCGCTACCTGCACGTCCTCCAATGTGTTTGCATGTTTTGGACATTGCAAACTATATTTTTGTATGGAGTATATATGATTGCTGGGTTTTGCCGATGTAGTAATTACCAAGTTGGATTACTTCATTCATTCATTTTCTACCGCTTATCCTCACAAGGGTCGTGGGGGTGCTGGAGCCTATCCCAGCTGTCTTCAGACGAGAGTCCAGGGGTACACCCTGGACTGGTGGCCAGCCAATCACAAGGCACATATAGACAAACAACCATTCACACTCACATTCATACATACATACATTCATACCTAACACTTCTCAAAATGATTAGAGCCCTCTCGACAGAAAATAATACCCCTATATCACCTTTACACTCCTTTCACCCACAATAGAAGACATAATAAGAGTTTCGCCAACAGTAGCACGTGTTATGGATTATTGTGCCTGTTGTGAGATTATTTAAACCTGAAATAAAAACCCAGCGATTAAATCTGGTGCTTGTGTGTCTCACCCAAAATGACAATAACAGTACTGACCAGCGTAGAGTACTACATACCATGACAATTTTTACTCGATATGAGGGGAATTAAGTGAAAGTGAAAGTGAAACTCACTCACATTCATACCTATGGACAATTTGGAGTCGCCAATTAACCTAGCATGTTTTTGGAATGTGGGAGGAAACCGGAGTACCCGGAGAAAACCCACGCATGCACAGGGAGAGCATGCAAACTCCACACAGAGATGGCCGAGGGTGGAATTGAACACGGGTCTCCTAGCTGTGAGGTCTGCGAAGTTGGATTCCTTATTTATCAATGCAATATTTTTATACATAGATTTGTAGTGCGGCACTAGAAAACCTGTTTACAACCTTCTAAAAACACTTCTCAAAATGATTAGAGCCCTCTCGACAGAAAATAATACCCCTATATCACCTTTATACTAATTTCACCTGCAATAGTAGACATAATAAGAGTTTCCCCAACAGTAGCACGTGTTATGGATTATTGTGACTGTTGTGACATCATTTAAACCTGCAATTAAAAACCCAGCGATCAAATCTGGTGCTTGTGTGTCTCACCCAAAATGACAATAACAGTACTGACAACTAGTGACCAGCATAGAATACTACATACCATGACAATTTTTAGTGGATATGAGGGGAATTAAGTGAAAGTGAAAGTGAAAGTGAAAGTGAAACTGTGTGGTCTTTCCAGGATGAAAATGCGGCGTCACAGGGTGTTCTTGCTGTGCACGGTGGGCCTGTGCGTCATCTCCTTCCTGCACTACTACAAGGCCCTCCACTACGTCTCCCTCCTGCGCGAGCTCTCCGCCCCTTACCCGAACATCAAGTCCTTCATCATGGTCACCGGTTTCTTCTGGAGAGAGAAGGGAATCGCCGCCACCCCGCTCAGCCCCACGTCCCCCGAGGAGGCACCGCCTCTGCTTGCTCTTCACTCATCGGACACCAAAACCAGAGGCAGAGGGGCAGGGGATGTGGGCGGCGTGGCAGGAGAATTGGGGCCGGGGTTGATGTCGAGCGGCATCGTCAGAAGAGCGGGACTAGAGATGAGACTGAGGGAGGAGCCGGCGCCCCCTCACCCGTGGGAGAAACCAGAGGAGAGCCTGCGGGGAGACGTTCCAAGTCAGGTAAGCTCTGAACAGTGATTGGTTTCTTGATGAGAAGGTGCGGCTTGGAAGTAATCCCTGGAATATTCTGAATCAATGTCACAGCGAGATGAAAACCACCTCCAACCACGGGAACCCACCCGCCTTGCCCGACCTGCAGGCGTTGACATCCTGCAAGTCCCCTTCTCGGAAGTGGAGCACCCGGCAGTATTCCTCAAGGAACAACTGGGAGACTCCTCAGAATCCATGGGAGATCTCCACACTCGCACTCACCAGCTTCAAGATGACAAAACCTCGTACTTCGTACGAACCAAAGCCGGAGCGCTCTGCTTCAGGCAGGGCACGGAGGTTCTGAGCCAGAAGGACAACTCCGGCAGAGCGGTGGCCAATGTGGCCGGGGACGGGGCACACGCAGGGGTGGCCGGACATCGTAAACCTCTGGAGGTCCAGCAACAACCGTCTATCCTTCCCAAACCCAAGGCGAGATCAAGAGGCGGCAAGCGTCTGGTGAAGTGCGTGTGCCGACCAGGATGGCACGGACCCTACTGCGGCGTTCCCACCATGGTCTACCACTCCAACTTGCCCACTAAGGAGCGCCTGACCCCCAGAGAGACTCCACGCCGTGTCATCAACGCTATTAACGTTAATCACGAATTCGACCTGCTGCACGTTCGCTTTCATGAGCTCGCCCAAGCTGTCGACCTGTTCCTTGTTTGCGAATCCAACTTCACGGCTTACGGAGAGAAACGACCTCTGAGGTAATGGTAATGGTTGTATTTCATTTGAACATGCATCAGATGACAATTGAATGCATCACATAATCAGTTCACAGTTCCACATGTCCAAAAGGAGTAGGAAGAAGCAAAACTTAGTAAATCCTACCCCTCCATCTGGTACTTTTACAATCAGTAACTGTTACATTTGTTCACTTCCTGCTTTCCATAATACATTTTTTTTTCATCAACTGCTTGTATTGTTTCTTGAATTGGCTCATCGTTGTGCATTGTTTGAGGTCCTTACTCAATCCATCCCATAGTTTGATTCCACATACTGAAATGCTATGGCTTTTTAACGTAGTCCTAGCATATAAGTGTTTCACATTTAGTTCTTTCCTGAGATCATATTTCTCTGGTACTGGTACTTTTACAATTAGTAACTGTTACATTTGTTCACTTCCTGCTTTCCTAATATAGTTTGTTATTTTTATTTTTTTTATTAATTAATTAGATTTAATTTTAACATACCAAAGTTTTTTGTTTTTTTTTGTCACGTACCAAAGTATGAGGTGAGTTCTAACAATAAAAGAATTTGTTCACTTCCTGCTTTCCTAATATAGTTTAATTTATTTTATTATTAATTAATTAATTAGATTTAATTTTAACGTACCAAAGTTTATTTCTTTTTTTTTTCTTTTTTTTTTGTCACGTACCAAAAGTACGAGGTGAGTTCTAACAATAAAATTAGAATTTGTTCAGCCGCTTGTTTGAGACCCCTGATCTATTATCATCAAACCATCTTTTTAGTGTGACCATTTCTTCTCTGACCTTTCTAATGGTTTCGTCTGTACTCCCTTCCAGAACAAAAAGCAGTGGTATCATCCGCAAATAATACCAGCTTTAAGTCTTTTGTAACTTTGGAGATATCATTGATGTACAAGTTGAACAGTTTTGGCCCCAGTATTGACCCCTGGGGAACTCCGCGAGTAATATATGAACTTGCAGATGTGTATACTTCTAGCTGTATGTATTGCTTCCTGTTCGCTAAGTAGCTTTTGACCAATTTCAGAACAAATCCTCTTATTTCGTACCTTTCTAATTTAGTTATTCGGATGTCATGATTGATTGACACTTCCTGTGATCTATAGCGTTAGTGATTTCCAGGTGAACCTGAGCTTGCGGTACTAAGTGGTAGTACTTTTTCTAACTGTCATAAAACGTTGTCCGCAGTTTTCTTCGGCTACTCCTCAACGGTACGTACGACTACATCCGCCACAAGCTCCTGTACGTGTACCTCGACCACTTCCCGGAGGGCGGGCGGCAGGACGGTTGGATCGCCGATGACTACCTCCGCACCTTCCTGACACGCAACGGTATGTCCCGGGTGGTCGGAGTCCGACCGGACGACGTTTTTGTCATCAACGACGCCGATGAGATCCCGGCTCACGAAGGTCTCCTCTTCCTGAAGCTGTTTGACGGCTGGACGGAACCCGTCGCTTTCCACATGCGCAAGGTAGCCATAATTATTGATTATTATTGAGTATCAATTTTCTGTGATCCAGGATTTCTGGTATTCTGAACAGGAAGTTGGTGTCTCTGTGGTCTCTTTGCAGTCGTTGTATGGTTTCTTCTGGAAGCAGCTCGGCTCTCTGGAGGTGATATCAGGCTGCACGGTCGGGATGCTCCGCCACGTCTACGATTGCAACGGCATCATGCTACGGCGGCGCGAGTACTACACCATGCCGGGCTTCCGCAAGTACGAGAACGACATGGGCCACATCCTGGTCCAGTGGTCGGTGGGCAGCCCCTTCCACTTTGCCGGCTGGCACTGCTCCTGGTGTTTCACGCCTGAGGGTATCCACTTTAAGCTGACATCGGCGCAAAACGGGGACTTCCCGCGCTGGGGAGACTACGAGGACAAACGCGACCTCAACTACATCCGAGACCTCATCCGCACGGGGGGTTGGTTCGACGGCTCCTTGCAGGAGTACCCTCCAGTGGACCCCAAAGAGCACATGTACGCCCCAAGGTACATGCTGGAGCATTACGACAGGTACCGCTACCTCCTGGAGAACCCGTACAGCCGAGCGCCCACGCATAGCGACGTGTAGCGGAAGCGGCCATTTTTTGGATAAACACCAAACACGGCGATTGCTTCGGACTCGCTTAAAAAAAAAACTGGACGCCGTCAGTGGAGTCCCGCAGGGAACGTCGTGGATGTACAGACCACTGGAGTAACCAAATCATTCATTCATTCCCACACTTTTTAAGGGGCGTGGCTACCGCCTGATTGTCCCGCCTTTGAGGCGCATCACAGCGATGGCAGCCGCTCACGTGAATATCCCTTCCTGTTTGGACACACACACACACACACTCATCATTCATGCACTTGTGTGTGTGTGTGTGTTATAGGGAGGTTGTGTTCCTGTTTGTACATGAGAATTGCAGGTGTGTGTGTGTGTGTGTGTGTGTGTGTGTGTGTGTGTGTGTGTGTGATGAATTAGCGTTCATGTGTCTTATGACCCGTCAGTGTTGTGTGCAGCAGTCAGGATGACTTTGTCTCCTTGGAAACAAAAGTGTGTGACAGGAAAGACGAGTAGGCGGGTTCATCAAGTGTGTGTCTTTGTGTGTGTGTGTGTGTAGTTGTTCATGCGAGGTCAACCCTGATTGTGTTGTCATCTTCGCTCACAGCAGCATGACTCACTTTTCTTCTCTTTTTGAGAAAGTACAAGTTGACTTTTTTTGGAGGCACACAACCGGTAGGAACACACTTGTGTACACACTTAACAAATGCACAGTGGACATGCAACACACAAATATACACACACATGCACACTGTGGGGCACGTGGACAAACGCATTGATTGACGTGACACACACACACAAGCACATGCTAATCCAAAAATATACACCAACGTTCATTAAGATGTTGAAGGACGCACGCGAGTAAAGGGAATCAAACATGTAGGCTAAAAGTAAACACTCCATCAGCCGTCTGACGGACGAAGACTCCACCAGGCAGCGGCGGTTGAAGCGGAAATGAGGTTCGGGCGATGGAAAGAATCGAGTGACGCTAACGCCTCGCTAATGGAGCTAAAGTGTTACGCTTGCGGGGGGTATGGGGGGTGGGGGTGTGGGGGGCACATTGCGCCGCTTAAACCTCTGCAGGGATGTCGATGCGGGCTAATAGCAGCTCTGGCACGGTGCCTTAACGTCGGCGTGGCCGCTACCGACGAGGCCACGCTTCCTGTTTTCTGCACTTCCATACATTTGTGTCGACTTTTTCATAGCTAGCTAGCATGCTAGCTTAGCATGTTCACACAAGACAAAATGATCAAGTGTCTATTTTAAAGGGGACCTATTATCATTTTTCCACCCTTTGCATTGAGTTGTGGACTCCGATAGAGCAGTGACGCACAATAACCAGAAAGCATATAAAAACTTTCTAGTTCCTCCAGAATCTACACCTATTCAGCTGTATTTCCATACATTTATGTCGACTTTTTCATACTACATTTAACATCATGCTAGCTTAGCATATTCACACAAGACAAAATGATCAAATGTCTGTTTTAAAGGGGACCTATTATCATTTTTTCCGACCTTTGCATTGAGTTGTGGACTCCGATAGAGCAGCGACGCACAATAACCAGAAAGCATATAAAAACTTTCTAGTTCCTCCAGAATCTACACCTATTCAGCTGTATTTCTTTGGATTTTGTGCTTCCTGTGAAAAGTGTCTATTTAATGTATTCCGCCCATGGCCCGCCTCCAGGCAAGTCCACTCCGCTGAGGTTGCTGTTACTTCCTGTTTGCTCTTCTGACTCTTCCACACGTCCAAGTAACATTGGAAAACAACAGTTTAGTCTGTTTTGTCAGTTTAGCTAGTCCAGCTGGCCTACGTTTACAAAACACTCCAATGTGACGGATTAAAAAGCATATCTTTTGCTGGTAGGGAATCAAACTCCAACCACTTGTGCCTGAAGGTGGCGTCTTTAGGAATTGGAAACAAATGTGGCTTTCCCTTAGGAGCAATTGCTAGCAATGTAAACAGAGGAAGCAGAGCAGAGTTTATCTGGCTTACAGTCACGCCCATATAAGGAAGTCTGCTCCATTGTGACATCACAAAGAGGCAGTTTTACCACACCTTCTGAAACGGAGCATTTTGAGCCATTCCAAACTTCTTTCAAGGTTCACTTCAAAAATGTGCAAAACTCATAATCTGAAACTTTGGCATGGTTTAACACCAGAATACAAGAAGAAGCATAATAGGTCTCCTTTAAGATGTGTAGCAAAGCCTGCTTTTTAAATGTATGCATGCACAGAGAAGGGGGGGGGTTCATCAAGCTGGGGGTGGATCAGGAAGTTTTTGCTCCATAAAAAGATGCAACTGTAAAAAAAAACACTTTTTTGAATATTTCAGCTTTATGCGACAAACATTATTTTTCCTCACGGTGTTATGAGTTTATTACTGTAAAATTGTGACTTTTTCTCTTAATATTTTGTCTTCATTCTCGTAAAAAAAAATCCTATTTTATGTTGTTTTTTAAATTTATTTTCCAGCTATTTTATTCCCATAATATTTTGACTTTATTCTCAATATTACAATTTTCCCGCAACCTAATTTTGCTAAAATGGAAACTTGATTTGTTTAATTTGTCATAATATTACAATTGTAAAAACAAAACACTAGATGCTACGAAAATGATGCTATTTTTCCTCATGATATGACATCAGTGTAAAATTACAACTTTTTCTTATTACATTACTCATTACTCTTTGCACAATATTTTGACTTTATTCTTGTAAAATATATCTTGTCATTGTTTTTGTTGTTTTTTAAGCAGCTGTGCCGCACTTTGGTCACCACTGCTGTAAAGAGTCACTGTCAGAAAGAAAGTCACGTTTGCATCACAGTGTTTAGCTTCCAAGACAGGACAGTACAAGAGTGGGAATGGTGAGACGGTCCGCATATTTTGGGCCTGGAGGAAATGACTTTCTTCTCACTTCTGATTGGCTAGAATGCCCTCCCAGTAAAGAGTCGGCATGCAGATGATGCCCTATAAAACTATTTTTAGCTTTGAATTCATTTTCCGACACAACAAAGTTGATCTGAGGTCTTTCTCTCATGTTTGATGAGGTTTCCCTCATGACCTACACCTGATCCTGCCGTGGCGTGGGCGTGTGTGTGTGTGTGTGTATGTGTGTGCGTGCCTGCAATTCTCATGACGTCACGCTTTTGGCCACCTTCAAAAAAAAATGTTTTTTAATCAGAGTTTGACTGCAAGCGAGGAAAAGTTAGCAATGTGAAAATGTGCCAGATGTGCAGTTTTTGAAGGGTGTGGTCCCGGTTTCCATGGCGACCGGAGGGGGCGAAGAAGGAGAAAGACTTTTGTGTGTATGTGTGTGTGTGTGTGTTAAAGTTCCATTGATTGTTTTTGCACTTTTTGTTGGACTTTTTAAAGGTTAAAGATGGAAACTAGACGAGGGTGGGGGGTGTTTTATTTAACTTTTGGTGGCAGCTTGATATTTAATATCTTTTACACAAGGCAGCATGCCTGTCTGTATTCATTTTTTATTATTATTTTATGTTTGTAATCAATGCCAGGATTTCCTCTGCCGGTCTGACTGCATGTTCCCTCGCTGTGAAGATTGCCTTCCGTCTCTCAGAACCACTTCGGACCCGCTTGCGGTTCTGTTTTGACAGTTTTAACAGTGTGACTGCACCTTAATATTGATTTTTTTTATGCTCATTGGGTCGCTAACAGGGTTTATTTGTATTCACTTTTAATCTTATTTTTTGTGATTTGTCAAAAAAAAAAAAAAAAAGCGTGAAAGCCAAAGTGTCATCACGTGAGAAGTACACTGTCCCCGGCCACTGCACAGGAGTGACCACCAGGGGGAGCTGTTCACTTCGTTTGGTTCTTAGGGAAGGTCAAACATCACTGATGTTGTTGAGTCCTAGACGGCACGCCCCTCGGTTTTGTTGGATGACATCCTATTGGAGGATGGAGTGTTTTATTTGGACACGTGACCCCCCCCATTCCCCCAATCTTAAAGTGGCACCCTCCGTCCCAGTGCACTGATTGTTTTACTTTTTTCTTTGGTTTTGTGTTCACTATTGTTTTAAATGTGTGTGCGCGTGTGTGAGGCCCAGTGGCTCGTTGTTCAAGTCCCTGACAGGCGCCCCCCCCACCACCACCACCACCACCACGTCGTTTCCATGTATTCACAACAAGGAAGACGACTTTAATACCACCCGCACCCCTGCAAACAAAGGTCATGATGTTTTTTTTTTTTAAAGTCCAATTATTCGGGGTGGGGTGTACAAGATGTACATGTGTAATTGAAAAGTGAACATGATTTAAAAACAAGAAAACGTGTTCTTATGACTGGCTGTATGTTAACAATGAACATAAAAAAGTTCTATGACAAAAATATAATAAATTAATTTTAAACATTTAAAACGTGTTGATGGTGTAATTTTACTTCCCGACCACAAGAGGTCATCAAATAGTTTTTGTCATTCTCTTTTCACTCAATTGCGTTTTGTTACAGTGACTTACCATTTTATTCGATTCACTTGGATTTAACTTCAAAATCTTTGTGTTTAACAAACAAAAGGTGAAAGAAGCGCAAGACAACATGAATATAACACTTCCTACTGTATTGTTTCATTGAGAAATGCAAGAACTGCTCAGATTTGAAGAGCAATACGTAACCAAGACAACCCATCGCAGTGGTTATTGGCACCATCTATCGGCCAAATGGGAGTACAACAGTACGGCTGCGGTTTAAAGTGGATATAATACGCACATTTTTTTATTAAAAAAATTAATAAAAATAAAACTATCTATCTTCTGCCCACTTTGTTCTCTCCTCCGCCAGCTGTCAATTCTGAACTTTATTGTTGTATTGTTCAATACAATTAATTATTTAACTTGTTCATAAAAATACATTGGAAAGAAAAAACATGTTTTATTTATGGAGATAAATTAACATTAATTGCTTTATAGGTCAAATTATTGGGAGGTAATCGAATCAAATCGGATTTAAAAATGAATGGTTAGATTAATCGATACATCGAAAAACTATTTTGTAGATTAAGCGATGATAAAAAATAATCGTTTAACAAAGCCCTACTCGTGACATGTGGGTCAATACTAAAATATCGATCTGGAAATCAAAATATTGATTTTTTAGATGATCATGTTTGTCTGAAACTTTGTTCTACTGAAAGGATTATCGTAAACGGCACCATGTGTGAATTATGAAGTTTTAATTATTTAGTTGTTTTACATATTTTCTTTTCATCCTTTAAAATACCATTTTCAACTTTTTTTATATGATTTTGATATTGAGTTGTGTCTGTAAGTAATGTGCAACTATAGTTATATGTGTTGTTTAATTAGGATGCTAATTCTGTCTAGCTTGGAGATTGGAGCTGCTGTGCCAGCCACTGACTAACTAAATTCTGAATTGTCCATAGGTATGAATGAGGCCTCGCAGCAAGGAGACCCGAGTTCAATTCCATCTCTTTGTGGAGTTTGCACGTTCTCCTCGTGCATGCGTGGGTTTTCTCCGGGTACTCCGGTTTCCTCCCACATTCCAAAAACATGCTAGGTTAATTGGCGACTCCAAATTGTCCATAGGTATGAATGTGAGTGTGAATGGTTGTTTGTCTATATGTGCCCTGTGATTGGCTGGCCACCAGTCCAGGGTGTACCCCGCCTCTCGCCCGAAGACAGCTGGGATAGGCTCCAGCAATTTTCAGTCTATTTTCTTTCATTCATTTTGGTTTTGTACACACCAGAATGCATCCGGGCATCATTTTGCGTATTAAAAGTGTTGAACAAGGAATGCTTTATTATATCCATATCCTTAAAAAATGTTTACTTTGTTTCCTTGTTGGCGTAAACACTGACCATCCGTGGAAGAGGTTAGACACCGAAGCAGGATCAAATGATGCGTTAGAGGTTTGGATGTTGGGAGAACTAGTCCTGGTAAGAATGTCCAAGTCCAGTCCAGTCCCGTTGTCACTGGAGGCCAGGCGCCACCAGGTACCCGTTGAAGGTGATGTAAACGTCCACGTCGTCGCTGTAGACTGCGTTCTCCCTCTCACGCTTGTAGAGGCGCACCCACACCTCGTCATTGAGTGCCAAGTCCAGCATGACGCTCTGGCTCTGCATGATGGAGCGCTCGCTGGGCTGGGCGTACAGGATCACCTGCTCCTTGTCGTTGTGCATGAGGTGCAGGTATGTCTCCTTGAAGTTCCACGTGTGGATGTTGACGTTGAAGAAGTAGACGCCGGGCACGTAGCAGTAGAACTTGCCCTTGAACATGTTGAAGTGCTCGTGCAGGTTGACGAACACCGTGTCGAACACCAGCGCCTGGTAGTAGTCCACGCTGTGCAGGGACTTGCGGCGTCCCACCGAGAAATACGACTGGGGGGTCTTGCAGGGGTCGCCGGGAGCACCCGCTTGGCCTTTGCTACCCTTCAGGCCTGCGGGTCCTCGTTGGCCGGGGGGTCCTTCGAGACCTGGCTTACCAGATGTGCCTTTATCCCCTCTGTCGCCTTTATCACCTGCAAAGAAGGTAGAATTATAATTCATTCATTCATTTGTGATGTTGTACTGGTGCTTGTGTGGCAATATAATCAATATAATATCATCAATATAATATAATCAATAATATAATCAATATAATCACATATTTTGATGTGAAGATACAATGCAGCGACGAAAAGATAACGTGGATTATTTTTCCTGGTCACATGATCACTTGTTGCTAGGCAAAACTCACAAAGCTCAGTCAGTGCTGTTTCCATAGCAACCGGGGGCACAATTATCAAATAATCAATATAATATAATATAATCAATAATATAATCAATATAATATAATCAATATAATATAATCAATATAATATAATCAATATAATATAATCAATATAATATAATCAATATAACCACATATTTTGATGTGAAGATACAATGCAGCGACAAAAAGATAACGTGGATTAATTTTTCCTGATCACATGGTCACTTGTTGCTAGGCAGAACTCACTGGACTCAGTCAGTGCTGTTTCCATAGCAACCTGGGGCACAATTATCGATCACCAAAGCTAAACAAGGCCCACCCCTGACAAGGAAAACCAATGCATCGAAAAAAGTTTATTTTCACCACAGTGCCATCTACTGTGGGGCACTGACACATGTGCCCCACATACCAAGTAGCCACCTGGTCTGAACCACAGAAATCAGATCCATCAGCGTCTTAGCGTTAATTCCACTGAAAGTGGTCATGAAGCATTTACGAGGCTTGTAAGAAAAAAAATAAAGTGGACAGGCTAGCTATTAAAAGAAGAATCTAGTTTCTGTTTATAAAAACGAAGGATGTTCTTCCACATAACGGCAAAGAAAAAAACGGTTTGGGTCATTTTTAGGTCGCTAAAAGGCAGTGAGCATTTGATTATTAACAAAAAGTCTTCTTAGGTCAGGGGTCTCAAACACGCGGCCCGCGGACCAAATGTGGCCCGCAGGACACTAGTTTGAGGCCCCCGCCTTGATATGAAAGTTTAATGTTAGTGCGGCCCGCGCAAGTTTGATATGGATGCTGTATGGTATCATGTACCCAGAAAAAATTATTACGTTTGATTAATGTTCATGTTAAAGGTTAAATAACTGTTAATAGTTATCCTCCCTATCCGTGTGGAAGTGGTAAGTTTTTGGCTATTTAAGTTGAAAGGAAATAACTTGAAGGCTACCGTTTAGGTCGCTAGCTCTCTAGTTTGCGAGTTAGCATGTGTCTCAAGACCCTGCAGTTGCGCAATATGTTGTAAATAAAAAGAGTATAAATGTGACTATAGTCGTGTTTTGTCATGTCTACAGGGCTCTAATAATGCTTTGTTCATTTTAATCTGAAAAAAATAATTTGTCTACCCACCAACTATATGTGATTTCTTAAGTTTTTATTATTTGCCGTTTTATTATTATTATTATATTTTTTTATTACTGATTGATTGATTTTCTTTATTGTTGATTTGAAAAATAAAAGATATTTGAGAACAGTGGAATGTTTTATCAGAGCTTTTCTTGTAGAAAATCAGAACCAAAGCAAAGTTTATTCATTTTTCTGTTTTTAATAAATGCGTTTTGTTGTTTTTTTTTGGAAAACCTGATGCGGCCCAGCCTCGCCCAGACCCTAGCTCCAGTGGCCCCCAAGTAAATTGAGTTTGAGACCCCTGTCTTAGTGTGTTCTCCTCCATCTTATCTAATGTCCTGCCTCGGTGAGCTGTGCGGACTTTGTGGTTCCCCACTGAGTCCAAGTCCAAGTTACAATTGGACATTGAATATAGCAGTTCTTTTGCGGCTGTGTTTAAATGTGCATGGAAGTGGACACAAAGGGTGAAAGCGTTGTTATTTAGGATGTCTGAGGGCGGCCCACGGGTCAAGACAGGACGGGTCCGCTCATGAAGGAAGCAGCTGTGGACACAGTACTCATTTGGACCTCATAGAGGACCGCCGAGACTCTGACCGACTCTCTGATTACATGTTGTGTAAAAAAAAAAAAAAACCCTTCCCTTCCCTTCTGGCTGTGTGATGATCCTGGATTGTCCTCTAGTCTCTCTGTCTCTCGTCAAACTGACTCCCGATTTTGAAATATGTAAACAAAAAGTGTTGACGACATTTTAATCCCCACTGGGGGACAAATAAAGGCTATGTTACGGAATTGGTAGATATATAGCTTCATGTATAGCTTCACATCAAAATGATCTTTGAAATACAGTGGTGGACGAGCGGTCAGTGCGCAGGCCTCACAGCTAGGAGACCCGAGTTCAATTCCACTCTTGGCTATCTCTGTGTGGAGTTTGCATGTTCTCCCCGTGCATGCGTGGGTTTTCTCCGGGTACTCCGGTTTCCTCCCACATTCCAAAAACATGCTAGGTTAATTAGCGACTCCAAATTGTCCATAGGTATGAATGTGAGTGTGAATGGTTGTTTGTCTATATGTGCCCTGTGATTGGCTGGCCACCAGTCCAGGGTGTACCCCGCCTCTCAACCGAAGACAGCTGGGATAGGCTCCAGCACCCCCGCAAAGATAAGAGATAGAAAATTAATGAATAAATGAATAATAAACACGTTTTTCTGCTGTTATTAAACCCCAAAGTGCGAACCCCATAAGATGCTCAATGCATGCTACAAGCCACCCACAGTAAGTTTACCGTGTTTTGTCCAGTCACCAGGAAATTTGGTACACACCTTTAGGCGTCGGACCAGCACTATTGTGTAAAATGTAAACAAGATCGGTTGCAAAACAAGATCGCCATCAGGAAAAACATCTTGAAAACACCTACGTAACTAACTGTTGGTAAGTCATTGAGTATGCGTCTAATATCTGTATTGCAGCTACTGTATGTCTAACCCATCCAGATAAATTCCCTGCTTGTCAACTCCACGTCCAAAACGACTAAGGTTTCAGGGAGTAAGGTTTTACCAACATTAACCAACCCACATAGCCGCAACCATTACTCACAAAGCATGTTTTTATTGAAGATAAGTGTTTTCAGTTGTGGCAAAAGGTTCCCGTACCTTTAAGGATGGTCATGTTGACGATGGTGCGGACCTCGGGCACGTGGTAGTGCGCGGGGCCGGCCTGAAGCTCCATGTGATCGCAGCAGCGGCGGCAGAATCGCGTGGGAGGCCGAGAGGGCGAGGGGAGGCTGCAGGCCAGCGGCAGCAGCAGAAGGAGCCTCAAACATGCTGCCATCGCAACTGAAGGGGGGGGGTCAGGAGGGTTCTTCCTTGGATTCGGAACAAAAACACCATGAACATTTGGTGGGAAAACCCTTGAAAATGAATTGTAGTACAATATGGTCTTATTGTCTAGCCACAATAAGCACTTACCAAAAATATACAACACAGAAATTCTTCATACGGTATTGTTAAAAATGTTCAAGTTCCCATTCCAAAAAATATATACACATACATAAATTCCGTCATAGTTCCCCTTTATTTACCATTGTTCTGTCACGACAAAAGAAGCTAACATGCTAACAGGTCAGTGAGAGTTGTAGTGACAAAACAAACCATCCAGACTTTGGACACCCGTGACACACAATGGCAACATACCACGTAAGACATAGTCTACGTCTTATAGAAAAACATGCTATAACATGCTAATATGCTAATATACAACACCAAGCATGGTTGTGCTGAGTGTCTGTGTATGTTAATGTCAAAAAAATGTTATTATGCTAATGTTAGCATGGTAGCGCTAAAATCATTGTGTTTATACAAGTTTGTACTCATGAAAACGGCCAAAATGTTACTATACTAATGTTCGCATGTTAGCAATGCGAACATTAGCGTAGTCCAGCTTTTCCACTCATTTTTATCCCCTTTCTTGCTAGCTAGCGAGCTAGTTTTTAAGTACTGAGCGCACATGTATGCGCATGCGCAGTGACCCTTGCGCAAAACCTAGCAAGATAGTGTCTGCCAATGCTAATACTAATGAAAATGGAAAAAAATGCTGCTATGCTACAATGTATTGCCAAGTGCTTGCGTGTCTCTGGCCTCGAAACAGACAGGAAGAAGATTCGCTCAACGGCTTGCAGGGGTGTCCATTTCGTAGATCGCGATCGACTGGTCATCCCAAAAGCATTGAAAAAAAAGTTGGCGCCAGACTATCATCAGTCTGACACACGGGTCACTGCGCATGCGCATACAAGTGTTCTCAGTACTGCAAAACCCCAGCTAGCTAGCGAGTAAGAAAGTGGATAAAAAGTAAAAAGCTAAATACCTAACACTACCATTCGGAGTCATTTTCGAAGTGCGTTTGCCTCATATGTCAGTTTACAATTGCTTTACCGAAGAAGGGAAATGTGGAGCGTCATTTTCGGACTATTCATAACAACGATGACACCGAGTTACCTGGCTGATTCCATTCAGTGCAAGTCATCAGAGTAAGGTAATGACAAAAAAATGTACAGAGTTGTATTGTGCAATATTGGTTGACGAAGTAATGCAAGGTACACCAGCATAAACTGTACATATATAGGAAAGCTATTTATGTGACGCCCTTACTTTGGTACCCCCCACAGGATGTGCTGTTATTTTGAAGGCCGGAAGTGTGTGTGTTTAGGTAGCTTGTTAGAAATGAGTGAAGAGACGAGCGACGAATGTGGTAGAAAACTGAGGGAAGAACAACGTGAGGGGGGGGTACCAACGTAAGGGCATCACATAAATAGATTACACATATAAAAATAATGTGTTTTATATTTTAGTAGGAGGTAGATCATTTTGACTCGGTCATGTCATAAGTAGCTCTCAGGCTGAAAAAGTGTGTGCACCCATACTCTACATTGTAGTGGGATGACCCCCTATAAGAACCTTATGTGATGCTTACAGAATGGAGTAGAACAAAACCTCTAATTAAATCATGCGACGTCTAAAGGCCCCCAGATGTAAAACACACAGTTCATATCACAACCCAAATACGTGGCTTTCTTAACTCTCAGGTGCTTTTTAATCCTACATCTCTGCTTCATACTCAGCATTGCATAACACAAAACATATGCGACTCATTCTCTGTCTCTGCTTTTAGCCAGAATGCCTCGATTTAAACTCAACGCACATGTTTGCACAGTGAAAGAAGAGTGGAAGTTGAGAAGCATGGTGGTGTGCCAGTGGTCTTTTAGTATTACTACAAATCCATGTACAGGACACACTAGGAGTAACTAATGTACCACATTGTTCATCTGTAAGGTAGAGAGCTTTATGTACGTACTCAGACCAAAATGTGGCATCTTTGCTGCTAAAACTGCGTCCAATTCTCTGGAAAAGACTTTCTACAAGATTACAGAGTGTGTCCATGGGAATTTTTTTGGTCCATTTTAGAGGTCAGAGGTCACCAATCGACCTAATAGTTGGTTTGTTCAGCATATAATGCACTGTTTTGATTATTCCTTGATTATTCCAGTGTCACAAAGTACTTGTATGATAAACGTAACCATGTTTATTTACATTTCTCTGTTGCGAGTGATGTCATGGGCTTGAAGTCATGTTCTTGCACACCAAACTCCTCCAAGCATGCCTTCATGGACATTGCTTTGGGCACTAGGAACAGAAAAGGACATACCCGTAGGTCTGCTCACAAAGTTGGAAGCATGTAATTGTCCACTATGCCTTGCTAAAGGACTCTGCTTCCGTCTGTTGTGGTGAAGAGCTGAGCCGAAAGGCAAAGCGCTCAATTTATCAAAACCGCTGTTCCTCCTCACAAGAGGAGCCAGATGAGGTGGCCGGGCATCTGGTCAGGACACATCCCTGGGACATGTTGGAGAGACTATGTGTCTCAACTGGCCTTGGAACACCTCAGCATCCACCGAGAGGAGCGGGGAGAAGTCTGAGATTCCCTGCTTCGGCTGTTGTCCCTGCATCCAGACCCCAGAAAAGCTTAAGAAGATGGATGGGTTTTGCTAAGGTGGTGAAAATAAAGGCCATCCTCTGATTGCCTGATCCATTTCATAATGAAATACTGTGTCCATATAGTGTATGCTGACATGATACAAATGTAGCTTTGGTCTCTTATCAGCCCCTAGATAGCATCCAAACTATGCTGCCTAGTATCACTGGGATCCGGTTTGGATGACAGACAGGAATAGCTGATTGCACTGGTATGCACAAATAGCATCCAAGATTTTTATCATGTTGCAGTGTTGCCAAATGTGGAATCCCATCTTAGTATATGTTATTATATGCTACACATGCCTGTCTTATATGTTATATATGATATTGATGCAGAATTATGAACGAGATCAACAATACACTAAATCAAATACAGACCGAACTTGCCAACAAATTGCAAGACTTATTTTGTACTCTCACCACTCGTGACGTCATCACCTAGTTTAATAACATCAACCCACCCTTTGAGCGCCCCACCCCCCCATGCATGCTGACACTAACCATCACTTAGCCACGTCTACATGCCGCTACACGCTGGACACCCCCCACGTGTCTCCTCAGTATGCACACAATGCTAGAGTTGAAACTTTTTGTCCTTTGTTAGCCATACATGGAGAACTCTTGGTCGTCTTACCTGCTGGAGCGTCACAAGAAGAAGAAGAAGAAGAAGAGGAGGAAGAGTCCTGCTGTTCCACTGAGATGAGGAACGAATGAGGAGAAACTCTCAGCCTGCCTCCCTTTTTGTCTTCCACACACACACACACACACTCCTTTCCCTCCCCCTTGAACGCAACAGACATCATTCATGCCTCAGGGACGCATTGCTATTTCATTTCCATCTACACGCTGTACAACTAAGACTAAACTCTTATCGTATCTTATTATTATTAAAAGCATGTACAGAGGAACCTCTGAGGGAAAATGCAATCCATTCCAAGGGATCTGTTGAATTTGAAGTGAATTTCCCTCATGGGAAATCATGGAAATATAAATAATCTGTTCCAGTGTCAAACTGTGGCCATCATGAAAGTGTTATTCAGTGTCCAGGCCACATTTCAACATGTCAAACCAGTGTAAAAAGTAAGTGAAGCAGTCAAAACAAAAGCGATATTGTGATAATAATAGTGTGGTTTTACTTCTTTGGCTGCTTATTTTGGAATAAAGGTTGCAGGAAAGCCAAAGAAAAAGCAAAACATGCACACTTGTATTTCCATAATGCTCCATGGCAAAGTATGCAATGAGATATTTCAGAGAACTCTAACCCCCAAAATTGACTCAGTGGCGCTCCCTATATATGAAGAAGCAATGAACTCCTGCAACCAAGTACAGTAATATATAAGATAATGACTTCATTAATTAAAGTCGCTGCGACTACTGCGTCCCGTATGGCCATCCTGATTCTACACGGGGGTACGAGGGCTCCTTCCTGTTTTGTTCCCCAGTCGTAGTTGTACATTGCATCTCAGCTGTTTCTCATGCTGTATTTTGGTGACCTGAATGGCGCTTTCACTCTGTGCCTTGTGAAGTTGGTCAACCTCAGTTACTTCTATTTTGAAGTGTTTACAAAGTCAGAGAAACGACCCACTTTTTTTTTTCCTCTCTCTCTCGCTCTCTTCTCTTGCACCATAATTGTGCACATTTCCTGTCGGACCTCATCTGCAGCCTCTAAAAGCCTACTGCCTCCTCCCAGCCTAACCACTACCCCCAGAGCCCCAGATAAAACAGTGACTTCAGCTGTTCAACACATCACAACCAGGAAGGAGAGGAGGCCCGGGCAGCGACGGAGATGGTGGAGAGAGGAGAAACACACGGACAAACAGGATGATGCTGTGCAGTTGTACAAGGCTGCAAGCACAATGGCTCCATGATTATCTCTGCAAAGGCTACATTTTTCATACAGGGGGAAGCAAATTCTAGAATATTCAAATGAAGGTTAATGTCAGATGCTGTGACATGTTTGCCTCTGTGATGTTTGCTGACATCTGCTGTTCTCCTCTCGCAATAGACACCTCTCGCCAGAAGCCATGAGCTAGCACTGCAAAATCCATCTTGTTTCGTCTTGTGGCTTCGCCTGGCACCCAGCAACCACCAATACTGCCTTTTTTGACCTCTGACCTGCCGCAACCACTCCCTGACAGATAATGCTGAATAATAATTTCCTTCCCAGTATCAAAGCAACAAATCTGTTGATTTTGACGCGTGACTCTACACTTGTAGTACAAAGTAGCATTTGTTAGCGAGCTACAAAGCTAAATAAAGTCTGTAATTCTTTGTACTACTATGCGCCCCACTGAATGTCTCCATGTAGCATTCGAAGGAAAACAAGAAACCCCAAATGCACCATATAGCCTACAGTGGGGTTTTTTTCTTATTTTTTGGCATATTTGTCACACTTAAATGTTTCAGATCTTCAAACAAACTTAAATACGAGTCAATGACCACACAATGAACATAAACGGCAGTTTTTAAATGCAACTTTTTATTGTTAAAGAGGAACTTTTTCATTCCCAATCCTTATGTGAAACATAAAAAACATATTTCTTACCCTTATCTGTGCATTATAACACAAGAAAACAAGTTAATATGTGCTATCTTACAATGTCGTCATTGGGATACACCTATTTCCTCTATGAATCTGTCTAAAAAAAACCTCTACTAACATTGCATGGATTGGTATCCATGCTGTGATCATGCATAAACATGTACACTGATGATAACATGTAGTAGTTGCAGTATCTTGCCCTATTTTCATGACTTAAAACACTACCCAAACTTCTTTTCTCAGAGCATTGTAAGCCATTACACAAGCCATTAACAGTTGCCTTCAAAGACACCCAGTGAGTTGAGTTGAATTCACATGCTTTGAGTGTAGAAGTGTTGTCCGAGTATACCGTACTTAAATACATCAAATTGTACTTTTTCAGTCAGTTACGTTAGTGAAGTTAGTGCAGGGGTGGGCAAACTACGGCCCGGGGGCCGCATGCGGCCCACCAAGCGTTTGAATCCGGCCCGCCAGTTGCTTTCTAAGTATTTCAACTTTTAACATACAAGCTGGCAACATGACTTGCAAGTCGGATTAAAAAAAAAAAACACAAAAAAATGTAAAATTCTATTTCGTAATTTGATGTGGTCTGATGTTTAAAGTGCTCCTGAAAAAGGGACACACAGCTGATAGTATGACACTTTTACAAATAAATTAGACAACTAATACAATGCAGAATGTTAGAATAGAATTATAAGCGTAAAATATTGTGTTAAATATATTTTCCGGTGCCCCCCGGACAATTTTGTTAACTCAACGCGGCCCACGAGTCAAAAAGTTTGCCCACCCCTGGGTTAGTGAGTGATAAGAGTATCCACTTATTGTTTATCTTCGTATTGTTTATTTAGACCACACCCACAACCAATGTTTTTGTGGAGTGTCAGTGAATGCATCTCCGTGGTAGTCTGGTGACAATGAGGAAGTGTGGTTCCGAGAAGGACTAGGAAGTGTTTGTGAGTTGGAGATACATACCGTATGTTGGAATTGCTCTGTCGTTGATGTGTTGAAGCCAGAATAAGGTTATTCCACTGTGTGGGGACACAACAACTGATTACGCAAATAATTCTAACGTAATTAATGAAATAAATTAGCTACTGCCAATAGATGGCAATGGCGATACAGTGGACGCCATGCATGATAGCCATAATTGAAATGAATGTATCATGCAGTCATATTTTTAAAACAATGTCCTCAGTCTTTTTCAGGTGTCTTCCTGCAGACCGACATGTAAGGACCACTAGAGGGCTCTACTGATGACGTGTGAGACGCTAGGATGAGCGCTTGCAGACTTTGCAGGTGTGGACTTAAACCTGCTCCATAGATGCTTAAAGGAGATGATAAATGGAGGAAAGGAGAAGTCCTTAATCTGTCCTCGAAAGTCTCCTCTTGACCTCCATGCTCCTCACACATACCGCTGATTCCAGAATCCTGGCTGGGAAGCTCGGGGCTGTCGTCGTGTAGCATGTGGACATGTTCATAGTCCAGACAAACCTGAATGGATCCTTGGGTCTTTGTTGGACCAAAACACTCCTGAAGAACTCTCTCACCCTCTGCCCCTTTGCCTCCTGACTCTTCTTCACTGCCACCAGCGTCTTTTTCTTCATTCTTGCCATCGACCTCTTCCCAGCTCGGCACTCTGATATCGACCGTCTGGACACGATCAACCTGGAGCGTCTCAATTTTTGCGTAGTCAGAAATAACTGGAATCACCTCACAGCTGTCATCTTGAGAGAGCTTCATTAGAAGTTCCAGGATATTCTCCATGTTGTCATCCCGATCATTAATGAGGCATTTATCAAGCACAGGAGCCACTGTGGGCCCGTAAGGGGAATCGGCCGCACAGGGTTCCAGGTTGCCCACAGTGAGGGAGCGGGCAGAAGAAGGAAACCACAGGTGAGAATACCTGGGGTTGAAGAAGCTGAAGCCGCTTGACTCATACTTGCTTCTGTTCTTCTCCAGCAGTGCCAGCTCTGGATTACAAGGTGCAAAACCATCCATGTGGCCGACGGACTGCACAGGGAGGATTTCCTCAGGCCTCAGGAAGGTCTTCAAGGACTCGCTGCTGAAATGAGGAGTCACCCAGTTCTGGAGGGGAGAAGAACTTTCAAGGTGAGTGCCAATAAATAAACGCTAATGAGAAATAATGCTTGGTGAAGATATGCAAAACTCTAGGCACCACTGATCGTTTCCATCACGTTCTTCCCTCGTTGGATATTTGATGATGATTCACAGAACTGATGGACACATCTCAGAAGTCAAATGAGGTTTATTGGGTTAACAGAAATTGCAGGAATTTGTGCACCCTTGTCACTTTGTTGATTTAAATACCTTCGTCTACCTCACGCTGTCTAATTGGAAAACAACATGGGTTTTGTCAGCTCATTAAGTCTTGAATTAGATGCATCCAATCATCCAATCAATGGTCTTCAACCCATTCAATCCCAAGACAACCCCTTCAGTAACCTTCGGCCATTTTAGACCATTCTGATGGATCTTTCCAGGCACATGGAATATGAACATGGAACCTACCAAAAGAACCCTAAGTTCTTAAGTTGGTTTTTACCTTTTCCCTTCTTTAGTCATCAGCACCTCTGATTTGTGTTTCTCCTTCCTCTTGTCATCGCCTGCCACTTAGTGGCTGTTTTTATGGCATTAAAATTGCTCTCAAGCCTAGTTGCATCGGCACCTCCTTTAACCTTCCGTGCAAATAAAACAAAAATGTAGAAAATGTACAAATACGTTGTTGGGATTGGGCGTTGGGGTTATAAAAACGTAAACATTCAATACCAAAACATTGGTTTCAAAACCAACATAAACATTCAATACCAAAACATTGGTACCAAAATATTGGTGTTGAATGTTTACGTTTTTATAACCCCAACGCCCAATCCCAACAACGTATTTGTACATTTTCTACATTTTTGTTTTATTTGCACAGAAGGTTAAAGGAGGTGCCATTGCAACTAGACTTGAGAGCAATTTTAATGCCATAAAAACAGGGGATGGGCAACATTCATTCATTCATTCTTTCATTCATTCGTTGCGGGGGTGCTCAAACCAGCCCTCAGTTGACCTGAAATATCGATGAGAAATATCATAAGGAGACCTGGGCTTGCAAATATCAGAGAGGGATGGTCAGAAAAAGATGGTAAGAACGGGCAAAGGCAACTCACAGACCACTTCCACACCACTCCAATATCAACTTGTTGTAATATTTGGACAAGCAACCTTCATTTGGGAATCCAATAAACCTCATTCCATTGCGGACATTTTGCATGTCCATCAGTGTTTTGGTACATTCAAATCAAATTGTAGATGTGGAACAGCCAATGATTTATAAATGAAAATGAGGGAAATTGAAACTTCGGCGTATAATAAAAGTTGGGAATTTGGCACACAATAAATGGCAAAAACTGCGGCTGACAGGGAGGAAGTTATCGGTTGTGTTCAGCTGCAACAGACCCTGTTATGTGCATGTTAACATAAATTCTTGACGTTCAGTTGCAAACCTACATTCTGCAGGAAGGACTTTCCTGGGTCTGGTAGTGGTGGACCTGTTATCTTCTTGACAGTGTTAACCCTAAGAGACAAAATACAATAGCCTTACACATAGCACCATAGACTGGGTATTGTGTATGTATTCTTTGCGCTTACCAGGTCATCTTGTCAGTCCTGAAGACGAGAACAGCCAGAAACAGGGCAAATGTCGTACCTACGACTGTAATTCCTACAACCAACGGAAAGGAACCTGACAGAGAATAATTTTGGTTATTCAACATAGATGTTGTTGGTTTGCTTTTCAAGTTCAAACAGCTCAAAACACACCCAAGGGTGGTGGGCTGGCCTCTCCAATGGATGAAGTCCATGATGCTGTGGGACTCCAGTCACTCCACGACGACTGGAAGTCAGAAGGGCGCACTCGTAGGCGTGCCTCATATGTTACACCGTTCTTCAACGAGTCCTCGCTCAACTGCGTGTGGCAGAACCACTCGCATGTTATTTCTCCCACTCTGCGCACTGACACCCCCTGATGGCCACAAGAAAATCTATTTAGTCTTTCTATTGATCTCACCAGATCAAAACCGGGTGATATTTTGTTGTTTAGATAAAAGCTGTCTCAGCCAGTAATCATTACTATATTATGAATTAGCCTATTATTATTACTATCATCATCATTCTTCTTCTGATTATTACCACTACTAGCAGTAATAGTTTAGCCCTATTATATAAAATTTGTCAGAGATTTTTTGTAAAAAAAAAAAGAATTAATTGAAAAATAAATAAATAATGTTAAATTATTTGGGGGGGGGGGGGGGGTTAAGAACATTTTAGGGGTGCTTCAGCTAACAGGACAGCCAGAAGTCTATCAGACTATGAGCTACGGCAGGGGCGTCACTAGGTTCTGAGGACGGGGGGGGGGGCTAAGCCCCCTGGAGATGCACAGGATATGAATGACTGTAGTAGACATTAAAAAAAATCCAATCAATTACATAATAATCATTATTATATTATTAATTAGCCTATTATTACTATCATCATTATTATTCTTCTGATTATTACTACTACTTGTAGTAGTAGTAGTAGTAGTAGTAGTAGGCTAGTATTAGCCTGCTTTTGCCCTATTATATAAAATTTGGCAGAGATTTTTTGTAAAAAAAAAATTATTTGAAAAATAAATAAATAATATAAAATTATTTGGGGGGGGCTTAAGAACATTTTAGGGGGGCTTCAGCTAACAGGACAGCCAGGAGTCTATCAGACTATGAGCTATGGCAGGGGCGTCACTAGATTCTGAGGACGGGGGGGGGGCTAAGCCCCCTGGAGTTACACAGGATATGAATGTAGTAGACATTCAAAAAAATCCAATCAATTACATAATAATCATTATTATATTATTATTTAGCCTGTTATTATTACTATCATCATTATTATTATTCTGATTATTACTAGGTTAGTATTAGCCTGCTTATTGGCTTGCTTATTAGCCTGTTTTTGCCGTATAACATAAAATTTGTCAGAGATTTTTTTTGTAAAAAAATATAAATAAAATAAAATAAAAAATTTTGTCTTAATAAAAAAAATCAAATTATTTAGGGGGAGGCTTATGCCCCCTAAAATAGACCTAATGACGCCACTGAGCTACGGCATCAAATAACATTAATGGCATGGTCAGGCACTGCAGCATCATGGGAGCTGTAGTTCTTGCAGCGTCAGGATAAAACTAACCTACTGCCATCTATTTTCGCATGTCTTTACATGGCTGCACATCCATCAACAAAAATGATTAGTGGTTGTTTTTGTACCCCAATATGGCGTATGGCCTCGTCTGGTGAGCTGAGTGTACGGTGACAGCGCTGGTATACCCACATTCCACGACTGATCCTTTCGCTTCCACTCCAGCTGGAAGGTGTAACCTGAGATTCCTCCGTGCTCGGCTGCTTGGGGGACCCAGGAAACCGTTGTGAGGTTGATCATTGGCTCTCCTGGAGGATAAAGCTTCACTGCAGGATTGACACATGTGGAGATGTTTTAGACCAGGTCTAGTGGCCCCAACCAGGACTGAACTCACCGTGGCAATACGGCCTGTAGGATATCTCCACAGAGGAACAGTTCAGAGAAATTCTCAACACGTGGTAGGTCTGAAACTGCGGAATCAATTGGTTAGTATTGGTAGCGCTAGTAGATGACCACTATGTATCCTACAGGACACATCTCGATTTCCTGATGGATTCATTATAAATGTGGATGCCCTGATCAATCATCCATGAGTGGGATCAGATGATACCGATCACCTGGATTAACTTTAGATTTCTCAGTTTACTTATGATGCGTGACATTGGCCTATTACTTGACATTTTGAGAATCAAGTCATAAATTTACGAGAAAAAGTTGTAGATTTACGAGAATAAAATTGTACATTTACAAGAAAAAAAGATGCAATACTACAAAAATAAAGCCATGAAATTATGCGAAAAAAGTTACAACAATAAAGTTGTAAATTTTCAAGAAAGAAGTTGTGAATTTACAAGAATAATATCTTACATCGATGAAAAAAACCTCATGCATTTACAAGAATAAAATACTAACATTTATGACAAAAGAAAAGGAGTAAATTATTTAGAAAAAAAAATGAAAATTTCCAAGAATTTCCAATATTACAACCACAAAGTTGTAAAGTTACAGGAAAAAAGTTGGGAATTTACGAGAAAAAAGTTGTAAATTTACAAGAATAAAGTCATTTACAACAAAAAGGAGTACATTTATGTGAACAAAATCATAAATTTACACCAAAAAATTTGAAATATAACAAGAATAAAGTTATGAAAAATGTTGTGAATTCAGGAGATAAAGTGGTACATTTTTTAAGAAAAAATTGTAAATTTAGGAGAATAAAGTAGTAAATTTTCTAAGAAAAAAGTGGTAAATTTAGGATAATTAAGTGGTACTTTTAGAAGAATAAAGTGGTACATTTTCTAAGAAAAAGTGGTACATTTAGGAGAATAAAGTGGTAATAAGAAGTGTGATGGTGTAATACGTGTCAGAGAGAAAATAGAGCTTAGAGCTTAACTTGCCTCTTGTCAGTCAAGCTTTTATTTTTAACCGCTTGAATTTAATTTGATGCATGTTTTGGTGTAATATCAGCACATGAGAAAAACATCTTGAATAATTTCTTTCTTCCATTTTCTTTATGCTATGTTGTAATTTTTAGTTATGATATGAAGGCATGGAGTCTTAATTAAATACTTCAAAGAGGTGAAGTAAATATTCATAAGGCTGGACACATTGTGGGTTTATGTTCATCCAACAACCACACACAAATAGTGTTTGAAGAACAAGACATCATTCGAAAAAAAAAAAAAATGTTGGTATGTTTCCCATGAATGTGATATCCACTTCCCTGCGGGACAAAAACAAGCTCCAAACTAACTGCATTGTTTGTTTGTTTTAAAAACAAAATGTCATTGTGGTAAAAAGTCCAAAGGCCAGAGAGGCTAGGCGGGGTCACTCGAGTTCACTCGAGCTGACAGTGAGGCAGAGCGTGTAGCGAAAGATGCAAGGAAAGTGTTTTGATAAACACACTGGAACACTGAAACCATTGAGGTTTTACAGACTAGTTTTGATTCCGGTGGCAATATGGGACCAATGTGTCCCTTGTGTGGCAAATAGCATATAGTGTTTACCACAGCACGCCAATCAACATACGCCCATCATGTGTTTTTTTTATGGTAATCGGCCAATACTGATTGGTAGCCGATTGATCGGAGCATCCCTAATTATAACCTTTTAAAAAGGCAGATATTTGTATGTAACTTTTGTACTGATTGTATGATACTGTACATTGTGCCTGCAGGGATGTACGTATAAGAGTGTCGCTGCCGAGTTGCTCCAACTCACAATGCCGTCTTGCTTGAAGATGAGAGAACACGTCTTCAGTGCAGGTGTGGAGACGTCAGCTGGCGCCAGCAAACAGGAAGATGAGTAAAAGGTACTGGAATTAAAAAAAAAAAGGAATAGCATAATTCAATTTCCTGGTTTCGCGTTTACGTGTTCCCTTGTTGCTTTATTTATACGTTTCAATCCCTGACACCCTCTGGCTCCATCACAAATCACCGAATTTAACAATTTGAGTATTTACCTCTTTTTATTAGTCAGGATGTTTTGTTTGTTTTATTAGCTGAGTGTGTGTGTGTCACATGACTGGATGATATTAATGGAAAATAATGGAAATAATAATTAAATTTGAGAGGTTATATTGGCTGAATCAGATTTTTACGGTGATCATGACGCGCTTGACCATGAATGTAAAGTGGCTCATGAATTTAAAACGCTTGATTGAATTCCTTTGGGTCATAATACTTTTTTTTTTACCCAATCTACTTAACATCCAGCAATCTAAAGCTCCTGAATGCAGCACAGTGTGGTGGTTAGTCTCACCGCCTCCGATCTTTGATCTTTTCTGCGTGTATGCAGCACACTGCATTGTCCACATGCGGAAGATTTGTGCTGTTCCACATGCACGTGATGTTGTGACTGTAGTCGTTGTAGCAGCTTAGACCTGAGGGATGAGCAACGTGTTCATTATAAAAGTATTAAATATTTATTTTACTTAGAAAAGAAGAAAAAAGTAACTTACGCTCATGCTGGCGTTCCGGGCACGTTTGTGTTTTGGCGTCAACTTGTAGCAGGGACAAAAGAGCAAAAACAAGAATGACCCTCATGGCTCTCCGAGTTCCATGCGAGGCTGGAACTCACTGCTTCCTTCTCCTCGTTCTGTTCAAATAAGAATACCGTTTTATTTCTGCATTTAATGACAGGAAAAACAGAAGTAGAGATGCTAGTTTCAAGGCTTTACTTCCACTTGCACACTTTTGACCACACACCTGTTACCTGCTCTTTTATCAAAACAAGAATAACATACGTGAGGTACATAAGTTGGTGATTGGCACTCATATTTGCGGCGAGGGCCACATCGTGAAAAATGAAAGGATGCAACTTGACCAACTTGACGACCAGACGATGTACTACATTAGGTCCACAAGACAAGATTTTAGCATTCATTTTAAAACGGTACAATGGAAAAAAAATATGACCAGAAAACAATTTTCTTATTTTAGAGGAGAATTTTGAAATGTTTGTCCCACAAATCACTTTATGCTGCAAAATGCAAGATTTGCCTGTTTTGGCCAAAACCGCAATCTTCCATTTCTCATTCACTTGCATTGCTGGTAGTCACCTGACTGTGTGCAAATCCCAGTAAAGCATCGACACTCTGGCCCTAAAGTGTAAAATAATGACCAATAGTCAACTACTATAATATATTCTCCTACTTTCAACAGCAACCACACCAATTTTGGAGCACTGTGATAAAGTCCAACACGCGAGGGGTGCTGGAGCCTATCCCAGCTGTCAGCCAATCACAAACAACCATTCACACTCACATTCATACGTATGGACAATTCCGAGTCGCCAATTAACCTAGTATGTTTTTGGAATGTGGGAGGAAACCATAGTACCCGGAGAAAACCCACGCATGCACGGGGAGAACATGGAAACTCCACACAGAGATGGCCGAGAGTGGAATTGAACTCGGGTCTCCGAGCTGTGAGGTCTGCGCGCTAACCACTTGTTCACCGTGCAGCCCCGATATGATCAGACATCCCTAATATGATTTAACAGGTGCAAATATTGACACACACACACGATTTTGACATTTCAACTGTGGTGAAAATGTCAACTTTTTTTGGGGGGGGGGTCCTCTAACATTTCCGTGCAAGAAGGCACGAGCACTCGCCTCACTTACCTGTTTTTGTGGTGTGGCTTTAAAAAAAAAAAAAAAAAAAAGTTCCACAAGTGACTTCCTGTACTGAAACAATAGCATCACTCATTTTTCATTTAGAATGTCAATGATGGTTTATTGTTCAAAAGCATACAAAAGCCACAATATTTGGTAGACATATTGTACCAACACACACACACACACACGATGATGCTCACTGTCACAGAGGTGTTCGTGTTTATTATCGCGCTTATTTGCTGCATGGAACTTCTGCATTAAGAGTGTTTCATCTGGAAGATTTTACTGATAGTGGTGCTCCAATCCCCGCACGGGGCACTAGTGGGGATTGCCCCTAAAATGAGGCTTTTTTTCGTTGGTTGTGTGTATTTTTCTACTTATCACGATTGGTAAACATTCCCCTTCAATTTCATATGAAATGAATGTGCAGATTTAAACCATAGCCACACTCCACCCAATCAGTCAAACTTCATCCAAATGTAACCAGACTAAATACATATTTTTCACCTGGAAAAATTACTGTAAAATTCATAAACCAATTAATTATGTTCAATCTTTCAAGTTCATGAAGATAAAAAGGTTTGTTGCACAAAACTGCAGCCACTAGCATAGCAACCTAAGTAGTTAGACTCTCTAAGTTACTTATTCTAAACTTAAGTCTTTTTGGAAGAATGCCAAAGAAGCAAAATTTTACCACTTCCACACTTTTGACTGTGTGTTATTGCAATTGCTCCCTTGCTCTGTCATGTTTTTTTATACTTTCAATGTCGTATTCTAGCCACTCGGCATCAGTAATACTCCATTATGAAGACATGACATTAGATTAGCATCACACTGCACGGCATGTCCGACGTGATAGCATGTAAATAAGTTCTCCTCCCACTCTGTGTGGAAGTGGTAAGTTTTTGGCTTCTTTGTCTTTCTTCCCGACACCGTTCATAGTGAATAAATTGACGGCAAACAAGTTAGCCGGCTCTCTTGCTAATGGTTAAAGTCATGGCCGTCTCAGTGAACCATTACAGTGGAGAAATGTAATGTAAAGAAAGAATAATAAGAGTATAAAGGTGAATGTAGGGGTGTTATTCCATGGCTACAATGCTCTAATCATCAACAGGTTTTCTATGCTCTAGCTGCGAAAATGTTCCATGTATTCATCTGGAATCCTACTTGTAAGTGATTTGTTCTGATACTTAGACTCATGCAGCTCATTAGTTTGCCTTTTTTTGTAGCAGAGGCAAAGAAAAATGCTTTTGAGAAGGAGGCGAGCGCTTGACAGCGGCATATGGCGAGACGAGGGGGCAGAAGTGAGAGACACAGACAGCCAGAAGGGGAAACGGGTAAAGTCTCAATTGGGATGGCTACACTCATACGTCTACGCCGCATGGTGTATGGATGCACATGGCAACAAAAAAGATAAGATGAAAGTTGCAAGTACCCTAAGCGGTATGTTACAATTTGCCTCCAGGCCGTGGCGCGTCTTTTGTTCATTTATTGGAACAAGCCATCTCTTTCGTGTAAGAGTGGGACAGGAAGTGTTTTTTTCGGGGTGGTTGCGTTGTGTCTAGTTCCATGCTTGTGTGTAAAGGATGAGTGTCGGCTGTCACGTGAAGCGAGCTAGGGAAAGTCCAAACCGGACCGCGGTGAGAGAAACTTTGTGATGGCCTCTTGTTCTATTTGACGTGCAAGCAGTTGAAACTGCAAAGTGGCGACCGTGTCACCCTGGAACTGCAATGAACCATCAATGATCCAATTCGATCAATCGGTTGATTCCGGCCTTTCAAATGTGAATGTTTTTTTTTAAAGCATGCAGAAGTACAATTTGCTGCGTTTAAGTCTGCTCAGAAATGCCATGAAATTCACTCAAACCCTATTCGACTTAGATGGCGTGGTGTCTTTGAACGCAACTCCTCATTGCTCATAAGAACACAGCTAAAGTCTGATTCTTCTATTAAAGAAACCAGAGTGAGGTACAGCATTTTCACTTCATTTGGAACTCTTAACACATACAAATATACCGTCGTGGGAAAAAATGATAAGACCACCCTTGTTTCTTTAGCTCATAAGAATAAAAAATAGCTAGAAAAATAGCTAATAAGAGTTCCATGCGTGTCTTGATGATAACCAAACTGACTTCAGTTCTTACATCAACAGCTATAGCATTGTACTGCCAAAAAATTCAACTTGTATGTTGTATTTTTGTTGTCATTATTGTATTTGTCCAAGGCATTCAAATGAACAAGAAACTGAAGAAACAAGGCTGCTCTAATCATTTTTTCTATGAGTATATATGAGAGTGCATAAGAAATACAGCAAAAATGGGGGTATTTCAGACATCATGCGATTAATCAGGATTAATTTTATATCACTTAACAGCCCGACTACATTGGATTGGTTTCAGCATCTTTATATATATGAATATGAATATGGATGGATATATACATACTATATGTGTATATATATATATTTTGTGCATTAACGATGCTCAAACCAATCCAATGTAGGTATGTACTATATATATATATATATATATATATAGTTAGTTAGAATATACATATACACATATATGTACATATATACATATATATATACATATATACATATATAATTTTTTTGGTTTCATTGGATGGAACTGGGCTGCACGGGAGTTGAGTGGTAAGCGTGCAGACCTCACAGCTAGGAGACCCAAGTTCAATTCCACCCTTGTCCATCTCTGTGTGGAGTTTGCATGTTCTCCCTGTGTATGCGTGGGTTACTGTTAATAGTTATCCTCCCTATCCGTGTGGAAGTGGTAAGTTTTTGGCTATTTAAGTTTAAAGGAAATAACTTTTAGCTAGGAGACTAATGTTCAATTCCACCCTCGGCCATCTCTGTGTGGAGTTTGCATGTTCTCCCCCCGTGCACGAGTGGGTTTTCTCCGGGTACTCCGGTTTCCTCCCACATTCCAAAAACATGCTAGGTTAATTGGCGACTCCAAAATGTCCATAGGTATGAATGTGAGTGTGAATGGTTGTTTGTCTATATGTGCCCTGTGATTGGCTGGCCACCAGTCCAGGATGTACCCCGCCTCTCGCCCAAAGACAGCTGGGATAGGCTCCAGCACCCCCCGCGACCCTTGTGAGGATAAGCGGTAGAAAATAAATGAATGAATGAATGGAACTGTGACCTTCAAACCAAAGTACTACCAAACAGTGATCATGCCATAACCCCCCCCAATAAAAAAGAGCACCATCTAGTGGGCCGAGTGGGGCTCCGATCGTCCTTGTAAGTGACTTGTCCTGACCAAAGTGGATTTTGGTTGCATATTTCACCCAACAAGACTTTTAACAGCAATTTAACGACGTTCTTTCCTGACTTACCTTTTTTCTTACTTCTTCCAGGTTGCCATGGTTACCAGCAGTTCATCCTTCACGCAAATCGGTCCCACTCGGGCATTCACGTAGAAAAGGTGAAGAAGATGGGGGAAGCGTGACTGACTCTCATGTCAGACTGAGCCATTGTTTTCACTTCCCAGTTGAGCGTTGTTATGTTCACGCCCACAAAGTGTGGTTCCCGCCAACACTCGACCTCTCAGAGCGGAGCCTGATGAGACAGGAAAAAGAAAGAAAGAAAGAAAAAAAAGACAAGTGGTGTTTTCCATTCTTGTTGCTTCACTTTCCTTTGTTCGTCTCTCGCTATTCACAACGTGACAAATATAGTTATTTCATTTCCTGCCGTATTGATGTCAAACTGATCTCCAACTGATGTTCTCCTTTATTCTCCTTCAACAGAATCCATGCTTCCATTTATCACAGCAAGTCTTCCAGATCCTGAAGCAGAAAAACAGCCCCAGACCATCACACTACCACCACCATATTTTACTCTTGCAGGAGTGGTCTTGGAACTCTGCCATGCCAGCCGGTTTTGCCCAGCGTCTTTCTTATGATGGAGACACGAACACTGAGGCAAGTGCACTTCTTTGGATGTTGTTGTGGGGTCTTTTGTGACCTTTTGGATGAGTCTTTGCTGTGCTATTGGGGTCATTTTGGTTTGCCGGACACTCCTGGGAAGGTTCACCGCTGTTCTAGTTTTGGCCATTTGTGGATAATAGTAGCTCTCACTGTTGTTGGCTGGAGTCCCAAAGCTTTAGAAATGACTTTATAACCTTTTCCACACATAGATCTCAGTTCTTCTCAGTTGTGTTTTAAAAATGACTTTTTCACACACAACCATGTAGGTTTGGATTTTTTTGGATGATCTGAAACATATTTGTGTGGCAAATATGCAAAAAAATAAGGAATCAGAAAGGGGGTAAACACTTTTTCACACAACTGTATATAAGATATTTCATAAATACTGCATTGTTGTTGATCAGATTGTTGTGCAAATGAACAAAGTAGCTAAAAAATACATAAATAAAGTAGCTATTACTATTACATTACTACTGTTTAACCTTGAGATGGAGATAAGTCTTCTGAAGGAGAACCTCTCCTCTCTCTCCTGTAAGAACTCATTCATTCATTCATTTTCTGCCGCTTTTTCCTCACAAGGGTCGGGGGGGTGCTGGAGCCTATCCCAGCTGTCTTCGGGCGAGAGGCGGGGTACACCCTTGACTGGTGGCCAGCCAATCACAGGCCACATATAGACAAACAACCATTCACACTCACATTCATGTAAGAACTTTCCTTCTATAATGTCACATTTTGTTTCTTCTCCTTCACTCATTCTTGCCAGTTTCCAGCAGGTCTTAACATTTATTTGAGAATATTTGTGGTTGACAACTTACGAGTTGAATTTTAAAGGTTAACTGCTTTTTACT
The DNA here is from genome assembly GCF_037039965.1 of Doryrhamphus excisus. Classification (NCBI taxonomy): domain Eukaryota; kingdom Metazoa; phylum Chordata; class Actinopteri; order Syngnathiformes; family Syngnathidae; genus Doryrhamphus; species Doryrhamphus excisus. Next base: position 18,888,981 of record NC_136365.1, read on the forward strand.
CACGCTTCAGGAAAACAAACTATGCCTTAAAAAGGGCACCTCTTGTTATGAGATAGGACGGTGTATATTTTACTATGACGCTGCTGGACGGCCATCGTGTCTTGTATCAGATGAAGGCACACTGCTGTTTGGGTCAGGATGCAAAGGCCGCACCCTCATAATGCAACTTGTGTGTGTGTGTGTGTGTGTGTGTGTGTGTTGAGTCAGATAACGTCAGCATGTATGTTACTCCTTTGCCTTGCCACCTCGTTAGAAGAGATTAGCAAAACTCTCAAGACATTTTTCATACAAAGTTTGTACTGCATCAAAAGCGATAAACAGATATTTGTCCTTAAAAAAAAAAATTAACTCATAAAACCAGATCTTATGTTTGCATATTTGACTTATTTAGTCTTAAGAAGTCAGATTCTGTTGTTTTATTTGAAACTGAAGTGTGGATAAAAGTGAAAAGTAATCATCCTACATATGTTTTATTCCAGTCTGATGTTGGCATCCTTTGAATGGGTTTGAGTGGGTTTTTTTGTCCACTCATGATGGCTATGCTTTTAATCTGCATATTCATTTCATACCAAATTGAAGGGGAAAGTTGAACAATAAGAGTAAAGTAGTATCCAAAGTACACAAATAGTACATACAACCAATGATAAAGCCTCATATTAGAGGGAATCCCCACTCAGAGTGACACCAATATCCAACAATCATCCAACGTCCTCACACACAAGCACCAGAATCGATTTCAAGGACAACAAGCTTTTATTTCCGGTTTAAATGCCCTCACAACAGGCACAATAATCCCTAACACAGGCGACTGTTGAGGCTTAAACTCAACTCTGAACCCCCAATGTCACTTCCTGTCCGCCCCCCACTTGGCTCCCCTCACACCTGAAAACATTTAAAGCAACGCACACGAGCACAATGTTAAATGTTTTATTTTCTCTTATTATTTCTACTATATCAGGTAATAGGGGCGTAAAGGTGACTATAGTGGTGTTATGTCATGCCTGGAGGACTCTAATCATGTTTAAAAGTGCATAAGGTCTTCTGTGGTCCTAGTAAGAAAATATAATATTTATAAATAAGGAATCCTACTCGGTTATCATGGTCAGGTCTGGAACAGATTAACTGTAATTAAGGAGGGATTACTGTCATTGAATTTAAAATAAATTATTCCGGTTTTTGATGGACCCTTTGGAATTGATTCCTAATGAGAATTACCACAGTATTTCCATTTCTATATCTCCAACTTGGGTGTGCAGCGTCTGTGTTCAAGGGGTACCCATCAGTGGCGTCCATGTTCTTTATCCTACCTACTTCTGATCTCATTCCAGTCTCGACTCTCCCACTAAGCACAGACTCTTCCCCCGGCCTTCCGAAATGATGTTCTCCGGCATGGCACGCACGTACCACTCGGACCAGCCGCCGTCGTACACCGAAACGCCCGGGTGTCCGCACTCGTGGGCCGCCAGCGCCAGATGGCACGCTGTCACCGCCGAGCCGCACAACACGCACATCGGGCAGCCGAGGTCGACGCCGGCCTGGGAAAACAGAACCTGGAGTTGCTTCTTTGACAGGAAGTGGCCCGACGGTGACAGGAAGGAGTGGAAGGGAATGTTGATGGAGCCGGGAATGTGGCCCGGTTCTCTGTCTGTGGGATAGAACCAGACAGAAGAAGGAGATTAGACCTTAGTGAATTGAAGCATTTATTTGCCTGTGCTTTCAGAATTTAAGTCAAAGTCAACATCGTGAGAAAATTTCCCAGAACCGACCAAAGTCATCATGGAAAACTTGCCTAATACCACTTGCAGTTCATGCAAGACGCAGTTTTAGGCAGCTCTTTTCTGCTCTTTCACTGAAAGTTGTGTGCTGCAGTGAAACGAGTCCAAGCGGAAGCTGCATTTAGGCTGAACTAATGTTCTCCATCACAGAGCCACATATGTCAAAATTGTCCCCAGCTGTCGGGGGTAGCCACTGAGGTGGCCGGAGAGTGACCAAGGGTGGACATGGCCACCCCGTAGGAGGAGAGGGGGACAGCATCACCCTGTAATGACTTCTCAGTCAAACCAGTCAGACACGTTTTTGATTGATTCGTCAAAAATAGAACTTAAAACCAAACTTACTGGTTCTGGGTTCAGGGTCCAGTCCTCGGAACCTGCCACTTGGCCTGGCGTCCACCACCTGGAACTTTTTGGAGTCCAGGTTGCCCACAAGGTCCTGATAGGTCTTGACCCAGCTGCGGTTTAGGGAGGCCTTGAACACGCCGGGCCTGGGTCTGACCACCACGTCGCTCAACGGCCGCCCCTCCCGTTGCCAGTTCCTGAGCCCCCCGTCCAGCACCGACACCTGACTGTGTCCAAACACCCGGAACATCCACCAGGCTCTTGGAGCAGAGAAGGCGCCAAAGTCACTACCATCGTATACCACCACATGCGTGTCTCCATCCACACCTAGGCGCCCCACGTAGTCTGCAAAGTTCTGCTCGGAGGGCAGCATGTGTTCCAGAGGGGAGGTTTTGTCACAGCACTCGGCCAGGTCCAAAAAGGCGGCACCCGGAATGTGTCTGCTACTGAACTCGTTCTTGGCACTACGCCTCGCTTTGGGCCAGTACCAAGAAGTGTCCAGGATGCAAAGTTTCTTGTGATGCAGCCTGGCAGCCTCCATAAGCCACCTGGAGGTGACCACGGCCCCCGCCTGAACACTCATGACTGGCCGCAGCTAGATAAGACACCCGTTCGCCTCAAGCTCTTGAAAGTGTCTGCAGTGTGAAAGTGAAAGAGAGCAAGAACCCCCCCCCCCCCCCCAACACACACACAGCAGCTGGAAGTGACATCATCTTTATTCACCATCACTTCAATCTACAAACACATAAACATGTTAAATGAATACATGCCTGATATGTGTCAATCAAAAGTGAGCATAATTATAATTTACTGGACACTATGCTTTTTTTAAAATATTGAATCGCAGTGGCTGGCGACCAGTCCAGGGTGTACCCCGCCCCGTGAACCTAATACAGATAAGCGGCATAGAAAATTATGGATCATTGTGCGGCTGTGTCTATGACCGGTGAAGAAACATGACCCAATAATTATTCGAATGATGTTAATTATACATGATATTCATTTGGAGATTTCAGCTACTTTGTAGTCAACTGAGGATAAAATCAACAATTTCATGAAATAAATGAGATGGTGCTTCATTTAAGAAGGGCTCACATAGCGTTGGGTTACTGGAAAGCCTGAAGTACAAAAGTAAAATGGCAGAAAATATGAGAGGAGTTAGTCTTTTGAGGAGGCTTTAGTTGATCTGTGTCTCTAATCTAGTTCAAACTCAAAGTCTAGGTGGGACACACAACAGTCAGACCAGATAGGACATCTCTAGTGTAGTTCATGCTCAAAGACTAGGTAGGACACAAAGTCATTGTAATTATTGTGATGTGTGTTTCATTCAATGCAGGAAGTATCAACAGAGGAGAAGCGTGTTGGAAAATTAGTTTAAATTTGGATTTAGTTGTTTTAATGTTGGAAATATTTTCCAATTAGACATGTTCTTTACATGACTATATTTTTCTTTGTAAGGAAAACGTGCTTTCTATGTACAGTATATGATATTGTATCAGAGTGTAATCCACACTCCTTTTCAGAAGGTGGCGCCATTGCTAAAAGCCGCTTGCCAACCGCCAATAAAGAATTAAAGAAGAAGAAGCGCTCACGGATGTTAATACGAACGCTCACATGTTAAGAAGTAAACATATTTGTTTCACGCTGATAAGTGTTTGTGTTGTTAAATTAAAGGCTAGACACTCCAAAGATGTCGGCATCGTTGATTAGGAGAGGACTGGAGCTGCTGAGCAATGACATTAAAGGTCAGTTTTAGCCTGTTAGCTAGCTAACGTTAGTAGCCGTGTAGTAGTACGACTCGCAAGGAGGCTTATTGTCAAAATATATTGGATAATAATAACTGCTGAGTTTCCTTGTCATGTCGTATTTTAAAGTGTGTAATGTGTAACTAAAATAGCCTGTTTAAAGTGTTTTGTGTATACTTGGAAAGAGTCAGGGCAGTGTTCGTGTGGGAGTGATGGGAATTTCGGCTCCTTTAAGAGAGACGGTTCTTTTTTTCGACTCCCACATTGCTCTTCGAAACTTTTATTCATGCGTAAAATTAACTACTAATTAACTGCATCGTTTGCCAAGTCTCACCAATAACCATGTATTTCTTAATCACACAAATGTTGTCATGTCTTTGTGTGCCTCCTTCCAGATGACAACAAGCTAAAGAAGAAGAAGCATCCAACCCCAAGCTCCGCCACAGTGAAGGGGCTGGTGAGCACCAAGCGACAGGGTGTGACCCGGCAGGTCAAGCGGCTGCAAGGCCGCCTTGGTCCCGGCAAGAGCAAAGCTACGGTCAAAGACAAGATGATCAAGTGTGCCGTGGGTCAGTCCAGTCACTGCAGCTCCAAAAATTACTCTTCTTTTTCTCTTCTGTGTACTGAATTATTGTTGTTAATTTTCCTTGCTGACTGCAGACGAGTTCCGGAAGAAGCAACGGAAAAGTGCCATGAGACAGAATCTCAAATACTTTATGAGAAACGACTTCAAGGCGGATAAATCTGACGTGTCAAAGGTGAGACAAGCAAACACTTCACCTTTACAGTTGATCCCTCGCAGATAGCCAAAGCCCACCAAGCCTTATAATCAGCATCACACGCTTACTAAAGACATTTGAAGTTCTAACATGTATAGGTAGTCACTAATAAATGGCAATGATGGTATCGAATCACGGTATATCACCTCCATCACCCCCTAAAGCAACAAGTTGGTAAATTCATTCCAGCTAGCAGTCCCAAGAAGATGCAGGCATTCCTCCAATATAATCCACATTATTTTCATGTTAGAATTCCACTAATAATTTACATCTCATTAACTGCTGTTGACCGTGCTGTAAGAAAGTCAAAGGTAGAAGAAATGTCCTCTGTGTTCCCCCCTCTCAGATCCAGAGCCACTTAGCAAAAAGACAGTCCAGGAATCGCCCCGATGAGCATCGTCGGGAGGCCAAAGATACATCTGTGTTCACAGAGGAGGAGTTTCAGCAGTTCCAGAAGGAATATTTTGGCGCAGCCATGGCGACAAAGAAAAAGAGTTCATCCAAACGATAAACTCTCAGTAGATGCCAAACTGCTTTGCTGGATCTGAGAGTGGGCGCCTTAAAGTGGTGCTATCCAGTGTTGACCGTGCAACAGGGAATTTGTAAAAGATCAAGCTGAATGCGTCTCTATGGACTTTGATTATTGTTTTTATTGTGGTTTCAGCAGACCTTTTTCTAGTAAATGAATACGCCGGAGCAACAGCTGCAAGTTTTTATGTCATTTAAAGTGAATTAATGTCTTTTGCTGGTAAATAAAATAGTTTGATGGCCCACAATATGTAACTCAATGTAATGTTATGTCATTCACCAAGACTGATGTATTAATGTATCAGCTAAAGTTGACCACCAGGGAGCAGTGTTGTCTACTTGTTCCCACTGTATGTGACCTAGACCTGGGTTCAACAGCCATAAAAAATACACTGGTCTTAGGTTGAAGTGAGTTTAATGTAATAATGTGCCAACAATAGTAATAGCTGCTTAAGTTACACACGTAGGCTTTCACAGTAAAGTGAAGTCTGCTAATTTGATAGCTAGCTGTAAATGTTTGCAACGTGTACGCCCAAGCTAGTGTAATGTTTTACTCTCGGCTTACTGCCTATACTAAATTTACAAAGTGTGTACCAAGTAGTTTTCAAAAGCAACCGATGTTCAAAAAACGTCTGTAATTAAGAATTAATAAATTAAAATTACACCGGTAAAGCAATGTTGATAGTACTGTTTGCCCTATTCAGTATACGTCACTTGACTCTACCAATCAAAACACAAGACAGCTTGTTTTATTGACCTGCACTGCTCAGCATACAAAAGCGGAGTTGATTTTCTAAAGAAACGAACTAGCCCGCTCACCCGCTCTGCTATGTAACCAATAGCGAACGTACCCAAGTGGCGGAGGAACACACTTGTCGGTGCTGCGGTGATATATAAACTTCTGCCTCCTATCAGTTTGTTGTTCTTCGTCCTTTACCGTTTCGGTGTCTTCTTCGTGGCCGCTTTCAAGCATTAAAATGGCAGTTTAAAGGCGTGTGGCGGCTATCCTTGCACCGGCAACAAACTGGCAGTGCAGCGGCGAAGAGCACTGGCAATTTCTGGCAAAATGGCGTAAGTTTGTCTTTTCAGTCTTCATTTTGATACTTCGGGCTTCGTAGCTGTCAGGTCTTGAAGACGTGTGTAAATTATAATTAATTCGTTACCAATAAGGTATTAGTGTGTGTTAGTGGATATACACTTTACACGTGAATATTCACTGAGTTTGTGTTGTCTCATTTTGAAGACGTCCCACAGTTGAGCGAGTCTTTGCTAGCGTCCGTGACTTGCCGCCGAAACGGCGCGTTTTAAGTACAGTTGAAGCCTACTATAAACCCACGAAATTCGCTCGTAAAATCTCCGTGAAATAGATTGTATGTTTTGATTGTATTTTGAAGTAGGTTGTCGTTTGTATACATAAATATACTGACAACGTGGCGCGTCCAAGATGGCGCGCAGCCTCAGTTGCCAGTCCTTTGCCTGTGACGAAAATGGCGGGCGCCTCCTAACCCCGAAACTCACGTCATCTGGAATGAGGGCGTGGTTACCCGCTCGCAGTATGACCAAATTAGGAGAGATACTCCGGGAGTGGGCGGAGCGTTGGCCTTTTAAGCTGCTGTGACGCTTCAGTGGAAAGGATTAGCTAAAATTAGTCTTCACTGTCATCATCCCCCATATACTTTGCTGTGTTGTAAAACTGCCCTTTTAAGCGTCCATTAGTTCTAAAGATGCATATGTATCCATATATGTGCGAAGTTGCAATATGCAGACAGGAAGATTGTCATGCCGAAGAGGTGATAATGGTGACTTATCAAGACTGTCTTCCATATTATGTATATTTTTGAAAGTGTTTAATATTTGGAAGTGTCCCACCAGTAGTTCTTCCCATTTCTGAAAATGACACATCTGTATTGGTTTGTGCAGGTCTCTCCTGGCAACTCCCCTCAGCTTTGCTGCAGTCGACAGCAGTTTGGAACTTCTCGACTTACAGACGTCTCCGCACTATATTTTATTCACCTACACGCGGTCATCGCTGATCAGCAGCCATGATGACGCTCTCCCAGTTCACCTTGGAGGACGTGGAGGCCCTGTGCTTAGGTTGGTATTGTGATATAACAAGCAGTTGAATCCGTATTGCCAAACTGCCAATGAGTGAACCGTCCATGATAATTGCTCAGCAGGGCCCTCATTTTTGATGGCTGACCCAATGGGGCCCCTTCTGGACCAAGATGAAGAGGAAGCGCTTTCACCCTCCTCCTCCCTCGAGGGGGAGGTCCCAGCTTCACCGCCCCTCTCCTTGTCCCCCTCTTCCACCTTGCTGTCGCCCCCATCCCCTCCTCCCAGCCACTGCACCTCCTTCCTGGAAGCCAAGGGGGGAGTCCTCAACTGGCTGAGTGTCGGCGGTCTGCTCGATGCTCACGTAGGTGCAGACGACGGCAAAGGTGAGGCTTCGGTGTTTGTTTACATTTTTTTACATGTCATTCCACTAAGCAGTTTCATAATGTGGAAGAATGAAGCACTTAAAAATAGGAAAGTAAAGCGTGGGTGCATACACCGTAATGACAGGATGCAAGGGCAACTTGATATATTCTGTATTACAAAGATGATAAAAGCAAACATCCGTGGCTTAGGTTTTTGATGGGTGACGAAGCTAGTTTGCTCAGGGCAAAAAAAGAAACAAGGCCCCTGGCTGTCCTTTGAACACACCTGAATTCATATTTTGTGACTATGTAGACTTTCATACGAAGGAGAGGTCGGAATGAGGAAGGTGTGAGCAGGTAATAATCAGTCTGGTCAGACCGGTTTTACCATGTCCCTTTTTCATGATTGGAACGGTCTCCTTAATGACCTAGTAGACTACAGGTCAGACCCAGAATCTGTCCTATCAAGGCTTGGACCTACAGTCAAGTTCAACTTGACTGGCTGGTACAGGAAATCCGCTGACCAATTACATGACAAGTCAGCCATGCCACGTGGTACTAATAGCCAATCAAATCTGTGCACTACAGACTTGGATGATAATTGTAATGCAACTTACGCTTGATGTATGATACTCCACACCTTTACCTGAACATTTTCTCGAACAGGATCTACTTTAGTTGAACAGTTCTGTTTTTAGACGAGGAAATGTCGGCACTTCCTGCTGTTTCAAGAAGTGTGTGTGAGATTTACTTCCTTGACTGCCTGATGTCATTTTAAAATGGACGCACGTCCCTGTTGGCAGATGATGCGTTCACTGGCATGGAATGGATGGCGGAGAAAATCGACCTCGGCGATTTGGACCTTGAGTCTCTCATCGACTCCTGCTCGTCCGAGGAGTCTCCTGAATCATCTGAGGACCTCCTGGCCTCCCTGCACTCCCACGTGGATTTGGACCTGGACACCTTTAACACTCCTGTTCTCAACGAACAGCTGGAGCTGCAGATAGCCGCCACCGTCCCGGAGCCCCCCCTCACATCACTGGAGGTTCCAAAAGAGGAAGTGGCACCCGCCCATCAGGTGTTTGTGAAGTCTGAGCCCTGCTCCCCGGCCCCATCCCCATTCCCTCCTTCCTCCCCGATGTCTGATTTGGGGAGCGAGGTTGACACAAAATCACCACTTGCCGACGTCACCCCCGATGCCAGCGGCAGTCCCATCGTGGTCATGGTGCTCGGCAGCAAAGACACAACTCTCCCTGTGTCCCTCCCGGAGCTGTCAGTCATGATCCCGTCAACGCCCAGCGACTGCGAAAGCGACTCTGGCATCGAGTCTGTTGCGGGCTCTCCACCACGCGACTCCTCTCCTGCCCCCGGTTCGTCCCGAACAAAACCGTACGCCAAACCCGAGCCTGCCTCCCCCTCCTCCCTCAAGGGCAAGGTGAAGTCTGTGTCTGGTCCCAAGGTGGTGGAGAAGAAGCTGAAGAAGATGGAGCAGAACAAGACGGCGGCCACGCGCTACCGCCAGAAGAAGCGTGTGGAGCAGGAGCAGCTGGGCGTGGAGCGTGAAGAGCTGGAGAAGAAGAACCGCGAGCTGGCAGAGAAGGCGGAGTCAATCAGCAAGGAGATCCAGTACCTCAGAGACCTGATGGAGGAGGTCCGCAAGCACCACCGTGGCAAGATGAGCTCAGGCGCCACTTAGGAGAAATTTGTGCCGAGCATGGAAGTGAGAAATAAGGAAGAGAGGGTTTGGGAGGTGGTCAGGTGACCCATCTGTACATGCTTTTCTCCCAGTCCGCAGTTCCAATCCCACAGGTCCTACTTTTACCCCCTGCTTCATGTAGTCCCTCAGTATCATCCCTCTGTCACCACGGCAACCTTCCTCTTAGCTTGAAGTCCAGAAAGGGTCCTCTTGTGTGTTTTGATGACTTGGCGTGCGTGTGTACATAAGTTTCTTGCTTGAACCTAGCTACTTCTTGTCTTTATTTAATACAACTTTGTTCATGTCCTGAGTGGTAGCCACTCTAATGGCTTGTACAAACGCTCTGCCTCTCCTTTTCTAATAAACTTCTCTCAATCACAAACTGTGTTTTTCTTTCAACTCAACCCTACTTTGTATTTTAGCTAGCACTGCCAAATGGTCAAACTTTTTCAAATAAATTACACTATTTGTAGCTGTGTGAAATATCTCTTTACTGTTTTTTTTCATGAACAAAAGGCTATATGACAGAACACATTGCATGTTTTAACAGAGCCAAATCTGAAAATTACAAGATGACACGTCTGAAAATGTATTTGTGTACCGCTAGTCTCAAAGTAGCAATTGTAAGTAATTTTAACCATGAGAGGCTCAAACACAATGCAAGTTCAATTCACATGTTCTTGGTGTAATGTATTTTCGGAGTTTTCAGAGCATACTTTGCATACATTTAATTGTATTTCCGCTTTAAGAGTGATTGCAATGATCAATATTTGTCTTAAACTGGGTGACTTGTCGATCTAACAAATCTCGGATGTGGTTTTTTAACACTTAAAACATATTAAACATGACCCGACTCAGTCAGCCTGTCTGTGACGTCATTTTCTTCTGGGTATGTGGTGGTCATGGGAGTTGTAGTGGGCCTGTTAAACAGTCGATTTACGTCATTCAGTATATTTAACTTGATTTGAATCTGCTTTTAAGTGACATGTATGGGGACAATATGCAAAATAAGGATGTTTTGTACCCCTCCTGTCGGTAGTTTCCGGTCCAGCAGCAGTGACGCTTCGTGACGTCATCAACGACCTGCCTCATTTGTGTATTTGCTTCTTGAGTTTGATGGAGAGTAGCGTGGTCACGTGGGCTGTGGCAGGTGGCTGTGTACGCTTACATACCGGAAGCAAGAAATGGCGCGCACTTGCTTGTACCAGGAAATAGAGAGGTAAGGCTTGTCACACATACTCTCTATGATTCAAAAATGCAAAATGTCTCATTATTAACAAAGCCGCAGGACCCATCCCGACCCTTTCAGCGGCAAAAGGTAAAAGACGCCACATTACTTACTAGTCGCTTCTGCTAATCAGGTGCATTATCAGCCCCAAAAAAGTCCCTGAATACATCGGCCCGTACAAGTGAGAAAGTTTCCACCACGCAAGGGGAGAAGATGCAAACTCCACATACAGATGCCCAAGCAGAGAATCGAACCTTCCTAATCTCCGACTGTGTGAGCTACATGCTAACCACTCCTCCACCGTCTTCCTGTCATAGTGTATTTCCTAAGTGTGTTCCCTAAATATGTTCCACAAAACACTGACACCTAGTGGTCAATGTATATATGTATATACATTCATTTATTAATTTTTTACCGCTTATCTTCAAGAGGGTCGTGGGTGGGGTGCTGGAGCCTATCCCAGCTGTCTTCGGGCGAGAGGCGGGGTACACCCTGGACTGGTGGCCAGCCGATCACAGGGCACATATAGACAAACAACCATTCACACTCACCAATTAACCTAGCATGTTTTTGGAATGTGGGAGGGGAGAACATGCAAACTCCACACAGAGATGGCCGAGGGTGGAATTGAACTCGGTCTGCGTGCTGACCACTCGTCCGCTGTGCATATATGTAAATAGATATCTGTGAATTTCAAACCAAACAAAGTTAATATGCTTGTTTTCCCAGAACATAATGAAAATTCTCCACTCTTGTTTTGTATTTCGGAACACATTTTCTTCTCATATTATTAACTGAAAACCGAATGAAATTTTTTATATTATGTCAGGGGAATCAGATTTACACAAAAAATTTACACATATTTGGCTTGCTTTTTCAAAAGGACTGGTGATGGAAGATCGGGCGTCTTCTTTAAGGAGAATTTGGATGCAAGATCAGCGTGGTTGGTTTCCAGCAGGAGTCCGAAGAATCCAATCACATGCACGGGAGGCGACCGGTGGGTGACGCAGGAACTACTTTGGTATCCCCGAATTCCCTTCACATCTGACAGACACCTGCAAAACTGAACGGTGAGTCCCACACGGCAGACATGCTTGCTTTGGGTTTTTGAAGGGAGACGTTCGCTGCCGGTTGGATGATCTGCAGATGTGATTTGTGTTACATAGCAAGTATCGCTACATGCCGAGCTTTTCCACAGTAATCGTCCGATACTGATCAGTTGTTCAGAGCAACCCTAGTTCTTATCAATGACAGTAATGACAGTGGAGTTCACAAGAGTCTTCTTCCTATTCGAGCATCACTATGAGGCCGTTGCATGTGATACTTTGGAATCTGAGAGCTAAACGGACGTCCTTGTGAGAAACCTTGTGCCCCACATGACTTAAATAAGACGAGGATCATCAGCTGACGCTCAGCAGCGAGCAGATGACCTCAATGTTGCAGATTAGCGAGACACTTTTGTCCTCTCGTGTGTCCGAAAAGACGCAATAGGCACACACAAGTTAGACTTCATTCCATTTCACTCACTTCCACGCATTTTTTTCTCTTTGCCTTTACTCATTTGTTTCTATATGAGTTTCTATTTAATATCTTTCTTACATTACACTTTTACACAGCAATAGTTTTGGTATGGGAGTACACTCAGTGCAGACAATCTTGGCACAACATCAGTTGTGGAAATATGGTCGTTTCACGTTTTTTGTTCCAACAACGTGTTCCGACATCAGTGAGCTTGCAATTTGCATGCATGCAAGTAAGACGCTGCCTGTAGGCAAACTCTGGAATGCTACACAGACAACCGCTTACTTACACAAAATAAACAGGGTGCTAACATGGCAAACCCTGGCATGCCCATACAAGGACGTTTGTGTTAAAAAAAAAACTCTTTTAGGGCTCACTTCCAAATGCACACCTCATGATCTGAAACGTTGGTATGGTTTAACACCAGAATCCAACATTCTAACTCCATTTATAGGTCAGAAAAGTGGAAAAGCATCATAGGTCCCCTATAACAAGTCTATCTAGATGCGTATAAAAGCCTTAGCACAAATTTACATTTGCTTATTATGCAAAAAAGTATTTCTTTCTGTGATTAATTGCAAATTATTATGAGTTAACTATGGACAAATTGTGATTAATCACGATTAAATATTGTAATCAATTGAAAACCCTAGTTACAATACAAAAAGTTGTTATATACGTATATTATATGTAGATATGTATGTAGCAGCTGCACGGCGGTCGAGTGGTTAGCGCGCAGACCTGGGTTCAATTCCACCCTCGCCCATCTCTGTGTGGAGTTTGCATGTTCTCCCCGTGCATGCGTGGGTTTTCTCCGGGTACTCCGGTTTCCTCCCACATTCCAAAAACATGCTAGGTTAATTAGCGACTCCAAATTGTCCATAGGTATGAATGTGAGTGTGAATGGTTGTTTGTCTATACTATGTGCCCTGTGATTGGCTGGCCACCAGTCCAGGGTGTACCCCGCCTCTCACCTGAAGACTCCAACACCCCCCGCGACCCCGGTGAGGATAAGCGGTAGAAAATGAATAAATGAATGAATATATGTATGTGTGTATGTGTTGTGTCTGAAAAGTAACGGGACTGGTGTCACAATTTATTTAAGTCCAAACAAACAACGTGGTTTTTCACCTTCAAAGTACTCCTCAATTCTATTGCACTTTTCCATCCTTCTATGCACTGCAGGAAGGATTCATCTGGACTGCCCCTCAGCTCTGTCGTTCCAGCGCTCTTGATGGCCTCCACAATGTGCTGGATGCTCGGGGCATTGTGAGCAAGTGCATTGTCGTGGAGAAGCAGATGAGTTTTACACAAAAACGGGTAAAAAAAAAAAGAATTGAGATTACAGTTACACATTCCCTAAATATCATGCTAGATGATAACACAGATGTTCTAATCCCTCTTTTGCCCATAGCTCATACAGCACACCCAGTCCCGTTACTTTTCAGACACACCATATGAGATATTTGTAACATTTCAAAGTATCAAATATCTTAGACTAAAAAAAAAAAAAACAGGTACTGTATGGGTTGAAATGTGAATGGTCCCCTTACATAATTCCTAGTAACAATGATGAAGTCTCATGTGGGAAAACCTCAGTGATTCACACCATCAGACATTACAATAAGTTAACTAAAACTTTGATTCATTATTCTGAAAAGCCTTTTTGTTGGCTGAATACTCATTTTCTTCTTTGCCTTTACGCCTGCGGAAATATGAAATATTTTTGTTAAGTTTGATTGCAAAAGAATCAATTCTGGAGTGTACTTGTATGGAAACTCACCTGCAGATTGTCTGCATTTGCGTGATGGTCTCAGGTAAAGGCTTCCCAAACGTCTCTGGCAGCAGGAGACAAAGGAGAGCTCCTAAAATGCCCAATGTTCCCATGAAGATGTACGGAAGGGCTTTGTAATACTGGCCTGGAGAGACAACATTGAGGCAAAAAACCTGTTTGCACACCTCATTGGGAATCAAACTGTACGACACACCGGTACTCACTGAGGTAGATAATGAAGGGGGAGATGATGGTTCCAATACGAGCGGCCATGGAGCAGCACCCCATGGCTGTGTTCCGAATAACGGTGGGGAAGAGTTCGGAGGTGACGGTGTACACCACGCAGAACGCAGACGTCACGCCAAATTTGCCCAACATCTCCAGCAGCACGGCCACCCACTGTAGATCTGCAACGTGCATGAAACCATTCGTGTTGGGATTAGTAATTAGTCTAATTTACGCCAAGAACACCCTCCGGTATTTTGGCCATTCCCGCAAATTCAAACAATCCCCAAATATTTGTTCAGTCCCCGCAACTTAACTCACATATTGGTCATTTTCACCAATTGAACTTGAGCCCTCAAATATGCACCTCAAATTGTCTAACCAGCTTTGTATATGGTAATGGTAATGGTAATGGTTTTATTTCATTTGAACATGCATCAGATTACAATTGAATGCATCACATAATCAGTTCACAGTTCCACATGTCCAAAAGGAGTAGGAAGAAGCAAAGCTTATTAAAGCCTACCCCTCCATCTGGTACTTTTACAATCAGTAACTGTTACATTTGTTCACTTCCTGCTTTCCATAATACAGTTTAAGGTTTTTTTGTTTTTTTTAAAATAATGTACCTCGTACCGAAGTATAGATATGCAATTTGGACGATTGTGTGGACTTTATCCAGCTAGAGTTGGTAAGTTAATCAAATTAATCAAATGCATTAGTTATGACGATTCACCATTTGCAACTATGTTGTGTGGAAATGCCAATTTTTCCTGGATTAAAAAAAATTACCGCAAAAAAGATCAATGAAGTAAAGGATAAACAACAGAACACGATACATGCACAAACATATATATATATATATATATATATGGCGATATTATAATGACCCTTAGGGGTATTATGTGTTATGTTTGCGCACGTGTTGCAGTGGAGAGATATGTTCCGGGGTTGGGAAGGAGGGGGGCAAAGGGGTGACAGACAGGAAGTGAGGCAGAAACCACATGTTAGAGAGTTGTTGGCGTTGGTTATGGCCGTGACAGTAGCCCTTATTAGGAAGCTTTATTATTTATTGTTTATTATTTATCCATCCATCCATTCATTCCCTTAATAAAAAAACGGCTGTTGTTCCGCCCGTCTGGTCTGCTGTTTGGCTGAGGGTAGAGTGTTACAATATATATATATACTATATATATATGATTAACAGCTCCAACTGAAGATTTAACTCCGTCTTAAAGCTAAAAACTCTTATTTACTTAGCGCTAGTTTTGTAGCACAACATTTGACACACGTGTAAATATCATACTATTACCAGCCACGAAGGGGTGCGTTCAAAGACACCACGTCATTTCAGTTATACTTCCATGATTTGAGTGACGCCGCATTATGCTTCCGTCTGGCGTCATGACAGAGGTGTGGCTTGACATGATTGCGCTAAAATGTTCCAGTCGAGTGGCAGCCAAGTTGGAGGCGCATTACTACATCTAGCACATGTACACCACCAGAGGGCGCTGTTGTTTCAGTCATGACATGCAAGATTATTGTTTGACTTGACGTTGATGCATCAGTTTTAGTTTCGCACTGAGTTGCTGACTATACAAAAGATGTAAAGAAATTGATATAAACAGGAAGCCTAACGACTAACCGACTGGTTCCTCCTTGACAGGAAGTCAGGTGTCATTACCTATGGGACTGAGGTGAACGCACAGGATCATCACTCCGCCCATCAGCAGCGTGGACGACTGGCACACGCGGCGGTAGCAGAAGTGCAGCAGCAACAGAGCGATCAGGTAAGCCGGCACTTCCGTCACCGCAGACAGGAAGCAGTTCAAGTAGGGGTCGCCGTGCAGGTTGGAGGTGTTGAGGATTAAAGCATAGTAACTGATGGTGATGACAAACCTGCGGGACAATGCATAAATACGGGAATGATGGCATGGAACAATGTACTGCACGTACACCCTTAATGGACAGCTTGGAAAAAAGTGGGCTTCTCTACACATCTTAAAACACCGGTCTGACAACCATTCGTCAGTTTATAGACGTGGGAGCTGTAAGTTTGATGTTGTTTTTCTGCGGTTCATTCAATTCACTAACCTAGCATGACACAATGTTAGCACTGTAGCTCACGTGGCTATGCTAGTGTTGCTAATGTTTGTGTCCTACTTAATGTTAAGTTGTTGTATGTCATATATGGCATATATTCCCTTGGAAAAGTGCAGAGTTACAGTATATATGTCGGTGTATATGGCAATGGATGGAAGTGGTTCAAGTACACAATAACACCCACTTTGTTGGGGGCAAACACACCCACCCACAATAGGGCTGACTAAAAGTATTCAATCCCAGCATCAGCATCCAATACAGTGTTATGGACTCTAACGCTTAAGTAGAATTCCTGAAAAATATAATACGGAAGCGTTACGGTTAGTAGGGAAGATACAAAGAACTCACGTACCACAGAAGTGAGCACAACATGGTGATGTTTAATATGTTACAGCTCTGTATGATGTCTCGAATGTTGTATTTCTTGTCTTTCATCGTCAGTGCATCTTCAATCTGGAACACAAACAAAAGATTAGTATTTAGTTTTTTTTTTTACCTTTACTACAGTATTTGTATTATAACCCTTATAACCATTGTGTGACCACATGTAATAATGCATGTTAAAACTTTGAATTCGGGTTATGACCCCAAGTCGCCTCTACGATTGGAGTGTTGTACCAATTTCTGTCCAGCAGAGGCCGCCATTGTGCATTGTAGGAGACAGTAGGACAGGAGAATATTTGGGGACCCCTGGTATAAAAGGTCTTTCTGTACTACTTGTATTTACGGACTTTATTCGACGTGCAACACTTAGAATATTCTAACCTGTCGAAAACTTTCCTCCAAAGAAAACTTTATTTCGATTTGAATCAAAAGTGAGGAAAAATATGACCATTTCTCTAAAAAGGAAGAACATGACAAGAGACTTGAAGTGACTTAAGTGTGAGCGCCTCTTCAGGTCTTGGCCGCCTGAATCTAACTCCTCATCACATGCATACCTAAAACAACCTCAACCCGACGTACCTCAGCTTCTGTAAAAATTGCCTCTGGGATAGCAACGTTATTTCTCTTGGCTGCGTCTTTCAGTATGGCCTCAGCCTCGTCCACACGGCCTTGAGAGAGCAGCCAGCGAGGGGACTCGGGTATGAACCTGCAAGATGTGAAGCTGTGTTAATAATTGATATTTAGGTTGACAGGACTGTCATCTGTTTGTGTTGGTGGGGGCTGTCTGTGTGTGTCAAAATTTGTCGTGCACCCCGAGTAAAAAAATACCCCTTGGTTAGTTAGTGTCATGAATTTGAAGGTTGGACTCTAACCAAAACAGATGCTAATTTAATAATTTTTTTCATATTGATTTCACTTTTTCATTTCATATTTCATTTTGAAAAACACGACGGAATTGAAATCAAGAAATGACTAAACAGGAGGGTGCTGTCTCGCTGCCACATCGTGTCTTTGGTAGCACTCGCATCAAGAATCACAATTTCACTGAAGGTTAAAGTAATGTGTTATTAACGCAACAATACTTGTGCCGTCTTGTACATAAACCGAGGCAATATTTTGGTGTACATTGTGGAACTTAAAAACACGCTAACCAAAACACGCTAACCAGGGCGTATACAACATTCGAACTCCATTCATAGGTCAAAACAATGGAAAAAGCACAATAGGTCCCCTTTAGTAAGAAATATATTACTTGTCAGTAGATTGTTGTGTGTTTACACGTTCTCACCACCATAGCGGTATGTATATGAGTCCTGATGCTGCCATGGGAATCAGCAGCATCCGCCATGAGCGCAGAGCGTACGCCACCGGTGACAAGAGCATGTATCCTATGGCTGCGCTCATGAAAACGCCAAGGGAGCTGAAGACCACCCGAGATTTGGAGTTCAGGATTTCTGTTCCTAAAAGCAAAACATTCATCAGTCACTTTTAAAGTAGAAATAAGTCCTGATATAATATCCTAATAGCTAACATTAGAATTAGAACCCCGCCAAAACCGCAACCGCAGTTATGTTCTATTAAAATCCAAAAAGTCCATGACATACCCAGCACAAACGCGATGATGTAATTGGAGAACCCCCCAGCACCCGCGAAGAAGAAGATAAGAGCAAAGACCTCCCAATTGGGGGAGAATATCTGTGCCGTCACAGTCACCGTCTGAAGGGCCATCATGGTGAACAGGGCTGGTTTCCTTCCGTATCTGTTGATAGGCAGAGAAATCCCTTTTGAATGTGTCTCCAGCGACGATGTGGGGATGTTACGACGGCGTCACATCATGCACGCACCTGTCCGACAACTGGCCTGAGATGAACGCTCCCAAGAGCACGCCACAGTAATGGATGGAGGAGGACAGCGGGATTTTGTGTGCATTATCACAAACCAGGTCCCACTAAACAAAAAACACATGTCAATTATTTGCAATGAATGAGTCGGTTTATAAAACACATAGAAGTAAATTCAATTCAA
This sequence comes from Doryrhamphus excisus, assembly GCF_037039965.1. NCBI lineage: Eukaryota > Metazoa > Chordata > Actinopteri > Syngnathiformes > Syngnathidae > Doryrhamphus > Doryrhamphus excisus. The sequence continues at coordinate 18,907,523 of NC_136365.1, forward strand.
GTTTTTTGAGTTACACCAGTCATTAAAAGAGAGGTCTTAAGAGCAGCTATGTAGTTTTTTAAAAACTAAATATGTGAGCGTCACAGGCAGATCGGGCATCTGGTCCGGAAGCCTTTTGGATCCCTCCCTGGTGAGGTGTTCCAGGCATGCCCAGCCAGCCGGCCGACCCCCTGGGAAGGCCTAAGACACGCTGGAGGAATTATGTCTCACAGCTGGTCTGGGAATGCCTCTGTCCTCGCCCCCCCACGGCATCACTGAAACGAAATCTGGGCTTCCCTACTGAGACTGCAGCCCCTGAGACCCAAAAATGGAAGAATGAAAACTAAACATAAAAAACGACTAACCAACCAATAGTTGGTGATCAGACTTTAAAACTAGTAGTCAAACTGTTTGTTTTGATTGTCTAGCCAAAGAAACGATAAACCAACCAATAGTTGGTGATCAGACTTTAAAACTAGTAGTCAAACTGTTTGTTTTGATTGTCTAGCCAAAGAAACGATAAACCAACCAATAGTTGGTGATCAGACTTTAAAACTAGTAGTCAAACTGTTTGTTTTGATTGTCTAGCCAAAGAAACGATAAACCAACCAATAGTTGGTGATCAGACTTTAAAACTAGTAGTCAAACTGTTTGTTTTGATTGTCTAGCCAAAAAAACGATAAACCAACCAATAGTTGGTGATCAGACTTTAAAACTAGTAGTCAAACGGTTTGTTTTGATCGTCGAGCCAAAGAAACGACAAACCAACCAATAGTTGGTGATCAGACTTTAAAACTAGTAGTCAAACGGTTTGTTTTGATCGTCGAGCCAAAGAAACGACAAACCAACCAATAGTTGGTGATCAGACTTTAAAACTAGTAGTCAAACTGTTTTGATCGTCTAGCTCAGGGGTCAGCAACCTGCGGCTCCAGAGCCGCATGTGGCTCTTCAGACTCTTTATTGTGGCTCCCTTTGCGATGCTTGAATATTTTTAACACCTGAGTGGGGAAAATGCACGTCTTTTGTAATGAGTTTTAAAAAATCCAACTTTGTCTGAGACCATGAATGCATCCTGAGTGAGTTCTGACTGCTATCCAGTTCAGTACATGAAGAAAAACAAGTAATACTTACCTACAAATCTAAAAAATAAATTTGAGATAATTTAAAAACAGCGGCATGGGAACTTGTTTTTACGTTTACAGTAGTTTACACATACATTTATGTAAGTTTATCTCCAAAACTAGCAAGAGTACTCCAACTCGTCTTTTCTTATCTGAACTACTTTGATACCCCCAAATTCCCTCCAATGTTGTTTTAAACATACTATATGTTTTGCGGCTCCAGGCTATTTTTCTTCAGTGGGCATTGGGTAAAATGGCTCTTTTCATAGTAAAGGTTGCCGACCCCTGGTCTAGCTCGTCTGGTCCAGCCAGCCCCGTGTTCCGTCTGGACTCGAACCAAGGTCCGACAGAATGAGAGCTGAAAGTGTTGACATTGAAATAAAAGCCCGGACTGAAACAGAATGTCCATTACGGTTCATAGGGCGTCAAGGAGCATTTACCAACATATGCTAAGCTGGCATCCATTACACTAACATGTCTTTAGTTATGTTGCTTTAGGAATGTTGCATGATGACCGCGTAGACCTTTTGGACTGGTCTTTAGTCGTCTTTTGTCTCGCTTGATTACATTTTAAATGAATACATCCTCACATTCGCGGGCAACCTTGGTGTTATTTCACTGCAGCACTTGTATTAGTTTTCCTTAGCTCAGACTTTGTACACAAATCTGGAAATATGCCCAAGTTATTCCATTGATGCATCATCTTAGATTATCTTCAAAACATTTCCCAAATTTCTCTGGCTCACCTCGGTGACAATGGTTGACTCGTAAATATCTTTGCTGTACGTCCACCCGTCTCTGCAGTTCTCCAAAGGAATATCTGCCACATTGATGTCCACGTTTGGGACAATGCCATTCTGCGAATAGTTCTTGATCATCTCCAGGTTGAGTCTCGAACAGGAACTGGGCTTCTCCTCACCGTCCACCGTCTCCATGGGGATGGTCACATTCCTCCAAGCCTCACTGAGGTTGGAGCTTTCGGGGATGTAGCACTGGTGAGGTGGGGTGTCACCGACAAACACAATATAGATGCTAATGAAGCCATTGGGATAAATGCTGATGGCCAGCGCTAGGAAAACCCTACGTTGAAAGGCTCCCCAAGAGCCCAGAAAAGATGTGATGCTGTCATAGTCTCTAATTTTCTGGTTGGCCATCATTAGCCTCTTTGTTTCTAAGTTACCGTCTGCGCTGTTAAAAGCGACTAAAGATCATGAACGTGAGCTTACAGAATATGAAGATCATCTTGCGTCACACGCTGGTTACACAATTTCAAGCAAGCCTGCACTTGCTTATGTGGTAAAAAAAAAATGCCATCCAGGGAATTGGCCTTGTAGAAAGTATGTTAATATTTAGTGAGGCATTGTAAAACGGTAATAAATAATCACTCTTGACAGGTCACGTTTTCCCCCCAGTTTGGTATGTGCAGTCTATATCAGTCCTGATGCAGCCTTGGGGGATCAGCAGCGTCCACCATGAGTGAGGACCGTACGCCATGGGTGGCATGAGTGTATCCAGTGACCGAGCCACCACGGTCATTAAACGCACCAAACTTTGCACAACCGCTCAGAAAGGAGTCCAGGCTGGTACTGGTGGATGGTGGCTCTTTATTCATTCAGTGCTTTAATTGTGACGTCTTACACATTAAGTAAGATATATTAGACTGCATGCACTGCTAATGCTAGCTCTTGAACCATGGGCACGTTGACAGAAGCTCCCAAATACGTAACCTGTCGTTAACCTAGCGGTTGGTACCCAAATTTTTGGTCGCAGTTCAAAGTAAATAATCAGCCGATATACAACTCACATCTAAAAAAATTGTATCATATATCCATCCAATTCATTTTCTATGCGACTTATTCTCACTTATGTTGCGGGTATGCTGGAGCCTATCCCAGCTGTCTTTGGGAGAGAGGCGGGTACACCCCGGACTGGTGGCCAGCCAATCACAGGGCACATATAGACAAGGTAACACATCACATAAGTTAGCTACTACTATATACGTAGCTTGTTATTTCAAAGGGCTGCACGGTGATCGAGTGGTTAGCACACAGACCTTACAGCTAGGAGACCCGAGTTCAATCCCATCCTCGGCCAAAAACATGCTAGGTTAATTGGCGACTCCAAATTGTCCATAGGTATGAATGTGAGTGTGAATGGTTGTTTGTCTATATGTGCCCTGTGATTGGCTGGGCACCAGTCCAGGGTTTACCCCACCTCTCGCCCGAAGACAGTCTGGGATAGGCTCCAGCACCTTGTGAGGATAAGCGGTAGAAAATGAATGAATGTTATTTCCAAATGCCTGCAACAACAATATGAACTATGAAACAGTCGACTATCTATTATCGGCTATCTCCTTCTCGACCTTCTCAACATATTTTTTGCATCGTGCATGTTGGCATTATGTGTTGTTAGCATGGCTTTTTTTTTTTGTACAAGCTACAGATTACATCTGAGTATTTCGGCATCTCAAACGCACCACAATAGCACTGCATGTCATGTTGTCGGCTTCAGTTTCGATGTAAAATGTTGAAAAGATCAATAACAGCTGGCACGGAAAGTATGTGCGAATCCATCATGCATCATACAAGATTGCTTTTGTCAGATAGTAAACCCCTTGGAGGGCCGCTTTGTACTTCTGAGGCACCGCTATTTTTCATGTTGTGTTCATGGTGTCGGTGTCATGATATATTAGGACAAGTCTGCAGTTCAGTTTGTCAAATCCAGCTTTTTTTTTTTTAGTCGTTCTTACTTCCAGGTGTGCACAAACTACAGTTAAATCTAAAAAAATTGACATAAAACTAACAAAGAAGCAGACAATTATTGGTATCGTCCATTCCGACTATTCTTCAAGGTGCTTGTAGTTTTTACTGAATTTATGGAAGCTCGCACAAGACTACTATTATTTGCTATTATTAAAGTATGTGAAATGTAACTGCACCAGGCTTATCGACATGCATGTGTGTTGATTATCAGCCCCGCCCCAAGCAGTAAACTGAAAGTGATAACACAAACACCCCGAAGCCAGGGATTCACATGTTTTTATCTCCCTGGAAGATAGGACGACTAGTAGATATAAAACCGGGCTTAATGGTGCACAATCCTTACTTGTGTACTTGAAACTTCTGTTGACATTTTGTTGGAAGAACATTTCAATATCTGACATCCATGTCATATTGTGAAGCATGGGTCATTGCAGGAATAAAATAAGATCGTAATAATAACGGACATTTGCCCTGCGAATGGATGGGAGACCAGTCCAGGGTGTACCCCGCCTCTCACCTGAAATCAGCTGGGATGGGCTCCAGCATATACCCCATGACCCTACTGACAATAAGCGGCATTGAAAATGGATGGACGGATGAATGACTCTTATGACATTTTAGCTTGATTTTTTAAACATTTTTATTTCTTTTTATTAACTGTACTTTGTTTTTATTTTCTATTTCGTTTTTTTAACTCCAGTATTTATTTCAAGTATTTACATGTATCCATAATATGTTTGTATTTAATATGTTCACTTAATTCATTCATTTTCTACTGCTTATCCCCACAAGGGTCACAGGCATGCTGGAGCCTATTCCAGCTGTCTTCAGACGAGAGGCGGGGTACACCCTGGACTGGTGGCCAGCCAATCACAGGGCACATATAGACAAACAACCATTCACACTCACATTCATACCTTTGGAGTCGCCAATTAACCTAGCATGTTTTTGGAATGTGGGAGGAAGTTGGAGTACCCGGAGAAAACATGCAAACTCCACACAGAGATGCCATGTAATGGCATCGAACTCTGGTCTCCTCGCTGTGTGACCTGCATGCCAACCACTTAAACCGCTGTGCAGCCACCTATTTATTTATCATTAATTATATTTATTCTTATTTATTTACTTTTGTTACATTTTTTAATGTTCTTTTTGTAATCTTATTGCATTTTTTAATATGAATATTTTTGTGTATATATAATAAGCGGCATTGAAAATGTATGGACGGATGAATTGCCTTTGAGAAAATACAATTCATTGGACTCTTGCATTGAAGAAATTGCCGCCAAAGGCACCGTCTGGTTCTCCATCCGTATGACTTGCCAAATATATATATATATATATATATAAATATATATATATGGCAACATGTGTCTAGAGTCCTTCCAGCTCAGTTCTTGCATGGCATTCTTCCATGAATAACGCTTGTGTCGCATTCCAGCAGCTCATGATTGACAGCCGACGGTTCTTGCTACGCAGTACGTCTTTTCCATGAATTACACTGTCTGCCCCCATCCCTTATTCATTATCTTTTTACATGCTTGTCACAGATCATCAAACAAACCCACATATTCATCAATGACAACACAACTCAACACAAAATTCCGTTTTTCAATGAAACTTTATGTTATTAAGAGAAAAAAAAAGTCCAAACCTGCATATCCCTGCCTGTGTGAATACTGGATCTTCTTTTATGAGGCCTTATTGTACTTTACTGTAAGGCTACGCTGGAAAGTGATTGAATATATACGTAGGATATATAAATAAAGGCATTCTATTCTATTCTATATCATATACGTAGGTCATACTGCATGATCCAAATGTTTCTATACATTTTGGGCCTGAAATCCACACTGAATCCCCCCCCGATGGGATCATTTAATCCAGATGTTTTGGATCCAAGTGATGCCAATCCTAATATAAAGTTCTGAAACTGAAGATTTGGATTACGCGATCTAATCTGATTATCTCATCTGTTTATTTTTTTTGGAAAAACACGAATCCATCTGTTCAATCCAAGCGGATTCCTTTTAAAAAATGGGGCCAAGGTTATCCTGGTTTATCCATGAGCCGCTTGCATAAAGGTGGGTTCGGGGAAAGTGAGATACGTTGTGACATGAGTTACCACGGATCCTGCCTCAGGTCCAGGATCTATTTAATCTTATCCCTCATCTCCGTCAGTCCTTACCATGAATGGAACTCTATAATGAATCAACTGGCCACATTATCATTATTATTATGACACATATTATTATGATGGGTGGATGGTTGTGTGTGGTTTGCGCGCAGGCCACACAGATATAGAGGACCCAGATTCGATTCCCCGCTTGTGTATTTGCATGTTCTCCCTATGCATGTGTGGGGTTTCTCTGGGTACTCCGGTTTCCTCCCACATTCCAAAAACATGCTAGGTTAATTGGGGACTCCAAATTGTCCATAGGTATGAATGTGAGTGGGAATGGTTGAAGACTTACACATTCTATATATCAAATACACATCACATAAATATTCTTTGTTTTTATTTTATTTTTGTCATAAATTATTCATTGACTCTTATGACATTTTAGCTTGATTTTTTAAAAACATTTTTATTTCTTTTTATTAACTGTACTTTATTTTATTTTCTATTTCTTTTTTTAACTCCAGTATTTATTTCAAGTATTTACATGTATCCATAATATGTTTGTATTTAATATGTTCATTTATTCTAACCTATTCATTTATATGTCATTCATTCATTTTCTACCGCTTATCCATGCTGGAGCCTATCCCAGCTGTCTTCAGGCGAGAGGCAGGGTACACCCTGGACTGGTGGCCAGCCAATCACAGGGCACATATAGACAAACAACCATTCACACTCACATTTATACCTAAGGACAATTTGGAGTCGCCAATTAACCTAGCATGTTTTTGGAATGTGGGAGGAAGTCGGAGTACCTGGAAAAAACATCCAAACTCCACACAGAGATGCCATGTAATGGCATCGAACTCTGGTCTCCAAGCTGTGTGGCTTGCATGCTAACCACTTGCTGCTGTGCAGGCTCCTATTTATTTATCATTAATTATATTTATTCTTATTTATTTCATTTTTTATGTTCTTTTTGTATGTTCCATTTATTAATATGAATATTTCGAGTGTATGTATATTTCGGTCTTAGTCGTCCCTCAGACGTACCCTGCTGGGGGGGGCTGAGCTCACAGCGCAATGCCGCCCTCTGGTGGCCGTTATTCAAATACAAGAGTTACTCCTTCAAAACAGTAATGAAACTTCCTCTCACTTTGCAACACTTTTGACATTAAAGATGGTAAAATAGTCAATCAAGTATATTTGGAGCTATTTGAAGAAAAAGCGTTGCCGACAAATAAAGTGAATAAAATAATGATTTGGGGTGCATGAGAAAGTGGAAAGGTAAAAAGCATAGCTCTCTTTCACTGCATGCAAGGATCATGCAGGTAGGGTTATTATAATAGAAGTGTTTTTTTAACAGATAAGCAAAGGACAAAACTAGAAACAACACAAAAATGTGAAACGTTTGCACAAGTAGCAAGTTCACCGCCGCCGTGGTGCAAGACTGGACACGCCCGCATCCCAACAACAAAGCTGAATGGACCTGAAACTGGCTTGGCTGCCGTCTGAAGGGATACCATCAAGCCTAAGGATCATGTGACGGAAGGCATTTCCTGAAAATGGTAGACCAGCTTTTATCCAGCCTCTATCAATCATTGGCCTGCTGTCGCCTGATTGGTTGAACCCTCACACACTGAAACAACAACAGCACACTCCGACACACACCAAGTATAAAAGGTCGACGTCCTGAGACGCCCTCGCTGTCACCCAGACTGCATCCCAAGATGGGCTTAGACTTGTCACCATGGACTTGGACCCTCCTGGTGGTCCTGCTCACGCTCTTCATCATGTGAGTACTTGTTGTGTACTTTTCATGTATTGCATGTATGTCAGCATTGACGAGATGTTCTCCTGTGCTTGTTTGCTTCAGCTACACCCTCTGGCCCTACAAGACCTTCCACAATTTAGGCGTCCCGGGTCCAACGCCGGTGCCCTTCTTTGGAACCATGCTGGCCTATAAGAAGGTCGGACAAATTCAGATGGATAAAACAGATTTTATATTATATTCCATACATTTTCAATTATAATGTATTGAAAGTATTTATTTTATTCATATCTATAAGTTTTCTTATTGCCAACCACTTTGAAACCAATTTGCAGATTGATAAAGAGCCATATTGAATTATTTTTCCTGTGAAGTAATATAGCTCAGATCTGACTGATATTTACATTATTGAAATACACACATTATATACTTTTCATGAAGGAGAAGAAAAATGACGCAAAGGTTAAGTATGGTCAGGTATGAATGAATAAATAAGCTTAAAATATAATAAAAAGTATATTTTTTGCCGATATGTATTCAAATCTGACATGAATTGAAACAAAATGCCATGTCAGGTATGATTGGCGGTTGAATAACATGAAGTAGATTAGTAATATATCTCAGAGATCAAAGACCATGATGATATAATCAACAGGTTTTGGACTGTATGACCTTGCATTACATACAATTCCAAAGACGGGTGAGGCATTGAACCAACCAGAGCAAAGTTCCCTCATCAAGCCATAGAATAGAATTCTTCCAGTGGGAATTTCAAGGTGCCTTACAACTATTGTAGAATCCTTCCATCAAGTAGGAAAGGGTGGAGCTTGGGATGTTTGGTATGACTACGGGGTGAAGAGCGTTTCCAGCCACGGACACATCCTGGAAAAGGAAAGGATGCAACTTGGCAAAAATGCTCAGAAAGTTATAAATACACTGCACGTGAGCTTCGTGAGTAGCGTTGTTAGCATCATCAAGTATCATTAGTATCAACTTCACTCTTTGCTCTTTTTTTCTACCACCAATCCAACGTTCATCTTCGTACAGATATAGTGATACAACATCATTTTTATTGAATATTTCAACTTCCTGCTACTTAATGGCAATGGAAATGGTTTTATTTCATTTGAACATGCATCAGATTACAATTGAATGCATCACATAATCAGTTCACAGTTCCACATGTCCAAAAGGAGTAGGAAGAAGCAAAGCTTATTAAATCCTACCCCTCCATCTGGTACTTTTACAATCAGCAACTGTTACATTTGTTCACTTCCTAATATAATTAAAGTTTTTAATTAAATTAAATAAAAAATAATTTAAATTAAATTTAATAAAAATAAAAAAATAATACATAAATTAATACAAAAATATAAATTCAATAAATTTTTAATTAAATTAAAAATAATAGTTAAAAATTATAAAAAATTATACCATAGTAAGTGTCAATATAGTGATATATATAACACATCATGACTGGTTCAAGACTCTTCATCCTTGTATTTAGCAAACATCTTTAGACATTTTTAGCTAATTGGTTATTTTTAGCCTTATGTATTATTTTAGCTGTTTGAAGATGAACTATATCAGCAAGTCGAAGTATTTGTGATTTTAGAAATAAGGAGTTAGTATGTTCTCTGTAGGCAGCATTATGAATTATCCTTACTGGCCTTTTTTGCAGTACATTTGGCGAGTGAAGATTGCTTTTATAGTTATTAGGCCATATTTCCACACAATAAGTAAGAGTGTGGAATATAGAGTGTGGAATGATGTCATTGTACCTCAAAATGTCCCTTCAACACTCAAATCTTTTTGTTTTGCAGAGTATTACCGAGTTTGACGAGAAATGCTTCAAGAAATACGGCAACACGTGGGGGTGTGTTTGACTTTCGACACGTCGCTACGGTCTTTAGTTTGCTTGTAAACGCACTCAAGTCCCACCTTTTGCCTCCACGTTTAGCATCTACGACGCCCGGCAGCCCGTTCTGTGCATCACGGATCCCGCCATGATCAAGACCGTTATGATTAAGGAGTGTTACTCTCTCTTCACCAATCGCAGAGTAAGCACACGCACGCACACACACACACACGCACACTCTCACTAAGTGCCTTTACTCTTTTGACTGAGGCTTCATGAGATCTGAAGTGGATCCAAAACAGATCTAGATCCTGCACTGTGAACACAAAGTGGTCCAGACTCACTTTGCCTGGATTAGGTGTGAAGTGGACCGGAAACCTCTTCCACAAGACCTTGGACAGTGACCAGAGTCCTGTTTTTGCTGCTTCACCTTTTGATCCACCCTGAGTCCATTTTCTTTTTTAGGGACTATATGTAAACATCTTTTGGAGAAAGATCTGGATTCTAGTTGAATTCATCCTGCAATGTGAACACAAAGTTGGATTCACTTTGCCTGCATCAAATCTGAAAGTACCAGAAAGTAGACCTCTTTTACAAGAACTTGGAAAGTGACTTGAGACCCTTTTCTGCTGGTTCACCTTTTGGTCCACATCATACAACTTGTTTATGCCTTGGATGAACTGAGGCACTGTCAAAACTGACGTGAATCCAAAACAGATCTGGTCCTGCAATGTGAACACAAAGTGGTCCAGATTCACTTTGCCTGGACCAGTAAGTGGACCTCTTTCACAAAGACTTGGGCTGCAAGAATCAGGGTCCTTTTAGTCCACATCAGACAATGTCAACACAAAGTGGTCCAGGTTCCTGTGCTTTTGCCTTGTATGGACTGACGCTCCATCAGATCGGAAGTGGATCTGAAAGAGATCTGGATTCTCTTTCAACTGAATATGAACAAACAGTAGCTCAAATTCTCTTGTATTGACTGACGCTCAATCAGAACTGAAGTGGATCCAAGGATCTGGATTATCTTTAATTTTATCCTGTAATATGAATACAAAATGGTGCAGATTGACCTTTCCCGGATCAGATCTGAAGTGGACCAGAAATGACCAGACAGCCTGATTCACATTCTGGTCCACATCACTCGATGTGAACTGAAAGTGATCTAGGTTCACTTGGTTTTGCCTTGGATGGACTGAAGAACCATCAGAACAGAAGTGGATCCAAAAGAGATCTGGATTATCTTTCAATTGAATGTGAACACAAAATGGTCCAGATTCACGTAACCACTGAGTAGATCTGAAGCCGACCAGAAAGAGAAGAGGCAATGTTAACACGAAGAGAAGCATTATTTTTAGTCCACTTCAGAAACATCCAAACTGTGTTGTAGAACATACGCCTGAACGGGGCGCTGTATGACGCCGTGTCCATCGCTGAGGACGAGAACTGGAGGAGGATCCGCAGCATCCTCTCGCCTTCCTTCACCTCGGGACGACTAAAAGAGGTACGCCGCTAGCGCTGTGTGTGTGTGTGTGTGTGTTTGTGTTTGACCGGACGGTGTCCTGTTGCAGATGTTTGGCATCATGAAGCGCCACTCGGCCAACCTGGTCAGAAGCATGAAGAAGAAGGCCGACAAGAACGAAGCTCTGGACGTGAAGGAGTGAGAGCGCCTTGCCTCGTCCATGGTTTCAAATAAAACACTTTGTCTTCTTGACGGTAACAAGTTGTGATGTTTGCTCCTGCTCAGGTTCTTTGGACCTTACAGCATGGACGTGGTGACCAGCACCTCCTTCAGTGTGGACATCGACTCCCTCAGCAACCCCTCAGATCCTTTTGTCACCAACATCAAGAAGATGCTCAAGTTTGACTTTTTCCACCCTCTCTTCATGGCCTTAGGTAAACATTAGAGGATCTTTGACTCGTGTTGTTGCGGTCAACGCCAGAATGTTGGATTCTGGTGTTAAACCATGCCAACCATGCCAAAGTTTCAGATAAAGAGCCCTCAAAGAAATTTGGGATGGCTCAAAACGCTGGCTTTCAAAAGGCGTGGTAAAACTGCCCTTTTGTGATGTCACAGAGGGGCGGACTTCCTTATATGGGCGTGGCTGTGAGCCAGATAAGTTCTGTTAAGGGAAAGCTTCTGTTGGCTGTTATTTTTATCTTAGTGAACGTATGAGCTGACGCTTGATGGTCCTCCTCTCCTCAGCCTTCTTCCCTTTCCTGGCTCCCGTCTTCGAGAAGTTCGAGGTTTCCATTTTCCCGTCCTCCGTTTTAGAGTTCTTCTTCGCGGCGCTGCAGAAGATCAAATCTAACCGTGAGAACAGCGAGCAAAGGGTGCGTCTTCTAGAACACGCTGACAAGTGGAGTCGCTGGGTTTTTTTTTTTTTTTTTACCATGAGTGTTATTTGGTGGTCCTCAGAGTCGTGTGGACTTCCTACAGCTGATGATTGACTCCCAGAAGAACAACAACACCCCTGGAGCAGATATGGATAAAGGTGCAACGGTGAGGGGTACTGGGTTGCGTAGTCTGAGGCTAATCTTATTTGAATTCCTCGTTGCAGGTCTGAGCGACCACGAGATGCTCTCTCAGGCTGTGATCTTCATCTTTGCGGGCTACGAGACCAGCAGCAGCACTCTGGGCTTCCTGGCGTACAACCTGGCCACAAACCCTCACGTCATGAAGCGGCTGCAGGAGGAGGTGGACGCCACCTTCCCAAACAAGGTAACCCAACTCCGCCCTTACACAGGTGTGTACGTATGTATGTTGCTGTAGATTGGTCCATGTCCACACAGTGCAGCTGAAACTGGGACTAGAAGTCCAATCATGGGTGCCCCACCACTGCCAGTAGACCCTGGCCACGCCCCCAGGCCCTACATGTCCACCCATATATAGGTGGTAGGCCACTTCCTGGTTCTTGGATGTTGAATGTCTATAGTGAAATCATATCCAAAGGGCGAGACCATTAGCGACACCAAAGAAGGGGGGGGCAACCACCCATGCCTTTGGATATACTGTAGATGTTTGCATGTCCACACGGTGCAGGTGAAACGTGACCCACCACTGCTCAGGCCCCAGATGCCCACCAGGGGCAGAGGACAGGCTACTTCCTGGTTGGTGGATAATGGATCTGAATTGTCTATGGTGCGGTTAATCTCAGGGGGGTGGCATACGGACGAGAGCAAGGAAGTTGGAAGGGCCCAGTCCTCTACCTAAAAGCCGGCCACCCCACCTGCTGCCCCAGGTGGTGTGTAGTTTAGTTGTGTCATTATAGAGATATGCACTGTACAAAAAAAGCATATCTATCATGGGCGCCCCACCAGGGGGGACTCCCAGGATGCCTCCCCCAACCCATGGGTTCATTACAAATGAGCAGGGAGAATTAGCACTTAGCAAAGTGTTGATATGTTTACCTGTGTATGTGTGTTGAGAGCAGGCTGAGGTCCAGTACCAGGAGCTGATGCAGATGGACTACCTGGACTGCGTCATTAGCGAGTCTCTCCGCCTGTACCCCATCCTCCCACGTGTGGACCGTGTCGCCAAGGCAACTGTGGAGCTAAACGGCCTTGTCATCCCCAAAGGCATGGTGGTGATGGTGCCCACCTGGCCCCTGCACCGCGACCCCGAGTTGTGGCCCGAACCAGAGAAGTTCAAACCGGAAAGGTAGCGTACGAGGAGATATTTTCTTCTTGTCTTGGGTGCTTCCCAATCAATGCCTGTGATCAGGTTCAGCAAGGAAAACAAAGAGTCCATCGACCCGTACACGTACATGCCTTTCGGAGTGGGACCTCGGAACTGCATCGGGATGCGCTTTGCTCTAGTGACCATGAAGCTGGCCTTGGTGGAGATCTTGCAGAGGTACAGCTTCTCCGTTTGCGAGGAGACTGAGGTGAGAGGACAAGCTTTTGTTTATTTGAAGTTTACAGTACAGCACATTACTGTCACCTAGTGACCAGTGTACCAACATCGGTTTACATTATTGGGAAAAAAAATCCAATACCAATATCAACCAATATTGAATTTTTATGCTGATATTGGGCAGATAATTATCGACAGAAATTCCTCGCTCTGGATTTATGTAACATCATTTTTTGGAGGGATGTCCGATCATTATTGGGTTTCAGTTTGGTGAACTGATTTAAAAATAAAATAAACATCAAATAATAAAAATTGCTAGGCCAAACGAATGTTCAGTTTGCTCAAGTATCGTGTTTTCAAATTCAGGTTATAAAAAGTCAGTGCCCAAAAATAACACTTCACAAAATAATTCAGTTACATAAATTCAGCGCCTAAAAAAAACATTGTTCATGAAGAAACATATGAACCTTCATACTGTAGGTCATAACATTACCAAGTTGAACTTTGATGACAAAAGATAATTATCTGAGAGGTAATAATAATATTAATGGTTATTGTAAATGCAACTTTTCAGTGGACGCAACAAGCTATCCCCCACGCGTTGTTGTTGACTTGCCGTATCTCTGCACACTTCCTTCCCCGCCAGATCCCCATCGAGTTGGATAATCAGGGTCTGTTGGCACCAAAGCGACCGCTCATGCTGAAACTGGAGCCACGGTCGTAACGAGTCACCTACAGAGAATCATGTGTGTTCATGAATTAAGAGCAGACAAGTCTTTACAGGTATTGTGCTGCTATTTCACTTTCTTTTTTTTGCCCACATGGACAAAGATAACATTTTTAACACTTGTATGACAGTTAAGGATGTTAAAACATTCCATCTAGACTCAATAAAACTTGTATAGTGGTCACAGTTTGACTCTGGAACGGATAATTTCACTTTTAATGATTTCCTCGGTGGAAACGACAGAAAATTGAATATGGAAGCAGCACACTCCCACAAGCTGAATCAACAACAGATCCAGGAAACACAGCACCCTCCTGTGGAGATTCTATGTCATGACAAGCGCGCGCACGTGTGTGTGTGTGTATGTGTGATCCATTGTCCGTGTTTTTCAGCCGTCTTGTACTTTCCATGTTTATAAACAGAAGACCGATAACAAGAAAAAAAAAAGGTTGGCCAACCAGCTTGGTTTGAACACACCACATGTTCTGAGGGCTGTGATTGGACGAAGGCCAAAGTTTACACTTTCTCCTCTTACAACTGCCTCACAATCTCTTGCCTTTACCGCACACACACAGTATAGATACTGTACCATGAGGATTATTATTATATAGCTGCCCATCTGGTGTCAGTGACAACTTCCATGCTATTCTTATTTTATCTGGATGGGTTTATATACTTACATATTTTCCACTTCTGCTTTTAAGCAGCCATTGGGCCATCCATATGACACATTGAGTGGTGTCTATATGCTGGGAATTATAATGCTTCTGTTGGTTTGGAATGTAAATGTTGGCTATATTGAAGTGGTTTCAGAATTTAAGAAAGAAGAAAGAAGTAGATCTTATTTAAAATAAATTATATTTAAAAATATATTTCAATATTTTTTAAAATATTCTTTAAAATAATTTGCTCATTATTTATTGTGTACATATATTTTCAAAAAATATATTTTGGCCAATAATTTTAGACGTTATCTGGAATAGGCTCCAGCAACCCCCGCACCCCTCGTGAGGAAAAGCGGTAGAAAATGAATGAATGAATACATTGAAAGTATTTTTTTTAATTACAAAATATTTTTACATTTTCAAAATGTGAAAAAATAATGTTTCATAAAATTAATTCAATTAAAAATATATTTCTATATTTTAAAATATTCTTTAAAAATATTTAAAATAATTTGCTCATTATTTATTGTGTACATACATTTTCAAAAAATATATTTTGGCCAATATTTTTAGACGTTATCTGGAATAGGAGCCTGCATACTTATTATGTTTATTATTGCACCAGTAGTTTACTGAAGTGCATCATAACAGTTGACGTAGTGGTCTTTCTGTATACTTTTACTACAACCACAATAATAAAGACCATTTCAGCACATTGTGTATTATACATACAGAATGTTATACTACGGCATTGTTATCATAATGTTAAGGACGTGGTGTGTTTATTTACCGTTATAAAGTGACCACCGAGTGCAGCGGGCGTTTAAAAAAAAGTGTCACTGTCGTTTCCAAGCATCACCTGAACCCAGCAGCAGTCCGGTTCCTCCTCAGTAGCTCCATCCCTGTTCTTGCTTCCTGCCGGACTCCATGTTGTTCCGTCATCTCCAGCTAACAACTCTTGTCCGGAAAACTCACGTTGCAACTCTTCTGTGTGTGTGCAAAGTGTGTTTGACCCCCCCGCCCCCTCCCGTCAAACAACATGGCAGACTACCGGGACGACACCGGAGCTCGGGCGCTGCTCGCCTTGCAGTCGGCGCCGTGCAGTCCGGTGCGAGTGGCGGTGACCTCGCACGGCTTCCCGCAGCCCTCGCTCTCCTTCCCGGGGCCGCCGCTGACGGAGCCTCGCGACGCCGGCCGGATGCGCCCTGTCCGCCTGGCGTCTCCTCTCCCGCAGGCCCTGGCCAGACTGGAGGGCCGGGACTTTGAGTTTGTCATGCGCCAGAGGACGGTGACTATCGGGCGGAACTCGTCCCACGGCTCGGTGGACATCAACATGGGTCACTCGAGCTTCATTTCGCGGCGACACCTGCAGATCAGCCACGACGAGGCGAGCGGCTTCTCACTCCGGTGCCTCGGCAAGAACGGCGTCTTCGTGGACGGCGTGTTCCAGCGGAGAGGGGCGCCGCCGCTGCTGCTGCCCCGAGAGTGAGCACCGCCTTTTAGCATAGACCATTAGCCACGTAACATTATATACCTTACATATGTTATTTACCGCTCTTTTTGCCATTTTTGTAAGGGTGAAGTCACAGTGAGGTCATTGTTAACTACTGTTAACGTAGTTTTAGGTGAAGTTTTGACAGGTAAAATGAATGAACCAAAGAGAACCCTGACAAATACACTTTATTTCCCGTGAATTAATATGTATATCTAATTTTATTACGCCATTTTGATTCATGAAGTGATTTCCAAATGGAAGCTTCGAAGTTAGTGAATGAACCTCGCCTAGCTTAGCCTAGCTTAGCTGGCTAGTCAGCGCGTCTCAACTTTTACCACTTTCGCTTTATTTCATTTAAAAGTACTTAATTATCAACAGGTTGGGATAATCTCAGACGGGTTTTTCTTGTCTTAAGTCAAATGTGAGCACATTACTGAGCTTTTATTGCCACGGCTAATGTTTCAATAGCTTTGAACGTGTTGCTGTCAATGTAAACAAACGCGCCCCTGTGAGCTCCACACGGGCTCTGCAGTGCTCCTAGAGGTGCGTTTAATCCTGCTGTTTCAAACGCTAGTCAAGTATAAAGTTGTTTTTTTAAAGTATGCATTATTTCGCTATAGTGGTGCTTAATTTCAATAGAGTAATATGCTAAATAAATTTGAGGGCGTTAACTGTTTTTTGTGGCTGTCAATCAGTGTTTGTATTGTGGGGTGGGGCGGGGCGTAGCTCTACTCTGATTGGCTGCTGTACATTGTTTGGGGGAGATGAAACCGGAAGCGCAGCTTGGCTGCAGGAGCACATGGAATAAACACAAGACTGGAAAAGCAAGGCGGCTTCAATGCCAGTTGCTCCATGTTAATCTATGACTATCCCGATATGTTTATAAACAAAGTTTAATTTGAATAATCCTTTCAAGATTAAACTTGGGGTGTTTAATCATCATGATTAATTATCATACAGCTCCAGCTTGACTTTTTGTCAACATGAGTGTTTTCCTCAGCTATTCCTGTGACGTTAGTAGGGAGCTTATAGTCTTTGTGCTGAGATTTCCTGTTTGCAAAGGCTCTTCATTGTATTTGCCACATCTTTGCTGCTGCACTGCAGCATGATGTCTATTTTCATGTGACTAATTATAGCATCTGCAAAGAGAAACTTTGTCTTCTATTGAGCCGTCTTTCTATCAGCTGAGATGTCATGAGTGCAGTAAGGGTGGAAGTGTGTGTGTAGCCACTTCACAGGCAATGTTTGGACTTCTTGCTGCTTTTCTTTTGGCGTGCACACTTGTGTTGAGGCACAGCAGATGTGAGGGTTGTCTCTTTGTAGATCTAGTGTTGCACAGACAGCTGCACAAAACCAGCCAAGGCAAGGCAGAGTTTTTTTTTTTTTTAACGTTTGCAGGATGTTGCAAAAGCTGCTTAAATGGTTGCAAAATATGTCATGGAACTTACTAATAGCTTTACCAAAAAGCCTTTATTTTACATCTTTAATAGGCTTTGACAATGTGGATTTTTAGCACTTTGGCATTTGGGATGGGTACCGGTAATGGTACTTTGATTGGCAACAACTGAATTCCGTCTGGACTACCGGGTACTGTTTCACCTAAAATCCAAAGGTGCCATGTTTGGGCTCCTCAATCTCAATCTCTGTGGAGTGTCATGGGGCCGCTGCTAACAGTGTTGAATTCACTAGCCAAGAAGACCAAGCCAGGGGAAGGGAACAATGTTTACATCAACAAGGAGACAAATTCAAGTCATACTTTTAAGTAAAAAATGTATGAGAAAAAACTTGTAATATTAGGAAAAGCAAGTTTAATGTATGAGAGGGAATAAAGTATTGTGTTTCCCAGTGAGGATAAGCGGCATAGAAAATGGATGGAAGTATTGTGTGTTTTCATGAAGTGAAAAACCAAATGATTTATTTTTTGTAGGTGCGTGTTCCGTTTTCCCAGCACGGTCATCAAGATCCAGTTTGCGTCGCTCCTCGCCGCCGAGGAGCAACGGGAAAAGGAAGCACTCTCTCCGCCCGTGCGCCCTCTCCTGCCGCACATCTCCCCCCTCAAGATCAGCATTCCCACCATGCAGCAGCATGAAGAGCACATCAGGGCCTTCGGGTCGCCGCTGCCGTCACCCACGGGCACCATCAGGTACACACAGATAAGTGAAAATAAACACAGCTTGGAGCGTCACGTCTACAGGATTGGATGTTGCGTTAAAGCTGCAAGCGTATCATCCTTATTAACGACAGAAGGCGCGTGCTTAGATTTAAGCACACAGAATACACATTAATGTTTATTTAGAAAATGTTACTTCACTGAGGGAAAAGCCGAGTATATGTAATATTAAACATAGATTGTAATGAGGCCCTGGGAGGACCAGGAGGCAGCTGGGAGAAAAATGTAAAAAAGTCAACCCATATGACACCAAGTGACCCGCCAATCTAGCCCCCGAGCGTCCCCCAAGCCACGTGAATAATGCCGGGCATGGCAACGCATGATTTCCCATGCAGGATTCAAACTTCTCAGTATTAACTATTTGCACCGCAAAGAAAATATTGAAGGTTGATGGGAAAATAATCAAATAAATAAAGTATCATCACAAAAATGAATTCAATATTCCAAAGAGTTCAATTATAACATTTTCTGGAGGGTATGCTGGTGCCTCTCTTTGGGCGAGGGGCGGGGTACATAGACAGGGCACATATAGACAAACAACCATTCAGACTCGCATTCATACCTATGGACAATTTGGAGTCAGGCTCCAATAATTAAAAAAAAATCATAAAATTATTTTTACAATTTATAAAATAGAAAAATAATTATTATAGTTAAAACAATAAAAAATAAAATAATTATTTATTTTTCCCAGTACAACTTAAAAAAGAAATGTAAAAGAATGTACATTGCTAACACAATTGAATAATACAAATATTGTAACGTGTGTCTAATATAATTGAGGTTAAATCTGCCAATCAGAGGTTTCCTAAGAAAATCACAAATCTTTACAATAAAATATTTACAATTAAAAAATGATAATAATTAAAATAATTAAAAATAAAATAATTATACATTTTTTCCCAGTACAAATTACCATTAAAATAATGTACATTGCTACAACAATTGAATAATACAAATATTGTAACAACGTGTGTTTAATATAATATAATGTTAAATCTGCCAATCAGAGGTTTCCTAATAAAATCACAAATCCTTACAATAAAATCTTTACAATGTAAAATAATTATTTTTTCTAGTACAACTTACCATTAAAAGAATGCACATTGCTAACACAGTTGACTAATACAAATATTGTAACATGTGTCTAATATAATATAATGTTAAATCTGCCAATGTTAAATCAGAGGTCTCCTAAGAAAATCACAAATCTTTCCAAAGAATTGGACATATTTCTAATGAAAGAAGTAGTTTGCATTGTAGCACAATGTAGACAGAATAAATAACCATTGTGTTACGTCAGGAGGTCGTTATGCACTCCTGGGGAAGTGTAAACCTCTGCTGTTTATGTGCTGGGGGTTATTCAAAGTGCACAGGCGGCTGCCATGTAACCACTTGCTGTCTATTTATTATCTTTCTTTGTCTTCTCATACTTCATAATCATGTGACTGTTGGGGTGGGGGGTGCACTAATGTTGACTTGAGCGCTCCAAGGTCCATATCTCACATTGTTTCCCGTCTTGGTTGAAGATTAACTCCTTGCTTGCTGCCGTCAGTGTTTTGCAAATGTGCGCGCCCTCTGGTGGTGATTTAGTGTCACTGCAGTGTTGCCTTTCTCCTAATGAGCACGCCTTATATGGCGGGGCTGCAGCTGCACGGCTCCTGATTGGCCCCAAGATTGTTTTGCTGTTGAGATCGTTCTTTTTTTTTTTTTTCAAATGACGTCCATGGTG
This sequence comes from Doryrhamphus excisus, assembly GCF_037039965.1. Classification (NCBI taxonomy): domain Eukaryota; kingdom Metazoa; phylum Chordata; class Actinopteri; order Syngnathiformes; family Syngnathidae; genus Doryrhamphus; species Doryrhamphus excisus. The sequence goes on from NC_136365.1 coordinate 18,927,781, forward strand.
GCTTCCTTTCGAGTGTTGCCCCCCTCAGACCCCCCCTCCATGCACACGGACACACAACAGTCTGTTCCAACATGGGGTGGGGGTTGTCTGCAAATGCTGCCTGGCAATTACTTTACTCCTAAAACTTTGACCCCACTTCACAAATTCCATCTTTTCTACAGAATTCCTTCATGTTGCTGTTAGTAAAAAAATACAGTTATTAGAATGTTTAATTTACAAGTAGTCGGTCTGTGTGTGTGTCTGTGTGTGTGTGTGTTGCTAATGGCAAATCAGTGCAGTTTGTGTTGACTTTGCTAACAGCAGCAGATGTTGTTGCTTTTTCCTGCCATGGCAGCCGCCTGGAAGCTAGAAATAATTAACTAGACTGTTACTGATTGTTTATGTACTGTAGGCTCCGCCTCTATGCTGACTTATCACCATGGCGCTGAAAAGCTTGCATAATAATACAACAGGGCTGCACGGGGGTCGAGTGGTTAGCGCGCAGACTTCACAGCTAGGACACAAACAGGGTTCAATTCCACCCTCGGCCATCTTTGTGTGGAGTTTGCATGTTCTCCCCGTGCATGCGTGGGTTTTTACTCCGGGTATTCCGGTTTCCTCCCACATTCCAAAAACATGCTAGGTTAATTGGAGACTCCAAATTGTCCATAGGTATGAATGTGAGTGTGAATGGTTGTTTGTCTATATGTGCCCTGTGATTGGCTGGCCACCAGTCCAGGCTTGAAGACAGCTGGGATAGGCTCCAGCAACCCCCGTGAACCTTGTGAGGAAAAGCGGTAGAAAATGAATGAATGTATTTCAATTGTAATTATCTCAATTGATTCTATTGTTATCATTGTAAACACAGTGGTATGACCTTTGACCTGCATCCCCAAGTGAAGCCAATCGAGAACTGAGAGCGGTTTCTAATATTTTTGACCAAATAAGGTAAAGAAATGAGATGATGGACGATATGTGTCGTATTTCAGCGTTCCCAACTCCTGCCCAGCAAGTCCGCGAGGCGCAGGGTCGTCGGGATACCGCTATGGCCGCAACGTGACCTCTGACCTCCAGCTGGCAGCCGAGTACGCCGCCAAGGCCATTAGTGAGCACAGGCGAAGCGCTGTCGAGCAGAGGGGCGGAGTCGGTGAGCCGCGAGTGGAGTCCGCCGCCGGCGGAGGTGGCGACAGCCCCAAGGTGATGAGGCGTTCCGACGCGAATAAACCCCCCCCCCCACCATCTGCCCACCTGCACGCGTGTAAAGTGTGTTTGTGTCCAGGATGAGTCCAAGCCGCCGTACTCCTACGCTCAGCTGATCGTCCAGGCCATCTCCTCGGCGCCGGACAAGCAGCTGACGCTGAGCGGCATCTACGCTCACATCACCAAACACTACCCGTACTACCGCACCGCCGACAAGGGCTGGCAGGTGTGTGTGTGTGGCACCCCCACCCAAAAGACGGCCACCGGGACACCCCCTTTAATGTCTTTGTGCTCCGCCAGAACTCCATCAGACACAACCTGTCCCTCAATCGCTACTTCCTGAAAGTGGCGCGCTCCCAGGACGAGCCCGGTAAAGGAAGTTTCTGGCGCGTGGACTCCGCCTCCGAGATCAAGCTGGTGGAGCAGGCCTTCAGGAAGCGACGTCAACGGGGGGTCGCCTGCTTCAGGACGCCATTCGGACCGCTCTCGTCCAGGTAAGCGACGTCCGGACGCACGCTACGTCTCTGGGAATGTCTTTGTTTGTCCTCTCTGCTCCTTGCTGTCGCTCGATTGGACAGAGCCAACTAAGTCCCTCCCCCTGCGCTCAGAAAGAGAGCGTCCCTCCCTTGATGCGTTCTTCTTTTGTTTCCCAGGAGCGCCCCCGCCTCGCCGACTCATCAGGGAATACTTTCCCCCCCATCCAGCGGGTTGCAGACCCCCGAATGTTTGAGCAGGGAGGGGTCGCCTGTCCCACCCGACCACCACGAGCAGCTGGCCCACAAACTGGCGGCCGTACCCGAGTACCGCTACTCTCAGAGTGCGCCAGGTCAGCCCCGACATATTTCATCTTTGATTGGGATTCGGGTTTGAAACTCAAATGTCAAATCTGGTTCAGGGTTTGAAACCAGGCATAGGATTCTAACACGTATCAAATCTGGTTTAGGGTTTGAAACCAGGCATAGGGATTCTAACGGGTGTCGAATCCGGTCTACGGTTTGAAACCAGGCATAGAGATTCTAACGGGTGTCAAATCCGTTATAGGGTTTGAAACCAGGCATCGGGATTCTATCGGGTGTCAAATCTGGTTTAGGGTTTGAAACCAGGCACAGGGATTCTAACGGGTGTCAAATCCGCTTTAGGGTTTCAAACCAGACATAGGGATTCTAACGGGTGTCAAATCCGCTTTAGGGTTTCAAACCAGACATAGGGATTCTAACTGGTGTCAAATCTGGTTTAGGGTTTGAAACCAGGCACAGGGATTCTAACTGGTATCAAATCTGGTTTAGGGTTTGAAACTTTGTTTCAAATTGAGGTTAGGGTATCAAACTAGGTTCGTGGTTTCAAAGTAGGGTTAGTGTTCTCTTGGGGTTGAGGCTAGAAGGCGTGCGGGGGTGGCGTGCGGGGACGGCGTGCGGGGGCGGTAGAGTGGTGGTCTACCAACCTGCATGAGTGCCTTGGAGGTGGAAAAGGACGGTACAAGTGAAAGACCATTTTCCCATTTAGTCATGATTGTCCACTCAGGTTCTCCAGTCAGCGTTCAGCCCGTCATCATGGCGGCACCCCCCCACCCAAGTGTAGCCCTGCCCCCCGGCCTGGGTAAGGCCCTTGCCTTCGTTCCAGGACAAGGCCAAGTCCAGCCCGTCCACCTTCTCCAGAACCCGCCACAGTCCTCTGTCACCATGTTGCGTGTGGTCACCAGCGCTCCTCCCAACGGCTACGGCGCCCCCTCTGTCGGGACCACGGCGCCAGGGATGCCGGGGGCGGGAAAGAGCGAGCTGCGAGGTACGACACCGGCTGTATAAAAAGTGGGTGTGGCTCAATGATTGACAGCTGCCATATCATCTCCAGAGGCACAGCTCAACCGAGAACTGGTGATCCAGACGGTGGATAGCGCCGTGCAGGGGGCGGACGCACGCAACCTGGCACCGGGTCTGCATCAACTTCCTGTCCGCGCAGTTACTCAGAACGGAAAACACACAAATGCTGCAGTCGCCACGGCAACCAGCCTGGCTTTTGCTGCCGGTATGCGTTCCGTGATGAAGTAGCAAGAACGCGGTGGCAATCAGGTGTAACTTTAGTTTCCTGTGCAGGTCTAAGCAGTCCTCTCCAGATCCTGGCGGCTCAGGCCTCCAGCTCACCGCCCGTCCTGGTGAGCCGACAGCCCGGCGTGGAAATGGTCGGAGAGCCTCAGGTCAAGCGGCCCAAGATGGAGGACGAGGGCGGGGCTAACGATCATCAAGTCCCGCCGCCGGCCCAGCAGCCCGTCATTGTCGCCATGGTGTCGCAAAGCCACGACCCCAGGAAGTGAAACCTCGCCAACGGCGGACTAAAAAACACCTAAAGATGGGATTTTGGTAGTTTTTAAATTTAAGTTCTGCAGCTTCACGGACTTTTAACACTACTTGATAAACGGGAACAGGCCAACTGCATCCTGGATCTGGACGGCGGGCCCCAAAGCGATGTTTCACCTTCCACCGGCGAGAAAGCCACCAAGAATTTTGACTGTGGCGAGTGGGCGGAGTCTGGAGTTGCTAACCTGAACGTAGACAAAGTGATTGTTTTAATTTAGTCAACGAGCGCCGTGTGCACAGTTTTGTTTTGTATGGGCACAGAAATCTTGACAAAAGCCTTAAAACTTTTTTTTTTATTTGAACCTTTGGAGCTTTTAGAATGTTGACGTGCACGGGACTGTGGCGTGACCGTTGTCATCGGCACAGGAAGTCCTTTTTGTCCTGTATGTGCTCGTCGTCCGGCTTCTTAGGAGCTATTTTTTCTTACATATGGAAAAAATATTTTGTGTAAAAAAAAAAAATGTCATCAACACATTCATACTAGAGGTTTTTTTTTATGTTCAGTGGTTGTGATTAAGGTGAATGTTTGTAACACAAATTAAATCCACGTTGACTCAAATAGTTTGTATGGTTGTCTTCTTTCTCGCTCGGACTGACAGTGATACGTACAGATGGGAAATTTGATTCTCTCACTAACTAACTAACTTAATAAACCGTCTTTCTAGTTTTTGGAATCTAGTTTCACGTTATAATGACCAAATACAACCACAAGTATTTCTTCAACCTTACCTGTGAAAGATCGACCCCCTGATATCTTGTCTGGACTATAAACCGACTATAATCCATCATCGATCTCCGGCACCAGATAAACTCGCACATGCGCAACAAGTCCACCTACCCGACTCACTAACGCGTTCACGCTGTTCGGCGCCCTCGTGCGGCGTTAAGCGAGGGAGCAGCGAAAGACAGGAACAGGAAGTGGAAAGGAGAGTTGATTTGACACAAGAATATATGTTGCTTTTTCAATGGGGTTAATACATGCAGTAGCACAATTAATGCCATGATACGCGGTTTCCTTTTTAATTAAGCTAGCGCTAGTGACCATCTGTTGTGGCGACTCATATAAATGGAATAAGCTAAATGAGTTCCAAACGTTCCAAATAACAAGAAACAAAGAAAATTGTGGATCGGCGCTGTGAAATTCAAAAATATGTGCACTTACATTGTAATACTTCCTTGCATCCAATAGGCTGAAGTCGCCATTGTTCGCTAAATAGCTAGTTATTGAAGTTGTGGTTGCTCACGCTCAGAAAACACTGCCCCCTAGCGTTACGACAGAGCATTGCGTACAGTGCTCTGTCACGTCACAGCCATTTTCGCCAATATTCCTCCAATGATATCCGATATCCATTTCTTATTTGCTTATACCTATTAGCATGTATCATGGAGCTCGGCCACTAACCAATCACAACAGAGTAAGCTAACATGTGCCGTTTGAGAGGCGTGTCTCCATGTGGAGCTCGGCCACTAACCAATCACAACAGAGTAAGCTAACATGTGCCGTTTGAGGGGCGTGTCTCCTTGTGAAGCTCGGCCACTAACCAATCACAACTGAGTAAACCAGCATGTGCCGTTGGAGGGGCGTGTCCCCATGGAGCTCAGCCACTAACCAATCACAACAGTATGGGCGTGGTCAGCTGCGGAATTGAGCATTTCGCTAAGAGGAGAAGAATACGGATATTATTTATGAAGTATTTTATTTCCTTTGGTGCCCCACTGGGATCCAGTATTTTAAAATGAGTAGAATGGAAGTCTTAAAAAAGTTTGTCCTTAACTAGAAGAGAAGTGTTTGGTTATAGTTAATAAGAATGATCACAAGATGAAAGGTTTGGGTGGAGCTACAGCCTGGTTCCGTCATCCAATCAACAAGCAGCAATGAATGTTTACAAACATTATTTACATACAAACAAAATAAATAAAAGCCAAATTCCTCCTTGAGTCCTTCCTAGGGGGCGGGGGCTATGGGTGTCATCTGCAGTTTGACTGACAGCTGGCAACAGCACATTAAGTCCCGCCTACCAGACTGTCTGAAGTGTGATGAAAACAATGACAGTTCCTGTTGTGGGCGGAAGTGTCCAACGTCACCCTCGTGAGGTCAACAGGACGACGCGCTGATCTTGTCCGAGACTTCCGGGTCAGACTTGGCCACCAGGAAGCGGAGACGCCCCCCTCCCAGTCGGATCAGATCCACCGCGCTGGAGGAGACGGTGAGAGAGCGAAAAAGACCCCGTCAATCAATCCATCAACGTGCTGGAGTGTCCTTTCAAACATACACGCCCCCTTTATCGCTGTGAGGAAACGGTCACTTCCTGTTTACCTTTGGTAGTCTGCTCCGATCAGACTGGTCCCGTTCACGGCTAGAATGCGGTCCCCGATCCTCAGCCGGCCGTCGGACGCCGCCGGACCCTCGGGGATGAGTGTGCGGATGTAGATGCCCGGTGCGTTGAGGGGCGTGTGCTAAGGGGCAACAAAAAAGGTGACGTCGCGTGACTGGCATGTGTCACGTGACTGCAAATGATGGACTCACCAGGCCGTCGATGAGTCCCATGCCGAGTCCATACGGTCCTTTGTCCAGTTGCACTACAAACACCACACACATGTCATCAGGGAGGGAGGGGGCGCCGGGGGAGGAGACAGGGAAGGGAAAGTCACACCCACTAATATACCCTGCAGAGGACACACACACACACACACACACACACAAAGGGTCTTCTATGGGGTCACACACACAAAGACAGGTGTAGCTGCTAATACTTAGAACGTGATGGGGGCGGGGCTTAGTGGACATGCAATCATGCACTTGTGCCAGCAGGGGTCGCCCTCGTGCCATCGAGAGGAAGTCATGTCTACTTTTATTGATACTTGTGACAACCCTGGTCAAACATTATTTACTTATCATGGATGGCATTTATTGATGGAAAAAATAAAAAAATTATAAAATTATAAAATACTTTTTAATTTAATTTTATTTATTTATTTATTTTTTCAAAATCATGTGTAACTTCATTCAAATATCCTGTATTTTTTAATAGTAATAGGGAGAATCTATGTAATTCTTCTTAGGACAAAATACTTAAAATGTAAAAAATAAAAAAAAAAATAAAAAAAAATAAATAAATATATAAAAATACTTAAAAAAATACTTAAAATTTAAAAACGAAAATTCATTACAAAGCTATTCCAATATTTACTAACAAATCTTTTTTGTACTTATTATTATATTGATGGTGATGAAATTGCGTATTGCAATATTTTCTTTCATTATATTGATGAATTATATTTAATACTGATTGGCGGGTACAAGTCACATGACTTATCGTGTCTTAAAGGGCTACGATGGCGGCGGCCTTCCTACCTTCCATGCCGTTGGTGATGAGTCCGTTTGCCTTCTTGCCGTCGCTTCTGCTGCCACAGCCATTCACGGGCGCGCCTCCTCCCCCGTCGGGGTACAGCGGCGTGTTGGGAGGGGTCAGAAGGCAGGACAACTCGGTGCTCCCTCCCGCCCGAGGGTGAGGGTGAAGGTGGACGCCGCCGTTTCTCCGCAGGCCTGCCGCCGCCGCTCTGTCCCGCCCCTTTTCTTCCTCACCGTCCCCGGGGGCCGCCGAGCGAGGGCTGCTGTGCACCACCGGGGGCAACAGCTCCCTCTGCGACCCGGGTCGTCAGTTGAAGGTCATGATGGAGGCCGAGGACATCACGTGCAGAGAAAAAGAAAAAGACACTTTTGAGGGGGGGTTTCCATGACAACCAGGAAGTGTCATAAGAGTTGAGTTTGAGGGTGCAGGAAGGCCGAGGATTACGGTCTAGTCAGCCGTCCCCACTAATGAGACAGCCTAATCAGATTAAACATGATTTAACCATGTCTAGCTTTTTGTGTGTGTGTGTGTGTGTGTGTGTGTGTGTGTGCGGACACACGGAGAGGAAGGTTTTGTCTTTCCTTTGAAGGATTAACAAGGAACTCCTCCAGCCAGCAGAGCCGCTGAGGCTCATACTGCGTACCGTATATCGGACGCCAGATTACCTTCAACGTGTGTGTGTGTGTGTCTTTGTGTGTGTGTGTGTCTTTTCACCAGTACACACCAGCAATAACATTCACATCTCCTGAAAGTGAGGATGTGTCCTCTTATAGGACACACACACACACACACACGTATACACACACACACACGTATACACACACAGGCTCCCAAGCGGCACCCTGCATGAGATGGTGTGCTGTTTCCATGGCAACTGCAGCCCGTTAGCACATTTTTGTAGCATCAGCTGCACCTCCAACTGTGTGTGTGTATGATGAGTGGGTTAAGGATGCGGCTCGTGACTAAAAACGGGTTTGCCCTGAGGGACGCCCCGAGGTATCCTAGCATGGCAGCCGCTTCTACATCATCGCTTCCTCACATTTCAGTCGAGGGATCGTGGATACACTTTAGAGTAGTCAGTGTACAGCTTGAGTATCGGTATAGATGTGTCAGCATGGCGGCAGCGTGCACGAGGGCTGCCAGCCCTGAGGAACTGTGGTTCACTGGGAGGAGAGATGAATCCCAACATGTACTATGTCCCTCTTTCTTCTGGAGTTGAATGAGACATAAAAGAAGGCAGTAATAGGCATGGCTGCCGAGGCTGCACGAGTGCCGACTGCACTTGTATTGCTTTTCCTTTAGTGAAACATGAATTCAAACATGCAGGCAGAGAAAGTAAACTTGGATATACTTTAGAGTAGTCAGCGTCAGCATCTCCGTGAACCGGAGCTCCCCAGTGCAGGCGGCACTCGTGCAGCCCGGGGGACGTGTCGCCGCCGACGCTGCCCAGGCTTGACCCGTTTTCTTACCTGAGCGTCAGCAGCAGTGCTGTTGCCGTTGGCGAGTGTGGCGTGCGCCTGCGTCTTGGCACGTAGTCCCCACAGGAAGTGACGCACGTAGAGCAGCTGCCTGTAGATGCTGTCCTCCACCCGCTCGCCATCCAGATCCACGCTGAAGCCGCCGCTGGGCAGCACGATGGGCGGGTGGTTCTCGAAGCTCTCCAGGAGGTCCACTGTGTGCCAGTTGAAGCACGTTAGCGCCCCCACCTTGCAGCACTCGTGCGTGTAACTTCAACTTTGGTACCTGTTCTATAAATGTAGGCCTCGTCCTCGCTGCTGGGCTGCCAGGCGGGCACGGGCCCGGTTTCGGCGGTGAGCTGGTACTGCGTCAGGATCCGGTGTAGCTGAACGGGTTTGAGGCCGGTGTGCTCGCTGGACAACGTCCTCCAGCTCAGCTGCAACGTCGTTACACGCAAACACACATGACGCCACGTGGGATTCTTTCGGGGGGGTTGTGAGGCGCTACCTGTGTGAGCTGCTGAGGGGGCGTGGCCAAGATGGAGATGGCACTGTTGAGTTTGGTGAAGAATTTCTCTGCCAGGTGACCCAAACCGGACCTGCCGGCCCACTCGGACACCATGCGAAGACACGCCTGCATCTGCAACACTTTGGAACGCTGGAACCAACCACGGGACGGACCTGCATGGCACATTCACTCTTAGCAACTCTTTTCCAATCACGGCGCCACCAAAAAAAGGTTAGATTGTGTCGTCACGACAACTTTTGGATTCTATTTTGGACAAAACCACCAGAGGGCGCAATTCATTTAGTTTGCTGCCTAAACAGGCTGTTAACTGTTAATGTTACTAGCATGTCATCATTGTTACCACATTAACATTATCATAGTAGCATTTTTAGCCATTTTCATCGATAAATACATATATAAACACTTAGCAATATCATGCTAGATGTTAGCATGTCATCATTGCTACCACATTAACATTATCATAGTAGCATTTTTAGCCATTTTCATCGATAAATACATATATAAACACCTAGCACTATCATGCTAGATGTCAGCATGTTAGCATTGCTGCCACATCACATACACATATACGATAAACACTTAGCATTCTCATGCTAGATGTTAGCATGTCATCATTGCTACCACGTTAACATTATCATAGTAGCATTTTTAGCCATTTTCATCAATAAATACTTATATAAACACCTAGCACTATCAGGCTAGATGTCAGCATGTTAGCATTGCTGCCACATTACATACACATATATTATAAACACTTAGCATTCTCATGCTAGATTTTAGCATGTCATCATTGCCACCACATTAACATTATCATAGTAGCATTTTTAGCCATTTTCATCGATAAATACATATATAAACACTTAGCACTATCATGCTAGATGTTAGCATGTTAGCATTGCTACCACATTATCATTATCATAGTAGCATTTTTAGCCATTGTCATTGATAAATACATATATAAACACTTAGCACTATCATGCTAGATGTCAGCATGTTAGCATTGCTGCCACATTACATACACATATACTATAAACACTTAGCATTCTCATGCTAGATGTTAACGTGTTTGCATTGCTACGACGTTAACATTAGCATAGTAGCAAAACAGGCCTCGGAAAGCTTTAGTTTGGTGTGGCATTGGGGGGACGGCTCGGTGACGAATGCGCCAAAACGCGGGACACATGCCGAACAGTGGATGGATTGGTCGGACTGGATGGAATTTTGTGATGATCATGTAGGAAACCTCCTTCCCTCGTGGATGTGACCTTTCAAATATTGCAACATATGTTGCGGGGACACACACGCGCACACACACACAATGTGTGTAATAGGCTTACATGCGTGCATAGAGTAATCTAACAGACAAGACGTCACTTAACCTCCTGGCAAAGGTGTCACAAGGCTTCAGTGAACACACACACACACAAACATGCACACGCACACACACAGCCCAAACAAAGAGCAACCGTAGTAAGTGCTAAACTATTTAGCCAAGTGAAAGCACACAAAGGCATGGAAACATCCTTTTATGTGGGCCTGGAAACTATCAGATAATACATATTTTATTTTAGTTTATTTATACCAGTTACAAATATATATATATTTTGGATTTTATTATCATTAATGTTCTTTTTGTTGTATTTTTCATTAATTCATTCATTTTTTACCGCTTATCCTCATGAGGGTCACAGGGATGCTGGAGCCTATCCCAGCTGTCTTCGGGCAAGAGGCGAGGTACACCCGAGGTACACCCTGGACTGGTGGCCAGCCAATCACAGGGCACATATAGACAAACAACCATTCACACTCACATTCATACCTATGGACAATTTGGAGGCCTGGTATGATCGCTCATGTCAATCATTGTTATCATCACACAATGGCTTCATCACGGCAGCATTGGTATCGTTGGTAATGGCGTCGTATCGTGATTCCCACCTCTAAAAGATGGCTAGACAACGTCTATGTGTGTGTGTGTGCCTTGCCAACGTCAGCTCCTCTGTTGCCATGGACACCATGGGTGGAGAAATATCAATGAGCGACTACAAGGAGCCAGACGGGCGTTCCTGGCCCTGCATTAATGTGAAGGTATTGCTGTGCTGTCTCTGCAGCCTTAATGAAGACATATGACGTGTGTGTGTGTGTGTGCGTGTGTGTGTGCGTAGAGGTAAAGTGCTGTTTCCAGCATTTAGACCAGACCACAATAACAAGCAATGACCTTCTTTGCCCCTCCATCTTCCATCCCCTGATGGAAGACGAAGAAGGGTGGAGTGTGGTGATGGGAATTAAGAGTGCAGACAGCAGAAGGACACTAAGGACAAATCTTACTTTGCCCCCCCACCCGCCTCTCGTCCCCCCCGTCAAACTGCTGACAAGGGCACCCACGGGCAGGGGCTAAGAGCTGTGTGCCTCCTCGGGGAGGTCTCATGGAGGGTCTCCATACCTTTGTCCATCAGCTGGTTGAAGAGGGACACATTGGAGAAGAAGAAGAGGTAAGCAAACATCTGAGCCTGGATCTCCGGGTGGACCTGATAGCCCTGCAACAGCTCCTGGCCGCTCTGGAAGACCTGCACACGCCCACACATCAGGTATAAATACAAACACTTAGCATCAGCATGGGAGATGTTAGCATGTTAGCATTGCTACCACATTAACATTAGCTTAGTAGAATACGTAGCCATTTCCATCGGTAAACACATACATATGTAAACACTATCAAGCACTATCATGCTAGATGTTAGCATGTCATCATTGCTACCACATTAACATTATCATAGTAGCATTTTTAGGTATTTTCATCGATAAATACATGTAGAAACACTTAGCACTGTCATGCTAGATGTTAGCATGTTAGCATTGCTGCCACACATATACTATAAACACTTAGCATTCTCATGCTAGATGTTAGTATGTTATCATTGTTACCACATTAACATTATCATAGTAGCATTTTTAGCCATTTTCATCGATAAATACATATATAAACACCTACCACTATCATGCTAGATGTTAGCATGTTAGCATTGCTGCCACATTAACATTAGCATAGTAGCATTTTAACCATTTTCATAGATGTATTTGTTTCTTTCGGCTTTTTACTGATTACAGATTTGCCACAGGGGATCTTTTTGATAAATACATATATAAACACTTCACACTCTCATGCTAAATGTTAGCATGTTTGCATTGCTACCACGTTAACATTAGCATAGTAGCCATTTTCATGGTTTGGTTTTCAGCAGTGCCCTTTGTACTGTTAAAAATATACTGTATATTGTATTGATTTAACATGAGTCAAAGACCAAAATACATAATTAACTCAAGTTAATATCTAACCACGATGTTTAGGAGAGGAAGTGAGAAGTCTACAACAATACGAGCGTTTACCTGAAGGACCCTGCGGACTGGCTCAGGGAATCCGACGCCTCCTTTCCAGCAGGGCTCTGAGCTGTCCATCGGGAAGGGATTACAGTCCAAAAGACCTGGAAGGACTACGTAGAGAGCCTAAACAAAAAAATGTACCACAACACATGCATTTAGTGTGCCGTGGAACAAGATGAGGGAAGTTCGGGCTGTTAGGAAGGTGACTTGTTGACCTTGGTGATGTAGTAGACACACTGCTGGAAGGTGTACATGATGACCTCCTCCAGGATGCTCATGGCCTCCTCGTTGGCTGAGATGGTCGCCGATAGCAGAGACTCCTTTGACCCTGAGACCAAATCACAGACAGGTGAGGATCCCGTGTCAGACATTGACTAATGTGTGCGTGTGTGCGTGTGTGTGCACCTTGCAGAACCTCCATGTTGTGCGTGTACGACGGCACTCTCTGCTGAATGAAGTACAAGATCTCGATGGAGTTGGACATCCAGAAGAAGATGGTCTGCAGGTCTGGGATGAGGTCTGAGATGTTGAGCAGGGACAGAGAGGATGGGTCCTGACTGCAAAGGCACAATGGAAGCTTGGTGACACACAAACACACACACACACACACACAGAGACAACAGGAAACAATACTCACTGCTGAGCTTGCTTCTGGGCCAGCTCCTTTGTCTTCTCCTGCAACACACGCACACACACACACAAATAAGGTCTCATTAAACTTTTAGCATGTGCGTAGAAGACACACACTTGACAAGAACTAAACACCGCTATCACATTTACACAACCTGAGCGTTTTTAGATGATGACAAACACTCGACTAAAACTTGAAAGGAGACACTTTGCCGTCAATACGGAATCTTTCTCCTCTAGACGTTCCAGACGCTTCCCAGCGTATGGACACAGAAACGCTGATTAATCTTTTACAGCGGGCCAAAACACTTCAGTTTCATTAAAACGATCAAAATGATATCTTAAAAAAATATAAAGTAGGTCAGGCGTGTAACTGAGCACAAAAAGACGATAGCGGGCCTCGGACACCCGAGCCGACCCGGTTGAGCGGTCCGGCAGCTTTGCAGAGCCTGAAGAGAAGGAAAAGAGAGACGTTCACTGACCCACGCCACCGTCTGGATCCGCCGCACGATCTTCAGCAAAAGTTTCCCAAAGCTCCCGGGCGGGAAGGCGGAGGCGGAGTGTTGTATGCAAAGACACAGCAGGTAGGCCGGCGTCAGTTTGTGGTCGTCGCCTGCACGGAACATACAGAAGGCATCCCATTGGTATGTAGTTAGTATGTTGGATTCTTCAATGAGGGTAAAAGTATGAGGGGGGGGCATGACAGACAATAATTGAGAAGCACCTCCAGGTTCTATGAGGGACATGATGCGGTTCAGCAGCTGGTCTTCATGGCCTGGATCAAACTCCAGGTGTAGCTTCCTCTTCTGTCCTCTTCCCGCCTCCACCGCTGCAACGGTGCCGCCGCCGCGAGATTTGAGTGGGTGCGGTCTGAAGCTGCGTCTGGTGGGGGTGACGCCGGACGCCGGCGCTGTCCTGTCCTTCAGCGTGGAGCCGCACACCTCACAAGTCCCCCCCTCCTCCGGAGCGCTGTCGTAGACCTGGCCCAGGCTGCGGAGACGTGCCAGGGTCTGAGCAGGGAGGGGCTTGGCACCCGTGGGGTCCTTGTACAGGAAGATGTAGTGCGCCCCGAAGGAGAGGAGGTCGCCGTGGCGCAGCGTGGTGGAGCGCTCGCAGCGGGAAAAGTTGACCAGGACGGTGGCGTTGAGGACGGGCTCCACGGCCACGCAGAAGCGCTGAGGATCCGAGGGGTCTTCTGGCTTGGCGCTGTGGGAGGGGCGGCGCGATGTGGGGACGCGACGTAGGCGGCAGTGAAGCGGCAGGACGTCCGGGGAGAACAGGCAGATGTTCGGACGGGCCGAGGGTGTCTCCTGACCGACCGTGTGCTGATCTCGGTTCAGCAGGTACACCAGGCAGTCCTGAAGGACAGCACGGACATATTGGCAGGCGAACATATGATTAGTCCCTGCGGTGGTACGCCATTTTGGAGTAAACTGGTGGTGAAACAGGTGTGAAGGATGTGGAATCAAAGCGTGTCTCGTTCACATGGGACACTATCTCCCACACGCTCCATGGCTGTGTTCGAAACCGCATACTAACCACTTTATACTTCCATGCCCATACTATCCACACGCCATACTGCATACCCAATCCATCAGGCTGTATGCAAAGCCTTTACACTACAGCGTACTACATGATAACCCACAATGCATTGCGCTCCTACCCGAGCCAAAATTCACTTCAGCTCTAAACTCTTTATAAATACATCATTTATTAAGATTTTTTTTTTTTAATCAAGCGAGAAAGTGGCCGTTTAGATCCCGAGTGTGCCATTTATTTGTCCAAATACCAACTGTTTACAATTTCGTTCCGACGAATTCGGCAAAATTTCAGCTAGCTAGTGAGCAACGCGGGCGGCACGGCGGTCGAGTGGTTAGCGCTCAGACCGCACAGCTAGGAGACCAGGGTTCAATTCCACCCTCGGCCATCTCTGTGTGGAGTTTGCATGTTCTCCCCCGTGCATGCGTGGGTTTTTACTCCGGGTATTCCGGTTTCCTCCCACATTCCAAAAACATGCTAGGTTAATTGGCGACTCCAAATTGTCCATAGGTATGAATGTGAGTGTGAATGGTTGTTTGTCTATATGTGCCCTGTGATTGGCTGGCGACCAGTCCAGGGTGTACCCCGCCTCTCGCCCGAAGACAGCTGGGATAGGCTCCAGCACCCCCGCGACCCTCCTTGTGAGGAAAAACAGTAGAAAATGAATGAATAGTGAGCAACACAATTCCGATTATTTACTTTTCTCATACAAAAAACCATAGTGATGAATCCAAAATAAAACCGTTTGGACTGATCTTGTCCCGGTGATGTCACGTCGCGTTGCATCCTGGGTAATTTGGGTATGACTGGCAAATGCAGTATTTGTCCGGGAACTTTTTGCATACTCAAAAATCGCATACTGCCAGTGTAGACACACTGCATACTCAAAAAGCTAGTATGAGTAGTAGGTAAGTATGCGGGTTCGAACACAGCCCATGCCTCTTTTTTTTGTAGTTTACTGCCTCCTTCCTGCTCTTTGCACATTCTCTACCTGCAGCCACAACAAACCGTAGCAGAAGAACCAAATAATTCCACGAATAAGCAGACGTATACAATAAGGTATAAAATAACAGTGCGTAAACTAGTCTTCACGCTTTTCAGGCGTGCCACAAATAAATAAATAAATAAATAAATACATAAATGACATGAATTAATTACAATATATTTCCAATGACAATATTATAACAAGAGTGACCTGACCGGGAGAAAGGCTCACCTGTCGGTTGTACCCCTGCAGCAGCAGCAGGTGTGGCGACTGGTACAAGGAGTGGCGCACCCCTCCCTGCCCCGCCTCCTCCTTCCTCCGCCCACCGCACGGCGCCTCCCGGCCCCTGTATGGCCCCGGCAGAGTGGAATAGTAGCGCTTGGGCTCGTCGCCGACCGACAGCTGCGCACACACGCATCGGATTTCAGGATGATTGACACATGTCAAGTTTCTGCAAAAGGTTCCTACCTGGTTGAGGCTGGTCTCGCTGAGGCTGCGGCACAAGGACGAGTTGCTGGAGCGAGGCAAGGTCAGCGTCCCCTTGGCCCGGTTCCTCTGCAGCTTGCGGGCCTGAGCGTTGATGTCTTAGGAAGTAAGTAGAAGGGGAGGAGCTTAAGGAGTAATATCAATAATAATAAATACATGCAAATTCATTGTTAATGTATTGATGCGACATGTGTGCAATATGTCCACTCATAAATCGGGACGCACATGTGACCACGAACCAGGAAGTGAACTGACCAAATGAGGTGAAAGATGACACACATACAGGTAATGTGAAGGGGAGGGGTTGACGGGGCAGGCAGGTGGCGGTGGTCTCCATGGCGATGACTGACAGCCACCCTACCTGAGGCCAGTCCCCACCTTTAGAGCCGGACGGAGCCGCCCGACCCGACCGCAGAGGGGAGCTCCGGTGTTTGCCCAGCCCGGACCGACCCATAAGAGCCGCCAGGAACTGGGCAGCTTTGGGCCCTACAGCGGGGGTGGGGAGGGAGTTACGGGGGGGGGGTTAAGAGGCTGAGACAACGCCTCGCCATAACATGACAGAATAATACACACAAACACGCATGCACTAGTGTGTGTGTTTTGTTAGTAGTGCTTCGCCTTCATGCAAACGCCATCAATCCAAATCCTTATTTTTAAGGCGCATTAACGTGACAATGTAATAATCATCAATAAGTAATCCACAGTGGTTTTATTACGTCACATGTATGATATCATCTCGACACGCTGGCTAACTTGAAATAGTAGTACCTGCTAGTACCTGTTTTTGCCTGTGGAAATGCTTCAATAGCATAGCAAACATGGGCGAGCCGAGTGGGTATCATGCAGTGACGAAAAGCAGTGGCATGCATCTCACTGGGGGACGGCCCACCATCCAAACATGCACATGCACACAGCTGGATTAGTTGGCTAATGTACTGGGGTAGACCTGCGTACAGTGGTGTACATTGGTACACACCATTGTACACCAATCTACACCATTGTATACCAGTGTACACGAGTTCCTTCATTCAACGGCCATCATTGATTTGTCTGTTCTCTGATTTGATCTTCTTGCCGAAGCGATCCATGTGTGAAGTGACCGCCGCATATTTTACTCTTTCAGTTTGAACGTGTTGAGGTTCGACGGTTCTTTAACAGTCTGTGTGCGACGTCATACAATCATCCGTCTGTCCATTCGCATCCACATACGCGCGCAATGTAAAGATCATACGTGCACGTTTGTCCGTTTGCATGCACACGCAATGTAAACATGTTTCCCCATTCACACACACACACATCATAAAAAGTCTTTATGTCCATTCACACACACACACATTGTAAACATGTTTGTCCATTCACATCCACATACGCGCACAATGTAAAGATCACACGTGCACGTTTGTCCATTTGCATGCACACGCAATGTAAACATGTTTCCCCATTCACACACACACACATCATAAAAAATCTTTATGTCCATTCACACACAAACACACACACATTGTAAACATGTTTGTCCATTCACACACACACATTGTAAACGCGTTTGTCTATTCACACACACACATACACACACACTGTAAACATGTTTGTCCATTCACACACACACACACACACACACACACACACAGTAAACATGTTTGTCCATTCACACACACACACACACACATTGTAAACGCGTTTGTCCATTCACACACACACACACACACACACACACACACACACACATTGTAAACATGTTTGTCCATTCACACACACACACATTGTAAACATGTTTGTCCATTCACACACACACACACATTGTAAACACGTTTGTCCATTCACACACACAGACACATTGTAAACGCGTTTGTCCATTCACATACACACATTGTAAACATGTCTATCCATTCACATATGCACACACACAATGCAAACAAATGTCCATCCATTCACTAGACCTGCAAATCAATTAACTGCGCTAAAAATGAACCTGTCCATTCACGTGCACACACGGTGTAAACAAATGTTTATCCCCTCACAGAAACACATTGACACATACTATAACCTGTGTGTCTATTCACTTACCCACATAGTGTCAGAATGAGTATGTCCATTCACGTGCACATAATCACACACACAATTTGTTTGTCCATTCGAACACATAATGTGGGCATCTGTTTGTCCATTCACATACACACACAACGCGAATACAGTATGTCTGTCCATGCACGTACACTCATGACGTAAAGAAGTGTTTATCCATTCACATAATGCAAACATCTGTCTGCCCATTCGCATGCCCATGTAATTCAGTGTAAAGACGTTTGTCCATTCACACATGTGGACATGTGTCTGTCCAATCGTACTGAGGCTTAGTGTGCTCACCAGCAGTGATGGTGTCCTTCTCCTTGGCGTTGAGTTCCTCCACCTCTGCTCTCCTGCGTAGCTCAAAGCGGCGGGCGTGTCCCTCCCGAGGCTTCCACAACTCCTGGAGCAGGAGCGGCTTCTCGTTGTCGCCGAGCGCCCGAAGACACTCCGTCCGCCATCCACCGCCGCCGCCAATCATGCCTCCCCCCTCCAGGCGCCCGATTACATCGCACAGGACGTAGGAGTGGGCGGCGTCCTTGTTGAGCGAGTAGCGCTCCAGCGCCTCCTTGACCAGCTCGTGGGCGCTGGAGCGGGGCGTGGCCAGGACGCTCTTGTAGTTGGCGCCGCTGCAGATCTCGTCGCCAAAGATCTTCAGGACCCCCGGAGCAGAGCTCTGGTGGGAGAGCTCGGCCGGGTCGTCGGCAGGTCGCTCCGGGGGCTCGGTCGTGGAGCGGCGGTCCCCACGCGTGTTTGTTCCCACCTCGGCCGGGACGCGGTCGCGGTAGCTCAGAGTGCGGTACAGGACCTGGACGGCACACGTGAGAAGGTCAGCTCATGTGAATAAATAAACTTAGCAGTGTGGTTTCAATGGGGCACTTTGTAGTCTGCCCTACAAATTCTGCCTAGTAACAAGCAGCCAATTAAATAAGCTAATTCCATAGCACACCAGGATTCCAGTGTATTTGTATGAATATGTTTGTACGCGATAAATCTATTTCTTACCTGCGTAAAGGTCCTGCTCTGGCGCTTCAGCCGGCTCTTGGAGGGCAGGGACATGCTGGCCCCGGAGGAAGAACCGTAGAACATTTTGCTGCTGTCGGTATCTCACAAACTGACAAACGGAACAGGACAAACCGTTAATTACATTCATGCTTCAACTTCATACATATGTCATTGATCATGTGTGTGTGGGGGGGGGGTACCTTGGTAAGCGTGCAGAGCACCAGGTGAAGGTTACAACTGAAAATCAGATGTTCCATTTGCGTTTCTCTCTTTGGATCTTGAGCTGGAAGGGAGTTAGTCCACAAAGCAGCAAATGAGACCCCATCAAAGTCAAATTGTGGTTTTTGTGCAACATCAAGGTTTTTCATTCATTCATTCATTCATTTTCTACCGCTTTTTCTTCACAAGGGTCGCAGGGGTGCTGGAGCCTATCCCAGCTGTCTTCGGGCGAGAGGCGGGGTACACCCTGGACTGGTCGCCAGCCAATCACAGGGCACATATAGACAAACAACCATTCACACTCACATCAAGGTTTTTTATCGTAGATATTTAAAGGTAACAAGGAAATTTCTTTTTAACAATTTAATATTCCATTAAAATACTAGCCTTATTAAGTTTTGTATTATTTAATTATGCACATATAATTTTATTAAATTTAATTTCACTACATTTAATTATATTGAATTTATTAATAACTAACTAATTATTGTGCTTATCTAGTGTGCATCCCAGACACAGTCCATGAGGAGGTGTGTCTGTGTTCCGGCCACACCCCCCTCCGCAGGTGCTGGAAGGCATCTGACAGCAGGGAGTCCTCGAACGCATCGCAGCAGCCGTCAGGCGTCTGGATGCCCTGGTTGGACGGCAGCAGGCCGGGGAGGTGTTGTTGGAGCTGACTCTGCAAGCGCTGCCGGGATAACGTGACTATTTTAAATGCCTGCTAATCCACGCTAATCTGGCTACTTGGCCGCAGTTAACTCAAGACCGGGGCCAACAAAACCCCCCCCCCTCCTGCCTGCTTACACACACAAAGGCGGGCCTACATGTTGCCTCCATGACCCACAAGATGGTGTTTACACCGCAGCGCACAAGACTCCTCTTCTTTGGAGAGGAGTAAAAAAAAAAAAAAAACGCTAACTCGGACAGATATCGTGAAAAATGCCCACCATGGATGTAAGCCACATGGGACGTTTCATAAGCGGCAACGATCGGTTATCTTTTTGCATTTCCGTTCTCAGTCGAGTGGTTAGCACACAGACCTCACAGCTAGGAGACCAGGGTTCAATTCCAACCTCGGCCATCTCTGTGTGGAGTTTGCATGTGTGCATGCGTGCATGCGTGGGTTTTCTCCGGGGACTCCGGTTTCCTCCCACATTCCAAAAACATGCTAGGTTAATTAGCGACTCCAAATTGTCCTTAGGTATGAATGTGAGTGTGAATGGTTGTTTGTCTATATGTTCCCTGTGATTGGCTGGCCACCAGTCCAGGGTGTACCCCGCCTCTCGCCCGAAGACAGCTGGGATAGGCTCCAGCACATGAATGAATGAATGCTCGACTCGCAGCACTCACTCAGTGACCAATAGCATGAATGCTCTAGTAAACTAGTCCCTCATTTATAGCAGTTCATTGGGTCCAGAACCAAATACGATATCGCACACAATGTTGATAAACTGAATATTTTTTTAATTTGAGCATAGAAAACCTGTTTATGACTTTCTAAATATGATTTTCAACATTATTAAAGCCCGGTAGACATGAAATAACACCCCTATAGTCACCATTATATTTGTATTATTTTTTTGTTTACACAATGCACAATGAAATACTACTTAAGAAAGGTTTTCAAACAAAGCGGAGAGAAGAAAGACAAAGTAAGAAGCCACAAAATAACCACTTCCCCACACAATGGGAGGAGAACTCTGCATCCATGGCTGGCTTCATCGAGCCCAATGTAGGGTAATATAAAAGTAAAAAATAATTTCCCCCAAAAAACGCAATGTATGGCGACCCATGGCTCTGACTTTGGCGCAACAGAGCTGCTATGTTTAGTTAGCACTGAAGCGTAGCTATCCACAGCATTCGGGTTTAATACGGAAAAGCTGAGACTGACACTATTACACAACAATCTTTATGTTTCAATGACATTTACAGTGTGAATGCATTGAGTCATGCTGAAAAACAATAACACATAATAATAGCATGACTGCTATTACAGTGGTGCCTCGGTTAACATTCGCCCTGGTTAGCATGTTGGTTTTTTTTGGTTAACGTACATATTTTTTTTTGCTAAAATTTTGCCTTGGCAAACAAACGATTCCGGTTGGTTTATGCCGCCATCTTGGACCACACGCCCAAGACGAAATCTTACTGTTATTATTATTATTATTAACTCGTCAGCTCAGCAGATGAACATTTATTGCAAGCGGATTATAGAAAAGACATAAGATAAAGTACATTCACATAATCAGCTAGAAGCTAGAAAAGTACTGGTCGTAAGTAGGTCACATTTGGACGTGCTGCGTGCTTGCTGCGCAGGAAACATTGCTGACTCCCACCCTGCCCGTTTAGAAGATACCTACAAAAAGCTGCGGGCTTCAACACCCTAGGCGAAAACATCTCTTCTTCTCATCAGGAGGTTCCAGGAGGACATTAGAAGAGAGCCCAGAATTTGACTCAATTGTGTCTGACATATTTATAATGTATTGTGTTAACCTTCTATTGGTGTGTAAGTCTTATTTCTTCTCATGATTGGTAGACTAACAAACACAGAAGGGGAGGTGAAATTTATTTTAAACAGTGGTCCTTGACGGCTTTGTTAGGTTGCAGAGAATTTTCTTCCGTAATTTCCAGACCGTACCGAGACAAGAGTGCAAGACCTCCGAAAGAAAAGACAGTCATTTCAGAGGTATGCAAATGTCACGGGAGTGGTTCTCGTGTAACGCTCTAGCAACCTGGCGGCACATCGACGGTGAGACACTCTGTTTCTGCCTGTCTCATTTTTACATCCATAACACTCAATTCTGGTTGCAACAACAAAACATACGCATTCATACTTGTTTGCGGCATCCTGAGTCACCTTATAAGGCATCAGCACCGGCTCACTTGGCAAGCAGTTGTTTGGTCAGGATACATATTTAAGGTTGATATTGATATATTTTGTCATATTTTTGCAAATTCTGCTTGCAGCAGAATCGTGTGATTTTGTGAATTTATGGTTTTGTGGGGCTTTTTTCCCCTAAATGTTAAGTTGTCCATTCATTTGACGTTACCTCAGGTTCTGTTTTTGCCCGCATTTATCTGTTTCTCTTCCAAATAACTTGAAGGGTTCTGAATGGATTGGGATGACATTTTCAGGAATTGTCGGAAAAGGGATATGGAAGAACTGATTACATTTTGACCGTAATCTGGATCACCGTCCGGATCCAGGAATTTTTTTTTAAGGATTCTTTAACCTTTTTTGGCCATTTGTGTCCATATAACGCCACAAAAAATGGTCAGATGACTCGGGGAAAAAAACTACAGGACAAGTTCCCAACATTCATTCATTCATTTTCTAACACATTTCCTCACGAGGGTCGCGTAGGGTGCTGGAGCCTACCCCTATCCCAGCTGTCTACCCTGCCTACCCTGGACTGGTGGCCAGCCAATCACAGGGCACATATAGACAAACAACCATTCACACTCACATTCATACCTATGGACAATTTGGAGTCGCTAATTAACCTAGCATGTTTTTGGAATGTGGGAGGAAACTGGAGTACCCGGAGAAAAGCCACGCATGCACGGGGAGAACATGCAAACTCCACACAGAGATGGCCGAGGGTGGAATTGAATCCTGGTCTTCTAGCTGTGAGGTCTGTGTGCTAACCACTCGTTTTTTTAAATATCAAAGACTCATCCAAAACATGTAGAATTATTATTTTGGCGTGAATGACAATATGGGGGGAACTACGGCGCTTTGAGTGCCTTTGTAGTTATTTTTGCATCATTTTCTGCATGGAAAATGATAATTAACAATAATTAACGTCTATAAAAAAGTTCATTCATTCATTCATGTTCTACCGCTTTTCCACACGAGGGTCGCGGTGGTAGACAAACAACCATTCACACTCACATTCATACCTATGGACACTTTGGAGTCGCTAATTAACCTAGCATGTTTTTGGAATGTGGGAGGAAACCGGAGTCCCCGGAGAAAACCCACGCATGCACGCATGCACACATGCAAACTCCACACAGAGATGGCCGAGGTTGGAATTGAACCCTGGTCTCCTAGCTGTGAGGTCCGGCGCTAACCACTCCTCCGCCGTGCCGCCCTCTATAAAATGTGTTTTTGTGAAAACATTTTTGGGTGTCTGAAACGGATTAATTGGATTCCCATTATTTTCTAATGGGAAAAATTTGCTTTGGTTATAGTCTGACCTTCTGGAACGGATTAATGACGTTAACCAAGGCACAACTGTACTTGTTTATCTCCTCTTTTCATACAATAAAGCTTCAGAAATAGGATGCTCGACTCTCAGCATTCAGGTCAAGGATTGAGCGAACAGAGGCCATTAAAAGAGAAATAAATACAAATTGAACTTTTGGGCAAGAAAATAGGGCCCGCCGCCATCCTGTGTGTTGACCCGATGGTCACCAGTAGCAACCGGCTGAGCAACAAACGGCTGCGGAAAATCCTCCGAAATTAATCCGCCGACGAGGCGTCACGCTCGGCGAGCAACCGCGGCGTCACAGGTGTGTCTAACAAAGTGAATATTCACGCCAATGGTACTGAGGCGAAGTGGGATATTTAGAGACAGGTGGATACAAGTTGTCGTGGTGGTAGGCGAGTGGGTGTTCTGTGTCGGCTGGTGTTAAACTCACGGCGGTTGCGTTGCGAGGCTCCATGATGCTCCTTCGAAGCTCCCAGTCCGCCCCCCTTTTTTTCTCCTGAAACGTAATCGATGTTAGAACCACGAATGGGGGTGCTTTTAGACTGCCTCCGCACCCTCTCCGTGCGACACCAACAAGGCGTCCTTCCCACCAGCAGCTCCGTTAACTCGGACCCCGAGCAGCCGCGGAATCCCCCCGGCTCGGTGCGTACATCTCGGCCGCCTGCCCGGCAATGCCCGTGGCTCCGGCAGCCGCATTCCACCGTCCACGGCAGTTCAAGAGCCGAGCGTTGACGGAAACACCCGAAGTGTCTGCTCGGGTCTTCGGCCACATAACGAAAATGGCGCCATCTGGTGGACACAATCGTTAATGCGAGTGACACAGAAATAGACAATAAATTACATTTTAATAATACTTATTGTAACTGAATGCGACAAATATGTACTTTGACAATAAAAACTCTAATATTTGTGCATATTTATCTAGTTTAGGCGATATTTATTATTAGTGTAATTTGTCATTTCATCTTTTTCCTCATTACACAATTCTTTTTCATTTGTGCTTTTATATTTTTATTTCTACAATGTGCCAATGTTCAGAAATAGCCAAAAAATTACATTTTAATAAATACTTCTCGTAACTGAATGCGACAAATCTGTACTTTGATTATAAAAACACTCTATTATCTAATATTTGTGCATATTTATCTAGTTTAGGTGATCTTTATTATTAGTGTTATTTGTCATTTCACCTTTTCATTTTTGCTTTTATATTTTTATTTCTACAATTTGACAATGTTTTAAAACAAAAGACCAGCTGTGGGCCGCAAATGGCCCCCAGGCTGCACTTTGGACACCCACTTTAAAGCCATAAAATGCAGCATTAGAGAGATAGTCCAGGGGATGTCTCACGGCTGCTTTATCAGTCCATGTAATGCTCCATGACTTTGGCAGGAGATTGAGTCGTACATCACACTGAATACGCCACACAAGCCACAAAAGTTGCTGCGTTTTCAAAAACATGGTAACAAAATTGCCAAGAGTGCATGAAAAAGCTTGTTTTTAATTATTACTCCAAGAGAAATAGAAAAGATAAAAGCATTGTTGGCATCATGTCACAGCACAGAAGCACCACAGTCACAATAAAACCTTTTGACTCATCTTAAATGTCTGAAAGAAGTCAGCAGTTTCACAATCACACGGTAGATAGAAACACAAAAGAACAATTTCTAGTTCACATATTTCTATGTTATATTCATTCTCAAATCGGCTCAAACACCGGCTATTATCTCCACCTCCAACAACTTACGTTTTAAGAGTGAGACACATGAAGCACTTCTCGGCGAGATGTGACGTGAAACACTTTCATCATTCAAATACAGTGGTGTGAATACGTGTTTGCCCCCTTCCTGATTTCTTGTTTTTTGCATGTTTGTCACCCTAAAATGCTTCATAGTTAGCCAATGACAACACAGCTCAAACTTGTTATTATTGAGGCAGACAAAACATCCAAAGCTACATGATCCTGTGTGGAAAAAGTGCTTGTTACAGTGCTTGTTAATCTACCAGTGTGGAAAAGGTTATAAAGCCATTTCTAAAGCTTTGGGACTCCAGCCAACCACAGTGAGAGCCATTATCCACAAATTGCCAAAAACATGGAACAGTAGTGAACCTTCCCAGGAGTGGCCGGCCGACCAAAATGACCCCAAGAGCGCAGCCACAACTCATCTAAGATGAGGTCACAAAAGACCCCACAACAACATCCAAAGAAGTGCAAGCCTCACTTGCCTAAGAAAGACACTGGGCAAAAACATTTAGCCAGAAAACATCTTGATGATCTCCAAGACCTTTGGGAAAATACTAGATGGTCTTACCAGACAAAAGTTGAACTTGTGTCCCATTACATCTGGCGTAAAAGTAACACCTCATTCCAGAAAAAGAGCATCATAGCAACAGTAAAATATGGTGGTGGTAGTGCGATGGTCTGGGGCTGTTTTGCTGCTTCAGGACCTGGATGACTTGCTGTGATAAAAGGAAGCATGAATTCTGCTGAAGGAGATTGCAGTTGTTCCTGCTAAGTGTGGCCCAACCACTTATTAGCTTTCGGGGGTAATCACCTTTTCACTCAGGGTCATGGAGCTTTGGATGTGTCCCTTTTAGCAACAAAAAAAAATCACTTAAAAACTGCATTTTGTGTTGTCATTGACTAATATTTACATTTGATGATCTGAAACATTTAAGTGTGACAAACATGCAAAAAATAAGAAACCAGGAAGGAGGCAAACACTTTTTCAAACATCTGAAAAAGTAATCACGTGATGTCAAATTAGGACCTTATCTGTCTGTATTAATAACAGAAGTACCTGTGGGGAAAAGAGGAAGGTTAGTTCTGGTTTTGTGTTGTCGTGTAGTGAAGAAAGCAGCATGAATCACACACAAATAGTGTGTTTGGACACCAACTCAAAGCTGCAATCAGCCTTTTTTCGCCAAAGAGGTTCAATTGTGTCCCAAAGCTTTCTTCTCTTCTCTGTGTGTTGGATCTATACAGGCTTTGATGACAATAATAATAATAATAATAACAACAATAATGTTATATAATATTAATATATTAATAATATAATGTATAACATATTAATATAATAATATATATTATAATATTTTATAATATATAATATTATTGTTAATATTATTAACAACACTAATAATAATATAATAATGCTAATAATAATTATTATTAGTTATTATTAATTATTATACGTATAATATATATTCTATAATAGTAATATAATAATAATTTTATTATATTAAAATTTTATTATTAGTAGTAGTAGTATTAGTATTATTATTATAATGATATAATTGATAATAATTGTATTCATTCATTCATTCATTTTCTACCGCTTTTTCCTCACGAGGGTCGCGGGGGTGCTGGAGCCTATCCCAGCTGTCTTCGGGCGAGAGGCGGGGTACACCCTGGACTGTTCGCCAGCCAATCACAGGGCACATTTAGACAAACAACCATTCACACTCACATTCATACCTATGGACAATTTGGAGTGGCCAATTAACCTAAGGTCTGCGCGCTAACCAGTCGACCGCCGTGCCGCCTAATAATTTTATTATTATATTAAAATGTTATTATTATTATTATAAATGATAATAAAAGGATGTTTGGGACAGCGGTACGGTGCCGTACTTTGGAATGTGGACTTAAAGGGAAGCAGCTTCTGCAGTGATTCGATGATGCAAAAATCCTGAGAGGTAGCCTCCTGCTGCTGCTGCTGGGAAAGATGCTCAATTCCAGGCATGTTTGAAACATTACACTGTTTCTTAACCAGTATATACACATCCATGCATTCATGTGTAAACATAGACCAGAGAGGCTTTGGATGATATAACACACACACACACACACACACACACCTGAGATGGCTTCATATCGGGCCAGATTGTTCAACAATACCAACTGTACCGCTTCACTTTCCCATCAAATGTGCCACGTAAACGGGACTTTGAAGGTTTCAGAACACACGATATGGAGCTCTTCAACATGTGGAGCGTGGAGCTCTGGGTGCACTTCAACATGTGGAGCGTGTCACTTGTGGCAGTAAAAACAAACCACCAAAAGAAGTGGCAGTGTCGACTTTCCCCTGAATCAAATAAAGCATAAAATCACCCCCCCCCTTAATGTCCTGCATAAATACTGTAGTACATACCGTGGTCAGAAACTAACCTGCTTATATGGAAGCACACTGATTACAAATATAAATATATCGGTGTGTTTGCCATTAAAAAAACATAAGTCGTCCCTCGTTTATCGCGGCTCATTGGACCCACACCAGATTAGGATTAAATATTAATAAATAGAAAATGTTAATAAATAAAATAATAAATAGACATGGAATTAAACCTTATTACCTAATATAGTAGATGAAAATACAACATAAATAAGATACAACAGACTAAATGGCTTTATACTCCTATTACCCAAAACAGTAGACAAAACAAGAGTAAATAAGCCATTTAAGACGTCAATAAAACTCCTGTTTGAGCAGGTGTCACAGTAAATATGTTCCCTTAGGAACCTTAGTGACGAGTGCCTGTCTCATCAAACAATGACTGACCCCTAGTGGCCAATGGTGAATACAACATCCACAATTACAGTACAATGTAATGTAAATGTAAATGCCTTGTATATGCATTTTAGCTCATTTAGCTATTGTATGCTTGCAAATTCCTCATTTAGACTGAGAATAAGTACAAGTTGCTTAAATATACATATATATGTATATATGTGTACTCAACCACAAAACAGCAATCAATAATTCACTCATTTTGGAAAAACCGCAATAGAGAGAGGGAGCGATGTTTGAACCGTGACGTAGCGAGGGACGACTGTAAACCAAGTGTGTCCAAACTTTTGAAAAACTGAAGAATGTGGGGGCCACACTGATACATTTTCGACATTAAAGTTGCTAAAAGCAACGAAACAACGCTTGGCTATATCTGAACAAAACATGTTAGCTTCGTGTTTCAGGTGACGGAGCAAATGAGAGTTTCAGTTTCATTCATATGCCGCGAAAGCCAAAAAAATGGCCGCCAGGACACCCTCTATATGGGCAAATCGGCGTCAAAGTAAGTTGTGAACACCACAAACACCACCAAGCGCGCTGCGATATGGAAATAAACAGCAAAGCCAACACGGCGAGTGTAAACAGTTGACACAAAGACACTGAATGTGGACCTGCAGATGCTCCCAGACCAGCCAACACGCCCCCGGAAGGAAACTGCAGCCACTTCGAAGTGGCCCGGAATGTTCTGTAGCGGGGCCGGTAGTCGGAGGGATCAGCGACGCTGTCATCTGGACGTCCGGACCGGGCTGACGGGTCGGGCGTAGAGGTACTTCCAGATGGCGTAGTAGTGCACGGCCGCCCCCATGGCCACAAAGAGGTGCCAAATGGCGTGAGCGAAGGGCACGATGCCGTCGCTCTTAAAGAAGACCATGCCCAGGCAGTAGAAGGCTCCGCCCACAAGCAGCTCGCACAAGCCTGACTGTTCCGGCTTGGAAGAGGATGATGGATGGATGGAGGTGATGAGGAAGAACGTTAAGGGCGGGCTTTGAAAGACATCTTCATTCATTTTCTACCGCTTTTCCTTATGAGGGTCGCGGGGGTGCTGGAGCCTATCCCAGCAATCTTCGGGCAAGAGGCGGGGTACACCCTGGACTGGTGGCCAGCCAATCACAGGGCACATATAGACAAACAACCATTCACACTCACATTCATACCTACGGACAATTTAGTGTCGCTTTTTTTTTTTTGGAATGTGGGAGGAAACCGGAGTCCCCGGAGAAAAACCACGCATGCACGGGGAGAACATGCAAACTCCACACAAAGATGGCCGAGAAGGGTATCGAACCCGGGTCTCCTAGCTTGTATGGTAATTTCATTCATTTTCTGCCGCTTATCCTCACAAGGGTTACAGGGGGTGCTGGAGCCTATCCCAGCTGTCTTGAGTCTGCAATTAACCTAGCATGTTTTTGGAATGTGGGAGGAAACCGGAGTACCCGGAGAAAAGCCACGCATGCACGGGGAGAACATGCAAACTCCACACAGAGATGGCCGAGGGTGGAATTGAACCCTGGTCTCCTAGCTGTGAGGTCTGCGCACTAACCACTCGACCGTCGTTACCAAATTTTGGCAAAAATTTTAAACTGGTTCGCGTTTGCCCACTTGGGTAGCGTGTAATATTCCGTGCGGTGCTCACCATGGAGAGGATGACCAAGGCGGGAAAGACGCCCATCACCGTGTAGCAGATCAGCTCCATGATCTTGTACCTGGAGGATGCCAAGCATACGTTAGTCAGCTTCATCAACGTGCTACCTTTTCTTCCAGGTGGAGATGCTGCACCAACCTTTCATGGAAGAAGAAGACGTAGGTGGTTCCCGACAGCGCCATGACCCACACCAGCCAGCGCATGTGAATGGCCCAGGGACCCAGTTCTCTGAGGTTCAGCCTGGGGTGGAACATGAAGATTTCTAATACCGTATCTTACCGATACCCAGGTAGAAATTAAATACAGTGGAACCTCGGTTAAAACCGTGCATGTTAGAAAGCCTTTAACAAACTGCAAAGTTTTTTTGTGGCATGAGTCCAGAATCATAAATCATAATAATAAAAAAGGGATTACCCTCCAAGCATATACAACTATCATTATTGTCTATAGACTGTGTTTTGTTTGTACAACCAGCACTGCTCCCAATAGACTTCTACACCGCTATGTACATCTGTGCAATACTTTGATTTCATATTCAGTATAGTTATTCCAGACTCCATTCACTGTGCAATATTAAGGCTCTAAGTGCAATATATTAAGTTTAAGTGCAGAATTTTTATAATGCCTCATATTAACTCGTAGTGTATAGACTGGTCATATATTTCATCTCATTTCATATTATCTGCAATATAAAATGTGTATAATGCTGCGTAAAATTGTTAATACTTGGGTTGTTTTAATTTTATTTTATTTTATTTTATTTTATTTTATATATAACTCTGGGTAAAATTGTTGGTTTGTTAATACTTGGGTTGTTTATATTGTTTATTTTTATATTGTGTATTTTGTACTGCTTAACTGATTCTGAGATCTTATTTTATCTTATCTTAAAAGTTTGGGGTGTTTGGAATGGATTGATTGGATTGACATGAAAACTGGAAAAAAAAATTTAAATTGAAAACTTGCCTTGGTTAGAGTCTGTTTTGGTTTGAGTCGGATGTTAACCAAGACACCACTGTATTTTTTTTTACTGCATGAGAAAACAAACACTCACCAAGGAGCGTAAGAGGCAGCAATAAAGAAATAGATCACCATCCTGTCACACATGTGGAAACAGTGCTCCACACTCCTAACAGGGAAACACAGCGTTGTTTGTTTATGAAGCAACACCTCCAACATTACACAACAATATGTGTGTGTGTGTACCGTAGGTGGCTCTTCTTCCAGGCCACAGTGTGAAAGAGGGTGGAGATGGTGAAGAGGGAGCTGAGACCCGCCCCGTACACCCAGGCCGACACGCGCTCCCATTGGTCTTCCGACTGGAAGTGCAGCAGGGAGCTGCCCAGCAGGCTGGGGATTATCCATAACTACGTGCAGATGCAGTCACACATGTTTGGTACATTCAGGTACACGCTAACAGCAACACTTTCTTTTATATCCTTCATTGTGTGATCATGACTTCCTAAGATGATTGCAGAGCATTGAGAAAAAAAGTTCTTTCCTACTTTTGCTCAGGTTGTTATCGACATCTACATGTAGGTCATATTCTGCACTATCACACATTTCTAGTCAAGCATGGAAAATATGATTAAACCAGCCTTCTAATCTTCACTTTGTAGTTCATTTAAATGGCTGGCACAACTAAAGGTACCTGGATTTGGACAAATATCAGAATGACAACAAAAACAGCTCATACCAGACACTACAAGGCTCCATGGAAGAACTTCAGTCATTTTGGTTTTAATCAAGGGAACCTCTTTCTAATGAAACTCTTATGAGCTATTTATGTAACCATGACGACATCTGTAGTTGCATTCAAGGGAAACAAGTGTACCTGCATACCTGCATATAGTATATTATATCATATAGCGGAGTATACGCTGTATAGTCATTGCATGTGGTCACTGTGTACATTCATTCATTCATTTTCTATAAATTTCTACCGCTATCCCAGCTGCCTTCGGGTACACCCTGGACTGGTGGCCAGCCAATCACAGGGCACATATAGACAAACAACCATTCACACTCACATTCATACCTATGGACAATTTGGAGTCGCTAATTAACCAAGCATGTTTTTTTTTGGAATGTGGGAAGAAACCGGAGTAAACCGGAGAAAACCCACGCATGCACGGGGAGAACATAAAACTCAAGGGTGGATTTGAACCTGAGTCTATGAGCTGTGAGGTCTGCGCGCTAACCACTCGACCACCGTGCAAATATAATTTTTGGATGGCCGAGAGTGGAATTGAACCCTGGTCTCCTAGCTGTGAGGTCTGCGCGCTAACCACTCAACCACCGTGCCGCCCCACTGTGTACATACAATGCATTTTCTTCCCACATTGATTGCTGGGATTTAATGTGATTGGTAGAAGAGGTGGGCCTAAGGGCGAACGCTTGCATCTCTGATGTACATTTTGTACTGCATGTATGCATGTACTCTACAGTACATGATTGATCACATCCTGTACTTATCTGACATTTGATTATTTATCATTCATGTGACACAGAAAAGGGGCGGGATTAAAAGAGCTCTGGTTTTTCCTTTTCGGATATGTGTGTGTGTGTGTGTGTTTACCGCATGCGTGGCGCAGTTGGCTGCATGCTCATAGTCAGTGGGCTGGTATCTCTTGTTAGAAGGAACACGGTTGTTCATAAACCTGCAAACAGTAAAAAAAAATAAAAATAAAAAGAGATGAAATATGCAGTGCAACCTCTTTGCTTTTTGGGCGGACCGAGGCTGACAAACGATTTGTGTCGTTAAAAATAGCATCTCTAATCAGTACGGACACGTCGTGTTATGTCACGTCGTCTGGGAACATCTGCATCGTCAAGGTGCACCATGTTGCCTGGCAACCACACGTCATGTTTCTACGTGTTGCTGTGACAGACTTTGGTTGCCTGGCAACG
The DNA here is from genome assembly GCF_037039965.1 of Doryrhamphus excisus. Taxonomy (NCBI): domain Eukaryota; kingdom Metazoa; phylum Chordata; class Actinopteri; order Syngnathiformes; family Syngnathidae; genus Doryrhamphus; species Doryrhamphus excisus. Next base: position 18,960,302 of record NC_136365.1, read on the forward strand.
AGAAAAGGAGCAGGACGACCGACCTCTTCTTTCCTCCACACACACACACACACACACACACACACACACAGAGAGAATTTGCAGGGAAACCCAGACAAGCGCAACAGCCTGTGAGGAGGCGGTGACTCCCAGAGTGATGTCACTGTCACCATGGCAACCACCCAGCCAAAGGGATGCTCACCAGAACACATTTGTGCTCCTGTGTAATTTCATTTAAATTTAAGGTGCTGCAAGGCAAGATGCAAACATGGCCGACACATCAACACACACACACACACTTTTGCGGAGGCAGATTTCATAAGAGACCTAGATTCAGTGACGCCTCCTCACGCGCTCACCACCTCGTGTACAGCAGCGAGAAACGGTTGTTGTTGTTTCTTGCCACTCAATTATTTACACAACAGTTCACTTTCACTTTCTCTTCTTCATTCACTTCATTTATACTCTTTTTATTTACAACATATTGCGCAACTGCAGGGTCTTGAGACACATGCTAACTCGCAAACTAAGAGCTAGCGACCTAAACGGTAGCCTTCAAGTTATTTCCTTTAAACTTAAATAGCCAAAAACTTACCACTTCCACACGGACAGGGAGGATAACTATTAACAGTTATTTAACCATTGACATGAACATTCATCATTCATTCATTCATTCATTTTCTACCGCTTTTCCTCACGAGGTGCTGGAGCCTATCCCCGCTGTCTTTGGGCGAGAGGCGGGGTACACCCTGGACTGGTCGCCAGCCAATCACAGGGCACATATAGACAAACAACCATTCACACTCACATTCATACCTATGGTCAATTTGGAGTCGCCAATTAACCTAGCATGTTTTTTGGAATGTGGGAGGAAACTGGAGTACCCGGAGAAAACCGTGAGAACATGCAAACTCCACACAGAGATGGCAGAGGGTGGAATTGAACCCTGGTCTCCTAGCTGTGAGGTCTGCGCGCTAACCACTCGGCCGCCATGCCGCCCTCCTTTAAACTTAAATAGCCAAAAACTTACCACTTCCACACAGATAGGGAGGATAACTATTAACAGTTATTTAACCTTTAACATGAACATTAATCAAACGTAATATTTTTTTCTGGGTACATGATACCATACAGCATCCATATCAAACTTGTGCGGGCCGCATTAAACTTTCATATTAAGGCGGGGGTTTCAAACTAGTGTCCTGTGGGCCCACGGGTCGCATGTTTGAGACCCCTGTTATACGCCATATGTTTCTCTTTTGTGTGTGTTCTAAAGATATTCATTCATTCATTTTCTACCGCTTTTCCTCACGAGGGTTGCGGGGGTGCTGGAGCCTATCCCAGCTGTCTTCAGCAAAGAGGCGGGGTACACCCTGGACTGGTGGCCAGCCAATCACAGGGCACATATAGACAAACAACCATTCCCACTCACATTCATACCTATGGACAATTTGGAGTCGCTAATTAACCTAGCATGTTTTTGGAATGTGGGAGGAAACCGGAGTCGTTCTAAAGATATACTTCTGATGGTCATGGTCATGATGCATGTGGATAATAACTTCCACATGCACACCATCCATTTTCTCCCCCTTCCAGCTAGTAATACAAAGTGACCCGGCACAAACACACACCACGCTGCCCCCCCCCAAAAAAAATCAAGCCTGGAAGCACAACCGAGCCAATTGCTGAGTGACTTTCTCCCTGCCAGGCCCAGCAGGCTCTGGCGGCCTCGTTAACCACTCCATCAAGATGGCTGATAATTAGCAGGCCACAGGCCGGTCCGCTGGAGACACGCACCACAACACAACACCGAGAGGGCCGGATAGGCTTGCGGTGTAGCATGCATGACGCCATGCAATGGTTCTTCCACTTAGTGGTGATAAAGTGGCTCAATCACTTCATCCTCCATCCAAACACACGCCCTCCTCGTCGGACGCTTCATTAGGTACGCCTCATCTCATCTCATTTCATCCAACACAGCCTTTGCAAACATTCATTGATGCTATATTTGTGCTGGAACCTATCCCAGCTGTCTTAGAGAGGTGGGGTACACCCTGGACTGGTGGCCAGCCAATCACAGGGCACATATAGACAAACAACCATTCACACTCACATTCATACCTATGGACAATTTGGAGTCGCTAATTAACCTAGCATGTTTTTGGAATGTGGGAGGAAACCGGAGTAAGCGGAGAAAACCCATGTGTGCAAACTCCACACAGAGATGGCCGAGGGTGGAATTGAACTCGGGTCTTCTAGCTGTGAGGTCTCTGCGCTAACCACTTGACCGCCGTGCAGCCCAAGATGGGAAAATATTGAAAATGATTAGGGGTGTCCAAACATTTTTTCACTGTATTTATCATTTCAAATACTATAATTACTAAGAAAAATAATATAAACAATTGTTATATTTATACAATTTAAATATGAATATACCACCTTTATAATGATAATATTATAATATTTCAGTGACCAAATAATACAGGTAAAATATTAAATAAATTATATATTAAATAAAAATAAATATTTTCTAACAAATAAAAATGCATATTTTGTGACAACCAATCCAAATAAAGATGAGTGGTTATATTTATACCATCTAAATATGAATATACCACTTTTATAATGATAATATTTCAGTGACCAAATAATACAGCCAAAATATTAAATAAATTATATATTAATTAACAAATAAATGCATATTTTGTGACAACCAATCCAAATAAAGATGTGTGTAATTCATAACGAGCAGTCATATTTTCTACTATAATATTTCAGAGGCACTTAAATGATAAAGAAAGCCGATTTCTGTTACCCTGATCTTGCAGGGAAACGTGATGAAACCCCAACAGACTTTGTGATGTGAGAAGAATGCAAAGAGAGGAGTGACTGATGGATGGCGGCGTGGGTACCCCACCGTGGCAGCACCGTACGGGCTGAAAAATGCGTCCACGCGTGCAGGAGGAATAACAGAAGGCATCAACGCGTCCGGAATGATGCTCGTCAGGCCGTTTGACAAAGATAATGATACCATTCCATCTCAGCATCACCCTCCTCCTTCATCACTGTGTGGTTGCTCGGCGACAAGAGCAGCGAGAAGGAGGAGGAGGAGGAAGAAGAGGAGGAGGCAAAGATACAAAGATGTCTCCTTACCTTCCAAGAGTCATTGACAGAAGCAATAATCAACAGTTGACAGCAGACACGATGGCGGCCACCTTCAGTCCACTCCTGCCTGCCTGAGCTTCTGGGTCTGATCCGTGATGCTGGTCTCTGCGGAGGAGGGGTTGAGATCTGGCGAGGCGGGGGAAGACTTTGGTGACGTCACGGGAACTCATCATCAGCATCCTCACCTCAAGGAGCTTCCCGACGGGGCTGCTGAGCTGCATCCTATCAAGTAGGGTGGTAAGTGGTATATGGTTTAGGTTTTTCAGAGGGGGGGGGGCATATGTGACCAAGCTACAGCCGTTTGTGGGTGTCGGAGAGGGAAGAAAGCCAAGTCGCTCAGGCAGGCTCATCGGGGTTTTCCGGGTGTAGTACTTTTAACTGCCGCTGGATGGCGACAAAGGCCGCCTTGGCAAAGCACATTATACAAATTAGAATATGTCCATAGGTATGAATGTAAGTGTGAATGGTTGTTTGTCTATGGAGAATGGAGAATGGTTGTTATGCCCCTGGAGATGCACAGGATATGAATGAATGTAGTAGACATTAAAAAAAAATAATAAAAAATTAAAATCCCAAAAACAAATAAACAAAAACTGGGATATAACTTTCCCACTTTTGGACAGATTTAGTAGAGATACTCAAATTGTTTTAGGCCACCATTAAATTTACACAAGTACACACAACCTACACGGCAACCATTCTGTCCAGTGGACAGTGATCAATTATATAATAATCATTATATTATTAATTAGCCTGTTATTACTTTCATCATTCTTCTTCTGATTATTACTACTACTACTAGGACTAGTATTAGCCTGCTTATTGGCTTGCTTATTAGCCTGCTTTTGCCTTATTATATGTCAGAAATTTCTTTCGTAAAAAATACATAAATACGTATATAAAATTATTTAATAAATATTAAATTAATTAAATAATTTAAATAAATTATTCAAAATAGGCCTAATGATGCCACTAAGCATGAAAAAAATTATAATGCTCAGATCCTTTCAGATGGGTATTAAGTGAAGTGTTTATCATTGTGTGTTTGTGTGTGTGTGTTTTAGAGTATGAGAGAAACCAGAGCTGTTCTGCCGCTTCAGGGCCTGGAAGACTTGCTGCGATAAATGGAATCATGATTTCTTCTGAAGGAGAATGTCCAGCCAGCAGATGGTGACCTCAAGCTGAAAGCAACTTGTTTGTGCAGCAGGACAATGATAATTAATAATCAAAGTTTCATTTAAAACTGCATTTGTCATTGACTAATATTTACATTGTTTGATAATCTGAATCATTTAGCAAACATGCAATTGGGCCAAGCAGGCCAATGTTAAGTAATCATTTTATTGATGAAATGCATATTATGACCAGCATAAGCTACTAAGGAGAAGGACAGCGTCCTCTCAGCATGGTTATCACCATCATCATCATCATCCTCATTATAATATCAAATACTGCTTTAAAAGCGGTGGACCCGGTCTGAGCCCATAACATTGAGTACCGTTGGCAGACATGCGGTCCGCTTGGTTTGACCTGCGTATAAAAAATAATACCTGATTAACATACGGCAAGAGAAGCTTTGTGTAATAAGGCAGCGCTTGTCTTCATATTCTCCGAAAGACACTTCTTTTTTTCTTTTAGATGATCTTCAGGTTCTTCATGGCGGACTCCAGAGTCTGAAGACAAAAACAAATGATATTAACGCCACAGAAGACAGATTCATTCCTGTCTCATTGTGTGTGTTTGTTTTTTCCACCTTGACGTCCCAGATGCACATGCCTCCATCCATGCCTGTGGTGCAGAACTTGGTGCACTGGTTCCGTCCTCCTTGCAGCACCGACATATAGCTGAAATACACACATTGGAAGAGCTGACCAACATACGCAATACAAGTGTAAAGCCATTTGAAGCCTCCATTAGAATACATTGAGGAGACTATAGCCACTGCAGGAAGTACAGCGTCCAGAAATAAACATTCATTCATTCATTTTCTACCGCTTATCGTCACGAGGGTCGCAGGGAGCGCTGGAGCCTATCCCAGCTGTCTTTGGGCGAGAGGCGGTGTACACCCTGGACTGGTGGCCAGCCAATCACAGGGCACATATAGACAAACAACCATTCACACTCACATTCATACCTATGGACAATTTGGAGTCGCTAATTAACCTAGCATGTTTTTGGAATGTGGGAGGAAACCGGAGTATCCGGAGAAAACCCACGCATGCATGCATGCATAGCTGTGAGGTCTGCGCGCAAACCACTCCCCCACTGTGCAGCCCCAGAAATAAACAAGGAGCTGCTAACATGTGAGTCGCTGTTAAGTTACTTATGCCTTATTTTCTTGATTATGTCTATTATATTGTGTAATAGAAGTGTAAAGATGACTAGAGGTGACTTATTTCATGTCTAGAGGGCTCTAATGTGAAAAACTGTATTTAGAAAATCATAAAGATACCATAACTATGAAAATATTCCAGCAATTAATGGCCATAAAGAGGGATGACTGTATGTCTACCATATGGGAAGAGTTGGTACACTTGCACCATCCAGTCAACTCAGTTGTTATCTAACGGTACAAGTGTTCCTAATGAAGTGGCCGCACCTGATGCTGTTCTTGTGCAGGGTGTTCAGGTCCTTGTCGGTGCTTTGGGTCTCAGAGGCCCGCCGGTCCAGGTTCTGGAAGCGTTCCCTGGCGCTGATGCCCTTCTGGGCCGCCTGTTTGGGAACATCCATTTTGCCGCCGAAAGTCAAACCTCCTTTGGCGGCGTCCAGCACGAAGAGCATGGGGCAGCAGTCGTGACCCTGACGGTACCAAAAAAAAAAAAAGTTCAACACGTGTGATGGCAGCGTTGGGGTCAGCATGACTGCTGCGAGTACTCACAGCGGCCACGAGACTGTTCTCAGTGATGAAGGTGACGCACAGCAGAGGAAGTGTGTCGGACCTCAGACTGCTCACGCTGTGGAATTCCGCACAAAGGTCACACACTCATACACACTCATACACACACAAACACACACTTCCTCCACGCTCTTACATGTTAGTCTTGCCACCCTCGGCGACGGATACGGTAGAGTCATGTGACGTCCAAGCCAGGCGGTTGCCCGAGTGGGAGAAGCAGACGCTGTGCACCCAGCCGCCGCCCCCCACTGCACTCTCAACCTCGGCGGCGGACCCGCCGGACTCAAACAGCATCTCTCCGAAGGGCATCTTGCTGCCCCAGGGGGTGGGACTGGGCTTCTCCTCCACCTCCTTGATGTAGGCCGAGAACACCCTGCCAGCATGTGTGTTAGGAGGACACTATTAGCCATAGAAAGACCTCAAGAGTCCTAAAGAGTATCAGCCAATATCGGAGAAATATGAGAAGATAAGACATACGTTTATCATTATTAGAGCCCTCTAGACATGAAATAACAGCCCTATAGTCACTTGCCCACGCCTATAACCCAAAACAGCAGCTATAACAGTGTGTGGATGCAAGAGAGCTGAATGGATGAGAACAGGAAGTGAGGTCGGATGTTCAGAGTTTAATTTTAACTTGATTACGTAGGCCGTGTTGTGACTATGGCGCCTGTTGTGAGGTCATTGAAAGCCGCAAAGCAACATTACTGATACCTAGTAACCAGGGTAGAATACTACATAACATGTATGAATGTGAGTGTGAATGGTTGTTTGTCTATATGTGCCCTGTGATTGGCTGGCCACCAGTCCAGGGTGTACCCCGCCTCTCGCCCCAAGACGGCTGGGATAGGCTCCAGCAACCCCCATGACCCTCGTGAGGATAAGCGGTAGAAAATGAATGAATGAATGAATGTATGAATGCATTAGATTTACCTCATTTACATTTTCTTAGGCCTAAAATGCTTCATTGATGGGAACGTACAATTTACTTAAATATACATTAAAAAAATACAAATAGGCTGCATTCAACGATGAACTATGAACTACACATCAGTAAAAAATGTTTTCCCCACATACCGACATTTGAAGTCACATGACCCGGCAGCCAGCAGCACATTGTTGGGATGCCAGTCCAGACTGAGGATGGTGGAGCGTATCGGCTTCTTTATGTGCTTGCATACCCACCTGAGGACCCACAACACAGCCTCAATCTCTCATACACACACACACACACACACACACACACACAAAGTGAAAAGAAGCCCACCAGTCATTCTCCTGCTCAAAGTAGCAGATGGAGATGAGACGCGAGCCGCTGCCCACAGCAAACTTGTTCTCCCGCGGCGACCACTTCACGCAACGTGCCGCACGGTTGATGCGCAGGATGACCAGGGTGGGCTTCCACGCGCCCTCCTTCAGGGTCCACACGTAGGCGTTACGGTCCGCTCCGCAAGTCACTATGCGGTTACTCTCCGGAGCCCAGTCGATGCCTGTAGGGGAGAGATAGGCACATGAGATGATGCCTGTGAGACCGATATGAGGGAATTATGATGTTATAGCGCGGAGACCTGATGAAAGTCGTACAAGCATGGATTCCCATCTCACCTGTCACCTGCCCATTGTGCTCCTTCAGCTCATGGATTCTGCTCCACTTGGTCCCATCCTTCTTATAGATGTGGACCTCATGGTTGTTGGGGCAGATGGCCACCTCTGAAAAAAGTTGGTGGAAAATAGTGCAATGAAATGGAAGGAAACATATAAAGTGGGAAAATCAAAAGGGCAGCAACAATCATTTTCTTAAGTCAATGAATCCAGTAATGAGTTATGGCCTCCACCTGGGACACAAACATTCTCCACAAGGGTCACCTACTTCATTTTCATTTATCATACAAGTTTTTTTTTTATTTTATTTAGTATTGCAAGAGTTTTATTTCTATTCATTTCAATCCTGAGAGATCATGTGACAATGCTGGAAATAATTCAGTTTTCCTATTCCATCGCCAATGTTTGCATCTACGAAATAGGGACCTGATAGGGTGAATACTAATGCATTCCTTTAGAAATAGGGACCTGATAGGGTGAATACTAATGCATTCCTTTATATTTCATTAATCAAAGCATGAAAACATCAAAGGTGGTGGCGGTGGTGGTGGTGGGGTACTTTTGAAGCTTTCAACTCCTACATTTAGATTTGACACAAATGTGTGTTTTGTATACTTCCAACATTTATATATACGGTGAAACGGGGTAATAATGGACAATTTTCGGGAAAATGTCTTTGAACGATTTGTTCAAGAATATATGCTTCTTTGAAAAAAAAACATCACAAAGCAGCTTCCTGTTTAACATGAAAAGGCTGAATTACATTTTTTAAAATGCCCAAAAATTGTCCCTTATAACTCTGTTTTACGCTACTATATTTCTGACGTTCTTGCAAGTGTAAAATGAAGTTAAGCACTGTTCGACACGGGCATTGGCAAGGTATCAAATGATTGGCTAAGACTTCCTGGGAGGTATTTAAAACCTGGGTTTATTTCTTCCTGGCCATGTCGTTATGTCTAAATGTTGCATTTATGGTCACTGGTTAACATTGATGTGTACTTTTTGCACCGCTGGCGCACATTTCCAGCTAAAAAGTGACTAACAGGAAGTGCTTGTGCAGCACTACGTGTTCCTGGTGTTCAGCACAAAGCACCAAAAACGGCCATATAAGGCACGTTTACTGCTGCTAATTATAAAAAAAGTGCCTCTCTGACATCACACCCTCCATGTGAGGAAACAGGAAATACCTTCTAACATCTGGGAGCCAATCACAAGCCTCTCAGAGTGTTTGTTTTCAAGCTGTGATGAGTAACAATGGCGTGCAGGCAAACTCACGGCTTCCATCTTTGTTCCAGGCATGGCAGCTAATTGGTTCCAGCAGGAAGCTGTGGTAGGCCATGGCCAATCACGGGCTGCGGCAGAATCAAAACCAGGAAGTGATGCAAAGTTGAGGAACCTGGTGAGTAAACAAACATTAACGGTCACACCAAAAAAAAAACAGAAGTAGTCAAGCTTCAAAAGGGGGAAGAAGAGTAATAAAGAAAATAACTTTGGGGCTTCCTGTCTGTGGCAAAGTTAGAATGAGATGGCGTCCATGCTCCAGGCATGACAGGAATGATGCAGGTGGTCCCTCACTTTTCACCCAAACAGGAAATGCTAAGTTGCTTGACAAGAACATCCATTATAGATTTCATACAGTTCATGTTGGGAGTGTCTCTTGCACATCTTCCCCACTTCCTGTCTACAAACATTCCCAGACAGTGCTAGCTAAGCATTTTTTGGAGGCCACTTACCCCTGGGAGGGTCGTAGAGGAAGAGGGGAGTCAACAGAGAAGAGGTCAAGGTGGTCGGAGAATCGAGGAGCTCGGCTCGCGGACTCTGGCCAGTCAACGCGAACGTCAACGTCGAGAGTGAGCTCAGAGATGGAAGCTGGGCTGGGGCGGGGGAGGAGAGGTCAGAGCCGGGGGGAGGGAGGAGCGAGCCAACAGGAAGTTTGAACTGGGCTGGAAAAGATATTTGGTGTCAGCTTCCTAAGGGAAGGGGGGGGGGGGCACGGTGGGACACTGGCAGGGAACACAATAGTACAAAAAGGAGCTAGAAAGGCACACAAAAAAACTTGTAGCGCATGAAAGGCTTCGAAGAAGAAATAGGCGGGGCTTCTGTTGAGCAAAAAGAACAAGGAGGAAAAGGGGGGAGGGAAAGGAGGGGGCCGGTGTCAATAATGAGCTCATTCTCTTGGTTTTGCACAAAACCTGAAAGTTTTTCTTGGGTGGGGTATTTTTTTCCTCCTCCACGGACTGGTCAGCGTTCCAGCAAGCGGGCTTTAGTTGTGTATGGAGTATAAAGAATGACAAGTAGAGCTGGTCGATTATTGACCGAGTCGTTCAAAACGAGGTTTGTCTTACTGAACAGACACTCCCCGGTATCCGTCTCTGTTAACTCGTTGCACTTCCCTTGTGGTCGCTAGCTAAACTAGCTAATGTGTAATTTTATACATGTACAAAGCAAGAGATCTGCTCCTTCCATCAAATTCACTCTCTTTGCCACATCCTGTTCCTGTCGCCGGGCCGAGGGCTCGAACTCGCGAACCTTAACTCACTTGTATGCGGTTGCCGACGAGTGACTCGTCAACCTGACGTGGACTCACGAGTTTAGTGAGTCGGGTAAGGTGGACTTGTTGCGCATGCGTGAGTTTCTCTGTTGATAGTAAAGTTAAGGCTAATCCGTTTGCTTGCATTTGTTTAAGGGGCAGATCTGCCACATCCAAACATACCGGTACAACGGGCCAACCAGCTCAATGAGGTGTTTGCTTAGTGTGGCTATGGGATTTGTTTTGCCTTTATTTGCCCTCTGTAGCCTTTCTTGCACACGCGCGCTGTGAGATTCTTAGTGAGAGACTCGAGTCGGTAAAAGGACTCGAATACTCGACATATCGCAGGACTAAACCTGTAACAATACATACAGTATGTGAAAGCACGTACTATTTTAACATGAATCATATAACTTTAGTTTTACCGTATAAACCTGACTTTTTATGATGGGCTCACAAACGTTACATTTGCATTTGAATATATTAAATGCACGTCATTAATGTGAGATAATACATATTTATTTGTCACCTAGTGTTTAGCAAATTTATGTGCAATATAATACTTATAAGCTATTAGTTCTTATCATGGCTCCAATATAAATTTCATTAGTTTCCACGGAAAATCGATTATTGCATTACTTGATGAAACACTTGATACATGAGATTAAAGATGAAGGCTGAGCTTGACCTGCAATTCGTCACCAAAACGCCAGAGGGCAGTGTTTTCCTGAGCGAGGAACCACTAGTTTATTAGTGATGTATTCAATGACCTCTGATGATAATAGAATTGTGTTTTTTTAATTTTACCTTGTGCCTTGAATGCATTTGTCTATAATTTGCAAATTTGAACGGCCCCAATTTTAAAAAGTTGATTAGCGATGTAGCTTCCTGTGTTGTGGTGAACCACAGCGATGGGATCCACTGTCACGTCGCCATCGGTTCCTCCGGGCAGCCTATTTTTTGGCAGCTACATGTTGGGCAAGCTGATCTGTACTGTGCATGTGAAATCTATGTCATCCATCTATTCTACAGCAGTTGGAACGTAAATGTCAGACAAACATGTTTGTTGTTTGGTCATTTTGTGACTCACATTCTGCTGCTTAACGCTCCACTACAGCCGGACGCCATCTTTGTACCTCTGAAGAGAGAGAGGATACCTGAAAGTAAGAACAATATAAAACATGAGGGAGAACCAGGCAAACAGTGGTAAACACATGCAGAGAATAAAGACAACAGGCAGGGTAGGGTGCCTTGTGTTCTGTAAATGTATCTCATCTTTATTTAGCTTCCACCTGGGTTACATAGAAATCCTCCATATTGTGTGGTCCTAGCATGGTAGCTACAGTGCGCTAAAAGGCTGTGGCGCCGTGCGCCTCTCGACAGCCGGCCGCAACATGACGACAGAACATCCGTGACCCCCTGTCAACTGTGACTTCATCACCCAACGACAACACGCTGATATATTCACATTCAGGTGATTATTCAGTCTGCTTTTTCTTCTTTGTTGATAAAACGCAACGCTTTGTGTTGAACTTTTGGTACTGGAGGTTAGAGAACATAAAAACACACAAGTCACATGTCACGTTTCAATACGCGGCTGAGGCTCCTCACGCTTTCTGATGACCCAGGCTTCACTTTTTTTTTAAAAATCAAACAACAGCAAGAAAAGAAAATCAACAGTGATGTCACACGTCAGTTCTGTGTGTGTGCGCGTGTGTGTGTGTGTGTTTTGACACCCCCCAAGAGTGTGTTATGGTCTGATCAGTGCTTCGGCAGACACTCGATAAGTTGCGTGTTACTGGCTGCGTCGCAGGGGCGGGTGGGGGGTCAGCTGGAAAGGGTGAGGTGGAGGTCGCAGCGTCGCTTCATTATTCATTCACAACATTTCTTCACATGATGCGCAGACCCTGGATAGAAGCTTCTAGACTCTGCGGAGAAGAAGACAGACAAGATGATGCTGACAGCTCTGCGGTTGTGTGAGTGTGTTTTACGTCTACCTTAAAATCCCAAATAGTCATGGCTCCATCGATGCCTGTGGTGCAGAACTTGCGACAATCCCTTTTGTCCCCCTCATAGATAGACACTTGGCTGATGCATCGACAAACAGAAATGCTTTTTAAACACACGATGATAAATAATAAACATCCACCAGAGAGTCACCTACGTGATGCTGTTCTGGTGCAGTGTGTCCAGCGCAGTGTTGCGGTCCTCAGTGGTGGCCCTCTTGTCCATGTTACGGAAGCGCTCCATGGCCGAAATGTTCCTCTGGATGCTCTGCTTGGGGAGGTCCAGCTTTGACACGAACGTCAGTGCGCCGCCGTCATCGCAGCGGAACAGCATGGGGCAGCAGTCGTGGCCCTGGTGGCACACAAACACATTTAAAGCCTCGCCCGGCCGTGTCCCCAGAACGCACCCGTGGACCTTACCGCTGCGACCAGACTGTTCTCAGACACAAACATGACGCTGAGGAGAGGCAGGAACTCGGTCTTCAACTGCAAAGGACTAAAAAGACAAAAAGATAAATGAGTCAAGTGGAGTGTTTGATTTCCGCTCTCTTGCCCTCTCATACACCTTGTGGAAAATTGTGCTTTATTTTTTCCCCTTCGAGATAGCTGATGTCACACCCCATAATACCAGCATGTCTGCATGATGAATGTTTGGGATGTTAATATTAGCCATCCATTTGTTAGTAAAAATATAATCATCAAATGCACAGTCCATTGTGTAATAATGAAGTTACATTCATATTTATCAGGAATGTTCCCATCCACATTTTTGGGCTTCAGATCTGATCTTTTTTTTTTTTTTTTAATAGTCTCACTGATCTGATGCGGATGCTTTTTTTCTTTTTAAATAATGAGCTTTTGTTACAAACTTGATTTTGTGGATTTGAATATGGTTATAGAAAATAACTTTTCTAATGGGATGTCAGCCTCAGCACTTGGGACATCCTTAATATTTATGTAATCATATACACATGTTAACAGGTACAATTGGCCATGCGAGGGCAGCCATAACTGATGTGACCCTCATGGAAAGAGACTTTGACAACCCTTTAACTAAAGAATAGTAATGTGGTAATATTGGATACATATTGGATTCATACAAGAGGTAAAAATAGAAACATACGTGGACGTCTTGGAGCTGTCCACCACCGTGACGGTGCTGTCATGGCTGACCCACGCCAGACGATTGCCAGAGGCTGAGAAGGAGACAGAATGGACCCAACCCCCTCCTCCTAAGTTGACCAACAAGCATACCTGGTTTAGTGGCTTGTTGATACCTTCTGTATAAATAGAAGAAGACAAGACACACCTGCTCCTCCAAACTCTGCTAGCACAGCTCCAAAGGGCATCTTGCTGCCCCAGGGTGTGGGGCCTGGTTTCTCCTCCACCTCCTTAATGTAGGCTGAGAACACCCTGGAGAGCACAAAGAGGGGAAGGGACAGGAGAACGGGAACCAGAAACATTTCTATCAGGGTTGGCCATGTAATGTTTGTATCAATGAGGCTGCATTCATGGAGATTACCCGGGAACAACGGGTGTAGTTCATTCAGGCCCAATGAGTTTGCTACCTCAAAGAGCTGACACAGAAATCAAAATGGAGTAAAAATGTGAACCACAGATTATACACTCCTGATCAAAATGTTAAGGGCAGTTAAAAATGGCATGGCTGGATCATCCAGCCCAGCTCAAATGAAGGTTGTTACTGGTGCAGAGTGCAGTCTAATAACCAACTCTGACCATATACAGTTCATTTGTAGTTCTAAAACATATTCTGCTTTTCATGTTTTTTCCCCCACCCACTTTTAGCAAATGCATAATGGCCAATTATGCAAATTTGACAATCCTATCACTGCAACAAAGAGGTTGCAGTCCTGTGGGAAGTGCATAGTGATGTCTGGAGTATTGTCTGCCCCAAATTAGCATGAAGATCATCATGTTGGATTTCCCTGCAAACACTGGATAATTCTTCCAATGTCAGTCCAAAGTCTCTGCCATTCTATACCAAAACACGGGCCTGGGGCCATTTGCGACCTGTGGCTCATTTATTATTGGCAAAAAGGTTTTTTGAAGCCTTTTCACAAAAAAAGTAAAAAATTATCACCCCCGCATCCTTTCATCTTTCTGTATGCAGCCTTCAGGGGAAAACCATTCCTAATTTACACCCCACCTGCATTTGAAGTCACATGAACCAGCGGCCAGCAGCACGTTGTTGGGATGCCAGTCCAGACTAAGGATGGTGGAGCGTACGGGCTTCTTGATGTGCTTGCTCACCCACCTGAAGCCCAAAGAACAACATTTTGTTATAAAATATTCAAGCTTCATGGCCGAGTCCTCATTGAAGCGTTTCTAAAAACCAAATACACATCTTAAATCACCTTACCAGTCATTCTCCGACTCAAAGTAGCAGACAGAAATGAGCCGGGCGCCGCTGCCGACTGCAAACTTGTTCTCCAGCGGTGACCACTTGACGAATGTGGCGGCTCTGTTGATCCTGAGGATGACCAGTGTGGGCTTCCACAAGCCTTCCTTCTGGGACCACACGTAGGCATTGCGGTCCGCTCCACATGTCACTATGCGGTCACTTTTGGGGGCCCAGTCGATGCCTGCCAAGAGTAAAAACAATATTTGAGGATGTCCCGTTCACAGAGACATGAGTACATTTGGGAATTGAGTACCTGTAATGTGTCCGTTGTGTTCCTTCAGCTCGTGAGTCTTAACCCACTGGTTGCCGCTCTTTTTATAAATATGAACTTCATGGTTATTGGGACTGATGGCAATCTCTGTGTGAAAACAACAGGGGGTTAAAGAAGGTAGCGAAAACAAGCTAAACCAGTTCCCGTTCTTACGGGAATGGTGACTTGGAATGACGTGGTGCATTCCAAGACCAAAAACCAAAAAAAAAGCCTTACGTGTCCTGTCGCGGTTCCACGCGTGGCAGGTGATGGGCTCCAACAGAAACTGATGAAGGGACATCTTGTCTGGGTGTGGTCCTTCAGCAGAGCTCTGCAGTCACACAGTGCAAACTTTATTACAGCTGGCACCATTCATCAAGCAGCACTGAACTTTGCCTGCACTGGAAATTCACACACCACGTCTGACAAAAACCATCCCTCATTTCATTGAGAATAAATGGCTCCAGTTATCTTTGAACTTGAATGCAACGTTAACCGGTTAGAGCTAGCATAGTTACACTAGCCATTCACAGCATAAGTCTTCTTTAAATTCATTTAGCACGTACTCTATCTTCCCACAAGATGAATTATGTACGCCCCAGTTGTGTACTACTATTGTGTTACTATTTCGGTTTGTTTTTGCCATGGTTTAGTCCCCTAGATTACTAGTCTGCCGAGCTAAACCCTCAAATTAGCTAACATATGATTTCGCTAGCTCATTCCACTGGCTGGCAAGCGTCTCTTCCTTGTCAAGGGGGCCTACTGTCATAGAGGTTATTTTAATAACACACTCTTCACTAGAAAAAAACTCTTCTTTCATAAGTAGGCCTCCCTTATCGGTAGCGACCCCGGTGTTTCCTGACAGGGCGGCTGTGCATTAAAGCCTTGCTCGCGGGCTAACTCACCTCTCGGCTCCTCGGTGTGCTCCGTTAGCCGGCAAGCTAAGCAGCTCTAAATGGGAATGGTTCGATGAGGAGTGGACGTGAATTCGCGGACTCTGGTCAGTCGACACGAATTCGTCCGGGAATGTTGAGGGAATGTCAAGACGGCCGACGACGGAGTGCGTTCGGGAACATCCGGTGGGTGAAGTCGTCTGTGAGAAAACCGCTGGTGCCTGACTGACTGACAGCTAGCTTAGAGCCGCATCAAGCTAGCCAGCCGCTACTTTCAATGAGCGCATGAGCAGAAAGAGCGCCTCTGGTGGACACATTAGGACATGCATCAGATTGGCGCACAGTGCTCTGTTTGACATTCTTTGGGATAATTTCCCCCCCACACCTGCCAGGTGCTTACATACTAAATACATTAAATACACAGTGATTAGTATCATTACTATCTGACCCCTCATTGCCTTAGCTTTGCATTATGGGTAACATTTTCTCCAACCAATCAGAGACAGGTCAATTAGTCATGTCACCTGGCAGGCCTGCAGGCATAGTAAACTCACACAACACATTTGCTCTATAAGCAAACATGGAGTCCTTTTCCAACATGGATGAGCACTTTCCCACACCGCCACCGTACTTCCTACCAGGTAACTAATACAGCATTCATTCAGGTGTTAAACACACCCAACATGGATGATAAATAATGTTTGTGTGCAGATGGGCAAGATGTGAAGGTTTATCACGTTCACTCACCCTTCAGAGCGCCTTTTCCTCCTTTTCCTACTTCTCCTACTTCCCTTTCTCCTGGAGGAGGATGTTCCACGCAGTCACTCCCGCAAGGTACTCGTACTTCGTGCAGGGCCGAAGGCTTTTTACGGCCCCAAGTAAGATTTTGTTTGTGGCCGATGAAATGACACATAAGGCTACACAACACAGTAGGAATGTTTTTTCAATTAACATTGGAAATTCACTGCAAAATGTGGTCGGAACATTTATAAACAAACACTTATGGTTACTTTTACCGAAACTTAACATTTATATGTAGTTAGAATTGATTTCTACATGTAAAACTATAAAAATGTTTTTTTTTTGTAGTTGTGGTGATGTTTGTAGTGTCCATGAATGCACCTCGCTGTGTTCGAGTGACAATAAGGAAGTGTAGTTTCCAACACGAGCTGTGTTCAGGTCAGTATAAAGTTATTAGAGAGCGTCAGACTCCGTGTGACTCTGTGGGGAGCTACACTGTGCCGCCCTATTTTGTGCCCTGACTGTGTTAGTTAACAAAGAACTACAGAGTCAACTGCTGATGACATCATAGACGGGTCTATGCTATATTAGCTACATTTTGTCATACATTTTCGACATTAACCAAGAAAAACGCCAGCCGAGGCATATGCTAACAGAGCTTCCACTGTACTAGGATTTCAATTTAGAAGTTGCTAATCATATATACAGCGCAAAATGTCCACAAGGGAACGATCCTGGGATTTGAATTTTTTTTTTTTTGGGAGATTGAAAAAAATTTGCATGCACACTGTCTCAGTTGCATCCAGACGGATAATTACCAACGTGTGGCGCTACAAACACATCTTGCCACATGAAGAATGAAGAAAAAATGAAAGAATGCATGCGCATATATCCGTCATTGTCCAATTTCCAAGGCTCATCTAGACTTACGATGACGTGGACTGACTTCTACGATTCATTTTGGAGATAGCAGCCCTATTAGCATCCTATTAGCTTGACAAAATGGCAAGCGGAAGTAGCCAACTCCCAAAAATGAACATTTAAGGTTACATTAACCTTCATGGAAGACACGACGTGGCAGCTTCCTGTTTTCACAATGATGCTAACCAAGGTTCCACTGTATGCTAACCAAGATTCCACCGCATGTTTCTCTGCATCTTCCTTCTCTTGTCCCCCAGTGTCTGCACCCCCTCTCTCCACCCCCAGGCCCAAGTTCGTGAGCTACGAGACCGAGTTGCATCGCTCTCCTGCTCCGACCACATGTCCTTCCTGTCGCGCCCAAGTCACCACCAGGGTCACCTTCCGGGCGGGAAGACACGCGTGGCTCATGTGTCTCGTGTTGGCGCTGTGCGGGTGAGCCGAGGCGCATTCGGAGGCCTTAATCCCGTTATCTGGTTACTACGAATAAGGTGTATGCTGATGTTGTTGTTGCAGGTTGGTGCTGGGCTGCTGCCTCATTCCCCTACTGGTCCAGCATTTTAAAGACGCCCACCACAGCTGCCCCAGATGTTATCGTGTGCTTCATGTGCAGCGCAGAACTTGCTGTCACTGATAACTGCTTTTACTTTTACATTGGCGGTCCGCGCCTTCTTAAATGGATATTATTTTTCAAGCACAGAAATAAATGTTTAAAATGTATTTTATGAGTGAGTGATGTGACTCTATCCTACATGCTAACCACGTGTGGCCCAAACCCAACAAGAATTCCTTATTTATAAATGAAATATTTTCACATTTGGGGGATAGAACACCTGTTTTTAACCTTCTAAATATACTTTTAAACATTAGAGCCCTCTAGACACAAAATAACACCCCTATTGTCACCTTAACACTCTCATTAGCCAATATGGTAGACATAATAAGCCAAAGTAAGACACACATAAGACTCGCTCTGGTGTGTGTTGCTGTAAATGTGTTTTGGTGCTAGGGGACCTGAGCAGGTGACGAACAGGAAGTGACAATGGGGCTTCAGAGTTGAGTCGCAGCAGTACACCGTGTTGGGGACTATTGTGCTTATTGTGAGATCATTCAAACCGGCAATAAAAACCCGATCAAATCTGGTGCTTGTGTGTCTCACCCAACATTACAGTCAATGTAAAAATGCTTCATTTCAATGCTTGAAAAAGTACATACTAGTACAATTATCTTAGTCGTAGTCCCTATTCAATGATATTAGGGTGTACCCCGCCTCTCAACTGAAGTCAGCTGGGATAAATCAAATCAACTTTATTTGTAGAGCACAGAATTAAAAACAATTACAAAGAAAGCCCCTCCCTCCCACCCTCCATAGTAGACACACACACACACACACACACACACAATCACACACAGTAGGGAGACATGGCATGGCACTGAGGATCAAGGAAACGCCCCCTTTGGGGCCGTCCACACTGGGAGGAGCCGCAGGCCGTGCCATCGGGGGACCGACTCCGACAGACGGGCAGACCCCCACATCACAGGGAGGAACCCCCATCCGGCTGGGTCGAAGGGACCCAAGGACAGCCCCCCCAGTGTGGAGGACCCCCCGAGGAAACACTGGAGTTAAAAGCTAAAGACTAAGAGCATAAAATATGACTGAAAAGATATAATTAAAAAAGGCTCTAGTAAGGACACATGCTGTACACCAGCATGTCATGTGATCCCCAGTCACAATCACATCCATTCCTCATGTGATCATTTTCATAATTTTGCTTCATAATGAATTCTATTTTATTTTGAGAATAGAAAAATCAAGTTGCCGCCCTTTGGACCCAGCTGGTGGTGTGTGCCGGTAAAGGTGACACCAGAGGATTAGACGTTCATGTCTATTTTAGACGGCTGAGCCTCACAGTCATTAGCATGTGAGGCCGCCTGGTGCCTCGTCCCCTCCCCTTCCCCTCCTGACCAGGTATAAGGCCACCTGTGGGTGTCAGCCTGTCCAGTATATGAGGCTCCCGGCACCGAGCGAGCCCTGCATGGCCCAACATGCTCCGAGGTACCGCACCTTCTTCACTAGATGCTTTCCCTCATTGGCGCCCTTTTCCTTCTTGAAGTTCCAGCGGAAGACCGAGCTCCTGGCCTACCTCGTCCTGTGCGTTTCTAAAATGCCCTTCATACCACCTGTGTCGCTGCCTCGCTCCGTGTCGGGATTGACCGGGAAGGATAAAGCTGTGGACGGTGCTGACAAGACAAAGATGGCGAAAGAAGACAAAGGCAGCTCAGTGAAAGAGCGCCTGGCTTTGAACTTCAAGCAGCTGAGCAAGAAGAGCCCACCCAGGAGTCACCTGCCCACCACAAGAGTACTTCCAGGGCCGGAGCTGCACCCAAAAAAAAAGGGATTCCCAGAGATCAGCCCCGCCTCCAACACGGGGGCGTCCGTGATGAAGACCCAGCAACGGAAACACACCAACTCAACAAAAAGCGAACCTGAGCTGAGAACCAGAACTAAAAGTCACCCGGAAGAGACCCGCTTCACGCTAACACTCACGCCCGAGGCCGTGCTGCTGCTTCAGCGGAGAAACAGCGAGAGACGCTCGGCCACCAGGAACGTCGCCAACAACACAACCGTTTCCGTCAACGTCCCAGACTCCAGACGCAGGAGGGACCCGCTCTCCAGGAGGCACCCGGCGTCCACTCTGCGCCACAGCGCCCCCGCAGGCCGAGTGGCTGCCCGGACTGACGTGAGCGCCATGGTGAAGGTGTCACTGCTCAACGAACGGCACAAGTACGACGATGTGGAGTACGAAGACGAGCAAGATGGCGGCGTGGACGAGCGCGTGGTGCTTAAGTGCACGGAGTGGCTGCGGGGACTAGAAAACACGCCGGTGTCGCTTGCGCTCAAAAAGAGCGCTAGCAGTACGAAAAGCTTCTAAAGGTGAAATTGAGATATTGTTGACTACTTTTACACAACAAAAATATTTTTTTCCTTTGCATTTTTTCACATTTTACATAAAAACAGTGTAGTATGCTTGCCAGGCCAGTAGATGGCAGTGTGGCATCTTAAAACAACACACAATATGCACAGACTGCTTGTCCTCACAGATCCTTTGATATTCCCTTAAACAAAACATGATGTGTTTTCAGGATGTGAAATATGAAATCGAAGTCAAGCAGACTGGAACCTCGGTTAGCATCAAAAATGTACGCCTCGGTTATCGTACACTATGATGCACGTCTTATCATGTTGGTAATACACTGAGTTCAACTCTGTATGTATGTTTGTTTTTTAAATCACTGGTTAGCATCTTATTAGCTAGCCTATTAGTTAGCCAAATAAAATGGTTTGATGTCATCAGCAGATGACTCCATATATTAACCCAAAGCACCTTTTTTTAATTAATTTTACACTAAAACCATTGTAAATGGCATTGATATATTGATTTATTTTTCCAACAACATTATCATGTTCACCTCATTGTAGATATCGCTCCCTCACAAGATGGCGGTTTTATAAATGATGACTGTGGTAGACTATGGTTGGTGTATTATTTATCAAAACATAGTGTGGGATACCACTGATTCAGCTTCCGAGTACAATTCAGACTGGTATCGATGATACAGATGCTTAAATTCACCTAATTAAAACATGAAAATAATTGACTAATTATTCACAATTTACACATGGCTTTGTTGGTCAATGTTTCTACGGACAATTTCAGCGCATGAGGAGCTGGTATCGGAAGTATCGATATTTCAGTATCGATCCCCACATCACTACTTAACACTTCACAGCGTGTTCCACATGATAGAGTGAAAAAAAACTCCTCCTCCTATCCCATGTGGAAGTGGTAATTTTTTGGGTTCTTACGTTTAGAAGAAATAAATTTGAGGCTAGCTTGTTGGCTCCCTAATTCACTAGCTTGCGGACGTTTGGAGTCCCTGTAGCACAAGATGTGAGCCATGTGTTGTAAACAAAGAATAATCGGAGAGTACAGGTGAATATAGGGGTGTTATTTCACGTTTCCAGGGCTCTAATAATGTTAAAACTGTATTTAGAAAGACATAACCAGTTTTTCCGCTGTAAACGAGGGGCGACTGTATACTGTATCATATATATTGTGTTTTCTTTTATTTTATTTGGGCAGCTTTATTAAAGTAGCAGTACTGCATATCAGTGGAACACCATATCACAAGCACAGCAAAAAGCCGCTCATACTGCAATGTTATTTGTATTCAATATCATTTTTGCATCTGCATGGTATCATCCATCCATCCAACCATATGCTGGAGCCTACTGCACGGTATCAATAGGTGTAGAACAATCTATCAAGTACTACACTTGAGGAGTAGCAGCACACTTTGCCCACATTCCCTCATCTTAAGAAGCTTTGTTAGGTCTTACACGGCTTTCATGTTGCTGCACCCTTCCCACATGCACGGAGCAGGTGTGCTTAGTGGCAGATTATCCGCCCTGCAGCCAAACGTTTCAATACATGTGTTCAGGTAGAAAACAGCTTACATTTACATTTACATTCATACCTATGGATAATTTAGTCTCCAATTAATCTAACATGCAAGTATTAGAAGGTGGTGAACGGGTTTTCTATGCTTAATATGTCTTATTTTCTTGTATGTTTCTACTACATTAATTAATAGGAGGACGACAGGGGCTCTAAGTAGAAGGTGGTAAACAGGTTTTGTATACTTAATATGTTGTATTTTCTCTTATGTCATCTACAATATTGGGTAATCTAAGAGTAAAGTGGACTATAGGGATGTTATTTCATGTCTAGAGGGCTCTAATAGTGTTAGAAACCACATTTAGAAGGTGGTAAACAGGTTTTGTATACTTAATATGTTGTATTTTCTCTTATGTCATCTACAATATTGGGTAATCTAAGAGTAAAGTTGACTATAGGGATGTTATTTCATGTCTAGAGGGCTCTAATAGTGTTAGAAACCACATTTAGAAGGTGGTAAACAGGTTTTGTATACTTAATATGTTGTATTTTCTCTTATGTCATCTACAATATTGGGTAATCTGAGCGTAAAGTTGACTATAGGGCTGTTATTTCATGTCTAGAGGGCTCTAATAGTGTTAGAAACCACATCTAGAAGGTGGTAAACATGTTTTTTCATGCTCTAACTACAAAAATATTCCAAATATAAATGAAGAAATCCTACTTGAGGGATATTGACTTCTCACGATCCGGAGACAATTATCCGCTATAAAGGAGGGATTACTGTACAACGCTCCAGTGTGGCCTTGGTGGAGGTCTGTGGGGTTCTCGCAGGTGGTCTTGCACGGTGTTGAGTGCCGTCAAATAAATGCTAAAAAATAGTGTAAACAGGTGACGGGACGAGCGTGCTTCACTTCCATCGGTTGATCCTCCGCAGCTGAACGTAGGCCAGGGACATGCAGACCAGGATGATCCCCAGCAGGGCCACCTGGTTCTGCCAGAAACCCCAGGTGGAGTAGTCGATGTCCTGGCTGCGGAGGAAGAGCTCACCCGGGATGCTGCAGGAGCCAAAGAGAGAACTCGTGTGAGTTTAAGTTGGGTGTTGTTGATGAGTCACGGCTGCGGTTCTCACATGCTGGTGTTGGAGTAGAACACCTGTCCCGTCATCTCGTTGATGAACGCAGCCTGATAGCGAGCGGAAAAACAGATGTAGGCTAAACAAGTTGCGCTCGGCTCCATCTTGTTCTGGTGTCTTACGTACGTTCAGTCCATATCTGAAGATGCTGATCCACTCGAGCCAGGAGAGCCAGCTCAACATGGCGTTGAGGTTGACCAGGTAGCCGCCGAACACCTGAAACACACACACGCAGTATAAACGACAGGACGCCATTGCCCGCGTCTTTGTGACCCACCATCATAAAAACGAAGGGCAGAGCGATGAGGATGTTGGCCATGGCGAAGGAAGACACGCTGGCGGACACCAGGAAGGCCAAGCTGACCCCCGCCAGGCTGACCAGTGACATAGTCAGAGCGAAGCACAGGAAGGCAGCCAAGGCTGGTTTCAGTCCTGCACAGTGAACAACACATTGTGACCACAATCCATCCGTCTGGACTTGCTCGTGCAAAACCTTTTTTAAACCTGCAGCAGCTCTGAGAAGACCGGGTTTTGCTACAAAGCAGAGTGGAGGTTTCTTTATGGGGTGAGAAACAAGCTCAACAAGCTAGACATATTAGCCTTCCTACCGACATCCCAAATGGTCTGCACCCTAATCTCATCAAACTCAGTCATTTGCCCCCCCAGACAACCTCTAGTAGCCACCATTTTAGACTGATCTTTCAAGACAAACATAATATTGTGTTCTATGGCTATATGAACATGGAACATGCAAACTCCACACAGAGATGGCAGAGGGTGGAATTGAACCCTGGTCTCCTAGCTGTGAGGTCTGCGTGCTAACCCAAAAATAATATCAATTCTAAAAAATATAAATACAAAAATAAAATAAAAAATTAATGAATGAATAAAAAAATAAAAAAATGAATGAATGAATGAATTTTTTTATATGATTTTATATAGTTTTATATGTAATATTGTAAATGAAAAGATGTCAAAATTTATATAAATTCTGAAAAGACATTAAAAAAATCCTTGAAGCGTAAGAACTACAAGTCAACAACTACGAGCATTGCGCGATGCTCAGTATTGCTTTTCTTCATATCCCATATTACTTTATTATTATTGGAGTGTAGACAACCTTCCTTATTGCAATATGAACTATATGAAATTATGAACTGGTTCCACTGGCCTGTGTTGGCTTTAATCCGGATGTGATCCAGATAGCACATTTGGTGTCTTTCTGCTGGCTCTTGGTTGTTTTGGTGCACCACACGCTAAAGCTAGCAGACGTTGTGTGTGTGTGTGGATGTTACCCATCATGTAGTAGGCGATGGCTGAAAACAAAAAGATGGGGATGATGCGGTTGGGGATGAGGTCGGCAACAATCTTGGAGAGGAAGTAGACGGACGTGCGGTAGTAGCCGCTGGAGTTCTCATGGCTGGAAAAGAAGACACAAAGAAGCATGGAAGATGTTTAGCTGCTCACGGAAGAACGGACATTCTGCACGTCGCTCACAGGAAGATGGCTCTCTCGTTGATGAAGAGCTCCACGGCGGAGAGATTCCCAAACACCATGTTGATGATAAGGAAGAAGAAGGCACCACTCCTGCGAGAAAAAAAAGATTAAAAAAAATCCAATGAATGAATCCAGGAGGTTGTGCAGTGTGTAAGTGCTTGTTGTGTGTGTCGTACCTGTTCTGCAAGGCTTCGGGCAGGCTGAGCGGCATTTGGTAATAAATGAGTCCCACCAAAACGGCAAAGAAGATGTTGAGAGCCAGCTGGGCGTAGGACGTCTGCGGATTCCTCAGCGTGTTCAGGATCGTCCTGCCGCAGACCACGCGCATCTGCCGCACGCACACACACACACGATACATCATTCTATTTATTCATGGCCGTGATGGCCCTCATCAACATGTTTGCAGGGAGGGCGGCCAAGTCCTCTCATAAAAGACCTCACAACTTCTAGGTCATGATACCCATCATTCCAGCCCAGCGTATTAGGACAGTAGTATTAGGACAAATGATGTCATTTTAGGCTAGGTTTTAAGTTGTAAAATTCTGGAAAAAAGTATACTTGTAATAAACTTAAAAAAAAATAAACTTGTAATTTTTGGAAAAGGTTGAGGTTGTGAAAATAATGTTATAAGAATAAAGTCAAAATATTAGGGAATAAAAACATAATTCTGAGAAGAAAATTGACATAAAGAAAGTAATTGGAAAATAAAAAAAACAAGAAAATCTTAAGAGAAAAATGTCAGATTGTACCAATTCTAATAACACAGAGAAAAATCATCTCATTTTAGTTACAATATTAAAGAAAAAATATGCTTTTTTTTAGAGTTGTAATATTCTGACAAACAACAAAAACAGGAATACATGTTGTAATATCCGTAGCATAGATTTGGGATGTTCAAGGATACGTATAGTAATATAAGTAGCATAAAGCTGAAATATTCAAGGATAGATATGGTAATATCAGTAGCATAGAGCTGAAGTATTCAAGGATGCATTAGTAATATAAGTATCATAGAACTGTGATATTCAAGGATACATATGGTAATATCAGTAGCATGAAGCTGAAATATTCAAGGATACATATGGTAATATCAGTAGCATAGAGCTGTGATATTCAAGTATAAGTCTGGTAATCTAAGTAGCATGAAGCTGAAATATTCAAGGATACATATGGTAATATCAGTAGCATAGAGCTGTGATATTCAAGTATAAGTCTGGTAATCTAAGTAGCATGAAGCTGAAATATTCAAGGACAGATATGTTAGTATAAGTAGCATGAAGTTGAAATATTCAAGGATAGATATGGTAATCTAAGTAGCATGAAGCTGAAATATTCAAGGATAGATATGGTAATCTAAGTAGCATGAAGCTGAAATATTCAAGGATAGATATGGTAATATCAGTAGAATAGAGCTGAGGTATTGAAGGATACATTAGTAATATAAGTACCATAGAGCTGTGATATTCAAGGATAAGTATTGTAATATTAGTAGCATGAAGCTGAAATATTCAAGGATACATATGGTAATATCAGTAGCATAGAGCTGAAGTATTCAAGGATACATTAGTAATATCAGTAGCATAGAGCTGAAATATAAATGGTTACAATGGTAATATCAGTAGCATTTTAAAGCAAGTACTGGCCGATGTCGATACGGTACTTTTTCACTGATATCGGCTGATACAGATATGCACCTGCAGTACCCATTGTCGTATTAATGTTGAAAGAAAGTAAAAAGTCCTGATTGAGTGCAGCAGCAGTGCTGTCTGACCTGGTAGAGGAAAGAAGTTGCATAACGATCAGTCTTTTGCAGAGCAGTGATGCCATCAGCGAGGCTGCGGTGGATACGGTCCAGCTGGTGCAGCATATCCCGACACAGCTGGGACTGATAGTAGCGCACCGCCAAGATGTTCTTACACTCAGCTGCAGAGAGCGAGCGGCCGTGATGAAGGCGTTAGCATTAGCTATGTGGTATCCGGAGCACAGTACCTGTGTTGATTTCTTCCAAAGCGGATTGAGCTTCGCCATTGGTGACGTCCATGAAGAAATCAGCAGGGTTGTCCAAGGACTCCATCTGGAAGCCTGAAACAAAACATGATGTTGATGCTGAAAAACAAACAAACATCATGACAAGGTGGGCACGTGCCGCACCAAGGTTTGTGAAGTATTGGAGCGCCAGGTTGGCCGCCCCTGCGTACACCACCTCCCCTTTATGCATGAGAGTCAGGTGGTCAAAGCAGCGGAAGATGGAGAAGCGCGGCTGGTGGATGGAGAAGATGACGGTCTTGCCTCGCCTGGATAGTCTAGAAACAGCACACGCGTCAGTCACCCACGTTTTAGCAGTACCTTGTTTTTTTGAGGACAGCGTACTTCCTACAGTGGCTATTGTCTCATCAATGTATTGTAATGACGCCTTCAAATGGCTTCACACTGGTATTAGTAGACATAAAAAAGGTAATACACCATTGAAATTAAACTCCTGCTCATGTTTGTCACAGTAAATGTGTTCCCTCTGGGACCTTAGTGGTGGGCGGGCAGGAAGTGACGTCAGAGTTGTAGTTTGTTGTGAGTTATGGTGTTCCGGGCATGCCTGGCCAGGAGAAGGCCCCACCCTGCGGCAGACCTAGGACATGCTGGAGGGATTATGTCTCACAGCTGGCCTGGGAACGCCTTAGTGTTTTCTTGGTGGAACTGGAGGAGGTGGACCAGGAAGTGTGGGCTTCCCTACTGAGACTGCTGACCAACCACCCTGACCCAGATAAGCGGATGGATGGATGGATGGAAACATGGATGGATAAATGGATGGATGGATGGATGCTGTATGGATGGAAGGACGAATTGAAGGATGGACGGATGGATGGCTGGATGGATGGATGGAAGGATGGAAACATGGATGGATGGATGGATGATGTATGGATGGAAGGACGGATTGAAGGATGGATGGATGATGAAGGGATGGAAACATGGATGGATGGATGGATGGATGATGTATGGATGGAAGGACGGATTGAAGGATGGATGGATGGATGGATGAAGGATGTAAACATGGATGGATGGATGGATGGCTGGATGGATGGATGGAAACATGGATGGATGGAAGGATAATGTATGGATGGATGGACGGATTGAAGGATGGATGGATGGATCGATGATGATGAAGGGATGGAAACATGGATGGATGGATGGATGATGTATGGATGAAAGGACGGATTGATGGATGGATGGATGAATGGATGAAGGATGTAAACATGAAGGATGGATGGATGGATGAAGGATGGAAACATGGATGGATGGATGGATGATGTATGGATGGAAGGACGGATTGAAGGATGGATGGATGGATCGATGATGATGAAGGGATGGAAACATGGATGGATGGATGGATGATGTATGGATGAAAGGACGGATTGATGGATGGATGGATGGATGAATGGATGAAGGATGTAAAAATGAAGGATGGATGGATGGATGAAGGATGGAAACATGGATGGATGGATGGATGATGTATGGATGGAAGGACGGATTGAAGGATGGATGGATGGATGGATGGATGGATGGATGGATGAAGGATGTAAACATGAAGGATGGATGGATGGATGGATGGAGGATGGAAACATGGATGGATGGATGGATGATGTATGGATGGAAGGACGGATTGAAGGATGGATGGATGGATTGAAGGATGGATGGAAAGAAGAAAGGAATAAATTTACTTATTTGGTTAAAAAATAGCACAAATAAAAGTAACTCAAAATAAATGAATAAACATCAATAAAAATGCATTGGAAAACGGGGGTCCTCGTGTGAGCCCATTTGATGGGCTTAATGATAAGAATGATGCAAGGGAGTGGTACTTGTGCAGCAGGCCGATGATGCAGTTGGCCGTGTGGGAGTCCAGCCCGGTGGTGGGTTCGTCCAGGAAGAGCAGAGAGGGAGAGGTGATGAGTTCCATCCCGATGCTGCAGCGCTTCCTCTCGCCGCCCGACACCCCGCGCAGAAACTCTGTCCCTATCTGTGCACAGCGACAAAACAATCACTCTGACTGACTTGTGACTGCTCCTGCACAGCAAAGACGTGACAGCACATGCACCTTGGTGTCTGCACAGTCAGTCAGGCCCAGGTCATCTATGATGGCCACCACCCTGCTACGCTTCTCTGACGCTGAATGGCGTCGAGGGTCCAGGCGCAGGTTGGCGCTGAAGAGGAGGTTCTCCCTGACAGTAAGCGTTCCCATCAGGATGTCATCCTTGGAACAAAAAGCTCCCAAAAGTCAGAGTGTTCATGTCGGCCATCTTGTGCGGGCGTGCTTGCATACCTGGACTACATAAGCAGAACTCAACCTGAGGTCAGAGGTCACCAGTGTGCCATCCACACGGACACTTCCTTGCCGAAGTCCGGCGGGATCTTTTCTACCCGCAATGACATCCAGAAGCCTGGTGAGGAAAATGTAAAATGACTGTTTTATTCTTTTTTCTGTTTTTTCTTTCATTATTTGTTATTTTATAATAACAATATTAGTAAAAATATCATTTTTATCTGAGCTAATTGTCCAAAATAGCAACTTGATTCTTTGTTTTGTAGCATCATGCTTCTAAAATACCTTTTCTCCATCATATCATAACTTTATTCATGTAAAATTATTAACTTTTTTCACAGGATTGTTTTTTTTTATCTTCATATCTTAATGTCATCGTCCTACTATTTCAACTTTATTCTTATAAAACTTGTTTTTTTTCCTTTTTCAATTATTTTTTCTTCTCACTTTTTGACTAAAATAAATAATAATAATAATATCACTTTGATCTGACCACATTTTCCAAAATAGCAACTTTACCTTTTGGTTATTCTTTAATTCAACTTCATGCTTGCAAACAGTTTATTTTTCTATTTGTTATTTTGACTTTATTCATTCCAGCTGTGCAGCCGGAAACAGGTCCCGGATCGCACTTAGGATAGCACTTTATTGTTCTTAGGCTAGCACGTATGAAGGTTTACTTACGATGTTTTTCCACTTCCTGTGGCGCCCATGATGGCGTTCATCCCGGGTCTAATGATGCCACTGCAACAACACAGAAGAAAGTAAATAAATGTAGCGTTCTTTTCGAACAGTAACTCATTTGTATTATTAAACATGATCTAGTTGCGTGTTATTTTAATATTTCTGAAGGGGGGGTGACAGGATAACAGGAGGTGTCCTACCTGACATCTTTGAGGATGAACTTGACCGGACCTTTTCTCCGGCAGAACCTGCTCTCTTGGACACAATAGTGCAAGTTGCTGAAGGTCACTGTCGGCCCTCGTTCTCGGGGATTGTCCTCCAGTGTACAAACGTCCTCCTTCCCCGCGCACATGTTCAAACGGTACAATGCCAAACAAACACAAGCCAAGTGAAGAAGAATCAGACGAGAAGGCACGCACGTGTACGGTGAAGGAGGTTCCAACCTGCAATTAACTCGGCTCTGCCATAAAATCTTCTCATCTTTGGACTCCCTTATTCAGATAAAGACACTGACCGTGCCGTGAACTCATCATCTCAGCAACTGCAGCCAAGATGCTCTGATAACCGCTTGATACTCCAAGAGAGGGTTGTGCAAAGTGCGGCCCTCAGCTATTTTTATTGGCTCTTGGCCCATTCCAAAAATAGAACATAACAAGTGAATTATGATAACAGCATAAATGGAAAAACAAGCAGTAATTTTACAAGAATAAAGTCAAAATATGAAGACATCTAACAAGAAAAAGTTGTCATCTTAGTTGAAATATTAAATAAAATAAAGAAGATTTTTTTTAAAGCTGTAAGAAACAAACTTATAAAGTTGTCATTTTTTAACAAATTGAAAGGTAGAATAAAGTCACAACTAGAAAAAAAAATGTACAAGAGTCTTTTTTCCAGAAAAATGGTTGCAACTTTGTGGGAAAAAAACCTTGTAACATTACAAGGAAAAATTTCATTTTTGTAGCATAGTTGAAAAACATGTAAAATTGTAATTACTGGAACTAAGTTGCAGAAAAGGTTATAATGTGACCAGAATAAGGTCAAAATATTATTGGAATAAAGTCAAAGAAAATTGACAAGAACAAAGTTGAAATATTTGGGAAAGGTGAAAAATAGGAAAAAGTCCAAAGTTGATACTAATAACTCACCTTTCCACATCACATCATTCCATTTTTCAGGGTGCGGCCCTCAGTGGAACATGTTTGGACACCCCTGCGCCAACATGACCCTATACACTTTGCAAAGATCACAACGCACAATCAAAAGTGAGCACTTTTATGTTTGTAATCAAAATGGTTCACTTTGAATTGCAAAAAGTATGCAGGCATAATTCATGGAAGTGTCAATAGTGACTCGTTAGTGCATCACATCCAGTCTTGTGCACCAAAATATGACAAACTTGTGTGTGATATTTAATATTGTGATAAATTGTGATATTATTGACGAAATGTGGAAGCAAAACACAAAATAAATATCCCTGAGGCAGATATCACCATCAAATACTGCGCCAACACTTTGTTTACCTTGAAATCCGAATACGGAAGTATAACTGGCGTCATATCCGGTTTTTGGCGACTATTTTTTTTAAACATATTTAAAAATACAATGTTCATATTAGTGTTTATCTTCATTTATGTGTTCAATTTGCCATCTTTATATTTGTGTGGATTTTTATTTAACTAAAAGTTAAGTCCTAACACCAAGCTATAGGCCACCGGAATGTGTCGGTCGGCTTCATGGAATCCAGACACAACACGTAACTTGTTGCGTCACTGCCATTAAAGCTTTTTTATAAAGACCCTCTTGTCGTGGTTGTACTTGCCGAAATAGCTAAATGAATGTGTACGACTAACTTCCCGAAACAACCGAACATTTCTACGAGCACAACAGAAGTGGTGTGCTTTTACGAGATCACATTACAGCCACGAAAGCACCGCTTCCACTGCCAGTCTGCCCCCTGCCGCACACAATACTGTAAGGCAGGCCAAACAGGGGAGTCTTTGGGGGGCGGGATCAATGTTGTTTTGCTAATGTTCTTCTCCTTTCTCGCTGCCGTCCAGTTAGATTTTGCGGTCGGCCCAGAGAGCCATGCTGAGATGTCGCTCTAGCCAATCGCCTTTCAGAACAATCCTAAGGAGGGCGGGGCTAGGCAAAGAAATTCTTGTGTTGTCATCCCGTCGAGTGGCTGAGCTCGATGGTGTATGTGTACGCAGGGCGGATTGGCCACCACACACAATGCGACTCTAGCGACGACTGTGTTGCTTTTTCTTCGTTCTAGAACATTGTGGAGCATTGTTCTCCTTCAGCGCATCGAACAAAGATCTTTTGAGTACCCAAAGATCAAGGGACCGTATATTTCAAACGGAGGCTAGCTTCCAGGCTACCGGCTAACGCCTTATTAGCTATGGAGGAAAGGAAGGAGGAGGGGGAAGCCGAGATCCAGGGGCACGGCCCGGAGCACTGGTTCTCCAAGTGGGAACGCCAGTGCCTGGCCGTGGCAGATCAGAATGAGCCGAGCGACGAGGAGACTGAACAGAACCAACAGAAGCTGTGGCACCTCTTCCAGAACTCGGCCACCGCGGTGGCCCAGCTCTACAAAGGTGAGGACCGGGAAGTGTCGTTGGTGACAGACTTGACAGCTAAAGGGAGTTAGCTTCAGGCTAAAGCTAATCCCTGCGGCTAACTGGATGAGCAGACACAAAGGGCACCGGCTAACCAGAGCTAACTGCGTTAGCCAACTTTATCTTTCCGCATGCCTCACACTGCATCACAATAAAGCGGTCTGTGCCCTTTGTCTGAACGCCTCGTGTGGTTAAACCATCGGATTTGTTATGCTCGCTTCTGTGGGATCGTGTTGTGTTGTCCCATCAAGTTAGCTCGATGCTAATGCTAGCTGTAGCTTCAAACCGGTCACAGCCTGGCGTTCAGAAAGTGCAACACTGATGTTAACCTCACACGAATAATGTAGTAATAATATATATTTCACTAGGCTCACAAACGCTACATCGCCGCTAAGCAGCGGGCCTCGCAGTGATGCTAAGCTAAAGCTACTCAGCGGTCAAATTAACAACTCATCTAGTTAGTGACTTGAATTATTCGAATCTGGTGACGCAGACAGATCGCAGCCGCAATGGGCTGTCTCGGAAGGACCCAGGACTCAAATGTATACCCGAAGTCCATTTTTCACCTGATTGTTGCTGAATTTGCTGCAGAGTTTCGCTCGTTTGGGTTGTCAAACGTCAACATGAGGCAGTCATATAGACAGAACGCACACTATTATACCAGCACCTTACATCACCACTGTGGTATGTTGTTTTGAAATAGTTGCCCCCCCCCCCACAAAACCTCCTCCATGCTGCTGTTGTAGTCTTTCACTGTAATGTATCTACTGCTGAAAATGGCTGCCCAAGATGCTGCACCCTAGTCTGGACAAACATGATCCACCTCCAGTCAAGAAACATCTGCCGCTAAGCAGCCTGGCAGCTGTGTTGTGCTTCAAGTCAACACAAGCTGGTCATCTCCTTGGAGCAGATTAAATTCAGGATTTATCCAAGGATTGAAAGCTTCGACCTCGCCACTCTTGTACATCAGATGTTTGTTTGTTTGTATGTCTGTCACACTGCGGCTCAACAGTAGGTCTGCCAAACGACCTTAGTGGGTTAGCGAGGTGTGTTGTCTCAAGCCAGGCATGCTTGGACTACAAAGGTGGCACTCTTTAAGGCCATGGGAAATTCAGCTCATCTAAGAGGACCTCTTATGCCTTTTCCACTTTTCCGACCTATAAATGTATTCTCGTCTTAAACGATGCCAAAGTCTCAGATAATGAGGTTTGTGCATTTGGGAGGGAGACCTGAAAGAAGTAAGGCGGATGTATTTATGTGGGCGTTCCCGGGTACAGGTTGTTAGCTGTACAACCAGAGTGGGCATGCCTGGAGGCCGGCCGTGGTTGGAATAAATTAAAATGAAGCATTTTGGAAATACAATTGGAATAGGTGCCGATTCTGGAAGATCTAGAACGCTTTCTGTGCAGGTTATTGTGTGTAGCTGCTCTATAGGAGTCCACAACTCACTACAAAGGGCCAAAAATGAGCATAATAGGTCCCCTTTAAGAGGTTTTCACTTAAAATCGGCAATAGATGCACCATGATGGCATCAGAACCCAATTAAAAATTGGGTCGCACTGTGACTGGGGAAAGCGGATTCTTGGAGTGTCAGGAATCAAATGCAATATGAACTAGATGCCAGAAGACATTGGGTCTGAATTCCTAAGAAATTGAAAATGAGGTGTAAATAGAGACATTATATAATTACATATACATGCTATATATATCTCATGATAGCAGTGTCTATAACCTTGTACTTATGAAAAATGCTAATGTTGGCATGCAACTTCTAGCATGATAGAGCCAAGTGTCTGTGTTTGTTTGTTAGTACTTATGAAAATGTTAAAAATGCTATTGTGCTAATGTTAGTATGCTAGGCTTAACATGGCAACACCCAACATGATAGCCATTGGTGTTTTATATAGGTTTCTACATGTGAAAACACCCAAAATGTCATCAGCATGCAAAGCCTAGCATGATAGTGAAAGTCACTGCTAATGTTAATAATATGAAAATGGCTAAAATGCTAGTATGCTAACGTTAGCAGGCTAAAACACAGATGTTAGCATGCAACATCTAGCACGGTAGAGCGTAGTGTCTGCATATATTAATACTAAAGAAAATGTCAAAAACTGTTACTATGCTAATGTTAGCTTGCTAGCAGCAACATCTAACATAATGTGTTCTGTAAGTTTCTAATTATGAAAACAGCTTAAATGTGACTGTGCTAATATTAGCATGCAGCGATGCTAACGTTGGCTTTAAAAACCTAGCAGGATCAGACACTAACATGCTTTCATCTAACATAATTATAAAAACAGCCACAATTTTACGACACAAATATTGGCATGTTAGCAATGCTAACGTTAGCATGCAGAGCCTGGCATAGAGCGCCCAGGACTGGTTTGTTGCAATACAGCCCCTGGTTTTTGCTGGCTGGAAACCAAAATGGCCGTCTTCATTTGTAGAGAATGTAAATAATAACAAATAAATCATAATAATAAACATTGCAGTTCCAAGAGGTCCTTCACCAAGATGCTTAGCATTATTTGGCCCCTGTTAGCAGGCACTATTTGCTGGGGTTCGTGGCACAAGCATATCAACACTGCCACCTAGTGGATGCCACGTGGTACAGCATGTGACACACTACGTATCAGTTGCAGTTTTGAGCATTCAAACGCTGATGGTTGTGTGGATATGTGGCAATAACAGCACAGTGTCAATGTGATCCACAGACAGAGAATGTCAACAACAAGGCCTTTCTCTCTGGGTGCCCTTCCAGAACGCAGCCACCGCCGTCACTAACATGTACAAAGGTAAGCTCATACCGTGCCCCCTACAAGTCTTCCTGGGGTCCCCGTCCACTAAAAGAGCCGCGTTTGTCATTGTGCAGAGAGCATGGAGGCCCGCCAGCGCAGCTACGACCTGGGCATCCAGATAGGCTACCAGCGCAGGAACAAGGAGGTGATCGCCTGGGTGAAGAAGCGCCGGCGAACCATCCGACGGGAGGACCTTATCAGCTTCCTGTGTGGGAAGATCCCCCCTCCACGGACACCCCGGGCCCCGACCCGAGGTGCCATGGTGACCGCCAGCCGGCCGCCTCCACCGGAGACCGGCAGCTCTGTGGAGACGGACCTGCAGCCCTTCAGGGAGGCCATAGCCCTGCACGGTCAGTACCAAACACACCTCAACCAACACATGCATTGGTCTATGTAGCACCCCACCAAGCTCCCAACACCGCAGATAGATTGTAATCCTGTGCCAAATACTGCATTCCTGCCTAAATGAAAACATTTTTTATATCGGAAAGAAAAAGTTGAATCATAACGGTACAGTCAAAATATGAAATAGGAGAAAAAAGTTGAGAATAAATAAACACAACCTCCCATGTCCCCCGCTCAGGCCTCAGCGGTGCCATGGCCAGCATTTCCGTCCGCTCCGGACCGCCCGGCTCACCCACCCACCCCGCGCAGTCCCTGGGCCGGCGCAGGAACGGCCTGCACGACGTCGACCTCAACACGTTTATCGCTGAGGAGATGGCGCTCCACTTGGATTCCACTGCCAACCGCAAGCGAGGCCCCACCCCCTGCAGTGACGTCATCACAGACTCGCCCACTCATAAACGGAACCGGATGCTCTGAGCCACCACTCCCCCCCACCCTTGCCTCCCACGAGGCCCACTTGTTGGACAGCCGATGAGAACTGAACCTCGGCTCGCCGCCAAAGCGTCATCCTAGCTGCATTGCTACGTGTAATAAAAAGTCAAATATTACAACACACTTTTTTCCTCTCCTGCTCTATTTTGTTACTCACTCACGTGACTTGTCCTCTTATTTACTTCCTGTTTGCTTAAAGCAAGCGCCACCATTTCTAAAGCGCACATTTCATTTGTACACCCGCCTTCCTCCGTGAGAGCCGGAGCTGATCCGAGTCTCGTTTGGAAGGCCATGTTGCCGTTCCAAATGTTAGCCATCAGAGTGCTTGCATCCCAACGGGCCGCGTCCTCCTTGTCCCTTGCCTTTTAGACGGCCGCTACACTCGCTGTGTTTTGGATGCAAGTTGACTCCTGCTTTCGGGTCACAAAGCCGTCGCTCAGAACCGTCATCAACCTTCCTAACAGAATCTGCACTCTTTATGTTTACACTCAGACTGATCAGTTCCATGTTTACATTGAGGCCCACACAGGAAGACTTTCAATCATTTCCAACAAGGCTTGCAATGCTTTTTTTTGTTTTGGAAAAATCACACTGCTTTGTGATACAATCTTTATGTAATGTGTGTAAATAAAGACGTAGGTGCTGTTATTATGTGGTAAATATTGTAAAAAAAAAAAAAAAAAGCAAAAATAAACACGTGCAAATGAATCATGTACAATAACCATTATGACAATAAAGGAACTACAACTATTTCACAAACCTCAGGTTTACTTTTTTACCACTACAAAAAATGGAAAATAACCCAACACTTGGGTTTAATTCCAGATTAGTCACTGAGAATGCCTGGTCATGCATTTTTACCACTTTTCACCTTGACTATTTTACTTTTTTAGTAGTGTGGGTTCCGAGATAGAACAAGATGGCTAAAACCATCAAACATACATTGTCACTTGTTTACTATGTCACTGCAAAAGTGACAGTAAAAAACAAACCCGCCTTGCAGAAAGAATGCAGTATCGGTTGTCTGACACAAGAGGGCGACAGGCTTCTATTTTCTCACGCAATAAAACTGAAGGGGCAATTACACATCAATATTCCCATGATGTCTGTATCTTGCATGTGTTTATTTTTGACATTTTTATTATGCATGTTTTACTTTCTCCCCATCTCTACTTTTTTTTTTGGTGTATTGCACTTAGAAGTGGGAACATTGCCATAATGATGCTATTTTCCCAGCATGGGGTTGCTGGTGAAGGCCAAACGGCAAATTAGCTAAGAGTGAAATAAAATATGCGACTGTTAAAGACGTCAAAGGCTACGGGTGATAATGACAACAAATGATTCCCATCCCGGCAATTTGAGGGAATTTCCTATGCGCTGCTTGGCAAATTGCACATATTTATGTGCACAAAGGCTTTGCTGTGAAACTGTTGTGACAGAGGCAAGAGGTGGCATGTAAAACACACACCACTGCTACACAATGCTGAAGTGCACGACACACACAACAGTAAAGGCAGAGTTCATGCATGGGATCTCATTATGAAATGCCCAGTCAAGCTTTCCACTTGGCCACAAAAGGAGATTTTTTTTTTCTCCTGTGAAACAAACAGAAGCAGACTTTGTTCTTGCTGTGTGATGTGACAGCCAGGCTGACCCTCGGCGGCGGCGTGCCGCCACGAATAGCTCCTGACAAAGCATTGCTGTCTTCCCCCGGCGGAGGAGAAGCCCAGACGCTAAAGATAGCAATAAAGGAGGTGCCACCTTGTCTGAAAGGAAGCTGCCAGGCCTTCAGCACACACTTGACCTCTATTGGGGGTGGGGGTGCGGGGGCTTGCCCATGAAGGAGCACCTCCACATCCACACCTGCAGGAGGTGAAAGAGCGTCTAACAGTCTGTCTAATACAGCCCATATTGTCAGCCACGCGGTTGCAAAAACACCATCAGCGAGTCTGCAAGGGAGTGACTTAGTGACTTAGTTAGCAAGTCACTCTGTGAGCCTGCCTTCAAACGAGCCAGTACGTGACTTAATTAGGCAGTTAGCTCAACGTTGTCATCAACCAACAACTAGTAAGCCAGGTAGCTGGTTGAATAGCCAATTAGCTTGACAGTTATTTTGTGAGTTAGTTTGCAGGGCTTTGCATAAACTAATGAGTTAGTTGATTGTTTAGTAAGTTAGGTTGCGAGTGTGTTAAGGAGTTACTTTGTGACTAAGGTGCATTTGATCAATCAATTAACAATTAATTAACCAAGTTAGTTTGTTTACACAGTGTAATGAGTTAGTTGGTGGATTAATGACTTAGGTTGCAAGTGAGTGAAGGAGCAGTGAGTTATTTTACAAGTGAGTTAGCTATCGAGATTTTGCGAGTTAATCATCATAGCATGGAATTTAATGAGTGGGTGAGTTAGTTAGTAAGTTTGGGTGGAATAGAGTTAGTTTGACACCGAGCTAGTTAGTCAGTTAGCTGGAGATCAAGCTAGGTAAGTGTACATTTGCTGGCGGGATTTTGTATAAACAAATGAATGAGTTAGTTGGTGAATGAATGAAGGATTAAGTTAGTTTGTCACTTAGACAGTCGGTTAATTGATTTTGGGTGGAATTTAATGAGTGGGTGAGTTAGTTAGTACGTTTGGGTGGAATAGAGTTAGTTTGACACCGAGCTAGTTAGTCAGTTAGCTGGAGATCAAGCCAGGTAAGTGTACATTTGTCAACAGGATTTTGTATAAACAAATGAATGAGTTAGTTAGTTAATGAATGAAAGATTCAGTTAGTTTGTCACTTAGACAGTCAGTTAATTGTTTTAGTATGGAATTTAATGAGTGGGTGAGTTAGTTAGTAAGTAAGTTTGGGTGGAATAGAGTTAGTTTGACACTGAGCTAGTTAGTCAATTAGATGGAGATCAAACTAGGTAAGTGTATATTTGTCGGCACGATTTTGTATAAACAAATGAATGAGTTAGTTGGTGAATGAATGAAGGATTCAGTTAGTTTGACAGTGAGTTGTCAGGATTTTGTATTAAGTGCTTCAATGAGTTAGTTGGTTAAATGGCGAATCAGTTTGTGGGTGACAGAGTTAATAAGTGAGCAAGTTTGTCATTGTGTGAGTTAATCTTGAAGATGACGCATAATTACTTTCTCTCCGGTCTTTACAGTCCACACGGATTTAGGACCATCAGGACTTGGTGTGGGTCTACTGAGGTTCCACAGAGTGCTTCTTAGATTTAGACGAGCCCAAGCTGCTTCACACCTCACAAAGCATCCGTAGCTTGTGAAGGAGAAGCAGCAACAAGTGGCGTGGAAATGTTCCGGAGATTTCCTCCAAGAGGCCATCTGGACTGGACTGATAGCACACACACACACATACACACACACGTTTGGTCATGTGACCCATCACGTGCGCGTTCAATAGCAGTCAGACAGCTGGAGATCAATGACGCAATATTACCCGAGGAGGACAACACTCGATGCTAATGCCGCACACACACACACACACACACACACACACACACACAAGCAATGACACGTAAACAGAAACCAATCAAGCAGACACAGAATTAGCCCCCGGAGACGTGGGCGGGGGGGGGGGGGGGTGGTTAAACGCCCCCATCCCCAGGGAAGACGCCAATCGTCAACACTTGTTGTAGTTTTGCTGCGTTCACCAAGAGATTGACGTCTATTTTTAGGTCTGCTTGTGAATCTTCAAACTTGACCCCACCTCCTACACACACACACCTCCTCCTCCCCCCTCCCTGCATCAACACCCTTCCTGCGTGTGTCCCTCCCTGTCTTCCATAAACTACAAA
The DNA here is from genome assembly GCF_037039965.1 of Doryrhamphus excisus. Taxonomy (NCBI): domain Eukaryota; kingdom Metazoa; phylum Chordata; class Actinopteri; order Syngnathiformes; family Syngnathidae; genus Doryrhamphus; species Doryrhamphus excisus. The sequence goes on from NC_136365.1 coordinate 18,999,851, forward strand.
ATAAAAAAATAACTGGCTGATCACCATAGCAACACGTTATATATCTTCCTAGCAATATTTAGCCAAGATGGAGGAGAGGAGCTGCTGGATGGATGAGGAGAGGAGGTGCTGATGGTGATGGGGGTGCGTGTATGCGTGTGCATGTGTGTGTGTGTGTGTGTGTGTGTGGGAGTCATGATGCAACTCTGAAAAAAACAAAACAATCGGTAAAAGAAGCGAGGACCTGCGGTTCCAAAAGATGGCCACAGGAGGGCGCCATCACATCGCCAGCAGAGCAGGAGTATGTCGAAATTGCCTTTGGTTTGGAGCCACTGGGAGGAGGAGGAGGAGGAATGGGAAGATTATGCTCCCTGGTTGGTGGGCGGTTGGTTTGGTCTCCCCCCCCATCATCGCCGCCCCCCTTTCCCCCCAAAACAGCAGCAGAGCCTCCAACTAGGACGAGCAGCATCACATGCTAGAGGAGATGAGTGAAAGGAAATAGATGGAGAAAAAAAAATGAATGGATGAGGAAGAATTGGGAGCGGGAATGATGGGAATCATGGCAAAATACCCCCCCCCCCCCCACCACACACACACACACCTCCACATCCACATCTACCAAGCTCCCCTTTAGCCCTACCCCCTCCTCCAGGCTTGAGGATTAGATGTTGTGCTGCTGGCTGCAGATGCGTTTTTTTGGTTTTATTCTCTATGAGGGTGACGTGTCACGGTGAAGGAGGTTTATTTTCTTTTGGGGAGGGGGCGGAGGGTCGGGGGGTGGGGGTGGCTGCATGCATGGATGAAAGGATGGAGGTGGGTAGAAGAAGAGAGGTTTGAGTGTTTGAGTGGGAAGGAGTAAGGAGGTTCTAACTGTATTAGCAAACACAAGAAAAAGCTATAAGATAATATAGAATAAACAAATAATAAAGTTAAATACAGTGGAAAACCTCCAGTGGGAAACATTCTCCCCTGGAAACAGATCATCTATTCCTGGGTCAAACTGCGGCCACCAAAAAAAAACACTACTATATTTTTATGATCATTAATATATAATTGGTTTGGGAGTTGGTTTATGAGTAAATTTGCTAGCGACTACGTGTGCAAGTGACTTACTATTGGAGTTGGTTTACAAGCGTGTGAGTAAGAATGCTACTGACTACGAGTGCAAGTGACTTAGTATTGGAGTCGGTTTACGAGGGCGTAAGTTTGCTACTGACTACGTGTGCAAGCGAGTGAGTTTGGGAGTGGGTTTGCGAGTGCGTGGGTGAGCACGTTTGTTTGCAAGTGAAGGTTGTTGGCAAAAGACTGGACGGAGTTTGCAAATGAATTATTCAGTCAGTTTGTTTGCAAGTTGACGAGTTAGCTGGCAAGTGTGTGGGTGAGCAAGTTTGTTCGCAGGTTCGAGGTTGTTGGCAAGAGACCAAACAGTTATCTGTTAGCGAGTTAGTCTACAAATCGAACGAGTTAGTTCAGAAGTGCATATGTAAGTTATTTATGAGGCTAGTGAACTATCATTTAGCAGTCATCAATTGCTTGATGATTGGTATCGAGTCACTGAGTTAATGTTGGTGCTGTTGTCTTAGTTTGGGAGTGACCGAGTTAGTTTGCAAACGAGTGGGTGAATTAACTGGGTTGGTGGAGTAGGAGCAGAGATTGTTTAGGTTGGTTTGACAATGGCTGAGTTAGTTATCGGGATTTAGTATTGTAAACAAATTGAGTTACTAGTGGGTTTACCAGTGAGTTGTTTTGAGAATGAGTTAGTTAGTTTGAGAGCGAGTTAATTAGTGAGTACGTTTGCAAATGAGTGGGTGAATTTGTTATCACATTTGAGCAAAAACATAGGTGAAATGAAATAGTTCTAAACTAATGAACTGGGTAAGTTAGTTGGTTAGTGAAACTGGAAGTTAGTCTGCGAGTGAGTGAATGATTTAGTTTGTTTTCAGGTCAATTTGACAGTGAGTGAGTTAGTTTTCTGGAACTGGCAAACTAATTAAGTTAAAGAGTGAAACAAAAACTAACAAACAGGGTCAGTTAGTTGGTTAGTGGAATTGAGGTTACTCTGCGAGTGAGTGAATGATTTAGTTTGTATGTAGGTCAATTTGACAGTGAGTGAGTTAGTTTTCTGGAATTGGCATACTAATTGAGTTAGAGGGTGAAACAAGAACTAACAAACAGGGTCAGTTAGTTGGTCAGTGGAACTGGAGGTTAGTCTGCGAGTGAGTGAACGATTTAGTTTGTATGCAGGTCAATTTGACAGTGAGTGAGTTAGTTTTCTGGAATTGGCAAACTAATTGAGTTAGAGGGTGAAACAAGAACTAACAAACAGGGTCAGTTAGTTGATCAGTGGAACTGGAGGTTAGTCTGCGAGAGAGTGAATGATTTAGTTTGTTTGCAGGTCAATTTGACAGTGAGTGAGTTAGTTTTCTGGAATTGGCAAACTAATTGAGTTAGAGGGTGAAACAAGAACTAACAAACAGGGTCAGTTAGTTGGTCAGTGGAACTGGAGGTTAGTCTGCGAGTGAGGGAATGATTTAGTTTGTTTGCAGGTCAATTTGACAGTGAGTGAGTTAGTTTTCTGGAATTGGCAAACTAATTGAGTTAAAGTGTGAAACAAGAACTAAAAAACAGAGTCAGTTAGTTGGTTAGTGCAACTGGAGGTTAGTTTGCGAGTGAGTGAATGATTTAGTTTGCTTGTTAGCAAGTTACTTTGGAAAGGAGTGAGTTAGTTGCCTGGATTTAGGAAACTAATTGAGGTAGTTAGAAAGTGAATCGTGAACTAATGGACTTTTTGGGGAGAATTTTGCCAAACATGAACACATATTACTTTCCCTTTTCTGTGCATTCTAACAGGAGAAAACGAGTTTATATGAGCTAGCTAGCTAGCAACGGGCGTCATGAGAAATACCAAATAATACAAATACAAATAAACCTAAAAAAAACAGCAACAGTGTTCCATTTCCACAAGTGACTTGTATATTAACCAAGCTACAGACATATTATGATTGTAGCAGCTAACATGAAAAACTATTTTTATCTCGCGGACTAACTCGACGCGTCGCTAACGGCTAGTCTCAGCATCATTCACAGTCGGAAGAATGGATACCTAGCTCTTCAAAATCTGTTTGTTCTTCCAATGCCGTGCTAAATCAACCCACCATCCATGTTCGCGCATGTGCAGAACCGATGGCGATTCCGGTACAGATGGCGGAGTGACACACCTCCCGACAAGTACATTCTCCATGATCAGGGCGCGGCTCTGAAGCACATGAGATGCCGCCAGAGCAGAACGCGACCACATAATAATAAGCCGCATCACCGTACGTACATGTATTCACTGCAGAAACAAGGATACAGCAAATGATGCAACGTTGATGATGATGGTGATTAGCATGCTAGCTTGTCAGGGAGTTAGTTGGCAAGTTAGCTTAACACTGAGTGAGTTTCCTTACTTTCAATGTGAGTTCTCTTACTTCCCTTTAGAGATGTTGAAGTTTCCACTTGTATTAAACACACACATAGTTCATGTCCTTGTCGTCCTGTACTTGTGTCTGCTGGGAATGATGTAGCATTTTTGTGGCTGCTAAATGTTTCATCACCTGTGGTGACTTCATGAGTCATTAGGTTCCTCGCTGGCTTCCTCGCTGGGTCGATCGCACTCGTTGGACTCTTGCTTGCCGCTTGGGATTAAAAAGCAAAAGGACAGAACAGCATGAGAAAAACACAAAACAGAAGCAAAATATGAAATGTTGTTTTCAGGTGGGTGACTTCATTTGTGTTGTTGTTGGGTTGTGTGGCGGTCAAGGTCATGTTGTAGGTGTTGTTGTGTTGTTGTCACCAGCCCTGAAAGAATTTGCTGACTAAAGTTCATTAGTTCAAATGACTTTTAAATACGTTGTTGGGATAAAAACCCTAACTTTGTCTTTGTCTTTGAGTTAATCAAAAAATGCAGGCTGTTTGGTGGTAGACTCTGGTCTATTATTAGTCAAAACACAAGTGATGTGTTCTGGTTACTTGGCGACAAAACATTGAGACGTCAGTTTACATGTCATCAAGTCAGCCATGATAGAGTGAAAAAAAGTTTTCCTCCCATCTCGTGTGGATGTGGTAAATTTCGAGTGGTTAGCGCGCAGACCTCACAGCTAGGAGACCAGGGTTCAATTCTACCCTCGGCCATCTCTGTGTGGAGTTTGCATGTTCCATGTTCTCCCCGTGCATGCGTGGGTTTTCTCCGGGTACTCCGGTTTCCTCCCACATTCCAAAAACATGCTAGGTTAATTGGCCACTCCAAATTGTCCATAGGTATGAATGTTTGTCTATATGTTCCCTGTGATTGGCTGGCCACCAGTCCCGGGTGTACCCCGCCTCTCGCCTGAAGACAGCTGGGATAGGCTCCAGCACCCCCGCGACCCTCGTGAGGAAAAGCGGTAGAAAAGGAATGAATGAATGAATGATGTTTCAAAGAAATCAATTCAGAGCTAGCTTGCTAGCTAGTCCCTGCAGCGTAAGAGTTGAGCAATGTGATGTAAACAATGACTAACAGCAGTGTAAAGGTGACTATAGGGTTGTTATTTCATGTCTAGAAAGCTCTAATGTTATTTAGAAAAGCCATAAAAAGGTTTTCTATGTTGGATGAAAATATTCCATTTATATATCGCCGTAATTCCTTTATTGTGGTCGGATCTGGAACTCATTAACCGCTTTAAACGAGTGACAACTGTACTTGCAAATGCTTAATTGAGGCTAAAAACAGATTAGCTGATTAGCTGAAACATTTTGACGACTCAGTTGTATTCAACTCCGAAACAGCAGTTTGTATCTGTGAATGTTTATTTGAAAAACAGAGAGTAAGATTCATGTAAGAATCGCTTTACTTTTGTGGTTGTTTTGTTGACATTGCAATTAACCTGTTAGCATGCTAACACATGCTAATTAGTAATAAACGCAGTTCTGTTAGAATCCCAAAATATGTAAATTTATATTCTGGGAAAAAGGGCCAACTGTACTAGCTAATGCTTAATTGAGGCTAAAAACAGATTAGCTGATTAGCCGAAACATTTTGACGACTCAGTTGTATTCAACTGATAAAGTCATAATATATATATATATATGCTAATATAGTTTTTCTTTGTAATACTGTAAACATCATGTACAGTATAACTTTTTAGCATATCTGCTACAAACTATCAAAGTGGCAAAGTTGCATCCTGTGTACTTGCTAACTTGCAGTTGCTAATGCTAACGTAGCTTCGACTTAGCCGCTATGATAGCGTGCTGAGTCACGGCCAGCCCGTCGTTGGCGTGTTGACTAAAATCCGGATGTGTTTGTTTTGTCTCCTGGCTTCACGTGCCCCAGCTGGCCAGAGAAGCAACAACATTAGCTTGCGCTGAAAGCCCATTAAGAGAACAGGTTGCGCGCTGGGCCAATAACGTGGCGATCGCAAGCTCGTTATTCCTCATCGCCCTGGCCCCATCCCAGCGCCAGCTGGGGTTATTGTCCACCTTTTAATCTGCACTTTGATTCCAGACAACGCTTCAATCGTTAAAGTCCATTTAGCAGCTCTTAGCGCCGCTCTTTAGCACACTAAGTTAAGCCGCTTTAGCACCTTGGCTTTTCCCGAAAAGCTGAAACGGCCACACGGAAGGAGGGCATCACACACACACACCTGGATAATCCGCACAAAAAGGAGCATTGACTGTGAGATTGCGTTATTTTTGAAAAGATAATAAAACGTTTTACCGTGTTGCATCCAGTTGCTAACGCTCTCCCTGTGAAGTGACCCCACTAACTAGCCGGGGTGTGGGGGACAAGTGAGGGCTAACTGACTGCCAATGGAGGTACAAATCCAGGTCAAAAACTCCCAACTAAAAGTGTAAAGTGTTAGCAACTCCTAAATGTGAGCTTATTTTAAGGCAGCTGCTGTTAGCGGCCAGGTGCTAAGAGCCCGACGCCGCTATTAGCACCCGGGGTGTAGGAGCTAATGTGCGTGTTCGCACCTGCCGTCAGCAGCTAGCAGCATGTGGCAAAGGCCCGCCAGGCAAAGCTAATGCATCGTTTCATTTCATGAAACGCTCTCTTACAGCAGTTTTTTATTTCACATTTTCATGATCATATTGAAAACCATCCTGTGGATGATCACTGGAATTGATCATTTTCCCCGTGTTTGCGCATTCACATAGATCCACACAACCGACGACTTTCATCTCAAGGAAAAATCGCCGACTCGTGTCGACAGGATTTGGACATGGGCCCGTTGAAAGCAGGCGCCCGGGGCTCCTTTGACCCCGAGTACTCCTTTAACGTTTTCATCAGTTGCGTGTTAATTAACCGTCTCTCCTCATCTTTGAAATATGCTAATAGGAATTTGGTCTCATTAGCATTAGCTCCTCCTGCGTCCATGCATTTATACACGCGCTAATTCGCGCTGACTTGCACTTTCATGCATGCACGATGAAGTCACGTGCGCTTGTCTCGCTTTGTGGATCCTTGCTATGCGCGTGCACGGTGTGTGCACGTCCTCTGCTCAGGGTTTGCACGGTGAAAGCCATAAATATATGACATATAATAACATATCATATAACATATAATAATAAAAATAATTATTATATATAATAACAAGAGTAATTATTATTAATTATATATATATATATATTATATATAAGAATAAGAGTAATAAGAGTAAAAATATTATTAATTACATATATATTATGTATATAATAATATTATTATTATATATAATAATAATAGTAATTATTATTAATTATATACATATATTATATATTATTATTATTGTTTAATAATATTTTATTATTTTTTATTAACAGGTATTATTTAATGATAATAATAATAATAAGAATTATGTTTCCATGAAATAATAATAATAATAATAATAATAATAATAATAATAATAATAATAATAATAATAATAATAATAATAATTTATATTATAATAATTTAATTTCATGGCAACATGCAACAAAAAGAAACAACAATATTATTACAAGACAATGTATACATTTATATATACGTATATATATATATATCCATATTTGGCCCTCAGTGGAAAAAACTTTAGACATTAATGTAAAGACTTTCAAAAAAAGTGCTTATTTTAGTTTTATGTTTTTTTGTTGTTGTTTGTTTTTTTTTTTACCTCAAAAGCATTACTTTCTGCACAATTAATATTGCATGGAAAAAAGTGCACTGCCTTGTCGAGGTTGTCAACTGGGATCATTCCCAAAGTTACCTCAGTAGTACTCAGTATAGTACTCAGTAGTAGTACTTTCTGTACATTTACATTGCATTGCAATTACAAATAAATGGGATGGGCTGCACGGTGGCCGAATTGTTAGTTAGCATGTTGGCCATACAGCCAGGCCTGGGTTGGAATCTTCGCTTGGGCATCTCCGTGTGGAGTTTGCATGTTTTCCCCTTGCATGCGTGGGTGGGTTTTCTCCGGGTACTCCGGTTTCCTCCCATATTCCAAAAACATAATTTACATAAATGTAGAGTTTTACTTTTCCGGCCTGTCATCACAGGTACAGTAAACATCCCGCATCCAACTTTGCTTTATTTCCATCATGCTTCTCTTTGACTTTGTTTTCTTCCACATTGATGGATTGTTCCCATTCCACTTTACGTGATGGAGTGGAATGTGGCGACTGCCGCTGTCGGATCGACCCATCGGCGCAACAAAAAATAAAAATTCAGCATGGAATGAAAAATGAGCCTCCCTTGCACCTGTAAGCATGTGATGGAAAACAAACGTCAGCGTGGAGCTTTTTCAGTCAGCATAATTCCTCAACCTTGGACGCTGAGATTGAAATACACCAGAATTTCAAAGAACACATTTCTCTACCCTGAAAGGTTAAAATAACCTCCACAAGCCACAGGTGCTGCTTTCACTAGCAGCCAATCAGAAGACAGCCGGGCGGGGTAACCACGGTCAGTTGAGTGGAATAATAGTAATAATAATAATAATAATAATGTGGACTGATACTGACGTTTACATTCTTGTGTTTTCATGCAACATTTTCTCTCTTTTCTAACAGAGTTCAGTTTATCATGTCATTCTCACCATGGAACGCTCATTGAGAATGATGTCAAATGTTAGCAACGCTAGCAAAGCTATAGGAGTGAAAGTGCTAACATTACCTGATTGTTAGCGTCTTCACCAAAGAAAAGTGATTAAACTTATAGCTCCACCATCTTTAGCTCGCTGACCGAGAGTTGGCAGAGCTTTATTTCAAGATGTGTAGCGAAGCCTTGTCAAATAAACTTCTAAACTCGCACAAAACGTCAAAGTACGTCACAAGTCTTCAGTTCAGTTTATCATGTCATTCTCACCATGGAACGCTCATTGAGAATGAAGTCAAATGTTAGCAACACTAGCAAAGCTAAAAAGTCACTAAAGTCACACAAAACGTCAACATACGTCACAAGTATTCAGTTCAGTATACGGCTAAGTTTATCATGTCATTCTCACCATGGAACGCTCATTGAGAATGATGTCAAATGTTAGCAACACTAGCAAAGCTATAGGAGTGAAAGTGCTAACATTACCTGCTGGTTAGCGTCTTCACCAAAGAAAAGTGATTAAACTTATAGCTCCACCATCTTTAGCTCGCTGACCGACAGTTGGCAGAGCTTTATTTCAAGATGTGTAGCGAAGCCTTGTTAAATAAACTTCTAAAGTCGCACAAAACGTCAAAGTACGTCACAGAGCTCCAAAGAATGGAATGTTGCTAGCATGTTTACGTAAATATAGCCGGAAGCTGGAACATCAAACACCGCTTCGATCATCCCATTTGGAATTCCATCAAATGGGAAATATACGGCTAAGTTTATCATGTCATTCTCATCATGGAACGTTCATTGAGAAGGAAGTCAAATGTTAGCATCACTAGCAAAGCTATGGGAGCGAAAGCGCTAACATTACATTTTAACATCATGCTAGGTTAGCATCTTCGCTAAAGAAAACGAACTTAATCGAACTTCCGCTGTAGCTCACTGACAGATAGTCGGCAGAGCTTTATTTGAGTTTTTGGCCATCATGAGAAGACTCAGATGATAAATGATTATATTTGGTGTTCAGGACTTTTATCCAACATGATAAATGTTGCATTGTTAAAATAAACGTACTTTGCATGCAATGTCGCTCTCTGGGTGCTGCCACCCTGTGATGAAAGGTTTGATCATCCAAACGACATTTGGCATTACCTTCAAACGTTGAAAGCCTTCAAAGTGGTAAAAGAAGTTAGTCAAAGTATCAAACATGTCAGCAATCCTGACTGTGTCGACACTAAAAGTCCATTAGTGCCACCACAAAAACAGGAAAGGACGCCTAATAGCGTTCGAACACAACAAAGAAGGAAACGTGCGTGTCGGTGACTTGCTACGATTGGTTACGAAAGGTTGGGCTTCTCCGACAGGAACATCAACGGCGATGTCACGCAAGATGACAGCACTTACGAAGCATCCAATCAGATTGCTTTGATGTCATCACTAAGCCGCTTACAGCCAATGAAGGTCCTTCGTCCATCCCCATGGATGGATGGATGGAGCTCCTTAGTTTTAGGAATGAAGCTCCTTAATCCATCCCCATGGATGGATGGATGGAGCTCCTTAGTTTTAGGAATGAAGCTCCTTAATCCATCCCCATGGATGGATGGATGGAGCTCCTTAGTTTTAGGAATGAAGCTCCTTCGTCCATCACCATAGATGGATGGATGGAGCTCCTTGGTATTTGGAATGAAGCTCCTTAGTCCAGCCCCATGGATGGGTGGATGGAGCTCCTTAGTTTTAGGAATGAAGCTCCTTAATTCATCCCCATGGATGGATGGATGGAGCTCCTTAGTTTTAGGAATGAAGCTCCTTAATCCATCCCCATGGATGGATGGATGGAGCTCCTTAGTTTTAGGAATGAAGCTCCTTCGTCCATGCCCATGGATGGATGGATGGAGTTCCTTAGTTTTAGGAATGAAGCTCCTTAATCCATCCCCATGGATGGATGGATGGAGCTCCTTAGTTTTAGGAATGAAGCTCCTTAGTTCATCCCCATGGATGGATGGATGGAGCTCCTTAGTTTTAGGAATGAAGCTCCTTCATCCATGCCCATGGATGGATGGATGGAGCTCCTTAGTTTTAGGAATGAACTTCCTTAGTTCATCCCCATGGATGGATGGATGGAGCTCCTTAGTTTTAGGAATGAAGCTCCTTCGTCCATGCCCATGGATGGATGGATGGAGCTCCTTAGTTTTAGGAATGAACTTCCTTAGTTCATCCCCATGGATGGATGGATGGAGCTCCTTAGTTTTAGGAATGAAGCTCCTTAATCCATCCCCATGGATGGATGGATGGAGCTCCTTAGTTTTAGGAATGAAGCTCCTTAGTCCATCACCATAGATGGATGGATGGAGCTCCTTAGTTTTAGGAATGAAGCTCCTTAGTCCATTCCCATGGATGAATGGATGGATGGAGCTCTTTAGTTTTAGGAATGAAGCTCCTTAGTCCATCCCCATGGATGGATGGATGGACCTCCTTAGTTTTAGGAATGAAGCTCCTTAGTCTATCCTCATGGATGGATGGATGGAGCTCCTTAGTTTTTGGATGATGGTTGCTTCCAGGACAAACTCCAAGGTGTGCTGCAGTGCAAGTTGTGTTGATTGTGATGGAAGCACTCACATCTTAGTGGCTTCGTCTTCCGGAAAAGCCTCGCCAGCTCCACATCTTGCTGACGTGTTTGCATTCGAGAAGAAAAACAGCACAGCTTCCATCCGTCAGGCGCCGTTTCCTGCTTTTTTTTTCTTTTTCTAATCACTACTAGTGTTTTGCTGGCATGAATGAAACGGCCAGTAAATCCATCGGGATCGCTGTAAGGCCTCTCGCTGACCTAGGGTCGCCTGTCAGATCAAACTGTCTGATGGCATTGAAGAGAAACACTCACGTTCTTCCATGGCCATGTCTACATTTACGACACAAGCTAGGCTAATGTTAACACGAGCATGCTATGATGAAGTTTGCATCTAAGCATACATCTAAAATCTAAAAAAGCCGAATCAAATGCTTTGAAAAGGTACGGAGATCGAAATGCAGAATGAACATAGCAGCTGTTGGGAAGCTGAAGCTGGGCTGAAATGCTGTGGAAACATGCTGAAACGTCGAATGAATGTCAGAATAGTTTGGAATCCGAGCTGAGGGTGTACTGCTGTAATGAAAGGACTTCCATCTGATGTAATATAATTTGATACAAAATGAAAAACGGCTACCCAGGGAATTGAACCACCAACGATTGGGTTAGGAAGTATCTCTCAACCAAGCCATGTCACTGCAGTAAAACCACCAGAGTGATTAAGTGCAAAAGGTGGACTGGTGTGTACCATCATTGTTAATCAAGTGCTGGATTGACGTTAGATGGTTGCAATCATTAATCAACAAAACCAAACGTTCTCCGTTTAACCATTCCCGCTAATTAGTGGACAGGCGGTGGTGATTGGACGACAGTGACATCCATCTGTAATTCCGAGGAACCTTGGAATTGTTCTGACTTTTCTCCTTTAAATGACACCTTTGGCCAACATCACTCAATCCGGTCGAGTGGTTAGCGCGCAGACCTCACAGCTAGGAGACCCGAGTTCAATTCCACCCTTGGCCATCTCTGTGTGGAGTTTTTCTCCAGGTACTCCGGTTTCCTCCCACATTCCAAAAACATGCTAGGTTAATTAGCGACTCCAAATTGTCCATAGGTATGAATGTGAGTGTGAATGGTTGTTTGTCTATATGTGCCCTGTGATTGGCTGGCCACCAGTCCAGGGTGTACCCCGCCTCTTGCCCGAAGACAGCTGGGATAGGCTCCAGCACCCCCGTGTGAAGATAAGCGGTAGAAAATGAATGAATGATAATTAATCCATGTGATCGGCACTGGTATCGGCAAATCTTGGATGATCGGTATTGGAATCGGCAGCATAAAACCCTGATTGGCGCATCCCTAGTATCCATCCATACATCTTCGACTGCTTATCCAAGGTCGGGTCGCAAGGGCAGCAGCCTTAGCACTTGATTGTAGACCTGTAGACCACTAGGATCTTCTCAGTTCTTCGTCTTAGCAAGACATTCTCTTCACTTTCGACTTCCTGGACTTGTCCCAGTACTTTTGTCCGTACGGCCTATTATTTCTTGTACTTTCTCAGTAAAGTTGAGTGTTAAATAGTTAATGTGCTTGTTATTTGCCCTGACGCCACGTTGGGATCATGGCGTGCCGTTTGACGTACGCACCGGAAAGGTCATCAAGTATGTATCGCGGCGTAAAATAAAGCGAGGGGTTGTCGGGAATCCATTTGCGCCGACCGAGTCTGCACGTCGCGTTACACGAGACAAAACTGCTCATTGGACGCGACAAGTCTTCTTGCTGCACGGCCGAATGACGGCTGACAGCCTCGCAGACCTCATCAACTATTTAAGCAAAGTGTGTTTCATGCATGGGTGTCTGCATGTGTGTGTGTGTGTGTGCGTGTGTGTGTGTGAGGCTGCAGAGAATTTCAGTGCATTCTCTTACCCACACATGCACACACCACTGCCCGTTTCTGTGGGCAGTGTGCACCAGTGCATTGTGGGTATTCACTCGACAACACACGCTGACAGACTTTACCGGATTTGCAACACAAACGTTCAATCGCAAGAACAAATAAACACAAAAGTCAACTTTGCTGCTTGAACAACTGAATTCATTTTTCTTTGGAGGCAAACAAGGTTTTATAAAAATCGACAAAACTTATGGAGACTACGTCGGGCTCGTGGAAGACTCTAAACCAACCAGCTCGTTTTTTTATTCCGCCAAAAAATAATATGAATTATTGACTCATTCAATCCCAAATGAAGACTAATAGGAGTGTACAGCTGACTATAGGGGTGTTATTTCATGTCTTCCGTGCTCTAATAATGTTGAAAAGTATATTTAAAAACGCAAGTCAAAGTTTGTCGCCAAAAACCCGACATTTCAGCAAAATTTAAAAGATGAAGTACACTCGTCCCCCACAATATCGTAGTTTGATTATCACTCCTTCACTATATCGTGTTTTTCAGAAACGTATTTATCAATAAATTATAGCTTTTTAGTGGTATTACCTTACCTTACCATTACCTGAACACGTCATGAAGTCAGCTATAGAATGGAAAAAAGTTAACCTCCCATCCTGTGTGGAAGTGGTACATTTTTTACTTCCTCACTCAGGAATGAATTTGAGGCTAACTGCTCAGCTCTAGCTTATTAGCTAATGGCTTTCTTGAGGCCCTGCAGCACAATATTTGTGCAATGTGTTGCAAACAATGAATAAGACAAGTATAAATATGACTATAGGGGTGTTATTTCATGTCTTCAGGGCTCTATTAATGTTGAAAAGCATATTTAAAAACTCGCCAAAAACTCGACATGGCAACAGGACCCACACCAGAAAAATACAAAAGTTTGATTATCCTTTCCTCACTGTATTGTGTTTTTCAGAAATGTATTAATCATTAAATGATAGCTTTTTTATGGTATTACCTTACCTTACCATTACCTTAACACATCATGAAGTCAGCTATGGAATGAAAAAAAGTTAACCTCCCATCCTGTGTGGAAGTGGTACATTTTGTCTTCTTCACTCAGGAATGAATTTGAGGCTAACTGCTTAGCTCTGGCTTATTAGCAAATAAGACAGCTGTCTTGAGGCCCTGCAGCATAATGGAAAAAAATGGAATGGAAAAATGGAATGGAAAAAAGTTAACCTCCCATCCTGTGTGGAAGTGGTACATTTTTGTCTTCTTCACTCAGGAATGCATTCAGCTATAGCTTATTAGCTAATGGCTTTCTTGAGGCCCCGCAGTATACAATATTTGTGCAATGTGTTGTAAACAATGAATAAGAGAAGTGTAAATATGACTATAGGGGTGTTATTTCATGTCTCCGGGGCTCTAATAAAACATATTTAGAAAGTATGTACATGCATACGATGAATGGACAAAGAGGAATAAATGGACATTTAAGGTTACTTTTACCTTCATTGAAGACACGACTGTTCCCAAAGATGACATGGCAGCGAGATCAACCACCTTCCTTTCAGAGAATCACGTCTTTTCTAGTCAGCCTGTAAGTCAGTCAACATTTGCCTAATGATGCTAAGCTTTGAGGATGTGTATTACATGAATGCTAGCGTGTTGTTTTCTCCACAACCTATAGGGGGCGCCACACCTGCATATAAAAGGATGTGGTATAAAAGGATGCTGGAGGACACAGTAGATGAGAATAGATGTTCCAAGTTGATGCCGGTCTTGTTTCTTTGCGAGCTGCTTCATCATGTTGCCCCCCCCCCAACGCACCCCCCCACAATCCTCCTCTGCTCTTCCTCTCGATTCATCTCAGAGTTGGTCTTCCTGTGACGAGTCACTGGCAGTATTTTTAGTGTGTGCGAGTAGGCGTCTCCGGGCCCTTATATGTACATTTTCATGGCTTTGTTTAGCGTGTAGGCTGACACGCCGCGCTCCCTGCCGCCATCGCAAACACTTTAAGAACACGAGTGTGCTCGCCAACACACACACACGCGTGCATGCATGTTGTTTAAGTGTGTAGGCTGGCTGCTGGTTAATGAGGATGTTTGCGGTCTCAAGAAGAGCCAACAGCCTACAGCTGCTCTGGCAAAGCCTCGCCGGCCTCCATCTTGCTCTGTGCCGCCGCCGCTGCCGCCGGCCCTTTGCATCTTCATTATCATCATCATCATCATCCAGGAAATTAATTACCCTCATTTATCTGCTTCATCTCACAGGCCTACATACAGCCATACATGTGTGACATGTGGCCCCGCCTACTTCCTATTAAGCAATGATGTTCATATGTTCATCTATTTATTCTACACATTATTATTATTATTATTTATTATACGGGGCTGTACGGCGGTCGAGTGGTTAGCACGCATACCCCACAACTAGGAGACCAGGGTTCAATTCCACCCTTGTGCATGCGTGGGTTTTCTCCGGGTACTCCGGTTTCCTCTCACATTCCAAAAACATGCTAGGTTAATTAGCGACTCCAAATTGTCCATAGGTATGAATGTGAGTGTGAATGGTTGTTTGTCTATATGTGCCCAGTCCAGGGTGTACCCCGCCTCTCGCCCGAAGACATGGGATAGGCTCCAACACCCCCCCATGACCCTCGTGAGCGTAAGCAGTAGAAAATGAATGACTGAATATAAATATAGGGGTGTTATTTCATGTCTAGAGGGCTCTAAGCATGTTTGAAGAGGGTAAACAGCGAACCTCGTGAGGATAAGCGGTAGAAAATAAATGAATTAATAAATATTGTGTTAGCAATACCATGAGTGGTTAGCACGCAGACCTCACAGCTACAGTGAAGAAAATAAGTATTTGAACACCCTGCTATTTTGCTATTTCTCCCACTTAGAAATCATGGAGGGGTCTGAAATTTTCATCGTAGGTGCATGTCCACTGTGAGAGAGATAAACTAAAAAGAAAAATCCAGAAATCACAATGCATGATTTTTTAACAATTTATTTGTGTGATACAGCTGCAAATAAGTATTTGAACACCTGTGTATCATCTAGAATTCTGACCCTGAAAGACCTGTTAGTCTGCCCATTAGAAGTCCACCTGCACTCCATGTATCATCCTGAATCAGATGCACCTGTTTGAGGTCGTTAGCTGCATAAAGACACCTGTCCACCCCATACAATCAGTAAGACTTTAACTTGTAACATGGCGAAGACCAAAGAGCTGTCCAAAGACACCAGAGACAAAATTGTACACCTCCACAAGGCTGGAAAGGGCTACGGAGCAATTACCAAGCAGCTTGGTGAAAAAAGGTCCACTGTTGGAGCTATCATTAGAAAATGGAAGAAGCTAAACATGACGGTCAATCTCAATCGGAGTGGAGCCCCATGCAAGATATCACCTCGTGGGGTCTCAATGATTCTAAGAAAGGTGAGGAATCAGCCCAGAACTACACGACAGGACTTGGTCAATGACCTGAAAAGAGCTGGGACCACCGTTTCCAAGGTTACTGTAGGTAATACACTAAGACGTCATGATGTGAAATCATGCATGGCACGAAAGGTTCCCCTGCTTAAACCAGCACATGTCAAGGCCCGTCTTAAGTTTGCATATGACCATTTGGATGATACAGAGGAGTCATGGGAGAAAGTTTTATGGTCAGATGAGACCAAAATAGAACTTTTTGGTCATAATTCCAATAAGCGTGTTTGGAGGAAGAAGAATGAAGAGTACAATCCGAAGAACACCATCCCTACTGTGAAGCATGGGGGTGGTAGCATCATGCTTTGGGGGTGTTTTTCTGCACATGGGACAGGACGAGTGCACTGCATTAAAGAGAGGATGACTGGGGCCGTGTATTGTGAGATTTTGGGGAACAACCTCCTTCCCTCTGTCAGAGCATTGAAGATGGGTCGTGGCTGGGTCTTCCAACACGACAACGACCCGAAGCACACAGCCAGGAAAACCAAGGAGTGGCTCCGTAAGAAGCATATCAAGGTTCTAGCATGGCCCAGCCAGTCTCCAGACCTGAACCCAATCGAAAATCTTTGGAGGGAGCTCAAACTCCGTGTTTCTCAGCGACAGCCCAGAAACCTGACTGATCTAGAGAAGATCAGTGTGGAGGAGTGGGCCAAGATCCCTCCTGCAGTGTGTGCAAACCTGGTGAAAAACTACAGGAAACGTTTGACCTCTGTAATAGCAAACAAAGGCTACTGTACCAAATATTAACATTCATTTTCTCAGGTGTTCAAATACTTATTAGCAGCTGTATCACACAAATAAATTGTTAAAAAATCATGCATTGTGATTTCTGGATTTTTCTTTTTAGTTTATCTCTCTCACAGTGGACATGCACCTACGATGAAAATTTCAGACCCCTCCATGATTTCTAAGTGGGAGAAATAGCAAAATAGCAGGGTGTTCAAATACTTATTTTCTTCACTGTAGGAGACCCGGGTTCAATTCCACCCTCGGCCATCTCTGTGTGGAGTTTGCATGTTCTCCCCGTGCATGCGTGGGTTTTTCTCCGGGTACTCCGGTTTCCTCCCACATTCCAAAAACATGCTAGGTTAATTAGCGACTCCAAATTGTCCATAGGTATGAATGTGAGTGTGAATGGTTGTTTGTCTATATGTGCCCTGTGATTGGCTGGCCAGCAGTCCAGGGTGTACCCCGCTTCTCGCCCGAAGACAGCTGGGATAGGCTCCAGCATCCCCGCGACCCTCGTGAGGAAAAGCGGTAGAAAATGATTGAATGAATTCCCAATATGGTAGATGAGATTCCAACATATCTAGGAGTGATTTGCGTGTTCCCCAATTTCGTTCCCTGCATGTTTCCGAAACATCAGTCCAGTATGTTTCCTGGACTGGTAACCTTGGTCTTGGTTTAGTTTCCTTTTTTTAAAGAGTGTAATTTCCAGTGTATGCCATAGTTTAGCTCTCAGTATATTCACGAACATGGTCCCCAACATTTCCCAATAGTGTACTTTCCTTTCCAGTACCTTCCTCAGCGTCTTTTGGTATGTTTCCCCACATGGTTCCCAGCATTGTACCAGTATGTCTCCCAGTGTCGTCCCCATGAAGTCTGCCTGGGTAGTTACCTGTGTGTTGCCTTCATGTGTCGCCAGGTAGCAGGAGCTCCACATAGGATGATCCACAAAGAGCCTCAGTGATAAAAGAAGTGAACATGACAGAAGATGACACAGGTGGAGTATGAGTGGACGATACTTCCACGGCACACAAAGTCCAATGAAAGAGTCGGGCGAGTAGAAAAATGTAACCTTTACTTATTTACACATTGTACAGAGGTACTGAGTGACAAGTTTTATGTACAACACAACTAGTAGCTTAGAAACCCCTGAACTTATACACAAGTGAGCACACAGCACAGACCCAAGGGAACACACACACCGATGCGTGCGCACACACACACACACACACACACACACATACCACCCACCACCCGTGCACGATTGGGGCCCAACATACCGTGCCCACTCGGAAACATCATTTCCCTCATTGCACCGTCCTGCGGGGGAGGGGTCCAGTTCCAGCTCCAGTCCAGCATCAGTGTGTGTCTTGTGTGTGTCTGTGTGTGTGTGTGTGTGTGTGTGATACGGTCATGTGACCTTCAGGGAGGTGCTGCAGCAAAAAGAGAAACCACCAGAAGCACGAGCACGGTCATGCAAGTTTTTAAAAAAAGTGTAAAAATCTGGAGTGATGGTACGAAACTCAATAACACACACACAACACACACACACACTACTGTGTATGTGTGTGGAAGTGTGTGTGTGTGTGTGTGTGTTACATGAGATGGGTCAAAAGTTATGAGTGGGATGAAGGGAAGAGAGAACAGAAAAGTACACGCACACACTCTTCATCCATTGTCTTATATAAATGCCTGCTCAGTGTAAAACACACACACACACACACACACACACACACACACAGAAGTAAAACAGCACAGACTCGTAGTGAAAGAGAAGTCGGTGGGCGTACTCGGAACCGCTGAGACCGGACTCCTCATTGATGCCGATAAGGCCGCCCCGGCGACGCACGCAGGTCTACTTTTCCCACATCACAGCGGAGGTGGAAGGGTGGAATAAAAATCATAAAATCCAAAATGAAAAAAAAAAAAAAAAAAAAAGTCACAGAAGAATCCAAAACATGCCAGTTTGCTGTCATCCGAAGGAACAAAAAAAGCTGTTATTGAAGTGAAGACGCCACTTGGTACCATTCTAATCCGGACTCATTAAACCAAATATTTGGAAGAAAAAACGAAATAACTAACCGGAAAAAAGTCTCTGTACATAAATAAATAAATAAATATTGCAACCTGATATTATGCATATAAGTCACAAACCGGCTCAGCGGACCGATGGGCCGCTTCTGTGCAGCCATGTTGTAACATAAGATCAAATATAACGCATGGGAGAATTCAATGAAATTGAAAAAGCAGTCAGTCGATATGAGGAACACGATTGGTCCACTCTGAAGCTGTGTCCCAACTGAGGGCAGGCGTCCTTCCCAGATAATTCAAGACCATTCAAATATGGCCGTCTTTCAGCTTTTTTATCTCCATAGTACTTCATAACATATAATAACGTATCCCATTCATTTTTTACCGCTTATCCTCACAAGGGTCGTGGTGGCTGCTGGAGCCTATCCCAGCTGTCTTCGGGCACCAGGGCACATATAGACAAACAACCATTCACACTCACATTCATACCTATGGACAATTTGGAGTCGCTAATTAACCTAGCATGTTTTTGGAATGTGGGAGGAAACCGGAATACCCGGAGAAAACCCACGCATGCACGGGGAGAACATGCAAACTCCACACAGAGATGGCCAAGGGTGGGATTGAACTCGAGTCTCCTAGCTGTGAGGTCTGCGCAGTAACCACCCGACCACCGTGCAGCCATCTCAATGACATATTTCAGTTAATTTTGCCATTTTTTCATTCATTCATTCATTTTTTACAGCTTTTCCTCACAAGGGTTGCGGGGGTGCTGGAGCCTATCCTAGCTGTCTTTGGGCGAGAGGCGGGTGTACACCCTGGACTGGTGGCCAGCCAATCACAGGGCACATATAGACAAACAACCATTCACACTCACATTCATACCTATGGACAATTTGGAGTCGCTAATTAACCTAGCATGTTTTTGGATGTGGGAGGAAACCGGAGTTGCATCGTTGTGGTATCGTTGTTTAGACATTTTGTCTAAAAATGCACTCCCCCCTCTGTTTTCTTTTTTCTTCTTTTCTATCCCCTCCTGCTCCGGTCTGACCACTCCAAATTTGCAAAACAACAAAACATCATTCATTCATTTTCTACCGCTTATCCTCACAAGGGTTGCGGTGGGTGCTGGAGCCTATCCCAGCTGTCTTCGGGCGAGAGGCGGGGTACACCCTGGACTGGTGGCCAGCCAATCACAGGGCACATATAGACAAACAACCATTCACACTCACATTCATACCTATGGACAATTTGGAGTCGCTAATTAACCTAGCATGTTTTTGGAATGTGGGAGGAAACCGGAGTACCCGCAGAAAACCTGTGAGGTCTCTGCGCTAACCACTCGATCACCGTGCAGCTGTCTCAATAACGTCTTTCAGTTAATTTTACCATTTTTATGCTTGAAAATTGCCTTCTTCAGCAAAAATACAGCATGTACAATTTGCATATTTTTTAATAGAATAAGAATAGGCCATAATTAATGATTAATTAGCAATTAATTATTCATTAATAATTAAAAAAATGCAATAGTGTAAGCAAGCAATGTTCAAACAGCAATTTAAATGTAGTGAAGAACGACTGTACCTGACAATAAAAGCTGAAATGTCGCTCTCGGGTCACATATTCATCTTCTGATGGGTGTGTGAGTTAAACTGACATTTGAGACACAGCACGAGTTAAACGACTGCTAACTCTCCCTGGGATTGATGCACCGAACCTCAGGTGGGACACAGCTTGGAAATTCATCCATACCTGCCACCCTCACCTTCCTTTTTTATCAATTCTTTTACGTAGTTTCCGGTATTTTCCCCCAGCATTCCGCCTGACAACATTGCCTTAACACGTCCTGTCGGCCTTCAAAATAAAAGCACACCTGTAAAATAACACGGTTGCACCACAGTACGCGGTCGGGTCTTTACACCAGATTACCCCCCCTCTCCAAAATTTGTTGAAAATTCTGATGGAAAGACCAGGAAAACGCTTGAATCTTCCGCAGCACAACGTAAACAATGTGCCCGAATCCAATGCCGACGATGTAAACAAAGTGCACCACTGACCTTCAATCCACCGCTAATCTACTCATAACATGACAGCATGAAGCCGCTAAAGGAAGTGGGAGGGGCTGGGAATAAAATCATATCAATATCTATGACACTGTACTCGTTATCTAACACTCGTCATCTCACGAGGCGAAGGAACCCGAGAAAGAAAAAAAAAAAAAAAACAGCAGAAGACATCAAATCATCCAGGGAATTCTGAGTATAAAAAAGTGTTTTTTTTGGTTTGTGTTTGGTGGCAAGTTATAAAATGTACAAAGTGCACAAAGAGCATCAACACACACACACACGCACACACACACACATACACACACACTGTAAGGAGCCATCCTCCACTGCTGTGCATGTGTGTGTGTGTGTGTGCACATATGACCCTGCATCAGTGTGTGAGCGTAGGTCAGGGCCTTAGGAAGCATGCAGTGTGTGACCTGAAAGGCTAGGAGCTAAGAGAGGAAGGAAGCTAGGATGCTAAATTATGTGTGTGTGTCCTTCTTGGAACACTCAGAACGCACACTCTCATCCTGAGAGGATTTGATTGGCGGCCATTTGGGACCGCCCTCCCCCCCCTTTTTTTTTTGGAATGTTCAATTAGCTGACATCAACGTTATCAAACAGTCTATCCCTGTGTGTTTACACAATGTGTGTGTGTGTGTTGGGATGTGGACACCCTGCCAACCGAGCCGCCACGTGAAGTCCTCCCGCGGGTTCGAGTCCTGCGGGGCTCCATGTGTGCTCGTAGAAGACACATGTTGGCTGCAGAGGGTTGAAATTGAAGTGCACACACAGCAAAAAAAAAAAAAAAGTGCGGGGCTGGGCGGCTCCCCGTGACTCAGAGAAGCCGGTGGGGGGGAGGAGGTGTGGGGGCGGACAGAATTCCATCTGCCTTGGAAGGTCATTTCATGTTGCCTGATTCGCCCCGCCTTTTTGGAGACGCGTGTCAGTGACAGGAAGTGCGAGTCTCACACATCAGACTCGATACTAGGCATGCGGCGGTAGAGGCGGGGCCTGTTCCCACCAGCACTGGAAGCTCGCGGCGCCGTCACGTAGCTCATGGGCTGGGCGGCGGCGGGTGGGACCATGTAGGCCACCACCGGGGGCTCTTGCTGAGGGTAGAAGACCTGCGGGTCGACATGGTGCTGGTTGGCGTGGTGGCCACCGTGGTTGCCGAGGGTGAGCGACAGCGGCATGCGCTGCTTGTAGAGCTCGAGGGCGGAGCTTCTCTGTGACATGCGAGGGGCGCTATGAGAGGCGGTCTCCCGCTGAACCGGGGCCAACTGCAGGAAGGGGTTGTGGGAGGGGCGATCGGGGAAGAGGCTCTTGGAGCGACGGGGAAGTGGCATGGGAGCATCCAAGCTGGGATGGTGGGAGGGGGACGGTGACGGCGGGCTGCGGCCGCTGAATGGGCGGTCAGAGCGCATAGTGAGGACGTTAGCATACGCCCCCTCGTCTAGGGTCAGCTCCCGCTCCCTGTCGGGTAGGCTCAGGCCGCGCAGGTGGGGCTGCCGCTCAGGAACGCCATCGGGAACCACGTTCTCGTAGGAGTGCTGCCGACTCAGCTGCAGGTGCTGCGCCGACGAGGAGGTGGGAAGCGCGGACGGCGACGACGGAGTGGGTTCAAAGTGGCTGACTAAGTCGTCCCCCTCGCCCACCAGGCCCAGCTGGCTCTGGGGCAGGAAGTGAGCAAACATGTCGCCGCCGTGCGAGTAGTGCAGGTGGTCCTCGCTGATGTCGTACAGGTTGCCCAGGTGGGCGCAGGCGTCGCAGCGAGCCTGCGGAGAGCGGACTGTGTAGAGGCCGGAGTAGCCACTTAGCTTGGTCAGGCATGAGCGGCAGTGGCCTGGGCGGATGCCCTGAGAGCTCACCCCTGAGCTTGGAGCGTCGAAGGAACCACCGGACTTGTCCTTTACACTGATGGGAGAGAGCAAAAATTAGAGTTCACAAAAGTTTCTGACTGCACTCTCGCTTGGAACCCGGCTAACGGTACGTGCTAGTGGAAGCCCCACAGGACCAAAATTATGCGTTTTCCACTTTTCTGACCTATAAATGTAGTTAGCATTTTGTCTTCTCGTGTTAAACGATGCCAAAGTTTCCGATAATGAGTTTTGCGCATTTGGAAGTTAGCCCTGAAAAAAGTTTAAGGTGGCTCAAAACGCTCGGTTTCAGAGGACGTTGCAAAACTGTTCCTTTGTGATGTCACAGGCTGCCTTATATGGGCGTTGCTGTAAGCCAGATACATTCTCTTCTGGTGGTAGTATTACCTGCTGTGCGTGTAGGTGCTGTACTTTTTGTCCTTCATGGAGTGGAGGTCGGCCTCTGCGCTGTGACTGTGGTGCAGCAAAGTGGCGCTCAGCTGCAGGATGGGCGTGTCTGCTTTGTGCGAGTACGTGCTGTCTGGGGGGAAGAGGTCGGGCGGGTACGTGTGGTCGTCGCTGCCCCCTTGGCTGTCTCGCTGGTACGGCGGAGCGGACTGGAGGCTTGCCTGGTCCGAGTCTATGGAGTAAATCTTGGATCCTCCGCCGCCTCCGCCTCCGCCTCCGCCTCCTCTCTTCCTCAGCTGATTGATAGGCTTGAACCCGCCCCTCGCCGCCATGGAGTCTGAGTCTTTGTGTGACGGCGGTCGGCTGGAGCACTCTGAGATATCAGAGTGCGGAGGCTCTTCAGGAAGGTAGCGCTGGCTCTTCATGGCCGGGGGTCCGGGTGCCGCTGTGGGGCTCGGGCCAGGTCCCGGCGCCGCCACGCTGGGTTGTGTCTTCAGTGTCTCCACACTTTTCTTCCAAAGGGCGCGAGGCTTTGATGGCGGGCAGGCGGGTCCGGCGAGGCGGGTCTTGCCGTTGTCGTTGGTGATGGACAGCTGGGGCTTGTTGGGGCTGGTCTGGTGGGCGGGGACTTTAGGCTGAGCGGGAAAGGGCGCCGCATTGTTGAGGAGGTTTTTGTGGCGGCCGGACAAGGACAGGAAACCCTGCGGACCGGTAGCGTTGCTATAGAGACCGGGACCCTTTTGAGGCAGATGCAGCGAGTTACCTAGGAGACGAGGAGAGAGGCACCTCAGGCAACAGATAGCAAAGATGTTTGCATGGATCCACTTTGCTGATACTTTATCACCCTGCCTCGGTGTGTGCCATCTAATGTCTTTCTCATCATGAGGCCGTGTGATTGATGATCATGTGACCCGATGAGTGAATGTGCAGCTCTGGAGGCTCTGTTCAAGTTCCACCAAGCAGTGCAGTCGCCAGTCATACATTTTTGCACTTGGGCTGCACGGCGGTCGAGTGGTTAGCGCGCAGACCTCACAGCTAGGAGACCCGAGTTCAATTCCACCCTCAACCATCTCTGTGTGGAGTTTGCATGTTCTCCCCGTGCATGCGTGGGTTTTCTCCGGGTACTCCGGTTTCCTCCCACATTCCAAAAACATGCTAGGTTAATTAGCGACTCCAAATTGTCCATAGGTATGAATGTGAGTGTGAATGGTTGTTTGTTTATATGTGCCCTGTGATTGGCTGGCCACCAGTCCAGGGTGTTCCCCGCCTCTTGCCCGAAGACAACTGGGATAGGCTCCAGCACCCCCCGCAACCCTCGTGAGGATAAGCGGTAGAAAATGAATGAATTAATTTTTGCACTTCAGTTCTTGGATTTGTATTGATAAACCTTAGAAGTATATATTTCCTAAAATGTTCCAAACTATATTAGGAAAGCAGGAAGTGAACAAATGTGACAGTTACTGGTTGTAAAAGTACCAGATGGAGGGGTAGGATTTAATAAGCTTTGCTTCTTCCTACTCTTTTTGGACATGTGGAACTGTGAACTGATTATGTGATGCATTCAATTGTAATCTGATGCATGTTCAAATGAAATAAAACCATTACCATTACCATTACCATTATCATTACCATTACCATTACCATTACCATTACCATTTACAAGCTAGTAAAAATCTTTAAAGCTCGCTGGACTGAAAACTTGTGGCGTACGTTGAGGATCCGTGACCGTGTTTCCATTTCTGACATTTTGTGTAATAATAAAGACTATGTTGACATCAAGCAGGCTTCACTACACATCTTAAAATAAAGCTCTGCCGACTTTCTGTCAGACGTTGGGGGTGTATGCTTGATTATTTAGATTTTTCTTCAGCAAAGAGGCTAACCTAGCGTTACGTTGCTGTTCTGCTGTACTGTTAGCACGCATAGCTAACTAGTGTTGATAAAGTTTGTGTCTTCCTGTTTGATTTCAGCCTCTCAAATAGGAATATTTTTCAATGTTCTTAGTTATCCATGAAAAATTGGCTATTATCTCTGTGGCAAAGGTCGCGCAAAACAAAAACAAGATGTTTACACACATCGGCTTTGACTCTGGAACATGCTAATGTTATGCTAGGTATCAAACTTCTGTTTGTGTTTGGTTCATGATGAGATTTCATGTTTCATGCAAAAACATGGCATCCAGAAGCCAATCAGATTGTGACCTACAACATGGCTACTGTGAACGATAATACCTGGCAACCCAGCCTGCAAAATCGACATTCTTGCAATACAGTAAAGTCTCGTTATATCGATATCGGTTAAAACGAATTACTACTTATTACGATGCTATTTTCATTTCCAGGCAAATTTCTAGTCTTTTATGATATAATTAGTTCTGTTAGTACGATACCCGGTTATTATGATAATCCGGTTACTACGATGCCCTTTTCATCTCCCGCCAGCCAATTTGGTCTGCTTATATCGATACAAAAGCAGCTTAAATCAATCTTTGCTTAAGGATTTCAATACCAAAAAAGAACACGGCGAACGGCTGCTTCCAGTCAACTTTATTTTTCACACTTCCACCACCAGAGCGCAGCACACACACCGATTCCCGCACTTCCTGGTTCACAGGTCATGCTCAACCCCTGCCAGCTATGTGGGGCGGCTTGCCGTGTTCTTTTTTGGTATTGAAATCCTTAAGCAAAGATTGATTTAAGCTGCTCGACATTGTTCTATACTATAGAACAATGTTGAGTGTATTATTGCCCACTTTTAATGCAGTTCGGCGCAGGATCGGATATATCGACAGTCCGGTTATATCAGTATTTTTTCCGACTCCCGAGAATATCGATATAACGAGACTTTACTGTATTTCAATAGCTCTTGAGATTCTGACCAGGAGACTATTTCCTGTGTGTGCGTCGTCATCACCTTTGCCAGTCATCACATCCAGGATGCTGGGCTGCAGCAGCACCGTGTTGCGTTTAGGCGAGGACATGGCGATGGACTTGGCGGACTTGAGCAGGTGCAGCATGTTGGCCTGAGGACTGAAGTCCAACTCGGGAGCCTTCTTCTTCATGTCGATGTGAACGCCGTGGATGCAGCTCCAGATGCCCTGGAGGAGGACCACAGCCGCATGAGACACGAGACACGAGACACGAGACCAAAAGGTGCGCCGGTCGTGTGTCCTCGCCGACTAAATCAACCGCAAACTTTGACCTCATTTTGCTTCTTTGATGTGTGTGTGTGTGTGTTTGTGTAATCTGTGGTGATTTAATTTGGGTGATGATGTCAGTGCTGCCTTTGAGTGCAAGGAGATGTTCCTCCTGGAACCACTTAACCTCCAGAGTGTCAGTGTGAGAGCAGACACACACATCGCACCCTCTTTGTAAAACACTTGATGTGTGAAATGCTGCTCGTCTGGAATAAAAGCTCTGCTACACACACACACACACACATAAACATGAATAATGAAACAGGCTCATTTGCCTGAATTTGTATGTGTGTGTGTGTGTGTGTGTGTGTGTGTGGGTGCACCCCACCCACGGTCATGTGACCATAATTTGTTATGTTTTTTAAAGTGTGGTCTTTTCCTGCGGCCCACAGCAGGAAATACATCAGAGCCTCAGCTGGACTGTCAGCGACGGCCATCTCTCATTGTTAATCTCACACCTTTACACAAACACACACACACACACACACACACACACACTTAAAAGAATTCTCATTTACGAGTCAATTACGAGTTTATGCACGAGTCAAATCAAACAAACCGTTGTCATTTAAACATGCTAGCGTCATGTGTGTGATGTAACAAATAAACCATAAGCCATACCAGGAAAAAAGCTGGTGTGGACTCACCCTGCTGATGGTGAAGAGGAGGCCCGGTCGCCCCGAGCAGACGCCGGTGAAGCAGTAGCGCAGACGCCAGTAGAAGAGGTGCTCGGAGATGAAGGTGAGAATGGAAAGGCCCATGGCGGTGGCCAGCATGTAGAAAACGCCCGCCATGTTGTCAACGTCCAGCTGGCTGGACATGACCTCGTTCTTCTCGTTGTGGCAGATCCCCGTCAGCCACTGGGCCTCCAGCTCCTCCATCTCACCTGGAGGAGATGGAGAAGATTAAGGAGGTGAAAAAGTACTGATATTGATGGAGTGATAAGGAATGTGTGTGCACGACCATGAAAGTGCTTCACTCACAAACACACACACACACACACACAGACAAAAGTAATGATGATGAAATGGTGTGTTCAGGGACCGATGGTTAAAGGTAACACTAATCAGCTTGAGGCTTCACCGTCTCCGATGATGCCGAGGATGGCCAGGTCCACCAGACGCTTCCAGTAGGATCCTTTCTGCAGCGCGATGCCGTATCCCGTGGTGGCGAAGATGTAGCCGCTGCCGATGGTGACCAGCTTGCAGCCGTCGTCGCGGCCCGCCATGTAGTTGAGCACGGCGGCATCGTAGATGAAGGCATCCAGTTTGCTGTAAGACGAGGATACGTGGTCTGGGTTTGCTCATGCATTCCAGTAGAAAAGGGAAGGAAAGTAACTCCCGTTGCCCCACCTAGTGGCCATGTTGTTGAATTACTCTTACGTCTACATTTTTTAGGACGGAAAATGGAGGATAGCTAGCAAGGATATAGCAATAGCGATCAGCGCTTCATTGTGGTGCTAAATGAATGCAAACGAAGCCACCCGCTACAAGTGCTGGGTGGGTGATATTCAAGTACCGTGGTGGGACCTCGGGTAGCATCGCCCTGTTTTTTTTTGGTTTGTTTTGAAAATTTAAATGGTAATGTAATGGTTTTTATTTCATTTGAACATGCATCAGATTACAATTGAATGCATCACATAATCAGTTCACCGTTCCACATGTCCAAAAGGAGTAGGAAGAAGCAAAGCTTATTAAATCCTAGCCCTCCATCTGGTACTTTTACAATCAGTAACTGTTACATTTGTTCACTTCCTGCTTTCCTAATATAATTAAAGTTTTTCATTAATATTTTTTATTTTAAGATTTTTATTATTTATTCATTTTTTTATTTATTTATTTTTTATTTTTTTTTTATTTAATTAAATTTAATTAAATTTGTTCCCCACTCATGGCAAAAATCACGTCTTCAATGACGGTAAAAGGAAAATTAAAGTTTTTCATTTTTTATTTGTTATTATAAAAAAATCATTATTATTTTTTATTTTAATTATTATTAATAATATTATTTAGATTTTTATTTTTTATGTATTTATTTTTTTAATTTAATTTTTTTTATTTTATTTTTGTCACGTAATTTAATTTAATTACATTTAATTAAATTTGTTCCCAAAGACACGATCTGGCAATGAGATCAACCACCACTCATGGCAAGAATCACGTCTTCAATGACGGTAAAAGGAAAATTAAATGTTCATTTATGGTCATTTCCAATTGTTTTCTACATGGAAAACCATAAAAGATTTTTGGCTTTCTGGAAGGAATTAGCATGTTTCTGGTGGTAAAAATGAATTTGGTTGCGGTACGTTTTGGAAGCTTGTGGAAGGAATGATGTCAACCGAGGTTCCACTGTATATCCATTTTGTATCATTAGCACAATTTGGTAAAAAAATATTTACAATATTTTGACATTCCCAAAAAAGTGATAAAGACTGATGATGAAATGAGAAGATCACCAAATTGCATGATGGGTGATATATCTCTCTGCTAATTTTAACAGCGACTAATTATGGGATGTCACCAGACACGAGATTGAGTATAAATATATTTCAATCCACTCATTTTGTACTTCTTCTGCATTCTGTGTGTATGCTAGCGGCCCCGCCTCCACCCAACGAGACTATATGACTGACAAAAGGGCTCACTCTGTTCATGCCGCGCAATGCACAGAGTGAACCCTCGCCTACCTGTTTGGAGGTGGGAGACGAGGACAACAGAAGAGGAGGCCGGCGCAATTATCATTTTCATCGTCCCACGCAATTTAATATCACAAGATGAAATTATCTCTAATAATGATACAACATAAACAAATGAAGCCAAGTTCTAATAATCACCATCTGATTCATTTGGCAATTTCAGTTTGGCGTTTAAAGACAAGTCGTGAAAAGATGAGATCCACCAACTAATCCCGTCGAGAAGATTCCTCTGGATTTCGCTCTCGGCTACAAATCACATTCTCACGTTTGCACGAGGATGTCTTTGTTCGCAGGTTGTTGTCATTATTCTGAGGCGACAGGATGAATTCAAAGTGAGTGTGTGTGTGTGTGTGTGTGTGTGTGTGTGTGTGTGTGAGACTGAAGCAGCCCTGTGCGGGCCTGATAGAGACCAGCTCAGCACAAACAGCAGCTTGATGTATGGTCACTGAGATACGTTCTATTCTTGAGTTTCTCAAGCTGACTCTCGGCCAAATGTGGCTGCAAAGCATTCATCCATCCCAGCATAGCTCATATTGTTCTCCTTGTACTGGACGTATTCCTCCGCTGGTGCTTTGCTCAATGAAGATAACAATTGGGGCTGAAGATGTATTAGGATTATTTTTTATTATAATATTTCAGCATTTTTTTACTTTGCTAAAATTTTTGGGACATGTATTTTCAGATTTTCCAGAAGTTGTAGAAATTACTGCAGAAATCATCAATCAAACATATTTCTATGCCAATATTGGCCCCAATATTGTGAATTTCTGTTATGGAGATGAATAATGTATCCATCCATCCATCCATTCATCCATCCATCCATCAACCTTTGTGGACCACCATAATGGTGAGTTAATGGATGGATCCATCCATCCATCCATCAACCATTGTGGACCACCATAATGGTGAGTCAATGGACCCGTCTATCCATCCATCCATCCATCCATCAACCTTTGTGGACCACCATAATGGTGAGTTAATGGATGGATCCATCCATCCATCCATCAACCAATGTGGGCCACCCCATAATGGTGAGTTAATGGATGGATCCATCCACCCATCCATCCATCCATCCATTCACCATTGTGGATCACCATAATGGTGAGTCAATGGACCCGTCTATCCATCCATCCATCCATCCATCCGTCCATCCATCCATCCATCCATCAACCATTGTGGACCGCCATAATGGTGAGTTAATGGATGGATCCATCCATCCATCCATCCATCCATCCATCCATCCATCCATCCATTCATCCATCCATCCATCCATCAACCATTGTGGACCACCATAATGGTGAGTTAATGGATGGATCCATCCATCCATTCATCCATCCATCCATCCATCCATCAACCATTGTGGACCACCCCATAATGGTGAGTTAATGGATGGATCCATCCACCCATCCATCCATCCATCCATCCATTCACCATTGTGGACCACCATATGGTGAGTCAATGGACCCGTCTATCCATCCATCCATCCATCCATCCATCCATCCACCCATCCATCCATCCATCCATTCACCATTGTGGACCACCATATGGTGAGTCAATGGACCCGTCTATCCATCCATCCATCCATCCATCCATCCATCCATCCATCCATCCATCCATCCATCAACCATTGTGGACCGCCATAATGGTGAGTTAATGGATGGATCCATCCATCCATTCATCCATCCATCCATCCATCCATCCATCCATCCATCCATCCATCCATCAACCATTGTGGACCACCATAATGGTGAGCCAATGGATCCATCCATCCATCCATCCATCAACCATTGTGGACCACCATAATGGTGAGTTAATGGATGGATCCATCCATCCATCCATCCATTCACCATTGTGGACCACCATAAAGGTGAGTCAATGGATCCATCTATCCATCCATCCATCCATCCATCCATCCATCCATCCATCCATCCATCCATCCATCCATCCATCCATCCATCCATCCATCCATCCATCCATCCATCCATCCATCCATCCATCCATCCATCCATCCATCCATCGTTATTGATTTGATATCATGTGTGTTATGTGTTAAATGTGAGTTAAAAGGACAGAAGACTTCCCAGCAAGCAGGTGCCGGGCCCACCAGGAACCAGGTCCAGGACCTAGACTACTCCCTGCTACAAAGCGTGCATCCATGCTGGTCTTACCCGCTCTTGAGGCTGACCAGCGCGTCCTGCACGCCGTTCTGATGGTACTTGGTCATGTACTGGTGCATGTCCGGGTAGTTCTTGCGGATGTTGCGCTCCGTGCTGCCGTTGGGAACCGTCCCAAAACGGAAGGGCGGGGAATAGGAGTAAGGACTCTGGAACTGGAGGTGGACAAGAGAGGAGACGAGGTGAGGACCGGAGTGACGAGAAGAGACAGAGGAGAGGGCAGAAGGCGAGACGCTGAGCGCTGGACTCATCAGTCATCATCATCATTGTGAGGCCAGTCTAGCGTGAGGCCGGGCTGAGGTTCTGCTGACACGGCCGAGCTCAGCAATGTCAGGAGTGTGTGTGTGTGTGTGTGTGTGTGTGTGTGTGTGGCTCCGCTAAGCTGCCAGTATAAGCATAGTGACAGTGACGACCAGAGGCTTGCACCCCTAGAGGGAGACAAGATAACCCCAAACTGCGTGTGTTGTCACCTTCTTGTCGGAGAGCCCAGTGACCTGGTCCACAAACTCCTCCTGGATCATGAAGGCGGCCAGGTTGGCGGTGTACGAGGCCAAGAAGATGACAGCGAAGAAGGCCCACACCGACACGATGAACTTACTGGTGGTGCCCTTTGGGTTCTGGACCGGGACTGAGTTGTTGAACACCAGACCCCACAGCAGCCAGATGGCCTTACCGATGGTGAATGATGGACCATGAGGATCTGAGGTAGAAGAAGCCAAAGGAACACAAATATCACAAGTTTTGTTGCAGTCGACAACTTCAGTTGCCAAGACATAAGAACAAAGTGTATTTAATGAGCATCTGCCCGGTGCCGGCAGCACTCGTGCAGTCTCAGACATCACTACTGCCATGCTTAACTGTAGTCAAGACACAATTATCTTGCTACTCAATTGGAATTCAGCTTTCTCCTCAGTGAATCGCAGCTTCCCTAGTGCCGGCAGCACTCGTGCAGTCTCAGACGTCACTACCGCCATGCTTAATTGTACGCAAGACACAATTATCTTGCTACTCAATTGGAATTCAGCTTTCTCCTCAGTGGACCGCAGCTTCCCAAGTGCTGGCAGCACTCGTGCAGTCTCAGATGTCACTACCGCCATGCTTAACTGTAGGCAAGACACAATTATCTTGCTACTCAATTGGAATTCAGCTTTCTCCTCAGTGAACCGCAGCTTCCCAAGTGCCGGTAGCACTCGTGCACGCTACCACCACCATACTTGACTGTAGGCAAATCACAATTATCTTGCTACTCAATTGGAATTCAGCTTTCTCCTCAGTGAACCGCAGCTTCCCCAGTGCCGGCAGCACTCATGCACGCTACCACTACCCTACTTGACTCTAGACAAGACACAATTATCCCGCCAAAGAGACAATTGAAGTTGCTAAGGTCTACGAACACAGAACATTAAGTGCTTCTCTCAGGTGCTGGTAGCACTCGTGCAGTCCCAGATGCGACTATGACCGTGCTTGGCACTTGCTACTTCCTTGTGTTGCTAGCTATTTTAGCTATTTACAACAGTAACCAGACTTCTGCATGTAGGTGAAGTTGGGAGTCCGAGCGACGTTCATCGGCGGGCAGACGGGTTCCGTTCTTTAGCAAGATCTTACAAGAAGTACACATGTCAGTGCTGTGGCAATAAAGGAATATTTTTGGCTTCCAGCAAAGAAAGCAAATATTTATTTTTGGGTTCTGAGCTAAAGCAAAGTTTGCAAAAGGCTGCATCAAAGAGATGAACAAGCACTTTGGACGCGGTGGTGATGAAAAAAAAACTTCCATTTTAGGGAGAACATACTTTAAAGTGAATAATTGATGGCCAAGTACAACAACAGTGGCTGCTGTCTTTTTGGGGGATTGAAGAGGAAGACGCTTGCTGTGACAGTGGAATGTTTTTATTTCTAGAAGAAATAGTTGGGAAATCCTCATTTTAACATTTTGTGACATATTGAAATATTTTATTACTCCGCCAAGTGCAAATTGTGCAAAAGCAAGTGGCTCGGATTTCATGAATATGTTATGTGTTATGTAGCACATTTTGTGTTATTGTTCCTGCTTTTTACTTTGTTACCCTCAGGTGTGCACAAACTATACTTACAGTACTTCTAAACCTATAAAAGTAGATTATTGATATGGTTATTGGTACCATATCAAACTGTGCCTCACATGGTCCTGGGGGGAGGGGCTACCTGGTGCACACCCCCACTCCAAATTGTCCATAGGTATGTATGTGAGTGTGAATGGTTGTTTGTCTAAATGTGCCCTGTGATTGGCTGGCCACCAGTCCCAGCGTGTACCCCGCCTGTCGCTCAAAGACAGCTGGGATAGGCTCCAGCACCCCTGCCACCCTTGTAGGGATAAGCTGTACAAAATAAATGATATGGAAATTCCCTTCATATGTATTTTAGAAATGATGACATATTTTAATTATTGTGACACAGCTCGTGTTTACTACCAAGACCAGAACTCTGATCTCTCCCAATGCCTGTGAATAAAGAAATAAAAGGGGAGGAGGCAAACTTGCGAGGAAGGCTCCATTAAATCAAATTAGGCTAAAAATAGAAACGTCTAATTGACTCTGAGCTTGTCTCAGCATCGTGTCGATGCTTTGGGAGAGTATTAGCATCACTAACTTGCCAAAAGTCAGTGTAATAATAGCTCAATTCCTTTGCCTCCAGGGGCATGCTTTGCCGCTCCTGTGTGTGTGTGTGTGTGTGTGTGTGTGTGTGTGTGTGTGTTGTTTACGCGTGTGTGTATGTGTGTGTGTGTGTGGATACCTTTGCCTTGGG
Organism: Doryrhamphus excisus; assembly: GCF_037039965.1. NCBI lineage: Eukaryota > Metazoa > Chordata > Actinopteri > Syngnathiformes > Syngnathidae > Doryrhamphus > Doryrhamphus excisus. The sequence goes on from NC_136365.1 coordinate 19,033,766, forward strand.
CCAAGTTGCGGTTGAAGCCCAGCGGAGAGACAAACTCAAAAAGGAAGACAGCGATGGCCGTGACGATGAGCAGCATCACAAACATCATCACCCAAACAGAGGCGCTGAAGGGCTCTTTCGAGGTGGGGGGGCGGGGGGGGGGGGGGGGTGTGGTTATGATGAAGAAGAGGAGAGGGAGTGAGGAGGAAAGGAGGAGGGAAAGGAGAGTTAGTCACAGTAGTTTTGACGGAGCACATTTCCATATTTCTTATTACTCCACTGGAGCAGAGATGGTGTGTGTGTGTGTGTGTGTGTGTGTGTGTGTGTGTATTAGGGGCAGGGTGGGGGGGGATTCTGGAAAGAAACTAGAGAGATCTGATGTGCACTCCAGTGGGCATGTATGAGTGTGTATACGAGCATCAGGGTAGCCAGACAAAGTGTGTGTGTGTGTGTGTGTGTTGTGTGTGCGTGTGCATGCTCAGTCCATGTGTGTTAAGTATGTGACGGCCAGGGTTAGCCCACCCTGAGAGATTGTGCGCTGAGGTGCCTCTAATATGAGCGCCAGAGACACTGAACTGTCACTGATACCCTGGTCTGCAAACGCCCACACACACACAGCATTGACCCCCAGTTCCAGCACATAAAATACATTAGTGTGGCATCGAACACATTGATGCGTCGGGACCAACACACGCATTACCCAAACCGACCCCCTGCCCATCCACAAGACATGAGAAGAGCAGCCGTGGCGGCGGTAGGAGGACGGAGGGGGGGCGTGTCAGGAGTGTTTTGTCTGAGCTGTCGTTCCCAAAAACCAGTTGGCACGCTCCGTTGCCCCCCCCCACCCTTACCCCCGCCGCACATATTCATGCATTGGGGATGTGGAGGCCCAGATATAGTCGAGCGAGCGGCAGAACTTGGCCGTCGTACCGCGCCTGAATAAAATATTCCACTTTATGAGCAAGATTATGCCAACGTGCGCCTCGGCAAAAACCGTCACTCCTCCGCCATGGCCGGCTGGCGTGGGACCAGACAAACGTGACGAAAAAAAAAAAAAAAAGGGCGGGCTGGGGAGAACAAAGGAAGATTTTTTTCTTACCGAGGAATGCAGAGGGAGAGACGGTGCCGTTGCTACGCGACACCATCACGCTGATGCCCGTCTCCACAAAGGGCACGGAGAAGTCGATGACCTCCGACCTCTCCTCATTGATGGTCAACGAGCCGACCGCCATGGCGGCTTTCTTATACACCACCTGTGTGGACAGAGAGGGGGTGTGGTCAGTCAAAACATCGATCATAGTGTCCATGAAGCAGTGATTTTTGGAAAGAGAAATGTAGTCGTCTTATTTACGTCTTATTTATGTCTTATTTATGTCTTACTTATGTCTTATTTTATCTACTTATGTCTACTAGTGTATACAGTCGGTGACTATATGGGTGTTATTTCATGTCTAGAGGGCTCTAATCATTTTAAAAAGCACATTTAGAAGGCGGGGCTGCACGGTGTTCGAGTGGTTAGCGCGCCGACCTCACAGCTAGGAGACCCGAGTTCAATCCCATCAGTTTGCATGTTCTCCCTGTGCATGCGTGGGTTTTCTCCGGGTACTCCGGTTTCCTCCCACATTCCAAAAACATGCTAGGTTAATTGGCGACTCCAAATTGTCCATAGGTATGAATGAGTGTGAATGGTTGTTTGTCTATATGTGCCCTGTGATTGGCTGGCGACCAGTCCAGGGTATACCCCGCCTCTTGCTTGCAGACAGCTGGGATAGGCTCCAGCACCCCTGCGACCCTCGTGAGGATAAGCGGTAGAAAATGAATGAATGAATGAGTTCTCCTCCTATTTTGTGTGGAAGTGGTAACTTTTTGGCTTCTTATTTTGTCTTTCACCACCCTCGGCCATCTCTGTGTGGAGTTTGCATGTTCTCCCCGTGCATGTGTGGGTTTTCTCCGGGTACTCCGGTTTCCTCCCACATTCCAAAAACATGCTAGGTTAATTGGCGACTCCAAATTGTCCATAGGTATGAATGTGAGTGTGAATGGTTGTTTGTCTATATGTGCTCTGTGATTGGCTGGCTACCAGTCCAGGGTGTACCCCGCCTCTCGCCCGCAGACAGCTGGGATAGGCTCCAGCACCCCTGCGACCCTCGTGAGGATAAGCGGTAGAAAATGAATGAATGAATGAGTTCTCCTCCTATTTTGTGTGGAAGTGGTAACTTTTTGGCTTCTTATTTTGTATTTCACCACCCTCAGGCATCTCTGTGTGGAGTTTGCACGTTCTCCCTGTGCATGTGTGGGTTTTCTCCGGGTACTCCAGTTTCCTCCAACATTCCAAAAACATGCTAGGTTAATTGGCGACTCCAAATTGTCCATAGGTATGAATGTGAGTGTGAATGGTTGTTTGTCTATATGTGCCCTGTGATTGGCTGGGCACCAGTCCAGGGTGTAAACCGCCTCTCGCTTGAAGACAGCTGGGATAGGCTCCAGCACAACCGCCACCCTTGTAAGGATAAGCGGTAGAAATTGAATGAATGAATGAATTAATATTTACAGGATTAAACATACAAAAATATGACATTTATAAATAAGGACACCTACTTATACTGGTGAAGTCTGTTACCACCCAGAGTGTCATTATCCACTGCGATACGGTAGCATTACACCAGTCTATCTATGCCATTGTGACACCTGGTGTTCCCAGGGCTCTGTTTTAGATCCACTTTTTTCATTATCATGTGGATGACACACAGCTCCATCCTTACTTTTACTTTTTGAACTCCACTGTTACACCGTCCTGATCAATGGCAAAATGCTGTGGGCATCTGGTATTTCTACTTAGGCTGTGACTCACGCCCCTGGTGGTTAGCATGACACGCTAACACCTGCTAGAAGAAGGAGAAAGATGCAGTCCAGGGAAGTGAAATATCACAAAGAATGTCAGCCATCGTTTGGGGGTATTTTCAGACGGACGTCACAGCAAAGAAAAACGCAGCTGTCGTCTTTGCGGTGGCGTGTGCATGTATACGTTGTGACACGTGCAGCTTTACAAGAGATGAAATGCGCGAGTAAGGCGCCATCTGATCCTCGTGGCGTGTCCAAAGGCTGCTAGCTCATGTCAGCATGGATGCTTGTCTTGGTGTGACAGCACGGAATCAATGTGTTTATTGTTGGGGGGGAGGGGGGGGGTAGTAAAATCATCAGAAATGACGCGGTTCAAACGACTAGTAGGTTTTTTAGCATCAGACAAACATGGCAGTGATCCTGAAGGTTTCATTAAACCGTCCAGTAGATTCAAGCTGATGTTCCACGACTTGCATTACTCAAAAAAAAAATTGGCTGCTTTTTCAAAAACCCAGGCCAAGGAGTGTATCGCGGGCCAAGGGGGAAGCCATTAATTGTAGAGGGATCCATTTAACATACTGAAATATGAAATACATTTATCGACTTGGCAAGTCTGTGGGTTGGACCGACCCAGAATAACAAGGACAAAGATATTCATTTCAATGCATAATCACATTGTGATATATTTCATTTTCCAATTAGACTGGGCCAGTAGAGGTTGGTTGTTGGCTGGATTTCACAGGAAATACACAATCATTCATGGACTGATTGGACCGCGTAGTACACTGTAGGTACTTTGTGAGGACCTCTGCCAATATCGACACAAGGAATTGGCTTGATTTGTCATTCAGTTGCGTTGCGTAGTCACAAAGTACCAGATTTACAAAACTTCGGAAAATGCATTCAGATCCTGCTGCTTTGCTGATGATGGAAAGTGAAACAAGTAAACACGAAACACATAAATATTGCAATTTCGTGATGTGACCTGAAATAATCTTGTTTATCGTAGTTTGTTGTTTCCAGACCCCAACACCAAAAGCCAATTTTACCAAAGTAGGACTCAATATTAATAAATGCAATATTTTTGTAGTTATGGCACAAAATATTTGTTTACAATCTTCTGAATGCAGTTTTTAACTTTAGAGCCCTTTAGACATGAAATAACACCCCTATAGTTAACTTGACATTTGTATTACCCAGTATAATTCATTCATTTTCTACTGCTTATCCTCACGAGGGTCGCAGGGGGTGCTGGAGCCTATCCCAGCTGTCTTCGGGCGAGAGGCGGGGTACACCCTGGGCTGGTGGCCAGCCAATCACAGGGCACATATAGACAAACAACCATTCACACTCACATTCATACCTATGGACAATTTGGAGTCGCTAATTAACCTAGCATGTTTTTTGGAATGTGGGAGGAAACCGGAGTACCCGGAGAAAACCCACGCATGCACGGGGAGAACATGCAAACTCCACACAGAGATAGCCGAGAGTGGAATTGAACTTGGGTCTCCTAGCTGTGAGGCCTCCAGCCGGAAAATAAGACATTCATTCATTCATTTTCTACTGCTTATCCTCACGAGGGTCGTGGCGGGGTGCTGGAGCCTATCCCAGCTGCTCTACCATCGTTTTCTGGACAATGTACTTCCTTTCTGTTTTAAATGGCTTTACACTCACATTATAATAAGAGTCAATAAGATGCCAATAGCTGCACGGCGGTCGAGTGGTTAGCGCACAGACCTCACAGCTATGACACCAGGGTTCAATTCCACCCTCGGCCATCTCTTTGTGGAGTTTGCATGTTCTCCCCGTGCATGCGTAGGTCCTCCCACATTCCAAAAACATGCTAGGTTAATTGGCGACTCTAAATTAGGTAAGAATGTGAGTGTGAATGGTTGTTTGTCTATATGTGTCCTATGATTGGCTGGCCACCAGTCCAGGGTGTTTCCCGCCTCTCGCCCGAAGACAGCTGGGATAGGCTCCAGCACTCCCCGTGACCCTCGTGAGGATAAGCAGTAGAAAATGAATGAATGAATGAAGATGCCAATAAAACTCCTGCTTGAGTCTCAGTCACAGTAAGTGTATTCTTAGTGACGAGTCTCGTGCCTGCCACCTAGTGGTCAATGTAGAATATAATACTAATTCACAATTCGAATGCTTCTTCTGCCTTGGATTTGTATTTTGGTCCATCTGGTTAGATCCTTCAGCCATTTTACATTCTTGCAAATACTTCATTTAGGCCAAGAATAATATAATTTATTTCTGTTTATGTATACCTTATTAGTGAAATATGGTAATTAATGTTTAATTATTAAAGGAGCTGCTGGAAAAAAAAACACATAAATACATAAATGCAACTTTCATTTCGCCCCCCCCCCCCTCAGGAGAAGACATGTCATGCATGAAGCAGATGTCGGGGTGACTGAGGTGTGCGAGGAGCGTGTACCTCTCCCACCATGCCGTTCCAAACGTTGTTGATCTTCTTGCCGTGTTTGCCGTTGGTCACCAGGTAGAGGTCATAGGTGAACTTGACGTTCCTGGCGATCTTCTTCAGGATGTCAATGCAGAAGCCTTTGCAGCATTGCTTGATGTAGGAACCTCCCGACGTGCTGTTGCTGCAACACACACACACACACACACACACACACACAGAGTTAGTCGTGTTTAACGTGGGCGGACATGATGATGCTGATGTGGGCCAGTTGAAGCAACAGCAGGATTGCTCCACATCTGGAGCGTCCATCAAAGTGTGAACGAGGAATTACGATCAGGAATAGCACTGAAAGGCAGTGTGACATGTGTGTGTGTGTGTGTGTGTGTGTGTGTGTGTGTGTGGTGTTCCTCAGAGTGCCAGCAAACCAGACCAGATGAAAACACAGAGGTACAGAGCAGATGCCGCTGGTCTTTAAATAGAGTCGGCCTCTGCAGAACAACCAACCCACATGATTTAAATATCAGCTGTCCTTCATAGCCTGCTTCTGATCGCTTCTTCTTCCTCCTCCTCCGGGGGGGGGGGGGGGGGGGGGGGGGCACACACCTCTGTACCCCCACAGCAGAGGGAATATTTGGAGTAGTGTCTTTTCTGTGTACCTGACCTATCAGGTCTCTGTTCCAAGATGCTCCAATGGGTGTGGCTAGCCCATCCCATCTGTCCCCGGGCGAGAGGCGGGGCACACCCCGGACTGGTCGTCAGCCAATCACAGGCCACATATAGACAAACAACCATTCACACTCACATTCATACCTTATGGACAATTTGGAGTCACCAATTAACCTAGCATGTTTTTGGAATGTGGGAGGAAACCGGATTACCGGAGAACATGCAAACTGATGGGATTGAACTCGGGTCTCCTAGCTGTGAGGTCTGCGCGCTAACCACTCAACCACCGTGCAGCCCCGCCTTCTTAATGTGCTTTTTAAAATGATTAGAGGCCTCTAGACATGAAATAACACCCATATAGTCACCTAGTGTATACACTAGTAGACATAACTAGATAAAATACATGAATATGTATTTATACATATTTATGTATTTTATTTGTGGGAATGTGTGAGGAAACCGAAGTACCCGGAGAAAACCCACACATGCACGTGGAGCATGCAAACTCCACACAGAGATCGCCGAGGGTGGAATTGAACCCTGGTCTCCTAGCTGTGAGGTCTGTGCGCTAACCACTCAACCGCCGGTAAAAAACACTCTGTAACCCTAAATGACTCCCCCCCCAACTCTTAACTACCATGCAGGCAGAGACCAGGAAGTTCACAGAGGCATTCACATGAGAGAAATGTCGGCAATAGATGAGTGTGTGTGTCTCAGGTGTGTCCGTGCACACATCATGTATACGTTAGACCTTGGCAGCTGAGGCCTCCGTGTCCTTGTGTCACTATGTAAACACTCACAGAGGCGCATTCCCTGAGGTGCGTGTGCATCTGTCTGTTCATGTCACACTTGTATATCAACACAAACACACACTCACAACAAGTACACAAACAAGGACGCGGCGACACTGCAAAAGTTTGATACTTTCTTTACGCCAGGGTTTGGACCAGGGGTTCAAACAAGATGATCCAGCGTCAAAGCCACTTTCTGGGTACAGTTCTGGGTTCAAGTGGGGAGGAGACATACTCCGACATACCTACGGCTTCCTCAGTCATGCTCTAATTTACAATGTTGGCATCTTTTACCTCAGTGAACCGCTACTCCCCCTGTGCCAGCAGCACTTGTGTACGCTAACGATGATTGATCAATTGTTGAGTCATTTTCACTGGATAATAGCATATTTTCTGCCTTGGAGACATTGTGTCTGTAAGTAATGTGCAACTATAACCATAATAATAATAATAATAATAAACCTGGAATGCGCTGTTGATTAGGACACTTGTTTTGTCTAACTTTTATTTTGTAGCATAACATACAATATTGCAGTTATTGTGTATTGTGTGCTGAACACACACACACACACACACACACAAATGGGGCATAAAGAGCTCACTGAGAGCTTATGTGGTGCATCGACAGCGAGATAACAAATATTCAGAAGAGGGCAAGAGGGCTGCACGGCCTGCAAGTGGTTAGCGCACTGACCTCACAGCTAGGAGACCCGAGTTCAATTCCACCTCTGTGTGGCGTTTGCATGTTCTCCCCGTGGGCTCTAAGCACATTTAGAAGGTGGGGCTGCACGGAGTGGTTAGCGCAGACCTCACAGCTAGGAGACCCGAGTTCAATCCCATCAGTTTGCATGTTCTCCCCGTGCATGCGTGTGTTTTTTCCGGGTACTCCGGTTTCCTCCCACATACCAAAAACATGCTACGTTAATTAGCGACTCCAAATTGTCCATAGGTATGAATGTGAGTGTGAATGGTTGTTTGTCTATATGTGCCCTGTGATTGGCTGGCCACCAGTCCAGGGTGTACCCCGCCTCTCGCCCGAAGACAGCTGGGATAGGCTCCAGCACCCCCGTGACCCTCGTGAGGATAAGCGGTAGAAAATGAATGAATGAATGAATTCAGACACTAGACGGCGGCGCAGACGTCACAGCTAGGAGACCCGAGTTCAATTCCACCCTCGGCCATCTCTGTGTGGAGTTTGCATGTTCTCCCCGTGCATGTGTGGGTTTTCTCCGGGTACTCCGGTTTCCTCCCACATTCCAAAAACATGCTAGGTTAATTAGCGACTCCAAATTGTCCATAGGTATGAATGTGAGTGTGAATGGTTGTTTGTCTATATGTGATTGTATATAGTATATGTGTATGTATGTATGTATATATATACATATATATGTACCCCGCCTCTCGCCCAAAGACAGCTGGGTAGGCTCCAGCACCCCCTGCTTCCCTTGTGAGGATACGTGGTAGAAAATGAATGAATGAAGGACAAGAAGAAGAGTTGTGTGACATTTCTCTGCAGACATTTGGGCCAAGACGTGACAAGCGTCTTGACGGCACATCCCCATATTCCCAGACATTGGGAAGTTTTCCTTCCAAATTGGTCACCTAATGGACAGCTGAGCAGCTTTAGGGGATGGATGTCATGGCAGACATGTTTCAAGAGGATAAAGCAAAGTTCTGCAATCTCATCCGGTCATGTGCTCTGACAGAGAAAGGAAAGGAGGCCAAGTGCTGAAGAGGCAGGTTAGCGGGAAGCTAAAATGTGAGGTGTGCAGCAATCCACTGCGGACGAAGACGCCAGGAGAATATTCCGGGAGGTTGAAGTCGGTGCGGGATGGGACTGGGATGGTGTCGGAGAACGGCTTTGTGGCAGCGGTCCAAATGAGTCACGAGGAACGGCGAAGAGCTATCCCACAAGGAAAGTCGTCTTAGTTTCTACTCTCCACTTGCCGCTCACACTGCTGTGATTTATTTAGCAGTTTGTGTAAAAGAAACGCAAAAGGAATGTGACGGGAATACCAACCTTGGACCCTATTTGTGTAAAACAACACATGCATGCAGAATGCTGCTGTTTTTAGACCCAAACCAAGAAAATGCGCTTGATGGGACAACGTCTGAAGGCCCGGAGCTGTGAGAAAAGGAGCGCTAATAGGATGAAGACAGTATGTCGAGAGAGAGCCGTTCACGGTTCGTCAACGCAACATGGAGAACAAGCGACGGCGCACATGAACGCGTGAATCACAATGAATAAATGCACCATTGTAAGCACCACGACAACACAACGCTTTGACCACAAAATAACCGAAGAGGAAAAAAAAGAGTCATCAGTAAGCATGACAGCACTAATTAGCTAGCAATCAAACCTCCCAATCAGAATCATAGCATTCATTTTCCATTCAACGGCTTTTCTGTTTTCTATTTATTTTCCGTCATTAATCCTTGCTTGTTATTTAACAATAAAATAGATTTTTTTTACTTGATTAACAACAAGTAATCCCCATAATTAAATGTATAATCATATTTTCACTGTTAAATATCTTTCATATTTCATTCAATTCATCTGTACATTTTGAACTGTGAACTGACTTATTATTGTTTTTATTATTAGTACTTAGCTGCACGGTGGTCTAGTGGTTAGCGTGCAGACCTTACAGCTAAGAGACCTGAGTTCGATCCCGGGTACTCCGGTTTCCTCCCACATTCCAAAAAACATGCTAGGTTAATTAGCAACTCCAAATTGTCCATAGGTATGAATGTGAGTGTGAATGGTTGTTTGTCTATATGTGCCCTGTGATTGGCCGGCCACCAGTCCAGGGTGTACCCCGCCTCTTGCCTGAAGACAGCTGGGATAGGCTCCAGCACCCCCCGTGACCCTCGTGAGGAAAAAGCGGTAGAAAATGAATAAATGAATGAATGAAATATCAGTGAATGCATGGCGGTCAAGTGGTTAGCACAGCTAGGAGACTAGGGTTCAATTCCACCCTCGGCCATCTCTGTGCGAAGTTTGCATGTTCTCCCCATGCATGTGTGGGTTTTCTCCGGGTACTCCGGTTTCCTCCCACATTCCAAAAACATGCTAGGTTAATTAGCGACTCCAAATTGTCCATAGGTATGAATGTGAGTGTGAATGGTTGTTTGTCTATATGTGCCCTGTGATTGGCTGGCTACCAGTCCAGGGTGTACTCTGCCTCTCGCCTAAAGACAGCTGGGATACGCTCCAGCACCCCCGCGACCGAAGAAAATGGAAATTTTTATTTCTCTGTCCTTGATTTTTTTTTTGTTTGTAAAGCGCTTTTCAAATAAAGTTTTTGTACAAGCCGTGTTGGCGTGTTGGACGTGCTTACTCTTTGACGTGCTTCCGGCAGGGCACAGAGTTCCTCATGCAGGTTCCGGTGAGGATGTCTACGTTGTCCACGATGACGAAGGGCTTCTCCTCCAGCGTGACGATGGACAAGTGGTTCTCGTCGGCGTCCTCGTCGCCGTGCGAATTGTAGCGTGGCCACACGGGGAACATCAAGGACAGCGTCCCGTTCTCCCAGCGGCCCATCTGAGTGCAAACACAACATGAATCACGCTGGGCATGATGATGATGATGATGATGATGATGATGATGATGATGATGACGGTACATTACCTTCTCCCACGTCCTTTCGCTGTTCAGCACGATGACCACCAACTTGGGGTTGGCCTGGTAACCATCGGGGGTGAAGGACAGATCTCTGCCCTCGTTCCACACGTGCATCATGTGTCTGGCGAGCACACACACACACAGATGGAGGGGGGGGTGAGAAGGAAAGGCTGTTATTTGCTTGTGTGTGTGTGTGTGTGTGTGTATGAGAAGTGTGCACGAGAGCGCATAACTTTGAAATAACAAGTTAAGCGCTCTGTAATCACTGCGGGAGTGAGAGATCCTCTTCAAATCGATGCTGCCTTCACCCACTGTGTGTGTGTGCGTGTGTGTGTATGTGTGTGTACGTGTATGTGTACTGTGTGTGTTTGTGTGTGTGTGGGAGGGGGACGAGTCAGAGGGCACATATCTCACCCATCAACACTCAGCATTGATTTCTGAGAGTCGAGGGTGCAACAAGGCAGCCTCACTCTCTTACTCACGACCTAGCAAACACACACACACATGCACACACACACATGCACACACTTCCTTTCCTTAGCGCAAACGTGCACATACACAAATTTAATCGAGTGAAGCTGCAAAGGCGGGAATGTAGCATTAGAATACACGCTTTACACTCAGATTTGATGTCAGTCTATCTTGTCAAGGGACAATACTATAGGACGTAAACATGGATATACAGTACTTGAGAGTAGTCAGTGTATTTTGTGACTTATTATCCACTGAAAATGAGGTATCCCTGACAAAACATGTAAACAAATGAACAAAACAACTTTTAAAGTTTTCCCGTAACGCATTGTATCTGAACAATGCATTCATTGGGGTGCTGCAAAGACGTCAGCCTCCCTCTGAGCTGCGGTGGCTCCTTCTGGTGGACAGAGGCAGTACTGCAGCGATATCCCCCATTTTCCAAGATACTTGTTCTGTAATGACATGTTTTGCTCAAACGAAATGCATTATGGGAAAACTTGTTTTCATTCATTCATTCATTTTCCTCACGAGGGTCGCGGGGGTGCTGGAGCCTATCCCAACTGTCTTCAGGCGAGAGGCGGGGTACACCCTGGACTGGACTATAGACAAACAACCATTCACACTCACATTCATACCGATGGACAAGTTGGAGTCGCCAATTAACCTAGCCTAGCCTAACCTCTCCGGAATACCCGGAAAAAACCCACACAGAGATGGCCGAGGGTGGAATTGAACCCTGGTCTCCTAGCTGTGAGGTCTGCATGCTAACCACTTGACCGCCGTGCATATTGCTACGTGTGTTTGTATATTTCTCAGGTACAACATTTGAGTGTTAAGTTGCAGGGTGATGAGTTTAGTGTTATTTGTTATATTGTTATATTGAGTGACGACCTCCTGGAATTTCCGGCTTGTTTTTTTTTTCCCCAGCTGCCATAATGCGTTCTGTTGAAGACGACAGGAAGTGAGGCCGGGGGTTCAGAGTTGAGTTTTATCTTGCCGTGGGTTACAGCCGCAACCGTGGCCCATGTTAGGTATTATTGTGGGATTATTCAAAACTGCAATAAAAGCCTGTTGTTCTGGGTATTATACAAACACTACTGTGTGAAATACAACATGTCATCACAATAGTACTTCCTGCAGTGGCTATTCATCTTCTGAATATGAATGTTTTTGGCATATTTCATGACTGATAATAGGCCACATTCAACCACAAAACAACAATGATTTATGAATGAAATTACGAAAAGACGTACTACAGAGTGACTGTGAAATTCAAAGTGTTGAGGGATTAGTCTATAAACCAAGAAGTCAAGGAGGCTTTTCTAGGTTTCTGTTAAGGAGCATCTTTCTTTTTGGGTATGAAAAGGAAGTGCTTGGGTGCATTGCATGCTTCAGAGGCCCCATTAAACGTAAATAAGTGAAAATTTATGACAGGATGGCAGCCGGGAAGTCAACAAGAAACTGCGCCGTGGCTGCGGAGCGCAAATATGCTTAGACATCAAATCTAATAGTCCACATATGCTGCTTTTTTTTTACTGGAAGTCCAAGGGATCCACAGAAAGTTGTTTATGCAAATTGAGAGTAATAAGCTAGCGAGATGAATGAGGTGGCGGTGACAGAGAGGGGAGTGTTAAAGAGTAATATTAGATCAAGCTGTCAACACCCACGATATTGAAATGTGCCGTCGTGTGTGCTAGTACATGCTAATGGGGAAGCGGCCTGATCATCAAGTCCTAAAATATCGCCTTGTTTTAATCACAAAACTCATCCGTCAGCATTGACTTTGACGCATACGACACGTGACCTTCATGTTGGGGACGTCTGTCATAAATTGTATTCAAGACAAAGAAGAGTTTCCTTCAAGCTGTGGTACACCACCAGCTAAAATTTTTTTTCCAACCCAAAAATTTCGGAATTTCAGCTAGCATACTGATCCTGATTTTGCTCCTGATCAAAATGTCAAGAACGGTTGGAAAAAGTGCAAGAATGTACATTTTTGCCTTTCGGACACATGGAGTTCTGGGAGACGTCCGGACTAGATGTCCAAGGCACTGGCCTCCAAACCCAAGGCTTGTATGTTCGAGTCCTTCAGTATTACTACATTTACACTATTTGCTGTTAAACGATTACTACTTTCTGGCCCAAATCAATTGTTACCTCAACAGACATCTGGGGTTGTACCAGTTCTGGTTCTTTACTGGGTTTTGGCCTGATGAAGGTTCCCATTCCACTTTGTTTGGCTTGTTGGAAGACCACCATCATAAATAAAACCGCCTTTATTGCTCTTCTGAGGGCACCAGAGAGCCCCAGTGGCCTAATGGATAAGGCACTGGCCTCCTAAGCCAGGGATTGTAGGTTCGAGTCCTATCTGGGGTGTTTAGGGAACTTCTGTATTACTACATTTACACTATTTGATGTTGAACGTTTTCTTTTTTGTGGCCCAAGTCAATTGTTACCTCAACAGACATCTAAGGTTGTACCAGTTCTGGTTCTTTACTGGGTTTGACTTGATGAAGCTTCCCATTCCACCGCGTTTGGCTTGTTGGAAGACCACCAGCACGAAAAAAAACAGCCCCAGTGGCCTAATGGATAAGGCACTGGCCTCCTAAGCCAGGGATTGTAGGTTTGAGTCCTATCTGGGGTGTCCATCTTGGCTTGAAACAGTACTTTAGTCTCCTATCTACCAAGCTGAAATTGTGGTTTACCGTCCCACCCATAGAAATTGAATCTAAAACCTCTTTCAGGCACAGATCACGATCATTTTCACAGGCGACCTCCAAAGGTGGCATGTTTTTTATGAGGTCTGGTCCTCCACGTTGGAAGACCATCAGCATAAACAGCTCTTCGGATAACACCAGAGAGCCCCAGTGGCCTAATGGATAAGGCACTGGCCTCCTAAGCCAGGGATTGTAGGTTCAAGTCCTATCTGGGGTGTCCATCTTGGGTTGAAACAGTACTTTATTCTCCTATCTATCAAGCTGAAATTGTGGTTTACTGTCCCACCCAAAGAAGTTGAATCTATAACCTCTTTCATGCACAGATCACAATCATTTTCACAGGCGCTCTCCATGAATGCGACCTCCAAAGGTGGCATTGTTTTTATGAGGTCTGGTCCTCCACGTTGGAAGACCATCAGCATGAACAGCTCTTCGGATAACACCAGAGAGCCCCAGTGGCCTAATGGATAAGGCACTGGCCTCCTAAGCCAGGGATTGTAGGTTCGAGTCCTATCTGGGGTGTCCATCTTGGGTTGAAACAGTACTTTAGTCTCCTATCTACCAAGTTGAAAGGATGGTTCTTCCTGTGGTTTACCGTCTCACCCAAAGAAGTTGAATCTAAAACCTCTTTCAGGCACTGATCACGATCTGTTACACAAGCGCTCTCCATGAATGTGGATCTTTTGTGTTACTACATTTACATTGTTCACTGCTAAACCATTCCCAACTCTTGGCCCAAGTCAATTGTTGTCCTCACTCACATCTGGGGTTGTACCAGTTCTGGTTCTTTTCTGGGTTTGGCCCAATGAAGCTTCCCGTTCCACTTTGATTGGCTTGTTGGAAGACCACCGGCATAAACAAAACTGCCTTTGTTGCTCTTCGGGGCACAGCAGAGAGCCCCAGTGGCCTAATGGATAAGGCACTGGCCTCCTAAGCCAGGGATTGTAGGTTCGAGTCCTATCTGGGGTGTCCATCTTGGGTTGAAACAGTACTTTAGTCTCCTATCTACCAAGCTGAAATTGTGGTTTACCGTCCCACCCAAAGAAGTTGAATCTATAACCTCTTTCATGCACAGATCACAATCATTTTCACAGGCGCCCTCCATGAATGCGACCTCCAAAGGTGGCATTGTTTTTATGAGGTCTGGTCCTCCACGTTGGAAGACCATCAGCATAAACAGCTCTTCGGATAACACCAGAGAGCCCCAGTGGCCTAATGGATAAGGCACTGGCCTCCTAAGCCAGGGATTGTAGGTTCGAGTCCTATCTGGGGTGTCCATCTTGGGTTGAAACAGTACTTTAGTCTCCTCAATTGTTGCCTAGACTCACATCTGGGCTTGTACCAGGACCTCATTCCTCATTCCCAGCCCTGAAGTAGCACTCCACCCTTTTCCGACTGAGAACCATGGCATCAGATTTGGAGGTGCCGAGTCTCACCCCAGAGGCAAACCACCCCAGGAAACTTTGAAGGTCATAGCCTGATCAGGCCATCAGAACCACATCCTGATGGCCACAGCTTAGCTAGGGTGCACCAAAAATTGTGCTCAGAACTTTAATAAACAGAATCGGTGACAAAAGCCAACATTCATTTGGCATCACTTTACATAAAAATATGATGTAGTTATTGACACATTTTTAATTTGAGGTGTTTGAACGTTTCCCGCAGCCTGGTGGTTGGGGAGCAATGCCATCCAGCATGCTCGGGGAGATAATATGCTCTTTGAGAAAACTGTAAGAATGAAACTTCAATACAATTGGCTTCCTTATTTTATCATGAAGCCAATTGTAAATAAATATTTGATATTTTATTTTGTAATGTAAGGTTAGCGTCCATATCAACAAAACCCTTCCTGATGGACAACGATACATTAGGCGTCTCTCTAAGATCATTTGTGCGTGTCTTGTAAAATTCATGCAAATTTGTGTAAAACACTGCAGGGTTTGAGTGTACACACACACACACACACACACACACACACACACCTTTTTATTCTAGTGTGTCTAATATATGTTTGTGTGTGTGTGTGTGTGTGTGTGCCACCCACAGAGCCCAACAACAAGGAAAGGAGAACAAAGCTGCTTAAATCCGGACGGTGTGTCCACTCATGTGAAGAGAACACACACACACACACACCCACACACACACACACACACACACACCCACACACGTTTTTTGGCTCCAGCAAAACTGACACAAAGGCCTGCAAGGAGTTTAACTAGAAATAATGAAACAAATGACAAATAAAAGTCAAATCTGCTGAATAATAAGCGATGAATAATAATAATAAAGGAGCAGATGGTCGTACCTGCGTAGGGCGCTGGGCGGCAGCTTCCCCGGGCTGCGGTCGGACGGCGTGCTGAAGCAGCTGCTTTGGGCTTCGGGCAGTTCGCCCTTCTCCCGCAGCATGGCGGTGGCGGCGGACGAGATGATGCCCACCCCGTCCCGCATTCGTGTCTCCAGCGGGTACTCCCAGTCGTCGTAGGACACGGAGATCATTCCTAGAGGAAAGGCCTGGGGGGGAAGGCGGAGGGGAGGGGGGGGAGACGATGAATATCAACTATGGTTTTGTCTGTGTAAAAAATGTACCGTTTGGATTCTAGTAATCCCTCCTTTATGCCACTTAGTCGATTCCAGACACAACCGTCAGCAGCAAATTTACGAAAAGTAGAATTCCTCATTCATAAATTGTAGATTTTCATAGTTAAAGCAGAGAAAACCAACTTCGAAATATAATTTTTACCATGATTAGAGCCCTCTAGACATGAAATAACACCCCTATAGTCACATTTACAGACCCAATATTGGGTCTGTTAGCCAACATATATGTTAGCCAATATATAGTAAGACATATGATATAATAAGACATAAAGTGTATATGTATATATAAAAGAGATCCAATATAGTAAGACATATGAAATAATAAGACATATATAAAACATAAAGTGTCTTATATACTGTATTTAATAAATCCAATATTGTAAGACATACGTATATATAATAAGACATATAAGACATAGTGTCTTTTATATACATATATGATAGACCCGATATAAAAAGACATATATAAGACATAAAGTGTCTTATTTAATAAATCCAATATTGTAAGACATACATATAATATAATAAGACATATAAGACATAGTGTCTTTTATATACATATATGATAGACCCAATTTAGTAAGACATATGATATAATAAGACATATATAAGACATATAGTGTCTTATATACTGTATGTAATAAATCCAATATTGTAAGACATATACTATAAAAAGACATAAGACATTGTGTCTTTTATATACATATATAATAAACCCGATATAGTAAGACATGATATAATAAGACATATATAAGACAAAAAGTGTCTTATATACTGTATTTAATAAATCCAATATTGTAAGATATATAATATAATAAGACATAGTGTATTTTATATACCTATATCATAGACCCGATATAGTAAGACAGATATGATAAAATAAGACATAACACAAATTGTTATTATGTGTCGTGTATTGGGTAATAGGAGTGTAAAGATGATTATAGGGGTGCTATATTATGTCGAGAGGGCTCATGTCATGTTAAAAAGCACATTTAAAAGGTAGCCAACAGATTTTCTATGTCTTATATGTCTTACGTTCTTTTATTATGTGTAGCAAAACATGTGCTTAAATACGCATTATTGAACTAGTAAAAGGCTTTATTCAACCACAAATGATTTATTCATTTATATATTCAGGAAAACTGTGATAGGGTGAAGCCACGAAATGGAAAGCGTACTTTTCACTATTTTTATGGATATTTGATGCATTAGCGAGAGCACGTGCGTACATTGTGAGCATGAATGTACGTAAGGTGCTGGATAAAGAAAAGCAAACAAGCCACTCTTTACATGTAAAAGGATTTGCTTCCCAACTTTATCACGCGCAAGCGTCTTTGTCTTAGCGAGGATGTTTTGAAACGTGCTGGCTGGCAGTGAGGATGAATGAAAAGTACTTTAGCGTTTTTGCCAGTACGTGCAAATTAAACTTGAACAAAAAATAAAAAATCCTCATAAAAGCGTCTGAGCAGCAGCTTGGCTGTAATTTCTCTTCTTTGATTAAATCAGTACGACATGAAAAGCGAATTAGTGTTTTTTCCCCTTTCTTATTGTTCTTCCTGCCTGCTGTGGTGTCTTTATGCTAAAGTGACGCTAACTGCAGCACCGCACTGACAGCAGCTTATGCTCATACATCAAGCTTGTATTGATCCTCTTTTTATCTCTCACTGCCAAAAAAGCAACTAAGTGCATTTCTAAAAAGTGCTGAATTTGCACTCATCTTGTATTTTTTTTTTTTAAGTAATGTGGAGGGCGACACGGTGGTCGAGTGGTTAGCGCGCAGCTAGGAGACCAGGGTTCAATTCCACCGTCGGCCATCTCTGTGTGGAGTTTGCATGTTCCCCCCCGTGTATGTGTGGGGTTTTCTCCGGGTACTCCGGTTTCCTCCCACATTCCAAAAACATGCTAGGTTAATTAGCGACTCCAAGTTGTCCATAGGTATGAATGTGAGTGTGAATGGTTGTTTGTCTATGACCAAGGTTATGAATGAGCAAGGTTATGCAAGGTTATGTTCATTGCAGGTTATAGATTGTCTATGATAGATTGTGTATGTCTGCTCTGTGATTGGCTGGCAACCAGTCCGGGGTGTACCCCGCCTCTCGCCCGAAGACAGCTGGGATAGGCTCCAGCGCCCCTGAAACCCTCGTGAGAAAATGAATGAATGAATGAATAATGTGGACTCTCTAAGCTAGGTCCATGCAATCAAGTTCTACAGCGCTTATTCGCTGATTAGAATCACAGCAAAGCTGGAGCCTATCCCAGCTGACTTTCTGCAAGAGGGCGGGTTAAACCGTGGACAGGACGCCAGCCAATCACAGGGCAGACATACACAATCTATCATAGACAATCTATAACCTTGCATAACCTTGCTCATCCCACTTCTATTGTGATTAGGATATTAGCAAAATTAACATTACATAAAAAGAATAAACACTGCTTCACTTCTTTATAATGTTCAAATGTTGATTCCACAGTTTGACCCTGGAACAGATAATTGGTCGGAATGGATTGGTTAGTGTAATGTGCTGCTTATGTACCTCTGGTGTAAAGTCTGGGTTTCCGGTGGTGAGACTGGACACGATCCAGATATATCCGGCTCCAATGAGGCCCAAGGAGCGCGCCTCCTCCAGGATGTACCTGCCAAGGAGGTGAAGCGTGTGTCACAAAGTGTCAAATGTTTTTCTTTCTCCACTGATGAAAGGCGGCAGTTGTGACAGGTCCTTACACGGCCTCGTCCTTGGAGCAGTAGAGCAGGATGACGGGACTTTGGATCCTTTTGAGGGCGATGTGAGATTTGGAGTTGGGGTCGCCGTCCACAGCGTCCAGCGTGACCACGCTTTGAAGGTCCCAGCGCACGAAGCTGTGACAGTGGAGCGGAAGAAAGAAAGATTTCAAGCAAGTGATGTTCTATCGAGGAGTGTCTTAGAACAGTGGACTATTCCGCCATTTTCATTTGAAGGAGTCAGATGGATGGATGGATGGATGGATGGAGGGATGGATGGAAGGATGGAGGGATGGATGGAAGGATAGACTTCCTTTATTTTCATTGCACAATAACGCAGATACTGAAATATCGGTGCTTCCTTCTGCAATCGATATCAAATCAAAATATCAATACTTTCGATACTTCAGTCCATCCATCCATCTTCTATGTCGGTTTTGGTTTTATTTCATTTGAACATGCATCAGATTACAATTGAATGCATCACATAATCAGTTCACAGTTCCACATGTCCAAAAGGACTAGGAAGAAGCAAAGCTTATTAAATCCTACCCCTCCATATGGTACTTTTACAATCAGTTATTGTTACATTTGTTCACTTCCTGCTTTCTTAATTTAATTTAATTTAATTTAATTTAATTTAATTTAATTTAATTTAATTTAATTTAATTTAATTTAATTTAATTTAATTTAATTTAATTTAATTTAATTTAATTTAATATGATTTGATTCGACCCGACTTCATTTAGCAAAACAAAACAAAACAAAAAATTTAATTTAATTTACTTTACTTTAATTTTTTGGTCACGTACCGAAGTAGGAGGTGATATAAGTATCCAATGACATTTTTAGCTAATTGGTTATTTTTAGCCTTATGCATTATTTTAGCTGTTTGAAGATGAACTATATCAGCAAGTTGAAGTATTTGTTATTTTAGAAATAAGGAGTTAGTATGTTCTCTGTAGGCGGCATTATGAATTATCCTTACTGGCCTTTTTTTGCAGTACATGTAGCGAGTGAAGATTGCTTTTATAGTTATTAGCCCATATTTCCACACAATAAGTAAGATATGGTAGAACCAGAGAGCAATAAAGAGTGTGGAGTGATTTCTGATTGAGAATAAATTTTGCTTTGTTCAATATTGAAATATTTCTGGCCACCTTATGTTGTATATTTGTAATATGAGTTTTCCAGATCATATTTTCATGTATTGTGATCCCCAGAAATGTATTTTCCTTCACCCTTTCAATGTCTACACCATCTATTTTGTATTTGCTGGTATGTATTCTTTCTGCTGTTACCAAACCAAGCATGATTTTAGTTTTATTTAGGTTCAAGGACAATAAAATAAGATGGCATCCATGGAGCTCCTCGGCATTAAAGCTCCACACGTAGGTCTTACTAAAAGCACTTTTACTGTCCAACATTCCTCATTTGGACACCAGACTTCCAATAAACTATTGTGGCTCCTCTGAGACTCATTGGAGGAAAGTTCTCCAGATGCTTTGTGTGTGTGTCTGGACTCATCACCTGTGGTCCACCGTGACCCTCAGCGTGCTGATAAATTCCTGGTAGCCGGGGAACTTGGACGTGACGATAGAGAAGACGTGCCAGTCGTATTCTTCCATGATGGCGAGCATGAGCAGAGCTTCCTGTTGCAGAGCGGCGCCGAACTGAAAGAACGTGGACTTCTCATCCTGGAAAGAAAAAAAAAACAAAACAAGCAACGGAGGCAGTCAGCATATTTTTCTGCGTTAAAATTAATTGCAACAGAGAGCAGAAGAAGTGCGACGGGACGTAATTAAAAGCATTTGTCCAATCAGTAAGTCGTAGATAAGAGGAAGTGTGAACATGAGAGGAACGCACATGGAAGAAGGAAGCATGCTGAGGATTGAAATACTACTTCCTGCCAAAATAAACAGTTGAGTTAGTACTTCCAGCAAAGACGTACATGTTCCGGACACAATTTAAAAGTAGGCTAAAGGGCACAGCTCCCTTTGTTTCAGGAGTCTATCATTGCATCATTGCATAGCACCCACACGAATGAGGCCCCACTCCATTGACGTTCATGCCTCTATCTGGAGAACAGGGGTGTCCAAAGTGCGGCACGTGGCTGCTTTTCATTGGGCCGTGCGACATTCTAAAAATATCATTTAGCAACCACCTTTCAGCATATCAGCGGCTGCATGGCGGACGAGTGGTTAGCACGCAGACCTCACAGCTAGGAAACCAGGGTTCAATTCCACCCTCGGCCATTTCTGTGTGGAGTTTGCATATTCTCTCCTCCGGGTATTCCGATTTCCTCCCACATTCCAAAAACATGCTAGGTTACTTAGCGACTCCAAATTGTCCATAGGTATGAATGTGAGTGTGAATGGTTGTTTGTCTATATGTGCCCTGTGATTGGCTGGCTACCCGTCCAGGGTATACCCCGCCCCTAAAACAGCTGGGATAGACTCCAGCACCCCCGCGACCCTCGTGAGGATAAGCGGTAGAAAATGAATGAATGAATGAACGTGAGTGGTTAGCATGCAGACCTCACAGCTCGGAGACCAGGGTTCAATTCCAACCTCGGCCATCTCTGTGTGGAGTTTGCATGTTCTCCCCGTGCATGCGTGGGTTTTCTCCGGGTACTCCGGTTTCCTCCCACATTCCAAAAAAAAACATGCTAGGTTAATTAGCGACTCCAAATTGTCCATAGGTATGAATGTGAGTGTGAATGGTTGTTTGTCTATATGTGCCCTATGATTGGCTGGCCACCAGTCCAGGGTGTACCCTGCCTCTCGCCCGAAGACAGCTGGGATAGGCTCCAGCATCCCCCGCGACCCTCGTGAAAATAAGCGGTAGAAAATGAATGAATGAATAAAGTCAAAATGTTACGAGAATAAAGTCAAAATTACAAGAAGAATAATGACATATGTTGTTTTTATTCAACTTCATTTTTCTGTAAAGTGTCTTTGAGAAAAGCGCTATACAAATAAAATGTATTATTATTATTATTATATAGAACGTTGAAACAGCAACAAAAAAGTAAAACTTCTTTAGAATAAACTTGCAATATTATGAGGAATAATAACACCATTTTGGTATAATAGAGTAGAAATATTAAAGAAAAAAGACACTTTTTAAAGTTATGATAATAATACAGTATGAAAAACAAACAAAATATTACATAAAGTTGTCATTTTTGGAAAACTTATGAGAATATGAGAATAATATTATGGGAATAATAAAGGGAAAAATAAAGTTGCATCCCATCATTTTTCACTAATTTAGAAAGCCCTGCTTTCCGCTATTATTCAGTATTTGGATCCTGGACTCGGGCTGTCCTACCTAGTCCCACCAGAGGTGTCCCACCAAGTGTTTGTGGTTTTTGGATGTCGGGCCCGCCTGACCTCACAAATACACACAAATCCTCCCAGAGGAGCGGAAGCTTCTTCTTCACTTTCCACTTCCTGTTGGCGTTGCCCATACGGCGTCCATACAAACATCAGAGGTTTTCATTCCTCCCACAAGTTTTTGACGAAAAACCCGAGATTGCATTTATCTCCTCCTCTGTGCTCCGGAAGGGGGGGGGGGGGGGGGGCGCGACTGACTTTGATCAGTTTCTTTCTTTTTTCTTTCCATGTTGAGGAATTGAATAATTCCCCAGAAGCCTGCTGAGCTTCAGCGCAGCACGGAGAGGAGACAGTAGCTTGGCATTCACCTTCTTATTGATTCCTCGCTGGCACGCTCCCTGAATGCCGGAAGAGTCAGTAGGCCTCCATCGTCGGCCATTTGTAAAGTGTCTTTTGTATGATAAATGGAGGAAGAGCATCCTGGGAATAATGAATATCAATGACCTGATTCATCTCCTTCCATCTGGGCTACAAGGCCTTGACAGCTCTGAAGATTTCATCTGGTGGGCTGAAGTGACTCATGTTCTCTTTCACCCTTTCCCTTGAAGCGGGTGCCTCAGGGTACCATCCTTGAGCCAAACCTCTTCTGCATTAACGCCCACATGTGGCCATTTGCGACTGGAACGCCACTTTCGAAAAATTCATTTTGCATTTTGGGAAACATGTTGGCTGGTTAGCGCGCAGAGCTCGGAGCTAGGAGACCCAAGTTCAATTCCACCCTCGGCCATCTCTGTGTGGAGTTTGCATGTTCTCCCCGTGCATGCATTTTTTCCGGGTACTCCGGTTTCCTCCCACATTCCAAAAACATGCTAGGTTAATTAGCGACTCCAAATTGTCCATAGGTATGAATGTGAGTGTGAATGGTTGTTTGTCTATATGTGCCCTGTGATTGGCTGGCCACCAGTCCAGGGTGTACCCCGCCTCTCGCCCGAAGACATGGGATAGGCTCCAGCCCCCCCCATAACCCTTGTGAGCGTAAGCAGTAGAAAATGAATGAATTAATATAAATATAGGGGTGTTATTTCATGTCTAGAGGGCTCTAATCATGTTTGAAGGTGGTAAACAGCGAACCTTGTGAGGATAAGCGGTAGAAAATGAATGAAGTAACAAATATTGTGTTAGCAATACCATTTCTCCGTGTACTCCGTTTTCCTCCCACATTCCAAAAACATGCTAGGTTAATTAGCGACTCCAAATTGTCCATAGGTATGAATGTGAGTGTGAATGGTTGTTTGTCTATATGTGCCCTGTGATTGGCTGGCCACCAGTCCAGGTTGTACCCCGCCTCTTGCCCGAAGACAGCTGGGATAGGCTCCAGGATCTTGTATTTAGAAGGTTGTAAGCAGGTCTAACTACCAAAATATTCCATTGAACGTTACTTGGCAGAATTCCCGTTAGCACGATTCATCCATATGATGCGTTTTCTGTCTGTATATTATTTAGTAAATGAACGTTTTCTGCTTGTGTGGATTTGCGGGGCCGTGACTGGTGAATGTTGAACGTGTGGGGATCGACTGTGAAACACTTTATCAAGTCGTTAAATCAAGGCAGCGTTCTCACAATCGACCGCTAACTGTGCGTCTTAATGAATTGAAAATAACATGTACTATTTAATCTTTCAGTCTCAGCGGTAAAGTAAAGTAAATTGTGAGGGGGCGGGGGCGGTGCCAAAGAGAGGGAATGATTACTAAACGCCCAGCAGCTATTACACTCAATCAAATCCAAAGTGACTTGCTAATATTTGCGCAGCGCATGTTTGCCTCGACTTGGCATCCCACCCTGGGGACGGTGCATCGAGTCAGTTTCTAACGTGGAATGCCCCCCAAGGTTCAGAATTCAACCAAAAAATGTCCTGAAAGCAAAATTTTGGGGTTCAAGCTCATGAGAGCATCCGATGAAGTTGGTTTGGCTTTTTCTTTGGTTTAAAGCTGTGTGACTCCAGGGTCACCGATCGCCTCTTTTGTATGATTAACACCTCGATTAACACCATTAACTCACCTCTTTTTACACTTGTGTCGCATTTGACTTCAAGGTTACCCTGTCGTTAAAGTCAATGCCTGAGAGTCTGATTGCTGTCACTCACATCTGAGGTTGGCTTCTTTTTACACTTGCATGACAGTTAGGAAGGTGAACATGTGACATGTCCAAATGTAAGAGCAAGGGTTCTCATTTTCCAATGGTCACAATTTTATTTGCTATTTTTTTAAATTCTATTTTATTTTCACATTTTTATTGACGTCATTACGTTTTACTTTTTTACTCTCTTTACACTTTTATTTCTAATCAATTTTTATATATACACCAGTCATTTTTATATATATTTTATTTTATTAGAATTTTTTTATTTATAATTCTATTGAAGTATTTTTTGTTTTTATTTATTTTCAATAATTTTATTTTACACTTTTATTTAAGTCCTTTCAGTTTGTAATCATTTTTATTAATTCTTTTACACTTTTAATTATTTAATTATAAAATATATATTTTAATTTGCTTACATTGCTTACATTAAAGCCATTTTTATTTATATTTTATTTAAATTTTTTATTTATAATTCTATCGAAGTATTTTTTTAAATATATTTTCAATAATGTTTTACACTTTTATTTAAGCCACATTTATTTGTATTTTTACATTATATATTATATATATTATGTATTATATATAATATATTTTATTTAATTATATTTATTATTTGTATTTTTTTACAGGTTTGCCTTTTTTATTTGTAATATTTATTTTTTACAATTTTATTTTACATTTTTATTTAAGTCCTTTTAGTTTGTAATCATTTTTACATATTTTTTTACACTTTTAATTATTTAATTATAAAATATATATTTTAATTTATGCTTTCATTTTTTTTTCTTTTAAGTCAAACCAAGCAAATATATATATGAATGTTTCGTATCCATAACCCATTTAGAGGAATTTATGAAGGCATTTTGTCAAGCAAATGAAGAAGAAAATAATTGTACAATACTCTACACTAACATTAAAAATGAAAATTGGACTAAAGAAGACCACAAAGATCCCATATTTCACTTCCAGGAGAACCACAGGATGATTCAACTATTGCTCCACTTTACATTTAAAGAAAGAGAAAGCGAAAGAGAAACCTTGGTTGTATATTCCATACAATATTTCAAAGTCATTTGGACTCTCTGAGATCTGCGGCCCACTTTGGGTTCCTGACCCACCAGCTTGAGAACCACTGTTGTAGAGTATTCCAGTGAAACACCTGCTGCTGGAAATCCAACCAACAACAACCACATCAGATCTGTGTGTGTCTCTTTCCGAAAATACACAACAATCACACACATCATACGTGCACGGCGCTCCTTCCACACGAGAACACGACACATTTAGCATCAAAGCCTGCACAAACTCACAAGAAACATCAGCTGTCAGGCGCCGTCTACCTCTTCCTGCTGCCTCCATCTTTGTGTGTGTGTGTGTGTGTGTGTGTGTGTGTGTAAGCCTCACATTGTGTCTCCAAGTGGTGGCCACTACACACTAATCGCACAAAAAGTACACATAGAGTTAGCCCTGCAGAGATTTCGACAGCTTCCCCTCACGTAGAGCAGAGAGGATGAAATTGTACTTCAAAAAGATCTATGTCGCTGCTTCTGTGTGTGTGTGTGTGTGTGTGTGTGTGTCTTGCTGTAGGTGAGGCTTTGTGCTCCAAAAAAAAAAAAAAAAAAAAAAAAGAAGAATCCCTGTGTGGCAACAAACTTCCCATCACTTGTGCCCTGGTAGCACCAATCCACAGTTTTAACCTTGAGGCCGCACCCTGCATCAATAATGGACGTTTTTTCTTTAATTTAAAAGTTGAACCCACAATACCAGGCCAGCATGACGCCATATCCGCGTGTTGCGTGGGAAACATGGCCGCCTGCTTGCCATGATGAGAGAGTCACAAACAGGCCAGGAGCACCACCTGCTGCACCGCATCTCCCGTTTGTCAGCAAGGTTTCACCAATGGAACGCTCGCAGAGCCACAATGGCCGGCATCCGTTACATCGACGCTACGTCACAGCAGCCCGCATCCGTTATATTAGTACTACGTCAAAGCAGCCCGCATCTGTTACATCGATGCTACGTCACAGCAGCCCGCATCCGTTACATCGGAACTATGTCATATCAGCCCGCATAGGTTACATCGGAACTACGTCACAGGTGCCTGCATCCATTATATCGGAACTATGTTACAGCAGCCCGCATCTGTTATATTAGCACTACGTCAGAGCAGCCCGCATCCGTAACATCGGAACTATGTTACAGAAGCTCGCATCCGTTATATTAGCACTACGTCACAGGAGCCCGCATCCGTTACATCGGAACTATGTCACATCAGCCCGCATAGGTTACATCGGAACTACGTCACAGGTGCCTGCATCCATTATATCGGAACTATGTTACAGCAGCCCGCATCTGTTATATTAGCACTACGTCAGAGCAGCCCGCATCCGTAACATCGGAACTATGTTACAGAAGCTCGCATCTGTTATATTAGCACTACGTCAGAGCAGCCCGCATCCGTAAAATCGGAACTATGTTACAGCAGCCCGCATCCGTTAGATTAGCACTAGGTTAAAGCAGCCCGCATCCGTAACATCAGAACTATGTTACAGCCGCCCGCATCCGTTAGATTAGCACTACGTCAAAGCAGCCCGCATCCGTTACATCGGAACTATGTATGTCACATCAGCCCGCATAGGTTACATCGGAATTACGTCACAGGTGCCTGCATCCATTATATCGGAACTATGTTACAGCAGCCCGCATCTGTTATATTAGCACTACGTCAGAGCAGCCCGCATCCGTAACATCGGAACTATGTTACAGAAGCCCGCATCCGTTATATTAGCACTACGTCACAGGAGCCCGCATCCGTTACATCGGAACTATGTTACAGCAGCCCGCAACCGTTATATGAGCACTACGTCAAAGCAGCCCACATCTGTTACATCGGAACTATGTTACAGCAGCCCGCATCCGTTAGATTAGCACTAGGTTAAAGCAGCCTGCATCCGTTACATCGGTGCTACGTCACAACAGCCCGCATCTGTTACATCGCCGCTACGTCGCAGCAGCCCGCATCCGTAACATCGGAACTACGTCACAGCAGCCTGCATCCATTACATCGGAACTATGTTACAGCAGCCCACATCCGTTACATCGGCGCTACGTCACAGCAGCCGGCGTCCGTTACATCGGTACTACATCACAGCAGCCGGCGTCCGTTACATCGGTACTATGTCACAGCAGCCGGCGTCCGTTACATCGGTACTATGTCACAGCAGCCTGCATCCGTTACTTTGGCGCTATGTCACAGCAGCCCGCATCCATTACATCGGCGCTATGTCACAGCAGCCCGCATCCGTTACATTGGAACTACATCACAGGAGCCCCCATCCGTTACATCGGAACTATGTTACAGGAGCCCCCATCCGTTACATCGGAACTATGTTACAGCAGCCCACATCTGTTATATTAGCACTACGTCAAAGCAGCCCGCATCCGTTGATGAGGAAGTGAACAAATGTAACAGTTACTGATTGTAAAAGTACCAGATGGAGGGGTAGGATTTAATAAGCTTTGCTTCTTCCTACTCCTTTTGGACATGTGGAACTGTGAACTGATTATGTGATGCATTCAATTGTAATCTGATGCATGTTCAAATGAAATAAAACCATTACCATTACCAAAATAAAAGGGAAGGCAGGCAGGAACACAAAGGAACGCAAGTAGTAAGACGAGGAGAAGGGGAAGAGAAGGAAGGATTGACATGAGGATGCGGAAACAAGCTTAACCGAGTGAAAGGAGACAAAGGAAAGGAATCGAGTGGAGAAAAAAGAAAGACAAATGAAGTCAAGGAAAGAAGGCAAAGGAGAAGAAAGTCTTATTTATCCCAGCAGCGACGAAGGAGGCAGAGATGATAGTTGCTGAATTATAAAGGACAAAAAGAGACGTTGACACAGACCTGCATCTTCTCATCAAATCACACAAGTCCACCAAGAAGCTCACGTATGAATTATACAGACACACCATGCACGTGCACACACACACACACACACACACACACACAGCATATGTGTGTTACCTAGAGATTTACTGATGACATCCTGCATTAATTATACAAATTCAGTGAACTTAGCGTACATTTTTACATCCACCCACGTGCTCACACACACACACACACACACACACAAAGGCCCCATCCAAATAGAGCTTTACTCATGAGCCAGCATCGAGCATGAATAATAGAGCAGCACACCAAGCTAAGACAGTATCGCACTTACTCTCTCGGCCCGTCGCAAACTCGCACCGACACATGCGATTTGATGTCAAATTTCATTTTTGTTTACAGCCGTCAGGGCCGGATGAGGCGAAGCGGCGCCCTCACATCTACACATTCAGGTTAATGAGCGGCACATGGCACATATTTGCTGGTGGCGAGGAGAAGAGACGTCATTCTGCGTGCTACCGAGTCGGCGAAGGAGATGCCGAGCCAAAATGAGGCTGAGGAGCATGCATGGTTGTGGGGCAGGAGGAGAAGATGAGGAGGAGGAGGTCAGCAGGGATGTGACATGTGTATGCATTTTTAACACGGGACGCTAACAAGATGGAGGCCTTGCGATGCTCAGGACGACATAGCAAACACAAAACATCATGGGGGAACTCAAATACGAGGCCTTTCTCGCTCAAACATTGCTCACAAATCTGTCTAAAGCTCGAGAGCCTTCTCCTTTAGTAGTCCTCGATATGCCTCTATACATTTTGGCGTATGGCCTTTTGTTGTGGCCAGACTCAAACACACCAGTGCAATTATCATGCTGTTTAATCAGCATCTTGATGTGTGACATCCGGACCTCTCCAATACAGAAAAAAAACAGATTTTGCAGTGGCCTTTTATTGTGGTCAGCCTAAGGTATGCCTGTACAACAATCATACACCTGCATCCTTCCAATACAGCAGGAAAAACTTTTTTATAGTGGCCTTTTATTGTGGCCACCCTAAAACACACCTGTGCAATAATCATACTGCTTCGTGAGCATTTTGACATGTTACACTTGCATCCTTCCAAAACAGTAAACACCACTTTTTATAATGGCCTTTTATTGCAGCCAACCTAAAACACACACCTGTGCAACAATCATGTTGTCTAATTAGCATTTTGATACATCAAACCTGGACCCCTCCAGTACCGTACAACTGCACAATTTATAGCGCCCTTTTATTGCGGCCAGCATAAGGCACACCTGTGCAATAATCATGCAGTCCAATCAGCATCTTGATATGTCACAACTGGACCCTCTAAATACAGTACAACTACCCATTCATATTGTGGCCAGTCTGAGGCACATCTGTCAGTGATCATGCTGTCTAATCAGCATCTTGATGTGTCACATCTGGACCCCTCCAATACAGCAAAACCCCACATTTTGTAGTAGCCTTTTATTGTGGCCAGTCTAAGGCATACCTGTACAATACTCATGCAG
This sequence comes from Doryrhamphus excisus, assembly GCF_037039965.1. Lineage (NCBI taxonomy): Eukaryota > Metazoa > Chordata > Actinopteri > Syngnathiformes > Syngnathidae > Doryrhamphus > Doryrhamphus excisus. The sequence continues at coordinate 19,063,516 of NC_136365.1, forward strand.
TCTAATCAGTATCTTGATATGTCACAACTAGACCCTCTAAATACAGTACAAATGCATATTTGTAGTGACCTTTTATTGTGGCCAGCCTGAGGCATACCTGTACAATAATCATGCACTCCTATCAGCATCTTGATATGTCACAACTGGACCCTCTAAATACAGTACAACTGCACATTTTTAGTGACCTTTTATTGTGGCCAGCCTGAGGCATACCTGTACAATAATCATGCACTCCAATCAGCATCTTGATATGTCACAGCTGGACCCTCTAAATACAGTACAACTGCACATTTTTAGTGACCTTTTATTGTGGCCAGCCTAAGGCATACCTGTACAATAATCATGCAGTCCAATCACCATCTTGATATGTCACAGCTGGACCCTCTAAATACAGTACAACTGCACATTTGTAGTGACCTTTTATTGTGGCCAGTATAAGGCACACCTGTGTAATAATCATGCTGTTTAAACAGCATCTTAATATGTCACAACTGGACCCTCTAAATACATTACACATGCATATTTGTAGTGACCTTTTATTGTTGCCAGCCTGAGGCACACCTGTCAGTAATCATGCTGTCTAATCAGCACCTTGATAAGTCAAACCTGGACCCCTATGAAATGGTAGCATGTGTCATATCTGGACCTCTCCAATACAGCAAAATCCCACATTTTGTAGTGTCCTTTTATTGTGGCCAGCCTAAGGCATACCTGTAAAATAATTATGCAGTCAAATCAGCATCTTGATATGTCACAACTGGACCCTCTAAATACAGTACAACTGCAAATTTGTAGTGACCTTTTATTGCGGCCAGCCTGAGGCACACCTGTCAGTAATCATGCTGTCTAATCAGCATCTTGATCAAGTCAAACCTGGACCCCTATGAAAATGGTAAAAAAAAACCTGTACATTTTACATTGGCCTTTTATTGTAGCCATCTTAAGGCACACCGGTCTACTCCTGGATGGATTATTTCAGTGCCCATGTTATAAGTCATATTTTCAAAGTAAAGTTTGGCCTAAACTTTGGACGTTAGCTGAAAAACACTGCTAACCAGGGCGTACGCTCACCAAGGTTGCAGCGTATTCGCCTCTGTGCTTTACTGTGTAGTAAAAAAAACACACTGTCTTTAAAGAGCAGCGAGAAAATCAATCATACTATAAGAATACGAGCTCAAAGGCGGCATGGCAAACGTCTCCCATCAAGATAAGCAAAGGTGTGATTAAGCTACGCAGCGTCGACGGAATCCTCCTTTGGTAGAAAAGACCTGAGTGACAGCCACAAAGCGCCACAAAAGGAGAGCGATGGCACTTCAGTATGTGATGTTATCTTTGATATAGCCCCCGAGAAAGGCCCCCGAGGGGGTGCCCGACTGCTCATTATCTGACTTCTAAAGCCATAATAATAACACACACAAAGTCAAAGGCCATCTCGCTAATCGCGGGAGACATGTAGGCTGCGCTAATGTGTTGCACTTTATAACTAGGATTAATGTAACAATGCCGACTGGTACGTTCCACGGATCAAAGATAAGCACATTAAACAAGAGCCTGTTAAAGAGCTACGCTGGTTAACATGACATGTTTCTATTGCCTTGCTAATTCTCCCTAAATGCCCAGCAGATGTTCAGCAAACCCGAACAAACCCTGTTTTAAATCCTTCCTCTAACAAAGAATTAGCGCTGACAAAGGAAGAAGAAGAAAAAAAAAGAGTCTGGAAGAGGGAGATGTGCCTTTGCAGGCAGCCGATTATACACAAAACCTTTTTATTTCATGCTTACTTTAAAGAGGCCAAGGAATTACACTTCACAGTTGGCAGCCCCCATAGTGACGCCATCAAACATTGTAAAAAATGAATCGTGTGCCTTGTCCTGTGGTTGCTCGCTGGAACGAGGCCCCAAAGGCCACAGCCAGCATGTGAATGACAGGACTTACAGTACATGTGCAATTACAGGCTTTAGCTGCAGGACAAAGACATCTTTACTATTTAACACCAAGTTGGTCCCCGAGCTGCTGCTCTACTGTAGTATTTAACAGCCTGCCGCTCCCCAGGCTAACGTAGCGTCGCATTTAAGACGCCACACGGCCCCCCGGCTCCTTCACGGCTTCATCGACCGCATCTTGTACACGCGGCTGCAGCGGGACGTGTACAAGATGCCGAGTCCGACATGAGGGCGGGCAAACAGCGGGAATGTTCTATGCACAGCTTTATATAGCGTACACCCTCAATACTTGATTACAGCCCGGGCGTTTATTGAGCTAAAGCACAAAGGAAACAGCGTTAATTGGAAGCAGGCAATAATTGGAAAGAGGCCGACCCACTCATCTCTCATTTAGGCCTGACTGTGATAAGTGGATTTCTACTAAATGGGACTCTTTATTTAGAAATGGAATATTGGTACCTAGAGCATAGAAAACCTGATTACCACCTTCTAAATACACTTTTTAACACCATTAGAGCCCTCCAGACATGAAATAACAGCCCTATAGTCACCTTTACATTCCTATTACCCAATATAGTAGACATAATAAGAGAATATAAGATATACAAAAAACCTGTTTACCACCTTCTAAATACACTTTTTAACACCATTAGAGCCCTACAGACATGAAATAACAGCCCTATAGTCACCTTTACACTGCTATTACCCAACATAGTACACATAATAAGAGAATATAAGATATACAAAAAACTGTTTACCACCTTCTAAATACACTTAACATCCTTAGAGCCCCCCAGACATGAAATAACACCCCTATAGTCACCTTTACACTCCTATTATCCAATACAGAAGACATAATCAGAGAATATAAGATATAGAAAACCTGTTTACCACCTTCTAAATACACTTTTTAACACCATTAGAGCCCTCCAGGCATGAAATAACAGCCCTATAGTCACCTTTACACTCCTATTACCCAACATCGTACACATAAGAGAATATAAGATATACAAAAAACCTGTTTACCACCTTCTAAATACACGTTTTTAACACCATTAGAGCCCTCCAGACATGAAATATCACCCATATAGTCACCTTTACATTACTATTACCCAATATAGTAGACATAACAAGAGAATATAAGACATAGAAAACCTGTTTACCACCTTCAAAATACACGTTTTTAACACCATTAGAGCCCCCAGACTTGAAATAACAGCCCTATAGTCACCTTTACACTCCTGTTACCCAATATAGTAGACATAATAAGAGAATATAAGATATAGAAAAGCTGTTTACCACCTTCTAAATACACTTTTCAACACCATTAGAGCCCTCCAGACATGAAATAGCAGCCCTACAGTCACTTTTACACTCCTATTACCCAATATACGTAGTAGACATAATAAGAGAATATAAGAACTAGAAAACCTGTTTACCACCTTCTAAACACACCTTCTCACACCATTAGAGCCTTCCAGACATAAAATAACAGCCCTATAGTCACCTTTACACTCCTATTACCCAATATAGTAGACATAATAAGAGAAAACAAGACATTGACATAAATAAGTATTATACTTGTGTGCGTTGCTGTAAATATGTTCTGGTGACGCAGACAGGAAGTGAGGTCGGGGGTTCAGACTTGAGTTTTATCTTGTTGCGAGTTACTGCCACGACAGTAGCCCGTGTTGGGGGATTATTGTGAGATCATTCAAAGCTGCAATAAAAGCCTGTTGTTTCCGGCAATTACGTCTGGTGCTTGTGTGTCTCACCACAAAGCAAATCAAGCATCCATTTTTTTGACATTCTTCCCCTGAGCTCACTTGTAAACAAACGTTCACTTTCCGAGGAAGACATTTTGCATGATCGTTGTATCAAATGCTTTGCGATGACGGGAAAATAAAACATTGAGCAGAACAGAAAAACAGCGTTTGGAAAGTGTAAAAGGTTTGCCAGACCATACGGCACGCGTGCCCGAATGCAGTGCACCTTTCTGGGCCACAGTGGGTGGCTATCCCCCCCCCTCTCCATACTCTCCTGATGTCTAGGGGTAATGTCATATTATTTCATTCGGACACATCAACAGCTACATCCTAATTTGTTCCAGGCATTCTTACCTGCAGGGAATGGGGAACGTGGAATGGGAATGTGATTTTACAGGTGAGTCCCACACTCCCCACCATAACCCCCCCCCCCCCCAACCTCACGGGCCATGTCTGCTCACCTGTCAGACGATAAACCAGACTCACTTTCCTCAAATGAATAAAACATTGACCAACAAACATGGCGGTGTCACTACCCTTTAGCCAATCTCCGATACTCATTTCGTCGACAGGCCGCCCCATGTTGCCCCCACCCCACCCCACCCCCATCCTGGCCATTATTGGCGAGCGGAAAGAGAAAGCCACATTGCACTTGCGTCAGACTAAAAGGTTTTTCACCCAAAAGGCTCAAGGGAAGCTGCGGCAGACAGAAATGAAACGTCTAGACAAGAAAAAAAAAACAGGCCGTGAGGATTTGAATATTTTGAGGCGGCCAGGCGGGGCGGCTAATGAAATTCAAACAGCGAGCGGAATTAAAATTATTTATGTAAGAAATCGGTACGCAAGCAGCCTGAATTGACCTCCTCTTGTTACCGCTTTCATTTCCTTTTCTCCGTCGGTCATTGGGAGACGAGAGTTGGTGAAAAACCACTTCACTTCCTTTTAAGTCCCAAACCGTAAACTCACCTATTTCCCGCCCAAAGCCGGCACCGGCTGCAGACATCTTGCTGCCTCAAAGCCCCACTCATCCATCCATCATGGCCGCCTTATATGTTTCTGTTTCAGCTGTCAAGCGTGTCAGCTCGACTTCTACTCACATTTTCATCGCTATAAGGGAAGGTAGCGCTGGATTCAAACACGGACCTCACAACCTGCACTCAAGATAATCAACTCAATTTCGATTTGGATTTTGCAGAAATGTCTGCCTAAAAAACACACCACCATCACGCGAGACCTTGTGAGCGACTCAAAAATCCAGTTTTGCCTCTTTTTTGGCTTTTTTATGATGACACAAAAGGGTGATGATAACCAGAGAAGGTAACCATACAGCAACACAGGGAGGGGTGTGGATGCTCAATTCATCAGTTAAAGACTGTCTTCGGGCGAGAGGCGGGGTACACCCTGGACTGGTGGCCAGCCAATCACAGGGCACATATAGACAAACAACCATTCACACTCACATTCATACCTATGGACAATTTGGAGTCGCTAATTAACCTAGCATGTTTTTGGAATGTGGGAGGAAACCGGAGTACCCGGAGAAAACCCACGCATGCACGGGGAGAACATGCAAACTCCATACAGAGATGCCCGAGGATGGAATTGAACCCTGGTCTCCTAGCTGTGAGATCTGGGTGCTAACCACTTGACCGCCGTGCAGCCTGACATCATACCAATAAATCCAAAAACATTAAAAATAGCTCAGATGAAAAAAAAATGCTCCAACGAGGCATGATTGATTTCCGGTTTTCCAGACGCCATGTACCTCCTATTCCTGCAGGGAAAAGGGGAAAAAAACATGTCTCTTCCAAAGGTGATGTCATCGATGTCTGACGTCACATGATGCTGTGACCCCATGGCTACGCTCACGAGGGTCATGGGGGGTGTTGGAGCCTATCCCAGCTGTCTTCGGGCGAGAGAGAGGCGGGGTACACCCTGGACTGGTGGCCAGCCAATCACAGGGCACATATAGACAAACAACCATTCACACTCACATTCATACCTATGGACAATTTGGAGTCGCCAATTAACCTAGCATGTTTTTGGAATGTGGGAGGAAAATGGAGTACCTGGAGAAAACCCACGAATGCACGGGGAGAACATGCAAACTTCGCACAGAGATGGCAGAGGGTGGAATTGAACCCTGGTCTCCTAGACAAACAACCATTCACACTCACATTCATACCTATGGACAATTTGGAGTCGTCAATTAACCTAGCATGTTTTTGGAATGTGGGAGGAAACCAGAGTACCCGGAGAAAACCCACTGTTTGAACTCGGGTCTCCTAGCTGTGAGGTCTGCGTGCTAATCACTCGAACACCGTGCAGCCCATATCTTATCTTATCTTATTATTATTATTTTGTGCTGATTGGCTGGGAGAAAAAAAAAAAAAAGTAATCAATGGCTGCATTGCCACAGCGTGAAGTGTGCAAGGTCCACTTTTGACACCCCACTCAAGTGACCAAATATGGTCCCCTGACAGATAAGGTGTTAAACGGGCCCGGTTGTGTCCGCGTGTCAGCAGCGCGGTTCCCGACACGAGTTAATCACAACACCTGTTTGGATGAGATTAGAGCGGCGGCCTCCTGAGTACGAGAAGGTGCTGCTGTCTTCATTCAAGCCGTGTGACATACTCGCCATATATATATACGCGTACTGTATATATATTGCTGCAGATAAAAAAATGAGATGTGATCTGATGTATGATGTGTGCACGGGCGTTTGAGTAATAATAACCTTTTGACTTATGGCGCTTCAAAGAGAAAGAGATGCTAACGTCATTTTTGTCGCCCTGCGGGAGATGAATGACGCCGCCAACTCTTTTCCCACTTTTCCACCCCTCCAAGCAAAGGGAATTTAAAACATTTCAGGACACCGCATACCCCCCCTCCCCACTTCTCTGGCAGCCCTCGTTGGCAAATCAAAGAATTGCCAGTTTGATATTTATAGCAGGAGATCCTTTGGGTAAAAAAAAAAAAAGAGAAAAAAAATCCCACTCTGTTTCACTCACTGCCCACTGATGATGACTCTGTTGGACTTTAGCAACCTTAGGCTTGGTGTAAAAATGGCAGCAGGCGGTGAGTCAGCACATCCGGGATGATCCAGGCCGGCCGGAGGCCGCAGGTACGAGACCAGGACCGCTGGTCGGGATGAAAATCCAGTGCAAATATAATCTGGTGTATATTTATTTTTGTATTGTTTTAAAAATGGCTTTTTTAAAAACCATTGGCCTAATCCGTGGGATCGAGTCCAGTGTCCGGCAGCATCACAATGTTGGGAATGACAGGATACACATTGCCTTTTTCCGTACTTTAGTAATCAGTTAAATTTCAGAAAAATAACAGCTCCCAACTAAAACAACTTTTTGTGTAAAGATACATTTCAAGCGTATCTTTAACTCTGATAAAAACATTTTTTATTTTGTGACAGCTAAACAAATATACCACGATGTATAAACAACACAAAAGGGTTGTTTTACACCAAAATAACCATTTATTTACAAATACAACACCATCAACTATTTCTGAAAGGAATCATCACCTCTTTTTGCCTCTGGTGCTAAAAAAAAATGTAAAAGACGTATAAATATGTTGTTGGGATGAAGCATTCACGATTTTAAAACATATAACTAAGTCTTGTGTATTGAAAGAGTGAATTTAGGCCAAAAATATTTCAAATTTTGCTTTGAAAGGGATATTTTTTATAGTCACCTTTACACTCCTATTACCCAATATAGTAGACATAATAAGAGAATATAAGATATAGAAAACCTGTTTACCACCTTCTAAATACACTTTTTAACACCATTAGAGCCCTCCAGACATGAAATAACAGCCCTATAGTCACCTTTACATTATTATTACCCAATATAATAGACATAATAAGAGAATATAGGATATAGAAAACCTGTTTACCACCTTCTAAATACACTTTTTAACACCATTAGAGCCCTCCAGACATGAAATAACAGCCCTATAGTCACCTTTCCAGTCCTATTACCCAATATAGTAGACATAATAAGAGAATATAAGATATAGAAAACCTGTTTACCACCTTCTAAATACACTTTTAACACCATTAGAGCCCTCCAGACATGAAATAACAGCCCTATAGTCACCTTTCCAGTCCTATTACCCAATATAGTAGACATAATAAGAGAATATAAGATATAGAAAACCTGTTTACCACCTTCTAAATACACTTTTAACACCATTAGAGCCTTGCAGACATGAAATAACAGCCCTATAGTCACCTTTCCAGTCCTATTACCCAATATAGTAGACATAATAAGAGAATATAAGATATAGAAAACCTGTTTACCACCTTCTAAATACAGTTTTAACACCATTAGAGCCCTCCAGACATGAAATAACAGCCCTATAGTCACCTTTACACTCCTATTACCCAATATAGTAGACATAATAAATAAGTATTATACTCGTGTGTGTTGCTGTAAATATGTTCTAGTGACGCAGACAGGAAGTGAGGTCGGGGGTTCAGACTTGAGTTTTATCTCGTTGTGAGTTACTGCCACGACAGTAGCCCGTGTTGGGGGATTATTGTGAGATCATTCAAAGATGCAATAAAAGCCTGTTGTTTCCGGCAATTATGTACGTCTGGTGCTTGTGTGTCTCACCACAAAGCAAATCAAGCATCCATTTTTTTGACATTCTTCCCCTGAGCTCACTTGTAAACAAACGTTCACTTTCCGAGGAAGACATTTTGCATGATCGTTGTATCAAATGCTCTGCGATGACGGGAAAATAAAACAAATAAATAATAAAAAAAAAAAATAATGGACATTATTCAACCACAAGACAGCAATTCTTCATGAATTAATATATTTTTGTAAAAACATGATAGAGTGAAAGTGCCATGCAAAAGTGCGATGTTATGTTTCCAAATGGTACCAACATTTGACTTTAGAGGTTCCACGGTACATAAGTTCTGATTTGCTCCTTGTGTATGTATGTGTGTGTGTGTGTGTGTGTGTGTGTGTGTTGTGTTGCAGCTAATAGGGCGTAGTAGGTGATGGCAGGCGTAGCCTATTATCTCTGCTCTGCTGTCTAATAGCCACTGGCTTTTAGCATCTGGCATCAAGCACACCCACTGGACACACACACACACACACACACACACACACAATAGCATCCACCCCCACAGATAAAAAGTGTTTTACGCATATGCAAGTGAGAGCCGCATGATCTGACACGGCCCTGACGAGCGCCCATCCGTTTCCACGGGGGAACGCGGACTACCTTTAATTAGTAGTGGAAATAGATTCACTTATCTGCTCTTTGACACCGCACGCACACACACACACACACACACACACACACACACACACACACACCTGCCCCACGTGCACGGTGACCTATCCTTTCCATCAGCAGTGTTGGAATGGAGTCGAGGTGTGTGTGTGTGTGTGCTTGGGAGAAATGAATCTGACCGCCATCGATTCGCCCGTGGAAAACGGTGGACGGTGGCTGTCGTGTGAACAAAAGCCGTGCAGTGGAATTGGAAAGGAATGGCGAAGGATACGGATGAGGATCCACTCCTGAGTGGGGGGGGGTGAGCTTCTTGGAGCTTTACGTGCATGTTTGCAATGTGTGTGTGTGTGTGTACACAACGGAGCTGTGGGAGTGTTTTTTGGGGTACATCGTGCCTTCCATATAATGAGTAAATGTGCCTTGAGCTATAGTTCAGCTTTTCTCGCTGCACAATTAGTGATTTGGCTAAATCCTCCTCGCAGTCTTCGTGCGGCTCTCCCAGAATGCATCATGCTCTCGGGCGACTCTCAACCGCACTACAAAGTCAGTCGGTGGCATTTAGGAAACACAATGCCCTCGCTTTCACTTTAAACAAAACACCACCCTAACGTGATTTTGCACCAATATATTTTAGCAAACAAAAGGACAGCGGCACTAGCCGCATAAAGACCTGGAATCGGTCCCATACCCGATCCCATACAATATTTAACCACCGGGTGTCCTGTTGTTGCCAGATGCAGGGCCGAGAAAAGCAAATAACCGCCGGGGTCTCTGATTACAAAAAACACAGCTATACCCAACTCAACAAGATGGCAGTAGCTGCATTCAAAGTATCATCAGTGGTCAGCAACCTAGCTCTGCATGCGCTTTAAAATGTTGCTACTCAGCCGTTTTGTGTCACAGTTATCTGTGTTACAACTTGCAACTCATCAGAGCTATAAACACTGACTCTGCAGTTTGCTCCTTACAGACACTACAACATTGGTTGTGTTGCAATATACTTGTTAAAAAGTGATCACCTGGTCCACAAGATGGCAGTAGCTGCATTCAAAGTATCATCAGCTTCACCTAGCTCTGCGTGCGCTTTAAAATGTTGCTACTCAGCCGTTTTGTGTCACAGTTATGTGTGTTACAACTTGCAACTCATCAGAGCTATAAACACTGACTCTGCAGTTTGCTCCTTACAGACACTACAACATTGGTTGTGTTGCAATATACTTGTTAAAAAGTGATCACCTGGTCCACAGGATGGCAGTAGCTGCATTCAAAGTTTCATCAGTGGTCAGCAACCAGCAGCTTTATCTAGCTCTGTATGCGCTTTAAAATGTTGCTACTCAGCCGTTTTGTGTCACGGTTATGTGTGTTACAACTTGCAACTCATCAGAGCTACAAACACTGACTATGTAGTTTGCTCCTTACAGCCACTACAACATTGGTTGTGCTGCAATATACTTGTTAAAAAGTAATCACCTGGTCCACAAGATGGCAGTAGCTGCATTCAAAGTATCATCAGTGATCAGCAACTAGCAGTTTTACCTAGCTCTGCATGCACTTTAAAATGTTAACTCACCAGTGCTATTAATGTTGGCTCAGCAGTTTGCTCCTTTGGTTCTGTTGCTGCTGTGTTGTTCAATATACTTCATAGGTGGGGTCCACAAGATGCTATTAGCTGTAGTTAAAGTGTCATGATTTATCTAGCTCTGCATGCACTTTAAAATGTTGCTACTCAGCCGTTTTGTGTGAAGGTCATGTGTGTTGCACTTGTTGTGTAGAGTGCTGGCTGAGCAGTTAGATTATTTCGGCTGTTACAACATTGGCAGTGTTGCTATGGTGTTATGCAATACAGTAGTTGACAGACGACCAAGCGGTCAAATGAGAACCATGTTTTCCTTTCATGAAGGTCTATGATGGTGACAGTTTGACCTTGGAACAGACTATTTAAAAATAGAGTATAAATGTGAAGAGCAGCATCTCGGAGTGTACTGTGTTTTTTAATGTGCGTGGCTGACTGAGGGTTGAGGGAAGTGGAGTGGCTGGCGAGGGCTCGGCGAGATTGATGAGAGGCAAAGAGGAGGAGATGGAGAGCGGAAGCAGAGAGGAGTGAAATGCCTCTTATTAGTGAGCTTGGCCAGCACGGGGATGGAGCTGGTGCTACTTCATGGGAAAAGCGTACGGTTACGGTGCATGCCAGGAGGAAGATGAGCTAAGGAGATGATCATTGACAAGGACATGCCGCTCTTGTAATGATGCAGGACATCATTGGTCAATTTAGCTCAGGATTTCAGAACGTAGAGTGGTAATGGTAATGGTGAATTTCATTTGAACATGCATCAGATTACAATTGAATGCATCCCATAATCAGTTCACAGTTCCACATGTCCAAAAGGAGTAGGAAGAAGCAAAGCTTATTAAATCCTACCCCTCTATCTGGTACTTTTACAATCACTAACTGTTACATTTGTTCACTTCCTGTTTTCCTAATATAGTTTAAGTGTTTTTTTTCATTTTTTCATTTTTATTTTTTATTACAAATTCCATTGATTATAATTTAATTTAATTTAATTCATTTTCTTTTCATTTAATATTCATTTAATATTCATTTAATATTCATTTAATATTCATTTAATATTCATTTTATATTCATTTTATATTCATTTTATATTCATTTAATTTTAATTTTAATTTTAATTTTAATTTTAATTTTAATTTTAATTTTAATTTTAATTTTAATTTTAATTTTAATTTTAATTTTAATTTTAATTTTAATTTTAATTTTTTATTTATTTTGGGTCACGTACCGAAGTCATATATATTTCTTAACTGACACAACATGGAGTTTCAACTGTCGGGTCCCCCGCCCCACTTTCTCCTGATGCAAGCAGACTGTAACAGCCAGAGGAGCCAGTTAATTCCTAGATGTGCAAAGTTGAGTGGATTCCTCCCGGCCTCACGCTGCAGCCCTTCACAAAGTGTCGCCGGACGCTGAATATTGCATCACCCTGCTAACTAGTTCACCTACATACTGGACACCCATCCAAGGGGGGGTGATGTTAGGTCCTCGCCGTGAGAGTGCAGAGGATGACACACATTCAGGTCACTCCTGTTTCATACACTTAGTGTGTATGTGTGTGTGTGTGTGTGTCAAGGTGGGCCAAAAGCGATGATTCATTGTTCAAAAGTGGACCAGCAAAGACAGAAAAACCGGAGCGTCATCTCCTTCAGTCTATTTTGTGCAGATGAAGACAAGTCGTATTCACAGACTTTTAGACAAATGCACCGCCACGTGCACACACACACACACACACACACACATGCGAGTGCACGCCGTCAGACTCTCTCCATCAGGATTGTACTGAATAATTCAGTCCAAGGGAAGTACACAAGACTGTTCAGAGTGTATTTGGCGCTGGCCTGAGGGCCGGCCTCTGCTCTAAAAGCATGATGTCACCAGCAGCCTTCTCTTGTCCCTCTCTGCCTTTTAGCTCCCCCGCCTGCATGGAAACTTTGGCTTTTTCATGCTCCTTCAAAAACCCTCCCCGCCCCCCCCAAAAAACTATTAAAGAAAACATGATGTAGAAGCCAGCATAGCAGCCAATAAAAGGTTCCAACACGGGAGACAAAGACTGTTAAAAGTGAGCAGCACGACTACGTAGCCATGGGGTCACAGCATCATGTGACGTCAGACATCGATGACATCACTTTTGGAAGAGACATAGTTTTATCATGATTGAACTTTCCACTTTTCCCTGCAGGAATAGGAGGTACAGGGCGTCTGGAAAACCGGAAAAAAATCATGTCTTGTAGCATTTTTTTCATCTGAGCTATTTTTAATGTTTTTGGATTTATTGGTATGATGTCGGGCTGCACGGCGGTCAAGTGGTTAGCACCCAGATCTCACAGCTAGGAGACCAGGGTTCAATTCCACCCTCGGCCATCTCTGTGTGGAGTTTGCATGTTCTCCCCGTGCATGCGTGGGTTTTCTCCGGGTACTCCGGTTTCCTCCCACATTCCAAAAACATGCTAGGTTAATTAGCGACTCCAAATTGTCCATAGATATGAATGTGAGTGTGAATGGTTGTTTGTCTATATGTGCCCTGTGATTGGCTGGCCACCAGTCCAGGGTGTGCCCCGCCTCTCGCCCGAAGACATGGGATAGGCTCCAACACCCCCCATGACCCTCGTGAGCGTAAGCGGTAGAAAATGAATGAATGAATATAAATATAGGGGTGTTATTTAATGTCTAGAGGGCTCTAATCATGTTTGAAGAGGGTAAACAGCGACCCTCATGAGGATAAGCGGTAGAAAATGAATGAATCAATAAATATTGTGTTAGCGATACCATGAGTGGTTAGCACGCAGACCTCACAGCTAGGAGACCAGGGTTCAATTCCACCCTCGGCCATGTCTGTGTGGAGTTTGCATGTTCTCCCCGTGCATGCGTGGGTTTTCTCCGGGTACTCCGGTTTCCTCCCACATTCCAAAAACATGCTAGGTTAATTAGCGACTCCAAATTGTCCATAGGTATGAATGTGAGTGTGAATGGTTGTTTGTCTATATGTGCCCTGTGATTGGCTGGCCACCAGTCCAGGGTGTACCCCGCCTCTCGCCCGAAGAAGACAGCTGGGATAGGCTCCAGCAACCCTCAACGTGAGGAAAGCAGTAGAAAATGAGTGAATGGTATAATATCATAATGATAATTATCATGCATCCCTACTTAAAACGTTAAAAATAATCCACGGTTTACAAAATTCTGTGTTATGAACGTGGTTACCAACACGCTTCCATATAGGAAGACATTCCTATACATTCCTATACAGCCTATATGGAACATTTTCACTGACATATGCAAAAGATCAAAGAAGGAAATACGGCATATTTTACCATAATGTCAAATCATGAGCAAACTGAAAATAATGTCATCTGAAAAAAATTATGTGATAATAAATAAAATAAATGTATAATAATAATTATATAATATTATATAATAATTATATAACAATTTATTATTAGATAATAATAAATTGTAAATAAATTATAAATATTATAATAAATTATAATAATTACATAATTAGATAATAATAAAAATAATGTGCTGAAAAAAAGTTTGGGAACCGCCGCTATATAGCAACATCTCTTCCTGTAAAGTTTTCCAGAACAATCCGGTCAGGTTGTATTGATTTTTCCCCTTACATGCAAGTTTTTACCTCTAAACAACTTTATTGTCTCTTACTTTGAAGGGGTAGAAACATTTCCCTTGACTAAAAGTGACTGTGGTGTGTTCATGTGTAAGCGGGCTCTTATGATGTAAATTGAAAAGATCATAAACAGGTCTATGTGGGGAATATTCCATTTAGAAATAAGGAATCCTACTTTGCGGAAATGGATTCATCACGGCTGGGTCTGGAACCAATTCCCCACCACCAACGAGGGATTACCGTTCAGACTGAGTGACTTAAGTATTGTTCATTTATGTGTGAGTTGTGGACTGGAGGACCACCTGTGCAGATAAAGCTTCCTGTAATTCCAGTGCTTTAGCATTCTAACTCAGCGCTAGCAACTTCCGGGAGGTCAGACTTGAAGGGAAGTGATTTGCGGTGCAAAAATAAAAAAAAGTGCTGATAAGAGCAAGAAGGTGTGATAAGCAACCTTTGGCAGGCGACTTTGCGTCTAACCTCTCAAAGTCGTAAAAGTCATCCTGTCACAACTTATTAAACTTCCTCATGTCGTTTCTTTTGAGCCGAGTCACAAGTCATCAAGCAAGTGACCCGAGTGCTCGCTGACTTCCTGACTTCGCTGACTCAAAGTCGAGCAAGTCCAGAAAGTCCGGTTAGGAGTCCTAAGGTGACTCTTAGCACGCTTTCTTGTCGGTTTTCAATTCATTAGCGGCCATATGACTTTATGATTAAGTAATCAGTCGTTGGCGGTGATTTGCTGAGCACAGACGCTTTATCTGCTTGTTAAAAAGCAATAACTGCAAATTGAATTGCTGTTTTATGACAAAGTCAGACATGAAAGGAACCCTTTCTTGGTTTGAGGACGTGTTTGTGTGCGGACGACGTTCCAGCTTTGACGCGGTCGCCGTCGGCGATGCATGCTCGTAGTGTGGAGTTGATTGAAACTTGCGCTTAAATAAGCTCAAAAGGTCAACAAACACTTAAAAATGTCCAGCGGTGCAGCTTTAGGTGTCTTATGATGGGATGGCGGCTTCTCATTCAAGCGTATGCCAAGAAAACATACTTTGTTATAATATGTTTTATGTCCAGCTAGGAGACCCGAGTTCAATTCCACCTTCGGCCATCTCTGTGTGGAGTTTGCATGCGTGGGTTTTCTCCGGGTACTCCGGTTTCCTCCCACATTCCAAAAAAAAAAAAAACCATGCTAGGTTAATTAGCGACTCCAAATTGTCCATAGGTATGAATGTGAGTGTGAATGGTTGTTTGTCTATATGTGCCCTGTGATTGGCCGGCCACCAGTCCCGGGTGTACCTACGCCTCTCGCATGAAGACAGCTGGGATAGGCTCCAACACCCCCGCAACCCTTGTGAGGATAAGCGCTAGAAAATGAATTAATGAATGAATTATGTTTTGCAAATTTGGATTGGTCAGACCGGAGCAGGAGGGGATAGAAAAGAAGAAAAAAGAAAACAGACAAGGGAGTGCATTTTTAGACAAAATGTCTAAACAACAATGCCACAACGATGCTACTCCCGTTTCCTCCCACATTCCAAAAACATGCTAGGTTAATTAGCGACTCCAAATTGTCCATAGGTATGAATGTGAGTGTGAATGGTTGTTTGTCTATATGTGCCCTGTGATTGGCTGGCCACCAGTCCAGGGTGTACCCCGCCTCTCGCCTGAAGAAGACAGCTGGGATAGGCTCCAGCATGCCCTGTGACCCTTGTGAGGATAAGCAGTAGAAAATTAATGAATATATATATATTATACTGGGTAATACAAATGTCAAGTTAACTATAGGGGTGTTACTTCATGTATAAAGAGCTCTGATAAAGTTAAAAACTGATTCAGTTTTCTCATTCTCATTCTTATTCCTCCCACATTCCAAAAACATGCTAGGTTAATTGGCGACTCCAAATTGTCCATAGGTATGAATGTGAGTGTGAATGGTTGTTTGTCTATATGTGCCATGTGATTGGCTGGCAACCAGTCCAGAATGTACCCCGCCTCTTGCTCGAAGACAGCTGGGATAGCCTCCAGCACCCCCTGCGACCATTGTGAAGATAAGCGGTCGAAAATAAATGAATGTTTTGCGTCCATTGGGGGTGTCAAAAGAAAAATCCAAAGAAATACAGCTGTGTAGGTGCAGATTCTGGAAGATCAAGAAAGCTCTCTGTGCTGGTTATTGTGTGGAGCTGCTCAATAGGAATTCACACTCAATACAAAGGGTGGCAAATGAGCATAAAGTAATAGATCATGTCAGGGACCCTTTAAAAACAAGCTGAAGAACCTCAACCCATCTCAGTAAGGGGACACAAAACTATGGTCGAAGCCCGGCTCCCGACGCTACGGTGGAGGGTTCAGAGCAGGAAGCGGCGAGTACGATCAAGCCGCCCAGGATGTTTTCTTGTGGGCAATCTGCAGCGTTACCTTTTATTGCGATTAATCATCCTGGCGCTGACTCACAGCGATGGTGTCATAGAAGTACCGCCTGAGAAGGCCACCTCATGACCACACACACACACACACACACACACACACACAGTTTGAAGGGTTCATCTTCACATCCATTCCTCTCTCACACTTGTTCCCTCTCATCATAAACTGTTTCCATATTTGGAGCAATTATTCTGCCAGCACTCTTTCTCTCTGGTCGTCATATCGATGCGATCAACTCCATCCTTCTTTCTTCTCCCATGTGTCCCCTCACCCCTCCCCTCGTCCTTCCCCTCCTCTCCTCCCTCGCCGTCCTTCTTTTCTCTTCCTCTCTATGATTCGCCCAGAGAGTTTTATTTATACAGCGGCGGCCCACGCAGAGCACAATGCAGCGCAACGCTGAGAGGAATTGGACTTGCCAAAGCGGGCATCACCTCCTTGCAAACTCCAAGCTAACTTCTTTTAGCGCTGGCTGGCTTGGAAAAAATAATAGCTGGTAGAAAACGATTATTAAAAAAAAATCTCAGCTACACAGACTAGTCAATTACGTTGAAGTCATTTTCTCTGCAATTACATTCATTAGAAACATCCGTGGGCCAATCAGACACGTTCTACAAATTGACAACATAATCATGTTTGGGGTAAGATCACAGGCAGGATTAAAATGTTGGAGAACTTCAAAGTACAAAGACAAATGTACCCTTTTTACCTCAATTCTAACTAGAAACATCCCAGAGATATATTAGTGTACCGTTACTATTATCTTTCTGACAAATACACCACACGGTAGCGCTCTTGCTAACCAATGAAGCTGAGTAGTGATATCCACCCTTGCTAGCTTGACTGGCACCAGTCACTCCCAGGCCCCGCCTCTTAAAGGCACAGATACACCACGTATTCTGAATGCCTTATATGATTCATTCATTCATTTGCTACCGCTTATCCTCACGAGGGTCGTGGGGGGTATGCTGGAGCCTATCCCAGCTGTCTTCGGGCGAGAGGCGGGGTACACCCTGCCAGCCAATCACAGGGCACATATAGAGAAGAACAACCATTCACAATGGACAATTTGGAGTCGCCAATTAACCTAGCATGTGGGAGAAAACCGTAGAAAACCCATGCATGCACAGGAAGAACATGCTAAAATGTTGGAGAACTTCAAAGTACAAAGACAAATGTACCCTTTTTACCTCAATTTCTAACTAGAAACATCCCAGAGATATATTAGTGTACCGTTACTATTATCTTTCGGACAAATACACCACATGGTGGCGCTCTTGCTAACCAATGAAGCTGAGTAGTGATATCCACCCTTGCTAGCTGACTGGCAATCCCAGGCCCCGCCTCTTAAAGGCACAGATACACCACATATTCTGAATGCCTTATATGATTCATTCATTCATTTGCTACCGCTTATCCTCACGGGGGGTATGCTGGAGCCTATCCCAGCTGTCTTCGGGCGAGAGGCGGGGTACACCCTGCCAGCCAATCACAGGGCACATATAGAGACGAACAATCATTCACAATGGACAATTTGGAGTCGCCAATTAACCTAGCATGTGGGAGAAAACCATAGAAAGAACATGCAAACTCCACACAGAGATTGCCGAGGGTGGAATTGAACTCAGGTTTCCAAGCTGTGAGATCTGCGGGCTAACCACTCGACCACCGTGCAGCCCCTAGCTTATGTTAGAGTTCATTCATTTGTTTTGGAAAAACTGTGTTCAAAGCGCGATGTAGCGAGGGACAAGTGTATTTCTATACAAGCTGTACAGTGACTACTCCTAAGTATATCCAAGGCTACTTTCCCTAGCATTGCTACACTGGTACACAGTATAATTCAGTCAACATGCAACTTGTGACAGCCCTTCCACTTTCAGTTCATGCTTTCGTTCAACACATCAGACATTAGGAAAACACACAACAGAACAAAACGTCTTCCAAGACCGCATACATTATTAACCAGGACGCATGAACCAGGTCGGCGGAGCCTGCTGAGGGTCCGCAATTGAAATATTTACAGCACACAAGGAGACGGCTTGACGTACGTGAGCACGTTTAACCAGCAGTAAAATCACTGGTTTTGCTCCTGCTTTGCTGCCGCGCTTCGCACAAACCTGCATTATTTAGCACGGGCTTGCGTCCGCGGCTACTCAACAGAGCCTCATACTCTGGATGCTCCATTAAAGCGCCGCTTGGTGCTTTTCATCACTGGCGTGTTCTTTTTCTTACTTCTTTAAGTTGGGTCAGTTATCCAACTCAAGGTCTCAAGCGGTCTTTCTGCCTTAGTGGTTAGAACTGAACCAACAATACACCTTCTATGTCCTGGTCCTGTCCTGGTCCTGTCCTGGCTTCGCTACATAACTTAAAATTAAATATAATACAAGTACCTTCTCTGAGCCGCCCTTAGCTTAATGAGCCAATCCCATGTACACGCCCATTATGCAAAAAAAAACAGGCTTCACCACGCATCTTAAAATAAAGCACCAAACAGCGTATATGCATCAGTCAGTCATCTACCTGTAAGTTTTATTGTATTGTTTTTCTATATGCTATGCTAGCATGATGTTGCTGCTGCAGTGTGACAATATTAGCACTTTAGCTCACATAGCTATGCTAGTATTGCTAATGTATGTGTCCTCTTTTCCCATTGGTTAATGTTATGATATATGTGATATATGGCAAGGTAACTGAATCAAGTACACAATAACGCCTCTTAAAGACACACACTCTGTTGAAGACAACACTTCATTAGCCAACCGTCCATTGAAAAACTATATTGTCCCATATTTACAATATAATGGTAATGGTTTTATTTCATTTGAACATGCATCAGATTACAATTGAATGCATCATATAATCAGTTCACAGTTCCACATGTCCAAAAGGAGTAGGAAGAAGCAAAGCTTATTAAATCCTACCCCTCCATCTGGTACTTTTACAATCAGTAACTGTTACATTTGTTCACTTCCTGCTTTCCTAAATATTAAATTAAATAAAATTAAATAAAATTAAATAAAATTAAATAAAATTAAATAAAATTTAATACAATTTAATACAATTTTATAAAATTAAATTAAATTAAATTGTTTGAGGTCCTTACTCAATCCATTCCATAGTTTGATTCCACATACTGAAATGCTATGGCTTTTTAACGTAGTCCTAGCATATAAGTGTTTCAAATTTAGCTCTTGCCTTTTTAGCCTTATGCATTATTTTAGCTGTTTGAAGATGAACTATATCAGCAAGTTGAAGTATTTGTCATTTTAGAAATAAGGAGTTAGTATGTTCTCTGTAGGCGGCATTATGAATTATCCTTACTGACCTTTTTTGCAGTACATTTAGCGATTGAAGATTGCTTTTATAGTTATTAGCCATAATAACTAATACATAATAACTAAATAGCCAAAATAAAATAACAGCCAGGTCAGTTGGCCTGCCAACAAGGGGTCGTTATTAAATGTTCCCGCAGGTTGGCAAGCCTATAAGCATTAAAGGTACGAACACAGAAGGCTGTGCTCCCGGTAGGGCGTCCTGAAAGCACTTTTAAACTATCTGTGAAAGTATCGAAAGAAGGGCGAGTAGAAGAAAGGGGTGTCGTAAGTCTGTGCGACAAGATGGCTGCTCTGACACACGGGGGAAGTTAACTCTGCGGTGACCCAAGCATGTTGGCGAGAGCACGGCGGCATTTGGACGCGGTCCATTGACTGAAGACAGGGATGAGCTCCCCGAAGAAGAGAGGAGTGTGAATTGGATTCATGCAGAGGAGTGAAAGCAAGCACCTGCCGAAAAAAAAAAAAAAAACACTTATGGGACGCCACACGTTTGGCTGCGGCAACACCACCTCTCAAGTCCTCGGGCGGGCGCATCCTCCCGCAGCGGGTCTCCACCTGGCACGGAACGCCGCACGCTCATCTGAACGCAGCAGGCTGCTTCTTTTAAGATTTTAAGCTCAGATTGAGACATTTCGACTCGTTTAAAGACTCGGCAGTAAAAAGCTCAAGTGCACATCAGAGGTCAGCGGCTGATGAAGCTCAAAGGACGGCGCCGTCTGTCATGGGCAGGGAAGACGCCGTGGGTGCCTCACCCGTACGCCCACGCCCTGGCGGCACCTCCCGTCAGATAAAAACCGTAGACGAGGACACGGAGCGTTTTGTGCTGCTAAATCGGAGAATGAAGACGAACCTTTTGGTGGGTTTTAGTTTTTTTTTACCCAATTCCTTAAAGCGGTTTTTAGAAGACCATCTCCTATTCCTTATCCAGTTTTTCATCCAAGAACGTTTGGCACGGTACAAAAGTGTAAGGTGATAGCGCTGTTGCTATGCAAGTCCCACTCATATTGGGGACCGTCAATAAATGACTATTGCATTGAAGATGTTTTAAAAGAGACCTCACAGCTAGGAAACCAGGGTTCAATTCCACCCTAGGCCATCTCTGTGTAGAGTTTGCATGTTCTCCCTGTGCATGTGTGGATTTTCTCCCGGTATCCCGGCTTCCTCCCAAATTCCAAAAAAAAACATGCTAGGTTAATTGGCGACTCCAAATTGTCCATAGGTATGAATGTGAGTGTGAATGGTTGTTTGTCTATATGTGCCCTGTGATTGGCTGGCCACCAGTCCAGGGTGTACCCCGCCTCTCACCCAAAGAAGACAGCTGGGATAGGCTCCAGCACCCCCGCGACCCTTGTGAGGAAAACCGGTAGAAAATGAATGAATGTTTTATAAGAGGGCTGCATGGCGGTAAGTGGTTAGCACACAGACCTCGACAGACCTCGACCTCGACAGACCCAAGTTCAATCCCAGTTGCAGAGTTCTCCCTGTGCATGCGTGGGTTTTCTCCAGGTACTCCGGTTTCCTCCCACATTCCAAAAACATGCTAGGTTAATTAGCAACTCCAAATTGTCCATAGGTATGAAACAGGCATTCAGAAGACGCATTCAAGTACACGTGATTTGCAGTATCCTACACTGGTTACTAGAACAAGAACTCTCCCAAGTGAGTCGATATCAGTGGTGTCCAAAGTGCAACCAGGGGGCCGTTTGTGTCCCGTGGTACATTCTAAAAATATTACTTAACAAGAAAACTAAACATGAAGGTCACACAGCTAGGAGACCCCAGTTCGATTCCACTCTCGGCCATCTCTGTGTAGAGTTTTGCATGTTCTCTGGGTTTTCTACGGGTACTCCGCCCACATCCCAAAAACATGCTAGGTTAATTGGCGACTCCAAATTGTCCATAGGTATGAATGTGAGTGTGAATGGTTGTTTGTCTATATGTGCCCTGTGATTGGCCACCAGTCCATGGTGTACCCCGCCTCTCGCCTGAAGACAGCTGGGATAGGCTCCAGCACCCCCCCACATGACCCTCGTGAGGATAAGCGGTAGAAATTGAATGAATTAATATAAATATAGGGGTGTTACTTCATGTCTCTAGGGCTCTAATCATGTTTGAAGGTGGTAAACTGCGACCCTTGTGAGGATAAGCGATAGAAAATGAATGAATTAATAAATATTGTGTTAGCAATACCATGAGTAGTTAGCACGCAGACCTCTATATGTTTGTCTATATGTGCCCTGTGATTGGCTGGCCACCAGTCCAGGGTGTACCCCGCCTCTCGCCTGAAGAGAGCTGGGATAGGCTCCAGCACCCCCCACATGACCCTCGTGAGGATAAGCGGTAGAAATTGAATGAATTAATATAAATATAGGGGTGTTATTTCATGTCTGGAGGGCTCTAATCATGTTTGAATTATTAGGCCAGAGGCCTCGGTTATGCAGATCAACAATCTTCTGCTTTTGAGAGTATGACAGTGTGAACGCCTGACACTACATCACATTCAATCCACATTTTAATCCGGAATGTAACACCTATAAAAATAATTTTTTGAATGTACTGTCAAGCTTCTTTTTTTTGCATCAACATTTTCTGCAATGGTAATAACTACTCTATTATCGTAATCATTAATTATGATGATTATCAATTTCCTGGAACGTGACTCATCAAGTCCAGACAAGTTAGCGCCTGTTAGCAGCAGCCTTCTCCATCGCAGCTGGTGTTTTCTTCCATGTCATCGCCGGCCTAATTGTTTGTTTGGAGACAAGGTTTTTTGCTCATTTGCTGTTAAAAAAAAGATGACGCAAGATGTGAAACACACACCTAATGAACAGGTGATGTCGGTAATTTGGGCTCATCAGCGACCTGAGTGCCGCGCTGGAGTGCAGCTTTTACAAAGTCGACAAAATCATCCTGGATTGGTGATAATTACCGAGTGTTTCGGTTGGTGGTGACTCAAGGAACGTGGTCTGCATCCACAGTGACACATGGCGCTCCGGTGTGGGCTCATGCTGGCAGGAAGAGCAGCAAAAACATAACAATTACACCATCCGGCCCCCCCGCCCAAACACACACCAGGAGCGGACCAAGCCTTAAATCAACCTCAACTTTTGCATCGGATGACAAACAAGTGCCGCTGTTGTCTTGAGCTCACAAACCGCATCTGAGCGGCACAAATGTGTGTTTAGCGCTCCACTCGCTCGTGGTGTGTTTTTAACAAACACAAGAATGTGGAACAGAAGTTTATTTTCAGTTCTGTTCTGTTCTCATTGTCAGCGCAGCCATGGCAACAAAGGCATGCGCTTCTCTCGCTTCTTTACAACCAAACGTGCCAAAAAAAGGCTTGAACAACGCACAAAAACAATAAAAAGCCTTCTCTGTACGTGAGGCACGATCACATCTTTCAAGTCGTTTGCTAACCAGATGCAATGCATTTGGGCACTGCCTGTGAAGGATGAAGCAAAAAAGAATGAAAGTTGCAATTTAGAATGAATCTAAAAGTCGTTTGGGAGCTGAAGCTGGACTGAAATGCTGTGGAAACATGCTGTTAAAATGTATTTGCTGTTAAAATGTAGAATGCATATAAGGTCTTTAAAAGTAAACTGAAATAAAAAATAATGAAAAAAGCTTTTAGTAGATTTTAGTAGAATAATATGAAGTATTATGAGGAATACTAATGACATTTTAGTAGCATCAAGTCAAAAACTTTTGGCTAGCTATTCGACAGAGATTAGAATGGATTAGAATATCTAAAACGTATTTGTACGTGCGCAACCAATCACAAATGAGTGAGTTTGGAATAGATGTTGTTGGCCAAGGCTGCACGGTGTTTAAGTGGTTAGCACGCAGGCCTCACAGCTAGGAGACCCGAGTTCAATTCCACCCTCGGCTATGTCTGTGTGGAGTTTGCATGTTTTCCCCGTGCATGCGTGGGTCTTCTCCGGGTACTCCGGTTTCCTCCCACATTCCAAAAACATGCTAGGTTAATTGCCGACTCCAAATTGTCCATAGGTATGAATGTGAGTGTGAATGGTTGTTTGAACCTTGTGCGGATAAGCGGTAGAAAATGAATGAAAACAAACTTGCCCACCTCAAACACATCCACCTTTTGGAATTGTAAACAATTGTGGCAGAGAGCACTTGGGAGAGGGCGGGGGAAACAGAGCTTGTGGGAGGGCAGATTGTTTACAATTAAGGAAGTCGGCCCCTCTATGACATCACAAAGGAACAGTTTAACCACGCCTTTTAAAACCAAGTGTTTTGAGCCGTCCCAAAACATTCAAATTGCATGTTTTCCCCGTGCATGCGTGGGTTTTCTCCGGGTACTCCGGTTTCCTCCCACATTCCAAAAACATGCTAGGTTAATTAGCGACTCCAAATTGTCCATAGGTATGAATGTGAGTGTGAATGGTTGTTTGTCTATATGTGCCCTGTGATTGGCTGGACACCAGTCCAGGGTGTACCACCTTTCGCGGGGATAGGCTCCACTACGCCTCGTGACCCTGGTGAGGATAAGCGGTAGAAAATGAATGAATGAATGAATGAAGAAGATTTAGCTTCTACACAACTTGATATTTATACCAAGTATGTTATGAAAACATGAAAGGAGCAGGATAGTCTTAGTATGAGAAGTACAAGTCATGATGGTAAAGATTGAAATACATTCCCCCAGCTGTTTTTGGTCCCTTTTGCATCTCTAACTGCAGCCATGTTTGGAGACATCTGGAGGAAGAAGGGTGCAACTGACCTCAATTTCCCTCAACATCTCCAACCTTTGACCCTGTACGTTCAAGAACACGTGAAGCACAGTGTAAAGGCATACGTCCCGAGGCGTGTGCCCGACGCTCTTAGCACATATGGTAGCACTCTGGATGAATGGATGAATGGATGGATGGATGGATGGCTGATGTGTTTGTTTATAAGCATGTGTGTCTCAGGCCGTCTTCATCTTACTCCTGCTCCACATATGGACTGAAGCGAGATGGCTGCCGTTACCGTGATGGATCGGGCGGCGTCGCTGGTTGCGCCAATTGGCTAGTGAGACAATTGAAAGTTAGAGAGCTACAAGGCGACATATAGCGAGCATTTGCTCTGGAGGATTCAGCCCCTTTTGTGCACAAAGCAATTACAGAGAGTGAGTGCATCAGCGGTAAGAAACTTCTGGCCCGCCTGCCCGCCACCTTTTCTGTGTGTGGGACAGTTAAGGTGCTTGTCGATACTCGCAGTTCTCTGCACACTAGGATAAGCGCTCCCCCCTCTTCCCATTCCCACTCAGATCCCTAACCAGAGAAAACAATATTTGTGAAGAAGCTGCCTGTGAACTTTGGGGAACTGATGTTTTCACATTATATTGTTTACCGTTGAATTGATTTTCCAATGAATCAACAATAGCCACGTTTACATGGACCCAAATATTCCAATTGCATCGGTTTATTTTCTCAAACGGAAAGAATGTAACCTTTGTATACACTTCATTCCGAAAAAAAAGTGCCAATCCGAATGAATATATAATCGGATTCACAGATGTGGAATATTCCTTTCCCCAATCCGATTGAGGTATCTTGTACCCGCTCAATCGGAAAGTTGTCAGACTGCGTTCTTTTTCTTCTTCTGTTGTTTATTGGCGGTTGGCAAGCAGCTTTCGTTTGCATTAGCGCCATCTGTGGAACAGAATCTAAACCCTTCTATACGCCATTCACAAGTCCAGTTTTATTAAAAAAGAAAATACATATCTATATAAAACATGTGCCAAGCTTAATTATAAAATATTAGCAAGATTGAACTTTATCTTTTCCTGTTCCCGGGTGCGTTCTGTCAGTGAATGCTGAGATATGACGTAACACGCAGCTCCAGATGTTCTTCAGTTTTTAAAAATGGAGGCGAGCAATCGGCACTGGACTGCTGCGGAAAGTTTGTTTTTGATGCAAACTAAATTTCAGAACTGGAACGAACAAAAAACTGTCAATACGGAGTTATTCCAACAAGTGGAAGAAAAACTCGAGGAAGTTGGTATCACGTTTTGTTCGTGTTTACGTTTTTCTGCGCATGCCCCATTGACTATTCTGGTTGATTATAGCGCCGCATGTAGACACACGATTGGAATATTCCTTTCCATGGATACCACTGTGTTCGGAAAGAGAACGACTCATGTAAACGTGGCTAATGTTGTTATTCAATTCATGGTTTGGTTTAAAAATGTAAATATCCTCTGATGTAAGTAGTAGCAAAACAACATGACACACACACATCAACTTTTCTGATATTATGTGTACCAACTTTGTGCTTATATTGATTTGGTCCACCACGGACAGATTTCATGACTCCGTTCATCCAAACGTCAAGCTTAATGGATGAATAAAATGTGGGATTGGTAGGTAATTCTTAGGATCAAAGGGAATTAATGCAGAATTTCCAGGAAAAATTGTTCAAAAAAATGTTAGCATGGTATGAGAATTCATTCATTCATTCATTTTCTACCGCTTTTTCCTCATGAGGGTCACAGGGGTGCTGGAGCCTATCCCAGCTGTCTTTGGGCAAGAGAGAGGCGGGGTACACCCTGGACTGGTGGCCAGCCAATCACAGGGCACATATAGACAAACAACCATTCACACTCACATTCATACCTATGGACAATTTAGAGGGTATGAGAATGGAACTGGGAAAATAAATAGATTGGATTTTGGTGCATGCTAACATATTGTGTAATTAGCTGACTTGTGAGGCTTTGTCCTCAAACAGAGACTGACTGTCCTGATCCGGAGGCTAATGGTTCAACGTTAAAATGCAGCGAGGCGTGACAAATTCTCCACCATCTTGCTGATTTCATCTTATTAGCGGCCGGCCCATCCTTCATGCGACATTAGGCAGCGAGTGCTCGGCCTGTAAATATGATGCGATGTTAGCGGTGACTGTAACGTGACTGCTACCATTGATTAGTTAACCGAGCGTCCAACCCACACAAAAGAAGTCTTCCAAACCTCCCCCCCCCCCCCCCTTACGCCCCTTCGCTGGAATAACAAACCAGCCAGCAGTTGTGTAATTGATAAATCAAAGCTGACTCACACGGGCATCGCCGCGTCGTTGGAAGCGCCACGTTCTCATCGGAGCGTCAGCTGTCAGCCTCGGCTGCAATTAAGAAATATGCTTCATTTGCTGGACCAGGTCCAGATTACGTGGGCTTCTCTGTGTTCTACTGCTTCTATCCGAGTCCCGGGAGTAATCCACTTTGGTGCCACATGCCGAAGACGAGCATCGCATGCATGATGACGCTTTGTATTGCTGGGCCTCCGTCGGATCAAAACAGGCAGGAAGTCATACAAGCAAATCTGCTACCAGGAGGGAAATAGTGTTTGATCTGGTCACGGTTCTGGACTACCTTCAAAACACTGCCATTTAAAACACTTTTAGTTCCTTCTTCCTGCTCCTTTTCAGACATGTGTTGTGTATGTATGTATGTACTATGTATGTGTGATTTAGAGCCCTCTAGACATGAAATAGCACCCCTATATTTATATTCATTCATTCATTTTCTACCGCTTACGCTCACAAGGGTCATGGGGGGTGTTGGAGCCTATCCCATGTCTTCAGGCGAGAGGCGGGGTACACCCTGGACTGGTGGCCAGCCAATCACAGGGCACATATAGACAAACAACCATTCACACTCACATTCATACCTATGGACAATTTGGAGACGCCAATTAACCTAGCATGTTTTTGGAATGTGGGAGGAAACCGGAATACCCGGAGTAAAAACCCACGCATGAGAACATGCAAACTCCACACAGAGATGGCCGAGGGTGGAATTGAACTCAGGTCTCCTAGCTGTGAGGTCTGCGTGCTAAGCACTCATGGTATTGCTAACACAATTTTCTACCGCTTATCCTCACGAGGTTCGCTGTTTACCCTCTTCAAACATGATTAGAGCCCTCTAGACATGAAATAACACCCCTATATTTATATTCATTCATTCATTTTCTACCGCTTACGCTCACGAGGGTCAAGGGGGGTGCTGGAGCCTATCCCAGCTGTCTTTGGGCGAGAGGCGGGGTACACCCTGGACTGGTGGCCAGCCAATCACAGGGCACATATAGACAAACAACCATTCATTCATTCATTTTCTACCGCTTTATCCTCACAAGGGATAAAACGGCAAATAATAAAAACTTAAGAAACCACATATAGTTGGTGGGTAGACAAATTATTGTGACTATATTCACATTTATACTTTTTTTTTATTTACAACATATTGCGCAACTGCACGGTCTTGAAACACATGCTAACTCGCAAACTAGAGAGCTAGCGACCTAAACGGTAGCCTTCAAGTTATTTCCTTTAAACTTAAATAGCCAAAAACTTACCACTTCCACACGGATAGGGAGGATAACTATTAACAGTTATTTAACCTTTAACATGAACATTAATCAAACGTAATAATTTTTTCTGGGTACATGATACCATACAGCATCTATATCAAACTTGCGTGGGCCGCACTAACATTAAACTTTCATATCAAGGTGGGGGCCGCGTGTTTGAGACCCCTGCGCTACGCGGACAAAGTGCATACGAGTGTAAACGAGTCTTTGAGCTAATAACTTGACCGGATGTGGATAAATAACCTTGTTTCCGTATGGAAGATAGTCAAGTCATTAGCGTGAGCATCTGATGAGCCGAACAGCAGCACGCGGCGAGAGTCACGCGGCGGCGAGAGGTCTGAAGCCGCATCGACTGCGCTGATAATCGTTATTAATCGCGGTGTCTGCAAGGAGCAATGCCTATGAACTACGGATTCATGTTTATTGGATTTTGCGTTGTAAAGATTTGTCTTGATTTGAATTCCCATCAAGGAATCCCACATGTCAAAACAACTTACTTAGGAAATGTATTTCCCCCCCCTGCAGTTGCGCTTCGGGTGAGGCCACGTTTCATCTGCACGGCGGCGCGCGTGTTGTACACAAGTTTAAATATTACATGCGTGCTAACATTTGGGAAGATAATCAGATGATGAAAAGAGCACTTTGTTTCCAGTGACGAGTCTTCTTTTAATTACTCGGCTTTCCATTATTCATCGAGGGTGCTTTTATCTGCACCTATGTTTGCTGTTCTTTACCATTCTGTCACCTATGAATATTGCATTGCCATATATGAAACCCATTTTCCATATGAAATCTAATTACAGCAAATGACCTCTGTGCGGTTGGAATAACCGTCACGTCCCGTTTTGCCGCTTCAAAGGCGAAAGGGGCTCTGATCTCGGCAGGAAGTCGACCTTCTCATGTCATTGTCATCGTTACTATCGACTGTTGGCCATTACCGTCATCGACACTGCGGTCATTATCGCCGCAATCAACATCTGAAACAGGAGATAATGCTAATGTCCATATGTTGGACACTGTAGCGGGTAGGTCGACTCTTCCTGGTGTCGCTGGAGTGTGATCTGCTACGCTTCTTCTCCCCCTCGGAAGAGGAGATAACAATATGCTTAAAGAGTCACAGAGATTCTAATAGCCCACGGGGCTGCAAATGTTAATATAAATTAAAATGACTAAAAATGCAGCTGTGCTAATGTTAGCATGCCAACACGTAGCATGATAGCACCAAGTCTTTCTATTTAGAAAAATGGCTAAAAATGCTACTGTGTTATATGTTAGCATATAACGCCTGTCTGCTTATGTTAATAGGGGAAAAATCCTACTAAGCTAAATTCAACATGCTAACATGCCAGCGTTAACATGCAACACCTAGCATGATTGTCTGTGTAAATGTCAAAAATTGTTATTATGCTAATGTTAGCATGGTAGTGCTAAAATGCTTGTATAGCATGACAGCACCAAGTCTTTCTATTTAGAAAAATGGCTAAAAATGCTACTGTGTTATATGTTAGCATATAACACCTGTCTGCTTATGTTAATAGGAAAAAATACTATGAAGCTAAATTCAACATGCTAACAATGCTAACATGCCAACGTTAACATGCAACACCTAGCATGATAGAGTGTCGTGTAAATGTCAAAAAACGTTATTATGCTAATGTGAAGTTTGTACTCATGACAACGGCCAAAATGTTATTATGCTAATGTTAGCATGGCAGTGCTAAAATGCTTGTGTTTATATCAGTTTGTACTCATGAAAACAGCAAAAACGCTATCATGCTAATGTTAGCATGGCAGTGCTAAAATGCTTGTGTTTATATAAGTTTGTACTCATGAAAACGGTCAAAATGTTATTATGCTAATGTTAGCATGGTAGCGCTAAAATGCTTGTGTTTATATAAGTTTGTACTCATGAAAACGGTCAAAATGTTATTATGCTAATGTTAGCATGTAGCGCTAAAATGTTTGTGTTTATATCAGTTTGTACTCATGAAAACGGCCAAAATGTTATTATGCTAATGTTAGCATGGCAGTGCTAAAATGCTTGTGTTTATATAAGTTTGTACTCATGAAAACGGCCAAAATGTTATTATGCTAATGTTAGCATGTAGCATTAAAATGCTTGTGTTTATATCAGTTTGTACTCATGAAAACAGCAAAAACGCTATCATGCTAATGTTAGCATGGCAGTGCTAAAATGCTTGTGTTTATATAAGTTTGTACTCATGAAAACGGCCAAAATGTTATTATGCTAATGTTAGCATGGCAGTGCTAAAATGCTTGTGTTTATATAAGTTTGTACTCGTGAAAACGGCCAAAATGTTATTATGCTAATGTTAGCATGTAGTGCTAAAATGCTTGTGTTTATGTCAGTTTGTACTCATGAAAACGGCCAAAATGTTATTATGCTAATGTTAGCATGGCAGTGCTAAAATGCTTGTGGTTATATAAGTTTGTACTCATGAAAACGGCCAAAATTTTATTATGCTAAAGTTCGCATGTAGCGCTAAAATGCTTGTGTTTATATCAGTTTGTACTCATGAAAACGGCCAAAATGTTATTATGCTAATGTTAGCATGGCAGTGCTAAGATGCTTGTGTTTATATAAGTTTGTACTCATGAAAACGGCCAAAATGTTACTATGCTAATGTTCGCATGTTAGCAATGCGAACATTAGTATGCAAAACCTAGCAAGATAGTGTCTGCTAATGTTAATACAAATGAAAATGGAAAAAAAATGCTACTATGCTACTAAGCTACAATGTATTGCCAAGTGCATGCGTGTCTCTGGCCTCTAAACAGGCAGGAAGAGGATTCACTCATTGGTTCCATATCTGTTAATGCCGCCCTTCCCTGTCCATTCTCGGTTGTTTTGCGGCAGTACGCTGTATGTGCCTGCTCGCATTCCCACCATGTGACCACCTGATAAGAACGTGCTGTGTTGTACAATCCTGAACCTTAACAAATTAATTATGACGCGCTAAACCGTAGCATTACCGTCCTGCGAAGCAGCAGATAATCCAAAAACCCATACGGCTCAGGTTGAAAGGTTTTACCGTTACCGCTCAGCGGCTAGAAAGCGCTCATGACCTTGACTGTTTCTCCCGTGTGGGGTTTTTTTAGTACGTAGTGGACGGAGGCTTGGCTTGTGCTCCTCAGAAGCCCTTCACATGTTTTGACGGCACGGAGTGGAGATACGGCAGGGCTTGGTGGAGAAACTGTGTGCCGTGTACACGCAGTCACCTTCACATTTATCATGGGTTTATTGTCTGGAGAGCCCGTCTATTTTACTGGCATGACACCAGCTTTGCTTGACTCTCCGTAGAATACTAATGCACACACATCAGAAAACATGGTAGTGATGAAGTCCTAGAGTGAGATTTACGCGGCAATAAAAGGCTGCGATGGTACAATGGTAGCGTAATTATCTGGCTCCATACGTGACATCGTACCTTATGGCTTTTTATTCCACACAAGATGAAAAAAAAAAACAATAATGAAGATGAGGATGTGATTATTTGCAGCAGGAGTTTGTGGCAAACAAGCCTGACAGGAGAATAAGCGATGACTCCAGCAGCGGCCATCAATCACCAGACAAACCATTAATCAACGCATGATGATGATGAAACAGGTGGGCGAGGGCGGGGGTGCAAAGCCTTAAGTGATGGGCAGAGTCGTACTTAAATATCCATAACGTCGATGATGATTCCTATGTACCAATATCGATATTATGACACTTTTGGTGCAGATTAAGAGTGTGGAAAATAATCAATACATCAATGCGAGTGCATCGGCTCATTCATTGGGTACGGATGCAATTGACGGGTAAAATCCGAACCAAGCGTCGTTTTATTAATGTTGAAAGTGTCACTTTGACTTTGTTGTACTGTACTGATGTGAAAGTGTGAGGAAAAGTTGTTTTTAAAAAGTTGTTGCTGTTTTAAGATGGGGAAAAAATAATGATCAAGAAGTGGTGCATAGTAGTTCATTCATTCATTTTGTACCGCTTATCGTCAAGAGGGTCGCGGGGGTGCTGGAGCCTATCCCAGCTGTCTTCAGAAAAGAGGCGGGGTACACCTTGGACTGGTGGCCAGCCAATCACAGGGCACATATAGACAAACAACCATTCACACTCACATTCATACCTATGGACAATTTGGAGTCGCCAATTAACCTAGCATGTTTTTGGAATGTGGGAGGAAACCGGAGTACCCGGAGAAAACCCACGCATGCACGGGGAGAACATGCAAACTCCACACAAACTCGTAGTAAAAAAGATAAACAGCACTTTAGTTGTATTTACAGCCAAATGCCTAGAAGGAATAAAGCCAACTGAATTCCATTTTTTCCCTTTGCTTATTTGCATCATGTTGAATTGCATCATATTGCAAGAAATTGCACCATATCGTATCAGATTGCATTGATGTGAACTAAATGATTATTGCATTGTGAAGAGGGTGAATCGTACTGCATCGTATCGCCAGAAAATCCCAGGTATCCTTAAAGCATCGGTCTCAAACACGCGGCCCGCGGGCCAAATGTGGCCCGCAGGACACTAGTTTGAGGCCCCCGCGCAAGTTTGATATGGATGCTGTATGGTATCATGTACCCAGAAAAAATTATTACGTTTGATTAATGTTCATGTTAAAGGTTAAATAATTGTTAATAGTTATCCTCCCTATCCGTGTGGAAGTGGTAAGTTTTTGGCTATTTAAGTTGAAAGGAAATAACTTGAAGGCTACCGTTTAGGTCGCTAGCTCTCTAGTTTGCGAGTTAGCATGTGTCTCAAGACCCTGCAGTTGCGCAATATGTTGTAAATAAAAAGAGTATAAATGTGACTATAGTCGTGTTTTGTCATGTCTACAGGGCTCTAATAATGCTTTGTTCATTTTAATCTGAAAAAAATAATTTGTCTACCCACCAACTATATGTGGTTTCTTAAGTTTTTATTATTTGCTGTTTTATTATTATTATTATAATATTTATTTATTTATTACTGATTGATTGATTTTCTTTATTCTTGATGTGTTTATTTATTTTTCATCTTATTTTGTGTAGAAAAATAAAAAGTAAGATATTTGAGAACATTGGAATGTTTTATCAGAGCTTTTATTGTAGAAAATTGGAACCAAAGCGAAATTAAAAAAAAAATTTTGTTTTTAATAAATGCGTTTTTGGTTTTTTTTTTTTAAACCTGATGCGGCCCAGTCTCACCCAGGCCAGAGCTCCAGTGGCCCCCAAGTAAATTGAGTTTGAGACCCCTGCCTTAAAGTATCGTATCGCTTGCAGTGCATCGAGATGTGTATCGAATCATCCTCACTGCTGAGATTCACACCCCAAGCGTCGATGTGTGAAATGGATAGAAACAGTAAGAATGAATCATGTGACTTTTTTTTTTTTTATCCTGTAGACTTTCCGCCAGGCTGTGTTGATAAGAGATGTTCAAACGGCTGCGTGGAATGAATGATGTTGTTTTTGTCAGGAACTACTTTTCCTTCCGCCTCTCATTGCAAGAATCCATTGCAGTCATTTTGAAGTAAATTGGCCTACTTTTCAGTTTGTAGCAGCCTGTGTGTTTGTCCTGTCAACAACACAATAGAAGTAGTACGGTGTGAGAATGACAAGTATTTGTGTTCACAAAGTGTGCTGCTTCGTTTTTTTGTTTTTTTTTCCCACCTTTTTGTCAGATGTTACTACTTTGTTCCCCAAGCATTTTGGAAAGGCACTATGCTCCACATCCACTATCCACTATGCTTCCAATCTGATACGATTTGTTATTCATTCATTCATTCTCTACCGCTTTTCCTCACGAGGGTCGCGGGGGTGCTGGAGCCTATCCCAGCTGTCTTTGGGCGAGAGGTGGGGTAGACCCTGGACTGGTCGCCAGCCAATCACAGTTGCACATATAGACAAACAACCATTCACACTCACATTCATACCTATGGACAATTTGGAGTCGCTAATTAACCTAGCATGTTTTTGGAATGTGGGAGGAAACCGGAGTACCCGGAGAAAACCCACGCATGCACGTGGAGAACATGCAAACTCCACACAGAGATGGCCGAGGGTGGAATTGAACCCTGGTCTCCTAGCTGTGAGGTCTGTGTGCTAACCACTCATGGTATTGCTAACACAATATTTATTAATTCATTCATTTTCTACCTCTTATCCTCATGAGGGTCGCTGTTTACCCTCTTCAAACATGATTAGAGCCCTCTAGACATGAAATAACACCCCTATATTTATATTCATTCATTCATTTTCTACCGCTTACGCTCACACGAGGGTCATGGGGGTGTTGAAGCCTATCCCATGTCTTCAGGCGAGAGGCGGGGTACACCCTGGACTGGTGGCCAGCCAATCACAGGGCACATATAGACAAACAACCATTCACACTCACATTCATACCTATGGACAATTTGGAGCCGCCAATTAACCTAGCATGTTTTTGGAATGTGGGAGGAAACGGAGTACCCGGAGAAAACCCACGCATGCACGGGGAGAACATGCAAACTCCACACAGAGATGGCCGAGGGTGGAATTGAACCCTGGTGTCCTAGCTGTGAGGTCTGCACGCTAACTACTCGACCCGATTTGTTATTATTATTATTATTATTATTATTTTACAATACACTTTTGTTAGAAACATGAATTTTGCAGAATCGGTTATGAAGCCAGTGTGATGTAACCATGGCAACCAGCCCAAGCATTGCATGCCGTTACTGTACGATTTGAAAGAATAAATACTGCCGATGTATTTTTGGATGCAGACGATTCCAAGCATCACTTGATTGAAATGATGCAACAAATTGATAGGACGAGTGTGTGACTGCACACAGCGGCATCATCAGCTGACCACAGCGCACAAATAAACACGCACAAATCCAAACAAATCGTTGCACACTCATTATTTCTCCCTAAACACACAACTGGCATGCGACGTGTGCACAATCCCCCCCCCCCCCTCCTTCTTCCAACTCCTTTGAAAAAGCTTTACAGCATCTTAAAATAGCAACGTAGCACAGATTAAATACCAGAGAGCCACTATAGGGAGTGTGACATCACACACACACGCACACAAAGTGTGTGTCATAGCGTCTCATTGTGCTACACAACTGGGGCGTGAGAGCAGGAGGCGAGCGAGCGGAGGGGGGGGGGCGGAGCTGAGAGCCATAGAACTGAGGGAGAGAGGGGCGGGGGAGGGGGGGGGCATGTTGGCGTGAGGTGACGGGACGAGAGCGGCCAAGCGGACGGAAAAGCAAACTGATGATGAAGAGTGTGAAGCAGGAAGAGACTGTTTATGTGTGTGGGAGATGACACCGTGTGGGCTTCCATCCACCCGCACCTCTTCAATGTTCACTAAATACTCCATGTTCAAACACACGACCATCTTGTCAAGGGACACGACCATGAAAAGGAAAGCTGCACATACTTTAGAGTAGTCACTGTACAGCCTGTATATCTGGCAACACAAGTACATCCATACTATACAAGCTGTACACTGACTACTCTAACTCAAATTTTGGCTCCATCAAGGAGACCTGTTTTGAATATCACATATCAAGTGCAGAGGATGCCGGAAGAATCCTCCCAGATCATGCATGAAGGTATAAGGATATATGTTCAAGGATGGTTAATGTTAGTAACTAAACTTTGCCAAATTTTGACTCCATCAAGGAGACCTGTTTTGAAGATCACATATTAAGTGCAGAGGATTTTGGAAGAATCCTTCCATTCATGCATGAATGTGCAAGGATTAATGTTCAAGGATGGCTAATGTTAGTAACTAAACTTTACCAAATTATGAAATGCATTTTGACTCCATCAAGGAGACCTGTTTTGAAGATCACATATCAAGTGCAGAGGATGCCGGATGAATCCTTCCAGATCATGCATGAAAGTGTAAGGATATATGTTCAAGGACGGCTAATGTTAGTAACTCAACTTTGCCAGATTGTCAAGGAGACCTGTTTTGTGATGATCACATATCAAGTGCAGAGGATGCCGGAAGAATCCTTCCAGATCATGCATGAAGGTGTAAGGATAAATGTTCAAGGATGGCTTATGTTAGTAACTAAACTTTGCCAAATTTTGACTCCATCAAGGAGACCTGTTTTGAAGATCACATATCAAGTACAGAGGATACCGGAAGAATCCTTCCAGATCATGCATGAAGTTGTAAGGATATATGTTCAAGGATGGTTAATGTTAGTAACTAAACTTTGCCAAATTTTGACTCCATCAAGGAGACCTGTTTTGAAGATTACATATCAAGTGCAGAGGATGCCAGAAGAATCCTTCCAGATCATGCATGAAGGTGTAAGGATAAATGTTCAAGGATGGATAATGTTGGTAACTAAACTTTGCCAAATTGTTTTCATTTTGACTCCATCAAGGAGACCTGTTTTGAAGATCACGTATCAAGAGCAGAGGATGCCGGAAGAATCCTTCCAGATCATGCATGAAGGTGTAAGGATAAATGTTCAAGGATGGCTAATGTTAGTAACTAAACTTTACCAAATTATGAAATACATTTTGACTCCATCAAGGAGACCTGTTTTGAAGATCACATATCAAGTGCCGAGGATGCCGGATGAATCCTTCCAGATCATGCATGAAGGTGTAAGGATATATGTTCAAGGATGGTTAAACATGCTAGGTTAATTGGCGACTCCAAATTGTCCATAGGTATGAATATGAGTGTGAATGGTTGTTTGTCTATATGTGCCCTGTGATTGGCTGGCCACCAGTCCAGGGTGTACCCTGCCTCTCATCCAAAGACAGCTGGGATAGGCTCCAGCACCCCCGTGACCCTCGTGAGGATAAGCGGTAGAAAATGGATGAATTTTTGCCCCAAATTCCCACTTTCCCAGAACACTAAATTACCTCTTAATGGTACTACTGCATTTCTCAACAGATTTGTTTCCACAATGCTAGATGCCTTTGATCTAATTAGATCAAAGGCATTTTGTCTCCCCGTCAGGATCACATGCAATGTCTCCAGGCATCGCAATCATTGAGTTCATTTTGAACTTCGGTTCATCTGATTACATTTTTAATCATTTGACAGCCCTAATTTGGATATTTTTGGATAGTAATTTTTGGATAGTTAAAATCTGATCAACCGTGTGTAGGTCTGGTCTGGTGACACCCCTATTTGTTGTTACGGCAACAACGCAGCGTTCGCAACGTCTGACGAGCACCACGAGCCGAGGGATTCTACGGTTTCTTTTAATAAACCGTGACGCACAAGCAGCGGGCCCGGCTGATGCCGATCACCTGCTGGCTGCTTGCAACATCCGTCCATCCGTCCACAATCTGACAACGGGTCACATTGATACACGTTGGCCTGGACGCGTGTTCGACAGCTGCGGTGCCAGATTGACAGCTCGCTTCCACCCGGCAAAACAGGACGGCCGGCAGACACGCCCCGGTGCCGCTCAACTCTTACTTTTTCCAAAGACGTTTTAAGATCAAGGAGCGGAGCGAAATGCGGAAAGTTTGTTTGGGTGAAGTTTCTTTGATGTGTGATCCAGGGAGGCAGGTCCGTCTGCTGGTTAATCAGGGCATCTCATCAAGAAGCCGCTGATATGTCTGGACATCTCTCACTGTCACACTAATACGCCTCCCAATTAAGGTTCCTTACTGTCAGGACGGATATATTTCATGTAAATTAATCATCCTCCAGTGTCCTGCATTAGTGCACGCCGCGTCGTTAATATTCCAGCGGCGGTATTTAGTATCAAACTTTTCCGCTCTGTGCTCAGAGAGAATGTTCCAATCCCGCGCGTCTCGCCTTGCCAACACCGGGACAACCGAGTGTTGACACTTTAGCACGTTGGATAAGTGGAGCCGCTTGATTGGGCGCAGAGCAGCACACTTGGAGCAATGTGCTAAATAAATCCACAATCCTTATGTGACACAGGGCACATATAGACAAACAACCATTCACACTCACATTCATACCTATGGACAATTTGGAGTCGCTAATTAACCTAGCATGTTTTTGGAATGTGGGAGGAAACCGGAGTACCTGGAAAAAACCCACGCATGCACGAGGAGAACATGCAAACTCCACACAGAGATGGCCGAGGGTGGATTTGAACCCTGGTCTCCGAGCTGTGAGGTCTGCGCGCTAACCACCCGACTTCCGTGCAGCCTGGTATGAATGTGAGTGTGAATGGTTGTTTGTCTATATGTGCCCTGTGATTGGCTGGCCACCAGTCCGGGGTGTGCACCGCCTCTCGCCCGAACACAGCTGGGTTAGGTTCCAGCATACATATGTTGAGTGTTAAGTTGCTGTGTGATGAGTTTAGTGTTTTTTTCGTGAGATGGCATTGTGACTCACACTTTCAGCTGGGATAGGCTCCAGCACCCCCAACCCTTGTGAGGATAAGTGGTAGAAAATGGACTGCATGGCGGTTGAGTGGTTAGTGCACAGACCTCACAGCAAGGAGATCCGGGCTCAATTCCCATCTCTGTGTAGAGTTTGCATGCCATCCCCGTACATGCGTGGGTTTTCTCCAGGTAGTCCGGTTTTCCTCCCACATTCCAAAAACATGCTAGGTTAATTGGCGACTCCAAATTGTCCGTAGGTATGAATGTGAGTGTGAATGGTTGTTTGTCTATATGTGCCCTGTGATTGGCTGGCCACCAGTCCAGGGTGTACCCCGGCTCTCGCCCAAACACAGCTGGGATAGGCTCCAGCATACATATGTTGAGTGTTAAGTTGCTGTGTGATGAGTTTAGCGTTTTTTTGTGAGATGGCATTGTGACTCCCACTTTCAGCTGGGATAGACTCCAGCACCCCCAACCCTCGCGAGGATAAGCGGTAGAAAATGAATGAATGAATGAGTGAATGTATAGGAATGGCTCAAGTGTGTCAAAAACAAAAAACTTTAACCTAACATAAACCTAAGACTAAAAAAAATGGCTGCCACAAACAATTTCTACTTTTTATCGACCTGTCAGGTTCTTATGATACGAGGAAAATAACCAAAACCATAACCAAACCTTCGTATAATGTTTTATTTAATTGATATTTCCTGACAAATAGTTGACTTTGAGGAAAAGCGCCAAAGGCTGCTGGATCCCGGCGTGCAGGTGAGGAGTAAAACTCCTCCCCCCTCATAGCGACATTGAATAAGTCAAGTTTTCATGTGCTTTAGGGTTCGAGTAAATTAAAAAATATGACTAGCAGCCACCCAATTTGCAAAGCAATTTGCTCATTTTGAAGCTCACTCGAGTAAATAAGCGCCACATGTTTGCGTGTTATCGCTGCGACCAGATGTAGCGGCGCACCACTCGAGCCGCGTGGCTTTTTTTTTTAGGGATGTATTTTTTTGGATTTATTTACTTTTTGGGAGATAACGTTGGTCTCCTGGCCTCCAGCTCTGATGAACTGAGTTGCCATTTCGGAACGCCAACATGACTTCCCACCATAGGCGCACAGATGACGCTGTGGATTATTTCACCGTGGATGCAAGCGCTGTCACGGCGCCTGGCGCATATTCAAGGGACAAGAGAGGGGAAATATAAAAATAAAAAAAGAAAATTTGAGAAAGAGAGCGAGGGAGAAGGTCAAGCCCCCGGAAAGGGCCGAGGCCAGGCCAGAAAAGTTTTGATTGCCGGTTGAAAAGGGCAAAAGAGGAAAAAGCCATCGCTGCCCTGCGAGGCGCCACGCGGCGTCTTTGTCAAAGATGACGTGATCTCGGGCCACAATAAAAGCACACTCGCAGGATGTTGTGACTGGGAAGCGAAACGCCGCCGGGGCCCGCTCGTGAACCGGACCCACGACAGACGTGAGTGACAGCGTGTCGATGGACGCCCCAACGCGACTGCTGACAGGAAGAAACGTATGATGCTGATGAGTTTGACCCCAGGCTGCGGATGCCAACGCCACGGCTGCGGCCGCTGTGACATGACAGCCCAAACCAGAGGGCCGGCCGCACGCTGGCAGCGGTTCGTGACTACGTGATTTTTTTTTTTTTTTCCTCATAATTCACAAATTAGAAGCCAGCTCTACATGCTCCTATGCCTTTAAATATAAATTTAAATATCCTTTACTCATACAAACTGAAAATAAAACTAAAGTCAACTTCTGATGCATTCAAAGACATTGTAATGATATGTAGTATTCCAACCTGGTCACTAGGTGTCAGTAATGATACATTGATAGCCACCAGGTTTTATTATGTCTACTAGTTAGGTCATTGCAGTGGAAAGGGCTTTTCTCTGGGTAATAAAAGCCTGCGATTGGCTCGCGACCAGTACAAGGTGTGCCCTGACTCTTGCCCGAATTCAGCTGGGATAGGCTCCAGCATACCCGTGACCCATGTCAAGACAATTTGAAAAAGTTGTCAGACTGCGTTCTTTTTCTTCTTCTGTTGTTTATTGGCGGTTGGCAAGCAGCTTTCGTTTGCATTAGCGCCATCTGTGGAACAGAATCTAAACCCTTCTGTACGCTATTCACAAGTCCACTTTTATTAAAAAAGAAAATATATATCTATATAAAACATGTGCCGAGTTTAATTATAAAATATTAGCAAGATTGAACTTTATCTTTTCCTGTTCCCGGGTGCGTTCTTTCAGCGAATGCTGAGATATGACGTAACACGCAGCTCCAGACGTTATTTGATTTAAAAAAAAATGGAGGCGAACAATCGGTAATGGACTGCTTCAGAATGTTTGTTTTTGATTCAAACTAAATTTCAAGACTGGAACGAAGGAAAAACTGGCAATACGGAGTTATTCCAACAAGTGTAAGAAAAAAATCAAGAAGGTCGGCATCACGTGATGTTGGTGTTTACGTTTTACTGGGCATGCCCCATTGACTATTCTGGTTGATTATAGCGCCACATGTAGACACGCGATTGGAATATTCCTTTCCATGTACACCATTGCCTTCGGAAAGGTCATTCGGAAAGAGAAAACTCCTCATGTAAACGTGGCTAATGATACACGTAGGGGATCGGTCCCACCCCTGCGAGGGTGGAACTTCCGAGCTATTGAGGCTGCTTCCTCTGACTTTTACATCTTCCAAACAATCGCTTCAAAATAGTCACCGTCTGATGGCTGATCTTCCCGTTGCAATTTGCATCCAAATTCCCATCACTTGTTGACAGTGGAATCGCTCATCAAGTATTCATCGTGGCCTCACGGCAAATGAAACGGTACGACTTGACCTTTTTACGCCCTGGCTGCTTTGCTCGTCAGTGTGACGGAGTATCGCTGAGGAAAATCCGTGTCGGAAATGACAGCAAATTTAATCAAGATGTAAACCTGCGGTGTTTCAATTAATCAGCGGCGCCGTGTCAGAGGCACACGGGAAGACGGAAAAGAGGGAACATGGAGTCCGACTGCGGACCACCTGGACACAGCCCTGCCCGAGCTCATTAAGCCGCATCAGAAATTGATGCCGTTTATTTGATTGCTTGTTTCTTGAAGCAAAATGACGTGTTTTGCTCTTTGTGTGTAATGCAGGGCTAGCAAAATAGCAGCGCTGACTACTAATGGGAAACGCATCAAATAGGAAACAGAAAGTATTTACAAAAAAATTGTGTTTTTCTTGTGGATCTAGTTTCTTAGCAAAATACAACAAGATTCTGAAATAATGCATTAGACTAAAAATAACCAATTAGCTAAAAATGTCATCCAATACTTCTCTACAAGAGAGGAGAAATATGATCTCAGGGAAGAAGTACATTTGAAACACTTCTATGCTAGGACTACGTTAAAAAGCCATAGCATTTCAGTATGTGGAATCAAACTATGGAATGGATTGAGTAAGGACCTCAAACAATGCACAACGATGAGCCAATTCAAGAAACAATACAAGCAGTTGATGTTTGCTAAATACAAGGATGAAGAGTCTTGAACCAGTCATGATGTGCTATATATATCACTATATTGACACTTACTATGGTACCCATTATGGCATTGGATGCTCATATCACCTCCTACTTTGGTATGTGAAAAAAATTAAATTAAATTAAATTAAATTAAATTAAATTAAATTAAATTAAATTAAATTAAATTAAATTAAATTAAATTAAAAAGGCAGGAAGTGTATGGTCATATCACCTCGTACATTATTAAAAAGAAAGCAGGAAGTGAACAAATGAAACAGTTACTGATTGCAAAAGTAAATTATATTAGGAAAGCAGGAAGTGAACAAATGTAACAGTTACCTATTGTAAAAGTACCAGATGGAGGAGTAGGATTTAATAAACTTTGCTTCTTCCTACTCCTTTTGGACATGTGGAACTGTGAACTGATTATGGGATGCATTCAATTGTAATCTGATGCATGTTCAAATGAAATATAACCATTACCATAACCATTACCAATGGTGTTTGTTGCATTTTTTAAAAAATATTCTAGATCATAGTATCCAGCAGTATTCTCTGGATCAGTCCCCTAATATTTCTTAAAATCTTTCCAAGCTACTCTGACCTTTTTTTTTAGTTATATGCACAAATTCCAAAATTGGTTTACACAATTTTAGGGAATTGTTAAAAAAATTCCCAATTCCAGATCATTCAATTCCTGAAAATGTCATCCAAATCCTTTCAGAACATTTCTAAGTATTTTGGAACACAAAGAAACAAATAGATCAATAAACACTGCGCTTGGCGGAGGTAAATACGTGACAAAAATAATGTAATTTATTTATGTGATCCTCACATGGTTACACTCTTCTTCACTCTGTGTGTATGCTAGCGGCCCCGCCTCCACCCATCGAGACAAAGAGGCTGTGTAACTAACAAAAAGGTCTCAGTCCATTCATGGAGTTGTTCTACGGAACAAACACGGCCAGACATTGAACCCTCTTCCTGTTCCTGAATGTGTTTCTTTCTTATTGACAACGTCACATTTCAATCTGGCGAGATGTTGTGACACCCCAAGTCGTGTCCCAGATGCGGTTCCGGGTTCCATGTGAGCCTGTCAGCACTATTAGACGCTCTTGTCTTCCTGAAAGCCGCAACGTGCTAAAAGGCTGTGCAAATGTTTGTTGTGTTTTAGTCGGGTGCTCCTGGAGGAATGTTGTGTTGTCTCCGCCGCCGCGCAACATTTTAGCCGAACACGGCTTGCAAATGACAAAAGCATTACATGGCGGGCGGCGTGATGGCTCTTCTCACATCCACAAGCGTTAAGAGTCGCGGTAAGTCCATGCAACGTGATCGGAAACCTGGCTGTGGCAAGAAGTGAGGAAGTGACACGGAGGTCAGACCAGACGCATCTCTGCTTTGATTCGAACAGGAAGTCCATTATTCTTTTCAGGGTGATTCATTATCTAGTTCCTGTCCGGCTACATTTCTGTCACTGCTGGATTTGTTCCTACGGCGCTTTTGGTCCACTGTAACGATTGAATCAGCCCATCCAATCATATCCTCTCATAGGTGCTGAGCTCTGAGGAGATGGAAGTGTTGACTTTAAAGTTAGAATGTTGGATTTTCCTGTTAAACTATGCTAAAGTTTCAGACAATGAGGAGACCAGAGTTCAATTCCACCCTCTGTGTGGATTGAAATGTAAACACTGAACACAGTAGGATTCAGGTTTCTTAAACACACATTTAAACGGCATTATCAACTTTAAAAGGAATAAATATTCAACCATGTGCAAACCCGGATCTCCTTGCTGTGAGGTCTGTGCGCTAACCACTCGACCGCCATGCAGTCCCACCTTCATAGCATTCATTCATTTTCTACCGCTTATCCTCACGAGGGTCGCTGGGGTGCTGGACTTTATCCCAACACTAAACTCATCACACAGCAACTTAACACTCAACATATGTATGCTGGAGCCTATCCCAGGTGTGTTCGGGTGAGAGGTGGGGTACACCCTGGACTGGTGGCCAGGCAATCACAGGGCACATATAGGCAAACAACCATTCACACTCACACCTATGGACAATTTGGAGTGGCTAATTAACCTAGCATGTTTTTGGAATTTGGGAGGAAACCGGAGTACCCGGAGAACATGCAAACTCCACACAGAGATGACCGAGGGTGGAATCGAACCCTGGTCCTCCTAGCTGTGTGGTCTG
Organism: Doryrhamphus excisus; assembly: GCF_037039965.1. Taxonomy (NCBI): domain Eukaryota; kingdom Metazoa; phylum Chordata; class Actinopteri; order Syngnathiformes; family Syngnathidae; genus Doryrhamphus; species Doryrhamphus excisus. The sequence goes on from NC_136365.1 coordinate 19,107,856, forward strand.
CGCGCTAACCACTAGACCACCGTGCCACCCACTTTGTATACTGATAGTGTAATTATATCCCGTCTTCCAATACTTACAGTTTTCCTCAATACTGCCGAGGTCTCATGATTGGAATGCGGTAGCCGTGATATGTATGGGATTTTTATCTACACACGAACTAGGAAAAAAATTGGGAATTGTACTTTTCACACAGAAGGGGAAAGAAATGAGACCCGGGTCACACAGGACCTGCAGTGTGAATGTTTTTTTTTGGGGGCGGACGCTGTCATGACTCAACCATCCTCACCTGAGCGGCGTAAGAAGCACGAGCAGCTGGCGGCGTGCGGCACGGCTGCAGCGATCAGGCTGCGTGTGAATAATGTCAAAGCACGTGGACGCCCGCTGACGCCTCCCCAAAATCATCCATTTGTGTCTCACGCTCTCAAGCTGCTTTCTCTCTTTTTGATTTATTCTCTTCATTTATTGCTTTTCATTATGAGAGTGAGTTCAACCACCCCCCCACAAATACTTTTGGAAATGATGCCCGCGTCAGCAGTCTTCAAGGAAAAAGAGAATCTCATCAGGAGGAGATCCAAGGCCGCGACATGCAATAAAAAGTCCACGGCCGGGATTGAACTCAGGGACAGATGGCGCGCTCCGAGTTGTTTTGGCCTCTGCGCAGCACGAAGACGATTGGGTTTCATCACTCCTCTGAAAGTTTCAATGAGTCTCATCGTTGAGGCTCCGTTTTGGCTCCTGTTGATATTTCTTTGTCGCTTTTCTTGTTGTTGTTCACCAAAAGAGTCGGGATGTCACAAGAGATATTACGAGATTAAAACGTTTGTAAAAAGAAAACTCTTGCTAAATAAAAAAATATATACACTTTAGTCTAGTGGTTAGCGCGCAGACGTCACAGCTAGGAGACCAGGGTTCAATTCCCACCCTCGGCCATCTCTGTGTGGAGTTTGCATGTTCTCCCCGTGCATGCGTGGGTTTTCTCCGGGTACTCCGGTTTCCTCCCACATTCCAAAAACATGCTAGGTTAATTGGCGACTCCAAATTGTCCATAGGTATGAATGTGAGTGTGAATGGTTGTTTGACTATATGTGCCCTGTGATTGGCTGGCCACCAGTCCAGGGTGTACCCCACCTCTCGCCCAAAGACAGCTGGGATAGGCTCCAGCACCTCTGAGACCCTCGTGAGGATAAGTGATAGAAAATGAATGAAAGAATGAATGAAATTACCACACAAGCTCGGAGACACGGGTTTGATTCCCGACTTGGCCATCTCTGTGTGTAGTTTGCGTGTTCTCCCCATGCATGTGTGGGTTTTTTCGGGGTACTCCGGTTTCCTCCCACATTCCAAAAACATGCTAGGTTAATTAGCGACTCCAAATTGTCCATAGGTATGAATGTGAGTGTGAATGGTTGTTTGTCTATATGTGCCCTGTGATTGGCTGGCCACCAGTCCAGGGTGTATCCCACCTCTCGCCCAAAGACAGCTGGGATAGGCTCCAGCACCTCTGAGACCCTCGTGAGGATAAGTGATAGAAAATGAATGAAAGAATGAATGAAATTACCACACAAGCTCGGAGACACAGGTTCGATTCCCGACTTGGCCATCTCTGTGTGTAGTTTGCGTGTTCTCCCCATGCATGTGTGGGTTTTTTCGGGGTACTCCGGTTTCCTCCCACATTCCAAAAACATGCTAGGTTAATTAGCGACTCCAAATTGTCCATAGGTATGAATGTGAGTGTGAATGGTTGTTTGTCTATATGTGCCCTGTGATTGGCTGGCAACCAGTCCAGGGTGTATTGTATTGAGTACTGAGTATAATACTGAGTATTAAACAGTCACACTAAAATGAAGGGGTCTAGATAGGTGATAAGGGGTCTGGACGGGCAGAACGCTGGAGGCGAAGGTCACCGTTAGCGAAACCTCGACAGCGTGGGATCGACAGTCCAGGAACTTCTTCAAGTGTCATGAGTTAAGAGGAGCAGGTGGTGTTCAATATTAAAAGCCACAACTGCCACAACTGCCGTGGGACGTCCCAAGATGGGACCCCCAACTCTCCACGTAAACACTAAAAAGAGCACGTTGAGCGCGTGGCGAGGGCGGCGTCCCATGGGCACGGCGGAAAGAACACGCATGTTTAATTCACAACCTTCCATTTCCACGTCCTCATCTTCATCTGCTACACACTGCGACCCCCACCCCCCACCCCCCACGCGGGGGTGAGGCAAAGCCGGCAACATGTCTTATTTCCCAAAGCGGCTCCGCTGTAATGGAAGTACAACATTCCCGACTAATCCTGCTCCTCCCTTGGGTGTCGCACGTGGTTTTTCTCCTCGTCAATTCCGTGTTGACTAACCGCATCTGCCTTCTCACTGCACACCGTAAGCAAAATTATCCCGATTGCACCCTGAGTTACACCGAAGCGCCAGAATACAGAATGCGGCGGACTTCTTACCTCTGCCAAGGAGGTTATATTAGCATATTAGCATATTAGCATAGGATTTCCTGTTTAAACGCAATCAATGAAAAGAAACTGGATCATTTTGCCGGCCTCCATATATTGCAATGTCTGTTTTCCTCATGGGCGGCACGGCGATCTAGTGGTTAGCGCACAGACCTCACAGCTAGGAGACCCGGGTTCAATTCCACCCTCGGCCATCTCTGTGTGGAGTTGTGCATGTTCTCCCCATGCATGCGTGGGTTTTCTCCGGGTACTCCGGTTTCCTCCCACATTCCAAAAACATGCTAGGTTAATTGGCGACTTCAAATTGTCCATAGGTATGAATGTGAGTGTGAATGGTTGTTTGTCTATATGTGCCCTGTCCACCAGTCCAGGGCGTACCCCGCCTCTCGCCTGAAGACATGGGATAGGCTCCAGCACCCCCATGACCCTCGTGAGTGTAAGCGGTAAAAAATGAATGAATATAAATATAGGGGTGTTATTTCATGTCTGGAGGGCTCTAATCATGTTTGAAGGTGGTAAACAGTGACCCTTGTGAGGATAAGCGATAGAAAATGAATGAATTAATAAATATTGTGTTAGCAATACCATGAGCGGTTAGCAAGCAGACCTCACTGCTAAGAGACCTGAGTTCAATTCCACCCTCGGCCATCTCTGTGTGGAGTTTGCATGTTCTCCCCGTTCATGTGTGGGTTTTCTTCCGGGTACTCCGGTTTCCTCCCACATTCCAAAAAACATGCTAGGTTAATTAGCGACTCCGAATTGAGTGTGAATGGTTGTTTGTCTATATGTGCCCTGTGATTGGCTGGCCACCAGTCCAGGGTGTATTGTATTGAGTATTGAGTATAATAAAGATAAATAAAGATAAATAAATGTACTCCATCATAACAACAAATCCCCATCCCGAAGGAAATCAAACGCTAGCAGTGCTAGCATAGCTTCAGTGCCAAAGCACAGTCACCAAATGACAGCACCATCATGCTAGGTTAGCATAACACTGGGGAAATACTAAATGATACCTGAATGGCGTATTGTTGACAGAGTTTATTTTAAGACGTGTAGTGAAACCTTTTTGAATTTATTGAAGCGGAGCAAAGCAGCGAGGGAGATGTTGCATTTTTGGGTGTTCATAAAAAGGCTGAAGGGACACACGTTGCCGTTAGAAACGCCGTCACTTCGGCTTAATGCAAGTGGAGCAGAATGTCTCCTTCATGCAAACATTGATGGTTCTCCTCAGGTTCTGCATTTTATAGCAGCTCAATTCCATCCTCACACCAAGTGCTTCACACTTGCACCGCCCACATGCACGTATATCTATTATTTTAGAGCCTGCTAAGTTTTTTTTTTTTTTTTTTCTCCCCTTCTGTCTGCATGTTCTTGGCAACCATCTCCTTCCTTCTGCTTCTCCATCTCAAACATGACGGGAATACTGAACGTTCATGTCCCAGCAGCCCAGTGGCTTGGATGCAATTTACAGAGACACACTCCATTCTGACATCATCCGAGCAGAGCAATAAAGCACAATATTGTTTTTTTTTTGTTGTTTTTTTTTTTACACGCGCAGTAATCTGATGTGATAGCAGTCCATTGGGATTTCTTCTGGCTTCTTGCTGGAGGATTATATGAGCCTCACCGTGAGATTATTCTCGAGATAAGACATTTAGAGTATGAAAGGATAATTGTTTGTCTATGCTTCTCAAATGAGCTGTTTTATATCCGTAGACATGTAATATCTTCAGCGTCTGTGGACAATTCCAGCAATTCCGGGATCTTGAGCCAATATAAAATGAGCACACCTTGCATGAAAAATCCACCCTTTCCAAACTCCTCTCGACTCGTCTGAATTACAGATGGAGATGTGACACCTCTGGGGGTGTCACAAGATCTCATGTCAAAAGACATTTCACATTCAGAAGAAAAAAAAAAACTCTTCTCGTGGGCACGAGGCCTGGGACGATGATAAAGAAATAAATTCATCACACAATAAATCAAAATGAACTTGACAAATATATATATATAGTATATATATATATATATATATATATATATATATGTTAAACATTAAAAAGCCATAGCATTTCAGTATGTGGAATCAAACTATGGAATGGATTGAGTAAGGACCTCAAACAATGCACAACGATGAGCCAATTCAAGAAACAATACAAGCAGTTGATGTTTGCTAAATACAAGGATGAAGAGTCTTGAACCAGTCATGATGTGCTATACATATCACTATATTGACACTTACTATGGTACACATTATGTCATTGGATGCTCATATCACCTCCTACTTCGGTACGTGACAAAAATGAATAAATAAATAAATAAATAAAAATACAAATTAAAAAAACTTATATCATATATTATAATAATAATAATACATTTTATTTGTATAGTGCTTTTCAAAATACTCAAAGAAGTATATCACCTCGTACTTCGGCACGTGACAAAAATTAATAAATAATTAATAAAATTAATTAATGAAATTAATAAATAAATTAATAAAAATAAAAACTTATGTATTATATCACCTTGTACTTCAGTATGTGACAAAAAAATATTTAAAAAAATTAAAAATTAAAAATTAAAAATTAAAAATTAAAAATTAAAAATTAAAAATTAAAAATTTTAACTGTATTAGGAAAGCAGGAAGTGAACAAATGTAACAGTTACAGATTGTAAAAGTACCAGATGGAGGGGTATGTGACAAAAAATGTAAATTAAATTAAGTTTTTATATTTTGTTAATTTTAAATTAAATTAAATTAAATTAAATTAAATTAAATTAAATTAAATTAAATTAAATTAAATTAAATTAAATTAAATTAAATTAAATTAAATTAAATTTAATTAAATTTAATTAAATTAAATTAAAAAGGCAGAAAGTGAACAAATGTAACAGTTACTGATTGTAAAAGTACCAGATGGAGGGGTAGGATTTAATAAGCTTTGCTTCTTCCTACTCCTTTTGGACATGTGGAACTGTGGACTGATTATGGGATGCATTCAATTGTAATGTGATGCATGTTCAAATGACATAAAACCATTACCATATATACACATATATATATAGATATATATCCATGTCTCTCTCGTCTTAAAGCAGACAGTAAGAGACTTCACACTGTGCATTGCCTTCAGCACCATGGCGCCTTTGTTCCATAGAACAATGGCATGAATGGAGTGAGCCCTTTCGTCAATCATACAGTCTTTTTTGTCTCAGTGGGTGGAGGCGGAGCCCTCGCATACACACAGCGTGCAGAAGAGTGTAGCCTCAATGCAAAGTAATGTAGCGACCCTGACGGGTTCATGTTGACATGTTGTGCTCTTGTAGTGTCTGACTGTTTCGGGGTGACTGCGAATGCACCAGGTGTGTGTGTGGGGGGGGGGGGGGCGTGTTCTGGTGGAGGAAGCACTGTCTGTGGTTTTAGCGGCGTGGTTGCGGCCGACAGTAGCCATTATTGTTGCGCAATAAAAACCTTGTTATAGACCACAGTCGTGTCATATTTCCATAGCAACGACGCTACAGTAAACATGCTTGAAATGAAATTAGCAGATTGCAATATATGATCAGGGGCGGCACGGCGGTCTAGTGGTTAGCGCACAGACCTCACAGCTAGGAGACCAGGGTTCAATTCCACCCTCAGCCATCTCTGTGCGTGGGTTTTCTCCAGGTACTCCGGTTTCCTCCCACATTCCAAAAACATGCTAGGTTAATTGGCTACTCCAAATTGCCCATAGGTATAAATGTGAGTGTGAATGGTTGTTTGTCTATATGTGCCCTCTGATTGGTTGGCGACCAGAGGAAAAAGCGGTAGAAAATGAATGAATGAATATATGATCTATATTTTCGATATAATCGATTTTTTATTAGGGATATTCCAATTGATCGGCCACTGATTAGTATCAGACGATGCCAATTCATTCACCCAATCAATGGCTAGCATTGAAAAGACTAGCATGCAAACACATGCAAAATAAACGAAGCCGCATGAATAGAGAGCGTCGTTTTTAAGAAAAAGGCTGCAGCTTTGTTTGCACCAGTAAATGCGGCGTCACTAATTAGCCTCTGGCTCGTGCAGCGACAAGGACATTATCTCTGCGAGGCTTCGCATCGACAGCCGGTCGAGCAGCAATACTTCCCGCCAATGATTTACTGCCTCATCGTGGGCTCGCTGACGCCTGGCGGTGGGCGGCGGCCGCTAGCTGCCCCTTTCTCCGGAGGCAGGCGGCAAATCCCCCCCCCCCCCCCCGGTTTACAGGAGGTGTTGCGTGAGGCGTCTTAGTTACAGGTTTCACGCCAGGAAATGACCGCGCACGGACGCTTGTTCAATAGCTCGTTAAATGGCACGTCTGCATCAGCGCTCCAAAGTGGGAGGAGGAAGCAAAGCATATATTCATTTTCCCGCTCATTATTTACCCGGTGGGGCGTTTTAAAGCCACTGACCTTCACATTACCAACCTGCGTGCCCTTCAAGCGCCGCTCTTCAAAAAGGCGGCCATGTTGGTATGCGACAATCTTTCTTGTCAGTCTCCCATAAACAACATCACAGCAAAACTTCAGTTCAAAATACTATTTATAAAAATCTTTGGACCTTTCATGCACATGGCTTCCCCCAAATCGCTAAGCCACCGATCGGCATCGGTCAATTTCCACCCCCCCCCCAAAAAAATAGCAGTAGACTCTTTCTATTGACCGCATTTGTCTGTAAGGTTCAGATAATCGCCATGACAACCGAGGAAGCGATAACCTTTTTCCAAGTGCAACAATCCATAAAAGGCCAGCGGTTAAAGAAAGATTCATTGCCTTCGCCGAGCGGCCATGTTGCCCGGCTAGCATTAACAAGAGTTACTCACCTTGTCGGCCATAATCATAGACGAGCCTCCATGCACTCCCAGGACAGGAAGTTGAGTTTGAACAGACAGGAAGTCCAAGATCTGAGCAATGGCCTCCTGGTCGGTACCATCGGCAAACACGATGCCGTGAAGGCGAGAACGTGACAGGAGTTCGCACACCTCGAGACACGGCGGATGAAAGAAGTCAAGGATTCGTACAGGCGATGCGAACGTGGTACCAAAACAAACCTCGCTGGTGCTCACCTGCGTGATAACAGACTTGGGGTCTGTTTGGTTGATCCTCAGAGGGACCACAGAGACGTCCAAAGCGTCTTCGGGACGCCGAGGTGGGCGGAGCTCCTGGTCGGGTACCGGGCGCGTCTGGCCCATGACCACTCCCACGCTAAGCCCGGGAGGCTTCTGGGACGCCGCCGGCAACGCCATGTGGGAGAGTAGCAGCAACATCCAGCACACTGCACCCATCATAACCTGGAAAGACAAAGACGGCGATCAAATCCGTTCCTTTAATTGGAGACCTGATGTTCTAAAGATGGACACCAGCAGGAACCCTCATTGGGGACAAAACCGCTGCCATAAATTTGGCTTTGAAGAGCGAGTAAGACATCGCTTGCGATTGATGCGCTCAGACGTCCTGAATCAAGCGTGTTTACTGCTGGTCACGGTCGGTGATTTATCTTCGGGATTTTGCTGTGTTTTGTTCCGCATGTGTGCTTTTGTGTCATGGTTTGCACCTGCGCCTTGTCCTCACCCAGGAGCCAAACTACAGTGGAACCTGGGTTAGCATCACAAACAAATACAGGTTGCACAGCGTCGCTAACATTGTACGTTTCTCAAGTGGACTCTGTCTACTGTCATGATGCACACACCGGAATTATCCTGAAACTATATTCATTCATTCATTTTCTACCGCTTATCCTCACAAGGGTCGCTGGGGGTGCTGGAGTCTATCCCAGCCGTCTTCGGGCGAGAGGACTGGTCGCCAGCCAATCACAAGGCACATATAGACAAACAACCATTCACACTCACATTCATAGCTATGGACAATTTGGAGTCGCTAATTAACCTAGCATGTTTTTGGAATGTGGGAGGAAACCGGAGTACCCGGAGAAAACCCACGCATGCACGGGGAGAACATGCAAACTCCACACAGAGATGGATGATGGTGGAATTGAACCCGGGTCTAGCTGTGAGGTATGTGTGCGAACCACTCGACCGGCACAACACCGTGATGATGCAACTCCATAATAGAAGAGAGCATGTCTGGTGGTGTTTTAAGCTGAAAAAACATCCACAAAGTGGCATAAGTGCATGCATAAGTCTTTCCCATTGAAATGCTGCACATGTTCCACAGCAACCAGGAAGTGAAAATGCATCTCAATGTGTTGCACAAAGGAGGATACGCATTTGAACACATGCACACACACACAGAATGTTTACTTTCATTCATTAATTCGTTTTCTACCGCTTATCCTCACGAGGGTCGCAGGGGGTGCTGGAGCCTATCCCAGCTGTCTTCGAGCGAGAGGCGGGGTACACCCTGGACTGGTGGCCAGCCAATCACAGGGCACATATAGACAAACAACCATTCACACTCACATTCATACCTATGGACAATTTGGAGTCGCTAATTAACCTAGCATGTTTTTGGAATGTGGGAGGAAACCGGAGTACCCGGAGAAAACCCACGCATGGGCGAGGGTGGAATTGAACCTGGGTCTCCTAGCTGTGAAGTCTGCGCGCTAACCACTCGACCGCCGTGCCGCCCCTTCATCTTTTCCGTTTTGTGTAATTTTAATGTTTGACTTGAATGTTTAGTTCCTGGATAGTGTTCTTGGAAGCACGCTATGAAGAGCATCTACGTGTCGAATTTGCCTTTCCAACAGTTTGCCAAACTAATCCCAAAGCTTTTCCAGCAGCCTGTGAAGTCAGAATTCCCACAATGCCACACCAACAACAAAACAACATGCTTCTGTTGCAGAAGCCGTTGCCGGCACATATGAATGCAGGAACATCCTTTTTTTTTTTTTGGCCACGGTTTGTGCACGTTGTTCCAGCAGGCACAGGGTAGGTTCGCCGATCGGGATTGGGAGATCTACTTTTTCTGTCTGTGATCGTCATCACAGTCCACCAATTTCCCCACATGTCAGGAATTCATCTAATGGACGCACGGCAGGTTGAAAGCTGCCAATCACTCCTGTAAACATGTCTCGACATCGGCCCCGATTCCAAAGCAGGCCATAAACGAGACACATTTGCCGTGTGGCTAACTTGAGCTGACTTCCTGTCTTTTTTTGTTGACGATGAAGGAGAACAAAGAGAGGACAGATGATTTTTGTATTGTCCATCAATTTGCTATGGCAATATATGTCGTTTATTTATTTATTTATGGTACACCTGAAAAGCAGGAGGACTAGTTTGTGTTCTGTTTATGCATAAATTATGCACTTGGCACAAAATGGTAAGCATTGGCATGAAATAACCACGCTCTCATACTACGTATTTACACTTTGTCGAGTAGTGTTTACGTTTAGTGCACGGCTTCCTCAAAAAAAAAAAAAAATGTTGGACACATATACCGTATTTTCCGGACTATAAGTTGCACTTTTTTTCATAGGTTGGCTGTTCCTGCGACTTATAAATGAAAAAACTGTTTATGTTACATAAACACTGGACACCTTTTCTGTTCATGTTTATATTTTTTGTGTAGCTGAATAAGCATTGTGTTAGCATATCTTACACCTATTCAGCCTGTTCTCTATTCTTTTATTATTGTTAGAACTTGCCTTCCAAGATGACATAATGTCTGTTTGGGGTAAGTAGTGTATAAGATAAGATAAGATAAGATAAGCCTTTATTCATCCCTCAGTGTGGAAATTTGCATTGCACAGCAGCAAGAGTACAGAATCAGTTAAGCAGTACAAAATACACAATATAAAAAAATAAGCAATATAAACAACCCAAGTATTAACAAATCAACAATTTTACCCAGAGTTATGTACAAAATAAAATAAAATAAAATAAAATAAAATAAAATAAAATAAAATAAAATAAAATAAAATAAAATAAAATAAAATAAAATAAAATAAAATACCCGCAAAAAATGCGACTTATACTCTGGTGCGACTTATATATGGGTTTTTTTTCTACCTAATTATGCATTTTTGGCCTTGTGCGACTTCTACTCCAGAGCAACTAAGATAAGATAAGATGAGATAAGATAAGATATGCCTTTATTCGTCCCTCAGTGGGGAAATTTGCATTGCACAGCAGCAAGAGTACAGAATCAGTTAAGCAGTATAAAATAAACAATATAAAAAATAAACAATATAAACAACCTAAGTATTAACAAATCAAGTTATATATAAAATAAAATAAAATAAAATAAAATAAAATAAAATAAAATAAAATAAAATAAAATAAAATAAAATAAAATAAAATAAAATAAAATAAAATACCCACAAAAAATGTGACTTACACTCTGGTGCGACTTATGTATGTTTTTTTTCTACCTAAATATGCATTTTTGGCATTGTGCGACTTATACTCCGGAGCAACTTATAGTCCACAAAATACGGTAAGTCTCAATCTGCGTCACAAATGGTGTGTTCAAGGACCACTGAACAAAGGGACCCCCACAACCCCAAAGAGGACGCGTTATTTGCGAAAGCATCAATGGACTTACAGTTACCAACAAGGAAATGACTCAGAAAAGACACTAATTAGTCACAGCACCACAGAAGAAGACCAGCTCCCATTTAGCAAACAATAGCAATGATCTTGAAAAATCTGCAAGATTAAACACTTTTAAAGCACGTCAATATGATATGCTAATGTCATCAAGTTATTTTTAAATTTTTACAGCAATCTGCATAACCCGCTTTTGGGAACCGATGCCTTAGATGAGATATTTAGGAGCAAATATGAGGTGAAAGAGAACAACTACTGTACTTTATTTTATCTAAATGTGATTGCACAGAGTCGTGGGGCTATAATGGTGGTGGTGGTGGGGCGGATAAGACAACAACGCCCAGGGCGGGCACGTGTCTGCATCGATCGGTTGTCGCCAAGAGGGGAAAACATCCTTTTCCTTGTTTGTTGCAAACGCGATGAGTCGTTTGCGCTCGCTCCACGTCACCTTTTGCAGCAAATAGGAGCGGATGTAAGAGAAGCAGATGAGCGGAGTAAATGCAGTGTGAAAAGGCCTTTGGCCAAATGAGAGCTAATGAAGGCATGATGCGAACGCTACGTTGCATCTCAGCCAATTTCTTACACCACCGCAGTCCGGCAGAGGCCAAGACGACCGGAAGGGGAAAGCGTCGCTCCCATGAAAGCAACCCATGATCTTATTCCGCGGATGCATCCGAAGGAAGAAGCTCTTTCATGTCTCTTAAGGCACGTCTCTGTTTCTGCCAATCTGTCTTTCCGGCTGGTTTAGTGTGTTTCTGATCCATGTCATCTCACACCCGGTCTAATCAGGCCAGTTAGTCAGTACTTCCCCAGCTTGCTCTCCTCTCTCCGCCCTGGTGCCCACAGACTAGCCTGAAGCTGCTGCAGCACTTAGCATACGCCGCTAAATCACACACCGCTACGCTCCTGTCCCAGGGAATTAGCGTCAACTCCTGCCGATGGGTCAAGATTACGCTAACTTTCCCTGGAGTTAGCGTCCCAGTTAGCGTTAACTAGGAGACGCGGTGCCTCTGAATGGCCGCTAACTTTGGGTCACTGGGTGCTTTCGTTGTTTTTAGGGGGGGGTTTAGGTTTCACATCGGCGTTCCAAATGGTATCCGCTTACCCGGGTAATTAGTGGACGCCGCGAGGGTTCGGATGTGTGCACATGACCACAAAAAGCATTGGAACATATGGTGTTGCATTTATTTCCACTGACGGCAGAATACGGAAAAATTTAACTATTAAAATGTTACAATTTTGATATATTTTGTTCATTAAAAACAATATATTAGCTCACAATGCATATTTGTGTAAGAATATTTCAATTGCGGTCGTCCCTTGTCTATTAATTGGCTGGGGATCACAGCCAATCACAGGGCACATATAGACAAACAACCATTCACACTCACATTCATACCTATGGACAATTTGGAGTCGCTAATTAACCTAGCATGTTTTTGGAATGTGGGAGGAAACCGGAGTACCCGGAAAAAAACCACACATGCATGGGGAGAACACGCAAACTCCACACAGAGATGGCCAAGCCGGGAATCGAACCCGTGTCTCTGAGCTTGTGTGGTAATTTCATTCATTCTTTCATTCATTTTCTATCACTTATCCTCACGTGGGTCTCAGGGGTGCTGGAGCCTATCCCAGCTGTCTTCGGGCGAGAGGCGGGGTACACCCTGGACTGGTGGCCAGCCAATCACAGGGCACATATAGACAAACAACCATTCACACTCACATTCATACCTATGGACAATTTGGAGTCGCTAATTAACCTAGCATGTTTTTGGAATGTGGGAGGAAACCGGAGTACCCGGACAAAACCCACTCATGCACGGGGAGAACATGCAAACTCCACACAGAAATGGCCGAGGGTGGAATTGAACCCAGGTCTCCTAGCTGTGAGGTCTGCGCGCTAACCACTCTACCGCCGTGCAGCCTTAGGATTCAATATTAATAACAAATAGCATAGTTCATGACTTAACATTATTAGAATCGTTGTAGACATGAAATATATACTCCAATGATTCTTTGTTTCCACCACATTGCTACGGGAGCACTTCAGGGACATAACAGATGGACGCTGCTGGCAGGGGAAGCTAACTGGTTAGCCTCCCCTAAAGAATCGGAATCGTCCACAATCCTTATGTGAAACACGGACACACGTCTTTCTTGTTTCGCTACGTTTCTAAAGATATACAAACAGATAAAAAAAGAGGCAGGAAATGAATGCACGTGACGGGACACACCTATTCCGCCTACAAAGATTGCTATTACAGCACCTCCAAAAATCTTATTTTGGCCATTTTAAGCATTAGCGGAACTCACTTTGGACACCCCCAACTAACAGGAAGTGAACATGGAAGAAAAGGTTGCAGCTCAAACAGCCTCCATTTTCCTGCAAAGACTTCCTGCAAGGTTTTGCAGATGTGTGATGTGGGAGTCTCCGAGGAAGCAATTATGGACCTTGCTGTGTGCACTGGGAGCAGAAAAGAGCCCACAAAGTTGGGAGCAAGCAATTGTCCACCGTGACCTAATAAGACGGATAAAATGAGGAATTCCGAAAAAAACTAAAAAGTCCAACCCCTGATTGGTGAAGTGATCGACTAAAGGAAGTGTCCCAGTACTTTTGTCCACAAGTACAGAGGAACCTCAGTTTTCGTAGGGTTTGTACGCAGGGTACTTATTTATTTATTTATTGCTACAAGTATATCTGAGTTTTCGCGCAGACCTCACAGCGAGGAGACCAGGGTTCAATTCCACCCTCGGCCATCTCTGTGTGGAGTTTGCATGTTCTCCCCCGTGCATGAGTGGGTTTTCTCCGGGTACTCCGGTTTCCTCCCACATTCCAAAAACATGCTAGGTTAATTGGCCACTCCAAATTGACCATAGGTATGAATGTGAGTGTGAATGGTTGTTTGTCTATATGTGCCCTGTGATTGGCTGGCCACCAGTCCAGGGTGTACCCCGGACACAGGACAATGAACAACTCAGTTTCTAGTGTTGGTAGTGTTAAAGTTTTTTCATTTAGACAATATCCACGTTTACATGAGGAGTTTTTCTCTTTCCGAATGACCTTTCCGATAGCAATGGTGTACATGGAAAGGAATATTCCAAACTCTTGTCTACATGCGGCGCTATAATCAACCAGAATAGTCAACGGGGCATGCGCAGTAAAACGTAAACACCAACACCAACATCACGTGATACCGACTTCCTCCAGTTTTTCTTCCACTTGGTGGAATAACTCCGTATTGCCAGTTTTTCCTTCGTTCCAGTCTTGAAATTTAGTTTAAATCAAAAACAAACTTTCCGCAGCAGTCCAGTGCCGATTGCTCGCCTCCATTTTTTTTTAAATCGAAGAACGTCTGGAGCTGCGTGTTACGTCATATCTCAGCATTCGCTGAAAGAACGCACCCGGGAACAGGAAAAGATAAAGTTCAATCTTGCTAATATTTTATAATTAAACTCGGCACATGTTTTATATAGATATATATTTTCTTTTTTAATAAAACTGGACTTGTGAATGGCGTATAGAAGGGTTTAGATTCTGTTCCACAGATGGCGCTAATGCACACGAAAGCTGCTTACCAACCACCAATAAACAACAGAAGAAGAAAAACACCATGAAGAAGAACGCAGTCTGACAACTTTCCGATTGAGCGGGTACAAGATACCTCAATCGGATTGGGGAAAGGAATATTCCACCTCTGTGAATCCGATTATATATTCATTCGGATTGGCACTTTTCTTTGGGAATGAGGTGTATACAAAGGTTACATTCATTCCGTTTGACGAAATAATCCGAATGGAATTGGAATATTTGGGTCCATGTATACGTGGCTAATGTGAAGGTTCGTAGTTGACACAGGTTGCAAGGGGAGCGGTTTAAGCGTGACACATAACAGAAAGTGAGCATCTCTAAGTGTCCACACTTTAAAGTGAACTTTGTAATTAGGATTAGATTAGGATTGGCGCTTTCAGCCATGTTTTGACTGCATCGTAAAGTCTGTGTCATGTGCAGGCTGCATTGTTTGCCTCCTGGCAGCAACTTACAGACGTACGGAGAATGCTTCTTTTTTTGGCGGCGGTAGTTCAAGTTAAATTTGAGCAACGTCTCCGTCAATGCCGGGGGACGGGAGAGACGGGAGACGGCATTAGCTACGGCTTCAATGGGAAATGAATCAACCGCCATCACTGCACTCTCTAACACAACCCAAGGCTTTGTTTCCCGTATGCGAGTGCATTTTTTGGTTCAGCGGTGTTTAGCCTTAAGTCTAACGGCTGAGCGGCGCTGATGTGAGCGCTACAACGTATCAGTCCAAAATGTCATTATTTTTCTTTACAGCCAGTGAAGCGGCTTCATTTCTCCATAAATTTCAAACCAAGCTGCCGGTTCGGACGCCCGTGTTTTGCCCTTTAAAAACTTTCCTTGTGCATCATAGTCAAAGAACCCGGCCTCACGCTGAACTTCAGCCTTCGTTTGAACCCCAACCAAACACACGTGTACGGGAACACAAAAAACACACGGGAATCCAGCATTGACTGTTTCATTTTCATTACATGTAATATTGGCAATACCGATCCGAAACCAACACTCAAAAAACAATTTATTAGTTTTTTCCAAAAGTACTATTCATTCATTCATTTTCTACCGCTTTTCCTCATGAGGGGTTGCTGGAGCCTATCCCAGCTGTCTCCTTGGGGCGAGAGGTGGCGGGGTACACCCTGGACTGCTGGCCAGCCAATCACAGGGCACATATAGACAAACAACCATTCACACTCACATTCATACCTATGGACAATTTGGAGTCGCTAATTAACCTAGCATGTTTTTGGAATGTGGGAGGAAACCGGAGTACCCGGAAAAAACCCACACATGCATGGAAAGAACATGCAAACTCCACACAGAGATGGCCAAGCCGGGAATCGAACCTGTGTCTCAGAGCTTGTGTGGTAATTTCATTCATTCTTTCATTCATTTTCTATCACTTATCCTCACGAGGGTCACGGGGGTGCTGGAGCCTATCCCAGCTGTCTTCGGGCGAGAGGTGGCGGGGTACACCCTGGACTGGTGGCCAGCCAATCACAGGGCACATATAGACAAACAACCATTCACACTCACATTCATACCTATGGACAATTTGGAGTCGCTAATTAACCTAGCATGTTTTTGGAATGTGGGAGGAAACCGGAGTACCCGGAGAAAACCCACGCATGCACGGGGAGAACATGCAAACTCCACACAGAGATGGCCGAGGGTGGAATTGAACCTTGGTCTCCTCGCTGTGAGGTCTGCGCAAAAACTCAGATATACTTGTAGCAATACATTTCATCATAAACCCTACGTACCCTGCGTACAAACCCTACAAAAACCGAGGTTCTTCTGTACTTGTGGACAAAAGTACTGGGACACTTCAATTTGTCGATCAGTTCACCAATCAGGGGTTGGAATTCAACTTTTTAGTTTTTGCGGAATTCCTCATTTTTATCCTAGCTGTGAGGTCTGCGCGCTAACCACTAGACCGCCGTGCCGCCCCCAAAAGTACTAAAACAAAAAAAAACTTCACACAGCTACATTTTCCAGGTACTCCGGTTTCCTCCCACATCCGATCACTATATTGACAGTTACTATGGTACCCATTATGTCATTGTATGGTCATATCACCTCCTAGTTCAGTACAAGGTACATTATTATAAGGTACAAAAAAAAAAACTGTATTATGGAAAGCAGGAAGTGAACAAATGAAACAGTTACTGATTGTAAAAGTAAACTGTATTATGGAAAGCAGGAAGTGAACAAATGAAACAGTTACTGATTGTAAAAGTAACCTGTATTAGGAAAGCAGGAAGTGAACAAATGTAACAGTTAGTGATTGTAAAAGTACCAGACGGAGGGGTAGGACTTAATATGCTTTGCTTCTTCCTACTCCTTTTCGACATGTGGAACTGTGAACTGATTATGTGATGCATTCAATTGTAATCTGATGCATGTTCAAATGAAATTAAACCATTACCATTATCATTACATCCCAAAGACATGTTAGCTTCATTGGAGACTCCAAATTGTCCGCCTCTCGGCAAAGACAGCTGTGATAGGCTCCAGCATACCCCGGCAACCCTAGTGAGGATAAGCGGCATAGAAAATGGATGGATGGTTGATAATCAGGCGGTATCAGTCAAACTGCTGCAACTTCAGACAGAATAAAACTTTGTTACATAAAAGAACAACATGGCGTCATGACCAGAGTCATGTGGTTGGATAAAAAAATGATTTCCAACCAGTTAATATTCATTCTTCCATCATCAAATGTTTTGATTTGATTGGGTTTGTTAATCCCCACAACACCCAGTTCCCAAACTCTGTCGGCACCATATTTATGTACATATTTGTGCTGAAAATGTGCATGAAATTAGCGTCTGATTTAGCAAGAAGGGAGCTAATTACAGCAGCTAAGGCGGTAAACAGGAAGTGAATTGGGGAAACGGGGACAGAAGAAACGGAGGAGGGCTGAATGGGGGCATGGGGTCCAGACAAAGAGATCACAATGTGGTCATTACCACGGCCTTGTGAAGCCAATGCATTGGGATTCATTAAGGACAGCACTTCCTGCTCACATGCGGTATCAAGAACGCAATCACCGCCGGGCGTTTCGCTCAGAGGAAGTCAAGTCGAAAAAAGCCCCCAGAGCTGCAAACTCACTCGGCTGGTGCAACACTTCACAGCAGCTGCACTCCTAAGACTTTTTTTTTTGTCAAGAATGCGTAGAAGTGGTCGTCGGTGGCGGCAGAAAGTGGCTTCTCCACGCGGCCCCCCGGTCGCCTGTGCAGCGCCTGACTGATGCTAAATGCATTTGCATGTACAAGACGAGCGCACACTTGACTGATCGCATGCGAGCTGCGTCTCAGATGACAGGAGCACCGGGCCGGAAGTTTGCCTGTTTGATAAATAACATGCACATCGAGTCAGTGCAGCCGCGTCGACTGCTGCCCGTTGTGTGTTTGCACAACATCAACACAACATTAGAAAAGTTGGAGTTGTCCTAAATAGCCAGCAGGCAGTGGCTAATGCACGGCCAAGGGAAGGGAAGCAGCAGGCATAGGATGGTAACGTGACAAAATATCACTAAATATTACTTGCACATATAGACAAACAACCATTCACACTCACATTCATACCTATGGACAATTTGGAGTCGCTAATTAACCTAGCATGTTTTTGGAATGTGGGAGGAAACCGGAGTACCCAAAGAAAAGCCATGCATGCACGGAAAGAACACTCAAACTCCACACAGAGATGGCCAAGCCGGGAATCGAACCCGTGTCTCCGAGCTTGTGTGGTAATTTCATTCATTTTCTACCGCTTATCCTCACGAGGGTGTCAGGGGTGCTGGAGCCTATCCCAGCTGTCTTCGGGCGAGGTACACCCTGGACTGGTGGCCAGCCAATCACAGGGCACATATAGACAAACAACCATTCACACTCACATTCATACCTATGGACAATTTGGAGTCGCTAATTAACCTAGCATGTTTTTGGAATGTGGGAGGAAACCGGAGTACCCGGAAAAAACCCACGCATGCATGGGGAGAACATGCAAACTCCACACAGAGATGGCCAAGCCGGGAATCGAACCCGTGTCTCCGAGCTTGTGTGGTAATTTCATTCATTCTTTCATTCATTTTCTACCACTTATCCTCACAAGGGTCTCAGGGGTGCTGGAGCCTATCCCAGCTGTCTTCGGGCGAGAGGTGGCGGGGTACACCCTGGACTGGTGGCCAGCCAATCACAGGGCACATATAGACAAACAACCATTCACACTCACATTCATACCTATGGACAATTTGGAGTCGCTAATTAACCTAGCATGTTTTTGGAATGTGGGAGGAAACCGGAGTACCCGGAAAAAACCCACACATGCATGGGGAGAACATGCAAACTCCACACAGAGATGGCCAAGCTGGGAATCAAACCCGTGTCTCCGAGCTTAGACAAACAACCATTCACACTCACATTCACACCTATGGACAATTTGGAGTTTTTTACCGTATTACTGTATTGGATGTCCCACCCTTCTGCAATGTTGGAAATGGGTTTAAGACTTTTTGTACCATGTGGCTCAGGTCGTGGCTAGCGTCCCAACACCCCCTCCTCTGGAACATACCAATGCATTCAAGAGTGAACATTTAAACATCATTTTCAAATCATACTTACTCCAGTCACTTATCGTCACCGGCAGCAACTTCACACACACACACAGCATTCCAAATGCAATAAGTATGCCGGGTCACCTTCAGATGCTAATGATGTGTAATAGCGTGCACGTCAGCACTTTTGAGTAGATGTTGAGATGAGATCATAAGGAATGGAAGCGGTGCTAAGTTCATATCTGAATGACATCATTCCTCTCCGAGATGTTTGCAATGAATCTTCTCTTGATCGCTTATTGATCGGTCATGTACTTTTTGCTTGTCGTTTGTCATTCCAGCACTAATGAGTCTCAGCCGTTGAAGGTTATCTTGCATCGCTTCACATATTCATCTCGCACCCGTCGCAAGCGCGGCATGTCAATTCTCACATAATGAGAAACATGACGTGCTGGAAAAGCAATATATAATTGAAAAGATTGACTCAATTCAAAAAGTATTGACTACGGAGTCTCTGCTGGCGGTGTAGTTGGCCCCCTGTGGTTTTGATTTTATATTCATAACACGAAAGCAAGTCCGGGCTTTTTGCTCCAATAAGCATGCACGCAACCTTTCAAGAGCAGCTTAATAACGTTCCGCATTGATACGCTCACCTGACATTTCATTACGTACTCTCTGACATCATCGATTAAAACTAAAACCCCGTTGGTCATGTTTAGAAGGTAAAATGCCAAACTTCTACCGGCAGATGTTCAAGTCAGGCAGTCGTGGCGCTTGGCAGGTGTCACTTCTTCAAGCTTCAACGGCTTTCAAGGAGCGAGAATGTCACGTTTGGGTTTAATGTTTTATGAAGGGATTTACACGCTACGAGTACCACGGTTAAACTTATCTACATGCAGGATCCGATGCATTCAAAGCTCAATACAGTCAGCATTTCATCACTAGCTACGTTTACATGAAGAGTTTTTCTCTTTCTGAATGGAATCTTTCCGAATGACCTTTCCGATAGCAATGGTATACATGGAAAGGAATATTCCAATCGCGCGTCTACATGCGGCGCTATAATCAACCAGAATAGTCAATAGGGCATGCCCAGTAAAACGTAAACATCAACATCACGTGATACCGACTTCCTTGAGTTTTTCTTTCACGACACAAAACGACACAAAGCTTGGCGTCTGACATCGAGTGCCATCCAGTCGAAACCGGTGGGTATAAATGGTACATGAAATGCACAGCAGCTGTGGCACGCCCTGTGGCTCCGCCCATGGGAGGAGTGGCGAACTCAAAGCTAAACCAAACCAATGTTTACGGTAGAGCGTGACAAGAGCTGTCTGATCCCATTGTAGCTGAACACACCGTCCTTCTTAAAAAGCGTGCCAAAACATTCAATACAATATTTAAAAAAAACCTTAAACTATATTAAGAAAGCAGGAAGTGAACAAATGTAATAGTTAGTGATTGTATAAGTACCAGATGGAGGGGTAGGATTTAATAAGCTTTGCTTCTTCCTACTCCTTTTGGACATGTGGAACTGTGAACTGATTATGTGATGCATTCAATTGTAATCTGATGCATGTTCAAATCAAATAAAACAATTTTAAAAATGTAAAAAAAAATGTAATTACAGAAAAATGAAAAACATTTTTTTTATTAAATAAAAAAAATAAAATAAAAATAACTTAAATTATATTAGGAAAGCAGGAAGTGTACAAATGTAACAGTTACTGATTGTAAAAGTACCAGATGTAGGGGTAGGATTTAATAAGCTTTGCTTCTTCCTACTCCTTTTGGACATGTGGAACTGTGAACTGATTATGTGATGCATTCAATTGTAATCTGATGCATGTTCAAATCAAATAAAACCATTAAAAAAATGTAAAAAAAAATTATTTTTTTTATTAAATAAAATAAATAAAATAAAAATAACTTAAATTATATTAGGAAAGCAGGAAGTGAACAAATGTAACAGTTAGTGATTGTAAAATTATGTAATGCATTCAATTGTAATCTGATGCATGTTCAAATCAAATAAAACCATTAAAAAAATGTAAAAAACATTTTTTTATTTTTTTATTAAATAAAAAAATAAAATAAAAATAACTTAAATTATATTAGGAAAGCAGGAAGTGAACAAATGTAACAGTTACTGATTGTAAAAGTACCAGATGGAGGGGTAGGATTTAATAAGCTTTGCTTCTTCCTACTCCTTTTGGACATGTGGAACTGTGAACTGATTATGTGATGCATTCAATTGTAATCTGATGCATGTTCAAATGAAATAAAACCATTTTCCAAAATGGAAATATTGTTAGTCTTAGTCATATTTGTGTTCAATCTTTGACCTTCCACTGTAATTGAAAAATGCAACGCTTAAGAAAAGGTAACAATGAGATGTCAAAATGTCTGTGTTGTTTTCAAAGGAGCATTTAGACGATTCCATTATTGCAAATAAGCAGTAGGGAAAAAGATCATCGCTCTCATTGTCGGAATTTATTTCCAGCATTTTTTGTCCAGAAAGCAGCACATTTTTCCGAGCGATTTCTCTCCCCGTTTATGAGGACTTTGTGTGCCATTATCCACCCACTCCGGCATTGAATTGCAAAGTGCAGCTGGATGTTTGTTTGCCTGGATTGGCTTGCGGATGAAAAAGAGAAAGAGAAAATGAGTGTAAAGTCATCTTTCCTGTATAAATGTGAGCACTGATGTAAGTTTCCGTCAGCTCCCCTGACAGCCGAGCCTCTTTTAGAGCCAAACCGCCTCTTTTGCACATCAAACTTTCACAATGTATGGACACCGTGTCAGGGGCGGACACACACACTTGTGTTGGTTTGCATTTTCCCCTTGCGGTATATGTTGGGGGAAGCAGGGGCGCAGAACATGTCTGCGAGAGAAAGTCGTGTCATTCATATTTCATTGCTGATAAATATGAATAAGAAGGACAACGCCGAGCACTACAGAGGACACGCCGTCTTTGTGTGTGTTTTTGTGATGTGTGTGTTTTGTCTTTGGCTTTGACTTTTGAGGGGCGTTTGGGAGCTGCAGGGAACAACCCCCGTCGAAGGAGACGAGGAGGAGGTGTACGTAAGGAGGAGTCGTGATGGAGCGGCGCCAAGGCGAGGAGGTATCGTGTCTGTTTAGCGACAGCTCTGTCACCTTGCAAACATCCCCACACGCCAGATTGATGGGCTCCTTCACACTCCCGAGAGCGTCGGACTATATTGAAAATATGAACATTAACACACACAATGCGACCTCTGAGGTCATACGGTGCAGAATTTTAACAAAGTTAAAGCCTCTAAATATGCATAAGAGGTATATATCTTTTTTTTGCCACATTGTTGTTATTGATCAGAATCGTGCTGCAGAGGACTTCCACCTCTGCTTTACCGTGACTGAGCTTCTTCAGGCGGCAGCCTTTTTTGTTTGAAGATGCGCCAAAGCTTACTTAGGTTCCATAGGGGATCAAACCATGAGTTTGTCTCCGTTTATGCCCATAACAGCCAATAGCCACGTTTACATGGACCCAAATATTCCAATTCCATTCGGGTTAAGAATGTAACCTTTGTATACACCTCAATCTAAACCCTTCTATACGCCATTCACAAGTCCAGTTTTATTAAAAAAGAATATATTAAAAAATATATTTTAGAAAATATATATTATTATATATTATAAAATAATATTCTAATATTATTATATATTATATTATTATTTATTATATAATAATATTATATAATATTATTATATATTATATATAATAATAATTATTATTATTATATAATTCTCGGTTGATATGTTTTATATAGATATATATATTCTTTTTTAATAAAACTGGACTTGTGAATGGCGTATAGAAGGGTTTAGATTGATAATAATAATAATACTAATTAATATAATATTATATAATAATAATAAGACTGCCATGATGACATTCCAATTATAAACTGTATAAGGTTCCTAAAATATTGTGACAGGTCAAAAACACTCAATAGATTATTACTTAGGCCTATAAATATTTTTTTAAATCGGGCAATAAATATTTTAAAACTAATATTTGCAAAAATGAATCATATTTTTAATGACCTCTCATGGCCCACCTGCAGTAACACCACACATCCCACACTTTGGGAATCACTGCCCTAGACAATATTTATAAATTTGAGTCTTTTTGAGGCGTGTTTGGGCACCTCATCATGGTGCAAAACCACCATTCCGCTTCACAGTGTCACATTACATGTTGGAACTCGTTTTTTTTCCCATTCATGAACCGCAGCTCCCCAATGCAGGCAGCACTCGTGCATGCTAACACCACCATACTTGACTGTAGACGAGATCCGGTTATCTTGCTATCACTTGTATTTAAGCAATAATGGCTTTTTGTTGACTCATTTTCAGTAGATAGGAAATCTAAAAAGGTGTACACCGACGACTCCTACATTATTTTATTATTTATATATATATATATATATATATATATATATATATACTGTCATAGAAATGGGTCCTGTAGTCACTTTTATCAGTATGACTGGTACATGTATGGTACCAGTCTGCTCAATATGTGCTTCCTGATGTCAAAGTGTTTCTGTTTAAAAAAAAATCTATTTGGCTGGAGGAGCCGCAGGCTTGAAATCTTCCCGCATCACCAGATGTCCCGTCTGGCAGCGACACAGCACCTGTCCCCAGCAAGGGTGGTGGGGGGGGGGGGGGGGTTAGTCAGAGGCACGGTACCTGGGGTAATATCACGAGGATGATTTATGACTGTTGTTTTTAGGGAATATATTTGGGCTCTTGAGCTGACGGGGGTCGAGATGCATTTCGGTTGAAATCATTTCAAACAGGCATCTGCTCCGTGACTCTGGTTGACTTCCAATTGTTCTTATTTCAAAACAACTTTTCCCAATAGGAAATAATGTAAATATTTATGTTGCAGGGTTTTTAAGGTTTTCAGGGTTTTATGCTGCCAGTTCCAATACCAATCATCCATGAATCATATTCGTCTTTTGGAAAAGAAAACACTCGGATACGGTGAACATCCAGCAACAACACGTTTTGGTATGACGAAAAATATATTGAACCTAATCGACAAAACTACCTCAAGTAGCGCTTGTATACGTGTATACGCATGTACATGTATATGTTTGAGAGGTGACACCCCGATGATATCACTTCCGGAATGAGGCCGACTGCGAGCGCTAGCTAGCGCCATCAACTATAAATGTAATTTTTTGTGAATTTACCAAAAACATGCTAGGTTAATTGGTGACTCCAAATTGTCTATAGGTATGAATGTGAGTGTGAATGGTTGTTTGTCTATATGTGCCCTGTGATTGGCTGGCCACCAGTCCAGGGTGTACCCCGCCTCTCGCCCAAAGACAGCTGGGATAGGCTCCAGCAACCCCCGCGACCCTCATGAGGATAAGCGGTAGAAAATGAATGAATGAATTACTTTTCTAATAATTATAAACAATATATAACATATTTAGGCTGCACGGTGGTCGTGTGTTTAGCACGCAGACCTCACAGCTAGGAGACCGGAGTTCAATCCCACCGTCGGCCATCTCTGTGTGGAGTTTGCATGTTCTCCCCGTGCATGCGTGGGTTTTCTCCAGGTACTCCAGTTTCCTCCCACATTCCAAAAACATGCTAGGTTAATTAGCGACTCCAAATTGTCCATAGGTATGAATGTGAGTGTGAATGGTTGTTTGTCTATATTACGCTGCACAGCGGTCGAGTGGTTCGTGCACAGACCTCATAGCTAGGAGACCGGAGTTCAATTCCACTCTCAACCATCTCTGTGCCGAGCTTGCATGTTCGTTCCCCCCATTCCAAAAACATGCTAGGTTAATTAGCGACTCCAAATTGTCCATAGGTATGAATGTGAGTGTGAATGGTTGTTTGTCTATATGTGCCCTGTGATTGGCTGGCCACCAGTCCAGGGTGTACAGACTTACAGACCAACAGGACACGCTGCAGGTTTTTATCAACTAATCAAATCAGTGTCAGATAGTAAAATAAACAAAATACAAAAATGGTGTCCTCGGGGGGGAAAAGCTCAATTTTAGCAATTCCCTACCACCGTGTTGACAAACGTGCTGACAGTCTGACTCTCATCAGAGCACGGAAAGACATTGTGATTGGCTTACGGTGGGGGGGGGGGGTGTATGATTTCACACCAATAAGGTCGCACACACATCTGGGAAAGCGATATCATCAAGTGATACGTGATGCAAACTCCACTCGAATTTAAGGTGTGCACTTTGCCGAGGCCCGACAAATGCTATTAGCGGCCAACATATTTGTCTCTGCGCCAAGGAGAATGATGTGACTACAAGTAATAATCTCCCCCCGTTGTGTTGTTTAGATCACGGCAACAGTAATCTCAAGTGGATAAATAACCCACATAAAACTCAACGGCAGAATCAATAAACACAATGTGTGTTTGTGTGTGTGTGTGTGGTAACGAGGCGAGACCTTTTGACGGACTGACTTACAGGTGAGTAGGAAGAGGTGTAAACACGGGTCGTTTGCAAAGAATCGATAGTGAATTAAACAGCTCACTTCTGAAAAGGTTCCTAGGCTACAGTAGTGGTGAAGTGTTGTCAATTTTTCAGCTCATAAACACGTCCCTGCATCTCTCTACTCCATACTTATTAGCTTCTAACGTGTTTATGGGCGAAGGGATAATAGCCAAAGATGAATGGTAGCGACAGACCGACAAGCTGACATGTTCTACAAGCGTCTGCGAGGTAGCTGGCAAGCTAGCAGCCACCAACAGATCAGCCCGAGCTCTGACATGCTGGAAATCAAATACATTTCATCTGACATAAATCAAGGTCGGGGTTGTTCTGCATTGTGGCCCCGATCGCCGGAAGATAGACTTACCTAACGCAGAAATATGTGCAAATTGTAAATAAAATTCCCACTCCACCAAAGAACTCCATGCAGGCCAAACAACCCAACTATTAATTGGGCGGGTGCATTCAAAACCCCTCCTAATTTATTGTATTAATTACCCACACTGTTATCTTGCAATTGAAACATTCCAGGGCGGCACGGTGGTCGAGTGGTTAGGGCGCAGACCACACAGCTAGGAAGACCAGGGTTCGATTCTCTGTGTGGCGTTTGCATGTTCTCCGGGTACTTCCTCCCACATTCCAAAAATTGGCGACTCCAAATTGTCCATAGATATGAATGTGAGTGTGAATGGTTGTTTGTCTATATGTGCCCTGTGATTGGCTGGCCACCAGTCCAGGGTGTACCCCGCCTCTCGCCCGAAGACAGCTGGGATAGGCTCCAGCACCCCTGTGACCCTCGTGAGGATAAGCGGTAGAAAATGAATGAAACAATCCATGGTGGCACGGTGAACGAGTGGCTAGCGCGCAGACCACACAGCTAGGAGGACCAGGGTTCGATTCCACCCTCGGCCATCTCTGTGTGGAGTTTGCATGTTCTCCCCCTGCATTCCAAAAACATGCTAGGTTAATTGGCAACTCCAAATTGTCCATGTATGAATGCGAGTGTGAATGGTTGTTTGTCTATATGTGCCCTGTGATTGGCTGGCCACCAGTCCAGGGTGTACCCCGCCTCTCACCCAAAGACAGCTGGGATAGGCTCCAGCAACCCCCGCGACCCTCGTGAGGAAAAAGCGGTAGAAAATGAATGAATGAATGAATGAAACATTCCAGGGCGGCACGGTGCTCGAGTGGTTAGGGCGCAGACCACACAGCTAGGAGGACCAGGGTTCGATTCCACCCTCGGTTTGCATGTTCTCCGGGTACTCCGGTTTCCTCCCACATTCCAAAAACATGCTAGGTTAATTGCGACTCCAAATTGTCCATAGGTATGAATGTGAGTGTGAATGGTTGTTTGTCTATATGTGCCCTGTGATTGGCTGGCCACCAGTCCAGGGTGTATCCCGCCTCTCACCCAAAGACAGCTGGGATAGGCTCCAGCACCCCCGCGACCCTCGTGAGGAAAAAGCGGTAGAAAATGAATGAATGAATGAATGAAACATTCCAAAGTCTTCACTGCACCTCCCACTTCTTGGTCTTCGGTCTGTCTGTCGTCGGGGGCAACCTGGTTTCGGTCCAGCAGATGTTCAGCGGCCTTGACGGGGGTCTTCCATCTAAGATGAGCTTGAAAATGTCGTCAGCATCATCTGCACGATTTTCTCCTCCGTGAGGCCTTGGTGACATCATTACTCTTTTGTTCTGACCAATTCCATAAATTTTTCTGAAGGCTTTTATGAGGATTCTTTGTGAGGATTCCAGTCCAAGTTGGAGATGAATATTATTTTTATAAATGGCTGTGGCCAGGCTGATTCCCAGAGCGCCAGACCTTGTGAACACAGGAAGGCAAACTTCTGGGATTGTTTATCTCCGTCGTCGTAATTCTCCAAGAAGTCCGACAGCTTGGTCATCTGAGAGAAGATAAGCACCCTGAGTCTCAAATTTGCGGCCCGGATGCTAGTTTGAGGCCCCCGCCTAGTTTGATATGGATGCCATATGGTTTCATGAACCCAGAAATGACAGCTTAAAGCACACAATTGACGCGATTTTGCCCCGCCCATACGCAAGCAAATGAGCCCGCCTGTTTTGCTTTTTCTCTCATCATCCATGACTGAGATCAAAACACTGAAAAAGTGTTGTTTTTTTTTGAAAACCTGATGCGGCCCAGCCTCACCCAGACCCTAGCTCCAGGACTTTGAGATCCCTGATCTAATGTATCTTTGTATTCTCAGGTTATATCTATCTATACTGCACATCCTGCTACTTCCGCATTTCCATTAGTGGCGTTTTGACAACCCACACCTCCTGCCATCCCGATTTAGCAGAGCATCTCGCCATGACATCACAAGGGCCTTCAACGTCTATGAACTTATGAACGTTGCATCAAAGGCCCACAAATGTTTCTCTGATTAAAGTTCCAGATGTCGGCCATCTCAAGTGATGAGATTCCTAGTGGACGATAATCAGCCGCTGGCTCGTTCCACAGTTACTGCAAATATTCCTGCTTGGAAAGTAGGACCCCCTGCTGTGCATGTTGGCTCTTATGGAATAGAGCTTTCTAGTTATCACCACCATGTGTGACAACGGTGGTCTTTTTGTACAATCCTAAGCCAGACACACACACTGATCATAGGTCAGAGTCAAAGAATGTCAAAAGTAGGCCAGCGTTTTATCACCCCTGGTGCCTTAAAAAGCCCAAAAGAGGAAAATGTCTTCTGACAAGGCCAAAGCGGCCACTCACAGGCGCCTCATCGGGAACTTGCGGGCGCCTCCGGACAGACAAGAGCACTAAAAGGCACCACTTGAGGCTACAAGCAGGAGTCAAAGGGATGCTATCACTCTTGCGGCGCTAATCAAGTTGAATCGCACTAATTCAAATAGTCTACTGTTCAAACAGACAACCTTAGGGGTGGGATGGGTGGGGGGGGGCATAGCCCGAAAAGGAACGAGCTAACCTCTCGGAAGCCGTCAGCTTTCAAGTGGAAGATGAAGGCTGACTCCTTCACAATGGCTGCCGTGTATCAATATTGAGCTTGTCTTTACTTACAAAATGGATCACAGATGGCTTAAATCTACACTAAGCCATGGTGTTAGTATTAATGATGGATGTGTGTGTGTGTGTGTGTGTGACACTAGAGGTGTTTGTCGCAGTGATGAGCCATGAGAGAATTAGCATCCTCGCGGCTAAACGCTTCAGTCTCTCGGCTCTCATCAGTCTGGCTTCCAGCTGCCGCTGACAGATGTTTACATTTGGAGAGGAAACCTCCATTTACCAGGAAGCTCAATTATTCTCCAAAGTGTGACATCGCCAAAGAAGGTATCATAACGTAATTACCTCTGTGGAAAAGCCTCCTAAATAATGAAAGTCTCTTCATCAAGCGGCCAGCTGGTCCATCCGTCACAGACATTTGGGGTGAGAGGCGGATTTGACGGGACGCGCTCGTTAAACGGAGAGGAAGTGCTGCTTTTAATTCCACTCGGGAGATGTTTTTGGGGGAATAGTTGCATTTCTATCACGCGTCTTAACGTATCACAAAACCCAGCCAGAAAGCACTTCTATGACAACCATCACGACTGCCCTCCTTTTCCGCATTAAAACGATGTGCCTCCAAGACAGGAGAAACGCAGATTGAAGTTGAAATTAATAGGTGGAGTTTCATCTCCAAATCCTTTACCCCACGTATTCTTCCTCAGGTTAGATTTACCAACGGAATTCTGTCAGGGAAGTACTGAAAACTGTTGTTTTGGAAGATGACAGGCTGCTGGATGAAGATGATATCATTTAATAAACTAAACTAGCATGTTTCTACCACAGGGCTGTTTCCTCAAACCACAGTGCAATGTTCAATTTCATATACATTTGGGTGAAAAATATGCTCCGAAAGATAAACAAGTTTCAGTGTTTAAGGTCAAGAGCGCAAGGTCGCCAATAATCGTACATGTATGTGTTTTGGAACATGGAAGAAAACTAGAATGGAGATAAACCAGTAGGAACCAGAGTCTTGTTTTCATTCTCTTTCGTCACCTTGTCGATTTTTCTCGCTTCTCCATCTTCTCAAAAATCTGCTTCTTTCTTGGTGATGTAAGCATTGCTTGAGGCAGAAAAAAAAATCCTTGATTACTTTTTCAGGGCTCTACATTAAAAACAAAAATGACTTGCCCATGGGGAATCCTTAAGGTGAGAAATACTTGCCCGAATATGCTGATAATTCATCAGATAATAGTACTGATGCATTGTATTTGGAGGAATGTCTGAAACGTATGTTAACATGGCACGCTATACTACCTTACACATGGTAGTACAGTAAACCTCGGATATATCGGACTCGGATATATCGGAAATTCACTCACAACGGACAGATAAAAAAGAACCGATTTTTCTGTAACGCATTTCCAATAAAAATTCATTGCATATATCGGATTTTTTTATAACGAATTTCGACATATTTCGGACAAAATCTCCAGTCCCGTTCCAATGCATTTCCATTACATTTCCCTGGCGCTCCGATTCGCCGAATCGTGACAGGCCGCTATACGACGTCATTTGCAGCGTTGCCTGCGCGATTTATATTCACGTTTATTATTCAGATTTGCAAGGATTGGTTTGCAAATTACCACCGGAATTACGCAATAAAACTCTTGGCAGTATGGCATGCCAAAGTGCACTTGCCCCCACGGGAATATCACTGATTGGATTTACTTGCCCCGGGCCATCGGTACATTATTCGGTTCGTTATTGTCGAGCCCTGTTTTTGTAGTAAAATTACTTGAGGTGTCGTTTCACCCCCATACTCAACGGCTAACACTCACCGAGCTAGCATCTTTACTTAGTCTTTACTTAAATATGTGCATTTTGCACGAGTCAGCACGAGTCCACATCATAGACCTGTAAGCGCCACACCTGACTTGCTAACACCAACACGGCTCACTAACTCATGGAAGGAGATCCCCAGCTGTGTTTTGATGAAATGATTAACCAGTGCACGTTGGCAAGAGGCTTTGGGCGTATCAACACGTGTCGGAGGAGAAGGCCCGCATCAACAACGCAGGGCTCAGAGGGGGTCAAACGACTCGCTATGGTGTGCCACTCAGTCCCTTTCCACTGGTAATTGCAAGTAGCGTGGAAGAAAGCAGCAGGAATAACTCATTCCACCCGTCACGCCTCCTGTGTCTTTTGTCTGAGCAGTGATTGGATAAACGCTGAGCCCGGGGGGGCACAGCATCACCACACAAGCAAAGACTCTGGTCATTCTGATCATTACAAGCGTCCTTCGTTTAGCGCGGTTCATTGGTTCCAGACTCGACCGTGATAAGTGAATTTTCACAAAGTAGGGCTCAATAATAACACAACAAAAGATTTTGGATGGATGGATGGGTGGATGAATGGGTGGATGAATGGGTGGATGAATGGATGGGTGGGTGGATGGATGGATGAATTGATGGGTGGATGAATGATTGGGTGGGTGGGTGGATGGATGGATGGATAGATGGGTGGATGGATGGGTCGATGGATGGATGGGTGGATGAATGGGTGGATGGATGAATGGGTGGGTGGATGGATGGATAGATGGGTGGATGGATGGGTGGATGAATGGATGGGTGGGTGGATGAATGGGTGGGTGGGTGTTTGGATGGAAGGGTGGGTGGATGGATGGATAGATGGGTGGATGGATGGGTGGATGAATGGATGGGTGGGTGGATCAATGGTTGGATGGATGGGTGGGTGGATGGATGGATGAATGGATGGATGTATGGGTGGGTGGGGGCACTGGGTGGCTGAATGGATGGATGGGTGGGTGGATGAATGGATGGATGGATGGATGATGGGTGGGTGGGTGGATGGATGGATGGATGAATGGATGGGTGGGTGGGTGGATGGATGGATGGATGGGTGGCTCAATGGGTGGATGGATGGATGGATGGATGTAGTATGGGTGGCTGAATGGATGGATGGATGGGTGGGTGGATGAATGGATGGATGGATGGATGGGTGGGTGGATGAATGGATGGATGGGTGGGTGGGTGGATGGATGGATGGATGAATGGGTGGATGATGGGTGGATGGATGGATGGATGGATAGATGGGTGGACGGACGACACTCCCATCATAGAGGATCTTTGACAAGCATATTGACAATTTGTCCTTAAAAACAAAGATCTTTTTGCTACCATAAACACACCACATCTGCTTTAATGTTTGACTTGAACTTAATCTAACTTTATTTAGGCCTATAGGATTCATTTGCTGAGGTAAAAAGTATTACGGTATACACAAAACAAGAATAATAGCAAAGGGGAAGTCCAAAATTGCTTTTTGAAGCAATTGTCTCCTTCGTAGACTACCTCGGTTGGATCCCTGATTGGCATCACAGCTACCAGTGCACCCCTCCCACCGGCTAAGCAGGCTAATAAAACATCCACATCTTCTCTCCGGGGCAGGACGGCATGACTGCGCGTGACATCATATCGTGTCTTTGTCCACACGAGGCTCTGAGAACCAGTTTGAGGCACAAGCAAGTGACTGAAAGTCAAATGGAACTAACTCGGGGCTGCAGATGTTCCCGGGACAAGATGATCTAACGCGGCACTCTGCAGGCAGGTTTAATTGACTTTAAAGAAAGCACTCGCTCGGCAGCTGACAGCTAACGGCCACGCCAGAGGCTCGCTGGCTGCACACGCTCGGGCTGCTAACGCTCCAAGTAGCAGCACACGCAGGAAAATAAATATGTGGATGTAAAAACGTGGCACCTTTAGTGGATAGTGAGCTCAAAATAAGAGGATTATTGTCTGCGGCTCTCATCTATGTCGGACTACGTCAGGACCAATACAGCCGCAGCGCAGGGCAGGAAGGCCACGTTTCACCCACAGGTTCTCAGACACAACCTTGTTTGTTTACTCCTGCCTAAAATACGCAAAATAACATATAAAGCAGGTCGAAATAATCCTGCCGTTATGATGCGTTTTGGAATCAAACAAGCAGTGTTCATGTGACAGGCTGTTCTTTGAAGATCCGTCAGAGCAAAAATAAGAAGCTCCTACGTTTTGGATCGTCTAAGTCAAATGTAAAAACATTAAAAAGCTCCACGTATGAGCCTTTGCAGCATTGCTCCTCGGGCAACCCCCCCTTTGCAGCCATATGTAGATTCAGTGCTAATTTTGGGCTCCAGCTCTAAAAATGTCTTGCACGCCCGAACAAAAGGAAGGCGCTGAATGCAGGCTGCATTAGAGCAGTCTGACTACTCACAGCTGGAAGCCTTTTTTTCAACCCTGGCTGCGGAATGATTAAATACAATACACAACACACACACAGGCTGCAACGTTAGCTTTACCCTCACGATCTAATGAGGGCCAATACAGGAGCCGGATCACAAGTTCAGTCTTTAAAAAGATAAACTGTCAAAGAGGCAGGCCTTGTCATGCTACTGTATTACACCGAGAGCTGTTTCTAATATTTCAGCTGAGAAGAAAATCTTGTTGATCACACGGATTTTAGCTAATCTAGCCACTACCTGGCAGCAACAAATTCAGGGTTTATTCTGCAGTAGGAATAGCAACACCAGTAAGAAACTAAGCAAGTTAAAGGTCAAAGAGAAAAGTAGCTGAAACTAATCATTCTTTTCCAAGTCAATGAATCGGACATTTTTTGTTTTGATGAAGTCATCAGTTCGGCCTTTGATGGACCAAATCCATCGAAACCAAATATTTCTTAGACTGACACCCTTGCCAACACTAACGCTTCCAAACACACTTTGCAAACATAGTGGGCTTGAGCGTAGCGGTCTCAACCCAAACATAGAGTGCTAGCATGTCAGTCTTTAGCTTTGACTTTCTGTCACAGGCAAAAACAGTTAATTTTAGTACAGTAAAGTCTCGTTATATCGATATTCTCGGGAGTCGGAAAAAATATCGATATAACCGGACTGTCGATATATCCAATCCTGCGCCGAACTGCATTAAAAGTGGGCAATAATGCACTCGACATTGTTCTATAGTATAGAACAATGTCGAGCAGCTTAAATCAATCTTTGATTAAGGATTTCAATACCAAAAAAGAACGTGGCGAACGGCTGCTTCCAGTCAACTTTATTTTTCCACACTTCCACCACCAGAGCGCAGCACACACACCGATTCCCGCACTTCCTGGTTCACAGGTCATGCTCAAACCGCCCCACATAGCTGGCCAAACACATGCCTGCAACAAAAGAACCAACGAACGCCAGCATGTACATATGAAAAACAGTGATTATTGCAAGCGATAAAAAGATATCTGAATACAACACAATTAAATACATGTATTTGTACGCTTGTGTCTTCGTTGGAATAGGTGTGTATGCTATGTCAAATGGTTCTTCTGTTGCAGGAGAACCGGATTATCATAATAACCGGGTATCGTACTAACGGAACTAATTATATCATAAAAGACTAGAAATTTGCCGGGAAATGAAAATAGTATCGTAATAAGCAGTAATTCGTTATAACCGATATCGATATAACGAGACTTTACTGTATTATTATTAACATTCTTGGATGGCACGGCGGTCCAGTGGTTAGCGCGCAGACCTCACAGCTAGGAGACCAGGGTTCAATTCCAGTTTGCATGTTCTCCCCGTGCATGCGTGAGTTTTCTCCGGGTACTCCGGTTTCCTCCCACATTCCAAAAACATGCTAGGTTAATTAGCGACTCCAAATTGTCCATAGGTATGAATGTGAGTGTGAA
Organism: Doryrhamphus excisus; assembly: GCF_037039965.1. Classification (NCBI taxonomy): domain Eukaryota; kingdom Metazoa; phylum Chordata; class Actinopteri; order Syngnathiformes; family Syngnathidae; genus Doryrhamphus; species Doryrhamphus excisus. The sequence goes on from NC_136365.1 coordinate 19,142,219, forward strand.
TGGTTGTTTGTCTATATGTGCCCTGTGATTGGCTGGCCACCAGTCCAGGGTGTACCCCGCCTCTCGCCCGAAGACAGCTGGGATAGGCTCCAGCACCCCCCGCGACTCTCGTGAGGAAAAAGCGGTAGAAAATGAACACTTTTACGCCAAAGAACTACATTACTGGCGTAGTGACACCTTGCCACACCAAATAGCTACTAGCTGGCTAGCAAATAGCTTCACCACACCTAAAATCTTTTTGGAGGTTCTTAGGCAGGCTTTCTAGGCGGAATTTTTTATATTTTTAGAATGCCCAAAAAAGGGACAGATGTGTGTTCATGTCTCAAATAAGGGTTCTGGTCAATTTTTTTGAAGTGTAGTTTTGATACAGCTCTGCAGCAGCTGTGCCTAAACACTGTGACCAGCGAGCGTGAATACGTGACCAGGTTTTGATGTGGGAAAAAACCTCTGGTTTCAACTCGGAAAATCCCAAGTGGGTCATCTTTTTATAACCAAGCACAATAAGACGCAGCGAGTAGTGAGAGAACATTTAACATAATGGATTACGTGGGTTAACTGCATGCACGGGAGAAAGAGAGAGAGTAAGGAGAGAAGGCGCTCTGGTTTCAGACAACGCTTGACGCGCTGCCTGGAGACAACGAGTCGCTACACAACTACTGTACCTGCTTCGCCGGCTACAGCGACGGTTCAGTGAGCAGCTCAGCCAGATGCGGTGCGACACATCATCCTCAACACTGTGTCATGCCTCAGCCAAAAAATGGGACTCCGAATATGGTATGCATCGCATCACTGACAGTTTGTCATTGTTGACGCTCTCTTTTTTTTGCCCCGTTTGGCCTCTTTTCAGATGTTACTTTATGGCAAATTAGCAACATAGGTGAATACTCTGCAGAGTTTGTGAGGGAGCTGGGGGAGGACACTCGAGGTTTTCTACAGTGCCGTGATGTCACACACACACACACACACACACACACCAAAGTGACTGCAGCTTTGCACAGGATATTTATATTAATGAAGATAGCGAGTGCTCTCCACTCTATTGCATTCATGCCCCGCAGAGGCCGGTGATGTCCTCCTTTCTGTGTGATCCTGCTATTCAAGAAAGGCGAGCTTTTTGTTTGGTGCATCCTTAGTTTGCCACACACACACACACACACTATTTATGTGCACTAGTTTGAATTAAAATGACTTGCATTCCTGAAAAATTATACGCCGGATGGAGAATTAGAGCGCCATGTAAGACTTTTATATGTGTGAGTGTGTTTCATGGTGGGCACATGGAGTCGGGGAAAAAAAAGGGATGAGGAAACGTGACTCTATTCAAAGGCCTGAAAGTGTCATTTCAGATGTGAATTCATTTGCATGGCCTCTCATCAGCATCAGCATCCTCCTCATCACCGTCATCATCAGCATCCGGGGTATATTAAACAATGCAACAGCGCCGCCTAGCGCCAGCACGCCTCGCTGTACGCTTTTTTTTTTTTTTAAACAGGCTCCAGATGCCGCGCGCTGCGCCTCTTCATTCTTTACCTTGGGTGTCACAAGGCGCGTCTGCGGCAGGTTTGGAGCTGCGGCGGCCGTTTTGCGCTTTCTTCTTGCGGGTCCGTTGTGCGTGGCGAGGCGTGGGCAGCCTTCGTGGTGACCCGTGGCGGCGCGCAGTAGTAGTAGTCGTCGTCGTAGCCGCCGCCGCCGTCCCCGACCATCCTTGGTCCTGCTCGTCACGGCGCCGGCGGTGCAAGCGTGGTGCCAAAAGTGTTTCAACTTAATCTGCGGGGGAGGGGGGAGAGGATACGAACATTGTTGCGTTATGGCTGTTGCGCTGCGGGGCTGCGACTTGTTGAATCCCCGGTGCGCGCGCCTCGGCTATAGGACGCGCGCGCGTTCACGGAGTGCCCAGCGGCGTGACTCATTTGCATATTTAACCTTTGCTGGTGTGCGCGCGTCGGGCTCCTGTTGGAGTTCAACGCAAAGTGCGCGTAAAAAGGAGGAGGAGGAGGAGGGGGGTGTTGGGAACAGCCTGTAGCTCCTCAATGTGGCTAATATTCTCCTCACGCTCCGGTACCGGGCTGGTCCAATGTGGAGCGAGCAGCAGCAGGTTGTGATGAAGATGATGATGAAGATGGTGATGATGATGATGATGAACCAGCCCAGCTTGCGTGTGCGCCACTTTTTTTGGGGGGAGGCCGAATGCGCCCCCCAAAAAATGTCCCCACGGAGCAGGCAACTTCTAAAGAAGATGAAAGATGAGAAAATAAAAAAAAAGCACGGCTTTCCACTCACCCCATTCCCGTCACACATCTCTCCAGGCGGCCAGGTGGAGATGACATTGCAGCCTGTTACTCCATTCGGGTGCCCTCCAAAGGGGTGAGTCTCCCCCCCACCCACCCCGTCAAATTAATCCATCAATTGCTCCTCCATCCAAAAATAAAAATAAAAAATAAGACACAAGAAAAAGAATCAGATTAATCCACCTGTCGTGTCCGTGTGAAGACCTCCACCGGCACGGCCACCTTCTCTCCTGGCGCTCGGGTGCTATTCCTCCTGGTGCTGATGCTGGATTCAAATGTCCATCCACGACGCGCACGGAGAGTGTCAGCCACGAGTGGGGGGGTGGGGGGTGGTGGTGGAGATGGGGAGATGGTGGCTTGTAGATTCAAGGATCCACAATGTGATCTCCAGAGGAAGCCAGGCGCGTTCCGCAGTGAGAGCCTGTGGGCAGCTCCGTGCGCCTCCTCCTCCGATCCTCCTCCTCCGCGTGGTTGTGGAGGTGCGTGTGAGCGTGTGTGTGTGTGTGTTAGAAGAGGAGATTCCGTCACACATGCAACATAAACACACACGTATATAAATCACGCGAACGCGCACCAGCACACCCTGCACGCGCAATGCGAGTGCGTGGCGGGGTAGGGTGGTGGTGGGGGGGAAACACGCACAAAATGGAACAACTTTGCAGTTGTTGCCAAGGGTGAATCTCCCTCAGCCGAAGCCTGCCGAGATCAAGACGGAAATGTTCCCGGTTAGTGGCTCCGTTCGCCCGCAGCTCGGCTCGCCCGCCCACGCACCGCTGCTGGGCTGAAGGCACTTCCACGGCAGACTGGTTAATTAAACATGGGGACACCGGGCCCCAATGAGAGCACCGTGAGGGGTGGGGTGGTTGCACAGGGGGGGTGGCTTTATCTTTCATTTATAAAACATTGTATGAAGCAGGGGCGGCACGGCGGTCGAGTGGTTAGCGCGCAGACCTCACAGCTAGGAGACCAGGGTTCAATTCCACCCTCGGCCATCTCTGTGTGGAGTTTGCATGTTCTCCCCGTGCATGCATTCCAAAAACATGCTAGGTTAATTGGCGACTCCAAATTGTCCATAGGTATGAATGTGAGTGTGAATGGTTGTTTGTCTATATGTGATTGGCTGGCGACCAGTCCAGGGTGTACCCCGCCTCATAAAATGGGCATTGCCATAATTTACTAAAGGGAGAGTCATGAATCGTCATTTGGAAGCATGTGTGTGTGTTACAGTAAAATATAGACAGTGATAGAGTGCGATAACCTAAGAAAAATACTGTATATTAGTTTGAAAATATGGGCATTATCACATAAATGCTGTCCAATATTTTACAACTCCAGTGACAAAACGCCAATAGTGTATGCACTATAGGCTACGTGCATTCACACTGCAAAGTAGCTTAAAAAAAAAGCTTAGAAGAGTTAAAATGCTGAGTGTGCAGTGCCGTACACTTCCCACAGCTTCATCTCCAAATTCCTTGAATAGAGTGTGGAGAGAGAAAATAGGATTGACACAGGACGAGCCAAACGTTGGCGATCATGTGCTGTTGAGTGGTTGCAATTTCTCATTAGAAAGGAGAAAAAGAAGAACCGGACCGGAAAAAAGTCCAGGGTGTACCCCGCCTCTCGCCCGAACACAGCTGGGATAGGCTCCAGCATACATATGTTGAGTGTTAAGTTGCTGTGTGATGAGTTTAGTGTTTTTTGTGAGATGGCATTGTGACTCCCACTTTCAGCTGGGATAGACTCCAGCACCCCAGCGACCCTCGTGAGGATAAGCAGTAGGGGTTGGCGATGTGGCCCCCAGGCCATAGTTTGCCCACCCCCGGGTTAGGGACATCATGGAAATTATTCCAGTCAGATAATGGACACTTTATACTTAACAAGCAGGACCAAAACTAGCAGAGTACTGTCAGGGCTGCTCCAGCTCTTTCCAAAACGGTGCATTCGGGTGCATCACCTAACTCCTGGGACACAAGTTGCCGCTGCATTCAGGGACACTTGTAAATCACAGCAAACACACCCACACATGCACATGCAAGGCCAAGTAGGTGAAAAACCAAACACTTGTTGCTCATACAACAATAAGACAATATTAGAAAATGTTCTACTTCTAATGATAAACTAAGCTTTGGACAGATACTGCTTTATCATGATGAGTCACTCTTTCCCTTTCTGTTTGCTGTGAAATGAATATGCAGAGTTAAACCGTAGTCATCATGAGTGGACAAAAAAGTGAAGCTTAAATGGAGTCTATTCAAATGAAATGATTGAAAGGGAAGGTTGCCAACATCAGAGTGGAATCAAAGATATGGAGGATGATAACTTCATTCATTCATTCATTTTCTACCGCTTTTCCTCACGAGGGTCGCGGGGGTGCTGGAGCCTATCCCAGCTGTCTTTGCACGAGAGGCGGGGTACACCATGGACTGGTGGCCAGCCAATCACAGGGCACATATAGACAAACAACCATTCACACTCACATTCATACCTATGGACAATTTGGAGTCGCTAATTAACCTAGCATGTTTTTGGAATGTGGGAGGAAATCTGAGTACCCGGGGGAAACCCACGCATGCACGGGGAGAACATGCAAACTCCACACAGAGATGGCCGAGGGTGGAATTGAACCCTGGTCTCCTCGCTGTGAGGTCTGCGCGCTAACCACTCGACCGCCGTGCCGCCCGGATGATAACTTATCTATGTAAATCTCTGAAAGAGTACGTGACTGTAAAAAGTTTTGGGAACCACTGATCTACATTCCCACCCAAAAACATTGGATAGTGACCGAAAGGATAAGATTACATAGGAGTTCAATCCCACCCTCGACCATCTGTGTGTGGAGTTTGCATCCCCCCTCTCCCCCCATGCATGCGTGGGAGCACCAGTTTCCTCCCACATTCCAAAAACATGCTAGGTTAATTGGCGACTCCAAATTGTCCATAGGTATGAATGTGAGTGTGAATGGTTGTTTGTCTATATGTGCCCTGTGATTGGCTGGCCACCAGTCCAGGATGTGCTCTCGCCCGAAGACAGTTGGGCTCCATATAGCCTCCAGCACCCCCCGCGACCCTCATGAGTATAAGCGGTAGAAAATGAATTAATGAATAATTAGAGTTAAATGCCATAGAGTCAATCTAAAATGCCTAACATAGCATTTCAAATGCTCTCTTGATACAAATGCAACATTTTTAAAGTCTTCAAAGTTGATATTTTAAAAAATGATGCTTTTAATGTGAGTCAGAGGTCATTTCTTCAGGGACTATTACTATAATGAAAATGTAAACCATTACAAGTATGAACACAACATTCCAATTTCATTTAGGGCAAAATCTGAAACTATTCAGGCAAGAGAAAGAATGAACTGTGTAATCAATATGTCAATTAGACTTTAGACAATTAAGAGTGGGTCTTAAGGGCAACACACAAAATGGACAGTATCAAAATCACAGCATCAGAGACTGATGGCAGTAACACTGTGGTGTATGTGTGTGTGCCTGTGTGTGTGTGTGTGTGTGTGTGTGCGGGAGCGGATATTGAAATGTTCTATCTGTGCGCACTGAGCGGATGGATGCAAGATGTGTGATGCTGAGTTGGTCGTCACAGCACGCACACACACACACACACACACACACACACACGTCAATGAAAATGCGTTTGCCTTTAGAATGAGCCCACTAGCAGCTGATGATGTGTCATGTTCTGTGTCTCGTTAAAAAGAGGCGAGATGAGGGGAATTGGAGAGGCTTGCGAGCCGCATAGCCTCAATTAGTTGTAATTAGCAGATCAAAACTGCAGCTGGAGGGGGTGCGCGATGAGGGGGGGGGGGGGGGGGGGGTTGGGGTTGATGTGTTCCTCGGGGGAGAGCCCTCCCTCCTTCCTCTTATAGCGCCATCCTCCGAGAATTGCCTTGGAAGTCCCAGCGCAGACAGATGGCGTGCACGGGGGTCATGTTGGCAGGCCCGGGCCCTCGCTGGGTCTGGCTGTCACGGGCGAACTTTCACTGAGCATTAAAGCAGGCTGGAGGGCTCATTATCAAGCAGCGCGAACCTCCTCCTCCTCCTGCTGCATCCCTGGGATGATATTTTCTACCTGTTGAGGTCCTCTATCCTCCTCCATCAGAGCTGGAGCCCGCGAGGCTCGCAATGAAAGAAGCAGACGATTGCGTAACGTGCACATAAAAGACGAAGACCACAGGAAGAGTGGATGATGGTCTACTTTTCTTTTGAGGAAAGAAATTCCTGGGGTTCCAAATAGAAAAGCTTTGTTTTTCTGTCAGTAGCCTTCATGGTTTCTGCCTGCATTGTGTCCTGCTTCAAGGGATAACATTGGGACACTCGAGACATTATCTCTTGACTCAAGGCCATTTGGAGTGACTTGCTTTTCTTCGGCGAGCCAAAAAATTGTCCCCAGTGGAATAATTACTAAGCTGCCCTTGAATATCTTTACATTCTGCAGTGTAATATACATTCCTTAGAGCTGCAGCCTTTAAAAAACGTCCTTCTGCAGACCTTTCTGTAAAGCCCCCGTCGGTCACATGTTATACTCATACTTATACAAACACAGGTCCATATTTCTCATCATCATTCCTGGGTAACGTGCAAATTTTTGGAATGTGGGAGGAGTACGCCGGAGTACCCGGAGAAAACCCACACATACACAAGGAAAACGCGCAAGCTCCACTCAGATATGTCCAACAGAGATTCGAACCCAGATCTCCTGTGTGGTCAGCATGGTAACTGCTAGACCCGAATTGGCAGACCTCTTTGAACACCCTGGACTCTAAAATTTGGAAATGAAGAAGCCTCTTGGATAGAAGGTAAAATATCTTCAACAACCAAGAAGAGTCCTGAGTCCTTGCCTCAGTTCAAACAGGGACAGTTGTGGACGGTGGACGAGTGGTTAGCACGCAGGCCTCACAATTCAATTCCACCCTAGGCCATCTCTGTGTGGAGTTTGCATGTTCTCCAGGGATTACGGTTTCCTCCCACATTCCAAAAACATGCTAGGTTAATTGGCAACTCCAAATTGTCCATAGGTATGAATGTGAGTGTGAATGGTTGTTTGTCTATATGTGCCCTGTGATTGGCTGGCCACCAGTCCCCCACCTCTCGCCTGAAGACAGTTGGGATAGGCTCTAGCACCCCCTGAGACCCTCTTGAGGATAAGCGATAGAAAATGAATGAATGAATGTATCCAGAATACTGGTGCCAGCAACTCATACAGTGGTTTGTATAGTGTGACCATACAGTATGTTGACTATGTTCAAATGACACTGCAGTTTACTCAAAGATTAGGGCTAACTGAATCACAGACAGAACCGGCCAATAAAAACGGAATCTACTGTCAAATGAGACATCTGGAGGAAATTGGCATGGTGTGAATGAAATGCTGTCATGGTGAGGAGAGGGGGGGGGAAACGGGGGAAATATTGACATTCTGCTTATTCATGGTGGCACTAACCAGCTCCCTCCCCAACTAAACATAGCTAGCATGTAGCTAGTGGGCAAAAAAAAATAAAAATTCAAACCTTTTACATGTCACCGAGCATGAGTATGAGATCAAGTAGCTCAATGGCCAGTGTAAGCTGGCTGGGTTAGCTTAGTTTAGCAGAGAAGGCGAGGCTAGGCTAGGTTGTGCCGTCTCTTACCGCTTGTTAATGTAAGCCAGCAGTTTAGAATGTGCACTGATGTGCAAGTTGTGTGTGAAATAAGGGCAGGAGCCAAGGCTGCAGGAGGCGCCCACCTGGCCTCACTTAGCAACAGTCAAAAGGCATTCACAACACACTTTGGGCCTTCAAAATAAGAGCACCGCACAGTCTGTCTAATTGTGCTAAGGGTGTAATAATAATAAGGAATAAGGGTGTCATAAAATAGTTTTTGTAGCTATGTGCGCTGACTCATGTATTTCACAAATAAATTATGGATTTTTGCATTTCATTAATGGACTTTTTATTCCCAGATAAAAAGCACACATTTTGGTTGTAAAATAAATGTGTAAGATTTTAAAAAAATTAATTTAGGGCTCTAAATGGTGCCTTATAATTTCAATACATTTAAAGTGTGCCTCCTCTGTATTAATAGTAACAATCTGTATGATTATAACGCTTAATCAAAGGAAAGAACATTCAAGACATCTGCACAAAAATGATTAAAAAACAAAATATTGATATCAATGGGCTGCCGCTCACAACAAACAAGATTCATTCATTCGTTCATTTTCTACCGCTTTTTCTACCCGAGGGTCGCGGGGGGTGCTGGAGCCTATCCCAGCTGTCTTTGGGCGAGAGGCGGGGTACACCCTGGACTGGTTGCCAGCCAATCACAGGGCACATATAGACAAACGACCATTCACACTCACATTCATACCTATGGACAATTTGGAGTCGCTTGTTTTTGGAATGTGGGAGGAAACCGGAGTACGCGGAGAAAACCCACGCATGCACGGGGAGAACATGCAAACTTCACACAGAGATGACCGAGGGTGGAATTGAACCCTGGTCTCCTAGCTGTGAGGTCTTCACGCTAACCACTCGACCGCCGTGCCGCCCCAACCAACAACATGTACATGCAAAAACTATGGAATCTGTAACTATATTATTTATAAATAATATAAATAAAACAATGGCTGATCATTCCAAAATTGATATTCATTTTCACACAATTTGATGTAGTTATTGACAAATGTAAATATCATTTTTTAACCACTGCACCTGGGCTTCTGGCAACCCTGCCCACAAACCAGATCTCTCAAAAGGAGAGAAGCCATGAATCAGCTAGTTTTGAACATTTTAAACCCAGTTCAAGAAAATCTTCTCCAAGGTTGTAGTTTTTAGTCACCTCAAGTCCAGCTTGCACAAGGTCAAAAGGTCCAAATATATTAAAAAAAAAAAAACAGACAACACTGTGGCCCGAGTGTTCTGCACAACACTGGAACGACACACTGCAGGTGGAGTCTGAACCCACGTCCCTGTTATTATAACTGATTTATAACCGCTGCTCTTCGGCCTCATACATCTTTCATAAGCCCGAGGCACGCTGAACAGAAGTAACCTGGCCGCACCGCACATTTTCCGTATGCGACTCCCAGCGTGCCGCCACCTCTTCCTTTCTGCAGTCCGATTGCACGTGGCTAATAAGAGGTAATAACTCGTACAAGTGTGTGATTATGAAAAATGTGAACAAGGCCGGCTCATTATGAATGTGCGGTGCACACACCCAGAAAAGGATTTTCCTTTGTATAATTACTGAAGGTTAGTTCATTCTGCTAACTATGTTGGGCTAATAGTCCAATGTTCCAGGAATAAACGGGCGGAAATGAAAAGAGTCCAATTAAATCAAAGCGGTTGCCAGCAATACGAAAGCATCAGGCAGGCACACAAACCGATAAATATGAACATACATAAATAGATTAGAAGGTTGAGAGAAAACGATTACACAAGGCCTCTGACAAAAAAAAAAAAAAATGATGTGGGCAATTTCTGGTTACCATGGTAACTACTTTATCAGTGTCACCACTTTTGAGAAGGCAGGAAAGCATCCCAGTTTACTCGGAAGCGGCGATTTCACTAGCTGCACATGTGTCCCGTTCGTAGACGGCTGCCGACGCGCAGCACCTCGGGACGCCAGCCGCTCATTCGCACGCGCCAACATGAGCACGCTATAGCCCAAAGGCCAAAACAGCCACCGAACCCGAGACTGCTAATGTATAGTTAAAAAAAAAAGGTTTCCATGACAACAAGACCAGACGGTGCAACGCAAACACAAAAAGTCCATGTTCTCGTTAACGTGTGAATGCCGAGAGGCGACCATTCACACTACTGACACTGTGCATCAAATACGCTTCCTTCTCGGGAGCGTCAGTCCACATAAAGGTTTTAAAAGTGTGTTACAGTCGTCTCTCGCCATATCGCGTTTTTTAAAAATATACCAAATTAATAAATGACGGCTGATTGACTATTGAAAATTACAGAAAGACAAGTTATATGTTCATTCATCACACATTCATTCATTCATTTTCTACCGCTTATCCTCACGAGAGTCGCGGGGGTGCTGGAGCCTATCCCAGCTGTCTTCAAGCGAGAGGCGGGGTGCACCCGGGACTGGTGGCCAGCCAATCACAGGGCACATAAAGACAAACAACCATTCACACTCACATTCATACCTATGGACAATTTGGAGTCGCCTATTATACCAGCATGTTTTTGGAATGTGGGAGGAAACGGGAGTAGAACTGAACACAGGTCTCCTAGCTGTGAGGTCTGTGCACTAACCACACACGGCAGTGGTTCCTCCTGTTGAATCACACAGAATCAAGTGGAATTGCATTATTTGTACATTGAATCATTCATTCATTCATTTTCTGCCTCTTATCGTCACGAGGGTTGCGGGGGTGCTGGAGCCTATCCCAGTTGTCTTCGGGCGAGAGGCGGGGTTGACAGCCAATCACAGGGCACATATAGACAAACAACCATTCACACTCACATTCATACCTATGGACAATTTGGAGTCGCTAATTAACCTAGCATGTTTTTGGAATGTGGGAGGAAACCGGAGTACGCGGAGAAAACCCACGCATGCACGGGGAGAACATGCAAACTCCACACAGAGATGGCCGAGGGTAGAATTGAACTCAGGTCTCCTAGCTGTGAGGTCTGCGTGCTAACCACTCATGGTATTGCTAACACAATATTTATTAATTCATTCATTTTCTACCGCTTATCCTCACGAGGGTCGCTGTTTACCCTCTTCAAACATGATTAGAGCCCTCTAGGCATGAAATAACACCCCTATATTTATATACATTCATTCATTTTCTACCGCTTACGCTCACGAGGGTCATGGGGGGTGCTGGAGCCTATCCCATGTCTTCGGGCGAGAGGCGGGGTACACCCTGGACTGGTACATATAGACAAACAACCATTCACACTCACATTCATACCTATGGACAATTTGGAGTCGCTAATTAACCTAGCATGTTTTTGGAATGTGGGAGAAAACCCACGCATGCATGGGGAGAACATGGAAACTCCACACAGAGATAACCGAGGGTGGAATTGAACCCGTGTCTCGTAGCTGTGAGGTCTATTCTATTAGTTTTGAATGGTATCTTAAGCCCTGTATATACTGTAGATGTGTACCCACTAAGATATTTACATGTCCAGTAGGTTCCTGGTTAGGGTTGTCATAGAAGACGTTGACTGACAAATAGAAGAACTGAGCAAACAAAGACAAAAGTATGATTCACTTGTTGTGTTTCCATGCAACTGGAAGGAGAGTGGCAGTGAAGTCGGTAGGTGGGCCGCACTCACAGCTCATGACGCCGCCGTGAGCTCCGGCCCACAAGACAAATTTCTGAGCGGCACACAATGATCATCTATGCTCGTTTATTCTCCCTGCTCTGCCACAGCGAGGACATGGCATTGTGGAGAGAGCATGGCTTTATTTAGACGCAGGAAATGAATCACTCCATCAATATATGGCAACATAACATACATTTATTCAAGGCTCGGAGCGGCGCCGTGATAGCTGGCATTTAGTGAGTTAGAGATAATTCACTCCCTCTCTCTCTCTCTCTCTCTCGCAGTCTGTCTTTGTCTTCCTCCCTCTCTCGCCCACAGTGAGTGACCCGGAATGAGCTTTGCTATGGACGCCTCCAACGAGCAGCAGAAGCGGTGGGGGTATTTCCAGGAGACGGCACCGCCCGTTCAGGCACCTTTAAAAAGTGCTCATCAAACAAACTGACGGGCGATTACTTGGCGTCACACTGCTGATCACAGTGGAAAGTTCACCGGCATGTGAGCCAAATCAATTATCTGGAAGTGTTGAACCGCTGTGTCCTTTTCACTTGGCCACATCAGCAATTATGTCCGAGCGAGCCCGTCAATAAGTTATTGATTCATTAAAAGTTAATTTTTATTTACATTTCACGTCATACTCATTTGGACCAGAAGCATTTGAGGTGAAACAGTAGGAAATGTGCCAATTGGACGCTTATAATAAACAATAATGGATTCGTGAATCTGCACCTATATCTCAATCACCAAAATTCGTTTTTCTCCGGGTATTCCGGTTTCCTCCCACATTCCAAAAACATTCTAGTTTAATTGACTCCAAATTGTCCATAGGTATGAATGTGAGTGTGAATGGTTGTTTGTCTATATGTGCCCTGTGATTGGTTGGCGACCAGTCCAGGGTGTACCTTCCTTCTCGCCCAAAGACACCACCGTGACCCTCGTGAGGATAAGCGGTAGAAAATGAATGAATTATTATTGTTATTATTAGCGTGCCTGTTGTGAGATAATTTCAAACTGCAATAAATGCCTATTCTGGCAATCACCTCTGGTCCTTATCTCACCAAACAATTACTGACACCTAGTGGCCAGTGCATAATAATACATTCACAATTTGAATGCTTCTTCTGCTTTTATTTTAGTTTTTTTTTTTTTTATGCTTGACAATGCTTAAATCAGGCCAACATTTAGGGACAATTTGCTTCAATATGCATACAGTACTTGGTTTTACTAATAATAGGATTTAATCAATGACGAAAGAGCAATCATTTATTGAGTGAGGGCGTGCTAATGATGTCCAAAAATGGCACATGAACGCCTTCCTGCCTGGATGCCAGTTGTAGACAACATGTTCCACATCTATATGGACTGGTAACACATTCGATTTATTGCCACTTTTTACTGAGCCAGTATAACAACACCATAAAATCAAGTGGGAAGATATAAAAATATATCCACGGAGATACTATACAGTATACAGTACATACACAATGGCTGATAAATGTCGTAGGACTATTAAACAAATATTTTGTGGCTCTGTATTTAGCTGGCTACACATACTAAGAGAACTGGACATATCTGGACAACACACTCTACTGGTAGTAGTAGTAAATACAATAACACCACTGATAGATCACTCTAATAAACCACAAGGATGCAGAACACAATGCACAATTCTTTGGGGTTGGGCTCAGCCATGTTTACATGAGGAGTTTTTCTCTTTCCGAATGGAATCTTTCCGAAAACAATGGTATACATGGAAAGGAATATTCCAAACTCTTGTCTACATGCGCCGCTATAATCAACCAGAATAGTCAATGGGGCATGCGCAGTAAAACGTAAACATCAACATCACGTGATACCGACTTCCCTGAGTTTTTCTTTCACTTGTTGGAATAACTCTGTATTGCCAGTTTTTCGTTTAGTCCAGTCTTGAATTTAGTTTGGATCAAAAACAAACTTTCCGCAGCAGTCCAGTGCCGATTGCATGCCTCCATTTTTAAAAACTGAAGAATGTCTGGAGCTGCATTGTTAAGTCACATCAGAGCATGCGCCAAAAGAATGCACTCGGGATAAATTTAAACAGGAAAAGATACAACTCAATCTTGCTAATATTTTATAATTAAACTCGGGACATGCTTTATATAGATATATATTTTCTTTTTTTTATAAAACTGGACTTGTGAATAAAGAAATTAAGTGTTTAGATTCTGTTCCACAGATGGCGCTAATGCACACGAAAGCTGCTTACCAACCGCCAATAAACAACAGAAGAAGAAAAACACCACGAAGAAGAACGCAGTCTGACAACTTTCCGTTTGAGCGGGTACAAGATACCTCAATCGGATTGGGGAAAGGAATATTCCACCCCCCTGAATCCGATTATATATTCATTCGGATTGAATGAAGTGTATACAAAGGTTACATTCTTTCCGTTGGAGCAAATAAACCGAATGCAATTGGAATATTTGGGTCCATGTATATGTGGCTACTGTTGAGAGGAGTGACTCCCTAAATCTACAATAAAAAAACATGTCATGAATACATCAAGATTGAAGATATAAAGAAAGCCCCCCCCTGTGAAGATCTCAACTACTGTTCTAAGCCTGATCCAAATAAGACATAGAGTGGTGCTGTGCTCACAAATAAATCTTTGAGCACCGACCACCATGAATCCATCGTCTCCCCCAATGCGCATACAATTAAAGTAAAACAATATTCTCAATCCTCCAGAAAATAACCTGCGGATTTCACAGCCCAAAGCTGGATTGATCACCATGCAACCATGGGGGTCTGCCTTGTTGCTTCATGGTGGTTTGGGTGGGGGGGGTGTTTTTTTTCCACACATAGAATATGCCTCCAATGCACAACAGATTGCATAAATAACATGTATAGCCAGTCTTAGTGCACATATCTGGCCTTTAAATTGCAGCAGAAACACCAGGGAATACCCCAGCACTCGCTTTGCGACGACTATATGAATCCATACATGAGGAGTGCTAAATTGTTTGGGGTCCTCGGAGTGAACGTTGGAGCAGTAGAGCATTTAAAAAGTTTGAGGCGGTAGCAGAATCCAGCTAATTGGTCCAGTCCACTGAACAATTTCAAATAGGTCCTCTTGAGGCTGTACATTTTTACGGCCTTTCTATTATCAGCGCAGCCAGTGGGTGCATTAAATATCTTCCTGGCTGTAAGTAAAGTCTGAAAGAAGATGAACGTGGATCTCTTGATAAAAGGAAAAACCCGGTTCCCCCCCCCCCCCCCCTCCCCATACAAGATTTATTACAGACAGTTAAGGCTCTGACACAACTTATGTGTTTAAAGCATTAGCGCTTCTGTGAGTACAGAACTACGTTTTTTTTTTTTTATTAACACTCCAAACCAGAGAGATGTTAGATGGAAGCAGGAACAAACACTTTGGCTGCCAAACTCTGACACTCCAACGATATTTTTAGGTGGCCCTTGAGCTCCAACACAAGCCACAAGCACACTTGTTTTCCATTAAAGTAAAGCTCTCCAAAACTGGCACGCAGTCATTTCAATCAGTCGTTTAGGAAATGTGCGCTGTTGATAACAGATGAAGTGCCCGGTGAAATTTTTTCGGGGATGAATTTGAAATTCAGTCCCTCTCAGCGGGGGCCGTCAGCTAAAACACTGATTGAGTCTTTAGGCTGGTGGCAGGGAAGCTTGTTGTTGTTATTGTTAGAGCTTGGCCTCGGCTAAGCAGGCTAATAAAATCAAATGCCCGGTTATTAGCTCCACTGTGATCCACTAGTTTGCCATCCAAAAGTAACACAGAGGGAACAACATTGTTCCATTATGCAACACTGACATTTTGGGAGCTTGAAAACATGTCCAAAGGTTGAAGCTATTTTTTTTTTTACACTTTCCTTGTAAATGCTAAAATAGTCAAGCACTTCACAATTACTGACTACGCAAGATGAACAAATAAAGCAGAGTTGATGTAAGATGAGTTTTTCCTCACCTCCAAGTGCTTGGCTAATTTGGTTTTCTTTGTATGTATGAGAAGAATTACACAAACCGTTTGGCCGGGAGGTAGGAAACACTGCAGGAAGATCTAGAAAGCTTTCTGTGCGGGTTATTGTGTGTAGCTGCTCTATAGGACTCCACAACTCAATACAAAGGCCCGAAAATCAGTATAATAGGTCTCCTTTATGGGTGTAAAGTTGTGAGGTTGAAGACCTGTTCCATTAATAAATTCCCATTAGATAATGTCTGTTGTCAGTTGGCTCAATAAAAAGGCAAAAGGTTCATTAATTCATTCATTCATTTTCTCACGGGGGTGCTGGAGCCTTTGTGAGTGAGTTAAATAAAAACGTTTGTTTGTCCAGTCACAGTGTTTCATTGTACTTCCTGGTTGAATATGGCCTATTATTAAGAAAAAATATAGGCATATTGAAGTAAATTGTACTTATCCTTGGCCTAAATTAAGCATTTTAAAGCATTCATTCATTCATTTTCTATCGCTTATCCTCACAAGGGTCATGGGCATGCTGGAGCCTACCCCAGCTGTCTTCACCCTGGACTGGTGGCCAGCCAATCACAGGGCACATATAGAGACAAACAACCATTCACACTCACATTCATACCTATGGACAATTTGGAGTCGCCAATTAACCTAGCATGTTTTTTGGAATGTGGGAGGAAACCGGAGTACCCGGATAAAACCCACGCATACACGGGGAGAACATGCAAACTCCACACAGAGATGGCCGAGGGTGGAATTGAACCGGGTCTCCTAATATTTTCTGAATTTAAATGATAATCACAAGGGTTATATTAAACTATAATGTCATGTGTTTTAGTTCATGCAACCTTTTCATTGTTCATCTGCTCGTTTTGTGTGTCATTTGCCTAATTATGTGACTTGATGCAAGCTGACGATAGCTTTGGCTCCATTTTTCTCCTAAATGGGAATTTGAGAATATTGTCCATCTGCTGCATCTCCTCCAGGACCGCTAGGGCAGAGAATAGCTGCGGCTACAATACGCAATCACGCACATAGACACTCCTCGCTGTGATGGCGAGGTGACACTGTGGCTGTTCCTCGGCACGTATACGAGCGGGTCAATATGATCAAGGAATATCTCATTTATCAGAGGTGCACTCTTTGTCGCTGGTGAGCAGATTTATAGTCACGTGATGTCAGTGCTTATCCTCGTAAACGCCCACGTGAACCTACAAACAGGCTGTCACAACAAGCTCACAGTGAGAACCATTCAAGCCTTTGGGGACGTGACTTGCTTAAAATGCTAAAAACATGCTAGGAGAGCTAAATTTGTCATATACGCTCCCTGCGGACCGCAGGATAAGTGGTGAAGAAAGGGTGCGAGTCTAGTCCTTGGTAACAAAGATGGATGATGTCACACGGGGTTACCTATTTAGCAAGGGGGGGGGCGATTTGAACGAGTCCGTGGGGGAGGTCCCTCAATGCTCATCCATCGTGAGGGGATTTCAAGATGTCACAGTAATAGAGGATCCAGGGAGAGGATCTTTGGAGTAGCTTGCATCACTGAGGTCAAAGAAGGCACTCACATGTACATATTGACAGAATACACACTAATTTACTGCTACTTTGTATACGAAAACCTTTTGGTGGCTTTGTGCACATGTTCACTGCATTTCACCAGCCAAGGAATAATGACTTAGCTACTGAAGTGTTGACCAAGTGTACCTGTTGATTTGTCCTAATCCAATACCATAACATGACTACAACCACATTAGAAGAACCAGACTAGACAGGGGGAGGAGCTGGGAGTGGCCCCAGGCAAGGTTCACTGTATTCGGGCACACACTCTGAGCAGCCAATGTGACGGCATGGAGGTTTCTGGTAAAACTTGTGCACTTTTCAAACACTGCGGCGCTGACGTTTTCAGGTGGCTGATAAGGTTTTTTGTGTGCTTGATGATTTTTTTTCCCTTTTATCGCAGAATGTTTGATTACAAGTGAGGCGAAGGGGAAGTTAAAAAAACAAAAAAGAGCGTGAAGCGCCGAAGAACTGGAGTCTGAGGCGGAGTGTCAAATTTGGGGGGAAACTTTATTTTTCTTGCAAACATTAACTTGTACTCTTCGCTACGTGAGACCTGAAAGCTGTCTCGCAACCACAACCGGAAGAGGAAAAACCCCCGTCCCTTCCGCCCACCCAGCCAATTTTTGGGCCTTTGTATTGAGTTGTGGAGTCCTATAGAGCAGCTCCACGCAGTAACCCGCACAGAAAGCTGTCTAGTTCATCCAGAATCTGCACCTATTCCACCTATTCTTTGAATTTCATGCTTCCTGCAAAAAGGGTCTGTTTTAATTGATTCCACTCAAGACCGTTCTGTTTTAAAGGGGACCTATATGCTCATTTGTATTAAGTTGTGGACTCCCTTAGAGCAGCTCCATATGGTAAGCATTACAGAAAGCTTTCTAGTTCTTCCAGAATCTGCACCTATTCTTTGAATTTTGTGCTTCCTTCGAAAAGGGTCTGTTTTAATTTATTCCACTCAAGACCGTTTTGTTTTAAAGGGGACCAATATGCTCATTTGTATCGAGTTGTGGACTCCTATAGAGCAGCTCCATATGGTAAGCATTACAGAAAGCTTTCTAGTTCTTCCAGAATCTGCACCTATTCCACCTATTCTTTGAATTTCATGCTTCCTGCGAAAAGGGTCTGTTTTAATTTATTCCACTCAAGACCGTTTTGTTTTAAAGGGGACCAATATGCTCGTTTGTATCGAGTTGTGGACTCCTATAGAGCAGCTCCATATGGTAAGCAGCACAGAAAGCTTTCCCGTTCTTCCAGAATCTGCACCTATTCCACCTATTCTTTGAATTTCGTGCTTCCGGCGAAAAAGGTCTGTTTTAATTTAT
Organism: Doryrhamphus excisus; assembly: GCF_037039965.1. Lineage (NCBI taxonomy): Eukaryota > Metazoa > Chordata > Actinopteri > Syngnathiformes > Syngnathidae > Doryrhamphus > Doryrhamphus excisus. Next base: position 19,160,666 of record NC_136365.1, read on the forward strand.
TCCACCCAAGACCTGCATCCAGGCACACCCACTTCCCTGTGGTTGGTCACACTCTCAAGTGCTCAGGAGGACTTCCGGTGCTGGTTGCCAAATGCAACTTTGATAAACAGTATAGGAGTTAATAATAAACGGTGATTCATCTTTCTATAATGTCGGCTTTTAACATACAGCCAAATGTGTTAGATCCTGACTCTGATCAAGAAGTAGAGACTGGACATTCTGAAATTTCTCAAAGTAAAAGTTTACTCTCAATGGTAAGTATTAGTGATGAGCCGGATACTCGATAATAAACGAGTATCTGTTACGGATAATGCATTTTTGCCGGAGTACATTTCGTCATAATCTGTATTCATGTTTAAAGAAAATGCTCATTATGTATTCACTTTTCACGCTCTGCGATTGGCCAGTCACACACAGCGACCGCCTCTCTTGAGACGGAGGCAGTGGCTCAGCTGTGCTTCACACGGTGCAATTGGGAAGTTGAAAACGGAGCGGCGTTTGTCACAACGCCTCCACTTGATTAGATTTTCATCAGTTTGCCTCTATTTTGGTTTGTATTTAAAGTGACCTTGTAAACTTGTCCCGTAACATGCGCAACTAGTATATAACCGGCATTGACTGGCCACAACATTAGGTACACTTGCACAGGAGCACAAGAGCGTGTATGGCTCAATATTACTCAATATCTTGCAGTATGCACCTTACAATTTTAAACTTGTTTCTTAAATACACGGTGCATTTCTTTTAAGACAGGGGGCACGATCGTGCATCAGTCACTGACAAGATACTGATCCATAGTATCTGGCCTACAGTTCACGCCCATATAAGGAAGCCCGGCAATCAGTGACATCACAGACCTCCAGTGTTAAAAAAAAAAGTGATTCCTTTAACGCTTGGTGAACGGAGCCCCAGTGACTCACAATAAGTCCAGTTTGTTTTTCCCAACTATAGGTCCATTTCCAAATTCCAAACCTTTGATGTGTTCCTATTGTACTGTATCCTTGCTGCTTGAGTGGAATTTATGCTCACAGTTAGTTCATCTCAGTGCTGGTTATAACATTCCCCCTGCAGAATAAGAAATGTTTTATTTCATTCCTGTTCATGTTATTCCAGAAAAGTAGCCTGCCACTGGAGGCACTTCTTGAATGATTTAAATGGCCCGGAACCGGACACACGCTCTGGAACATGGAGCATTTTAAATGTTTGCTGCTTCGGGGCCGTATGCTCAGTGCTGTCACGGGGGGGGGGGGTGCAATTAGCAAAATATCATGGAGACTCAAAATCGAACCCACTCCAAAATATGCACCAATGCCGTTTTCTCTTACTTTTACACAAGAGAGCAAGCCAGTTGTGTAAATAATCTAATCTATTGGTTCTACGTAATTAAGTACATTGATTCCCTCTCATTGATTAAGAGTGGAGCATTTAACGCATGTGTAATAAAGCATTTGTTCAGCGCTACAGAAAACAAGCCGCACAGGATGTTTACACTAGTGGCGACACATTATCAACGCCGCAAAATGATGTGGCCACCAAAACACTGCAAATGTGTCTATTGGTTAAAAATTTATCTATGTCACTCCAGGAACGCTGCTAAAAATAGCTCAAATGTTGCCAAAAGGTTCAAGAAAGAAAAAGCCAATGACGTGTGGCATAAATCCTCTCCTCGGTGGGTTTTTATATCAAAAGCAGCTGCAAAACAGGAGGCTGCTGTGGGTGGGGGGGGGGAAGCAAGCAAGGTCGTCTGGGTTGTGGAGAGAATCCGGAGGAGATGCTCACCAGCATCATCAGCTGCATCAGCACCAGCAGAGGTGTTTAGTGTTCAGCAGGCGGGGTCCCCCTGGCGGCTACAGGAGAAACTACCTGAGTGGAAACAAACACGTCCACCTTCATCTGGTATGCTCCATTTAGCCTTTAAGCCATCTCCTGACACACTTTTGCAGACTGTGCAAGCCCAGACGAGAAGAAAGGGCCGATATATGACTAACCAGGCAGTAACTCCATGGTTCAAAGGCTCAAAGGCCAGTTTGTGGATGCTTAAATGTCATCAAGTTAACTTATTATACTCCAAGTTGCTAATCCACATTATAGCTAGTGTCATACATAACATAACGGCAATCTACTCACTGGAAACTTCATTAAATACATTTTGCTGCAGAATCTGATGATATCCAGCTGTATCATAAATTCTGCCTTAACTAACAATGCTCACTTTTGATGCGTGTTTATTTTTCAATACATTTATTATTGTAATTTGCAGTAGTTTAGAGGCACTCAAAACTGAGTGTAAAAGGCAGAATTAAGTGTCATTATTATTGGGGGGACTTTTGGAATAGAAATGAAGAAAAACGACAGCCAAATGTTAATTGTATTGTTATCGTCATGTTTATCAATAAAGTTTTGTCAATATTGAATGAACATGTCCGCCGGGCAGTCTATACCAAACGATGTAAAAGTTAGCTACGGGAGTATTGACAGCATGTAAATATGTTCAAACTTTGCTTTGAAACAAACGTTTTATTAGAACTTACCATGTTTGCTCGACGTTGACCACCCACGGAGCTCCATTCTCCCCGGTGTGTGTGGAACTCAAGCCTTCCAGGCAAGCCACCAAAGAAAGACGGTCGTTAAAAATTCATCCTCCGGGTCCTGGCGGCCTAACTTTCAGCTTCATTTCCTCCACGCGGCCGGCGTAAACTTTTCATGTGGAAGCGTCGCCAGTGCGTTGGGAGTTACGAACTGCGCCGTTAAAGATTAGCAAAACCGACAACAATTGGATTTGACGTAATTTTGGCGCTTTTTTCCCCCCCGGCATTTGGATTCATCCCGGAAGAAGAATGACGGGTGTCACGTGATCAGGGAACTCCAGTGACGCTGACAAAAGGTGCGCACGTCAGGAAAGGTGGGTTTTCCCGAAGCTTCTTTTTGAATTTACTTTTGTTTTCAATCGTTTGATTAACTTTTACATATTCTCTTAATGTTTTTGATTAAAAAAATTATAAGCACACAACAAACTGGTATAACTTTACGGGGCGCGCGCGCGTTTGTGTGTGTGTGTATTCCTGCAGGTTAAATGCTAGGCCACTAGATAGCAGCACTTTGCTTCACTTTTGTGTATGTGTGCGTGTGATTGTGCGTGTGAATGCTTTTTTTTGATGAACCCTCATGAAGTGTGGTGCTTTGCTGCATGTTCCATTTCTTTCTTGTCCATCTTTTAAAGGTCTTCTGCTGCCATTGAGCCGGGCGTCTCCTGTTGATTGGTCCCTTTAATTCCCTTTCAAAGGCCAAAAATTTAAGCTAAAAATCAGACTCATTTCATGTCCCGCCATCTTACATGGTACACTGCCTCAAACACACATGTGCTCTTTGCCGGCTGGCTCTCATCAGATAGACTTACGCCGAGGCCAAGAGCAAAAGATCACTATCTGGCAACCTAACACCTTGCTGGACAGATCTGGCAATCCGACCCCTTCCCCTCTGGAGGAGGAATAATTTGGTTGATGGCACTAATAATCACAGCCCTGACACCGATCCTTCTCAGGAGCCTGTGTGCCGCACAGAATCGTTCCCCTGATATTGATACCCGGCGGGAAGACGTCATGTGTGGGTGTTTCTCCCGCCTTCCGCCACTGATGTATGTGGAAGTGGGCAAGACGGATGCTGGCTCGCATCGACTTCACTCTAATTTAAATACTTAAACAACATTCACTTATGCACGTAAAAGACAAGATGGCTCTTGCTGGGCCCACCAACCGATGGAAGGTCGGCTCCTATGAGCGATGCATGAGTGACGTATGTAGCATCTTTCTGTGGTGTCACTCAGCTTTATCTTTAGCATCCCGTGCTTCATTCTTTCTCTTCTTCCCCTGCGCTGTCAACCTTTTGTATTATTTATGCCCCGCCCCCTCAGCAGGCCGGCCGCTCTCGAGTTTCACCTGTAGAGCCAGATGACAAATTAAGACTCCTTCTATGAGCTGCCGCAAGGAACTCCTCAAAAGGCATGCCTAAACATACTGTACATATGCACATGGACACACACACACACACTCACACTCGCACACACACACACACAAGCCAGCGGCTCATCCAAAGCCTCTCTTGTTCCATCTGACACACACACTGTCTCGCTAGCGAGCGTCCACAAACTCTGAGGAGGTCAATGTGGACAGGAGGCTGTGTTGAGTGATGGAATGTGCTGTCAATAGAAGAGGGACTAGGCCTGACCTAAAGACTTCCTACTTTTTTTGGACAAGACGCTAACGATTAGGAATACTGCCAAGGTCCTGGCGACCGCTACGTTTGCCATCAATTTGGGAGGTGACTATGAAATGATGCCTGAGTTAGGGTATCATACTGTGTGTGTGTGTGTGTGTGTTTTTGGTTTGCCTCCAGCTTAACAGACAAGCAAATGCCACAGAGGTCATCCTGCAAGGGAATCAATAATACCATGAATCTCTTGTTGGAATGCACCCCGAGGTGAAGTTTCAAGAAGAATTTGATTTTTGGGAAGTAGCCAGACTTCAGTATTGACCTCAGTTTTGTACGGTGGGGATTAACTGTGTCAGTCGATCTCCCAGACAATCGTTGGAGACCTGTGCAGAGCTAACAAACAAGGGCAGTAGGTCTGGTGTGAGCTTCATTTTTATGAAAGGGATGACGTGACGTGGCCTCACATGTCATCAGGAGATGAGACAATACACGAGATTGGGTCTACCGTACGTGACAAGAAAATATTGTAACTTTACCTTTCAGAAAAGTACAATGAAATGTTTGACAAAAAGACAAAGACAAAAAGGCTCACACCGTTAATGCCGTTGTTCTATGGAGCAAATGTGCTGAAAGCAGTGAACTCTCTCTGGAGACATGAGACGAGGAAAACAGACACGTATGCACATGACAATATATTAAGGCATGAAAAATTATCCAGTTCATTTTCATTTATTATGTGATTGATTAATAAATTAATTATGTTCCCAGGCCTGGTTCCCACGAGACAATTTTCTTTCTTTACGAGAAAATTATTCAAGAATAAAGCCCAAATATTAACTTGTAATCTAACAACAAAACGTATTAATTTTATGAGCATAGCATAATATTCATTCATTTTCTATCGCTTCTCTGTGTGGAGTTTGCATGTTCATGCATGGGTTTTCTCCGGGTACTCCGGTTTCCTCCCACATTCCAAAAACATGCTAGGTTAATTAGCAACTCCAAATTGTCCATAGATATGAATGTGAGTGTGAATGGTTGTTTGTCTATATGTGCCCTGTGATTGGCTGGCCACCAGTCCAGGGTGTACCCCGCCTCTAGCCTGAAGAAGACAGCTGGGATAGGCTCCAGCACCCCTGCAACCCTCGTGAGGATAAAATGAAGAAAATGAATGAATTGATGAACAAAACAAAATGTTTCTGTGGTTTAAAAAAAAACTCACATTTTGAGTCCTAAGACCAGAGGTTAGGCGGCCAGTGACAGATAGGCAAAGCATATGAACAAAGATGCAAAAATAGGAAACAACAATACACATTAATAGACACGTCATTTTGTTGGAAACCATACATAACACAGCGCGATTTGGCGCTGTTTTTAGTGATCAGCTTTGAAAGTCATTAATGGGCATACACCAACCACATTCTTTATGTAAATCGGCCAATATTAATCAGTGGTCGATCGATCAGAGTATCTCAAATATTTAGTTTTTTGTATTCTGATATGTGATATTTTCTTAGATTGGACGTATAATGCTCTAATGTATGTATTACGTTCTACCAGAAGGCTTCATGGCGACCAAGTTCAGCCAGCGTAGATGTGCCGTGGCAAGGCGCACGTGTCCTCACACAGATACCGCACCAGCAATGAGAGCCAGCACAAACTCACCCAAGCATATCTAAAGTCTATTCTAAAGGTCAGACTTCTGAGCTCTTTTTGTTTTTCTGAACATATCAGGTCATATTTGTCATCTTTTTTTTTAACGTGAACCTGAAATACACCACAGCAACATTGTCAAAATGTCATGTATATGTGTTCCATTTCTTTACAGTATTTTGTCCCCCAGAAAGGGCATGGTGTGCTCCTATAGCTAACTTGTATAAACATGCCTGGAAAGAAAGACCCCAAAAAGGAAGCAAAAAAGGGTGGAAAACCAGAACCTGAGAAGAAGAAAGAGGAAGAAAAGAAAGGGAAGGATGACAAGAAAGGAGGCAAGGATGACAAGAAAACTGCCAAGGATGATAAGAAAGCAGGAAAAGATGACAAGAAAGTAAGCAAAGATGACAAAAAAGGAGGCAAGGATGATAAGAAAGGAGGAAAGGATGATAAAAAGGGAGGGAAAGATGACAAAAAGGGAGGGAAGACCGATAAAAAAGGAGGGAAAGACGACGGAAAGAAGGGGAAAGACAAAGGAAAGGGAAAGAAAGTGGAGTCAGAGGAGGAAGAGGATGAGCTTCTGAGTGAGGAAGAAGAGGAGTTCAGCGATGAAGAGGAGGAAGAAGATGAGGACTCTGAGGACTACATGAGAGGGAAGGGGCGAGGAGGCCGAGGGGCGAGAGGTAAGCAAGGGGGTAAGTCCAGACGGGGTGAAGACTCAGAAGAAGATGAGGAGGACGAAGATGAGGATTACGAGGAGGATGAAGATGAGGATTATGAAAAATCCAAAAAGAAATCCAAAGACCCCCACCGCCGTAAAGACGGGAGATCCGATGCCGATCCCAAGAAGAAGGCAAAGAAGAGAGAGGAGGCGGAGCCAATCCCTATGAAGGACATCCCGAAGAAAGGCCTGAAGAACATGTCCAGGTTATTCATGAAGTTCTCGGGCTTCAAGAAGCGGCGAAGCAGCAGGAAGAAGCTAAAAAGCACATCTCGCTTGTTCCTCGGCCTGGGGAAGAGAAGAAACCGACTGGCTAAGAAGAAACGACGCAAGTCCATGCTGAAGAACACGTCTCGCTTCATGATGCGGTTTAAGGCCAGCAAAAGGAGAAAAAAAGAGGCCAAGGAGAAGGCGGCGCAGGAAAGCGGTGGAAAGAAGCCCACATACATGTTGCTCCGCCTGGGCGGTGCGGGGAATTCATCCGAAAAGAAGGGCGGCTTCTTCAAAGGCTTGTTCGGCAAGAAAAATGGCAACGGGTTCAAGCACAGAAGCGTGCTTCTTGGTCGGGTTGCTGCGGCAACTAATTGGCTGGCGAGACGTTTTCGGTCTACAAAAATGCGAGGGCATGCTGGACACAACGACTGGACCGGTCACAGAGAGCAAAGCCACCGACGTCGTCTACATGGTTACCATAACAACGGTTATGAGCACTGGGAGGAGGTGCAAGGTTATGATCAACAACATCCAATCCACCAAACAGGTTACGGACGTGGTGGTTATGGTGATGAGGTAGCTTACGCAGGCCAGGATCCATATGGTTACTATGACAACATAGCAGCAGCAGGAGACTATCAAGACCTGGGCTACTACGAAGAAGATGACCCCAATGCAGAATATTATGCGCAAGAGCTGTATGATGAGGACGCAGGGGTCTACTATGACCCCTATCTCGCTGCTCAAGGGTACTATGACAACCAGGGTTCAGATTACTATGACTACCAGCAACAACAAGCAATGCCTATGTATGAAGATGAAGGTCTTGACTACTACGCGCCAATGGGTGAGGACCCTGCATATGCGGTTGATGGAGTTCCTCAGGTTTATTACGATGAAACTGGGCAAGGGGTTTTTTATGGCAATGGACAAGTTGATTATTATGCGGCAAATATGGGAATGCTAGACGGAACGCTACCAAACTACCAACCTAGTTTTAATGCTGCAGGTATGCCCTACCAAGACTCTCAGCAGATCATTGGTTATCCACCAGCAGGAGGCCAGCAGTTCTTTAGCTTTGGGGGACAAGCAACGGACATGCAGGGTCTGTACGGAGACCAATTTGGAGACCAGATGGATCAATATGCGAGTGATGCTGTTGGAGTTCAGGGCGGAGAGACATTCCGAGTTCCCAGACCTCAAGTGCGCTTATTTGGGAAAGAGCGCCTAGATGTTCCGCTTCCGCCTCCACCGAATCTGCCACCAGATCCAGAATTTGAAGACATGTCAGATATCCAGTATGAAGACCAGATACCCCTCGCACCGGGTCACCCCACTACCATGATGCAACAAATGCCAATGCTACGTCAACAAATCCTAATGTCTCCGCAGGAGCAGCTGAGAATGTCTTCCCAACAGCAAATGATGACGATGCCAGTGATGACACCACAGCAGCAGATGTTAGAAGAACAAAGTATGCTGCCCCAAATCATACCACCACAGATCATGTCGCCACAACAACAGATGCTAACACCACAGCAACCGGGGATGGCACAAGTAGAGCAGATGATGTCACAGCAGCCAGTGATGTCATCGCAAATGATGATGTCAGCAGACCAGCAGATCATGTCACAGAAACCGGGAATGTCACCAAAAATGACAATTCCCCTATCAATGTCACAAGAACAGCAGATGATGTCGCCGCAAATGATGATTCCCCAAACAATGATGTCACCAGAACAGCAGATGATGTCACCGCAGCCAGTGATGTCGCCGCAAATGATGATTCCGCAAACAATGATGTCACCAGAACAGCAGATGATGTCACCGCAGTCAGTGATGTCGCCGCAAATGATGATTCCCCAAACAATGACATCAGCAGAACAGCAGCTGACGTCACCGCAGCCAGTGATGTTGCCGCAAATGATGATTCCCCAAACAATGATGTCACCAGAACAGCAGATGATGTCACCGCAGTCAGTGATGTCCCCGCAAATGATGATTCCCCAAACAATGATGTCAGCAGAACAGCAGATGATGTCATCGCAGCCAGTCATAACAGACCCCTTGTTACAACAGCAGCAGGCTTACGGCCCTCCCTCGATCCCCACACCAACTGCAATGATTATAAAGCAAGCAAGCATGTCCCCCCTTCCTGTGCGTCGCCTACAACCCTCTCCAAGTCCATCCCGACGCTCCGTTATCATTCCCTCCCCTCAGGGACTACATCATCCAAATGCCCTGACTTCACCGGTCCCGTCCCCACTCCTACCACGGAGACAAATCCCAGGCATGACAGGTGGTGGCATGAATGTCCAAAGACCCCCCTCTGTCATTTCAAGACAAATCTCACCTCCCACTTCCCCTTTTGTTCGTCAAAGGATGCATTCTCAGTCCCCCTCAATATCGCATTCTCCCCGCGCCTCAGTGATTCGGCGAAGTCCTCCACCCTCACCGAGAACCTCAATGATACAGCATTCTCCGCCCTCCTCGCCCCGTGCCTCCATGAGAAGGCAAAGTCCCCCGCCATCAGCCACTCCTGCCCACAGTCCATTTGGTGGCAGAAGGATGAATGGTAATGTATCCCCCACTTTCTCTCCTCAACTCAACAGACGGCAATCTCCAACTCCATCTCGCCGAAGTTTGTCCCCTGAAGCCCCTCGAGCCTCTGCACCGTCCCCGACTCTCTCCCGTCGCTCCACTCGACTGCTCAGGGACCCCACGCCATTAATCAGACCCAGAATGGGGGGAAGTGTTCCACTTGGCACTGTTAGACCCTCGCCTATGGGTCTTAGAGGGCGTCCAGTACCCCCACCTACCCAGAATGTTCGTCCATTCCGTGCCTCCTCTATAAGAAGCAATCGGTCCTCCGTTCTTACAATAGACTCCTCTCTTCACTCTTCTCCTTTCCAGTCACCTCACATGATCCACCGTGCTGCCCCTACAAGGAGAGAGTCTGGCCGTTTACCTCGACGTCCTGTAGCTCGTGGACGTCCACTCATGGTTCGGAATTCTTTAAGGAGAATGCCCCCTGCTTCACCACAGCCCTCGCTAAAGCACATATCACATCCTGCATCCCCGCACCTCTCTCCTCGACATTCTCGTATCTCGTCCCCGCTGTTGCCGCCTCAAGGCGTCAATCCACTTGCTCATGCGGTCAATCCGTACGCCTCACCCTCCTACTTGGACCCTTTTACAGACACAATTGCTGCCCCCTCGTCTCCGGTGCTATCGAGTGCATTGCAAAATCAGGCTATTAGACAGGCCTCTTTAGTTTCCCCTCTTGGCCCACAAGTAGTCCCAGTGGTTGGCATAGACGACATGGCTGCCCAGTACGCAGAGCCTTATCACGCCTCTTCCCCTTCACTTTCTGCTGCAATGCAAAACCAAGCCATCCGAGATGCCACCTTTGTTTCCACATTGGGCCCTCATGAGGCACTTTTGCCCCCTTCCTCTCCTCTCCTGTCTGGGGCACTGCAGAATCGAGCAGTCAGAGATGCATCTTATGTTTCTCCTCTGCAACGTCCAGTGTCACCTTATGGACAGTCCATGGCCCCTCCGTCCCCAATGGTGTCTAGAGCTTTACAAAACCGGGCAGTCAGAGAAGCCTCCTATGTGTCTCCCATTCCGAGGCCTCAGTCCCCTTATGCTACATCTGTACCGTCATCACCGCTTCTACCTGGGGCGATAAGGCATACTCAGGCACTCCAAGGTGTCGCTTCCTATCCAACTCCGCAGCTGCACTCACCATATGGACAGACATATGTTACCGCGTATGATTACATATCTGAACCTGGTCCAGCACCACTGCTCTACGATGCTTTGCAGAACCGGTCCAATTTGCAGAATGTTGCTTCTCTAAGATCTCCAATGATGCAACGCCATAACGCTTACGCACCAGCTGGGCCAAAGCTCCATAGCGCACTACAGCAGAACCCAAATATCCGCCAAGCATCCTATCAGTCTCCTTTGCAAATGAAACGGTCCCCATACGGACCCCCGCCGCCTTCTTCACCGATGTTGGCCACTGCCCTTCACAATCCACAGTTGATGCAGGCATCATATCGGCTGCCGGATGGAACCTTGGTGTCACCTTATGCAGAACCACATTCTTCACCACAGCTTGGTCAGGCCTTGCAAAACCAACAAATTCGAGGTGCTTCATACACTTTGCCAGATGGATCAGTTATCAGGGTGGGTATGAAAGAAACATGGAACTTCCATTTTAGTATGTCCATCTCATCGTGTGGTCTGTCCCGCCAACACAGGACCCACGAATTCCCCAGAAGCCCATGTCTCCCAACCTTGCCAGAGCTCTTCAGAACCAGGATCTCAGGAATGCTACATATACCCTACCGGATGGCACTATTATAAATCAGAGACAGCAAGTAGGCAATTATTTATGATTCCTAAATCCACCTTTTATTGTCATTTTAAATTGGGTTTCTGTCTTTGCTCTTTTTCCACAGCAACCTGTTTCACCAGACTTGGCTAAAGCTCTAAAGAACCCAGCCCTCCGTGACGCTTCCTATTCGCTCCCTGATGGTACCATTGTCATTGACCCAAAGAAACCAAAATCCCCCAACCTTGCAGCTGCACTTCAGAACCCTTACTTGAAAAGCGCATCTTACACACTGCCTGACGGTACTATTATCATTGATCCACGGAAGCCCGTCTCTCCGAATCTTTTCAATGCCATTCAGAACTCCACCCTCAAGAATGCCTCTTTTAACCTACCGGAGGGAGTTCGTGACCCTAATACACCCATACCACCAGACTTGTTCAAGGTTTGTAAATGAATACAATAGTGGTGTGAGATCTTAATAATACCAACTCTCAGGTACTAAAATGACACTTCTCAGCTAACCTTATCCAAAACTTGTTCCCAACCTCATATGATACTGTACATAGGCACTTAATAACCCAGCCTTGAAAGGGGCAACTCTCACGCTACCTGATGGAACCATGATAGTTGACCCGAGAAAACCAAAGAGTCCCACGCTTACGGCCGCCCTTCAGAACCCCTACCTGAAGGATGTATCCTACACCTTGCCTGATGGAACCATTATCATCGACCCTCGGAAACCACTCACTCCTGACTTGTCCAAAGTATCTATCAGCTTGTTTTCATTGCATGCCTTTCCAAACTTTTTCCGTTTTAAAAAAGATCCCAACCTGTTTCCACTTTTAGGCTCTCGGGAATCTTGATATTCGCAAAGCTACATACCAGCTCCCAGATGGTTCCCTGATCATTCCCGGTCAGCAGCCTAAAACTCCAAACCTTTCTGCTGCCCTGAGGAACAACATGGGCCTTCGTTCTGTAGATCTCTTCCATCTTCCTCAAAACTCTGTCCTGTCAGGGGCGCCTAAACCCTCCACTCCAAATCTCGCCTCTGCCCTAAACAAAGAAGACCTGCGTGCTGTCCGTTACAGGTAGGGAAGTAGACCACAAAATCAATAAAAACCAAGACAGACAATGTGAAGCGTATTTAGTAGTTACCAAAATATAGCTTAAGTCATGTTTGCCCCACAGGTTGCCAGATGGTTCCATTCTGACGAGACGGTTCCATAATCCCAGTCTGGTCGATGCAATCCAAAACCAGCAGCTCCGCTATGCTTCATACAGGCCACCGACAGGACTACAGGGTGCAGATAATCGATACGCCGTGATTCCACCCTATGGGCCGTATTCGGGCCACTGGGCCAGGAATGCCAGAGGTGGTGGGGAAGCAGGGGAGGACGTTTGGGCTGCAGAGAGAGTTTTACCTCACGGAACAGTCCAGAATCTGGCCAAGTGGTCCATGTACAGAGAAGCTGGAGTCTTGGATGGATATTTACCCACACCTAAAGTTGAAGATGATCAAATTCAAGATCCGGACTGGACTCCAGTCAGAGAGAGGGTGCCTGGGCAAAGCTGGTATGATAAGGTACAAAATGTTCCTGTCTAATCAGTTCCAGACCAAGATCTTTTAAGGTATGATGATGTTTCATGAAGTGTTGGACTACTTACATGCCATTGTGTGTGTGTGTTTAGATCTACTCAGTCTTAAGCATGCCAACGACTGGCCACAGGGTGAAACGCTGGGCCGAGGGTGCGGAAGACTTGACGCAGCTACCGTAAGTCAAAACGGACTAATAACTACCCTCCATTGCGCTGTAAACATGCTGTAAATGAAAGTCATTGAGTAGTTTCTGTGTGCTTTGTTTCAGTGAACTGAACGAGACCACGGTTCTGATGAATCTCAAAAAACGCTTCGACCAGGAGCTCATTTATGTATACTTTGTTTTATTTGCAGTTTTAAATAACAAGTGCAATGTACCTAACAGTTCCTTTCATACAGACCTACATCGGCAGTATCCTTGTGTCTGTTAACCCTTACAAGTTGCTAAACATTTACGGCACAGACATGGTGCTCCGGTATGAGGGCCACGGCTTGATCGACAACCCTCCGTAAGACCCAGATTTAAAGTAGACGCGTATTGTGCTGTTGTCCAAAAAAATCCAAATCCGAAAATTGCATGTTTTTATCTTGCAGTCATCTTTTTGCCCTTGCTAATCTCTCGTACACAACAATGATGGATGCCAAAAACAACCAGTGTATTGTGATCAGGTATGTCTACATTTGTCTCTTTCTCTGTCGAACCTAAAAGCTGAATCAGTAAAATGTTGAATTATACCGATTTGAAAGATGCATGTTCCATGTGCACCGATTACAGCGGTGAAAGCGGGTCTGGGAAGACAGAAGCAACTAAACTGATCCTACGATACTTGACAGCCATACATCACAAACGCAATGTAACCCAACAGGTAGACCTGCTGTGTTTAACTATAGTCACCATCAAACAGTTTTATGGGAATTATGTGGCTCATGTTGTGTTTCTTTCTCTCTCCCAACAGATAGAGGTACACTCTCAGCCTTCATGGGAGTAACCCGCATCTCTGTTTGAAGATAACAGTTTTGTTTAACTCATCAGATCCTAGAAGCCACGCCTTTGTTGGAGTCCTTTGGGAATGCCAAAACGGTGCGGAATGACAACTCTTCACGTTTTGGCAAATTCACACAGATCTGCATGGAGGAGTGAGTAGTGACTTAGTAGTCTTCCGCAAGTTCGGTTTTTGGGGCTTCATGCAGGCGTCACAGCTAGGAGACCGGAGTTCAATTCCACCCTCGGCCATCTCTGTGTGGAGTTTGCATGTTCTCCCCGTGATAGCATGGGTTTTCTCCGGTTTCCTCCCACATTCCAAAAACATGCTAGGTTAATTAGCGACTCCAAATGGTCCATAAGTATGAATGTGAGTGTGAATGGTTGTTTGTCTATATGTGCCCTGTAATTGGCTGGCCACCAGTGCAGGGTGTACCCCGCCTCTCGCCTGAAGACAGCTGGGATAGGCTCCAGCACCCCCTGCAACCCTTGTGAGGATAAGTGGTAGAAAATTAATGAAATGACCACACAAGCTAGGAGACTCGGGTTCGATTCCCTGCTCGGCCATCTCTGTGTGGAGTTTGCATGTTTTCCCCGTGCATGCGTGGGTTTTCTCCGGGTACTCCGGTTTCCTCCCACATTCCAAAAACATGCTAGGTTAATTAATTGGCGACTCCAAATTGTCCATAGGTATGAATGTGAGTGTGAATGGTTGTTTGTCTATATGTGCGCTGTGATTGGCTGGCCACCAGTCCAGGGTGTACCCCGCCTCTCGCCTGAAGACAGCTGGGATAGGCTCCAGCCCCCCCTGCAACCCTTGTGAGGATAAGTGGTAGAAAATTAATGAAATGACCACACAAGCTAGGAGACTCGGGTTCGATTCCCTGCTCGGCCATCTCTGTGTGGAGTTTGCATGTTTTGCCCGTGCATGCGTGGGTTTTTTCCGGGTACTCCGGTTTCCTCCCACATTCCAAAAACATGCTAGGTTAATTAGCGACTCCAAATTGTCCATAGGTATGAATGTGAGTGTGAATGGTTGTTTGTCTATATGTGCGCTGTGATTGGCTGGCAACCAGTCCAGGATGTGCACCAAAGTGTGTTGTGTTCTGCACACATACTGAAGTAACAATCTAGAGTGGTTTTACATAATGATGGCGTCATTGATCACCACAACACAGTCGCATGTTACACAAATACACTTAGATGACTAGCTGACCTGTGACAAAGCAGACCTGCACACATTACGCATGCATGGTTCGTTACTTAACTCTCAACAATGTGCATGTGTGTGTGTGTGTGTGTGTGCGTGTGTGCACTCCAACCTAATTAACCAGGGGTGTAATCAGCGGTGCCATAACATCTCAGTACCTGTTGGAGACGTCCCGCATTGTCTTTCAGGTAAGCTGGACACACACACACACACACACACACACACACACACACACACACACACACACACACACGCATACAGGTCAGGTGGCATCCTCTTACAACAAGTGAGTCAATGTGAGAAAGAGGAGATTCATGACTCAGTCAGCATGAGGTGTCAAACATGATGCTCCTCTCTAACGTCGCCTCTTTAATCCTGGTGTCCATCAAACGGCCATTATAGCGTCTGTCTGCAGGACTGGCCTGACCTCTGTCGCTACTCACACACACACACACACACACACACTGCTGCCAAAACCCTAACACACTTGTCAACCTGGAGTCTTGACATTGTCTTGCAGGGTCTAAACTGCACTGAGTCAGAACTCAATTTGAGATTAGCTTTAAATCTATAAGTATATTTGTGGGTTTTTTTCTCAATTATAATTTTATCATTGTTTTAGATTAGATTAGATTAGATTAGACTTTATTGTTATTGCTCATGTCACTGGTACAGGGCAACAAAATGCAGTTAGCATCCAACCAGAAGTCCAATTTTATAAGTACCTTAGTAAAAAATGGACAGATCTATGTAAAAAACTATAACAGGCTATGACTATAATACAGTGAGGATATGTACAGGGATATAAATGACTATAATATGGCTATTGTAGATTATACAGATTATAAACAGTATGGATGTGACAATATATAATAACAGTAATATGTACAGTATTGCAATGAAGTGACTAGAGTATGGCTATTGCAGATTATATAAATTATAAACAGTATGATCTATGAATGTAACAAAATATTACAGTAATATGTACAATAGTGCAATATGTACAGTAACCTATAACCTTTAACCTATATAAAGTGTGTTTACCATGAAAAGAAGTTTCAAATTATTATTATTATTATTAATGTCATATTGCCTTTTAGATCACCTTTCTCTAAATATTGTTTTGGGTTTTTCAAAGGTTTTCATGAATCATGCGTTATAAAATAACATATTCATCAAGTGGATGCAGGATGTGGCCCCCAGGCCGTAGTTTGGCTACCTCTGACCTAGCTTTCTAGCCATTATTTCAAACATTCATCCACAGGCCAAATCGGAGAGAAACTACCACATCTTTTACGAGATGTTGGCCGGTCTTCCTCCGCACGAGAAGCGCTCGCTGTATCTGCAGGATGCTGAGACCTACTATTATCTCAATCAGGTACACACACACACACACAGACACACACATGCATAGAGCATAGCTAATCCATTTCTCAGTCTCATGAACAAATGACTTGTCATCTGCGTGCCAAGGTGACATTCATTCCACAACGTGATTAATGGCACAAACGTAAAAGTCGTTATGGTATCGAACTGACCTTTGCGGCTCAAATGCGTTTGAACTGTGTGTGTCAAGTTTTGCTTTCATTTCAGTAACCTTACCATCAGCTCGAATTGGGTAGGAGACCCACACCTTCAAACACGGAAACAGACATGTCATGTGTGTGCTTGCGAACGCAGGGAGGCGACTGTCGGATCGACGGGAAGGACGACGCCGAGGACTTCAGACGGCTGCTGAATGCCATGGACATCTTGCGCTTCGCCCCCGACGAGCAAACGGCCATCTACAGACTTTTGTCCTCCATCCTCCATCTAGGCAACGTCTACTTCCAGCCACACCAGACCAAGGTCCAAACATCTCCTACACATTCAGAGATGGTGATGATGCTGACAGATGTGTGCCCTCTGCAGGCCGAAGGTCAAGAGGCAGCGTCAGTGGTGAGCGCTCAAGAGATTAGGGTGGTGGCAGAGCTGCTGCAGGTGTCTCCCGAAGGCTTGCAAAAGTGTGTCACCTTTAAAATGATGGTGAGAACGACACGACACGCTTTATCGTCAACTTGAGGCAGTGACGGACAATTTATTTGTATTTGTGTGTCTTTAATCCCACACAGGACACGGTCAGGGAAAAGATCTACACTCCCCTCACAGTGGAGAGTGCTGTGGATGCCAGGTCAGTTGGAGTGTTTATACAAGATAGTCAATAAGATTTATTTGGTTAGCCTTACAGCAAGCAAGGATCCGTTTTTCAGAATCCTAAATGAATCGTTCACTTTACTCCCAGTCAACACCGCAAAAGGGTGCTGGTGACAAACTACATTCATTCATTCATTTTCTACCGCTTATCCTTACGAGGGTCGCAGGGAGTGCTGGAGCCTATCCCAGCTGTCTTCGGGCGAGAGGCGGGGTACACCCTGGACTTGTCGCCAGCCAATCACAGGGCACCAAACTACATTCATTCATTAATTTTCTACCGGTTATCCTCACGAGGGTCGCAGAGGGTGCTGGAGCCTATCCCAGCTGTCTTCAGGCAAGAAGCGGGGTACACCCTGGACTGGTGGCCAGCCAATCACAGGGCACATATAGACAAACAACCATTCACACTCACATTCATACCTATGGACAGTTTGGAGTCACCAATTAACCTAGCATGTTTTTGGAATGTGGGAGGAAACCGGAGTACCCGGAGAAAATCCACGCATGCACGGGGAAAACATGCAAACTCCACACAGAGATGGCCGAGCAGGGAATCGAACCCGAGTCTCCTAGCTTGTGTGGTAATTTCATTCATTTTCTACCACTTATACTCACAAGGGTTGCAGGGGGTGCTGGAGCCTATCCCAGCTGTCTTCGGGCGAGAGGCGGGGTACACCCTGGACTGGTGGCCAGCCAATCACAGGGCACATATAGACAAACAACCATTCACACTCACATTCATACCTATGGACAATTTGGAGTCGCCAATTAACCTAGCATGTTTTTGGAATGTGGGAGGAAACCGGAGAAAACCCACGCATGGAGAACATGCAAACTCCACACTCGGGGTTCCTAGCTGTAAGGTCTGCGCGGTAACCACTCATCCACCGTGCAGCCCAATCCACAAAGATCAGTACAGATCAACTACATGTTGCTCACATACTGTATGCATACACAGAACATTGCTGAGGAGTGAAAGATGGCTGACATCTTATTCCCATCTTTGATGGAGGCAGGCAAGGACAAAGGATGTCAAGGCTTGGAGGTGTCGGGGTGGCCAAGGGTTGTATTTTTTTCAGATGCCCTCTGTTGCCATAGGAACCAGGAATCCTTGTTTCCATAGAAACCATGTTGTGCGTGTGTATGTGTGTGTCGTAGAGACGCTGTTGCCAAGATCCTCTACTCGCTGCTCTTCAACTGGCTGACAGAGCGCATCAACGGACGCGTGTACCCCCGCAACGAAGCGCTCTCCATCTCTATACTGGATATTTATGGATTTGAGGTCACGCTGGGAAAACACTTGCACTTGCATATTTTTACTCCTCGCTAACACGACCTGCCTGCTTTCAAAGCCTCCTATCTTTACCCCTCAGGAGCTCCAGGTGAACAGTTTTGAGCAGCTGTGCATCAACTACGCCAATGAAACTTTGCAGTTCTACTTTAACAAAGTCATCATCCAGCAGGAGCAGGTCAGAGGAAACTTTTGCTTTTCTTTTTTTTTTTTATGCCGATACACTGTATTGGGACACTGACTGTGATGGCTCTTCTGGGTTAAGAGTTTAGGCGGGTCTGTTTTTGAGGTCAGAGGAAACTGGAGAGAACGTGTGCCTTCAAGGACCTTGGTGCACTGGAACGGAAAAAGTCCAAAAAGTCTTGTTAAGATGAAAAATTTAACTTTTTGATTCATTCATGCATTGAGATAATCATGCCAATTAGGGATGTACCGATCAATCAGGCCACCGATTAGTATCGCCTCACACGGTATTGGCCGATCGGCCTCATGGATGATCGGTATGAGTATCGGTAGCATCAAACCCTGATGGGAACATCGCTTACTGCCGGTGTTGTTTAACGGATCTCCTACAGGAGGAGTACATGCGGGAGCAGATTGAGTGGCAGCAGCAGCCCTTCAGCCACAACCAGGCCTGCCTGGACCTCATTGCCGCAAAGCCTCATGGGATACTGCGCATACTGGATGATCAGTGTGGTTTCCCTCAGGTACGCTGTTTTTGCAATCGTTATTGTAATTCGCCAAACGGTAGAGTGGCATGAAATAAGGGGGCATGGTGTTGTTGCCATGGCAACCCCGGATAACCACTTCTTTGGACAAGCCTCTTGTCTTGCATAAGCACCAGCATGACCTGGAGTGGTATCATTTCTTTCATCCCATAATCATCCCTTGACCTCCTCCATTTATTGCAAGGCAACAGACCACACCTTCCTTCAGAAGTGCCATTATCACCATGGTAACGACCCTCTCTACGCCAAGCCAAAGATGCCACTTCCACAGTTCACCCTCCATCACTACGCTGGGAACGTCACCTATCAGGTATTTTGGCCGTTTGTTGCTTTGTTGCTTGAAATGTCGGCTAACGTTTTGGGTCCTCCAGGTGCACAAGTTCTTGGACAAGAACTTTGACACGGTCCGCCAGGATGTCCTGGACCTCTTCATCCAGAGCAAAAGCAGAGTGAGACCTCCTCAAGCGTGTATTTAGTCCGCCTGGTCCTTACATGTACGTGTCAACAGATGGTGTCCGACCTCTTCCTCAAACATTCCGAGGCCGTGTCCCTGCAGCGCTCCCATGCGCGCCGCAGCAGCACGGCTCGCCGCTTCCAGGCCAACACGATCAGCGCAAAGTTCCAGAGCAGCTTGCAGGAGCTGCTGGAGAAGATGGCGAGGTACAACAAAACGTTCCATATTTTAGCACTTTTCAAACATTTTAAATAAGTGTCAGATGTCCCACAATAGCGGTAAGCGCGCAGACCTCACAGCTAGGAGACCAGGGTTCAATTCCACCCTCGGCCATCTCTGTGTGGAGTTTTGCATTCATCTCCCCGTGCATGCGTGGGTTTTCTCCGGGTACTCCGGTTTCCTCCCACATTCCAAAAACATGCTAGGTTAATTGGCCAATTAACCAATTCACAATTGGTTAATTGTGAGTGTGAATGGTTGTTTGTCTATATGTGCCCTGTGATTGGCTGGTGACCAGTCCAGGGTGTACCCCGTCTCTCGCCTGAAGACAGCTGGGATAGGCTCCAGCACCCCCTGCAACCCTTGTGAGGATAAGTGGTAGAAAATGAATTAAATGACCACACAAGCTAGGAGACTCGGGTTCGATTCCCTGCTCGGCCATCTCTGTGTGGAGTTTGCATGTTTTCCCCGTGCATGCGTGGGTTTTCTCTGGGTACTCCGGTTTCCACCCACATTCCAAAAACATGCTAGGTTAATTGTCCCACAATAGCATATTGGAATTCTCATGGCATTGAATTATTCAGGTTGTTGTTATACAGGTTGTTTTAGAAGACACTATGTCTCTTATGGTGTGTTTTTAGGGCTGGGTTGTTCTTTACGCACTTACGAGCCACACAGAAAATCTGCTTGAGAGACCGTGTGTGACTTTATACTCCGTGCTGGCAAACTGCAGGGGGCACCGGGGACACACTCCTAAACTAGAGCAGAAGAAGTTTACCATTGCTTGCTCGACTTCCAGTATAGCGACACTTTTTCCGTCTTTGTATTGAAGAAGAGGAATTGTGTTGTATTTATTTGCTGCTGCAACAGAAAAGGAAAGAGAAGGTGGTCCACTTGCAGCATGTCATTCTTCCCACCACAGGGACTCGTACCCCGCCAGGAGAATGTGCTTAGAAAAGACATGCTGAACGTTGCAAAAGAAAATAAGCAACAAACAACTTGACTTAAAACACAACTCGTTACAGTGTGCTTAAACTACTTTACGTCATTGGTTGATTGGAACGCAAAATGGCTTTGTTAGCTCATTAAGCTTTGAATTTCATACATAGTTGCATCCAATCATCTAATTCGAGGTATTGAAGGTGGCCAGTTGCGGTTCTATGAATCTCCTGTGACGGAGGTCGTCAAACCGGCTGTCAAATGAGCTGAAAAGGAAGATTGTTCAACATCACGGTCATCACGCAAAGGCTACAAAAAGCTATCAGAGATTTCAGCAATCAGTTTCCACAGTTATAGTCTTCGAGACGCTCCCCTCTGGCAGGAGGCTGCGGGTCCATCAGGACCAAAACCCTCACGCCACAAGAACAGTTTCTTCCCGTCTGCTGTCAGCCTCATCACCCCACCTGACACTCTTCACACCCCACCTCTGCCTCATCCTGCCGCTTTGACACTTTCACTATATGCGTTACATTAACGCCCAGTTTGGACTTTTAGGAAAAACAATCAGACTGCACTTCCGGAATAACAAACAAAAAACATATACATATATTTATACTGTTATTCTGTATATTTTGTATTTTTCATTCTTCTTTTAATAGATGTGTCTGCACCTACTATACCAAAACAAATTCCTAGTATGTGTTTGATCATACCTGGCAATAAACCTATTCTGATTCTGACACGGGACACAAGACGAAGGATGGTGGGAACTGTCAAACGGAATTGTCAACCTACATAGGGACATATTGCTGTTAGAACGTGACGGGAAAAGTCCATTCTGCCATTTATTCACTGTTATATCCTTCCGTGTTCTAGGTGCAACCCTTATTTTGTGCGATGCATCAAGCCAAACCACCATAAGGTATCTGACAGCATGTTTGTTTATTAAAAAAAAAAAATCAAAACATAAGCTAGTAAGCGAGTGCGAGTTTTTGTCACATGTGCAGGAGGCCGGAGTGTTTGACACGGAGCTGGTGTGCACGCAGCTGCGTTATTCCGGAATCATGGAGACCATCCGGATCCGCAAGGAGGGTTATCCGGTCAGACTTCCATTTCACAGCTTCCTCTCAAGGTGAGTCGGTCGGATTCTCACCGAAATCTGGTTGTCCTCCACGATGCCGTAGGCTCAATAAGACCACCTCAAACAGGTACAAAGCCCTGCTGTGTATGAAAGAGCCTCCGCCCGCCGTAGGAGAAAACTGCGCTATCATGCTGCGCAAACTGGGCCCAGTCAAGGTCGGGTCCTTTCAGCTGGGAGTCAGTAAGGTCAGCGTTCACTCAAGGTCAGAGAGGTCACAAAAGGAAGACAATGCAGGTGAATATATGTCTCTGTGTGTGTGTAGATCTTTCTAAAAGAGGATCTGCATCAGCTCCTGGAGGGCAAACGTGACCGCCTGCTCAACATCGCCGCCCTCACATTGCAGAGATATGTGCGCATGTACTTCATCCGCAAGAACTTTATTAAGTTCCGACGCTGCATGGCACTCTTTCGGGCTCGCTGCAAAGGCTACGTGATTAGGTAACACCATCAATGACAGCACTCACTTGTATTTTATAAAGTACACCCAGTATCGCCTCAAAGGTCAGCACAGCCCTTATATTTCACCCCATCTTGTCAAGAGCTGATACTTCATACTAGTAGTACTTCTTAGGGTATAGAAGTACCATCAACTGAGAATGAGCCACACAGCCTGAACACAAGTGACTAGCAAGATAATTGTGTCTTTCCAACAGTCAAGCAAGTTGACAAGTAGGGTACCGGTAAGGGTACTTTTATAGTCACCGACCCGATTCTATCGGTACTGCTCGCCCCCATTCACCATGTACCATGTTTTGGTTCCTAATCCCCAGTCTCCGTGGAATGTCATGGCTCTGCTGCTAATCCTATTCACAAGCGAAGAAGACAAAGCTAGGAAAGGGGGTCACCAATTTGGATCGTTCATTCATTCACTTGATTCAGTTGAGGTGGCTCGGGCATCTAGTCCGGATGCCTCCCGGACGCCTAACTGGTGAGGTGTTCCGGGCTTGCCCAGCCGGGAAAAGGCCCCATGGCAGACCTAGGACACGCTGGAGGGATTATGTCTCACAGCTGGCCTGGGAACGCCTTGGTGTTTTCCCGATGGAGCTGGAGAAGGTGGCCGGGGACCGGGAAGTCTGGGCTTCCCTACTAAGACTGCTGCCCCCGCCACCCGGACCCGGATAAGCGGAGGAAAATGGATGGATGGATGGCATTCATTCATTAATTTTCTGCCGCTTTTCCTGGAGCCTATCCCAGCTGTCTTCGGGCGAGAGGCGGGGGTACACCCTGGACTGGTCGCTCAGCCAATCACAGGGCACATATAGACAAACAACCATTCACACTCACATTCATACCTATGGACAATTTGGAGTGGCTAATTAACCTAGCATGTTTTTTTTGGAATGTGGGAGGAAACCGGAGTACCCGGAGAAAACCCACGTATGCACGGGGAGAACATGCAAACTCCACACAGAGATGGCCGAGGGTGAAGGGGAGGAATTGAACCCTGGTCTCCTAGCTGTGAGGTCTGCGCGCTAACCACTTGTCCGCCGTGCCGCCCCTATTTGGATCTTCATTCATTCATTTTCTACCGCTTTTTCCTCACGAGGGTCGCGGGGGGTGCTGGAGCCTATCCCAGCTGTCTTCGGGCGAGAGGCGGGGTACACCCTGGACTGGTCGCTCAGCCAATCACAGGGCACATATAGACAAACAACCATTCACACTCACATTCATACCTATGGACAATTTGGAGTCACCAATTATAACCTAGCATGTTTTTTTGGAATGTGGGAGGAAACCGGAGTACCCGGAGAAAACCCACACATGCACAGGGGAGAACATGCAAACTCCACACAGAGATGGCCGAGGGTGGAATTGAACCCTGGTCTCCTAGCTGTGAGGTCTGCGCGCTAACCACTCGACCGCCGTGCCGCCCCTATTTGGATCTTTTTATTAGAAAATTATTACATACTATTACATCATATTCACATTTTTTTTTTGTTTTATTTGTGCAGAAAAAAGTTTTCACTGAGGAGGAAATACCTCATCAAGCTCCGCTCCATTGTGCTGCTCATTGTGAACCGGCAGCGCTACATGAAAGTATGTATGGATACGTACTATGTGTGCTGAACACATACAGTAAACACTTGACTGACACGGACAGGAAAATATAATTATACTTGCATGACTCCTTCCAGTGAATGCGGTGTTATTAATCATTATTTATTTAGTCCTCATGTTCTGTCATATGATGTATTTTGCCTTAACTGGATCACCTAATTTAAATAGTCTTGGGTGTCCGGGCATGTGAGTCTACCCCTCACAGTTGGAGGAGATCACTCCTCTTCTTGCATAATGTTTTTTATATTAGCATTTTACAGACATGATCCCACGATGGTGTCTGTCTAGGTTATATTAGTTTTATTAAATTGTACCTCGTATTATTTTCAAACAACTTTATTTAACTCTATTTTGGAGTCAGTAGCATTAGTAGTATTAGAGTCAGTAGTATTTTCTTTCATGAGATCACAGACGTCTTAGCACCCAAAAAATCCTGATTTGGATCAACACCAAATAGTGCAATTTCACAGATAACTTCCATATACTGTATGTCAGGTCTCCATATATGTATTTTTGGTACCGAGGTGTTCGGATCTGCACCAAAAGTGTATATATTCTCACTATGCCCTGGAGTAACCTCTCCAAAATCGTTCAGTAAAGCCAGTAAAAGTGTTTTCTTGTGTCATCCTGCTTGTTAAGCATCAAACAGCCGTTAAATTATAGCTTCTTTGTTGACAAGTGATTATTAAATAAGAGCACAAATGTGTAATTATTATCCGAGAAATGTGACGTGTGATTGTGTCATCTTTTTGCCAGACGGTGGTGGAGCCCGCGAGGAAGGCTGAGGAGGTGTGTGAGGATGAAGAGGAGGGTCACATTGTCAAGACACTTGCACACGCTAATGTGCGCTTACACGTGTGTGTCTTGCAGGATCGCGTCAATAGAGAAGTGGTGAATGTCACCACACTGCCCATCCCTGCTGAGCTGGCGGGCCTGCTGCAGGCGGCTTCAGGTGAGCGTAGTACGCGCACGTCTGCGGCGCACGGGACAGTGCATCTATTTCACTATTTCTGTGTGTGTGTGTGTGTGTGTGTGTGTTTTTACAGGTGGAGCGGAGCTGCACTCGGACTGCTTGGCGCTCGTCCAGGCTCCAAAGGTTCAGGTGGACCCACAGCTGACCTTGCCTCTGGACATCAACAACTACCTCATGACTCATTACATCCGCGCCATATTTAGGGTGAGCACACACACACACACACAAACACACACTCAGTGGTGTGTAGGTGTGGACTCTAAAATTGTTCAGTCATTTTGTGTGTGTGTGTTTTTAGGAGCCATTGTTTGGGATGCTGACAGCCCCACTGGAGAACTCTCTGACTCGATTGGATCAGGAGCTTACACATGGAGCCATCAACGTTTTTGTGCTGGTACCTCAGCTGCTGAACAATGCTACATCATATATTTAAGCACACACAAGGTGGTCCACGGCGGTAGATATCAATAAATGGCCCACTATCCCTCATGCAGCTTTCCACTAAGCACTTGGCTCACACTGAACCAAAATACACTTTAAGAAATATCACACAGAAATGAATGTAAATAGAAATGATATGTTCCATGTGGTCATCACTATATTAAGTCTACAGTAATATGGTATCACTTTATCTGCTGATATCTGCAAAGGTGATGAAGTGCTAGATAATATTGATATTGACATTGGGTTGGTAATGATGTGCTGGCTCGTATCGGTTGATATATGTATTGATAACAAAGTCCTGGATATTATTGGTATCAGTTGATATTGTATTGGTAATGATGTGCTGGCTGGTATCGGTTTATATATGTATTGATAACAAAGTCCTGGATATTATTGGTGATATTGTATTGGTAATGATGTGCTGGCTGGTATCGGTTGATATATGTATGGATAACAAAGTCCTGGATATTATTGGTATCTGTTGATATCGAATTGGTAATGATGTGCTGGCTGGTATCGGTTGATATATGTATTGATAACAAAGTCCTGGATATTATTGGTATTCGATGATATTGTATTGGTAATGATGTGCTGGCTCGTATCGGTTGATATATGTATTGATAACAAAGTCCTGGATCTTATTGGTATCAGTTGATATTGCATTGGTAGTGATATGCTGGCTGGTATCGGTTGATATATGTATTGATAACAAAGTCCTGGATATTATTGGTATCTGTTGATATTGTATTGGTAATGATGTGCTGGCTGGAATCGCTTGATATATGTATTGATAACAAAGTCCTGGTTATTATTGGTATCAGTTGATCATATCAGTAATGAAGTGTTGCTGGTATCGGTTGATATCAGTAATAGTAATGCAGTGCCAGACAATAGGTTGGTATCGATATTTGTAATGATGTGCCGGACAACATTGGTATATTGGTATCGGTTAATATGATATCGGTAATGAAGGGCTGCTGGTATCAGTACATATTGGTAATAGTAACATCATATACTGTAACATGGACTGTATTAAGAAATGTATCAGTGTTTGAACGTACCTCATTGTCATGGCCATTTTATTAGAATGCTTATTGTTATGTTTACTATTTTATGACTTTATATATTTACTATTAATGGTGGATGTGGCTCATCCCTGTGAAAGCACTTCCTGTCTGTGTTCTTCTTCATCCTGTACGCTGGTGTCTTGTGTCAGATACTTCGCTTCATGGGCGATCCCGACCTGAACGGGGCTCAGGAGAATCTCTTTGGTAACTACATCATCCAGAGAGGACTTGCCAATCCCGACCTCCGAGATGAGATCTTTGCTCAAGTTGCCAACCAGGTGCTCATTCCATCCCATCATCTCAGTCATCATCTCGTTACGCCGTTGCGTCAGTTTTGTTTGGCTACTCCTCTTCTAGGTGTGGAGGAATCCCAACGTGCTGAATTCCGAGCGAGGTTGGCTCCTGTTGTCCTCATGTTTGTCCACCTTCCTTCCTTCTCAAAGGCTGGCCAAGCACCTGCTCAAGTAAACACAACTAGCATGGAAATAAACATTTACAGGGCAGTGAATGCTAAATCCCGAATGTGCATGTTAGCACACACACACACAGCAGGACACTGATCCATCTGTTAGATTTGCTAGGTCACTTCCCCACTTGACCCCATGTGTAGTTCTTATATAATCCTGCTAAGTACAGTATGTGGTTAATATTAATACGGTTGTCCATTCATGCATTCTTGTCCAAGAAATGATACTGCAGCTAAAAGTCAACTCTCCAACCTCACTTCCTGTCCACACATCCAAAATATTTCTATATATTGTTTATATAGAAATATAATAAAAGAAAAAAAAATATATATATAATATCCAATGTATTGAAACACACATTAGCACAAGTCTTATTTATGTTTTGTGGTTTATTTTCTCTGATTGTATCTATTATGTTGGGTAATAGGAGTGTACTAAAGTTGACCAGAAAGGGGTCATTTCCTGTCTAGAGGGCTCTAATAGGGGGCGGCACGGTGGTCAAGTGGTTAGCACGCAGGCCTCACAGCTAGGTTTGAGAGTTTGATTCCACTCTCGGCCATCTCTGTGTGGAGTTTGCATGTTCTCCCCATGCATGCGTGGGTTTTCTCCGGGTACTCCAGTTTCCTCCCACATTCCAAAAAACATGCTAGGTTAATTAGCGAGTCCTAATTGTCCATAGGTATGAATTTGAGTGTGAATGGTTGTTTGTCTATATGTGCCCTGTGATTGGCTGGCCACCAGTCCAGGGTGTACCCCGCCTCTCGTCCGAAGACAGCTGGGATAGGCTCCAGCACCCTTGTGAGGAAAAGCGGTAGAAAATGAATGAATGAATGAATGAATATTCTATATAGAATGATAAATGAATCCTACTCTGCAGCAATTCACTTCCACTATCACCAGTTAACTGGCATAAATGAGGGATTACTGTGATCGGCTACACTAATGTTTGTTTCATTGTACCTAACCTGCTTTGGTGATCATTGCAGGTTCGTGTCCGACTACGGCCCGGAGGGCTACGACTCAGTGTGTCAGCACCGTCTGCTCCAGGCCATGCAGCGGTGGAGCGTGGGGCCGGAGTGCGTGCGCACATACCCGCCCTGCCTGCTTGAGTGGACCGCCAACCGCAAGAGAGCGCATACGGTCCTGCACGTGCACTCCTTTGATGGTGAGAAGTGTTGGAATAAGAGCAACCATCTGCCAGTAGCAGTTGATATTGGTATTGCTGGACAATATTTCCATTGATATTGATTAATATCAATATTGGTGATGAAGTGCTGGACAATATGGGTATATTGTATCGGTTGATATTGGTTGATGGAAGGAGATGATGCTAAAAGTGATGTTCTTTTGTGTCAACAAAACATGGAAAAGACAAGTGTCGCCAGCCAATGGCAGGGCAGATATAGACAACTCACATTCATACCTATGGACAATTTAACATGCATGTTTTTAGAATGTGGGAGGAAATCGAAGTACACACACACAGGAAGGTGCAAGAACTAAAAAGACCCATAATCAGTCACTTGTGAGCCTACAAATAGACAAAAAAACATGGTCAAATCTTGCAGAAAGTCTGTGGTGGCTCCAAAGAAAAAGAAAAGAACTCCACGTTTTCTGTACTTTTCACTTCCTGCCGGTGTCCTAATTCTTTTGTCTGCATCATCTACTTACTTGTGTCCCGTCTCCAGCCGTGTCCGTCCTTTGTCCTGTGCACTCATGGACTACCGGGGAGGAGGTGGCCAAAGACATTCTAGCACACAGGTAACATGACTTTATGGCAAAAAAAATGTTTATTATTCATTCATTCATTTTCTACCGCTTATCCTCACGGGTCGAGGGGGTGCTGGAGCCTATCCCAGCTGTCTTCGAGCGAAAGGCGGGGTACTGGTGGCCAGCCAATCACAGGGCACATATAGACAAACAACCATTCACACTCACATTCATACCTATGGACAATTTGGAGTCGCCAATTAACCTAGCATGTTTTTGGAATGTGGGAGGAAACCGGAATACCCGAATGGCCGAGGGTGTATGTTTATTATTTTAAATGTATATTTTTTTCTCCAAAAAAATATATTTTTTCTACATAAAATGCATCCCATTCACCATAAGTTAGTAATAACTTATGAGTATGTGAAAAATAACAGAGGGTGATATTTTCCTCCATAATATTAAGTGTATTTTTTTTTCCTCATCCAATTTCAAATTATTATTTTTTTCCATAATACTAAATTTCCAACAATACAACTTTATTTTGTTTTATTTCCCATATTACTGCTTTGTTAGATGACCTTATCATTTTCCTATCTATCTTTTCTTTTCTTTTCTTAATTTATTTCAGACATGCATACTATGTTACATTATTCTTTCTCACATATACACTTACAATATCTATTTATATATGTATATACAGTGAAGAAAATAAGTATTTGAACACCCTGCTATTTTGCTATTTCTCCCACTTAGAAATCATGGAGGGGTCTGAAATTTTCATCGTAGGTGCATGTCCACTGTGAGAGAGATAAACTAAAAAGAAAAATCCAGAAATCACAATGCATGATTTTTTAACAATTTATTTGTGTGATACAGCTGCAAATAAGTATTTGAACACCTGTGTATCATCTAGAATTCTGACCCTGAAAGACCTGTTAGTCTGCCCATTAGAAGTCCACCTGCACTCCATGTATCATCCTGAATCAGATGCACCTGTTTGAGGTCGTTAGCTGCATAAAGACACCTGTCCACCCCATACAATCAGTAAGACTTTAACTTGTAACATGGCGAAGACCAAAGAGCTGTCCAAAGACACCAGAGACAAAATTGTACACCTCCACAAGGCTGGAAAGGGCTACGGAGCAATTACCAAGCAGCTTGGTGAAAAAAGGTCCACTGTTGGAGCTATCATTAGAAAATGGAAGAAGCTAAACATGACGGTCAATCTCAATCGGAGTGGAGCCCCATGCAAGATATCACCTCGTGGGGTCTCAATGATTCTAAGAAAGGTGAGGAATCAGCCCAGAACTACACGACAGGACTTGGTCAATGACCTGAAAAGAGCTGGGACCACCGTTTCCAAGGTTACTGTAGGTAATACACTAAGACGTCATGATGTGAAATCATGCATGGCACGAAAGGTTCCCCTGCTTAAACCAGCACATGTCAAGGCCCGTCTTAAGTTTGCATATGACCATTTGGATGATACAGAGGAGTCATGGGAGAAAGTTTTATGGTCAGATGAGACCAAAATAGAACTTTTTGGTCATAATTCCAATAAGCGTGTTTGGAGGAAGAAGAATGAAGAGTACAATCCGAAGACCGAACACCATCCCTACTGTGAAGCATGGGGGTGGTAGCATCATGCTTTGGGGGTGTTTTTCTGCACATGGGACAGGACGAGTGCACTGCATTAAAGAGAGGATGACTGGGGCCGTGTATTGTGAGATTTTGGGGAACAACCTCCTTCCCTCTGTCAGAGCATTGAAGATGGGTCGTGGCTGGGTCTTCCAACACGACAACGACCCGAAGCACACAGCCAGGAAAACCAAGGAGTGGCTCCGTAAGAAGCATATCAAGGTTCTAGCATGGCCCAGCCAGTCTCCAGACCTGAACCCAATCGAAAATCTTTGGAGGGAGCTCAAACTCCGTGTTTCTCAGTGACAGCCCAGAAACCTGACTGATCTAGAGAAGATCTGTGTGGAGGAGTGGGCCAAGATCCCCCCTGCAGTGTGTGCAAACCTGGTGAAAAACTACAGGAAACGTTTGACCTCTGTAATAGCAAACAAAGGCTACTGTACCAAATATTAACATTCATTTTCTCAGGTGTTCAAATACTTATTTGCAGCTGTATCACACAAATAAATTGTTAAAAAATCATGCATTGTGATTTCTGGATTTTTCTTTTTAGTTTATCTCTCTCACAGTGGACATGCACCTACGATGAAAATTTCAGACCCCTCCATGATTTCTAAGTGGGAGAAATAGCAAAATAGCAGGGTGTTCAAATACTTATTTTCTTCACTGTATATATACATATACACATACATACATACATATATACATACATATACATACACACATATCTACATATATATATATATATATATACACATACATACACACATACATGCACACACACAACACCTCATTACTACACATGTCTGAAAAGGAGCAGGAAGAAGCAAAGCTTATTAAATCCTATCCCACGCCATAGCAGTTACCAATTCAATATGTGATTTTTTTTTACACACATATAATCACAGATCTATGAATTGGCAAAGACTACATTTGGAATACAGGAAGTGAATAAAGTACTGCAACTGATGAAATAAGCTTTACTTCTTCCTACTCCTTTTGGGCAAGTGGAACTGCCATGTATTCCAATGTAACCCTTCAACATTACGGTGAGTTCAGGCGTGCGTACGTGTGCATGTGTGTTTGTTGGCAGGGGTGTGACAGAGGGTCGTCGGGGGTGGTCCATTCTGTTGAAGGAGTCTGCCCAGTTAGTGGAGCTGGAGGGGTCAGACCACGTCCTGGACCTGATGTCAGACCTGGAGCTGCCGGCAGACTTCCCTAAACACAGCAGCTACTTCATCATCTCTGCACAGGAGCCTGGCAGAGTCAGGCCCAATGCCAGCATGTACGACACACGCACACACACACATGCGTTTTACCCTCCGAGAATCAGTCCTGTTGGTTTTTCATTGACTTTATTGCATTTCTGTAGAAGTCTTCTGGGTGGCGGTTTTGACGGCAACGATGATGTCATGTCGTCAGCCATCAGCGCCTGTGATGGATCGGCGAGCCAGGGTGAGCGCTCCAGCACACGCACGCGTCTGCTCTGATGGAATCAGGTGTTAATGCTCCTCTCCTCAGATGCAGAGCCTCAGCGAGGGATGGATCGTTACCTGGACAGCCTGTTTGAACCCGTGCTGTCTGACGGGACAGCGGTGAGTTGCGATAAACGTGGAAACATAAGTAACTTCTTTTCTGTGACATCACTTGGGAAGCACGGCGGTCATGTGGTTAGCGCGCAGACCTCACAGCTAGGAGACCCGGGTTCAATTCCACCCTCTGACTTTGCACGTCCCGTGCATGCATGGATTTTCTCCGGATACTCCGGTTTCCTTCCACACTCCAAAAAAATGCTAGGTTAATTTGCGACGCCAAATTGTCCATAGGTATGAATGTGAGTGTGAATGGTTGTTTGTCTATATGTGCCCTGTGATTGGCTGGCCACCAGTCCAGGGTGTACCCCGCCTCTCACCCAAAGACAGCTGGGATAGGCTCCAGCACCCCCGCGACCGTCGTGAGGAAAAGCGGTAGAAAATGAATGAATGAATGAATGATTCATTTTCCGGGCTGCACGGCGGTCGAGTGGTTAGCGCGCAGACCTCACAGCTAGGAGACCCGGGTTCAATTCCACCCTCTGAGTTTGCACGTCCCGTGCATGCATGGATTTTCTCCGGGTACTCCGGTTTCCTCCCACATTCCAAAAAAATGCTAGATTAATTGGCGACTCCAAATTGTCCATAGGTATGAATGTGAGTGTGAATGGTTGTTTGTCTATATGTGCCCTGTGATTGGCTGGCCACCAGTCCAGGGTGTACCCCGCCTCTCACCTGAAGACAGCTGGGATAGGCTCCAGCAACACCTGCGACCCTCGTGAGGATAAGCGGTAGAAAATTAATGAATTAATGATTTCTTTTCCACTTGAGGAATAATTAGGGCTGTCAGAAAGAGCGTGGTAACGATGGTAGCTTATTGATTTAATGGATTACGTTAACATCGCCACTTGGGTAGTGAACGATGCAAACCGATATGACCGAATATCCGGGTTGAGGAGCAAGCGATACGGCTACATCTGTAGTAGCCTCCTGTATCAATAACCTCTCCTTGTTGGAAGAGGTTTGTTCTTGAAATGCCCACCTGAAGGCACACCTGATGTTCGCCATGACCACTGTCAGCAGAGTCTTCCGGGCCGTCTGCTCGGCCTCCGTCATTCCCCCGCCGATGTGTCGAATGTAAGCCGCGCTATCGGATGTGGCGGACAGGAATTAACATGTATCAGATGTGTCGGACAGACCTCTCCCTGGCCTATTACCTTACCCAGTTACCGTAACTGTCAGAGGCACCAGATCGCCACGCTGATTTGCCAGCCGGGGCAACGTGCAGATCTGCTTACCAGGAACTGACACGCTCTCCAAATGAAGGGCGGACTTTTCAACGAGACACGATCTGCAAGAGCACGCTGTCTGCGAGATTTATGGAGCTGCGCTAATTTCTCATCTTCCTGACAGCAGACTTTGATTCAGGATAAAGTAATACATCTTTCCCCACGGAGTGTAAACATCTTTCTTCTTCTTTCTCATCTTCTTCCCATTATCTGTCCACACATACATTCACTCTTTTTCTGACTTTAGTTTATTTACGTAGTTCATTTAGCTGTTTTATGCTTGAAAATAAGGCTGCACGGTGGAGGAGTGGTTAGCATGCAGGCCTCACAGCTGGGAGACCCCAGTTCGATTCCACCCTCGGCCATCTCTGTGTGAAGTTTGCATGTTTTCTCCGGGTACTCCGGTTTCCTCCCACATTCCAAAAACATGCTAGGTTAATTGGCGACTCCAAATTGTTCATAGGTATGAATGTGAGTGTGAATGCATATCTTCATTTGTGCAACAAAACATGCCTTTTCACTTCCTGGTTGCTGCGGAACATGTGCAGCATTTCAATGGGAAAGACTTATGCATGAACTTCTGTCACTTTGTGGATGTTTTTTCAGCTTGAAACACCACCAGACATGCTCTCTTCTATTATGGAGTTGCATCATCATCTTGTTGTGCCCGTCGAGTGGTTAGCGCACATACCTCACAGCTAGGAGACCAGGGTTCAATTCCACCCTCGGCCATCTCTGTGTGAAGTTTGCATGTTTTCTCCGGGTACTCCGGTTTCCTCCCACATTCCAAAAACATGCTAGGTTAATTGGCAACTCCAAATTGTTCATAGGTATGAATGTGAGTGTGAATGCATCTCTTCCTTTGTGCAATAAAACATGCCTTTTCACTTCCTGGTTGCTGCGGAACATGTGCAGCATTTCAATGGGAAAGACTTATGCATGAACTTCTGTCACTTTGTGGATGTTTTTTTGGCTTAAAACACCACCAGACATGCTCTCTTCTATTATGGAGTTGCATCATCATCTTGTTGTGCCGGTCGAGTGGTTAGCGCACATACCTCACAGCTAGAAGACTTGAGTTCAATTCCACCCTCTGCCATCTCTGTGTGGAGTTTGTATGTCCTCCCCGTGCATGCGTGGGTTTTCTCCGGGTACTCCGGTTTCTTCCACATTCCAAAAACATGCTAGGTTAATTAACGACTCCAAATTGATGATAAATAAAATGAAAAAATGCAACACTGCTGGGATTTTAACAAAGAAGGTGAGAAACACAATGGAATTCAAGAAATAGCTCATGAAGTGAAAAAGAGGAGTGGTCTTATATTGGCGTCAGTACGGTAAAAAAAAAAAAAAGTATAAAACGTCTGTAAGAAAGGTTTGCATTTTCCACCACCCACTCCACATGCCCGGTGGACTCCCAGCAGCATTTCCAGATACACCACTTCCATTTTATCCTGCTTCATTATTTATCACCCTGGTGCTTTTCCAAAGCTTTCCCTCAAGGATATCTGACAATGTTTTATTCATAGCGTACGCTGGGAGACAGGACCGCATTCACAGGATTTGGCCTCTTGTGAGCGCTCTGACCGACCCACTTCCACGGCCACCTCTTCTTCCGACTCTCACTCGACGGTTTGGCTCCGTCAGCAGGGCAAGATGTCTGTTGGTTTTGCATGAGTGCCAACTGGACAAAAGTGAACTTGAAAGGCAAATCTGCGTACTTTCAATGGCAGACTTATGTTCATGTTCAATACTTATATTGCATCTTTCTATTTTCTATGCATTGTAAAGATACACATAAATATATACAAAAAAAAGTTTGCGCCATCCTCCAATTAACGCTTCTTGGTCTACAAAAACAAATAACCACTCCTAATTAGTACATTTTGGCATTACCAGCCACGGCTGTAGGCAACATGCTGATTTCGTTTTGCAGAATCAGAAGTATCCATACTTCAATTTAACTTCAGTACACTTTATCCCTCACAGGAAGTGGACTCTGCCGCCGTTCTCTCCAGCAGGATGAAGGGTGCCGGGGGAGTTGGGTGGCACGACCAGGGCCAGTCCGGTGGCCCCCCACCTCCACCTGGAGGTCAGACTGGCAACACACACCTGGAAACTGTTATTGTGAGAAAGTGACGAGAAATGTGACGTTTGTGTGTCTGCAGCCGTACGCGTCCTTCCTGTGGGGGGTGTGATGTCGCCCCCTGTTGCAGCAGTGGCCCCCGTGACACCTGGTGGGTGCAGAGTGAGGAGAAGCCTAGAAGAACTGCTCTGATGTAAAGATCCTCATCCTCTCCTCTCCTCCTTCAGAGGCCCAGCAGGCGGTTTTGGCGCAGCAGCAGCAGACCATCGCCAACCAGCAGGCCGTCATCATGGTGATCTGATCCGCTCTGGTTCTGAGTCAGGGCGCCTCAGAAAAGGGGACCTCACCTTGTCTGTGCTGCTCCTCAGGCCCAGCAGATGACCATGCAGGCCATGGCCATGGTCAGCCCCGTGTCCAGCCCCCCGACTTCACCCATCACGAGCCCTCCCACCAGTCCCCAGCTCCAGCATCCCCCCAGCCCGTACGCCGCCGTCCCGCCAAGTCCGTACGCCAACATCCCACCCAGCCCGTACGCCAACTTCACGCCATCTCCCTACACCGCCGTCAGCCTCCCTTCCAGCCCGTACCCTCCTCCCTCGCATCACCCGGCGGCACAGACTCCATCGCAGCTCCCGGATCGACCCGTGCCAGAGGCTCCGACACGGCCCCAGAACCCTCAGACGAACCCTGCTGGAACCGACAGAACTGGGTCGACGCCGCCGGAGAGTAATTCGCCCGTGCAGGTCAGCGAGCGTGTGCGTTTCAGAGCATGTTGCATCATCGCTGTGCCCATCAGATTTTGAGCAGTTGAGGATGTTTTTGCAAAGCAGAAAAAACACTTTTGCATCTTTTTAGCCATCACATGTATTTACATATTTACATGTATTGTGTAACATATATTTTGCTCCATTTTTACATCATTTTTAATTGTTAATTGTGTCCATTATTCATGAACTATTTAAAAGTAAAAATGAATGAAATCATAAATTATTTTTTAAAAATCATTACAATTAAATCATAAGCTTCAAAACTGAAAACACTCAACGTAAAACTTCACATTTATTTGTTAAAAGTATTTTTGTGCCATGTTCTGTGCGAAACAACACAATGAAATTTATTATTTTATTCATTTTTAGCATTTTATTCTGCAGGGTGTCCTTCAAGTAGACATGGAATAGACTTTCAAAAAAAAAAAAATTTTTACATTTTAATTATTTTATTATTAAACATTTTATTATTTTTATATTATATATTATTATGTAAAAATCATTCAAATTAAATAATTGAAACAAAAATTAAAAATGTAACCTTCCAATATAGGTAGATTAATACCAATGTCCTTTGTATGTGTCCACAGTCTAATAAGAAGGACAGCATTCCTCGGAGAAGAGCCCCCACAATTCCCATCGACAAGAACAAACCTGCCAAAAAGTTTGGTAAGAGAGCAGCACCTTGAGTCCCTTCACTTTGAAATAACTGCTTGTGTTGCTAAATGTGTGTGTTTGCATGGTGTGTGTGTGTGTGTGTGTGTGTGGACAATGTGCAGCCCCAGTGGCCACGTCTCCTCCGCCCCCTGCTGGTGAGGTGGTGAAGTACTCGCCTTTGTCTACGGAGCACATTGTGCCCAGCCAAGACATTCAAGGTGGAATTTGCTTTTCAATTTGAATTCAATCAAAATGCTTCCGTAAAATAAGAAGAACAAAAGGCCAAAATATGAGAGATGTTTGTTTTGCTTTTATCTGTTTATTTGTGACAGAAATTATCAAGAGGTACAACTCCCCACCGCCACCATTGGAGGCCCTTCCACCTGGCAAAAGGTGAAAAATGCATCAAATGTATTTCATATATTACATATATACATATAACATGTGCACAAATCCTTCAACTGGACTGTTTGTGTTCAATGTGGTCAGGAGACCAGAGGGTAAGTTCAAGAAAAAGCAAACCCCTCGTGATGAAGCGCTGCAGATCCTAAAACCTCAAATGGACAACCCTCCTGCTCCACAGGTAAGCACGCATGTACTGTATGTACACTTGCACACAGATAAATCACGCTAATGCCTGTGCATTAGCCTAAACGCCCGGTGGCCCCACCGCCTTCTGCTCCCGTGATGAAGGACACCACCTTAAAACCCAGCAAGAGCACCAAGACCAGACCGCCGGCTCGTCCGGTTCCGGTACCTCCACCAGGTTCTGGCACTGACACACACACACACACACTCACATGACACACTTTTAAGCTAGTTTCTATGTAGTGTATGTCTGCACTGCGTCATCTAGGGAACTCAGCTCCTTTAGCCACGTGGAAATACTCCAAGAAACAGGAGACACTTGTCCCAATTTTAGTCTGACCCAAAAACTTGTCTTGTTTTAAGGAGGGAAGTGTAAGATGAAGATGAATGTTAATGGTGTGGACGTTTTGCCATGCAGTGTCTCGAGAGCTGCCAGTGGAAGCAGAGAGCATCCAGACGCAACTGCAGCAGAGCAGCAACCAGGAATACTACACCTACACCAATGTCCCCTGGAGACTTTACCTCAGGAAAGAGGTGCATGGCTGCCTTTATTCTGTCTTGTCCAGCTTTCTATTACACTTGGGGTAGGAGGACTTTATGAGGGTGGCGCTCCTCCTCACAATTTTGGGAGAAAACTCACAATAATTTGTATTTAAATTATATTCAATGTATTGTTCTTTTTGTGGGAGTTTTTTTTTCTTCTAGCGAAACTTCATGCTCTGTTTATGTGTATTTTGCAGATTTTTTATCCCAAAGACAGCTTCAACGACCCACTGGTGCTGGACCTCATTTTCAAACAGGTGACTAAAAACACGCCTCAATTATGATATTATAAGAAGCTTTGTGGCTCGGAGGTAAACAGTCAACAATTCCCTGTAGGGAATACTAGAAATAATATTACAATAATACTAATACCGTAATCCCTCGCCACCGTGCACTTCAAATTTCACAGCTTCACTTTATCACGGTTTTTCAAAATAAATCAAAACCTTTATCATTCTGATAAATCCGATAACAGCAAAAATAGGTCCAATAATCGATTAAAAAAAATTATTTTGCCTAAATGAAGTATAAAAATGCCCAAATTAGCTAAAATATTGTGGCTCGGAGGTAAACAGTTAACAATTCCCTGTAGGGAATACTAGAAATAATACTACAATAATACTAATACCGTAATCCCTCAACACCGTGCACTTCAAATTTTGCAGCTTCACTTTATCACGGTTTTTCAAAATAAATCAGATAACAGCAAAAATAGGTCCAATATTTGATTAAAAAAAATTATTTTGCCTAAATGAACTATAAAAATGCCCAAATTAGCTAAAATATTGTGGCTCGGAGGTAAACAGTTTACAATTCCCTGTAGGGAATACTAGAAATAATACTACAATAACACTAATACCGTAATCCCTCAACACCGTGCACTTCAAATTTTGCAGCTTCACTTCATCACGGTTTTTCAAAATAAATCCGATAACAGCAAAAATAGGTCCAATAATCGATAAAAAAAAATTATTTTGCCTAAATGAAGCATAAAAATGCCCAAATTAGCTAAAATATTGTGGCTCGGAGGTAAACAGTCAACAATTCCCTGTAGGGAATACTAGAAATAATACTACAATAACACTAATACCGTAATCCCTTACCACCGTGCTCTTCAAATTTTGCAGCTTCACTTTATCACGGTTTTTCAAAATAAATCAAAACCTTTATCATGCTGATAAATCCGATAACAGCAAAAATAGGTCCAATAATCGATAAAAAAAATTATTTTGAAGCATAAAAATGCCCAAATTAGCTCAAATACAAATACTGTATAAGGCCTTCAGAAGACGCATTCAGACGCTGTGATTGTTTATTGCATTGAAATGTGTCTGACACTGAAAAAACCTTCCTGTGTGGTTTTGGTGATGTTTCTGCACTGTGCGCCTGTCAGCCACTTCACCACTGCGCAGGGTGCGCTTCGCCTGCGCCAAGAATAGACCAAGTCGGAGCTGGCGATCTTTCGGGGCACGTTTGGCGCGCTGTTTTGTCACAAAATGTTCACTACACCAACCTTAAAACATGGACACCTCCCCTGGTGCCCTGCGGGCCAATCAAAAACAACCAGGAGCCACAAATGGACCGCACTTTGGCCACCCCATGTCTAAAATGATATGTGCAATTGTTTTATCCACTCCATTAGACTTTTTATTCCTTCCCCCCCAAACACGTTTTGCAGATGTCACAGCAGATGAAAGCTAACTCTCGCCCGTGTGCTTAATTGTGTGTTCCCTTGCAGATAGTCAACGACACTCTGTCAGAGGCATGCGTCCGCATCAGGCGTGATGAAAGGCAGAAGATGAAAGCTCTCTTTGGTAGGACCTCTCTTCTTCCTACACACGCTTTACACACTCCTTCAACAATGACACTCACCAGTGGATATGTACTGTGGATATGCATGTGTGTGACTCGCAGGCGAGCATGGGGTCCAACAGAACATGGATCCAGTGGAGGAACACGTGAAGAAAACCATCGTCACGGCCGCTAGGGACACTTGGGAAATCTACTTTTCTCGACTTTTCCCAGCTTCGGTGAGTTTGGGACGCCTAAAAAGAGAAATGGCTTTTCCTGTGTTACACTTGTGTTGTTGTGTGTGTTTGTGCAGGGCAGCGTGGGAACCGGCGTGCAGGTCATGTCGGTGTCGCACAGCGGCATCAAGCTGCTGAAGACCGTGAGGAGCAGCGCTGCGGCTCCAGACTACTTCCGAGTCCTCAGAGCCTACACGTATGAACTTGAAATTTGTATTGCACAGCAGCACAGAGGACAGAACCAGTTAAACAGTAAAAAAATAAACCATCTAAAAATAAACAACTTATAAGTATTAACACATTTCCATAGGATTATATACAAATACAGAAATATGAAATGAAATATATGATGGCGGGCGGCACTGCGGTCTAGTGGTTAGCGCGCAGACCTCACAGCTAGGAGACCAGGGTTCAATTCCACCCTCTGCCATCTCTGTGTGGAGTTTGCATGTTCTCCCCGTGCATGCGTGGGTTTTCTCCGGGTACTCCGACATTTTCCTCCCACATTCCAAAAACATGCTAGGTTAATTAGCGACTCCAAATTGTCCATAGGTATGAATGTGAGTGTGAATGGTTGTTTGTCTATATGTGCACTGTGATTGGCT
Source organism: Doryrhamphus excisus (assembly GCF_037039965.1). Classification (NCBI taxonomy): domain Eukaryota; kingdom Metazoa; phylum Chordata; class Actinopteri; order Syngnathiformes; family Syngnathidae; genus Doryrhamphus; species Doryrhamphus excisus. The sequence goes on from NC_136365.1 coordinate 19,201,015, forward strand.
GGCGACCAGTCCAGAGTGTACCTTGCCTCTTGCCTGAAGACAACTGGGATAGGCTCCAGCACCCCCGTGACCCTCGTGAGGAAAAGCGTTAGAAAATGAATGAATGAATGAATGATGGCATTTCTTAATTGCAGTGTAGTTTGGATTGACATACGATGAAGCCTACACAAGTTGGAGGTCATTATTGTCATTTTTCCTCATAAAATCGTACTTTTGTGTCAAGCCACTATCCAGCGCAGCTCTTAAGGTGTCAGAGAGTGATGTTTACACACTAGCTGCCATCCACTACACATACCTTTTTTTTTTTGGTCACGTACCGAAGTACGAGGTGATATGAGCATCCAATGACATAATGGGTACCATAGTAAGTGTCAATATAGTGATATATATAGCACATCATGACTGGTTCAAGACTCTTCATCCTTGTATTTAGCAAATTTATTTTATTTATTAATTTATTTTATTAATTTCTATAATTTTTGGGGGATTTTTTTTTATTTTTAAAATTTTTTTTAATTTTTTGTCTCATACCAAAGTAGGAGGTGATATGAGCATCCAATGCCATAATGGGTACCATAGTAAGTGTCAATATAGTGATATATATAGCACATCATGACTGGTTCAAGACTCTTCATCCTTGTATTTAGCAAACATCAACTGCTTGTATTGTTTCTTGAATTGGCTCATCGTTGTGCATTGTTTGAGGTCCTTACTCAATCCATCCCATAGTTTGATTCCACATACTGAAATGCTATGGCTTTTTCAGTTTCGCAGACATCCTGTTTGTGACCATCCCGTCTGAGAACATGCTGGAGTTCAACTTGACCAACGAGAAGCTCATCCTGTTTTCGGCCAAGGCACCGCAGGTCAAACATCTGGTGGACGCCTTCATCAACGAGATCAAGAAGGTACTATGCAAACACACGCACAATTCAAATCGATGTGCAAGTATGAAAGTATGACATATGCGTCCTCCTTCACTTCTTCTCAGGATTCAGACTACGTGATCGCAGAACGGAACTTTGTGGCGGACGACCGCTCCATGCTCAACTTCCATAAAGGCGACATCATCAGGCTGCAAGTGCTGGATGGGCTGGAGAAAGGTGACACGCTGCTGCAGGAAAAACACACACAGTATGTCCTCTCATCTTATATGTGTAATCTAATTGTGTGTGTGTGTGTGTGTGTGTGTGTGTGTGTGTGTGTGTGTGTGTGTGTGTGTGTGTGTGTGTGTGTTGCAGGCTACAGCTACGGTTGTGTGGTGAGGAAGAAAGTGGTGTTTTTGGAGGAGCTCAAGAGGGACACGCAGGACTTTGGTGAGAGACATAGTCTACTTCCACCTGAGATCACCTCCAACTATCTTTACATTCATCTGTCCATCACTCCATCCTTATATACATCCATCCATCCATCCATCCATATATCATCCTTGCATCCTTCCATCAATCCGTTCTACTAACTCTACATTCATCTGTGTGGGACAGGTTGGAAGTTCGGCGCTGTGTTTGGACGCTCTGGTGCCTTCCCGGCCGAATGCGTCCATCCGGTAGCACCTCCAGACTTCCTGTCCCTGCCGCTGGACCGCAAGACCGAGCCTCGAGGAGGGGCGGGTCAGTTTGCCGTGTCGTCAGCGGTGGCGGTGGCTGTGGCGTCCACCATGGCAGCACATGAGATTGATCAAACCATCGAGGTGGGCTCCTCGTACGTCCAGCCACATTGTGACTCGTGGAATGACGAGTGTTTTCTACTCAGAGGGTTTCTCTGGACGGCTTCGATGGCGACGTGGATGAGAGGACCCTGCAGGACAGCAAATACGACATGCCTGAATTTGCCAGGAAGTACTTCAGACAGGCAGCCAGTGGGAGAGGGTGAGGCTGACACAAACAAGAGACGGTCACTATGGAGACGGATGACTTAGAAGCAACTGTGTTTTAAACGATGCTTTCAGGGACTCCATGAAGAACAAGAGCAAGAGCCGAGACTCCAGGGTACCTGAAGAAATGGTCAAGTTCTCCAAGGTGCAGCCATTAATAACAAATGTTATGAGTGTCGTGGTTGACGTTTACATGAAGTGTGTTTATGTGGTCTACAGACTCCCCTGAGCGAGTCTCTGATAGAATTCACCGACCCGGCCATGAACAGAGTGGCGGCAGACCTCTTTCTCTGTAGGTCCTCCTGTGGTCTAATCACATCTTCTCACCATGACACCTTATCATCTCATCATGTTGTGTAATCATTTCTGTAGTGGTGATGCGCTTCATGGGCGACGCTCCGTTAAGGGGACTGACGGAACAGGAAGTGGTCAGCACGTTCCTCAAGGTGACACACACGTGTATAAACTAGGGTGCGCCGATCAATCGGCCACCGAAAAGTCACAATATCGATATTGGCCGATACTTGCTTTAAAACGCAAAGCAGAGGGGGGGGCGAACCTGCTTTTCATTCATGTGTTCAGTGAATAATGTAAGAAGACTCGATATAAGTCATTCATTCATTTTCTACCGCTTATCCTCACGAGGGTCGCGGGGGATGCTGGAGCCTATCCCAGCTGTCTTTGCACGAGAGGCGGGGTACACCCTGGACTGGTGGCCAGCCAATCACAGGGCACATATAGACAAACAACCATTCACACTCACATTCATACCTATGGACAATTTGGAGTCGCTAATTAACCTAGCATGTTTTTGGAATGTGGGAGGAAACCGGAGTACCCGGAGAAAACCCACGCATGCACGGGGAGAACATGCAAACTCCACACAGAGATGGCCGAGCAGGGAATCGAACCCAAGTCTCCTAGCTTGTGTGGTCATTTCATTCATTTTCTACCACTTATCCTCACAAGGGTTGCAGCATGTTTTTGGAATGTGGGAGGAAACCAGAGTACCCATGTCCCATGTCTCCTAGCTGTTTGGTCTGCGCGCTAACCACTCCACCACCGTGCAGCCCGACTCGATATAAGTGCATTGTGAAATACAAATGGTGAGTTGTGGACAGCTAGGAGACCGGAGTTCAATTCCACCCTCGGCCATCTCTGTGTGGAGTTTGCATGTTCTCCCCGTGCATGCGTGGGTTTTCCCCGGGTACTCCGGTTTCCTCCCACATTCCAAAAACATGCTAGGTTAATTAGCAACTCCAAATTGTCCATAGGTATGAATGTGAGTGTGAATGGTTGTTTGTCTATATGTGCCCTGTGATTGGCTGGCCACCAGTCCAGGGTGTACCCCGGCCTCTCGCCCAAAAAAGACAGCTGGGATAGGCTCCAGCACCCCCGTGATCCCCATGAGGATAAGCGGTAGAAAATGAATGAATGAATAATTGTTACTAATATTGCTGAAAGTACATGTAAACATTTACACTGCATGTGTGTGATCGGTATTGGTATCGGCTGATTTCACTCATGGATTATCGGGATCGCCATCGGCAGCATGAAACCCTGATTGGATCATCCCTAGTATACACTGCAGTCAAGGTCCATCTGTGTGTGTGTGTGTGTGTGTGCTGCAGCTGATAGGAGAGTTCACCTTGATGAGGGACGAGGCTTACTGTCAGGTGATCAAACAGATCACCACCAACACCAGCGCTAAACCGTACGTCTCTTTACATTACAATGTATATTTGACAACACCTGTGGTGGACTGTGACCCGTGTGTGTGTGTGTATGTGTGTGTGTGTGTGTGTGTGTGTGTGTGTGATGTAGTGACAGCTGCCAGCGAGGGTGGAGGCTGCTCTACATCCTGACTGCTTTCAGTCGGTGCTCCGAGGTCCTCAAGCCCTTCTTGCTGAAATACCTGACACAGGCCTGTCTCGGCGCCGGCGTACAGTATCAGGGTAACGAAAAACACACAGTCACGTCGCTACGTAGCGGTTTGAACTGTGTCGTAGGTTTAAATGACCTGAACAGGAACCATAATAATAACATGATAATAATATTCCATATGAGCAAAGCAACATCATCCTAACTGTCTTGCGATGCTGCGTCTTAGGTATCGCCAAAGCGTGTGAGCAAAACCTGAAGAAGACGTTCCAACATGGAGGCCGCAATGTTCCACCCGGCAACATGGAGCTAAAAGCCATGATGGTAAGTTCGTTTTTATGTTCTTTGATCCATCATTCAGATGAACGACCGCTGTGACATGAGAATGAACGTGCACTTCCTCAGGCGGGCAGAAGCTCCAAACGTCAGCTCTTCCTCTTTCCGGGAGGCATCGAACGTCACGTGAAAATCAAAACGTGCTCGGTAAGTGCTGAGCGAGGTTCCACTCGCCGTGTACGCTTTGTGTTGATGTCTCGGTGTTGTTGTCAAGGTTTCCCTGGAGGTGATCGAGGAACTGTGTTATGAGATGGGCTTGCATAGACTGGAGGCCATCGAGGAATACGCCATATTTTTGGTCACCGGCAGAGGTAATTTCAAGGCACTACATCACAACAGTGTTTTGTCAACTAGGTCTCCAAATGGCTATGGCAGGGGGTGTTCAAAATGCGGCATGGGGCCATTTTTTTTGTCCACACCTCATTTTGTATGTCCTCTGCAAATTCCACAAATAAAATAGAAACTGTATGACAAATTAGGCTGCACGGCAGTCGAGTGTTTAGCGTGCAGACCTCACAGCTAGAACACCAGGGTTCGATTCCACCCTCGGCCATCTCTGTGTGGAGTTTGAATGTTCTCCCTGTGCATGCATGGGTTTTCTCCGGGTACTCCGGTTTCCTCCCACATTCCAAAAACATGCTAGGTTAATTAGCGACTCCAAATTGTCCATAGGTATGAATGTGAGTGTGAATGGTTGTTTGCCTATATGTGCCCTGTGATTGGCTGGCCACCAGTCCAGGGTGTACCCCGCCTCTCGCCCGAAGACAGCTGGGATAGGCTCCAGCAACCCCCGCAACCTTTGTGAGGATAAAGCGGTAGAAAATGAATGAATAATAATAATAATAACGATCTGTATAGCTGCATGGCAGATGAGTGGTTAGCGCGCAGACCTCACAGCTAGGACACCCAAGTTCGATTCCACCCTCGGCCATCTCTGTGTGGAGTTTGCATGTTCTCCTTGTGCATGCGTGGGTTTTCTCCGGGTACTCCGGTTTCCTCCCACATTCCAAAAACATGCTAGGTTAATTAGCGACTCCAAATTGTCCATAGGTATGAATGTGAGTGTGAATGGTTGTTTGTCTATATGTGCCCTGTGATTGGCTGGCAACCTCTCGCCCAAAGACAACTGGGATAGGCTCCAGCACGCATGATGAATGAATGAAATGAATGAATGTATGAAAAATTATTACATAATTATTAAATGATTAAAATAAATAAAAATTAGATATTGCATCATGGAGGTATTGTTTTTTCTTCCGATGATATCAACGGGAATTCTTGGTGCAAATGTTGGAAAGGGTGGTTTTGGGAATAAGCCCACCCGTGTGCCCAGGTCAGAACGTGCGCCCTCTAAACAAGCACGAGTACATCCTGGATGTCGCCACGGAAGCCGAGGTCGTCGACAACAACTATAGCTTCTGGTTCCGACGGGTGGTGTGGACTCAGCCTCTCAAGTTTGACAGCGAGCTCTACGTGGCCATGCACTACAACCAGGTACCGCAGACCAATATCGCCATTGTTTTTTTTCTGCTTATAATACATTTTCCCTTTGGATTGTAAATATACAATTTGCAATGAAATTGCTGCTTATGGGTAAAGGGTAAGACATCTTGCTTTAATACTTCTAGTCTCATATGTTTCCTTTATGCACCAATGAGCTTGTACTATCACTTCACTGATTGCATACGTTACATTCTGGGCAAAACAACAGTAGGCACTGGTATCAGTTGATACTGGTGTCGTAATGAAGTGCTGGACAGTATCGGTTTTGGTTGCTATTGTAACGGTATCATGCCCCCAAGTGTCAGTATCAGTATCTGATACTGGCATGCGGGGAATGATACTGGGTCTGATACCAGACAAACCATGTGATGATCTTATTATCACATACTACAGTATTAATTGGCCCTGTACTCTAGAAACAGCCCATGAATGATACGGGAAAAGGCCGAAATGATACTGTGTCAAAGCCCAGGGCAGTGATACTGATAAAATATTAACCATATTAACCAAATTTTAACCATGTCCAGTATCAGCCCCCGTAGCTGTCCAATCAGAGCGCTGTGCTCTGGTATTGTGCCCGTGAAACAACCAATCAGAGAACAGGGCAAACTAGATTAATGGAACTTTAATTGTCAGACATTGATAAGATAAAACTGTTGATAAAATATTATTGTTGAAATATTTTTGCAATTATTGTGTTTACACTGTTTAGATATAATACATGTAATAAACTGAACATTTTCTGGAAATAAAATGGCCTTTTGATTAAATAGTACGTGATAATAAGCTCATGATTAAATAGTATGTGATAATAAGATCACCACCACGCGGGGGCATGATACTGGGCCTGATACCAGACAAACCATGTGATAACCTATAAGTATCAGTTGATACCGGTGTCGTAATGAAGTGCTGGACAGTATCGGTTTTGGTTGCTATTGTAACGGTTGATATCGGTTTTGGTAATGAAGTGCTGGACAGTCTCGGTATTATAGGTTATCACATGGTTTGTCTGGTATCAGGCCCAGTATCATGCCCCCGCGTGCCAGTATCAGCCCGAGACCGAAGGTGATGATGTTATTATCACATACTATTTAATCATGAGCTTATTATCATGTACTATTCAATCAAAAGACCATTTTGTTTCCAGAAAATTTTCAGTTTATTACATGTATTATATCTAAACAGTGTAAACTGTGTGTTCACGCTCGTGCGCTGTTCTCTGATTGGTTGTTTCACGGGCACGATACCAGAGCAGCGCGCTCCGAGTGGACAGCTACGGGGGCTGATACTGGACATGGTTAAACTCTATATTTTATCAGTATCACTGCCCTGGGCTTTGACACAGTATCATTTCGGCCTTTTCCCGTATCATTCATGGGCGGTTTCTAGGGTACAGGACCAATTAATACTGTAGTATGTGATATCGTTAAGAAAGCCAATATGGGGCATCTCTAATGAAAGCCTCACCTTGTTCTTTACGCTGTGAGTCTAGATCCTGCCGGACTACCGCAAAGGTCTCCTCAACGTTCTTCCACACGGAACAGTGAGTGATCAACAGTTCCATCAGATCTCCAAGCTGGCGGCCTTGCAGCACCGAGCCAAAGACATCCTCTTCATCCCCAGCATGTAAGGAAAATATCAATATTTATATTGTGGTACATGGAAAAATGACTCATGTCTCCGGTTTGTGGAAGTCTGCCTGGCAACAGGGGCATTAAAGTACTCCTAGAATAAATGGATCAACACAAAATAATGAAAATAATGGCCGCTTTGTGCTCTAAGTGTTCTCACACATCCTGCTAAGATGAAGAAATAATAATGACCGCTACAGTATCGCACCGTAGATTGAACATGCACCACTGTGATGTTCAACAAGCGTACAGTGGAGAGACTTGTTGACAGGTCCAGGATCAGTTGTGGGTGCGGTTGTCTTCTCTTATCTCTGTGGCTCTCTTTCTCTGGAGTACATCAGCATCAGCGGAACGCCGCAGCTGGAGCGAAAAGAGATGAATGACAACGTGTTGATGTCAGCCTGTGATCTCGCTTCCTCCAGACACGAGCTGTCGGAGTACATCGCCGCGCCTCTCTTCAAAAAGCAGCCGCCCCAGCAGTGGGTTCTGATGGCGACGCAGCACATGCAGCAAGTGCAGACCCTGAGTCCGCACCAGGCCCGAGCACAGTTCCTGGGTAAGATTGGTAGAGTCCGGTGGTTGTTTTTTTCAACATGATTATATTTTTCATCCGTGCCAGGGGTCCCGCAATGGCCTCCACGCTGAAACTAAGACAGTTTAAAAGTGATATATCAAATCAAATCAACTTTATTTGTATAGCACTTTTCCTCCAAAGACATGCAACACAAAGTGCTTTACCGAATTAAAACAATTACCACAATTAAAAGAAAAAAACAAAGAAACAAAAGAAAGCCCCTCCTTCCCACCCTCCATACTAGACCCACACACACACACAATCACACACAGTAGGGAGACATGGCATGGCACTGAGGAACAAGGAAACGCCACCTTTGGGGGCGTCCTCACTGGGAGGTCCTGCAGGCCGTGCCATCGGAGGACCAGCACCCGGGCCCCCCGACTCCGACAAACGGGCGAACCCCCACATTAAAGCGAGGAACCCCCAGCCGGCCGGGTCAAAGGGACCCAAGGATGGCACCCCCTCAGCAGACCTGACACAGCCCCCAGTGTGGAGGACCCCCCCCCTGAGGAAACACTGGAGTTAAAAGCTGAAGACTAAGAGCATAAAATAGGACTACCTACCAAGATAAAAACAAAAAACTGGAGTTAAAAGCTGAAGACCAAGAGCAAAAAAATAGGACTAAAAAATAAAACATAACACTGGAGTTAAGAGCTGAAGACCAAGAGCAAAAAAAATAGGACTAAAAAGATAAAAACAAAACACTGGAGTTAAAAGCTGAAGACTAAGAGCATAAAATAGGACTACCAAGATAAAAACAAAACACTGGAGTTAAAAGCTGAAGACTAAGAGCATAAAATAGGACTACCAAGATAAAAACAAAACACTGGAGTTAAAAGCTGAAGACCAAGAGCAAAAAAAAATAGGACTAAAAAGATAAAAACAAAACACTGGAGTTAAAAGCTGAAGACTAAGAGCATAAAATAGGACTAAAAAGATAAAAACATCAGAAAAGTTTAAAAATATTAATTAAAAGCCTGATTAAAAAGGTGCATCTTTAATCTTTTGGTGCTTGTAGAGTTTGGTGCTTGTAAATTTGGTGATCAAATGCCCTCAAGTTTGATTCCCCTCATTGTACATGTTACTGTGTGTCTGCAGGTCTGATCAGTGCGTTCCCTATGTTTGGCTCGTCGTTCTTCTACATCCACAGCAGCAGCTCCACTTCATTTTACGCCCCGTGTATCGTTGCCGTTAATCAAAACGGTCTCCACTTCCTGCACAAAAGCACACACGTGAGGGGCCACACTGTGCTGCGTTCACTGTACTTACATGCAGCTGCAATTCAGAGCTGAAGTGGTGTAATTGTAATTGTTTCCTGGAGCAGGAAGTGATGGCAACGGTCCCGCTGGTGGAGGTGCAGGCCAGCCGCACCCAGAGGCCCTCTGCTGGATCTAGTTACCCCTACGTGGACCTCACACTGGGCGACATGGTCACACAGCGGCTCATTCAGCTGCAGCTGGAGCAGGTAGCCCCCGCGGGGGACGCCATCACACGTGACATTTGCTCAGTCCGTGTCTGCTTGTCCAGAGCTCTTACGCCCGCAAGTGTTTCTCCACAGGGCCTGGAGTTGTGTCGAGTCATCGCCATGCAGGTGGAAAACATGATGTTGGTGCGTGAAAAGAGGCTCACCCTGCCGCCCAGCGAAATCACCATGCTGTAGCACGCGTGCATGCAATCACATTTAGTTTCTCAAACCAGCAGCAGATCAAAACGCATTATTGCCACCGCCACACGTTTACGCACTGGACACATTAGGCACACCTGCACGCAGATAGAGCAAATTACATCTTAGATACTGAGGCTGACTTTAAATATCAATTTAACAGTATTTGTACGTTTGATGGGACTTTGTCGATTATGTAGCAGGATTACTCGAAAACAACATCTTGAATTAGCGCCAATTGGAGCAATGACCCACTACATTAACCAGCAGGAGCTGTGGCGACACATATGTTGTAATGCCAATTACCGCCACCTACAGGACTGGAGTGGAAAGCATCTTATTTAGCCATCAATTGACTATTTTCTAATGCTAAACTTGTATTTTCTGTCATCTTTTTGTTTATAATCATTTCTTTAAACTGCGCAAGTGTGCCTAATGTTATGGTCGGTGAGGGTATAACTATGCATATTTGTACCACTTGTATTGAATTGCTCAAATGTACTGTAAAGTAATATCAGGACAAATTGCAAACCAATGTACTTTTATTTGCTGATTAATATGACAGATGTGTCGAGTGTATAAAAGTATTTTGTATCTTTTTAAATTATTTTTAAGTCCTTATTGACATTGTTTTCAGAAAAGTGTATTATATCTGCTCAGTTTTGTAAAATAGTGTTTTATGAAAATAAATTCAGTGGCAGCACACTTGTATGAAAATGTATGGCGTATTAATTGGCAAAATTTGACTGAATGGTACAATGTACACATGCTTACTACAAAAATAAGTTGTTTTTTTATTTTATTTTATGGCCGATAAATAGCTTAAGCTCAGGTTTAGAGGTCAATTTTCAGGGTTCCCAAAATGGACATGACGCTTCTGGGTGTCACGTGACAGTACCGCCCCAAGAAGGCGGCTCTGTTCACAACTGAGCATGCGCAGACCACTGGCAGGCTACACGAGTTTATTTTCAGCGTTTTCCTCCAAAGAGGCTCTCCGCCGCTTGCTAAAGCGGCCATTGCCGGAGGAATGACAAGGTTTTCCCTGGGTTCCTCAAGGTAAATCCGGGTGGGGGACGCCGTTATTTGGAATTTAGCGGCGACTTGTGAGATGTTGCGGCGTGCTTTTGCTGCATTTCCAGGCGGCGACGGAGCGACCAAGCCAGGCTAGCTTGGCTAAGCTAGCTAGCGGTTAGCCGCTGTTAGCTCCGTTGGCTAACTACGTGACGACGTCGAGTTTAACTTTGGCTTTCTTTGTTTGTTGGCTTCCATATCGCTCCAGGAATATCGACTGTTCTGCTGACGCGGACACTAAATCCCCGTGTCGAGGCACCGGCAGGACGAAGGGGGAAGAAGGTAGCTGGTGCTAGCTACTACTCATGCTAGCTAACCGCTACACTATCACGGACTCCTTTTGACGTCGTGTCGGCTCGTAGCAACCCTGCCCAAGCGGATCCCGCTCCTCCGTGCAGCCCTGACACATGATATCCGCCAGCTAACTTTGGAGTCAACTTCCACAGACATGGCCGCCAGCGGTTACTCCGACCTGAGGGAGAAGCTGAGGTCGATGCCTCCACACAGAGACGAGCACGAGACCAGCAACGGGAGGGGGCGGAAACGCCGGCACCGCGAGTCCGACGATGACGACTGCGAGCACAGCGACGACAGCGCCGAGCACCGGGAGCTGGAGGCCCATCGAGTGAAGAGCAGCATCCTTCAGAAGAGCATCTTCACGCCGGAGGAGTGCGTCCGAATCGAGGAAAAGATCGACCAAGTGGTGGCCAAAGGGGAAGCCGGACTGTACCGCGAGCACACAGTGGACCGGGCGCCCCTCCGCAACAAGTACTTCTTCGGGGAGGGCTACACGTACGGCGCCCAGCTGGAGAAGCGCGGTCCGGGTCAGGAGCGCCTGTACCGCAAGGGCGAGGTGGATGACATCCCGAGCTGGGTGCACGAGCTGGTCATCCAGCGGCTGGTGTCCAGCGGCGTGATACCGGAGGGCTTTGTCAACAGCGCCGTCATCAACGACTACCAGCCGGGCGGTTGCATCGTTTCACACGTCGACCCCCTGCACATCTTTGCGCGGCCCATCGTGTCCGTGTCCTTCTTCAGCGACAGCGCGCTCTGCTTCGGCTGCCGCTTCCAGTTCAAGCCCATCCGGGTGTCCGAGCCGGTTTTTGTGCTGCCGGTCAGGAGAGGCAGCGTCACGGTCCTCAGGTGAGTCCGAAAGTCTGAATAGTCACATTATCACATTAAAAACATCCATTTTCTTCTTAGTGGTTATGCTGCGGATGACATCACCCACTGTATCAGACCCCAGGACATCAAGGAGAGGCGTGCTGTCATCATCCTTCGGAAGTGAGTGGATACATGAGTTTGATGTAGATCCCGCTATTTACTGGGGTTGTTACTCTCCGAGACCCCCCCACCCCCCCTTCCTGAATAGCAAGTCATTGAGACGCCCACGGAAATGTCTATTTCTGATACTCGAGCAAAGCTGAGTCCAATGCTATGCCGTTATGGCTCCTCCCTCTCAGATGGACGGAGGGAGCAAGCCGACTTGCTAGCCATCCACGTTTGTTTACATGTTTGAGCGGCGGTTTTCCTGTCGGAAAATATGGGAGCCCGTTTTTTGCAGAGCTGCTGGGGAAAAAAAATGCGTGCTGTGATTCCCTGTCAGTGCCGCGCGGCTAAGATGAAAGTCAAACAAGGAAGTGGAGATTCTGGAGGTCAAAGGTGAATTCAGTTAATTCATGACCTTCATATTGTTCTTTAGTGAATGGCTAAGAGCTAGCGTCCCAGAGGCTGAATTGAGGAGCTATAGCCGACTTCACTTGCACTGTTTGCAGGCCCCCTGTGGGGGGGCATCCTGGTCACGTTAACATTCAAATGTCCATCTGGACAGCATTTTTTAATGACCGCTTTGCAGTTTGGGGAAAAATCTGATACCGATATCCACTGATATAGCATATTATTATGCTGATATGGGGCCAATATTACCGACCGTCCCTACTACAAATTATTTTTTGTATGTGCAGTGGGCCCGAGTATGGACACCGCTGCTTTATTAAAAGTAATGAGTTGTGTTGTAATGAAAAGTTGTGTACTGAAGCCTGATTTATTTATTTTTTTAATAACAAAGCTGGCTCTTGTCAAGCGGTACGCGCCTCAAATGTAATGGTAATGGTTTTATTTCATTTGAACATGCATCAGATTACAATTGAATGCATCACATAATCAGTTCACAGTTCCACATGTCCAAAAGGAGTAGGAAGAAGCAAAGCTTATTAAATCCATCTGGTACTTTTACAATCAGTAACTGTTACGTTTGTTCACTTCCTGCTTTCCTAATATAATTTAAGTTTTTTTTTTTTTTAAATTAAAAATTCTATTTTTTATTTTGGGTCACATACCGAAGTACGAGATGATATGACTTTAACAATCAGTAACTGTTACATTTGTTCACTTCCTGCTTTCCTAATATAATAAAAAAATATTGTTGTTTTTAAATTAAAAATTCTATATATTTATTTATTTAGTATTTATTTATTTTGGGCCATGTACCGAAATACGAGGTGATATGAGCATCCAATGACATAATGTGTACCATAGTAAGTGTCAATATAGTGATATATATAGCACATCATGACTGGTTCAAGACTCTTCATCCTTGTATTTAGCAAACATCAACTGCTTGTATTGTTTCTTGAATTGGCTCATCGTTGTGCATTGTTTGGGGTCCTTACTCAATCCATTCCATAGTTTGATTCCACATACTGAAATGCTATGGCTTTTTAACGTAGTCCTAGCATAGAAGTGTTTCAAATGTACTTCTTCCCTGAGATCATATTTCTCCTGTACCTCAAATGTATGTATAATATATTGCTGTCATCATTAAGAAGTCCATTCGATGTAATGAAATGTCGATGTTGCTTTTTGTGTTGATTTCACTCTGTGGTCTCTGACCATGACGTTTACAAACGTCCAAGCACCCAGTGACTGTTTGTTTTCCACCCCGACAGGACCAGACCCGATGCCCCCAGACTTGACTCCGACAGCCCTTTAAGCTCCGCTCCCACAGAGAGACCCGCTCCCCTCAAAGCCAAACGCTCTCATCGGAAAGCGGACCCAGACGCCGCACACAGGCATGCAACCGTCTGACCTTTCCCTGCAACTCTACCTTATCCATCTCCTGTTTGGTTGTTGGACATCTTGTTTAAATCTTTCTATCTTTCCGCCCTCCAGGCCAAGAGTCCTAGAGATGGACAAGGAGGAGAACAGGCGTCCGTCGTCCTTCAGCCAGAGGCGTCACAGCATCACTTCGGACGACCACAGGAAGCGAGAGCACGACTACGACAAACACAGAGAGAGCTCCGCGCGCAAAGTAAAGATGAGACGCCACTGAGGATCGCACCCGACACGTTTCTTTTTAGGTGTTCTGATCTTCTCTCGCTTCAGTTGTAGCCCAGCAGAAAGCACAGTACTCATTTCTTTGTTTCTGTCATCACTTCTACTTCTCATTCACCTTCAATTGAAACATTGTTTGAGAGAGGCACAGAGTTTGGCATGTTTTTGTTGATAAGGGAGGTGTAAATACCTTCCAAGCGAAAGTACTTGTAAATAATAAAGGAATCTTGAGCTGTAATCTACCTTGTACAATAACGTTTGTGTAGCCTTTGAGTGAGGGAACTTTTATGATGAAAGACACCTTAGTTCTTTTCCACGTCCTCAAACATTTATGACCTCTACCTTTTTCTTTTTCTTTCTCAGCAAACACCATTTTAGATTATGGAAAATGTGGGCCTTGTTTCTCGAAGCGTGTGAGAGGCCATGTTGCTTTTCTGTATTAAATCAGAATGTTCCTCATCACACTTGGACTGGTGTGTGTGTGTGTATCATTTTCATAGAAATTGCTGTTGGAACTCAGGTTGTCAAATTATGAAAAAATTTGATGTGTTTTTCAAATAATTTTATGAACAAAGATGACATTTTATACATTTGTATTAACTCCAAATGAACTGCAAACTTAAATCAATGTATAAAAAAATACCACGACTGCCAACCACTCCCTTAATAGTAAATCACACCAACAACGTGTTATTATGAGCCTCAAGCGTTGCATTCAAAGACACCACGTAATATGAATTAATGTTTTGAGTGTGATGCATGTTGTGGGATTTCCATCGAATTGTACTTTAGTGAGTGATAAGAATATGCACGTTTTGTTTTTCTTTGTCTATTTACGTAGACCACAAATACATGTTACATGAATGTGAATGTGGTTGTTTGTCTATATGTGCCCTGCCATTGGCTGGCCACCAGTACCCCGCCTCTCGCCCAAAGTCAGCCGGGATAGGCTGCAGGATACCCGAGACTATAATGAGCATAAGTGGTATAGAAAATAGATGGACGGGTTATTGTTTTACTACATTTTGCAGCACTTTGGAAACTGTTTGTAAAATGTGGATTGGATTCCTTTGGATTGGTCAGTTCCTAGTAGTAGTAGTAGTTGCATAGTCATTCCTGCGGAGGGCGCTGCCGCCTCTTCTTGCCGCCTGAGATTTATATTGAGGTCGAAGAAGATTTCCGACAACAGCTGTTAGCTAGCATGCTACAGTTATATGAATGTGAAGTTGAGCTGTAGTACTTTAAGTAGTTTCCTCAATTGCATCTTTAACAAGACGAATGGTTTGGTGCCGCGCTGCTTTTGTTCACCATACACTGAGTGGTAAGTTATTATATTTAAAAGTTGACCGTAACGGACGAAATTAGCTGAGTGCTAGCACTAGCAGCTGGCGTCTTCCTGGTCGCACTCAGTCAGTCAGACGGGAAAAAAACAACACTAAAGAAACAACAGGGTGGGCATATTTGTAGATAAATGTCGTTTCCACAGAACACGACGAGAGCTGAGGCCGCCAGTCAGTGCTTTGAAAACTAGCAAAGGTCTTAACTCTTAATCACATGACTGATTTGCATGTCGCATTCATGGACACCTGACTTCCATGGACACTTTATGTCCGATTCGGGCTTTATTTAAAAGAAATGTTTCTGTCATGCTTGAAAAAATGACGGTGTTGATTGACTCCGCCCACAAGAGGTCATATAGACTGGTGAGGTTCAATTCGATACTGAAATATCGATACTTCCGATACCAGCCTGGATTTTTCTCAGTATTGGATGGGAATAATATCAGTGGTATCATTAATGGTACGTTCAAACGCCCTGAGAGAAAATGGAGTAAGGTTTAGTTCAGTGTAACCCGAAGAGGAAAGTTGTTAAATATGTCACCCCCACTGGTGTGCCTATAAATAGGACGCAATGCTCTGGAACTTTCTCTTCAAGTAATCACCTGTTGCCGTTGTAGGTGCCAATAAAGTGTGTTTATATGTGTGGTGCATGTACAATACTGACACCTAGTGGCCAATGTAGAATAGTAGCCTTTAATCTTCTTAATGGCTTTTATTTATTATGCCATTTTTATGCTTGTGAATGCTTAATTCTGAAGTAACATGGCTTGTCGTTTTTTTTTCTTGACCCCGAACACATCACATGACACGTTTGTTCCCGTGGAGGCTGACGGGGAGGAGCCACGATGAACTTCCAAGGCGGTCGGAGAAGAGGCGAGGACGGAATCGCCGTGGTGATCAACTTCCTGCTGTCCAACGCTCGCCTGGTGTTGGGAGTGGGCGGAGCCGCCATGTTGGGCATCGCCACGCTGGCGGTGAAGCGAGTGAGTACACAAGAACATCTGATGGCGTTCCTTAACAGATGTTGTGCACCGCTTGTGCTTTTGTCCAGCTGATTGAGCGTGCGGGCCGCGCCGCCGAGGAGGAGAAGGTGGAGCAAAAGATGTCCGAGAGCTGGGAGGAGCTGAGCTTGGTGTCGTCGTCGCCTACATTGATCAAGAGGGGTCTTGAGGGCGTGGTCATGCAGCACGTCGCCAAGGCAACCGGATCAAAGAAAGGTGAGAACACACGCATATGAAGCATCCTGCGTGACTCAGCGGCTTCTCTCGTCAATCAGCTGACCTCTGCGGACGAAGCCAAACGTCTTCTGATGAACCCAAAGCTGAGCCAAAGTCCCACGGGGTCCACTCGTGTGTCCCCACACTACAGGTAGGACCACCCCGGGACCGAGACACCGAGCACCCCGAGTCACGACGGTTCCACTTTTATATGTGCAGGATCGTCTGCTGCAGTTCTACCACACCCGGGCGGCGCTCTCTCCGTCGGAGGTCCACCGGGCTCAGTCTCGGGCTCTGGACATCTGCACCGAGATCCAAGGCTTCCTGCACAGCCGTCTATCCGACATGCCGCTAGGAGAGATGAGCCTCGGCGGCTCTCTGCTGGACGACCTGCAGGTGTGAGCACCAACATCTGGTGTGTTTTTCCCAGCGTCCGTGCAACCGTTGTTTGATTCCCATGTGGTGTTCAGGTGGTCGCTGCAGACCATGCGTGTCTGCTGGTGCCTTTGCAGCTGGAGGCTTCTCTGTGGCGTCTCATCCCTGGAGAGGAGACGCTGCTCACGCATCCTCTGCACTGGATGGTCCGACGTGTCAACTTGGAATATTTTCCCAGAGGACGCAGCTACTGGGACAGGTGGGCCATTTTATGCTTTCAGTCACATTTTTCAAGCTAGGAGACCAGGGTTCAATTCCACACTCGGCCATGTGGAGTTTGCATGTTCTCCCCGTGCATGCGTAGGTTTTTACTCCGGGTACTCCGGTTTCCTCCCACATTCCAAAAACATGCTAGGTTAATTAGCGACTCAAGACAGCTGGGATAGGCTCCAGCAACCCCTGTAACTCTTATGAGGATAAGCGGCAGAAAATGAATGAAATTACCATACAAGCTAGGAGACCCGGGTTCGATACCCTGCTCGGCCATCTCTGTGTGGAGTTTGCATGTTCTCCCCGTGCATGCGTGGGTTTTCTCCGGGTACTCCGGTTTCCTCCCACATTCCAAAAACATGCTAGGTTAATTAGCGACTCCAAATTGTCCATAGGTATGAATGTGAGTGTGAATGGTTGTTTGTCTATATGTGCCCTGTGATTGGCTGGCCACCAGTCCAGGGTGTACCACGCCTCTCGCCCGAAGACAGCTGGGATAGGCTCCAGCACCCCCGTGACCCTCGTGAGGATAAGCGTTGCCATTTTACACTTTAATTGGCAAGTTTTTTTATTATTTAAATTTTTTATTAAATAATTTTATTATAATTTGTTAATTTAATAACAATAATACAAAGTTTTTAAGGATGTTTTTATTGCCGTCTGTTTGAATGTATCTTGCCATATCATTTTGTGAACTTAATTCATGTTTTAATGTCATTTTTATGATTTTATTATGTTTTGTACAGTAAAATGCTAATATGCTAATATTTCTTCCACTTCCTGCAGGTACCTGGTGGGCGGCTACTTGTCAGCAGAGGCTGTTGTTAACATGTTGAGCAAAGCGGTGATGGAAACCATGAACTGGCCGTCCATCAGCAGCACTTTGGACTGTCTGGTTCGACCGGTGCTGGGGGGCCCGGACCTGAGACTGGAGATCGGGTGTGTCTTTTCTCCACTCTCGCTGCAAAGTGTTGCTGATTATTTCTTAGTCGTCATTCCTTCGTTTCCAGATGCACAAAAGAAAGCGGCTTAAGCGAACAGACCCTCTTTATCTCCGTGCTGCCTCTCCTGAGGGAGGGTGACGTGGTTCTGACCGGCCAGCCCGAGCTCACCGCCCCCTGGATGAACGCCTGGCATCTGTCCCTCTACCCCCTGGAGACGCGGCGCCTGGCTCAGTTGGACGCGGCCGACGACGGCTGCCGCAGACTGACCCTCAAGCTGCTCAAGGCGGTGTGCCGACTCAACCCCGCCCTGCGCCCTCTGGACTCCGCCCCCCTGGCCAACCTCGTTCTGCACCTGAGCGAGCGCGAGGGCAACTGGAGCGAGCGGAGCCTGCACCTTCGCTTCCGGCAGTGCGTCGCCGAGCTCATCGGCCACTTGGAGCAGGAGACCCTGCACAGCTACTTCAAGCCCACCGTCAACCTGCTGAGCGGACTGACGGACGACCAAGTGGACCAGATGGGCTTCATGCTGTACTGTGCCACCTCCGAGCCAGAAATACTGCTCATCTGACACGGTCCCATCCTGACAAGGCATGCCCACAAATGGAATCATGAGGATGTGATGCAGGACAAGGACTAGGAAGTGTTCATCAGGTGGAAAAGCTCTTTACATGCAAGTTGCCTCATTTTATTCTTCTTGCTTTTAAAACGTACAAATGTTTATTTCCTTGATGAGTGACATATTATGGGATGGAGTGAAAATGACAATAAAGCACTTGTTAATATTGTTGCCCTTTCCTTTGTGCTAGCTATGTCTTCGGGCGAGAGGCGGCGTACACCCTGGACTGGTGGCCAGCCAATCACAGGGCACATATAGACAAACAACCATTCACACTCACATTCATACCTATGGACAATTTGGAGTCGCTAATTAACCTAGCATGTTTTTGGAATGTGGGAGGAAACCGGAGTACCCGGAGAAAACCCACGCATGCACAGGGAGAACATGCAAACTCCACACAGAGATGGCCGAGGGTGGAATCAAACTCAGATCTCCTAGCTGTGGGGCCTGCGCACTAACCACTTCTGCTTTAACCACTGCAACAAAGGACAGTCAAAGGAGTGCCCTGCTGTGTTGTTCTTAAGGAACTACTCCCTAAACACTTGTCAAAGATCCTCTATATGAAAGATGGTTTAGATACCAAGAGCTCACCAGTATTGGTCTGCTACCTTGTTCACTTACTCACTCCTCTGTGATGGGTGATTCAGGTCACTAGAATCCAGTACCCGTGAGCAAAGTGAATGGAGTAACCGACTCAAAATGTTCTTCACATAAGTGAGAGAACATTTTAATTATGTGCCTCGCCCACTTTTTCAGTTTATATGCTGTTTTAATGTCATTTGCTCACTCTTATTTGAGATAGTACAGTGACTTCTACAGAGCACTTCTAAATAAAATGTATTATTAAAGATATCCTAAATAAGAACCTGTGCTGTTTTTAAGGACACGATTCGATATCAGCGGATGTTACGTGTTCGTGTTTATTTTGAAAGCGTAGACCGGAAGTGGTTGGCTGCTCCCTATGTGGCTTCACGGTTAAAGTTGTTTTCGCAGATTTCGCAACAAGTCAGCTGCACTGCTGGTGGGTCACGTGTGTAAACATGCGCGGTTACAGTAGAGTTTAGCGGGCCAAAGAAGTTTCATTTCACATTTTTTTAAACGCATTGGAAGCTACAAAAATAGGAAGAAGGTATCCCGACTGGAACTAATCCGTGCTCACATGACTTGTTTGAGGAACCAACATGGTGGTCACAGTTCAAGTTTAGCTTCGCCGTCTCTCATGTCCAAATTGGACAGAGAAGTTCACCGCCGAGGAGATGATCTCATCGCCGGATTTGCTGCCCTTCACCGGGCCGGAGAGCTTCGGGGAGGACGCGGTGGAGGGTGACCCCGGGGTTCTCCCGGAGACGCTCTCCGTACCGCTGTTTCCACCCAGACAGCCATGGAGCTCCACGGCCAGCTTCCACAAGGACTTTGTGCTGGTGGCAGAGTTCTCAGAGCAGGTCAGCCGCTTCAGTGCTAATATTTTAAATATAATATCTATATTTTAACATTTCAATGATTCAGCAAAGTGGTTTTTTTTAATAAGTTAAAAGTATTAGGTCATTATAAAATGGCGGTGATTCTAAATTACGAAAAAATCTGCTGCGTTCAAAACATAAGCGCGGTGATTTATACCAGCCACCACAAGGTGGCAGTAGCATCCAAGGTGCTCAATTACAACGAAACAACGAAGTTGTTTTCAAATTAGATCACACTGGAGTATATTATATATACAAATAAACATTTATTCTAGTCTATCGGGTTTGACGGCTCAAATGCTGAATACGGTCTTTAAATAGATCTGGAAATGACATGAGAGGACCGTGAACGCACCACGGCGCTGAAACTGAACGAGAAGTCTGGTGACACCCCCATTAGATAGCATTCCAGACGCTATGTTTGGATCCGTTTCATTATCCTTACTGCTGGAGCCTATCCCAGCTGTCTTTGGGTGAGAGGCGGGGTACACCCTGGACTGGTGGCCAGCCAATCACAGGGCACATGTAGACAAACAACCATTCACACTCACATTCATACCTATGGACAATTTGGAGTCGCTAATTAACCTAGCATGTTTTTGGAATGTGGGAGGAAACCGGAGTACCCGGAGATGTACGGGGAGAACATGCAACTCCTCAGGTTCGAACCCAGTCAAAGCATTTAGTATACTGTATTTATTAAAATAAATATTTCCCATCCTGAAAAAATGTGACTTCCTGTAAGATCCAAGTCCATAGCAGCCATGATAGCCTTCCTATGATTGTCATACCTCCCACAGCCACTAGGGGGCATCAGCATTTACTGTGATTGTGTGTCCAGGTGGGCCCGACGCCCGTGATGACCATCCCAGCTGACCCTGGAGTCATCGGTTCTTTTGACCTCAACCACTTCTCCGTTCGCATCATGTCGGTGGACTACCAGGCGTCAGGCCCCTGCAACGCGCCTCCCACCTGCCCGGGCCCCCGCCTCAGCTTCAGCGAGGACTCCAAGGTGGTCCTGGGTGACTCGGCGGAGGACGCTTTTGCGTACGTGCAGCACGTGACATTGTACGACCTGGAGGCACGCGGCATGGTGCGGCCCTTCTGCATGGCGTACGTGTGCTCGGAGGAGGCCAAGCTCATGGAGAACTTCGCCCGGCTGTCGGCGGGCTTCTCCCGGGCGTCCGACAGCCTCAAGACAGGAAACAGGCAGGCCTTTTCTTTGGAGCTGCAGAGGAAGCTACAAGAGCTCCAGTAAGATCTCACCATGCAACACTTAAGCTCCGCCCACAGAGCTGTGATCATGTGACTGTTTCAGGTATGCACGATCGACGCTGCTGCGGGATGTTGCGGGAGGAAAGTCGGATGAGCTGGAAGCTCTGGAGCGCTCCATCTTCACTCACAAAGAACTTCTCCGCCAGGTGACTTCCTACCCGAACAGGAAGCTCCAACAGCCGGACTTCTTGCCGTACGACCCCGCCTTGACGGACACGACGGCAGTCCCGCCTCCTCACCTGTTACCACCCACTTCCTGCAGGTCAGAGCGCCACCTGAAGCCCTTAGAGGAGCTCTGCAACGCCTACTTCCTGTTGCTGATGCAAGAGCAGCTGGCTCACACAGAGCGCCATCTCCGTGGCGACGCCAGCGCCCTGCGGCGCGCTCACATCACACGCTCGCTCTCCAGGAAGCTACAAATCACCAACTTCCTCTTTGAGCTGTGGCGGCCTGATGACGATGAAGAGGAGGAGGAGGAGGAGAGCGCATCACCGAGAGCAACAGGAAGTCAAAGCGACGAGCAGCCGGTGAGTCCCGAGTCGTTCTGCTCCTGCGTGGAGGAGCTGCCAATCAAACTGGAGGCAGGAGAAGAGGTGACCCCCGACCCACAGGGCATCATGGAGATGACAGGAAGCGTCAGCAGCAGTGACAGCATCGAAGTGCTCGGGACGGAGCGCTCATATCGCACGCAGCGGCAAGACATCTCGGACTTTGAGGCGCCCACAGCGAGGAGAGGCGGGTCGGAGGCGGTCCCCCGGCGAGTGAGATCATACACCAGACGAGCCAACAGCGAGGACAGCATCGAAGTCCTGAGCACCACCGAGTCAATCGTCCCCGAGGACCTCACCGCCATCACTGAGGAGGAGGCGGAGCCACAGCCTCTTTGTAATGGTTTCTCAGAGAAGTGGGAGGAGCCAAGAAATGACACAGAGATGAAGACCTGTGATGATAAACTCATTAGCAGTGACGTCACAGCGAAGGAGGTTCTTTGGGGGAGGAACCTGGGTGACGATGGAACAGGAAGTAGACCAAACCACCAGATGCTGCCTGACCTCCTGGTGAACTTTAGCACACCGCCCTCCTCCCCGCTCAGGGCGCATAGAGCATCAGATGAGGCGTGGGACAGCACCAGCTTAGCTGGCTCCTCGGACCCGCCCTCCCCGCACCAGAAGGTCCGAGGCGGCGTCCTCTCTGACAAACGGACACGAAAGAAGGCGGGGCTGCGAGCACTGCGCTTCCTCAAGCAAAACTCCTTTTCCCAGCATGCCGTGTTCTGTTTGCTTAGCGGGCGGCCGCTGGTGGTAGTCGGCGGCGATGAGGGTCTGCTGAGGAAGACGGTGGACGGTCTGAGCCTTTTCCTGCCTGCCCCCGGCGTTGGTGCGGTGATGCCGTGTTTGAGCACGCCGCTGCAGCTGAGCGACCTCCTCACCTGGAGGCTGATGGGCATCCACAGGTGACTTTAATTTTAATCCGATGAATGTTTTTTTTTTTTGTAGCGTGTCCTTGACATGTTCTTGTGGTCGCTAAGGTCGACATCATCATCTTCCGCCATGCTTCACTCCCTGAGCCGCTACAGTCGTTATCTGGGCCTGCTGGACTTGGACCAGAGGACATTACGCTGTCCGTCCTATGCCGGCTCGCTGGTCAAAGCGCTGGCCGACCGCTCCACCAACATCTCGCGTGGCGCCACCTATCTCCTGCACCTGGAGAGCGGCCTGACGGCGCTGGCCAACTGGGCTCTCCTGTTCACGTTCGGTTCCAAAGCGCCCGATCACGGAGAGGCTTCCCCGTCCGTGCCGGGCGACTTCAGCGTGATGCGCTTCCTGTCCGACCTCATCAAACGGCACCACGCCGGACGTGGACCACCGGCGTTACGCTTCTCGTACGTGCCGCTGCACGTCCACAAAAACACCGCATCATAAAAACATTGAGGCTGAGTGGTTAGTGCTAAGGCCTCACAGCTAGGAAACAAGTTCGATTCCACCCTCTGCTATCTCTGTGTGGAGCTTGCATGTTCTCCCCGTGCACGCGTGACTGAGGATCATCGCCCGTTTTAGTGGTTTAACGCTTGATTTTAATGTGAAGTCTTGATAAAAGATTTCAAAAAAAGGCATCCTTTTGCAGCGGTGTTCTGAGGAACATTGCCACCCATAGCACTTTCAAAATAAAACAAACACCCAAGGCACATAATTAAACACATCATGCATCAAAACATTCCATCTCAACTGTGTTATGTTTTTGATGTGGCAGTTATGGAAGCAGTGTTCGTCACTGAAGGGTACCAAATATCCCAATGCTAAGTTCACATTCACAGACATTCATTCTTAACAAAAGTCCAAAAATGGCAAGTGGTCTTCAAGAGGGGATCGAGGAAGGGGGCGTGGCTGCATAGCGAGAGGAAGCGCTGCAGGCGTCTCCTGCTAAAAAGCTACGTAACTTACTGCTTCCAGTGTCTGGCGCGATGATCCAGAAGGTGTCTAATGGAGGTAAGAGAACTTGCAGGGTCCTCTGGGGAAGAAGAGGAGACAGAAGCAGATGTTTTCACACACACACACCGGTATTGAAGGGTTTGCTTTCAGAAGGGGAAAACAAAACACACACCAGTTGTGTCTTGCAGCTCCTGATAGATCTTCTGCATGATGGCGGCGTGGAGACTGTCATCGCACAGGTTCCAGAACCAGCAGAGAGCCCACATGTTCCTCTGGCATTGGGAAAAAAACAATTATTTTGTATACTTAAGTCCTTTTACCATGATTAAAAAAACGTTTTTTTTTTCTTTAAATAATTTTTATTCATTCATTTTCTACCACTTTTTCCTTATGAGGGTCGCTGGAGCCCATCCCAGCTAAATACATTTTTTTAAAGTAGTTTATTTTTCATTTGAGGACATTTTAATTTACACTTTTATTCAAGTTGCTTTCATATTTATTTATTACTTCACTTCTTTGATTTTGACTTTTCAGTCAACAGAGTGTGTGTGTGTGGGGGGGGGGGCGTACCTCAAAGGTCAATAGAATGGGTATGATTGGACTGAGATCAGGATGGTGGATGATCCGTCTCAAAGCTTCAGTGAGCAGCAGCAACAGGGCTTGATCGCAGTACATCTGGCAACCAACACAGAGACACTGTTACTGTATGTGACCCATTAGTAAGCATGACATAATTAGCTCAGTTGCAGACGTTCGTACCAGCAGGAAGTGTCGGGGGATCTGCACGATGCCGCCAGAGTTAGTCTGCAGAATCACATTCACGATGCGTACGGCTTCCTGCTCGACAAGGATACAGACGGAACGCAGACCGCATGGAAAACGTGGATTTTTAAAAAAGCAGACAGTTGGTAAAAAAAAAAAAAAAAAAAACTTACACGCAAGAAAACCTCATGTGGTTGTGAGAGCCATTTGCGGTCATATCCTCCACCCACGATGTTGAGCAGACTCACCCAACAATTAGACTGTGGGACACACAAGCAACAGTGCTGCTATTCATTGTCACATTACATTGATAACCGTCCAAGATAACGCTGGCAACCAATTTATTGTATTAATTACGTGAATTTTTTTGTGTAAATAACAGAACAGATGGAAGCACAGTGGAGTGTCCCTTTCTTTTCTAACGTTGGGAAATGAACACAATTTCAACACCGTATAAGCCATGGATCTCCGACTCATGTCTCTAGTACCTTCATTCCTCACTCATAAGAACCTGCGATGCCTTCAGGGGAGCTCTGATCATCACAAAAAGGTCTTTCTAATGTGTGTGTGTGTGTGTGTGTATAAACAACATAAAATTAGGAGAAAAAAAAACACACACACAAAATGCTACATTTAAGTATCCTCGTACATCTGAATGACGTGATGTCCTTGAACACAACCCCTCATTGCTCATAATAACAGGGTTTAAAGTGTGATTCAAATGTTCTGCTATGAAAGAGTTTTATCTTTTGGCTTGACTGACATATTTGGTGTATTAATACATACAAATACATTATATATCATCCTGTCCTCTTCATTCAATACAGGCAAAAATGTTACACACATTTGCTACAGGGGATTAATCATCTTAAAATTGATTAATCTGATTGCGCTAATCAGTGTCAAAATTTTGGCTCATTTACGGAAGGTGTGTGTGTGTATGCCAGACTAATTTGTTTTGTGCATTGTAAATAGGGCTGTCAATCGATTAAAATATTGAATTGTGATTAATAGAAATTTGTCCGTAGTTAACTCAATTAAGATAGAAAAATGTTTTTTTTTAATCTATAATAAGTAGGGATGTAAATCTCTGTGGTAGATTAGATACACAACTAACTACATCAGATTTTATCAATTTACAAACCCTGTATGGGCCATACAGTATAGTAATATAATAATCTCACTCTGTATACCGTCCTTGAACACACCTGACTTTGTCCCACCTTTTACAGATACTTTTATCTTCATATTTGCTCTCATATGCTGATGTGTGGGAGTTCAGTACACAACCCCTCTGTAGGCATTGTATTTTAATTTGATGATGTTCCTGTCCCACAATACATAAGATTTGTACCCAAAAAGAATGCATATGAAATCAAATAAAAGGTGACTTACATTGGTGTGGATGCGCGGGTTGCATCTATGGACTTGGAGTACAAAGCAGACCAGATGTGAACGCGGCAACGGCGTCTCATCTGAAGCGGAAAGGGGTTAACTCATCTGAAAGAGACAGGTCGTTGCGGTGACGGTGATACTTTGCCGACCTGAGATTTGCCCCCACGTCTTGTCAGAATAGCAGAGCTCCCTATTGTGGCCGACAGTCAGCTTCGGTGCCGTGTTGGTGCCGAGCATGTACAGGTAGACCTGGAACTCATGTGGCAGGACACGCGAGACGAGCCCCGTCTCGGGCGGGAAGAAGCTCTGCAGTGCTGTTGTGAAGTGCCCCTCCAGGCAGAGGAGGAAAGGGAGGAGGTCGCTCAGCTGCATGCGGCTACAAAAAGCAAAAAGACATCAACAACACATTGATATCATTCACACAGGTAAAAGTGAAACTTACTGGACACAGATCTGCGCAGGTGGAAAAAGAACTTGTCTGGAGGACTGAAGACACACTGAAGCGTCTCCTACTGAATGAGTGAACAAAGAAGAAAGGATGGGAGCACACACGACCAGGGTAGCCAATCACAAAAAAGACTGGAAAAAATACTATTGGAATCACACCTGGCCGGTCTTCCAGCTCCTGGTAGATCTTCTCGATGATGCCGATGCGATAGTCATTGTTGGGCAAAAACTGGTTCCAGAACCAGTTGAGAGCCCACATTATATGTGGCTGTACAAAACATCAGAAGATGTGTTAAGACATATTTTAAAATTGGAATTGGATGAGGAATATCCAAACTTCTTCCAGCATAAAGAAAAGCTGAGCATTTTATCACGAAGGATGTCAATACAAGCCATCCCTAAATGTAATTAAAAATGGTGTAATATATACAGTGGTGTTAAAAAGGGATGCTCTGATTGATCGGCCACCCATCAGTATTGGCCGATATCAGTGAAAAAGGACTGTGTCGATATCGGCCAATACTTCCTTTCAAAGGCCGACCCCCGCTGCAGCATCCAGAACGACCCTTGGCAGGGTGTGTTGAGATTGAGGCTGGCGATGTGATCCTCCGTCAGGCAGCGGCTATAAAGCCCCGGTCCCAACCGACTGTACTTCCAAGTGTGGGTAAATTTTGGAGACGAGTACCGCCTCAGTGCGGATTTGGGAGCATGCAGACACTATGTAGCACTTTCAGTGTAGGGGGATGCGTCGGACTACGGATGATGTGTGACGAGTGTGCGTTTGTGCTGCATCTTCAGAAGGTAGCGGATGCGGCTGGAGGGGCCCGGTAGAGGTGGATAAACCTGCTTGTTAATCGGGTTTTCAGTGAATAATGTGAGATGTGGCCCTGTGATTGGCTTGCGACCAGTCCAGGGTGTACCCCGCCTGTCGCCCGAAGACAGCTGGGATAGGCTCCAGCACCCCCGCGACCCTCGAGAGAATAAGCGGTAGAAAATGAATGAATGTGAGAAGTGTGATGTGAAGTGTGGATATCAGCATTTTTTAAAACTAAATATTGTGTTGTCATTGAATAATACTGTATTTACATTTGAAACATTTACATGTGACAAACATTAATAAAAAAAAGGAAAGGAGCAAACACTTTTTACCTACCTTAAAGGTGCACAGAATGGGGATGATTGGACTCAGATCAGGATGAACGATGAGCTGAT
Source organism: Doryrhamphus excisus (assembly GCF_037039965.1). Lineage (NCBI taxonomy): Eukaryota > Metazoa > Chordata > Actinopteri > Syngnathiformes > Syngnathidae > Doryrhamphus > Doryrhamphus excisus. Next base: position 19,228,631 of record NC_136365.1, read on the forward strand.
TCAAGGCCCCAACGACCAGCAGCAACATGGCCTGATCTGGAAAAAGCTACAAATCACACACACGCGTAAACTATTCATGACACACACCAACAAGGAAGCTCGGTGTGGGATGGTCCCGTTCATACCGACAGAAAGTATTGTGGGATATTCATGTTAAAGTTGGACTTTCTCCACAGGATGGTGTTCACAATCTGGACAGCTTCCTGGATGTAAAGAAGGATGGGGGAAAATTAGCATAGTGTTATACCTAGATTTACAGCTAATGGGGTGCTAGTCTAAGGTTACATTACGTGTGTACCGTTTCCCCATCCAATTCCCAACAATTAGATTTGCCATTACTACTCATACACAGATAATAGGAGCGTCTGTAAACTACACATCGACGTAGTCACAACGAGATTCTGCATCTGTTTAAATTGTAGGTGAAATTGGCCACAAGTAGTTTACGGTCCTGTGGGAAACACTGGTGTGTGTTTGCGAGGACTGTGCTGACAATATATTGACCTGTGCAATAGGAAATGTAGCCTTAAATGACTTTTCTTGTGATCCGACACTTAAAAAAAAATCAAATTAAATGATATTCACCTTCTATAGGGCAGAGCGGCCCCCTAACGTTCAATGCTTTGTTCATATTAAAGAAGGCATGTAGAAAAAAAAAAACCTACTTGCAGAAACACTCCACTTGGTTCTGAAAGACTGTTGCATTTCTTCTCAGGCGTGCTCAAGATTTCGAGCAGTTGGACCCAAGACTGTGACTGGTTGAAGAAAACATGAGATCAGGCCACATTCTACTCATATTTAGCAAGTTGTTCCAACAGCAGGTCACATGTTGCCAAAGTACCACACTTACATCCACGTGGACCACTGGGGAGCATCTAAGTGCCTTGATTGCAAAGCGGACCAGTTCCAAACGCGACAGCGGTACCGCACCTAAAACCAGAGATGATAAACTCTTGTGGGGCGGGGAGGGGGAAGAGACACAAGATCACAATAAAAGCTTTCCTGACCATCGATTGGCTGCCATTGGTGCATGACTGAACAAAGCCGGCCTTCATAAGAAAGACTCAGCTTGGCCACCGTCGCCGTGATGAACGTTTGGAGGTAAAACTGGAAGAGGTGTGGCGTGAGACGCGACACGGGCCCGTTCCCTTGCGGGAACAAAGTCTTGAGGGCCACTGGGAAGTTGCCCTCCAAGCTAATCAGAAAAGGGAGGAGGTCGTTCAGCTCCAGACGACTAGAATAAAAAGAACAAATGATTAGCAATTTGCCAGCAGACAAACATCTACCTCCTCGATCATGCAGTAAGGTCTGACGACGACAGGGGCAACACAAGCTGTGAGGCCCTAAGACGTCATGTGTCCTTGGCTAAGCTACTGGGATCCAACGGTACTTACTGGACCCAGTCTTTGGCAGCAGGGAACAGCACTTTATCGGTTGGAAAACACATCTGAGCAACTCCTGCAGAGAGGGAAGAGACAAAGACATCAGACATCAGAGTTGTGGACTCCTATAGAGCAGCTACACACCATAATCCGCACAGAAAGCTTTCTAGATCTTCCAGAATCGGCATCTATCACAGCTGCATTTCCAAAAGTGTCTGATTTAATTTATTCCACCCACGGCCCGCCTCCACGCTGTTATTGGTCATACTCCCAAGCTCTCCCGAGGACTTCCTGTCTTTGTAGGTATAGGGGTTGATCAACGAATAAAGGCGTTGGAGAGTTAAATGAAATGTGGCTAGGTGCTACTAGTTGGAGACCTGACTTACCACAATGAGTTCATACGCGGTAACGTGTGTCTACGTTTATAGAGTGCAGACAATTGTGACAAACTCGGTAGTGGAAATGTGGTTATTACATATTTTTTGCGGAACTACTAGACATGCCAATTGTAGTCAAAATGGCTATCAGCAACTCCGGTGAGCTCGTAGTTTGCATGCATGCAGGCAAGAAACGCTGTAACACCACACACACACACACACACACACAACCGCTTACTTACACAAAATAAACACAGTTAGGACACTGATAAATGAAACCGTTACTGATAGCTAGCCTTTCTGACACACAATCCCTGATTCCAGCAGTCATCAAAACATGTATGCAATCATACCCGCATGGTTTTCCAGCTCCTGATAGATCTTCTTTATGAGGTCAATACGGTGTTCATGGCTGGGCAACAGGTAGTTCCAAAGCCAGCGGAGAGCCCACTGTTTTTTCTGCCATACAAGCAACATATCAGGATCTTACCACAAACTAACCATTGGGGATCATGATGCACAATACTTATATTCCACTACCAATACAATAGTTGGACCAACCTGAAACGTGCACAGAATGGGAATGACTGGACTCAGATCAGGATGGAGGATTACTTGGCCAAAAGCCCCAGTGGTCAGAAGCAACATGGCCCGATCCGGGAAATGCTGCACTTGGCACACACACACACCGTTATGCAAACCACTATAAAAGTATCACGCACATGGGATGTTCGTGTTCATACCGACACAAAGTGAGGCGGGATCTGTATCTTGCTGCTGGACTCGTCGTGCAGAATGGAATTGACAGGCTGGACAGCTTCCTGGATGAAAAGGAAGGAATAAATCCAATTGAAGCAGATGCGCGAGTAAATAAGGGCAGTAACTGTGGAGGACAAACCTACTTGTTGGCACACTTGACTGGGATCCGGAAGAAAGGGGATGTCATCTTGCACGATTTGGAGCAGATAGATCCAACATTCAGACTGGACAATGAACATGTTCATGCAATTTTTTTTAAAGACAAATCTCAGAAGGTGATCATACGACAGGCACACTTACATTCATACGGACAGCCAAACAGCATCTATGCACCTCGAGTGTGAAGCGGACCAGTTCTAGAATGGTCAGTGGCGCCGCACCTGAATCAGAGAGGGGTCAACCTTTTTGGATACTAACCCCGTGCATTGACACCAAACTCTTCCTAACCTTCTATTGGCGCCCACTCATCCTGAAATGCGCAGAGCTCGCAGGTCTGGCTGATAGTCCACTTGGGCGCCATGGCTGTGCTCAACGTGCGGAGGTACAACAGGAAGAGCTGTGGTGTGAGGCGAGAGGCGGGTCCGTTCGCTACCAGGAAGCTGCCTTGCACCACAGTGAAGTCGCCGTCCAAGCACATGAAGAAAGGGATGAGGTCCTTCAACCGCAGCAAGCTAGGAGGGCAATGGAGAGGTGGAGGGGTGGGTGTCGACAAAGTGCCGCCATGTGGCGTTTATCTGCAACGGAAAACTTACCGTTTGGGCTGATCCGAGTGCACGGCTCTTAGGTAGCGACTTAACTCCCTGAATCTGCGCATAATTATAAGCCTCGATTATTATTATTATAATAACTGAAAATGTGATGTCAGCCAGCGCACGTCCGCTGTGTACCTTTTCTGTTCCAGGAGTCGTTCCACCCTCAGGAGAATCACCGCCATGTCTTCCAACATGGTGTCCTTCTTGCCTTTATTAGTGCGCACCCCCAGCACGTTTTGCCCCTTCAAGACTGACACTAGCAGGACGTCATCCCAAGGGCGCACGCTCAAGCTGCAGCACACACAGTTGCAGTGCAGTTAGAGTTACAGTACACGCCATGCGAGAGTGGAAAAGACACACGCACCTCAACCTCATGTTCTTCAGCTCAGGAGGGAAGTGCAACTTGCTGTAAAAATCCTGCAGTTTCTGTCTGAAGCATGGTAGGAAATCAGCCATCACCATCTGCCTCTGCAGCGACCCCACCACCCTGAGAGAAAACACACACACACACACACACAGTTGAGGACACACTTTTAAAAATGACACACTAGCCTGCTTTCAAGTAGGAGTCTCCACCTTTGCATCAGCGCCACTTTTGCGTTGTTTACATTAGCGAAGGGTGACTGAGATGCGGAAATCCTGCAAGACAAACAGAGGTATTATCAAGAAATATATATACCCACACACCAATGTATTAGGTTCATTGAAAGCGATCCAGTACAGTGTAATATTGTCATCTTCTAACGCAGCTAGATAAGGTCAAATATTACAAATAGTTTGACGCAGTGCCAACTGCAACCACAGTGGCACCCTTTGTTAAAGGGGAACTATTATGCTCATTTTCGGTCCTTTGTGTGGAATCCTATAGAGCAGCTACACACGATAATCCGCACTGAACGCTTTCTAGAGTTTCCAGAATCTGCACCTATTCTTGCTGTACGGCCAAAACAGTAAGTTTTAATTTATTCCACAAACTGCTCGCCTCCAGCCACGGCCACTCCACTGTGATTGGTCCACAATGTCAAGCTCTTACGAGGACTTCCAGACGACTGCTGAAGCCTCACTTTCCAATTTTAATAATGAATAAAGCCTTTGGAGAACTACAGTACTTGAAAAGCGGTTCGGAGCTACTGGTAGCAGATCCCTGACTGTATGAATTCAAAGAGTGGGAACGTAGGTCCACGTTTATGGAGTGCAGGCAATCTTGACACAACATCGGTAGTGGAACTGTGGTCATTACATGTTTTTGCGGGACTGACAACAATTGTGGTGAAAAAGTCTATTAGCAAGTCCCGACATGGACTTACAGCTTGATGCTCTGACTCTTCAACATGACCAAGAAAGGTTTGAAAGGTGTCGGGCTGCGCAAAAACCTCATTATCTGACACTTTGGCATGGTTTAACACAACAATAAAACTTGTATTTGATTTAATTGAATTGAATGCGTGTGTGCTCGTCTACCGTCTGTCATGTTGAATAAACGCCTCCGCTGCTGCCAGCCTCATGACGGCTGCAGCTCTGTCGTCTTCCTCGTCTGCTTGGTTCAAGAACGATGACACACACTCGTACACCGGGGTGTAGCTGGGAGGGAAGAAAAACAGGAGGTTGTGATTTAAACAAGCGACATTATCTCATCGACTCAATGATAAAAAATGATGTCTAAAATAATTTTGAGGTAACATAGCATGTTAAGGGCATCACTCACTCGTAAACCAGGTGGTCATTCACACTCTTGCCTTGGAGGAACAATGTGAAGTTATCTTTGAGCTGGAATTTGAAGATCCGCAACTGTGACTCTGTGGGAGGCATTCAGTGACATGAGGGACACACAAATGGTGAGCTTGCCGTGTAGAAGCAAGAACAGTAAGCGTACCTGCGTGTCGGAGTTTGTCATCCATTTCAGACAAGGTGAACTGAAAGGCCTCCAGTTGACCCATCAGCAAGCCATTTCGGAGTGCGTTCCAGAAGTCACTCTTCTTGTGGCTGTTGCAGTGGCACACCTGGCTCACAAGCCATTTTTCACACTGTAAACCCACACACACACACACAAAAGACACAAAACCGCTAAGCAACTTCGAAAAAACTTGCTACAGGAATTAAATATGTGGAATTTTGTCAACAATGTTGTTGATTCTGATTCTTTGATAGTTCACATACCGTGGATGCTAGCTTGTCACAGATATAGCAAAAGCACTGCTCGCATTGGTGCTCGTTCCCAGACACAGGTTCGATACAGTTGTCTGTAGCACTGAGGATGACACAAGGCAGAGGACATGTAGTGGGTACAGATAGTGCATCAAATCAAATCAACTTTATTTGTAGAGCACTTTTCCTGCAAGGACATGCAACACAAAGTGCTTTATAGAATTAAAAACGACACAATTAAAAAGAAACAATTACAAAGAAAGCCCCTCCCTCCCACTCTCCATACTAGACACACACACACCCACAGTAGGAAGACATGGCATGGCACTGAGGTCAAGGAAACGCCACCTTTGGATTGGAGCCACCGGCCGTGCCATCGGGGGACCAGCACCCGGGCCCCCCGACTCCGACAGACAGATGGGCCCCCACATCAAAGGGAGGAACCCCCAGCCGGCCAGGTCGAAGGGACCCAAGGACAGTACCCCCATCAGCAGACCCGACACAGCCCCCAGTGTGGAGGACCCCCTCTGAGGAAACACTGGAGTTAAAAGCCAAAGACTAAAAGCATAAAATAGAACTAAAAAGATAAAAACGTAAGAAGAGTTTAAAATATTAGTTAAAAGCCTGATTAAAAAGGTGCGTCTTTAATCTTCTTTTAAAAATATCAACAGTCTCTGCAGTCCTGAGGCTCTACGGCAGGCTGTTCCACAGGTTGGGGCCATAGTGGCTAAATGCTGCCTCACCATGGGATTTTGTTCTGGGTTTTGGTATAGTTAAAAGGCCAGTGCCGGAGAACCGCAGGGTCTGCGAGGGTTGATATGGTAAAAGCAGATCAGATAAATAAGAAGGCGCAAGGTCGTTAAGACATTTAAAAATATAGTGTAGTGGGTACACTATTCAGGTTATTATGCGGTGTGGAAAATGGCCTCACGTGAAAGGGTGTATGGGACAGTCGTAGCGCGCGTGCGGTAACAGCTCGGCAGGACGGGTGAAGGTGACGACTAAGTCTTCATTCATCTTGCTGGGAGACAGCGGGCAGTCTGCAACACAGAAGACAGGTGATCTAAATACATTCAAGAGAAAAGACATTGATGGGAATGTAAATTACCCTTCCTGGGAACATCCTCCGTCTCCAAAATGACAACTGAAGATTCACAGCAGGATGCGTCCCGGTTGTCATCTTCGACGTCGTCATCACTGAGGATGATTATCTCTCCATTATCTACGGCTGTGCACATTACGAACGATCTGAAAAACAAGGACTATTCGTTAATTACGATAGCCAATATCTTACATGTGACCGGGAGTAACGGCACAGATTAAAATAAGTATAAAATAAGTATATCAATACTATAGCCTTCCTTTTCAGCCTTTTCTGTAAGTTGTTGAGGGAGTGTACCCTGACTGTCGACCACAATTTATTTTAGCCTAGCTAAAGTCGTTAGCTAGTCGTGACTCGATAAATGAGTAACACAGGGGGAACATATACATACTCATATTTCTGTCACACTGCAGGGCAAATAACTGATATTAGGAAATTGTCAACCAAAAGAACATTACTTACCGACGTTGTCAACGTTCTAATTTTTCGCGCCACTCCAGCGTCACTTCCGCGTTTCTTCTTCGTGGGTTTTTTGTAGCGGTGGCTAATCGAGCTAATACCGACTTTACCATAGCGAGATAGGGTCGTTATCATATCGATACTATCGTGATGAGATTGATATTTTTGGTTCTCCTTTGTGTTTGAATTATTGTCATGGCAAATTATTTCATAGTCATTTTTACTTTTCTCTACCTACTTTGTACAACGGTAGCTCATAAAATGGTCACTTCCGCTTTTCTTCTTCGTGTGTTTTTTTGTAGTGGTGTATAATCGATCTAATACCGACTTTACCATAGCGAGATAGGGTCGTTATCATATCGATACTCATTTTTGCTTTTCTCTACTTACTTTGCACAATGGCAGCTAATAAAAGGGAACAATTGTGTATGATATTTGTAATATTATTGTGTTGGTGTGATATATTGTTTGTGTTGCGAGGTGCCTTTAAAAGAATAGCAGGCAACAATTATTACATACATTTATTTCCATAAATACAAGTTTATTTTTTTATAATCTTCTAGTTGTATAATGTCATGGAGCTTATGTTTCATGTTAACTCAATTCCCAGAATTCCCAATGTTTATACACAAGCAGCCCCCAACACATTGTTACTGTTATTCATAGTTTCCCTGGAGTTAATAACTAATACATTTCAAATTAATAAGAATAATCATGTATTGACAGTAATCATTAAGAATGAACTGTTTAAAGAATCACATTCAACGACTGAAGTGTCCATCTATGCCGGGTCACAGTCTGATTCCGTGATGCTAATCTTTTTCCGAAGGTGATGTCTACTCGCCATTGCGCTTTGGTTCTTCGGGGGCCTCAATCAGCCTCCCAGGTGCGCCAGCTTCCGTTTTCTCATCTGCCACCAGCTGAGACTCAGAATGGAGCTCCGACCGCTCGTCCTGGGCCGGCATGGCACGTAACCACTGCTGGTAGTAACCGCGGAAACCATCGATCTGGACCAGGTAGTTGTTGCGGGACTTGTACTGGGGGGTGAGCGACAACTTAGCAGTTATTTACCCCACATGACGAGCGGTAACATGTGACATGGCGCGCCATTTCTTACCTGGTTGTAGTTGGGAGGGTACTGGGCGGCAAATTCCAGCTGTTTGACGATGACTTCATTAGGCCACACCCTCATGTTACGCATGCTTTTCAGGAGCGTTTTAAGGTAAATGTAATCCAGCCGGCGACTTGCCTGGCCAATCAGGGCGGAAAACACATGGACGTTGGGCCTTAATCCCGCCTCCTATGGGAAGAAAATATATATTTTTAATGGGTTACTTTATTTGTACATACTGTAGTTAGTAATAGCAACATCTCGTCATCGTCACCTACCTCCATGTCTTTGAGCAGCTGAAGTCCGTCTTTCTGTCGCTGGCAGCCCATTGCGAGACTTCCAAACGTCTGCACATCCACGCCGACGTTGCACTTCCGCATCACACTCAACACATCCTGGAAGAGAGACGGTTGTGTACAATTATCCAACATGTCCGCTAAGATGTGTACATGCCCGAGTGCCCACCTTAGCTCCATCAAGGTCACCAGTTCTGGCAGCCCTACGGATGGCCGAGTTGTAAAAGGCGGTGTCCAGCTTGATGCGATGCTGCTTGGCGACCTTCAAGAGCGTCTCCAAAGACTGGACGCCCGGCGCCATGGTGTCAGCCAGCAGGGTCAACGTCCGGATGTCCGGCTTGAGCCCGTTTGCCGCCATCTTCCCCAGCAAACCTTCGCCTCCGCCGATGAGAGCGAGTCTATCAGCGGGTCCGTCCACGCTGCCGATGGAGATGGAGCCATTCCACTTTCCCTCCAGGAGGTCCAGCAGGTTGGGTGTGGAGATAGAAGGCAGCAGTCCAGCTTCATTTGGTCTAAATGGCACTAAAGAGTTTTGCGTATCGTTGGAGTGCTCGTCAATGCCATGGAGATCAGGTTGGATAAACATCTCCCGCTCCAGGAGGTCAACATCAATGGGAGCTTTGCTTGACTTGACGCGGGACTCGCATTCTTCCATGTGTGACCGGAGCAGGATGCTGGAGGCTAGCGCTGGATCGCCCAACCCACAATCTCTTGCGGTCCTCAAAAGCAGAGTGTAGTTGTTGGAGTCTGGGAGAATCCCTGACTTCAGCATCTGGCGCCAAACCTGGAAAAATCATTTCCTATATAAGTTCAATTCGACCAAAAGAATTGAAGAAAATATGCTCCACACCTGCAAAGCCAGCCGGAACCCAATGTCTTTGTCCTTCAGGCATCCCATCAGCAAGTAGTGAAACGTCTCCTGAGTGACAGCATGGCCGTTCTGCAGCATCTCCTGCACGTGCAGACGCACACGTCAAATAAGTCCATGCTGAAACGAACAACTTCAAATTTCCACAAATGGCTAACCCTCAGCGTGTGCATGCAGGCCTGCAGGTGGTTACAGAGGGCGTGTGTCTTCAGGAGGGCGTGGTACGTGACGGTGCTCAGGGGGTAGCGTTTGCGCCGCAGTTCTTGCTCCAACTTGAGCGCCTGGTGGAGACCCACTTGCTTGTGGGGCGACTCGGCGCAGGCATTGAAGAGAGCCGTGTAGGTGGCGTCCGACGCCTCCAGACCTCGTTTCTTCATCTGAAAGTGTACACACGTCTATGTGACTGTACAGAATACAGTATCAGGGCATTGCAACCAGGGCAGACCTCTTTTCAGGAATCTACAGCGAAAACACAAGTCAAAGATCCTCTACATAGCAGAAGTGGGCTGTTATTTTTAGGAATCTGCTGCAAAAATGCTCGTTAAAGATTGTCTATATTACTCGAGCTTGCTGCTGAGAACCTACTGTAAAAACAAACATCCTCTATATATCCTGCTGTTTTAGGGTATCTACTTAAAAACACTAGTCAAAGATCCTCTATATGACAAAAGTGCCCTGCTGTTTTTCAGGGCCAACCGCAAAAATGTTAGCCAAAAATCCTCTATATGATGACACAAGTGCTCTGTTATTTTGATGAGTCGACTTCAAAAATCCTAGCCAAAAATCCTCTATAATGACACAAGTGCTCTGTTATTTTGATGAGTCTACTTCAAAAATCCGAGCCAAAAATCCTCAATGACAGGAGTGCACCATTGCTTTTAAGAATCTGCAGCAAAAATGCTAGTCATAAATCCTCTATATGACACAAGTGCTTTTATTTTGATGAGTCTACTTCAAAAATCCTACCCAAAAATCCTCTATATGATGACACAAGTGCTCTGTTATTTTGATGAGTCTATTTAAAAAAATACTAGCCAAAAATCCTCTATATGATGACACGAGTGCTTTGTTATTTTGATGAGTCTACTTCAAAAATCCTAGCCAAAAATCCTCTATATGATGACACAAGTGCTCTGTTATTTTGATGAGTCTACTTCAAAAATCCGAGCCAAAAATCCTCAATGACAGGAGTGCACCATTGCTTTTAAGAATCTGCAGCAAAAATGCTAGTCAAAAATCCTCTATATGACACAAGTGCTTTTATTTTGATGAGTCTACTTCAAAAATCCTAGCCAAAAATCCTCTATAATGACACAAGTGCTCTGTTATGGATGTGATGGGCGTATGCATGCTGTGTCCTCACATCGTTGTAGAGCTTGAAGGCCTTCTTGAGATTTCCTGCTCGTCCACAGCCCCCGATGAGGACGCTGTAGTTGTACTCTTCAGGCTGGAGCCTCTCTATCTGAAGCATGTCTCTGCTGAACATATCCAACGCCTCCTGAAGCTGAAAGCAGACTTCCCATTAGTTTTTATCATCCACATACTTTATTTAGATTATTTTTACGTACATCACTACTTATTATTGATAGAACTTCTATGTGATTAATTGTGAGTTAACTATGGACAATATGTGATTAGTTGCAATGACATATTTTCAGCAATGGACAACCCTACTCTCTACCTACAGTGGTGTTATTATTAATGGCTTCTGTGTTTGTATGGTATTGCAGTTTGTAGTAAGCTTCCCAATAACACTAACCTTTCCTGCTTTAATCAGCTTCTTGCATTGTAAGAAGTACCAGTAGGTAGTATTTCTCCTCGCAGGCTTGCGGACAGGTTTATCCGGCGTCTGGTCCTCGTCTTCTCGGTACCTCAAGTCAAACATTTCCGGGCTGCTTTTCTTGAAAATCTTCCGAGCGGATATGTCTGTGGAAAAAGAGCCGAAGTTCTCGTTTTCAATTGGGGCTGAGGGCAAATCTTTATGCTGCCGTGATATGCACGACAATGACACCCATCGGACGTTTGGCTCCTGTGAAGCTGCTGGGAGGAAGAACATCACCGCGGGTGGCGAAGATAAACACCGAAAAGCTCCATTGTTGACCGCTGGTGAACGGAACGAAGCAAACCAAACCGATATTGTGCCGTTTCGGGCGCAAAGCTTTGCTACGGATGGTAACATGATGAAATATTACAAACTAATTAACTAATCATATTGAAAGATCATATTTGCCCAACTTTTAATGACAAGCACTGCTTTGGTGCGTGTTTGTGGGCGCCGCCATGTTGTATGACGTAAACCACAGCAGACATGCATAGTCGATTTCGAACGAACACGAGCAAACACTCACCTGGCTGATTTATTGCATAAAAATGACAGCCTTTACGTAAAATTACGTTCAATAATAACCATCTGACCTCATTAAAAACCCTCATATAATCCAATTAAAGTGCCCAAGCCAATCGACTACAGTGGTAATCGATCGATAAACCTGCTTGATGGCCACCAGCGCGAAATATGTACTGAAAATGAACAATAACGAAAAACAAATCTAATAATTTTGAAGAAACAAAAAAAAGTTATTAAATCTTGACATGATCTGTTAACAGACAGGACCGTTTGGCTGACTTTTAATAGTAGTAGTATGTGTCACTACACAATCGATAATGCGCATGTGCAGACGGCACTACATCCGGTTTACGTCACATGGCATTTTTGTTTTTGTTTTTTTACATTTTAATTGAGGTCAACAACACTAAAATACAAGAAATACAAGTAACAAATGACAAAGGAATATAAAGATTAGGAACGTATAGGGAAAGAATGTATTAATAAATAAAATAAAAATATCCAAACAGTGGACGAGTGGTTAGTCAGCATGTAGGCCACACAGTAAAGTGTGGGGAAAACCTGGGTTGGAATCTACGCTTGTAAATCTCTGTGTGGAATTTATGTACTATAAATACATTAGACAATGACTCCTGTGTTTACTGTATAATGCTAAATGGATATAAAAAAGAAAAAAATACATTAAAATGTGTAAAAAAAATCATTTATTGGAACTGTACATCTAATATTTTAAACAAATATGTACTTTCATTTGGCACTTACGAGTCACAAAATTATTTTTGACCCCGCCCCAAAAATTGAAACGGCGGTTTTTGAAGCACAGTACTTGAACTCCACTACAACCTTTGACCTAACTGAAACCAGGTGAACCGAAGCTTGAAAGCAATCTGAAGGTAAACAACCCCATCAGCCTTTTGGACTGTAAACAAGTTTCAGCAGCACCAATCACACAGAGGTATTCTGTTGATGTCACCATGGTGATAAACGTGGCGGCTGGGCCACATGACTCTGGAACAAAGTGGTGCGATCCAGCAGCGTCAGTGGGATATCTCTGATGACAGAAGGCAGGTCTTCATGCTGAATTGGGTAAATGACCACCGACAGACCAGGGCGCGCTGAGGAAAACCTAAAAAAAACACAGTCACACTCATACCCAACAGCGTTCCTCATGTTGCCGTTTTTACCGTGCCGCTCACCTATCATGGAGAGATTTCCGCAGATTGCGACACGCCACCAAAGTGCCACCCGTGAACATGTGGCACATGACCACGTGGACGCAGCGCTCCATGAACGCCTCGGCGGCCGGCGACTCAAAGGAGCCGTTACGAGAGATGAGGCAGAACCGTTGCAGGCGGGAGCAGCAGGAGAGGGCGTCGAAGAAGGATGAGTTGGCGTTCAAGTATGGCTGCTCTAACCTGAACATAGAACAAAGAACAAACAATCATAAACAATGAAAACATAGTTGGAGGTGATGTTATGGAAGAGAACATGTTCTGAGCATAATAATCCATTGTTAATTCATTGCATCTTGAATTGTGACATATGGAGTGCATTACTTGCTGCAACCAGTGAAGGCGCTGTTGTGTAGAATAAAGAATTACACATCACACTCTGTGTGGAGTTTGCATGTTCTCCCCGTGCATGCGTGGGTTTTCCTCGGGTACTCCGGTTTCCTCCCACATTCCAAAAAACATGCTAGGTTAATTAGCGACTCCAAATTGTCCATAGGTATGAATGTGAGTGTGAATGGTTGTTTGTCTATATGTGCCTTGTGCTTGGCTGGAGACCAGTTCAGGGTGTATCCCGCCTCTCGCCCAAAGACAGCTGGGATAGGCTCCAGCACCCCCCATGACCCTTTTGAGGATAAGCGGTCGAAAATGAACTAATGAATGTCGGTTTTGGCTCATTACCACACGGCATGGAAATAGGAGTTCAGCATCACATTAAGAAAAGAAAAATGATGCAATCTCCCCGTCAGTTACGGAAATGTCGAATATTGAAAAAGCAGCATTCGTCACCTGAGTTCTCGTAGCTGTGAGCACTGCCGGAGCACATCCATCAGGGCGGAATTGTAGTTCATGATCTTAAGCGAGCCGATGTTGGCGAGCGACAGCACCTGCAGGTCCTTGCACTGCAAGGCAAGCCGGACCAGGCCCGTACCCGCCAGGACGCCAGGAAGCCCAGCCAGAGTCAGCCGTCTCAAACGAGGTAAACCTCCAAGCGCTGCCAAGTGGTGGTCGCCGATCCCCCGGGCCCACGCGCACATGCCACGGGGCTCCACGCTGGCACGGGTGCAAGGCTCCAACCGTGGAAGAGCCGAGACGAAACCAGGACCGATGAGCTCGAAGGTTTCCAAAAAGAGGCAGCCAACTGAGAGCTGAGCGAGTCCAGAGGTGCTGTCTTTTAAGAGACTCGGCTCGGAGTCGGCTTTGTAGTTCTGGACGCCCACTCGTGGAAGCTTCTTTAAACCGCGCAGCGGAAAAGATGGAGAGGAGTTCTGTGCGGTGCTGTGATGCGCCTTCACGCCATCCGACAAGGCGCATGCCGGCAAAGTGAGCGAGCGCAGGTGCTTCAGTTGAGCCAGGCTGGCGCACAGGTGTATCTGAGGCGCCATTCCAGGCGTGTGCTCGTGGTGGTAGTGCGTGTGCATCAGGTTTAAGTGTTGCAGGTTAGAGCAGCTCGACGCCAGCCGCCCCATCGTGGCAGGAAGCAGCTGATCCTCCACGCCCCGACACTCCGAATACGGAACATTGTTGATGCCGCTGAGGTTGAGGCTGAGCAGCCGCGACGCATCTCGGACGCCGCCCTCCAGCAGGGACTGGAACACCTGCGGCCACAAGGCGGGGCAGCGGCTGAAACTCAGGTGCTTGGGACTGTTACCCTCCAGGGCGTGCTTCAGGGAGAAGGGGTCCAGCCAGGAGCGGGGGAGCTGCAGGGCCTCCAGGTCGCCGCGACAACCCAGACTCTGTGCCAGTGACGGGGCAGCGGGCCAGTGGGCCGGGTTGGGTCCAGGGATAGACACCAGGAAGATTCTGAGACGCTCCGGGACGTGAACGCTGAAGACCGCTAGGTAGAGCAGGAGCAAGGTCTGGTTCACCTGAGGTCATTTGCAGATGATATTATGATGTCGTCTTTATTCATTACCTCATTATCATTTCATTGGTTGGAATTTTCTATGCATTGCATTATTAACTCATTCTATCCCGGCCATTTTTGTAAAGACATTCCTCTCATTATCGGCCATTTTTTACAATTTTGACAGATTTTTTAATATTGTGTTCCAGGGCTACATATATAAACATGGTATTTACCAAAATATATAATCTTTCATTCAATAAACAAACATTTCTTTCTCCCTTTTTCCGCTCTTTAGTAATCAGCAGTAAAACTACTATGAACGATTTACAATTTTCACATTTGAAACTGAACATGTATGACAAAATACATACAAAAACATCAGCACACTCACCTCTCCAGGAGCCAGTCTGGCGGTGAACTCCTCCAGCTGCTCATAATGCGGCACGCTGCTCTGACCCACCATCAGGTGGCAGCTGATGCCGAAACCTTCCCTGGTGACGTCAGAGATGTCAAACTGCAGCATTAGCCTGCAGCACACAAAAACACAGGAAGTTAAGCAGGAAGACTCCAACTTGTACCACTTGTAGTGGATTCAGTCAACATTTACTTATTACACTTTAAAATGTGACACTAAGCATTACCTGTACAGTTAATAAAGCTTTGATGATGACCACAAAATGAAGATTTTTGTGATGTGATTTGTGTTTTTTTTTTTTATACCTTTATTTACCCAGGCAAGCATTTTAAGAACAAATTCTTATTTACAAATGCAGCCTGACCAAAGAGCAAAAGTACTTTGACAGGAGAGGGGAGTGCTAAAAATAAGAACAACGTTATATAAAATTACTACTTGCTTACTTGCGTAGTTGGGCGCAGCACGGCACCACGCCATAACTGGGCGTCAACAGCGTCTGCCGCAGCTCTGACAGACAGCTGAGTCGGTCTACAGCCTCGGAGCTGAGCTTGCTGGCGTCAAAGCCCGACTGCACGTCAAAAGCGAGCGATCGGAGAAGCGTAAGCGAGGACAGGAGGCGGGAGAGGCGCAGGGAGGTGAGGCGGCACCCGGTGACGTCAAGGTGCGTAACCGCTTTGCAGCGGGCTACCGAATCCATGATGGAACCGCTTAGCCAGTACACGCCATTGAGGCTGAGAGACTGCACGTGATTGGCCAGCTGCATTAATGTGTGGCGGACTGTGTGGTCGTCCATCTGGAGTCGAGGAAAAAGACAAATATTAGAAGGAGAGTTAATTTGTGGAGGTGTGCCTAATGTTGTGACAATAAAAGCTCATCAAGACGGCAGCACCGTGTACTCCTCGGACAGGCTGACGTGTGCAAGTAGGGTCTTGTCCCTGCACAGCGTCTGCAGCCTCTGGCAGGCAGGCGCCACATTGGTCAGCAGGTCGCACACGGGAACGTGGCGGAGGATGCAGAGCAGGATCTCGTCCGACAAGTCTGACATTCCCACCCAAGTGGACGTCATGGTATGGTCCTCAGGCAGGTCCTGGCCTGATAGAATAATGCGATGCCATTTTGTAAGGTAATGAGACGTCAACAACACGTAGTATCCTTCGTGCAAAATAGCTAATAGCAAACATCTTGATTCATATTTGTACAGGAGATCTAAGAATGAAAAGAAGATTTTTTGTCTTATAAATCTGTTGATCATTTTGACAACATTTTTAATCCACAAATGCAAATTTAGCTGTAAAAAATCAAATTGTATTTTTCAATGAAATATGTTGAACAATGTATTCAACTTACAAACAAATCTGCTAATGAAAAGGCTCTCAAAACATTAACAATTTGATCAGATTTAAATGTTTTTATTAATGTGGGGTGTTCTTTGTTTTTTTGTACACTTGTTTGTTGTTAATAAAGATTATTTTTAAAAAAAGCCGAACACCTTGAAAGTCATTTTATTCACTCCTAACGTTTTATTATTGTGAGGTGTTCTTTGTTTTTTTGTACACTTGTTTGTTGTTAATAAAGATTATTTAAAAAAAAAAAGCCGAACACCTTGAAAGTAATTTTATTCACCCCTAACGTTTGGGAAAATTAACAAATACAATGTCGTTCACTTAATAAGGCATATAATTTGATTTCTGATATTATATACAAGTAGATATACAACGATATATACAACGTAGTAGGACACATTCCAGCATTAGCAATGGAGCTATTAGCAACAAGCTATACATGCAGCATATTCAAAAGTACTGGCGATTCCTACCTGGCCTTCCTTTGACGTCTGATATCTCAGCGCCGCTCGCCATTGTCACCACTGAAACCATGGACATTTGTCAGGTGTCCATCACCCACCGGCGAGGCATGTTTCCTTTCCTGCTTCCACTCCTCGCCGTCGCCTTGTCTCCTGCACGGAAAGACTTTGGCGCTGCACAATGGCGGAATGATTTCTGTGTTGCACACACTTCCTTTCCCAGCGAAGCCTGTCGTCTGGGATGTGCGATCTAAATTAATCAAATTATGTTAACTTTTATTGGTAATGCTGACATCAATCAGCTGGTACCTACGTTTTTATATTAATACAATCATGGACGAAATTAAAATTTCAGAAGTTAGCGGAATGCAACTAGCCGGTGTGTGAAGCAAACACGCACGCCTGCGCACACAGGTACAGAGTCAAATGTGTTAAATTATATTAGAATCCGTCTAACTGACGTGACCCACTGAGACCAAATATCCAACATGTCAACAACCTAACACAGCAAATGAACACGGCAGGAACTGGCTAGCTTGGAAAAAACACCGGTGTTGCATGTGCGTGTCCCAGGGCCAGCGCACAAAGAGTGACAGCTGGATTGGCCAATCAATGAGTTGTAGGCGGTCTAAAAGAAGCTTCAGTTTGAAGGATGTTTGGTCCCAGGAGTGACAGCTGAGATGGCCAATGACATGCTCGCTAACAATCGTCTGAGCCAATCGATGAGTTGAAGGCGGTCTAAAAGAAGGTTCAGTTTGAGCGATGTTTGGTCCCAGTGACTGAGAAGTGAACTTTAAATATAGCCTAACTTCTCGGTTCCCACGGTCGGGTCCGCCAATAAAAAATACAATTATCGCCTATAGTCACAATTATTGAGCGCAGAGGAGAGAGAGCATAAGGTTCTTGCTGAGTTATAAGTTTGACTATGTGTATAGTGTTTGTTCTGCTTGTACAGATTCCAATTTGGCTAAAATAAAATGTCAACACAACTTGACCATGCAAAATATAAATTGAGCCAGAATTACCCACAGTACACTATATAAGTAACCAATCATTTAAAGTTGCTTTAATAAAAGGACAACCAAAAATCTCAGACATGTGCGCTTTATTGAGTTGTTGTGGAACCGGAGGCGTGTTGCCTCATGCACAAACCTTCATAAACACCACCATTCAAGGTCTTTTTTGCATCTTGAAAAAAAAAAAAAAAACTGGACCAATACTTTACGGCTGAAAGTACAAAAACAAAGTTTCAGATTACATAATTTACATATTAAGCAATACTACAGGTCTGTTGGGCGGAGGGGCCCAGCAGCAGTTAACCTTCATAGAGGCAAATAAGGTGGTGAACAGACAAGACATTTTGAATGAACGACCGAAACAAAGACAATGGACATGTTTCCTCACATTCACACTGCCAGGGACGCACTGTGCTTCACGCAGCGCTCCCTCCGCATCAGTGGGGCATGCTGCCATAGCCATCGTGATGAGGTGAGGGAAAGACGGGTGTTGCAGGCTCAGCATGTAGTGATGATGTTGGGAGTCATGTACGCAGAGCCACTTGTTTGGGTTTGTAGCAGTGTGTTTGGGAGGGGGTGGGGGCAGGTCCAACAGTCTCTTTAGAAGCACTTCCTGTGGACAATGCTGGGGCCGGACTCGTCATACTCTTGCTTGCTGATCCACATCTGCTGGAAGGTGGACAGGGAAGCCAGGATGGAGCCTCCGATCCATACAGAGTACTTCCTCTCAGGGGGAGCGATGATCTGCAGACGTTTCATCCCAATTAATGCACGATGCAGTAGCGAAAGACATTTCTGGAAACTGTTAATCCAGTAGTTGAGGTTTACCTTAATCTTCATGGTGGTGGGAGCCAGGGAAGTAATTTCCTTCTGCATACGATCGGCGATTCCAGGGTACATGGTGGTACCGCCAGACAACACGGTGTTAGCGTACAGGTCCTTACGGATGTCAACGTCGCACTTCATGATGCTGTTGAATGTGGTCTCGTGGATGCCGCAAGACTCCATTCCTGTGAAGAATTAGAGATGTATTCAAGTACTAGTCCACTACTCGGAAGGGAAGCAGATCATAAGTCTTACCCAGGAATGAAGGCTGGAAGAGGGCCTCTGGGCAACGGAACCTCTCGTTTCCAATAGTGATGACCTGGCCATCAGGCAGCTCGTAGCTCTTCTCCAGGGAGGAAGAGGAAGCAGCAGTGCCCATTTCTTGCTCAAAGTCCAATGCGACGTAACACAACTTCTCCTTGATGTCACGCACAATCTCACGTTCAGCTGGAACAAAAACATGGATTATCTCAGCCGTTCAAACTTTAAAGAACTATCAAGTGCTGTAATTCGGCTTTCTCACCCGTAGTGGTGAAGCTGTAGCCTCTCTCAGTCAGAATCTTCATGAGGTAGTCAGTGAGGTCCCTGCCGGCCAGGTCCAACCTGAGGATTGCGTGGGGCAGCGCGTAACCCTCGTAGATGGGCACAGTGTGGGTGACACCATCACCGGAGTCCATGACAATGCCGGTGGTACGACCAGACGCATACAGGGACAGCACAGCCTGGATGGCCACGTACATTGCGGGGGTGTTGAAAGTCTCAAACATGATCTGGGGGAAAAAAAAAAAAAAAAACCAGGGTTAGACATATCACACCAAATAATCAAGTCAATTAGTCAAAAAGTACATCACAAGTCAGGTCAATTAGTCAAAAGTAGAGCACGCCTCATTAGAAATGGTCAACATGTCCTTTAATGTTGCATCATGCAGCAACCAGCCATGTTAGGACTCTTCAAAAAAGCATTGACCATGATGCAGTGCAGACTGAAATAAACCTAAGTACCCGCAGAGATGAAACGAGAGCTCAGGAGAGACACCTGGAGGTTCAAGGAGGAAACAAACTGAGCAAAGAGAAGACTGGAAACAAAACAAAAAAAAGCCCCACATGTTAATGAACACAGCCCTACCTGGGTCATCTTTTCCCTGTTAGCCTTGGGATTAAGGGGGGCCTCGGTGAGGAGGACTGGGTGCTCCTCAGGGGCCACTCTCAGCTCATTGTAGAAGGTGTGGTGCCAGATCTTCTCCATGTCATCCCAGTTTGTCACGATGCCATGCTCAATGGGGTACTTGAGGGTGAGGATTCCTCTTTTGCTCTGCGCCTCATCGCCGACGTAGCTGTCCTTCTGGCCCATGCCAACCATCACACCCTACAGAGACATGACAGGTCGTTAGAATAAAAAAAAAAATCACACAAGGCTGCTTATTATACCTGATGTCTGGGACGCCCCACAATGGAGGGGAACACTGCACGTGGAGCATCATCTCCTGCAAAGCCAGCTTTGCACATACCGGATCCATTGTCAACAACGAGGGCAGCAATTTCATCTTCCATTTTCTGCAACAAAAAAAAAAGATGACAGTTAAGTACAGGCAAGCAGCTGGGACACATCTGCTTCAAAGCGTGCAGTCATTAAAGCCTTTGTCATGACGTGGACCGGACACTGGGGGTCGCAATGGCGAGAGACAAAAAAATGCCAAGAGGCTCCCAGGGTCCGGTCATGTCCATATAAGGCAAAAATGGGACCGCGGTGGCAGCACTGGGTCCATGAAGCCGCCCCTTGTATGCCAATGAGGCTGGAAAATGACCACTCCCTTCTTACACCATCCTTGCCGATAACTTACATCTCAAAAATGGCAAAGCAATTCTCGCTTATCTATACAAGATACGGTACGGTTAACCTGCACGTCCTGTAACTCCCAGCTAATTCCAATCAAGCAGTCAGGGATCTAATAGTAGTAATAGTCTTCCAGGAGGTGTAATCCGCCTAATCCGTCTGGTGTGGCCGACCTCGGACAAGCAGGTGGAGGCGATGGCGTGATAAAGGCAGGGGCGGGTGAGGGTCGACGGTATAATACGTTTGCTCTTTTAACGTCAGGCAAACGCCACGGCCACCTATCTTTGATTAACGGCTTCTGCCAAGCTAGCATACAAAACGCCGGCAAACGATTTTCCACGTCCCCAAACATCAATTCATATACGTTATATCTTCTATGAGGAATAATTAATTGTGGCTAGAAATGGCAGCTTTCTTACCTTTTGTGTAATGGAGTGTGAAGTCGTTTGAATGACAGCGAAGAAAGCAGCGTTTGAAGTATCTGACCGTGACTGCGACGCAGAGCCGGCGACCCGCTTGCTTTTTAAGTACCCTCGTGCTGCGGCCCCCTCTCCATATAAGGAAAACTTTCCTCACGGCGGCCCCTGATTGGTTCCTTATCGCCCAGGGGGCGTGGTAACATTTGGGATCACCACAATCCCACTTTGTGGCGCAAACAACATAGAAACAGTAATTTGTGGTTTAATGTGGCACATTTAGAGCTTCAAGTAGTACTAATAGTCTTCAGGCGTGTTTTTTATGTATTTATTGTTTATTTATTCATGACATTATTATGATGAATGGCCACCATTGATAAGTAAATGTAGGCTTTGGAGACAAAGTGACATGAAATGACATTGTGGGCGAGGGGGGCAGGTTGTTGATCTCAGGGTCATTGACAGCAGTGTTAACACCCGCCATGTCAGTGCCCCCCCACTCCCCCCCCACACACACAGATTTAGAGTGCTGTTAACACTGTGGTATGCTTACAGCAAACACTTGTAAATCTCATCACTCATCACTTGCACACATGAGTGCCCGAGGAAGGCGGCGGGAATGGCGGTTTGGATAGTTCCCTACAGGAATGTCCAATTTGTCGATGCAACACTGAACCGTTACCTGTGACACACCTGCTTGGTGTCACACCCCCCCACCGTGATGACGAACTGTCTTAAGCGGGTGGGTTCGGTTCTGGGTCAGCGGACAATGACCGTAAAGAATTCCCACAGGCTCTTACGTTCCTAATAAGGATATATATCAGCACGATCACGCAGAAGTGAGACAGGAAGTGGCTTTTTCTGCACCTATCTACACATCATACAGGAAGTCGCACCAAAGACACACAAAGGTGAAAGGTCAACAAGCACGATGAGGGAATTGACTCCTAGCAGACGGGATTTAGGCTCATTCAGACACACACACACACAGCAGGGCAGCCATCCCTTTAAGAGTTCCTTTGGATGGCGTCCATATAAGGAGATATTGGAGGGCGTCACATGGTGGGGAAGAATGCTCTTCTGCGGGTCATGTGATCAAGGAGCGGAAATGAATGAATCTCCCTTTAAGTGTGTGTGTGTGTACGAGAACACGTGTGATGCTCCATTCTGATTTATATAAACAAAAAAAAAATGTACTTTTCCATTGTGTGCGTTTCATGCGATATGAAGCTTAATGTGTGAGTCATGTATGTTACAACACATACACTCAGTGTCACACACAGGTCCCGGTTTAGTTTCTGGTGAAGACCCTATAAGGAAGAAGCTAACAGGTAGCTATGTTTCATGCTTCTTCCACTTCCTGTTCTTTATTCTGCGTGATTCATCCACTCAAGTGGGGTCATGACATCAAAAAGTTTGCAAAAAAACTCACAAAATGAAATACAATACTAGATCAGTCCGTTCATTTTTGTCCCCCGTCTTTGTCTTTTGTGCTTTTATGGTCTCACAATCCAGCAGCCGCACACATGGAAAAAGGGGGCGTGGCTGAGACGAAAGGTTAAAAGTCATAAAAGCATCACAGTTGTTGTGACATCATCAAGGGCAGGTCCAAAACAATTGATTTATTTAAAAAAAAAAACAATTTCAATGAAAGAAATGAAGTTGCACATCAGCACATCGGAAGTGTAGCGCATCAACAGTGACCATACGCACCATTTCGTCGCCCTTTGCTCAGATTTTGGTGATGAGAGTGGCGCCACTTAGTCAAGAGTTTGGCTTCTCACAACAATATGCGTTCAAAAGAGTAATGATATATTTACATTACAAAAATGCATCCTGGAATAAATTTTGATAGGATTTTGACATCCTAATAATTGATATATATCAATTTAATATCCCTGTAGTATCCTGTACACTCCAATGACCCAATATAAGACAGTTAATACACAAATAAGCATTCAATTAGCAACACCTAGTAACCAGTGTAAAACTGTAGCACTACTACAGAGCACATCTTTGAATGCGTCTTCTGAATGCCTTATATTTGTATTTTACTCACATTTGGGCATTTTTAATGCTTGAAAAATCTCGTTAGGCCAAAAAAAGGAAATTTTTTTCAAATATGCATTTGTTTTGTTAAATAAAAGACCGCATCCAACCACAAAATAGCATTATTTATGATAATCTTTTAAAACTTCTGCAGCAAAGTGTATTTATGTATTAAGTTTCATTTCCAGTTATAGTAGTAAAAGGTAAATTGTTGGTAAATATTGATGACTTTGTTGCATCATTCTTTATGTGTTCATATCTTTCATTTCCCTTGAAGGAGAGATGATGTCAAAACGTTCCGTGATGTTTTTGACGACAAACATTAAAGTTCCAAGCTTTTGCTCAAAGGACGGTGTTGCGTATGAGCGCCCCCGGAAGCGAGCCGATGGTTCATCAAAGTGGTTGAATTAGATAATAACATAATTCTCATATAAACTCACATATAAACACATTCTGAAAAAGGAGACTGAGTTGTAGTATTAAAACAAGTACTTCTACTAAAAGCATATTTGTAGCCTTTCTTTACAATTTTTATACAAAAAAATATGAAAATATATGTAGACTTCACTTAGAGTAGTGGTCCTCAATTGTTTTCTGTCAGGCCTCCACTGGGGGACATGAATATGTTCACAACCCCCAGGGGTGCTCGCCCCACTATTTGAGAAGCACTGACTTAGAGCAGCATGAGCATTGATAGAAAGCGCAGTGTTGTGTGTGTGTGGTAATGGCGCCCTCTGCTGGCGAATTGTTACAACTGCACCTACAATAAATCATCAGCGGTATGACTTGACATACGGCATTCCCACGGATTGACCAACATTGGGGGTGATGAGAAGCAGTGGCGTCATTAGGCCTATTTTAGGGGGGGCTTTAGTCCAATACACGAACTACAAATCAAAGCCCATGGCTCTAAAAACCCACCAGAACAAAGACTGCCTTTTTAAAGTCCTTTGGTATATTTGTAAATACAGAATGACTCTAAACAAATATGCTCATTACCAGATAAAGTGTGTATTGACTTTTTATTCTATTAACAATCGTTTTAGTGGCTACCACGTTCATCTGCAAAGCATTTAATGCTAAACTACTATACAAAGTGCTACATACAAAAGCATTAAATGTTAAACTACTACATATACGTATTCCATCTTATTGTCATTGCGTTTAACTGCAGTAATGTCATATCTACAGCAGAGGTCACTGTTGTTTACTTTGTCAATTGTATTTCTATTGATTTATTTAAAGGATTTTTTTACACTTCAAGTCGTTTTTTTTAAGTTATTTTTATTATTTTTACGCTTTTATTGCAATCATTTAAAAAATACTTATTTTTTTATTGAAGTCATTGTTTTTATTTGGTCATTTTTACACTTTGAACTAATTTGTAATTATAGTTACTTATAATTGTATTTTGTTTTTTACTGATTATTAATTATGAATAAAATTTATATTTTCCACTTATGTAGTTCATTTAAACGATTTTTTTAGACTTCAAGTCGTTTTTAAAGTTATTTTTATTATTTTTACGCTTTTATTGCAGTCATTAAAAAATACTTTTTATTGAAGTCATTTGTTTTTATTTGGTCATTTGTAATTATAATTTACTTATAATTGTATTTTTTGTTTTTCCTGATTATTAATTATGAATTTAATTTATATTTTCCAATTTAGTTCATTTTTATTTATATTTTTTAAATTAATGATACTTTTATTGGAGTCATTTGATATTTCTATTTTACACTGTAGTCATTTTTCTTGTACTTGAACATGAAAGTCATAAAAGACATTAAAGATAGAATTGTATTGACATGTATTATAAATATAAATGTATCATAATCATCATAAATGTATTGACAGATGAATCCACATAGTGACATGATGAACGCAGGTATCGTTTATGGGATGGTGATTTATTCTATTTACAAATCACGTGACTTGAATCGTTGTTGACGTGACGTTTTAGTAGCTACCACGTTCGTCTGCCATCAGGCGGTCCAGCTCCGGTTCAGGTCCGTCAGCTCCATGCCCTCACAGTACGAGCGCGGCCTGGACGGGCGAACCTGCGTGGACATCGACACTCAACCAATCATCACCGCTCTTGTTGGGCGCGTCTTCACCGAGACTCACCGGGGCCGTCCTTTGCGAGGCCAGCTGGCGCAGGAGCGGGAAGGGGGTCCAGTGGATGGGTTCTACGGGCCAGCTGCACACCGAGAGGTCGCTGGCTTTACCCGAGTCCAGCACGCCGTCGCCCACGCTCATTTCGCTGCCTCGCCAAGCGTACTGGGAGCTGTACAAACAGCACCTGGTTAGAAGCACTCAAGCAATATGGCCGACAATAGGTCTCACTGCGTTCGTGCCGTTGTTCTATGTTCTAACCTGTTGTGAGACCTGTTTACCTGTTGGGGTAGATGGTGTTGAGTCGCGTGGCGTGGCTGGGGCAGGTGGAGGCCAGCGATAGCGTGTCGTCATGGTAACAGCAGGTGCGGTCCAGGGCCCGGAGGTGCAGGAGCTCGTCTGAGCGAGTGAAGGCGGGATTGTCCACAGAGTCCGCCGAGCGCTCCCAGAAGCGAGCCGACAGCTCGTCAAAGTGGTTGAACCTGCGGTAGCTGTTGGATGGGATCCACATCATCATAGCGTGCTAACGTGCGCTAATGTGGCGCCCTCTGCTGGCCACACATCACAACCGCACCAACAATAAATCACGGCTACCTGCTCCTGGTCTGGTCCACTTTGGCCTGGATCAGAGCGGCCCGGTAGCGTCTCACGGCCACCAAGGCCAGAGCGGCGATGAGCGCCACCGTGACGAGCAGGATGGCGGCGCACGTCCCCACCAGCCGTGCCCTCGTCATCCTCACATCGCATCTCGCTCCCATGAACCAGAAGTCTTCACCTGTCAGGCAGCTAAAGACGTGGAAGCTAACGCTAACGTGGAAGCGTGTAACGACCGCCGATGGGGTGTCCATCTACCTCTTCTTACCGACAAACAGGAAGTTGGCCGGGGTGGTGCGTGCACACGCCGTGGTGACGGCACAACTCGAAGTGGCAGGACGACGAGCAGCTGAAGTTGGAAGAACCCGGCCGAGACGCACACTGGAAGCCCGCTGGACACTCAAGCAACCAATCACAGACGTCCGCCTGCACGCCTGCAAGGACACGCGGGACACCGCTTCACGACTAAACTACTACGTGCATCTTCAAATACTGCATGCCAAAGTACTAAATGCTTAAGAACTACGTGATACAGTACTACATGTTAAAGTGCTAAATGCTTAAGCATGGCATGCTAAAGTACTACATGCAAAAGCAGTACATGCAAAAATATTGAATGCTAAAGTACTAAATGCATAAGAACTACCAGATAAAGTACTGCATGCTAAAGCACAGTACTAAATGCTAAATTATAAAATGCTAAATGACTAAATGCTAAAGCACAGTACTAAATGCTAAATTACTGAATGCTAAAGCACAAAATAAGAACTTAAGAACTACCAGATAAAATATTGCAGGCTAAAAACACAGTACTAAATGCTAAAGCAGTACATGCTAAAATATTGAATGCTAAAGCACTAAATGCTTAAGAACTACCAGATACTACAGTACTGCATGCTAAAGCAAAGTACAAAATGCTAAATTACTAAATGCAAAAGCACTAAATGTTGAAGTACTAAATGCTAAAGTACTGAATGCTAACGTGCTACATACCAAAGCATTAAATGATAAACTACTACAGGCTAACGTACTAAATGCTAAAGTGCTACATACTAAAGCATTAAATGCTAAACTACTACAGGCTAACGTACTAAATGCTAAAGTGCTACATACTAAAGCATTAAATGCTAAACTACTACAGGCTAACTTACTAAATGCTAAAGTGCTACATACCAAAGCATTAAATGATAAACTACTACAGGCTAACGTACTAAATGCTAAAGTGCTACATACAAAAGCATTAAATGCTAAGCTACTACAGGCTAACGTACTAAATGCTAAAGTGCTACATACTAAAGCATTAAATGATAAACTACTACAGGCTAACGTACTAAATGCTAAAGTGCTAAATACCAAAGCATTAAATGATAAACTACTACGGGCTAACGTACTAAATGCTAAAGTGCTACATACAAAAGCATTAAATGCTAAGCTACTACAGACTAACGTACTAAATGCTAAAGTGCTACATACAAAAGCATTAAATGATAAACTACTACATATACGTATTCCATCTTATTTTCATTGCGTTTAACTGCAGTAATGTCATATATACAGCAGAGGTCACTGTTGTTTACTTTGTCAATTGTATTTCTATTGATTTATTTAAAGGATTTTTTTACACTTCAAGTAGTTTTTTAAAGTTATTATTTTTATTTTTTTACACTTTTATTGCAGTCATTTGTTTTTATTTGGTAATTTTTACATTTTTAAGTCATTTGTAATTATAGTTAATTATATATAATTGTATATATTTTTTTGTTCTTGTTTTTTCCAGATTATTATTAATTGTGAATTAAATTGATATTTTCCACTTATTTAGTTCATTTTTATTATTATTATTATTTTTTTATGACACTTTTATTGGAGTCATTTGATATTTCTATTTTACATTGTAGTCATTTTTCATGTGCTTGCACAAATGTTATTAGGATATAAAAAGGCCCTCACCTCCAAGCGTGATGTTGACCACCTTGGACCACCTGAAGCTCCGCCCCTCACGAGTGGCCTGAGCCAATCGGGTGTTCTCCAGTAGCGAGGAGGCTCCCTGGGAGGCGAGCCACTGCAGAGCGCCTCTGGTATCGAACTCCAGTAGGATCTGCACGGCGTGACCGCTGCAACGATGACACCGTTTACGTTTATTCTGTGCGCTACGTGTGTCATATGACACCTACAAAAAAAAAAACCCACCACCCTCACCTGCCCCACACTCCTTGCACCATGTTGAACCCCGACGCCCTCTGAAGGTAGGGCTCCATCTGAAACATGGCATTTGGGTTCCTGTGTGTGTGTGTGTGTGTGTGTGTGTTTATATGTGTGTGTGTGTGTGTCCCACCCAAGCAATGGTGTCCTCCTCCAAGCCAGGACCTGAAGCAGAAGCAGGCTCCTCCACGACGATCTGCAGCAGCAGCTGGATGGACTCCACTGGTAAGAAAAGAAGATCATGAGAACATCAAGAGGATCATTAGGACATGCTCACACACCTCTAATGGCGGCAGGCTGATCTGGCACCACGTAGACTTTGGGGGGCAGGACAGTGGCAGGGCTGAAGGTACTGTGTATGGATGGAGACTGGACCTCCATGCTTGGACCTGGTGCTGTTTGGGAGATGGTGCCACTGTGGGACATAGCGGGGGTTCTGGTGGTGTGGTCCAGCGTGGAGGAGGGTGCTGAAGGGTGGGGTGTTGTTTCCAGACCTGCGGTGCGGTGGTCTGTGCTTGCTGGGAGGGTGTGTCCAGGTGTCTCCTGGGGAACACGTTCCGAGCCTGCTGACGTCAGGACATCTCCAGAAGCTACCATGCCGTCTCTTGTGGTCCAAAGAGAACCTGATGTCCACTGTGTGGCATCCGGGGAGCGTGTGTTCATGTTCCTTTGTGTTTTTGTTGCGTGTGAGGGTGTGAAAGGAATTTGGGTCAGCGGGTCTATCCCACCGGGGACACGGGATGAGTCAGTCTGGCTGAGGTTCTGGTGAGAACATGTGATGAGCGGGTGAAGCTTTGTCACGGGGGCCGAGGGGGGTTGTGTCCCCGTGGAAGTGGGCAGAGTGGAGCCTAACGAGGAGGCGGGGTCAGCACCCGGGTCATCAGTACTGGGAGGGGAACGGCTGGTAGCTTCCCCGTGGGTGCTTCTGTAGCCCCTGCTGGCGGGGGAAGATGTGATCGGTGGAAAAGTGGAGTTGTGGTCGCCATCGGAGCTGCTCAGGGTCTGACTTGTTGGAGCGCTTTGGGTCAGAACCGGCGTTTGAGGGCTATCAGATGCTTCCTCTCCATTGTTCCCGACTTCCTCAGGAAGAGGGAGAGTTTCCCTATCGGCGCTCCCAGCCACAGTGAGTCCCGCCCGCGGCGCGGTGGGCAGCAGCAGCCCCCCTTCATGGAGGTGACCTCTGACCTGTTCTGTCACCCCCACAGACGTGGTTCTTGTGTCGCTGGACCCTGCCTCGGACGGAGCAGTGAGGTCCGGGAGGGAATGTAGGCTGGTGTGCTCCTCGGTGGAATTCTGCTGCTCTTCCTGAACTGGAGGACCAGGAAGACAGGACAGAAACACAAAGGGGCGGGGCCAGAAGGACACACATGCATGGTGATAAAAACATTCCAAGTGGACGATGCTCTGATCATCCCTTGACTGAAAACAATTCCAACACAAATGTTATTAGGACCATTCCACCCTTGTCATGCCAGTTGGTCACACTGACTCAATTACTGGCCATGTTAGCGGGGGGAGGGGGGCAGGGCAACCGAATGTTGCGCCAGAAGATGGCGATGTGCTATTGGAATGTATTATATTGTAAATAAACCTGTCTCTACATCTACAAGAGGGTGGGGGTGTGTTAAGAATCATATAAATCACTTGTAGATGACTTGTGATCTAGATTATTTTATCTTATTATGTCTACTATATTGGTTAATAGTAGTAAAATGGTGACTATAGGGGTGTTATTTTATGTATAGAGGGCTCTAAAAATGTTCAAAAGTGTATTAGACGCTGGTAAACGGGTTTTTTCTGTCTTATTATGTCTACTATATTGGGTAATATTAGTGTAAAGGTGACTATAGGGGTGTTATTTCGTGTCTAGAGGGCTCTAAAAATGTTCGAAAGTGTGTTAGAAGCTGGCAAACAGGTTTTCTCTGTCTTATTTTATCTTATTATGTCTACTATATTGTGTAGTAGACGTGTAAAGGTGACTACAGGGGTATTATTTCATGTCTAGAGGGCTCTAAAAATGTTCAAAAGCATATTAGAAGCTGCTAAACAGGTTTTCTCTGTTTTATTTTATCTTATTGTGTCTACTATATTGGCTAATAGTAGTGTAAAGGTGACTATAGGGGTGTTATTTCATGTCTAGAGGGCTCTAAAAATGTTCGAAAGTGTGTTAGAAGCTGGCAAACAGGTTTTCTCTGTCTTATTTTATCTTATTTTATCTACTATATTGGGTAATAGTAGTGTAATGGTGACTATAGGGGTGTTATTTCATGTCTAGAGGGCTCTAAAAAATTTCGAAAGTGTATTAGAAGCTGGCAAACAGGTTTTCTCTGTTTTATTTTATCTTATTGTGTCTACTATATTGGCTAATAGTAGTGTAAAGGTGACTATAGGGGTGTTATTTCATGTCTAGAGGGCTCTAAAAATGTTCAAAAGCGTATTAGAAGATGGTAAACAGGTTTTCTATGTCTTATTTTATCTACTAAATTGAGTAATAGTAGTGCAATGGTGACTATAGGGGTGTTATTTCATGTCTAGAGGGCTCTAAAAATGTTCAAAAGCGTCTTAGACGCTGGTAAACAGGTTTTCTCTGTCTTATTTCATCTTATTATGTCTACTATATTGGGTAATAGTAGTGTAAAGGTGACTATAGGGGTGTTATTTCATGTCTAGAGGGCTCTAAAAATGTTCGAAAGAGCATCAGAAGCTGGTAAACAGGTTTTCTCTGTCTTGTTTTGTCTTATTATGGTGACTTTAGGGGTGTTATTTCATGCCTAGAGGGCTCTAATCATGTTAAAGTGTATTTAGAATGTGGTTAACAGGTTTCCTATGGTCCAAATACCAAAATATTGCATTGATAAATAAGACAATTGGTTAACTGTGATAATAACGGTGCTGAATGAGACTTAGTGTAAATGCTTTGTGTTGTGTAGGCGCTTCTGTCTTTATAAAGACCTTACCGTAATAGAAGAGCTGCAGGGCCTGTAAAGAGCGTCCACTTCCTGTCCAAGTCAGGTTAGCATGCTCACAGTTTGAAAGTTGGACGGTCTTGCCGCTTGCCAGAACCTGAGTGTCTTCTCTCCAGAAGCACCGAAGGGAAACGCTCGCCCCAACGTCGGTCCACACCGGCTTTAAGAGAAGTGTCCTACCGGGCGGGATGTCCAGCGTCCAGGTGCAAATGGTGGCCTGCGGGGTTTGAGGGACGTCGAGGGCAAGTTCTGGCGTGGTGAGATTGAAGTGGTCTGCATGCTCTTGGTCCAGGATGATGACTCCATCACATCGGTGCTGCCATGAGGCCAATGTTTTATCTGAAAAGGTAGAAACAGGAACAGATAAGCGAGGGAAAAAAACATATTTAATACAAAACTGAATGCAAACAAGAGCAACAAAGGCTTAAACTTGGTAAATGAAGTCCTTTGTCAAGTGTTGGGAAAGCCATTCATTACCACACAGACCAGAGCCTTCAGTCATGAGCTACTACATCTCTGCCGTTTGACGCCCCTGCACCACCTGAAGCTCCATTGTTCCATTGAAGGATGACGATGGTGGAAAACATCTCAGGTTGTCATGCCAGTAACGTTGGAAGCCATCAGAACCAGCAAGAGAGAAGAAAACTTTCTTCCACCTTTCGGTGTCCAAAGTTTGTTCATTCCAGACCAGGCCTTAGAACAGGGGTCTCAAACACGCGGCCCGTGAGCCAAATGTGGCCCGCAGGACACTAGTTTGAGGCCCCCGTCTTGATATGAAAGTTTAATGTTAGTGCGGCCCGCGCAAGTTCGATATGGATGCTGTATGGTATCATGTACCCAGAAAAAAATATTACGTTTGATTAATGTTCATGTTAAAGGTTAAATAACTGTTAATAGTTATCCTCCCTATACGTGTGGAAGTGGTAAGTTTTTGGCTATTTAAGTTTAAAGGAAATAACTTGAAGGCTACCGTTTAGGTCGCTAGCTCTCTAGTTTGCGAGTTAGCATGTGTCTCAAGACCCTGCAGTTGCGCAATATGTTGTAAATAAAAAGAGTATAAATGTGACTATAGTCGTGTTTTGTCATGTCTACAGGGCTCTAATAATGCTTTGTTTATTTTAATCTGAAAAAAATAATTTGTCTACCCACCAACTATATGTGGTTTCTTAAGTTTTTATTATTTGCCGTTTTATTATTATTATTATATTTATTTACTTATTACTGATTGGTTGATTTTCTTTATTCTTGATTTGTTTAGAAAAATAAAAAGTAAGATATTTGAGAACAACGGAATGTTTTATCAGAGCTTTTATTGTAGAAAATTGGAACCAAAGCGAAGTTTTTTTAAAAAAATGTGTTTTTAATAAATTTAATAAAACCTGATGCGGCCCAGTCCCACCCAGACCTGAGCTCTAGTGGCCCCCAAGTAAATAGAGTTTGAGACCCCTGCCTTAGAAGATGTTTTGATGGTCTCTGATGGTTCTGGGACCGCACACTACACCGGTACCAACCTTCATTTGGGCTCAGTATGGATGGACTTTTTTAGTTCCATGAGCTTCAGGATGTTTGTGAGAAGAGTTCATGTCTTTTTACATCCAAGCTCAGCAGCAATGGACAAAGGTGTTGCGTTTGCAGCCCAACAAAACAGAGGGAAAAACGGAAATCAGACCTGATCATAAAAAAATCAGGGCGGTTCTCCTCCCTTCTTCCACCACGTCAAGACCAAAATGGACATGATCCAGCTTAAGTGGCATCTCTAATTTCCCTATTTAAAAAAATCCGTGTCGCTTTAACACGTCACGGTGTCCAAATAGCATTTTATCCAGGTGTGACATTCCTACCTGTTGTGACGACCAGGAGCAGCAAACACGCGTGGAGATGCATTTCCAGTCCTTTTCAGACATTTCAGCATCCAGGAGTCTCCTGAAAGGACAAACGTTGGCACAACCTCAGCTGGCGTCTCCAAAAACTTTACTCCTCCATCGTAAAAGGACACTTCACCCCCCCACACACACCTTAAATGAGATACACGTGTGTCCATGTAAAGTGGACCGAGGGAGGACCGCCGCACCCCCCAGCCAGGGGCCGCTGTCTGCGGGGGTCGGAGATGAGAGGCGAGGAGCCGCCTGGATGCTTCGGGCAGCGGATAAAAAAAAAAAGCAAACAGGAAGGTTTCACGGCGGGAGGTGTCCACAAACGACAGCGTCAGGGAACAGCCAGACACTGCAGACGCCCACCGACAGACATCAACACCCAGTCTTGTTTTTCTGTCTCTTTTGCACCCCTCTCAGGCTGCACTCGGAACTGCACTGTGTATGACTGCCGTATCTTGGCTTCAAAACAAAACTTTAAAGCTAAAAAAATATTAGCTTCCCAAAAGTGTTCAAAAACGAAAGAAATCAAAACCTAATCCCTTTAAATTTGGCACTTCCTATTTGAATTCAGCATTAAAAATGTCTCAATAAAGTAAAATGGAAATGTAAGAAATGAAGATGTACTAAAAGAGGTGCTGATATGTGTACTATTATATGCTGGTCACTAGGTGGCAGTAATGTTGCATTAATGACACAATAGCCACCACCGGGAGTAATGTACACAGCAGGAAGTACAAATCTATATTTTCTCTTATTATGGCCACTATGGGCGGCACGGCACCGAGTGGTTAGCACGCAGACCTCACAGCTAGGAGACCAGGGTTCAATTCCACTCTCGGCCATCTCTGTGTGGAGTTTGCATGTTCTCCCCGTGCATGTGTGGGTTTTCTCCGGGTACTCCGGTTTCCTCCCACATTCCAAAAACATGCTAGGTTAATTGGCGACTCCAAATTGTCCATAGGTATGAATGTGAGTGTGAATGGTTGTTTGTCTATATGTGCCCTGTGATTGGCTGGCTGCCAGTCCAGGGTGTACACCGCCTCTCGCCCGAAGATATGGATAGGGTTGGGTGCTGGGATAGGCTCCAGCACCCCCCGTGACCCTAGAAAAATGAATGAATGGCTACTATGTTTGGGTAACAAGAGTGTAACAGCGGCCATAGGGGTGCTGTTTTATGTCTAGAGGTCTCTAAACATGTTAAAAAGTGTATTTAAAAGGTGCTAAACAGTTTCTATGTCATATTTTCTCATATGAGTGTAAAGGTGACTATAGGGGTATTATTGCAGATCTCAGGGGCTCTAATCATGTTAAAAAAACACATTCTAACTAATAAATTGTTCTATTTATAAATAAGGAGCACAATAAAATGTCAAAGGAGATTCAAAACAATCTTTCGTACATCCTTTAGTGTGTCTGACCACACCTTGCACCTTGCTGGGCCACACCAGGTGGCTCCACCCGTTCTCTATCCTGGTTCCGTGACCACCAGGGCGCTTGTAGAGTGTGTCTGACCACAGTGTACCTTGCTGGGCCACACCAGTTGGCAAAAGTTGTGTTTTTTTTTTTTTTAGCCAGTCATGCAAGGACCAAATGAACCTTTCCATTGTGTTGGAAGACCTAGTCTGTTCTCAGTTTCCAAGGCGGCAGAAGAGCGACGGTGCTTGTAGATCTGCCTTCGAAAAGAAGACAAAACAAGAGACTTACAAAAAAAAAAAGGACTTTTATTTTGATTGAAGGAGGGGCCTCGAGGGGCGGACAGTTCCTGTGGCTGGTTGGTGAAATCAGCACAAGCTTCAATGTGTCAAGTCTTGCCACTGACATGATGCTAGGCTTGAGAAGTGAAAAGAAAACGCTGCTAAAGCTCACACAAGGAATGAAAGAGGAAGACATGCACGTTTTACTCTTATGTACGGATCTCATCAAACATTTGCAGGATGCTTTGTTGAAATCATTCTGGATTATTTATCGTTTCATTTGCGTGATATAAAGCTTTGTTGTTACGCATTGGAGATTGCAGGCTCATTTGTGTGTGTGTGTGTGTGTGTGGACCGTGGCGCTTGCTTCAGCCGGTGCGCTTGATGATGTGCACTCCAGATTCGGTAAAAACGGGGCCGCTCATGTCTCCAATCTTGAGCGCAAAGGAGGCGTCTTCGAAAGGTTTCTGCATTTCACCTGAAGCACAAACACACCGTGTGCTTGACTAGCACACACACCTTGTCGACCGCATCCTGCCGAACGCTCACATACGCTAATCATCATATTTACATATGACATATGTATAGTACATGTACAATAGTACATTTTTACATGAGACATAGTCAACATTTTATTGTATAGTTCTATATTAATAACATACACATAAAATTAACATTCATTCATTTTCTACCGCTTATCCTCACAAGGGTCGTGGGGGGTGCTGGAGCCTATCCCAGCTGTCTTTGGGCGAGAGGCGGGGTACACCCTGGACTGGTCATACCAAATAATATACCGTATTTTCTGGACTATTAGTCGCTCCTGAGTATAAGTCGCATTAGGCAGAAAAAAACATACATAAGTCGCACTGGAGTATAAGTCGCATTTTTTGCGGGTAATTTACTTTACAAACTACTTGACCAAAACAGACATTATGCCTGTCCTTTTCTAAATGTGCAAAAAGTCAATTCTAGTTATTTTTACACTGGTCTTAAGATCAGGTCTGGATGATGTTAGGTAGAGGAAGAAATCCAGGTAAAATGTAGAAAGGAATATAGTCTTCTGTGTCAAAACGAGCAGGAAGAATGCTGATGTGATTTGACCGTCACACTAGGACAGTGTTTTGCAGTGTTTAACAACTTCCAAAGAGTATACTTATACTTGTGTTCTATATTAAATCAAGTAATGGAAAAAAAAGAGGAACATAAAAATAAACAAGGTCCTGACCTTTGCCAAAGAGTCCCAGGTCCCCACCGTTCTTTGCTGAACTGCAGTCGCTGAACAGGGAAGCCAAGACGTCAAACTTCTCTTCTCCGGACTTAATCTGCTCAATATATTCTGAAGAACATAAAAAAGCCAACCAATAAGCTGAATAGATCGTGAACAGTAAAAAGCGTCTCCAGTGTAACGCTAAAACTTCCTTGTGTGTCCTAGCTTACTCTGAATAAGATCCACAGCCTCATCTTTGGATCTCGTTATGTTCGGTTCCCGCCAGGAGGATGGACGACGTGATTGGTTGTGTTTGACCAAGAGGTGGGAGCAGCGTACCTGAGGAATAACCACATTATAATAATAATAATAATAATAAGAGCCTCCATGGTGTACTAGGAGCGCATCTTGAGGAAAAAAATCATTGTGGAGACATATTTACCTTATCTGGCTCTCCAAGGCAATCTCCTACTGGTCGCTCCCATTGGCTGGCATTGGTGGTGTGGTTGAAGTAATACACCTTGCCTGCATGGCACCATAAAGAGTGAATCATTTAATATCTGTTACACTTAACTTGATTTATTTTTGATTATAGAACATTCTACGCAATTAGTAGCTGGAAACTTTGCTTACCGAGCATTCACCATCACTAAACCGCTTTAGAAAAGACTATTATTGTGATGCACGTGAGCTTTAGCGGCACAATGACGTCATATAGGCCCCATGGTGGAGCCTCTCGAGCCCCAACGTGACTTAGCAACTTATTCAACAAACAATACAGACTAACAAACACAATATATGGCCCAGGTTGCCACAAACATCAACTCCGGTCTTTTTTCCCCTCGAAACGGTGTAAAGTTTTATCGGCCTGTTAGGCGTAATTAATCCGCAATACTGCGGCTGTTAGCATCGTACCCAATAGTACCTAGATCACGCCTCTTAGCGCACTAGAAACCTCTTTTAGCTTCTCGTGGGTGCTTATTTAATCACCTGAGTTGCGGCTCATTCTTTTCTCCCAACCCGATGGTAAATTCTCTTCATCTGCCATTATATTCCCGTCGCTGGTTTCACGCAAAAATATTTTCAAATTCAATCCAGCAGCGGCCGTGTGTCTGTCACTGAAGCCCGACAGTTTGCGACCACTGCCGACAGGTTTACGGCTAGCTTGTGTTCCCCATTGAACCCGCCTTCCTTGGCCCAAGCGTTCCTTCAATTGGCTAATGTGCGAGTCAAGTCATCTTTACGCCGATTTGATTGGTCCACAGGCGGATCTGGCTTTGAAGCGAGCTTCACAGACAACAATTGCGGCCAAAGCAATATCTTGTAACTCCGCTGCCAATTCCCAGGTAATGTTGACGAAGACACGCATATATATAACTTATCAGGAATTATTGTCACGATGTTTAACTCCAGCTCGTACATTTAGGATGCAAACGTAGATTTTACCGTGTGTTCGAACACCAAACACATGATAGCATCTTAGCTAGCGTTAAACGATACCCTTACGTTGAGTTAAAAATCGACTTTTGCTTGTTATCGTGCAACAACAAAGCACAATGGGAAGTTACATCATTGTTTAAATGTCATCCTGGTGGCTCTCACATAAACATGCGAGCGAACTAACACTTTTAGCACGTTCTCTTTGACAGACATTACTAGAAGATGATCGAGGTGGTGTGTAACGATCGTCTGGGGAAAAAAGTCCGAGTGAAGTGCAAGTATCCTTCAGCCTGCTTTGTTGAATGAATACTCCTGTGAGAGTGTCCGTTATACTTCAACGTGATGATTTTTTGCTAAGAATTGTCATCAAATTCTCGTTTGTATTACTTAACACTAACACTGCAGCTCTGAGGACACCATCGGAGACCTGAAGAAGCTCATTGCAGCCCAGACAGGAACGCGATATGACAAAATAGTCTTAAAGAAATGGTAAACACCTTCTCCTCCACCCCATCTGGATTAAGCATTAGCCTTCGAGTACCGGTTCGTCTTCTAAATGTTCTTCATCTCTGTGCCGCAGGTACACCATCTTCAAGGACCATGTGTCACTGGGTGACTGTATCCTTTCCACTTATCAAGGCCTTGACATGGTCACGGTGAGCTTTGTGACGACTTTGACTTGACCGTGAGCTTTGCAGATGAGATCCACGATGGGATGAACCTGGAGTTGTACTACCAGTGAACCGGACCAAGACCGACCAAACAGCAGACCACCACGCAAACACGACTTCTGTTGCCGTTTTAAAAAGGGGGGGAAAAAAACAAGTTGATGATGCGAGAAACTTGATGTCATGTGATTTTTGTTTTGCTATCATGGGAATAAAGTTGATTGATTTCCATCACATTGTACTTCTTTACTTCTAAACCAAATGTGGTTCCTTACTGGATAAAAGCCTGGAAGTGGTGTTCACCCTTCCAGGTAGGTTAATAATACTATCATGGTCACACAAACACAATTCTTTATTCACATCATGAGATGGCCAGCTTCTCAGGGTGGCTCTACAATGGTCCACTTGGTCAGCTGTACTCGGAGAAGTCCTCTTCTACGTAGTTGGCAGGGAAGAATCCCACCTGGCAACAGCACACACACGTGAGTCTGTGGAAGTTGTTTTTGAGTGGTGTTTTTTTTTGTGTGTGTGTGTGCTCACCCTGCCGTACACCTCCCCTTTCCACCAGCCACTGTGACCTTTCTTGGATAGGATCTTGATGGTGTCTCCTTCATGAAGCGACAGCTCTGAGCGGTCGCGAGCTGAGAAGTCATATCTGGCCTTGGCCACTCTGAAGCAGCGCGTGATGCCTCCTGCCAGGTGATCAATTACATTGGATGAGCATAAAGGTGAGCAGGTTGAAACATAACTTTATATGTTTAGAAATCCGAAGCAGAAATAAGACAGAAAACCAGTTTACCACCTCAATACACCTTTTAACATTAGAGCCATATAGACGTGGCATAACATCCCTATATTCACCTTTACACTACTATTACCCAATATAGTAGACAAGCGAAAAACCTGTTTACCACCTTGTAAATACACTTGACAAGATTAGAGCCCTGTAGACATGAAATAACACCCCTATATTCACCTTTACACTCCTATTACCTAATATAGTAGACATAAGAGAAAATAAGACAGAAAACCTGTTTACCACCTTGTAAATACACTTGACAAGATTAGAGCCCTGTAGACATGAAATAACACCCCTATATTCACCTTTACACTCCTATTACCTAATATAGTAGACATAAGAGAAAATAAGACAGAAAACCTGTTTACCACCTTGTAAATACACTTAAGATTAGAGCCCTCTCGACATGAAATAACACCCCTATATTCACCTTTACACTCCTATTACCCAATATAGTAAACAAGAGAAAAACCTGTTTACCACATTGTAAATACTTAAGATTAGAGCCCTCTAGACATGAAATAACACCCCTATATTCACCTTTACACTCCTATTACCTAATATAGTAGACATAAGAGAAAATAAGACAGAAAACCCGTTTACCACCTTGTAAATACACTTAACAAGATTAGAGCCCTCTAGACATGAAATAACATCCCTATATTCACCTTTACACTTCTATTACCCAATATAGTAGACAAGAGGAAAACCTGTTTACCACCTTGTCAATACACTTAAGATTAGAGCCCTCTAGACATGAAATAACACCCCTATAGTCACCCTTACACTCCTATTACCCGATATAGTAGACATAAGAGAAAATAAGACAGAAAACCTGTTTACCACCTTGTAAATACACTTAAGATTAGAGCCCTCTAGACATGAAATAACATCCCTATATTCACCTTTACACTCCTATTACCCAATATAGTAGACATAAGAGAAAATAAGACAGAAAACCCGTTTACCAACTTTGTAAATACACTTAAGATTAGAGCCCTCTAGACATGAAATAACACCCCTATAGTCACCTTTACACTCCTATTACATTCCTATTAATATAGTACACATAATAAGATAATATAAGAATAAAATGTCATGGTTGCAGGCATGTGCCTTCCTATGATAGCACCATGACCAAAAATATGCTTATAAAAATGAGCAAGGCACTAATGCCATGTAGGTTCAATATTTAATGTGTGACTTACAGCCACGTTGTAGACTCTCAAAGAAGAATAAAAGGCAAACCTTTGGCGGTGTCGTTGGGCGTGTGATGAGGCCAGCCGCTCTGTTCGGCCTGCTTGTGAGGCGTGTGCAGCGCCGTGTCCACGTCCTTCACGCACTCCTTCAGAGAGTTGTGCTGGTAGAACTCGATCATCTCCTTAAAAAAGAAAAAAAAAGCCAGGAAGGATGAAAACATGGCTGAATGGTGATGGGTACAGAATGTTACTGATAGCCAGCGAAACTGACCACTAAACTCTTGAATGCTTTCTTGTCGTTGATGCGGAACAGGCCGTCACTGGAGGTGATTTTAATATGTTTGATGTCCATGTTGAACCTGACACAGTGGAGACGTGACTGACGTTAGCACATGTTAGCCCTTTCATTCAAACATAGGTCTGTAATAGTATTTACAGTAATCCCTCCTCTAGCACGCTCCATTGCTTCCACCTGACCATCCATTCATTTTCGATGCCACTTAACCCAGCTGACTTTGGGCGAGAGGCGGGGTACACCCTGGATTGGTCGGCAGCCAATCACAGGGCACATACATATATATATATATTTTAGAGCCCTCTAGACACAAAATAACACCCCTATAGTCACCTTTACACTACTATTCACCAATATAGTAGACATAATAAGACAGAGAAAATCTGTTTACCAGCTTCTAATACACTTTTTAACAGTTCTAGAGCTCCCTAGACATGAAATAATACCCCTATAGTCACCTTTACACTACTATTAACCAATATAGTAGACATAATAAGACAAAAAACCTGTTTACCAGCTTCTAATACACTTTTGAACATTTTTAGAGCCCTCTAGACATGAAGTAATACCCCTATAGTCACCTTTACACTACTATTAACCAATATAGTAGACATAATAAGACAGAAAACCTGTTTACCAGCTTCTAATACACTTTTGAACAGTTTTAGAGCTCCCTAGACATGAAATAATACCCCTACAGTCACCTTTACACTGCTATTACCCGATATAGTAGACATAATAAGACAGAAAACCTGTTTACCAGCTTCTAATACACTTTTGAACAGTTTCAGAGCTCCCTAGACATGAAATAATACCCCTACAGTCACCTTTACACTGCTATTACCCGATATAGTAGACATAATAAGACAGAAAACCTGTTTACCAGCTTCTAATACACTTTTGAACAGTTTTAGAGCTCCCTAGACATGAAATAATACCCCTACAGTCACCTTTACACTGCTATTACCCAATATAGTAGACATAATAAGACAGAAAACCTGTTTACCAGCTTCTAATACAGTTTGAACATTTTTAGAGCCCTCTAGACATGAAATAATACCCCTATAGTCACCTTTGCACTACTATTAACCAATATAGTAGACATAATAAGACAGAAAACCTGTTTACCATTTTCTTAAACACTTTTGAACATTTTTAGAGCCTTCTAGATATGAAATAATACCCCATCTAAAGCCCCTATTCACTACTATTACCCATATAGTAGACATTATATGAGAAAATAAGACATAAGTCTCATGTGTCATGCGTTTTGTTTGTAGGGGAGCGGTGTGAGGCGCGTACAGGAAGTGATGACAGCCAAAATGAGTGCCATCTCTTATGCTTCATTTAGGAATAAATTGGGCATGTGCTTAGCTGCTGTTGTACAAATAGCAGGCTGCATTCAACCACATACGCCCCCTAGTGGCTGTGAGCATTTCAGGACTGGAAGAACAAGATGGACGGTGTAGAATCGTACTTGATGCTGATTGCAAACTCTCCTGCATCCTTCTGTCGGATCAGGTAGGTTCCGTCTGAGCGGGACATGAGCAGGGTCTTTGCGGCCGATCTGTCCATGTTCCCTGCAAACCTTGGAGCGCATTGCCAAGTTAGCATTTTGCTAAATGTCAGTCTTTCCAAATGTGCGCCTAGCATCAAAGCTGTGGTCAGTGTTGAACTCACCAGCTGTAGGCGGACAGGTCAGGGGTGGGCCTCTGGGAAAAGGGTGGGGTTAGCTTGGAGTAGAGTTTGGGTACGTGCACACGTTGGCTGTTCCAGATTATACTCACACTCAAATAGGGCTGGACTTTGCTGCAGGGGAACCATCCCGTCTGACCTCCAGCCAGGTTCCTTCCCTGAGGAACAATAAATAAACAAATCAAGAATAAAGAAAATCAATCAGTAATAAATAAATAAATATAATAATAATAATAATAAAAAAACTGCAAATAATACAAACTTAAGAAACCACATATAGTTGGTGGGTAGACAAATTATTTTTTTCAGATTAAAATGAACAAAGCATTATTAGAGCCCTGTAGACATGACAAAACACGACTATAGTCACATTTATACTCTTTTTATTTACAACATATTGCGCAACTGCAGGGTCTTGAGACACATGCTAACTCGCAAACTAGAGAGCTAGCGACCTAAACGGTAGCCTTCAAGTTATTTCCTTTCAACTTAAATAGCCAAAAACTTACCACTTCCACACGGATAGGGAGGATAACTATTAACAGTTATTTAACCTTTAACATGAACGTTAATATTTTTTTCTGGGTACATGATACCATACAGCATCCATATCAAACTTGCGCGGGCCGTACTAACATTAAACTTTCATATCAAGGCGGGGGCCTCAAACTAGTGTCCTGCGGGCCACATTTGGCCCGCGGGCCGCGTGTTTGAAACCCCTGATTTCGGGAATGACAACATCTTCTAAAATTAAAAAAAGAATAATCCATCATTTAAAAAAAACACTCCAATGAGGTAAGATGACCCGTACTATGAGGGTCAGCAAATTAAGCGCTCCTTTTTTCTTTTTTGATGATTTTTTGTGAGGGCTGTCGCGTCAAAATCGCTTTCCCATGACGTCCATTGTTAGCTACCTCATATTAACTTGTTTTTCACACTAGAAGGCAGAGAAATAAGAAATAAATGTGTTCATGTTTCACATTGGGAATGATGGGCAAAATTCCCCTTTAAGAGGAAGGATGCTGTACCAAATGCTTTGCCATGAGGGGAATCACACACCTAATCAGCCACCTGAAAAGTATACAGAGACCTCTGTATACCACACAGGCTGCTCGGCGCATGTGCCCGAATACAGTGCACCTTCTGGGCCACATCATGTGGCTCCTCCCCCTCTATACTCTGCCTCTCTGGATAGTAGTCATATCAAAAATCTCAATATTTGTCACAGTAGGCTTGAAGATGAAAAGTTGAAGAACAAAGTCAGCTTGTGCGTGGAGTGGAGGCTACGGGGGTGAAAAAGAAGGCGAGCGTCGCGCCGCCACACTAACCACAGGAAAGAAGAATCAACACTTTACCTCCCACCACGACAGATCCACTTCTGCCCGCGTCAGCTCCACGACGTCACCTTTGTTGAAGTGAAGCGGTCGACCGAACCCTGCAGGGGGCGGCGGCAAGCCGAAGTACTCCTGACACGCCTCCATCTTGGGAAACCCTGAGCGACGAGGGACCATTTTGAGCGTAATTTTCAACAATTTTTCCTGAAATGATTAAATGCAATTGGTGACTCCAAATTGTCCATAGGTATGAATGTGAGTGTGAATGGTTGTTTGTCTATATGTGCCCTGTGATTGGCTGGCCACCAGTCCAGGGTGTACCCCGCTTCTCGCAGAAAGAGCGCTGGGATAGGCTCCAGCGCCCCCCGCGACCCTTGTGAGGATAAGCGGTAGAAAATGAATGAAATGAATGATTAAATGCGGGCTGCACGGCGGTCGAGTGGTTGGCACGTAGACCTCACAGCAAGGAGACCCGAGTTCAATCCCACGCTCGGCCATCTCTGTGTGGAGTTTGTGCATGCAGGCGTGGGTTTACTCCGGTTTCCTCCCACATTCCAAAAACATGCTAGGTTAATTAGCGACTCCAAATTGTCCATAGGTATGAATGTGAGTGTGAATGGTTGTTTGTCTATATGTGCCCTGTGATTGGCTGGCCACCAGTCCAGGGTGTACCCCACGTCTCGCCTGAAGACAGCTGGGATAGGCTCCAGCATCCCCTTGTGAGGATAAGCGGTAGAGACTGGGTGGTAAATGAAAAGTATGGCTGCTGAGCCTTGAGGGGCGTTCACAGTCCTGTCAGTAAAACCAATGACTATTGGTTATCTTGCTAGCTAAGGAGGTGTCATTTCTTACCCAAGCCTGCGTTCCCAGAGGACCTGTTTGTCCTGCTCTAAGGGGCAAAGACAAGAAAGATGATATAAAGCAGCACATTGCGATGAATGGATATTAAAATCCTGATGTGATGCTAACCTTCCTTGCAGTGCTTCCATGCTCTGACATTGGGAGAGAGAAACAGAGCGCGGTCGTCATCACGGTGATGAATCGAGGAAAGCTAATGACGCTGATGAAAGGTGACTCACCTGAAGTGCGCCCGCAGGCCGGGACTCTGGCCAAACACTCTTTATGCGCCGCCGCCTTGCAGCGAGTGCAGCGGTAGCCCTGGAAGAAAGTCCCTCTGAGGAAGAGACGCAGCGTTACGCCCACGCAGGACCTCTCCTGGAGAAATGAGGATGAGGAGGACATAGCGTATCCTACCTCAGCATCATGGAGCACGCCTTGCAACACGCCGTCTCCTCAAAGCTGTGCATCTGGAAGTCGTGGCTGTTGGCCGTGGCGTTCTCAGGGCACAAGTTGGACCTGCCAGGAACACAAGACTGCTCATATTTTTATTGCAAATGTTGATCCAACATGAGAGCAAGTGTTAGCTGTACATACATTAGTGTAATATCTAATAATAGATCTCATTAATCAGTTAATTCATTCTATTTTGACCACATGCTGGAGGCCAGTTCTAATGCATAAAAAGAGCTGCGGGACAAAAATGGCCCCAGTGGCAGACTTTGGACACCCCTGGATAAACTCACAGAGCCATCTCAAACTGCTCCAGCCACTTCTTCTTCAGTTCTGGCGTTTTGAAGAAGAAGTCGTAGCCGATCCTGCCGTGGGGATCCAGCAGAAGGAACAAGGAGGACCACTGTGGACACAAGCCCAGATCATCATCATCATCCTCAGCATTGTGTTACCACAGCGCCACAGGAA
Source organism: Doryrhamphus excisus (assembly GCF_037039965.1). Classification (NCBI taxonomy): domain Eukaryota; kingdom Metazoa; phylum Chordata; class Actinopteri; order Syngnathiformes; family Syngnathidae; genus Doryrhamphus; species Doryrhamphus excisus. The sequence goes on from NC_136365.1 coordinate 19,273,506, forward strand.
CATGAAGCACCTTCTTTTTGTCCTTCTCCCCGCCCGTCTCGTCCCGTATTTGGTAGCGCTGAAGTTCGATGATCTCCTTCAGCTCAAAGGTCTCGCCGCTCTTCTTCTTGCACACAAAGACGGCCTTGTCGAAGAGGAAGGCGTACCTGCCCACAGGACGGACACAAAGCTGCCTGAAAGCAGCTACTGCAACTACACATTGGCCAAAGATCCTCTATATGACAGAAGCATTTAAGCAGCTACTGCAAAAAGACTGATCCAATGTCTCCAATGATGACTCCGGATTTGACTCACCCGGTCTTGCCTGGACCTGACACTTGACTTGGACCTGCATGTCTTTACTTAAGACATGACTGCAAAGACCTACCTTTCCTGCTTGGACTTTTTCTCAGAGCTGCAGATCTTCAGCTCTCCATCCATCTTGGGTCGCCCAAACAGGGCCAAGGACTGGGTCTGCGGAATTAGAGGGGTGACATGAGGTCAAGTGAGAAGAAGTGAGGGTGAGGTGTGAGCTCACCATGTTCTCCATGGACAGCTGGAAGGTGGTGATCTGTCTGAGGATCTCGTTGTCTCGCTTCACCTCATTTACGCACTGCGCCAGATCCTAGCAGACCTCATGTTAATAACACACACACACGCGCACACACACACACACACACACACTCACTCTCATGGCGTCAAGAGCCGTTCTCAGGTTGTCCTTGTCTGAAGGGTCGGTGGTATGTTTGAGCAGCTCCTGAAGACCCAAACATTACTTTATTTCTTTGTTTCGACACCTTCTACTTCACTGTCTACTTACATAGAAATCTAATACTTTAGTTATTAGATAGAATATTAGATAGAATAGAATGCCTTTATTGTCACTATACACATGTAATGGTAATGGAAATGGCTTTATTTCATTTGAACATGCATCAGATTACAATTGAATGCATCACATAATCAGTTCACAGTTCCACATGTCCAAAAGGAGTAGGAAGAAGCAAAGCTTATTAAATCCTACCCTTCCATCTGGTACTTTTACAATCAGTACAATCAATCATGTTACATTTGTTCACTTCCTGCCTTTCTAATATAATTTCAGTTTTTTGTTGTTGTTGTTGTTTTTTTAATTATTATTTTAAAATTTTGAATTTTTAGTTTTAAATTTGATTTTTTTGTTTTGATTTTTACATTTGTAGTTATTTAAATTAAAACAAATGTTTAATTTATTTTTTTTATTATTTAAATAATAAAAACAACAACAAAAACAAAAACTTAAATTATAAATTTAATTAATTTTAATTTAGATTTTATTGAGACTGTAATTTTAATTTAGATTTTATTGAGATTGTAATTTCAATTTAGATTTCAATTTCAATTTAGATTTCAATTTCAATTTCAATTTCAATTTCAATTTCAATTTCAATTTTAATTTTATTGAGATTGAGATGTCAGCTTGTGTCCTACCTGTAAGAGCAGCGGGTACTTGAGGACCCTCTGCATGGGGACCATGAGTAGATCCCTGAGGGAGAATCTCCCACTGTTCGCTCTCTTGGAACACTCCTGACAAATACAACAGCAGCTTTTATTTTGACACTGTTATGTACTGGCGCTCAGGGGGAGGGGCTTGTCGCATAGCAATCAAAATAAGATGGAAGAGGCGGCACCCCGGTCTTTATGATTCCTATTATTTTGTACCATCAGCACAAGGCTCTACTAGGTCGCATCTACTAAAGCATGTTTCCGCTTTTCAAAAAATCCTCTTCATCAGTGGTTCCCAAACTTTGTACAGTCATCAGACATTTGACCTGAAGCCAACACTCCAAAAAAAAAGATGGAAGGTTGACCAATCACGATAAAGCAGTATCTGTCCAAGTAGAACATTTTCCAACATTGTGTTAGCTTTTTGGAAATATCACCTACTTTTGCGCTGCATGCGCATGTGTAGTTGTGTTTACTGTGATTTACAAGTGTCCCTGAATGCAGCGGCAACTTGTGTCCTAAGATTTATGTGATGAACCTGAATGCACCGTTTTAGAAAAAGCTGGAGGAGTACTTTGCTGGTTTTATCTGACTGCATAAACTTTCCATGGTGTCCCAACTTTAAAAGAACCATACATAATACAACCATCAATAAAGTCTCATTTTTGGGTCAATCTCCACTCAGGCTTTCACCGCTGGGGCCATGTGGGGATGAAGTGGAACACTAATATAAAGGACATCTTCAAGATGAAACACCCTTAATGCACAAAGTCAGCATTCGGACTTATTTATTGATATGATGCACACAGAGCAAGGAACAACCGCTCTGTCTCCTTCCTGGTGCAGTCCTCTCACAATGTGAGGCATTCAGGCGCACTCATAATTTTGAGTGTCTGGCGCTAACTTTCATTTTTATTCACGTACCCCCAATGGCAATTGACATACCCCATGGGTTCCCAGTTTCTTACCTCCAGCTTCATCCTGATGTCCTCCCTCGTACTCCACAGCTTGTCCAGATGTTTGCTTGCCGTTTCCACTTGACTACAGTAACGGCCGTACAGGAGGAACCTAAAAACAAGAAAACAATGTCACAGAAAGCGCTCACATTTCTTATGTATGTGTGTGTGTGTGTGTTACACACCTCTCCTTATAGTTGACAAACACCTGGTGGAGGTTCTTGGCTCCATTTAGCATGGAACTCTGGATCTCCTCCAGAAATTCCCGGTGTGTTTTGGCCAAATCCTACACACACCATGTATACAGTTGTGGTCCACATGTTGTGTAGATACAATGGAGTAGAACAGAATACCATACATGGATGTTGATGAAGATGATCTCAATGTCCGGAGCTTGGAGAAACCTTTCCAGAGGCTTCTTAAAGTGCTGATTTGAGGAGAAGATTTTTCTTTGTATACTTTCACAGCACATGTGTGTATAAGTGTGTGTGTTGCACACCTGTAAAATAGATTCCAAGGTATCTGAGTACTTTCCTTCTGTCTGTTTGATCTCCTGCAGGCAGCACTCTCGCTTGTCCACGCCAGGCTTCTACCACACACACACACACGCACACGCATGTTGGAATACAGCCGTGTAGGGAGGGTACTGGAGGTAGCGGCATAGCTTCCACTGACAGGTTCAGGATGTTCCAACGTTCTCATCAAGTCTTCGTAGATTTCATCCCCTTCGTCGTCCTCTTCATCCACACAGTCGTACAGATCTTCATCGTCATCCAGCGTGTCACTAAAGAACAGGGTACATATGATGGTAATGGTAATGGTTTTATTTCATTTGAACATGCATCAGATTACAATTGAATGCATCACATAATCAGTTCACAGTTCCACATGTCCAAAAGGAGTAGGAAGAAGCAAAGCTTATTAAATCCTACCCCTCCATTTGGTGCTTTTACAATCAGTAACTGTTACATTTGTTCACTTCCTGTTTTCCGAATAATGAATTTTTTTTTCATTTTCATTTTTTAAATTACAAATTTTATTTATTTATTTTTATTTCTTTTTTTAAATTATTTTTTATTTTCTATATTTTATTTTCTATATTTTATATTTTATATTTTATATTTTATATTTTATATTTTATATTTTATATTTTATATTTTATATTTTATATTTTATATTTTATATTTTATATTTTATATTTTATATTTTATTTTTTTTGGGTCACATACCGAAGTACAAGGTGAACGTAGTCCTTGCAGAGAAGTATTGGATGACATTTTTAGCTAATTGCTTATTTTTAGCCTTATGCATTATTTTAGCTGTTTGAAGAAGAACTATATCAGCAAGTTGAAGTATTTGTCATTTTAGAAATAAGGAGTTAGTATGTCCTCTGTAGGCGGCATTATGAATTATCCTTACTGGCCTTTTTTGCAGTACATTTAGCGAGTGAAGATTGCTTTTATAGATGATGATTTCATGGCTGACGTTAGCAGTGTAGCATCTCAGCATCTGTACTGATGATGCCTCACCAGCCATGAGTCTGACATGAGTGATATTTTCAACTTTATCATGATGACACAAAAGGCTTACTCTATCTTGTCCGACAGGCCGTTGTAGATCTCCTCATCCGGAATGTTTCCTCCTAAAGGGAAAGGCCTGGAGAGGTGACAGGAAAAGAGAAACATATGAGAAGATAACATGAATAGAACTACAATTACAGATATACCATATTGTTTTTTTCAAACCCATAATGATGATGTTTGCTTCTTAGGACCGATATCAGACCAATAACTTTTTTATACCATTTTTTTATTTACATGTAACTGTACTTAAAATGCTTGTGAAACATAATCTATATTACACTTCAAATGCACTCATCAAAGATCCTCTATATGACAGAAGCGTTTTTAAGACGCTACTGCAAAAACAATAATGAAAGTGAATGGTTGTTTCCAAGGGGAAGTTATGACAGGTATGATACAGTATCAGCGCACTCCCAACTATCATCTTTATTATCATTATTATTTATTATTATTACTCACTGGAGTCCTCTTTGAGTAGAAATTGAGGAGTGAGAGAGGATGGACAAGGTGCTGAGGACCTGTTAAGACACACAAGTAAACATCATGCTGTAGAACAATTCATCATATGCCAGATTCATAAAAACATTCCATTCTATTTTCCTCCACTTATCCAGTTGAGGGGAGCAGCAGTCTCAGCAGGGAAGCCCAGCGGCTCTATTCTGAGCCCCTTAACAATTTGAACCCCCCCCTATGGTAGACCCAAAGTTACGCCCTATGTCAAAGGGCCATCACTGGGTCTGCCATTTTGTTGCACAAATGAAACATAACACTGAGTGTGAACTAGCATGCTTGTGCTCGGCCGCCTCGCTGACACACATTATCGCAGCACTTCCTGTTTGGGCCAGTGTGGTTATGTACATGCAAGCAGGTGTGTGTGTGTGTGTGTGTTGTTCAGCCTTTAGTGAGTGTGAGACTGTAGCTAGAGGCTACCTTGGCAAAGTCGCGAACGTCAAACAGGTCAAAGGCCTCAAAGAGATCACTCTTCTTCAGGTGGAACTTCTCCTGGCAGACACCCAGGAAGGTCCGAATGTTCTTCAGGCACAGGAACTAGACACAAAGTACACACAATATTGTCCTTTGGATCATTCATTGGCCGTCTAAATTGCTCCTATTGTCTAACAAAAAACATTTTTATTTAAATTCATGCAAAACATTTTGTCTTGGTTTGTGTTAGCGTGCAATATATGAGTGTGACTATAGGGGTGTTATTTCATGTCTAGAGGGCTCTAGTCATGTTACTAAGTTTATTTACAAGGTCGTAAACAGGTTTTCTATGTCTTATATTCTCTCATCATGTCAACTATATTGGCAAATTAGAGTGTGAAGGTGACTATAGGGGTGTTACTTTATGTGTGGAGGGCTCTAATCATGTTACCATTCATGTTACCATGTGTATTTAGAAGGTGGCAAACACATTTTCTATGTCTTATATTCTCTTATTACGTCTACTATATTGGCTAATAAGAGTGTAGAGATGACTATAGGGGTGTTATTTCATGTGTAGAGGGCTCCAATGTGTATTTAGAAGGTGGCAAACAGGTTTTCCATGTCTTATATTCTCTAATTATGTCTATTATATTGGCTAATAAGAGTGTGAAGGTGACTATAGGGGTGTTATTTCATGTGTAGAGGGCTCTAATCATGTTACCACATGTATTTAGAAGGTGGTAAACAGGTTTTCCATGTCTTATATTCTCTTATTATGTCTACTGCATTGGCTAATAAGACTGTAAAAGTGACTATAGGGGTGTTATTTCACGTGTAGAGGGCTCTAATCATGTTACTACATGCATTTAGACGGTAGTAAACAGGTTTTCCATGTCTTATATTCTCTTATTATGTCTACTATATTGGCTAATAAGAGTGTGAAGGTGACTATAGGGGTGTTATTTCATGTGTAGAGGGCTCTAATCATGTTACCACGTGTATTTAGAAAGTGGTAAACAGGTTTTCTATGTCTTATATTCTCCTATCATGTCCACTATATTGGCTAATAAGAGTGTGACGTGACTATAGGGGTGTTATCTTGTGTGTTGAGGGCTCTAATCATGTTACCACGTGTGTTTTGAAGGTGGTAAACAGGTTTTCTATGTCTTATATTCTCTTATTATGTCTACTGTATTGGCTAATAAGAGTGTAAAGGTCGCTGGTGGTGAGTGAACATGACGCTCCGTCTCACCATATATCAATACCTCAATATCAATCTACCTGTCCATACGCTGGCAGACATGACAGTTGACATCACTTCCTCAAGCAGCAGCAGTGTCTGTGTCCGTTTGTGTATGTGTGGGCATGTCTGTGTCCGCGTCTGTGCGTGTTGAGCAAAGTGGGAAGTGTCATTTGAGAAAAAGAAGAAACGCTGCGTTGTGACTGACACACATCATGGCCTTGTTTACGCTGGCAAAATGAATCGTGAACACACACACACGCAAACACACAAGCTGTCAGCATCTGGAAGATCCTCCACTTGTGTAACACAATGCGTGTGTGTCATTGTGAGTGTCGTGCATTCCAGAGTATGATAGTCTGTTATGAAGCAGGAAGTGTGCTAAGCACTGTTAGCCACATAGGATTTCCCACCGTTACACATGTTGGTGACACACACACACACACAATATGATGATGGTATTGCCACAGCATGCCGGTCCGATTTTATTTTATTATACATGATATGAATGAAAGGCTGTCATCATGACGAGAAGGAACGTTTGTGTGTGGAATTATTTACTTGGTGATCCGCTCAATCACACCTCCTCCCCAACTAAAGAAATTGAAATGGCAATAAAGACGGGCGTTATATTTTAACCTTTATTAGGGCTCGAGCACTGACCAGTGCGAAAGCCCTATTGTAATCGTTCCGTTTTTTATTCTGACGAAAGGACGGCCATTTTGAGGGCCTTAACATGCCCGAAAACTCACCAAATTTTGCAAGCGCGTCAGGTCTGGCGAAAATTTCAATCTGGTGGGGGTCCCGAAAACAATGTTCCAAAATTGACTCTCTAGCGCCACCTTTAATTTTTGAAAAAATTGGCCCCCGCCACCAGTTTCACCTATCGTCACGAAACTTGGTGGAGACGTCTATCGTGACAGGACGGACCAAAAAGTCTCAAGAACCCATATTGGAAAACGAACAGGAAGTCGGCCATTTTGGATGGCGGCGGCCTTTTTCGTGCCAGAAGTTGGGGTCGTATCTCGACGAACTCCTCCTAGGGGGTTTGACCAAATGAGTCCGTTGTTGCATCAACGGACACTAGACGGATGGCCGACGTTAAATTGCGAAGGATTTTGGGATATTCCATACGATGTGGGCGTGGCACGCCCCCAAATTTTTCATATGTCCGGGCCTTGCACGCTGAGCGTAACTGTAGACGTGAATAACTTGGCTCCACGTGGTCAGATCTTCATCATACTTGGTACATGTGATCATGGCCCCGCCCCGAAGGTCCCCGTAGGTCACTTCCTGATTTCGTCGCAGCGCCACCTTTTGGCGACAGGCTAAAGGCGTGTCATCTACATGAGGCCTTTTCTGCCAGGAGATTCATCAGATGAACATCGGGGTCACAAGGTCACTGCCTGACAGCCTGGTGAAGCCTGTTGATGGACCATGATGCAGGAAAAGCGCACGTGGTGGGCGTGGCCTGGCGGCGAATGCTCAGGCCTCGCCATTTACATAGAAAAGGTCATCATTCGCCCGCAAAAGGTCGCATGGGCTTGAAAACTCATAGGGGGGGTCAGAATCCAGGCCTGAGCGGCCTGGTGTGGCCCCCATATGAAACCAAGCCAAATTGACTCACTAGCGCCACCTAGAAGTTTTAAAATAATTATCCCTCGCCTCCCGTTGCACGTATCGGCATGATTTTCGGAGGAGACAGCACTCGTGACAGGACGCACAAAAAAGTCTCAATAACCCATGTTCTAAAACCAACAGGAAGTCGGCCATTTTAGGTGGCGGCGGCCATTTGGGGGCGGATGTATGGGTCGTATCTTGACGAACTCCTCCTAGGGGGTTTGACCGAATGAGTCCGTTGTTGCATCAACGGACACTAGACGGATGGCCCACGTTAAATTGCGAAGGATTTTGGGCCGCTCCATAGGATGTGGGCGTGGCACGCCACCAAACTTTGACCATTTCATATCTGGCCCTGCCTGGTGTCTGGCCTTGCCTTGAAGCAATGTACATCAAAGTCAATACACAGTTTGACTGACAGACTGATGATGTCAGTTGATGGACTATGATGTGTGTAAAGCACATGTGGGGGGCGTGGCCACGGCGAATGGTCAGCCTTCGCCATTGACCATCAAAAGGTCATCATTTGCCTGCAGAAGGTCACAGGCTGCTGAAATCTTAAACGTGAGGCCTTAATCCAGGCCTGAGTGCCCTGGTGGTGCTCCCATGTGACACCAATCTAAATTGACACACTAGCGCCACCTAGAAGTTTCAATTCATTATCCCTCGCCACCCGTTACACGTATCACTATGATTTTCGGTGGAGACGTCTATCATGACAGGACGCACCTAATGCTCCAGAAGCCATGTTCTAAACACAGCGCCACCAACTGGTGGAAATGTATATCTGCCGTAACTTCCTGATTCATGGTCAGATTGTCTTGAAAATTTTTTTGGTGTGTTGGGTCAATCTCTGGTTTGTTATACTGTGTGTACATAGACTCTATAGCGCCACCAACTGGTGGAAATGTATATAGCCGTAACTTCCTTCCACATGGTCGGATCAGGCCCAAATTTTTTCTGGTGGTTTGGGGTACCCTCTGGTCTATGACTGTGTGTGTACATACACTGTATAGCGCCACCAACTGGTGGAAATGTATATAGCCGTAACTTCCATCCACATGGTCGGATCAAGCCCAAATTTTTTCTGGTGGTCTGGGGTACCCTCTGGTCTATGACTGTGTGTGTACATACACTGTATAGCGCCACCAACTGGTGGAAATGTATATAGCCGTAACTTCCTTCCACATGGTCGGATCAGGCCCAAATTTTTTCTGGTGGTCTGGGGTACCCTCTGGTCTATGACTGTGTGTGTACATCGACTGTATAGCGCCACCAACTGGTGGAAATGTATATAGCCGTAACTTCCTTCCACATGGTCGGATCAGGCCCAAATTTTTTCTGGTGGTCTGGGGTACCCTCTGGTCTATGACTGTGTGTGTACATACGCTATAGCGCCACCAACTGGTGGAAATGTATATCTGCCATAACTTCCTTACGCACGGTCGGATCGGCCCCTAATTTTTTCTGTTGGTTCGGGGTACCCTCCGGTCCGTTACCGTATGGGCCAACCACTCTATAGCGCCACCCACAGGCGGAAACGTATATCCGCCGCAAGGACCTACCGCGTGGTCCGATCGTCGTGAATTTTTTTATGGCGGTTCGCGGTGTCGGACGGGATGTGACCGCGCACCCGCCTCGCCGCCGCTGTCGCCCCCTCCTGGCGGAAAATTGCAAGTGCCGTGACTCCCTTACCGTTTATCCGCTCGCCGCGGTTTTTCGTACGGCGCGTCCGCGCGCCCGTCCGGTCGCGCGCGCGACCCCGACCCGCGCGTACCCCTGACCCGCGCGTACCCCCGAGCGCGTCGGGGTGCTCGAGCCCGCTCATCACTGCTTGCAGTTTTAATTTTTAATTGTTTTTAGTTATTAGTTGTCTAACGGGTCACTTTCTCTGCTTCCTCTAAGCCTGCTCTGTCCTGAAACCTGACACCACATCGCTGCTTCTGGCTCATTTGCATACTAACAGTGACTGGATGTTTTGTGAGGGGATGGAGGGGGGGCTACCTGGGCCTTGGAAACACATACAGCACTGCCACCGAGATGGGTGGAGCTGTCATTTTTTGGCAGAGTTTTCACTTCTAAAATTTTGATTTAGGGGGTAGCCATTTATTTACGGGGGCGATGCCCACCTCCCGAGACTCACTGTAGAGCTGGCCCCGCTTTACATAGTGTACATAAGTCTAGTCGTGCTGCTCTTGTCCAGGTGGATTAGAATAGAAGGTGTGTGTGTGTGCGTGTGTGTGTGTTACCTGGGACATCTGGGGACGCAGGTTGATCTCTCTCAGGTTGACGGCCTGCGGCAGCAGGTTGTTTAGCAACTGGCACAGCAGCACGCCGTCTCTCAGCGCTTGAGCCAGTTCACACACCTTCACACACACACACACACACAATTCAAATTAGGAGAAAGCTTACCTATAAGCATGGGATAGGCTGTGGAAAATAGGAGATAAAAAGTATAAAAAAATATTTAAAAAAGTTTAATAAATAAATAAAATAAATGAATTTAAATTTAAAAAAAATAAATAAATAAGTATAAAGATAAAAATTTTGAAATAAATGTCAAAATTAGGAGAGAAAAGTCAATTAACAGGAATAAGTCCAAATTATAACATAAAAAGTCATAATTGTGAAATAAAAAGTAAAAATTATGTGGCAAAAATATCAAACTTTGAAGTAAAAAGTCCTAACTATGAGATAAAAAGTTCTGATGAAATTAAAGTTCCTAATGATGACATAAAATCATCAGTTAAAAGGTCATAATGATGACATAACAAGCTGAAAGTGTAAAGGATACGAGTGTGAGCGACGCTCTGACCTGCGCTCCTTCCCATGTGACTCGGTGGGTCTCGGGTAGGACCCGGCACTCGATCAGCCATTTTGCACACTGACGCCACAGCTCCATCTTTCTTTGCTGCATGGACACAAGTATTGGGACACAGCTCTTCACTTAGGGGTCATGCCAATGCTAATGCTAATGATTTCATTTTCTTTGAACATGCATACAAGTTACAATGAAATACTTAATTGGATTCACAATTCCACATGTAGGAAGTAGCATGGCTTATTTAGTCCTGCCCCCCATTTATTCACTTCCTGTATTCCATGTTATCTATTTAATACAAAGAAAATGTTTTTTTTCCCCTCACAATCATAATTGTCCCATATAATAATCATTCATTCATTCATTTTCTACCGCTTACCCTCACGAGGGTCGCGGGGGTGCTGGAGCCTATCCCAGCTGTCTTCAGGCCAGAGGCGGGGTACACCCTGGACTGGTGGCCAACCAATCACAGGGCACATATAGACAAACAACCATTCACACTCACATTCATACATCCAAAGGACAATTTGGAGTGGCCAATTAACCTAGCATGTTTTTGAGATGGCCGAGGGTGGAATTGAACCCTGGTCTCCTAGCTGTGAGGTCTGCACGCGAACCACTCGACCGCCGTGCAGCCCCATATAATAATCAGTGTGAAAATAAATAAAAAAAGCAAAGCTAAAATGTTTTTGTCTTTTGACAATTACAACTGGCAATTCGACAATTGGTGACTCCAAATTGTCCATAGGTATGAATGTGAGTGTGAATGGTTGTTTGTCTATATGTGCCCTGTGATTGGCTGGCCACCAGTCCAGGGTGTACCCCGCCTCTTGCTCAAAGACAGCTGGGATAGGCTCCAGCACCCCCGCGACTCGTGAGGAAAAAGCGGTAGAAAATAAATGAATGAATGAATGAATCATACAGTATGGATGGACAGGAAGTGAGCTCCAATGATGTAAACAACATGTCCATATTTGGACAGCACACCACATGATCTAACTTTATTATACACGAGTTCCAGACAGTGAAGCCATCTTTTTTTAGCTATGGACTTAAACCTTTGATCAGCTGATGAACAGCCTTTTTTACTTGAATGCTCCTTTGAAGTCCATCCATCCATTTTCTATGCCGCTTATCCTCACTAGGGTAGCGGTAAGCTGGAGCCTATCCCAGCTGACTTCGGGCGAGAGGCGGGGCACACCCTGGACTGGTCAGCAGCCAATCGCAGGTCACACATAGACAAACAACCATTCACACTCATATGCATAGGGAGAACATGCAAACTCCACACAGGGATTCGAACCAAGGTCTTCCTGACTGTGTGGCCAACATGCTACCCACTCTCCACCGAGCGGCTCTGAACATTTTTCCTATTTCTTCTTTTTGCATTTAGAATCTCTACAACCTCCTTAATATCCAGAAGAGTTCTTGCAATGTTTCAAGTGGTGAGAAACATGTGGCTCAAGAGTGGATGACTATGTTACATTGGTTTTAGCCATTTTCTTCTACTTTCACTTCCTGTCGGTAGTCCCAGAGCTTCAGTCTGTATCATACAAAAGTCAGCCTTGTTCAATGTTAAACCACACTGATGAGAAACACACCCCAAAGAAGTCCATCCAGACCCAAAAGTAGGAAACACAAGGAGCTCACCTTCAGATGGTTCTTCAGTCTTCAGCCCGCTTTTGTCGTCTCTTCATGACTTCATTGTCACACTCTACCGTTCCGCCTCTCTTCCGTGGTGGGTGTTGTTTTTTCGTGCTGTCGGCGGCTTCGAGCAACTTCCTTTTTCCTTACACATGCAGTCGGGTAGACACGGGCACAGCCGTTGCTATGGTGAGCCCGGCCGGCTGAGTAAGGTCAAATCGTGTGTGGCTTTTCCAGGCTTTTGGACTCTGGTGACCCTGTGGAGGCGTAAGGATCACGATCACCAAGAACAGCCACATGCCAAAAGGTTACGGAAGTATCTGGAAATGAAAATTACACACAAAGCAAATGTAAAAAAAAGGAAGGTACCAGTTCTTGAACACTGAAGATGTTCTTGTCAGCGCCTTTAGGGGTCACTGTGGTTCCTTACATCATGGTTCACTCTCTGAAGTGAACAAGAGTGGGGTGTCACAAACAAACAGACAAACCTCACGGAGTTCCGACCTCCTTGAGGGGAATACCGTGTTGGAAAAGGGGTGGGAATCTGCAGCATCCTGACTGCACATGTACAGGTATGAAGTCATACTGTAAATACAGCAACAAGTTGTCAATTCCATGATGGATATTTGGCTCCACTTTTCAAAATGAAATGCTAACATCTGGCCCTAGCTAGTGTTGCTCTTAGAGTACTGGTACTGAAAAGCAAATACATTTATCAGCCATACATGGTAATCTTGTGTACTGCCTTATCACAAACCAACCAATCAACCAATCAACGTAAAACACAGCATATTATTGTTATTTCATGTCTAGCGGGCTCTAATCATATAAAAAGGTGTATTTAGAAAGTTGAAACAGGTTTTCTATGTCTTATTGTCCCTTATTATGTTTACTATATTGCGTAATAGGAATGTAAAGGTGACTATAGGGGTGTTATTTCATATCTAGAGGGCTCTAATCATGTTAAAAGGTGTATTTAGAAGCTGGTAAACAGGTTTTCTATATCTTATTTTCTTTTACTATGTCGACTATATTGGGTAATAGGAATGTATAGGTGACTATAGGGGTGTTATTTCATAACTAGAGGGCTCTAATCATGTTAAAAGGTGTATTTAGAAGGTGGTAAACAAGTTTTCTATGTCTTATTGTCTCTTATTATGTCTACTATATTGCGTAATAGGAATGTAAATTTGACTATAGGGGTGTTATTTCATGTCTAGAGGGCTCTATCATGTTAAAAGGTGTATTTAGAAGGTGGTAAACATGTTTTCTATGTCTTATTTTCTTATACTATGTCTACTATATTGGGTAATAGAAATGTAAAGGTAACTATAGGGGTGTTATTTAAAAACTAGAGGGCTCTAATCATGTTAAAAAGTGTATTTAGAAGCTGGTAAACAGGTTTTCTATGTCTTATATTCTTTTATTATGTCTACTGTATTGGCTAATAAGAGTGTAAAGGTGACTATAGGGGTGTTATTTCATGTCTAGAGGGCTCTAATCATGTTAAAAAGTGTATTTTGAAGATTATAAGCATGTTTTCTGTGGAAAAGCTATGAAAATATGCCAATAATGAATATTTAATCAAGTTTAAACAAGTTTATTTATTTGCAGATAGGTAGCAATGTGAAATAGTTAATTGCATGATAAGTCGTTTGTACATGAGCACATGAATTAGACGTGTTTGTGTTAAAATTTCCCTCCTCCTAGCAACACGGAGATGCCTGGAGTTCAACAGGAGCGATGGAGGCCCGGCTTTTATCAATACACTATTGCTATCTTGTGCCTGTTTTTTTTCTGCTGAAAACTGCACCGAGTGTGCTCTCTCCCATTGTGGAGTTGCATCATCACCTCTTAAAAGACGTATCAATACGTCTTTGCCCGCGAATGAGTGAAGTATAGAATGCCACTCAGCACAGTGCAGACCTCCACCAAGGCTGAACTGTTAAGCTAACGTTGTTTATAGTTGTGTTTGTTCATCAGCTGGCTACTTCCTGGTTCATGCGCCTTTATCCAGATGCTCATCATAGTTAAATGACTTCCTTTGTGGCATGGTTTTGTATTGTTGGTGCCATCTTGCTAACTGTATTCATTTACTCTGTCACTAAATACAAATCTTATTCAATTTATTTAAAAAATTTATTTATAAAAAGGTACGTATGACGTACGACACATCAAGAGCTGCCTGACAGCCTCACATTTTCACACACCCACCTTCTCGTCTTCCTGGCCTCTGCTCTGCCACATGCCGGGATCCTGCCCGGACCTGCTTCCCCTCTCCACCTCCCGGGGGCTCACGCTAACTCCTGTGCTCCAGTTGGCTATCATGGTCTACCACGGTGCCACCCGATTGGCTGTCCCTGCACGTCTGAGGCTTCGCCGCTAAAAGAAGGTTGACAGACAGACTTTGTAGGAGACATGACAACGTCTAGGTAGGGAAGCCGGGAGAAAGTGCAACATCTCCAGAAAGCGGGAGCGGCATCGGAGATTCCAGAATTCCTTTGGTGGATCCTGGCCACAGGTTGGTGCGACATTCTGGAGCATTTGCAGTGTAAACAACACAGCTTCCTCAACCAAACCCAAACTCGCTGGAGGTCAAGACTTATTTCATTTTGCATACAGAATCGTGTGCTAGCATGCTTTGTGCTATCTTCATCTTCTTTGTTACTCAGACATGAACAATCGCTCCATCGCTTGGTGGCTGAAGCAGATTGGCCTGCCCCAGTACACCAAGACCTTGGAGAGGGAATATTATGGACTGGAGGTATGTCCATGATCTGTGTGTGTGTGTGTGTGTGTGCAAGTTTAGGATGTGGGTTGTTGACCCCATCTTAATCCCTACCAGGGTTTGTTGAATGTGGATGACAACGAGCTGAAGGAAGCGGGGATAGAGGACGCCGCACACAGAGAAACCATCCTCTGTCAGCTTTTAAGACACCGGCAGAAACTGAACCCCCATTCTGGTAACGTTCACCCTTCAACAGGCAAAAGTATTGTTGTTACGTGCACTTGTATAGTTTTGCATGCAAGCAGTTCTCTGCAGGGGTTACTTACTGTGACACCTTCATGATTTATGTAACACAATGGAGCAGAGAAAAATGCATACTCTATATCATGGATGACTCACGCAATACTTTTAGGTTAGGGTGAGAGGGCTAGGGTTAGAAGGTAAGGGTGAGGGTTAGGAGGTTAGGGTGACTAGGGTTAGAAGGTTAGAGTGAGAGGGCTAAGGTTTGAAGGTTAGAGTGAGAGGGCTAGGGTTAGGAGGTTAGAGTGAGAGGGCTAGCGTTAGAAGGTTAGTGTAAGACGGCTAGGGTTAGAAGGTTAGAGGGCTAGGGTTAGAAGGTTAGGGTGAGAGGGCTAGGGTTAGAAGGTTAGAGTGAGAGGGCTAGGGTTAGAAGGTTAGAGTGAGAGGGTTAGCGTTAGTAGGTTAGAGTGATAGGGTTAGCGTTAGAAGGTTAGAGTAGGAGGGGTAGGGTTAGAAGGTTAATGTGAGGGATAAGGTTAAAAGATTAATGTGAGGGCTAGTGTTAGAAGGTTAGCGTAAGACGGCTAGGGTAGGGTTAGGGTGAGAGTTAGGGTTAGGAGGTTAGAGTGAGAGGGCTAGGGTTAGAAGGTTAGAGAGAGGGCTAGGGTTAGGAGGTTAGAGTGAGAGGGCTAGGGTTAGAAAGTTAGAGGGCTAGGGTTAGAAGGTTAGAGAGAGGGCTAGGGTTAGGAGGTTAGAGTGAGAGGGCTAGGGTTAGAAGGTTAGGGTGAGAGGGTTAGCGTTAGTAGGTTAGAGTAGGAGGGGTAGGGTTAGAAGGTTAATGTGAGTGATAAGGTTAAAAGATTAATGTGAGGGCTAGTGTTAGAAGGTTAGCGTAAGACGGCTAGGGTAGGGTTAGGGTGAGAGTTAGGGTTAGGAGGTTAAAGTGAGAGGGCTAGGGTTAGAAGGTTAGAGAGAGGGCTAGGGTTAGGAGGTTAGAGTGAGAGGGCTAGCGTTAGAAGGTTAGGGTGAGAGGGCTAGGGTTAGAAGGTTATTTTTCTGTGCTCAGTTTGTGCTGTTTTTTGCAGTTAAAAGGATTTTTTTTCTGCTTTGGTTTTTGCGTTATTTCAAAATTCTTACAATGTTGTTGCATAGGTCAATCAAAGGTCACCCAGCCCCCCTACATGCTCCGAATTGAACCAAAGTAGTGTCATTTGGATTTGGGAACCTTCTAGGAAGGTTCTATGATGCTAACCAAGGCATTATTGCACTTTGACCTTTGTGTTGAGCTTTAAATCAGAGCAGTTCATCGACTTTTCATACAATTGAAATTCCCGCTGTACTCTCAGGTATGCAAATGGAGCGGAGGGTGAGCCGAAAGTACTCCCTGGGATCCTCGATGGACTTGGTAAGACCATAAACTGTTCCAAAAAGACGGATACCGGTGCAAAAAAACAAAAACAAAAGACCACTTCCTGCTAAGGTGAAGCCAAGGAAGGATCTGTTTCGCCAAAGCGTCCTGCCCCGCCTCCATCGCGCTGACAAAAAGCACCGCCTCTCCGCATCCTGCTCGCAGCTACGCCCCCTGGATGAGGAACAGGCCTGCGGTGGGGTGGACGGCTGTCAGCTGAGCAAGCGCAGGTAAACACACACCTGTGTCAGTTTCTCCACCACGCTTAATGATTAACAGTGAGCCTGTAAAATCCAGGTTTGTATTTGTAGAGACAAATGAGAACGATCACAGCATGACCGATGAAGGCCTTCTGCTTTTTCAGGAGAGAAAACAAGGCCTTTGAATGTTAACAATTTACTATTTCTATAGTTCCAACAGTGACTCTCAGTGAGCGCTAACAACACAAATGTCCATTTGGTCTAAAGTACACTTTCCTACAAAGTGCCTGTTCTTGTCATATTAATGATTTAGATTAATTATTCCTATTAACCATAATGTAGAAACAGACTGACAGAGAGCTACTAAACTAAACAAGTTTTTCAAGATAGCACATATAGGCTAGTGAAGCAGCGATGCATGCTGGGAATTGTCAATACTATAAAACAAAACAGGCTAGGTACTTCCGCGTTTCTCGACTCTGATTGGCTCAACACGCCTCACACCAGGGTTAATTTACATATTAATGAACCACTCAGTAAATCCTTCAATAAAAGGCAACCACTGACTCAAAATGTTGACATTTTCTGGAATAGTTTGACTTCTCCTTTAAGAGTTATTTAACAGACATGTCAAAGGTAGGTTGAGACACCAGGTGGCGGTCTACCTGATGAGAGAGGTGATGAGGCGGCTCGGCTTGTGTCGGTATCCGAGGAATGTGTCCAGATAGCGGCTTCAGGTCACCCGGCCCGGGGCGGGGGAGTGGGAGTGCCCGGGAAGGCCTGTGGGAACACGCCGGGAAGGAGGAGGAGGAGGGCGAAGAGAGAGAGAGAGAGGGGAGGGAAAAGGACGGCTGGTTGTGAGGGAGGGACCGGGACGGGTCCAAGGTTCGTCTCTGTGTTCCCTTTGTGGACCATACACCGTCAACATGACCGGAACTAGGGCGCAGTGAACAGGGCTGTCAATCAGGTAAGAACATGACCGCCATTGCGTCTTGTTTTCTTAGTTGTGTCGAACCTCGCAAGTTCACGCGAGATGTTAAAAAGTTTGCTGTTTACTGATTTGACAATTTGAGCAGAAATAATATTTATATGTAAGGTTTATGTTAACAGTATTTGACATTCAGGCATTTAAAAGGCGTTTAAAACCAGGAAGTACCGCCCCCACTCATGTCCTCCTCCTTTTTCCCTCAACTATTACACAATTTTTGCTCCCAAATCAGTGTTGCGCTGTAGTAAGAAAAAAACAGAGTACTTTTATGACATTTAGTTTACATTTCTTGTACAATAACAATAAGCGCCTATTCTAGTTTGGCTTCCTGCAGATAGGTGTTGCTAGGCAGACTTCTACCTCGTGTGCAGGTGTTTCAGGTGTACTGGACCAACGCCCTTCGGCATGAATGTTGCTCACAATTTCAGTTCAACAGTGAGAATCACACTATCTATGCTCTTAACGCTGAAAACACATCCAAGACATAAAGGACAGCGTTACTGCAAATAGGGGCGCAGCTAAATTGCTGGGGAGTTCGGGCCACCACTGTTTGTCTGTTGGCATGATATTCTCAGAAGGAGGTATTATAATTCATAACTTATTACTCTCTATAAAAGATACTTCAAACCGATACTGACAAATTTCATCTTCTCGAGATTGACGTGGTACTGATGTTTTTATTAAATTTTTTCCCAATGAAATATCGAGTTTGCATGTTCTCCCCGTGCATGCGTGGGTTTTCTCCGGGTACTCCGGTTTCCTCCCCCATTCCAAAAACATGCTAGTATAATTAGCAAATCCAAATTGTCCATAGGTATGAATGTGAGTGTGAATGGTTGTTTGTCTAAATGTGCCCTGTGATTGGCTGGCCACCAGTCCAGGGTGTACCCCGCCTCTCGCCGGAAGACAGCTGGGATAGGCTCCAGCACCCCCGCGAGGATAAGCGGTAGAAAATGAATGAATTAAATATGACATGAATACCATCAGGAGAAGCACAGTGGTGGCCCAGCAAGGTGCACTGTATTCGGGCACACGCTCCGAGCAGCCGCTCTGACGCCACAAGGTCTCTGGAAAAGATTAATTCAAGAAAAACTGCATTGTTGTAGCGGTAAAAGTGAAATGACGCATCACAGGACAAGAAATTGAAAGTTATTTGTAAACTTTTTAAGCTTGTTAGATGTTGCTGTGCTGTACTGCGACCAAAACGCCACATCCAAGGTCATGTTGGTGACTGGGTCAGAACCTCCAGCATCCTGCACACATGATGTGTTCCACGTTGTGTTGGCACGTGGCTTTCCACTTCCTGATAGCTGCGAGCTGTTTTGTTCACAAAGCCTGGCATGCATCGGACAGCCTGATGCTAGCACGGGCGGGAGCGGGAGGAAGGAAGGAGGGGAAGGGGGGGGGCTGTTTGTCTGCTGTGGATGTTCCTGCTGCGTAATAAACATGGTCATTTCTCTACCACGGCAACAAGACATGCAAACATGCAGCATTATTTTGCAGGAAAATGCACTGACATTTTGGTGGAACGTAAAGTTGAAATATGAATTTAAAAAATACATCTTGTTAAGTCGCATGAAAAACAAACAAATGAAGTTCTCGTTTTTGGAAAAGTGGTTTGTGAAAAATGTTTTCCATCCATCCATTTTCTACCGCTTTTTCCTCACAAGGGTCACCGGGGTGCTGGAGCCTATCCCAGCTGTCTTCGGGCGAGAGGCGGGGTACACTCTGGACTGGTGGCCAGCCAATCACAGGGCACATATAGACAAACAACCATTCACACTCACATTCATACCTACGGACAATTTGGAGTCGCCAATTAACCTAGCATGTTTTTGGAATGTGGGAGGAAACCGGAGTACCCGGAGAAAACCCACGCATGAACGGGGAGAACATGCAAACTCCACACAGAGATGGCCGAGGGTGGAATTGAACCCTGGTCTCCTAGCTGTGAGGTCTGCGCGCTAACCACTTATGTTATATTATTAAATAATATATTATGGGAATAATATGGGAAGAAAAGATGGGTAAAGTTGTAATATTCTCTGAGGGTCTTGTTTTTTTTGTTTTTTTTTTTACAGCAAGAGGAGGAGCGTCGCCGCATACCTGAGCCAGCTGAAGGTAAAAGGTCAGCAATCAAGCCGGCTTTTGTCCAAACCCAGCTTTGATGCGAGCCGCTCTGCCGTGCAGGTGTTTGGAGCTCGCAAGGAGATGGACGTCCTGAAAAAGGAGCTGGAGGAGGAGCTGAAACTCAGCACCGAGGACCCCAGGAGCCACGCTTGGTACCACGGACCCCTGAGCCGAGAGGTGCCGAACGCAAAGAGGATGTCAGGTTTGGGAGCCGGACAGACGTGTCATGATGAGTTCCCGTGTGCTTGTCAGGCTGCCGAGACTCTCTTCGAAAGGGACGGAGACTTCCTGGTCCGGGACTCTAGCTCGTCGCCCAGTGACTACGTCCTCAGCTGTTTTTGGAGGAACGAGCCCATGCACTTTAAGATCATACGTGTGGTGCTACGGCCCAAAAAGGTGCGTTTGATTGCCTTCACCAGGTTTCGCCATCCATCCTGCCATATAGTACTGTACATATTTTATAAAGAGATGTTATATATTGTATATATTTCATAAAGAGACGTTATATACCAGGGGTTTCAAACGTCTGGACATTACCCTGATGGCGGTGTTGCTCATGTGACTGTGGCAGGGCTACTCCCGTGAGCTGTTCCAGTTCGAAGAGGACCGCTTTGACAACGTGCCCGCCCTCATCCGCTTCTACGTGGGCGGGCGTCGGCCCATCTCTCAGGCCTCGGGCGCCGTCATTTTCCACCCACTGACCAGGACGCTTCCTCTGCGCATCATCGCCGAGCGACATCGACCCCAGAACGACGGCCACGGTGCCGACGGCAAGAAGTCCCAACCGGAGCGCGGCAAGCGTCTGAGCTTCAGCGGCGACTCCCTGATGGTGAATCCTCTGCTGAGGTTAGGAGGGGCGTGGCGTGCATCGTGTCGGAACGCGGCCTGAATCCCAAATAAGGCCTTTCATTTCCTGTGTGGCAGGAGCGGAAGTCATCCCGCCAACCTGGAGAATGTCGGTTGCAGGCCTTGGCTCCAGTCGGCCCAGTCCGACAGCAACCTGAGAACTGGTACTGTACCTACGACGATTGACAAAAGTATTGGGACAAGTCGATCTTCCGCCTGTGTCCCAATACTTTTGCTAAGCAGGTGAGCATCATCCACAGGAGTGAGGAATGATGTCGCTCCTTCCTGCCATGCAGGTGCACCTCAGATCACAAAACCGGAGGCTACAGGCCCCGCCCCTATCTCCCCGGTGTTCCGCACCGGGAGCGAACCACTGCTCAGTCCGGGGCCACGGCAAACCCGAGGCTGTTATCCAGGTAACATGGCCACCTTTAAACATCCTGTTTACCGCAGCCATGCACGCATGTCATCAAACAACATCCTCTTCAGGTGGCGGTGCGACTTTACGAGGCTCAGACGGGCAGCTTCACCCCAGGGCACCTCCTAAACCTCTCAGGGTCTCTGCCCTCTTCCCCCGAGGTCCCCCTGTGCCATCGGACCAGGACCAGGACCCGTCTGCTTTCTATGACGAGCTAGTGGTTCAGGTAAAAACATCAAATCAATCAATCAAGGCTGAAAGTCCTCTTTTAATGCGACGTGGTTACGTTCAGGTGCCTCAGTCACTGCGGAAAGGTCACGTGGACCGACTGAAAGCTGAGGAGAAGTGGCAGAGCCGAGCCAGGATCACAGAGACCTCCTTTGGCTTCCTGGAGGCCGACAACAACAACGACGCCGCCTCACGTCTGCTCCATGACAGGGACCACTTTCTACGGCCACAGGTTTGTTGGAAGCCCCTTTTACACAGGAGCATTGTTATTATATTTACTATTACCATCATTTGGACTTATACGTGGTTAGCGCACAGACCTCACAGCGAGGAGACCAGGGTTCAATTCCACCCTTGGCCATCTCTGTGTGGAGTTTGCATGTTCTCTCCGAGTTTTCTCCGGGTACTCCGGTTTCCTCCCACATTCCAAAAACATGCTAGGTTAATTAGCGACTCCAAATTGTCCATAGGTATGAATGTGAGTGTGAATGGTTGTTTGTCTATATGTGCCCTGTGATTGGCTGGCCACCAGTCCAGGGTGTACCCCGCCTCTCGCCCCGAGACAGCTGGGATAGGCTCCAGCACCCCCACAACCCTCGTGAGGAATGAATGAATGAATGAATGGACTTATCACCTTTAATTTCTTAAAATTCCACATTGTAACAAAAGAAACAAAAAATCTGAATTTTGACTTTGTATCTCATAATATAGACTTTCAACTTTTTATCTCAGAATTATGACTTTTATGTAAACGTGTGTTTTTTTTTTTTAATCATTTCTACTTAACCTTGTTTCCTTAAAAGGGAAAGAGGTGCAGCATCTGAAAGATCTAGAAAGCTTTGTGTAGCTGCTCTATAGGAGTCCACAACTCAGTACAACAAACCAAAATCACCATAATAGGGCCTCTTTAATTTCCTTCAACTTAAATATCATTCATTCATTTTCTTCCGCTTGTCCTCACGAGGGTCGCAGGGGGTGCTGGAGCCTATCCCAGCTGTCTTCGGGCGAGAGGCGGGGTACACCCTAGACTGGTGGCCAGCCAATCACAGGGCACATATAGACAAACAACCATTCACACTCACATTCATACCTATGGACAATTTGGAGTCGCCAATTAACCTAGCATGTTTTTGGAATATGGGAGGAAACCGGAGTACCCGGAGTAAACCCACGCATGCACAGGGAGAACATGCAAACTCCACACAGAGATGGGCCGAGGGTGGAATTGAACTCATACGTTAATCATATGTGAAAAAAGAATAGTGATCAAATCACGTCTGATATGATTCCACCATCTCCAACCTCCCCATCATCACAGGTGGAGACCAGCTCCTGCTTCCAGGTGGAGTACTTTGAGTCCCAGCTGTTGCCAGACAACAACCGGCCGCTGGATCCCAGCGTCCTGCTGGCGCTGAAAGAACTCTTCAACCGCTCGGAGCCCAAAAGCACCGCCCTGCACATGCTCAGTGTGGACTGCCAGGTGAGAGTGTCATGTCTAAACATGAAGTTGTATGACATCCCCTCGCACTCTGACTCAAAGCCATTATTGGACAGAGGCAGCAGGAGGTTGCCTACAGCCACAGCTGGCAGTGCTCATGTTAGACATGTGGAGCATTTCCAGCCATCATCATTAGAAGTCTATCCATGGTTGTGTTGTTGGCTTCCCGAAGGTGGCACGCATGGTGGGAGTGACGGAGGAGCAGAGGAGGACGATGGGAGTGGGATCAGGCCTTGAGCTCGTCACCCTGCCTCACGGGCAACAGTTGCGCCAAGACCTGCTGGAGAGGTACATGCTGGACTTGGCATCCATCTTGGCCTCGCTGAGGCGATCCCGGCCAGCATCACACTGCATAAAACAACACTGGGATGGAAACATTCTCCCATCCCACAAAACACTGATTGATAGGATTGTGACTATAGGGGTGTTATTTCATGTCTAGAGGGCTCTAATCATGTTAAAAAGCGTATTTAAACAACCTGTTTACCACCTTCTATGTCCTATTTTACCTTAGTATGTCTACCATATTGGGTAATAGGAGTGTAAAGGTGATTATAGGGGTGTTACTTCATGTCTAGAGGGCTCTAATCATGTTAAAAAGTGTATTTAGAAGGTGGTAAACAGGTTATCTATGTTCTATTTTACCTTAGTATGTCTACTATATTGGGTAATAGGAGTGTAAAGGTGATTATAGGGGTGTTACTTCATGTCTAGAGGGCTCTAATCATGTTAAAAAGCGTATTTAGAAGGTGGTAAACAGGTTATCTATGTTCTATTTTACCTTAGTATGTCTACTATATTGAGTAATAGGAGTGTAAAGGTGATTATAGGGGTGTTACTTCATGTCTAGAGGGCTCTAATCATGTTAAAAAGCGTATTTAGAAAGTGGTAAACAGGTTGTCTATGTCCTATTTTACCTTATTATGTCTACTATATTGGGTAATAGGAGTGTAAAGGTGATTATAGGGGTGTTACTTCATGTCTAGAAGACTCTAATCATGTTTAAAAAATGTATTCAGGTGGTAAACAGATTTTTTTATGCTCGAACTACCAAAATATTCTATTATTAAATAAGGAACACGATCAATGAAGGATTACTGTACAATGATTGTAATGATACTAATGTTCGGTTCTTTATTTTCTTCCCATCGAAAGGGATCGCTAGGAGGACACGTTGTTATAACTCAATATAGAAATTTTATTGATTTATTTTATTTATTTTTCTTATTTGTCCACAAATGATCAAAAGACATTGGTGTAACAACAACACTGCTTCTTATTGTACATAGCACACAAATACAAAAATATATATACATTTATACACACAAACATGCACATCTACTGTATGTATTTGTATAAATATACATCAATTAAACGGCAGTCTTTTTATAAATGTAGTTACAAGTAAGATAAGTGAGGGTTAATCTAGGTAGTCAAGATAAGCCCATCAAATATTAGTGTGAAGTATTGTTGTATACCGTAGTTTCATGTAGTAACACCGCACGTTGAAACCCACCAACGATGAAACGACTAAACGACTACATTACCCAACATCCAATGCGAACAGGAAGGCAACCAATCAGAAGTTACAAGTAGCATCACAAACAGGAAGTATCCTTGTCTCAGTGAAAGCGCTACTAATCAACTCTACGTGGCTTCTATTACCCCAACATCAATACACAAGGCTAAACACAACGGCGCACATACGCAATAGCGGTACAGCGGCACCACAAATGGACATAACTTAGCATTTGTTAGCTTACCGGTGGCGTGTCCTCCCGACGAGTCGACCTGCCGACTCGTGCTCGTTCCCGCCTAAAGCCCGTGCTCATTCATTTCCGCTCCAGTGTGTGAACCAATGAGCTTTCGAATCAGGCAAGTGAACCGCCCACCGTCAATCACCCAGACGTAACACCCCTATAGTCACTTTTACACTCCTATTGGCCAATATAGTAGACATAATGAGAATAAATAAATACCAAAATAAACTAAATAAGGCTCATGCTGGTGTGGACTACAGTACTTGTGTTATAGTTCATATCTGAGGCTAATGAGGCTAACAACTAAAGCTTGCTTACGTGTTACAGGCATCATCTCATGGCGCTGGGCGTGGCCGTGGACATCCTGGGCTGCACCGGCACGGTGAGCCAGAGGGCCACCGTGCTCCACAAGTTCATCCTGCAGGCTCAGGCTCTGAAAGACCACGCCCACGACCTCTACGCATTCTCTGCTTTCATGAAGGGCCTGGAGATGCCTCAGGTGGGCTCACGGTACCAGAAGCTGGCCTTCTAATTTAACATCAACACGGTGCGCTTGTGTGTTTAGGTGCTGCGACTGGAGATGACGTGGCGAGCGCTCAGGAGGAACCACACGGAGAGCGCCATCTTGTTTGAGAAGACCCTCAAGCCCTTCATGAACTCTCTAAACGACGGGGACGGTGAGTGGAAACATATTCCGCTTTGGAAAGAAAGGGAAGAAGACAAGCAAGGAGAGGAAAGTTGTTGATGACAGTGCGGCCATCTTGGCTTTCACCAGTAGAGGGCAGCGCGAGGGTCTCAATTAGACGGCGGTCCCTAACATCCATCGCACTTGGTCGCCGCTTTTCCGAAGTTGACGCATATTTGTCTTCGCTCAGACTCTGCGATTAATGGTCCCGTGGCCGTTCCTCACCTGGTTCCTCTGCTGATGCTGATGGAGGGCGACGACCCCGTGGAGAACAGCGAGCGAGGCTGCGAGCTCCTCTACGACGTCCTCCAGATGGCTCGCCGCGCCGCTCTGCACGCTCCCGACCACCAGCGACATGCAAACGCTCTGCTCAGAGGTACGTGGCGCACAAGCAACAAAACATTCCGAAGTGCGCTCACCTGCTTCCTCGCGCTCCTCCTCCGCCTGCAGGCTTGACGCCGATCCCTGAGATGCTGGAGGCGTTCCGCACCGAGTTTGCCCTGCGTCTCTTCTGGGGTCGGTCGGGGGCGGAGGCCGACAGGAAGGAGCGCTACGAGAAGTTTGACAAGATTCTTTGTGTGCTCTCCGACAAACTGGAACCTGTTGAGATCAGCCCCACGCAGCCCGGACAACTTTCCTGATGAAAAAACACGACGGCCATCTTAAATTATGCTGACTACATCTGGGCTCTTCCTGTTTGTATCTTTTATTCACGTGTGTAAATATGAACAACACTGTATTAAATCTTTATTTTTCTTTTGCATTCCTCTTATTCATTTTGTTCCGAGTGGCTTTCCAAGTTTCAGGTGTACCCCGCCCCTCAGGTCCTTTTACTGATAAGATGGTTCCTGCCCCAAGTGGAGGAGCTGAAGTACCTCGGGGGGAGGAGGAGGAGTTTTCTCCGTACGTTAAGAGCTAAGGTGAGAGGCGGAGTAGAAGAAACGCTGCTCCTCCACATTGAGAGGAACCAGATAAGGTGGCTTGGGCATCTGGTCTGGATGCTTGCTGGACACCTCCCTCGGGAGGGCGTGTCTTAATGGTAGGAAGCCTTGGGGGAGACCCAGGACTCTGACCAAAGAAATACAGCTGAGTAGGTGCAGATTCTGGAAGAAGTGGAAAGTTTTGTGTGCTGGTTATGGTGTGTAGCTGCTCTATAGGAGTCCACAACTCAATACAAAGGGCCCACAAATGGGTGGGTGGATGGATGGGTGAATGGATGAGTGGATGGATGGGTGGGTGGATTGGTGAATGGATGGATGGATGGGTGGATGGATGGATGAGTGGATGGATGGATGGGTGGGTGGATTGATGGGTGAATGGATGGGTTGGCGGATGGTTGGAAGGGTAGATGGTTGGATGGATGGATGGGTGGGTGGGTGGATTGATGGATGGGTGGTTGAATAGATGGATGGGTGAATGGATGGATGGATGGATGGGTGGATGGTTGGATGGGTAGATGGTTGGATGGATGGGTGGATGGAAGGGTGGGTGGATGGTTGAATGGTTGGATGGATGGGTGTGTGAATGGATGGATGGGTGGATGGATGGGTGAATGGATGGGTGGGTGGATGGGTAAATGGATGGATGGATGGGTGGGTGGATGGTTGAATGATGGATGGATGGGTGGGTGGATGGTTGGATGGATGGTTTGATGGCTGGTTGGGGGCATGTGGATATGATGTTCTCTTTTAAACATTTGAAAATACTGTAAGAATGACTCGTATCCAATGGAATACTATGGTTGGTACACGGCTTGAGTTTTGAAAACATAGTATTTGAATAGCATGGTTACCTATGATCCCTATGGAATGGTCTACCCCGAATAGACTTACATATAGTATGCTTTAATGTACTTTGACCTCACAGATATACGTATGATACATAGATTTCAAACTCCAGTGTCAGTCAGGCTCTAGCTAGCTAACGCTGCACAGACTGTGACTTTTTAACAGCGAATAAAACAATCAAATAACACAGCGTGTATTTTCATATACAAAGGTCATGGGGTCAAGCATGGAGTGGTGGTTTCCTTTAAAGTCTAATCAGCAAGGAGGGGGTGGGGGGGGCTTCTTCAGCAGGTTGTTTAAAAAAAAAAAAGGCACTGACTGCGCTGATGAAGGCTTTCATCCATTCACAAGTTCCTTCCACACTCCGTTGATGTCAGGACGTTACGAGGAGCGCTTGATGTACGATGACGGGATGAAGCCCTCGTCCCCGTTGGCCCTGAGGACCCTCATCCAGCCGTCTCCTTTGTCCTCCTCCATGATGCTCAGCAGCTCGCCCTCTGTGATGGAGATGGTGCCCTCGCTGTTGCCTGCATGGAAATCACAAACACAAGGGATGTTGAAATGGATGCGCTTAAAAAAGTAGGCGGGTGCATACATTTGACCCCCCCCCCAGGGTCCAGGGGTCTGGATTCTGGTTGAAGGTATTTGTGATCTTAAAGGGGGACTGCACTTTTTGGGGGAATTTTGCCCATTATTCCCAATCCTGGGCTTCACGGTGGTCGAATGGTTAGCGCGCAGACCTCACAGCTAGGAGACCAGGGTTCAATTCCACCCTCGGCCATCTCTGTGTGGAGTTTGCATGTTCTCTCCGAGTTTTCTCCGGGTACTCCGGTTTCCCCCCACATTCCAAAAACATGCTAGGTTAATTAGCGACTCCAAATTGTCCATAGGTATGAATGTGAGTGTGAATGGTTGTTTGTCTATATGTGCCCTGTGATTGGCTGGCCACCCGTCCAGGGTGTACCCCGCCTCTTGCCCTAAGAAAGCTGGGATAGGCTCCAGCACCCCCCGCGACCCTCGTGAGGATAAGCGGCAGAAAATGAACGAACGAACGATTCCCAATCCTTGTATGAAACATGAACACATATTTCGTTCCCGTTTCTGTGGATGATAACAGGATAAAGGAAGTTAATATGAGCTAGCTAACAGTACTGTAATTGGGATACACCTATTCCCACTATGAAGCCCTTTAATATCCATGCTGTGATCCTGCATTAACGCTGCGTTCTTGGGGTCATGTTGTTTGGCCGGCCTATCCTGGGAATGTTCACCACTGTTCCATGTTTTGTCCGTTTGTGGATAATGGCTCTCACTGTGGTTGGCTGGAGTCCAACGCTTTTCCAGTCCTTCATGTTAGTATGATGTATGGACATGATACATGGCATGTATTACGTTGGACAAGTGTAGAGTTACAGTGCATACAGAGTACACAACACGGTACTTCACAAAGTATAAAGTGTACCTTCAAAGGTGTACAAAGCCGTGCATTGACCGATGGGCGTCTCGACGTCCTCAAACTCGTAGTCAAACTCCGTGTAGATGTTCTGGATGTGGTGGTTTTTGTCGTCAGTGACGCGTCTGCGGGATGATGTAGTTGATGAGATGGTGTACCTAATAAAGCGGCTGTAGCGTGATGCTGTTACGTGTGCTGAGTGTCGTCCTCCTCGTTGTTGTTGTTGTTGTTGTTGACCACGGCACATTCGTCTCCTCCCACCGCCTCCGACAACCACGTCTGCGGGTAAACAATCCACAGTGAAGAAGAAGAAGACGCTTGGAAAAGAAGGAAAGGGTGGACCTGACTTCGTATTTGGCCAGCTCGCCCCTCAGGTGTCCCATGCTGTGAGCCGTCTGGGCCATCTGAGGCTCCAACGTGGACGGGTCACCCAGCTCAGGGTTGTGCTCGTACACGCCCTTCATCTTCTCCAGAGCTTCACTGGAAACACACACACACGTACCTTGTATCAGTTGTATCAGTATAGACGGTTCTGTGTCAGTATAAAGGGTTGCGTGTCAGTATAGATGGTTGCGTGTCAGTATAGGCGGTTGCGTGTCAGTATAGGCGGTTGCGTGTCAGTGTTGTGTGTCAGTATAGATGGTTGTGTGTCAGTATAGGTGGTTGCGTGTCAGTGTTGTGTCAGTATAGACGGTTGCGTGTCAGTATAGGTGGTTGCGTGTCAGTGTTGTGTCAGTATAGACGGTTGCGTGTCAGTAGTCAGTATAGACGGTTGCGTGTCAGTATAGGTGGTTGCGTGTCAGTGTTGTGTCAGTATAGACGGTTGCGTGTCAGTAGTCAGTATAGACGGTTGCGTGTCAGTATAGGTGGTTGCGTGTCAGTGTTGTGTCAGTATAGACGGTTGCGTGTCAGTAGTCAGTATAGACGGTTGCGTGTCAGTAGTCAGTATAGACGGTTGCGTGTCAGTATAGGCAGTTGCGTGTCAGTGTTGTGTGTCAGTACAGATGGTTGCGTGTCAGTATAGGCGGTTGCGTGTCAGTAGTCAGTATAGGCGGTTGCGTGTCAGGTGTCAGTATAGGCGGTTGCGTGTCAGGTGTCAGTATAGGCGATTGCGTGTCAGTAGTCAGTATAGACGGTTGCGTGTCAGTATAGGCGGTTGCGTGTCAGTATAGGCGGTTGCGTGTCAGTATAGGCGGTTGCGTGTCAGTATAGGCGGTTGCGTGTCAGTATAGACGGTTGCGTGTCAGTATAGGCGGTTGCGTGTCAGTAGAGTCTATACTGACACACAGTATAGAGGGTTGTGTGTCAGTATAGACGGTTGCGTGTCAGTATAGATGGTTCTGTGTTAGTATAGACGGTTGTGTGCTGTCACCTTTCCTCTTGTGCCCTGTTGAGTTTTCTAGTGATGTCATCAATCTTGGCCTGCAGACTCTTCTTCCTCTGCTCAGGAGGAAGGTGGGAGAAGTCCTCTGCAGCGAGCGGCTGCGGACAGACACACGTACACGCACACGCACACCAACCAAGGACATGACGTGAGTTGAACACCAGTAGCGTTGTTGCGTCAAGGCAAGGAGTCAAACATTTGACAAGGAAGACAACTCCTGAAAGTCTTTGTAGGAGTCTTTCTGTGACGTCACACGTTTGGCCCCACAAGTCAATTTGAAATCAAAAGAAGACAATAAGCTCCAACAAGTACACACCATGTTGCCTGATATTGATGACAATGATTTGCTATGCTGTACACTTCATGAGGTTCACCGTGTCATGGCCTCTGCCTCCATGCAGTCCACCATTTATGATCAATAAGTGGATTATTATGCCGTGTGCCAAAAGATTAGAAACAGGCCCACAGCAATAAAAGCTGAAAGCCAGCGTGACCATCTCACATAACGGCAGATGACTTTGGTGTACCTAATGAAGTGACGTCACAGAGGAGGAGGCGTGTTCCCAAAGTGAGCACCGGTCGCACCAGCGTATGAACACCCATCTTTGAAGCGGTGTTCCAGAACCTTCCGGTGCGAGCGGACGTCCGCCCAAAGCACCGACACATCTGGACGGCAGGCTGAAATGCTAAATGCTAAATGCTAAATGCTAACCTTACCCTCTGCTTCTCAGCGTGCAACGTCTGGACACACACAAAGATCAGCATCAGCAAGGAGAACAGAATCCTTACGTCTTGCAAAGGAATCCGGTTCAGGTCCGGATTGGATTCAGGATTGGATTTCACACGAGACACCATATACAGTACTAGTATATGCTATGTAGTATATATATAGTACTATATGCTAAGGAGTATATATAGTACTATACACTATGGAGTATATACAGTACTATATGCTTTGGAGTATATACAGTACTATATGCTATGGAGTATATATACAGTACTATATGCTATGGAGTATATATGTACAGTACTATATTCTATGGAGTATATATAGTAGTTTAAGCAATGGAGTATATATAGTACTATACGTTATGGAGTATACACATCTAGTACTATCTGCTATGGAGTATATACAGTACTACATGCTATGGAGTATATATATAGTACTATACGCTATGAAGTATATAGTACAGTACTATACACTATGGAGTACATACAATACTATACACTATGGAGTATATATAGTACTATACGTAATGGAGTATATACGTACAGTACTATCTGCTATGGAGTATATATATATATATATAGTACTATACGCCATGGAGTATATACAGTACTATACGCTATGGAGTATATACAGTACTATACGCTATGGAGTATATACAGTACTATACGTTATGAAGTATATACAGTACTATCTGCTATGGAGTATATACATTATTCTCTGCTATGGAGTATATACAGTACTCTCTGCTATGGAGTATATACAGTACTATATGCTATGGACTATATACAATAGTACATGCCAAGGAGTAAATGAAAGAAGTATTACTAGTATACACAATGGAGTATATACAGTAGTACATGCTATGGAGTATAGTATGAAAGAAGTATTACTAGTATAGACTATGGAGTATATACAGTAATACATGCTATGGAGTGTATGAAAGAAGTATTACTAGTATACACTATGGAGTATATGAAAGAAGTATTACTAGTATACACAATGGAGTACACTGTATGGTATCAGACAGGAGGGTTTTCCGCGGACAAGTCTGTGCAGGAGTTTCCACGGGAAGAAAACAGGAGAGGAATTTTATGCGTTCACTCGACAACATTCTTTCTAAGCTGGTAAACTGGTCCAGCGCTGTCGTCATGGCGACCACTCAATAGCAGCCACCACTCAGCCGGTGGCGTTTAGGCGGCAAAGAAGAAGTAGAAGCCGAGGTTGGTGTACGGGTGTACGGGTGGGGGTGGGGTTGATTCGGGGCGTGAACGTTCACCTTGTGCTTCCTGCTGAAGGGCCACAGCTTGGCGCGCACTTTGGGGGGGTTGAGGCTGGAGTCGGAGCTGGCGGCTTTGATTCCTTGCGTGTAATCCTCAAACTCCACGTCGCCCGGACGCTCGAAGCCCGACTTGTGCTGCTCGATGAACAGCAGGGAGTCCTGGGAAAGAAAGAGCTCTCATTTACCTGCCAGACAAACACAGGAAGATCATCTTCTCATCTTCTGCTGCTTTTAACTCATGAAGGTTCAACTTCTTCAACTTCTAGCTAAGGTGTTGGGGGCGTTCACGCCCCTGGTAGGGTCACCCATGGGGAACATCAGCATCAGACCCTAATAATAAAGAATAATAACAATGGACCAATTCCCTGACCATTCCCCTCTGGAGCCACGCCTGGAGATGGGGCACCCTGGTGAGCATCGGGGGCCTTCACCCATAGGGCCCGGTGGGGCACAGCCTAAAAAGGTAACATGGGTCTCCCCTTCCATGAGGGGCGCTAATCCCAGAACTCATTGGTGGACACCGGCGTTAAGCGTTGCCGTCAAGATGAAGGAAGAGTCTAATCAGACAGGTTCTTGCAGGTTGGAGGTCTCTGAGGCAAAAACCTGGACATGGGAGGAGTTCGGAGAGGCCATGGAAAATGACTTCCGGAGGGCTTTAAAGAGATTCTGGACCACCATCCACCATCTCGGGGGGAGCAAAACCATGACATGGTGTTCTGCTGACCTCGACACAAGACCTTCCAAGACCTCCTCGATCCCACCCACACCAATGAGGAAGAAGTGCCTGGGGACTCCATGGTGGGTTCTTCTATCTCCGGGCCTGATGTTGCCGATTTTGTCAAAAAACTCCTCTGTCCGGAGTTCCTTAAGGCCCTGGATGTTGTGGGTGTGTCTTGTAGAACCGCCGCTCCTCCACATTGTGAGGAACCACATGAGGAGGCTTGGGCGTCTGGTAAGGATGGCCCTCAAATGCCTCGTGGGGAGGCGTTCAGGGCACGTTCGAGAGGTAGGAGGCCTTGAGGAAGAACCATGACAGGTTGGAGGAGACTACAGTATGTCTCTCAAGTGGCCTGGGAACGCCTCGGGATCTGCTGGAAGAGCTGGATGAAGTGACCAGAGAGACGGAAATTGGGACTTCCCTGTTTAAGCCCCCAGAAGAAGATGGATGGATGGATGTTTCAAATGATATCTAGCATGCTTACTGCATAATAACAACATTTATATCATGTTTTAGGCTAGCCTTGGGGTTTTTGGCGTTTGTGTGACCGACCTGCTTCCCATCGATTTTTTCTCCTGCAGCAGAGATTCCGTCCAAACATTTGGCGATGATGACCTGCACCTTCTTCTCGATGTCCGAGAACTGGCAGTAAGCCTCGGCTAAGCGCCGGATCCTCCGCTCGTCCATGTCCTGCAGCTTCTGCTGGGCACACGCACACATGAGAAACAAAGCTGCAAGTGTACCCACCAATGCACTGCGGGCCTCACGTTGAAGATCTGCGGTATCTCCGTGTAGTAGTGCGCCTTCTGCTCCTTGTTGAAGTTCTGCAGCTGAGCGGCGTAGTCGTTCCTGCACTCCTCGGCCGCGTGCGTGCGGGCATGCAAATGCTGCTTGGCCTTCCAGGTGGACATGGAACATGGAACGCGAGCGAGAGGGAGACGACTGAAACCACAGTACGCCATAACAACACCAGCATGTCATGCAAATGTGCCCCCTAGTGGCTGGGGGCTAAGTAAGTGCTATGATCTTCTGCTGCCTGGTCATATCACCTCGTACTTTGGTGCGTGACCCAAAATTTAAAAAAAAATAAATAAATAAATAAATAAATAAATAAATAAATAAATAAATAAATAAATAAATAAAATTAAAAAATTAAAAAATTAAAAAATTTAAAAATTTAAAAATTTAAAAATTTAAAAATTTAAAAATTTAAAAATTTAAAAATTTAAAAATTTAAAAATTAAAACCACCCTCTGCCATCTCTGTGTGGAGTTTGCATGTTCTCCCACATTCCAAAAACATGCTAGGTTAATTGGCGACTCCAAATTGTCCATAGGTATGAATGTGAGTGTGAATGGTTGTTTGTCTATATGTGCCCTGTGATTGGCTGGCCACCAGTCCAGGGTGTACCCCGCCTCTCGTCCGAAGACAGCTGGGATAGGCTCCAGCACTCCCCGCGACCCTCGTGAGGAAAAGCGGTAGTGGGAGGAAACCGGAGTACCTGGACAAACCCCACGCACGCACGGGGAGAACATGGCCCAGGGTGGAATCGAACTCGGGTCTCCTAGCTATGTGCCCTGCGTGCTAACTTGTGAAAGCGTCTTTCTCAGAATTCACTTCAATCCTTGTTTGCCAGCATTGGTGCATTCTTGGCACTGCCACAATAGAAAGTTGTTGTGTGTTTACTTTGTCCACATCGATCTTTGAGGCGTTGACATCGTTCTCTATCTTCTCTGCTTGCTGTGAGGCTTTTTCGGCTTCCGCCCACTCCTTGGCAAAGCGCTTCTTAGTCTAGAGACACACACACACACACAGGTCAGAGTCCCTGATGACACAACAATAAAGACGTCATGTAGCTGGCTACATCTTAAAGGGACGTGCTCATCGTCTGAGGTCAGCTTGGGTGGAGTGATGATGTTATGAATTAATAACAGCACGTGAATAAAAGGAGATGAAATCCTCCAGAAGTCATCCACAATAAGGCTTCTTACACTTTCCAGGTGTTTAAAGCCGCTCTCCAGGTTCTGCTGGGCCTTCTTGGCGTCATAAAGATGCTGTGGAAACAAACACATCTCACTGACGCCATTTTTTTTTCCAAGCGGCCCCTCCCGCTTATGGACCCCTCCCTCACTGATTTGCGCTCCTGCTTAATGTCCTGCAAGTACTTGGCGAGCTCCCCGCACACGTTGGTCAACAAGTTCTCCGCTATCACTTCCCTCTGGCCCGCATAGTCGTTCAGCTCCTTAACGATATCCTGGAACGCCGCGTGGTTGCTGAACCTGCACGTGCACACAAACACACAACACAAGCTGAATGTCCACACAACAAGGGACGACACAGATTGTGTAGAGAAGAAGACACATGATGTTGTGTAGTCATGTGACCTGCACTCCTGCTCTTCTTTGCTGCCTCGCTTGGTGTATTTCTTTGACAGGCTCCTGCCACACACAAACACACCATGATACACATGCACGCATATTGACAGCCGTGCACACACACACACACACACACACACACCTGAGCTGCTTGGCGTAGCTCTGTTCGATCTCTGTGCGCTCCTTAACAAACTTGATGTAGCGCTCCACCAAGTCCAGACCCGCCTGCGTGTGCTTGTCGATCACATCGCATTGATCCTAGAGGTGGGAGGGATGAGGGTTTGGGGTCATATAATATTATTTTTCTCCTTTTAATATTTGTTTTTCTCTTAATATCTGGACTTTATTGTTGTCAAATGATTCCTGATTTGTTCTGTTTTTTAAAAGCCATTATTTTCCTGTTTACATTTTTTTCACCCACAGACATTTTTCATGTTGTTCATTCATTTTTTACGGCTTATCTACCGCTGGAGCCTATCCCAGCATTTGTTAACGTTAGCTAGCACCTGTAGGAATCATTGGAACCGTTATCCATGCATTGTTGAGTTAGCATCAGAGCTGCCCAATTGTACTCACTGGTTAACTGTTAACGTTAGCGTTAACAGCTAGCCACTGATTGTAACAAACAACCCAGGTCTTCCTCATCTCCTGATTATGTAGCCTACATGCTAACCACTCAGCCAATTATTCATTCATTCATTTTTTATCGCTTATCCTCGCGGGGGTGCTGGAGCCTATCCCAGCTGTCTTCGGGCGAGAGGCAGGGTACACTCTGGTGTACTGGTGGCCAGCCAATCACAGGGCACATACAGACAAACAACCATTCACACTCACATTCATACCTATGGACAATTTGGAGTCGCCAATTAACCTAGCATGTTTTTGGAATGTGGGAGGAAGCCGGAGTACCCGGAGAAAACCCACGCATGCACGGGGAGAACATGCAAACTTCACACAGTGATGGTCGAGGGTGGGATTGAACTCGGGTCTCCGAGATGTGAGGTCTGCGAGCTAACCACTCAACCGCCATGCAGCCCGTTTTCATGTTTTTACCTCTAACTCTGCCAATAAATCAAGTTAATGCCTGATGAGCGGCGACTTTCTTTACACATGCTAACAATAAAGATGATGTCCTACCAACACGCCCACAGACATCAATAATAATAACGATGATGACAAATGGCTGTTGGCTGTGTATGACCTTTCACCCTGTGATGTCATACTTTGATAGTGAGGGAGTGGTGTTTGCTTGTAATTTCAAAGCTAACATGAAAACATCAGGAAGCAAAAGCCAACCCGTCGGACCGGTCCCGCTTGTCTGCTTCCTGCGGAGTGCAGTGACGGACAGCACTCGTGCAGCCCGAGAGACAAAGAGGAAAATAGTTTGAGCGCACTCCCTTGTTGCGGAAGACAAAGAGTGACTCCGCCCACTCGCCTCCAGCACTCAGAAGGAAAAGGAAGGAAAAACGTAAGACAATGGAGAGGAAGGGATGTTTATCCCGGAGAAGCTCAGGCAGGGCAAGCAGGAGAGCCAAGATGACACAAGAAGTCTTGCTGCATGTTAGCTCAGCCCGACCTCATCAACGCTGAGCTCATCTCACCCGCCGCCCAGTGGCTGACAGTCCCAGGAGCTCCTGGAACCGGTCTGACTCGTCCCACCCCTGGAGCTCACCCTGCCATCAATCCGGCCCCCGTCCGACTGCCAGCAATCTCAGTCGGGTCTGAGTCTCTGGAGGGAGGGGGTTTGTCGTCATGACAGTAACACACTCAACACAAACGCACACACATTCACTCGTCATGATGCAACACCAAACCTCGCAAGGTCTCTCCACAATAAGGTTCTGTTCTGTTCCTTGTCACACGATCAACTAGAGGGCCGTGTCAGGAACCAAGTACTGATCCAGGGACTCCCTCAGGCCAAGGGGTGTGGTGCAGCCTGAATTCACCACCGTCAACATCTTCTCTATCCCAACTGCAAAAACTCCATGACTGACTGACTGACTTACTACCTAAGGAACTAACGACTGCAGTAATCAACCCATTAATTAACAGGAGGATGGATGGATGGACAGACTGACTGAATCACCAATGACATAACTAACAAACTAACTAACTAACTAACAACTGCAGAAATCAACCCATTAGTTAACCGGATGATGGATGGACAGACTGACTAACTCACCAATGACATAACTAACTAACTAACTACTGACTGTGGAAATCAACCCATTAATTAACAGGAAGATGGATAGATGGATGGACTGACTGACTGACTGACTTACCAATGACATAACTAAGTAACTAACTAACTAACTAACTAACTAACTAACTACTGACTTCAGAAATCAACCCAATAATTAACAGGAGGATGAATGGATGGACTGACTAACTCACCAATGACATAATTAAGTAACTAAGTAACTAAGAACTGCAGAAATCAACCCATTAGTTAATAGGATGATGGATGGATGGATGTACAGACTGACTGACTCACCAATGACATAACTAACAAACTAACTAACTAACTACTGACTGCAGAAATCAACCCATTAGTTAACAGGATGATGGATAGATGGGCTGACTGACTGACTGACTCAGCAATGACACTGAGGAGCTCCAATCGTGGCAGGCTGTGCAATAACTGTGCAATAAACCTGTGACTGTGACCTGTCAACATGTGTACAGTCTAGAGAAGTAGATAGAGTAGTCCTACATATCATACAACCACTTTATCCACTCTTGTACTTTCACTGCCATAAACCTGAAAGTTCCCCTTTTGGGACTAATAAAGACATATCTTATCTTTTCTTACCTTCCACTACAGGATGTAGTACACCCATGTTGTAAGGGTATTACGACACCATGCTACTTTTTTCATGAAAGTTAAAATACAGGAAACTATTACAACTCAGAAAGAAGGGAAAATAAGTGAATTCTCCGGTGAAAATGGGAAAGTTGACAGGTATGGACCGGACTAATCCAGCTAACTAATCCACTGACAAACAACTGAATGTACTAACTAGGACAAAGTGCGGCACGGGATGTCGGGCATTGGCAGCCTGCCTTCTATTTCTAATCTCACACCTTCTACATATATCAGGGAAAACTACAGTCAGCAGGCATTTCACAAGAATAACATCTAAATATGAAGAAGAAAAAAGTAATTTATGAGAATAATAATATCAATTTAAAATTTAGTTTAAGTCACGATAATATTAGAAAACACCCAAAACATTTAGCTTGGGTTAGGTTGCAGAAAAATGAAGTCAGAATTAGAAAAACAAAATGCAGAAGAACTATTAAAAGTTGGAAAATAAAAAAACAGCACAAAAATGGTGTCATTTCCCAAGAATTTTGTGAAAATATTAAACAGAAAAAAATTGTCATTTCACAAGAAAAAGTCATAATTTGACGTGAATAATGTCATTTTAGTAGCATCAGTTTGAGGAAATTAGATGATGGAAAAAAACTACCATGCTATGAGAATAAAGTCAATATACTATGGAAATGAAATCAAAATATCACTGAAATTGGAAGTTGGAAAATTGTAAAAAAAAACAAAAAACAAACAAGAACACGTGGAAAAACTGCCGAAATATTACGGAAATTAAAACTTCAAGAGAAAAAACTTTGTTTGTAGCATAGAGAAATATGAAAATATAGTATATAAATATAAAGTTGTCATCAGGGTAATATTAGGGTAGGGGGAAAAGTCTCTCAAAACTCTCTCATACTACACATAAGAGACAAAAAATTTACAAATCAGCCGCAATGTTCCAAGAATATAATCAAATTAGTAAGAGAAAAACAATGTAATCTAATGAGAAAAAGTCATCGTTTACAAGAATACCACTGTAATATTAGAAGGACAGTACTGTTACTTTGCTAGCAAACATTCAACTAAGAAAATACTTAAAGTTGTAATTTGGAGATAAATTAATAAAACAATAAAGTGAAAAAAAACTTTGATATGACTTTTGATGGAGCTACTAAAAAGTAGCTGACTTACATACACAGTACACACAGCTGAATACTACCTAATGCATACACAGAAATGTTCAGTTTAAACCACGCCCACTTCCTGTATATGCCCCGCCCAGTCCGAGTACAGATACGGATGATTTAGATGAGTGGACAGATACACATACACATACGAGGATGTCCAATCTCATTAGAGCAGTTCCCAAAAGATAAAAGCAACACTGTTGCCACCAATAAAGCGAGGAAGGACCACTGACTGATAATATGTACAATTAGATAGATACAAACTAGCAAACACCTGACAGTCCGTATCTTAAACAAGCTAACTTTGGCAAAACTGAAGACCACAACAAATATACCTAGCGTTAGCAGCGCTAGCTAGCAACCGGGAAAAAAATGTCAACACATCAGCAAAGGAAGCTACATTGTAGCCATATAATTTATCTTATTTATTGTGTATTGCGTCAAAGTAAGAACTCAATAAACCACATTGAGGTCGAGGTCTCAAAGTGGACCAGGTGCCCTTCTAGCATTTTAACAAATCCAGTACTGAGTGTCAGCTAAAGACAACCTAGCTAAAATGTTTTGACACAAAAAAGAGACCATGAGAACAAAGACTGGCACTGCTAATTACGTCAAAAACACCTTCCATTTCCCCTCAAGCGCCAACCTCACCATGGAAACCTTCAGCTACTTCTCACATATAACACAGTACTTTACGACATGTACTACAAGAGTATTCATAGTGAGCAGTAAGTAGTGTACCTCCGTGATAGGCCAGGACTTCCTGTCAGGTTTCCACAGGTGAAGGTGAAGTTACACCTTAAAGGGACACCAACATTCGAAGGTATGCAGAAAGGATTGCGAAACACTTTTCACGCACGCGCACGGTGCTGCGTCACGTGACTGAACCTCAACTTTATGGATAATTAGTAGATGTGAATGATTTTGATTTTGAAAAACTCACCCATAAATCAGTCCCCCAGTCCATGTCTGCACCTCTCACACGTCCGCACCGTGGAAGCCCGTGTGGGACAGCTCGCAGGAGGAGGAAGGAGGGAGGGAGGGAATGTTTGCAGGAAGTTGACGCCTTCTCCTCCTCCTGCCTGCTGAAACTCATTTAGGTCCCAAGAGAAGAGAAGAGAAGAGAAGGAGGGGAGGAGCTTCTGGGAGAAAACAAAGCAGTTCACTTTTTTATTTTCAAGAACAAGCAGGACAAACCTTGAAGAACAAAAATACTCATTAGCTACACACACGACATACACAATACACAACAATACACACACTTTAGTAATAGTAGTCACAGCTTTACTCATCAATATCAACATGTTTACTGCTTCCCAACCCACAGAATAGAAACGCCCAATAAGGTGCAGTGCAAACCCACCACCACCAGCTGTCGCTGTTTAGTAGAAAAACTAAATTTTTATATAAAAAAAAAGAAATACAAAACTCTAATGTTGTATTGAATAAACAAATAATTAAATATAAATACATAAAAATGTAATGTTATATTTAATAAATAAACAATAATGACAAAATAGCTAAAAAAACATATTGTGTGGCTGCATGGTGTCAAGTGGTTAGCGCGCAGACCTCACAGCTAGGAGATCAGTGTTCAATTCCACCCTCGGCCCATCTCTGTGTGGAGTTTGCATGTTCTCCCCGTGCATGCGTGGGCTTTCTCCGGGTACTCCGGTTTCCTCCCACATTCCAAAAACATGCTAGGTTAATTGGCGACTCCAAATTGTCCATAGGTATGAATGTGAGTGTGAATGGTTGTTTGTCTATATGTGCCCTGTGATTGGCTGGCTACCAGTCCAGGGTGTACCCCGCCTCTGGCCCGAAGAAGACAGCTGGGATAGGCTCCAGCACCCCCGCGAGGCGACCCTTGTGAGGATAAGCGGTAGAAAATGAATGAATGAATGAATCAATAACAGAAAGACAGATGAAGTCATTAATAACGGCAACTGGGGGTTCTGGTTTTGATGGTCGCCCAGTGATAATGCACGTAGCGTACATGCGACTCCGAAAATAACCTTTAGCTTTGGATGGGGGTGACCTTTGGCCTCACTTTACAGGGAAAGTATGGAGGTCATTGCTGAACATGACACGAGCATGACTACTCCTGCATGTGTTTGGCCTCGTTACCATGGCAACACTGATGTCTGGGAGGGAACTAAAAGCTTCTTTTTTTGGGAATATTTGAATTATTATTATTATTTAAAAAATTAAAATTAAAATTAAAATTAAAATTAAAATTAAAATTAAAATTAAAATTAAAATTAAAATTAAAATTAAAATTAAAATTAAAATTAAAATTCATTGATTATATATAATAATAATCTACTAACATTAATATATTAATATTAATACAATATATTAATATTAATAAATCATATTATTACAAATAAATTCACATAACAAATATTGTATAATAAATGTTAATATTATTTAATGAATTTTATTTATTATTATTTAATTAATTTTATTTATTAATTATTAACATGTCGAGGCTTCACGTGAGGAGGACTCAAATCCAGAGTTGGCAGCCATATTTGTTATTTTGGATGATTCATCATTGAAAATTGTATGCTATTTATGATTGATTGATGATCTGTGGCTAATCCCTAATCCCTAATCCCTAATAATGCCCATGGGACGGCCCCTGTTCATATCCATACCAAAGCAGGAAATGCTCATCCACACGGCTGTGCTATAATTGTGGCCACTAGATGGAACTGCAGCTCTCTTCATCCATCATACCCTCTTTCCTTTCTCCATCCCAGCACAGGGAGATTCAAATCTGTCCACAGTGAGGATTATAGCAGATCGATAGCGGAGACAATCTTCTTCCCACGACCCCCCCCCCCAGCAAGTGTGCTTTGAAACAGGAAGAGCTGTGATTGCTCTCACTGTCCACTCCACACCTCCTCAGCATCGTCTTCAGACTCACGTATGAGCACAGCAGGACTAGGAAAGGACACAAAGGTTATAGCAGAGGAGAAAGGGTGGAAAAAAAGACGTAGGGAGGGGAGAGGGGGATTGAAGATGCGAGGACAGGTGAGGAAGGAAAGACGTGAAAAAACAAAGAAGAAATGAGTAGAGGAAGAAAATGCAAAAAGGAAACGTCAAAGAAAGAGGGGAAGGAAGGGAAAGAAAGATAAGAAAGTCAAGGGAAGGAAAGGGGACAGGGAAGGACAAGCGGGAAATGTGAGGAAAGAAGGATGCAACAAAAGGAAGGGAAGGAAAGAATATGAGTGACTAGGAAAGGAGAGCAAATGTGCAAAGGTAAGGAAAGGAGCGAGGATGAGGAGATTAGAAGAGCACGAGGAGGTGAGTAGATAAGGAGAGTATAGATGAGGAGGTGAGGAGGAGAATAAGAAAAGAGGATGGTGAGGTGAGTAGATGAGGAGGTGAAAAGAGGAGGATAATAAAAAAAGGATGAGGAAGTTGGTAGATGAGGAGGTGAGGAGAATAACAAAATGATGAGGAGGTGAGTAGATGAGGAGGTGAGTCGAGGAGAATGAGAAAAGGAAGAGGTGAGTAGATGAGGAGGTGAGGAGAATAAGATGAAAAGAGGATGAGGAGGTGAGTAGATGAGGAGATGAAAAGAGTTGGAGAATAAGAAAAGGATGAGGAGGTGGGTAGATGAGGTGAGTAGAGAAGGAGAATAATAAAAGGATGAGGAGGTGAGTAGAGGAGGAGAATAAAAAAAGGAGGAGGTGAGCAGAGGAGAATAAGAATAGGCTCAGGAGTTGAGTGGATGAAGAAGTGAGGAGGAGAATAAGAAAATGATGAGGAGGTGAGGAGACTAAGAAAAGAATGAGGAGGTGAGTAGAGGAGGATAATAAGAAAAAATTGAGGTGAGTAGATGAGGTGAGTAGAGGAGAATAAGAAAAAGAGGAGGAGATGAGTAGATGAGGTGAGTAGAGGAGGTGAGGAGAATAAGAAAAAAATGGGGAGGTGAGTAGAGAAGGAGAATAAGAAAAGGATGAGGAGGTGAGTAGATGAGGAGGTGAGTAGAGGAGAATAAGAAAAGGATGAGGAGGTGAGTAGATGA
Source organism: Doryrhamphus excisus (assembly GCF_037039965.1). Lineage (NCBI taxonomy): Eukaryota > Metazoa > Chordata > Actinopteri > Syngnathiformes > Syngnathidae > Doryrhamphus > Doryrhamphus excisus. The sequence goes on from NC_136365.1 coordinate 19,316,660, forward strand.
GGAGGTGAGTAGAGGAGAATATGAAAAGGATGAGGTGGTGAGGAGGAGAATAAGATTAGGATGAGGAGATGAGTAGAGGAGGAGAATAAGAAAAGGATGAGGAGATGAGTAGAGGAGGAGAATAAGAAAAGGATGAGGGGGTGAGCAAATGAGGTGAGTTGAGGAGGAGAATAAGAAAAGGAGGAGTTGAGTTGATGAGTAAGTGAGGAGGAGAATAGGAAAATGATGAGGAGGTGAGTAGAGGAAGAGAATAAGAAAAGGACGAGGAGGTGGGTAGATGAGGTGAGTAGAGGAAAATAAGAAAAGGAAGAGGTGAGTAGATGAGGAGGTGGGGAGAATAAGAAAAGGCTGAGGAGGTGAGTAGAGGAGAATAATAAAATGATGAGGTGAGTAGAGGAGGAGAATAAGAAAAGGCTGAGGAGGTGAGTAGAGGAGAATAATAAAATGATGAGGAGGTGAGTAGAGGAGGAGAGTAGAGTAGAGATGTAAACAGGTTCCAACTAACAACACTGTCACGTCTAATAAACACTCCCTGCTGATAATAAAAGTGTGTGTGTGTGTGTGTGTGTGTGTGTTCATCTTTTATGTATGAGTGTTTGTGTGTTACTGCACCTCTACTGCACGTGCACTCACACACAAACACACAAACACACACACACGCTCTAGTTCACACAGAAAGCTGCTACCATGGCAAACAAAGTCAGAAGCTTTTCAATGTGAATGCACATGAATGGACCTGCATTAGTGTGTGTGTGTGTGTGTGTGTACATAGTTCAGAGCAGGACAGTGTCGTCTCTTCCTGACCAAATGTCCGTTTCCTGCGTGTCCAGCTGAGACACAAGCTGCCTACACACACACACACACGCACAGCGGAGGAAGAGTATGGAGTCTGCGTGTTATTGGCCAGTCTACTTTGTGATGATCACATGACACCACCGTAAAGCAGGATGGAGGATGCGTTACCGTGTGGTGATTTCCTCCTAAAGCGAGCGTGCCGTGTGCTTTTTCTTTGGCTTTTGTTGTTCCTTCAGGAGGAGGGTGTGCATGAAGGAGGCGGGGACATGAACAGGAAGTCACAGGAAGTAAGCCCTCACATTCATAGACTCCTGATACACTGATGACCATGCTCAAATAAGCAGTAGCTGGTGCCCCGCCTCTCCCCACTGGCTCAAAGAGAGCAAATAACTGACAGGAGGGTTCACTCACGCCGTTCACTGCTATAGAACCAACACTCCCAGGTGTTGAGACAGGCTGAGAGCAAATAACTGACAGGGGGGTTCACTCACGTCGTTCGTTTTGCTATAGAACCAACACTCCCAGGTGTTGAGACAGGCTGAGAGCAAATAACTGACAGGGGGGTTCACTCACGTCGTTCATTTTGCTATAGAACCAACACGCCCAGGTGTTGAGACAGGCTGAGAGCAAATAACTGACAGGAGGGTTCACTCACGCCGATCATTTTGCTATAGAACCAACACGCCCAGTTGTTGAGACAGGCTGAGAGCAAATAACTGACAGGAGGGTTCACTCACACCGTTCATTGTGCTATAGAACCAACATGCCCAGGTGTTGAGACAGGCTGAGAGCAAATAACTGACAGGAGGGTTCACTCACGCCGTTCACTGTGCTATAGAAACAACACACCCAGGTGTTGAGACAGGCTGAGAGCAAATAACTGACAGGAGGGTTCACTCACGCCGTTCATTGTGCTATAGAACCAACACGCCCAGGTGTTTAGATAGGCTGAGAGCAAATAACTGACAGGAGGGTTCACTCACGCCGATCATTTTGCTATAGAACCAACACGCCCAGGTGTTGAGACAGGCTGAGAGCAAATAACTGACAGGAGGGTTCACTCACACCGTTCATTGTGCTATAGAACCAACATGCCCAGGTGTTGAGACAGGCTGAGAGCAAATAACTGACAGGAGGGTTCACTCACGCCGTTCACTGTGCTATAAAAACAACACACCCAGGTGTTGAGACAGGCTGAGAGCAAATAACTGACAGGAGGGTTCACTCACGCCGATCATTTTGCTATAGAACCAACACGCCCAGGTGTTGAGACAGGCTGAGGGCAAATAACTGACAGGAGGGTTCACTCACGCCGTTCATTGTGCTATAGAACCAACATGCCCAGGTGTTGAGACAGGCTGAGAGCAAATAACTGACAGGAGGGTTCACTCACGCCGTTCACTGTGCTATAGAAACAACACACCCAGGTGTTGAGACAGGCTGAGAGCAAATAACTGACAGGAGGGTTCACTCACGCCGTTCATTGTGCTATAGAACCAACACGCCCTGGTGTTGAGACAGAGTGAAGCCTCTCCTGTCATTCAGCTTGTTTGGAAGAGAGAGGAAGAAGAGAAACCATAGTTTGATAATTTTGTGGGTTGGGGAGCGAGAGTTTAAGAAGTAGATCTTCCAAATTTTTTCTATAATTAGGATTTGCCAGTGACGGATGGCACTGTCCCGGCCACGTTCCTGGAATGAAACGACCAGGCGTTGCTGTGTCAACGTGTGTGTTGGCCGCTGACTCCGTGAATGCTAGGAATAGCGCTGACCAGCATTACCTGTGTATGCTCAACAAGGTGCACCCTCGGTCTTCAAATTCACTGTGCTATAGAAACAACACACCCAGGTGTTGAGACAGGCTGAGAGCAAATAACTGACAGGAGGGTTCACTCACGCCGTTCATTGTGCTATAGAACCAACACGCCCAGGTGTTTAGATAGGCTGAGAGCAAATAACTGACAGGAGGGTTCACTCACGCCGATCATTTTGCTATAGAACCAACACGCCCAGGTGTTGAGACAGGCTGAGAGCAAATAACTGACAGGAGGGTTCACTCACACCGTTCATTGTGCTATAGAACCAACATGCCCAGGTGTTGAGACAGGCTGAGAGCAAATAACTGACAGGAGGGTTCACTCACGCCGTTCACTGTGCTATAGAAACAACACACCCAGGTGTTGAGACAGGCTGAGAGCAAATAACTGACAGGAGGGTTCACTCACGCCGTTCATTGTGCTATAGAACCAACACGCCCAGGTGTTTAGATAGGCTGAGAGCAAATAACTGACAGGAGGGTTCACTCACGCCGATCATTTTGCTATAGAACCAACACGCCCAGGTGTTGAGACAGGCTGAGAGCAAATAACTGACAGGAGGGTTCACTCACGCCGTTCATTGTGCTATAGAACCAACATGCCCAGGTGTTGAGACAGGCTGAGAGCAAATAACTGACAGGAGGGTTCACTCACGCCGTTCACTGTGCTATAGAAACAACACACCCAGGTGTTGAGACAGGCTGAGAGCAAATAACTGACAGGAGGGTTCACTCACGCCGTTCATTGTGCTATAGAACCAACACGCCCAGGTGTTTAGATAGGCTGAGAGAAAATAACTGACAGGAGGGTTCACTCACGCCGTTCATTGTGCTATAGAACCAACACGCCCTGGTGTTGAGACAGAGTGAAGCCTCTCCTGTCATTCAGCTTGTTTGGAAGAGAGAGGAAGAAGAGAAACCATAGTTTGATAATTTTGTGGGTTGGGGAGCGAGAGTTTAAGAAGTAGATCTTCCAAATTTTTTCTATAATTAGGATTTGCCAGTGACGGATGGCACTGTCCCGGCCACGTTCCTGGAATGAAACGACCAGGCGTTGCTGCTTCAATGTGTGTGTTGGCCGCTGACTCCGTGAATGCTAGGAATAGCGCTGACCAGCATTACCTGTGTATGCTCAACAAGGTGCACCCTCGGTCTTCAAATCCTTCATGAATGAAACATCAGCACACCTCTTCCCCCCCAGGTGGTCTCTTTAACGTAGATCTATTATTTATCAAGCTGATATCCCAGCAGCAGGAGACAGAATGTGGAGGATGAGCTAACAGGAAGACATAAATAAATCACAGAGGTGGAAGGGATACTTTTTAAAGCCAAGCAGTCTCATCCACATCACTTTGGAAGGCTTTGGAAGTGTCCGTGTATGTGTGTGTGTGTGTGTGGTGTGTGTGTGTGTGTGTGTGTAGCATGGTGTGAAAAGGGATTGCATTGGATCGATTGAATAACAAATTGTACACCTTTAGGGACATTCCACATAATATAACATACAACATGCATTGATTGAATTCACAATGTATTCATTTTTTTAAATCACTGTTAAAAAAATGAATTCATTATATCATATTCATATATTAAATAAAAAAATGTCATGTATATATTATACGTATATACCGTTGTTTAACACGATTTATTATATTATTAATTGGCTGAGACGGTGGACGAGTGGTTAGCACGCAGGTCTCACAGCTCGGAGGCCCGAGTTCAATTCCATCCTCAGCCATCTCTGTGTGGAATTTGCATGTTCTCCCCGTGCATGTGTGGGTTTTACTCCGGGTACTCCGGTTTCCTCCCACATTCCAAAAACATGCTAGGTTAATTAGCGACTCCAAATTGTCCATAGGTATGAATGTGAGTGTGAATGGTTGTTTGAATATATGTGCCCTGTGATTGGCTGGCCACCAGTACACCAGGGTCTACCCCGCCTCTTGCCCCCACTGTTAACGCTAATTTTAACAGTTATGCTCATAATTATTAACAATTAACTAATAACTATGCTAACAACAGTTAGATGCTAACTCAACAATGCATAGATAACGGTTCCAATGATTCCTACAGGTGCTAGCTAACTTTATGCTAAGAAATGCTAACTCATTTAGTAACCTTTGCCAGTTATAATTTGCTAACTAAGGACAATGATGTGCGCTAATATTAGCCATTTAGGACAATCTGACATAACAGTTCCAATGCTAACCGACACCAACTCAACAGCGCCATTGCTAACGTTGGCTGATTACCATGCTTCGCTAACATTTCAGATGAATATTACGCTTTAACCAAATATAATCAACTGATTAAACAGCTTTTTATGAATTACTAACAACCTGGATCAATGCTAATGTTGGCCAGTTATGACAATGCTAGCTAACATAACCGTTTTACATGGTGTGCCTCATAATGATGAACATTATTTAGTGGCTAGTAACTTGCTAACAATTCTGAAGAATGCTAATGACAGTCAATCATGGTAATTAACATCGATTAATTATCTACTTTTGATCTGTGTGATCATTATTCTGAGAACTATCAAGTCTGATGAACGCTAACGTTAGCTTGTTACTAAAGGCTATTTTTTAAGCATGAGAAGCAGTAACTACAACAAAAAACAGCTAGCTAAAGTTAGCTTGCATGTATGGCCAATAACAGGGATGAATATTCCACCTAAGCAGCAACAATCTGGTCACATGAATGTTAATGCTAATGCTAATCCTACCTGGAGTCTTTCACTCACTTCCAAAAGGGCGGCCATTTTCCTCATTTTAGTGAGCTGAAAGTCTGAAAAAGAAGAAGCGGTGGTAAAGTTTGGTGAGGTTTATTGAAAGAAAACAACCATGCTGACTGCACACCATCACACCACAAACCCAGAGAAGATCCTTCAGAGACTTGAAATGCCGTTTATCCGCTTTGTTGCAGCACAACGCTCAGACACGAGTGGGGAGAACGGGGATGGAGGGGGGGGGGGGGGGGGGGGGCAAACAGGTGATCTCAAGCAGGCCGTCTTTCTTCCCGAGGTGTCCCCAAGACGGCGGCGGCGCTCTGTGGTGACTCGTCAGAGCTGCCACCCAGTCGCCAGATGGCGCTCCAGCGGAGCAGGAAGCAGGTCGCCTACCCGTCAGTGCGTATGACGTGAAAAAGCGTGACATTGTAGAGAACCTGGTGTCCGTTGTTCCAGGTGTAGAGCGCCCTCTCACGGGGGTTGTAGTCCATCATGCTGATGTGAGAGTAGAGGTTGTGGAAGGGCACGTCCGTGTACTCGTACGTGGACGTGTTGGTGTTGTAGGCGAAGTGCACCTTGGCGCCAGCGAGGTGGGAGTTGGTGACGTAGAGGACGCCGCAGATCATGAAGGCCTCGCCGGCGCTGCGCTTGGGGAAGCCTGTGTCCCAGCTGCGGAGGACGTCCAGCGAGCGGGGGTCCAAGCGACTCACCTGCAGGACCCACAGCTCTTTTTTAGTCCGGCGAGCATAGCATATAGCACTTTATTGCTATTTTACATCACCGTTTTCCTCTAACAACTTTGACATCAGCTAGCTGGTGACCCGCCTCTCCCCACTGTCTCAAAGACAGCAAATAACTGACAGGAGGTTCACTCACGCCGTTCATTGTGCTATAGAACCAACACGCCCAGGTGTTTAGACATGCTGAGAGCAAATAACTGACAGGAGGGTCACTCATGGCGTTCATTGTGCTATAGAACCAACACGCCCAGGTGTTTACACAGGCTGAGAGCAAATAACTGACAGGAGGGTTCACTCACGCCGTTCATTGTGCTATAGAACCAACACGCCCAGGTGTTTAGACAGGCTCCCACATTCCAAAAACATGCTAGGTTAATTGGCGACTCCAAATTGTGAGTGTGATTGGTTGTTTGTCCTGCCCTGTGATTGGCTGGCCACCAGTCCAGGGTGCACCCCGCCTCTTGCCTGAAGACATGGGATAGGCTCCAGCCCCCCCCATGACCCTCGTGAGCGTAAGCGGTAGAAAATGAATGAATTAATATAAATATAGGGGTGTTATTTCATGTCTAGAGGGCTCTAATCATGTTTGAAGGTGGTAAACAGCGACCATTGTGAGGATAAGCGGTAGAAAATTAATTATTTAATAAATATTGTGTTAGCAATACCATGAGTGGTTAGCACGCAGGCCTCACAACTAGGAGACCTGAGTTCAATTCCACCCTCGGCCATCTCTGTGTGAAGTTTGCATGTTATTCCCATGCATGCGTGCGTGGGTTTTCTCCGGGTACTCCGGTTTCCTCCCACGTTCCAAAAACATGCTAGGTTAATTAGCGACTCCAAATTGTCCATAGGTATGAATGTGAGTGTGAATGGTTGTTTGTCTATATGTGCCCTGTGATTGGCTGGCCACCAGTCCAGGGTGTAAGAGTCATGCTCATAAGCAATCAATAATGTGGTGTGTTACCAGTATGTTCCCAGCGTTGGGGATGGAGGTGTAGACGGCCCACAGGCCCGTCTCGTCGGCCATGAGGTCGATGTCGGAAGACCCCCCCCAGCTGTAGGGGAAGGTGTTGTTGTAGCCCGCGCCGCTCAAGCTGCGCTGCAGCATCACGCTGCGTGAGCGGAAGTGGTATTGCACCTGATACACGACAAAAGACGGATATCCATCACTGTAGTCCGATTTGGAAAACACTATATTCCACAATATTCCTATTCAAATGTTAAGGACAGCTGAAAAATATATAAAGTATCTTCATATATAAAATATCGTCATATTGCAGCCTACCAGGATGTTGCTCTGGTGTTTGTTGTAGTACAGAGAGCCGTTGTAGACCACGTGGCCCGTCCCGGCCCACGGGTGCGGGAGCAGGTGCTGAACGAAGTTCTGGCCCTTGGTGAAGTCGGCCATGGTCCTGTACTCCAGCACACGCCTGCCCTTGTAGTAGCCGTCCATGGACCACACCTAGCAAGACACAAGGGACGCCCTTGTCTCACGTTCCAATAGTTTTGGTGTAACAGGGTTATAATGTTATTGTATATAATGTATATATGTTCATGTATATAATACTTAATACTTTATTTATCATTTTTGTCTTGTGTTGTAATCTTTGCAGGGGCACGTTATTTGGACGTTATTCGGATTCGGACTTTGTATAACAAACCCTTTTATGTCATTGTATGGTCATATCAGGGCGGCAACGGCAGTCGAGTGCTTAGCGTGCAGACCTCACAGCTAGGAGACCTGAGTTCAATTCCTTCCACATACCCAAAACACGCTAGGTTTATTGGCGACTCCAAATTGTCCATAGGTATGAATGTGAGTGTGAATGGTTGTTTGTCTATATGTGCCCTGTGATTGGCTGGCCACCAGTCCAGGGTGTACCCCACCTCTCGCCCGAAGACAGCTGGGATAGGCTCCAGCACCAGTCACGTGACCCTCGAATGGTCGTACTTCAGTATGTGACAAAAAAACCCCTTAAATTATATTAGGAAAGCAGGAAGTGAACAAATGTAACAGTTACTGATTGTAAAAGTACCAGATGGAGGGGTAGGATTTAATAAGTTTTGCTTCTTCCTACTCCTTTTGGACATGTGGAACTGTGAACTGATTATGTGATGCATTCAATTGTAATCTGATGCATGTTCAAATGAAATAAAACCATTACCATAACCATTACCATTGTTACTGGTAAGTTTGACTGTTTCATTTCAGTGACATCATCTCCATTGTGACCCACACATCCTCACTCACTCATTCCACTCATCAGCCGTTTGTGTGGAAATGTTACAAATACGTCAAAGAAATCAATAATGGCACCTGGCATCCTTTGATTATTCAGTATGCACCCCACCCTCGCGGTCTCTACTCCATTACTCCATACTCCATTCTAAAGGCCGTGTGGAGTGATTCTTTGTCAGACAAAAGACGCTACACGAGGAGAAACTGCTCCATTATGACCCCATTATGCCAACAAAAGCTGCAACTGGGAGTTACTGGGAATAAGCAGGAACAGCCCCGAATGCCGCTGTGCACCACTCCTTCACCTCTGCAGGGAGGCGCTCCAACAGGCAACAGGGTCACCATGGCGATGTAAATCACACCTTGCAACTGGGAGACAGTTGCCTTGACAACGGTCTTAAAGTGCACCCTGTACATAAAAAAAACACGTGTGTGTCTGTGTGTGTGTGTCTGTGTGTGTGTGTGTGGACTGAAATGATTCTTACAACGGCTGTTTTGTGTAATGCAACCAAATGGCTGTTAAATACTTGATAGTACACGCCGGGAAATTGCTGAAATGGCAGAAAAAAATACATTTGGAGAAGAGAGCGTGCATGCGTTCACACTTTCTTGACTTGTCAGACACACACACACACACACACACACATACACACACAGTCTATGCACCTACCCTGCTGTCAGAGCTGGGAATCATGGCGTCTGTCATCCAGGAGCCAAAACGGGACCCGGACGCCCTCACAGTGACAGGACCACTGACGGCTGTCAGACGGCCGCAGCCTGCTCACAAACGTGACAAAAAAACAATTAAATAAAAAAAAAACAAAGAACACTGTGTTAACAATAATGCTAACGCTAACTTTCTTCACATTTTCATTCATTTTCTACCGCTTAGCCTCACGAGGGTCGCGAGGAGTGCTGGAGCCTATCCCAGCTGTCATCTTTGGGCGAGAGGCGGGGTACACCCTGGACTGGTGGCCAGCCAATCACAGGGCACATATAGACAAACAACCATTCACACTCACATTCATACCTATGGACAATTTGGAGTCGCTAATTAACCTAGCATGCACGTGGAGAACAAGCAAACTCCACACAGAGATGGCTGAGGGTGGAATTGAACCCTGGTCTCCTAGCTGTGAGGTCCGCGTGCTAACCACTCATGGTATTGCTAACACAATATTTATTCATTCATTAATTTTCTACCGCTTATCCCCACGAGGGTCGCTGTTTACCACCTTCAAACAGGATTAGAGCCCTCGAGATATGAAATAACACCCCTATATTTATATTCATTCATTCATTTTCTACCGCTTACGCTCACGAGGGTCATGGAGGGTGCTGGAGCCTATCCCATGCCATGTTATTTGCTCTCAGCCTGTCTGAACACCTGGGCGTGTTGGTTCTATAGCACAATGAACGTCGTGAGTGAACCCTCCTGTAAACCCACGCATGCACGGGGATAACATGCAAACTCCACACAGAGGGTGGGATTGAACTTGGGTGTCCGAGCTGTTGGGTCTGTGCGCTAACCACTCATTCGCCGTGCAGCACTCTTCCCATTTTGATGTCATTATTTTAACTGACTTCAAACTATCATTACATTGAATTGAATGTCAAGGCTGCACGGCGGTTGAGTGGTTAGCGTGCAGACCTCACAGTTAGGAGACCTGAGTTCAATCCCACACTCCCCGGGTTTTCTCCGGTTTCCTCCCACATTCCAAAAACATGCTAGGTTAATTAGCGACTCCAAATTGTCCATAGGTATGTATGTGAGTGTGAATGGTTGTTTGTCTATATGTGCTCTGTGATTGGCAGGCGCCCCCGCCTCTCGTCCGAAGACAGCTGGGATAGGCTCCAGCACCCCCCAGTATTGAATAACATTTTCGGTGTCGTTACCCAGTTTGTTCATGCAGCTGTGCAGCCTGGTCTCCAGCAACATCACCCTCTGCTGAAGCTCCTCGTAGTCGTACGCGCCGATCTCCTCCTGAATGGCCGTCAGGATGACGGACAGGTTGAGCAGCTCCGCGCGCAGGCTGGCAAGCGTCTGCAAGTCGGACCGGTACTGCTCCGCCGTGGACAGCAAAGGCTGCAGCTGAGTCACCTGACCCTTTAACTCCTGAGAAAACCAGAGGTTTAAGTCCAACTTGTTTATGCAAAATATGATATTTCTCACAGCTGCCATTAGAGAATGTGCAAAGAGCAGTGTGGAGGCAATAAACTAGAAAAAAGGAGGCTCAAAACTAGCTGCTGCTGATATATTGTGAATTCATCCATTCACACTCACATTCATACCTATGGACAATTTGGAGTCGCTAATTAACCTAGCATGTTTTTGAAATGTGGGAGGAAACCGGAGTACCCGGAGAAAACCCATGCATGCACGGGGAGAACATGCAAACTCCACACAGAGATGGCTGAGGGTGGAATTGAACCCTGGTCTCATAGCTGTGAGGCCTGTGTGCTAACCACTCATGGTATTGCTAACACAATATTTATTCATTCATTAATTTTCTACCGCTTATCCTCACGAGGGTCGCTGTTTACCACCTTCAAACATGATTAGAGCCCTCGAGATATGAAATAACACCCCTATATTTATACACCCCAATAAACTAGAAAAAAAGAGGCTCTTTGTAAACACCTCAAAACTAGCTGCTGCTGATATATTGTGAATTCATGTGACGGGAATTGGTATCGGTATTTAAAACGCCGATCCCCTCCACTGATCTATGATCTAATATGTAACATACGTCTAATGTAGTAAGTGGTAAACTTTGAAATAAATGAAAGATTACTGCTTCCTGTCTGTATTCTTTCTCTTTTCTCACCTTCTTCTTCACTTGATGAGGCTTCCTGCGGAATATGTGTCAGGGGAAAGAAAAAAAAAACAAAAAAAAAAACGAGTGCGGCCTCTTACTTATTTAAGCATCTTCCGAGGGCATACTCAACAAAGTGAGACTCCGAAGGAGACTTGAGTGCCTTTCCCATCCGGCCAATTACTCTCCTGCTCTTTAGCTTGTGACCTGTGAATTCATAATAAATGTCAACCGCTCAGCTTGGAGCGCCGTGACGCCGCTCGGGAGGGGAACAGCCCTCCGGTCAAAATATGTCAGGTGGCAGCACAGAAAAACAAAAAATAAATAAATAAATAAAACCGACATTCTAAGGCCCGAGTAACACGGCCGAAGCTAAAAAGGAACGTCGGCGTTATTCAGACAAGAAATCATGTCCTCACACTCGACATTTGATGAGCTAAAAGGCTTATTTTCCGTCCCAATTCCTCCGTGTTGAGGCAAAGAGGCTGTTCAATCACAGCCGCACACTCTTGGATGATGAGAATAGCATTTAGCATGTGCTCCCTTGAACACATCTTTAAAGACATCTTCTCATGCAGACGTTAAGAGCAGTTGAAAAATGCCAAAAATCCACATTTGGCATAAATATGGAACCAATAGACTATAATATATATATAATATATATAGACTATAATAAGACTATAATTAATACACTAATACATTAATATTACAACTACCGTGTACTAGTGGTTGCGTGTTGGCCGCCACAGTCCAAAAACAGCATATACTTTCACTGATGCTCAGCCTCTCCATGTTTGAATGGCAGGAAGGAATGTGATGGGTTGTCAAACGCCGCTAATGGTGAGGGGGGAATAGCGGGAATCTTGGCAGCATAGCTCGTTATATCCATGGGAAAGTCCTCTGCAAAAAATGCACTGCTAATTGATATTGATAGAGTATACACTACCGCTCAAATGTTTGGGATCACTTGGAATTTTTTGGAGCCAGTCTGAGATTTGGCTTTGTCTTGTCCGGCATCCGGAAGTCGCCGCTTCAATGTTGATAACGACACTGGTGATTGACGGGTATGATTTTGTGCAGCTGCCAGGTGACGACCTTTGTCTTAAACTACACACTCTCAGATATTTGTCTTCTTGTGCAGCGTTTTTATGTCCTTGTTAGACCCAGTTTACGCTGCTCTCTGAAGGGAGTAGTTAACAGTATGGTAAGAGATTTTAGTTTTAGTTTCGATTTTTTTAGATGGGTTTTCTAATAATATATTAGCCTTATAAAATGATGAACTTGGATTAGCAGCCATACCAGGAGATTGATGCAGAAGACTGACAGTTGTTGATATGATATGAATCACAGGGCACATATAGACAAACAACCATTCACACTCACATTCAAACCTATGGACAATTTGGAGTCGCCAATTAACCTAGCATGTTTTTGGAATGTGGGAGGAAACCGGAGTACCCGGAGAAAACCCACGCATGCACGGGGAGAACATGCAAACCCCACACAGAGATGGCCAAAGGGTGGAATTGAACTCTGTTGAACAGACTGTGGGGTCTGCGTGCTAACCACTCGACCACCGTGCAGCCCTCTTCCCATTTTGATTTCATTATTTTAACTAAAAACTATCATTACATTGAATTGAATGTCAGGCTGCACGGCGGTCGAGTGGTTAGCGCGCAGACCTCACAGTTAGGAGACCTGTGTTCAATTTCACCCTCGGCCATTTTTGGAATGTGGGAGGAAACCGGAGTTGAAAATATGTTTTTCTTTGGAAAACAAAAAAATTTGCAAGTGATCCCAAACTTTTGAGCGGTAGTGTACCTCAGAATAGAATCACCCAGATGATTGACTGAACCTGGTGACATCACAATATCTATCTCCAAGCATTTTCAATCTACAACCTTTCAAAATAGAAATATCAAAACTGAAAAAAAAAACTGCTTGAAGGATTAAGGATGTTCTTGAGATTGAAAATGCAAAAAAAAGAAATGGGAGTGAGACAAAAAAGCAATTCATTACAAAGCAGCATTCAAGCGAAATAGGCTGTTAGACCATAGCTCACCCCCCCCCCCCCCCAAAAGAAAAAAGTGAGTGATGAGTTGCTGTTCCATTAGGTGAAAAACGGGCTTTGCTTTGGGCAAGTTTGATGCCAGTGATTCCAGGAGGCTACTGGGAACGATGCTCCAGGTGCTGAAGATGGCTTCACTGTCTGGAACTCCCACCCCCAAATGTTCTCCATTGGATTTAGATGAGGAAAAGATGCAGAATGATCCCTAAGTGGGATCATTATTACCACACAGACCAGGGCCTTCAGTCAGGACCAACATCTCCACATACCTGCCTACCGTTCTGTGCTGGGAGGTGTGAAAAACACCCAAGCGGGGATGGGAAATACCGGAATACCCGCCGTAGGGATGTTGCATCCCATCTGCTCTGGATGGGATAATCCCACAGGAGGAGGTGAAAGAAAGCGGCAGCGAGGACTACTCAGGATATGACTTATGAGGAGAAGATGCTGCATGGCGGCCTCCCTTGAGCAATAAAACGTCTCGCTTTTTTTTGGGGAACGACTACACACAACTTGGCTGTGAAGAGTCTCTTAAGCGAGGCGGAATGGAGGCCAAGTGGAAGTGGTTGAAGATGCTGGAAGACGTGCCTGAAGTGGAGTCCTTATGGAGGTCTTTTGTTGGCACTCTGACTTGCTGAGTCATTGTAGGGTTCCTGGGAGGGAAGTCAAGTGCATCCTCAAGCGATACGCTTTGCTTGACACTTTTCTGGAATGTTCTGTTGTCAAGGGTAGAACACTTTCTGCATCCTTGTGTTGGTTTACGATGTGCAGTGATTGATGACTAAAAGGGGCGGGCGCTGCACACAGTGCAGTTGTGTTGATTGGCCGACAGAAAATGGTCTCTATTTTGGTGGTTAGAGCATAGAAACCCTGTTTCAAAGATGATTAGAGCCCTCTAGACATGAAATAACACCCCTATGTTTATATTCATTAATTCATTTTCTACTGCTTAGGCTCACAAGGGTCGTGGGGGTGCCAGCCAATCACAGGGCACATAAAGACAAACAACCATTCACACTCACATTCATACCTATGGACAATTTGGAGTCGCCAATTAACCTAGCATGTTTTTGGAATGTGGGAGGAAACCGGAGTACCCGGAGAAAACCCACACATGCACGGGGAGAACATGCAAATTCCATACAAAAGATGGGTGATGGTGGAATTGAACTCGGGTATCCTAGCTGTGAGGCCTGCGTGGTAACCACTCGGCTGAAAAATAAGACATTCATTAATTAATTTTCTACCGGTTATCCTCGTGGCGGGGGTGCTGGAGCCTACCCCAGCTGTCTTCAGGCGAGAGGCGGGTATACACTCTGGACTGGCTGGCCAGCCAATCACAGGGCACATATAGACAAACAACCATTCACACTCACATTCATACCTATGGACAATTTGGAGTCGCCAATTAGCCTAGCATGTTTTTGGAATGTGGGAGGAAACCGGAGTACCCGAAGGAGATGGCCGAGGATGAGATTGAACTTGGGTCTCCTAGCTGGGTCTCTCTGCACGCTAACCACTCAACCACCGTGCAGCCCGCATATATTCATATTTACAGTCAAATGATATTATATCTATATCTGTAAAATCTCTCTAATATTTATTTTTTATATTTTTGTATTATTATATTTATATTATTTTTTATATTTATATATATTTAATATTTATTTGATGATCCAAGTGTGGTAAACATGCAATAAAGAATAAACATGACATAGAAATATATCTTCATAGGACTGCTGAATTATAAACGTTTTACTTGCTAATGCCTTCCTCTCATCCGGCACCCCCGCAGAGAAAAGCCCCCGCGTCCCCCATGTTGCTAAAAATAGCAGGTGGTTATTGATTATTGAAGTTACGGAACATCAATATTCAGCAGCTGTGCTTCTCCGGGTGGATGGCAGGGTGGCGTATGCTGTATGCAGCGTATATCGCCATCAGAACTACGTATGATTTCATGCTGGATCAATAAGAGTGAAGTATGTCCATAGCCAAATGTTCTCCTCACATACAAAGATACTTTATGAGGTACTATGAATGCAATTATGTCATATGTCATACCGTCCTATCCTATCACTGCAACCTATCCACCAATCAGGGGCGAGGGTTGAATGGCGAAGACAGGAAACTCTACAAGAACTACCACTACCTTTTACATAAAGCCTATTCTCAAGAGGAAGTGATGACTTTTTATCTCTTTATTAGATGGAACATTTCTTGTCCTAATATTCCTTGCTGTGGGGTTTTCTGTTTTGGTTATTATTTTTGGTTTTGTGCCCCTGTTGTGTATGCTTGCTTTGTGTGTTACGGTGGAGTGGGCTGGGAAAAAGGAGGCTTTGAGTGACAACAATAGTGGAATGTAGGTGGCAGTGTGCTTGGCCATGGTACACAATGTACAAGTCAGTGTTCCCTTGGAGGTTCAACATGATTCCAGGCGTCCATGCTTCCAAGCTTCAATGCTTCCAGGTTTGCATGTTTCCAGTCTCCCATGCTTCCAGGCTTGCATGTTTCCAGTCTTGCATACTTCCAGGCTTGCATCTTTCCAGGCTTCTGTGCTTCCAAGCTTCCAACCTTCCATGCTTCCAGGTTTGCATGTTTCCGGTCTTGCATACTTCCAGGCTTCCAACCTTCCGTGCTTCCAGGTTTGCATGTTTCCAGTCTTGCATACTTCCAGGCTTGCATGTTTCCAGGCTCCCATGCTTCCATGCTTCCAGGTTTGCATGTTTCCTGTCTTGCATACTTCCAGGCTTGCATCTTTCCAGGCTTCCATGCTTCCAAACTTCCATGCTTCCAGGTTTGTATGTTTCCAGGCTCCCATGCTTCCAGGTTTCCATGTTTCCGGTCTTGCATACTTCCAGGCTTCCAACCTTCCGTGCTTCCAGGTTTGCATGTTTCCAGTCTTGCATACTTCCAGGATTGCATGTTTCCAGGCTCCCATGCTTCCATGCTTCCAGGTTTGCATGTTTCCAGGTTTCCATGTTTCCGGTCTTGCATGTTTCCAGGCTCCCATGCTTCCATGCTCCCAGGCTCCCATGCTTCCATGCTTCCAGGTTTGCATGTTTCCTGTCTTGCATACTTCCAGGCTTGCATCTTTCCAGGCTTCCATGCTTCCAAACTTCCATGCTTCCAGGTTTGTATGTTTCCAGGCTCCCATGCTTCCATGCTTCCAGGTTTCCATGTTTCCGGTCTTGCATACTTCCAGGCTTCCAACCTTCCGTGCTTCCAGGTTTGCATGTTTCCAGTCTTGCATACTTCCAGGATTGCATGTTTCCAGGCTCCCATGCTTCCATGCTTCCAGGTTTGCATGTTTCCAGTATTTCATACTTCCAGCTTGCATGTTTCCAGGCTTCCATGCTTCCAAGCTTCCAACCTTCCAACCTTCCATGCTTCCAGGTTTGCATGTTTCCAGTCTTGCTTACTTCCAGGCTTGCAGGCTTCCAACCTTCCGTGCTTCCAGGTTTGCATGTTTCCAGGCTCCCATGCTTCCAGGTTTGCATGTTTCCAGTCTTGCATACTTCCAAGCTCCCATGCTTCCAAGCATCCATGCTTCCAGGTTTGCATGTTTCCAGTCTTGCATGTACCCAGTCTTTCATACTTCCAAGCTTGCATGTTTCCTGGCTCCCATGCTTCCAACCTTCCATGCTTCCAGGCTTGCATGTTCCCAGGCTTCCATGATTCCAAGCTTCCAACCTTCCATGCTTCCAGGTTTGCATGTTTCCAGTCTTGCATGTTCCCAGGCTTCCATGATTCCAAGCTTCCAACCTTCCATGCTTCCAGGTTTGCATGTTTCCAGGCTCCCATGCTTCCAACCTTCCATGCTTCCAGGCTTGCATGTTCCCAGGTTTCCATGATTCCAAGCTTCCAACCTTCCATGCTTCCAGGTTTGCATGTTTCCAGTCTTGCATGTTTCCAGGCTTCCATGCTTCCAAGCTTCCAACCTTCCATGCTTCCAGGTTTGCATGTTCCCAGGCTCCCATGCTTCCAGACTCTGTGCAGTGACTTTGGCAGTTTCAGTTTATTGAAGATTTTTTTTACCAAGGTTCTCCCCTCAGACTTGAGCCTGCAGCTGGAATGCTGCCTCCCCGCTGAGTGTAAACCTCTTAAATTAGGACAAACACACACACACACACACACACACACACACACTCAGGAAATTAGGCAAGAGAGCCAAGTCTCCTCCTGCCGCCGTTTCATAACTCAACATTAATAATACATTCTCACATTTATTCCCAAATGATTCCTGTTTTTTTCCTTATTCTCCTTCCATCCACAGCTCAATGTTGTACTTAGTGCAGTGATGCAGGCGCCAGCAGGCCCGCCCGATCTAAACTCGTTTCCGTCCCCCGCCCCAAAAGATGTCACGTGTCGCATGGCATGCGTGAAATCAACGTTTTCACACCAAGGCTTGTATGCCGCCGACATCAGCTGCCTCTGATGCGTCCGTGCGTGTGTGCGTGCACGTACCTGCAGACCCTTGGATGTCAGCGTGCGGGGGGTGCCCACATACGTGTGCAAACGTCCATCCACCCCCCTGAGGAGCGGCTCAGACTCTCGGAAGTGGCGCAGGTCTCTGGAGGTCCGCAGGTGGAGCCCCTCCATGGACTGACTCAAGTTGTGGACCTGCACGACAGACATGGTTCTTCATTATCATCATCATCATTACTGTGCCGTCAACGTCCTCTTCTGGAAGCCAAGGCACGCTGCTGGAGCCAACCCCAGCCAATAGAACACCTTAAGTCGTACACAAGGTCATTGCAAGTACTGTACACAAAGATGAGTAGAATGACTTCATATCATCATTCCATAAAACATCAAACCTGGAAAATCAGAACATCAAATTCCATCAGATGAAAAATGAATGACAAATTAAGAGTGCCGTTTTTGTTTTTGTTTTTTCAAATTAAGAGTTGAATAGAGGTGTTCTTCTGGCACCTCAAGCACCACCTAGAAGGTGGAGAAGGCGGGCCCTCCTCAGGAGGCTGGACATCCGTTCCTTTGATGGCCTTGGGAATGACATAGTAGCTCTCCATGGTTCTGAAGCTTGTTGCTGGCATAAAATCATGTAATCATTCATTCATTCAGCCTATCCCAGGCTTTCTTTGGGCGAGAGGCGGGGTACACCCTGGACTGGAGGCCAGCCAATCACAGGGCACATACGTATAGACAAACAACCATTCACACTCACATTCATACCTATGGACAATTTGGAGTCGCCAATTAACCTAGCATGTTTTTGGAATGTGGGAGGAAACCGGAATCCCCGGAGAAAACCCCCGCATGCACGGGGAGAACATGCAAATTCCATACAGAGATGGCCGAGGGTGGGATTGAACTTGGGTCTCCTCGCTGGGTCTCTCTGCGCACTAACCACCCGACCGCCGTGCAGCACCCCCATATTTATATTTACATTCATTGATTCATTCATTTTCTACCACTTAAGCTCACGAGGATCGCGGGGGGGTGCTGGAGCCTATCCCAGCTGTCTTCGGGCGAGAGGCGGGGTACACCCTGGACTGGTGGCCAGCCAATCACAGGGCACATATAGACAAACAACCATTCACACTCACATTCATACCTATGGACAATTTGGAGTCGCCAATTAACCTAGCATGTTTTTGGAATGTGGGAGAAAACCGGAGTACCCGGAGAAAACCCACGCATGCACGGGGAGAACATGCAAACACCACACCGAGACGGGAATTGAACCCGGGTCTCATTGCTGTGAGGTCTGCGCGCTAACCACTCGACCGCCGTGCAGTCCCGCCTTCATAGCATTCATTCATTTTCTACCGCTTATCCTCACGAGGGTCGCTGGGGTGCTGGAGCCTATCCCAGCTGATAGTGGGAGTCACAATGCCATCTCACCAAAAAAAACACTAAACTCATCACACAGCAACTTAACACTCTACATATGCATGCTGGAGCCTATCCCAGCTGTCTTCGAGCGAGCGGCGGGGTATACCCTGGTGTACTGGTGGCCAGCCAATCACAGGGCACATATAGACAAACAACCATTCACACTCACATTCATACCTATGGACAATTTGGAGTCGCTAATTAACCTAGCATGTTTTTGGAATGTGGGAGGAAACCGGAGTACCCGGGGAAAACCCACGCATGCACTGGGAGAACATGCAAACTGCACGGTGGAATTGAACTCGGGTCTCCTAGTTGTCAGGCCCATGATGTAATCAGGGTCATTTCCCCCGTCCCAGCTCTGATTTGTTCCACGAGTGGCTGTCATAAATGACTCCTGTGTCGAGTCCACTATGTCCAAATCCACGGTTCGTTGACGCTTGCAATATTGATCCGCTTCCTCGTCTTTTTCTCCACTTCTCAGTTAGTCCCTCCTCTTCCACTTGGCAGCCACTGAGGCTGATCAGGGTCAGGAGAGCGCACCCACCGAGACAGCCTTCCACTCAGGATGTTCATGTTGATTAAAGAGTTCTGAAGCACTCACCTGTTGGGTCAGCAGATGCAGTTGCCGACTACGAGGATCTCGTTTGCAGAGGTTTCTCGCAGGGGCGACCACGGCGCAGACGCACCTGCCATCCGGGTCGGAGGCGGTGCTGTAGACTTGCCACGCCTCATCTGAGTCTGGGTAGAAACCCTGCACACAATAACAGAACATCATGGAACAATGTTTAGGATTTTGGGGCTGGGAATTAAAAATGTTTGAGCCTAATTGTGCTCCTGGTTGCGGAGCTGCATTGTCAGCATGGCTCTCATGCGTGCACTGGGAATTTCTCACGGCTAAAATAAGCTCTCGCTCATGCCCAACTGCCGCTAATGCGCCTCTTGTGGCGTTCAGAGAAAGCTAGTCTGAAATCCCGGCCAGCAGCGCAGCACAACTTCCACTAACATGACCCAATAGATTTCATTTATTTTGGCTGACATTTCAACGTAAAACATGAAATAATGTTCATAAGAAAAACCCAGGGGTCAGCAACCCACGGCTCCAGAGCCGCATGTGGCTCTTCAGCCTCTTTGTTGTGGCTCCCTTTCCAATGCTTGAATATTATTTAACACCCAAGTGGGGAAATGCATGTCTTTTGTAAGGAGTTTTAAAAAATCCAACTTTGTGTGAGACCATGAATGCATCTTGACTGAGTTCTGACTGATGATTGGATGAGCACAATGATGAGCTGCCAGGATGCTATTCAGTTCTCTCTCACACAGATAAACATGAAGTAAAATAAGTCATACTTTCCCAGAACTATTTGACAATACT
This sequence comes from Doryrhamphus excisus, assembly GCF_037039965.1. NCBI lineage: Eukaryota > Metazoa > Chordata > Actinopteri > Syngnathiformes > Syngnathidae > Doryrhamphus > Doryrhamphus excisus. The sequence continues at coordinate 19,337,090 of NC_136365.1, forward strand.
AAAAAATAAATTAGAGATAATTCTATGGGAACTTAAAAATCAGGTAAATTTGCAGTACTTTACACATACATTTAAGTAACTTCATCTCCAATACTAGCAAGAGTACTCCAACTCATTTTTTCTTATCTGAACTACTTTGATACCCCCAAATTCCCTCCAATGTTGTTTTAAATATACTATGTTTTGCGGCTATCCAGGCTATTTTTCTTCAGTGGGCAAGGAGGTAAAATGGCTTTATTCATAGTAAAGGTTGCCGACCCCTGGTCTAGCCGGTGGCCAGAGCCAATGCTAGCCCTCCTTCCCATTTTTTCCTGCTCTCCAAACCTTGATTATCCATGGATAATGTGTTAGCCGAACAGGGTCATTGAGAGGTCAAAAAGTAAACTACCCTCCTTTTGTCAAATAGTTAGCCAACCCTTTTGACGAAGTAGACGTCACTCGAGGGCAGGGTGGCCTCGAACCCGAGGATGCAGAGACAAGACTCGTAACTCCAATCAGCAGATGTGACTAACTAGCAACGTAAAAGCGGCGAGGAAAACACAGGAAGTCGTCTATGAACCCAAGATTCATTACAACCGTGTAACTTATGCCTTCCCAAAGCATGACTATTGCTAGTCGCGGGGGTGCTGGAGCCTATCCCAGCTGTCTTTGGACGAGAGGCGGGGTACACCCTGGACTGGTGGCCAGCCAATCACAGGGCACATATAGACAAACAACCATTCACACTCACATTCATACCTATGGACAATTTGGAGTCGCCAATTAACCTAGCATGTTTTTGGAATGTGGGAGGAAAACCGGGGAGAAACTCCACACAGAGATGGCTGAGGGTGGAATTGAACCCTGGTCTCCTCGCTGTGTTATTTATATAGCCCTTAAACATAAAACAAACAATAGACAACAATAGACACCAGTTGCTATCAAAACACTATCCCTCTGACAACTAATGTCCTTGTGTGTGTGTGTGAGAGAGAGCGAGAGCTCGGACAATCTTGGGCGTGTGACTTTGCTGACCTGGGAGCAGCAGCACTCCGCCTCTCCAGAACAGGAAGTTAAGCCCAAATATGAGCAGGAGTGAAATGTATGTACACTGTATGTGTTTGTCGTTGCTACGGTAATCGATTTTGGTGCAAATAAAAACATCTCTAATCCACAATACAGTAGTTGTTAAGGGGAGTGGGGGGGGGTAATTTTTGAAGAATGTTACTCCACTTAGCTGCAAATACTCTCATTGGCCACTTCATTAGGTACACCTGCACAGCCTGAAATGACCTAATACAATAACTGTATGCTAACAATAGGAAGAATTGCGGTTGCTATAAAGGAATCACTTCCTGTCATTGGCACACGTGACAACTTCAATTGATATAATACTGCAAAATGATGAGCTTGTGTGTGTGTGTGTGTGTGCGCGTGCGTCCTACGTACACTGACGATGCGCTCGCGCGTGCCCTCAGGGGAGATGATGGTTCCATTGAGTCCGACCAGTGAAGGCAGCGTCTGGGACATCCAGTTGGTGACCATGGCCATGGTGCTGAGCACGGCGCCGATCTTTAACATGGGCACGCTCATCTTCACACACAACGATCTCTGAGCTATGTCACATCTAAAATGCCACGTTCCTGATAAATCCTCACGTGAAGGTGGTCCCGCCCCCCCCCCCTCGGCCCCTACCGAGCAGGAAGCGCGTCCCGTGTCTGGCAAGGAGGAGGATGCGGTTGCAGTGCCGGAGATGCTCTCATGTGTTCCTCCCTCTCTCAGACACACCGGCCCATCCCTCGCTCTCCTCCTCCCAAACCGTCCCCGTTAACCTGAGATGTGACGTCAAAAAGACAACGTGCCCTCTTTTCCTTGTCTTAATCTCTCTAATGCTAATATCCTAGCTCCGTTTGTCCCTTACCGCCTCCTTCCTCTTCCTGTCCTTCCCTCTGTCCTCGCATATCGATTAATGGTGTGAATTGATCAGCTGCTGCTCTGTTATTCTGCTGTGTGTGTGTGTTTTGCAGCATAGAGTCGTCTCTGACTGGCAAAACACTGCCCCCGTGTGGACACAAAAATAAAGTGGGACATTATGGATTACATGCACTGGAGCAGTGCAGGTATAGTTTTTATTGTCTTAAACAGTGATACCTTGGTATAAGAGCGGCTGAAATAACTAGTGGTTTGTTTTTTTTTGTTATTTTTTTACATCTTTGTTGATTTTGACATTAATCTACCAGCTAAAGTTGGAGTTCGAGTCGTGGCGGAAGTGCAGTGTTGTGCTAGCATTAGCACATTTAGCATGGAACTAGCTAGGTGAACATTTTCAACATCTGGTTAAAACATACGTACATTATAGCAATGTGATTGATCCTATTTATGATATATTGTATAAAACTATGGCAGGAACAACATTAAATAAAAAGCACTAAATGAATACAGAGCCACCATATTCCGCTTGGTGTACTTTGTTTTTCAGAGAGGTTGGGTACCACAATAATGCACATTAGCGCTCAAAGTAATCAAATCTTACCTTTATGAATTCCCACATAGTTTCAGCATTTGGGAGCAAATATGAAGTGAAAGAAAAAGGGGGAAAATACATCTAAATACATCCATACAGCCCTCTGGGCATCGGAGAACGGTAGGATGGTGCGTTCAACGACAGTCCAACAAAGTAGGACAAATCGTATCAAACGTTCAAAAACTGTGGGATTTATAATTAATTGTTACGGTATTTTATTAAAAATCATTACTGTAATATAATGATTGATTTCTATGTATTTTAATGCATTGAGAAATAAAATGACATTGAGTTTGCAATTTGGATGAAATGTTTTCTGACTGTTGCCATGTGTTTTAGGTATTTTCATTTGTACATTTCATGAAGGAAAGATGAATTGAGGCAAATCTTTAATAAAAATCCTTTCTGAATGTTCCTAAATTGTTTTCTTTTTACTCAGAAACATTTAGAATTTAAAACCAGTATCATAAATAAACTAATCTTATTTTGAGCTAACACTATCTGTGTCAGTGTGAGAGGTCTCACTCGCTCACATTTTGTATTTGCTGAATGTTTCTGGGCGAGTTTAAGAGCTAATATACCAATAATAAAGAAAAATAGGAATACAAAAATATGCTTTCTGATTGTATTGTTTTAAATAATGCCTCATAGTGCCTAAAATGATACCCCATTACATAAAATTTGATGTAATTATCGTTGTAATTGCACATCGACTCATTTACCACAAAGACCCCGACTTATTATACATAAAAATATATTTCTATCTGCGATTAAATGCAATTAATTCTGAGTTAACTGTATATTCATCAAATATTTCAATCGATTGACAGCCCTAATATATATATATATATATATACACACACATACAAACAGTATATATCTATATAATTGATGTCTACCATTAAACATGTGCTGCCTTTACATTAAAGTGGGTTGCTGGGGTTTTTTTTTACTGCCTACAATAATTCACTAAATTTGTGACACAGTTACATAGGCACACAAATTAAATGATATGGAGAATACCGCATAATAAATGCTATGCTGTGTCTGTAAGTAATGTGCAACTATGATTATATACTGTGTGGATTGAGAAATGTAGTATTTTATGGAGCATAGCGCATAATAAATGCTATGTGTCTGTAAGTAATGTGCAACTATGATTATATCCTGCGTGGATTGAGAAATGTATTATTTTAGACAGCAGCGTTATTAAAAGTGTCTTTTTCCACCATCTTCTGACATTTATGACACAAAGCATGCTTTGATTGTATGTGACTGATTTCAGCTTGTGTAGCTTTAATTTGTCTCTTTGTTGATGTAAACATTGCCTTACTTGCATTACTGCTCTTCTTCTCATGGCGCCATAACACAACACCTACTAAACAAAGCCCGCTGTAATGATAGCGCCATTATAAATACCGCTAAAATGTCGCTTATATTTGTGACACATTGTTTGGCTGACGTTGGAGTACCTTATAGTCGTGAAAATGTATCACAAATCTGACTAGTCCAACAACATAGTTAATAATAACTGAGGTGGGGGTATTGAGCTCATTCAAGTGTTCCGAGGCGTTTACGTGGCGACTCGAGTGACGTGCATGCAGTGTGTGAACAACAAAAACAAATCAATATGCTTAAATATGAGGCAAGTAGTTTGTTTTTCCCTGCACATTTAAAAAAAAAAAAAAAAAAAAAAAAGAGTCAATTTTGCTCTTCCGTACGACGCCGCTCCTCCCTCCAGTGGCCGATTAACCGCTATAACAGACCGGCCCCACCTGGAAGCCAAACTTTTGACCTCCGTTCCCGAAATCGGCCACCGCCACGTCCGTGATTGGGAGCGTGTGGGAAACGGGGGCGTCAATCTCCAGCACCGTCCTCTCCTGTCCCGAGCGAGTCTGCGGCAGAGATGTGGAGATTGAACCTGAAACCTAATACCGTCATATCGCCAACTAACAACCGCGTTCCAATTTAAGCAAATTGTCAAAAAATTGATTGATCCGCTCACCTGACAGCCGTCGTACAGCGCTCTGATGTAATGCGCGCTCTCGTGCGTTAGCTCCTCGCCGCCGTTACCTCGGAAGCGCAGCGCCAGCTCGTATCCGCTAGTGGCGCCGTGAAGCCAGGCGGCCGAGTTGAGGCAGTGATAGGTGAAGGTCTGCTTGGCCGTGACGCTGACCAGCTTCAGGAAATTCAGCTGTACGACGTGGACGGGAACGCCGTCTGATCCGGAGTAGGAAAACTGGAATACCAACGCGTCATATTCCAGGGGGGGCAACACAAACAAGGAAAAAAAACGGAAAACGGCCTACCTCCTTTCCTTTCCTAAATGTACTGTACCAGGTGCCAGGCTGCTCCCCTTTCCAGGCAGCCAGCTTCACCTAATGGTCAACAGCCAATCAGCATCATTCAATAGTAACGTGGTCCTGTTAGCATGTGCACTGACCGACTGGAACTTCTTATCAGGGTACAAACACGTCTCGCCCTGAGCTGTGAAGTTGCAAAACACCTTGAAGGAGTCGCGATGGCAGCCCTGGTTGGGGTCGATCCAGTACTCACCTAGAGGGCACACAGTCACAGCAGGACGCTTAACCATGAAGACTCGTTTGGTTCACCAAAACCCTATGAGTGTGCTGGCTGTTATGTATGAACAGGGAATGTCCCACCAACCTTGGGTCCCGGCAACCCTTCTCCCACTCCCGTTTCTCCCACCCCGGCTTCTGTCGGGAATAACGGTTGCTGGCATGACAATATTCCCACCCTCACCTATGGTTGTGAGCTTTGGGTCATAACGACATTGCGGACACTCAGTCACCCAGGACTGGTCCTTCAAATGGAGAGGAGCCAGTAAAGGTGGCGTCCTGGTGAGGTGTTCCGGGCATGCCCAGTCGGGGGAAGGCCCCAGGGCAGAAGACCTAGGACACGCTGGAGGGATTATGTGGTCAGACTGAGACTGTTTAAGCCGAAATAAATAACTAAATACATAAATAAATAAGGGCTGCACAGTGGACAAGTGGTTAGCGCACAGACCTCACAGCTAGGAGACCAGGGTTCAATTCCACCCTCTGCCATCTCTGTGTGGAGTTTGCATGTTCTCCCCGTGCATGTGTGGGTTTTCTCCGGGTACTCCGGTTTCCTCCCACATTCCAAAAACATGCTAGGTTAATTGGCGACTCCAAATTGTCCATAGGTATGAATGTGAGTGTGAATGGTTGTTTGTCTATATGTGCCCTGTGATTGGCTGGCCACCAGTCCAGGGTGTACCCCGCCTCTCGCCCGAAGACAGCTGGGATAGGCTCCAGCACCCCCGCGCCCCTTGTGAGGAAAAGCGGTAGAAAATGAAGGAATGAATATAAATATAGGGGTGTTATTTCATGTCTAGAGGGCTCTAATCATGTTTGATGGTGGTAAACAGCGACAGCTGGGATAGGCTCCAGCACCCCCGCGACCCTTGTGAGGATAAACGGTAGAAAATGAATGAATTAATATAAATATAGGGGTGTTATTTCATGTCTAGAGGGCTCTAATCATGTTTGGAGGTGGTAAACAGCGACAGCTGGGATAGGCTCCAGCACCCCCGTGACCCTTGTGAGGATAAACGGTAGAAAATGAATGAATTAATATAAATATAGGGGTGTTATTTCATGTCTAGAGGGCTCTAATCATGTTTGGAGGTGGTAAACAGCGACAGCTGGGATAGGCTCCAGCACCCCCGCGACCCTTGTGAGGATAAATGGTAGAAAATGAATGAAATAATATAAATATAGGGCTGTTACTTCATGTCTAGATGGCTCTAATCATGTTTGAAGGTGGTAAAAAGCGACAGCTGGGACCCCTGCGACCCTTGTGAGGAAAAGCGGTAGAAAATGAATGAATAAATAAATAAATAGATGGATAGAGGATTGATGGATGGATGGATGGATGGATGGATCCATCCGTCCACCACCCTGAACTGGTTCCAGAGTCGTGCTGTACTGGTACTGACTGTACTTCCTGGTCTAAAAAAGGCTAATGCAATGAACAGATGAGAAGGTAGAGTGATATACCATTGGTAAGTTCTGGATTGAGGAGCCAGAGCTCCTTGCAGGAGCGTGCAGGGCTGTGGTAAGTCCCCTGCGGTGTGCGCAGACCCTCCACCTCCACTTTCATGGAGGACAGCGAGGCAAACAGCTCATCCACCCCCTTTCCCTCCTTCTCATCCTCCTCCGCCTGATCCCCCTGAATCCACTCCTCCTGCCCACCATCCACCAGCTCATCCTCCTCTCCCTCCAGCATGGCGCCGTCCAAGACATGGGTTCTCCTGCGCCGTCCCCGCTCCAACATCGGGGCCATGCCGACCGCGGGCAAGCCCTGAGGAAAGGTGAGGAACGAGAGAGATCATGTAAAGGTGAGGAAAAAGTCCAGTGTGGATGGTGAAACAGAACTCACCGGAGGTCCTGGAGGTCCTGCAGGTCCACTGTCCCCTATGGAACCTGTTGGACCCTACGTTGACACACAGAATGAGTCTATCAGGTCAGTCCTGGGTCTTTATGTCCAACAAAGACTTACTGGATTTCCTTTGGAACCCTTTATGCCAATAGGACCCTACAGGACAAAGATAAAGGCTGAATGGTGTCCCAGAGTTCTTCACAGAAGCAAAATCTGGATTGTTCACTGTACTCACAGATAGACCTGTTGGACCAGGGGGACCGGGAGGACCTGCGGGCCCCACAGGACCCTACCATGAAAGACAAAAAACCAGCAAAGTGAATCACTACCACGTAAGGAGTTGTGGTGTTTTTTTTTTCAGCACCTCCTCCCCCTTTGAACCCAGCACTCCTTGGTTCCCCGGCAGTCCCCGGTCGCCCTTCTCCCCAATGTCCCCAGGTGGTCCGATCAAACCTATGAGGCCACCATGACCCTGTAGGAGTCACATAAGTCGTGTTGAGTTCACTGTTGACTGTTTGTGTTCACGGTGAACCCACCTTGTCCCCCTTTTTGCCGTGGTCTCCCTTTAGTCCTGCTAGTCCCGGTGGACCCTGAGTGTGACAATCCATTGATTCTCTTCGGTTCTTGGACAAAGGATCCTATCTATCTAAGCGATCTTACCATTGGACCTGGTGGTCCCGTCTGACCAGGTGGTCCATGTAAGCCCTGCTCACCCTGAAAAAGTAGAAAGACACATAAATGACTTCTCCATCTGCAACAACTATGGTTCCTCTTCCTCAGCTGACTTACAGCAGGACCCGGAATCCCTCTAAGACCCTGAGGACCAGGCTTTCCAGAGTGCCCCTGACGACCGACTGGCCCAGTTTTCCCGATGGGACCCTCCAATCCAGCGGCACCCTGACATCAACACAAAACCGGAAGACTTTAAGAGGATGTGAACTTTGGGGGTCAAAGTTGGGGGATCGGAGTGGTTTGTTTTGCTCACCTTCACTCCTTTCAGGCCGTCCTTTCCTTCCTTCCCCGCTTTGCCCAGATGCCCCTTGGGGAAGAAACAGAACAGTAATATAAAGGAATACGACAAAGAACACCCTAGCATAAGCAAGTCATAAGTCAAAACGTACCCTTCGCCCTGGAGGTCCGGGTGGTCCGGGTTCTCCCGTAGCGCCTGGCGGTCCCTGTGAAGTGACAACCAGGCGGGTCTTTAACAGTGTTCTAGGTGTGACAGGATCTTGTGTGTGAGTCACTCACAGATTTGCCCGGATCTCCCATGTCTCCTTTAGACCCGGGAAGACCGTCCACACCCTGAAAGACAAAAGATGCATGGACATCTCATAACACGACCGTGTCCGAACTGCTGAGACCGTATCTTGCCTAAAGCACGCGCCCATATAAGGAAGCCCGCTCTTCTGTGACATCACAAATGTACAGTTGTACAATGCCCTCTGAAACCGAGCGTTTGTAAAAATGTAGAAATTAAATTAAATTAAATTAACTTAAATTAACTTAAATTAAATTAAATTAAATTAAATTAAATTAAATTAAATTAAATTAAATTAAATTAAATTAAATTAAATTAAATTAAATTAAATTAAATTAAATTAAATTAAATTAAATTAAATTAAATTATTTTTCATATATTATTAATATACGTATATTATAACTTTTCCCCAACCTAATTTAATTTCATTTGTTTTTATTATTTTTTAAACCCTTTTCTTCCTCTTAATATTTTGAGTCAATTATTTTGAAATTATTAAATTAAATTTAAATTACTTTAAATTTAATAAAAATTTAATTGAAATTTAATTTAATTTAACAAAATTATTAAATTTAATTTAATTTAATAATTTCAAAACAATTGATTAAAAAAAGGGTTTCAAAATAATAAAAACAAATGAAATTAAATTAGGTTGGGGAAAAGTTATAATAATGTATATTAATAATATATGGAAATAAAGTCATATTGTAAAAAAAAGTACAATTATTATTTAAGAAGAAAGGTGAAATGTTTTGAAAATTACAAAAAAGTGCAAAGAGTGAAGTTTATATCAATAAATAAATAATATAAATATTAATAATACAAACCTGAGATGCACTTGTTTCTTGAAGTATACACAGTAGAACTTCTTAGCATATCTTACAAAATAGCAAAGTGGCAAAGCCTTGAGTTTTTCACCGTGCCCCTCACCCCCGTCATAGCTCATCAACAATAAGTTTAGAGATGGGGCCGATATGATCCAGTATCGGTATCGGGTAATTGGAAATGTCCGATATAATGTAATCAGCTATTCTGAGGATGGCAGTCATTGGTTAGGAGCAAGTAAAAAGACGGGGTAGACTCACATTGGGTCCAGTTTCTCCTTGTTGTCCAATGTCCCCGGTGACGCCAATGGGGCCCTGCGGCAAAGACCCAGTTGCTGTAAGATGGCAACGTGACTACATTACTAAAATATGATGCTTTCTGGCGGAGTTTACAGCGTTGCCCTTGGCGCCGTCCTCCCCTGGGGTGCCCCGGGCACCTGGCGGACCAGCTGCTCCTGGAAGACCGGTGTCTCCCTTCTCCCCTTGGTCACCCATCTCTCCCTGAAGTAGCAACGACGAAAAAGATGGCATCAAAGAAGTCGGGAGGCGTTTTTTTTTTTTTTTTTTTTACTGATGGGTGCAAACTCACCATTTTTCCCGAAAGACCGACTGGACCAGGATCGCCTGCCTCACCGTCCTCCCCCTAGGAGAAGAAATAAAAACTCTTCATGAATGAATGAGAGCCTTCATCTCGAGTTCTTCCTATGCTTCCAACTTTGGAGAAGACCCCATGGAAGATGCCACCATGTTACCTTTTCTCCAACAACACCCGGCTGGCCCACCATACCCGGTCGACCCGTCGGACCCTGTGCGACACAAAAGGCTTCAGAATGCGGAGCAGCGGCTTGAATAAAAATGTACTACAGGACGTACCTGCCCCCCAATTGGCCCTTGAGCACCGTTGGGCCCTTGCTGCCCTGGTGGACCCTGAAACCAGACACAATCAGCTGATGTGCAAAATCATAGAAAATGGATGCCAGCTCACCATCAGTCCAACATGTCCACTCTCGCCCTTTTCCCCCGGGAGGCCGGGCATGCCCTTGGGGTGGACGACACATCAAGGATTAGACGGTGTCATCTTACCTGACTCCTTTCTTCACATCTCACCTGTAAACCTATCGGCCCTGCCAGACCCTTGAAACCGCGGAGTCCTTCGTCTCCTTTGGGGCCATACATGCCCTGCTGGCCCCGGGGTCCCACCACTCCATCCACACCCTAAAAAACGCACATACACACCACATGGTATGCTTCTTTTATTCTCATTGAAAGGACATTTGGCTTCACAAAACACTCGGCTCTTATTCTGTGGAACCAAAATGAACTGTGACCCCACTTTGTACTTTATTTTTTTCTTTGGAACATCTCAACAAAGAATTTGATCTTCACTGATTATGATATGATATGCTGCTTGATGCCTGTACACATGAAAAAGAGGAGAAAAACAATCTGACTCACAGGAAGTCCCGGCTGTCCGATGGGCCCCTGGGTGCCAGTGGGGCCTGGAGGGCCCTGTGAGGGAAAAAAAACACTCATGACCTTTTCAACATCCTATTTTATCTTAAAGGGAAACTGAACTTTTTTGGAATTGTGCCCATCATTCCCAATCCTTATGTGAAACATTAAATAATAAAATAATAAAATAATAAAATAATAAAATAATAAAATAATAAAATAATAAAATAATAAAATAATAAAATAATAAAATAATAAAATAATAAAATAATAAAATAATAAAATAATAAAATAATAAAATAATAAAATAATAAAATAATAAAATAATAAAATAATAAAATAATAATAATATATATTATATATATGTGAAACAAATATTTCCTTCCTTTTTCTGTGCATTCTAGAGTGAGAAAACATGAGCTAGCTAACAACGGATGTCATGGGAAATACCTAGCCTTAAAAGCCCTAAAAAGGTGACTTGTATATTAACCAAGCTACAGCCATATTGTTATTGTAGCAGCTAACATGGAAAACAATGATGGGCAAAATTCCCCCAAAAAGTGCAGTTCCCCTTTAACATCCCATCATCTCATCTCAAAATCTCATTTTATCATATAATCTCATCTCAAGATTTCATCCTTTCATCTCATGTCATCATCTAATCTCAACATCTCATCATGCCATGTCATTTCATATTTATATCTCACATCATATCATCACATCTCACTATATCATCATCTTATCTCATTTCATCATCTTATCTCATCATGTCATCATCTCATCTCATAATGTACACTCACAGATTCCCCTTTGTCTCCTTTACTGCCTTTCTGACCAGATCCTCCTTGCTCTCCCTGTGGACACACACACACAATTACACACACTTTTTTAATGGAAATAATACAATGTATACACCCATGCGCGCACACACACACACACACACACAAAATAATAACAATTATTATTATTATTATCATTATAACTTAAATAATAATAATAATTGTTATATTATTGTTGAAGTTATTTATTTATAATAATAATAATAATTATTATTATTATTAATCATTATAACTTACATTTTAATAGTTATTATTATTATTATAAATACATTAATTAATAACTTAAACAATAATTATTATTATTATTATTATTTAAGTTATAATAATAATAATTTAAAAAATATTTGTAAAAATAAATTATATTTTTAATGACCACCACGGCCCACCAGGGGGCCGCGGCCCACACTTTGGGAATCACTGTCCTAGAAGAAAACAGACAATTGACCTTATCACCGTCGTCTCCTGCTGGTCCTGGAGGGCCTGTACCTCCAAGCATGCCTGCTGGTCCCTGTTCTCCATCCTGGCCTGAAGGTCCAATCGGACCCTTGTCCCCCTGGAACCCACACAAAGACACACACACACACACACACACACGTCACAGCAATTCATGCAAGTGCATTAGCATTGGTAGCAACAAGGTTGTATTCCAACAAACAGATTTTCATTACTGGCTCGCCCTTCTCTCCTGTAGGTCCTGGTCCTCCGACGGCTCCGGAGCGTCCCGGCTGTCCAATGGCACCAGCTGGTCCAGGAGCACCTCTCTCACCGGTTGGTCCCTACAAACACAAAGTCCTGGTAATCTATTGTGTTTGTTGGTCTGTATTCATTTGGATGGAATTGTGGAACTTACAATGGCACCTGGGGCTCCAGAAGGTCCTGAACCTCCTTTCAGACCAGGAGGCCCCTGTGACACATGAAACGACTGTGATGTAGGACACAACTCCAATTCTTTAGACGTTTGTTTGCTGTGTGTAGTAATGAGGTTACCATGACTCCAGGGGCTCCTCTGCTCCCCCTGAAGCCTTTCAGGCCTGGGGGACCGTTCTTACCCGATGTTCCAGGTGAACCCGGATCACCCTAAGGACCGATGAGACCTTATAAGACTACTTAAGCGATGATCGTTCCGTGTGAGTAGATTTTAGAACCCACCTTTGCACCTTCCTTGCCCGCTGATCCAGGCAAGCCGTGCTCTCCGGGTACACCTGGCGCCCCTGGGTGGCCTCGGTCCCCTGTGGGGCCAGGTTCACCTGATTTACCCTGGAACACACAAATAAGCATTGACTTAAAAGCAAGCAAACATCACCACAAAGACGTTGTGGTGCAGATCTGAGTTTTTGCACTCACCTGAGGGCCCACCACCCCCGAGGGTCCTGGGGGTCCAGTCTTCCCTTGGAATCCCTTCATTTAAAAACAAGATGGTGAGCATCGTGCTGCGGTCGCAGTCATCATTTCCTCGCTATCACTTCTGCTAAACGGCTTTAGTCATCTGGTATCATCTGTCCCCACTTACCGCCTCCCCTCTTTGACCCGGGTGTCCCGGAAGGCCGTTTTTCCCGCCTGGACCCTGCATTCACAGGTCAGGTTAAAGAACGGTCCAAGCGATGACGTTTCTATGAACAAGTCACACAAGATGGGAACTCACAGTCGCTCCTTTGGGTCCAGGCTCTCCACTCCTGCCTAACGGCCCTTGTGGTCCCTTCACAACATATTCCGATCAATCAATACATCGACCAGGTCATCAATTCACCCAAATTCTTACCCTCTCGCCTGGTGATCCTGGGGGTCCATCGTTTCCAGAAGTACCCTGAGAAAATGTGTACAAACAGAGTAAGTAAGTGAAGTTATAGTTTCAAAAGCGCACAACGGGGGTCAGCTGACCTTTTCACCAGATTTCCCTGTAGGTCCCCGGGCCCCCCTGCCCCCACGTGCACCCTGAAAGGACAGTTTGAATGCACGTTTACTGTATAATCTCAACAGCACTGATTAAAATGGGCAAAGCACTCACGTTTGGACCCCTCAGGCCCGCACTTCCTGCTTGTCCTAAAGGACCCTGGGTAAGGACACATAGAATGGAATAACAGGAATATTCAAATATTCAAATTTTGGACTCACTTTTTTGCCTTTCTCTCCAGGTGCTCCCACTGGACCGGGGAAGCCAGCAGAACCCTAAAACAGGACCTCTCATTAGATCCCATTAACAACAAATCCTAAATATTTTATAGCAATTAAATGTTTTTACTTTTGGTCCCAGTCGTCCAGGATATCCCGGTAGTCCAGGCACTCCCAGTTTTCCCTGAAAAACAGCAATAGTCGTCCAAAAGTTTTTTCCTGTCACTTTCTTAGCCTTTCACTCTGTACCTTCTCCCCAGGGGTGCCCACGGGGCCGGCCTCTCCTTGAGGCCCCATCTGTCCTTTGGGTCCCTCGGGTCCATCTTCCCCACGCCCTCCCGTGGCACCGTTGTCTCCCACGTCCCCTTTGCCGCCCATCTCACCCTTGGCGCCGGGGAACCCGTCCTCCCCCTGCAAGGCGGATGGAATGTTAGCAGCCATGCCGTCCAGTCCAATGAATTGAAAATATTAAAAGAGAAAAACGTTGGAATTTAACAAGAACAAGTCAGAAATTTATGAGAATAATGTCCCTTTAGTAGCATAAGGTTGAAGTATTCAAGAAAATAGATTATTTACTATTTTACAATAAAAAAAATACATTTTAGAAATTTAGGTTGCAGAAAAAAATTATATTATGAGAATAAAGCAACATCTTATGGGAATAAAGTCATAATATCACAATAAGAAAATTTACAAGAAAACAAAATGCTTTTATTTTAAAAACAGCAGAAATTGGAAAAAAAAGTGCTGTAATTTTAAGAGAATAAAGTCAAGTCTTAGCAGAAAAAAAATCATATTCTAACAAGAAAAAAAGTTAAGTTTATTTTACGAAAATAAACTTGGAATAAATAATGTCACTTCAGTAGCATCATGTAAAAATATTAAAAAAGAACAAAGTTGTTTTAGAAATTTAGGTTGCAGAAAAAAATTCTATTATGGGAATAAAGTCAACATCTTATGGGAATAAAGTCATAATATCATAATAAGAAAATTTATAAGAAAACAAAATGCTTTTATTTTAAAAACAGCAGAAATTGGAAAAAAGTGCTGTAATTTTAGGAGAATAAAGTCAAATCTTAGCAGAAAAAAAATAATATTCTAACAAGAAAAAAAGTTGAGTTTATTTTACAAAAATAAACTTGGAATAAATAATATCACTTCAGTAGCATCATGTAAAAATATTAAAAAAGACAAAAAGTAGTAATACGAAATTAAAATGAAGCTCCTGGAATGCTAGCAACAATGGTAACCAACCCAGACGGCGGCTTGGATGTGTCACGTGCACGTGTACGTGCACGGAGAGTGCAAGCCTTGAGGATAGCTCACCTTCTCACCTTTGCTGCCCTTTAGTCCCCGGACTCCATCTGCCCCCTGTCACACAGAAAGCCACACAGAAGACGTGACGAGCTTAGCCACTGTTCATGAGGCAGCTAACTCCATCTCAACAAACCTTTGAAAAGTAGACATGCATGCTCGAAGACAACTAACATGTATCCCACTGGCACAGTGACTCTATCTTCACTAGCAAAACTTTTTTTTTTTGCTTACTTTTTTATCTTATCCTTTACAGAATAAGTGCACTTTTGGGGGTATTTTGCCCATCACTCACAATCCTCTTTTCTGTGCATTCTAAAGATAACAAAACAGCTAAAAAAAAAAAAAAGAGGCGGCAAATTGATACACTTAATGGGACGCAGCCTTTATGGTGTTTTTTTTCAGAAGGCTTTTTAGACAGAATGGGTGTGTCCTGTTGTGTGCATTAAGTTGCTGCCTCTTTTTTTATCTGTTTTTATATCTTTAGAACACACAGAAAAGGGAAAGACCGGTGTGTTCATGTCTCACATTTTAGGATAATAAAATAATAAAAACCTAGCAAGGTCACTTGTGTTATTTTTGAAACAAAAAACAAACAGGGTATTCCCAACCTTAACTCCTCGTTGTCCGGGGTATCCAACGGGCCCCTGCACCCCCATGGGACCCTACAAGCAAACACACACATTTAGGACATCACTCAAACTGGGGTGCATAGTAATTATCGGGCGGATGTGGCGGAATTATGATGTCATATACGTGTGTCAAAGTTATGCTTGACTCACAAAAAAGCGTCTTTTCTCCCTCTTCTAGACAGGAACTGATATTTTCCTGAAACTTTCCTGTGTTCTACTGCTGATTACTAAAAAACGCAAAAAGGTAGAAACTAACTTTTTTTCTCTGGTGAAAGACAGGATTCTAATCTTTCAATCGATAGGTTCCATGTTTATTAATACACAATATTCTGTGAGATAACATCTACTGAAGGGGTTGTCTTTTGAAAAATGTCTAGGCTGGACTGAGTTAAAAATAGCTCTGATAGCCCATAATTAAGGCAAAATGACCTATACTCTATGGGTGAGCAAATCAAGCGCTCCTTTTTTCTCCTTTTTGTTGTAACTTTTCCCTTTACAAAAGTACAAAATGTTTGCCAGAGACCTCCATGGTGTCACATCGACTGCTTGGAGCGTGTGCCCGAATACAGTGCACCTTGCTGGGCCACAGCAGGTGGCTCCTCCCCCTCTATACCCTGGTTCTCCTGCTAGTCGTCATGCGTTATTAGTTATGTTATGATATTTCATTACGACCAATCAAGAGGTACAGTTAGCTGGTTTATGGACTCTTAAACAGAGACAGGGGTAAAATGAGGCTCATCTTACCGGCAGTCCTTTCTCCCCAGGAGTACCTTCCCTTCCTGGATGGCCCTGTTGACATAAGAACACGCTCGTTTTGTTATTTGGGAGTGGAACGGTTCCTGCCATCAATGCAGTCTCATTGTAGTCTCATCCCTACTAAAGAGGTGATACTTTTATATACCATGTGACCTTCCTCTTCCTCATGTGGGGACTTGAGGTGGACTGCTAGGTTGGAAACATGAGAAAAATGTGTACTTACTGGAGGCCCGTCATTTCCAGCTAAGCCCTGCATCCCTTTCTTCCCTTGTGGTCCCTATGGGAACAAAGACCGGTTAATTCCTGACTCCCAATCCTCGCGTCTTCTCTCGTACCTTGTCTCCAGGCATCCCGACTAACCCCTGAGGACCAGGAAAGCCCTGAGGGAGATTTGGAGCTTTTTTTAGTCTTTTTTTTTTGTCTGACTTGAGGTGTGTGTGTGTGTGTGTCTTGTACCTGAATCCCAGGGTTGCCTTGCTGTCCAGGTGCTCCGATGTCTCCCGGGCCCCCCTAAGACACACAATAAAACCACAACAACAACAACAACAACAAAACAATGACAGGACATCATGTCGCCATCGGGCTTGTTTTCCCACTGCAGTCAAAATACTCACAATGTTCCCCTTTGAACCCTGGACCCCATCTACTCCCCGAATGCCCTGCAAGGAGAAACTAGGAGATGAGTATTTTAAAGTGTGTGTGTGTGTGTGTGTGTGTGTAGAAGAATACTCACTGCCTGACCAGCGGGCCCGGGACGACCTCTGGGGCCATTCATCCCCCTTGGACCCTGTAATACATATTATATCCAGTTTTGTTTTTTAACATTCGTCATTGATAGAAACTTGACCTCCTCTTTAAGCCGCCCTAGCTCTTCAGCGCTCATTAGGATTCCCAAACAACTAGCAGAACACTCACAGCATCGCCTGGTTGGCCTCTCGGTCCGGGCGGCCCCTCGGAACCCTGAAAACATCAAAAAAGGTCAAAAAGGGGCAACAAATCCCACACTTTGCCCCCCCCCCCCCCCCGAAAAAAACGCCCCAATTTCTACCTTTTCTCCAAGCTCTCCTGCAGCACCCACCGACCCCGGCTTCCCCCTGTCACCCTGCAAAGATGGCAGTTAATGGACTGTCCTTCTGAGCGTAGCCTTCCTCCATGGGCTTACTTTATGTCCTTGGTCTCCGGGAAGACCAGGCAAGCCGTCGAATCCCCTGTCCCCCTGAGACGACAGTCGGTTTTAGCCAGAACCTGAAACGTGGTGACCACCGAGTTTTCCTCACCTTTGCGCCTGTCTCTCCGATAGCCCCGCGTCCGCCGTCCGCCCCCGCTCGACCCTAACACGCACACAAACATTAGCGGCAGTCTTGGATGGGAACTAAATCTTTTTGTCAGGTCAAAGACACACCCTTTTCCCAAGACGTCCGTTCTGTCCTAGAGCTCCTGTCGCTCCAGGCAGACCCTGTTGGGGGGACACAATGTTGATATTATTCTATTTATGATTATATATATTAATTTGATTATATGCTCACGGAAATATGTGTGAGATATTAGTATCATTTGAAACTATTTACAAAAAAAGTGTGTTGCCATGGCAACCGTCTTGCTTACAGGTGGTCCCATTTCTCCGCTGTTCCCCTTCAGGCCTGGTGGACCCGGTCTGCCCTGGGAAAGATGGCGGGTACTTTTATCCGCACGTCGAATATGAATGCTCGTGGCTGATTGCAGCAACTCACCAGTGGACCAGGTCGTCCTCTGAGGCCCAGCGGACCAGGAGGACCCTTCATAGACAACTTGTAAGAAACAGGAAACAAAGAACAGATGATAATTCAATATGTAACTTTATTTAACGTATGCTATTTTGTTTTGCGTGACGTATTTTGGCACCTTGGTTTGCTGCAGGATAGCCTGAGCCTGAGCCTCCTGCGCCGAAACGACACCACCTGATTTTTGATCCCCGCCTGACCGAAACTGCACAAATGAACACACGTAAAAGACTCAAGACTCTACTGCTGATTTCTTTAAATGATGCGTTCAAGAAATCCAGGAATTTGGACAACACTTTCTGCTGGGGCAAAAAGCTGGGGGAAATGAGTCAGCTAGCAGACATGTTTCCACCATTCATTCTGGGTGCTGGAGCCTATCCCAGCTATATTCGGGCGAAAGGGCACATATAGACAAACAACCATTCACACTCACATTCATACCTATGGACAATTTGGAGTCGCCAATTAGCCTAGCATGTTTTTGGAATGTGACAGGACACCAGAGTCCCCAGAAAAAACCCAGGCATGCACAGGGAGAACATGCAAACTCCACACAGAGATGGCCGAGCAGGGTATCGAACCCGGGTCTCCTAGCTTGTGTGGTAATTTCATTCATTCATTCATTTTCTACCGCTTATCCTCACAAGGGTTGCAGGGGGTGCTGGAGCCTATCCCAGCTGTCGTCAGGTGAGAGAGAGGCGGGGTACAGCCTGGACTGGTGACCAGCCAATCACAGGGCACATATAGACAAACAACCATTCACACTCACATTCATACCTATAGACAATTTGGAGTCGCTAATTAACCTAGCATGTTTTTGGAATGTGGGAGGAAACCGGAATACCCGGAGAAAACCACGCATGCACGGGGAGAACATGCAAACTCCACACAAATATGGCCGAGGGTGCGTTTCCGCCATATGAATGTAAAATGTCGCCCTTTAAGCAAACATGTATTTTCCGATCTTTTCTATGGACTGACAACATATTCTCAATTCATTTCCTGTTACCGGTAAGACCATGATGTTCCCTGGTGGTCCCGGTATGCCGTCAGCGCCGTTCTGGCCGGGCAGCCCCGGGGGGCCCTAAAGGGGGCCCACACAGACAAGAACATTTAGGGGTGCAATGGCGGCACTTTAACAACAAAGACAGTACAATCCTGACCAGTTCCCCGGGGTCTCCTCGAGGTCCCACCGGACCCGCCATTCCGGAAGGGCCCGCCGGTCCCTGCACATTCAAAGTAATGTTAGCCATCACTATTGGTGGAACAGGTTTAATGCTCGAAAAAGAAACCAACCTGAGGTCCCAGGGGCCCGTGTGGACCAACTATTTGTGTTCCCTAAAAGCATAAAACACACAAATGAACCTTGAAGTGACACATTAAAAACCAGAAGTACCACTGTACCATGAAGTATTGTGGTTAAAAAACTCAGTGGCAAAGTTCCTGGGGTGGGCTGCTCAGAGTGTGTGCCCGAATACAGTGCACCTTGCTGGGCCACAACAGGTGGATCCTCCCCCTCTATACTCTGCTTCCCGATAGTAGCCATGTCATGATATTTCATTAAGAGTAATCCTCATTTATTCCACTCCTTCTTACCCCCTGGTGTGCACAAACCACACCAAGGGTGTGTGTGTGTGTGTGTGTGTGTCATTCTTACCACTCCCAAATAAGCTGGCTCTCCTTTTTCACCTTTCTCTGGTACATACTGATAGAAAGACAAGGAACTCTGCTTTAGCATCATCTCTATCGAGGACCCCCCCCCCCAATAGGCCACAACATTAGGTACACCTGCACAGTCTAATGAGGTCCAATGGAAGACTTGCATCCAAAAGGTTCTTCTTCACTTTTATCTAAAGCCTACTTTTGTCATTTTGTGTTTACAAAGATGCATTCAAAGACATCTTGTTGATATGTACTATACTTGTCACAGGTTTCAGTAATGTTACACTGTTGAGATAATGACCACCATAGGAAGTAAAAAAGAAGTAACTCTCCCTATGAGTCTGTACTATGTCTCATTTTCACTTATTATCTCGACCATATTGGGTCATATGGGTGTAAAGGTGACTATAGGGGTGTTATTTCATGACTGGAGGGCTCTATTCATCTTATAAAGTGGATTTAGAAAGTGGTCAACAGGTTTTCTATGTCTTATTTTCTTTTATTATATCTACTATGTTGGGTGATGTGAGTTCAAATGTGACTGTAGGGGTGTTATTTCATGACTAGAGGGCTCTATTCATCTTATAAAGTGGATTTAGAAAGCGGTGAACAGGTTTTCTATGTCTTATTTTCTTTTGTTATATCTACTATGTTGGGTGATATGAGTTCAAATGTGACTGTAGGGGTGTTATTTCATGTCTAGAGGGCTCTAATCATGTTAAAATGCGTATTTTGAAAGTGCTAAGGTTTTCTATGAATATACTGCCTATTATTAGCCGAGATATGTGCATATTTAAAGGGGACCTATGTGCCTTTGGAAGTGAGCCATGAAAGAATAAATGATGAAGGAGCATTTTGGAAAAGGTGCAGATTCTGGAAGATCTAGAAAGCTTTCTGTGCGGGTTATGGTGTGTAGCTGCTCTATAGGAGTCCACAACCCAATACAACGGGCCCAAAATGAGCATAATAGGTCCCCTTTAAGCAAATGTAATGTAATTTGAAGGCGGTAGGTGGTTTTCCATGCTCTAACTATGTCGGGATTCACATATTATTGTCAAGTCAACAACCAGTTGACCACAATAAACAAGGGACGGCTGCCATTTTTTAATTGAGAAAATGGTTTGGAAACTAGAACACTTTGGAAGTCAACCAGCGTCACATTGCGCTGCACACTTCCATTGGATCTTATCAGAGTGAGTACCTAATAAAGTGGCCACTGATGGCTGATACCTGCGCGTTCACACCGTATCCTCCTTCCCTCTCTGCCGGCCTGTAGCGCTCATCCACTTCTTCGTCTTCGTCTTCGTACTCGTACTCGTTCACCTGGTTGGAATCTGTCGAGTTGTCGTAGTCCTCATACTCGAAAATCTGCTCCGACACACAGCAACAGTGATTGACACGAGGCAAACTAAAGGAGGCAACGCCATCGCACGACATCTCACCTCGTACTCGGTGGCGTTGGGGCCGGCGGCCACCGTGGAGACGGACATGTCGTCGTAGAGGTCGCTGAAGTCGTAGTCCTCCAACTCCGCTACCTCGTGTTTCTTTGGCGCTCGCTCCTCCTGGGAACAACGTGAGGTCGTTTGTGACCTTATTTTACTCTGGTCCAATCTGCGCTACTGTATAATAATCCCTCCTTTGTAGTGGTTAATTGGTTCCAGACCCAAGTGTGATGAGTCAATATCCACCAAGTAGGATTCCTTATTTATAAAGAGAAGATAATATTTGGTCAAATACACTTTTTAACATGATATGACCCAATATTGTAGACATAATCAAAGAAAATAAGACATATAGAACATACAAAACATGTTTACAACCTTCTAAATACACTTTTTAAAAGATGATTAGAGCCCTGTAGAGATTAAATAACATCTCTATAGTGACCCTAACACTCCTCTTACTCAATATGGCCGCACATTGTTCTGTCCATCAAGTCTGGTGCTTGTGTTTCTCAGCCGCCATTATAGTAGCATTACTGACACCTAGTGACCAGTGTACAATACTACATATCATCACAGCCTTATATTGAACGGAATCTAGCCATTTTAGTGCTTGAAAATACTTCATTAAGGCATATGCATTTATATGCAAGTCATAGGCCATATTCAACCACAAAACAGGATGATTTAGTAATATGCCCCGCCCCGCTTTTACTCATGTTTTAACTGTGTATTAACCAATGAATGTTGTATTTTGGTGTGTCTTCTATTCTGTTTACTTGCTTTATTCAACTTCATTCTCCTGTAAAGTGTCTTTTGAAAAGCGCTATACAAATAAAATGTATTATTATTATTATTATTAATATATATTGAAAAACCATGATCCAGCAAAGCTGCAAAATTAGCAGAGGGGGGATTACTGTAAATTTTGCCCTGCTTCCTTTCATTGTCTCTTTGCTCTCACCCTTCCCACAAGTCCCAGTGGCGTTCCCACTGGTGTGAGCACAACAACAAACTGAGAAAGCATCCTGCAGCGCTTTTGAGCTGAGAGCCAGCCCGTAAATCACACAGCAGTCAGCGGAAGAGTATGTGTAATGTTTGGAAGTGTAAGGATGAAAAAACAGCTTTGGGTGTTTTTACAGTAAGAGGGAACGAATAGCAATAATGGGGAGGGGCTCTTGGAAAAATAATATGCCATTCTATGTAGTTTATGTATATTGATCCGTATTTACCTGCGTTATTGGGACAAAATGCGGTCGACAGCTGGTAAATGTGTTTTTATGCAAACATGCATTTTTTTTTTACACCTCATTCGTGTGGATGGATATTTTATTTATATCGGAGTAGATTTTTTGTATCTATTCATTCTGCATTCATTTCTGATCATCTGTGGATACGCGACTATGGTTGTTTGTCTCAGTGAAGTCGTTGTTGATCAACCACCTCTCCGTCATTCTCTCAATGTTTGGGTAAAAGCTACACTATTTTATATCAACACAAAAACATCACAACTTGTGAGCTGATGATTTGCAGCTGTGGAATGGGCAGATGACGCACTTCCAGGCATGCTTTGCTGTAGTTAAAGTGATGACTGTATTATGCCTCTTTAAGGTGTTAGGGTATACAGGAAGTAGAGGGCATAGAGGAAGTAGAGGGCATAGAGGAAGTAGAGGGTATAGAGGAAGTAAAGGGCATTGAGTAAGTAGAGGCCATAGTGAGAATAGAAGGCATACATGAAGTAGAGGGCATACAGGAAGTAGGGGGCATATTGAGAATAGAGGGCATACAGGAAGTTGAGGACATATTGGGAATAGAGGGCCTACAGGAAGTAGAAGGCATATTGACAACAGAGTGTAAACAGGAAGTAGAGAGCATAGAGGAAGTAGAGGGCATATTGGGAATAGAGGGCATACATGAAGTAGAAGGCATATTGACAATAGAGTGTAAACAGGAAGTAGAGAGCATAGAGGAAGTAGAGGACATATTGAGAATAGAAGGCATAAAGGAAGTAGAGGGTATAGAGGAAGTAGAGGGCATACAAGAAGTAGTAGGCATAGTGAGCATAGATGGCATACAGGAAGTAGAGGGCATAGTGAGCATAGATGGCATACAGGAAGTAGAGGGCATTGAGGAAGTAGAGGACATACAGGAAGTAGAGGGTATAGAGGAAGTAGAGGGCATGCAGGTAGTAGAGTGTATAGAGGATGTAGGGGGCATACAGGAAGTAGAGGGCATAGTGAGCATAGATGGCATACAGGAAGTAGAGGGCATAGTGAGCATAGATGGCATACAGGAAGTAGAGGGCATAGTGAGAATAGATGGCATACAGGAAGTAGAGGGCATTGAGGAAGTAGAGGACATACAGGAAGCAGAGGGCATTGAGGAAGTAGAGGGCATAGTGAGAATAGAGGGCATACAGGAAGTAGAGGGCATTGAGGAAGTAGAGGACATACAGGAAGCAGAGGGCATTGAGGAAGTAGAGGGCATAGTGAGAATAGAGGGCATACAGGAAGTAGAGGGAATAGAGGAAGTAGAGGGCATAAAGGAAGTAGCGGGCATAGAGGAAGTAGAGGGTATAGTTTGAATAGAGGGCAAACAGGAAGTAGAAGGCATAGTGAGACTAGAGGGCATACAGGAAGTAGAGGGCACAGACGAGGGAGAGGGCATAGTGAGAATAGAGGGCATACAGGAAGTAGATGGCATACAGGAAGTAGGGGGCGTGTATGTATCTGTCTCCAGGGTAATAGCAGCTTAGCAAACACCCATGCATTGTACTAAAGAACATAGGGTCATCAACTCCAACCACTATCTCACTCACAGGCACAAGGCATGCTGGGAAGCCCTTATACGCTGCAATATGTTGTTTCACCATGAAAGTTCGAATGAATAAGAAAAACAAAGGCGGCCATTATAGCTAGAAGCGCTACTGTACTGAGTATTTGACTAATAAAGGTTATGGTGTATAAATCATTGTGGATTAGTCTGGGTCGAAATACTCAATCTTTTTGTCAAAGCTGCCTCTGAAATATTTAGTTTTTTTTTTTTTCAAGTGACACTTTAGATTTACGACATCCAACACCTGTGAGAGCCTCACGTTGTCAAGCCGTGCAAGATGATTAGCTCCTTTCGCCTCAGACCTGACACCGCGTTCAACTCACCTCAGCGCCGGCGTCCATCAGGATGCTGTCGTAAGGCAACGCAGCGTCGCAGTCGGGGATGAAGTCTTGGCAGTAGGTCTCGGCCGCAGAGGGGTCGTCCGTCAACAGCAGCTGCTGGATGTCGCCCTGCGTCGCAACAACACACACACAAGCAGCTTCGTGTGAGAACAAGACGTCGGTAGCTGAAAGTTCAAGAAGGAGTTGAGCGTGCAAGTCCTTGCTCGCTCTTGTACCCGCTGTTTTCAACTTTGGACATGAATCCAAGGCAAACGCCATCTGAAAGCTGCCCGCCTCAACACGCAACACAAAAGGAGGGCAACTGATACCAAACTCTTCTTTCCATACTGCGTCTTATCAGTCAATCAAAGCAATACATGAAGTCTTTCAGGCTGAGAAGAGGCGCAGTACATGGACTCTACCACAGGGGGGCGGTGTGTGGAGGGGTGGTCACTGTCACCATCAATCAAACACACAGCAACAAGCAGACTTCTATGGAAGCCCATTTCAACCACTCAGAGACAAACAATATTTATACTTTTTATCTCGTAATGTTGATTTTTTTTAATCTCACAATTATGGCTTTTTCATCTCATAATTATGACTTATAATCTCATAATGATGACTTTTTATCGCATAATGTTGACTTTTTATCTCATGTTGAATTTGTATCTCATAATTATGACTTTTTATCTCATAATTATGACCTTTTATCACATAATGTTGACTTTTTCTCTCATAATTATGCCTTTTTATCTCATAATTATGCCTTTTTATCTCATAATTATGTCTTTTTTGTCATAATTATGACTTTTTATCTCATAATTATGACTTATAATCTCATAATGATGACCTTTAATCGCATAATGTTGACTTTTTATCTCATGTTGAATTTGTATCTCATAATTATGCCTTTTAGCTCATAATTATGACTTTTTATCTCATAATTATGACCTTTTATCACATAATGTTGACTTTATCTCTCATAATTATGCCTTTTTATCTCATAATTATGACTTTTTAGCTCATAATGTTGACCTTTTATTTCATACTGTTGACCTTTTATCTCATAATGTTGACTTTTTATCTCACAATTATGCCTTTTTATCTCATAATTATGACTTATAATCTCATAATAATGACCTTTTATCACATAATGTTGACTTTTTCTCTCATAATTATGCCTTTTTATGTCATAATTATGACTTTTTAGCTCATAATGTTGACCTTATATTTCATAATTTTTATATAATGTTGATATTTTATCATTATCATTATCTCATGATATTTATTTTTTATCTCATAATGTTGACCTTTTATCTCATAATGTTGATCTTTTATCTCATAATTATGCCTTTTTATCTCATAATTATGACTTACAATCTCGTAACAATGACTTTTTATCTCATAATGTTGACTTTTTATCTCATAATGTTGACCTTTTATCTCACAATGTTGACTTTTTATCTCACAATTATGCCTTTTTATCTGA
This sequence comes from Doryrhamphus excisus, assembly GCF_037039965.1. NCBI lineage: Eukaryota > Metazoa > Chordata > Actinopteri > Syngnathiformes > Syngnathidae > Doryrhamphus > Doryrhamphus excisus. The sequence continues at coordinate 19,362,713 of NC_136365.1, forward strand.
CAATTATGCCTTTTTATCTCATAATTATGACTTTTTATCTCATAATTATGACTTTTTAGCTCATAATGTTGACCTTTTATTTCATAATGTAGACCTTTTCTCTCATAATGTTAACTTTTCATCTCATAATGTTAAATTTGTATCTCATAATCATGCCTTTTTATTTCATAATGCTGACCTTTTGTCTCATAATGTTGACCTTGGGCTGCCTTTAGATGTGTTGCTGTAGCCGTGCTAGAATGAGCACATATTGAGCATATCGTAAACATGTAACTTACAGTAGAGAGACGGTATCTGTCCATATGTTCCTTCTTATTGCAGAAAGAAGAAGACACAGTATACACGGGATGGAACCCACCTCAAAAACGTCCTCCTCCAGCAGACGTGTTCCAAACACTGTGACGCCGTCGGTGCTGACATGGGGGTCGTGACCTCTGAGCAGCTCCAGGGTCTCCAGCTTGACGCAGTCCAGGTAGAGAGTGACCCGCTGACCCTTGACACTGTAGGCCACTCGGTGCCACCTGGTGGGAAGCAAAGCTGACTTCCATGGCCAGCGGGGACGCTTCTGTTGATAAAGTCTCCTTGTTACCTACTTGCCATCAGCCAGGTTGATCCTTCGAAAAGTGGGGTACAGTTCCGGGGCGGGCTGACCCTGGTGGTCCTCGTACAGAAACACGGGAGAGCGTCCGATCTCTAAACCCAGCTGCTGCGTACCCTGGAGATGACGGGAATTTATTTCAAAATTAGTTTTGAAACTGCACTGCACCAGCTGAGCATGTTTTCAATGGTGGTGCAAACTATTAGTATAGTCTAGCAGCACAGCTCATAGTTCACATTCATTACTGCATTTTAGTATAGTATTAGTATTATAATATTTTTCTCATATTGTATATTTCATTACCAAGCAACATGGACAATAAATACATAATAAGAAGAGAACGTAAATCATTTAGTACGAGCTCTATCTTTTTATTCATTCATTCTTTTTCTACCACTTATCTTCCACCTTCAAGCATGATTAGAGCCCTCTAGACATGAAATAACACCCCTATATTTATATTCATTCATTCATTTTCTACCGCTTTCGCTCACAAGGGTCGTGGGGGGTGCTGAAACCTATCCCATCTGCCTTCAGGCGAGAGGCGGGGTACACCCTGGACTGGTGGCCAGCCAATCACAGGGCACATATAGTAGACAAACAACCATTCACACTCACATTCATACCTATGGACAATTTGGAGTCGCTAATTAACCTAGCATGTTTTTGGAATGTGGGAGGAAACCGGAGTACCCGGAGAAAACCCACGCATGCACGGGGAGTACATGCAAACTCCTCACAGGGTGGTATTGAACTCGGGTCTCCTAGCTGTGAGGTCTGCGCGCTAACCACTCGACTATTATACTGTACATATTCATTCATTCATTCATTTTCTACCGCTTTTCCTCACGAGGGTCGCGGGGGGTGCTGGAGCCTATCCCAGCTGTCTTCGGGCAAGAGGGGCACACAGGGCACATATAGACAAACAACCATTCACACTCACATTCATACCTATGGACAATTTGGAGTCGCTAATTGACCTAGCATGTTTTTGGAATGTGGGAGGAAACCGGAGTACCCAGAGAAAACCCACGCATGCACGAGGAGAACATGCAAACTCCACACAGAGATGGCCGAGGGTGGGAATTGAACCCTGGTCTCCTAGCTGTGAGGTCTGCGCGCTAACCACTAGACCGCCGTGCCGCCCTACTGTACATATGTTGTGTGTTCTCAGGGCAGTGAAGTGGTCCAGCAGGCCCACCAGCTCAGCGACTAGGTATGACAAATACCAGTTTGACTAGATAGGACAGCTCTCCTCCACAGGAGGAGGCGAGTGTGCGTGTGCTTGCATTGTGGTACACACCTGTGGGTCATAAAGCGAGAGGAGAAAGACCTGCGAGTCCTTCAAGGCTCGAACAGTCGTCATCAGTGAGAAGTCCTCGGGGAAGGGAGAATCTGGGGGTTACACAAGAAAAAGCTGAGAAAGATGGAGGACATAAGCAGTCCTGTCGTAAGGGCGGGGTTGTCCCCTACCAGGGAACAACTGCTTGGTGGGGGCGCTCAGTTGAATTTTCTTGTTGATCTTAAAGGAGAGGTCCGTCTCTTCTCTGCCCTTCCTGCTGGTGCACAGCCCCGCCTCCAATGACACGCCCTCCATGTCCTCCGACAGCCCCAGGACCTTCAGGACATCGATGGGATAGGCTGCAAGACCACATAAACAATATTTTCACATTTCTTGGAATTCTTAGCAAAAAAAAATAATGGAGGTTTGTCAAATGAAAATTGCTTCAATGAAGATTAAAAATTGGCTTCCATGTTGGTGACCAATCCTTTCCCAGCCACTTTACACATGTTCCTACAGGAATCCTGTGGGGAGTACTCCGGGAATATGGGGTACCGGACCACCTAATACAGGCGGTTGGCCCCCTACAGGAAACGAGTCAGACTTTGGTTGGCATTGGCGGAAATAAGCCGGACTCCATTCGTGAAAAATCGTGATAAAGTAAAGACGCAAAATTCAGAGTGTCAAGCGGCACGGCGGTCGAGTGGTTAGCGCGCAGACCTAATAAAGGTCAAAGGTGAAGGTCTAAGAAGAGTACTTTAGAAAATGACTTTAAAATGAATGATGCCTAATACTGAATGATGCTAATACTATAGTCATAAAGATGGCAAAAATGCTACTATGCTAGCTAGCGCTAACATGCTAACACCTAACACAGGGGTGGGCACACTTTTTGACTCGTGGGCCATGTTGAGTGAACATATATTTAATATATATATCTTTAACACAGGGCGGCACGGTGGTCAAGTGGTTAGCGCGCAGACCTTACAGCTAGGAGACCAGCGTTCAATTCCACCCTCAGCCATCTCTGTGTGGAGTTTGCATGTTCTACCCGGTTTCCTCCCACATTCCAAAAACATGCTAGGTTAATTAGCGACTCCAAATTGTCCATAGGTATGAATGTGAGTGTGAATGGTTGTTTGTCTATATGTGCCCTGTGATTGGCTGGCCACCAGTCCAGGGTGTACCCCGCCTCTCGCCCGAAGACAGCTGGGATAGGCTCCAGCACCCCCCGTGACCCTCGTGAGGGAAAAAAAGCGGTAGAAAATGAATGAAAGAATGAAGCGGCGAGGGATTGGTGGACGCTTGTTTTCTCTCTCGTAATTGTCGACTGTGCTGATAAACAGAACCTTGAACTAACCTTTTTCCTTCAGTAACACAGAGTTCATCTGAATGAGATATTTAGGAAAGACTAAGTGCTTATCAAACATCATGGCTGCACTAACAGCAACGGCACCACAAAGGCCGCTTCGCTGGGAATCCGTCCGGCAACAGGAAGAACCCACACGCGTGCACGTAGGCTGCACGTTGAGCAGAAGACGACGAGAAAAGTGGTGAAAGACGAAAAGGAAAACGGAGAACTAATAAGTGGAAGACGTGCCCGGACTGGTGTGGATCATCTTCATGCGTGTTTGTGAGCATTACGTAAAGCCTACATGCACGCTGATGTCCAAGTCTGGTTGCCAGATGTGCATGTGTGTGTGTGTGTGTGATTCTTTCCCTTTATGTGGTTGCCATTGTGTTACTTTTTATTGCTTTGCTGGCTGACACACTTGTGTTGATGTGTGTGTCTGTTTTGCTTTGCTCATCGTGTACAGTACCTTATTCCCCAAACTACCTTTAACTGTAGTCTGGAAAATAGGATATTATGCAGTAATACTACAGATAGATACTTTATTCACCCTCAAGAGAAATTCAGCTTAGTATCGAAATAAACTAGGTCACTTACAAATAAAACAAACACAGCAAAACAGGAGTTAAAAAAAGACTAAATAAAATGAAAACGTACATGAATAAGTAACTGATGTATGCTAATGTGCTAATCCAAATGCTAAATTGGCCTTCTTTTTCAGGGTAAAGGTTTGCTCGCCGAGCTGCATAAAGTCGCCTATGGCGCTCGCCATTTATCTTTCACTCACACGTGACGACAGACACGGGCAAGACGAGACACGGGCAGTTTGCTCTCAAAGCGTTAAAACACACAAGCAACCGTTTACACGTCACCTGCATAACATCCGCGCTGTGCTGTCACTACAAATACTGTACAACTACAACTAAAAATAACACTGACATGCTGACTGTATCTCATGTAGACCGGCCGATGAACACCTTTACTAACGACTGACATGTAGACCCACCAATGAACACCTTTACTAACGACTGACATGTACACCCATCAATGAACACCTTTACTAACGACTGACATGTAGACCCACCAATGAACACCTTTACTAACGACTGACATGTACACCCATCAATGAACACCTTTACCAACGACTGACATGTAGACCCGCCTATGAACACCTTTACCAACGACTGACATGTAGACCTAGGAATGAACACCTTTACTAACGACTGACATGTAGACCCAACAATGAACACCTTTACTAACGACTGACATGTACACACATCAATGAACACCTTTACCAACGACTGACATGTAGACCCGCCTATGAACACCTTTACCAACGACTGACATGTAGAACTATGAATGAACACCTTTACTAAGGACTGACATGTTGACCCATCAATGAACACCTTTACTAACGACTGACATGTAGACCCGCCGATGAACACCTTTACTAGCGACTGACATGTAGACCTGACAATGAACACCTTTACTAAGGACTGACATGTTGACCCACCGATCAACACCTTTACTAACGACTGACATGTAGACCCGCCGATGAACAGCTCTACTGACGACTGACATGTTGACCCATCAATGAACACCTTTACTAACGACTGACATGTAGACCCGCCGATGAACACCTTTACCAACGACTGACATGGAGACCAGCCGATGAACACCTTTACCAACGACTGACATGTAGACCCGCCTATGAACACCTTTACCAACGACTGACATGTAGACCTATGAATGAACACCTTTACTAAGGACTGACATGTTGACCCATCAATGAACACCTTTACCAACGACTGACATGTAGACCCATCAATGAACAACTTTACTAACGACTGACATGTAGACCCGCCGATGAACACCTTTACCAATGACTGACATGTAGACCCATCAATGAACACCTTTACTAACGACTGACATGTAGACCCGCCAATGAACACCTTTACTAACGATTGACCAACCAATGCAGGGTGCCATGAGTGGCCAATCCGCGGTGTAGTAGACCAGCCAATGAGCGTGTAGCATCTTTGCACTCAAACAGGGTGTTACACTGTAAGTGGTGAGCTCCTTGAGAGATTCAACTACCTGAGGTCAGGAACTGAAGGACAAGTTCACGCTGACGTTACCAGGTCCCCGAAGAGATAGAGCTTGTCCTGGTTAAAGAGGACATGCGGCAAGACTAGCGTCAGACAGCATGACTCTGTATGATACATTCCTGCAGGTGTCCTGCAGGGATGCCTTTGGGGGGGGGGGGGGGGGCAGTGCATTGTTGATCATGTGACTGCATGTCTTTCCGAGTGTTGTGGTGCGGCTGACATGTTTACACTCTTTCTACATTTCATCCGTAATTCCACGAACTTGAGTTCAGTAAACACACGCAGAAAGAGTAGAGCTGCAGCTGCAGTGCTTGAGGAGCAATTGGAAGAAAAAGACCTAATCTGTCAATCATCTCTAACCACTTCAACCAGGGGTGTCCAATGTATGGCCCGGGGGACATTTGCAGCCTGTGGCTTTTTTTTTTTTTTATTGGCCCACAGTTCCCACGTTCCAGTAGTATCACTTTGTATGAAAAGATAAAAAATGTAAAGCAACAGCAGCAAAAAAGGAATTTTTTTTAATAAAGTCAAAATATAGTATAAAAAAAAAGCTGTACTTTTGTGAGAAGAATGTTGTATTATGAAAGTTGAAGTAGAATATTATTGAATATTATGGCATTAAAGTCATTCTATTAGACAAAGAACGTTAAAAATAATGTCGTTTCACTAACATAGAGTTGAAATATGAAAGAAAATAGACTTTTTTAAGTTGTAATATGAGAAACAAGTGAACTAAATCCATTCATTTTCGACTGCTTATCCTTAAGAGGGTCGCGGGCGTGCTGGAGCCTATCCCAGCTGTCTTCGGGCGAGAGGCGGGGTACACCCAGGACTGGTCGCTAGGCAATCAATTAACCTAGCACGGCATGCACGAGGAGAACATGCAAACTCACACAGAGCCCTGCACGGTGCCCGAGCAGGGAATCAAACGTGTGGCCTTCGCGCTAACCATGGGTGTAGTATCTGGACAGCAGATGTGTGTGTGTGTGTGTTAGCTTCGTTGTGCTGCTGTTTGTGATGAGTCAGTCATTATGTCAACAAGAGTGTTTGCTGTTTTAGGACAAAACAACGCTGGGCCGCCGTCCTCCCACGTGTCCAAAGCACACATGGCAAGGACACAGGAGGGATGAAGGATGAAGGGAACGTGTGTTTCCTTTTTTCCTCCGTGTTCAGCTGCCTCCCATCAAACGTGATAAAGACTTTCCCCCCGCTGTCTGGCACGTTGTGGACGCAGTGTTAGCATTAGCATGTGGTGTTGGAATCCCGGTTCATCTCGGGTCTACATCAACGCTTCAGGAGTGCGTATCTGTGTTCCATTACTGCTGTCTGCATTGCTGCAACATCACATTTATTCGCTCATATTCCTTTCTGGCTATGTCAATAATATTTCATTAGCCTTAGAGGCCATGGCGTTAACATCTGTGGCTGTAGACAACCTCCGGAGACGTTTATTTCTTCCGTCAATGCTGACTCAGCACCTGCGCTGCTAATACAACATCGGTTGTGTCACTGCTACTGTCAGTTCTACCTCCTTTTCCAATACCACAGCTTCATTAATAATTAATCAATGCTTATGAATATGGCTTATTATAATATGCATATTTCAGCAAATGTTTTGTATTTTTTGCCTAAATTATGAATGAACACCACAACAAATATCCGCCAAACCGTTGCGGAAGTCATTTGTGCAGTGGGAACTGAGAAGAGCATTCCACAAAGTGTTCCCACAAGGCCGGAAGCATTGTGTGGAATATTCCAAATATTTTAGAACCATGAATGTCCAGCTACCTGAGTGTACCTGTCCAACATGAAGACCCCAGGCCACGCTGCCTGCCGACAACCTGGTGTGGCTGAGCGTGACCCCAACACCGAGGCCGGTGACGGACGCAACCGTAGACCGTGAACAACACAACAACATGAACGCTACTCTGCGACACCACAACATATCTGCTAACTTTACATGTGAGAGGAATATCAAGCAAATGATTGGCAGGGTTATTAGTGCTCATAATTACAAGTCGTTGTTATTGCAAATGTTGAGCTGAAATGAGATAGTCCTGCGAGCAGGCAGCCGACGGTGACTTTCACTCAGCAGCTTTACGGCTTAAGTATCCACTAAAAGCAGGGGGGCCCGTGCCGCAGGTATGGAGGAACAAGTCCAGACTTCTAGACCACGTGTGTCGACTAAATGTGCACCGAGGGCCGAGCGGCTCACATTAATGAGACAGCTCACTTCAACAGGACTCACTCCTGCATCACCTGGCACGACCAAATCACCTGTCAGAGGACGGCGGACATTTTTGTTTGAAACATACATTTATTAGTTTCTCCTCGGGAGGCCTATCTTCTATTGAATAAGGATTTGTACTTGAACTGCTAGCATAAACAAACTTGTCTCATAGTCTTTATACTTCTGGTTTTATTCCTCTTGCCTTTAGTGGGCGTGGCTAATGTGTGCCGATTTCTGTCATCGGCAAGTCCACCTAGCAACAGTTCTGATTGAGACCTTTAAACTCCGCCTAGCAACGCATAGCGCATTTATTTCATTGGTCAACGACTGAGACCAATCAAGTTTGCCTGGCAACACACAACCCCTTCCCCCAACCTTAACGTTGCTATCATGCTAATGCTAGCATAACAGATTTTCAGCCATTTTTTAATTAAGAAAGTAATACAAATAGAAACAGTTAGCATAGCGTTAACATTAGCGTAGTGACATTGTTTTGTTATTTTTTGTGGTAACACTGGCAGACACATAGCAGCATCACGCTAGCTTTAGCATGCTAATGTTAGCATCGCTGACATGCTAACATTAGCAAAGTGGCATTTAAGAAAGACGGTTTGTCAGCCATTAAATATTTTTAAAATACAAATAATAAATAAAAATACAAATAATAAATATAAATAAATATAAAATACAAATAAATAAAATAAAATAAAATAAAATAAAATAAAATAAAATAAAATAAAATATTTATCGTAAAAGTCATGTTGAAATCTCGTCTGGTCTCGTTCCCATAGACCAGGGGTCGGCAACCTTTACTGTCAAGGAGCTATCATGCCCCCTCTTATACTAAAGAAAAATAGTTTGGAGCCGCAAACGGAGCAAACTTAGTTGTTTTTCATTCTTACAACAGATTGCAAATTTCCCCATGGGGATGAATAAAGTATCTAACTACCTAACAGAAACACAAACAAACAATGGATGTGAGGCATATTTCCACGGACTAATGACAACATTGACGTTCAACTTTCCCTTGGAAGTCCAAGATATAAAAAAAATGTGAGTGTGTTGTCCAAGCGGACATTGAAAAACGGCGAGTGTTCTGCATACCGGGACAGCAAGGAGCATGTGTGCATGCACGCTAGACAAAAGGTGGGCAGGAACAGTTTAACAAGGTGCCCATCAGCTCCTGGATGGGGCTTCAGGTGGAGGTGCTGACACGCAGCCTGCCACTTTCCAACATAAACCGGACTCCCAAAACTGGGAAGCCCCAAAAAAAAGAGAAGCGTCGCCCTCCTACCTGCTCTTGAGGTGCGAAGCGCGGTGAAGAAGAGTATCAGCGTGCACGCCTCACGCGCTGAGCTCCAGCCGTCCATCCCGAGCATCCTTTCCCGCCGTGTCAGGGTGTCGCGTCTTCTGCTCCTCTCCCGGTCAGGATGGTGCGGACATTCGGCCTGATGAATCAAAGTGGTCGGATAAAGGAAAGGACAACAGCGAAGGAGAGAAAAAAAATTCCCCAAATATAGAGATGGAGAACTTTCTTCACTTTCTCCTCCCTTCGGTAGGTGGGACCCCCCCCCTCCTTCGCCCTCCTCCCTCCCTCTCGCCCTACCTCCAACATGTGCTTTGACTTCATTAGTCACTCCGTCTGCATTAGCTACATTACACACGTCATGTATTGAAAATAACACACAAGTGCAATCATTCACGACTTGGGCTATATTTCCTTTAAACTCACACACACACACACACACACACACACGTGCACACACGGCGTCAAAGCATGCTACGACAGGACAAAGCTGCTGCCCAACTAATAAAAATATGCTGCTGCAGATTCCTGTCTGACTTTGCCCACGCCGGCCTACACACACACACACACTCAGACACTCACTCACTCGAACATATCACCTCAAAGCCTTTCTTCTCCTCCAAATTGGGCCGAAGGACTCCAATAAAAGACCAAAGAAGCCATTTGCATGCAGGAAGACTTTTTAGGAGACATTTACAGGGAGGCAGCGCGGATTTGAGCTGCGTTCATGCAGACTCGCACACTGCAAACACCCGTACAGTTTCTTCCAAACTTCCTCAAGTACAATATTCCCATTGCGGATCATGCAGCAACTACAGGATGGAAATGTCTCATGACAAATGACAGATGAAGAGAAAAAGCGGCAATCACCAGGAAAGAAAAGCAGAACAGCTACATGAGGATGAAGGACACGAGGGGGTGGGGGGGCAAAGCATGATTGAACGCAATAAAGGTCAAAGGTGAAGGTCTAAGAAGAGCACTTTGGAAAATGACTTTAAAATGAATGATGCCTAGTATGATAGTGTCTGATATGCTAATACTATACTAATAAAGATGGCAAAAATGCTACTATGCTAACTTTAGCATGCTAGCGCTAACATGCTAACACCTAACATATATTTATATATAGTGAACATATATTTAATATATATATTTAACATAGGGTGGCACAGTGGTCAAGTGGTTAGCGCGCAGACCTCACAGCTAGGAGACCAGGGTTCAATTCCACCCTCAATTCCATCTCTGTGTGGAGTTTGCATGTTCTACCCGGGTTTCTCCGGGTACTCCAGTTTCCTCCCACATTCCAAAAACATGCTAGGTTAATCAGCAACTCCAAATTGTCCATAGGTATGAATGTGAGTGTGAATGGTTGTTTGTCTATATGTGCCCTGTGATTGGCTGGCAACCAGTCCAGGGTGTACCCCGCCTCTCGCCCGAAGACAGTTGGGATTGGCTCCAGCACCCCAGCGACCCTTGTGAGGAAAAAAAGCGGTAGAAAATGAATGAATGAATGAATGAATGAATGAATGATATTTAACATAGGGCGGCCGGATTCAAACGCTTGATGGGCCGCATGTGGTCCCCGGGCCATAGTTTGCCCACCCCTGACCTAACACTAGCACAGACCTGATCAAAATCTTAAAACTAATGTAAAAATGGCTTAAAATATGCATTTTTGGACGCAGGAAGACAGCCATTCTACATTTTTGGAAATATCCTGAGCATTACGAAATAAAAGAAGCCAAGCCGTAGACCCCAAAAAATTACACCTGTGCTGAGCCGGAGGATCCGATGGGCTGTCCGTCTTGACACAGGGCGGTCCTGGACCCAAATGAAGGCCCTTACTGGTGCCGACTGCAGCCCAATAACCATCAGACGGCATCTGCGGGAAAAGGCTTTCAAAAACAAAATAGGAATTCAAAGACCTTCAACTTTGCCAGGGAGCATCAAACATGGGACATTGAAAGGTGGAAAAAAAGTTTGATTCCCTGATGAGAATAAAATGTAACGTGTTACCAGATGTTGCGGCGGGCATCCCTCATGACTGAGGACCCTGATCTCTGTGGTAACAGCTGGGTTCTTCAACAGGACAACGCTGCAGTTCACAATGCTGGCTTGACCAAGGACTTCTTCAGGGAGAAGAACATCACTTTTTTGGACCATCCTGCATCTTCTCCTGATTGACACACCATAGAAAACATTTGGGGATGGATGGCAAGGGAAGGATGCCAAGTGGTGAAGCCATCATCAAAACATTAGCTGATACAAAATAGCATATTGTCTTTTTTCAGTAACTTACACTTTGAATCTTCAGTGCAATCATACTGCAGTGACCGTCGTCTCTGCAGCCGGGCTAGCGCCGTTAGCGCTTCCATGTCACGTTCCCCCGAGGTCGGGTCTAAGGGTCGAGTCCGGTCTATAAATCTGAACGCCATTCTACACAGGAGGCTACAAGGGAAAAATGTTGCTGTGGACGACGAAACAAGTAAATTCTTGTCGTTGTAAAGCACCCTGCTCATCATTAATCAGCGGAAAGCAACTTCATGCTACACCAGAACTTCACGCTATGATTCCTAGGGAAGCAGCGAGCTATTCATTCATAAAGGGACACAAATGTTTGTTTGCTTTGTTAGAAAAGTGAGCAGCGCTCCCTGGCTTTCAAATGGCATGTGAATTCTTCAGCAGAATGAAGAGATGAAGGGAAAAACAGAAAGCACCAGGAAAGGCGGGAGTGCAGATTTTTTGGGGGGTCAAATTAAAATGTCATGTGACAAATAGGTAGTGAGGTTGGTTGGCTGGTTGGTTGGTAGGTAGATAGGGAGAGAGAGTGAGAGTGAGATAGATAGGGAGAGAGAGAGAGAGAGAGAGAGAGAGAGAGGGAGAGAGAGGGAGAGAGTGAGAGTGTGAGAAAGTGAGAATGTGAGAGTGTGAGAGTGTTTACTTTCTGTCAATGTTAATATAAAAAATGCTACTATGCTAAAGTTAGCACACTAATAATGCCAATATGATAACATTAGCATGCTAACACTCAACATGATAGTACAAGTGTTTGTATGAATTCTACCAATAAAAAGGACAAAAGATGCTACTATGCTAATGCTACCATGCTAACGCATGCTAACATGCTAACACATGCTAACACCTACCATAATAGCACAAAGTGTTTCTATCAATTCTACTCCTAAAAATGGCAAAAATGCCACTATGCTTTTAGCATGTCAGCATGAGCTAGATAGATAGATAGATAGATAGATAGATAGATAGATAGATAGATAGATAGATAGATAGATAGATAGATAGATAGATAGATAGATAGATAGATAGATAGATAGATAGATAGATAGATAGATAGATAGATAGATAGATAGATAGATAGATAGATAGATAGATAGATAGATAGATAGATAGATAGATAGATAGATAGATAGATAGATAGATAGATAGATAGATAGATAGATAGATAGATAGATAGATAGATAGATAGATAGATAGATAGATAGATAGATAGATAGATAGATAGATAGATAGATAGATAGATAGATAGATAGATAGATAGATAGATAGATAGATAGATAGATAGATAGATAGATAGATAGATAGATAGATAGATAGATAGATAGATAGATAGATAGATAGATAGATAGATAGATAGATAGATAGATAGATAGATAGATAGATAGATAGATAGATAGATAGATAGATAGATAGATAGATAGATAGATAGATAGATAGATAGATAGATAGATAGATAGATAGATAGATACAGTGAAGAAAATAAGTATTTGAACACCCTGCTATTTTGCTATTTCTCCCACTTAGAAATCATGGAGGGGTCTGAAATTTTCATCGTAGGTGCATGTCCACTGTGAGAGAGATAAACTAAAAAGAAAAATCCAGAAATCACAATGCATGATTTTTTAACAATTTATTTGTGTGATACAGCTGCTAATAAGTATTTGAACACCTGAGAAAATGAATGTTAATATTTGGTACAGTAGCCTTTGTTTGCTATTACAGAGGTCAAACGTTTCCTGTAGTTTTTCACCAGGTTTGCACACACTGCAGGAGGGATCTTGGCCCACTCCTCCACACAGATCTTCTCTAGATCAGTCAGGTTTCTGGGCTGTCGCTGAGAAACACGGAGTTTGAGCTCCCTCCAAAGATTTTCGATTGGGTTCAGGTCTGGAGACTGGCTGGGCCATGCTAGAACCTTGATATGCTTCTTACGGAGCCACTCCTTGGTTTTCCTGGCTGTGTGCTTCGGGTCGTTGTCGTGTTGGAAGACCCAGCCACGACCCATCTTCAATGCTCTGACAGAGGGAAGGAGGTTGTTCCCCAAAATCTCACAATACACGGCCCCAGTCATCCTCTCTTTAATGCAGTGCACTCGTCCTGTCCCATGTGCAGAAAAACACCCCCAAAGCATGATGCTACCACCCCCATGCTTCACAGTAGGGATGGTGTTCTTCGGATTGTACTCTTCATTCTTCTTCCTCCAAACACGCTTATTGGAATTATGACCAAAAAGTTCTATTTTGGTCTCATCTGACCATAAAACTTTCTCCCATGACTCCTCTGTATCATCCAAATGGTCATATGCAAACTTAAGACGGGCCTTGACATGTGCTGGTTTAAGCAGGGGAACCTTTCGTGCCATGCATGATTTCACATCATGACGTCTTAGTGTATTACCTACAGTAACCTTGGAAACGGTGGTCCCAGCTCTTTTCAGGTCATTGACCAAGTCCTGTCGTGTAGTTCTGGGCTGATTCCTCACCTTTCTTAGAATCATTGAGACCCCACGAGGTGATATCTTGCATGGGGCTCCACTCCGATTGAGATTGACCGTCATGTTTAGCTTCTTCCATTTTCTAATGATAGCTCCAACAGTGGACCTTTTTTCACCAAGCTGCTTGGTAATTGCTCCGTAGCCCTTTCCAGCCTTGTGGAGGTGTACAATTTTGTCTCTGGTGTCTTTGGACAGCTCTTTGGTCTTCGCCATGTTACAAGTTAAAGTCTTACTGATTGTATGGGGTGGACAGGTGTCTTTATGCAGCTAACGACCTCAAACAGGTGCATCTGATTCAGGATGATACATGGAGTGCAGGTGGACTTCTAATGGGCAGACTAACAGGTCTTTCAGGGTCAGAATTCTAGATGATACACAGGTGTTCAAATACTTATTTGCAGCTGTATCACACAAATAAATTGTTAAAAAATCATGCATTGTGATTTCTGGATTTTTCTTTTTAGTTTATCTCTCTCACAGTGGACATGCACCTACGATGAAAATTTCAGACCCCTCCATGATTTCTAAGTGGGAGAAATAGCAAAATAGCAGGGTGTTCAAATACTTATTTTCTTCACTGTAGATAGATAGATAGATAGATAGATAGATAGATAGATAGATAGATAGATAGATAGATAGATAGATAGATAGATAGATAGATAGATAGATAGATAGATAGATAGATAGATAGATAGATAGATAGATAGATAGATAGATAGATAGATAGATAGATAGATAGATAGATAGATAGATAGATAGATAGATAGATAGATAGATAGATAGATAGAAAGATAGATAGAAAGATAGATAGAAAGATAGAAAGATAGGGAGAGCGAGTGAGAGAGTGAGAGTGAAACAGTGAGTGAGTGAGTGATAGAGAGATAGATATATAGAGAGATAGATGTGAGAGTGTGTGAGTGAGTGAGAGAGTGAGAGAGTGTGAGAGTGAGATAAAGAGATAGAGGTAGGTAGATAGCGTGAGAGAGTGAGAAGGTGAGAGAGAGTGAACGGGAAAGAGAGTAAGTGAGAGAGAGTGAGTGAGTGAGTGAGTGAGTGAGTGAGTGAGTGAGTGAGTGAGTGAGTGACAGACAGAAAATAAGGGAATGGAACTATGTAAAGTAGTAAAATAAAATACAATAAAATAAAATAAAATATGAATTTTTTTGGAATAAAAAGTTGTCATTTTGAAGTCCTGAATGAGTGGAATGGTTAGCCAAGAATAGCTCACCCTGAAGTATAGTTGATGGCACTAGCTATGACAAACTATGGATTATAACACCAGAAAACGGGTTAATTTCAGTTAGCTAACAATGCTGTCATTGGGATACACCTGCATATCATTCATTCATCATTCATAGATACATCGAGAAAGGCCATGACATCACATATGAACACCGGGTCGCGCCAGTTTACAAACACGGCAGAGGCCTCGGAACTCCAGGTTCCGTCGAGTATCGTCATGAAAGGTCTGAATTGAAAAAAAACATGACAAGCGCGACGGCGGGTGAGTCCCCGATAGTTAATCCCCGTCTTGCTGAGCGTCATGTGACTTTGATCCTCTTAGCGATGCTCTCCCTTGGGACGACGCTCATCCTGCAGAGTACTGTTTGTATACGCGCATCATCTGGACCGGTCCTACAGACATGGCGAGTCCTGGGCAGAAAGTGGTGCTGATCACCGGCTGCTCCTCGGGCATCGGCTTGAGGATGGCCGTGATGCTAGCCAAAGATGAACAGAAGCGCTACCACGGTAGGTTCCTTTTCGTTATGCTCTACT
Organism: Doryrhamphus excisus; assembly: GCF_037039965.1. Classification (NCBI taxonomy): domain Eukaryota; kingdom Metazoa; phylum Chordata; class Actinopteri; order Syngnathiformes; family Syngnathidae; genus Doryrhamphus; species Doryrhamphus excisus. The sequence goes on from NC_136365.1 coordinate 19,378,153, forward strand.
TTTCCCACCAAATAAACTTTGGCTTGTAGTCAACATTCTTTATAAGACATACTAGCGCAGATAGAAATGGAATTAGTCCGCTCTCCAGATGTGGTTTCTAGTGTGATACGACAGCAGCATCACTTCTTGCTGACTCCTGCTTGACCTTTCCTTGCTATCTTTAGGACGTGTGTAGCAGCAGACAGTAGCTAATGTGGCGCTCCAGCCTCGCCAAGGCTGCTTATCCTGGATGAGGGTGAGCTATTCCTGGCTAACGCTAAGATTTAAGGCCGTAGGAAATGTGCCCAGGTGACTTGAAGTCACATTTAACCACGCTCAATCTTTAGCATCAGCCAGACGAGCGTGGACGCACGTGAAAAAGTGGGAATCAGGAACTCCAACCATTTGTGCCCGATGGTGGCGTCTTTAGGAATTGGAAACAAATGTGACTTTCCCTTACACCCAAACAAACACTTTTTAGCAGCCATTGCTAGCAACGTAAACACAGAAGCAGAGCTTGGGGGAGGGCACAGGATCATGAGAAAATGAATAAATGAATGTTTGCATGACTGTTTACTTTCTGTCAATGTTAATATAAAAAATGCGACTATGCTAAAGTTAGCACACTAATACTGCCAATATGATTACATTAGCATGCATCAACATGATAGTACAAAGTGTTTGTATGAATTCTACTAATAAAAAGGACAAAAGATGCTACTATGCTAATGCTAGCATGCTAACACATGCTAACATGCTAACACCTAACATAATAGCACAAAGTGTTTCTATCAATTCTACTCCTAAAAACTGTGTTTACTTTCTGTCAATGTTAATATAAAAAAATGCTACTATGCTAAAGTTAGCACACTAATAATGCCAATATGATAACATTAGCATGCTAACACTCAACATGATAGTACAAAGTGTTTGTATGAATTCTACTAATAAAAAGGACAAAAGATGCTACTATGCTAATGCTAGCATGCTAACAAATGCTAACATGCTAACACCTAACATAATAGCAAAGTGTTTCTATCAATTCTACTCCTAAAAACTGCAAAAATGCCACTATGCTATTAGCATGTAAGCATGTTAGCATGAGATGGATGGATAGATTCCAGATTTTGAAAACACGGGGGCATGCAGGGTTCAAGAAAATAAGGGTTCCATTCCTTTATTTTCTTGAACATAAAGTTGTATAGTCAAATAAAATATAAAATAAAATAATATAAGACATGACATTTTTTGGAATGAAAAGTTGTCATTTTGAAGTCCTGAATGAGCGGAATGGCTAGCCAGGAATAGCTCACCCTGAAGTATAGTTGATGGCACTAGCTATGCATCATAGGTTCCCTTAAAAAAAAAACAACAGCACAAAATGATGCACTGTTTTCTTGAAATGCTGTATGTACTCTAGAACTTCTTAGCAAGTTTCATTCCAAGACACGGACGTGGCAAAGTTGCATCCTGTCATCTGTGTCCACAGTCATAGCTACCATGCGAGACTTGAAGCGCAAAGACAAGCTCGTGGAGGCGGCCGGCGATGCCTACGAGAAGACGCTCTCTCTGGCTGTGCTGGACGTGTGCGACGATGCATCCGTCAAACAGTGTATCAACGGCATCAAAGATCGCCATGTTGACGTCCTCAGTGAGGCCATAGCGATGATATGAATGTGTGAGGCTACGCTGCCTAAGAGCATGTTGGCTAAGACGTTTTTGTACTCCCCCCTCCCAAAAAAAAAACAGTCAACAACGCGGGCATCGGCCTTGTGGGCCCCTTGGAGAGCATCCCTATAGAGGAGATGAAGAAAGTGTTTGAGACCAACTTCTTTGGCGTGATCAGGATGATCAAGGAGGTGATGCCTGATATGAAGAAAAGGAAAGCGGGGCACATCATTGTGGTCAGCAGTGTCATGGGACTCCAAGGTGGGCGCTGCATTCTGGAAGGCTGGGACCATAGAGTTATCCAACTCGAGCATGGGAACACAAATCATGTACTTGATTGCATAATATACTTTATAATACTTCTAATATACGAGATAAGATATGCCTTCACATTCACACATTCCAAAAACATGCTAGGTTAATTGGCAACTCCAAATTGTCCATGTGAGTGTGAATGGTTGTTTGTCTATATGTGCCCTGTGATTGGCTGGCCACCAGTCCAGGGTGTACCCCGCCTCTCACACGAAAACAGCTGGGATAGGCTCCAGCACCCCCCGCCACCCTCGTGAGGATAAGCGGTAAAAAATGAATAAGTGAACGTTAGCATGACTGTGTTTACTTTCTGTCAATGTTAATATAAAAAAACGCTACTATGCTAAAGTTAGCACACTAAGAATGCCAATATGATAACATTAGCATGCTAACACTCAACATGATAGTACAGTGTTTGTATGAATTCTACTAATAAAAATGACAATGCTAATGCTAGCATGTTAGCATTGCTAACATGCTAGCATTAGCAATGCTAACATGCTAACACATAATAACACCTAACATAATAGCACAAAGTGTTTCTATCAATTCTATGGCACTATGCTATTAGCATGTTAGCATGCAACACATTGTATGGTAGCGCTAAATGTCTGGTGACATTAATAAAAATGCCGCGAATGTTAACATGCTAACTGCTAGCATGCCACCACATAGCATAGCATAGCATAACTGCAGCATATGCTGAGAGCGTAAATTGTGATATCATCTCCACACAAACATATTTGGTTGCATGTTGAAGTACGAGTACAAATAAAGATTATTTTCTCGTGCAGGAGTGGTGTTCAACGACGTCTACGCAGCTTCCAAGTTTGCCATGGAAGGTTTCTGTGAGAGTTTGGCAGTGCAGCTGTTGAAGTTTAACGTCACGTGAGTGTCCGACCCCTGCGACCCTAGTGAGGATAAGCGGCATAGAAAATGGATGGATGGCCGGAGTGTCACAGACTGTTGAACTCTAGGCTTCTCAATTCCCACTCCTGTGAAATGAATACTAGATGATACAATGTCAGTAGATATTGCTGAATGCTGAAGCTAAATTCAAATGCTTTGGAAAAAGTACAAAAGTTGAAATGAAGAATGAATGTAGGAGTAGTTTGGAAGCTGAAGCTGGACTGAAATGCTGTGGAAATATGCTATAACATAGAATTAATCTAAGAACAGCTGAAAGCTGAGCTAAAATGCTGTTAAAATATCTAAATGTTGGCATGCAGAACCTATAGTGGTAGGTGGTGGGCCACACGGTTGGGAGATGGGGAAGACCTGGGTTCGATTCCCTGCTTGGGCATCTCTGTGTGGAGTTTCCATGTTTACATGCCTAGCAACAGGGCCATTGTGTTGATGTACACACTTTTACTTGCTGTCGTCCTTGTTGGCCGTCCATCACGTTGATAGAACCGCCTTCCTCGTGTCCAGCGTTTCTATTTTGTGGTCTTCTTCCTCAGGTTGTCAATGATCGAGCCTGGCCCGGTCCACACTGAGTTTGAAGCGAAAATGATTCAAGACGTGAGGCAGAAAGAGTATCCCGGAGCCGACTCGGACACGGTGCATTACTTCAAGAACGTCTACCTCCCGTCTTCTGTGGATATCTTTGAGACGCTGGGACAAACGCCAGATGACATTGCGAGAGTAAGTTCCCCAAAACGTCGACCTAAACGGTAGCCTTCAAGTTATTTCCTTTAAACTTAAATAGCCAAAAACGTACCACTTCCACACGGATAGGGAGGATAACTATTAACAGTTATTTAACCTTTAACATGAACATTAATCAAACGTAATAATTTTTTCTGGGTACATGATACCATATAGCATCCATATCAAACTTGCGCGGGCCGCATGAACATTTAACTTTCATATCAAGGCGGGGGCCTCAAACTAGTGTCCTGCGGGCCACATTTGGCCAGCGGGCCGCGTGTTTGAGACACCTGGTTTAAAGGATATTTAACAACAATTAACCTAGCCTTAATTAACCTTTTTGGAATGTGGGAGGAAACCGGAGTACGGGGTGCACGGGGAGAACATGCAAACTCCACACAGAGATGGCCGAGGTTGGAATTGAACCTTGGTTTCCGCGCATTAACCACACAACCGCCGTGCAGCCCCATGATATATCGTTATTCAACCTAAATATATCGGGATATGAGTTTTTGGTCCATATCGTCCAGCCCGAGCTGAGCTGATTGTCCCTCTCTCGTCCTGCAGTGCACCAAGAAGGTGATTGAAGCCAGCAGCCCGCGTTTCCGCAACCTGACCAACCCCTTGTACACGCCCATCGTGGCGTTAAAATACGCCGACGAAACAGGAGGCCTGTCGGTCCATGCCTTCTACCACATGCTCTTCAACCTGGGTCCGCTCATGCACGTTAGCATGACCGCCATGAAGTACCTCACCTGTGGATGTCTGAGGAGCCGCACTGTTTCGCCAAACTAAGGAATTGGAACACGGACTGGACTGAATGAATGAATGAATTATACGACATGGCCACATCACACCTGCTCAGGGTAGTCAAGTCACTAGCCGGGATGAAAAGTAAATACAACCCACTCAGGACATCTGTGTCGATTCATTAAGTGCTAACACATTTTCCATCTGCACACACACAACTGCTGTCATTCATTTTGGGTGAGCAAGGAAACGAGACCAAAGAATCACGCAATATAATGGCGCCATCTGGTGGACTACATGTTCCAGACTGGGTATTCCTCATAATACATTTCAACTTTTTCCTCAATGTCATTTTGCAAAACTTACAACTTGATTTTTTTCTTGTTTAGGACTTAAAAAATATTTTTTTCTTTAATATTTCAACTCTATGTTAATAAAATTACATTATGTTTGCCTCATATTACAAAACGGTGTCATTGTCTTATTAGATTACACAATTTTTCTTAATTTTTTTACTTTATTCTTTGAAAATTACAATTGTTTTTTTTTCTACCCGACTATTTCAACTCACCTCTCGTAATGTTATGACATTATTCCTATTATAACCTTTTTACCAAAATTAGTGACATGCTAACTAGTTTCCTTTGTTAAATTGGTGGTGAGTAAGTGAACGAATCAACACAGACGAGCGCCCACGAGTCTGTTAGTCCCAATTCAGTAAAACACTTGCAGGTTTTGAACGACTCATTCAAGACTCGCTCTATTGTATGTAAGAAAGTATGGTATTTAAGAATGTTCTACCAGCTAACAACAAAACTAATGCAAACTAATATTAATTAATGTCGACATAAAATAAAAGAAACGCATTGTCACACGGATATAACAGCAGCATTATTGTAAATCTGGCTAATGTTAAGTTATCATTAGCAGCTTTAACATGCTAGCTAATTCATTTCACCCCAAAATGGCCGCTTCAGCAAACGTTAGCGTCCTATGTTTTTTAATTAACTTTATTACCGAACAGAATGACATTAGTGCAACCAAGTAAATAACATATTAACATATAAACTGTTAGCTTTCTGTGTTATGCGAATGACACTACTTCAGTAATTACCGTTTTTCGTGTGGCCTTTTCAACCGAACACAGGTTCCAAACTCCAGTTGATGTTGACTGTAGTTAAAGTCGCAGTGACCTTAACCCACTTCCTTTGTTAAAACTCACTCATCAACCGTGTGATGACAGGCCGGCGATCGAGTTATCGGCGTTCCGGTGCTTTTGCCTGCCTTACAAGTCAGTCGCGGGAATTTGGAACTGAATCGATGCCAGGCGTCATCGATCTTCACAACAACACAGCGGCAACTGCATGGAGTTGGTGTAAGTCTTTCGCTCACTTTGACTGCTTTAATTGACAACTAGTGGAAATTAGACATTTAAATTTCAAAACTTTACCGATTACACCCAACGACAGACTTTTAAGTGTAGCCGTTAGCCACCGAGCCGGCTGTTGTGAACCTTGATTTAGCCTACTGTAGTTCAGCATGGCGGCATGTCCTTTACTAAAGTGTTTTGTTTGTTAGCTACTGACAGCGGGCAGGATGCAGAGCAATGTTGGAGATGTCCTTCACTGTGAGGAGCTGCTGAGGTCCACACTCCACTGCGATGACAAGGACAAGGTAGGTACTGTACTACAATGAAGGTGGAAATAAACACACCCACTCAAGACACAGCATGGCTTCTTTGCATGGTTCTCCATTTGTTGCATTTTTCTTCTCCACAGCTACGCAAGAAGTTGGCCCAGCTTCGGAGGGAGTATCTCAAGACCGCCCAGAAACTACAAGTGAGGGCGACACTGTTGTAATGATGTGTTGTTTTCATACTTCTAACACAAGTGTGTGTTTGCAGCGTGCCGAACGCCTGGAAGCCGTGCGGAACAAAGTTCTTCAATATCAGGCTCATCAAGACCAAAGAGAACCGGAGGGGACGTCTAAGCACAGTCCCGTTCCTTCATCGCCGCCGCTGGACACAAGTAGCGGTAGTGGGGAATTTTTAATCCAATCCTTGTGTTCTATCATTAGGCGGTGCAGGTGTTCCTAATGTTGTGGCTGCTTCCCTGCACCATCAGGTCCCGCAGATGCCACCATCAGCAGTCATGTGACCAGAGACCTACAATGCGACGACGCCTCCAGAAGTTTTACTTCCAGTTCGGACATGCGCCTCCGGACCCGCCGCAGCCGCCTTCGCTGGCAGAGGCGGCGTGCTGACGATAACAAGGAAGGAGCGCATTCTGAGGTAGCTGCGGAAGAGGCGGTAAGGTTTAGGAATGAAAGTCAGGCGTCTCCTCCAGAGTCTGGGTCGCCTTCGCTGTTGCTTTCACACTGGAGCACTCCTGATGAGGAGGGAAAAGGGGACAAGGAAACAGAGAAGACAGAACACGCTGAAAAAGGACTGTGTGAAGGGAAGCATGATGAAGACATCAAGCTGTGCGATGGACACCAAACAGGACAAACCACTGCGGAGACGGTTGAAGCAGAAGTGAAGAACAAGGGCCTGCTGGACTCCTGCACCCTGGTGGAGGGACTGCTTTTCCCTGCGGAGTACTACGTCCGCACCACAAGGCGCATGAGCCTTTCTCAGAGCCAACCCGACATGAGAGCCGTCATTCTCTCCCAACTGAACTCGGGGAGGAGACCCCGCGGGGGCCGAGGTCGGCACTCTGATGCAAAAGTGCGGCAAAGTTCTGCCGACCTCAGCAGCAAGAACGAGCATCCAGATATGAAGTATGTCAGCAAGACCCCCACGGGGGCCGTTTCACCCCCTTTGGTTAGTTCCGCCCATTCAGGGAGGGGCCAAAGGAAGAGAAGAGGGCGTGGAAGGGGTAAGAACATGCCCCAGAGACGCACCCCAGCCTCACCTGGCCCGTCCCAGCCAGGGACTGGTTCCCCGAAGTCACAACTAACTCCAGAGCAGCAAGCCACACCCCCTCAGACCCCCGGATCTCAGAGGGTCTTTCCCATCTTTCTGAAGAGCAGTCAGACTGTCACGCCCACTCCCACACATTCAGGTAAGACACACCAGTCATGTATGTATTTGTGGCGGCACGCCACAGACACATTTGGAGCGCCACAAATACATTAGATTGAATTTCTGTGCCAATCACCAGCCTGTGCCATCTTGAAAAGAATCAGCTACATGCTAATTAGGCTATGTTTATTCTAAAAATGTGTCTGTTCAGGTGCCCCGAATTGGCGTTCCCTCCTCCTGCCCTCCCCAAGACCCGCCTCCACTCCGTCACTGCCAGTCCACAGGCCACTGATCAGCAAACTGGTGAACTTTGAACTCCACCAGGACTTCCACTTGCCTGATGACCAGTTTGCCTTACTGAAGCTAAACAAATTGCGGCAGGTGGCCGCCGGGGAATCGGGAGTGGAACCTTTTGGGTCACCATCCTGCGACACACCCATTTGTGCCCCGCGGCACTCTGGCACGCCGGTGACGCCTCTTGTGGTGCCGCTTAGCTTCACGCCCACAGCTGGAGAATCACCTCCATTAAGAAACGCAGACCTGGACTTCACTGAGTCCTCATGTTTGGGTCAAGAGCCTTTGTTCCAAGAGGAAACAGACGACCTCCGACAGGAAGTTCCTCCCGCCTGTGAGCACCCCCTACATGGTGCCACGCCCGATCTTCAAAGCCTCCAGCTGTCCCCAAAAAAGCTGAACATGGAGCACAGCGTTCACTCTCAGCTGCGACTGAGCCCCCCAGAGGCCTCGGCCCCACTGCACCTTCCCTCCGCCGGTCCGGCGCTGCCCTCGCTGGGCGTTACCCCCATCGCCACAGTCGCCGCCCTCCCGCTCGCTTGCGACGCCCCCTCTCTCAGCCTTCCTCCCCCGCACAGCCCTTCCACCCAGGCCCTCGACCCGCCAACCTTGTCCCCACACCCCAAAGCGGAGGCGGCGTCCTCGCATATGGCCTCGGAACCCAGATACCAAAAAACAACAGAGAACCCCAGGAGGTGCACACTCAAGGTAATAAACATTGAATATGTGGTGGGCGGTTCCAATCCCAAATTGACTGCCGTGTGTCCAGGCCCCGGCAGGAGGTCGTCTGGTGGACGCGTGCTGCCTGCTCGACACGGACGGCGGTTTGTGCGTGGCAGCGGCCGGAAAGTGGGCGGTGTGTCTTTGGAGTCGGGATACGTTGTCGCACGCTTGGACGCCACGGCACACGTGGACCTTCACCGAGGTGACCGCTGCCATCTTTTCTCATGTCTTCTTCCTCATGTTTTGATTTTGTTCAATGCCCGCAGCCCGTGATCGGCGTGTTTCCTGTCTCGGACGCTTGCGGCCTGGTGTGCGTCACTCTGGGTCAGCTGGAAATCAGACAAGTCAGGTAAAAAAAAAAAAACAAAGAAATATTGTGTGGAATATTATGAAGACAAAGCGTACCACAGGGCGCTGTCGTGCCGTGGCTTTCGGTCCGCTTTGCTGTGTGACGGTGGCCTGCAGGTAGCGGTGGGCGTGCCCGGGTCCAGGGTGGTGACCTGCCGACGCTCGGCCACAGGCAGCACGCTGGAGGCGCTCACACTGTCTGACGACGGCAGGTAAGTCAGAAGACGTCTCATTCTCCTCATTCGTTTTATTCACCGACGTGTCCCACCAGCGTGTCCAGCTGCCGCCCTCTGGGGTCGCCTGGCGTTTGTCTCGGGGCTCTTGCCCCCGTGGACGGACTCCCAGACGCTTTGATCGGCACCAATGAGGGGGGCCACCTCTTTGTTTGGTGAGATGACGCTCTATCTTTTCTACAGACGGACGCAATTTCTTTTGTAAACCATCTTGTCTTTTTAGGAACGTCAAAACGGGACAGCTGCTGCGAAGGATGGACCTCAGTGACACTTTGTCCCACACGTCTTGTCTCAGAGGGTTCTCCTATGGCGTAAGTGGACGTACACGCGCCGGTGTCACCGTGGAAGGTTGAAAATCAAACCACTGCACCGGCGGTCGAGTGGTTAGCACGCATACCTCACAGCTCGGAGAACAGGGTTCAATTCCACCCTCGGCCATCTCTGTGTGGAGTTTGCATGTTCTCCCCGGTTCAAGCGTGGGTTTCCTCCCACATTCCAAAAAACATGCTAGGTTAATTAGCGACTCCAAATTGTCCATAGGTATGAATGTGAGTGTGAATGGTTGTTTGTCTATATGTGCCCTGTGATTGGCCGGCCACCAGTCCAGGGTGTACCCCGGCCTCTCGCCCGAAGACAGCTGGGATAGGCTCCAGCACCCCCCTCGACCCTCGTGCAGAAAAGCGGTAGAAAATGAATGAATGAAAATCCCAAGCATTTTTTTGAAACATAACGGAGCGTTTCCTGTCCAGACGCTTGGTTGCTAAAGTGCCAACACAAGGTTAGCTTGCAAAGCTATGTTAGCTAAAGTGCTAACATTACATTCATTCATTCACGGGGGTGGGGGGGCTGGAGCCTATCCCAGCTGTCTTCAGGCGAGAGGCGGGGTACACCCTGGACTGGTGGCCAGCCAATCACAGGGCACATATAGACAAACAACCATTCACACTCACATTCATACCTATGGACAATTTGGAGTCGCTAATTAACCTAGCATGTTTTTTGGAATGTGGGAGGAAAACCGGAATCCCAGGAGAAAACCCACACATACACGGGGAGAACATGCAAACTCCACTGGGATTGAACTCGGGTCTCCTAGCTGTGAGGTCTGCCCTAACATTACATTTTAACAGCAAACATGCTAGGTTAGCCTCTTTCATACTACAAAGAAAAACAACACAAACGTACAGTTCTTATGTCTGTAGCTGACTTATGGACGGATAGATGTTATTTTAAGATGTGCAGCGAAGCCTGGAATTGATGGGCGGTCTCATATCTAGGGGCGGGTCTCTCAAAAGTAAAGCCAACAAGTGAGGGAGATGATGGATTTCCATCACTGCAGTCTGTTTGTGTTTCAGGGGGTGCTGTTGGTCCTGGTGCAGCATCTGTCTCTCGGCGTCCCCCATCAGGAAGACAAGAGCCAGCACGGAAAGTTCCTCAAGGACGAAGAGAAGAAATTGTGCTTCTTCTCCTTGGTGGCGGTGAACCCTCTCAACGCTAAAAGCGCATCGACGGCACGTCTGGACCCGCCCGCGTCCTGGTCCGGATGTGTATGCGAGGTTGACGCCGGCAGAGCGGCGGTGGCGGGTCTGAGTCCGAGTGGCTGCGTGTGCGTGTGGGAGCTGCAGGGGCTGAAGCGGGGCGCTGTGATGTTGGCGTCGCCCGACAGCGAGGGATGGCAGCTGGCTCGCTGGGCAGAGGGCGGGGCCACGCTAGTGACGGGCCATCACAGCGGAGACATCACTTTGCACTTTGACCTGGTCACTCGGGATGGTTTTACCTGATTTTAACTTTTAGGATGAAATGTCTCTTCAAACAAACATCTGTCCTGGGACGTCAACACACTCGGAAAATTTTAAGTCCGATCACTCGTCGGATTTTATTACTCCTGTCCTTACTTCAACTGGGAGAAAATATGTTTGCTTATTTCTATTAAACTTTATGGCTTCTTAAATTCATTCATTCATTTTGTCTTCAGGCAAGAGGCGGGGTACACCCTGGTGTACTGGTAGCCAGCCAATCACAGGGCACATATAGACAAACAACCATTCACACTCACATTCATACCTATGGACAATTTGGAGTCGCTAATTAACCTAGCATGTTTTTGGAATGTGGGAGGAAACCGGAGTAAACCCACGCAAACATGCAAACTCCACACAGAGATGGCCGAGGGTGGAATTGAACCCTGGTCTCCTAGCTGTGATGTCTGCGTGCTAACCACTTATATTCATGTATTCTGTACTGTATTCTGTACAAAAAGCAACTTTGCTTGTCTTTCATTGGCGCTTGTTTTTATTTTGTGCCAAAATGACATCAATATAAATGAAATATTTAAATATGGAATTAAATTGTGACATAAATGTCTCATTAAAACATTGGTAAAATGAAATCACTGCAAACCCAATAATTACCAATAACTATATCGTGTTTATAGCTACTTTTTTATTTGTGTGAAGTAAGGAGTGGAAGAAATTAGTAATCCTAATGAAAAATCATGACATGACTACCAACCGGAGAAGTGGAGTATAGAGGGAGAGGAGCCACCTGCTGTGGCCCAGCAAGGTGCACTACATTCGGGTACACACAAGTGCAGCCGCAGTGACGCCACGGAGGTCTACGATTGTCAAACCTTATGTACTTTTCAAACGGCGTGGTGCTTGATTTGCTCACCTTCACAGTCCGAGTAACCTCGCCTCATTGAAGCGGTTTTTAAAGATGGCTGTCAGAGCAATATTTAAAGGGGACGTATTTTACTCATTTTTGGGCTGTTATTGGATTTACTGGTATGACGTAACACCCTGATAATCGTTCATCCCTACTCTAAATCTATAAAGTATATTCTCTAGATTTCATGCTAAGTATATTAAATTAATGCCAATTAAGTATTTTAGTCGACATCCTAGTGATACTATTTGCAAGATTGATAAACAATTGTTGTAAAATGTATTAACCAGAAAAACTTTATTTAAACTCTGGTAGAAATGAATTTTACAACACACATTCAGTATGTAGAGTTCATACATCCGAATAGAAAACATGAAACATTTAAAATATAGGAATTTAAAAAGTGAAGTAGACAGAATGAGTAGAGGGAATGTACAGAAATGAGAGATGAAAGGCTGCAATGTGGTTCCAAAACAGCGGAGAACAGGCGGAAAGGAGATAAAAAGGCGAGGTTTGGAGAGGCGCCCCCCCCCCCCTTAGTGGGCGGCAGGGTTGCTGTCCATCAGCTTCTCCACCATCAGCTTGGCGTAGTGCATGCGGCTGGCCAGCTCCTTGCTGCAGCCAAACTCCTCCAGCAGGGACAGCTTGTAAGTGCGGAAGTCCCGCTTCTGGTCGATGTAGGTCACGGCCCCCATCAGCGGGCACAGGATCAGCTTGGTGTGGTCCTGCAACACGCGGGCGGTTATGGTTTGTTTGGGGGGAAATGTTAGCGTAGGAAGCTACGATGGTGCTTGGCATCCCACCTGGAAGAAGTTGATCTGCACGGTTCCGTTGCTGAGGTGCAGCACGATGGCGCTCTTTGTGCGGAACCACAGCGACAGGTAGGGCAGACGCGCCAGCTCGTCGCCTTCCCGCCGCGCCATGTTGGCGCCGGCCTTCAGCAGGTGCTCGCTCATGTAGTTGCGGAAGTACTTCAGCAGCGTTATCTGCAACGGCGACAAGGTGGCGGTGAGCATCGGGACCACAAGGAGGAGGATGAGGAGCCAAAAGTCAAAACACCCACCTTCTTGTTGAGCGCGGGCGGGTACGAGCGCATGCTCATGTACGACTCGGCCGTCGCTTTATCGATGTACTGCAGGCTGTCGCCGTCGGCGTACATGATGAGGCGCGTGTAGTCGTTGAAGAGCACACCCACGCTGTTGTCACACAGCTGGTAGCCTGGGGGGGGGGAGACTCATGTTTCACCGATTCACGGGTACTCAAGGTTCACCGACTCAATGTTCGACCAGGGTTCAAGTTTCTGATTCACAAGTGCTCTATGAAGATTTGAGATTCACCGGTGGTTCACCAGTTAATCGGTGCGAGACAAAGACTTGAGTTTATCCGATTCACGGGTACTCGAGGTGGACCGACTCACGGATGTTCCACCAAGGTTTGAGTTTCACCAACTTGCAGGCGCGCGGAGATTTGAGACCAACTGCGCCATCTTGAAAAGACTCAACACAGAATCCCGTTTCACCGAGTCATGGGGTGATCAACACTTCTGTTTGACTGACTCGGGAGGTTCCGATTCCGGCGTGCTCAGCAAAGACTCTGGGTTCACAAAGATTCACATCAACAGGGGCTCGTCCTAAACTGACTCACGAGTGCTTGACAAAGTATCCGGAGTTGAGTTTTACCGACTCACGAGTGCTTGACAAAGTATCCGGACTTGAGTTTTACTGACATACGAGTGCTTGACAAAGTACCCAGACTTGAGATTTACCGACGCACGAGTGCTTGACAAAGTACCCGAACTTGAGTTTTACCGACGCACGAGCGCTTGACAAAGTACCCGGACTTGACTTTAAGTGCCGCACGAGCGCTTGACAAAGTATCCGGACTTGACTTTAAGTGATGCACGAGCGCTTGACAAAGTACCCGGACTTGACTTTAAGTGACGCACGAGTGCTTGACAAAGTACCCGGACTTGACTTTAAGTGACGCACGAGTGCTTGACAAAGTACCCGGACTTGACTTTAAGTGACGCACGAGTGCTTGACAAAGTATCCGGAGTTGAGTTTTACCGACTCACGAGTGCTTGACAAAGTATCCGGAGTTGAGTTTTACCGACTCACGAGTGCTTGACAAAGTATCCGGACTTGAGTTTTACTGACATACGAGTGCTTGACAAAGTACCCAGACTTGAGATTTACCGACGTACGAGTGCTTGACAAAGTACCCGAACTTGAGTTTTACCGACGCACGAGCGCTTGACAAAGTACCCGGACTTGACTTTAAGTGCCGCACGAGCGCTTGACAAAGTATCCGGACTTGACTTTAAGTGACGCACGAGCGCTTGACAAAGTACCCGGACTTGACTTTAAGTGACGCACGAGTGCTTGACAAAGTACCCGGACTTGACTTTAAGTGACGCACGAGTGCTTGACAAAGTACCCGGACTTGACTTTAAGTGACGCACGAGTGCTTGACAAAGTACCCGGACTTGACTTTAAGTGACGCACGAGTGCTTGACAAAGTACCCGGACTTGACTTTTAGTGACGCACGAGTGCTTGACAAAGTACCCGGACTTGAGTTTTACTGACTCAGTAAAACTCAAGTCCGGGTACTTTGTCAAGAACTCCTGACTCACAGGTGTGCAAAGATTTGAGTGATTTTCAGGTGCTGGACGACAAAGTTCCGTTGCAGTTGGAAGCGGGTGTGGTTCCGCGGCAAGTGCCACTAGGTGTCATGCAATGCAGGCCAAGATGGCGCTCAGGTGCCAAAGGCGAGGCTTCCTACCTAATCCATATTTGTCCGAGTAGTCCACCCACTTGCTGATCCAGAAGATGGGGATGCAGGCGGGATCCTCGGCTTCCTCTGCGGGGACAAAAACCGTTGTCAGTCAGCCTCCTCGGGGAAGAGCCGGCGAGACGGGGAGGCGCTCACCTTGGCGAACGAGGGGTCTCTCTGAGGGTTTGGCGGCCATGATGCTTTTCAGCTGCTGTAGCATGTCCTTCAGGTGATCTGATGGCGCTGCGTCCCTAAGAAGATGATCATCATGCATTTAAGATCGTACGTTGATGGAAGCACTTCCTGTACAGCCAAACTACTGCTTAGATTATTATTATTATTATTATTATTATTATTATTATATACTGTCAACTAACATTTACACCCTTTACTACACAGAAAAGACATGATATTCCTGTCAATCAATGCTGACAAATATAATAAAAACAGATCTTCAGGCCCCTGAGAATGACTTTGGGAAACCCTGTGTTAGGTTGTATGATTCGTGTGTGTGAAGAAGTGAGCATCGCCTCACCTTGGAAGCTGCTCATCCTTGGCTTCCACCTTCTCTGACCCGCCTAGCAACAACACAAGTGGTGAGCACAGCAAAAGGGGGGGGGAAGGGGAGGGGACATGCCGTGAGGGGCGGCGGTCTGACCTTTATTGTTGATGGCGCTCAGGGGTCGCCTCTGGGCGGGGTCGACGGCGGTAGAGGGCGCTATGGAGAAGCGTGGCGGCACGGTGAGGCAGGTGGTGGGCAGGCGCTGCGGGATGTAGCCGGTGGCGAAGAACTCGTCCGCGAGCATCTCGCCGATGGTGGGGCGCTGGCCGGGGTCGGCGTGCAGCATCCGCTTGATGAGAGACGTGGCCGCCGGGTTGATGTGCTGACGGTGGCGGCAGAGGTGGAAACATGAGGCGGGAGAAGGCGTGCTGCGGAAAAAAAGGTGGCGGTGGCGCCTTACCCATGGGATGGTGTAGCTGTTCTTCTTGATGCGGTTGTATGTCTCCTTCAAGCACGACGTCTCAAACGGCGGCTTGCCCACCAGCAACGTGTACCTGGAATTACATAACACTTCCTCATAGGACTCGGCAAGGGTCCCTGTGGAACATGACGCTAATATGACAACTATTAGCTGTCAGAGATCATGTATATGAGGAGCACTGTGCTGGTGAAGGATGTGATGTTGCCATGATGACTGTGTACCTACAGTATACATCCCAGGGACCAGACGTCCACCTCAAAGCTGTGCCCCTTCTTGCAGAGAACCTCGGGGGCGATGTAGTTGGGCGTCCCGCACAGAGTCTTCTTACGCTCGCCGTCAAACTCGATCTTGGTTGCCAATCCGAAGTCACCTGCAGGACACAAAGACGCCATGTTTTGGTCTCAAAAGGTGGAAAGTGATGCGTGTGTGTTTCCCGTCGACACAATAAAAATAATTGGGGGTGGGGTGGGGGGGGGGGGGGCACTCACCGATCTTGACGTCCATGTCGTCGTTGAGGAAGACGTTTCCCAGTTTAAGGTCTCTGTGGATGACTTTGTTGTCGTGCAGGTACTGCACGCCTTTGAGCAGCTGCATCATGTAGTAGCGCGCCTCGGGCTCCGTCACCGCCTTGCGACGTTTGTGCAGCTCCAGCAACGACTGCAGAGCAACAAAAACACATTTGATGGGAGGTTACTACATCATCCATCTTGTTTGCCCAAATCATGGAAGACGACTCACATAGATATGAAAAGAAAACCTTTACAATAAACAACCTTCAGCTGTTTGCCTTTTTGTATTAATTTTTATAGAAATGTTTTCATGTGAATAATGAAGACCACTCACTCTTCTCCTGCAGATCTCCAGCACCACAAAGACAAAGTCGTCGTCCTCGAAGAAGCCGTGGAAGCCGACGATGTTGGCGTGGTGGAGGCTCTTGTGGATGGTGATCTCCGAGGTCATCTTCTCCCGCTGGTGCTGCTTGAGGATCAGCGACTTAGGAACTATCTTGCCGGCGAACACCTGCTTGCTTTCCACGTCGGTTATCTCGTAGCACTTGGCGAAGCCTCCCTTGCCGAGGAAGCGGCCCCGCGTGTAGCGTCTCATGGTCCTCTGGTCGACCAGGACTTCGGGGATCTCCTTGAGGGGAGCAGTCTTGGGGTCGACGTGTGCCGACGGGTTCGCCGGCTTCCCGGTTCCGGCGCTCATTTTGAACGAAAGTGCTTGTTTAAAAAAAAAAAATGGGGGAGGGTTGGTTTAAAACCGATAAGCTAGCTAAAGCGGCCGAGGGGAAACGGCTAGCTAGGCTACGAGGTACAATCACCACCAATTCTTTGCGTTACCTTCAAATGTAACCGCACTAAAGTTACTCCGACACTTAATTATACGATAAAATTGTCGATTAAAGATTTAAAATGAAACCTGAGGTAGAACACGACACTCGGTATTCGGGCCTTCCGCCACCACGACGTCGTTCCGTTTACTGCTGCTTTTTGACAACAGTCTCGCTAACAAAATTTAAAAAGCGGCATCTGGCGGACTGGAAGCCTCTGATTGGTCCGCTGGATTTGAATTCCAAGGGTTGCGGCAAAGCATCATGGGACAACTACTGCGAGCCAGCCAATGGGACACTGCGAAGGGGAAAACCGTGGAGTGTGATTGGTTGTATTAGTGGTGGGCAAAACCGTTCATTTCAGTGAACTGAATCTGAATGATCCGGTTTATACAGTAAAAAGATCCGTTCCGGTCAGCCTTGTCGAATCAATCCGTTCACTCATATTCACGTTCGTTCCGACTCAACAGCGCAATCACGCAGCCGGGTTCGACGCTGCGATTGTGTTGGACTGAACGGGTATTTTAGGGGCTGTGACTTCGTTCATTCCGTTCACAAAAAAGAACTAGTTCTTTTGACCCGTTCGTTCATGACCGACACACCACTAGGTTGTATGGGTTTCCTTTTAAGCGGTGATCATTGGAAATGTAGAGGAAGGTTGCTGCTGTCATGACTGCCATGCTTTAACAAAGATTATAGTGACTTTGGTCATTTATACATACATATTTTATACATTTAAGCATTTATACATTATTGTGGCAGTAATTAACATACATACCACATTATACTTTTTGTGATTAAATCCAATAATGTCTGTTTTTCACTTTATATGTATTAAAACATGCATGTTTTTAACATGCAGGTTAATTGGTGAGTCTAAACTGTCTAAATTGTACCAGCTGGGATAGGCTCCAGCATACCCCATCCAACCGAGTGAAGATCAGTGGCATAGAAAAAGAATGCCCATTGGATCTCATCATAGTGTCACAGTGTCATGTGTGAGAACACATGAATAAGAGGTTTATTTTTTTATATATCAATGTGTATCTTTGCACTCCCACACTTCATGTGTGCCTGGAGTTACCACGGCAACAAGCAGAGATGCTGCAGCCAGTAGGCGCCTTCCCATTAAAAAAAAAAAAAGAAAAGAAAAAGTTTGCACGCACACTTTTGCAATGACTGGAGTGTTTTATTCTGAGGAAGTGGAGCAGGTCATCTCTTTTTTTTTATCTTCCAATCCTTCTCGTCCTCCTCCTCCTCCTCCTCATCCTCCCACACGTAAGCTGTACTCAACTATGACAATCAAAAGAACTTCCTTGTTTTGTTTTTACTGATTTCAGTTGCAGGCTGACATAAAAAAAGACATAAAAGGCACGTCCACAATGACTTTGATACTTAGATGCTTTCCCGGTTTTATTTGCAGCATCTTTTTGATGTGCTTATAACAGTTTTGTGCAAAAAGCTTGCTTCCTCCCTTTGGCCGGCCATGACATTAAGCCTAGTAAGCAAAAATAACACATATTAGGCATAAAAAACCTGTTTATCACCTTCTCAATACAATTTTTAACATGATTAGAGCCCCCTAGACATGAAATAACACCCCTATAGTCACCTTTACATTCCTACTATTCGTTGTTTACACTGGATTGCACAACTATTATGTTCCAGGGACTCTCAGCAGCAGGCAAAAGAGCTAACAAGCTAACCAGTTATCCTCAAATGGATTTATTCTAAGCTTATGAAAGGGTTTCAAACAAAGTGTATTATTTCCTATGGGAAACACGTTTTAGCGTGCAAGCAAAGTAGCAATACGTGTGGCATTGAACGTAAAGAGCAGAGTGATAAGAGATAAAACTAGAGGAATTAGTCCGATACGAAAAATGTGCTGTGCTTTCCTCAGTATTCCCACAAGGTGGCGCCATCCAGGGAGTCGGCACTCGCCTTGAGCCCCCCGGCGTGGTCTCCTTTGAGATACTTCCCCCCCGAGACGCGCACCGCCATCTTGTTCAGGTCGCAGAACTCAAAGAGGAAGTTAGCCGGAGCGCTATCGCCGCACGACACCGCCGAGTCGCTGCCGACACACCAGCGCCTCCCTTGGCAGTCTGCAAAAGCCACATTAGCGTACTTAGCGCTCACGGACAAATAACCTCTGGGAAAGAATTTAGCGTTTTTTTTCTGTAACCAAGAAACAGCTCATGTAAAGACAGGATTAGCGACAGCTTCAATGACAAAATATTTGCTAATGCTAGAAAATTTATGCAGAAATTTTGATGGACATGTCACATATTGTGTGAACATCTGGTTGCTAGCATGCTGTCAGCATTTTATACTGTATGTCCTCTAAGCTAAGCTAATATGCTAAATGATGCTGAGCTAAAATAACATAAGCAAGGTTACAAGACAGCAAAAATAAGATAAGCTATGCTAGGCTAAAATAAGCTAAACGAGGCTAAGCTATATAAAGTATCCTAAAAGGTAAGCCTAGGTCATATCAACAAGGCTACGCGAAGGTCAAATAAAACAACACCCTCATAGCTCATCGTAACCAAGGTCACGCCCATTCAACATGGCCGCCTACCTTTGAGGGCGTACGCGCCGTTGAGGAACTCCAGCTGGAAAACATCGTAGGACGCACGGTTGGAGTCCAAGGTGGCCCCGCCCGCCTTACGTGCACCGATGAAACCGTGCTCGCCACGGAGGACGATGATTGGACGGTTGATGAGTTTCATCAGGAAGTGCTCGGCCTCTCCTGAGGGCAGAGGCTGGTTAGCGTACATCAAAAATGTCGATTGCTATCACTTCCTTATCATGTAGCATTTTTTAATGTTACGCTGACATAAACACTTTGATGAAGTCACTATGTTTGCATTACAGGGAAACCTCGGTTAGCGTATGTTTTGGTTAACATTCACAGCACAAATATGCCTTGGTTTGTGTGCATTCTGTAGTTAGTCCATAATGTATTTTTGTATGAATGTGAGTGTGAATGGTTGTTTGTCTATATGTGCCCTGTGATTGGCTGGCCACCAGTCCAGGGTGTACCCCGCCTCTCGCCGGAAGACAGCTGGAATAGGCTCCAGCAACCCCCGCTACCCTTGTGAGGATAAGCGGTAGAAATTGAATGAATGAAAACATCCTTTCTTGTTAGCATCCTATAGCTAGCCAACAAAATGGCAACCGGAACTGGGAGTTACATCGTCTGTGATGTCATCAGCAGTCAACTTGACGCTTTTTTCATTTAACAATGATAGTTTTCCATGGCCGAAACATTTCTAAATGAATAGAAAAGAACACTTGAGCATACTTTTACCTTCATTGAAAACATGAGATGATGTGCAATGAACGAATCGTTCGAAACTCATGAGTTTTATAACGAATCATTACTTGTTCATGTACTCTCCCCCGCCACTAGCTAGGTAACATGTCAGGACGTGATTAAATGTGAGACAACTCCTGAGACGGGTAGGGTGGTAACTTGTGACTCTGTGATTCAAGTGAGTACCCGATTCCCTTCAGTGTGTGACTCATAAGAAAGAATCGGAATCATATATGACTTTCTGAGGCTTTGCAAGGTTCCAGTGTATTCGCTAATACTCGGGTTATAGGTTTATGGCCCAACAAAGATGGCTGTCACAGGTTGTTTACATACGGCCGTCTTGGATGTGATGTGATCATGTGGTTGGGTTAGTAGCTAACTAGCTAAAAAAAATTGTTCTGCACGATGCATGAATTCTACAAAAGACAAAAACATGCGTGATGCCTTCAAGGACTTGGACAAACCTTGGTTGTCGACGGTTGCGGCTAACTGGCCGTTCCTCTTAGCAGTCACGTACTTGCCGTTGGCCGCACGCACGCAAACGCGACCGTCACGCCACTCCAGGTCAAAGTAGGAGTCGCCGCACCTTACGGACACACAAAAAAAAGACGTAGCCACTTAGCATGCGGCTAACGTATGAAGCTTAGCCGGTCAAACGCATGTTTTCCGTGTACTTGGTGGCGGCGGTGCACTGCAGTCCGCCAGCGGGCGTCAAGGTCCAGTATTTGCCAGCAGAGGTCCTAAAAGCACACTTCCTGTCCTCGGGGCTCATCTCCAGTTGGAAGACTTCCTGGTCTCCTTCCTCGTCCTGATTGGCTGATAGGTCCACACCTGGAGAAGCGGACAATTACGCATTATGTCAGCTGGTGACATCAGGTGGGCGACCCGATTGAAACAAAGATGATGTACATTTGGAAAAAAACAGCAAACAGCTCCATCCATCCATCCATCACAGTGGCGTGCTGTCTCCATGGCAACCAGACCTCTGCTTTTCAGTCTCCTGGGATGGAAAAGAAAAAAAATCCTGGAGGTGCACGTGTAGAATTACTGCGGCAAAAAGTGGCAAAGGAGACGCGGCAAGAAGAAGAAGAGGAGGGGTGGGATGATGAATACCGCATGGTGGAGACCAGGGCGTATCACCATGACCTTATTTATTACTCTGCTCTTTGCCAGGATCAATCAATCAGTCAATCGATCGATCAAGTACCCACTTGACAACAACATCTTTGACAGGCTTTGATGTAGAACATTGCTAAAACAGCAGCACACTCCTGTCAATTAGAGGATCTTTGACATGTCAATGTCTTTGTCCTATAAGTGGACCATTTGGGGACGGATTGTGTTTGACTCTAGAGGCTCCAGTTGATCCTATAAAAACAAAGAGACACCAAACAAAAGGGGGTGGGTCTGTGCCCCCCCCCCAGTCTCACCTTGCCGGGTGGATACGTTCCTGTCGTTGGCAGCAGTGAGGACAACTTGCGCATGACTCCTCTCCAGGCCAAACAGCTCATCCTTCCCCACCCGGGTCACCTTCCCGGCCTTGACCGTCCCCGTGGGCCCCGTCGGCGCCAGGTAGCGACCGCTGCAGTCTCGGAAGGCCACTTTGCCGGAGCGGAACTCCAGCACGTAGCCGGTGTCCCTCTCGGTGGCCGGGACCAGGCCGCCGTCACTGCGCAGGAAGCGGTTGTCCGAGGTCTCCAGGTGGTAGCGTTGGTCTCGGTAGACCAAGGTGACGAGCGAGTCCACCCCCCATGGGGCGTCCCGGTCCGCGGACACCTCCCCGCGGGAGCTGAGGTGCAGGAAGCGTTTACGCGCCACGCTGTAGAGGTTGACCTGAGGGTGCACGGCCAGGTGTACGCTCCACCTCTCCGCCGCCGACGCCGCCTGCGCGAAGCAAGTGATGCGGTCCTGGCTGCCGCCCAGGTATCGGCCGTGCGGCTCCGACTGCAGCGACCAGCGGCCGTCTTCGTGCGCCGCGATGAGGAAGCGGCAGTCCGGGGAGCGCGCCTCGCTGTCCGCCGTCACGTTGCCGTCCTTGTCCGCCCCCAGGTAGCGGCCCAGGTGGGAGAGGAGGAAGACGACGCTGCCGTCCTCGCCGGTCTGCTCCAGCGTCCACGTCTGCTTCTTCTTCAGGCTGCCGGCTGAGGCGTTGATCTTAAAGCCGAACGTCTCGGCGGTCAGGTACTTGGCCTCGCTGTTGATGAGTCCCAGGGGGACCCGCAGCAGATCTCCGCCGGCCCAGTTGGCGGACATGATTGAGAAGCAATGGACGGGCTGGGTTCGGGACGGAGACGAGCTCTGCTGACTGCTGCTGAGGAGGAGGAAGATGATGAGGAGTAGGACGGGTGTCCCCTAACGGAAGAGAGGCTGTACCCGCCCCTGTAGGCAGGCAGGAGCGGACTGGAGCAGACCACTGCAGTTCGGACACGTCCTCTTTGTCCTCGGGCTGCTGGAAGAATGAGAGAGTAGCTTCCTAAAAACAGCAGACCATCTCTGCCACATACACAATCTTTGACTCAATCTTTGACTGGTGTTGTTGCATTAGCTTCCTAAAAACAGCAGACCATCTCTGCCGCATAGACAATCTTTGACTGGTGTTGTTGCAGTAGATTCCTAAAAACGGCAGACCATCTCTGTCGCATAGACAATCTTTGATTGCCGTTGTTGCAGTAGCTTCCTAAAAACAGCAGACCATCTCTGCCTCATGGACAATCTTTGACTGGCGTTGTTGCAGTAGCTTCCGAAAAACAGAAGATCTCTGCCACATAGACAATCTTTGACTGGCGTTGTTGCATTAGCTTCCAAAAAACAGCAGACCATCGCTGCCACATAGACAATCTTTGACTGGCGTTGTTGCAGTAGCTTCCGAAATACAGAAGATCTCTGCCGCATAGACAATCTTTGACTGGCGTTATTGTAGTAGCTTCTGAAAAACAGCAGACCATCTCTGCCATATAGACAATCTTTGACTGGCGTTGTTGCAGTAGCTTCCAAAATTAGACAATCTTTGACTGGCGTTGTTGCAGTAGCTTCCAAAATACAGAAGATCTCTGCCACATAGACAATCTTTGACTGGCGTTGTTGTAGTAGCTTCTTAAAAACAGCAGACCATCCCTGTTATATAGACAATCTTTGACTGCCATTATTGCAGTAGCTTCCTAAAAACAGCAGACCATCTCTGTCACATAGACAATCTTTGACTGGCGTTGTTGCAGTAGCTTCTGAAAAACAGCAGACCATCCCTGTTACATAGACAATCTTTGACTGGTGTTGTTGCAGTAGCTTCCGAAAAACAGAAGATCTCTGCCACATAGACAATCTTTGACTGGCGTTGTTGCAGCAGCTTCCTAAAAACAGCAGACCATCCCTGTTACATAGACAATCTTTGACTGGGGTTGATGCAGTAGCTTCCGAAAAACAGAAGATCTCTGCCACATAGACAATCTTTGACTGGCGTTGTTGCAGCAGCTTCCTAAAAACAGCAGACCATCCCTGTTACATAGACAATCTTTGACTGGGGTTGTTGCAGTAGCTTCTGAAAAACAGCAGACCATCTCTGCCATATAGACAATCTTTGACTGACGTTGTTGCAGTAGCTTCCTAAAAACAGCAGACCATCCCTGTCGCATAGACAATCTTTGACTTGTAGTTTTTGTGGTAGGTCCTCCAAAAGAGCACTTATGTCATAGGAATTATCTTAATAATACAAAGTTTCACTTCAAAAGCCAAGTGTTGACTTGTGTTGTCATTGACTAGTATTTACATTTGTTTGATCATCTCAAACATCAAAGTGTGACAAAAAAAAATCAGGAAGGCGGCATTTGCAGAAAATAGTATTGTTTTGCATGTATACAGTGGTCCCTCGCTACATCACAGTTTTTCAAATTATCATGAATAGCTCCACTGACACACAATGCATATTAAGTTGGTGTTTTTTTACATAAAAGGTGCAATTTCATACTTCAGTCTGAGAGAGACACAAGAAGTGCGAGTTTACTCACCAAAACATCTTCTTGGGATCATGCAGACCTGGAAAAAGTCACTGGCACTTGTACTCCCAAATCCACACTTGTTCATTGCAGCATACTATTAGAACATCATTGCAACGTTGCACTTTTTTTAATCCAGTTTTGCAGTAAAGTGACATTTGAGCTATAATGGATTAGTTTCATTTAGCTTAGTGTAGTTTTATGGGGCCAACACCTGTGGGTTTAACCACGTGACCCAGAGGCAGTTCCGGTGGACAAGAACACATACGCTGCCTGTTTGTGCAATATTTTGAAGATGAGAGAGAGTAAAGGTGCATGTGGTTGAAATGATTTACTCCAATCAATACATTCTTGTATATATCCTTCATCGTTTCGCTGCATTGTTTGAGCTCCATAGCCGATTTTCATCCAGATTTTACCCACTATTTCCGGGCTGCTATAAGCTAGCTAGCCTCACTCCCAAGACCCCCATATAGCGTCGCTGGACATTCTTCCAGGTGGTTAATTCAATTTTAGAGTTCTAACGATGTATTTCAATAACACTTTTCATGAACACTTTTCCCATTATGAGTGACTATCTTAGTAAAAGCCCGTCTATACGGTTTTGGACACGACGGTTCCTCCAATGTTTTTGAGCTGGGACTAAAAACGACCAGATATGACATAAGTAACTGGACGTCCATCTACTGTTTTCCCTCGCACTTTTCTCTCTTTGTATTGGAAGAAAACACTGTAAGACCCGCCTTTATTATTTTAGTAGCCAATAGGATAACAGAAAGTGAACGGAAGTAAGTTTTAGACGCGAAACACAATACTTTGCCAAAATGTTACATTTGGCTCCATATAATTACAACAAGTGTGGTTATAATGATTTAAAATGAAAGCTCCACAATGAAGCAAAATCAATCAGAAAATACGTGACACGACGCAGGAGTTGCCCACGTTATTTCAGACTCGAGCTTTTACTTTGTAGGCACGATTATAGTTTCCGGTAACCATTAACAGAAATTTGAGGTTTCTGTGCAGCGGTGCAGTCACAAACAAACGGTTGCTTGGTTGCCAGAAGACTCGAATCTCCTCGCTGAAGAGAAAACATGTTGACGTAGCTTTGGTGACACGTCGCTGAGAACCACCACCGGTAGAACCTCCGTAGAGAACGTGAAATGAGCAGCCGATGCTAATGCTAATGCTAACGCGAGTTCCATTTAAATTAAAAGGGACAACGGAGTGAGAGGATGGGCGGTCGTAGCGATGCTACTGTTTTATGAGCCTCCTCGCCTTCAAAATGATTTGATGGACATCGTGGCTGATGAGAAACGGGAAATAAGGTACAGTCGTGTTTTTAAAAAATCCTAGTTTGACAGCATACTTAAGCCTTAACCATTTGGACACAAAACGGACAACACTGTGACGTCACACAGACGTCCACAACAAACTAGTGACGCCATGTTCGCCCTCACGTTTCTACCTTAAATGTCATTGAATGATTTCTGAATATCTCTGGTTTGACCTTTGGTTAAAATGACTCCCCCAGGGGTATATGGGTTGTTGTTTTTTTAGGGGAGGGTGGCCAGGGTGTCAGGCCTTGTTACCAGTGGATACTGATGCTTCATTGTCATGGTGTGTGTCCCTGGCAGCCTCCTCATGTCTCCACTCCATGCCAGCACCAGAAGCTGACATGTCCGCCTAACACGCTCCCTCGTCGGCTGCCAACATGTCCGCGGGGGCCAGTGATGTTCTCACGGACGAAGACTGCGAGGTGCTGGTAAGTCATTCGATGCTGCTCTCAGTCAAAAGTACTACAAGTTCATGTGTGTTGTCGTTTTCTGTATGCGCCTCAGCCCGAGGATGGCTCCTTATACTCTAGCGATTTGAAAAAGGTATTCCAACAAATACCTGTAAGTCATCTCTCGATGTCAGTATTTCATGTCATACCATTGTTGTTTTCCCTCAGACACCAAAGAAGAGATCAGGAAAGCCTCCTCCGCCCTTCAGTAAGTCTCCTTCCATTCTGAATATTCATCAAGACTTTGGCTAACTTATTTCTGCCTTGTTTTTCTTTCAGGGTCTCCGTACTTTTCCAGCCTGAATATGAATGCCAGGAGAGGACCACCGGCGGCAGTGACAGCCTGGAGGCTCCCGAGGGCGTCTATGTGCGACACCCCCGGGGAGACTGGCTCAGCTCGCCTGACGTCCCTCAGCAACCACCACGGTAGGAACAAAACACAAAGGCCCCGGGGCGCAGGCTATTAATGATGGTAATGATGGTGTTGATGACTCGAGGAGACACAACACTGCAAAGTCAAGTACTGTAACATTTGACTATACTGTGTTTTTCTTGCGTAGATCAGATATCAGACTGGACTTTGACTCCGGATTTTCCCAGACATGCGTTACCCCCGAAGAAACATCTTCATTCTTCCTCCAACGGTATGTCAAGAAGCGGGGCCTGGTTGGGTGACCATGAGCGTCCATCGTCATTTGTCCCTTGCTTGTTTTTAGGCGTCTGTGACTACAGAGAGAAGGAGGACATCCAAAGTGAGCTCATGCTCCTCAAGAAGGTATGTGTATGAGTATTACGCGCTAACGATGGATCTGCGCGATCGAGGGGTTAGGGTTCACACCCCCCCCCCCCCCGCCGAGAACTATAACAAAGTGAACTGCTTGACAATTAATCAAAGATTTGAAATTTGCATGCATCAACTTCTTGTTGATTCTTGTACGTAACAACGCTCAGCGCTGCCATCTGTAGGCATCTAAACAAACTACACACATCCATCCCGGGCGCAGTAATATACCATCGATCGTGAGCGCAGAAATCGAACAATTTTTGCGCTAACGATGGATCCATCTCGGGCGCAGCGCTATCGATCGATCGCGCAGATCCATCGCAACATAGCTTGTTGCTAACCAGAACATCTGTGGCACTTTAATGGCCTCTTCCGACCAATACTGACAAGAAAGGACAGGGAGACCTGACGGTATATGCTGTAATCGTAGCTGGTGTGTTTATTTAGCTAAACCGCTAAGAACAAGGTATTCATTGGAGAGTCCTAAATGTAAAAACGATCTCCGGTAATCCCTTGTTTACGGTGGTTAATTACTTCCAGACCCAACTGTGATCAGTGAATCTGTGGAGTCACCAGCTGGGATGCTCTCCAGCAACCCCCCTGGTCGACTCCAAGAAGGCCGGGTGATGCAGAGCCTTCATCCTGACAGCCAACACTCACTGAGGCGTTTGGTCGGAACTGTGCAAAATGGTGCCCAAAGTCATGGCTGAAGAAATGCAGCTCTTTAATACGGTTGAAAAGCCAGCGTTTCAAGAAATGCTGCAAGCGTTTGACAGAAAATGCATGTCCCAAACACCAGAAATTGACAGAGTGAAAGCTTGCATATGAAAGAAAGTATTGCGTTATTGTGATATTATCATAATATTAGTGCTTTATTTGGTTTCCAAAGATGTTGACAATATTGTTTGTTTCAAAATGCACCAGCACTGTTTTGTTATTTGGTTAAATAAAGTTTGTTTGTCCGGTCATAGTTGTTCTTAAATTCTCAAAATTTCATATCGCCTGGTTCCCCCTGGTCCAAGCCTGTGCCAAGCCTGTGCCATCTCGTGGGGGTAATTATAAAAACAAATGCCACCAGGAGGTTGCCTACAGCCACAGCAGCCCACACCAGCGGTTTTTGACTAGGTCCTAATTGGAGACCCTGGCGGGTTGTTTGTTAGAGGTATTCCTTGGAGCCTTTGTGTGTCATCAATGGCCCCCTGCTGTCTATGCAGAGTCTCCACGAGCAGAAGTCTGACAACCACAAATTGAAAGCCAAAATTCGCCGCCTCGAGGAAGACAACGCCAAACGAGAGAAGCAGCTGGAAGAGCTCCTGGATCCCACCAATGTAGGATTGTTCAGCATTCCACTTTTTTTTTTTTTCATATGTGGTTTTTCCTCCGTCTTTATCACATCTCTCGACAGAAGTCGGAGTACACTCGCAGCTTGGTGGACAAGAAACATGAAGGCAGTGTGGTAAGACATTTTTCATCTGAATGTGCATTGTGAACACCAAAGCACACCTTCTTTGGAATTTTGCACATCATCCACATGCGTATAACTTTTTTTTGTGCATTCTAAAGATATAAAAACAGCTAAAAAGAGGCATAATGGGACGCACAAATTCCCCCAAAAAATACGGGGGCAGTGCTCCAGTATCTTCTCACTTCTCTCTGGCAATCCATATACTCCCTAAGCGACAGCTGGTAGAAATAACTTTGGTTTTCCCGCACTAAGGCGTGGGCCGAGGGCCAAAACGGGACCAGTGCATGTTAACCAAATGTCCAAAAAAATAGTACCATTAAAAGGAATTTCCTTGAATGTGTTACTAACATGTTTTCCTTATTAGCCCTAATATAAACCAATGAGAGGTTTTTAGGTGTCCCATTATGCTCGTTAGCTACCTGCCTCGTTTTTATACCTTTAGAACCCACAGAAAAGAGAGAGGCATGTGCGTTCATCTCTGACCCTAACATAGCATGTATACATCTGTCCGTTAAAGGTTGCCAACGGGCTGAAGCAGAGAATCCTGAAGCTGGAGCAGCAGTGTCGAGAGAAGGAGAACACCATCGGGTAAAATATGACATTAAGATCTTGTCATACAAATGGATCATAACCTGTCTTTTGTTTTGTTTTGTTTTTTCATTCCACAGAAAACTACAGAGCCAGCTGAGGGCCACCAACCTGGAGGAGATGAAGATGACCTTGAAAAACTATTGTGGAGAGGTGAGACAACTCAGACATAAATCATGTCTCTTCATTCATCACAAGATTAGACTGGACTGCTTTTTATGAATTATGAATTCTTTATTCTTGCAAGACATTTTGGAGTTTTTTTTTTGTCATTTTCCTTTTTTGTCATAGCTGGATATACAGCTTCACTAAGATGCTGTGTGTGTCTTTCAGATCCAAAGACTGAGGTTGCTTCTCGAAGCTTCAGAGAAAAGGTTGGCTCAAGTTCTAATCTTCCTTTCAGGGCCTGTCTTATGTGTTATGTTTTTTCCACAATACTGTACTGTTTGTACAGTAATCCCTCGCCACTTTGCGATCACGGTTTTTCAAAAATACACTGACGGTCAATAGAAACTTTCACACCATATTTTTCAACATCATTTTCATTTTGAAGTCCTAAACTTGATATTCCTCCTATGAAATATTAGTTTAGGACAGTGGTTCCCAAAGTGTGGGCTGCCGTCCCCTGGTGGGCTGTGGTGGTACTGCAGGGCCATGAGAGGTCATTAAAAATATATATTATTCATTCATTCATTCATTTTATACCGCTTATCCTCATGAGGGTCACGGGGGTTGCTGGAGCCTATCCCAGCTGTCTTCTTTGGGCGAGAGGCGGGGTACACCCTGGACTGGTGGCCAGCCAATCACAGGGCACCTATAGACAAACAACCATTCACACTCACATTCATACCTATGGACAATTTGGAGTCGCTAATTAACCTAGCATGTTTTTGGAATGTGGGAGGAAACCGGAGTACCCGGAGAAAACCCACGCATGCACGGGGAGAACATGCAAACTCCACACAGAGATGGCCGAGGGCGCTAACCACACGACCACCGTCCCGCCCCAGCTCTAATCATGCTAAATTGTATTTCTAAGGTGGTTCTGTATGTGTTCCTAGTTTTTTTCTATGCTCCCAAGTACAAAAATATTCCACTGATAAAAAAATCCTATTTTGTGGAACCCCCCCCACCCCCCCTCTGTGTCCACAGCGGCATATCAGACAATAAAGTCTTCCGGAGGCAGCAGAAGGCGCTGAGTTCCACAGTTCTTCGTCTATCAGAGAACCTCAAACAAATTCAGCTGGAGAACGCCACGCT
The DNA here is from genome assembly GCF_037039965.1 of Doryrhamphus excisus. Lineage (NCBI taxonomy): Eukaryota > Metazoa > Chordata > Actinopteri > Syngnathiformes > Syngnathidae > Doryrhamphus > Doryrhamphus excisus. Next base: position 19,408,070 of record NC_136365.1, read on the forward strand.
GAGAGAGGAGCTCGACACGGAGAGCCCTGCCGTCGGACTCAAAGGTCTCGACTCGCACTATGACGGTGAAAGACTTGTGTGTGTGTGTGTGTGTGTGTGTACACACACATACACAAATGAAGACTGTCAACTTGTAGATGGTGTGTGTGTGTGTGTCCCCTAGGTTACAAGGAATGGAGCAAGTACAGGCTGTTGAGAAGACTGCTGGAACTGGAGAGGGTGAGTGGAAACTGCACACTTAAGGCTCTCATCTAATTGTGCACCCGTGAGAGGTGCCGGGATAGTGAATTGGAAGGAGAGATGCAAAAGTCCATGTATTCAAGGAGCGCTATTGTGCTTTCATACACTTTTCACATACAGTCCTCCCTCACCACGTCACAGTTTCTTCAAAAAGATCTCATGAAAAACTGATGGTAATAATGAGTTTGACTAGGCATCAGTAATTTCATTAGACTACATTACCTTTCACGCCGCTGAACCAGCAAAAACCCAGCCCACCTGAAGCAGCTGGGGGCGGACATACCGCGCCTGAGATTGAGTCGAAAAACTGGTAATTATAGGTTATCACATAGTTTGTTTGGTATCAGGGTCTCGGGCTGATACTGACACTTGGGGGCATGATACTGGGCCTGATACCAGACAAACCATGTGATGATGTTATTATCACATACTATTTAATCATGAGCTTATTATTTGTTTCCAGAAAATGTTCAGTTTATTACATGTATTATATCTAAACAGTGTAAACACAACAATTGCAAAAATATTTTAACAATAATATTTTATCAACAGTCTTATCTTATCAATGTCTGCCAATTAAAGTTCCATTAATCAAGTTTGGGTTTTTTTTGGTGACTGGAGAAGCACTAGGCACTAAGCACTCGTGTGCTGTTCTCTGATTGGTTGTTTCACGGGCACGATACCAGAGCAGCGCGCTCTGAGTGGACAGCTACGGGGGCTGATACTGGACATGGTTAAACTCTATATTTTATCAGTATCACTGCCCTGGGCTTTGACACAGTATCATTTCGGCCTTTTCCCGTATCATTCATGGCCGGTTTCTAGGGTACAGGGCCAATTAATACTGTAGTATGTGATAAGGTCATGTAACCATACTTTTGGGCCCACATTTGTATTATAGTGGACCTTTTTGAAGTGTCTCGTTGACATCATCATCACATCCAGTTTGTCCTACTAGAGGCTGGAAGAGAGCACCAGAAATGCCAACAGGACCATACAACAGTGGGACCAGGAGTGTCAGACCACGCCCCCTGCCGTTCTGCACCAGGCCTCTCAAACCACGGCTGCGAGGACCCTGGACCTGGCTGTTCAGACTACGCCCACCAAGACCATCACCACGGGGACGACGACGGAAGCGGACGAGGCGCCCGATCTGAGGGGATGCGTCACCCAATTGGAGGCGGAGAGGGCGGGGCTTCAGGAGTCGCTGTCAAGTAAAGAGTGAGTGGAAGGTTTGTTTATAAGCCACGTAGAGTTTTACTAATTAAAAATAACCTGGAAAACTGTCTTTCCAGAGACGAGGTGCGACAGCTGAGGACGGAAAGAGAAGAGTGGGAAGATGAACGGCAGCTGCACACGTATGTGGAATCGCACATTCACACTGACGAGATAACATCAACATCCAGCCATGTTTAGCACAGAAGCAGTAATTCCTGATTGTGGTGTCTGCAGTGAGGTAGTTGAACAACTGAAGATGGAAAAAGAAGAGCTGGAGCACATGTTGGAACGCTGGAAAGCAGAGCAGACGAGCCAACGGGAATTGGACCGACGGCGGCACGAGTATGCGAGAGAGTTTGCAGCTTTTGCTAGCGTTTAGCCAACCCTGTGCGTCTGTGTTTCCAGAGAGGAAGTGCGACAGCTGAGGACGGAAAGAGAACAGCTGGAGAAAGAGTGCGAAGAACAACGGCAGCAGCAGGACGAGTACCAGAGTTTGCTTGGGTACTTCGCAACGTCACACTTCCAATTACACACCTTCTCTCTATTATTACACTAAACTTTAGCATATTAAAGCAAAGTGTCCTTAATGTCCATAATGGAAAAACAAAAGGAACAAGGAACTCTCCCGATGCTAACATGATTGAGTCCATACTGTGTTCTATTCATTCATTCATTCATTTTCTACCGCTTATCCTCACAAGGGTCGCGGGGGGGGGGTGCTGGAGCCTATCCCAGCTATCTTGGTACACACTGGACTGGTGGCCAGCCAATCACAGGGCACCTATAGACAAACAACCATTCACACTCACATTCATACCTATGGACAATTTGGAGTCGCTAATTAACCTAGCATGTTTTTGGAATGTGGGAGGAAACCGGAGTACCCGGAGAAAACCTGCGTAGAACATGCAAACTGATTGAACTCGGGTCACCTAACTGTGAGGTCTGCGCGCTAACCACTCGACCGCCGTGCAGCCGTGTTTCATTTATTTATTTATTTAAATTGAAATTTTATTTTTTTAAATCTTATGTTTTTATTCAATTTTGGGGGGAATTTGGCCCATTATTCGCAATCCTTATGTGAAACATGAACAAATATTTCTTTACAATTGTCTGTGCATTCTAGTGCAAGAAAACAAGTTAATATGAGCTAGCTAACAATGGAAGTCATGGGAAATACATATTTTAATGCTAAAGCCCTCACATTCATTCATTCATTTTCTACTGCTTATCCTCCCAGCTGTCTTCGGGCGAGAGGCGGGGTACACCCTGGACTGGTGGCCAGCCAATCACAGGGCACATATAGACAAACAACCATTCACACTCACATTCATACCTATGGACAATTTGGAGTCGCTAATTAACCTAGCATGTTTTTGGAATGTGGGAGGAAACCGGAGTACCCGTAGAAAACCCACGCATACACGAGGAGAACATGCAAACTCCACACAGAGATGGCCGAGGGTGGAATTGAACCCGGGTCTGCGTGCTAACCACACGACCGCCGTGCAACCCCATACTGTGTTCTATTTAAGTCTTATTTCCTCGTTTTGTCTACTAAATTAGGTCATAGGAGTGTAAAGGTGGCTATAGGGGTGTTACTTCATGTGTAGAGGGCTCTAATCATGTTAAAAAGTGTATTTAAAAAGGTGATAAAAAGGTTTTGTACTTTGAATGACTCTCCGTACATACTAGTACACACATACATGCATGATATGTGTTGGTGTTTCTTAGCCAGGAACCAAGGGTCCAGGCGCTGGAGGAAAAACATGAGCTGTCTGACCCCGCCTTGGCTGCTGCCTCTCAGGAGGACGACGCCGACGACGAGGTGGAGGAAGAAGATGAGGAGGAGGAGGAGGGTGGATGTGAACGTCCGAGGTGGGATGTAAACGTGATCAACAGGAAGAAGTACAGAAGTGAGGTATGTACACCTAGCATGTCTGTTCAATGAAGTGGCCGAAAAGTCTATATATTCTTCTTTACATACACTATATTTAGTCTACTTCCTGCTTCCGTCTAGAGCAGGGCTGTCCAAGGTGTGGCCTGTGGCTCTTTTATTGGCCTGTAGAACATTACAAAAAATGTCATTTAGTAGTAATTAACAAGAAAGATGAGTAATTTTTTGCCAATTACCGTATTTTCTGGACTATAAGTCGCACAAGGCCAAAAATGCATAATTAGGTAGAAAAAAACATACATAAGTCGCACTGGAGTATAAGTCTCATTTTTTGTGAGTAATTTATTTTCCAAACTACTTGACCAAAACAGACATTACGTCCTCTTGGAAGGCAAGTTCTAACAATAAAAGAATAGAGAACAGGCTGAATAGGTGTAAGATATGCTAACACAATCGTTATTCAGCTACACAAAAAAAATAAACATGAACAGAAAAAAGGTGTCCAGTGTTTATGTAACAAACAGTTTTTTCAGTTATAAGTCGCAGGAACAGCCAACCTATGAAAAAAAAGTGTGAATTATTTTCCGGAAAATACGGTAAATATCAAAATAAAATGGCGTTTTAGTGACAGAGTTGAAATATTAAAAAAAGAGGTTGCCATATGAGATAGAAACAAAAGAAAATAAAGTTGTATTTTTTGGAAAATTAGGTTAATTCTAATATTGGGGGAATAAAGTCATAATATTAGGAGAATCACATTTACTGGAAGACGGAAGAAAAACATTTTACCAGATAAAGTCAAAATATTGCAAGACAAAAGTTGTATTGTACAGAGAATAAGAGGATAGAGTCAATAAAAAGCAAAAAACGCTGTATACTCTGATGCTGTCAAATTGTCAAAACAAAGCAAAAAAAAAAGTCCTCCATTGTTTCCTCCATTTTTGCTACTGTTTTTTTATTTTCCAAATATTTCTTCTTCAATAATCTTCACGTTATGGATAACACATAGTAAATATTAATAACACTATTTCTACTCTGTGCTATGACCATCAAATAATTGTTTACATTATTTTCCCCACTCATAATATTTGGACTTTTGAGTCCCATATCACGTTTACCCCAAGCTCATTTTCTCCATATTATGACATATGAGGAAAAATCTCATTTTAGTAGCAGAGTTGAAATATGAAATAAGATATCAAATATTCATAACATAAGAACCAAATGACAAGCTTATTCTCATCATATGTTGACGTTATTCTCATAACATTCTACCCTTTTCCATAATATTATGGGTAAGTTGATGGGAACAATGGAGGCTTTGTTTTGACATAGAATGAAGCAGTAAAAGTTGGACTGGAGCAAGTTGGGACCCCCGGGTGTGAAGGGGGGGGTGGTGATGGAGCGCTAGGGTGGTGGCGCAAGTGTAAAGAAGGCGCGGGGAGGGGGGGGGGTGTATGTTTTTCTAACATCCTGCGGTCTTTCAGGCGGGGGATTCCACACCACCGTGCCACAGCCAAGCGCTGGACGAGCTTTCCTTGACCGCCATCCAATCAGCGTTCAGGGGCCATCTGGCTCGCAGTCAGCATATGACACACAGGTGACTGACCGGGACGCCGGCTGCTCTTGAAACAATGTCCAAAGGTGCGCATCTGTGAAGGCGTGTGCTTGTGCCACAGCTTGGGGTCCTTTGACTCATCCGCATCTGGAAACGTTCCTACGGCGCTCGCACCCAGAGGACATCTGTCTGCGTCGGGACAAAACCCAGCAGGTGTGTGTCCAAGTTTTCTTTGATTTCTCCTCAGCAGGGGAAGGTGGATTAGAAAGGAACACATGCCATGCCATGCCGTGCCGTGGTGTGCTCAACCTGTCCTGATGTCGTGCTGCACCTAGGACCCGCACCCCATACACACCAGACAGACACCCAAGACCCGTGGCCCGTCTCCGGGACGCCCGCTAAAGGTCCATCCATGCCATCCATACATGGGGATACACATCTATAACATCCATATCAACGATTCATTGACGACACTCTTCCCATATTATGGCTCATAGTATTCATTCATCATCTCAATATTTTCACTTTATTGTCATATCACTTTTATGTTATTCCTGTCTCATACTCTTACATCTTTTTCACAACCTACATATGTAGTCTTCAACTTTTAAAAAAGCAACCACCACAATGAAAATGCTAAATAGGTCATTAATAATAATAGTCACAAATATGTAGTCTTTAGGATATATGATATTTCCATGTAGGCGGCATGGCGGTCGAGTGGTTAGCACGCAGACCTCACAGCTAGGAGACCAGGGTTCAATTCCACCCTTGGCCATCTCTGTGTGGAGTTTGCAAGTTCTCCCTGTGCATGCGTGGGTTTCTCCGGGTACTCCGGTTGGAATGACGGAGAGTCATTCCAAGTACAAAACCTCTTTATCGCCTTTTTAATTACGCTTTTTAACATGATTAGAGCCTGCTACACATGAAGTAACACCCCTATAGTCACCTTTACACTCCTATGACCTAATATAGTAGACATAATGAGGAAATAAGACCTAAATAGAACACAGTATGGGGCTGCACGGCGGTTGTCTGGTTAGCGCGCAGACCTCACAGCTAGGAGATCCGGGTTCAATTCCACCCTCGGCCATCTCTGTGAGGAGTTTGCATGTTCTCCCCGTGCATGCGTGGGTTTTCTCCGGGTACTCCGGTTTCCTCCCACATTCCAAAAACATGCTAGGTTAATTGGCGACTCCAAATTGTCCATAGGTATGAATGTGAGTGTGAATGGTTGTTTGTCTATATGTGCCCTGTGATTGGCTGGCCACCAGTCCAGGGTGTACCCCGCCTCTCGCCCAAAGACAGCTGGGATAGGCTCCAATAGGTAGAAAATGAATGACTGAATGTAGTATTTATGATATGATATTTCCATGTATATGGTAGAGATGAGGCCTTAGGCTGCGTCTATGTGACAGACTCTGACATGCGGTGCTGCTGTGTTTCCAGCAGCGCAAGCAGAACTCCTGTGTACCGCCGAGCTGGACGCGGGAGATGACATCCATTCACAGGACTCGGATGATTCAGATGACATCATTGTAGCCGAGTCCTTCCCTCGGAGGAACAGAGAGACCAGGATCTTGTGATGGTGACGGGAACCAGGACCGGGAGCAGCACCATGTTCCAACTTTGGACCTGAAGCTGCAGGACTTCCTGTCACGTTGGAGTTCTTTTTTTTTTCTGCCGTATCTTCTACCAAAGTGCCTATAAGCTAGGTATTGGAGTAGCTAGTACCGTACTACCGAACTGTTACCGCTACTTCGACTACTATAGCAATAATGCACAGAGTGAGTGACAGTGAGAAGATGAGGGGCGTCATGGTGAGTCATGTGACTTAGCCCGCTCTATTGAAGGAAGTCCTCCTTGTCAATGGTGGCTCTGCTCTACCATCACAACAATAAAAACACATTTGCTGTGCTTAGTTTTTACCCGACGCTTCATATGTCTTGATGATGATACTAGCTGCTTAGCATCAGCATTCCTTAAGTATATACTGCTGTACTAATACTACTACTACTACTACTACAGTCTTCTATTACATCAAAGATTACATCCTGATATCCTAGCTTTAGTTCCACTTAGAAACCTTATTTTGCTAGCATGAACATGGAACTCTTCCAATGCTAATACTAATGGTTTCATTCATCTTGAACATGCTCACAATTACAGTGAACACATCACACAACACGATTCACTATTCTGCATGCCCGAAAAGGAGTAGGAAGAAGCAAAGCTTATTCATCCGACCCCTATTCAATCAATGATTCAATCAATTAGCATTTGTTCAATGTTCAACAGACTGGATGATGGTAATACATCATATAAAGTGCAATGATAAACTCAGTACCTGATGAAGTAGTTTCCAGAGGTACAGTTTGATAATGAGTACAAACAGTGTAGTTGGTAAGAGTGATGGATTAGTTAATGTAAGACTGGTTAGCCATAGCGTTATTGTTTGCACACACATTGTCGTTGTTCTTATACTTTGTAAACTTATACTTTAAAAACTGGAAGTACTTAAGTTATTTTCATTTTGTGAGGGAATTTGCTAGTTTGAAATGATAGGTTACTGATGTAGGTCAGCGGTTCCGTAATAGCATTTTTTATCATATCCATTCAGTTGTTTTTGTTTTACACTTATTAACGATATCAATGATTTCCTTTTTTGTGCAATTAGTGAGAAACATGGAATTAAGATTCCTGTCTATCCTTTCATTCCTTTCGTCTACCAACATGAGATTTGGGATCTTTTCTTCCAATATCGGTCCAACATATACAAAGTATGTATTGAACCTTTCAACAACCTCGTTCATGTTATCAAATATCACAAAATCATTGGTGAAATTATTATCAATTAATGTTGCACAATGATCTGTAATTCTGTATTACTATAAATCCTACTTATTTAGTACACTCTTGCTTTTTTTTTTTAGTAGTTTCTATGGTTATGCATTCTAAATGTTATCGATAACAAGTGAAAGGTATACAAAACTGTGGGGAGACCAGCCATGTTTGGCCTACAGACAGGAAGCAGGAAGCAGAACTGGAGGTAGCAGAGATGAGGATGCTGAGGTTATATGATTGTTAGAAGGCACACTGCAATCGTTGCATCCTGCAGAAAACTATACAAAGTCATCCATTATTTTCTGCACGCTTTGAATGGGGGGTCCCCTATGGGGGCCCTCTATTGGACAAACATTAAAATGAACGTTTGAAAGCCACTACTGATGCATTATACATGATTGCATTACTTTACATACCCAAAGTGTTTTTTATTTTTAGGCTCGCTTCTTTCCAACAACCAGCCCCAATTCCCATGTCGAGTTATCGTATAAATACTGTATTGATTATATACTGCATATGTTTCACTTTATATCAACATCATCATTGCGCTTCCGTGCCGCAAGAGTGCAGTACCAAGACTTAGGCGCCAGAGGGCGTCATATCTCAAGCTTTTCTCTGTCCCTTTCTCCCCCCCTTCACGTGCCACGGCACACACACACACACGACATGGACGATACTGCACAAATCAAGTATCGACAGTGAATTCAGGATACTAATGTTTTTGGAACATTTTTCCACATTAATTTTACCTTTCATTTGTTGGTCATCGTTATAATGATAATAATAGTAATAGAAAAAAAACACACGACAGGTCTGCTTCCGGGGCTGCACCGTGGACGGCTGGTTAGCATGTTTCGAAAAACCTGGGTTCGATTCTCCGAAAACATGCACATTTTATTTAATGACGACTCCAAATTGTCGATAGGTATGAATGGGATAGGTTCCAGCTTAACCCAGGGGAGGATACCACCAGCGAGTGAGGATAAGCGGTATAGAAAAGAATGTATGGAAGGTCTACTTCCGGACTTTGTAAGACCCCGTGTCACGTGACCATGCGCTTTGTACCTGATTGGCTGGCTCGGAGACACAATCCATTGGTCATATTTGAGGCAATTTTTTGACTCAATTTTAGTGCACTGTATATCAAAACACTGTGTTATTGTTATTTTAGCAAACTGTCTGGATTTTTAATTTTTGGCATAAAATTATGTAAATAAAATTCAGTTACATAAATTATGTCGTGTCAACCAAAAAGCTTTGGTCAAAAAGAAACAAATAAATCTTCATAATAACCGAACATCGACTTGATCGTGACAGTATCGATCCCAATGCGGATACTTGTTTCGGTACGATACTATCGACACTTGGATCGTTGAGCACCCCTAACCCCCCCCCCGCGCGTGCACGCAGGCTTTTAAGTGTGATGTGTGTCCGGCGAGGAGGCGTCGGCGCCGTTTGACGTTCGAAGAGGCAAACATCCGTACACTCATTGCGACCAATCCCCGGACGTTAGGTCGGAGGCAGCCGGGCTGAAATGTGAACACAGGACCGCCGGTGGAGCGTCTCGGATGGATGAGACCACAGCGCCGCGTTGATGCGGCAGCGACCCCGGAGCGCCTTGAAACACACCGCAGGAGACAGCTCGTTTGCTCGCTTGGTAGGTGGGGGGGCTTTGACGGGATTTTGGGGCGAGTGGGGGTGCTTTCTTCTCCTCCTGGTTTTGGTTGCCGTGGCGACTCGGCGAGACTGCGGTACTCGTCACGGACAAAGCGGGATGAAGCTAGCCAGCTAGCTAATGAGGATAGCTAATCCGAGGTTAGCTAACAATGAATGTGAGGTAAACAACATGATAGCAGCGACTGGGGTGACCTACTTGTGTGTGTGTGTGTGTGGGGGGGGGGGGGGGTGCGCGCGCACGCGCACGCGCTTGTGTGATGAGTGACAATGCGGTTAAATAGACAAAGGCTTGGTTTGCTATTGTCACGACTGAAGTTGCGTGTTGTGTGCATCTTTGTGCGGATCTTCCACCACCGCCATCACTGTGTGCTGTTCGTCGCACAAGAGCATGAACATCAATCTATGTGAGAGTCAAGGGGTGTTCATGCAACACAGGTGATAAGAGATCAATCATCCACTCCATGCCCACGTTAGGCCAAAATAGATGTTCTATTAGTCTATTTGCCATCTCTCATGCTCGGTCAACGTTTGTTTGCAGGAGAGCTCAGGGGAAGTTAAAGTCATGGATGATTGGCTCACATTTTCTACCGCTTATCCTCACAAGGGTCACAGGTGTGCTGGAGCCTATCCCAGCTGATGGTGTACACCCTGGATTGGTCGCTAGCCAATCACAGGGCACATATAGACAAACAACCATTCACACTCACATTCATACCTATGGACAATTTGGAGTCGCCAATTAACCTAGCATGTTTTTGGAATGTGGGAGGAAACCGGAGTACCCGGAGAAAAATCCCACGCATGCACGGGGAGAACATGCAAACTTCACACAGAGAGGGTGGAATCGAACTCAGGTCTCCTAGCTGTGTGGCCTGCAAACCAACCACCGTTTATTACTATTACTATGATTGTGATGAGGAAATGAAGTGGTTGTATTGGCTGTGTGGCATTATGGATAGGATATGGAATAATAGGAGATGCAAACAATAAGAGGTGCGTGCATATATTATTATTATTATTATTATTATTATTATTATTATTATAAGGGAGCCAGGCAACGACATTTTGTTGTCAATTTCACTGCTGTGTTATTGTGCAAAAAAATCTATCGATCGATCGATCAAAATATTCACAGAGGATAGCTATGGAAAACAAAAAGGCTTCACTACACATCTTAAAATCCAGCTATGCCAAGAGCTACAGATGTGGGCACTATAAGTTTTTTTTCCAGCCAATTTATGCTAGGATTGCATGATGTTGTTGCGAATGTTAGCATAGCATAACATCGTAGCTATGCTAGTGTGTCCTTGCTATACGTGATATACTGTATACCATGTCTCACTTTGGACAGGAGCAGGACTGTGTCTTACGTGGAACAAAACACTTTACAGCACATACTATACATGTAGACTTTTATAGAGTATGCACTAGTCTGGTCACGGTCATGTGATCATAGGAAAGATGTATTATGTACATTCTTAAGCCACATAATCCACATAAGTCACGGATGTTTGGTGCTTATTTCTTTGTAGGAATCGTGTGTTTTGTGAGGAGTAAGAATGGCAGCCGTGGTCAACTACTCGCCCCCCTGGTGGGTCAACCTGCTTCACCGTTTGCCTCATTTCAACCTGGAATTCCAGATGGTCAGCAGTGACTTCCGACCTCAAGACCCCGAATATCAGAAGGTCAGATCTTCATCCTCATTCTTCATTTGAGAGTAGTCAGTGTGCAGCTTGTATGGATGCTTGCGTATCATCTGGCGACACAAGTCAGCTCAGATGTCATTGGAATTTCTGTCAAGTTTTTCTTCATTTGACATATTCAGACTCATCTTGGTACATGTTCATATCATAAACTTTTGCCTCTTTTTCCGAAAATGATAACTATCATGTCTTTGTTTTGGACCCCATTTTTGTTATATTTCCACTCGATGCTACCAAAAGGACATCTTTCCTCGTATTAGGACTTTATTTGTTTTTATTTGTCTTGTTAAAATGCCATATTTGGACTTTAGTCTTGTCAAATTATTCAAATTATTTCCTCAGCCTAATTTATTAAGGTGACAGGTTCGTTATGTTTAGCCTGTGTTCCCTATTGCTCCTCATCAGTGTGATGTGATGGTCACGTAGGCCCTGGTAGGCCCTGGTAGGCCCTGGTATGCCCTGGTAGGCCGTTTACTGACACAAGCTGGAGTTGTGCTTTACCCTCTTGTGTGTGTGTGTGTGTGTCTGTCTCCTTGATGGAGACATTGAACCTGCCTGGTTGTTGTTGATGAAAGCACGGCAGCCATCAGCTTGGCATCGAGCTGCAAACCTTGTGCGATAAATCTAACAAAGTGAGTCCAAGTACGTGAGAGTAGTCCGTGTACAGCTTGTGTAGCAGTACAGACGACATCTGGCAACAAAAAAATATCGCCATCGCGATATCTGCACGTGCGATATCCATATCAACTTAATGCATAAGCAACACATTTCTTCTACCCTCACTTTAGCCAATCCGGTGTTACTTTATACGGGGGCAACCTTAAGATGACGCTTTGCTATTCTCTCGTTCTCAGCGGAGGGCTTGAAGGTTTAACAAAGATATGGATGGACACCAAAGCAGAGAACAGCTAGTTCCTAAAAGACACTACACCACCGGAATTTGGGACTACTTTGGTTTTACAACACAGGAACGAAGTTATTTGCAAGACAACAATAAGGACCTTTTATTCTGTGTATATGCAATCTAAAACCGCACAGTCGGGTAAAACCAAAGGCAAATTCTCAAACGAGCATTAATGAAAGTTGCAGAACAAGTTTTGACAGATGATCGTTTGTGACAACCTTGGAGACGGACAGAGAGCCATTCTAAAGATGGCCCCGTGTGAAAAAAGTGAAAGAAAGAAAGTCTTCTTTTCATCACTGCCTCCTCCTCCTCGTCCTCCTCCTTGTCATTCTCACCCACTTTCCCTCCCCTGTCTAGCCACAATTAATGATTGCACCCTGGAAAGCAACCCCCCCACCCCCACACACACATAGAAAGCCCAGAGGCAGGGCTGTGACCTTACCTCCACACACAGTATAGTGCTAAATAGGCACTGACACAGAAGTGGCAGCACACTACACTACATGCAACACACACACACACACACACACACACGATGGACACCACCACATCGAAACACACTATTCACTACACACACACACACAAAGGGCCTCACTGAATGGCTGACAGGAAGTAGCTGTTTGGTCAAAAAAGAAGATCAGCCTCCTCCTCCTCCCCCTCCTCCTCCTCCTCCTGGTCTCCACCATCATCATCATTCGCTCGCTCTCCCTCCCTCTCCTTCACTTCTGAGGGTGCCTTCCCACGCTTGCCTCTTCAACTCACATCCCGAATAAAGTAATCATGTGTCCACCCATTGGCTGGCCACCAGTCCAGAGTGTACCCAAAATCAGCTGGGATAGGCTCCAGCATACATCTTAAATATTGCTAACGCAGGTCCCTCTTGCTACATCTTCTTATTCTGTAGCATGCTAGACACGTATGAGGTGTGTTAACCAGGAAGTGCCATTATAATGTCTGTTTGTGGCCGTCCAAATGAATGTAGGGCAGACGCTGAAACTGCTTGTTCTCGTCTTCTCACTGGCCCCTTCTCCCTCCCTCTCCTTCACTTCTGAGGGTGCCTTCCCACGCTTGCCTCTTCAACTCACATCCCGAATAAAGTAATCATGTATCCACCCATCCAACCACTCGTCCACCCATTGGCTCCCCACCAGTCCAGAGTGTACCCAAAATCAGCTGGGACAGCCTCCAGCATACAGCTTAAATATTGCTAACGCACGTCCCTCTTGCTACATCTTCCTATTCTGTGGCATGCTAGGCACGTATGAGGTGTGTTAACCAGGAAGTGCCATTATAATGTCTGTTTGTGGCCGTCCAAATGAATGTAGGGCAGACTCTGAAACTGCTTGTTCTCGTCTTCTCACTGGCCTCTTCTCCCTCCTTTCCTCCCTCCCTCACTCCCCCTCCCTCCCTCCCTCCCTCCCTCGCCAGCGTCCTCACGCTCTGCATTTTTTTTTTACCCCCAAAAGCTGCAATTGGAGAGAATGAGAATAGCATGTGTGTGTGTGTGTGTGTGAGACGCTGGAAGTGCAGAGTCAGCTAGCAGCAGCACAGCTGCAGAACATTACATGGGAGTCACATGACCTGTAATTGCACATACACACACACACACACACACACACTGCGGCTTAAAGCGGCTCTTTAATTGGCGTCCTACGCGGCACGTTTACAGTGTTGTGTCGCCCAGGCGCTTGAAACGCGATTGTGCCGTGTTTGCTTCCATTTAGAGAGGGAGACGGGTGCGCTCGGGCAGCACTTTGACCGCATGACTCGGGTCAAACGTGAGGTGGATGAACCGGAGGTCAGTGAACGCCTCGGGTAAGAAGCTGGCGGGGTGGTTGTTGGCAAGGACATAAAAAAAAAAATCCATAGAACGCTGGCAGGGAGAGTGCAAGGACAAGCCAGTGCAGTGGAAGTGATTGATCCTGGCAGCACACACACACACACACACACACACACACACACACACACATTTAAAAGGACAGATTGAAAGTAGATCACGGTGCTTGGCCCTTTAGCCCCTCCCCCACTCGACAGTCAATCTGAAGGTAGCCAACACACACACACACACAGAGTCATGGCTGTGCTTATTACAAGCTAATTGGCCGAGCCTTAATCTGCCCTGACTGTTTGTTGGCTTGACACGTAATCTCACGGTCGTCGTACGGCGAGCAGGAGACTCATTTGGGCGCCACAGTTCGACTTTTTGTTTTGGAAGACACGAGCGCAGTTGTGAGAAAAGGTGACATGCCGCAAACGGGAAGAAGGAAAACAAACTCATTTTGTCATAAAAGGAGATTGTTTGTTTGTCAATGAGAATCATGATAGGGATTGCATGAGAAAGTGGACTACTCATTTATGAAGAAATACAGTGGTGCCTTGGTGAGCCGTTCCAGAAGTTGGGAATCAAACCCACTCCAGCCTTCCCACAGTAAAGAATCCAATCCTGACATTTTTCCCTGCATAATTTTTCTCTTAAAATTCCAGCAGTTTTTCCCTGTTCATTTTCCAAATATGCCAACTTTTTTCTTAAATAATGTGTCATGTATTTTTGGTACGATTTAATACTCTTTTCCCAGCTGTCTTCAGGCGAGAGGCGGGGTACACCTTGGACTGGTGGCCAGCCAATCACAGGGCACATATAGACAAACAACCATTCACACTCACATTCATACCTATGGACAATTTGGAGTCGCTAATTAACCTAGCATGTTTTTGGAATGTGGGAGGAAAGAGGAGTACCCGGAGAAAACCCACGCATGCACGGGGAGAACATGCAAACTCCACACAGAGATGGCCGAGGGTGGAATTGAACCCTGGTCTCCTAGCTGCGAGGTCTGCGCACTAACCACTCACACGCCGTGCAGCCCGATTTAAGACTTTATTGATGACCATGATATTGTTACTGTTTTCCCAACCTAATTGTGAACATCAGGAGGTTGTCTACAGCCACAACTGTTGGTGCAAGTGTGCTAATTAGAGACCACGCACCCGCTGACGCAATAGACGCAAAAAAAGCCCAAAGAAATCATACCAGGAAGGCAGGAAGTGAACAACAGTAACTTATTGTAACAGAAGTACCAGATGGAGGGGTGGGGTTTAATAAGCTTTGCTTCTTCCTACTCCTTTTGGAACTGTGATTGTTATGTGATGCATTCAGTTCCAGTAAAATGAAACCATTACCATTCCCAAGAATGTATAAAATTAGTTTCAATATGTGTATTTTTAGAGTAGTAGCAGGCCATATTTAACCACAAAACAGCATGATTTATGAATGTATGTGTTTTTGAAGCGACACTGAAATTGGCGAGGGATTACTGCAGTTGAAAGGAAGGAAGTTGTTGTTTACAGCATGTTTGTGAATGCAACACTAGCCTTAGAGAGTGTGTGTGTGGCGTCACGTCATGAAGTTCTTCCTGCGTTTAACAGTAAAAAGCCCAGTGAAATTCCTTGCGCTGTAATGCACGTTCCGCTATTCAGCCGCTGATGTTTGAAATGTGAAAGTCCAGGGGGATGAAAGAATCCATCAGCAGCGCCGTGCAAGGCCTTCCCGTGCTAAGCCTACAGATAATGGTCTGGGGATAATGCCAGGCCAGGATTCTGTGGCTTCTCCCATCAGGATCACCTCCGCCCATCCTCCACTTGTTGACTCTGTGAGGGCTCCGCTTTAGCAGCTTCCATTAGAAAGTGGGAATGGCAGCACCATTCCTGTATATGATGACAGTCTTGCTGGGGGGGTGACGGGGGGGTGGATGCATTGGGGATTCCTGCTCCTTTGTCTCAACTCGGCCGCTGCAGAACCGGAACCTTTTTCTGGAACATGATGGTGTTGCATAGTGCTGCCTAACAATTACTTTTCCAGATGGTCCCACGGGGAGGGGGGCCGGGGGGGGTTTGTGCGAGGTGGGGGGCAAAGCAGTGTCTACTTGCTGTACAAACATATTTCATCTCCCTTTTATGTGTTTAAATGTGCTAAAAATGGAATGGATCGGTGGTTGCTGGTTCAATCCTCAACCCACATGGCTCAATGTGTGAACATAACAAGGTTTCTCGTTTAGAAAATGAGCCAATCCCGTGCCTCGTCTCATCTCGTGACATTCCAGCATTTGACATTCCAAGCTTAACCATCAGGACCCTCTTAAAGAAATCCCCTATATTCCTAATTCAATATTTTAAATGACATTTTCCCATTGAAAATGAATGAATGTCAATGTCGCCCCCTATTGGTGGAAATAGATTTGACATTTGACTTCAATGTGCTCCTCATGTGTTTGTGTGTGCGCTTGTTGTCGTGTGGCAGTCCAAAACCTGAATCCGTCTTTGTCTGTCTTCCTAGTCGGTGCTCCTGCTCGGCGCCGTGGCCCTGCTGTGCTTGGGCCTGGACCTCCTCTTCCTCCTTTTCTACTCCTTCTGGCTTTGCTGCCGCCGCCGCAAGAGTGACGAGTCCTCGCACTCCCACACGCACTCCCGGCAGCCCAGCGCCGACTGCTGCTGCACCGCCTGGTGCGTCATCATCGCCACCCTCGTGTGCAGGTGAGACTTTTTCCTC
This sequence comes from Doryrhamphus excisus, assembly GCF_037039965.1. NCBI lineage: Eukaryota > Metazoa > Chordata > Actinopteri > Syngnathiformes > Syngnathidae > Doryrhamphus > Doryrhamphus excisus. The sequence goes on from NC_136365.1 coordinate 19,424,657, forward strand.
CACCTCCCACCCTTATCCACACACACGCACACACACACACACACACACACAAAAGAGCCAAAGATGACACCATGATATGCATGTAATATGGTTACTGAGACATTTGCTGAGTCATGAATATAGAATGATGAGAAGCATGCAACCCTGAGGTACTCCAGGCTGGCAGCCCACATATCGGGATTGGTACCACTCAGTTGATTGACACATGACAAACTTCCTCTTTGGCACCCCCACCCCCTTCCAAGCCTCCTTGCTTCCTTTTCAGCCCCCTTGCTTGTTTTTTTCTTCTATTTATTCTTCCTTCCTCTCTTTGGCCCTTTTGCTGGCCTAGAAAGGTTGCCATGGAGACAGAAGCAGATTGGATGTGGAGAGGAGCATGAATTATACAGTCAGGGACTCGGTGCTTAGTGTATTTTTTTCTGTAGGTTTTAATATTTCATTATTTGCTATAATATACGTATCATATTCATTATGCACGACTGGTGTGTCTGTGTGTGTCTTTGTCGGGCATCAAACATGAGGTCATCTTTGTATTTTTGGCACAAGACTCACTTGACTAACATGTGGTTTGATGGAATATGCTGGTAAATGTAGCCCATGGAGACACGATGCTGGTAAAGGTAGCCCATAGAGACACGATCCTGGTAAAGGTAGCCCATAGAGACACGATCCTGGTACAGGTAGCCCATAGACACGATTCTGGTAAAGGTAGCCCATAGACACGATTCTGGTGAAGGTAGCCCATAGACACGATTCTGGTGAAGGTAGCCCATAGACACAATATAGACACAATGCTGGTAAAGGTAGCCCATAAAGACACAATGCTGGTAAAGGTAGCCCATAAAGACACAATTCTGGTAGAGGTAGCCCAGAGAGACGATGCTGGTAAATGTAGCCCATCGAGACACGATGCTGGTAAAGTTAGCCCATCGAGACACAATGCTGGTAAAGGTAGCCCATAGAGACACAATGCTGGTAAAGGTAGCCCATAGAGACACGATCCTGGTAAAGGTAGCCCATAGACACAATGCTGGTAAAGGTAGCCCATAAAGACACAATTCTGGTAAAGGTAACCCATAAAGACACAATTCTGGTAAATGTAGCCCATAGAGACACTATGCTGGTAAAGGTAGCCCATAAAGACAGGATTCCAGTAAAGGTAGCCCATAGAGACACGATTCCGGTAAAGGTAGCCCATAGAGACAAATCCTGGTAAAGGTAACCCATAGACACACAATCCTGGTAAAGGTAGCCCATAGAGACACGATGCTGGTAAAGGTAGCCCATAATCACAATGCTGGTAAAGGTAGCCCATAGAGACACGATTCCGGTAAAGGTAGCCTATAGAGACAATTCTGGTAAAGGTAAACCATGGAGACACGATCCTGGTAAATGCAGCCCAAAGAGACACGATTCTGGTAAATCCAGCCCATAGAGACACGATCCTGGTAAATCCAGCCCATAGAGACACGATCCCGGTAAAGGTAGCCCACAGAGACACGATTCCGGTAATGGTAGCCCATAGTGAGACGATTCTGGTAATGGTAGCCCATAGTGAGACGATTCTGGTAATGGTAGCCCATAGTGAGACGATTCTGGTAAAGAGTACGTTAAGAAAAAAGGGGTGGCCATGTTGTTTAGCTACCATAGTGTGTGAATGCAGATGCAGATGGAACATATTCCACCTGATTTGTTGACCTAGTGATTATTTCCACCCTGATTAATTCCTGGTAGTCATCCCGTACTCGCCCCAGGCTTGATATCAGGTCATACATGTCTTATGATGTCCTCCCCTGACCGCATGAGTTGTCGGTTTGAAGTGAACCACACACAGGTTTGACTACGTTTCTGGTGTTTCTCTCTTAGTGCTGGCATCGCTGTGGGGTTCTATGGAAATGGGGAATCGAGTGATGGCGCCAGTCGCTTGGCCTACTCCCTACGCCATGCTAACCGCACCGTGTCCGGGATCGAGAAACTGGTACGTGACAGACACAAAGCGGTCAGGCGGTCCACAAAATGGGACAGTAAAAGTCCACTGTGTCTTTTTCCGCAGGTGTCAGACAGCGCTCTGGCCCTTAACCAGACGGTGGAAGAGAACCTGGTCCAGTTGGAGACGGTCTACAAGGAGCAGACGGACTATGTGTCCATCGTGCAGAAGCTGCAGGGACAGCTGGACGAGCTGGTGAGGCTGATGGTGGATGTTCCCTTCTGGTCCAACACTGAGGTGTCTCTGGAGGACATGGCTCGTCAGACGGAAGCCTTTGACTTCTACAGGTTTGGGCCAACATTGGATCACATGTGTGTTGATTTGCTCTAAACATGTTCACGTGTTCTCACAGGTGGTTGGGCTACCTTGGGTTGCTGCTCTTTGACGTCCTCATTTGTCTCCTGGTGCTCTTTGGTCTCATCCGAAACTCTCGGGGAACTCTGATCGGGTATGCGTCCACACCAACACGATGTTGTTTTTCTTCATGTGTTTGGGCCTAGAATGACCTGAAAGTTAGGATTCCATGGGTGGCCGAGCGCCACATGACATTAGTGGCGCCCCCTATGGGTTGGGGTACATGACATACGTGTGCGCCACCATGTGGTGGGAAGGGGTGCACTTCTTCAAATAAATCTTCACCCTTCTTTTGTGTACCCCTTCAGTGGGCGTGTGTGTGTGTGCGCATGTATGAGTGGTGTCCAAAGTGTGGCTGGGGGCCCATTGCTGTTTTTTGTTTGGCCTGTAGCACATTTTAGAAATATAATTTTAACAAGAAAACAAAAAAATAAATGAAAACAAGAAAGGATAAAGTCAAAATATGAAGAAAGAAAGTATAATGTAAAGAGAAAAAGTCATCATTTAACAAAAGTAATGTAGTATAAGGGCTGCACGGCAGTCGAGTGGTTAGCAAATTGTCCAACGGCTGTGGCTGTAGACAACCTCCTGATGTTCAAAATTAGGTTGGGAAAGCAGTAACAATATCATGGGAATAAAGTCTTAAACCGGTCTGCACAGCAATCGAGTGAACCCTGGTCTCACAGCTAGGAGACCAGGGTTCAATTCCACCCTCGGCCATCTCTGTGTGGAGTTTGCATGTTCTCCCCGTGCATGCGTGGGTTTTCTCCGGGTACTCCGGTTTCCTCCCACATTCCAAAAACATGCTAGGTTAATTAGCGACTCCAAATTGTCCATAGGTATGAATGTGAGTGTGAATGGTTGTTTGTCTATATGTGCCCTGTGATTGGCTGGCCACCAGTCCAGGGTGTACCCCCGCCTCTCGCCCGAAAGCAGCTGGGATGGGCTCCAGCACCCCCCGTGACCCTTGTGAGGATAAGTGGTAGAAAATGAATGAATGAATGTAGTTCACGACGTGGGCGTTAGGACACCCGTATGTGATGAGTTCATGAGTGTTTGCTCCTCCAGAGTGTGTCTGCTGGGCGTTCTGACGCTTGTCATCAGCTGGGGGTCTCTGGGCTTGGAACTGGCTGTCGCTGCGGTAAGTGTAACCATGGCAACGTCGCAGCGCCGCCTGGCTCTGCAGTGATGTCATCTCCTTCTCTCTGGTGTGTGTGTGTTTGTGTGTGTGTGTGTGTGTGCTCCCTCAGTCCACCAGCGACTTCTGCGATTCGCCCGACACCTACATCGTCCGGGCGACCCAGGAGAACGCCGTCATCGATCAAGGTAGCAGCCAAGATGCTGAATGATGAGCGATAAACCGATTCCACTCTGACAAAACACGCCGCTTCTATTTTAGGAAACGTGTGCGCGCGACTGAGGGGATTGTTTTTGATTGACACCCTGGTATCCCCCTCAGTCTGATGGCTGACTGCAATGCATCAGCCCGCACCGCCCTCGCTATTTTTTTTAGAGCATCATGTGACTTTTTATTGCTTTCATATCACATGAAGCACACCTTTTTACCCCCTCCCTCGTCTTTTAATGACATCTGTTGTCTCTTGCTCGTTTCCACTCTGACTGTCTGCTGCAGAGAGCAGATGTTTCCTGTGCACACACACACACACACACGCGCATTGCCTCCAGTAGAAGAAACCTGAAATAAGCCTCTGAAGTCACCCAAAGTCAGTTTTTGACTTGGATGGTGTGCTTTGCTTTTTCTTTGTGACGCTGCCATAGAGCTCTTATTTTGTGGTGCAAAATGGCGGCCCCTGGTGGCAGACCATGGCACAGTCCATGCAGTGGTAATTTGGTCCACTACTTTGACCAGCCAATTTGGTAATTTGGTACACTGGGCTGCACCCAGATGGGCGTGGCAGCGCACCAATGGAGGTGTCCACATATTCAGCTTGCCGCAGTGACAATTTTGTGACAAAGCAACACATAAAAGGTGCGCTGAAAGCGCACCAGCACTGACCTGGCTGACGGACACACAGTGCAGACACGTCACCAAAACCTCACAGGCAGGTTTTTCAGTGTCAGACACATTTCAATGCAACCAGAAACCACTAGTTAATGTAACACTGTGCACACTTAGAACACACTTCTGTGACCGTCTTTCAAAATAAGAGCACCCATGTCTGTGTAAACAAAACAAAGGTGTATATGGCATATCTTCTATATGGAAAATGACATCTTTCTTAATGACTAGCACAGGCATTATAAATACATTACATATACATATATATAGATATACACATATAATAAAAAATAATAAAAATAATAAAAAAATAATAAAAATAATAAAAAATAATAAAAATAATAAAATAAAATAAAAATACCAATAAATACATAAAATACATACAATTTCAGACAAGTGTATTTCATCATAATGCTTAGGGCTTGGTCCTTTTTATATGGTCATATGGTGGTATATCATAATGATATCCTGATGTATGCTAAGGTCCATATCACCCAACCCTAGTTCTATCCTTTTATGTGGCCATATGGCAGGGGTCAGCAACCCACGATTCCAGAGCTGCATGTGGCTCTTCAGCCTTTGTTGTGGCTCCCTTTTGCTATGCTCAATTATTTTTACGCATCTTTGTACTGAGTTTTGAAAAAAATCTGACTTTCTGTGAGACCGTATACTAGCAAGAGTACTTGCGGTGGTCATGGACATCACAGAACACTGTCATTAGTGCATGCTCGTTAGTTTGTTGTTGTGACTTTCTTTAGGTTTGTGGATACGCCAACAAGTGCTATGCAAATGCTAAGGTCCATATAACCCAACCCTATTCTATTCTTTTATATAGCCATATGGTGATACATCCTAAAGATATTCTGATGTATGCTAAGTATCCTGTATCCTTGTTTTGCATGTTTTCCAGACGTCCTGCAGTACTACCTGCGGTGCAGCCCGGGCCAAGTCAACCCCTTCCAGCAGGTAGAAGGAAGTGCCTGCTGGTTTTGCTAGCATGTGTGATGTAGAAGATGCTGCATACGTCTGTGTGATGTCTTGTAGAGGCTGTCGGGGAGCCACAAGGCGTTGGTGGAGATGCAGGATGACGTGGCCGAGCTCCTGCGATCTGCCACGCGTGACTACGCCAACACCAAGGTGTGTGTGTGTGTGTGTGTTTTTATACCCCCCCACACACGTGCACGTGTGAGCTCTGCTTTGTGCACGCAGGGGAGCCTGGAGCAGATCCAGTTTGTGCTGAACTCCACCGAAGTGGGCCTCCACCAGCTGACTGCGCTGGTGGACTGCCGCAGCCTGCACATGGTGAGTCAGTCGCCGAGGAACGCTCCAGGAACGTCAGCGTCATCATCATCCTCCTCGTCTTCCTCTTAGGATTACGTGCAGGCGTTGACGGGTCTGTGCTACGACGGCGTGGAGGGCCTCATCTACTTGGTGCTCTTCTCCTTCGTCACCGCACTCATGTTCTCCTCCATTGTGTGCAGCGTGCCGCACACCTGGCCCGGCAAGAGGTGACACACACACACATGCGCGCTCACACACACACACACACAAACACACACACACAAAGTAGTATAATGAAGAGCTAACATGCCACTAACTCCACCCCTGTAAGCGTCCATGCATGTTTGTGTCCTTCCATGCATCCATCGCCACACTCCGGCTGAGGCACCTCATCTTCTTTTCCTCGCCACAAAAAGCCCAGCACCACATTTTCTCTTTTTTTTCCTCCACATGCCCCCACTTCCTCCTTCTGTTCCTTCCTCTCCTCCCCCCACAATGATTTGGAATCGCTTTGGGCTTCAAGCAAATGCTGCTGGATCCTGAGGTGCAATTTTAAAGACCTTATGCTCACATAAACGCCTTCTTCCAAGAACCTGGGGGGTTGGGGGGTGGGACACACACACACACATGAACGTGACATGAGCACTGGAGCGTTCTGTGTTGTTGTTATTGTTGTTGTTGTTGTTGTTGGTCAGCAGCAGCAATGCTAGCATATGACCCCCCAGCACTAATCCATATCGTGTCTGAATTGTTGGTGGGTTGCTTGCTTATCATTCCCATGTGATGGGCCTCTCAGATTCACCTGGTGGCCATGCAGAGCAACAACTTCCTGTGTGGCCTTGGTCCTTCCTCTTCCACAAAATACACTTTTCACTTTGCATACTCGGTTGCTTAATCAGAACTTGTGAATTAAAAGCATACGTCTTTTCTGTTTGCATATGTAGTTCTTCAATCGAAAACAAACTATTTTTATTAAAATTACTTTTGCAGTCCCACCCCCGGCCATTTTTGTGTGGAGTTTGCATGTTCTCCCCGTGCATGCGTGGGTTTTCTCCGGGTACTCCGGTTTCCTCCCACATTCCAAAAACATGCTAGGTTAATTGGCGACTCCAAATTGTCCATAGGTATGAATGTGAGTGTGAATGGTTGTTTGTCTATATGTGCCCTGTGATTGGCTGGCCACCAGTCCAGGGTGTACCCCGCCTCTCACCCAAAAGACAGCTGGGATAGGCTCCAGCACCACCCGCGATCCTCGTGAGGATAAGCGGTAGAAAATGAATGAATGAATGCAGTTTCAGCAAAATAAAAATTATTAATAATAATAATAAAATTAATATAATATAGAAAAAAGCTTGTTAAACCATGACTTTTTCTTTTTGGATATTCTGGTAAATCACAAAAAAAAATACAATCTGTTAAACTAAAACCTAAAATTCTCAATACAAATGTACATACAAAATATTCATAATACAATATTCATAGTACATACAAAAAAAAGTACATACAAAACCAATGACAAATGACATTTTTTTAAAAGCTGGAAAGGAGTCCTCGTTAGTATAGTGGACAGTATCTCCGCCTGTCACGTGGAAGACCGGGGTTCGATTCCCCGACGGGGAGGTTCTATTTAATTTCCCCACTGAGGGACGAACAAAGGCTTATGTTATTTTATCTTAAAAACATACACTGTAGTTTCAGCAAAGATAAAATTATCCTCATCAAAAGAGCACCGTGTGTGTGTGTGGGGGGGGGGATCAATTCAAATAAAAAGCTGGTGAAAGTCATGCTTTGTTTTTCAGTGGTTGAATGAGCATGAGAGAGTGAAGAGCGAATGAGACGAATGAAGAAGAGATGTTTGCGGCGTGGAGCCGTGGTGTGATTGACGCTCGGCTGAGTCGTGTAGTCACGTGACGTGCTGAGGTCTTGTGCGGCGGGAAAGCCCCCCCCCCCAAAAAAAAAGGCCAACGTGGGCAGAATGAGTACCCGGGCGGAGGGGCGCGGCGTAGGTCTTTGGCTCTGTTGCCAGAGGTGGGCGTTCCAAATCATCATTCCTGGGAAGAACTCGAAGCCTCATCTACCCTCTTCCGTTGCCGGCTGCTTTTACATTTTTGACCATTTTTGTGTCTGGAAAATGGTTTGCACCCAACCAGCCATGTTCTCTCCTTGATTTTTTTCCTTCTTTCTTTTGTTTGCTTGGCGTTCCATAGAGCACTGAGAGATGCATGAGTGCTGACGTGAGAGATGTGGTTGTGCGGTGGGAAAGGACGGAAGGGAGGTAGAAAAGGAGGGAGGGTGAAGAGGTTGCATGCACAGTGAGCGCCTGCATGATTCTAGATAGCTTGTGTCCTTTATGAGTCCCCATCAGGAAGGTTAGCGCGGAGTCGTGAGGCGCATGAATGCTGCTTTCCTGCTTCTTTTGGTGCTGGAGGCATGTCCTGACCCGGTCTGTGGACCCCATCTCGTCCACCCGGCCCTGTCCTGAACTCCTGTTTACAATCTGTTGTCTCCTCCCCCGTTCCTCCTGCCTCCCTCCCCCCCTCCCTCTGCCTCTCTCCCGCCGCGCCCTCACCCCCCCCGTGACCCGAAGGACGGATGAGGAGGACGGAGAGGATGAGTCGGGCACCTCGCGGGGCGGCGGCGTACACGATAACCTGTACCGCGTTCACATGCCCAGTCTCTACAGCTGTGGCTCCAGCTACGGTAGTGAAGCTAGCCTGCCCGCCACCGCCCACACCGTCAGCAACGCCCCCGTCACTGAATACATGTGAGTCAGCAAGCACAGCTTCCTGTCGGGCCACGCCTTTCCACCAAGCGCCGCAGTACCACTTGATGGCCTCCCTCCGCTGGGCTGCTAAGGGGGCGGAGCTAGAGAAGGAAGTCATTGACCGTGCGGGTATTCAACGGCGCCGCCCACAAACACACAATATCCTTCATTTGACTCCTTTTCATCGGTCTTACTCTAAGTCCGCGTCGGTCCCAACCTTAGCAACACTAGCACAGCCAGCTCAAGTGCTAACGTTACGTTTAAGAGTTAGCATGTTTGATATTTCATATTCCCACATCTGTAGCCTGACAGATATACATGGGAAAGCTTCATTTTAAGACGTGGTGCGAAGCCTGCTTTACATCACTGCTAACATTAAAGGCGCTCGAGTCCAAACCACCACCATCCCTGAAGACATCATGTCAAACCTGACACTGATACATCATTTAAGATGTGTGGCGAAGCCTGCTTTCACAGACTCTCAGCATAATATTGCTCTTAATAATACATAATCATTATTTATTGTGTTTATTATTTATCAACAAATGATTAAAATTAGCATTTTTAATTGGATTTGACAACCAAAAAAAAACCTTTTTGTCACATTCAGCAAGAAAGACGAAATAACATATATATTTTGAATATATATTATATTTTGAAATAACAGTACAGAAATGATTTTGACAATAACATTGAAACTAGGAAATAAAGAATTGAAAAATAGATGGGGCTGGCAACCAGTCCAGGGTGTACCCCGCCTCTTGCCCGAAGACAGCTGGGATAGGCTCCAGCACCCCCGCCACCCGCATGAGGAAAAGCGGTGGAAAATGAATGAATGAATGAAAAATAGATGGATGAATTGGATTTGACAAGAAAAATAGGAACAACAAATACATTCAACAAGAAATTATTTTTAAAATATGAAATAATATTGAGACTAGTAAATGATACAAAATATAAAAATAAAGCAACAGAAGGTCCGTGTCGCCATGACAGAGGAGCGTTCAAGCTACGGAACTGGACGTCTTGGTGGAAACGTGGCGCCAACGTGCTAGTAGCCTCAAAGCTAGCTTTGAGCTTTGCGTCTGCCAGAAAGAATGACGGGAAAAGACCCGTATGATACTTTTGTCTATCACATCACATGGAGCCGTGCCTGCCGCTCTCTGCAGTTGAGCAGGCTATGGCCACTATAGGAGGGGTGAGAAGTACCAGGCGCTGTGCGAAGGCAAAGCTTTCTGATCGGATTGCAGTAAGTAACCTCTTATTCTACAATGCAGGAACCAGAATGCAAACTTTCAGAACCCCCGCTGTGAGAACACCCCCTTGATTGGCAGGGAGTCCCCTCCACCCTCTGTAAGTGCACACTTTCTAGCCCCCCCCACCCTCACTCCTCTTCCCATGTCCCCCCCTTCCCCTCCCTCCGTCCCTCGGGTCATTTTGTCAGCCTGGGGAAACAGGAAGTGGTGGATAATGTCTATTTCTGATGTCTGCTTGGATGCTCACAGGCCAGGGTCGTATTGGGGGAGGGGGGGCGTGGGGGTGCTGTGGTTGTCGGGGCTTGTGTAGCGAGACACGTCTAAGAATACCGTCAGTCCCCCCCCCTCCTCCCACCCTCTTTCCCCTCTCCCCCCTTTGCCCCGCAGTGTCTCGTGCGTCCATTGAGGTGTATTGTCTCCTCTCTTCTTTATGTGACACCCCCACACCCCCCCCCACCATGCACCACTGGTGGGCGCCCTTCAACACCTTTTGCTGGAACTACTCGACCACTAACCTCAACCAACCAGGCTAACATCAGAACTAGAATGCTAAGCTAACTCTTTAACCCCAATAATAATCATAATAACATCTCCACCCTATCTAATACGCTCATTCACTCCGTTTGATTGATTGATTGATTGGCTTTACCAAACCCCGGCTGTCCAAATGACTCTATATATACATCTATATCTACATATATACACTAGCTAGCTATCTATATATACAGTATACTGTATCTATATACAGTAATCCCTCCTTTATCGCTTCCAGGAAGTAGGATTCCTTATGGATCATTTTCATAGAAAGCCTGTTTACATGATTAGAGCCCTGTAGACATGAACTAACACCCCTGTAGTCACCTTTAGACTTAGCTAAGTAGCTAGCATAAAGCTAAAGCTAGCTGAAATCAGAATTGCCAAGTCAAGGAATTGATGTAGTGTACCGTACTTGTAGTGACGGCAATGGTGTAGCATGACGCCACCTCGTGGCCATTGTACAACACTACATATCATCGCAACCTCTTTCAATGCGTCTTGTTATATTTACATCAAGGAAATGAAGGCAGCATAGGTGTATCCTTGAGGTGAGGTGTTGAGGAAGTGAAGCTGTAGAATTCGCCAGTGTGACGTGTTGAAGGATGACTCTATATGCCTCACTAGACAGGAAACGCTCCTGTTGGTTGTCACATCACCGCCGGGCTGTGTCTAAATCACATCTGTGGCTGTAGGCAACCCCCACAAACTCCACAAGGTGGCATTAGCTGCATCAGGAGTCTCGCTCGACATGCGCTTTAAAACGCGGTGCATGTCACATGAGTATCGGCACCGTTCATGCAGTTGGCACCGTTCCAACATTGGTTGAGCATGCGCTGCACTCAGCAGAGTCGGCTGACCCAAAAATGGTGCCCCCCTCTGAATCAAAGTCACATTGGGCACCCCCGAGGCTGCTGCTGTTTTACCATCTCACCACAAGTTCTAAAAAATAGGCCATTGTCCGCATTGATTAGTATTACTGTAAAATGATTAGAGTCCTCTAGACGTGACATAACACCCCTAGAGTCACCTTGACACATTTCCTGTTACCCAATATAGTAGACATCATAAGAAAAATTTAAAAACTGATCATTTCAGAAGAAATGAGGCCAGATTCATCAACGTTTGTGCTTTTAGGAAACAAAATGGCGGCATGACGTGCATTTAAGGTGTCAACTTACAGTAGTACACTCTCTAAACTTTTTCTCTTTTTTTTTTTTTTTTTACCGAATGGATGACTCTTTGCCCCCCCCCCCACCCTCTCCTCAGTACACCTCCAGTATGAGAGCCAAGTACCTGGCCACCAACCGCCCGGACCAGAACCGCCGCTCCGTCCCCAACGACCAACTGGACCCGGCCAGCCGGCCGCACGCCACCACACGACCTCAATCCTCGGTCCACTAGGGACCAGAACCTCTCCACCCCCCCCCCCCCACTTCCGCCACCTCAACAAGCGAGGAAGAAGCACACACACACACACATGTTTGTCCACTTGACTTAAAAGCGCCTTGGCTCCTCCCTCTTTCTGCTCAATCCACTAAGGGTCTGTACACTGCCCCCTAGTGGACACACACACACACACAATGTAGAAAATGTAAATATGAAGAAGAGCATCATTTCATGAGCCATGCATCATTGGTGGTGACGTGCTGTGCCGTGCACTCCATCTAGCGCATCCACACACACACATACACACACACACACACACACTGTAGAAATAATCATCATCCTCAGTTAGAATGCCAGCCATGCAACCACGCCGCACCAGGACTTTTACCAGGAATTCTTGAAAAAAAAAAAAGGTGCCAAAAGAAAAGCTTACAAGGGTGCCTGATTCTGTTCATGGACATCTGGGAGGACAGACGCTTACGTTGGAGATGGGACACAAAAGACGAGTAACAAAATAACGTCATAACGAGGGACGATAAGCTTGGGTGCTAACGTGAGGCCCGCGTCTTTCCATTTTCTCGTGGGACTGACTGGATTTAATGCAAGCGATACTGTGACTAACTTTGACCAACTTGGCTCCCGACATCCTCACAAGCACAAAACTTTTTTTTTTCACAACGCTGCCCCGCCGTCTCCCGCTAACGTATAGCCTGTAGAAACCATGCTAGCCCGCGTGAGACGCTAATTTCTGTTTACATATGTGCGTTAAAGGCGTCTTTATGCATCAATGTGCTGTCAAAGCTTTCACGTCATGACAAAACTAGACCCATTCAAAAAGAAATAAAGGCTGTGGTGTGCATGCCAGGCCAGCAGGGGGCAATGTTACTCTGGTTAAAAAAAACACCCACCTGGATCAAAGTGTTCTTTTTAAAGTAGCGTTCCACCGTTTTTAGAATTTTTACAACAGATGTTAAAACTTTCTCTAAATGCGCCAAAAGAAGAGCGTTTTTATTGTTTTTTTGTGTCATAGCTGCCAGCGACTAAGAAGAATTTAGCCGCCACTTCCCGTAATTAGCGCAACATTCTCCTGCAGTTTTCCAGAGAACGCCAGCATTGTGTTTGTTTCTTGACTTGAAAACCCTGACTAGCCTTTGCGTCATCGTCGTTGGCAGCTACGATGTTTTACGCTCACAATGCTTACGATACGAACCAAGTTCCAAGTGACAAATGTGCTTCGGAAATTTTGCAGTCGTGTAAATAAAAAACAGCGTTTTTATTAGTTTGGATTTGTTTTAGTTAAAGCTAATTAGCTTTTTTTTTGTGTGGTGCAACATTTTCGATAACCCCACGGCCACTTCTCGTATTAGCGAGACAATCTTGTGTCATGACTTTGGAACGTTTTTAACGCTAACAACGCGATTAGCTCAGTTCTTGCACTTTGGATGCTAACATTTAACGTCTTAAAGGCGTCCCAATGAAAGGCCTTTCATAATCTTTTTTAAAATCGCCCTTTCCACCCTCATATTCATATCACAGACATCTTTTTTTAAAAATAATAACAATAAAGATAGCTTCCCTGTCTTGTAACAATGGACGTTAAAAGATAAAAATAGATGTTTTTGTAGGAGAACAATGTTCTTTTTTTCCTCTGTAATTAAGATCAGTGGTGAGTGTTTTTCATTTTTTGAATCATCATAAAATGATTCCAGTGACATACTCATGTCTTTCAAGTCCTGCCGTGTGTGTGTGTGTGTGTGTGTGTGAGAGAGAGAGAGAGAGAAAGAGAGAGAGAATGCTGGGACTTGAAATACACTTGTGTCCAAATGTTAGCAGTGTTTTTCTATGGCTGTTTTTATTTTATGGTTGAAGTAAAACAACTACTATTATTATTAATAATGCTGTAAATGTCTAAAGTGTGTCATGATATTCAAGATGGAATCATTGTTTAAAAAAATGGAATTAAAGCAACTTTAACATCAAACTAATCGATGTGTGAATTTTAGCACCATCTAGTGGTCACACGTATATCCATGGCGGGTTTTTTTTCAGTAGCGACATCTAGTGGTCATACCCGGTTACTTCTCAGCGGAAATGACCGAAGAAGAAATGACCGGAGAACTGGAGAGACACCGGTAGTGACGACATAAGTTACCAATGCTGTAGAAAAGCTAACGTTAAATGCTAAAGCTACTTACCATTGAGAGACATAAGGAAGTAACCTCTTTTCTTGAGAAACTTGGTACTGTCCAGTCTACTTCCGGTCGCATCCGGGTTCCAACACAAATGGCTGTATGTTAAAAGCCCACATCAGAAAAAAAAACCCTCCCAAAATATATACAGTATATATTAAATATTTGTTCTCAGTAATTTCACTTCAAATCTCATCCCGTTCTCGTAGACCCAATCTTGTTTATGTGGAAGTTATACTGTAATATACGTGCTGAACGTGAACTTTTCTGACCTTTCTATCCATCGAAAATGTAGCATCAAAACATATTTCAGTGTGTTTGCTATTAACTTTTTTATTTTAATGATTAACAAGTTTAGTTACTTTTACAACAAGTATAACAACATTCCATACACATACGCCCACAGACTGTAGTCCCACGCCAAGAAAACAAAACTAAAAAAAAATAGAACCCTCCCTTTTCATCACACTAGGTAACTTCCAACAGGAAGTGTTTGTATTCTCTTCCTGTAATTCTAACTAACGGCAAGGATCTAAAAATAGATATATCATAAAAGGAAGTTCCTTAAAGCATTAATATAATTCTCAGAACCCTCTCACGTGTCAATAATTTATTTTCAGTTAGTGTTAGTGACGTTCACAGTGTGGAATCCTACTTCACGGAAATTCACTTAGCTGGTCTGGGAACAATGAACTGCATTTGTCTACACTGGTCTCCTTAATAGTAACACAGCATTTGAATTACACTTTAACTGCGTTATTGCCAGCCATGATGAAGAGTTGCGTTCAAAGATACCGAAAATTTGAAGTTTGAGTCACATGTTTTGAGTGTAGATGTAGTTTTGTGGATTATATTACAAGAATTATAAGAATATCCACTTATTGTTTGCATCTATTTAGACAGCACTTACTGGACATGCGTGGTAAAGACGTTATTGTAGTGCTAGCTTGCTGGTACATAATTCACTCCGGAACCCGGAACTATTGATGCGGGGGAAGTTGCCACCCGGATGGGTGAGGGGGGTGGACGAGTTCGCTGTTGTGGTGTTTAGTGTGCTGCACTGAGTTACGAGTTTATATTCCACAAAAGAATAACGTTTGCTCCCGAGTTCGACACCCCACTTCAGACTTTACGTGAATATTGTCGCAAAATTATGTTATTCTCGTACATTTATGGGATGAGAATATTATGAGAATGAAGTAGTAAGGTAAGTAGGAAAGTAAGTAAGGAAAGTAAGGAAAAAAAACCTTCCCCTTGCTTCAGGCAAGATTTCATTTAAAAACGTGGCACAAAACAGCAAGTTTACAGTTTAGAAAGTTTTGAGATGCATTTTTTTTGTTTTTGTCCGTGACAGGTAAAGCCCAAGTCTTTGTTTATGCTGTAGATGTTTGTGTTCACCACCAGATGGCGACAGAGATACTGTAGTTGAACTTTTTATGGCGCATTCTTGGACCGCCACGTTACTGTTGACCTTTTTTTTGTTTTGAACACTCTAAAAAGTGAAAAGTAGATATTATTGTTAACCCTATCAGTGTTGGTATACAAATATTTCGTGCCAATGCAATGCGTCGTCATTGCGGTAATGCAAACGTTTATGCTGGTATGAAGATCAGTTAAAAGACACATAAAGCAAAGCAGTTCCTTGTCCGGGTGTACAGTACCTTTCTCTTTTGATAAGGATCTGGCTAAAAAGAGATGTCAGTCAAATTTGCATCTGTGTTCCCCACCCTGTTTCCCGTCAGTGTTTAGGGTGGAGCCAGCAAGATATGTGTACTAAAGTCGCACAGCCGGAGACAAACACTCGCTCCCCAGTCAGGCAACCTGACAACAGGAAGTAGCAATGGAAAAGTGGATCTCCTCACTCGTCTGTCAAGTTTAGGTGAGTTTTATCTAAACTACCAAACAAACTCCATCACCTTGACACCTTGCATGTGATTTATTTTAAATTGTTGCATTAATTGAGGAACATTGCAGTGATGAGTACAAACTCATTCTGATTACATTCATTTGGAATAAAATGACACATGGGTGTCCAAAGTGTGGCCTCTTTTTGGCTTGTAATACATTGTAAAAAATAAAAATTTAGCAAGATACCTAAAAAAAACCTGCAGTAATTATCCAAGAATGTAGTCAAAACATTTTGAGGAAAATGTCGTCTAACAAGAAAAGTTATTATTTGTCAAGAATAAGGTTCTATTGCATAAAACATAACATTGTAATGTTATAAGGAAAAATAACATCATTTTAGTCACACAGAGTTGAAGTATTAAAGAAAAAAGAAATGTTCAAGACGTAATTTTATGAGAAACAAAACAATGAATGAAGTTTTTGCTCAACTCTAAATTTCCGATACTAATATCACCCAATACCGGCATGTGGAAAACGGCATATCACCTGTAGTGGAATCAACACATATGTTTTTTTAATATTGGTTTCATGATCGGGAAAAAATCCGATACCACATTTTCATGCTGACATCCCCAGAATAAAGACTAATAATTACAGAGAAAATCATGAAATTGTTGAAATTGCAGCAAAAATAGGGGAGAAGCTGTAATTTTACTAGAATAAAGTCAAAATATATAAAAAAAAAGTTTTATTTTAACAAGTAAAAAGTTATTTGTATTATCATGAGGAAAAAATACGTCAAACAAAATAAAGTTGTAATTTTGTAGAATATTAGGTTGGGGGAAAAATGTATAATATTCTAAGAATAATCTAACAAGAAAAAGTCCAAAATAGGAAAAATCATGTTATTGGCATAGAGTTAAAATATTTTTAAAAAAAATCATGAGTCATAATATGACAAACAAAATAACAACTGAGGTTGTAATAATAATTATAATAATAGTAATAGTAATAGTAATAGTAATAGTAATAGTAATAATAATATATGATGGAATTAAAGTAATAATTACAAGAATAAAGTTGAAATAATTGGAAAAAAACAGCATAATAAATAACAAATATTATGGGAATAAAGTCATAATATTCCGAAAAGAAAATGTACAAAATAGAGAATAAATATTTGGAAAAAGAACCCCCAATTCATAATAATAATAATAATAATAATAATAATAATATGCATCTATCTAGCTGATTCATCTAGCTGTTTACAAAGCTGAGATGCAGTTTGTTTCTTTAAATACCAACATGTAACATTGATTTAGAGAAGGTGTGGACAGGTGTGGACACCCCCGCCTTACGCAGACCCCCCCCCTCAGAATTACTTGGCAGTGAATGCATCAGTCAGCCATGCCAAAGTGAAAGCAGGGTCCTTGTTTGGCCTGCAACTAACAATTATTTACTTGGTCAGTTCATCTGAAGCTTGTTCTTCCCATTCAGTTAGTCAATTAATCTAATTAATCAGCAACAGTTTCTTTTGTTTTACTTTGATTAATAATTGTTTTTGATGTGAAAAATGTAAACACGGAAATATCCTGCGATTTCAACCCGGCCCATATTGATAAAGTCCCTGTCTCATTCCAATTCCGACTGACACAATACAAAGATCCTAAGTTCCAGCATTCCAGGTTGATCACATACCAGGTGTGGAATGTGGTTAGTCCACATGAACAGGCACATCCAGGCCTTATATATGTGGGTCATGTCTGAAAGGGATGAGAGAGGAAAAAAAAAAAAGCTTCCTGTTGGCTATGTAGAGCATTTGGAATGTCTCAGCTTTGCATGAAGCAAAGGACAGATTGTAATATCACAAATATCATATTTGAAGTCATTTTTTTTACAGTCTTGACTTCTACTGTTAGATGGGGCTAACATCAGAGAAAGTAAAATAGTTTCAAATCATAAAATGATGTCATCAAGTGATCTATCCAATCAGATAGCAGATGAATCAAACCCTTATAAGCATTGGTACTATGCATCCACCTAATATGTGCAGGCTACGGAACCTACCACTGCAAGAACCCAAAAGGTGGTTTTCAACATTAGAAAGCTAGCCAGCTAACTAGTTTGCCTTTAATTTGTTTACTAAATTCAAGAAAGGGTTTAGGACAGAGCGGGAAGAAGTACAAAGACGTTACCACTTCCACACTGAATAGGAGAACTTCTTTTTCACTCTATCATATCGGACATGCTATGACACCGACTCAGTGCGGTGTTATGCTACATACACCTTTCAATATTTTTTACGAGTAAAATCAGGAAAGATAACCGTGATGTAGCGAGGGACGACCGTACACACGTCCAACGATGTGTCCCACGTTTATCGTAGAATGACTGTGAATGATGTCATGGATAGATTTGCTCACATGTCTGGATTGACTTGTCGGGGCTTGTTCATCACCTCGCGCTTCTCCTTGCCGCTTGAGTGATGTCCATGGAGGATTCCTTATCCAGGCACATCTTGAACTCTTTATCACCACCCAATCTCCTGGTTCCAGAATACGGCATGTACATATAAGATGGTTTCGTGTTGCATTTTCTTTCTCAACTCCATTCATCCATCTTCTTCAGTTGGCTCGGATCGGGTCGAATGGGCATCAAACCTAAGGCGGAGAAGGCTAGGCTTCCCTCTCCCTAGCTCCTTCATCCAGCTCCTCCCAGGCAGACTAGTCTTCGCAACGTGTCCTGGGTCTACCTCGAGGCCTCCTAAGCAGTTGGACGTGCCCTGAACACCTCCCTATTTTGGCCACTTGTACCCGCCATCTTGTCCTTCCAGTCACTAGTCAAAGCTGGTGACCATACGTGGGGGTAGGAACCTCACGAGGGTCGCAGGGGGTGCTGGAGCCTATCCCAGCTGTCTTCTTTGGGCGAGAGGCCGGGTACACCCTGCTAATTGCATGCTAATTAACCTAGCATGTTTTTGGAATGTGGGAGGAAACCGGAGTACCCGGAGAAAACCCACGCATGCACGGGGTTCAATTCCGAGGGTGGAATTGAACTCGGGTCTCCTAGCTGTTAGGCCTGCGCGCTAACCACTTTGTCACCATGCAGCCGTTATTCATGTCTTAAACGGCTTATTTGCTCTGATTATAAATCTCCTATATTTGGTAGTAGAAGTAGAAATGTAACTATAGGGGTGTTATTTCATGTCTAAGGAGCTCTAATTGTGTTAAAAAAACATATTCAGAAGGTCAGAAATTGATTTTCTCTGTTTTTGGAATGTGGGAAACCGGAGTACCCGGAGAAAACCCACGCATGCACGGGGAGAACATGCAAACTCCACACAGAGATGGTGGAATTGAACCCTGGTCTCCTAGCCGTGAGGTCTGTGCGCTAACCACTCGCCCACCGTGCAGCAAATTGGGAGCTTTTCTCTTCGGCTCAGCTCCCTCTTCCCCATATGGGAATGATGCAGAGTCCGCATCACTGTGGAAAAATCATCATTCCCATCATTCCCAGCCACACCAAAGCCTGTGTGAACATGGCAGTCCTGGATTTGAACCATTGTCTTTGTTCTTCCTTTCAGAGCACCGATGGCAAACGCAAACTTCACCGCCAATCCCTCGGAGGAAGAGCGGTTTTGTCCGCTGCTGCAGCTCATGCAGGGACACGCCCTGAACAACAACAACACCAAGACCAACTGGATTGTGGTCTGCTTTCACGGTCTGGTCTCCTGCCTTGGGATTTTGGAGAACGCCCTGATCCTATGGGTGGTCGGTTACCGCCTGCAGCGCCGCACCGTGGCCTCGGTTTGGGTGCTCAACCTGGCCATGTCTGACTTCCTCGCCACGCTGACACTCCCCCTTTTCACGCTCTACCTTAGCTCCTCCCACAGCTGGGAGCTCGGGAACCCTCTCTGCAAAATACAAGCCTCCATATTTTTCCTGAACATGTTCGTGTCCGCGTTCCTGTTAGCGGCCATTTCACTGGACCGCTGCCTTCTCGTGGTCAAGCCGGTGTGGTGCCAGAATCATCGATCGGTTCCACGGGCGCGGAGAGTATGTATGCTGGCGTGGCTTTGGGCGGCAATCAACACATTTCCGTACTTCCTGTTTCGCTCTGTGACTGACACGGTGGATCAGCGGAAGCTATGCTATCATAATTTCGCCTTGTATCAATGGTCCGAAGCCACGCTCGAGAGAGACTGCGAAGTAAGGCAAACGGCGACGACTATTTCCAAGATGTTGCTGGCGTTCCTGATTCCGCTTGTGGTCATCGCCGGAAGTTACGTCACAATCGGGCTCAGCTTGAGGAACAGGAATCGGAGGAGGCTGCGGAGTACAAGGGTACATACGGCGTTAATTGCTTCGGATAATAACAACGGATCGGGAGCTACGAGTCCATCATCACGGAACGGATCTCTCAAGCCTACGTTGTTTGGACGATCTTTATCGCTTTCGGCCGCTTCCTCGTCGCCCTTCAACAACCACAGCCAACTTTCCCAGAGCTTCACCAAAATGGTGACGTTTGTGATTGCGGCGTTTGCGATGTGCTGGGCTCCCTATCACATCTTTTGTATGATCGAGGTATCGGCGTTGTACTACGGGGACTACCTCAAAGCGGTGGAGGTGGGATTGCCTCTCGCCACGACCATCGCGTTTCTGAATCCGGTGTTGAATCCGATTCTTTACGCGTTCAGCTGCCCGCACTTTTGTGTGAGAATACGACAAAGTCTCGGAGCAGTTTTTGACGGACTTGTCGAGGAAGGAGGAGGGAAACTGTTGTCCCCCGGAAGGAGCATACGAGCTCATATCAGACAAAAAAGCGGACGAGCTTCACCGAGTCCGACGTCGCCGAAGACTCAGCCTGGCACCCTGCCCGTCTACGCCCCATCTCACAATCCAGGCACCCCCTCCTTCTACGCTCCATCTCACAATCAGTAAGAAGACTGAGATTTAGATAAAAAATGAAATTATGACACTTTTGATACTTTGTTGTAAAAGTCCAATTCCCTCCTGGTGAGCTTGGGTAAATGATCAAATCCAATCATTGGACCGCATTCATCCGCAGTTATGAATACTTTACAACAGGGGTCTCAAACTCAATTTACTTGGGGGGCCACTGGAGCTAGGGTCTGGGCGAGACTGGGCCACATCAGGCCCCCCCCCCCCAAAAAAAACGCACTCAGATAGTAGGCGGGGCTTGTCCACATCCACTAATGGTGGTCCCAACTGAGGTTTTATCCCTGTATTTACTCTGTAAATATCCACATTCCTTGACTTTTTACTTCAGAAAATGCACAAAGCGATTAGAACCGTACAGAAAACACATTTATAATAAAGGTCAATTGACAAATATTAATATCTATTTTGTTGTTATTTCTTTTGGGGTATTTTTCATCACCTGGCTGCTTGAAGGTACTCAAAGTGCTTTTTATTTTTATTTTTATTTTTATTTTTATTTTTATTTTTATTTTTATTTTTATTTTTATTTTTATTTTTATTTTTATTTTTATTTTTATTTTTATTTTTATTTTTATTTTTATAATTTTTATTTTTTGCTTGAATTAGCTTGAGTCTGTTTGCAAAGAATATGCTTCATATTTACCTCAATTTTCACACACCAAAAAACACTCACAGTGCAACTAAAACAGACTGATTTATATCCCACAAGGCATGCTGGGAAGCACTTCCCCCAATAGAAAGTTACCTAGCATGCCTTGCGGATTATAAAATAGTATTTTTTGCATGTATATTAGTGTGTTCACATTTACCTCCTTTTTCACACACCAAAAAAACACTCACCACTCACAGTGCAACTAAAACAGACTGGTTTATAACCCGCAAGGCATGCTGGGAAGCACTTCCCCCAATAGAAAGTTACGTAGCATGCCTTGCGGATTATAAAATAGTAGTGTGTTCACATTTACCTCCATTTTCACACACCAAAAAACACTCAACACTCACAGTGCAACTAAAACAGACTGATTTATAACCCGCAAGGCATGCTGGGATACCTTGCGGATTATAAAAGAGTATTTTTTGCATGTATATTAGAGTGTTCACATTTACCTCCATTTTCACACACCAAAAAACACTCACCACTCACAGTGCAACTAAAACAGACTGATTTATAACCCCCAAGGCATGCTGGGATGCACTTCCCCAATATAAAGTTACCTAGCATGCCTTGAGGATTATAAAATAGTATTTTTTGCATGTATGTTAGTGCCTACTTGGGTCCACATACACTGCTAATACACTTTCCATTTTCCATCACTAGAGGGCGGTCTACTGCCCCACCCCTCGCCTCATCCAAGGCATTAGCATAAAACATGATAAAGCGGGATTATGCTTTTCAGGTCCCGTAATCCAAGAGCACTATAAATCCGCACCGCTGAACATTTGACCACTTTTCAGAAAGACGATTTGATTGATTCCTATCAGATCCTTATTGTGATTGACGGTCTCATCGCCGCCGCCGCCGCCGTCCAAATGGTCTGGTTACGCCAAACTCTGTAATGTGGGTCACGCTGACGTGGGATTACCACGGAGGTGGTTGTAATTTGGAGAGAATATTAAATAGAGAAGATGAGAAATATAAAAAAAAACAGAACAGGATTAAGAGGAAAGACTCCGACCCGCATCCAGTACGGTACACCACCCACTTTTCATCCCAACCATTCCGTCCTGGCAGATTATCTGCCTGCAGTTGGGACATTTATGACCCATTGTTCTCCTCTGGAGACCATGATGGGGCATGTAGAGGAACAGTATGTTGCATTAAAAATGATTCTCCATCTTGACATTAACTGGTTAACGATTCGTGTTACAGTTGCTAAAATTATTGTTCAAGTTGGGATTTGAGCTAAAGAAGAATAGGACATTTAAAGCATTGCTTGAAAGGATTTGATGGACTAATACCGTGCTTACCATAGTTGACAGATGCTGCGTACATGTGTTGCATGTAAGCCATTTTCTTTTGACCACTGAGCACTCATGCAAGTGATGCTATATATATATATATATATATTTATTTTTAGTATTGTTGCTGTGTGTTAAATGTTGGAACATACACAGATGTACAAAATCTTAAATTTAAGTTTATCGCACTTTTTTTCATCGGTTGGCTGTTCCTGCGATTTATACTCCAGAGCGACTTATAAATGAAAAAACTATTTATGTTACATAAACACTGGACACCTTTTTTGTTCATTTTTATATTTTTTGTGTAGCTGAATAACAATTGTGTTAGCAAATGAAAGTGGGAATCACAATGCCATCTCACAAAAAAAAACACTAAACTCATCACACAGCAACTTAACACTCAACATATGTATGCTGGAGCCTATCCCAGGTGTGTTCGGGCGAGAGGCGGGGTACACCCTGGACTGGTGGCCAGCCAATCACAGGGCACATATAGACAAACAACCATTCACACTCACATTCATACCTATGGACAATTTGGAGTCGCTAATTAACCTAGCATGTTTTTGGAATGTGGGAGGAAACCGGAGTACCCGGAGAAAACCCACGTATGCAAGGGGAAAACATGCAAACTCCACACAGAGATGGGAATTGAACCCGGATCTCCTTGCTGTGAGGTCTGTGTGCTAACCACTCGACCGCCGTGCAGTCCCGTTTTCATAGCATTCATTCATTTTCTACCGCTTATCCTCACGAGGGTCGCAGGGGTGCTGGAGCCTATCCCAGCTGAAAGTGGGAGTCACAATGCCATCTCACAAAAAAAACACTAAACTCATCACACAGCAACTTAACACTCAACATATGTATGCTGGAGCCTATCCCAGCTGATAGTGGGAGTCACAATGCCATCTCACAAAAAAAACACTAAACTCATCACACAGCAACTTAACACTCAACATATGTCTGCTGGAGCCTATCCCAGCTGTGTTAGGGTGAGAGGCAGGGTACACAATGGACTGGTGGCCAGCCAATCACAGGGCACATATAAACAAACAACCATTCACACTCACATTCATACCTATGGACAATTTGGAGTCGCTAATTAACCTAGCATGTTTTTTTTGGAATGTGGGAGGAAACCGGAGTACCCGAAGAAAAAACCAACGCATGCACGGGGAGAACATGCAAACTCCACACGGAGATGGGAATTGAACCCGTATCTCCTTGCTGTGAGATCTTTGCGCTAACCACTCGCCCACTGTACAGCCCTTTTAAAAAATATGTTATTATTAAATCATCACTGTTTTGTGGTTTCATTTTACGGTTGCTGCAATGATATCAGCCTCCCTTTGGTGCAAATTTCTGTTAAACCTGGATTGTTTTGGCATGGACAATGGCAATAGAAGAGAAAAGGGGAGGGTTCTGGGGTGGTCATTTGATACAAAATCGGAAGAGAACGCCAACATCAAGCTAACTTTGGATAGGGCCATTTTTATGGGCGTATTTTTGGCGTTTATTGCATTGATGATACTGATGATACTGTATAGATTCATGCTTGCTATGGCCATGGTAGCAGCTCCGAGAGAGAGCAAAAGAGAGAGAGAGATGGGATTATTGGAGATTGAACATGGGCAAAAATGCGTGTGTGGAATTTCTCTGACACACTTCTTCTCAACGTTTAAATTGTCCCCACATACATTATGACGTGCTCTCATCATAAACACGCATCCCGTACGAGCACGTCATGTTATGTTAGCGTGTGTGTGTATGTTTTGAACTGTTGGGTTGCGAGTTCAACACGAGATGCCCTGAAGCGGCACAAATGAAAACATGACGCGTGGAGCTGAGTGGATGAAAGTGAGGCAGGGATAACAGAAGAAGGAGGAGCGAACCATCAGGAATGAGATGCCCCTCAGATTATCAAGCGGTGTGTGCGATGCTCTACAGGCAGATCAAAAGGGACCGTCTGGACACAGCAGACGTCTCCGTGCGCCACGTCGGGGCTGCGAGGATGTCCGGCGGGAAGAGTACGTCATCCATGGATGTACCCGAGGGGAAGTTGGTGAAAAAGGTCCGTTTGCCAATCTCAACATCTCATCCCAAGCGTTCCTCGGTTTGTGATATCTCGAAACATCTTCGGTGGTTGAAACTTCATGTATCTCCACAGGGTTCCATCAAAAAGAAGATTGAGTCTCTCAGGCGCTGGAGTTCAGCGAGCATCAAGAGACCGCCAAAACCAAAGGCCAAAACCTTAAGCCTATCCTCCCCCGTGGGAGACCCTGATGAGCTTTGGCTGCAGGAGGGAGACAGGAGGAAGTTGAGACCCATCGTGGATTCCGTCTTCGGTCAGGTAGGACTGAAAGACCACAAAAAGCGAATGGAACACAAAACACAAGTGGTTCTCCTGTTCTGGAAAGGGAAAGTCTGGTTTATTTTCTACCTAAATGTACACCGACGGTAAGTTAGTGGTGTCCAAAGTGTGGCCCGGGTGCCAATGGTTGCCAGCAAGAAACAAAAACAAAGAAAACAAAACAAATCAGCAGCCATTTTACAAGAATACAACACAAAAAGTTTCGATTCATTAGTATATTGCACTTTTAGTCACCTTTCTGAGGATGGCTTTCCTTTTCCTTTGCTCACCGCTGCTCAGGAGGACCGCTTGTGTTCCACTGAACTGTGTGAATATCGATTTGTGTCACTTGTCGTGGATTTGAAAGCAAACGTAGAACGACAGTGTGTGTGGGGTGTGGGTGGGCGGTGTGTTTCAAACTCAAAGTCTGAGTCCAGGTCTTGAGCTAAACGGGTCATGAAAGTCTCATGAGGCTTTGGTTTCTTACCTGAGGACCCTCATATTTGTCAATAATTCCAAATAATGTAGAATAATTTGTGGCCTTCAATACGTGGCTGCTAGCAAACACACACAGGGGGGTCGGGTCGGGTGGGGTGGTAGGGGGATGGGTGGGCGTCTTAACAGCCAGGTGGGGAAATTAATTGGGTGTCCAGACCTGAACACAATAAGTTTCCTTCTTTATTTTTTTTTAGTTATAGCAGAGAAAATCAATTTCTGACCTTCTGAATATGTTTTTTTAAACACAATTAGAGCTCCTTAGACATAAAATAACACCCCTATAGTTACATTTCTACTTCTACTACTAAATATAGGAGATTTATAATCAGAGCAAATAAGCCGATTAAGACATGAATAATGGCTGCACGGTGAACAAAGTAATTAGCGCGCAGGCCTCACAGCTAGGAGACCCGAGTTCAATTCCACCCTCGGCCATCTCTGTGTGGAGTTTGCATGTTTTCCCCTTGCATACGTGGGTTTTCTCCGGGTACTCCGGTTTCCTCCCACATTCCAAAAACATGCTAGGTTAATTAGCGACTCCAAATTGTCCATAGGTATGAATGTGAGTGTGAATGGTTGTTTGTCTATATGTGCCCTGTGATTGGCTGGCTACAAGTACACCAGGGTGTACCCCGCCTCTTGCCTGAAGACAGCTGGGATAGGCTCCAGCACCCCTCACGATCCTCATGAGGATAAGCGATAGCAAATGAATGAATGAATGAAATTACCACACAAGCTAGGAGACCAGGGTTCGATTCCCAGCTCGGCCATCTCTGTGTGGAATTTGCATGTTCTCCCCGTGCATGTGTGGGTTTTCTCCGGGTATTCCGGTTTCCTCTCACATTCCAAAAACATGCTAGGTTAATTAGCGACTCCAAATTGTCCATAGATATAAATGTGAGTGTGAATGGTTGTTTGTCTATATGTGCCCTGTGATTGGCTGGCTACCAGTCCACCAGGGTGTACTCCGCCTCTTGCCCGAAGACAGCTGAGATAGGCTCCAGCATACATATGTTGAGTGTTAAGTTGCTGTGTGATGAGTTTAGTGCTTTTTTTTGTGAGCTGGCAGCACCCGCTGCGACCCTTGTGATATTTATTTATATAAATGTCTTCCTGATGTATAGACAGGAAGTGGCGTTGGGGGTTCAGAGTAGAGTTTTAGCTGGATTTATTATTGGGATATTTCCGGTATTATTATTACGGTACCTGCTGTGAGATGGTTCGAACCGACTTGAAATTGTATTTCAATAGCATCGATAGCGTGAGAAAAGTGTAACATAGCATGCGGCAGACAAGAGTAGTCGACTTCTATCAGGCATTTGTAGTTGCTCAAATGAGTCATCAATGCGCTCATCAACAGATGGAGCAGATGATGAGAAAATGAAAGGGGGGGGGGGGGGGGGGGGTCTGGGATGAGGGCCAGAGGGTGATTGATGTCCCGGAGGAAGAAAAACAGAAGAGATTGATTGCGACTGAACAGGGATTAGCGGTTCAATTCGAGACGTGGAGGCGGCCATGATGTACTCTTGGTAGGAACGCATGAGCCACCTTTTCAGCTATAAACGACGCTAATTAGACGTACGTATGTCGCCACATCTGCATGGCAGCCAGGCGGGTCTACTTTCGAATCAAAGCACCGATCCCTCTGATCTCCCCGTAATCGCGTGACTTTTTGTCCATTTGCGGTTGAAGGGCTGGCATGTTCCTTCGCAGGAGGAACGTCGATGCTGTACAAGCCTTTCCGTGGGGAATATGGATATGGACATGGACGCTTCTTCAACATTTTGACATGTTTTTTCTCTTTTCCGTGTGTTCTAAAGAGAGAAAGACGGTTAGCATCAGGAAGCTCACAATGCACCCAATCGGACACACCTATTTTGATCCTTCTGAAAAACCTCCAACAACATTTTATGTGTTTTTAACATGTTATGCCGTGACCATGCAGTAATTCAGTACTTTCACAATACTGTGTAATACTATCGCAGTATTTTGTGATAGTTTAAACATTTTAAACATGAGCAGAACTACTTTCCTGGGCGTATTGATTTCACATAGCGACATAGGAAGGAACGCTACACGTACTTAACTTTTTTTGTTAATATATGACATTTATGTTACTAAAAGTAACCATTTTTTTTAGAATATTCCAACATTATTTTTGTAAAATTACAATGTATTTTTTCTGAATATTTTGACTTTATTCTTGGAAAATAATTTTTAATTTTTTTGACTTTTTGTTTAAACATTTTAAACATGAGCAGAACTACTTTCCCGGGCGTATTGATTTCACATAGCGACATAGGAAGGAACGCTACACGTACTTAACTTTTTTTGTTAATATATGACATTTATGTTACTAAAAGTAACCATTTTTTTTTCAGAATATTCCAACATTATTTTTGTAAAATTACAATGTATTTTTTCTGAATATTTTGACTTTATTCTTGGAAAATAATTTTTAATTTTTTTGACTTTTTGTTTAAACATTTTAAATATGAGCAGAAGTACTTTCCCGGGCGTATTGATTTCACATAGCGACATAGGAAGGAACGCTACACGTACTTAACTTTTTTTTTAATATATGACATTTATGTTACTAAAAGTAACCATTTTTTTTCAGAATATTCCAACATTATTTTTGTAAAATTACAATGTATTTTTTCTGAATATTTTGACTTTATTCTTGGAAAATAATTTTTAATTTTTTTGACTTTTTGTTTAAACATTTTAAATATGAGCAGAACTACTTTCCTGGGCGTATTGATTTCACATAGCGACATAGGAAGGAACGCTACACATACTTAACTTTTTTTGTTAATATATGACATTTATGTTACTAAAAGTAACCATTTTTTTTTCAGAATATTCCAACATTATTTTTGTAAAATTACAATGTATTTTTTCTGAATATTTTGACTTTATTCTTGGAAAATAATTTGTAATTTTTTTCCATTATTTTGTTCAATTATAGCTATATAATTTTAAGAATTTGAAATGTGGAGAAAAATGGAAAATGATGTGATTACACAAGGACTGAGGATCGAACGAGCATCCAGTAATAAAAATGTGTAAAAATATTTTTTACCAGTAGGGGGCGCTGTTTAATTTGTCTACTTGTTTTTAGCATACACACAGACACCTTTATGTCTTGTTTTCTTTGTTTGTCATACTTAACTTTTTTCTTTAATATATGACATTTACAATGTATTTTCTCTGAATATTTTGACTTTATTCTTGGAATTTTTTTTTACATTTTTTTCCAATATTTTGTTAAATTATAGCTATATAATTTGAAGAATTTGAAATGTGGAAAAAAATGGAGAATGATGTGATTACACAAGGACTGACGATCGAACCAGCATCCAGTCATAAAAATTGTGTACAAATATTTTTTACCAATAGGGGGCGCTGTTTACTTTGTCTACTTGTTTTTAGCATGTTGGAAAGTAAACACAACAACAGTTTTGTGTCCCTTAGCCTCGGATAGAAAGCAAGAACACACAGTTTTATCCTGCAGTATTTACAATGTTACACTATACGCTATTAATGTAGAAAACATTTAATCCACTGGATGTCCCAGACTGCGGAGAAAACATAAATCCCACTTTTAGGTCACTTGGAATACATAAATAAAACATAGCCAGGTGCAACAGGCATCAAACTGAAATGAGAGCAGAGGATATGGGACAACTCGGATAACCGGATGTGCTTGCAGTCTGTACAATGACGTCACATTGGACAAAATCCTATTTGTCTTTTTTTAAAAAAAAATATTATTATTTTTTTAATTTTCCAGCAAATCTCCCCTTTTAGTTCATGTTTTAGGTCAAACAACCATTCACACTCACATTCATACCTATGGACAATTTGGAGTCACCAATTAACCTAGCATGTTTTTGGATAAAACCTATGAAATGCAAAATAAAAAAATGGACTTTCTTCCGTCACTTTTTAAAAACTCTTTGAATACGTTTTTATCAACACAAACACCCGCTCCCAACAACATATTTATGTGTCTTTTTTGTTATTTTTGCACCAGAGGCAAAAAGAGGTGACGACGCATTGCAATTTTTAAGCCATAAAAACGACCACAAGATGGTAGAAGTCATTCATTCATTCATTCAGTTTCTACCGCTTAGCCTCACAAGGGTCGCAGGGATGTCTTCTTTGGGTGAGAGGCGGGCTACACTGCCAGCCAATCACAGGGCACATATAGACAAACAACCATTCACACTCACATTCATACCTATGGACAATTTGGAGTCGCTAATTAACCTAGCATGTTTTTGGAATGTGGGAGGAAACCGGAGTACCCGGAGAGAACCCACGCATGCACGGAGAGAACATGCAAACTCCACACATAGATGGCCGAGGGTGGAATTGAACTCCTAGCTGTGAGGTCTGCACGCTAACCACTCATCCACTGTGCAGCCGCAGTCCAAATGTGAAAAGTGTAAATAGTTCATGCTATTATGTTTGTCGATAAATTGTTATTTTGATGAAAATTTTAGTCGGGAACTGATATTTTCCTGAAACCTACCTATGTTCTCCTGCTGATTACTAAAGAACGGAAAAACATTTTTTTTCGCCTAATGAAAGACAAGGGCGTAGTCTTTCTTTTGGTAGCTTCCACTTTGATACAGCCATCGAACACGACAGTCTGCATGCATTGAAAGATCAGTCAACATCTTCTAAAATGGAGGAATTATCTGGCTGGGATCGGATGACTTATTATTATCACAAGTCGGGCCACTTCCAACAATTCATGACCATGGGTATCAAACTTGCCATGCCCCACCCCCTCCCATGATGATGGCGTATCTTTAGCTTAGCAGGCCAAGCTGCTGCACCAGAGATTATCTCACGTCGGAGGTCAGAAGGTGTTTCATGTTCGTGTATGACACTGAATGTAAAGAAAAAGATTTCCTGAGATTATGTACTATTTTCCCTAATTCAATGGAGTGATGCGCGTAGGTCGGAGTAATCGCTAGCTACCGAAGTACTTTGTTTGTATGCATGAACACGGCAGCGGAGCAACCAGGCCAACACGGGGATTAGAGTGTAAAATTATTTTGCAATCAGTCCATCAATTTTCTTCTGTGCTTGTTGTTGTCCAGGGATTGTTGTGTTCCGTTCTGGAATTTGTCAGGAAAAACAATGTGTTCTATTATTTGGATGAGTTTCTGCAACGCGAGCCTGCTACTAAATCATAGACTTCATCTAAACCTCATGTGCATGTGTGTGACAGTGTGTGACATGAACAATGCAGGAAGAAAAGCCCATTCCGCAGCCGACGGTTCCATTTATTAATCTGGATCAGTCAACTAAGACACATCATATTATATAACTGAGACAATGTTGGACATTTGTTTTTTCATTGTGCTTCTTCTATGTATTTCTATGTATTTTATCTGTACTTTGACTCAGAAAGGTGAGGAGAATCCTGATAGAGGAGAGAAAATGTATTTTTTAAGTGTTTTCTAGCCTTTCAGCGGGTTGCTGCTTTTGTTGAAGCTCTCTTTTGGTGACCTCTACTGGTGGCTGTATGGTATTGCAGATACCATATGATAGAAGCAGATGAGCTTCCCAAAAGAATTCGATTTGCTGCACCCTGGTGGTGAGTTTTGACAATGCAATATGGGCAGGACAAATGCGTTGACACTTTTTCACTGAAACATCAAATATTATTATAAATATAATATATTTATATAGTATATAATATTTATACAAATTATACATTTGATATTACTGAACATTTTTATTTTATTATAACAATATACAATAGCACCTCTTCATCTTGACTGTTGCTCACCCCCTTCACCATCTTCACATATGGATGGATGGGTGGGTTTGGTTGGGTGGATGGGTGGGTGGATGGATGAAAACATGGATGGGTGAATGGAAGGATGGATGAAAACATGGATGGATGAAAACATGGGTGGATGGATTTGGATGGATTTGGATGGATTTGGATGGCTGGATGGGGGATGGATGGATGGGTGGATGGATGGATGAAAACATGGGTGGGTGGGTGGATGGAAACATGGATGGATGGATGGATGGCTGGATGGCGATGGATGGTTGGGTGGATGGATGGATGAAACATGGGTGGGTGGATGGATGGTGATGGATGGTTGGGTGGATGGATGGATGGAAACATGGGTGGGTGGGTGGATGGATGGAAACATGGGTTGGGGAATGGGTGGGTGGGTGGATGAAAACATGGATGGATGGATGAAAACATGGATGGATGGCTGGATGGTGATGGATGGTTGGGTGGATGGATGGATGGAAACATGGGTGGGTGGGTGGATGGATGGATGGAAACATGGGTTGGGGAATGGGTGGGTGGGTGGATGAAAACATGGATGGATGGATGAAAACATTGGGTGGATGGATTGATGGATGGGTGGGTGGGTGCATGGATAGATGAAAACATGAGTGGGTGGATGGATGGATGGATGGATGAAAACATGGGTGGATGGATGGATGGGTGGATGGATGAAAACAACGGTGGGTGGATGGATGGATGGATGAATGAAAACATGGATAGATGGGTGGATAGATGGGCGGGTGGGTGGATGGATGGATGGACATAGAGTCATAATTAAGATGTCACTCTGACGATTGTAGCAGAGTGTCAGTGAATGCATCTCCCAGTTTAAGTGACATCGAGGAAGTGTCATTCCAAGGAGGATAGAGACGTGTTTGTGGGGTGGAGATACATGGGTGGATGTAATATGGAATATGGAATATGGAATATGGAATATGGAATATGGAATATGGAATATGGAATATGGAATATGGTATAAAAAGTAAAGAGCGTCAGACTCCATGTGACTGTGAGGATCTGTGCCACCATCTTGCCATGAGTTCATTTAACATAATTAAAAGTAACTAATTAGTTAATGTCCCATTAATATTTGACAGCCCTAATGAATAAACACCACTGGATAAATAAACCTTCTGACATATTATATGATACATTTCTCTTCCACGGCCTCCGAATGTCCTGCTTCCAGAGGCCCGAGGATCCCAATTGAAGCCTTCACTCTCATGTCCAACATAACTCTTCCCTCTAATCTGAAACGCAGGGATTAACCAGACAGCCAACTCCCCATCCATAATTCTGTCCATCCACCCCCCCCCCCCTCTTGTGGAAGAGTAGTGCCAGACTCGTCATTTTGAGACTATAAACATGATGTTGGTAGGGGCCGAGAGAGGAAGGTGGGTGGGGTGGATTAGATTAAGTTGGTCCAAATTCAAGGGATCACTCGCGGGAGGCTGGGGTGACAGATCAAAAAATGTGTTGGTGTGAGCGAGCGAGAGAGAGAGAAAGAGAGCGAGAGAGAGAGGGAGAGAGAAAGAGATGTTCATGGTCATGCAATCAGAAATGCAGGTTGTTTCAGCCGCTGGTCATAATATTACCCTTAATTCCCCGTAACCCAGCCTCCAATAAGCCATTGGGGTTCTGGATCGGGTCGCTGCGCCGTTCGGCTTTTTTTTTGGACCGACTGCAGTTTGGATTGTAACTTGACCACAAAGACTGCGTTCAAAGACATGCACTGGAAGTCGGACTTTGGACTTTAATGTGACGACTGAGCAGGGACGGGACGCAGAGAAAGGGGCGGGTGGTGATGGGAAACATCAACAAAACGTCTGGGAAAAAAAGTAACAAGGTAAGAAAATATTAGTGTACTAAAAGACGAGTATACTTCAGTGTACTTCAAGTACACAGTAGATCTCTGCTTTCCGTAGCGGATCCAAAACAAATACAGTTTTGAAGTCGACGCTCCTGTCCAATTTCGGATTTGCTATTTGATTGTTATGTAATCATTAGTTTCGATTCAACTGCGGAACCCTACCCTTCTCTCTTCGATTGCCGTTGTCCCCTCGCCACACGGTCCGTGTTGAATTCAAATGTATGGCTCCTCACCACGATCCATGGAATTTTGAGTCACGGTGTAGCCTGGTCGTCAGACTAGGCGCAAGGGGCTGGAGAAGGTGTCCCACATAATCCACAGCGCCCGCCTGCTGTAAATCCAGTAAGGATTTTCCAGCCATGGAAGCGAGTCCACGTTTTGCAGGTCTCAAGTCAGGTCCCGTCCACAGATAAATAGTTTCATCCGGATGGGAACGGATCACTGATTAAACGGACACACAGACAATACATTTGAGTCATTTTAACGAGGCTACACTTTGTGTGTATGCTAGCGGCCCCGCCTCCACCCACAGAGACAAAGACTGTATGACTGACAAAAGACTTCATTCTGTTCATGTCTTTTTTCCATGGAACAAACTTGCAATGCACAGAGTGAACTCTCTTCCTGTCTGTTTGGAGGCGGGACACGAGGGGAACGGACACAACGAAACAGGACGAGAAATCGTAATCTCTTAAGAGCTTATGAAAAAATAAATAAAACAATTTTTAAAATGTAACAATCTATTATTCCATTTGACAAATACTATGAAGACATATTCATTACATTTTCATGAATGAATGGTTTCAATGATTTGGTCAATTCAAGTCCAAAGTCCTCAAAATATTATTATCATTATTTATTATTATTATATTAATAGCCATATATTAATTATTATATAAAATTATATAAAATTATTAAGTATATTATATCATATTATATTATAATATTACTATTATGTTAAATAATATGAATTTGAATATGGATATGGATATGAATATTAATATTATGGTAAGTCCATTCACTTATGAATATGGATATGAATATTAATATTATGTTAAATAATATTAATTTCTTTTATTGTATTAAAAATACAATCTTTTATTTAATTTTATTATTATTATGTTAAATAATATTAATTTTTATGTTATTTTTATATTATATGAATGTGAATATGAATATGAATATTGATATCAACATCTTATGTATGAATATGAATATGAATATGAACATTATTAATATTAATGCTAACATTAATATGAATATTAATATAATATTAATATTATAATATTAATATTATAAT
Source organism: Doryrhamphus excisus (assembly GCF_037039965.1). Taxonomy (NCBI): domain Eukaryota; kingdom Metazoa; phylum Chordata; class Actinopteri; order Syngnathiformes; family Syngnathidae; genus Doryrhamphus; species Doryrhamphus excisus. Next base: position 19,459,053 of record NC_136365.1, read on the forward strand.
TAATATTATAATGTTTATATTCATATTAATACATAAGACGTTGAATATGAATATTAACATTATTAATATTAATGCTAACATTAATATGAATATTAATATAATATTAATATTATAATGTTCATATTCATATTAATACATAATAATGTTAATATTCATATTCATATTAATACATACGATACGATGCATACGATCTGGCTCTGTGCAAAGCCTTGTTTGAGGTTATTCATATTCATATTCATATTCATATTCATATTCATATTCATATTCATATTCATATTCATATTCATATTCATATTCACATTCACATTCATATTCATATTCATATTCATATTCATATTCATATTCATAAGTGGATGGACTTACCATCAACATCACTGCACATTTTGACGGCTTGTCTCTCACACCAAACACAACTATGGTGAGTTCAGGGGCTGCCAAATCGCAACGATTATCCATGAAAGACATAAACATATAAAAATGTTTTAATGTTTTTGGAAATAGTGGTGCATGTATGCTGTACATTTTAACTGTATTATCACGTATTTATCAATTATTACCCACTAACGGTGAATGCGGAAAAAGCGGGGATCCACTGTGTACATTTCAGACTCTTTAGTACTTGTGTATATCGGATGCGACATGTACTTTTACTGCAACTTAGACAAATATAGTAAATCCCAAGTCAATAACAATCAACCTGTCCTACAACCGCCTTTAGTTTTTTCAACTGGTTCCCCTCTTCCAAGGGGGCGTCGCCCGTAGAGAGGAGCGGGGCCCCGCAGGCTGCGGCCATGCTGGGGGACCTGAAAGATGCAGGTGAGATGGACACGGAAGAAGACGAAGAGCGAGGAAGCGAGCCGGAGTTCGACGAGCCGCTGTGTGCTCTGGTTAAGAACTGCAACATGCTGCACAACATTGTGGGGCCCGCTTGCATCTTCCTCAAGCAAGGCTTTGCACAGAGCCAGATCGTATGTATGACCTGACCGCACACCTTCTTCCTCTGCCGCGGATTCATTTGGGGAATCTTAGGACGCAGCAAACCGGAATTCTAAGTTATTTTTGAACCACCCAATCAATTTCCATAACTAAACTATGTGACTCGTATATGTTGTTGTTTTGTTTTCATTGGCTCATGAAGAATTGCTATGATTGCTATGAAGGTGGGGCTGCACGGTGGTCGAGTGGTTAGCGTGCAGACCTCACAGACCTCACACCCACCCTCGGCCATCTCTGTGTGGAGTTTGCATGTTCTCCTGTGCATCCGGTTTCCTCCCACATTACAAAAACATGCTAGGTTAATTAGCAACTCCAAATTGTCCATAGCTATGAATGTGAGTGTGAATGGTTGTTTGTCTATATGTGCCCTGTGATTGGCTGGCCACCAGTCCAGTGTGTACCCCGTCTCTCGCCTGAAGAAGACAGCTGGGATAGGCTCCAGCACCCCCCGCGACCCTCGTGAGGCGGTAGAAAATGAATGAATGAATGAATGAAATTACCACACAAGGTAGGAGACCCGGGTTCGATTCCTGGCTCGGCCATCTCTGTGTGAAGTTTGCATGTTCTCCCTGTGCATGCATGGGTTTTCTCCGGGTACTCCGGTTTCCTCCCACATTCCAAAAACATGCTAGGTTAATTAGCGACTCCAAATTGTCCATAGGTATGAATGTGAGTGTGAATGGTTGTTTGTCTATATGTGCCCTGTGATTGGCTGGTGACCAGTCCAGGGTGTAATCATTATGCTTTCTTTGTCTAAAAAATGCCCACCCTTTTTCAAATGTCAAAACAGGTCTTTAAAACTCCCATATATATTGTAATTCCATATTTTCTATGACAATTTTCCCGTTGAAAAAGAATGGGGAATTTATTTGGTGCCTCCTACTTAAGTGTGACATTCCACTTATTCTACAGGGTGACCCAGTTCAGGTGGTAGATGGGTTGCTGGTTAGATCCTGAGAACTTTGCAAAAAAAACCGAATGATCCATAGATTGATATTTTTGAGCTGCCGTCTGGTTGGTTGAATGATTCGGTCCTCAACAAGTTAGTCGGATGTTTGAGCGTTTTACTAACTGGCTGTTTTTGTATCATAGTGTTGCAGTACAGTTGTTTTTTTTTTAGACATAGTAGGTTCTGGACATGTTCTGGATTCTAATCAGACTTGGGCCTCCTTGGGTTTGTTTGCTCCGGTTTTCCTCCCAGAGTTCCAAACTAATATTAGGTTCATACTATGTTTATATGAAAGTATACTATATTAGGTTAACAGGAGATATTTGCATGTAGGTCAATGTCAATGGTACTTACAGTATTTGTGGTATTATTGTATTGTGCTTAATTCAGCATATATACAGGTATATGAATTATGAATGTTGACCAAAATGCATATGAAAAAAAAAAAACGGTTTGGGATGAAAAAATGAAAAAGCGATAATCCTTCGTGATTTGTAATACAATTTGCAAGCGTAATCCCCTTGTGTTGTCCCCTCAGCAACCTCTAATCCAACGCTGTATTATTTCGGCTGATGATGTCACAACAGTCTCCCAAAACATATCGTGGACACACGTAGCCGGGGGTCTCACCTCCGTATCAAAACTTCAGACTCTTTTTCACGTGTTCTTTTACTGTGTACTTGTGTGTGAGTGTTACACTAATGTACCCGCAAAACAATGCTATATCATATTCATTTCTAACCCGCAAGTCATGCTGGGTAACTTCATGTTAGGGAAATGCGTGTGTAGGCTATATACGGTAATCCGCTGTATGTACAATCAAAAGACTGCTGTTGTCAAGACAACAACGCTGTCTGTGTGATATTTGCATGCTTTAACCCAACATCTTCTTTCCGCCATCTTTTCATGCATCGCTCCGACGTAATCTACACCCTGCAGGACCGAGACCTGCGGCCTGAAGAGATGGAAGGTATGGAAGATCCCTTGAAGGCATCACTTGTTTTAGAAAAGAGTCACCTGACTTGCTAAATGTAGCGACAATCCTAAATTGGCAACAATGATCCCTCGTGCTACATCTTCTTATTCTTTTTCATATGAGGTGTTTTAATATGTAACAAATGTGTCATAATTAGGTCTGTCAAATGATGAAAAAAGTTTAATCAAATTAGTCGCAGTTGGATTAATTAATTCATCATAATTATTAATTATTATTATTAATAATTAATTTTTTGAGGCAGAATTCTTTTCTGTATTAACTTAAAATACAAAAATACAAAAATGGTGCATCACTGACAAGCTGGCAACAATCAGGCACGTCTAAGCCCTGGGTTGGGAAATGATTTTCTCCAAAAAGAGATCAAAATGTTGACATTTTAACATGGGATTCACGCACGTTTCCCCACACAGAGCTCCGTGAGGCGTTCAGGGAGTTCGACAAAGACAAGGATGGCTTCATCAGTTGCAAGGATCTTGGCGAGTGCATGAGGACGATGGGGTACATGCCGACAGAGATGGAACTCATCGAGCTCAGCCAGCAGATCTGTAAGTCCTGTCGTACAGCTCAGTGAAAAGCCGGAAAAGGGAGAGAGAGAGAGAGACGGGATTCCAAAATCATCCAAAAATCCATTATCCCAACAGGATGCGCGGGGGGATAAAGTACGTCATTTCATTTCTCTTTTAAAACATTAAAATACATAGAAATTCATAATTATATTACAGTACATATATTTTTGAATGTTTAGTGTCAGCTGATACTTTGTTTGACGGTCATTGAACGCACCATCTACCGTTCTCCGATGCCCAGAGGGATGTATGGATATATTTGGATGTATTTTCCCCCTTTTTCTTCAACCTCATATTATGCTGATACTATGTGGGAATGACTTAGAGTGCTAATGTGCATCACTGTGGAACTTATTATTATATATTATTATTATTATTATGCATTTCCCCCACCTAATAGCCTAAAATTATAACCTTATTTTGGTTAAAAATCATTTATTATTATTTATATAACTATTTATTATTATAATTATTATATAATTATTTATTCATACAGCTAAAATCAGATTATCTTTCTTGATAATATTGTACATTTATTTTGCTAATTTAAATTGCTAATTTCTGCAGTGTTTTTTTTTAAATTATTTTACTTCTTTTTTATATTTTCCTTTTGTGATTATGACTTTATTCCCTTTATTCCCAATTTTTGACTCAATCCACCCCTGCCTAAGTGTGTTAATACAAAATAAAAATAAAAATGCTGAAAAACTGGATAAAAAGGCAAGATAAATACCCTATACCTTACCCTGGACCCCAAAGGGTTGGATGCTAAATATGTTTCTTGCTCACTAGGTGGCGGCAGAGTAGACTTTGAAGATTTTGTCGAGTTGATGGGTCCGAAGATGTTGGCTGAAACCGCAGACATGATCGGAGTCAAAGAGCTTCGGGATGCCTTTAAAGAGGTCTGCATCATCATCCCATCAGGATAGCATGTGAGGTCCTTCACCTTCACCCCCCCCCCACTCTAATTTCTTCATCCTCGCTTTGCTAGTTTGACTCGGATGGAGATGGCCAGATCAGCCTCGGGGAGCTGAGAGAAGCCATGAAGAAGTTGATGGGCGAGCAACTAAACCACCGTGAGATCGATGAGATTCTACGTGACGTCGACCTCAACGGGGACGGCGAGGTGGACTTTGAAGGTGAGTGGGGCTGGCGGGGGGGGGGGTTGGACTTCAGTTAATAAAGCCAATAACAGGTCATTTGTAGGTACTCAACATTAAGTACAACTACACACACACATATATATCTATATATATATATCTATATATATATATATATATACACTTTGCGCTATCATGCTAGGTGTTAGCATGCTAACATTAACATTGCTTGCATGTTAACATTAGCATACTAACATTTTTTACTATTTTCACATATATAGACACGTATGTAAATACTTGCCGCTATCGTGCTAGGTGTTAACATTCTAATGTTAGCATGTTAACATTGCTATCATGCTAGTATTAGCATAGTAGCATTTGTAGCCATTTTGATAGTTATACGTTTTTATGCTAGGTGTTAACATGCTAATGTTAGCATTGCTAGCATGTCATGCTAACATTAGCATGTTAACATCGCCATCATGATAGTATTAGCATAGTAGCATTTGTAGCCATTTTGAAAGGTATATGTTTTTATGCTAGGTGTTACCATGCTAATGTTAGCATTGCTACCATGTCATGCTAACATTAATATAGCATTTTTGCTATTTTCACATATATAGACACGTATGTAAATACTTGCCACTATCATGCTAGGTGTTATCATGCTAATGTTAGCATGTTAACATTGCTATCATGCTAGTATTAGCATAGTAGCATTTGTAGCCATTTTGATAGTTATACATTTTATGCTAGGTGTTAACATGCTAATGTTAGAATTGCTAGCATGTCATGCTAACATTAGCATGTTAACATCGCTATCATGATAGTATTAGCATAGTAGCATTTGTAGCCATTTTGATAGTCATACGTTTTTATGCTAGGTGTTAACATGCTAATGTTAGCATTGCTAGCATGTCATGCTAACATTAGCATAGCATTTTTGCTATTTTCACATATATAGACACGTATGTAAATACTTGCCACTATCATGCTAGGTGTTAGTATGCTAATGTTAGCATGTTAACATCGCTATCATGTTAATATTAGCATAGTAGCATTTGTAGCCATTTTGATAGTTATACGTTTTTATGCTAGGTGTTAACATGCTAATGTTAGCATTGTTAGCATGTCATGCTAACATTAGCATAGCATTTTTGCTATTTTCACATATATGGACACCGCTATTGTGCTTGGTACCGTGCATCATGTCTTCTTTTTCTAGAGTTTTCATCAAGAGAATGATTATTAACAATATACCGTCGCTAAAACAACAAACTGCTAATGTACGTTTAGCATTGTGTAGTATTGTAGTATGCAGTGGTGTCAAAGTAAAAAGTGAAATAGTTTCCTCCTGTAGGCCCATGACAACAATAACATGGTACAGCTGTGCCTAATGTTGTGGTCAATGAGTATACATTACTTTTAGCAGTATCAGTGTCCTACTCCATAAATATATATATATATATATATATATATAGCATACAACTTCATAATGTTTGATAAGAATGTTTTGTTTTTGCAGAGTTTGTGCGGATGATGTCTCGCTAAACAAAACCGTCTTCGCTGCACTGAATGGGGGCTGCATACCACCTTCTTGTCGTTCTCCTCCATATAGTACACACTTCCTTTTTATCCATCCTTCCATTCTCTACATGTGTTACTGTCATGTGAGTATTAACTGTGCCACTGTTGTAACATAAAAGGCAGGACAAAATGAGGTTAGGGTTCGGAGGGTGCGTAGGGAGAGAGATGACTTTGAATGTAACAAACCAGCAGTACAATGTATGGGGTGTAGTATTTGCTGCTATCTCATACTTGCGTAGTTATTTCAAATAGCAAACAGACCAAAAAACATAGTGTAGAGGTAAATTCCCAGTTGCATGTGGCGAGGCAAAACATTTGTGTTATTACCTTTTGTGTGTATGAAATACATATATGCATCCTATCCTTCTCCTGGGAAATCACACAGAAAACGATGGCTCTTCCTTTCTATGGAAGGACGGCAGTGATAAGCACCTTCCAGCTCATGCACACAGGATGAGAAGAGTACTGCAATGCCTCCGCGTATGACATTTCTATGTATTTTATTGTCTGATTATGGTAATGGTTTTATTTCATTTGAACATGCATCAGATTACAATTGAATGCATCACATAATCAGTTCACAGTTCCACATGTCCAAAAGGAGTAGGAAGAAGCAAAGCTTATTAAATCCTACCCCTCCATCTGGTACTTTTACAATAATTTAATTTAATTTAATTTTATTTAATTTTATTTAATTTTATTTAATTTTATTTAATTTTATTTAATTTTATTTAATTTTATTTAATTTAACAAAATAAAAAAACTTATACAATAAAACGTATATAATTTAATTTCTTTTGTTAAACTGTTACATTTGTTCACTTCCTGCTTTCCTAATATAATTTAAGTGTTTTTAAATTTGTAATTTTATTTGTTTATTAAAAATTATATTTTTTAAATTTTAAATTTTAAATTTTAAATTTTAAATTTTAAATTTTAAATTTTAAATTTTAAATTTTAAATTTTAAATTTTACATTTTAAATTTTACATTTTAAATTTTAAAAATTGGATAACAAAAGACGTGCATTTTCCCCACTCGGGTGTTAAAAAATATTCAAGCATTGCAAAGGGAACCACCAACAAAGAGACTGAAGAGCCACATGCGGCTCTACAGCCGTGGGTTGCTGACCCATGGGTTAGAATGTTTAGAATGCACTTGGAATATGCAGGAATTTTTATTCCGGCTCCTTCGAGACATTGCACGGCCTGTGCAGAGTCATGGTCTATAATAAACATTTTTTTTTATAAACTATTAATACCAGTTATGAATTAATACCAATGCCACAGAGATGACAACAATATTTCCATCCCAGTGGCTGTTGTTGAACGGTAATATCACCCTTGTGTTTTTTTTTCCATCAAATAGCCTCTTTTCACAGGCATTTTCAGTTCTACTGGTGTAGCACACATGCATTCTACTAGTACACAATATGTATGAAATATGCTTTTCATATAAACTAAATAACACCAAGGTGTCTCCTTGATACCTCAGTGTAAAAGCTATACCTCTGTAAATACATGGAATACCTCTCTTTTCCTTGATCAGGTGGGAATGTACTCAGATGGTTTCAAATAAATCTATTTTTACATGTTGTGCATCAGCTTAGTATGATAATAATATCAATAATAATATGAAATAAATATGAATAGCATTGAAGAGATGTGCTGTCCAAGTCATTCATGTGGGATACTTTGATGAGCTTCCGTCATTCATTTGCTTCTATTGGTGATCGACGCTCATCCGTGTCCCTGCACTATTTAGAACAGGGGTGAGCAAACTACGGCCCGGGGGCCACATCCTGCCCGGCAAGTGTTTAAATACGGCCCGCCCATTCTTTCCAAAGTATTTTAATAAAACTTAACATCGCAGCTTGTTAGCTTGTTGGCAAATCTTTCCAAAAGACTTTGCCAAAGTGTGTAAATCTACAATTCTATGTTGTGAATGCATGACTCCGGGGTCCAAAACCACTCCAAACCTAACACATTTATTATGAAAAGTGTCAACATTGACTAAAACCTACGTTTACCTAAGGTGACCATATTTTGGTTACTGAAAATCACTTGATATTGAAGTAACAAAGTCTACTCAAAAATCCCTTTGAATAGTTCCATCCATTTTCCTTCGCTTATCCGGGTCCGGGTCGCAGGGGCAGCAGTCTCAGTAGGGAAGCCCAGACTTCCCGGTCCCCGCCCACCTCCACCAGCTCCACCGGGAGGACACCAAGGCATTCCCAGACTAGCTGTGAGACATAATCCCTCCAGCGTGTCCTAGGTCTGCCCTGGGGCCTTTTCCTTGTCTGGAACACCTCACCAGGGAGGCGTCCGGGGACTCACCCTGGAACCAGGCCCGGGGGAGGCCCTAGTGGTCCAGCCAAGCCCAGCCCGAAGAAGCCACACTCACCACCTACGGGGTCAAGCATAAGGGTCCGGTGCATTGTGTGTTGGGTGGCGGTCAAGGTCAAGGGAGGGTGCCTGGGCGACCTGGTCTTCGGCTGCCAAATCTGGTTCCTTTGAATTGTTAGATTTCGAAATACTATCTATAACCAAACACCAAAATTCCAAAGAAAGAATGTTGAAAAAATTACATGAAAATCTTAGTTTTCGGAATTTGACCAATTATGTTCAGGGTAAATCCAAATCCAAACCAAATCCTCTAAAGTCACAAGAACTTGGTTGGGATTTTGAACCTGAATGACATCCCCAGTTTTACCAGACTTCAACCGGGCCAACTTCAGAGGTTTCACCCTAATGCCTCTGAATTTAATATCCCAATGACATGAGAGGAAGACTTTGGTCACTCCAATCTATCTAAATCTTTTTTTAATAAAAAAAAAAAATGAAGACATTGTAAGTGTATACATCCGTGATTAACACAAAGATCTAGAGAACAAATTAACTCACCATTAACTGCAGTGAAAGAAAATTCAGTGTTATCTATGAATATAGCTGTGGGTGATTAGCAAATCCCCATTGTTTGAGGTTTTCTCAGGTTGAGTAGATTTAAAATGTAAAAAAAAAAAAAAAAAATTCGAATTTTTTTTTCGAACAAACCAAAAGAGCTACCATACTTTTTTCATAGTTTGGCCGAAAAATCCCGTACTTACTTAAATGTAAGCGTTGCTACATCTCACACACCCAATTTTTCTTTGAACTACATTTCTCATCGTTCCATTCAGCCTTTCCTGATGAGCGGTACCAAAACTCCACGCAGTCTTGGTCTCCATTGTAACTGTTGGGCTGGTCGTCAGCCCAGAACCTGCATCGGAAACAAACAAACAAACAAACAAACACTGTCAGACCCAATCATGGCCAATGTAAGAAATTCCTGGTTTTGTCACTCACGATATGGTCAGAGAAGTCCCATCCACCCACTTCCACTGGCCCTCTACACCCTGATCAGTCAGTCCCATCCAGACCTCTTTGCTACTTGAAAACAAGCCATTCACAAATTCCTAATAAGGAAGAAAAAAATTATATCGGATGCTTAGAAGTCAGTATTTTACAGTACTGAGTCGGAGTAGTCGTCATAGAGAAGCCATAACAACAAATCAAAGGGCCAACCCACCATTTCCTCTTTGCTGTTTATGATGACCAGGTCAGCTCCTTTTGCTTGACAGTTGCTTCTACTCAGGTACCAGGTCTTCTTGGTCAAAGTCGAAGAATAATAATAACAGCTGGTCTCAAACTTCTTCCAGCCACTCGGACAGTTCTTAGCTGTAAAGGATATAAGCGTGTACTTTTTAAGCCCCACCCCATTCAAACTGTCGTGTTTCCCAGACTATAAGTTACACTTTTTTTTCATAGGTTGACTCTTCCTGCGACTTATAAATGAAAAAAACTGTTTATGTTACATAAACAGTGGACAACTTTTCTGTTCATGTTTATTTTTCGTGTAGCTGAATAAGCATTGTGTTAGCATATCTTACACCTATTCAGCCTGTTCTCTATTCTTTTATTATTGTTAGAACTTGCCTTCCAAGATGGTGAAATGTCTGTTTTGGTCAAGTAATGGTAATGGTAATGTTTTTATTTCATTTGAACATGCATCAGATTACAATTGAATGCATCCCATAATCAGTTCACAGTTCCACATGTCCAAAAGGAGTAGGAAGAAGCAAAGCGTATTAAATCCTACCCCTCCATCTGGTACTTTTACAATCAGTAACTGTTACATTTGTTCACTTCCTGCTTTCTTAATTAAATTAAATTAAATTAAATTAAATTAAATTAAATTAAATTAAATTCAATTAAATTAAATTAAATTAAATTAAATTAAATTAAATTAAATTTAATTTAATTTAATTTAATTTTAATTTAATTTTAATTTAATTTAATTTAATTTAATTTAATTTAATTTAATTTAATTTAAAACTTATTAAATCCTACCCCTCCATCTGATACTTTTACAATCAGTAACTGTTACATTTGTTCACTTCCTGCTTTCTTAATTTAATTTAATTTAATTTAATTTAATTTAATTTAATTTAATTTAATTTAATTTAATTTAATTTAATTTAATTTAATTTAATTTAATTTAATTTAATTTAATTTAATTTAATTTAATTTAAAACTTATTAAATCCTACCCCTCCATCTGATACTTTTACAATCAGTAACTGTTGCATTTGTTCACTTCCTGCTTTCTTAATTTAATTTAATTTAATTTAATTTAATTTAATTTAATTTAATTTAATTTAATTTAATTTAATTTAATTTAATTTAATTTAATTTAATTTAATTTAATTTAATTTAATTTAACAAAATAAAAAACTTATATAATAAAACGTATATAATTTAATTTCTTTTGTCACGTACCAAAGTAAGTAAGAAATAAGGAGTTAGTATGTTCTCTGTAGGCGGCATTATGAATTATCCCTACTGACCTTTTTTGCAGTACATTTAGCGCGTGAAGATTGCTTTTATAGTTATTAAGTAGTTTGTAAAATAAATTACCCGCAAAAAATGCGACTCATGCTCCAGTGCGACTTATGTATGTTTTTTTTTTTCTACCTAATTATGCATTTTTGGCCTTGTGCGACTTATAGTCCAGAAAATACGGTAGAATCACGTGTTTTATGGTAGACAGTGGTCTATTATTAGTCAAAACATTGAAATAAAAGTAATATGTAGTATTCTTGTCACTAGTCAGCAGTAATTATGCCAAACATTGAGACATTACCCTACGTTACATTACCTTAACACTGTGTAAAGTCAGCCATGGCATGTCAAACAAGGTAAAAGTGAAAAATGGTGTATAAATGGTGTGTTTATATACATTGATTAGCTCACTAGCTAGCGGCTGCGTCTAGTCCATGCAGCGTGTGGTAAACAATGAATAATAGGAGCATAAAGGTGTGTTATTTCATGTCTGCGGGGATTTTATAATGTTAAAAAAAATATTTAGAATGTCATAAGCATTTTTTCTCTGCTCTAACTACTAAGATATTCCATTTATTAATATTGAAAACTTATAAATTAATTATTGTGGTTTGGTGTGGAAGCAATTAACCGCCATAAACGAGGGACGACTACATGTGTTTTTGCGTATTACCTTTAGTTGCGTTCAGTACGGTGATGGCCGCCCTCAGCTGTTCCACCTCAGCAGTCAGGTTGGTGATGACTATTCTCTGCAGGTCTCGGTCTGCCGTCACGTTTCTCAACGTCTTTTCAAGTTCTTGTTTGTCTTCAACGGTGGAATTGTAGGAGGCCATTAATTCATCCGTGGCTTTGCTGAGTGTCGTGTACGTGGCCTGCAAATTAGCGTTCTCCAAGGTCAGATTTTGGTGACTGTCGGTAAGGTGGTCCTTCTCTTTGGAGGAGGACTTGTAGCGCTCCTGTAGATGTTCCACGTCCTTTACCAGGCTGATGTAACTCACTTGTAGTTTCTCCTTGGACCGTGTGGCGATATTGAACTGGTTCTGCAAGTGGTCCCTCTCTTTGGTCGCGGTGTCGTAGTTAGCCTGCAAAGCGGTTTTGCTCTTGATCAATGAATCGTACTTTTGCTGTAGCAGGTCTCTGCCGGTAGACAAGGCGTCATTATTAGTCTGCAACTGCTCCTTGCTGGCCTTCAGCTGCTCAAGCTCTTTGTTTAAAGCGACGTTACTGACTTCCAGTTGGCTTTGACTCTCTTTCAGTTTCTTGGATTCGGCACCAAGTAGATTGTTGTTGGTTTCTATTTGGGTTTTCATTTTAGATAGGTAGTCATAATTGTGTTGCAACTGCTCCTGGCTGGAGGCAAGATTCCTCTTCTCGTTCTGTACGGTCTTCAGGTTCTCTTGTAAGTTGTCTTTCTCCATTCTCGTGGCTTCCAACTTATTCTCCGTGTCTTTTCTTACTCCCCAGTCTGCCACGGAAGAAATGAAAACATGTATGGTCCATTGTAGGACTTTTTGATAAAGATGGCAAAAGAGGTACTCACAATGGACCGATTGACCGATGAGCCCGGTCACCAGGACAACACACAGCAAGCCAAGGAAGAGCGTAGCAGCCCTGAAAGGACTGTTTTTCAATGCATAAACTAAACGACAAACATGAACCGATTTTTAATATTGCATATTTTAGTTAGAGAACAATCATGACCGCAGTAAAGACAGCAGTTGATGTCTCATTCGTTGACATCCTTGTGATATTTTTTTTGTCTTATACTGATTGAGGCAACTGGAAGCTTGGAAGCTGGAAGATGTTTGACCTTTCATTTGAGTTTTCATTGACAATGATGTCCAGTGGCGTCATTATACTGCTCACATTGTTAATTATTTCATTTAGTTTAGCTGTTGCAAATTTATGATTTATTACTTTCAGCACCTGGGTTCCGAGAGGACGGAAATTTCATGTATGCTCTATGTCGAGCATTTATAGCATATTTCACAATAAATTTGACTTTGACTTTGATTAGGCCTGTTTTGGGGGGCTACAGATATTTTTTCATTGATTTTTTTTAAAAAAAAAATGATTTTTTTTTACATTTCATGTTCTTAAGCCCCCCTAAATAATTTGATATTTTTTATTGATTTTTTTTTACAAAAAAATTCTGACAAATTTCATGTTCTTAAGCCACCCTAAATAATTTGATATTTTTTATAGATTTTTTTCAACAAAAAAAAATTCTGACAAATTTCATGTTCTTAAGTCCCCCTAAATAATTAGATATTTGTAATAATTTTTTTATAGATTTTTTTTTACAAAAAATCTCTGACAAATTTCATGTTCTTAAGCCCCCCTAAATAATTTGATATTTTTTATTGATTTTTTTTTTTTACAAAAAAATCTCTGACAAATTTCATGTTCTTAAGCCCCCTAAATAATGTGATATTTTTTATTGATTTTTCTAAATTGATTTTTTTTAACCAAAAAAATCTCTGACAAATTTCATGTTCTTAAGCCCCCCTAAATAATTTGATATTTTTTATTGATTTTTTTTTTTTACAAAAAAATCTCTGACAAATTTCATGTTCTTAAACCGCCCTAAATAATTTGATATTTTTTATTAATTTTTTTAAACAAAAAAAATCTCTGACAAATTTCATGTTCTTAAATCCCCCTAAATAATTTGATGATATAGTATAAAATGATGATATAGTGTAAGTGTTTTGCCACCAGGAAGGCAACAATCATTTATTGTCCTTCTCGCAGGACGGCCATTCTATTGTGATCTCACCTAGGGCAGACACACACCAGGGACATAAATAGGAATACTCCACGTGTCAAATGAAGAACTAAAGAAACCTTTTGGATTAAAGGTCTTCGATAATTGAGAAGCCTCCAGGTGCACCCATTTGTGGATGACCTTGACCGGGATGACTGACGATGAGGAGATAGAATTCTACCAACAGTAGCTTTACATATACAAATGAATATACATATGTCAAGCAGTTTGGTGATCCGTTACCTGAATGTCGAAGCTTGGCGCCATCCATTAGAAGATGCTTGTAGCCACCATTCCCATCCTGGACGTCCATTGTTGTCGCTGCACAACTTTTGGGACTTAACAGTCAGTTTTATTTTTGAAGCAAATAGTTGATAAGTGGCGCTTGGGCATTAATATTTGAGGCAATTACAGATATAAGGGAAGAAAACTTACCGCTACTCGAGGAGAAGTCAGTTTCTGGTTGCACGGATCTTTTTCCGCGCTTGTGATCCTGACAAATGAAGCAGTTTACTTTGGAGAAGAAATGTATGCAAACCGCAGCTGCTTATTTCGCAACATGAAACAACATCAGGAAGAAGCGATTTCACAAACCAAAGATGCTGAATGGGCAGTTTTTATACCGTCTTTCTATGAAAAAAAATACTATGTATAGCTGACAGTGGGAAATCGTACCGGAGGCTGGAAATGGCTGGACTGAAAGAGGAAGCCAGAGTACCCGGAGATGGGTGGAAGACACATCCCGACAGCCAGACCAATATCCTGTTGGACTTCCAGATCCAACTTCAGGGTAAAATAGTTCTCTGCTTGGTCCATGACGTTAATATTGTGGTTTATTCAGTCATTCATTTTCTACCGCTTTTTCTCACGAGGGTCGCGGGAGGTGCTGGAGCCTATCCCAGCTGTCTTTGGGCGAGACTGGTGGCCAGCCAATCACAGGGCACATATAGACAAACAACCATTCACACTCACATTCATACCTATGGACAATTTGGAGTCGCTGATTAACCTAGCATGTTTTTGGAATGTGGGAGGAACCCGGAAGTACCCGGAGAAAATCCAAGCTAGCAGAGTGTTAGCATGCTGTGCTAGCCTTCATCTCCCTCTATTCAACCAACATTTAATCAGTGAACTTTTAAATGTTTATCATGTGTTTATCATGTGTTATAAGTGTGGTTAGCGCGCAAACCTCACAGCTCGGAGCTAGGAGCATGTTCTCCCCGTGCATGCGTGGGTTTTCTCTGGGTACTCCAATTTCCTCCCACGTTCCAAAAACATGCTAGGTTAATTGGCGACTCCAAATTGTCCATAGATATGAATGTGAGTGTGAATGGTTGTTTGACTATATGTGCCCTGTGATTGGCTGGTCACCCCGCCTCTCACCCGGAGACAGCTGGGATAGGCTCCAGCACCCCCGCGACCCTCGTGATGAACAATCACAGTGAGACTGTAAAAGATGGCCTGTGGTAAAACTCCCATTAATCCTGTTTTTATTATTATGGACCAGTGATGCTGCTTATTTGCAGCCATGGCAACCATGGCCAATGAAGTAATTTGCAAGGAAGCACTGGATAATGGGAAGTCAAAAGTAAAAATAGATGTTTTTTTTATTTTAAACTCATGTTGGTATATATTTTATTTACTTACTTTTTGAGTGTTAAGTTGCTGTGTGGTGATTTTCGAGTTGACGCCTTGAGTCAGACAGTTATATTGAGTCATGAGTCTGTTGAGTTTTCTCACAGCTCATGATGGGCTCCCGTCAACGACAGAGCGACCTGATCCTCCAAGACTCATGCGCTTCACAATATTTTTTTCATGACGTGGACATCTGTGGCTTATATTCCGGTGTGGTTTATATATGTACAAATCTGTTTTTCTCTCTAAATGATTTTAAAATGGCGAGGACCCCAATGTATGTATATATCATGCAGATTTCATAAGTGTTGACACAATGAATGAGAATCCACAGTCTTTTTTTTATTTAAAAAAATTTATACATCCATCATAACACAAAAATCTGGAGGAATAAAAGCAAGAAAATCTAACTCAACATTAACCATACTGTGAAATGTTTTTTAATGTCATCTGTGATTCAAGTTGTGGATGATTTGCAAGGTTTTCTCAGGTTGTTAATACATTTTTAATGTTAAAATAAGTCAAAGAATTTCCCTTTTGAACATGCCAAAACAACTACAGTGGTGCCTTGGTTAACGTCACTCATCCGTTCCAGAAGGTCCGACTCAAACCAAAACGGACTCTAACCAAAGCTAATTTTCCCATAGAAAATAATGGAAATCCGCCTAATCCATTCCAGACACCCACAAATCAAAACAACTACAGTGGTGCCTTGGTTAACGTCACTGATCCGTTCCAGAAGGTCAGACTCAAACCAAAACGAACTCTAACCAAAGCTAATTTTTCCATAGAAAATAATGGAAATCCACTTAATCCATTCCAGACACCCACAAATGTTAACAAATAACACAGTTTAGAGATGCAAAAATAATTAGAAATGACAAATAAACATTGAATGTCACTTTTACAAAAATGTTGTCACATTTATTTACCCCTGAAAAGATGACAGATTTATTTTTAAGTCATTGCACCGTTGTCTCGGTACAGCCCATCGCCCATGCTCGATAACGCTGAACGAACGCAAATATTTAGCTGTGCTAATCGTAACGGATGTTAACCAAGGTTAAATGTAAGCTTTTCTCACGTTGTTAATACATTTTGAATGTTAAAAAAGTAGAAGAATTTCCCTTTTGAACAAGCCAAAACAACTACGTATAACAGTGGTGCCTTGGGTAACGTCACTCATCCGTTTCAGAAGGTCCGACTCAAACCAAAACAGACTCTAACCAAAGCTATTTTTCCCACAGAAAACAATGCAAATCTACTTAATCCATTCCAGACACCCACAAATGTTAACAAATAACACAGTTTAGAGATGCAAAAATAATTAGAAACGACAAATAAACATTGAATGTCACTTTTACAAAAATGTTGTTGCGAAAAATGTAAATGTAAAACGAGACGGGCAGAAAGACAGAGTGACACTCTGTCACATTTATTTACCCTTGAAAAGATGGCAGATTTAAGAAGTCATTGCACCGTTGTCTCGGTACAGCCCATCGCCCATGCTCGATAACGCTGAACGAACGCAAATATTTAGCTGTGCTAATCATAGCGGATGTTAACCAAGGTACCACTGTATTCTTTAAATGTAAGCTTTTCTCACGTTGTTAATAAATTCTGAATGTTAAAAAAAGTAGAAGAATTTCCCTTTTGAACAAGACAAAACAACTATAACAGTGGTGCCTTGGTTAACGTCACTCATCCGTTTCAGAAGGTCCGACTCAAACCAAAACGGACTCTAACCAAAGCTATTTTTCCCACAGAAAACAATGCAAATCTACTTAATCCATTCCAGACACCCACAAATGTTAACAAATAACACAGTTTAGAGATGCAAAAATAATTATAAACGACAAATAAACATTGAATGTCACTTTTACAAAAATGTTGTTGCGAAAAATGTAAATGTAAAACGAGACGGGCAGAAAGACAGAGTGACACTCTGTCACATTTATTTACCCTTGAAAAGATGGCAGATTTAAGAAGTCATTGCACCGTTGTCTCGATACAGCCCATCGCCCATGCTCGATAACGCTGAACGAACGCAAATATTTAGCTGTGCTAATCATAGCGGATGTTAACCAAGGTACCACTGTATTCTTTAAATGTAAGCTTTTCTCACGTTGTTAATAAATTTTGAATGTTAAAAAAAGTAGAAGAATTTCCCTTTTGAACAAGACAAAACAACTACAGTGGTGCCTTGGTTAACATCACTCAAACCAAAACGGACTCTAACCAAAGCTATTTTTCCCACAGAAAACAATGCAAATCCACTTAATCCATTCTAGACACCGAAAAATGTTCACAAATAACACAGTTCAGACATGCAAAAATAATTAGAAATGACAAATAAACATTGAATGTCACTTTTACAAAAATGTTGTTGGGAAAAATGTAAATGTAAAACAAGACGGGCAGAAAGACAGAGTGACACATTCACATTTATTTACCCTTGAAAAGATGGCAGATTTATTTTTAAGTCATTGCACCGTTGTCTCGGTACAGCCCATCGTATCTAACTCTGAACAAACGCAAATATTTAGCTGTGCTAATCATAGCGGATGTTAACCAAGGTACCACTGTATTCTTTAAATGTAAGCTTTTCTGAACTTGAACTTTGAACTGCTTACATAGCTACATCTCACAAACCCAATATTTTGCCATATGACATTCATCGTCGTACCATTCAGCCTTGTCTGATGAGAAAAACTCCACGCAGTCTTGGTTTTCTGTGAACCCGTTGGGCTGGCCAGGAGCCCAATACCTGAATTAAAAAACAAAACAAAACACTGCAACACATAATGTTGGTGGATTCATGTCCAAATAATACATTCATTGTTTTGTCACTTACGCTGTGGTCAGAGGAGTTCCATCCACCCACTTCCACTCGTCCTTTACACCGTGATTAGTCATTCCCAGCCAGACTTCGTTGTAACTTGTAAACAGGCCATTGACAAATTCCTAATCCGGAAGAAAAAACAGTAGCTCACCTAAATCACCTAACCCACTGGATACACGGAGTGTCGAGGAATTACTGTTTTTCGGTTTCAAATACTTTTAAAGACACATTGTGACTTACTCGATGAAAGTTATGATCTAAATCTCCTCATGTAACCCGCCTGTTTCGGGTTTCGAGAACCAACTCACCTTTTCTTCTGGGCTGTTTATGATGACCAGGTCAGCTCCTTTTGCTTGACAGATGCTTCTACTCTGGGTCCAGGTCTTCTTGGTTGTAGTAGAATAATAATAGCAGCTGGTCTCAAACTTCTTCCAGCCACTCGGACAGGTCTTAACTATAATGTATAATAATTGCAGAGATCCATTTAAAGGACTTGCTTGGTTCTTTATGCTCTTGTCATATTTTTCCGATATAATACAGTCGTCCCTCGCAATATTGTGATTGGATTATCGCTCCATCATTATATGAGTTTTTTTTTTAATTGCCGTTTTTTGGTAGACTATAGTCTATGATGGTCTATTACACGAATTATATGTAGTATTCTGGTCACAAGGTGGCAGTAATGATACAAAGCATTGGGATATTACCTTACATTGTATTACCTCAACACATGGCATGTCCGACATGATAGAGTGAAAAAAAATCCTCCTCACAGTCCATGTGGAAGTGGTATGTTTTTGGGGTCTTAACTTTAGAAGAAATACATTTTAGGCTAACTGGTTAGCTCACTAGCTAGCATAAGGCTTGCGCAATGTGTTGTAAACAATGAATAATACATTTATAAAGGTGACTACAGGCATATTATTTCATCTCTACAGGGATTTTATAGTTTAAAAAACATATTTAGAAAGTGTTAAACATGTTTTCTATGTTCTAACTATGTTCTAACTATAAAAATATTTATATAAATATATATTTGTTAACATAGAATGTAATACGCAAATTCATTTATTGCAGTTGGTTATGGAATTAATGAACCGCAATAAACGAGGGACAACTGTATGTGTTTTCCGATCTCACGTTTGATTCCTCTCAGTACAGCGATGGCCGCCCTGAGCTGTTCTACTTCAGCAGTCAGATTGGTGATAATGATTCTCTGGAGGTCTCTCTCCGCAGTCACACTTTTCAAATTCCTTTCACATTCTTGTTCCTCTTCAACGGTGGAATTGTAGGAAGCCAGTAATTCATCTGTGGCTTTGCTGAGTGTTGCGTCTGTGGCCTGCAAATGTTCTTTTTCCAAAAATCTGATTTTGAGTGTTTTTATTTACTCTCCAGTCTGCTACAGAAGCAAGTAAAGACATGATTATACAACTTTTTACAAAAATAACAAAAGATTTCCTCACCATGGTGTGATTGACCGAGGTGCCCAGTCACCGGGACAACACACAGCAATACAAGGCAGATCATGGCAGCCCTGAAAGGACTGTTTTTCAATGCATAAACTGAAGGAAAAATATGAACCTAGATTTAATATTGCATATTTTAGTTCGAGAACAATGGTGTTTCATGACATAATCATGAGGGGATCCACTGTAATATGAAAAAAAAATATTAGTCACTTGTACATGACTGGATTCTATCAACAGTAGGTTTACATGTACACTCATTATGTCATTTTAGTGTTTTTTTTCTATTCGTAATTTAATTTACACATTTCAATGGATTACAGGTACCTGAACGTCGAGGCTTGGTGCCATCCATGAAAAGTCGCTCGTATTTCCCATCCTCTGTGTCCATTATTGTCACTGCAGACGTTTAGTACTTAGTAATATTATGCAGCTTTAGCAGTATTGGCATTACTATTTCATATTACAGATATTAGATGCTATAAACTTACCACTACTTGAGACAATTTTATGAAAAAAAAAAGTTTCTCAAGAGTTACTTAGTTGGTGAAAGTTTGAACTCGAGTCAGACGGATCTTTTCTGCACTTGTGGTCTTCAGAAATGAAACAGTTTAACTTTGGAGAAGAAACCGCAGCTACCTATTTCGCAACATGTAACAACATCAGGAAGAAGAGATTTCACAACCACAAAGATGCTGAATAGGCAGTTTTTATATGGTTTTCTATGAAAAAAACCTACTGGCAAATATTGGGAAATCATAATGGATGACTACCCGGAGATGGATAGAAGACAACCATGCCAAGAATCTTCCAGATCCAACTTCTTTTACCATTTCACACCCTCTTCGGGGTAGAATTGTTCAGTACAAGGTAACATGCTATTGTATTACTGTTACATTGTTTTCAGAAACATTCGATATTATCTCTCAGAAATGTGTTTGAATGGAAACAAAACAAAAGTGTACAGAAACGTATTAACGTATTTTATTTTGGTAAACCGGAAGTACCTTATTATGAAGAGCACCCAACAGGATGTTAAACGTGTGTTCACCACCTTAGCTAAGCTAAAAACACCGAAGTGTACGTTGCCGCTGTGTTGTACAGTTCAATAAAAAACGTGAACATTTATTCCCAGCAAAGACATCCTCCTCTGTCTTCTCTTAGAAAATTTAGCTCCGCAATATTTTGGTGTGAAAGCCCTTGAAATATTGCGGAGTACGTTAGTAAGGCGCCTAGCAAAGAAATAATCTACCCGGAAGTACCTGACCTGAAAAGAAGCTGCACGTGCCCCTGAATCAGTCATCACCCACTTCTGAAGATCTACCAGCAGGGGGCACTACAGGCAAGCATACGTTTTTAAGTTGAAACGCTTGTGAACTGCATGTGCAGAATACAGTTGGTGCTTTAAGTGTTCTTTTTTTCTACGTTTGTATTCTGTCGCCCATATTTACACATTAGAATTATTCATCAGCAGGTGACACATTTAAGGACAGCATGTCACTAAAAATTGAGTCACTTGCTGGCACGATTGATTGACTTTTAGTCATTAGCTTATCACCGAAAGCACGGTACAAATGACTGTATGCAACCCTGGCTTTAGAATAAGAACACCACCATATGTTGCTAATAGCGGTTTAAATGAACACACACTGTCAAACATTCCACCAACATAGATTTTAATCCTGTAATTACTAATTGGATTATGTCAAAGCGATACATTTTTTATTTAACATATTTTTTAGGAATTTGTAATCATTTGCCAGCTCTGATATAATCTCTTATTTACCTCCAAAATTGTCATGGGATGGGGCTTTCCAATATATATTTGAAAAATTATATTGCTAATTATGGTCCAGACATGTGTTGTGTAGCTATATTAACAAAACAGAGTCTTTATTTGATCTTTTAGAGGAACATAGTGTCAATGTCAGCTAGCTGCCCCCACACAGCAGTGGCATCAAACTGCTAGCTGCCTACCTGTTAGCGTGGGCGAAATGACAGACAGATACAAATCCACGTGCACAAATATTTTTGTGGTGATTATTCACTCGCTACACAATCCAGTTTTAATATCTAATTACGCCTCACATATTTATTGAACACAAATATATGTTCAATAAATCAACTGGAGGCTAACTAGTTGCTAACTCAGTAGCTTGCTATACATCTAGCATGGGCATCTCTTATGGTGTCATTTCAATCAATTATCTTCCAACTAAGACGTCTTGTAGCTCAAGTACATCAGACATGAATGTAAAAAGAGTCAACATTTATTTAAAAATTGTTGTGGTCAGTTTATTTTACAGTGTGATTGGGTGAAGCAAAATTATACTCTTTTGGGCGGCCATTTTGGGAAGGGAGCCATCAGGTGGCACTGCGGCTCCTTTCTCATCTTATTTCCTTGCTCTCTTATGAAGAGCAGTCATCTTATCTTCCTTTTTGGTTTTTCCCTCCCAAGTTGTGTTTTCCGCTCGTAAATACCTCTTAGTATCGTGTGAGACTAGCAGGCCAGAAATTGTATCCTATAATAGTTAGCATGCAGCAGGGGTGGGCTAATATTTTGATTTGCGGGCCGTATTGAGTTAACAAAATTGTCATATATTTAACACACACATTATTTTATGCTTATAATTTTTGAATTCTTGAATTATTTGTCTAATTTTATCTGTAAAAGTGTTATATTATCAACTGTATGTTCTCATGTCCCCTTTTTCAGGATTTCACATTTTTAATTTCACAGTTTTGTTGTTTATTTTTTACTAAATAAGACATCCGACTTGCAAGTCATGTTGCCAGTTTGTATGTTAAAAGTTGAAATACTTAGAAAGCAACTGGCGGGCCGCCGGGCCGTAGTTTGCCCACCCCTGGCATGCAGAAATATGGTGGGGAAAAAAACAATATCTTTATTTTATCAAGTGTATTGTATGTTGCCCTAGCTTACGGAGCTACATCTCACACACCCAGTATCTCTGTGAACTACATTTTTCATCGTTCCATTCGGCTTTTCCTGATGAGCGATGCCAAAACTCTGCGCAGTCTTGGTTGCCGTTATAACTGTTGGGCTGGCTATCTGCCCAATACCTACATTGCAAAAAAAAACACTGTTAATAAAGCATTTACAGGATTGGGTGATTGAAGAAATCAACTGTTGTATTTCTTACGCTGTGGTCAGAGAGGTCCCATCCACCCACTTCCATTGGCCCTCCACTCCCTCATCAGTCAGTCCCATCCAGACCTCCTTGTTATTTGTAAACAAGCCATTCACAAATTCCTAGTAAAGAAGAACAATCAGTTATGTTGGTTGCGTAAGTAATTTAACACCGAAATAACCCCAATCGCCCGATCCCAACAACGTACACTACCGCCCAAAAGTTTGGGATCAAACACATTTTATCCATTTCACAAACAATTGTACATTTTTGCATAGAGGCCTACTATCAACAACTGTCAGTCCTCTGCATCAATCTCCTGGTATGGCTGCTAATCCAAGTTCATCATTTTATAAGGCTAATAGATTATTAGAAAACCCATCTAAAAAAAATCTAAACTAAAACTAAAATCTCTTACCATGCTGTTAACTACTCCCTTCAGAGGGCAGCACAAACTGGGTCTAACAAGGACAGAAAAACGCTGCACAACTGTGCAAGAAGACAAATATCTGAGAGTGTGTAGTTTAAGACAAAGACGCCTCACAGGTCGTCACCTTTTACGTTTTTATGCGCAAAAGACAAAAAGACGTGATGAAGCAACTCTCCACAAATGCATTTACTAATGAACATCCAACATCAACCCACCATTTCCTCTTTGCTGTTTATGATGACCAGGTCAGCTCCGTTTCCTTGACAGTAGTTTCTACTCAGGTACCAGGTCTTCTTGGTCAAAGTCGAAGAATAATAGCAGCTGGTCTCAAACTTCTTCCAGTTACTGGGACAAGTCTTAACTGTAACGGAAAACTCTTGGTTCATTGATGCAAGTGTTTTTTAGGGGAAAGAGCACACCTAAGAAGGGAGCGACGCATAGAAGTTTGCGTTGGTTTGTTTGTTAAAAAATCACTTGTATGATATTTAGTATTATATTTAGGAGTTGATAAGTTGATTAGAATCAAAGGTTCCAATTGGATTCCACAGAAAATGCATGCACATCATTTTTGACCCACTTATGGAAGGTTGGGGTAGTAACACAAAAACAAAAAAAATCTTAAAATGTATAAAAGGTAAGTTAAAAATGTGAATGGCATGATATCAAAAACATGTTTTTTGAGGAATACCTGGAATATGAATTTAAGCTAGCCGAAGTGAGCAACACACTTATGGTTATTTTCACAAAATAAAACACCCCTTACTTTTCCTCATAAAACAAAAAAAAAACAGTGATAAATCACTGCTTTTACTTTGAAAACAGGAAGCGAACCAACTCGCAATATATCCTCCTTGACACTGCCGATTGGTTCATCCTTGTTCAGTAAACGTTTTTTTTTCCGCGGTGACGTCATGTCGCGTTGCATCCTGGGTAATTTGAGTATGAGTAGTAAACTGATGATACATACTCAACATTTTTTGCATACTCAAAAATTGCATACTGCAATCAAAGAGTTAGTATGAGTACTAGGTAAGTACTCAGCCCATGCCCCGGATGACTCGGCACTCCTGTTCTACTTTTCAATTTCCCTCATAAAAAATCTTCAATTGTGTTTTCCCGTCTTACCTTTAGTTGCGTTCAGTACGGTGATGGCCGCCCTCAGCTGTTCCACCTCAGCAGTCAGGTTGGTGATGACTATTCTCTGCAGGTCTCGGTCTGCCGTCACGTTTCTCAACGTCTTTTCAAGTTCTTGTTTGTCTTCAACGGTGGAATTGTAGGAGGCCAGTAATTTATCCGTGGCTTTGCTGAGTGTCGTGTACGTGGCCTGCAAGTTAGCGTTCTCCATGGTCAGATTTTGGTGACTGTCGGCAATGTGGTCCTTCTCTTTGGAGGAGGTCTTGTAGCGCTCCTGTAGATGTTCCACGTCCTTTATCAGGCTGTTGAAATTTATTTGCAGCTTCTCCTTGGACCGCGTGGCGTTATTGAACTTGTTCTGCAAGTGGTCCCTCTCTTTGGTCGCGGTGTCGTAGTTAGCCTGCAAGGCGGTTTTGCTCTTGATCAATGAATCGTACTTTTGCTGTAGCAGGTCTCTGCCGGTAGACAAGGCGTCATTATTAGTCTGCAACTGCTCCTTGCTGGCCTTCAGCTGCTCAAGCTCTTTGTTTAAAGCAGCCTTTCTGGCTTCCAGTTGGCTTTGACTCTCTTTCAGTTTCTTGGCTTCGGCACTAAGTAGATTGTTGTTGGTTTCTATTTGGGTTTTCATTTTAGATAGGTAGTCATAATTGTGTTGCAACTGCTCCTGGCTGGAGGCAAGATTCCTCTTCTCGTTCTGTACGGTCTTCAGGTTCTCTTGTAAGTTGTCTTTCTCCATTCTCGTGGCTTCCAACTTATTCTCCGTGTCTTTTCTTACTCCCCAGTCTGCCACGGAAGAAATGAAAACATGTATGGTCCATTGTAGGACTTTTTGATAAAGATGGCAAAAGAGGTACTCACAATGGACCGATTGACCGATGAGCCCGGTCACCAGGACAACACACAGCAAGCCAAGGAAGAGCGTAGCAGCCCTGAAAGGACTGTTTTTCAATGCATAAACTAAACGACAAACATGAATCGATATTTAATATTGCATATTTTAGTTATAGAACAATCATGACAATAATAGACTCAATAATGAAAGAAGGAACACAGTGGTAACAACCACATTTTAGTCACTCGCGCCAAATAAACAGAGATGATTCAGTATAGTCCCGTTTATTGCACAATGATGAATAAATTCATCAGTTGCTTAGAGAGTGTTGGTGCATGTCATCAGGTTGTATATACGTATGGCGAATGTAGAGTTGATCATCCAGGTGAGCCTACATATATGGCCTGAGGGGTAAAAACCATGTGACCTCCTGTCAACCACACCCGTGCCCTGTCACTTCGGCGCTTAAATAGTATGCCAATAGAACCAAAATAAACCAAATAAAATCGAGTAAATCGAAGCGTAATTGGCTCCTACAATGGGATTTTTTTTCATTATATTAAAATTAAAATTAAAATTAAAATTAAAATTAAAATTAAAATTAAAATTAAAATTAAAATTAAAATTAAAATTAATTTAAAAAACTCAAATTATATTAGGAAAGCAGGAAGTGAACAAATGTAACAGTTACTGATTGTAAAAGTAAACTGTATTATGGAAAGCAGGAAGTGAACAAATGTAACAGTTACTGATTGTCAAAGTAAACTGTATTATGGAAAGCAGGAAGTGAACAAATGTAACAGTTACTGATTGTAAAAGTACCAGATGGAGGGGTAGGATTTGATAAGCTTTGCTTCTTCCTACTCCTTTTGGACATGTGGAACTGTGAACTAATTTAATATTTTCTATATCTACATAATCAGAAAGTGTTGTTTAGTTACCTGAATGTCGAAGCTTGGTGCCATCCATTAAAAGATGCTTGAAGCCACCACTGTCATCCTCTATTTCCATGGTGGTCACTGCAGAGGTTTGGTACTTAACAGTCATTTTTGCGTCTGCTTCCGCTTTCTTTTGGAAGTAAGTAGCTGACCCAGCTTTGACGGTATGAATACTTGCATTAATATGTGATTACATGCGAATGGCAGACATACGGAAATAAAACTTACCACTCTTGGCGGAGGATGGTTTTACAAATCCGCCAAAGTAGCTCTCTCAACAGATTGTGGAATAGTTCCTGGTCAGAAGTTTGAATTCCAGTCACGCCTCGTACACGGATATCTATGCCGCGGTCGTGATCGCGATCGTGAGAAATGAACCAGTTTACTCTGGAGAAGAAATGTATGCAAACTGCAGCTGAGTGTTTCACAACATGAAAGAATATACGGAAGAAGCGATTTCACAAACCGCAAAGATGCTGATTGAGCAGTTTTTATACCGTCTTTCAATGAAAAAAAATGTTTGAGTCAGTTCTTTAACTTCTTTATTACACAAACAGTGTGAAATACGCTGCTTAAATGCGTTCATCAAGGTGACTAAACATCCTGATTTCCCAGCGCATGTCCTGTGTTCTTTAGAAAGTGAAGAAAGCAGAGCCGAAATGTTGCATACGTAGTTTTCCATGCAAAGTTCGAGAATATGTGAACCAGTATCAGCCTGCAGGAAGCTTTCAAGTACAATAATGAAAATAAATACATGTAAAAAATACCAGTTGAGTTTGCTAACCTTCAGATAGACTGTAATATGGACTGTATTGTTACCGTTTGGTCTAGAATGCTGATACCATGTGGGAATACATCAAGCTAAGATTTCGATAAATATTTTATATTGTTGATACACAACCTCAAATTAATTCATGCCAACACTGTTTTCACCGCCACGCACATCAAACAGTGACATGATAATCTTTCTGGATCTGTAATCATTTTCTGCTTTTATTTGTTGTAGTTCCTGTCTAATTTTTACAAAATAAGACACATTAAATCATTATAATGTTGCCCCTCTCCCTCACCCAACATTTTGCCCATCATCCACAATCCTTATGTGAAAATGAAAACATGCTTTTCTCTTTTCTGTGTGGCCTAAAAATATACAAACAGATTAAAAAAAAAGTAATGGGGCGCACCTACGCCGCTGAAAAATTAATTCATTCATATAGACAAACAACCATTCACACTCACATTCATACCTATGGACAATTTGGAGTCGCTAATTAACCTAGCATGTTTTTGGAATGTGGGAGGAAACCGGAGTACCCGGAGAAAACCCACGAATGCACGGGGAGAACATGCAAACTCCACACAGAGATGGCCGAGGGTGGAATTGAACCCTGGTCTCCTAGCTGTGAGACATGTGTGCTACAACCGTGCAGTGTGATGATCACATATTTA
Source organism: Doryrhamphus excisus (assembly GCF_037039965.1). NCBI lineage: Eukaryota > Metazoa > Chordata > Actinopteri > Syngnathiformes > Syngnathidae > Doryrhamphus > Doryrhamphus excisus. The sequence goes on from NC_136365.1 coordinate 19,486,768, forward strand.
GAAATAATTACTAGGGATGTCCGATATTGGCCTTTTTGCCGATATGCCGAAATACACACTGATACCGAAATGCCGATACCATTATCAGCCAATCTCGATATGTGTACCATGACATGTCCCCTGTGGTGAAATGAACACATATACAGTATGTGTTGTATTAACACATTATCACATTGCTTTTCATAATCTAGAAAAAAATACGATATAATGTCACATATTTATGCTGATATCAGGCCAATAATTATCGGACATCCCTAATAATTGCCCATTTAGGGAGATGTGTTTTCTGTAAGCCCACAAACACTCAGATATACCCAAATGCCTCACTTGCACCATGCATGGTATTTTGTGGATGTTCTACGAACAAATAAACCACAACCACATAAATCATAAATACGATTAAAGGATTCCCTGGCTGGAATCTGACTATAGTGTCCCAACTCTTAAAGAACCACTATCCATTCTTCAGAGACTGAGTCACCGATGTGTGGGTGCTGTGTTTGTTGACACACTAGTTGGTTGGCCGTGCGATAACCGAGACTGTTTACGAAAACTGAAATTTCTCGAAAATCGTGGTGTAAGGAAACGTTTGAACATTTGACAAAGTTTGTAGCCCTTATGTGTCATCCAATGGACTACAACAACACTGTATTCAGACAGATACACTTTTATGAATCCCCATCATCTGCTATTATTCGTCCGGTCACATGATGTTGGCTATCCCATGAATTTCAATAATGATGACTATGTTGTCAGCACTCCTACAGAAGTCTGTGGGTGGCGATGTATGGCTATATTTTTCACTTCCAGGCTGTAGTAATGGTGGCAGACCCTGTAAAATATTCTCTCGAAAAGAGACAACGTTGCACCGGGGGTGATATACCCATTTGTGACGCCAGTACATTGAAATCCCAGTCGTCGGTAGAGCTGGTGGGCGGAGGGTGAGTAGGCTGTGGTTCCCAGGACAACAGTCGAGTATCCCCGAGTGATGGCAAACTCCAGAACTTTCCACCCAAGGACCAAACCCACTCCACGCCTACGAAACCTGCCGTCAACTGACATGCGCTTCAGTTCGACGGAACTTCTCGTGTCCTGCTGGCCGACTGCTGCTACAACACCCACCACCTGGTCTTCCAGAACTGCAACCCACAGGCGGGAGTCTGAGGTGGGGTTCAAGAACACAAGACCAGTTCATGAGTGAAGGACAAGGAAAGAAGATGACATTCCGATGTTCACTTTTCCGATGTTCACGCAGTCGAATCGTTGAGCTGCATAAGCAAGGCTTCTCACAGCGCACCGTTGTTGCAGAGGTTGGACGCCGTAAGAAACTTCTTCAAATATCTCAGCCCTGCAAAAATTTCACCAGCCATCAGCCGGCGTTACAGATTGTGCAGGGGTGTCAAATGGTATATGCCTATGTGGATGCAGGGGTCATCCCTCGTAACTGAAGGCCCCCTCCACCTGGTACTTTTACAATCAGTAACTGTTACATTTGTTCACTTCCTGCTTTCCTAATATAATTTAAGTTTTTTAAAATTAATTTTTAAATTTAAAATTATTTAAAAAAATTAAAAAATACAAAAATAAAACATTTAAAACATTTTAAACACTTTAAACATTTTAAACATTTTAAACATTTAAGCATTTAAGCATTTAAAACATTTAAAACATTTTTAATGGCTGGTGAAAATTGAAATTTTTTTAATAAAAAAAAAAAATTGTCACGTTTTTTGGCATCCCTCATGACTGAAGGCCCTCGTTTGTGTGGTCTATTTTAACAAGACAATTCACTGCACTTCACTAAGGACTTCTTTCAGAGGATAAGATCAGGATGGACCATCCTGCATGTATCCATGATCTACATTGAGAACATTTGGGAATGGACGAAAGGACGGGACTTACTTGGTGATTTCATGTAAAATTCTTCAATGTGACCCATGTCTTTCTTCATGGCTTGCTTCAGGTAAGCATGGATCACACGCCTGCTGCAGAAGTAACGGCCACACAGCACAACGGCAGGGAGGAGTCCTATCACCCACCAACACGCCGTGACCACAAAGCCTACAACTGACCGTGGAAAGATAAGTGCATATTTTTCAGTTATAAATAATACACACATCAGTGGAACCATGTGTTCCAACTATGCCCTTGAAACCCCTGACACAGATGAGCTAAAGGAAATAGAAGAATGCAAACATAGTATTCATAAACACAATATATTTATATTTTTATATTTTAAACATGAATTGCTTGCAATGGCAATTAAAGAGAGAAGGGTAAAGTTCCAGAGCTGATTCTAATTGAGTAATTCAAACAATCACTTTTAATGCAAATATTGAGCTGAAATTAGAGGAGAAGGTCAACATATGATAAAACCAACTTATTGGGCTGGAGAAGAACGTTCTAGACCAGTGATTCCCAAAGTGTGGGCTGCAGCCCCTTGGTGGCCCGTGGTGGTACTGCAGGTGGACCATGAGAGATAAAAAATGAAAAATCACATTAAAATCACATTAAAAATGTGATTCATTCTTGCAAATATTATTAAAAAAATATTTTTATTGTAAAATATTTATTGCATGATTAAAAACAATATTTATAGGCCAAAGTAATAACCTATTGACTGACACAATATTTTAGGAACCTTATACAGTTTATGATTGGAACGTAGCTCTCTGGTCATCATGCCAGTCTTGACTGCAGTTATGAAAAGTATGAGTATTATACTTAAGTATATATAAAAAATATAAAAAATTAATAATAAGTATTATTAATATATGATATATTAATATATATAATAAATGTAAATTAATCATATATAATAATAATAATTATTATGTATTAATATATAATATATGAATTAATATACACTGACAATATAGATATATTAATTAGAGTGACAATTAATATACATACAATATATATTAATATATTACATATTAATATAAATGGTTAATATAATAATAATATTATATTCTAATATTACTATTATTAAGAATATTTGTATTATTATTATTATTGTTATTATTATTATTACGTTAAGTGCTCTGAGAACGCAGCATTTCGTCTATGTACTGTTTATAGGACAAAGGTGGGCCACAGACATTTTTTAGATTTTCAAGTGGGCCCTGAGTTGGTACAGTTTGGGAACCCCTGTCCTAGACTATAAATGCTGTAACGCGTATACAATGTATGTGTCCAGTACCTGCCATAGCTGAATAGAGCAGGAGACTCTCGGGATGACATCTCAGGCCTCTGAAGGCCGTGTCAGATATCATCTCCATCAGCCCCTCGTAAAAGATGCGTTGTACGTGCACTTGGTCCTTGGGCTCAAACTCGCGTACGACCACACTTGGCAGCTCAGCTTCTATTCCAGTTTGTGTTGTTGTTGTTGCGTCCAAGGATTTGTCCGCCATAGCAATGTTTCAAGTGCTCAGTGTTTCAGTGCTGCTGCTTGTAGAAGATGTTTGTTTGTGCCTCTGATTGATTGACAAGATGGCCAGGATCTCTGCAAGCAAAGTAAGTCGTCACATAGTAAAATCATCCAGCAAAAAAAATAACTGTCTGACATATTATTATTGTTATTATTATATTATAGTAGACTCATACATTCTGCGACCTCCAGTGAATGGTGAAGAAAACATATGTAACTGATACGCCCGTGAATGCATTTGTTGGATCTAACTAATAACTAGTCACAGCACATCACAGTGGTGCTTTCAAGGACCGCCAGACAAAATTGGAACTCTTAACGCTTGAGGAAAACAGCAGTGAACCATTAAGTCATAAACACATCAAATCTGACAGCTTTTTTTAGTAGGAAGAAGCAAAAGCTTATTAAATCCTACCCCTCCATCTGGTACTTTTACAATCAGTAACTGTTACATTTGTTCACTTTCTGCTTTCCTAATATAATTTAAGTATTTTATTTAATTTTAATTTTAATTTTAATTTTAATTTTAATTTTAATTTTAATTTTAATTTTAATTTTAATTTTAATTTTAATTTTAATTTTAATTTTAATTTTAATTTTAATTTTAATTTTAATTTTAATTTTAATTTTAATTTTAATTTTAATTTTAATTTTAATTTTAATTTTAATTTTAATTTTAAAATTGTGTCTCATACCGAAGTACGAGGTGATATGACCAGGCAATGACATAATGGGTACCATAGTAACTGTCAATGTAGTAATATATTTTATTTTAATTTTTATTTTAATTTTTTAATTTTTTGTCACGTACCAAAGTACGAGGTGATATGACCATACAATGACATAATGGGTACCATAGTCACTGTCAATATAGTAATATATATATTACATCATGACTGTGATGAATAAACATTAGCGACATTAGCCAAAAATAAATAATTGGTACTTACCAGAAGCAACCATTTAAAACGTAAACGACGCCTTAGCTGCTGGTGAGCACTCTTGAAGTCGGTTTCGGTTTGAAAGAAAATACACCAGCGATGGCTTCCATCCTGACTTCAGTGGAATGTCAGAGACACCTGCAAATACTTGACTCGTCTTTTGTGTTCTCTGAGGACCCAACCAATCACCTCAACTCATCCCTCAACACCCCGGCCTCTGGCTTTGGTTTGGACTGGTCCACTTAAGATACACTTATACATTTCAGAAAAAACACATTTGCGTTTACATTTGCGTACAAGCTGGATGTTTCCTGTAGATGGAGATCTTGCCTGGTGGGGTGGGGTGGTGTCACGTTTCCTAGATAGCTCTTATCTCTTTGCATGCACATGTCTGACAAAAGCTTTCAGAGTCAAGACGACTAAGTCACTAAGTCAGCATTTAACCACTTTTCAGGTCATAGAAGCTTGTATTCGGATTAGTAGTCTTCACAGTAGAGGATCCAGACAAATTATTACTTATATCATTAATTATTATTCTGCCTTAACTGGTTGCTAGTTGGATCTCCAGTCCTCCAGTAATTGTCTTCAATCTTCAACATCACAGGGAGAACATGCAAACTCCACACAGAGATGCCAAGCGCAGAATCGAACCCAGCTCTTCCCGATCCCCTGATTGTGTGGCCTACATGCTAACCACTCGAACATCGTGCAATGATCACATTCATTCATTCATTCATTTTCTATGGCTTATTCTCACGAGGGTCGCGGGGGGTGCTGGAGCCTATCCCAACTGTCTTCAGGCGAGAGGCGGTTTACACCCTGGACTGGTGGCCAGCCAATCACAGGGCACATTTAGACAAACAACCATTCACACTCACATCCACGCATGTTATTTTGTGGATGTTCTATGAACAAATAAACCACAACCACATAAATCATAAATACGATTAAATGATTCCCTGGCTGGAATCTGACTATAGTGTCCCAACTCTTAAAGAACCACTATCCATTCTTCGGACACTGACTAACCGATGTGTGGGTGCTTTGTTTGGGCGCTTTGTTCGACACACTAGTTTGTTAGCCATGCGATAACCAAGACCGTTTACAAAAACTGATATAATATCACATATTTATGCTGATATCAGGCGGATAATTATCGGACATCCCTAATAATTGCCCATTTAGGGAGATGTGTTTTCTGTCAGCCCACAAACACTCAGATACAACCAAATGCCTCACTAGCACCATGCATGTTATTTTGTGGATGTTCTACGACCAAATAAACCACACATCATAAATACGATTCCCTGGCTGGAATCTGACTATAGTGTCCCAACTCTAAAAGAAACACTATCCATTCTTCGGACACTGAGTCACCGATGTGTGTCTGCTTTGTTTGGGCGCTTTGTTCGACACACTAGTTTGTTAGCCGTGCGATAACCGAGACCATTTACGAAAACCGATATAATATCACATATTTATGCTGATATCAGGCGGATAATTATCGGACATGCCTATAATTGCCTAATAATTGTTTTCTGTGAGAAAGCAACCTATTTCAGAGAGTAAAAAAAATATATATCTTATTAAAAATCTTCAAATTTGCAATGCTATGAAGGCTAAATGGTTGATGTGGTGCTGTGGTGTATTTAGCGAGAGGCTTTGAATAAATGCACTCCCTCCACCGACAGCAAACACCAACTGTTCCTCTGTTGGCGCAAGGCTTGTACGGGGGCTCAGCGACATCATCCACACGCAGATACACATTATCCATGAGTGATACAATAGGAAGTCACTAATGCACTGAAGTCTTTTCATGATGTGAAAATAGACATCGCGGCAGTGACGACAGAAAAAAGTGGGGGGGGCAGGACGGGTGTCGAGAGTGACTCAGATGGGAAAACTCCATAAAAGTCTGTTGAGATGAAAAAGAAACACCAGCCCAAACACGCCTGTGACATGAGAGTGGGATCAGTTGGATTCTATATTTACCCGCTATGACGCGTGTTGGTTGTGATGCATGGAAAGTGATACAGGAGGGAATGTGAGAGTGGAGGAACGGATGCGTGGATAAAAAGAGGAGGAGATGAATATTAGAAAGAAATGATTGATCATTCCCAATTATTATTCAGTCTACGTAAAATGTGTCTCACTCATTATTCACGTTTCTTCTCTGTACGTCAAGATATGCTAACGCAGATACAGTGGTGTGAAAAAGTCCCCCCTCCTTTCCTGATTTCTTATTTTTTGCCACGCTTAAATTTCTCGTCCTTTAAAGTGGGTGTTTCCTGACAGGTGACAATCAATAAAAGTCAATAAAAAACATAAAAAGAAACAATAACATCTACTATTCAAAAAGCTGGCGCCAGTGCTTTTATTGGTCGCTTACCCTTATTGCATAATGCTACACCAGTAGCCACGTTTACATAGTTTTTCTCTTTCCGAATAACCTTTCCGAAAACAATAGTATCCATGGAAAGGAATATTCCAATCTCTTGTCTACATGCGGCACTATAATCAACCAGAATAGTTAACGGGGCATGCGCAGTAAAACGTAAACACCAACATCACGTGATACCGACTTCCTCGAGTTTTTCTTTCACTTGTTGGAATAACTCCGTATTGCCAGTTTTTCCTTCGTTCCAGTCTTGAAATTTTGTTTGGATCAAAAACAAACTTTCCACAGCAGTCCAGTGTCGATTGCTCGCCTCCATTTTTTTAAAACTGAAGCTCCAGCTCCAGACCATCACACTACCACCACCATATTTTACTGTTGATACTAGATGTTCTTTTTATGAAGTGATACATTATTTTTATTCCAGAAGTAATGAGACACACACCATCCAAAATGGTAAACTTTTGTATCGTCAGAACTTTGGGAGTGTTTTCCCAAGCGTTAATGTCAATCTGCCATGCAGGCCATTGCTCGCCTCCATTTTTAAAACTGAAGAACGTCTGGAGCTGCGTGTTACGTCATATCTGAGCATGCGCTGCTAATATTTTATAATAAAACTCGGGACTTGTTTTATATAGATATATATTTTCTTCTCTGCACGGGGAGAACATGCAAACTCCACACAGAGATGGCCGAGGGTGGGATTGAACTTGGGTTTCTTAGCTTTGAGGTCTGCGCGCTAGCCACTCTTTCGCCGTGCAGCCTGCCTGGATATTCTCCTTCAGCAGAATTCTTGCTTCCATATTTATCACAGCAAGTCTTCCAAGTCCTGAAGCAGCAAAACAGCTCCAGACCATCACACTACCACCACCATATTTTACTGTTGGTACTAGATGTTCTTTTTATGAAGTACAGAATTAATTAGACACACACTTTCCAAAATGGAAAACTTTTGTCTCGTCAGACCACAGACTATTTTCCCAAAGGTCTTGGAGATCATCAAGATCTTTCCTGGCAGAATAGAGACAAGCGTTAATGTCAATCTGCCATGCAGGCCATTGCTCGCCTCCATTTTTAAAATGGGGCTGCGTGTTACGTCATATCTGAGCATGCGCTGCCAATATTTTATAATTAAACATGTTTTATATAGATATGTATTTTCTTTTTTAATAAAAATGGACTTGTGAATGGCGTATAGAAGGGTTTAGATTCTGTTCAACAGATGGCGCTAATGCACACGAAAGCTGCTTGCCAACCGCCAATAAACAACAGAAGAAGAAAAACACCACGAAGAAGAACGCACCCTGACAACTTTCCATTTGAGCGGGTACAAGATACCTCAATCGGATCGGGGAAAGGAATATTCCACCCCCGTGAATCCGATTATATATCCATTTGGATTGGCATTTTTCTTTGGGAATGAGGTGTATACAAAGGTTACATTCTTTCCGTTTGAGCAAATAAACCGAGTATTTGTGGTAGTATTTGTGTCCATAGAAAGCAACAACTGTCCTTGTTAGGGAGTGCTACAGTGACTCAGACACCCGAGGTGGCCCAGCCAGCTAAACTGGCGAGTGGGCTATTGTGTGAAGATCCCAGTTCCCCCACCAAGCCTGTGGTCAGGTTGTATTTGCTGTTGTTTTTTTCCACCTATGGTAATCACCACCACAACCGTATGATGATGAGAAAATACATAGATGCTGCCTTCACTGGAAACACATTTGAGTGGGATGTTGTGTTGAACTGACAAACTATGTCAATGCTTGTGGTGCCGGGAAAGGATCCGCACAGTTTCCATGAAAGCATTTCAATAAGGTGACTTACAAAGGTTGGAACTATCATTTTTCTTCATTCCTGCAGAATGTCAACGGGCAGCACACGGACATCCCGTTCATCCGACAGGACCGTCATCTGTCTCCAAGTGTTGGGAAAAAGAACATCTTTCAGTGGTGGCACTATCTGAGATGCGTAGGCCTGAGATCTCTGTGGGTGGCTCACAAAGGGGTTTGCCATTGCCGTTGTGGACTAGCGCCTTGTAGCATGTGATGAGGCTTTGGTGGGTGTTCTCTTGACGCCCTGTTTGGAAGTGTAGTGTTGTTATTGACGACTGAAAGCGGGAACTTATTGCAGAAAGGCAATCACCAGTAACTGTGCTCTCAGTCTGGAGGATAGTATTTGCATGTGTGATCCGCTTGTTGGCTTCCCAGCGGGTAATTGGATAACTCCCAGGAAGTCGATCACGGATTGCAACCTTGATACTTACGGAGCACACAATGTACATTTTGACAAAGGTTCATCATTCTGTGACGGTAAAGGATGAATATTCTTCAGGGGTCTACTTTAAACCTGACATACTAGCCACGTATACATGGACCCAAATACTCTAATTTCATTCGGTTTATTTGCTCAAACGGAAAGAATGTAACCTTTGTATACACCTCATTCCCAAAGAAAAGTGCCAATCCGAATGAATATATAATCGGATTCACGGGTTGGAATATTCCTTTCCCTAATCCCATTGAGGTATCTTGATGTGGTGCTGTGGTGTATTTAGTATGTACTATCAACAGTAAAATATGGTGGTGGTAGTGTGATGGTCTGGAGATGTTTTGCTGATTCAGGACTTGGAAGACTTGCTGTGATAAATGGAAGCATGAATTTTGCTGAAGGAGAATGTCCAGCCGGGCTGCACGGTGTGTGAGTGGTTAGTGCGCAGACCTCACAGCTAAGAGACCCGAGTTCAATCCCACCTCATAGCGCCACATGTAGACAAGAGATTGGAATATTCCTTTCCATGTATACCATTGTTTTCGGAAAGGTCATTCGGAAAGAGAAAAACTCTTTGTAAACGTGGCTAATTTAGCATGCTTGTCACATGCCGCCTTTAATCTTTTTCACAACGTAAACGCCCTTGATTTCTTCTTTCTGGACCAGGATGGAACTTGTTGATTTTTTGCATGACTTTTTGCACGATCGGGCCACATAGACGCCATCTTCATACTTTGCAATCGGTTTTCTCTTGAATTCAATAATTTCTCAACTTCGTGATTATGTTGCAGGCGCTGGCAAATTTCCATGTCGATCTATTCGGCATTCTCGCTCAATAAATAAAATGCACAGACGGTGAGTCAGCACTGCGGAGGGTGCCTTGTTGCTACAAAAATGCCATATTATGTTGAAGTCCTTTAATGAAAGCTGTGGGAAGTCCACACTTCAGATCTAATTAGATATGATTAGATATTTGTAATAATACACAAGTGAACCTGCAATAATGAATTTTACTTAGTTATATTTGAGATTTAACACAATATTCGAAGAAACAAGAGTGTGGTTGAAGGTTGAATTACTGTGGTGACGCCAGAGTGAGTGGGCACTGGCTTGCAGGCCTCGGTCAACATAACGAGGAGGAAGGTTCAAACACAGCGAGTGGATTACCAGTAGCAGCACCAGGACCGGAGACAGAGGCAAATGACACAAGAAAGGAATTTAAGCTTGAGGTCATCCTTTTTTTCCACCACGCGCATTGTCCACGTGTATATTCACACACACACTCACACACACTCTTTCTTATTCTGTGGGCCACGTCACATCTGTTAGTCACAAAGTGAGCGCGCGAGTCAGGCGTAACATTCATTGTTAAAAGCAGCTCTGGTTTTATTCATGAAATAAAATATATTTTTAGTAATGAGATGCTGTATGGTATTATATATGGCACTAAGTTGATTTGTCTTTGAGGTAGATGTTTCCTTCAAAAAGCTAGGCATGAAAAATATCCAAACCTACATGACCCCCCCTCCCCCAAAACATCATAACCAAACATCTATCAATCCGGAAATGGTTATAAATCCATTTCTACAGCTTTGGGACCCCAGCAAACCACAGTGAGAGTCATTATCCACAAATTACCACGACAACAGTGGTGAACCTTCCCAGGAGTGTGTTGGCCAACTCATCCAGGAGGTCGCAAAAGACCCCACAACAACATCCAAAGAAATGCAGACAACTCCGGTGTCCTCCCACATTCCAAAAACATGCTAGGTTAATTAGCGACTCCAAATTGTCCATCGGTATGAATGTGAGTGTGAATGGTTGTTTGTCTATATGTGCCCTGTGATTGGCTGGCCACCAGTCCAATGTGTACCCTGCCTCTCGTCCAAAGACAACTGGGATAGGCTCCAGCACCCCCGCGTCCCGTGAGGATAAGCGGTAGAAAATTAAATTTTTTCTCTTAATAATAAAAGGTTTTATTGAAAAACAGCATTTTGACTTTGGATTTGTTTGTTTGTTTCGGCTTTTTTCCATCAAAATGAATCAAAGTGACGCCCTTGTCCACATTCTCCTGTTCCCATCCTTTTGTCCATGATTGCAAATGGCAGATGTCACATGATGCAAGAACCCGTCACGGGACACGTGTATGTGTCCATGTGATTAAATATTGGCGGTAGTACACCTTGGCAAATCCTAAAGATTACGACATACTTCTTTTTCACACAGGCACTAAATCAGCCACCCAAATGCGCACGTGTGCGACCGATGCGTTGTTTAATTTTCTACTCTTTCCGAATGTAGATTTCTTTTCATATTCCGAGGTGTGTATTCTACACGCGTGTGGGCTTGCGTGTGTGCGTGGATTCTGCTTGTGTGAGGCGAAGAGCGTCTGTCTCCCAGCGGGCCTCATTTTCAAGGCGTATCAGTAGCGCCAAATGCCACCGGCGAGCCCGCACGTGCACAGTTAAGCTTTCCAAATGTTCTCAGATGCAAAAGAATCCAAGTACATGACTCAAACCTCACGCCTCTTTTGTTGCTAGCTTTCTGTCGCCACCTCACACACCTCCTTTTGTTCAATCGGTCCTGTTTGGCACGGCCATGTTTGCATTTTAATGTAAATGTGCATTATTCTGACAGTTATTCTTCTTGGCGTATGGCTGGAAGAGAAACGAGGACGTGTCAAACATTGACGTGCAAAGATTTTAAGGTTCTCTTAATAGTTTTTAAATGTCTTAGGGGTTGTGGGATTGCTTTTAAGCTATGAGTTCTCACGGACCCTCAGGTCTTCCGACACCGGCCTGTTATGTATTCCCAGAGTTCAAACACAAACACACTGTGAGGAATCTTTTCAGTTTTATGGCCCCCGTTTGTGGATCAGCCTGCCGGAGGACCTGAGGGCCGTAGAGAACGTTGACATTTTTAAAAATAGGCCGAAGACCCACCTATTTAATTTGGCTTTTAACTCATGCTTTTAGTATACTCTTTTTTTTTTAACCTTTGAACTTGACTTTATTATTTTATATCCTATACCTGGTGTTTTTTTGTTTTTTTGTTTTTTTTTTCCTTCTTTTTTTTTCCTTGTTTTGGATCTTAACCAAATGTCTTTATATTTTTCATTCATTCATTTTCTACCGCTTTTTCCTCACAAGGATCGCGGGGGTGCTGGAGCCTATCCCAGCTGTCTTCGGGCGAGAGACAAAGTACTGGTCGCCAGCCAATCACAGGGCACATATAGACAAACAACCATTCACACTCACATTCATACCTACTATGGACAATTTGGAGTCACCAATTAACCTAGCTAGTTTTTTTAATGTGGGAGGAAGTACCCGGAGAAAACCCACACATGCACAGGGAGAACATGCAAACTCCACGCAGAGATAGCGAGGGTGGAATTGAACCCTGGTCTCCTAACTGTGAGGTCTGCGCGCTAACCACTCGACCGCCGTGCCGCCTTCTTTATATTTTTACACATGCTTATTTTAGTTTTTATTAATGTTCTTATATATCTTACTTTTGATGTCATTATTTCCAAGCTGTACTTGTAAGTGTATTTATATGAATATTTTTGCAAAAACAGTGATTACGACAATATAATTATGAGAACGGAGGAAGAAAAAGCGCTGAGAAAGTCAGAGAAAAATGAGGATGTTCAAAGGCGCTTGTTAGCTCCTGTTGGAGGTTCCATGTTTGTGGGGAAAATGAGCAGTGTGGAAATAGAAGGCAATTACAGAAAGAAAGCTGGTGAGGGGGGGGAAAAAAGCAAATGTGTAGGTAGCATTATCTTCACGTCATTACGTGATGGTTGGTGTCGTCTCCAATGCATCCCTTCACTGCTCTAATCAACCCGCAAGCCACGGCCACCTGTGGTATGGCACGGTTTATTTCTGTCAGACATGTCTCATAAGTAACACGTGGCTATATTTGCACCATTCAACATGTCTGGAAAGGAGTAAGAAGAAGCAAATACCATACATTCAGGTGTATTAGTCACAACCATGAAAGTCAGAGAAAAATACAGATTTGTACATATTTGGACAAGCCACACATGTCTAAGTCATAAAAGGACATAATGGATCTTTATTTGACAGGAGCTAAACACGAGCTACAAACAAACTCAATATCATCTTACAAGCTAAACTCATCACACAGGAGCTTAACACACAGAATGTACGTTTAGCAATATTCATTCATTTGTTTTCTACCGCTTATCCTCACGAGGGTCGCAGGGGTGCTGGAGCCTATCCCAGCTGTCTTCAGGCGAGAGGTGGGGTACACCCTGGACTGGTGGCCAGCCAATCACAGGGCACATATAGACAACCATTCACACGCACATTCATACCTATGGACAATTTGGAGTCGCCAGTTAACATATCATGTTTAAATAAATGAATGAATGTATTTTCTACCAGGCTGCACAGCGGTCGAGTGGTTAGCGCGCAGACCTCACAGCTAGGAGACCCGAGTTCAATCCCACCCTCGGTCATCTCTGTGTGGAGTTTGCATGTTCTCCAGGTACTCCGGGTTCCTCCCACATTCCAAAAACATGCTAGGTTAATTAGCGACTCCAAATTGTCCATAGGTATGAATGTGAGTGTGAATGGTTGTTTGTCTATATGTGCCCTGTGATTGGCTGGCCAGTCCACGGTATATCCCGCCTCTCGCCCGAAGAAGACAGCTGGGATAGGCTCCAGCACCTTCACAACCCTTGTGAGGATAAGCGGTAGAAAATGAATGAATGAATATTGCTACACGTTAGTATATTTCCCAGGTCTACATTTTGAGTGTTAAGCTGCTGTATGATGAGTTTAGCTTTCTTTGTAAGGTGATATTGAGTTTGAAAATGAATGAATGAATGAACAAGTTCATCCTTCAGGTGCATGCTGAGTGTGTTCAAAACAATTTTAAAAATAAAATTACTTTAAAAACTGAAGAAAAAAATGTCTTATCTCTAAATAGCTTTGAGTTCTGCAGTAGATTTCGAACATCCATCCTTTTATACGCTGCATCTCTCCCTCTCTCACGGCATGGGAGTGTATCTCTGCTGACTGACATTAACTGACGTCCAGTCAAACCCACACAAGTTTTATGAACTCTGTCAGGATGCGTCATGGGAATATTTTTGCCAAGACCAATCAGAACGTGGAGGATGAGCTGTCTCATGCACTTGTTGTACATCCTTATATAGGCATCACAAGCTCCATCCCGGTGTCCACGTGCCGCCTGGGACATTTGCACACAGTGTGTTTACACAACATCCGCAAGCACACACACTTGTACTGTTGAACAAATGAATCTTTTACAATCATTTGATCTGTCGCTACACAACGTGACACACAATGTAAACTCTCTACTGCACCATGTGGGCTTGCAAGTCTGTGCACAACACCCATGCCAAAATTACACCCATATATTTCTGCCGCAAGGCATGCTGGGTAGCTTGTGGTACTCTCTATCCCAACATTAGCCACGTATACATGGACCCAAATATTCCAATTCCATTCGGTTTATTTGCTCAAACTCTATCCTCTTGATAGCTAATGTTTCAGTTGAAATGACATGTTACGTACTGGTAGTAGTAGTAGTAGATTTACAGCATGTGATGTGTGTGTACTTTGTTGCACCGTGAGTAAGGATGTTCTTCTGTTTTTATATTTTTTTTTAACTTGTGAGTCAAAAGGTTTCTCAAAAATACCTAACCCTATTAGTGACAAATTTAGGGAATAGTAAAACATAATTTGTGAATGAATATGTGTAATTTAGTACCACTTTCTATGAAGGTCTACTGTATACCTTTTAGTTTTACCAAGGAAATGTATTTGGATGATTGTAAGATATCCTACAAAAAAATAGATATGCATGGATTTCACTCTTGAGCTTCTTTATTAGTGTGTGTGTTTAAGTCCTTTTTTTTAATATGCTCATATGTGAAGCATATTGCTAAAACAGATTTCCTCTATGGTATGCATCGTATGCCAGAGACATAATAGTACTCAAGTTGCACAGTTTGAGCTCAGTTTTTTCATCTTCACACGTCCTTTACTGCATTGAGCAGCATTGATTCGGGTTTGTTGTTTACTTGAGGAGGCTGGAAAACTGCCTGGAGGACTTACACAATAGTGTGTATATGTGTGTGTGTGTGTGAACATGAGCCAACGAAAAATGATCTGCCCACTCGTGACATCAAGTTAAAACATGTAAAAATTTATTCTGTATCTTTTTACCGACATTGTTTCTTCTTTTGACAGTAAAAATGGCTAACAAATATATTCTCTGTATTCCTCAGTTGAACATTCACAAAGAAACGAACAAATGAAAAAACGCAACAATTGATGAATTCAACGTTCCTCTTCCGTCATGTCAGCTTTTGATATCGAATGAGAATAAAAAACGACTTTTAAGCAGCGTGACGTTTGGCTTGCTTGTTTTGCAAGACCAAGGACACCTTGCTTGGTGAAAGTCAGTGTCTGCACACCCACTCCTCCACTCCTCCTACAAGTATATGTTGATCTTGATTCACTCGCTGTGGTGCAGCCTCTGACAAACAAAAGACCGTTTTTAGGTTTGCTAATTCAACCTAAGGAGCTTTTAATCATTCCTTCATCCTGCTTCACCATCTAGTATCTATCTATCTATCTTCTACCAGCCTTCTGCACATACATGACCTTTTGTCTGTCTCCATCAAGATGTCCTCATGAAGACACCCATTGCCAATTGTCGCTTCTTCGCTCCATCTGGCATCTCCGATAGATGAATCACTGGAGTGAAAAAGCGACTGACGTAATTGCCTTTTGCAGCGCTGCCAGCTTGTGAATCCATTCAAGCTTATTTATCCACACCATGACAGATGCCCTTCACAGCCAGACCCCCCGACGGGCCAGCCTAATTCCGTCCCAATGAGTGGTCCGACCTTTTGCTGCGCGTTTTAGTCACATTTAGTCACACGGCAACAATCTGCTACTTTGTGTCACAAAAAGTAGGATGCTGAGCACCTTCGATGATTAGCGTCTATTCAAAGTATTGGAACGAACCAATCAGACTGCTCGGGTTGTCTTGAAAGACGTTTGGTCTCTCATTTGAGCAGGCTTGTTGAGTTCATGCTCCAAGACTAGATAGGACCGGATAGGACTCTTTGAGTCTGAAGTGAAGAAGTCTGTTGAAAAGCTTGATAGGACCGGCTAGGACTCTTTGAGCATGAAGTGAAGAAGTCTGGTGAAAGACTAGATAGGACTCTTTGAGCTTGTACTGATGAAGTCTGGTGAAAGACTCGATAGGACCGGATAGGACTCTTTGACCATGAAGTGAAGAAGTCTGTTGAAAGACTCGATAGGACCGGACAGGACTCTTTTAGCATGAAATGCTGAAGTCTGGTGAAAGACTAGATAGGACTCTTTGAGCTTGCACTGATGAAGTCTGGTGAAAGACTTGATAGGACCAGATAGGACTCTTTGACTATGAAGTAAAGACTCGATAGGACCGGATAGGACTCTTTGAGCCTGAAGTGAAGAAGTCTGTTGAAAAGCTTGATAGGACCGGCTAGGACTCTTTGAGCATGAAGTGAAGAAGTCTGGTGAAAGACTAGATAGGACTCTTTGAGCATGCACTGTTGAAGTCTGTTGAAAGACTCGATAGGACCGGATAGGACTCTTTGAGCATGAAGTGAAGAAGTCTGTTGAAAGACTAGATAGGACTCTTTGAGCATGAAGTGAAGAAGTCTGGTGAAAGACTAGATAGGACTCTTTGAGCATGAAGGGATGAAGTCTGGTGAAAGACTAGATAGGACTCTTTGAGCATGCACTGTTGAAGTCTGTTGAAAGACTCGATAGGACCGGATAGGACTCTTTGAGCATGAAGTGAAGAAGTCTGTTGAAAGACTCGATAGGACCGGATAGGACTCTTTGAGCATGAAGTGAAGAAGTCTGTTGAAAGACTCGATAGGACCGGATAGGACTCTTTGAGCATGAAGTGAAGAAGTCTGTTGAAAGACTCGATAGGACCGGATAGGACTCTTTGAGCCTGAAGTGATGAGGTCTGGTGAAAGACGAGACAGGACTCTTTGAGCTTGCACTGATGAAGTCTGGTGAAGGACTCAATAGGACCGGATAGAACTCTTTGAGCATGAAGTGATGAAGTCTGGTGAAAGACTAGATAGGACTCTTTGAGCTTGAACTGATGAAGTCTGGTGAAAGACTCGATAGGACCGGATAGGACTCTTTGAGTCTGGTGAAGGACTCGATAGGACCGGATAGAACTCTTTGAGCATGAAGTGATGAAGTCTGGTGAAAGACTAGATAGGACTCTTTGAGCTTGAACTGATGAAGTCTGGTGAAAGACTCGATAGGACCGGATAGGACTCTTTGAGTCTGGTGAAGGACTCGATAGGACCGGATAGGACTCTTGGAGCATGAAGTGATGAAGTCTGGTCAAAGACTAGATAGGACCGGATAGGACTCTTTGAGCATGAAGTAAAGACTCGATAGGACCGGATAGGACTCTTTGAGCATGAGGTGATAAAGTCTGGTGAAAGACCAGATAGGACTCTTTGAGCAACTTCATGAGGCCTGGTGAAAGGCTCAGAGATGGTCTAAGACAACCCGAACAGTCCAGTTGCGATGGATTCAATGCCCTGAGAATACAATGAACGTCTCTTCAAAGAAAACCCTGATGCAAATATTCATCATATCTTTTTATAAATAAGTTCATCTTTTCACATGATATCAATGTGTCACAAAAAGACATCCAATCTCAAGCTTCCTGACAGGAAGAATTCTTTCCCTAATGCAAAAACATTCCAGTACAAATGAACATAGCTGCTAATCAGAGGGTGTTTGACTTTCCGACTGCTGCTGGCTGCTTT
Organism: Doryrhamphus excisus; assembly: GCF_037039965.1. NCBI lineage: Eukaryota > Metazoa > Chordata > Actinopteri > Syngnathiformes > Syngnathidae > Doryrhamphus > Doryrhamphus excisus. The sequence continues at coordinate 19,504,659 of NC_136365.1, forward strand.
TACTGTCCCGTGTCTTCTCCAATTTCGGTTCCTCGCTAGATGGGTCTCTTCACACGTACGTCTGTTCGCCTTCGTCACATTCCATTTTACTCCCTGAGCACATTCACAGCATAAGCGATCCGTCTTTTGCCTGGTAAGCCTTTCACATTCACACTTTTCCCTGCATCGAGAGGACCTGGACAACAACATCGATTCCAACACCCACGACAAACATACATAGTATTTACATGACACTGTAAGTGGTTACGATACCGTTGTTACTGCGCACTGTTCTCTAACAGTAGTTATTGACTACGAGCCAGGGTGCAATAATTGCACCATTGGTTTTGACTCAGTGGAGTTGATAAAGTAATGACATCATTTACTGCTGTCGAAACCTCGCCGATGTTCATGACGGACTCGGCCCTCAAAGCTGGAGGCACAGACCACCTGATCTGAGGATCACCTAGCAGCACCTGAAAAATGTAAAGCCCTGTAGGTGGTAGACTTAGAACCCTACCATGCCTCTATCTCCATCGCTGTGCACTGAGTATTAGCATACAGCAAAGCGGGCCAAGAGGGTATAGAGAGTCGAACAGGGATCTTCGCAGCCTTTAAAACAGGCTGGAAGTTAAGGGGACGGGGGGATCGGGGGTCAGATTCAGCCTAATAGCCAGTGGAGGTTGAATGTAAACACAGAACTTAGTAGCAAGAGGAATGAGGGAAAGGAGGGTGAGGTAGAGGAGGAAAACGGAGGCAGGTCGAACTCAGGTGGGCATTCAAGCTCAAAGCATCGCAGGGTGACACCTGAGTCCTCGTTGCCGTAGTTTGCCCAGTACTCTTCCTGATCAAGTTTGGGCAGCGCCAGTTCTTCCTCCCCCAGCTCATACTTGACCACCGATGTGGTCGTGGATGGGCCTTTGCCATACAAACCGGCCTTGACGGTCTCGGACGCTTTCTCAAAGACACCTTTGGTTGATGACTGGGGCTTGTTTTTGTGGAACCACCACCTGGTTTTGGTACTGAAGGTGGTCGTGGTCGAACCAGCGATGGAGCCAGGGTCGGGCAGGGGGCACAGGGCGAAGTCCATTTCACGAAGAAAGCGAAGATCCTGACCACGCCTTGTGGAGGGAGACGCACAGATGACCTCCGATGAGGAGACGCGGGCCTCGCGGAACCACTCCCACAGGGCGCGGGCTTCGCAGCCACAAGACCAGGGGTTGGAGTTGAGGCGGAGGAACTCAATGCCCTGAGTGTCCCTCAGGGTCTGACTGGGCAGCTCAGGCAGAGAATTGTTGAAGAGGAATAGCATGGTCAGGCGGCCGAGGTCGCGGAAGGCCCGGCGGTTGACCTGCCTGATGCGGTTGTCGTGCAGGAGCAAGCGGTCGAGGTTGACCAGGCCATGAAAGACGTTTTCTGAGATGGTGCGAATGCGGTTCCCATGTAGGAAAAGTTGACTCAGGTTGATCAGGTCAGAAAAGATGTCATCCTGCAGGAAGTGAAGATTGTTTTCCTACAAAAAAAGAATATCAAAATGGAACATCACAGTTGGACTCAATGTAATGACATTTGATGCAGGGAGGTTATAAGACCGCCTTGGCACTGTCTGTACTTGAGGCTCTCTTGCTAGCTAGTGGCACGATAACTATTAGCATGTTAGCATTTTAGCTAATTTACTCATGTACAAAGCCACACAGATGACATGACACTTTTGAGACTCTTTGCTTTCTTGTTAGCTGCTACCATGCTAACTCTTAGCATTTTACCATGTCAGTTTTGTTGCTAAATTCCTCATGTATTTTACGCAAGGCATTGCTCCTCAACGTTGCACAGCAGACACTGGGCCCGAGGTTCACAGCACAGGTTGCAAGCCCATCAAAATTTTCGCAGGAAACGTGTAGTTGCCGTTAGAATTAAAAAATTAGCTTCAATGCTAACATGTTAACGGCTACAATGCTACCACCTAGCAAGACACCCTCAAGTCCCAAAAGTGTTCAGCCAGACCCATAGTGTTCCTACATCATGCCATGTGTGTATTTGCCTTTAAACATGAATCTATTAACTAAAATGCTAATATGCTAATGGCCATCATGCTAGCACCTAGCAAGAGAGCCTCAAGTCCCAAAAGTGTTAAGGTCGTCCCATAGTGTCCCTACATCATGCTATGTGTGTATTTGCATTTAAACATGAATCTATTAACTAAAATGCTAATATGCTAATGGTCATCATGCTAGCACCCAGCAAGAGAGCCTCAAGTCCCAAAAGTGTTAAGGTAGTCCCATAGTATTCAGTTCAAGACAGAGCTAAGACTTATGCTTGTGCGTGTTGCTGTAAATGTGTTTCCAGTGGTTAGGGAAGCTGGAGTGTGGGCGGACAGGAAGTGACGTCAGAGGTTCAGAGTTGAGTTTGGCTTACCGTGAGTTACAGCTGTGTTAGGGATTATTGTGTCTGTGGTGAGATCATTCAAACCTGCAATAAAAGCCTGGTGCTTGTGTATCTCACGCAACAATACAATGACATTATACCGACCACAAATCATCACGTCTATGAATGCATCTTTTACATTTCGATGAAATATTTTGTATTACTTGGCTGAACTGGAAGCAAAGCGCAAAGTACTTTAAGGGTGACCACATATTTGGGAGTATTAAAATTTGATCCACTCTTGTGGTCTCACTCAAAAAATATTCCAATATTTCCTGCAACATTCAACTGTCCTGGTGGGAATTACATTCATTACCGGTTTGAGTCCAGCGCCCCCTACCTGTAGGTAGAGATAATGCAGGCTGTAGAGCTTGTGGAAAATGTCGTGCGGCAGGGCGGTGAGTCTGCAGCGGTGCATGTGGAGGCTCTGGAGCTTCTCCAGGCCGCGGAAGGCTCCCCCTTCCAGCCTGTGAAGGTTCGGGTTGTCCCCCAGGTCCAACTCCTCCAAGTCCCTCAGCTCACTGAAAGCGCCCGCCTCGATCCATGTGATGTTGTTGGAAAACAACCACAGGACCTAACAATTACAATTTACATTGTTACATATGGGAAATCATTTCAATATATATATTTTAAAATATGTTCTATATTCTTGGAACACACTTTACCTGAGTTCCGAAGCCGAATGAGCCAACTCTGAGCTCCGTGATCCGGTTGTTCTGGAGGAAAACGCGCTGCGACTCGTAAGGCACTCCAACCGGGACGGTGGTGAAGTTTTGCGCCTGGCAGCTCACGGTCATCGGGGTCGGGTAGCACACGCACGATTGCGGGCACCCTGACGCCGGACTTGGCTCGCCAAGGAGCATCCACACCGCCAACCAGAGGGAGATGCCGGCTGGAGGACAGCGGAGAGAGCGAAAGTGAGTCGGAGCTGTCCGGTGCTGAAATCAACCTCACGATGACGTCAATTTGATTTCTGTCTGATGTATAGTTCATATTATTTAGCGTGTGTGTGGTTTTTCGTGAAATGGCCACTTTGAGGTAACATTAGCGCCTTAAAACAAACGTAGACGTCCGCGTTTGCGGCTTTTACGCACAGTAATTGAAATAAATTAAATGAATTAAACGTGAATTCAACTTCATGCACATTATTTGGAACGCATGCTTTCAAAATGCACTTCCTATCATTTTCTATTCATGAGAAGCATTAATCTTTCATACACAAAACCATGCACGAACTTACTTTTGCAGTTGCGCACGATGGAGCATCGTCGGTTCCGAGAAATCGAGTAGGTTTCCATCCTAAAACCAAAGCCCAAAGCGAGTTAGCCTAGTGGGGCGAAGTAATGCCTGCTATCTCCGCTGCTGATGCTCTGGTTCCCGAGTCGGAGCGACTGAGAGAGTGCCGGCTGGTGTGAACCGTGCCTCATATATAGTCCCAGCATCCAGTTCTTGCCTACTGAGGTGCTCACCGTGGAATCTCCTACGTCACAGATGAGGGGTCATGTCGGAGTGAGGGCGGCAAAAAACGGAAAAGGGCGGGGCGTAGTGCTGGGGATTCTCTTGGGGAAGTTGACGCGCGTAAAGGCTGGTTGGATGCGTGCGCCCGCGCTGAGGGGAGGAGGAGACTCTGTTAGAGCGCACGTAGCAGAAAGACAGAGGAGGGAGGAGGAGACAAGTCGGCATGAATGGAAAGGAGGAGGGAGATGGTGATGACTGAGCTTTGTGGAGGAGCGGAGGACGGGTAGGAGAAGAGCGCACAAGTCGTTTCCTGGATGCGGCATTGTAGACTCTTATGGTCTGCTTCCGGCGCAGTACATGCCAGACGAGAAAGCTACAAGAAGAAGCTCGGATGTCTGTGAGCGAAGGAAGCCGGATGACCCCAAATTATGATTCAGACGCCGGGGAAGACTCGGTGCCAGAATGTGTCATGTTCGTATTTATTACATCAGCTACAGTTTCTGGAATAATCCACAATTGGAGGAATGACATGAAAGTCCGTTAACTTTCTATACAAGGACATGTTCGGGTGTTTTTCCCACTGTGTTACTAGCATTCATTGTGGAAAATAACATGTGCATATAACAATAATCCTTATCATACACTAAAAAATTCAATGATTTATTTGATTTGAACACTTTCATATGTTTCATTTAGTAAAAAAAGGCTGTAGAAAAACAAGTACATATGTATATTTACAAAGAGCAGCTCTAATATATGTATGTATTAGCTGATTATTAGTTATTTGGGTATTGTTATTATTATCAACATAGAAAACCTTGTAAACCTTCCAAATATTAATTAATTCCTTCATTTTCTACCGCTTTTCCTCACTCCACACAGAGATGGCCGAGGGTGGGATTGACTCCGGTCTCCGAGCTGTGAGGTCTGCGCGCTAACCACACGACCGCCGTGCAGCCTGGTAAAAAATCATTAATTAATTCATTTTCTACCGCTTATCCTCACAAGGGTCGCCTCGCGGGGGTGCTGGAGCCTATCCCAACTGTCTTCTTCGGGTGAGAGGCGGGGTACACCCTGGACTGGTGGCCAGCCAATCACAGGGCACATATAGACAAACAACCATTCACACTCACATTCATACCTATGGACAATTTGGAGTCGCTAATTAACCTAGCATGTTTTTGGAATGTGGGAGGAAACCGGAGTACCCGGAGAAAACTCGCGCACGCACGGGGAGAACATGCAAACTCCAGGGAGTGATTGAACTTGGGTCTCCTAGCTGTGAGGTGTGCGTGCTAACCACTGAACCACCATGCCACTGTTATTATATATTATTCATTCATTCATTCATTTTCTACCGCTTATCCTTACGAGGGTTGAGATGGCCGAGGCTGGGATTGAATTTGGGTCTCCTCGCTCCACTCGTCCGCCGTGCAGCCGTTATTATATATTATATGTTGGAATTTTTCATAACAAATTTCAATGCTGGTCAAACACGGATCTCACAGGAATTGAACTCAGGGCTCCAAGCTGTGAGGTCTGCGTGCTAACCACTCGACTGTATTGTTATTATTGTTGTTGTTGTCATTAAGTTCGGTCTGTACAGTACAGATAAATGAATAGATTATCAGTTTTGCTAAAGTATTTCAAATTGGGGGGGACTACTGACTTGTCAGGCGAGGCCTTGGGTTGGATTTAATGCTGCTGTCAATGGAAGACATTTGACGTTAGCATGTGTAGCATGTGACTCCTGTTCAGAGTCAGAGCTTTGAGGACGTAGAAATGGAAGCATGACATCTAAAGATGAGGTAAATCCTTAACCAAAACAACCGATGACTAAAGTGTTGTTTGTCCTCGGCCTTGGACGTCCTTTTAGTGCCCACTGACCAGCCGTTGGCTTTGTGAACGCACAGGCTTCCCTTTCACACAATCCTACATTCCCAGCTGCAACGGTGTGTGTCAGTGTTTCACAGCGTGTGAAAAACACTTGAGTGGCAGAACTTTTTTTCCGAGATGCCACCGCAGAGTGTCAGTCTCTCAGTGTTGTGTTGCCTACGCCGTTTTTGTGGGCGGCGTCCCCTTTGCGTCGTATGCTACGTGCTGTTTGTGTCAGTCCCACGCGGCACAAAGAGGCTTCCCCGGTGCACGCGTCCGTCCGTCTGTCTGTCTGTCTGTCCGTCAGCTCGTCCTCTTCTTCTGCTCCTCAGCATCACCAACGATGCGTCACGGCACCTCGGCAACATCTCGTTGTTCTCCTGCACCCTGCGGCGTGAGACGCAAAGCGAATCACACACTTTCAATCAACTTCTGCCCCCCCACCACCCCCCGGGGGTTTGTCGCTGACTGTGTCGTTGTTTCCAGTGACGTCAGCTCAAGCGGCTGCTGAGGTGGAGGTGTGGTCGTTGCCGCGGTAACCCCACACATCCTTTGACGATAAAAACACATTAACACACCTCATGAAGAAACTCTTATTGCACGTAACAAACTCTTGTATTTTACTCAGTGGTGTGCAGTCAAAGCCAGATAGGCCTTCTCTGCGGGCCTAACCACTACCATAGCCATGGAACTACAGTGTATTCATTTACAGTAAACACTAGCAATATTGCAGTTCGATTACCACTCCCTCCTCTTAATTAACAAAGACGTATTTATGTGTTTTTTCAACCCACTTTTCACACATCTTTCATATTTTTTTGCACAAGAGGTAAAAAGGAGGTGATGATGCAACTGCATAACAAAAGAGATCATGTTTGGTGCAGTTTTAAGCAGTCTTAAGCAATCTTGAGCAAAGTTTTAAGCAATCTTTCCCATGGAAATACACTGCTGTGGACAAGTTACCAAGTGTTCGATACTCTTTATGAGGAGTCTTTATTTGTCTGTTGACAAATTCCTTCATTCATTCATTCATTTTCTACCGCTTTTCCTCACGAGGGTTGCGGGGGTGCTGGAGCCTATTCCAGCTGTCCACCCTGGACTGGTGGCCAGCCAATCACAGGGCACATATAGACAAACAACCATTCACACTCACATTCACACCCACTGTGCAGCCATTATTATATATTATATCTTGGAATTTTTCATGACAAATTTCAATGCTGGCCAAACACGGATCTCACAGTCTCTGCATAATCTGTCGGTGTCAATCAGTGCCAGTCAAACAGCGTACCTGTTGTGGCTGATGTTTACGTGCGTTACATCAGATGCTCAGTGATCTACTGTGTCAACAAGCGGAGGCAGTACTGGCTTCCGAAGCTGAAAGTGATATAGTGCCAGATGACAGTGCTTGTTCTGTAAATGTTTATACAAAAAAAGGTGTGTTTATGGCGCTTTAGCTAGCATAGGCTACACAGTTCCAAAAATGCCAGATGAATTTGTCAACAGGCGGCACGGCGGTCGAGTGGTTAGCGTGCAGACCTCACAGTTAGGAGACCAGGGTTCAATTCCACCCTTGAGTTTCCATGTTCTCCCCGTGCATGCGTGGGTTTTTTTCCAGGTACTCCGGTTTCCTCCCACATTCCGAAGACAGCTGGGATAGGCTCCAGCACCCCCGCGACCCTCATGAGGATAAACGGTAGAAAATGAATAATAATACATTTTACTTGTATAGCGCTTTTCAGAGTACACAAAGATGCTTTACAGCAGGGGTGGGCAAACTACGGCCCGGGGGCCACATGTGGCCCACCAAGTGTTTGAATCCGGCCCACCAGTTGCTTTTGAATGAATGAATGAATATAATAACATTCATTCATTCATTCATTTTCTACTGCTTTTTTTTCCAATGAGGGTCGCAGGGGGTGCTGGAGCCTATCCCAGCTGTCTTTGGGCGAGAGGCGGGGTACACCCTAGACTGGTCGGTAGCCAATCACAGGGCATATAATAACATATCTTGTGGAAATAATGTGTATTATGTTTGTTTCCATCTGCATCAGTGCTTGGTGTTTCCCAGGTTAGAGTATAGAATGATAATGGGAGAAGGATACATGGTGCGTTCAAGGACCGTCAAACAAGCATGCATATTGCAGCCTTTCAGATGTTTTTGGAAGACCCGTGTAACTGGGATTTCCTGCAAAACCAAAAACACAATCCAGTTTTGACTACATCACAGTCAGGAAAAAAAACATACCCCCGCCCCTTCAAGCCCCGCCTCCTTATCTTATCTTACCAAACTTTCAACCACTGATTCTGTCATCCTTCATAGCGTCATGGAATTTGACTTCTGACTTGTAATACTTTTCCGTTTTTTGTCCCAGTTTTCCTGTGTCATGCATCTTCGGTGATAAATAGTCCACAAAGACGCTTGTGCCTCGTCAAAGACGTCTCGTTCGCCTCCTCTCGCTTTGCTCTTTGTTTTGTAATAGCGCCCCCCCCCTGCCTTTTGTCTTTCGATTGTTCTGCTCCTCTGTGTCATCACTTCCGAAAACATGTGCCGCTGCTTTGACACAATGCTTGCCGGAGTGACGTCCAACCAGTCACATTTTCTCTGTTAATGTTACATTTTTTAAAAGGGTGGTCATATATGGACTCTCTGGCAGAACAGTGAACGTTCTAGAAGGGTTCGAATAAATGTCTTATTATTAGAACACCAGCCACGATTGGCCTTTGGGGGGTCAATTAGGCTTTGAAATATGATGAATAATTATTGAATATAATTAGACTAGCATGGCAGAATCCCTTTGGTGCTTATCTGTGTAGTTGGCACATGTTCTCCCGCATCCCCAAACTAAGCATGCTAGGCTAATTTTAGACTCTAAATTGTCTTTTGCCGTTAATGCGAATGATTGCTTGTTTGAGTGTATGTGCTCTGTGATTGGCCTGGGGTAGGCTCCATCTTATCCAAGGGATCACTTTGAGCCAAAAATGATATCTAAGTTCTCAGTCTTCATTAAAGGTAAAAAACAATGCAATTTTTATTTGGTAGGGCTGTACCCCGCAACCCTAGTGAGGATAAGTGGCATAAAAAATGGATGGATAGATGGATGGATGGATTAGGGCGAGAGTTAGGGTCAGGGTCGGTAGGGATAGGGGTTAATGTAAGGGGAAAGGGTAAGGGTCAGGGCTCAGGGTCCGGGTCAGTGTAAGGGTTAGGGTAAGGGTTTTATGATGGCTATGAATGCTAGCTTTCAGAGTGTCCGACTCACTGTGACCAAGTTGGACCTCCTTATATGGGCGTGCCCGGTACAAGCAGTCCAAGCCAGTGGAACCAATAACAGCAGAGTGGACATGCCCGGAGGCAGGGTATGGGTGGAATAAATGAAAACAGACCGTTTCGGAAAGTCAAGGAAATAGAGCTGGAATAGGTGCAGATTCTGGAAGATCTAAACAGCTTTCTGTGCGGGTTATTGTGTGTCGCTGCTTTATAGGAGTCCACGACTCGATGGATGGATGGATGGATTGGGGTTAGAGTTAGGGTCAGGGTTAGTAGGGATAAGGGTAAAGATAAGGGTCAGGGTCAGGGTCAGGGTCAGGATCAGGGTCAGGGTCAGGGTAAGGGTTTTATGATGGCTATGAACGCTAGGTTTCAGAGCGTCCGACTCACTGTGACGTCACATCAAGTGGGACTTCCTTATATGGGCGTGCCCGGTAAAGGCTGTCCAAGCCCAGTGGAACCAATTACAGCGGAGTGGGCGTGCCCGGAGACAGGGTGCGGGTGGAATAATTGAAAGCAGACCGTTTGGGAAAATCAAGGAAATACAGCTGGAATAGGTGCAGATTCTGGAAGATCTAGACAGCTTTCTGTGCGGGTTATTGTGTGTCGCTGCTCTATAGGAGTCCACGACTCGATGGAAGGATTAGGGTTAGAGTTAGGGTCAGGGTTAGTAGGGATAAGGGTAAAGGTAAGGATCAGGGTCAGGGTTAGGGTTTTATGATGGCTCTGAACGCTAGGTTTCAGAGCGTCCAACTCACTGTGACATCACATCGAGTCAGACTTCCTTATATGGGCATGCCCGGTACAAGCCGTACAAGCCCAGTGGAACCAATCACAGCAGAGTGGGCGTGCCCGGAGGCAGGGTGTGGGTGGAATAAATGAAAACAAACCAAATACAGCTGGAATAGGTGCAGATTCTGGAAGATCTAAACAGCTTTCTATGCGGGTTATTGTGTGTCGCTGCTCTATAGGAGTCCACGACTCAATACAAATGGCTGAAAAAGAGCATAATAGGTCCCGTTCAAGTACTTGCGCAATAAGAAAAGGTAAACAACAGGCATGAACTAGCAACTAAAAACAGCACTGAGTCTTCCCGTAGACTCCTTCTCCTGGTATGTATCCTCAACCCCGAATGACAATTCAGTCCCGTCTTTATTACCAACCCTCAGCCAAGAACTCATGCGTGACACAGATGAACACGTCATGTGACGAAGGAAGTAAACGTCTGGGTGAAAGACAGGCTGAAGTGTGAGGGAGAAAATATCACATGCAGACACACATACGTGTATAGTCTTAGTCTTGCCTGTCAAAATGAATGAAACACCTGTCCACAGCTGTTTTTTCCACCCATAGACCCACTATGTCCAAAAAAGAAGTAAAAGCACAATCATCTTCTCCTTGTCCTGTTCCCTGCCATCCATCATCCCGGCCGCTCACGCCTACTTGCTTGTATGAGCAGAGAGACGAGGCGGCACACATCAATCTTACGTCACTCATCAGTCAGTCTCTGACTTTTCAGAGCATGAACATCAACAGGGTTTGACGCACAGCAGCCGTCAGGAAAAGGGAAGGCCAACCAGTGCAGGACGTCTGACGTCCTTCCACGTTGGACGTATGTTTTCAGACATCTTTCCCCCAACGTACTTTACATTCATTACCCTAAAGTTGTGACTAGAAGTCCCGACTCCCACTACAGTTGCTTAAAAATGATGGCTATTTTGTGGTAGAATGCATAACATACCAGAATACATGTGATATGTAGTATTTTGGTCACTAGGTGGCAGTAATGGCACAAAAAAATTACAATTACATTAACATAATAGTTTTTTTTAGAGGATTTCCTCGCATTCCATGTGGAAGTGGTCAGTGTTTGACTTCTTAAATTCAGAAGAAATGAATAAATTTGAGTCTAACATACTAGCTTGCTAGCTAAGCGCCATCTTTTTGTAGTTAAATACAATTTTATATTGAAATAAGAGAAGATAAGTCGTTCATTAATTTTCTACGGCTTATCCTCATAAGGGTTGCAGGCATGCTAGAGCCTATCCCAGACTGGTGGCCAGCCATTCACTAAAATTAAAATTAAAATTAAAATTAAAATTAAAATTAAAATTAAAATTAAAATTAAAATTAAAATTAAAATTAAAATTAAAATTAAAATTAAAATTAAAATTAAAATTAAAATTAAAATTAAAATTAAAATTAAATAGTATTATAATATTCATTCATTTTCGACCACTTTTCCTAACGAGGGTCGCGGGGGTGCTGTAGCCTATTCCAGCTGGCGAAAGGTGGGATGCACCCTGGACTGGTGGCCAGCCAATCACAGGGCACATATAGACAAACAACCATTCACACTCACATTCATACCTATGGACAATTTGGAGTCGCTAATTAACCTAGCATGTTTTTGGAATGTGGGAGGAAACCGGAGTACCCGGAGAAAACCCACGCATGCACGGGGAGAACATGCAAACTCCACACAGAGATGCCCGAAGATGGAATCAAACCCATGTCTCCTAGCTGTGTGGCCTGTGTGCTAACCACTCTTCACTTACAGCCATAAGACAAGACACATAGATTCCCTTGTTGTTGTGCTCAGGTTCTGGACAGCATGGGCGGACTTACCATTAAACAAACACAGGCCATTGCCTACGGCGCTGAGATTTCCTGGGGCCCAAAAATGTGTCATAAAAAAATTTCCTTCAATTTATAGCACATATTAATGTGTGCAATCGATTGTGAGCTTTCCATAGAATAACGACATGAACGGAGTGAGCTTTTTGTCAGTCATGCCGCATCTTTGTGTCAGTGGGTGGAGGCTGGGCCGCTAGCATACACACTGAGTGTAGAAGAGTAATGTAATGTAGTAGAAATTATATTAGTAGATGTCGATATTTTTTGTTTTTATAAACAAAACATCTTGTCTCGTCTCATGGTTTCACTTCAATAAGAAGTAGCACCTTACATCTTGCATAACATCAAAAGGAATGAACTGATTAATTATATTGATTGTTATTTGAAAACACACAATCATACAAGTGAGTATCATTGGTTTCCCTCAATCACTACGTATAAACCTCCTCCAATCAAATCGCTCCTGCTCTGATTGAGCCTCCTCTATCTTATTATCACCGTAATTGCTGCTTTCCTTCTGCAGCCACGCTTCCAGTGGCGCTTCAGTGACCTGACCCCCCCCCCCCCCCCCCACTCATAATCAGCAAACATTGGAAGTGAGAGTGCCGTGGATACTCCGGCATCCATTGGTCTTTCTAAGATATCCCACTTTTCCCAGTGTGGTGACATCAGATCCAAGTCTAGAAATAAGAGCAGCCATGTTGCTGTCCTCCACTCATGTTCCATCCATATGTATACCAGTCTGCTGTGTGTGTGTGTGTGTGTGTGTGTCCTCGGTGCTGACGTCAATGCTCCTCCACTCCAGATTTAACCACATAGAGAAGATCTCAGTTCCCCGTAGGAGTCTTTGAGGTCTATTTATAGAATGAAATGAACTAGGAGCGTGAATGGAAGGTGAGGTTCTTCTTTATTACTGGGAAGATGGGGAGCATGACACTTTTTGATCAGTCCAGTGGTCCGTTGAGTCAAAGCTGAAGACATAAGATAAGATATGCCTTTATTCGTCCCTCAGTGGGGAAATTTGCAAGAGAACAGAAACAGTTAAGCAGTACAAAATACACAATATAAAGAATAAACAATATAAACAACCCAAGTATTAACAAAATCAACAATTTTACTCAGAGTTATATACAAATACAATATGCAGACAATATGAAACGAGACGAAATATATGACCATATATATTGCATTTAGAGCATGGGTCTCAAACACGCAGTCCGCGGGCCAAATGTGGCCCGCAGGACACTAGTCTGAGGCCCTCGCCTTGATATGAAAGTTTAATGTTAGTGCGGCCCGCGCAAGTTTGATATGGATGCTGTATGGTATCATGTACCCAGAAAAAAGTATTACGTTTGATTAATGTTCATGTTAAAGGTTAAATCACTGTTAATAGTTATCCTCCCTATCCGTGTGGAAGTGGTCAGTTTTTGGCTTTTTAAGTTTAAAGGAAATAACTTGGAGGCTACCATTTAGGTCGCTAGCTCTCTAGTTTGCGAGTTAGCATGTGTCTCAAGACCCTGCAGTTGCGCAATATGTTGTAAATAAAAAGAGTATAAACGGCAAATAATAAAAACTTCAGAAACCACATATAGTTGGTGGGTAGACAAATTATTTTTTTCAGATTAAAATGACAAAACACGACTATAGTCACATTTATACTCTTCTCATTCACAACATATTGCGCAACTGCAGGGTCTTGAGACACATGCTAACTCGCAAACTAGAGAGCTAGCGACCTAAACGGTAGCCTTCAAGTTATTTCCTTTAAACTTAAATAGCCAAAAACTTACCACTTCCACACGGATAGGGAGGATAACTATTAACAGTTATTTAACCTTTAACATGAACATGAATCAAACGTAATAATTTTTTCTGGGTACATGATATCATACAGCATCCATATCAAACTTTAACATTAAACTTTCATATCAAGGTGGGGGCCTCAAACTAGTGCCGCATGTTTGAGACCCCTGATTTAGAGCCTTAATATTGCACGTGGAGGTTGATCGGATATTGCACAGTGAATGGAGTCTGGAGTAACTATACTGATTATAAAAAAAGTATTACACAGATGTACATAGTGTAATAGTGTATACTGTATAGTATACATAGGTCATATAGTATACATAGATGGATGGATGGATAGATGGATGGCGATATATTGAGGCAGGCAAAATTACTGAGTTCATTTGAAGAACAAATTCCAATACCTGCATAACGAAGCGGTGTGGCCTTTGCTTTCACCTCTCAACGCCAACAATCCAAGCGCTGACGTTCTTCACACCCTGAAATTCACCTCCAACACTTCCAGCAGCTGTGATCATGCAGCTGCGTTTCTCACTCGGAGAATGACGTTGTTAAAGTTCTACATCCTGAGTTTGTGATGATTTCATCCTGGCAGGGTGTTCAGACGTGTCTATTGGAAGCGTATCAGACACTTTTGGAAGGAATCGTTATCATGTTGCTCGTCAACCAACTCATCAAGTTCTGCTCTACTGTGTTATTATTCTTATTAATAAAAATAGGAATTTCACCGCTTTTTATTGACATAAAATGTAAGGTTGAAAGGGCTAATATCATCCGTCGTCATGGTGCTCAATTTCCACAGCTTTACATCTCCACCACCTCCATCAACTCCAACATCTACTCCAACCTCACCGACAGCTTAACTGGCATCAAAACCTGGATGGAACACAATTTCCTCAAACTTAACAGTGACAAAACAGATATTATCATTGGTCCCGAAAACATCAAAACATCCACCCATAACTTCTGTCTCAAACTCCACAGTGCCACCCAGTGCCATTCCTGACAACAATACCTAATACAGACGTCCGGGCTTATCTGCAGTCCCTGTATGCCTACAAGTAAGCGGGTCTTATTACAGCGCAGTTGCAAAAAAAGCAACCTTCCTTTCCCTGCCCGGCCTTTTATACACTCGAGGCTGGAGTCCTGAGGCTGGAGTCCTGGACCAGTTTTCGTCACTGCCCTTGCTTGAACCGCTTTCATGGTGTTTCTGCTTTCGTTTGTTCGCAGGGGCATCAAGGCATCTATCTTTTCCTTTGTTTGCAAAGCAAGCTGTCATATGCGTACCCACCCCGTTTTTAGCCTTGTTTTAGCTCTGAATGAAGACAGCTGGGATAGGCTCCAGCAGCCCCCGCAACCCTCGTGAGGAGAAAGCGGTAGAAAATGAATGAATGAATGAATGAATGTATGGATATTGTATGGATATATTTCTCTACTGTAAAGCGTCTTTGAGTACTCTGAAAAACACTATACAAATAAAATGTATTATTATTATTATTAATTTCTACTATAAGAAAAAGGGTCCATTTAAATCAGACTGGTCTCTCGCTTGTCCCAGCGGTCGTCATGTTGCAATTTCAAATAATGACCATCAGCCTCACTTTTAAACAGCACATATAATTGTTCGCTGCTGCAGTTGTGGCGTCACCAGGACACTCATTGAGAAGAAAAGCAATAAACCAGGAGAAGCAATAACACGGCCGCTCCACCCCGGGAGATTCGGATTGTTTGCAGGAATTACGTTGGCGTCATCTGTCATTGTCGGGCGAAATGTTGCGGTGGGTGTTGCAAGAACGGGAGATAAGAGCAGTACCAACATACAAATCATTCACTTTGGATTTTCATGGCAAGCAAAGGTCCGCTCACATTTTATGGGAAGAGAAAATTCATGAATATTGTTGTTTTTTGGCTTATCGTTTTTCCCAAAAAGACTTCAATTGAGGTCCAGTTGGAAGCTATAATAACTTTATTCATTTGTTCATTTTTTACCGCTTATCCTCACGAGGGTCGCAGGGGTTGCTGGAGCCTATCCCAGCTGTCTTCTTTGAGCGAAAGGCGGGGTACACACTGGACTGGTGGCCAGCCAATCACAGGGCACATATAGACAAACAACCATTCACACTCACATTCATACCTATGGACAATTTGGAGTCGCTAATTAACCTAGCATGTTTTTGGAATGTGGGAGGAAACCGGAATACCCGGAGAAAACATATTTACTTTATACTTTATTTTCACAAAACACTCCATAAACATCAAGTTGTGTACATCACAGTTAAAATTTCACTATATCACTGTTTTTTGCAATTTTAATATCCAATTAATAACCTATACTGTTTTGTGGGAAGCTGCACGGCGGTCAAGTGGTTAGCGCGCAGCCCACACAGCTAGGAGACCGGAGTTCAATCCCACCCTCGGCCATCTCTGTGTGGAGTTTGCATGTTCTCCCCGTGCATGCGTGGGTTTTTTCTCCAGGTACTCCGGTTTCCTCCCACATTCCAAAAACATGCTAGGTTAATTAGCAACTCCAAATTGTCCATAGGTATGAATGTGAGTGTGAATGGTTGTTTGTCTATATGTGCCCTGTGATTGGCTGGCCACCAATCCAGGGTGTACCCCGCCTCTCGCCCGAAGAAGACAGCTGGGATAGGTTCCAGCAGCCCCCGCGACCCTTGAATGTTTTTTGGGAATACCACCTGCTAGTTAAATTAGCAAATTGGACATACTTTTTACGGAGCATAAAAAGGGTTGAATGAGCTTAAATACAAATACAGTCATTCCTTGTTTATTGTGGCTAATCGGTTCCAGACCAAACTGACATTATTAGAGCCCTCAGGGAATTAAATAACACCCCTATAGTCAATTAGTGCATGAGCAAAGCTTACAGTCTGACGTGCCTGTTTGTGAGCATGTTGCCAGTGATATCATTTATTGACTTTCTACAACCTGCCATGATGTCTTTCATGTGATGCTTGTCATTGCCGTCCTTCCATATAGACGAAAAGCCAGTGCTCTCCTAAAGATGATAGTACCAGGATTCATCAGACTCTAATTGTGAGAGTCCAGACCTGAACTCCATTAAGACATTTTTGTCTTATTTATTGTTTATTTGCTGACATCAGCTGTCAGTCTCGGTAACGGACATCCGTGAGAAAACCTCGCTGGCCTTGAGTGACTTGGTTTTCGTTTCTCCTGACCTGGTAAACTTGCTCAACTTCCTCACCTGACGACTGAAAGTCACATGAGTGAAGCAAAACAGGAAGTGGACAAGAATAAGAGGAAGTGATGAAAAGCAGCGCAGGACTCAGAGACGGTGAGCGGATCACGTTCACTCATGGATCGCTATGCTGAGACCGTGTCGCTGACCCCGTGTTGCTGACCCCGAGCCACTTAGAGGACACAAATGCAACCAAACATGTGACAATGGCCCGATGCACTTTTTTTTTAAGAATAAAGGCAAAATATTGATTAAAAAAAGGTTACAAGAGACTTAATATAATAAAACGACAGCCTCATGCTCTAGATGACCTGAAAGAAGAAAGCTTTTTAGTCATCATGGCTGCCATACTTGACAAAATCAGCCTGTGAGCACATAATGCTGCAGCTACAGTGCTCACCCACAGACCAAATGAACAGTTTCTGAAATGTCTGCTACCTAGCATCCCGTTTCACAATTCACATTAGCTTCTCCCAACCGGACCGTTCAACCTTCACAATCACAGCGACGGATGGTTCAGCTTCTCAAATGAAAGGAAACCCAAGCGCACAGAGAACACACAAACGCCACACGGCCATGTAGGGTTGCTACTTGAAAAATGGACTTGCCCCATCTTACAAAGAAGAGTAGTTATAATGCATCCCCTATTGAGTTGATAAGTACGACCACTAGGAACACATTGGAAAAAAAGAATTGAGATTTTGCCATTTTCATATTATTACTTACCATAAGTATTTTCATAAAAATAATGCTGATTTGAAATTGTTGCTGTTTTAGTAAAATTATATTTTTGTGAGCCAATACAGGCTCTTCATTAAGGATTTAACTCCTAAACATTTTATATCATGCATTTTTACAACTAACTGCTGTATACTTTGATTTGAACGCTGTGGAGAATGGGGATTTCCTTTCTTGGTATGTACTGCCATCTAGTGGTCATTTTAATGTACTTCTGTTTGGACTTCGTTCCAACAATGCAATCTCAAAGGACGAGGTTTTTCAGGAGGTCATATCGACTTGAAACTTCCGCCTCTCATTATTCGGCCATCGAGCTTTCGATTGAGACCACCCTTGACTCTTTACGACTTTCAGTTTCGGAGATACGGCAGTTTTTGGCAAAATACGACCACTTCCGGTGGTCGCAGGAAGTCGGCCAACCCCTAACCCTAACCCCAATTATCAGAATTCTCAGTTAAGGAGATTATTTTTGGTACATTAAGGAAAAAACACGAAAATGTATTGAATCATTCTGGGAACATTTTATATTCATAAATGCCGATTTCTAAGAATCACTCTATCTATAAGGAACGTCACTTCCTTGTACAGCACCAAAGCACAAAATAAGAGCCCATATAGAACAAGTTAACGGCGTCCTTTTACAATGTTTAACTAAAACATTATGAAAATGTTTGAGAAATATTTGTAAGTCTAAAACTATAAATATGATTTTTGACACTCCTAATCTAAGGTATGCTGTGCTGCATTTTATCTTTGAGTGACTTTTATTTTCACAAGCTGTTGGCTTACGTCATCAACAATCGACACTTGTTCGCTGTTCTTTCAAAGGAACACCGATCTTACTTCAGGTTCCGTGGGAACCGGTTTGTCTCGGTTGGCGGACTTAAATCTCCAATGTAAGTCACAAACATTTCATTGACGTACGATGTTAGAAAGGTTTTGTCGTTAATAGTAAGATAGTAGATAAACACAAGCAGATAAGCATGTTGTTAATGGCACGCTAGTTAGCTACCTGCTTTTGTTTACATAAGCTACCTGTCATCTGTCAATGTTTAAACCCCACAGATAGTTGTCTTTTAAGGTCAGTGTCACTCAGCAATGGTTGTGTCAATTAAATACAGAACATGACAATGTGGTGTTGGCTTAAAACGTTGATACAATGTTCTTACTACTGATTTTTAAGTATCAGTATACGTTTATATCAGACATGTTTAACAGTAAGGAACACATTTCATGTCTGAATAGGTGTAGGAAGAAGCAGAGCTCATTTTTTCTTGTCTGTTACTGATATTTCATTCACACCGTAACTTTTGCATGTTGACACTTAATAATAAAAATATTCCACTGGCTTACATTTGTCATTTACATTGCTCACTTCCTACATGCAAATAAGGGGAGGTTAAGAAAATTAAAATAATTAAAATAACAAGCAAATAGGAGTTAAAATATTGGCAGCACATGAAATAAAACAAATAAGACAACTTGAAGGATCATCAAGTTTTTGTGAGTTAATTAACTTGTAGTCAACATGATGTCAACTTCAGTATTTGTCCAGTTCCTTGATGTGTTTGACAGCAAGTACTTTGGCTTCCCCCGGTAGCCATTTTGCAATTAGCACACTATTTTGCAATTTGCCCCTGCTTCGTTAAAGTTGCCTGCCTTCTTGGCAATACCATGATGGTCTTCCGAAGTTGTTGATGCACCGTCGCTCACATGTCTTCGTTCACGCATTTAACTTCTATGAGCACCGAGCTTCTAGATCTCTTTTAACTGCCATGAATCTTCTAATTCCTGAAAGATGGCGGTCAATTAGAAGAAGGGATGGAGGGCTTTTGGCCAACGGAGCTGGTTGCTGAGCTCTGTCATGGGGATGAAGGGAATCCTTTCCCGGTGTGGCAGGATGGACACGTCGGCGTCTGTTTCAACCAGCTGCTTCTTGGAGTCTTGCCTCACGTTGTCATGGCCACGCTCAGCGCCTTCTACTTCGGCAGGGCCACGTAAGAGTCTAACCTTCTTCTTCTCCTTTTGATGCACTAATGAGATAATAGAATTGCTAAAAGCTGAAATAATGTGTATATATATTAATGTGAAGTTATGTTTATTGTTATTAATTATTTTTCATTTTGCAGGAGCGCCCCGACCCTGGCGGTCGTCTCCGGCGGCTGGACTCTTCGTCTGGTTTCGACTCTGCTGACAGCGCTGCTCTTCGCCGCTGATGTCATCGTGGTGGGCATTGCCCGGGAGACGGACATGTACCTGGATGTCCTCGCCAGCAGCAGCGGCGCTCTGGCCTGGCTGGTTCATGCGGGCGCCATAGTGACTCTCCGGCGGGCAAGCGCTTTCAGGAGGACGCATGGACCCTCTCTGTTGCCTCTGTCGGTCCTTCTCTGTGTTCCAAACATGGTAGTCACCTTGATGTTCTACCTTGCCAAAAAGGAGGACAATGTGACCCCATCCAAACCATTCCACTTCACACGTTTTGTGTTGGCTTGCACCCGGATGCTTCCCATTTTTCTCTACCTGCTGGGCGTGGCGTGTCCCTGCATCCGTGCGACTGCGTACACTCTTCACATCCAAGATGTTGACCGATCACCTCTCATTGCAGAGGATTCCGAGCTGGACACTGGCGAGATGGTGGCCGAGGACGGGAGCAGTTGTGTCTCTCGCCTTTTTTACCTGTGGCTGACCCCCCTCTTCAGGCGAGGGCATAGAGGAGAGCTGGAGCGACCATGTGATGTTTATCACCTCCCCCGCAGCCTCCGCACCAGCGTGATTCGCAGACACTTCCACCAGAGCTGGGCAGCATGTCGCAGAGGGGCAGCGGTGCGGGCTGTGCAGGATCAGTGGCCCCGCCCGATTCAAAATAGCAGCGGGGGTCACTATAAGGAGGAACCACTGGAGCTGGAAGGCGATGTGAGCCTGCTCCGGGTTCTGCACACGGCCTTCGGAGCACGCTTTTACGTTCTGGGATTGCTGAAACTGATGGTGAACTTGCTGAGGCTCTCCGGGCCGCTCCTCCTCAACATCCTGGTTAGCTTCATGGAAGAAGAGGACGCTCCAGCCAGCAGGGGGGCCTGGTGCGCTGCCGCCCTCTTTGCCAGCACCCTCCTGTGTTCCTTCCTCCAGAATATGTTAGGCTTCAGAATCTCCAAGGTGGAGCTGTCCGCCCGAGCCGCTCTTGTGTCGGCCATCTATCACAAATCTCTGCGGGTCGGTGGTGCCGGACTGGCCCGCTTTACCCTCGGGGAGGTGGTGAACCTGATGAGCACCGACACGGACCGCGTGGTCAACTTCTTCAACGTCTTCCATGATCTGTGGAGCATGCCTTTCCGGCTGGCCGTCACCCTCTACCTGCTCTACCTGCAGGTGGGCGTCGCCTTTCTGGGTGGGCTGGGTGTGACGCTACTGCTGGTCCCCTTCAACAAGTTCCTGGCCTCTCGTATACTTAGCAACAACCAGGACATGCTCAGGTACAAGGACAGTCGAGTTAAGGTGAGTCAGCTTTCTTTTTAGTAGTAATATTAATATTATAGTATTATATATTACTAATTAATTTCGATTTAAAAAAACATAGTTACTGTACATACATATTGTGTTTATGTTCTACAAGCAGTGAATGAAAGAGAATGCGATGCTGAAGAGTTTGTTATTCCAGACGATGTTTTTAGTAGTAATAATACTATTAATATTAAAATATGATATATTAATAATTATATAATATGTATATTAATAATAATTTTAATTTTATATTTAATTAATAAAAACATGCTGAAGAGTTTATTCCAGCTGATGTTTTTAGTAGTATTAATATTATAATAGTATATATTAATAATTATATCATATTTATATTAATAATTTTAATGTTATATTTATTTAATTAATAAAAAACATAGTTACTGTACATACATATTGTGTTTATGTTCTACAAGCAGTGAATGAAAGAGAATGCGATGCTGAAGAGTTTGTTATTCCAGCTGATATTTTTAGTAGTAATAATAATATTTTTAGTAGTAATAATAATATTAATATTATAATATTATATATAAATAATTATATAACATTTACATTAATAATAATTTATATTTTATATTTATTTAATTAATGACAAACATAGTTACTGTTCATACATATTGTTTTTGTTCTACAAGCAGTGAATGAAAGAGAATGTGATGCTGAAGAGTTTATTCCAGCTGACGTTTTTAGTAGTAATAATAATAATATTTTAGTAGTAATAACAATATTAATATTATAATATTATATATGAAAAATTATATAATATTTATAGTAATAATAATTTTATATTTATTTAATTAATAAAAACAGTTACTGTACATACATATTGTGTTTATGTTCTACAAGCAGTGAATGAAAGAGTTTGTTATTCCAGCTGATGACAGAAATCCTCTTCGGGATTCGGGTCATCAAATTCTACAGCTGGGAGGCCCACTTTACTAAGAAGGTGTCAGAATGCCGCCAGGGGGAGCTGACTCATCTCAAAGCCATTAAGTACCTGGACGCCATGTGTGTGTACACCTGGGCCGCCCTGCCCGTGGTCATCTCCATCCTCACCTTCGTCACTTACGTGCTGCTGGGACACCAGCTGTCCGCCGCCAAGGTAGCCACTAGGGGTGTTTATTTGTGTAACGTAGTAGAAATTCCGGGTCACTCCCTTCATGCCGTTGTTCTATGGAACAATGTGCCGAAACCTTTAGTAGTCACACTTTTATGTGTGCTGACTTCCAGGCGAGGCTTTAAGCTTTAAATGACGTCAGTGTGACGACTCAACCCTTCCAGGTGTTCACCACGCTGGCTCTGGTGGGAATGCTGATCATTCCGCTCAACACCTTCCCGTGGGTGTTCAACTGCATCCTGGAAGCCAAGGTATCCCTGCAGAGAATCCAGCGCTTCTTCAAACTGACCAATCAGGATCTTCAGGCGTACTATGCGTTGGGTATGCTATGATATTACAAAAAGAAGCATATCCATGATCATATTTAGATATCATTGTAATATCATATGCTTTGGTTTTAACAGTGACACCTGAAGATGACCACACGGTGGTGCTGTTGAGCCAAGGCACATTCAGCTGGCATCAGGACACAGAAGAACATAGCAGATCTTCTGGTAGTCTGCTGTTGCACAATCTCAATCTACAAATAAGAAAGGTGCAAAATACACAATCGACATTTATACTGTTTTTTTTATTATTAGTGTTGGAATTCATCATTTTTAAGCAGGGGTGTCCAAAGTGTGGCTAGGGTGCACTTCAAATGCATCTTGTTTTTAATTGTCCCTCAGCATATTCTTGATATGAATATGACAATTGCAATATTTATGCGCTTCAGGGTTCTCTGACTGTGGTGGTTGGCAAGGTGGGATGTGGGAAGAGTTCCCTGCTGGCTGCCCTCACAGGAGAACTCATCAGGTCAGCGTTTGTCATATTTAGCAGGAAACTGCAAAAACAAAAGAGTCGATGTAAATGAAACACGTTGCAGGCACAGTGGCGTGGTGTACGTCGCAGACCGCGAGTCCGGTTTCGGTCTGGCGTCACAGGAGCCTTGGATCCAGCATGCGTCTGTGCGGGACAACATCCTGTTTGGGAAAGAGCACGACGCCTCTTTCTACCAGGCTGTGATTGAAGCCTGCGCATTGTCAGATGACCTCAGCGTATGTCGGCTACGTGTGGTTACTTTTGTTTCATGTTATTTCTGATCATTGACATCAGTTTGCTTTGCTGCCTCTTTTTTTTTGTGGTAGATTTTGCCCGATGGCGACCGCACTGAAGTGGGAGAGAACGGCATCACTCTGAGCGGAGGTCAGAAGGCTCGACTGGCCCTTGCCAGAGCTGTTTACATGGTGAGGGCTTCTCATCCATTTATAAAGAAATGCACCGATTAATGAATTGTCAGCTACAGTAATCCCTCATTTATTGCTGTTGATTTGTTCTAGACCTGACTGTGATAACTGAATTTCTGCAAAATATGATTCTTCATAAGTGAATGAAATATTTTCACTGTTCGGGCGTAGAAGACCTGTTTCCAACCTGCATTATTACAGCCCTTTAGACTTGAAATAACAGCCATGTAGTTACCTGTAAAACTCATATTACCCAATATACAGCAGTATAATTTTAGAAAAATATCTTACACATTACACAAAATGTAAAAGAAGAAAGTTGAACTTTAAACAAGCTGTAATTTTACAAGAATAAAAATATCGTTGCAATTTTACGACGTAATATGAGGGGAAAAAGGTCATTTTAGTAGCATAAACTTGAAATATTACAGAAAATAATCTGTATTTTTATTTAAAAGGTGCAGTATGAGAAACAAACTAAAAGTAAAGTTATAATTTTTGGAACATCAGTTAGGGAAAAAGTTGTAATATTATGAGAATTAAGTCTATTACAAAAATAACATTTACAAAAATAGTTTGAGGAGAAAGTTGAAATATTAGGAAAATATGTGAAAAAAATAACTTAAAACAACAACAAAAAAACCAAAACACTAATATAATAATTTGAATGCTGAAGTAAATATTATCCAATTAATTAGCGACTTCAAATTGTCCATAGGTATGAATGTGGGTGTGAATGGTTGTTTGTCTATATGTGCCCTGTGATTGGCTGGCCACCAGTCCAGGTTGTACCTCGCCTCTCGCCCTCGCACCCCCGCGACCTTCGTGAGGATAAGCGGTAGAAAATGAATGAATGTGTTATGTACTTTTTGCTTTTTTTTTTATTTGCATCAACCCACCAAAACAAATTATTATCATATTTATGTGAACTACACTTAGCAATAAACCTGATTCCGATTCTTGGGATTGCTGCTGAGGTTGCTTTATTTGTGTGTTCACCCCCAACAAGGATAAAGACATCTACTTCCTGGACGACCCTTTAGCGGCCGTAGACGCGCATGTGGCCCAGCACCTCATGCACAAATGCATCATGGAGCTGCTTGCCGGAAAGACCAGAATCCTTTGCACGCACCGCATAGAGCTGGTGGACCAAGCTGACATGGTGGTCCTCATGGACAACGGGACCATCATCAAGACGGGTAAATTTAGATTTTTCGATTTAGTATAGTCAACATGGAATCAATCAACAAAGGTGACATCTTGACTTGTTCTTCCCCTTAAGGATCACCAACGGAGATCCTTCCTTTGATAGAAGCTTCGCCAAAACTACACAAGAATGAGCAAAACGCCAAAGAAAATGGTGCGTTCACTGACTTGCCATGTTTTATTTTTAACTGAATTAAGAACACGCAATTAGCTTATTGTGTATGTTTTATTTAAGCAGAAAGCGAAGAGGAGGAAGAAGAAGAACGGGTTTCCTCCATTAAGCTGTGTGTGGATGATGCAGATGACGCCGAGCTTTCAGGGGCGGAGAAGAAGCAGGCGGGCAGCCTGGCGTGGAAAGTCTACGGGACCTACTGGGCTGCAGTGGGCGGAGCCTTGGCCACGTCTATTTTGTTGTCTCTGCTGGCCATGCAGGGTTTGTATTAACTTATTTATGCACACGGTCTTAGCTCAGGCTATTACATTTTAGTCCAGGTTCAATTATTTATTTTACTTTGGAACGTTACGGTGCAGTGAACCACCTGTCCAGCAGATGGAGCTGTGGTTAAGCATAGCCTGCTGTATGTGGCAGTGGAAAACACACTGTAATGCACACTGCCACCATCTACAGAACTGGCCAGGTTGATTATTAGCTTAGACGTGTTTAGGATTGCCTTGGCGGAGGTCTATGACATTCTAGTTTACAGCAATGCTTCTCTTATTCAGCCTCCAAGAACATGTCAGACTGGTGGTTGTCTCACTGGATCTCCGAGCTGAAGAACACCTCTGGGGTGAACCACTCCTCCTGGGGTGTCCTCACCGCCCCCCACCTGCTGCTCTTTTCATCCGGAGGCCTCATGTGAGTAGAGCACATGGAGAGAATTATTAACCGCTTGAAAAGCATCAACTCGCCGCTTGCAGGTCATCTCTGTCGTTGCCTCAAGCGTCCTCGGCCAACCTGAGCAGCGAGGTCCGGTTTTACCTGACGGTGTACGGCTGCTTCGCTACGGCTAACACGGTCTTCACCGCCATCAGAGCTTTCCTCTTCGCCTACGGAACCATCTGTGCCGCCACCGTCATCCACAAGAGACTCCTCGGCCGCGTTCTCAAGGTTAGGGGTGCAATGATACCCACGATTCACGGTTGGGTTATAGTTGGATACTTGAATTTTATTGAAATTCTCACCTTAGATCCATGTGCTCCATCCATTCTTAGCAGCTGAGCAAATGTTACAAATAAATATTAGACATTTTCTTAGTCAAATCAAATAACTTCATGAAACAATTCATGCTACATTTTGTACAGCATTACCAATATGAATGTATTCAATATGAGTGCGCTTTATGGTAATGGTAATGGTTTTATTTCATTTGAACATGTATCAGATTACAATTGAATGCATCACATAATTAGTTCACAGTTCCACATGTCCAAAAGGAGTAGGAAGAAGCAAAGCTTATTAAATCCTACCCCTCCATCTGGTACTTTTACAATCAGTAACTGTTACATTTGTTCACTTCCTGCTTTCCTAATATAATTTAAGTTTTTTTTTAAATTTTAATTTAAATTTTTATTTTTTACATAATGAGAAAATCACATTGTAGGAGTCATTTACGCTTAATAAGCAAAGCTTATTAAATCCTACCCCTCCATCTGGTACTTTTACAATCAGTAACTGTTACATTTGTTCACTTCCTGCTTTCCTAATATAGTTTAAGTAATTTTTTAATTTTTTTTATTTGATAATAAAAAAATTTTAATTGAATTTTTGTTATTATTTTATTTATTTATTTATTTTATTTTTTTGTCGCGCACCGAAGTACGAGGTGATATGACCATACAATGACATAATGGGTACCATAGTAACTGTCAATATATTTAAGAATCAATATCATTCAATAAACACTGAAGGCTAATATCAAAGTTTCAGTCCAACGCTACAATTTCATTCCAACTCCATCTGCATTGCCACTACAATCATAAAAGTAACATAAAAATACTATATATATATATATATATACATTATACTATAGTATACTATACTACGGCCATTAAATGGGTCACGGTGACAGTGTTTGTAGCTCTGCTCAGAACTCTTACCGACTTGCCTCCAGGCTACAATGACCTTCTTCGACACCACGCCGCTGGGTCGCATCCTCAACCGCTTCTCCTCGGACTTGTACAGCGTGGACGACAGCCTGCCCTTCATCCTGAACATCCTGCTGGCCAACGTGTTCAACCTGCTGGGCATGCTGGTGATGATGAGCTACGGCCTGCCTTGGCTCCTCCTGGCCCTGCCTCCTCTAGCGCTGATGTACTACCGCACGCAGCGCTTCTACCGGCACACTTCCAGGGAGCTCAAGCGCCTGTGCAGCGTCACGCTTTCGCCCGTCTACTCGCACTTCTCAGAGACGGTGAGCGGCCTCGGCACCATCCGGGCCAGCCGCAGCTGCGCCAGGTAAAAGACACAAGAATTCGATATTTGTTGAAATTAGGGATGCACCGATCAGTATCGGATTATTTCTGTGATCGGCATGCACCGGTGTGCCCAACACTCAGACACACCATGCACAAGGGAATCAAACTAGTCTGCAAAAAAATTCAGTTTTACAGCTTGATGCAGGCTATAACAATTTATGCCAGCGTGTTTGATTTCTCCGATCAAAGCTTTTGCCCTTTGACTTGTCTTACATTGTGGTTTACACGCTTGGCCGAGCTGTCACTGGTGGCAGCTGACTTGTTGACAAGAGTTAATCTACAGTTAATTAACAGTTAATCTATGTGATCGATATCCGTATCAGCTTATCTCACTTATGGATGACCTGATTCAGAATGGGCAGCATCAAACCCTGATCGGAGCATCTCTAACTGAAAGGAAGTCAAGTCAAGTTTATTTATACGTATAGCCCTTAATCATATGACTTCACTGGCTAAGTGTACTGCAAAAAAGGTCAGTAAGGATAATTCATAATGCCGCCTACGCCAACATACTAACTACTTATTTCTAAAATCACAAATACTTGAACTTGCTGATATAGTTCATCTTCAAACAGCTAAAATAATGCATAAGGCTAAAAATTACCAATTAGCTAAAAAATGTCATCCAATACTTCTCTACAAGAGAGGAGAAATATGATCTCAGGGAAGAAGTACATTTGAAACACTTATATGCTAGGACTACGTTAAAATCCATAGCATTTCAGTATGTGGAATCAAACTATGGAATGGATTGAGTAAGGACCTCAAACAATGCACAACGATGAGCCAATTCAAGAAACAATACAAGCAGTTGATGTTTGCTAAATACAAGGATGAAGAGTCTTGAACCAGTCATGATGTGCTATATATATCACTATATTGACACTTACAATGGTACACATTATGTCATTGTATGGTCATATCACCTCGTACTTCGGTACTTCGGTACTTCGGTACATTATTTAAAAAAAACAAAAAAAAAACCTTAAACTGTATTATGGAAAGCAGGAAGTGAACAAATGTAACAGTTACTGACTGTAAAAGTACCAGATGGAGGGGTAGGATTTAATAAGCTTTGCTTCTTCCTACTCCTTTTGGACATGTGGAACTGTGAACTGATTATGTGATGCATTCAATTGTAATGTGATGCATGTTCAAATGAAATAAAACCATTACCATTACCATAACTTAATGACTGCCTGGACTTGTCTTTGTAGGTTTGAGGAGGAGAGCCTCCAACGGTTGGAACAGAACCAACGCTGCCTGTTCCTCAGCAAAGCCGCCATGCAGTGGCTGGACATCCGCCTGCAGCTGATTGGTGTTGCCGTGGTGACGAGCCTCAGCGTCATTGCTGTCATTCAGCACCAGTTTCATGCGGTGGAGCCAGGTGAGAAAAAGACATTGACATCGGTGTGGTGTGTTTGTGACGGCCAGCGACAAATACATTTGGACCATGACCTTTAACTTCAGTGTGTGTGTGTGTGTGTGTGTGTGTGTGTGTGTGTGTCAGGTCTGGTGGGTCTGTCTCTGTCCTACGCTCTGTCCATCACCACGCTGCTGTCCGGCCTCATCTTCAGCTTCACTCAGACTGAGATGCAGCTGGTGAGTGTGGAGCGAGCTGAAGAGTATTCCAGCGAGCTTCCGATGGAACCTCAGCCGGAAAACCCGCAGGTAATTCATCGTCCTAAAGCCACACACAGTCCTCTGCAGGAACAGAACCGGAACCACACACAGAAGGAGGCAAATCTTTTATTGTGTTTGCTTTGACTGTCTTTCAGTTGGTGCCATCATGGCCAGAACTGGGACGGGTGGAGTTCCGCCATGTGGTTTTGGTGTACAGGGAGGGTCTTCCCAACGCCTTGGATGGCGTGAGTCTGCTGGTGCGACCCGGTGAAAAAGTGGGCATTGTGGGTCGCACAGGTTCTGGAAAGTCCACGTTATTTCTGGCCCTGTTCCGCATGATGGAGGTTAGTCAGGGTCAAATCCTCTTGGACGGGCGGGATGTCAGCAGTGTGGATGTGGCTCAGCTCAGGTAGGCAGAACATGCATTTAATACGTAATACGTTACATTATAGCTTTTCTTCTTATTTATATTCTTTGTATCTTCAGGTCTAGGCTGGCCATCATTCCCCAGGATCCTTTTCTGTTCAGCGGAACCGTTAGAGAGAATCTGGACCCCTGTGGGAAACACCAGGACCAGCAACTTCTGGAGGTCTTGGACCAGTGTCACCTCATGACTGTGGTCAACAGGATGGGTGAGTTACGTGGACAGACGCTGTGGTTCTGGTCCAGAAGATGTTTCACCTCAATGTTTGACCTAATTTTTCAATATGTGTCCGTGTCCAAAGGTGGTCTGGATGCTCAGGTGGAGGACAGAGGCAAGTCCTTCTCAGTGGGACAGAGACAACTGCTCTGCTTGTCCAGAGCACTGCTGACTCAGGCCAAAGTGAGACCCACACCATCTGTGTCAGGTTCAGGTTCAGGTCTAATAATCCGGTGTCTTGCAGGTCCTGTGTGTGGATGAAGCCACGGCCAGCGTGGACCAAAAGACGGACAAACTGCTACAGAAGACCATCAGAGACCGGTTCCAGGACAAGACTGTCCTCACCATAGCACACAGGTCGGTGTCTTGTTTAGTTCTTTTTGATCTGTGCTGCAGGAAAAATCAGCTTGTCTGTTTGTATTCCGAATGGACAAATGTATTGGGACACCCACAGGAAGTGGACTCTTTCCGAATGACCTTTCCGAAAGCAATAGTATACATGGAAAGGAATATTCCAATGGCGTGTCTACATGCGGCGCTACAATCAACCAGAATAGTCAATGGGGCATGCGCGGATACTATGTAACTTTCTACAAGAACACAGAGCGTAACTGCAGATTCCTCTCGGATGAAGAATCACATAATGTGTGTGTGTGTGTGTGTGTGTGTGTGTCGCCCCCAGGTTGAACACCATCATGGACTGCGAGCGTGTGCTGGTGATGCACGCTGGGAAGGTAGTAGACTTTGACACCCCGGCAGCTCTTTGCCAGAAGGAAGACTCCATCTTTGGCCGGCTCCTCAGTGAGGTGACAAAATGACAACAAAGACTCAGGAAGGAGACAATCTTTTTTTGTAACTTGATTTTTTTCTTATCAGCGAATGTGGAAAAACGTTTCCTTGATGAACACTAAGCCTATATATTCTACCATCTGATGAACATGTGTCTGACATGTTCCGCAGAATGCTGCTACTGCACACGTGCAGGTGTTTTTGTTTTTGGGCCGCCATGGTGACATAAGAACGCTAATGACTTCCTGTCGCAACCATGAAGTACAAAGAAGGAGTGGTTTGTGGAGAAATGCCCAAATATTTCAATGTGGTGACTTGTGAACGCAGTGAACATTTAAATGTAGACAGGAAGTGAAAAGTGAAATGATTGATGGGCATCTCAGCTTTGTGACGTAGGTGAAAAAGCCTATTATTAACTCACTTAAGTTTTTATCACTGTTGGATCATTTTGCATTTTGCAAATATTCCACCTTTCCTCTGGTAATTTTTATATTTGATATGTGTTTGCCTGCATTTATCTATTTGTGTAGTTCTGAATAGATTTGGAAGACATTTTCATAAATTGTCAAACAGGATATGAAGGAACTGATTAAACGTTGGGGGTGATCCGGTTCACCGTCTTTTTTTAAATTTTTTTTAAAGGATTCTAAAGGCATGTCTGCATAATAACATCATAAGTGGAAACAGCTGTAGAAATTAAGGATGTTCCGATTAGGGTTTTATGCTGCCGATACCAATCCTGATAATCCATGAGTGATATCGGATGATACCAATACCGATCACATAGGTGTAGTGTCAATGTTCACATTTTTACTTTAAAATGAATGAACCATGCTGCACGGTGGTCGAGTGGTTACTGCGCAGACTTCACAACTAGGAGACCAGGGTTCAATTCCAATTCTAAGCCATCTCTGTGTGGAGTTTGCATGTTCTCCCCGTGCATGCGTGGGTTTTCTCCGTGTACTCCGGTTTCCTCCCACATTCCAAAAACATGCTAGGTTAATTAGCGACTCCAAATTGTCCATAGGTATGAATGTGAGTGTGAATGGTTGTTTGTCTATATGTGCCCTGTGATTGGCTGGCCACCAGTCCAGGGTGTACCCCGCCTCTCGCCCAAAGACAGCTGGGATAGGCTCCAGCACCCCCACGACCCTCGTGAGGAAAAAGCGGTGGAAAATGAATGAATGAATGAACCAGGCTGCACGGCGATCGAGTGGTTAGCGCAGAGACTTCACAACTAGGAGACGAGGGTTCAATTCCAATTCTAGGCCATCTCTGTGTGGAGTTTGCATGTTCTCCCCATGCATGTGTGGGTTTAATCCGGTTTCCTCCCACATTCCAAAAACATGCTAGGTTAATTAGCGACTCCAAATTGTCCATAGGTATGAATGTGAGTGTGAATGGTTGTTTGTCTATATGTGCCCTGTGATTGGCTGGCCACCAGTCCAGGGTGTACCCCGCCCGAAGACAGCTGGGATAGGCTCCAGCAGCAGGATAAGCGGTAGAAAATGAATGAATAAGTTAATATAATATAAGTTAATTAACATAATAAGGTTTATGTTTTTTAAGTGTGCAGGAGTAGGAGATCCATGGCTTCAGGTCAAACATCTGAAGAGGTACGTGACTCCAAAAAGTTTGGGAACCATTCTTCTTGATGGTGTGTGTTTTTTTTTTATTTTGTACACACGACGCTTCTTCGTTTAGAATAAAAGTCTTCCAATGAAGTCATGTTTGTCTTTCTGCTTTGATGCAAAAGGTAAAGGCGACAGTGGATCTCCAGCGGATGCCGACAATGGGATTACTGGGATTGCTGGGAATGCGTGTGCTGCACCTTTCAGGGCGTCGTCTTCTATAAGTGCTGTCTGTTCTCCGTGCATCCAGCAGTGACTCAGCGTCAGTGCCCGCCGACGATCGGGGTGTGGCGGTTTCACACGTTTGTGCTCAGCGTCACCTGTGTGTGTGTGTGTGTGTGTGTGTGTGTTTCTCATCAGCTGACCTGAAAGTGACTAAAGGTATTAGGATCCTTCATTGTTGTGATTAAGTGTGTGTGTTTGTCATGTTGAGTTTACACGTGTTTATGCATCGTCAAGGTGTGTGAGGGTGTGTCTGTGGGTGGAGCTTGTGTTTATGTGTGTGTGTGTGTCGGGGTGGGGTGGGGGAAGACCTGTTTGTCTGCTTTCAGGTGGTGAAGTCGTACACCCGTCGCTCCTGCGAGACACACACAGACACACACACACACTACCTGGCTGATGGTGCCTCAGGTCAGTTTGCTTTCTTATCCTTTTTGTTGTTGTTGAGTTTGAAAGGAAACGCTTCCTTTTTAGATCAGCTGCGCTTTCTTTCAAGTTTGAGCTGAGCTGCACTTTGGGCTCAGCTGTAAAAGATTTAATGTGTAACTGCTGTCTGATGTCATTCAAGAATGTATTGTTCATACTGTACATATGGTCATATTTTTGTATGGGACAAACGTGATAGTCATTCTTAATATTCACACGTATGACACCATATGATATGATAAATGATATGCAACTCAATTAAGATTTTATATTTTGCCGTGCAGGGGGTTGTAACTGCTCCATGTGTGAAGGAGGGCTTGTGCATGGGGACAGAGATGTCCACAGTACGGCCCTAGAGCCACTTCTGTCATTTTTTTCCCTAATATGTCCCTTAGCATATTGTAGAAAATTCTTATCAATATTTATATGAAAAATTGTATTGATGTTTTCTGCCAATAGCATACATTGACCTGCATCGGACTGCTTTTAACATAGCAAAAAATGTGACTATTTTGTGTATGGAGTCCTCTGTGGAAACAGTATTAAGTTGCAGGATGCTTCATTAGGTACCCGTCTAACGAGGTCCCGTACAAACATTGTTTTGCTCTGTGTGCAGCATCAGGGGCGCCGTATAAAGTTAGGACTATCCCAGGGGGCCCCCGAAAATGGGTATAAATAAAAATGGGGGCCCCAATTGGAATTTTTGGTAACGCTTTACAATAAGGTACACAAAAATGTAGTTGTTACTGAAGAACGAACCTACCCAATTCCTACCACTACTCATTAGTTCCTCAGTAACTACTCTAAATATGTGCCTTAGTTTTTAAGTTCTTAACTACTCTACCCAGTACCGCATTAGTTACGGCATATATTTGTCCCTCAGTAACTACTCTAAATGTATGCGCCTAAGTTCCTCAGTAACTACTGTAGTCAGTTCCTTGTTGGTTCTTTCTTAGTTCCTCAGTAACTACTCTAAATGTATGTGCCGAAGTTCCTCAGTAACTACTGTAGTCAGTTCCTTGTTGGTTCTTCCTTAGTTCCTCAGTAACTACTCTAAATGTATGTGCCTAAGTTCCTCAGTAACTACTGTAGTCAGTTCCTTGTTTGGTTCTTCCTTAGTTCCTCAGTAACTACTCTAAATGTATGTGTCGAAGTTCCTCAGTAACTACTATAGTCAGTTCCTTGTTGGTTCTTCCTTAGTTCCTCAGTAACTACTCTAAATGTATGTGTCAAAGTTCTTCAGTAACTACTATAGTCAGTTCCTTGTTGGTTCTTCCTTAGTTCCTCAGTAACTACTCTAAAAGTATGTACCTAAGTTCCTCAGTAACTACTGTAGTCAGTTCGTTGTTGGTTCTTCCTTAGTCCCTCAGTAACTACTCTAAATGTATGTGCCTAAGTTCCTCAGTAACTACTGTAGTCAGTTCCTTGTTGGTTCTTCCTTAGTTCCTCAGTAACTACTCTAAATGTATGTGCCTAAGTTCCTCAGTGACTACTGTAGTCAGTTCCTTGTTGGTTCTTCCTTAGTTCCTCAGTAACTACTCTAAATGTATGTACCTAAGTTCCTCAGTAACTACTGTAGTCAGTTTGTTGTTGGTTCTTCCTTAGTTCCTCAGTAACTACTCTAAATGTATGTGCCTAAGTTCCTCAGTGACTACTGTAGTCAGTTCCTTGTTGGTTCTTCCTTAGTTCCTCAGTAACTACTCTAAATGTATGTGCCTAAGTTCCTCAGTGACTACTGTAGTCAGTTCCTTGTTGGTTCTTCCTTAGTTCCTCAGTAACTACTCTAAATGTATGTGCCTCAGTTCCTCAGTGACTACTGTAGTCAGTTCCTTGTTGGTTCTTCCTTAGTTCCTCAGTAACTACTCTAAATGTATGTGCCTCAGTTCCTCGGCCACTGCTCATTAGTTGTTAGTTAAGTTTAGTTAGTTTAGTAACAGTTTAGTTAGTTGTTACTACTCTATTTGGTGCCTTATTGGTCCTTCCTTAGTTCATCAATAACTACTCTAAATGTATGTGCCTTAGTTTCTCAGTCACTGCTCATTAGTTATTCTCTTGCTCCTCGGTTACTACTGTAAATGTGTCCTTGTTCCTCAGTAACTACTCTACCCAGTTCCATTAGTATTTCATTAGTTCCTAAGTAACTACTCTACTTGGTTCCTTATTGGTTCGTCCTTAGTTCCTCAATAAACTACTCTAAATGCATGTGCCTTAGTTCGGCTGTAACTAGTAATTTTGCTCATTGGTAACTACTCTAACTTTTTTCTTGGTTCATCAGTAACTACTCTAAATGTATGTGCCGTAGTCATTTAGTTCATTATTTCTTGCTTAGTTCCTCAGTTCCTAATTACTGTACCCAGTTCCTTATTAGTAGTTCTTCAGTAACTACTCTAAATGTATGTGCCTCAATCATTAGTTCTTCCTTAGTTCCTACTGTATTTCTGTGTATTGTAAAGTGAGACAGGTTTTTATTTTCATGGGGCCCAGAGTTCCTGGCAGCACTCGTGCGCGGCATAGTGAACATACTGAAGCCGACTTAAACCACTTGATTGTGTGACAAAACCTCAAAGCGGAGCTCGCTGTGTGCTTCCAAAATGGGAAACGCCCCCAAAAAACAAAAACTCCCGATAAACTTGTTTGCGGTTTCCTGAAAGACATTCCAGCGCAACATTCCAGCAAGATGCCGACTTTCCCTCATGTCTGATTCACCTGAACGCAACCAGCTCTCACACCCTGTTTGCTTTCATTTGTGTTCCCATGCAAATATTTCTTTTTGTTTTTTTTCTTTTTTTTCCTTTTTTTGGTTACCCGTTTGTTTGTGTTCAGAATAACTTGAAAAGTGCTGAATGGATTTGGATGACATTTTCAGGAATTGTCGTAAATGTCTGGGTGGATCTTGACTTGACGGTTCTAACCTACGTGTCTGTCCTGCAGGTTTGAATCCGCATCGAGGTTTCACCGCCACTCTGACAGGATTACAGGAAGACAAATGGTAAAAAAAAGTAACATTTCAAACATTCCAGAGTCTTTAAGACTAATGTCCTCCTCGCCACCAGGCGTCCCACTTCAATAGGCGGAGCCTATCCGATGTCCTGACCTTGGAGCGATCGGAGCAGGGAGCGTTGGTCATTTCCAGCATCGACGACACTGATGGCACCAATCAGAGGCTGAGGGAAGGTGTGAACTTTGAATTCCTGAAACACACACATTGGTTGATAGTTTTTGACAGAAAAACAACATTTTGTTGTCTCACAGGGGATGAAATTGTGGGGGCCACCATCAACTTTGACCATCTGTCCAAAGAGGAGGTGCTGGGGGTGCTGAAGCTGATGTCCCCGTATGATGACAAAATCCAAGTCCTCACAAAGAATGACATGAGCAAGAGTCTCGGACATCTGGACCAGGTTGCAGTCAGTCCGGAAATGGTAAATCAGCCACGACTTGAATCTGAAGGGGGGGGGCGTCTATATATAGGCGGCATCAAGCAGAACGACATACTTGGTCACGGTGCAACGAAACAAAAACACAACACATCCATAGCAAATCAACGCATCACATAAATCGATGAAGTGCTAAACATGACACACAACATAGCTAGGAGACCAGTGTTCAATTCCACCCTCGGCCATCTCTGTTTGCATGTTCTCCCAGTGCGTGTGTGGGTTTTCTCCGCGTACTCCGGTTTCCTCCCACATTCCAAAAACATGCTAGGTCTTGAGACACATGCTAACTCGCAAACTAGAGAGCTAGCGACCTAAACGGTAGCCTTCAAGTTATTTCCTTTAAACTTAAATAGCCAAACACTTACCACTTCCACACGGATAGGGAGGATAGCTATTAACAGTTATTTAACCTTTAACATGAACATTAATCAAACGTAATAATTTTTTCTGGGTACATGATACCATACAGCATCCATATCAAACTAACTTTCATATCAAGGCGGGGGCCTCAAATTAGTGTCCTGCGGACCACATTTGGCCCGCGGGCCGCGTGTTTGAGACCCCTGCCCAAGAGTATTAAGGCATTGCTGGATATATTTTGTATTGTATTGTCATAAAAATGATATGAAATATGATGATTATCCTGTCGTCTTAGATGCTGCATGATTCTTACAACAAACTCTACAACGCCAAGATCAGGAGGTTCATGCGTAAGGACCTTCCCGACGCCGAAGGTCTGAGAGACTTTGTTCAAACGCTCCCACGCTCCACCAAAGTCAGGACCAAACAAGACACGGATTTGCCTCGTCTCGGAGTGGACTTCGGGCGCATCGAGCCCAAGACACTCAACAGACGTTTTAGCGCAGAATCTGACGTTGACTTTTCTTCTGGAAAGTTCTCCCAGGGCGCCAATCTCAATCTCCCTCCTCTGGGCGTGGCCTCCAACGGCGCCCAGGTGAAAGGAAGCCGTGGAGTTCAGGTGTCACAGCTTCTAAACGCCAGAGGACGCTCCATCAACGTTCCAAGTGTGGACCGACGGTCCGGATTTGATCTCAATGGAGGACATGTCAGCGGACCGTCGTTTGATGACTTGAAAATGCCAGACTACACCATGGGGGGTCCCAGTGGGGACGCGGAATGGAATGTTGACACTTCACCCACAATGCACCTGGCAGGAGTGTCTCTCGAATCATCCACGCCGCACTTGGATTTGAACGGTCCGGGCTATGGGCCTGCAGAGCTCGGAGTCCAAACACCCAGGATGCGAGGTGACTTCAGTACGCCGGACGTCGACCTTCCGTCCGCCCAGCTCCACGGCATCAACATGCCCACTCCAGTAGCCCGCACCAAGGTTCCGGCTGCTAAGTACAAGGCCCCCAAGTTCACGATGCCAAAATTCGATTTACCGACTGTACAAGTTCCTAACTATGAGGGTCCGGACTTTGACATGAATGCCCCCAAATTAAACCTCAACGGTCCCAACGCTGACTTAAACTTAGACGGAAAATTCAAAAAGCCAAACATGAAGTTGCCTAATTTGGAACTCAATCCTCCAAAGATAGATGGCCCCGACCTGGACCTCAAGACTCCTGGCCTAGATCTTAATGGTGGACTAAATGCACCAGATCTGAAAATACCCAAATTTAAAACCCCAAAACTGAACATGCCAGATCTTCATGGTCCAGACCTGAAACTGAAAACTCCAAAGATGAAAGGTGGCATCGACGCCCCCGATTTGGATTTACCCAACGTGGATCTTAACGCTCCCAGACTGGATCTGAACGCTCCGGATATCAACATTGGATCACCAGATGCCAAATTCAATATGCCCAAATTTAAGACTAAATTTGGTCGTCCGAGTCTTAAAGGACCTGACTTTGACGCAGACCTGGGGATGGACATCAATGCACCCAAGTTCAATAGTCCTAATCTGGACCTCAAGACTCCTGGCCTAGATCTCAATGGTGGACTAAATGCACCAGATCTGAAAATACCCAAATTTAAGACCCCTAAACTGAACATGCCGGATCTTCATGGTCCAGACCTGAAAATGAAAACTCCGAAGATGAAAGGTGGCATCGATGCCCCCGATTTGGATTTACCCAACGTGGATCTTAACGCTCCCAGACTGGATCTGAACGCTCCGGATATCAACATTGGATCACCGGATGCCAAATTCAATATGCCCAAATTTAAGACTAAATTTGGTCGTCCGAGTCTTAAAGGACCTGACTTTGACGCAGACCTGGGGATGGACATCAATGCACCCAAGTTCAATAGTCCTAACCTGGACCTCAAGACTCCTGGCCTAGATCTCAACGGTCCTAATCTCAGTGGTGGAATAAACGCACCAGATTTGAAATTGCCCAAATTTAAGACCCCTAATATGAATCTCAAAGGTCCTAATTTGGACTTGCCAGATTTTCATGGTCCAGACCTGAAACTGAAAACTCCTAAGATTAAAAGTGGCATAGACGCCCCTGACTTTGATTTACCCAAAGCGGACCTTCAAGCTCCTAAGTTGGATTTGAAAACTCCAGACCTCAACATCGGATCACCAAAAACTAAATTTAAATTTCCTAAGTTCAAGTTGCCTAAACTGAGACGTCCAAGCCTTAAAGCTCCTGAACTTGATGCAGATCTGGATGGTCCGGACTTGGACATCAACGCACCGCAATTAGACCTCAAAGGTCCCAATGCTGACTTTGACATTGGTGGAAAATTAAAAAAGCCAAACTTGAAGATGCCTAATTTTGACCTCAATGGTCCAAATATAGATGGCCCTGACCTAGATCTGAGAGGTCCGAATCTCAGTGGTGGACTAAACGCACCAGATCTTAAACTGCCCAAATTTAAGACCCCTAACATGGACCTAAAAGGTCCAAATTTTGCCTTGCCATCAGTGGACATGCCGGATCTTCATGGTCCAGATCTGAAACTCAAAACTCCAAAGATAAAAGGTGGCATCGACGCACCGGACTTGGATTTACCCAACATGGACTATAAAACTCCCAAGTTGGATCTGAATGCTCCAGACATCAACATTGGATCACCAAATGCCAAAATAAATAAGCCCAAATTTAAGCTGCCGAAATTCCGTCGTCCAACCCTTAAAGGACCTGACTTTGATGCAGACCTGAATGGTCTAAACATGGACATCAATGCACCCAAATTAAATGGTCCCAACCTGGACCTTAACACTCCTGACCTAGATCTTCAAGGTCCTAATCTTGGTGGTGGAATAAACATACCCAAATTAAAGACCCCAAATTTGGACTTGCCGGATCTTCATGGTCCGGACGTGAACATGGACCTTAAAGATCCTAAATTGGATCTGAAAACTCCAGACCTCAACATCGGATCACCTAAAACTAAATTTAAATTTCCAAAACTGAAGTTGCCTAAACTGAGGCGTCCGAGTCTCAAAGCTCCTGACTTTGATGCAGACCTGGATGGTCCAGACCTGGACATCAAAGCACCTGAATTAGATATGAAAAGTCCAAACATTGACTTAGATATTGATGGAAAATTAAAAAAGCCAAAGATTAACGTGCCAAAGTTGGATGGTCCTAATCTGGACCTGAAGTCCCCAGATCTAAAAATGCCCAAACTGGACCTGAAAACCCCCAAACTGGATCTGAATGCACCAAAGGTGGATTTAAACATGCCGTCAGGGAAGGTGAAAATACCAAAACCGGATCTCAGTCCTCCAGAATGGGATGTTAAAGTTCCGTCAGCCAACATCGGTTCTCCCAAAGCCAAACTGAAGATGCCAAAATTCAAAGTTCCAAAAGTGAACCTCCCGAGCCTGAACGGTCCCGATGTAGACGCTCCAGGTTTTGACATCAACGCACCAAAAATGAACCTCAGAGGTCCAAAGGTTCCAGATGTGGATTTTAAGACCAAGTACAAAAAGCCTCACCTTAGCATACCGGATGTGGAGCTGTCTAGACCCGACTTAAATGGTCCGGACTTTAACGTGAAGACACCGAATCTTCATGGCAAATTGCCGAAAGGAAACGTAGACCTGAACGTCGGCGCACCCAAAATGAAAGGGTCATTTGACCCCCCTAGAGTGGACCTCCCAAACATGGACCTCAAGGCTCCTCAGGTGGACTGGGACACTCCAGAAGCACATCTCAGAAAGCCTCACATAAAAGCGCCCAATATGGACCTCAGCGGAGGCCTGCATGGACCTGACGTCCGTGTCCCGGGTGTGGACATCAGAGGTCCAAATTTCAAACCCAAAATGCCAAGTCTAGACATCGACGACATTAACGACGTGAACTTTCCAGACCATAACATGAAGTTCAGAGCTCCGGATCTCGATGTAGACGATCCTTCGCTGAACTTCAAGAAGTCTTTAATTGGAAGTTCGGCTATCAAGCTGCCTGGCATGGGCCTGGACCTGGACCAGGACTTACCACATCCTCACATGAAGGGCAGCATGCCCTCTTTCGACGACATCGACTTCACCCGCTCGGACCTCAACATCGATGACTTCACAGGGAAGCACCATGTTCCCATGAGCAGGGGATCCAAACTGGACGTCAAGCTACCGGCGGCGTCTGGTGACCTGAGGACACACGGGCGCGGTGGACTCCAGCTGGACGCAGACGCCAACCTCCATGCCAGAGCGGAACACGCCTTAAATGCTTCCCGAATAAGAGCTCCTAATACTTCCGCTGAATACTTAGTGACTTCTTTCCCGACACATCAGCAAATTCCAAACACAGTCACCCACAAATACAGCGCTCTCGGGGGGCTGCACTTTAACTCAGGCGATGTCAGTCTGGACGTTCCCGATCAAAAGGATATCAATGGATCCAACTTCCTTTTCTCCAACCTGGTTTAGGCCTGGACCGAATGTATCACTCTAGTTCACCGCTAAAGAACAAAAAATACTTTATCATTTGATTTCTACTGTGCAATATTTCTTTTGTTTACATTCACTTTGTTCTACCTTCAAGACCAGGAAGTAAATGGTAAAATATGTGTGTACATTCATGTTCCAACACTTGTATATAGAACACTTGTATGTATTTATACGTCAAATGTCATACATTCTATTAATGTTTACTACGGAACAATTGTATATTTATATCATGTCAAATTTTATGCAGCTTATTAAAATGTTTACTTACAGCATTCTTTGTTTGTTTTATAAATAAAGAACATGGTTTTCAGTTTTATTTGGGAGGATTATAACATGTTATACTTCCGGATACACAGTCAACATTTCATATTTCAGTGGTAAAAAACACTATCCGGTAGTAAAAATGGCGTAAAAATACCCAACATTCACCAGTACTGTACACACACACACTGAAGCACGATAAAAAGCTGTGTACACAGACGGAACAAAATCGGAACTATACTTTACTTCCTGTTTACTTCCTGTACGCATAAACATAGACGCTTTCCGCTTCCGGCCTAGCTTTTTTTATTTTTTGTAGAACTTTATTAACAAACACAATAGCATTACTATACAGAACATATTAACACAGAAACAACCTTCTAAGACATAGATAAGCTTAGCAGAATAAAGTATAAACGTAAGTAAATACGTAAAGTATATACGTAATTAACAAATAAGAACGGGAATACAAAAGCAAGGTTAAGCCAGATTGTGCATTTTTAGTCTTTGTTGTGTTGATGGCGCTTGCACTTCCGCTCCAAAAGTTTTTTTTTAATATATATTTTATTACAAACTTCAATTGTACAAAACAGTATAAGCAGAATTACAGGAACATAAAAGTGCAATTCTACAACTTCCGGTCAAGCTGTCCGGACGAATAGCTGCAAAATGTACAACCATCTCAAACCGCTAGATGGCGTCAATTCCCCTATGACGTCATCACGTGCGACAAGTATCTGTCAAGAAAAAAGCGACAAACGTCGACCCTGACTTCTCATGTGCATGGATGTTCTTCCACACGGTACAGCGATTTTAACGGGGACAAGTTCACGCCGCTTTTGCTATGTAGACGTCAGCGTGACGGCGCCGCAGGAATAGAAATGTTTTCGCGTTTTTCTGCCTTGCTGCTGAGCGGCAGAGGAGCCGCCGCCGCCACAAGAGTGAGTTAGCATGCTAGCAGCTACTTGAAGTTAGCACACTACAGCTACGACCCTTGCAGGTCACGCGTATTTATCACCACTTCAGTAACCAAATTAACTTTGACATTGACCAACAATACTATCAAGTATTAATTCTGTGCGTTGCAGTCAGTCCAGAAGAGACTACATTAAAATTTTGTTGTTTCTTTCATAGTTTGCGTCTTCACTGGCAGGTGAAAGCAATCTTCCTCGTAATTTGCTGTTGCCTTCCAACCTGGTGGATCCTTCCAGAACAAGTAAGGCCTACTTTTCTTTAACATTTCTGTCCACGTCGCAATGATGCAGTATATATATATATATATATGCCAGTCTATGTATCGCGCTGTATAAATATTGTAATGACCCTTAGAGGTATTATGTGTTGTGTTATGTGTTGTAATTGAGCATGTGTTGCAATGGAGAGATATGTTCCGGGGTTGGGAAGGAAAAGAAGTGACGGACCGGAAGTGAGGCAGAGCGTTGTAGGCGTATGTTACGGCCGCGACAGTAGCCCTTGTTAGGGACCTTAATAAAAAAAAACGGTTGTTTGGCTGAGCGTAGAGTGTTTACAATATTACCATAGAAGACACGGCGCATGCGTGGTGTGTAAACTCTTAACAGGAAAAGCCTCACGTGGAGGAAAAAAGGAAAAACTACAACAAAATGCTAACAGAAGTGTATGATGTAATGTGTGCGTTTCTGGCTCATCTAAAACAATATTTTATTTTTTTTAAATGCAGCTTTTTTTCTCCTTCTAGAGCGAAGTAGTTGTAGCCATGTTTGTTTTTACCAAACGCAGCTATCATAACGTCACGAGCCGTGAGCCAAGTTGTAGTTCTCTAATATTTTGGGGGATTTATCCACTCTAGGATATATTTTAAGAATTTGCCCCCCCACCCCCACCCACGTGGGGTGCAAGGCTTGAACGTATTTGCTAAAAATGTTCCCACATGGACAAGATGTTAGTCTAAAAAGTGATTCCATGTAAATGGTATACCTCTGTCCCTCCCACAGAGCGTCCGCCTCCCCCGGCAGACTCCCCCCTGCCTCTTCTGAGGTCATGTGATGCAGACATTCCCGCTCACTTGTCCCCCGTGCGAATGTGGGTGGACACTCTGGACGGGCGGGACAGTGAGCCGTTGGGCGTGGCCGAGCTGCACCCGGATGTCTTTGCCGTTCCTCCCAGGTAGAACGCCAAGCTAGCTTTTATTTGTGTTTTTTTTTGTGACAGTGATGTGTGAAACTTTTTTTTCGTAGACTTGACATCATCCACAGTGTGGAAATGTGGCAGCGAAGTTACAAACGCATCGTGAGTTACCTTCTTCCTGCATGTTTCCAACTCACTTCCTGTTCCTTGTGTGACAAAAAAATGTCCATTCATTTTTATCAGAGCTATGCCAAGACAAAAGTGAGGTCAGAGGTGAGAGGGGGCGGTCGCAAACCGTGGAACCAGAAAGGAAGCGGAAGAGCTCGCCACGGCAGCATCCGATCGCCAATATGGAGAGGAGGTGACCGCGTCTGTTCTGTTCTTCCGAGATTCCGTCTTGTTTTTGTGTGACACGATGCGGTCTCTTCAGGGGGCGTGTCTCACGGACCCCGTGGGCCCACCAGCTACTACTACATGCTGCCCATGAAGGTCCGCGTGCTGGGTCTCAAAGTGGCGCTGAGCTCCAAAGTCGCCCAGGTAAACACAGGTCATGTGACGTGTCCGTAAAAAGACAAATACGCCGCTTGTATAATCAGGTTTATTATTGGACTTCTCCAGGGTTACCTGCACATCGTGGACTCCCTGAACATCCACAGTCCGGATCCGCAGGACTTGATGGACGCCATCAGACACAAAGCGTGGGGGGACTCTGTGCTGGTCGTGGACGTGTACGGGAAAGCTCAACTTTTTTACGTTGTAAGATTTCACAGCCGTGCTCGAGTTCATCTCCGCTCTGTTGGCTTTTAGAGGGGAAGACTTTCCTGCCAACATCCTGGAGGCCACGGCCACGCTCAAGACCGTCAACCTCATTCCAGCCATTGGTGAGTACTCTTCTTCATCTCTACTGCTTTCCCGGTGCTTGCGTATGTGCGTGCGTATGTACCGCGTCGTGCGTGCGTATGTACCGCGTGGTGCGTGCGTGCGTATGTACTGCGTCGTGCGTGCGTGCGTATGTACCGCGTGGTGCGTGCGTGCGTATGTACCGCGTGGTGCGTGCGTATGTGCGTGCGTATGTACCGCGTGGTGCGTGCGTGCGTATGTACTGCGTCGTGCGTGCGTGTGCCGGCGTATGTGCGTGCGTATGTGCCGGCGTATGTGCCGGCGTATGTGCCGGCGTATGTGCCGCGTGCGTATGTGCCGGCGTATGTGCCGCGTGCGTATGTGCCGCGTGC
Organism: Doryrhamphus excisus; assembly: GCF_037039965.1. Lineage (NCBI taxonomy): Eukaryota > Metazoa > Chordata > Actinopteri > Syngnathiformes > Syngnathidae > Doryrhamphus > Doryrhamphus excisus. The sequence goes on from NC_136365.1 coordinate 19,548,844, forward strand.
GTATGTGCCGCGTGCGTATGTGCCGCGTGCGTATGTGCCGCGTGCGTATGTGCCGCGTGCGTATGTGCCGCGTGCGTATGTGCCGCGTGCGTATGTGCCGCGTGCGTATGTGCCGCGTGCGTATGTGCCGCGTGCGTATGTGCCGCGTGCGTATGTGCCGCGTGCGTATGTGCGTGCGTATGTGCCGCGTGCGTATGTGCCGCGTGCGTATGTGCCGCGTGCGTATGTGCCGCGTGCGTATGTGCCGCGTGCGTATGTGCCGGCGTATGTGCGTGCGTATGTGCACATCTAACTATACTTCACAGCCAGTGTAGTGTTGCTACAGGCGAGGTGAGGATGCTTGAAGGTGTCACCATCAGATGTTTGCTGTCTCCTCCTGCAGGTCTGAACGTGCACAGCATGTTGAAGCATGAAGCCGTGGTCCTCACGCTGCCCACGCTACAGTTCCTGGAGAAAAAGCTGCTGTGGCACGACCAGCGCTACACGCCGCTGTACCCCTTCAAACTGCCATACTCGGACTTCCCGTAGGGCCCCCCTCCCCCCATCTCCGTGTTGGACCATAAAACCATTTATTAATAAAAACATGCTAAAACAGTGAAAGTCCAAAATCAATAAGTAAATTGATGAGGTGTTGCTCCGTGGGCCAGGTAGTTCCTGACCTCCCATCGCAGAGATGAGCGCTTCTTCTCTGTGGGGACCACGTAGGTGTTGGCCACGTAGTTTCTACGAGGTTTGGGCTGCAACAAAAAGAAACGTGAGGTCTTTGATCCTCCAGTCGGCAGTGATCTTCTATGAAGAGGTACTTACTGCCGGAGGCTGGTAGGCTAGTCGCTCCTGCAGGCACACAATCAAACGCTGACGTAAGATTCCAACAAGGAAGTGGACTCGGTAGAGAATCCGAGTCAACGCTTACCCTTATTTCCCAGCGGAGTTCCTTGTGGTCGCTCTCTCCAGGAAGCTTGAGTGCGTCCCACAGCTGCTTGTACTGGAAGTACCTGCCAACACGTCAAACACACACAAGCCTGAGCCGAGGTCTCTTGTCTGGGACCGCCGTCAATCATGTTTCCATGGTTACACCACGAGTCAAGACAGGGCTCACCTGGCCACGGGGTCCGTCTTCTTGATGCCCTGCTGGGTCACGACGGGTCGGATGACTGAAACATGACAACACGGGTCCTCAGAACGATACTACACCATGTAATGAACTACTATAAGCCACCATTGATTGGAGATCATCACTATGACTACAATGTTAGGGTTCACAATTAGCACAAAGTGAGAGGAGATTGCAAGGTTTACCTTCTTAGTTACATATAGTCAGTAAAAATGAAGAATTTAAGGTTGATCTGCTGGGGGTGGGGGGGGGCATGCATAGACAGCATTGTAGTGGTCTACCGAAATACACGATACCAGACTTCAATCCTGTGTACAAGTGACTTGTACTGTAGTGGACTTACAGGATTTGGGCTTGGGTGGAAGGTCCCCGTCGCTTCTCGCTTGTGTCTGTGAGACAAAGACTTTAAGGATCTTTTCAAACAAGCTGACAGTGAAGATTGGATGAGATGTTTTTTTTTTTGGCCACCCACCGAGTGCGTGACGAAAGAGTCAAAGGAACTGTAGGAGCCGCTCTCCACCTCGGAGTCAAGCGTGCTGTCGCTGCGGGCGATGTCGCGATGTGCGGACGGCGCCAAGTGAAGGTCCGACAGATGCTCCTGGACGCTGCTGGACAAATCTGTGGATCATCATCATCATCATCATCACACATTTACTGCACGGCCACTCATTTCCACGCAAGGTCACACAAGGACATCATGGAGGTGAAAGCGGGAAGGTGCGGCAACATCCAGCATCTTCTGCACTAAAGGTTTGGTGCTGGTGAACATCACATGTACCCTTGTGACGCAGGTTTCCTTCCCACTCGTATGTCCAATCCACTTTGGAGTCGATGAACATGATGTCCTTGTTGGTAGAAGACTCGTCCGGATCTTCACACTCGCTGGGCTTCCCGACGTCATCGTTATCATCTTCACTTCCTGTATCTCGGCTCTCCTGCGGTTTCGCGTGTCTCATCTTCTCGTCTTCATGAGAGGCCAGAAGCATGCTTTCTGGTTCCTCATCCTTCGATTGCGCCCCCGGCTCTGGAGGTGCAGCGTCCATGTTGAAGCTGCCAAGCGACAGATCGTACTCTTCCTCGTCTTGGTCATCTCCTCCGTCCTGGCCTTCCGGTCTGAAGGTACCATAGCCAGACGTCATCACGCTGGGCTCCGGGCTGGAAGCGACGCTGCAGCTCTCCCCGACGTCTCCACAGTCCTCCCTGCTGGTGTCTTCTTGTGTTTGGACCTCAGGAGGAGCAGCAGCAGGCCGTTCTTCATCAGTCCTTCGCTCGACCTCTTCCTCTTCCTCCCCATCAGACCAAAAGGAGGAGTTAAGGGAACTGTCATGACTGCTCTCCTGGTCCCACTCGGCCTTGTACATTCGGTACATGGTGGCTGCTGGCAGGGCAGCTCTGTGGAGGCGGACCTCTTATAACGCTAAGCTGATTATCTGGGAAGCATGTCGGCCATGATGGCGCCACCTGCTGGCCAGTGGCGACATGTCACATGTTCCCACGGTGTGTGACTTGAACATTTCTCCTCATGAGAAGGTGTACCTATTGAAGTGTCCAGCAAGGGGCGGCCAATCACCATGTGGCTAACTCTGTCCCCACCGTTACAAACAAGCAAGGGAGAAAAACAAAACGTGTTACCAGAGTCTTGGCTGTAGGTGGATTCATCACAGACCAGCGACTGGCCCCCCCGCTTCCTGGGGAGTGGAACAAGAGAAGAAGAGTCCAAATGTTGTTTGACTTTGGAGGTTCCACTCCACGCTAGTGTCATTGTGGCGCTGACCTGAGGACCTTTCGCTTAATGAAGCGTCTCCCGTGGGTGTCGGGGATGAGCGTGTGACCAGCGCCAAGCGACGCCTTGTGATCTCCTCCATCTGTGAAGCTGTCACCTTCGTTGGCGCAGCGACCGAGAACCTGCGTGGAATATTGTCAATATCATATGAGAATAATGTTGATAATAATGTGTTTCATCTGCTCCACACAGGCTGGGGCTACTAGTGCATGGATACAGAATGCTAGCAGTTAGCCTTGTGAGGCAACATACACTAACATGAACCAAGGCATAAAAGCGATGCTTTTCAGCCGCGGTGCGGGAATATTTTGGTTTTAAACAGAATGAACAAGGTGAGTGCATGAACACCAACGACTGACAGAGACGGTTTACTCAATTGTGGTTGATCTTGAACGTCTTTTAGCGTCAACAGCTCAATTCAATCAACTCGGGCAACACCATACATAGTACGTACGGGTAGATAACTTCTATGTCAAGCTAATGTGGCTCACACGGTACACTATACTTGGGTACCATCTAGTGGTTCAAATGTGAATTACACCTCTCATGAAAAAAATTATTCCTCCCACATTCCAAAAACATGCATCTGAGGGTCACTCTCGAAACCAGGGGTTTAATTAATGAAAAAATTGTATAAAAAATGTTGATAATATGGATTATCAACGATATTTTGCAGGCACAATCATGGACCAGCTGAATGTGCTATGGTGATCAGTATTACAAAAGGTCTTACCCGGGTGTCGGGGTGCTCATTGTGGAGATAAAACCCCCCAGCAGAGGCTTCAAAGTCGTGTGGGCTAACTGGAAAGACACAAGCATCGTGTTGAGGCAACAAGGTGACATCATCACATGGACTAGATAGTCGCTCAGCAACACGTCACCTTTCTCCTTGATGAAGGCCGGAGGTCTGGCTTCGTGCGCCGTGGCGTTCATGTTGGACGACGACTCGGGGGCGTTGGTGCAGTTGCCTTTTTCGATCAGCAGTTCAAGATCTGAAAATACAGCTTTGATGAGTTATAAGCCATTTTTCCACTTTCTCCATTCCATAAAATATAATGAAGGTGCAGAAACAGGGATGCTTTTTAGCTAAATTGAGGACGCTGATTGGACCTCAAGAAGAGCAGCATCAGGCCGTTCTTCATCAGTCCTTCGCTCAACCTCTTCCTCCCCATCAGACCAAAAGGAGGAGTTAAGGGAACTGTCATGACTGCTCTCCTGGTCCCACTCGGCCTTGTACATTCGGTACATCAGCTCTGTGGAGGCGGACCTCTTATAACGCTAAGCTGATTATGGGAAGCATGTCGGCCATGATGTCGGGCTGCTAGCCAGTAGCGGCATTTCACATGTTCCCACGGTGTGTGACTTGAAACATTTCTCCTCATGAGAAGGTGTACCTATTGAAGTGTCCAGCAAGGGGCGGCCAATCACCATGTGGCTAACTCTGTCCCCACCGTTACAAACTAGCAAGGGAGAAAAAAACAAACGTGTTACCAGAGTCTTGGCTGTAGGTGGATTCATCACAGACCAGCGACTGCCCCCCCCGCTTCCTGGGGAGTGGAACAAGAGAAGAAGAGTCCAAATGTTGTTTGACTTTGGAGGTTCCACTCCACGCTAGTGTCATTGTGGCGCTGACCTGAGGACCTTTCGCTTAATGAAGCGTCTCCCGTGGGTGTCGGGGATGAGAGTGTGACCAGCGCCAAGGGACGCCAGCGGCACGGCGTCGTGATCTCCTCCATCTGTGCAGCTGTCACCTTCGTTGGCGCAGCGACCAAGAACCTGTGTGGAATATTGTCAACATCATATGAGAATAATGTCGATAATAATGTGTGTTTCATCTGCTCCACACAGGCTGGATCACGAGTACGTCTGTGTGGAGGCGGGGCTACTCGTGCATGGATACAGAATGCTAGCAGTTAGCCCTGTGAGGCAGCATACACTAACATTGAAGGCATAAAAGCGATGCGCATGAACACCAACTCAATTGGCCTCGCCACTCATTATGATTATATGGCATCGGTTTTCCGCCATATTAATTGTGATGGTTCCGTGATACACAAACAAATACGTGGTTATATAGAAATTGGATGACAATAATTAATGAAAAAAACTGTTGATAATATGGATTATCAATGATATTTTGCAGCACAATCATGGACCAGCTAAATGTGCTATGGTGATCAGTATTACAAAAGGTCTTACCCGGGTGTCGGGGTGCTCATTGTGGAGATAAAACCCCCCAGCAGAGGCTTCAAAGTCGTGTGGGCTAACTGGAAAGACACAAGCATCGTGTTGAGGCAACAAGGTGACATCATCACATGGACTAGATAGAGTCGCTCAGCAACACGTCACCTTTCTCCTTGATGAAGGCCGGAGGTCTGGCTTCGTGCGCCGTGGCGTTCATGTTGGACGACGACTCGGGGGCGTTAGTGCAGTTGCCTTTTTCGATCAGCAGTTCAAGATCTGACAATACAGCTTTGATGAGTTATAAGCCATTTTTCCACTTTCTCGATATCATACACCTCATTCTATAAAATATAATGAAGGTACAGAAACAAGGATGCTTTTTAGCTAAAATTGAGGATGCTGATTTAAAAAATGTAGTGAAATTCCATCTTCCCTTATACCGTCTTGGTGAAGTCCTGCCTTATGACAACTGTACTAAACCAACCAGTCAATCCACGCAAACGGAGCAGTTGCAGCATGAAAGTGGATTTCACAGCTGCAAACCGAGCATAAGAAGGCATCTTAGACTTTGATTCTTTCATTTGCTTTTTGTGTATGATTAATGTAGCAATGTTACAACATTTTTGACTTTTGTATTCTGTGATCTGATAAAGCACGACTTGGAACTTTAATTTGATACCTTATTCGCCTGATACCTTATAGTATAAGGTACTTAGTATAAGGCTTATACTCTACCCCTAATATTAAAGACGTTACAGCAGATTTTATGGCAGAAAATAGTGCCTTTGATCCCCATTGCTTTAATATTGAGTCAACACAAAAGCCACCATCGACCCACAGACAACCGTACTACAAAATATATAATAACTTAAGCTCATAGCTCTGATCCATGAGTATGAAAAGTTGTACTTTATTTTCCAAACACAAATTGACTTTATATGGTCTAACAATCAATTGAAGATAAAGTAATCTACCTAATAAACGTGTATGTATTACGCGCTAACGATGGATCTGCGCGATCGATCCATAGCGCTGTGCCCGAGATGGATCTATCATTAGCGCACAAATCGATCGATTTCTGCGCTCACGATGGATATAACTGCCTTGCGCTGGAGACTGATGCTTTGACACTGACGATATGACAATCGCACAACAGCAAAAAATAAAAATAATCAATTTACTAATTCTCAGCGCTCACCAACCCCATATGGAGCCAGTACAAGTCATATGGACGCCCTCTACAGGCGTACATGTGATCAAACGTCCACCACGTGATGTGGATGAAACCAAGCAAGTTTGGCAAGGGAGTAGTACAGCTGGGCCTCAGCCTTCAGGTTAATTATAAGGTTAAAAAAATAGAACTTACAATTGTAACTGCTCAAAAAATCAAATACGATTGTTAATATGAGGGCATATTAATTATATTGCAGACCAAGAACCTCAAATATGCTATTTCACAAAATATGTGATATAAAAAGGAGGGAATTTTGAGTCAATATGAGTTGGTTTAGCCTGCTAGTGACACAACACAATTAAATTTGCAATGAGCCGTGATAGCTTTGGTATTTTAAGCTTAAGTTTCATACAAAAACGCCATCAGATTCGAAATCAGCGCCCCAAAATTATCTTGTTTCTTGCGTGATTGATGAGGTCTTGAGAGAGGAAATCGGTCGCAGATTTCAAATGTTGATTTCAATTTAAAAAGAAACACGTAGACGGCGTGGAACTTCGGAATGAATGATGCAAAGTGTGGAACTGGAAACGGTGGCGTGCATGCTTCTATTTTGTATCGTCACGCTTTTACGCACACTTCCTTGTTTTCCGCCAATCACACGTCACGACGACGATGCCTTCACTGACCGCAGGAGTAATCAAACAACACGCAGGTGCACGTTTGGGACCGCATAGTTAAGAACACTGTTACGCGACAAACTGTATAGTTAAATGGCCATTATATTTGTGTACACTTTCTAAGCACACTGAGCAGATCTCACCTTGCTTGAATTCTCTCAGTTTGTCTTCGGGAACGTTCGTGTAACCCAACAGGGCCAGTTGCTCCTTAATTTCCTCGTCTGAGAAGTCAAATTTCTCCATGGTGGCTTTTTCTCCCAAGGCAGGCAGGCAGGCAGAAATATTAAACAATAACTTTTATATGACTATACGATTCTACACTTACATAGAAATTATTTCTAAAAGATACGAAGAGCTTGCCGATTCCACGCATCTCCACGTCAAATTAATTTAAATGGCATATCTGGTGAGCCATGTAGTCAAATTAAACGAAAAGTTTCGTACTGAAGAAGCCAGTCTAAGCTAACATTAGCCGCTAGCTTGAAGTTAGCATTTTTTTTTGTTTGGTTTTTTTTCTCTCACCGGAGCACGACGACGTTCTTTAAAGTCCACAAGACACGAACAGACACGCCCGTCGAGGACGACTTAGCGTGTCGTATTATTGTATTTTCGCGTCCTTGTGTGTGGTTTTAAACGCGGAAGCTAGCACCAAGGAGACAACCGTTAACAAGCGTTTGAAAAAGACGCCGTGGAACTTCCTCTTCTTCTTCCTTCCACTTCCGCTAACTGATTTCTGCCCCCTGGCGGCTGGAGGTCCTAACAGCAGGCTGAGCCTTCTGATGGTGAATTACAGTAGTGTACTCTTTTATTATTTATTTATAGTTGAACTGTAGTATGCCAATAAAGGTTTCCTCTAATAAATGAATGGAAAGTCACTTCATTAAAGCACCTAATGAAGATCATACAATTATGTAGCCCTACAAAGATGCATGCTAGCATACTTTGTGCGGTTTGAGAAGAAAATTAATCTTCTTAAACTCCCACTTGTTTTACTCACTTGTATTTTATTGACAATAACATTTTGTGATGCTATTTGTTGTTGAGTGTATGGTTTATTATTGTTTTTTAATAAACAGCATGTGTGCTATAACATCCACACATTTAAGAAACTCTTTAGTATCCACTGGAGTTCCCTTCCATCCTCCTCCTCCTCCTCCTTCTCCATGAATAAACAGCACCTCCTCACATCCTCCTCCTCCAAGCAGCCTTTCATTCGGGGTGGGAGTGCGGGATTCTGACAGGTGAACCATCAGCGTTCCCGTAGCTAATCAGGGAAAAAAGTGGACTCGTGGTGTCTTGGTCACTCCTGGGAAGACCATGGACCTGTCCAGGACATTTGGGCAGTCTTTGCTGCTACTTTTATTGCAAGTTCTTCTGATTTGCTCGGCTCAGGTAACTTTGGAATGTTTCTCAGCAGCATCTGTGTTGCTCCTTCGGGATGTATAAGTGTGTTTTTCACGATTGCCAAATTGGTGATGGTTTTATACAAATACCTTTTGTTCCACTGAGGGATAAATGTTAAGTCGCTAATAGTTTTAGCATATCTTGACCTCAAATTAGCTTTTTTTTTTTAACAATTTAACATACAAATGTAACCTGATGGTAACCTGGTATCATTTTGTACCAATCACTTAAGACCTCTGATCGGACAAAGGGAGCCTGTGTGTGTCACAATGACACAATTCCACATGGGAAAATAATTTACATTTCTTCTGCAGAGAGGCCCGGTCGGACCAAGAGGCCCCCCAGGACCACCCGGAATAGCTGGTGTGCCCGGTGTGGATGGCATCGATGTGAGTGTGCATGGACTTGATGCTGCATGTTTACAACATTGACACAACATTTATTCAAAATGACTTGAAATTCATCCACGAGCCTCAAAGTCGAAGCAGAAATGTTACAAATGTAATAATTTGTCTGTTTGGAACGCTGCCTTGCTTGTGTCGGAACACAAAAAGCTGCTTGTATCAGCATGAAATCCTCTTAGTTTAAAACCTTCAAAACCTACTTTCCTCTCAGTACGCTGCAAGTTTCCTCCTCTTTTCACAGATCATAAAATCTTTCCTATGTAATAAATAACAAAAAGACAAATATCGATTTGCTTATATTGTGTTGGATGTAAATACACTGACAACCATAATGCTGGTGAACCCATCACAACATATCATAGCACTCCAATGGGACCATACAAGTATGCCCCCTAGTGGCTGAGATGACACCAGGCCTTTGAATCGCTTGTAGAAAAAGTGCTCATAATCAAAGATTCTACAATAGTAAAATAATAATGCTAACATTAATGCTAACACATACAGTATTCCTTCAGGAGCAAGCAAAGCTAACATGACATGTTAATGATGTGTTCAGGGCGACAGAGGAGTGGACTCCAAACTGAATGGCGGACCAGTGAGTGACCTTTGACCCACATTCAACTGTAAATGAATTCCCCCCCTCCCTCCACCCGCCCACGGTGTTGATAAGAAGTGATGAATTCTCATAGGGTCCTGATGGACAAAACGGCAAAGACGGAGCGCCTGGAGCTTCAGGACTTCCGGGAGCGGATGTAAGTGGACCAACGCAACAGTTTAGGATAAGAGAGTGTCGAGTTCATGGAGTTCATGGAGTTCATCCCACTGCTTTGTATCGTTAGCATCACAATGAATTCATAACATGTCATTAGTAGCGTGCGGTCAGGGCCAGCAAGGCCTTCTCTGCTGGCCAAAGCACCACCACAAGCATTGACCTACATTTACAACTTAAATTCAAATAGCCGGTCCATGGAATTCTACTAATTTATTCCCTACAATCTATTATCTTCATTGGGTAGCGTCCGTCTTGGCTGCATTGCTTCCAGTATCAGTGGGGCTGTTTTTTGACCAATCAGATTCGACTCATGCTTAAGATGACCACACAGATGACGGAAGCCTTTGCCGTTTGACGCCCCTGCACAACCTTAAGTTCCATTGTTCCATTGAAGGACCAACTCTGTTATGCCATACATTGTTATATTGTGTTTTGTACATTATTGACGGGTTGTACAATTGTCATGCGATTGTTGTGGTATGAAGAAGTGGTTTGGGTGGTTTGAATCCCGACGGTTTGTCGACGTGGGTTCCAGCCCAGGCAAAACCCCCAGGAGGGACGCTATAGCAACTGCTATAGCAACTTCTGGTCGGAGAGACCGCTACACTTTCAGGTCTTCCTGTCAGAAACACACCTCTTTTTGTGTGAAACGGCAAGAAAGGGGGAGGAAGAGGGTGGATGGGTTGGGTGGGGGCGTCTGGAATGATGGGGGAGCAGAATGGTGCCAGTGTGTTTGGTACCGGCTGCTGTGGTTCTGTTACACATCCGGACTTCAGAGACGGGGGGAGTTTGCAACGCGAGCTTAGTGGGTTATCGAAGTGGGTTGAGTGGAAAGCCAGGCTCGCCTGTTCATGAAGCTAGCAGCTGTATCACTAGCTTAAGCGTGTTCAGCTGTTGCTGTTACCGGGCAGTGACAATCTTTTTAAACTCCTCACAACAGCGCCTCTGCTGGTTGCAGACAAGAAGTGCACTCTGTTGTGACTCCATTGCTTCCATTGCGACATAAACAACATGAAGATGTTCTTCAAAATAAACTATTCTTCCATTGTTATGAGGCAAGAAAAAGTGGCTTGGATGCTAGCATCAGCCGCCATTATAGAGTCTTTCAAATCCGCAGTCCTGCCTCAATGTAGTACATAGAGCTGGGGTCTCAACCTCGAGGCCCACGGGCCATTTCAGTCCCGTCGAGTCGCATTTTGCAACTTGCGACTTGACCTGATGAGACAAAAACTTAACTTTTTGGAACATGTTGTAAAAGAACATCAAAGCAAGAGTAAAATATGGTGGTGGTAGTGTGATGGTCTGAGGCTGTTTTGCTGCTTCAGGACCTGGAAGACTTGCTGTGAACTTTTTGGAGGGCGTGTATCCCATCATAGCAACAGTAAAATATGGTGGTGGTAGTGTAATGGTATGGAGCTGTTTTGCTGCTTCAGGACCTGGAAGACTTGCTGTGATAAATGGAAGCATGGATTCTACTGAAGGAGAATGTCTGGCCATCTGTTGGTGAACTTGGGTTGTGCAGCGGGTCAATGATCCAAAACACACTAGCAAGTCCACCTCTGAATGGATAAAGAAAAACCAAATGAAGACTTTGGAGTGGTTTGGTCCAGACCTGAATCATATTGAGATGCTGTGGCATGACCTTAAAAAGGCTTCATGCTGGAAAAGCCTCCAATTCCAGGCGTCTCTGCATTGGTCTGACATGGACACTATGCTCTACTAACTGTGATGTTCTTCAGGGACCTGTGGGACCTCCTGGAGATCCTGGTCCAGCAGGTGTAAAAGGAGCAAAAGTGAGTGCATTCATATCAAAACCAAAGAGAGTTTGTGTTTTGTGTCATCAGACATCAATGAAGTGTCCTTTTATTTGAAATGATCCATCTGTGATCCTGATTTCAGGGGGATCCCGGACCACGAGGCCCAGCCGGGGAGCCAGTAAGTACACTTTGATGTGTTGATGTTTGTACCATGACATCATGCTTTTCCTGCTCACTGAAGGATGCTTTGTTTCCGGCAGGGTGTCGGGCAGGATGGCCTGGATGTGAGTCTACATGGTCCTCGGAGCAGGACCACTCTTAACGCTTCTCACGCTTTGGTTCGGTTTTGGTTCGTAGGGCATCCCGGGAACAGATGGACTGCCAGGAGAAATGGGAAAAGCTGGTCCCCCTGTGAGTAGACACTATATTGGCTCCAACTGTCTCAGGAGGATCCTAAAAGTACAACTCATAAAAGGTATGTTTCGGTTGCAGGGAGTCAGAGGCAAGAGGGGTCCAGTGGGGGCTCCTGGTGTTGCTGGACCTCGGGTAAATATTGTTGTTGGATTATGTACTGGACGGATTGTTACTGTGTCATCCAGGTTGTGATGATCCACAAAGGTTGAACCGAGGCAATTGGACTTGTTTTTCTCTTCTTGTCTTCCTGGCATCTCTCCTCCAAAGATTCCCTCATTCCGCGGGAAGAGTGACCGGTAACAAGTTGTTTTGCCACCAGGCAGGCAATGCTGGCAACAATTTTGTTGTAAAAGAACATCATAGCAAGAGTAAAATATGGTGGTGGTAGTGTAATGGTCTGTGGCTGTTTTGCTGTTCCTCTGTCCATCTCTGAATGGATAAAGAAACACCAAACCCACTAACAAGTTGTTCTGCCACCAGGCAGGCAATGCTGGCAACAATAGCAATATGGTGGTGGTAGTGTAATGGTCCTGGGCTGTTTTGCTGCTCCTCTGTCCACCTCTGAATGGATAAAGAAAAACCAAACCCACTAACAAGAGACAAAAAGGACAAAAGCTGAACTTTTTGGAACATTTGTCCATGTTGTAAAAGAACACCATAGCAAGAGTAAAATATGGTGGTGGTAGTGTGATGGTCTGGAGCTGTTTTGCTGCTCCTCTGTCCACCTCTGAATGGATAAAGAAAAACCAAACCCACTAACAAGAGACAAAAAGGACAAAAGCTGAACTTTTTGGAACATTTGTCCATGTTGTAAAAGAACACCATAGCAAGAGTAAAATATGGTGGCGGTAGTGTAATGGTCTGGGGCTGTTTTGCTGCTCCTCTGTCCACCTCTGAATGGATAAAGAAAAACCAAACCCACTAACAAGTTGTTTTGCCACCAGGCAGGCAATGCTAGCAACAATAGCAATAACAACCCTATAGTGACCACACCAAGGGACCTAAATAGGAAAACTAGCAAGAGGAGTCCAGTTGCTTCGATTCAACTTTTTTGAGACGGAATGTTCCGTAAGAGAATAAACAATGTTGAATAAATTACTTCCAGGGTCCACCTGGCATCTATCAAGGTGAAGAACTGGTAAGTTCTTGAACTTAATGCTTAGTAGCTGAAAAAAAAGACTCCTCAAGTTGTCTTCCTGTGAAATTTTAGTGTCCCAGCGCCTGTACCGCTGGACTTTCAGGACACTCTGGCCTCCCAGGCATGAAGGTAGGTCTTAAAAGATGAGAACGTAAGACTGCAACACTGGAACTCACTACATCTGCTCGCAGGGTCACAAAGGAATGAAGGGTGAGTCTGGTGAGCCTGGAAGACAAGGACATAAGGTAACGTTCTCTTCCTGAGACGTCTATCAGGTGTTCTCCGAGCACTAAGACTTTGGTTGTGTTTCCTGTCAGGGCGAGGAGGGCGAGCAGGGACTGCACGGAGATGTTGGATCTCAAGGACTTCCAGTAAAATATCTCACTAGCTTTGGCAGCTATGGCCACACGTGTGAGATGCTAACATGCTAACATGGGACATGTGTTTCTTTCCTCTCCGCTGAGTAATTCCAGGGCCCAGGTGGACCTAAAGGCCTCGCAGGAATAACAGGCTCTAAAGGTGAAAGGGTAAGAAGATTCCGAAATTCGAACAAAATTCCTTTGGTCTGATTTGAGACTAAACGATGTATCCAAACAGGGACCACGGGGGAAACCTGGCGACGCGGGCCCTCAGGGCGGCCAGGGACCTCCGGTGAGTTCCTGCGTTTCTGTCAAGTTTTTGCTCAGTTTTGCTTAGTGACGTTCCCACAACACCTTCTTGCTTCATTGTCCAGGGGGACGTCGGCCAGAGAGGAGCCATTGGAGAAAGTGGGCCGAGGGGGGTGCAGGTGAGAGCTTGTGTCCCCTTAAACATCATAAAACTGGATCTGGATGCTTTTTTGTGCTGCTTCAAAGGTGTCTTTATGTCCTGGCAGGGTGAACAAGGTCCTTCAGGGATCAGAGGAGTACCAGGACCTAAGGGAGAAGCTGTGAGAACCTCACACACACTATCTTGTCTGTTCTTTTGTTTACCTACACCTCCTTGCCCTGGTTCCTTTCATATTCTGATCCCTACTGTCATGTAGAGGTCTACAGACCATATCATCAGACCATGTCTCTGCACCTCCTTGTGACCATCGCTAAACTTGTTCTTCATCCCTTCCACAGGGACTTCCTGGTCCGGATGGTCGGGAAGGAATACCTGGACTGCCAGGGTCGAAGGTAATGTTGGACTTGTAGGAGTACAGTGAGATATAGATATAGAAACCTTCATGGCTCGTGTTCCTTCCTGTGGTCCAGGGTCTTCCTGGGAAGAATGGCGCTCCTGGTGATGCTGGCGCTCAAGGTCTTCCCGTAAGTTTGACCTTTGACTCCCGACGACCCTGAACTGATGTTCAAACTTAGACCTTCTATGATCCTTTTCTAACATGTAGGGCGTTCCAGGCGCTTACGGCCAAAAAGGAGTTAGCGGTCCAAAGGTATCAAAGCGCACCATCAGCGACACACTTAGAACACTTGGGTAACGTGGGTTTCTTGTTGCCATGGTTACCAGGGGATCCCAGGTGACCCAGGAGTCGCCGGACTGATGGGCTCGCCTGGAAAGCAAGTATGTTTGTGGCAAGTTTGGGAAGGTTTGTTCATGAAGAACATGACCATGCTGGTCTTTGTTGTCAGGGCGAGCGCGGAGACCAGGGTGAGGCCGGCCCTGTTGGACCAAGAGGAGGACCAGTACGTACACCGCCTTGTTCTTCACGTGTCCCGTGTCTGCCCAGTCATTAAAAAGAACTTCACCCCTGTTGTTTCATCGCAGGGTGAACGAGGAGAAAGAGGACATGACGGACCACTGGGGTCACCAGGAGGCAGGGTGAGACCTGGATAAGTTGCTTCATGTCAACAACACTTGGACTCGATTGTGAAAGACAGAAGATGATGACCATTTATGCAAAACATATGTTTAGTTCCACAGTGAGGTGAAAAACTGGAGCTATGGTTGCGATGGCTAATGCTAACATGCTAACACAGCTTAGACATTTAGCCTTAGCACAACATGTGGCTTCTGAAATTAGCATACAGCAAGCCCAAAACAAGCTAACATGATATATTAGTCAACTTTAGATACCAGGCTGTACAGCGGTCGAGTGGTTAGCGCGCAGACCTCACAGCTAGGAGACCAGTGTTCAATTCCACACTCGGCCATCTCTGTGTGGAGTTTGCATGTTCTCCCCGTGCATGCGTGGGTTTTCTCCAGGTACTCCGGTTTCCTCCCACATTCCAAAAACATGCTAGGTTAATTAGCGACTCCAAATTGTCCATAGGTATGAATGTGAGTGTGAATGGTTGTTTGTCTATATGTGCCCTGTGATTGGCTGGCGACCAGTCCAGGGTGTACCCCGCCTCTCACCCAAAGACAGCTGGGATAGGCTCCAGCACCCCCGCGACCCTCGTGAGGATAAGCGGTAGAGAATGAATGAATGAATGAACTTTAGATACCAGATAATAAATAATAAATAATAAATAATAAATAATAAATAATAAATAATAAATAATAAATAATAAATAATAAATAATAAATAATAAATAATAAATAATAAATAATAAATAATAAATAATAAATAATAAATAATAAATAATAAATAATAAAGTATAATATAAATAATATATCATAATAATATATATAATAATATTATAACATGATAATAATATTATATAAATATAATATAAATAGTAATAACAAGACGGAATGAATAATAAAATAATAAACATTAACCGTTAATTGCTAGCAAGTGGCTAACACTCAGCAAAGCGACATTGTTGCTGACAGCGTTTAAACCGTGCTAACGCAGCAAAAACTAACATCTGTCAAATATGGACACATTTAACTAAGAAAAGCATTTGCCAGAATATTAGGACAAGCTTTAAATGACCTTTTCAGGAATGGGGGACATGTCGAGAGATGTTCAATTCCAGAGAAATCAAGCTGATATGTTGAGCTAAAAGTGTTTTTTTTCAGTACAACCATGAAAGGCCTCTCTTGTTCCACGACGACTCAGCAAGATTCAGGACAGGAAAAGAAGCCGAGAAGCCTGAAAGAGTTCTCTGTTCACAGGAATGCTTGAAAGCAATCATCCCTAAAACACCCCAAAACCCGACGGCTGGGCACTGGGGGGATGCCGGGGGTGGGTGGTTAAATTCAGGGGAGGGGGTTGTCTCTGTTTATGTGCACTAAATGTGGTCAGGTTAACGTCCTTGGCGGCGCGATCCATGCAACAGTGGAGCTAGTGTTTGAATGTTTATGTTTTGATAGGGAATCAAAGGCAACATGGGCCTTCCAGGACTTCCAGGACCTGCTGGATATCGAGGACAGAAGGGTGACAGGGTAAGAAACATACTCACTACTTTTCCACTAATGCACTCCCAAAGACGCCGACTCCTTTAACAAACATGGCCGACACCCTGAACTAAAAACAAAAACACACCAGAGCTTGTATGTGGTGCATTTACAGTTCATCATTAAGTCACTCCATACCAAAAATCTTTTACACTTTTATGTTATATTTTTCTCCCTTTTTTAGTCAGGAACTGATATTTCCCTGAAACTTACGTATGTTCTGCCTTACCTATGTTGGTAGCTCGGCTTATATAGTGGTAGAACACGATATTCTGTACGCCTTGAAACATCAGTCAGATCATCTAAAATGGCTGCCACCGAAGGGGTTGTCGGTTGAAAAATGGCATCCGAATGGTTTTGTTGTTGCGTCAAATAAAATGACTGCACGTCTTCACAGGGTTCAGTCGGTCTGGATGGTCCAAAAGGAGACCAGGTGGGTGTTTTCCGATCAAATGTTTCATAAAAATCTGAAAGGGGCTCATGGAGGGCTAATAAACCTGTGTGGTCCACTCCAGGGGGGTTCAGGTGCTGAAGGAACACCAGGAGAGCGAGGAGAACTGGTGAGGAACCAGACTACTTGGAAGACAAGTAAGTGGTTTTGTTGTGGACCTGCTTGTCATCTTGTCGGCGTCTCTTACAGGGCGATCAAGGAGAACCAGGAGAGAAAGGATCAGTACGTTTCTGTCTCTGTACCCGAAGTCATTAGCACTTTCTTGCTAATGCTAACAATAACAGTCATCTTACTTGTAGACCGGACCGCCAGGAGAGACCGGTAATAAAGGACCAGAGGGAGGCAGAGGGCAGCAGGGCAAAGAAGGCAAGCCGGGCCAGCCGGGACCACGAGGCATGCAGGGTGACATGGGGGTGCCCGGCCTACCAGGGGGACAGGGACCACCGGTGAGATGTTGATTTAGGACTAGTCTAGCGGTCCGGCCAGCTGAACTATGCTAAGCAATGTGAAAATTAGAAACCGGAGGACATGGCCCTGTGGGACGCCACATGAAGCCACTTTAGACTTTAGACTAGTCTAGTCGTCAACCAAGTGGTTCTGCTTGTGTCCACGCAGGGAAAATCACCAAGCGACACGCACATCAAACAGGTCTGCATGAGGGTCATGCAAGGTGAGTGGTGCTTCTGAATCAACCCGAGACCTGGTTCAACATAGTCCGTAGTCCAAACAAATGCGCTTCTCGTCACAGAGCAGCTGGCCCAGCTGGCAGCCAGTCTGAGCAGACCCGAGTCTGGCATCGCCGGGCTCCCCGGACCCCCCGGCCCACCTGGACCTCCCGGTTCTACCGGTGAGAACGGTTTTCCCGGACACCCCGGATCACGAGGATTACCCGGTCTTAAGGGACCGCCTGGGCTGCTCGGCCGTAAAGGACCTAAAGGTGAGATCGCGGTTCCAACACCACTTCCTTGTTCGTTCATTGATGAATGCTGGAAAAACTGGAGCTATGGTTGCAAAGGCTAATGCTAACATGCTAACACAGTTTTAGACATTTAGCCCAAATTGAACACTACAAAACACAACATGTGGCTTCTGAAATTAGCATACAGCAAGCCCAGAACAAGCTAATATGATTTATTTAGTCAACTTTCGATACCAGGCTGCACAGCGGTCGAGTGGTTAGCGCGCAGACCTCACAGCTAGGAGACCAGGGTTCAAGCCCTGTGTGGAGTTTGCATGTTTGCATGTTCTCCCCCGTGCATGCTAGGTTAATTGGCGACTCCAAATTGTCCATCGGTATGAATGTGAGTGTGAATGGTTGTTTGTCTATATGTGCCCTGTGATTGGCTGGCCACCAGTCCAGGGTGTACTCTGAAGACAGCTGGGATAGGCTCCAGCACCCCTCGCGACCCTCGTGAAGAAAAAGCGGTAGAAAATGAATGAATTAATGAACATGGCTAAAATTTTAGATTTTTTTTTTGATTGTCCACAGGTGATCAGGGTGACCGAGGGGACAAAGGACCCACCGCTAGGGGCCTCAAAGGAGCTCCAGGTGCTCCTGGTCTTCCAGGTAAATGACCACTTTTAATAACCGACATGAAGTGTTAAGTGGAAGTGGAGGGAGCGTCCCTTTTTCAGGAAGTGTGTTCTACCTGATGGCCAGCAGGGGACAACTCCCGTCCAATCATCTCATTTACCAGCTCTTAAAGGTCACCCTTTGTAAGCTATATGTGTGTGTGTGTGGTACCAGGCCAGCCGGGCAGGGCAGCTTATGGCTCAGACGGTCGTGACGGCGAACGGGGGCCTCGCGGCACTCCCGGCATTCCCGGCGTTCCCGGACCTCCTGGGCCGGCGGGGCTGAACAGCTACTGCGAGCCGTCGCAGTGCGTCCTCCCCATGGTGGCGTCGCCGGTTTCAGCCAAAGACTCCGGCATGAAGGGTCCCAGTGAGATGTAAGAGGTCCCGGGTAAATGTGGACCAGAACTGAGAGACAAGTCCAAGAAGAGTGGTGTCCTGAGTTCCTGCCTGGAGGGGACGTGAAGAAGGAGGTCAGCAGACCTTCATTGAAGGACAACTACACAATCATGTCCATCAGAACCAGTCAGGTTCCTCTGTATGTTGATGTAAATGTGTCAATACACTCAATTTACTGCTGGATGACTGTTTTGTCCAAATGTTTTCTTATTGGATGTTTATGGGCCGGGGACGCGGGTTCTTTTGGAACTTCACTAGTGCTTTTATGTGAACTATTTATTCTAGCAAGGTTCCACACGTGTACAGAGGAGGAAATAAAACACATTTTGATACACATTTGCATGGTTCTTCCTCCAGCGAGGGCCACATGGTGACAAATGAAGGGATGCAACTTTACCACTGTGATATTTTGGAAAGCAGCACATGCATATATGATAAGAAGTTAGATGTATTTCGAGAAAAAGCTGCATCTCAGCTTTGTCATATAGGTGATAAAGCCTATTATTACTAAGAATTTCACTCTTTGCTCCCTTTTTTTCCATTTTTGCAGTTATTTTTTTCACAAATTTTCCAAATATTTCAATTTTCTCCCCAAACTATTTTTGTAATAGACTTATTTCTCATAATATTACAACTTTTTCCCTAACTGATGTTCCAAAAATTCTAACTTTACTTTGTTTGTTTCTCATACTGCACCTTTTAAATAAAAATACAGATTATTTTCTGTAATATTTCAAGTTTATGCTACTAAAATTACCTTTTTTCCTCATATTACATCATAAAATTGCAACGATATTTTCTCTTGTTGTATTTTGACTTTATTCTTGTAAAATTACAGCTTTTGATCAACTTCTTTCTTTATCGTAATATTTGGACTTTATTGTAGTTACATTATAGCTTTTTCCACAACCTAATTTCACACACAAAAAACAATTCTTTATTTATTTCAACTCCACGCTACTAATAAATGTCATTATTTTTCATCATTATACCCATAAAATCGCTACGTTTTGTCATTACAACACCACTTTTCTCATTATATTTTGACTTTAAAGTGTTACCTGTTTTTTCGCGCAGGGTAGATTCCCAAAGTAGCCTGTAATAAAGTAAAATTACAAAGTAGCATGATTAGCTAGTTTGGTCGCCATTACCACAACAGGAAACGGAACGAGGGAGATTGATTGACAATGTTTGATAGCCAATCAGGACGCAGAAGACAATGGGCGGTGCTGACAGAAGGGAAAAAACAGACACCTCCGCCGCATGCTCAAGCACAGAGGTATAACACTCAACATCCCACAATGCAATTCTTCTTAAAGGGCCAGGCTCAGCTAGTAACGGCGCTAAAACTGCATTTACCCCTCGATTCCTTTTTTTAAATGTCAACTTTTCTTCTCGTAATCATGATTTTTATTCCAATAAGTGTTATCAAAACAAACAGTTCTACTGTCAAGAGTGTCTTTTTCTTGCTTGTCAAGTTGGAAGTTGAAGTTTAGTCTTTCAGACGTTTGGGGGACCAGTGTTTGCCTAATGGGAAGTTGTTTTGGATTTAACTCAGCTCATTTATCCTCATGTTTGAGTTTGGTTCCTTTTTGAATTAAAGCAGTTAAAAAAAAGAGGAATGCCGTATTTTTGGTGATTGTATGACTTTAATAGAATCATCACGTTGGGTGAACAGGTACAAGTTTGCAGCTCTGGTACTAAATCACTCACATCCATCGATAGTATAAATAGCCAACTAGTCGTAATAGTCCACATGTTAAAGTACATCAAATGATCAAGTCTTAAGTTAGGGACATCAAATGAAAAAGGCGTACAAAATATCGCAGACGGCGGAAGTCCAGTTTGAAAGAAAAACAACAAAAAAAAAAAAATCACATTGTGGCAGTTAATTAGTAAACAAAAAGAAGGTTCTAGACTCTCAGTGGACAAAAATTGCAACAGTAAGCTTGTAATATTAAAAAGAGTTACGCACGTTCGAGGTGTAGGACTTCCTGCACAAGACAAAGGCAACGTTTTCTTGTTGGGAGTAGAAAAAAATGCCGGCGGGGGGCGCGGCCCCAGCTGCTTGTAAGGCATTGATGGAGCGACCGTGTGATGTGAAGGAAGGCAACGTGCACGTCTTCTCCCGCGTCAAGCCAGCGCTGTCTCAGCTAATGTAAACGAGCGGCCGAATCTTTGGGATACTTTTTTTTTTTACTCTTCACACAAATTCTTATCTTTTCAAAAACCTAATCGTTACACATTTGAATCAGAAGGACGCTAAAGTACTTCAACACAATGACAGAAAGAGTGAGGGCGGGGGGGCGGAGGCAGGGGCGGGGCTTGGCTCTACTGGATGCAGCAGTTGTTGCGATGGCTGTTGGAGTCTTTGAAGCGCAGACGCATCTTTGGACGATACTTCTCCAGGTAGAAGAGCTGCTTGCTGTTGAACGCTCCTCGACGCTTCCTGCCAACACAATGGACGTGAGATTACGCCGCGTCACTTTGAACATCTTTCATTTTCGGTAGAAGCAGCAGTCAGCCCTTACTGGCGAATGAACTGGACAGCATCTTCGTATTTCATGCCGCATTCGATGAGGGCGAGGGCGACCAGGACGGGAGCTCTGCGGGAAAATGAGACCTTTTAGTTATCATCCTCTTATTAAAAAAAAAAAAACTAGATCTGTCAAGCAATTAAAATATTTTTTCATGATTAATTGATTTTGTTCCCAGTTAACTAAATTAAATTAATCAGTTAATTATTTATATATATATATATATATATTCCATAATGCCTCATATTAACTCACTAGCAAGATCTCAGTGTATAGACTGGTCATATAGCTCATCTCGTTTCATATCTACATACTGTATTTGTATATAACTCTGGGAAAAAACTGTTGATTTTGTTAATACTTGGGTTGTTTATATTGTTTATTTTTCTATATTGTGTATTTTTGTACTGCTTAACTGTTTCTGTACTCTTGCTGCTGTGCAATGCAAATTTCCCCACTGAGGCACGAATAAAGGCATATATATGTACAAGAAAATACATATAAAAAGACATATATACATATACATGTATATATACACATATAACATGGCATATATTCATATTTATATATTTCATATTTGGTTCTGCACATGTTCATTAAGAGATACAAACATCTGCCAGAGCTTTGAAGCGAAATTTACCTTTTTCTTATATTTAACAATTATATAATATATATAGTAATTCTATATAATATAAATGTAATAAATATATAATACTTATATTTGAAAATTAGTCACTACTGCTACTTCCTAAAACTATGGTGTGGACTGAAGGGCCAACGACACGAGCACAGATGAATTGTGCGTCCAAAAAAAAAAAAAGGAATCTTCCGCATTAACTTTGACAGCAGTGGAGGAAAAACCTAATTAAAGCGGGGCTGACCTGCCGAGGCCGGCCACGCAGTGCACGGCGATGCAGCAGCCGGGCTCTTCTCTGAACTTCAGCTTGAGCAGGTTGAGCCAATCATCAACAATCTGGGTGGAGGGAGGAGCTCCATCATCAAACGGCCAATCCTGGAGAGGAGGAGGGGAGTGATGACATTTTCTTGGAAAAGCAAAACCACAGATATGCCGGGGCGGGGGTCACAGACGAATGTTGTGTACCACTGTGTGTGTGTGTGTGAGGAAATAGTGTCATGTGACACAAACATGCTCTGCCATCCAATAAACATGACGTCTAGTATTCCTAGAAAGTCCAACAGTGAAAGCTGTTTTGCTGCACACACATGCTGTAGTCATGTGACAACATGGATGGCAAGGAGATCATTTGTGCTGAAGGGCTCACCAGGACTTGAATACCCTCCTTTACCACCATGGTGGTGTCATAGGTGGCCTCGCAGACTCGGACTGCTGTCGTCACGCCGTACTTCTTCAGCTCCTGCGGCGACAAGAGACGTTAGGACACAGATGCCTCATACTGTCAATAATGTTACCCTCGACCTCACCTCGATGAACTTGTTGAGGGTGGCGTTGGTGGGGTTGTGGGTGATGAGGAACCTCATGTTCTTGTAGGTGATTTCCACGGGCGCGGGCCTGTTCATGCGCGCCATGGCGACAGTAAGCAAGATGTCTTCCGTAGAGGAGAGGTGCCAACGTAAACCGTTTGGCTCGGAGGTGAATGCGGAGGTGGGGAGGGGAGTCCTCCGGGCAAAACAAAACCAGGCGTGGACGACTCAAGAAAAAGGGGTAAGGGGGTGGGGGGTCAAGGAAAGCGGGCTGCTTCCACCGTCGGTCGCGGTCAAGTTACCCCATCCAGGCCGAGTTGTCGCTGGGTTTGGGAGGCGTCCCTGTCCTGGGGGCTCCCTCCTGAGGCTCGGGTGCGTCTAGACGGTTGGCGAGTGGGACGGTTCACTCGTCTGCATAGGCGGCGTGCTGAGCCTGGCAGTAGTCTCCACTGCCCTTCAGAAACTCCATAAATGTGCGACCCAGAACACCACAGAACTGCTGCGACACAACAAACATCAGCTTAGCGACTGGGATTAGCGCTTAGCGGCACATGATGAGAGACGTGGCCTGAAATTCATATTGCCATAGACATTGAAGCCACTTGGATGACAATATATTTTTGGCACATAAATCATAATTAGGGATGTGCCACTCAAGTATCAGCCCATCATATGCCAATCAAATGTGTCTCTGTCCACAGAGACTACAGGTGTGTATTGGCAAGAATCTGGCAATACGATACATCGCGATACTGTTAGCAAGGCAAAAAAAGTAAAATAAAAATAAAATAACAAAAATAATTCAATTTTAGTAGCAGAGTTGCACTTTTAAATGTTGTCATATTATGAGTATGAGAAACAAACTAAACAAAATGAATGCAATTTTTGGAAATTTAAATTTAAGACAGTCAAAATATTATGGGAAAAAGTCATAATTTTTCTTGTAGTTAAAGATTATTTCCTGGAAAAACTGAATCCCACCAGCAATATGCACTTACTAAACACATTTTTATTCCATTAGAACAGTATGTTATGCTGTATCACAAACTTTCCTCTAAAAACTTAAAAGTGTAGCATTTGGATAAATAAAACTTTAACATCCAGCTTTAAATTTACAAAAAAAAAACAAAAAACAAATAAATTAAATTCTGTCTCAAGATCCTGCTCAAATGTTCACATTCTATGAGCTGTGAAAAAATGTATACAGTCCCTGACTTATCCACCATCAGAACAGTATTTTTGTGGAACAAAGTAACTAACATCAATAAAACGTTATTTTAGGATGCTTGAAATAACCATTATTTAACAAAATAGTGATATCAATTTGAAAAACAAAATACCTGCAATATCACAGTACTACTTTTTGTAGTATACAAAAGGACCTTGGCATTGCTCGCTAGCGGCAGGTCCTCACGGTGTTGTTTTGACAGTTATCATTTCTTTGTCACCTGAAAGCCAGCGGTTGTGCTATATATATTCCATAATGCCTCATATTAACTCATTAGCAATATCTCAGTGTATAGACTGGTCATATAGCTCATCTTGTTTCACATTATCTACATACTGTATTGTATATAACTCTGGGAAAAACTGTTGATTTTGTTAATACTTGGGTTGTTTAATTTTCTATATGGTGTATTTTTGTACTGCTTAACTGTTTCTGTACATTGAACGAGCTTCACGAGTGAAACAACAACTTGCCTAATTGTAAGTGCTGCCACCTAATGATCGGAGGTTTAAATTTAAATAAAAAATGAACCTTTGCCGTGTCTGCACTTGAATAAACACCATATACAGTCTGACAAATGCCTAAAAATATCCATATCATACTTTTTAAATATCGATACAGTATAGTGGAACAAAGAATTGCAGATATATCGCCGAAATGATATTTTCTTACACCCCTAACAAGTGTAATGACACACAAATCAAGGATAAGTGGTATGAGCCGTTGCCTCTCCACCGAACAAGCAGCCACAACCACTTAGGTACAGTTGCTAACAACAATCACATGACTCGGAACAGGATACCAAAGCAAATTAATTAAAAAAATACAAATATTATACAATTACAAAACACTTGTGACCTGCACATTCACCATGCTATGAAATAATAAAGGTAACATTACAAGTTCTTTTTACTATTGTTATTTATGTGGTCTGATTAAGTGATTGCATTTACCTGAGTTGTCCTTTGTTGTTTTTTTAGTAAGAAAATATTTATGGTCTTGTGACATGAGTCGAAAAAAATCAAAATCATCAACAAAAAAAAACAAAAAAATTAAGAGTAAATCAAGAAGCTGCCTAAAATTGTGCACACCTTGATCTCCATAGGCCACGCCCTCATGACACACAATACACATCAGCAGGTACGCTTACGTCCAATAAGCATTCAAAACGTGAATGTTATCTTCTTGATTGATGTCATTGGGCGGTGTACCTAATGAAGTGGCCGCTGCGTGTGGATTAACCGATGGTGACGTGGCGCGCATGTCCAACATGATAAGCTTCAGTTTGCTTCAGGCGGCCATGCATATTAGCAGTTGCAACTGACTCGTGACGTCACACGGTGACGTTACGCAGTCATGCCGCCAAACATGCATGACGTCACAGCAACCTGCGGTTGTGTCACCCAGAGATTAATTAAATGAGGTTGAGATTTAAAGACAGGCCGCTATCTCCGAATGACGTGTAACTTTGACAGCCGGGCCAAAGCTCACACGACGTAAAAATACGTCACTGGCTAATTAGCTACGAACCGGTTTAGACTACATTTGGCAACATGGCGGCTGACAAAGAGGGGAACGTCATACACAAAACA
The DNA here is from genome assembly GCF_037039965.1 of Doryrhamphus excisus. Lineage (NCBI taxonomy): Eukaryota > Metazoa > Chordata > Actinopteri > Syngnathiformes > Syngnathidae > Doryrhamphus > Doryrhamphus excisus. The sequence goes on from NC_136365.1 coordinate 19,574,214, forward strand.
TGCCTCTGAGGCTACACAGTACAGAAAGCAGGGGTATTTTCTTGTATATGGTCGTCGTCGATGTTAGCATAAAAGGTGAGCACAGCGAAGAGTCCTTTGAGACACAGAGAGAGCGGCGCCATGATGGAGCTTCATGGGCCACCTGCTGGCGCCCCAAGCAGCCAGCGACCTTAAACGACGAGCATGGCGCCTCGTACAAATAACACAGGAGACCAACAACCGACAACACGGTGAACAAACCATAACCCGTCTCACTTCGATAAGAAATAAAAATGTCACCATTTCAACGTCGGAACAGGTCGTTAGCTATAGCTAACTGGAAGCAGCGTTAGCCGCTTCCAAAGCAAGAACAGCCGTACACAAATTTAGTCTTGAGAGTGAAAATAACTTCTAACTACAGCTAATAATATCATTAATTAACGCAAATAGTTAGTTTTTGAAGCGCCTTTGTAGCAAGTAGGCCGTGATTTGTCGAGGCCAACGGCTGGAAACCGTCTCAAAAAAGACGGCGGCGGTGATTAATAAAAAAAGAATAAATGTCACTTACTGGGATATGCTTACTCATTGAAGATTGTAACTTAATCATACAGCCGGTTCCCAGAAAAAGCGTAAAGTCGCAGATGGGTTGTTCACCATTAGTGCCCGTCTTTATTTGTCCGATTAGAGCCGAAGTCTCCTCCGCACCCGAGCGACACTTGACGACAGCGCGAGACACGACACTTCCTGTTGAGACCGTCAAAATAAAAGCTCATAGCGAGAGGATATGTTCCTAGAGCTGAAATACATTGTGAAATGTTCGCCTATAAAAGAAAAGTAAGCGTATATGTGTATGTGTAATTTAACATGGGCAATGTAAAACTCAACTGTATATGAAATTATACTGTATACAGTATGATTGATGTTTTCTTTCGAGTGACGCAGCGTGATTTTGAAGAACCATTACGACTGCGTCATTTCCTGCGATCCAACCTAGATGCAGCTCTTTAAACCCCACCCTGAAAACGTGAAGGTGTTCTGTCCAGACATGATCCTGTCTTCATGTTGTACATTGTACAACATGATTGTAAAAGCCAGTACATATTGTTATGGCCTGGTAATCGTGTACACATTACAACGTGAATACAATGTTTTCTTTATTGTAAAAATAGAATAAATAAAATCCAATATGAATGATACTGGTTCATGCAGTGCAAATGTAGATATTGTAATTACAAAAAGTGAATCAGATGCAAGGGCACAGCTGTCACATGTATTAAAAGTTGCTTAGTGTGCTTCTGGTGCTTTCCTGTTGTCTCCGTACAGAATCCCAACTTTCTGGAAAGACAAACAGTCGCTGGACTCAGCAGTTTTGCTCTGCAGTGACACAAAAAGCCCCGAGCGGTCGGCGCCCTCAGCCAGTTAGGTCAACGGTTTGATACTTTCCAGATCGAGCGACGGCGGCAGGCTGGCAGGTTTCAGTTCACAGTCGGATGCAGAGGATTGTGTTGTGCCGGAAAGGCGGGGACGGGCGGTGCAAATGGAAGTTTCACGCGGGTCACCTTTGTAGCAATTGTGTATAAAAATTAATGTGCCGGTGAGGATCTCACATGAAGGCCATCAAAGTCCAAAATAGTGTTGATGAAAGAGCACAAATGAATGAGTCTGAAGAGTCCGAGGTAACACATTTCACCTGTTTAACTTGCTTTCAATTATTTTTTTTATTGAGCTAACATGCTAACATTTTCCATGTGATGGTCGCCTGTCATGTCATGTCTTCCAGGTGGGTCAGTGTCGGACCAAAGACCAAATAGACGGCACAGGGATGAGCATGGAGGGCAGGAAGGGAGTGAGGGTGACGGGAAAATACATTCCTCCTGTCGAGTGGGTGAGCAGACGAGGTCCCAATAACATCGTCCACGCTCCCAGCAGCTCGATCCCACCTACAGATCTCCCCGCCGTTGGATCGCTACGTCCCAAGTCCACTGAGCCATTTTATGACCACGGGATGGACAAAACAGACCTGGAGGACTGGATCCAGGAGGCGGAGCCACAAGATCGGCAAGGTCGGCATGGCGAGATGGGACTCGCCAGGCAAACCGTAGAGGAGCTGAAGACCCTGCTCAGGGACGGTCCTGCACTCAACCCCCCAGGGGGCCATAACTCCTACTTGCATGGTAGCAGCCGTGGCGGGTGGGCTCGGCCTAGCATGCAGCAGGACAACGTCAACCCACAGAGAGCATTCAGGACCTTCAAACCTCAATCCGACGCTTCCAGAAAGGGGCCCACATCCACAGAGAGCACTTCTATTCAACCGCCTCCCTCCATGGATTCATCCAGCTCGTTCACGGCGGAGACCAACACAAAAAGGCAGCCGGAATTCCGGACTCACAAATGTGACAGCAGCGGTTCCTGTGGGGAGACTAAAGCTCTTCACTCAGGTCAGTGCTGACGGATTTATCACTGATATCTTCAGTCCACCATTGCGGATAAATGACAAGACGCTAGTTTGACATCAGACTAGTCCACCATTTTAGTTCATATTCATTTGCTCCAACTCTTTCCTTCACAGATAACGGAAACGAGGCCATAGACATCTCAGGGAATCAAAGGTTCATCTCCACCATGGAGCAGATCAAGCAGCAAATCGCTAGAGAAAACATCAACTTTGTCCGATTTGAGGCCACGGATCTGCATGGAGTGTCCAGATCCAAGACTGTGCCTGTCCGCTTCTTCCATGTAATCACTTCATTCATTCATTCATGTATCCATTGTTCATCGTCACGGGTGACCTGTCACTCATAGAGCCATTGAGTAGGACTTGAACCACTACACCACCAAACCACTCATACAGTCCATATAATCCATCCATGTGTGTTTTTCCAGGAAAAGGCAATGTATGGCGTTCCGATGCCAAGGAGCTACTTGGAGCTTACACTGAGTCCAAAGAGCAACGAAGTGGATCATGCTAACGCCGCCAACTTCAGCAGCGACATCCTCCTGATTCCCGATCTTTCCACCTTCAGGATCCTACCCTGGGCCGAGCAGACCGCCAGAGTCATCTGCGACCCCTGCACGGTGACAGGAAATCCACTTCGCACGTCGCCTCGCCTCATTGCCAAGCAACTTCTAGGCCAGCTCCAGAGCTTGGGCTTCTCCCTGCATGCCTCTTTTACCTACGAGTGCTGCGTCCTCGGAGCGCCGGACCGGATCGGACCCAAAACGCTCCTGTTCCCCGCCACCACCCTACTCAGCAACCATGACCTGCCTTTCTTCCAGCAGTTAGTGGACAGTATGTACTGCATGGGCGCCGACATCGACAGCATGGCGTCGGCCAGTGGGCCGGGTCAAATGGAGATCAACCTGCGGCCCGAGTTTGGGATCGCAGCTGCCGACAGCGCTTTCACGTTCCGCACCGGCATTAAAGAAATGGCACGCAAGCACAGCTACATCGCTAGCTTCTTCACCGATGACGGCCTCTACAATGCTGGTGTGCTGTCCCACAGCTTGTGGGACGCTAATGGCCGCCGCAGCCTCTTCCAAAGTGGGGAGAAGGCAGGCGACCTATCCGACATCGGCCGCAAATGGCTGGCTGGGCTCCTGACGCACTCGGCTGCCCTAAGCTGCCTGATGTCACCGGGATTGGGATGCCGCAGCCACATCGCCAAGACCATCAAAGACCCCAAGCGGATGCTGTACGCCACCTGCGGCTGCAACGACAACAGCAGCTCGTTCAACATCAAGAGCCACGGCGGGCGGGAGACACACATCGACAACAAGCTGGGCTCGGCCATGGCCAACCCTTACGTCGTGCTGGCGGCTACCGCTGCCGCCGGACTGGATGGGATCAGACGCAACTTGAGCTTGGAGAGCGGCTTCCACAGGGCACCGAATCAGCAGAAGGATTTTGCCATCCCAGTGAAGCTGGAAGATGCTCTGGAGGCACTGGGAGAGGACCACATCATCCGCAGTGCCCTCGGGGAGCCCTTTGTGCAGTACTTCATCGCCATGAAAAAGTTTGAGATTGAGACCCAGGAACTAGACGACGAGAGGAACAAGTGCTTGGAGTATTTTATCTAATGATTTTCTCCTGTCAGACAAAGCACAGGACTTGAATAATGCTTGAATCATTTCTTTTAAAAAAAATTAAAAATTAAAAAAAAGGGTTTTAAATTTTTAAATTTTTAAATTTTTAAATTTTTAAATTTTTAAATTTTTAAATTTTTAAATTTTTAAATTTTTAAATTTTTAAATTTTTAAATTTTTAAATTTTTAAATTTTTTAAATTGATGTTATGGATATTGTGATATTTTCAAAATAAAGGTGAAGTGGCCCTCCATGCAAAATTGTGTAGTTACTGACAACAACAAAAGCTTGTATTTGCTGCTGTGCCAGTGTGAAGTCTTTGGTTTCAGACCTCACAGCTAGGAGACCAGGGTTCAATTCCACCCTCGGCCATCTCTGTGTGGAGTTTGCATGTTCTTCCCGTGCTTGCGTGGGTTTTCTCCGGGTACTCCGGTTTCCTCCCACATTCCAAAAACATGCTAGGTTACTTGGCGACTCCAAATTGTCCATAGGTATGAATGTGAGTGTGAATGGTTGTTTGTCTATATGTGCCCTGTGATTGGCTGGCCACCAGTCCAGGGTGTACCCCGCCTCATGCCTGAAGACAGCTGGGATAGGCTCCAGCACCTCTGAGACCCTCGTGAGGATAAGTGATAGAAAATGAATGAAAGAATGACTGAAATGACCACATAAGTTCGGAGACATGGGTTCGATTCCCGGCTTGGCCATCTCTGTGTGGAGTTTGCGTGTTCTCCCCATACATGTGTGGGTTTTTTCCGGGTACGCCGGTTTCCTCCCACATTCCAAAAACATGCTAGGTTAATTAGCGACTCCAAATAGTCCATAGGTATGAATGTGAGTGTGAATGGTTGTTTGTCTAAATGTGCCCTGTGATTGGCTGGCCACCAGTCCAGGGTGTACCCCGCCTCTCGCCCGAAGACAGCTGGGATAGGCTCCAGCACCCCCGCGACCCTCGTGAGGAAAAGCGGTAGAAAATGAATGAACAACTAAGAAATCACCACAGTAAATAAGGTGAACCTGTAGAATACGTACATATGTATATACATACTTATGTATATACGTACATATGTACATGTTGAGTATGTCAGAGCCAACCTTTCCATCTGCAGCATGATTGAAGGTTCATCATCAGCATCATCTACTTGTTCTTGCCTATAAGATTCCCAACTCTCTGCATGAATCTCCCCAGTTTCCTTTCAGCGCCACCTTGTGGCGTGCCGTATGTCGGATAAGCAGAATCGTTCTTCGCTTTCTCCAGAGGAACGCTAGAACGTAACAAGTACTCGTAGCGACTGTAGGCCTTCTCCCTGCGGCTCTCGTAGGCGGTCATTTGCTGTTCTTCCAGATCGTTTTGTGAGCCTTGCTCCTGCTCGGCCGCTTGGTTTGTTTTCCGTTTGCTGGAGCGGTGAGAAGATAATCTGGAGAAGTTGAAGGAGGACTTTGGCTTCTCGGAGTCTGATGACCTGCTGATGGAGTTCTGGCTTGATTGGTGCTCCGCGGTGGATGGTTTTCCAGTGGGAGATGATTGACAACTAGAGGAATTCTGTGACTTCAATGAGGCCTTTCTTTGGAGTGTTTTATCCTCCTTTTTGGAGACCTTCTTCTCGTCTGAGCTTTTCATCCTCATGGAGTTCTTCCTCTGAGGAATCCCTTCTTTATCTGTCCGATGACTTTTCACTTCTGAGGCGGATGCAGTCTCCGCCGAGCTAGGAAGGGACTTCTTTCTCTCCTGAGCAGCAGCAGATCCAGACTGCTTGGCCATGGAGTCATTGTTTCTTGTGGCTACCTCTGCTTGAGGTGTTCCTACCTTCTTCTCCTCGTCTCTTCTATCTGTGAGCCCAACACCTTCATAACTGTTGATAAGATTACTTGAACCTTCCTTCTCTTCAGGAATTTCAATCAAGGACTCCATTGTTCTGGGACGCTGGAGACCAATGGGGTACTTGAGGGATGGTTCTTTGAGCTTCTCGTCCAGATGGGTGGCTGAGGAGGTCCTGGAAAGAGGCTCGTACCAGTCGTATGCCGTCGTCCTTTTTAGTTCTGGACCTGTTTGGATGTCAAAGTACGACGCAGAGCAGTTCATGTCATCTTCCTTGCCGGGTCCGGGATCTCTGTGATTGGTTGGTTCCAGGTTGCTTGTGTCCTCCATGTTCTGCGTTAAAGAAGACTTGAACTTGGGTCGATCCAGACTTTGGTACATGGACCTCAGAGACTCTTGACTCTGCCTGAGATTGTTATAGTCCTGTAAACTGAGTCTCTTTTGCCGGATTTCCTCCAATCTGGACTTGATGTCTCGGGGTTTCATGTGAGTCATGTGGGGCTGGTGCTCGTTCAGGCCCGTGCGGCTGCTGTACGGCGAGGTCACCGGGGACAGGACGTCACATGACGCATCGAGATTCACATTGCTATTCAGGTATGTGTCCATTTTCCATCTGTGGAGAGACGTCTCAGAATTGAACGGGATAAGATTCTGGTCGGGACCGTAGCGACTCTGGTGTCGAATGTGCTGGTGAGACATCCTGTTGGGAACCAGCATGGGAACGGGCCTGTCAGGAGCAACGGGTACTACAATGTCTTTGGTTCCCATTCTTAGCCGGGTTGCTGGGTTTAATCTCTGAAGATCTGCACCAAAACTGTGTCCCCTCACCATGTGGCCCGTGTCTGTAAAATGGGACTGATGCAAGCGGTCCTGTACGCTGAGGCCCCTGGCCATCCCGACGGCATTCCCAAAGCGGTCCTCCTGAGCACCCCTCAACCCGTGCATGCCTCTGGATCTCATGTGAATTTGATGCAGGGTCAGCTGACTGGAATTTGGACTACGGAGAGCCACGCTGTCCAGGAGGTACTCCATAGACGACCTCTCCTTGTACAACGCTTCAGGAATAGTCGAGCGAGCGTAAAGCCGACGGAACTCCTCGTCGTATGAGCAAACGAGCTGACCCGTGACCACCAGGACCATGCTCAGGTTGATCTTCTCAAAGGACCACGTATAGCTGAGGAGCAAGAAGCACAGTCACCTTTTTAGAGTCTGTGGCAACAGGAAGTGTTTAAGAGCTCCCGGCTCACCTGTACGTGCCGTATAAAACGGTTCTACAGTCCACCAGGATGAACCTCTGTTCCAAACTGCCGTGGAATTTCATTCCGGACTGACAGTGATACTGCTGACCTCGCACTGTGCGGACTCGGATGTTCTGATGGAGACACAAGAGAAGATGTTATGGTACCACACTCTTTTACGAAGACATTATGTTGCTTTGTGAATGGTAATGGTAATGGTTTTATTTCATTTGAACATGCATCAGATTACAATTGAATGCATCACATAATCAGTTCACAGTTCCACATGTCCAAAAGGAGTAGGAAGAAGCAAAGCTTATTAAATCCTACCCCTCCATCTGGTACTTTTACAATCAGTAACTGTTACATTTGTTCACTTCCTGCTTTCCATAATACAGTTCACTTTTACAATCAGTAACTGTTTCATTTGTTCACTTCCTGCTTTCCAAAATACAGTTTAAGGTTTTTTTTGTTTTGTTTTCGTTTTTTTTTTTAAATAATATGAGCATCCAATGACATAATGTGTACCATAGTAAGTGTCAATATAGTGATATATATAGCACATCATGACTGGTTCAAAACTCTTCATCCTTGTATTTAGCAAATTTATTTTATTTATTAATTTATGTTATTAATTTTTATATTTTTTTTTATATTTTTTAAATTTTTAAATTTTTTTTATGTTTTGTCTCATACCGAAGTAGGAGGTGATATGAGCATCCAATGACATAATGTGTACCATTGTAAGTGTCAATATAGTGATATATATAGCACATCATGACTGGTTCAAGACTCTTCATCCTTGTATTTAGCAAACATCAACTGCTTGTATTGTTTCTTGAATTGGCTCATCAATCCATTCCATAGTTTGATTCCACATACTGAAATGCTATGGCTTTTTAACATAGTCCTAGCATAGAAGTGTTTCAAATGTACTTCTTCCCTGAGATCATATTTCTCCTCTCTTGTAGAGAAGTATTGGATGACATTTTTAGCCAATTGCTTATTTTTAGCCTTATGCATTATTTTAGCTGAAGATGAACTATATATTTGTGATTTTAGAAATAAGGAGTTAGTACGTTCTCTGTAGGCGGCATTATGAATTATCCTTACTGACCTTTTTTGCAGTACATTTAGCGAGTGAAGATTGCTTTTATAGTTATTACCCCATATTTCCACACAATAAAAGATTTTTGTAAACATTTTCCTGCCTGAATTTGAAAGAATATTCAGTCATACAGGAGTTTGTATCGATGAAGCACTGAAGTCTTCCTAACAAGGCCGAGCTGTTAGCTGACAACATCTTCTCGTTGTCGTGTTTGTTCTGTTCAGTGTCAGCTGATGCCGCTCGACAGGAAAATCCAGCTACGCCGAAATGAGCGACTGGCTAACAAAAGACGGCGTCAGCCTGAGCTCGGACCCTCGGCAAAAACGGAACAGTGTAGTCAAGTTTGAGACTTTAGAGCAGGGGTGTGTATGTATCGGTACTGCATGTGTTCATTCCAACACAGGAGATATGTCATGTTACATATATCAGTAACGGCTGATATGATGGCTTTTCCCTTATATAATTCAATAATTCACAATTCAATTTAATATCAGTGCCGGTAATCTGTCAGTCAAAATAGCTAAATAACGTTCATGAGACGTTAGTCCAGTTATGTTTGCAATCAAATATTACAGATATACAAGAATTGAAAAGGATTATGCAAAAGACAATGCTGCCAAAGTCGAGGCGACATATTAAAAAGGTTAATCCAATTAATCATGAAATAAGAGTATAACAAAAGGAAGCGTAGAAAAAGCCAGAACGCAATCAAACAATTCAAAGTGACGTTTATGTGATCGACACATATTATCATTGAAATCGACCAGGAGCTTGCGAGCGCCACTGCTTTAGAGGACGATGTATCATGCTGTGGTATTTCAGGGATGTGGTCATGTGACTGAGACTGCAGCATTCTTGTTTTAATGTGGAATGGCATTCCCACACATTCGAGCTGCACCAATAATCAATGCAACTAAGAAATGACTTAACATTTGAGGTTTGTGTTTTTACCGTGTTGTTATATTTTACTTTCTTGGTGCGTTTAATGTTGGTTGGTCGTCTGTGTTGAGTGTGTACTTAACAATTGCCGAGGGCATCTTCAAGTGAGTCGACACAGTGAGCAAACGTGATGTTCTTTGACTACTTGCTAGCTTCAATTGATGCTGGTGAACAAAGGTAGTTCAAGAAAGAAGGGGGAAAAAATAATAAAATTAAATAAAATTAAATAAAATTAAATAAAATTAAATAAAATTAAATAAAATTAAATAAAATTAAATAAAATTAAAAAGGCGGCACAGCGGTCGAGTGGTTAGCGCGCAGACCTCACAGCTAGGAGGACCAGGGTTCAAGTCCACCCTCGGCCATCTCTGTGTGGAGTTTGCATGTTCTTCCCGTGAATGCGTGGGTTTTCTCCGGGTACTCCGGTTTCCTCCCACATTCCAAAAACATGCTAGGTTAATTGGCGACTCCAAATTGTCCATAGGTATGAATGTGAGTGTGAATGGTTGTTTGTCTATATGTGCCCTGTGATTGGCTGGCCACCCGTCCAGGGTGTACCTTGCCTGAAGACAGCTGGGATAGGCTCCAGCACCCCCTGCGACCTTTGTGAGGAAAAAGCGGTATAAAATAAACTAAAATAAAATAAAATAAAATAAAATAAAATAAAATAAAATAAAATAAAATAAAATAAAATAAAATAAAATAAAATAAAATAAAATAAAATAAAATAAAATAAAATCTGTTGAAAAAAGAAAGAAGGGGCGTGTTGTCGGAGCTGAAGCTAATTGATGTGCTACAACACTTTTATTACAAAGGTTGATCTGAAATCTGCGCTAATCTGAACGAGTTCTATACACACAGGAAATAAAATACCGTATTTTCCGGACTATAAGTCACATTTTTTTCATAGGTTGGCTGTTCCTGCGACTTGTACTCCAGAGCGACTTATAAATGAAAAAATTGTTTATGTTCCATAAACACTGGACACCTTTTCTGTTCATGTTTATTTTTTGTGTAGCTGAATAAGCATTGTGTTAGCATATCTTACACCTATTCAGCCTGTTCTCTATTCTTTTATTGTATTCTCAGCATTGAGCTGTCAACAACTAATGACGTTTATCAAGCTACTTCTGCAAAGCCAGGCTGTAGCATGTGTAGGAGGAAGACTGGCACCTTGAGGTCCTGGATGTTGACGCCTACTCTCTGCGACATGGCGTGGAAGCTGCCAAACTGGGCCTCGTCCAGTAGGATGTAGACCACCACACCCCGCAGTGTGACACCGATGACCTCCTTGAAAATGTCAACGTCAGTGAAGACGTCCATCGCTATAGCAACGACCTGGAGACAGCAAAGGAAGTAGTTGAGTCAGCATGTGAACATTTGCCATCATGAAATGTTAGTGAGGAGTTGTGCTGAATCAGTCGTCAATCTGTTTCTCAAAACCACAACCGAGATGCAAGCCAAGAGAACCTTTTGATGAGGATCCAGGAATTAGTTTTCAAAATTGTGGCAAAATTAAACATTAGTTCCACATTTCTGAGCATGAATCAGACACCTACAAAAGCGAACGTTTGGGCCTCATCCAAACAGAAAAGCATCACAATGGTTGCACCGCTGTGAGTCTTATTATTCACGTTGCCATGGTGATGACATACAACAGGTCCAAACACAGATTGGCAACATGAAGCTTTTACACACCAGCCCGGGCACGTGCTCACCTGCTTGGCCTCCTGGATCTGCTTTCGCACCACTTCCTTGATGGTGGGCGTGTTGGGTCTGGGAGGGTGGAAGAGCAGGCTGATGCTGGTGTCAAGGTCGTCCAGCGTGACCTCTGGCCAGCCCAAGTCCAGGTCCGGCACCTCCTCATCCGACTCCACAGGGAAGTATGTAGACGGGTTTGGTTCGACGACGCCCAGTCGCCGTCCGTCCAAGTCGTCCTCCACGACGGATACCTCTGCATTTTCCAGAATGAAGAGGATCTCCTCCTCGGACAGGAAGTGGCTGATCTGCTCAGCCTGCAGGAAGTCCTCATAAGCGGTTTTCCCACCGCACAGCAAAGCATATATAGCCAGACGGTATGACTCTTTGTAGTGCGGTTGGATGTAGAGCGGACCTTCGTCGTCCTTCAGTGACGATATGCACGACAAATTGGACTCATTGGACGCCATCATCTCAGCACTTGACCAGAGGACGAGTGGAAGGCGAATTGGAGCAACCAGAACCGCTTCAGTGACCCCAAGATTGACACTTGGACCCTTTTACTCAAGTCCATTCCTCCAACTTTCCATACCTTCAAGGCTGATGTTCCTTACTTGGATGATGGTCCACTCCCATCATCATCAGATCAATGACATCCATAGTCCATCTGGTTCCTGTACGATTCTCCTCAATAGTCCACCTCTTTCTTGAAGGTGAACGTTGAGCTGATGGAGCTGCTAATACATTAGGCAAAGATGTGAGAACCAGTCCGTCAAGTGCAGGTAAACACGAAGCGAGTCGTACTCAGTCACATGTGCCGCCACATCCTGAAAAAACAGACTTACTCACGTTTCAGCTCAACCGGGTTTAACTTTACCGAAAGGACTTTGGAGAGTCTTGATGTGAAAAGTCCTGCATCGAGACCAGCGTCTGAGGTGTGGATCAGCCTGTTGTACCTGCTACACACACACACACACACACAAACACACGCAGTAACAAGCCCCGCCCACTCAGGCTCACCTGCAGGCGAGGAGCAGGTTTGTTCAGCCAGCCGGCAGACTCGGAGACGACATGACATGAGTCACAAAGACCATGTTGATACATTGATCATTTATTTGGGGGGAAAAGCAAGGAGTCAATATTTGTGTTCCCGCCCCCCCCAACAGATCCCAGACATAAAAGAAGAAAATAATATGGTGTTTGCTACGCTAACTTGCCAAAGCTAAGCACTCATGTTCATTTCATGTCAGCTGACCACTCGGGACGACAACTTTTAGGTACTCCCCAATGAATTAAGGCGTTCCACTAACACAACGTAGTGAAAGGTGCAGCTTTTAATAACGTCACGTAATATCGGAAACATCTGCTTTGTTCGCTAGCAGCCACCGTAAAAGTTCAGTTTTTACGTTTTTTTTTTTAAACTTTGACAGCAACAATTTGCAACTCGTGCTAAAAACTCGCTCACTAGCGTCGACGTCGCTTACTTCCTCGGTGGGGTTGGAGACTTCATGAATCTGGGCGGGGTGGGAGACTTGATGCTGCGAGCGGGTGAGGGAGTTGGGGACTTTGGAGCCGGGGTGGGAGTCGGAGACTTGGGGGATGGAGTCGGGGACTTAGCCAAAGGGGTCGGAGACTTGAAGCCTGGGGATTTTGGCGTAGGGGTTGGAGATTGTGGAGCCGGGGTTGGAGACTTCAGAGCCGGGGTTGGAGATTTAGGGGCGGGAGTTGGAGATTTAGGGGCCGGGGTTGGAGATTTAGGGGCCGGGGTTGGAGATTTTGGGGCCGGGGTTGGAGATTTTGCAGTGGAGGCGGGGGTTGGGCTCTTCATGGACAACGCCGGGGTCTGGGACTTCGAAGGGGTGGGGGTCTTGGAAGAGGGGGCAGGCGACTTGGGTAGCCCGGTTGTGACAGAGGGCGTGGCCATTTTGGGCTGCCCAAGTTTAGCCTCGGGGATCTGCTCGCCGTGCCTGTAGACGCTGACGGTGATTTCGACAAACTCGCCGCCGTACTTGTTGCGCACGTTGATGCTGTACTTGCCGGAGTCTTCGGGCGTCACTTGGTTGATGACCAGGCTGGCAAACTTACCGCCGTCAAATGTGATCTTGGTGTGCTCGTTGGAGGCCACTTCCTGTTCATTCTTGAACCAGGTGACCTCGGGAGTCGGCTCGCCCCACACGGTGCAGGTCAGGCTCAGGGACTACGAGAAGTGAAACGTCATTGAATGTTTCAGTGTGGGATATTTGGACAACATAAAAAAAAAAATCCTGCAGCTGACATGTGAGCAGCTGCTAGCGTGCTAATTGGCCGTAATGTTCATTCATTCATTCATTCATTCATTCGCTCTGGAGTATAAGTCACAGGAACAGCCAACCTATGAAAAAAAGTTTGACTTATAGTCCGGAAAATATGGTATTTTATTTCCTGTGTGTATAGAACTCGTTCAGATTAGTACAGAGTTCAGATCAACTTTTGTAATAAAAGTGTTGTAGCACATCAATTAGCTCCAGCTCCGACAACACGCCCCTCCTTTCTTTTTTCTTTTTTCAACAGATTTTATTATTTTATTTTATTTTATTTTATTTTATTTTATTTTATTTTATTTTATTTTATTTTATTTTATTTTATTTTATTTTATTTTATACCGCTTTTTCCTCACAAGGGTTGCGGGGGTGCTGGAGCCTATCCCAGCTGTCTTCGGGCGAGAGGCGGGGTACACCCTGGACTGGTCGCCAGCCAATCACAGGGCACATATAGACAAACAACCATTCACACTCACATTCATACCTATGGACAATTTGGAGTCGCCAATTAACCTAGCATGTTTTTGGAATGTGGGAGGAAACCGGAGTACCCGGAGAAAACCCACGCATGCACGGGGAGAACATGCAAACTCCACACACAGATGGCCGAGGGTGGAATTTAACCCTGGTCTCCTAGCTGTGACGTCTGCGCGCTAACCACTCGACCACCGTGCCGCCGGCTGTAATCTTAGTCTGTTTAAAAACTACAGCCATTTCATTATCTATACCAGTGTTCCCCAACTCTTTTGTAGTACAATGAAGTACAGAAGTACAACGAAACACAATGCTAACACAATGCTAACCTCTACCCAAACAAGGACTCCGCTAGTGTGCTTCTAATTGCGTTTGAATGCATCTACGCTCTGCAATGTCCACATCTGCTTCCACACGACTTCACACCGCAACATTTAGAGGGCGTGGCATTGACACACTGCAGCTCCGGTCTCTCTGGAATGCTGTCGGGGAACTTGAGCTCCACCTGAAGCCAACATTGCCTACAGTCAATGTGTGAGCACGGCTTGAACCCACCTTCTGCTCCATGATGGTGACCACATCAGGAAGACCGCCCATCACTCTGCCGCGGTCTGAAGGGACACAAGCACATGCGTAGTCACTACTCGTCGACCAGACGATTAATGACGGCCTATCATTCCACTAAAGCAGTGACACTCACTTTTCTCCGCAAAGGCAGCAGCCCTAAAGGAGCAGAAAGGAGTGGGTTTAAATAAAACAAGCACTGAATACATTATAAATATTGACATTCAAGTCTGAAAGAAATGACTCACTTCAGTCTCAGGTACTCCTCGTAGGCGTCGGTGTAGGCTGCAGAGGAGGACGTGTCACATGATTAAATTGCAACTTCCAAATTGAAAATGCACATGCGCTCAACAAGCCGTGCCTTGTCCAGAGAGGTCAAAGGTTCTGGAGTGTGTCTTCACGCCGTCGTAGATCTCGATGGTGTAGAGACCCTTCTCCTTGTCCGAGGGGTCGCAGATTTGCATCCACGCCATCTCGGCCGTGCCGCCGATCCTCATCTTCTCAGAGGAGGCAATCTTGCTCTCCCTGCAGAAGGCGAAGGCGACACCACGCGTTTATGTTCAAATGTATACAGTATAATCGTAATTAATGGATGCATGTTGGTAGCACGGTGATCTAGTGGTTATCGTGCAGACTTCACAGCTAGGAGACCAGGGTTCAATTCCACCCTCGGGCATCTCTATGTGGAGTTTGCATGTTCTCCCCGTGCATGCGTAGGTTTTCTCCCGGTACTCCGGTTTCCTCCCACATTCCAAAAACATGCTAGGTTAATTAATTGCCGACTCCAAATTGTCCATAGGTATGAATGTGAGTGTGAATGGTTGTTTGTCTATATGTGCCCTGTGATTGGCTGGCGACCAGTCCAGGGTGTACCCCGCCTCTCGCCCGAAGACAGCTGGGATAGGCTCCAGCACCCCCGTGACCCTCGTGAGAAAAAAGCGGTAGAAAATGAATGAATGAATGAATGTTGGCAGCACAGTCCAGAACTTGTTCAGCTTCTTCCCACATTCCAAAAACATGCATGTGAGGTGAACCTCATGTGAGGACAAGCCCTCATGTGAGGACAAGCGGCATAAAAAAATAGATGGAAGTATTTTACCAGAGTCAATATGTGCTGCTGTTAATGTGCTTGAAGTGTAGTGAGGTCAGGTAAGATTAAGTCAACAAAGAATGGCTCATGAGATGGAAGGCCTAGCCAATCAGGGCTTAAAGAGAGCAAAGATGTGCGTTTGGAGAGTTGAAAACGTGTCTAGAGTTATTATAGTAAAAAAAAAACAGTACCAAGTTAACAAAAGAGGGGTCATGTTGGCATACCGGATCAGCTCAGGAGTCAAACAGAACAAGTTAGAAGAGGTGGCATCAGCAGCACACATGTAGGTCAGCAAGGACTACCGGAGTCCAAGAAAAAAACATACTTGTGTTTCCACACGGTTTTCATCTCCTCCGTGTAGTAGTTCATGTAGCATTGCAGACGGATGCCCTCTGGTGTGCACTGGATCACCAGGTCGGAGGCTGACTCACCTGAAACAAACATCACAGTTACGTACCAACATAAGGTGCAGGGTATATACTGTACTAGTATGTACTATGGTAATGGTAATGGTAATGGTTTTATTTCATTTGAACCCGCATCAATTCCCTGTTCCACATGTCCGAAAGGAGTAGGAAGAAGCAAAGCTTATTAAATCCTACCCCTCCATCTAGGTACTTTTACAATCAGTAACTGTTACATTTGTTCACTTCCTGTTTTCCAATTTAATTTAATTTAATTTAATTTAATTTAATTTAATTTAATTTAATTTAATTTAATTTAATTTAATTTAATTTAATTTAATTTAATTTAATTTAATTTAATTTAATTTAATTTAATTTAATTTAATATGAACTATATCAGCAAGTTGAAGTATTTGTGATTTTAGAAATAAGGAGTTAGTATGTCCTCTGTAGGCAGCACTATGAATTATCCTTACTGACCTTTTTTGCAGTACACTTAGCGAGTGAAGATTGCTTTTATAGTTATTACCCATATTTTCAACTACTATGTAGAGCAGTGGAAAATAATATTCCTGGGATATACAGTCCATTGAGTACTACGTTAATAAGATATATGCACTGGTGTATAGTATTCATTGTACTTATTGTATATGGTAAATATATAAATGGACGCTGATTGACCGGGTCGGGTCGCTAATGAGACTTACCAGCAATTTTGGCGATGGCGTTGATGATGTCATCAAAGACTGTCAATCAAAGAGACATAAGTCAAACATGGCGCATGGAGCTGATGAAGAGTCACACAAACAGGAAGTACCTTGTCCTGAAATGTCAAACGTGGAGGTGTCCTTTCCACGCTCGTCACCAATCACAGCCTTGTAGACCCCCTGATCCTTTCTGGAGAACTGCAATGTTTCCACGCGATGAGCAAACAATAACAATCAACGCATGCCAACAGGAACTTGGCAAACTTGGCGCTCGGCGGCTCACCAACGGGATGGGAAGAGCGCAGGCTCCCGACATGACATTGGGAGGAGTTTCTGGAACAATCTCCTCGTCCTCTTTGTACCAGTGGAAAGTGGTCTCCTTCTTCATGTTGGCTAGCTGAAACGCCACACAGATGTTGACCGGAATATCGACCAAAAACGGGAAACAGAAGATGGAATGTGCAGAATATGTAAGACCTTGCAGGCCAGCATCACGGTGCAGTCCTCGGTGACAGTGAAGCTCAGATACTCGGAGAAATGTGCACCTGAAGTGACAAACAACATGAACAAGAACATTATTTGCAACTAGGGTTCAACTCCACCCTCGGCCATCTCTGTGGAGTTTGCATGTTCTCCCCGTGCATGTGTGGGTTTTCTCCGGGTACTCCGGTTTCCTCCCACATTCCAAAAACATGCTAGGTTAATTGGCAAAATTGTCAATTGGTATGAATGTGAGTGTGAATGGTTGTTTGTCTATATGTGCCCTGTGATTGGCTGGCCACCAGTCCAGGGTGTACCCCGCCTCTCGCCCAAAGAAAGCTGGGATAGGCTCCAGCACCCCTGTGACCCTTCTGAGGAAAAAGCGGAATAAAATAAAATAAAATAAAATAAAATAAAATAAAATAAAATAAAATAAAATAAAATAAAATAAAATAAAATAAAATAAAATAAAATAAAATAAAATAAAATAAAATAAAATAAAATAAAATAAAATAAAATCTGTTGAAAAATCTGATGTGCTACAAAAGCAAATCAAATCAACAAAAGTTGATCTAAACTCTGCACTAATCTGAACAAGTTCTATACACACAGGAAATAAAATACCATATTTTCCGGACTATAAGTCAAACTTTTTTTCATAGGTTGGCTGTTCCTGTGACTTATACTCCAGAGCGACTTATAAATGAAAAAAAACAGTTTATGTTCCATAAACACTGGACACCTTTTCTGTTCATGTTTATATTTCAACTATATCAACTATAATGTGTCTGGATTGTTTTAACACGGTACCTTGCTTCCTGACGTACTCTCTCCTCTGAAACTCCGCCTCCTTCAGGGCAGCGAGGAAGACTAGAAGTAGAAAGCCAAAAATGTTTAGTCAAAAAAAAAATCCCACCCAGACATCCAATGTGAGTGTGGATGAAATTTACCGTCTCCGACCAGGACCAGGGAGCTCTGTGCTTTGGCCTTGCCGTCGTGAATCTGGACCGTGTACGTGCCCTCGCTGGCTCTGGTGAAGTTATCCACGATCATCTGGATGACGCCTGTGGCCACATCGTGACTCATTTTGTGGCCCTGCAAACAACATCAGCAGACATTTTATTTTCTTACATTAGACATTTGCGCAATGACAAATGGATGTTACCTCGCCGCTGGTCACTTCCTTGTCGTTGACGACAAATCTATACGACACCGAGGGTGAAATCTTCACGGCCTGCGCCCAGAAACGCACGTGACCTTTCTCCAAAACCTCGTAGTTGAGTCCGTGCTTCAGAGGAACAACTGAATGCGAAAAAAAAAAGCCAGCACATTAGTTTACGATGACGTGGCGCCATCTGATGGACAAGTGTGACACTCACTCGGGTTCCTGATGGCGTGGCTGAGCTCCAGCATGGTGTTCAATGCTGCAGAGGAAGAGTAGCAACGTGAGCAAAAGTCACCAGATCACATGACACAGCCGCAAACTTACCGTCCTCAGTGAGAGTGTGACTGGCGGACACTCCGTCTGTGTCGGTGACGACCACAGAGTAACGACCTAAGTCGTCTTTATCAGGGTTGATGAAACTCAGTTTGGAGCTGAAAAGCAGTTAATAAACCATTAACTCGATCTCGACATCATGAGACAAGAGTGGCAAACGTACTTGCGGCCCTTTGTCGTGATAGCGATACGAGGACATTCGCCGATGGCCTTATAGTTCTTGGACCACACAAACTCGGAGGTGGTGCTGATATCGGATGCTTCCAGAGACAGGAAGATGTCACCCGTCTCCTCGTCTACACCGGCCACGATCTCCTTGGTGCCTGGCGACGTGAATGAGGTCAGCTTACCGACTGAGCTTTTACGAAAAACCGAATAAAAGTCTTACCTGGAGGAGGTCTGGCGCAGACGGCCTCTGTCACCATGGAGGGCTTACCGATACCGTGTGCGTTGACGGCACGAACTCTGAACACGTATGACTCCCCCTCCTCCAGATCAGTCACCTGCAGGATATTGATGGTAATGGTAATGGTTTTATTTCATTTGAACATGCATCAGATTACAATTGAATGCATCCCATAATCAGTTCACAGTTCCACATGTCCAAAAGGAGTAGGAAGAAGCAAAGCTTATTAAATCCTACCCCTCCATCTGGTACTTTTACAATCAGTAACTGTTACATTTGTTCACTTCCTGCTTTCCTAATATAGTTTTAAGTTTTTTTTAACTTTATTAATTTTGCTTTTTTTTAGTTTTATTTTTTTTAGTTTTATTTTTTTTGTCACATTCCGAAGTACGAGGTGATATGAGCATCCAATGACATAATGTGTACCATACTAAGTGTCAATATAGTGATATATATAGCACATCATGACTGGTTCAAGACTCTTCATCCTTGTATTTAGCAAACATCAACTGCTTGTATTGTTTCTTGAATTGGCTCATTGTTGTGCATTGTTTGGGGTCCTTACTCAATCCATTCCATAGTTTGATTCCACATACTGAAATGCTATGGCTTTTTAACGTAGTCCTAGCATATAAGTGTTTCAAATGTACTTCTTCCCTGAGATCATATTTCAATGATCAATATGAGGTTTCCAGCTCATATTTTCATCTATAGTGTATTTTCGTTCACCCTTTCAATGTCCACACCCTCTATTTGTATTTGCTGGTGCGTGTCCTTTCTGCTGTTACCAAACATGACAAGACATGCTGCAAAATAGTGAAGAGTACCAAAATATTTGGAGTACCTAAAAGGGATGGAGCTAGTGTAAGGCTTTGTCTCACTTGCAAGTAGCGTTGAGTGATGGCGTCCTGATTCAGAGTGACAAACTCAGAGGAGCCCTTCTTAGCCATGTCCACAAAGTAGCCCGAGACGGCGCTCGCCCCCGTGTAGACCGGCGCTTTCCATACGAGAACCAGGGAGTGACTCCTCACCTCGCTGAAGGTCAGGTCGTAAGCAGGACCTTTCCGCGAACAAAAAGAGTTCACACACAGTGTTAATGAATGAGCGCTGACACAATGACCCAATTATGGGCGTACCTGGCTGTTCCATGTTCCAAGCTTCACATTTCATTGGGAGGCTGGGAGCCGAGGGCACGCCCACGCCCGCTACATTGGCAGCCTGAACCTTAAACTCATAGAAGGTCCCCTCGGTCAGGTTGTCCACCTGAAGACACAGACGGTGACATATGTCAGACACAAACACGTCAGAATGACGCCACACATGATGACATGTTCCTGTCGCTCACGGTGCAGACTCGATCCAAGATGGCGCTCAGGTTGACCTCCTTCCAAATAAGTGTGTCGGCGTCGCGCTTGTCGACGTAGTAGGCATTGATTTTGGAGCCGCCGCAGCGTTTGGGGCTCTTCCAGGCCACGGTCATGGACGAGCCGTCACAGCTCAGCATGCAGATGCCGTAGGGGGTGCTGGGGGTGGCTGTTTCACAATGACACAGTAGATATTTACTTACGGGGCACGTACAGTAAGGAACCACACAAAAAATGTTAAAAAGATGTCAGTTTGAACACTCGTGATAAAACGTGACGTGAAGGAGGTGGTGGGAAGGAGGCGCAATGATCCAATACATACCACAATGAACCCCCCCACCTGGCAGAACAATGAAATAGCAGAATGCTTCTGATTGTCCATGTGTTGACGATGAATAAAGTTGTCAGCCGTTTAGGGTGCAATCGATGTCAAACTCACCGAGGGCGGACTCCACTTCGATGGGAGATGATTCCTGAGATTCGTCGCTGAGGCCGAAGACGTTCACGGCTTGGACTCGAAACACGTAGCTCTCCCCAGGGGTCAGGCCGTGCACAACAAACCTGAAACGGACATCGAGGTTGTAATTTACTGTGACAACCGTGCATAATTAATTTAATTAGAACTATCCATTATTTTTTTTGCACCTTATTCCTTTTCCACCTTATTATTTTTCTTACTCACCTGTTGTGTTTGAAGGGTTTGTGGTTACATGGGAACCATTCCTTGGTCCCAACAATGCGGCCGTCGATATAGTATCCCATCAGGCCCTGCGTGTGCTTGGGCGCATCCCACTGGACAAATACAGACGACTTGGTGTTCCGGGTGGCCACCACCTGGCCAGGAGCGGAAGGAACACCTGTTGGTTCAGTGAGGGAAAAACCATTAGCGACGCCAAACTAATGACGCTAAGTCCACCACCTAACACAATTATTTGCATTTAAAGGCAGCAACTTCAAAAGTATTTGTGAAATTTACTGTTATTTATTTTTTTATATATTTATTACATATATTTTTTTAATATGTATATTTTTTTATTTTTAAAAAATAAATTTTAAATTTTAAATTTTAAATGTATTATTTATTATTTATTATTTATTATTTATTATTTATTATTTATTATTTATTATTTATTATTTATTATTTATTATTTATTATTTATTATTTATTATTTATTATTTATTATTTATTATTTATTATTTATTATTTATTATTTATTATTTATTATTTTGATATAATTGCAAACATTATTTTGATCCTTCCATTCATTTTCTATGCTCCATATCCCTCACCAGGGTCACAGGGTATGCTGGAGCCTATCCCTGCTGACTTTGGGAATGCGTGAGGAACCTACTGGAGAACAAGCAAACACCACACAAAGATGCCCGACTGAGATTCAAACCCTGATCTCCTGACTGTGTGGCCAATATGCTAACCACTGTGCAGTCCGTTATTTCAATATTTATATCAATGTACCCTATGAAAATGTATATTAGTTGGCTGCCGACTACTCTAGTGTGTACCCTGCCTCTTGCCTGAAGACAGCTGGGATAGGCTCCAGCGTACCTGTCATTCTAGCGAGGACAAGAATTACAGAAAATGTATGAATGGATGGAAAGCATGTCCTGTATAGCGGGAGATTGGATAAATATCGTATCAAAAAACACAAACGTGGACATGTTGAGCTTGATGGCCATTAAAGTGACAGCTGCTGTGAAACAAAAGTAAAAAAAAGTGTGTGAAGTGGCTTTAAAAGCAACATGCTGCTGCAGCTAATGCTAGCACGCGGAAGCAGGGCTGTGGACTGAGGAGAATGATGCAGCAAAATCACTTTTTAGAGTGGAAAGTGTCGGAAGTAAAAGATGTGAGGGGTGAATGAAAGCATCCTGGTGAAGACAAGATGTATACATACGTATATATACGATATACATACGTACCAAAAGACAATTCACAACCTGCAACATACACATTTTTCCACATTGAACATAATGTACATGATAGGACACTGGTGCGCTGTTACATGATGTTTTAGTAACTGATGCGTTCATGTGGGGGGGGGGTGCCTTACCATCCAGATCAACCTTTTGGACGGGCTCAGAGGGCGCAGAGGCCTCGCTGGAGCCGTACGTGTTGACCGAATAGACTCGGAACTGGTACTTTTGGCCGTCTTGCAAATCAAAAACCGGGTAACGAGGAGAGCGCAGTTTGACTGCTGTGTTGATCCGCTGCCACACTGCAGTGCCTGCTAAGCACTGCGGGAGAATCGGACATAACAAGCGCGACGTTTATCAACACTGAGTAGTAAAAGCCCAAATCTGACAGGACGCCGACATCTGATGTTGAGCCATATGTATGAAAAAAGTGAGAGGTGATGGAGACACACAAACAGACACACACACACCTTCTCAATGACGTACCACAGGGGAGATCGTCCGCGGGGGCTGGGAGGTTTCCAGCTGAGCACGACATATGATTTGAAAATCTCGGACGCGTGAACGTCAGTGGGCTCCCCCGGGATAGTTACATAGCCTGGTTTGACAATGAACCATGTAGAGGCATCAAGTGCACACAGTAGCGAGTGTGTTAAAGAGACTGAGAGTTAAGACCGAAGGCGAGACTGAGACACCCGGCACACTTGAAAACTCCAAGCACATTTTAGTCACTTTAACCATCAACTAACTCCGGTTAGAGCAAACAACACGTCTGTTATGATAGTACCAAACCTACATTGATATGTATAGTACACAAAGTACGTAAACAATTGACAAAAACAATGTTGTCTATTTTCCAAATTAACCTAATCAAGAGTTTTCATAATAACTTTTAAAATTATTATTATTAGTAACATCATCAAGATTCCCATTATTATAAACACAAACGATCCTATTCGGATGTGAAAGTGCACATTAAGAGTACATTAGTTAAGGGAGTGTGTTCCGAGTAGGTCACAAAGAGGGACGTGTTATACCGTATCTTCTGGACTATAAGTCGCTCTACAAACTCATTCTGCAGGCCCTGGTTTGAGACCACAGGACTCACTAGACCAACCACAAAAAATTAAGGGTTGTGGTTGGTTAGTTTTAGTATATACTGTATTTTCTGGACTATAAGTCGCACAAGGCCAAAAATGCATAATTAGGTAGAAAAAAAAACATACATAAGTCGCACTGGAGTATAAGTCGCATTTTTTGCGGGTAATTTATTTTACAGACTACTTGACCAAAACAGACATTATGTCCTCTTGGAAGGCAAGTTCTAACAATAATAAAATAATAGAAAACAGGCTGAATAGGTGTAAGATATGCTAACACAATGGTTATTCAGCTACACAAAAAATATAAACATGAACAGAACAGTTTTTTCATTTATAAGTCGCTCTTGAGTATAAGTCGCAGGAACAGCCAACCTATGAAAAATAGTTCGACTTGTAGTCCGGAAAATACGGTATTTATTAGTATTGGGTACTATTAAGGTCAGGTTTCACACGGTGGAAGATTGGTTTGAGGCGGGTTTAAGGTGGGTTTAAAGTTGGGTTTTAGGTGGGTTTAAAGTTGGGTTTGAGGTTGGTTTGAGGTTGGTTTGAAGTTGGGTTTGAGGTTGGTTTGAAGTGGGTTTAAAGTTGAGTTTGGGGTGGGTTTAAAGTTGGGTTTGAGGTTGGTTTTGAGGTTGGTTTGAGGCTACCAGAAGACAAACTACGCTACTGTACCTTCCAAGTCATCATTCCTGATGACAATGTCGTACTTCCCTTCCCTCTTAATCACTGTTCAGTAGTGAAAGAGCAGAACCGTGATGAGACGCTCAGACAGGACTTCCTATATTTACCTTCGTGGCTACCTTGCAGCCTCTCATTCTCGGCAGGGTCCAGAGCAGTCACCTTCTCAGACTTGCGGGACGGCCTGCTGATGCCGGCGCTGTTCACGGCTCTGACGCGGAAATGGTAGCAGTGGCCGACCTTCAGGCCGTGCACCGGGTATTTGCAGACTTTCACAGGGGCGTCGTTGCACTGGACCCAGGTGTCGCTCCCGACCTCGCACCTACACACCAAATGATGACATCAGCAGTGGAAAAACCAAGGTTCCTTAGGTTCCTACATTCTTATTTTTTATCAAAGCTATTTCTTGAAGCTTAAAAGTACATGCTAGCTTTCAGTGTCAAGTGCCTTGAAGAGTCCAATGTGTGCATGCTGACCTGTCCACAAAGTATCCAGTGATTGCTGCCTCGTTGACGGTGTTGGGGGGTTTCCAGGCAACCAGGACATAATCGGAGTTGATGTCATACGCCTTGACGCTCATCGGGGCACCAGGAGCCCCAGCTACAGGGGCGGTGGCATCTAAGAAAGAAGAACAAAACATTAACTGTAGAACAATTACAAAAGTGGGCGAGAGGTGGGGTACACCCTGGACTGGTGGCCAGCCAATCACAGGGCACATATAGACAAACAACCAATCACACTCACATTCATACCTATGGACAATTTGGAGTCGCTAATTAACCTAGCATGTTTTTGGAATGTGGGAGGAAACCGGAGTACCCGGAGAAAACCCACACATGCACGGGGAGAACATGCAAACTCCACACAGAGATGGCCATGGGTGGAACTGAACCCTGGTCTCCTAGCTGTGAGGTCTGTGCGCTAACCACTCGACCGCCGTGTAGCCCTTTATTTGACTTCATCCAAAAAATAAGAAAAAAATCACTGAAAATATGCATTTGTATATGTAATATTTACATAGTATTTGGATAATATTTACCCATATATATATCACATTGTACTTCGGTACGAGGTACATTATAAAAAAATAATAATAATAATAATAACTTAAACTGTATTATGGAAAGCAGGAAGTGAACAAATGTAACAGTTAGTGATTGTAAAAGTACCAGATGGAGGGGTAGGATTTAATAAGCTTTGCTTCTTCCTACTCCTTTTGGACATGTGGAACTGTGAACTGATTATGTGATGCATTCAATTGTAATCTGACGCATGTTCAAATGAAATAAAACCATTACCATGATCATATTTTGCATGCAGTCAATTATATTTACCGTCTTAGCATATCTTGAACCTACACCAATGTAAAGAACATGAAAGTGGTCCCCATATGGCATGATCAAGTACTACCTGAGACAAAGAGGTACGCGCAGTGCTCGGCGGTTCCATCCTTGCTGTAGATGCGGACCGTGTAGAGACCCTCGTCGTCCTTGGCTAAGTGAGGCAGGACGAGACGGGCCACTCCCCCGCCCACCGACATCTCAGCCAGATGACTGGGCTTCAGAGGTTTATCTGTCAAGACAACAAGATGGAGCACAGTGCGACCACTAAGATCCGATATTATAGGATTATCGGAAGGGGAAAATGACCTACCGTCACGGTACCACTGCACCACAGGAGGTAAGTTTGGGAGGTCGGGGACTACTACCATGGAACACAGCAGACTGGCGGACTCGCCCTCCACACCAAAGGTTACAGGGAAACAATCCACAAGGGTGACCTCCAGCTTGGTGGGATGGATGTCAGTCAGGTGGGGCACTAGCAGGCACAAAGCAGGAAGAAGCTTTGGGTGGTGAGCCAAACAACCAAAACCAAACAGAGGTAGTCAATATAAGCTTTTTATAGCATGGGCAGAGGTTTTGTGGTAACTAGGTCAGTTTAAGCACTTTAGTAGGGTACACAACAGTTTGGCACCCTTCCACTCGGGCAACAAGAGCAGTGGTAGGCTTATTAATGAAAATATATACCGTATTTTCCAGAATATAAGTCACACTTTTTTTCATAGGTTGGCTCTTCCTGCAACTTATACTCCAGAGCGACTTATATATAAAAAAAACTGTTTATGTTACATAAACATTGGACACCTTTTCTGTTCATGTTTATATTTTTTGTGTAGCTGAATAAGCATTGTGTTAGCATATCTTACACCTATTCAGCCTGTTCTCTATTCTTTTAATGTTAGAACTTGCCTTCTAAGATGGCGTAATGTCTGTTTTGGTCAAGTAAAATGCGACTTATACTCCAGTGCGACTTATGTATGTTTTTTTCTACCTAATTATGAATTTTTGCCATTGTGCAACTTATACTCCCGAGCGACTTATAGTCCACAAAATACATTTCTTTCCATTTTTGAAATTTCATAACTGTGTCCTCTCACCTAGTCCGATCTGGCTGGACCAGCCTGCTCCAGCTGCTCCTGCACAAACATGAAAGTCATCATTGCAGAGACGGCAGAAAGAAATCAACAAGCATTCAGACGATGAGGTTGGGACTTACTCCTGACAGTCACGGCGGCCGTGCTTGTCGCTGTGCCGTACGCGTTGCTGGCTACGGCGCTGTACTCGGCAGTGTCGCTCACCACACACCTGAGAAACAACAGTGTGTCAACTTGCACTCAATGTGGGACTTCTATGGTTATTTTTGTGAGGGTATCATTCGTCTTCGATATTATTACATGGTGTGGATGGATAGAGATGGATGGATAGAGATAGATAGATAGATAGATAGATAGATAGATAGATAGATAGATAGATAGATAGATAGATAGATAGATAGATAGATAGATAGATAGATAGATAGATAGATAGATAGATAGATAGATAGATAGATAGATAGATAGATAGATAGATAGATAGATAGATAGATAGATAGAGCGATAGAGCGATAGAGCGATAGAGCGATAGAGCGATAGAGCGATAGAGCGATGGACGGATGGACGGATGGACGGATGGACGGATGGCCGGATGGCCGGATGGCCGGATGGCCGGATGGACGGATGGACGGATGGACGGATGGACAGATGGACAGATGGACAGATGGACAGATGGACAGATGGACAGATGGACAGATGGACAGATGGACAGATGGACAGATGGACAGATGGACAGATGGACAGATGGACAGATGGACAGATAGACAGATAGACAGATAGAGATAGAGAGAGAGAGAGCGATAGAGAGATAGATGGATAGATGGGTAGATGGGTAGATGGGTAGATGGGTAGATGGGTAGATGGGTAGATGGGTAGATGGGTAGATGGGTAGATGGGTAGATGGATAGATGATTATTTTATTATTATTATTACACATGATTTTCATTTCATTTTTCATTCATCGTAATATTTTCCATATTTACGGTGGTAAAGGAAGTAGTACATCAACTGTGACTTAACTCCCACTTAGTCCCGTAAACAAGATAGTTGCTGCACATTAATAAGTCACCGTTGATGCACTACACTGCTTATGTTGGAAAAATATAAAGTATCCCTTTAAGTGGGCAGTTTTTTAGTAATGAGTTCACATCGCAGCTTTCGAGGTCATCCTGCAGATGAACGGTGTTCGTTTCCTCAGAAACACACGGACATCTCTCCACCCTTACAGACATGTTTGAGTAATAACCTCAGGCACCGGAGACTGGAGAAGGCGGCGGAGTGGACGAGTCGCGGAGTGAGAATAGAAAGGAAGAAATGTGACCTTCACTGTGGTCATAGACTATTTTAAAGGTGAGTCAATGTCCAGCTGCGGGGGTCTTCTTTCTTACAGGACGTTCAATTGGCACACATTTTCTTCTTTGGTCAAGAACTTTTTTTTTTTCATTTTGATCAGCCTGCGACATACACCGGCGTCTCCTTGGCGACCGGCTACAGTAACAAGAAGGGGTTCGGCTTTGGCGAGAGGACCGGGGGCCAAGAAAGTGGGAGTGCAGCGGGAAGAATTTAAGGCTCGAATGACGCAAAGGTCAGCGCTTTGACATGAACAGCTGATGAGTCTTGAAGAAGAAGGGGGGGCAGAACCTCCTCCTCTATTTCACTGCACTAAAACTGCCTTTGCCCAACATGTCTTCTCAAAACTCAAAAGGTTACCACTGCCTTTCATTTTCTTTCTTCCCGGTTAGACATTGTTGGAACGGAACATAATGTTGATGTCATACCTGCTAATGATCAAACTGTGGACTCCATACTTGTTCTCAATCTTGTACTTTCCTGGCGCGCTCAGCGGGTCCACCGGCACTCCTCCTTTGTACCTGCACACACACACACACACACACACACACATACACACACATTATTATTGAAAACATTAATGTAACAAAACTGTTCAATGTATTGCGTGAAAGGAGTCTCTTAGATTAAACTTCTGGACAAGTACACTCATTCATTCATTCATTCATTCATTTTCTGCCGCTTATCCTCACAAGGGTCGTGGGGGTGCTGGAGCCTATCCCAAGTGTCTTCGGGCGAAATCTCAAAAATGGAAAGTGCCGTATTTTCTGGACTATAAGTCGCATTTTCATTCATTCATTCATTTTCTACCGCTTATCCTCACGAGGGTCGCGGGGGTGCTGGAGCTTATCCCAGCTGTCTTCGGGCAAAATCGCAAAAATTGAAAGTACCGTATTTTCTGGACTATAAGTCGCTCGGGAGTATAAGTCGCACAAGGTCAAAAATGCATAATTAGGTAGAAAAAACATACATAAGTCGCACTGGAGTATAAGTCGCATTTTCATTCATTCATTCATTTTCTACCGCTTATCCTCACGAGGGTCATGGGGGTGCTGGAGCCTATCCCAGCTGTCTTTGGGCGAGAGGCGGGGTACACCCTGGACTGGTGGCCAGCCAATCACAGGGCACATATAGACAAACAACCATTCACACTCACATTCATACCGATGGACATTTTGGAGTCGCTAATTAACCTAGCATGTTTTTGGAATGTGGGAGGAAACCGGAGTACCCGGAGAAAACCCACGCATACACGGGGAGAACATGCAAACTCCACACTGTCCAAAGTGGGGTGTTCTTTTTTCTTGCCTCGTCTCAGAAAATTGTAAAAAAAAAAAAGGCCAAGGGTGGGCTTGAACTAGGGTCTCCTAGGTGTAAAGTCTGCGCACTAACCACTCAACCACAGCCGGACAGGTACATCTGAATCTTAAAACAGACAGGTTAATAAGGTTCTGACCATTTAACAATGGGCCTGGGGTTTCCCAGCACGGTGCAGAACAGTTTCACGGGGGTCTTCTCCCACACTGTGTGGGGCCGCAGGGCCACCATGAAGTCAGGCAACCTCGGGATTTCATCCAAGTCCACTTTCTTGTACATCATCTCCTTAACCTGTGACACAACACGGCTTTACATCGATTGATTGGCTGATGGTTGGGACTATTTGGTTCATACTCCCAGTGACAAAGTGCAGCAAATTATTACTATTATTATTATTATTATTATTATTATTACTCCAGGAGTACTTGCCTCTTTCTCCATAGCGAGACTATCAACTTGAGCCTTGGTGGCAATCTTCATCCTTTGGAGCTCTTCCTGAATGGCGGCCAATCCTTTTTCCACCTTTGTGCTCACTCTCTGGTACTCCTCGGTCTCTTCAGTCACTTCGGTGGTCCTACCAACACACAATGCCTGTTACTGTACACTACACTATATAAATATTATTTCCGATACTAACAGTTAATGATCACATAATGTGAGAACTGGGTGGGTGTGGATTTACACCTAAACTAGCGTGACATACGTATGTCAGCAAGCAGTGGAAGCCTCACCTCTGCCGGAACACCGGGATGGTATAGGCTGGTTCCGCCATCGCCTCTGTGGCTTGGGCCTGCACCTGAGTCGCTGACTTGCAAGTTGATTTCCTGCTGAGGGGAACACATTTCATTAAGAATCTGGAGAGTGGAGCTTCTGGCCTGAGAAGCTCATTTAGCTCTCATGGAAGCAATGCCAAGTCGTGCACAAGATGGTCTCCTTACAGGGTGGAATTTAAGTGATGATAAGATTTGGTCAAGTTAAGGCAGTGCTGGTGTTGACGAGTAGGTCAGGTTCAGGGATTGGCATGCACTCTGGGGGCGGCTGGGAGGGCAACATGGCGGCCAAGTACAGGATGAACACTCGGAACTCGGTTGAACACGTCAGAGGCCAACCAGATTAGCAGCCATGGAAAAAGGAGTAACCCAGAGTGTCCAAAGTGGGGTGTCCTTTTTATTGCCTCGTCTCAGAATATTGTGAAAAAAAAAGTGATTTATTATTAATGAAATATAATAATAGATATCACCTCGTACTTCGGTACGAGGTACACTATTAAAAAAAAAACTTAAACTGTATTATAGAAAGCAAGTGAACAAATGAATCAGTTACTGATTGTAAAAGTAAACTATTATGGAAAGCAGGAAGTGAACAAATGTAACAGTTACAGATTGTAAAAGTAAACTGTATTATGGAAAGCAGGAAGTGAACAAATGTAACAGTTACTGATTGTAAAAGTAAACTGTATTGTGGAAAGCAGGAAGTGAACAAATGAAACAGTTAGTGATTGTAAAAGTACCAGATGGAGGGGTAGGATTTAATAAGCTTTGCTTCTTCCTACTCCTTTTGGACATGTGGAACTGTGAACTGATTATGGGATGCACTCAATTGTAATCTGATGCATGTTCAAATGAATATAAAACCATTAGCTTTAGCATATTAGCCACAATACAATAAAACTAAAATCTTTGAAGAGGGATGCATTTGCGACTCAAGTCTCTGTGAAGAATGGGTAGTGGTTCTCAGTACGTGGCCCTAAATAAATAAATCAATCAATCAATAAATATAAAAAATAAATACTAAATAAATACATAAATATATAGAATTTTTAATAAAAAAAACTTATACTTAAATTACTGAAAATATGCATTTGTATATGTAATATTTACATAGTATTTGGATAATATTTACCCATATATATCACCTCGTACTTCGGTACGAGGTACATTATTTGAAAAAAATAATAATAATAAGAAGAAGAAGAATAAAAAAAACAAACTGTATTATGGAAAGCAGGAAGTGAACAAATGTAACAGTTACTGATTGTAAAAGTACCAGATGGAGGGGTAGGATTTAATAAGCTTTGCTTCTTCCTACTCCTTTTGGACTTCCACATCTGACTGTATTGACCTACACAGCATATTTACTGTACAAAATGAATATGCAAACGGTCCCCCACATCCTTTTGTACCTGAATGAGACCCTCGGTGGAAAAAGTAACCCAACCCCACACAGTTTAAGCAGAAGCTGCAGAGCACCAGTGGCTGTGAGTACACTTGAAATCTTCCGTTTATTCTTATTTGGCTTGATTTGCAGCAGGCCTGTGCTTTCTTTGCAGCTTGCATTTGTCATGCAGAGCCTTAGCTCTTCTTAGGCTTAAGTCAAGCTAAAGCAGCATGAAGCTCTTTGGGTTGGGACCTTCTGCACGACACACAGTAGTGACTGATTATGATTCAGAATAAGACCAAAATGTGGACCACCATCATGGATGACGTGGTTGTTCAGCATCAGCATACTTGATGTTAACAAAGGTTAACTATTAAAAAAAAAGCGAGCTGTCAGCCAGACAAAAATGGACCTGGCAAAGCAGCAGAAGGCAGAGACGGACTTCAGCTTCATACCTTTGTGTCTGCTGGCTGATTACACGCTTTGTGCTGTGCTGATAAGCTAAATCACTTTTGACTTGGCTGCCATACTTCTGCCTCTTGTACCAGGGAATGACTTTGGAAGACATGACCGGAAGACGTCAAGGACACCTTGCTACACGGACCAGGAGTGGGAAAGGAAGACCAAACATATGTTATGTTAGCATGACATCAATACTACTTTCTATTCTATGCGTCGCTCCTCTGTTAGTATTAGTATTAGTATTAGTATTAGAGTGTAGACCATCACAATCTGGAATCCTCATCCTATTCTAGTACTCCATGTGTCTAGACCAGGGGGGTCCAAGGTGTGGCTTGGGAGCCAGCAGCTGTTTTTTTATTGGCTTGCAGCATAATCTAAAACTATAATTTAACAAGAATTTTTTTCATTTTAAATGCCAAAATTGGATAAATCAGCAGGAATTTTACAGAAAAAGTCAAAAATATATTTTAAAGATGAATAACAAAAAGACGCAATTTTATGAGAATACCACATTATTATGACGAAAAATAATGTCATTTCAGTAGTGTAATGTTGAAACATAAAAGAAAAAAAAATAAATTCATAAAGTTGTGAGAAAAAAACAACACAAATGTCAAAATTTTTAAAAAATTAGGTTGCAAAAAAGTTATAATGATGAGAATAAAGTCAAAATATTGGAATAAAGTCATAATATTCCTTTTGTTTCTCAAATGTGGTCCTCGCTGGAAAACGTTTGTACACCCTTGCTATAGATGCCATGTTTTAATAAATATAACAAATAACTAATATTATATAATATATATAATAATATATTATATATAATATATATTATTTTATATAATTATATAATATATATTATATAATATATATAATTTAACAAATATAGCTATAAGCTGGGTTCTGGGTTCACAGAGATTGATTTGTTTTTGTCAATAATTCAAAACATATGAAAACCAAATCAATACTTTCCCATAAGAAACAATGCTAATCCAATTCATGTGTTCCAAACACCCAAAAAATAACTAACATAAATCACATTTCATAGACAATAATCGTAGTTTAGTTCGGCTCACTGTCTGTTGCGTATCCGTCTTAAAGCGGTCCCCGTGCAACCTGTGTTAAAGGTTCCTTTACATTGCAATCCTATTGTAATAGACGCTTCCTGCGTACTACTCTAAAACTTCTTTCTTGAATTCTAATTGGGTTTCTCACCTTCTTTACCAAAGTTATGGAACATGCAACTTTCTTCACTGTCAGATTTTTCATCTTCATTCTCATTTCTTCATCTCATTTCTTCAATACACATGAAGGCGACAGATACCAGTTGTTTATCGTTCTTTGTGAAGGGTCTATGAACAAATAAATCACCCGTACAAACACAATACAGATAATTAAAGTATTCCCAGGTTGGAATCTGTCCGTAGTGTCCTGATGCTAAAAGATCCACTATCCATTCACTGACATGTGGATGCTTTAATGGACTATTTCATTTGACGCATTTGTATGATAACAAAGGCAGTGTACGAAAACCGAGACATATTTTTAACAATTATTTTTGACAAAAAATAATAATCATACTAAAATCAAGGCGTACGAAAACCAGGGTGTACAATATTTCGGGACAGGCTGAGAGCACTTGAAATGTTTCACCTTACAACCTCACACTTCTCAGCTATGAATAGCTTCCAGTGGTTAGCCTTGCCCGCCATTAGGAAAGTGGAGGTCATTAACAGTGGAAAAGTCCTTATGTTGTTCGATTACATGCACAAATCCCCCTCATTAACATTGGATTGGATTGAACTTACCGCACTTAAGTGACACATGGTTTTTACACACTGTAAAAGCACATTTGTTCTTTTATTGAGCCACCTCTAAATGTGCGTGTATGTTTAGGACGAGTGCTAATTGACACAGGAAACAAGTAGTCTGTCAACAGAGTTTTCTTCAGTGTTCACTTCAGTGATCCCGCTCAGCTGCTACTGCAACATTCTTTCTGTCAAAAGCTCTGTAAGGTAAAAATTGTGCGAAAAGAGATGACTTACCCCAAGAGATTAAAAGAGCGCAAAAAGCCGTGGCGGAGCAGCCGGACGTCGCTTGGGAAGCACTTGCTGATGGGAACAAAAATATTAGCCTCTCACCGGAGGCATGCCGTTCAGCCTTCCAACCCATGTATGGATGCACCAGTGACTATATATAGCATTTACCTACAAATTCTGATCTGTTCTCACTGGAAAACCTTCCTCCGGAAACAAATTTTTACTGACTCTTTAAGAATATTTATTATTGGCAGTTATTGTAAAATTAGCATTTTTTTAAGGCATTGTAATACTGTTCCCGACTAGTAATTATCAGTGGCGCTTCTTCCATGCAATACTTTCTAATGTGTATGTCACACATAGTATGTGCTTATTTACTGACTTTTGAAGTTCAGATATTATTTGATAGTGAAAGACGAAGGAGACCTTTTTAGGTTTCTGGGTGGTGGGGGAGCGCTTTTCCTCCTTGGCTCAACACTTGTGAAGAGCAGTCAGTTATTTTTAACTCCAACTTCTCTGATTCAGTCAGTGACAGCCTCGTGTCTTACTGTACAACAACTCCTGTTGCTATTTTCACTCTCAAGTCTATTCAAGTGGAGAAGTGGGGAAAATGACTCCCATGATGAGCAGGTGGCTCCGGTATGGTCTCGGTTAATACTGGAAAAACAGAAGCAAGGTTTATGCCAACCGGTAAAGAAACACAACATGCATGTATGTTGCGGTATTTATCAGCATAAACTATATGGGAGTTTATATCGGTCATGTGAGGTGTCCTCTAAAAGGACATTGTTATCTCCTCAACACATTTACATAGACACACTGCACTCATATAGAGTTGAATTAGCTCCACAGTGCAACACTGCCCTCTGCTGCCTACTCGGAGCATTGCACTAGTTCCTGCTGACTCTTTAAAGCCAGGGTCTCCTCCAGTTGCTCAGTTTAAAAAAATATATCATTCATTCATTTTCTACTGCTTATCCTCACGAGGGTCGTGGGGTGCTGGAGCCTATCCCAGCTGTCTTCAGGCGAGGGTACATATAAACAACCATTCACACCTATGGACAATTTGGAGTCGCTAATTAACCTAGCATGTTTTTGGAATGTGGGAGGAAACCGGAGTACCTGGAGAAAACCCACGCATGCACGGGGAGAACATGCAAACTCCACACAGAGATGGCCGAGGGTGGGATTGACTCCGGTCTCCGAGCTGTGAGGTCTGCGCGCTAACCACACGACCGCCGTGCAGCCTGGTAAAAAATCATTAGTTAATTTATTTTCTATCGCTTATCCTCACAAGGGTCGCGGGGGGTGCTGTAGCCTATCCCAGCTGTCTTCGGGCGAGAGGCGGGGTACACCCTGGACTGGTGGCCAGCCAATCACAGGGCACATATAGACAAACAACCATTCACACTCACATTCATACCTATGGACAATTTACTGTATTACTGTATAGGTTATTGTTTTTGATGTACATATATTTACACTTATTCTGAACAGTACCTGCCACTTTATATATTTATATTTATTATATTATTCCTTGTTTTATTTTTTATTCTTTTCCTTATTTTTTTTCCTTATTTCTACAAAATGCACCGTGGAGTTGCACTCAAATTTTGTTGTATGCAATACAATGACAATAAAGGCAATTCTGATTCTGATTCTTCTGATTCTGTCTATATGTGCCCTGCGATTGGCTGGTGACCAGTCCAGGGTGTACCCCGCTCTCGCCCAAAGTCAGCCGGGATAGGCTCCAGCATACTCCCATGACTCTAATGAGTATAAGCGGCATAGAAAATGAATAGAATGAATGAATAATAGTACAGTAGCTGCAGATAATGGCACACAAGCCTACAGCGCCCTCTCGTGGCTGTCAATTAAAAATGGTTAAAATACATAAAATATGTATTTTATTATGTTGTCATGAATGTACCAGTGTGGATGTAAAACCATAAAACCTTGTTGGAAGTTTTTTGAGGTGTTTAATCGCGGTCTTTGTCTGCATCATAAAGCAGTACTGAGCTTTTTTTTTTGTCTTTTTATCTGTTTTTATATCTTTCGAAGGCACTGAAAAGAGAAAGACATGTGTGTTCATGTCTCACATAAGGATTGTGGATGACGGACATAATTCCAAAGAAAGTGCAGTTTTCCTTAAACTTTTCTGTCTGGCATTCAACACTTATCCCACGCGCCCTTTCACGGATGATGAGACTTTGAAATACAGTATCTTGCCTCATAAGACGCAGTTAAAAAAAGTACTTTTGAGCAATCCGAGTGAAACCTGAACGCGCCCTGGTCCTCTCGGTGGCGCCAGCACTGAGCGTGTTTGCGGTGGGAATAAAAGAGATTATTGGAGCGTGATAACGTGCAGAGTAGCGAGCTGCGGGGGCAAAGCTATATCCACCTTTCCAAAATTAAATATCAACTTTTGGAGCGCGTGAGGAAGTTTTACACAAATAAAAAGACAATGTTGAAGTCAATGAATGCAGATGTTGCTGATTAAAACTGTTGAGTTTGTTTCTATTTAGTGCTTTGATGTGCATAGTTCATACGTTATTGTTATTACTGCTTATTACTTCTTATTGTCTATACTTATTACTATTACTACTTATCTAAAACAATGTAAACCAACTAACTCAGACAAAAAACTAGCTAAATATTTGTCTTCTTCCCGTGTGTTTGTTTGCATGACAACAAAGGTCAGATGAGAAGGTCACCCTTAAGCGGCCATGACAGCGGACGGGAGGGTGGTTGTCATGACTGCTTGTCCCTCCCCCCTCCCTCTTACTTTTTTTACCATGGGGGAGGGGTGAGAGTATGGTAATAAAAGAAGGAAACTCTAAATCCCAGCAGTGGCATGTAAGAGGGTTTGCCCGCCATTGAGTCAGCGTTGCAACAATACCAAAAGCGTGATGATGTAAGCGAAGGTGGGCGGGGCTTGTGGTTGAAACTATGATGCCGAGGGCACTCACGCCACATCGGTGATTCAAAGAAAACTTGAAGGAACATGTGACTGCTGATGTCCGTGTCACGTTCAACACTCATACATGAATCTAGAAGAAGTATATAAATGTATATTTTGTTCCTTGATTATTCTTTACAGCAGGGGTCTCAAACACGCGGCCCGTGGGCCTTGATATGAAAGTTTAATGTTAGTGCGGCCCGCGCAAGTTTGATATGGATGCTGTATGGTATCATGTACCCGGAAAAAATTATTACGTTTGATTAATGTTCATGTTAAAGGTTAAATAACTGTTAATAGTTATCCTCCCTATCCGTGTGGAAGTGGTAAGTTTTTGGCTATTTCAGTTTAAAGGAAATAACTTGAAGGCCACCGTTTAGGTCGCTAGCTCTCTAGTTTGCGAGTTAGCATGTGTCTCAAGACCCTGCAGTTGCGCAATATGTTGTAAATAAAAAGAGTATAAATGTGACTATAGTCGTGTTTTGTCATGTCTACAGGGCTCTAATAATGCTTTGTTCATTTTAATCTGAAAAAAATAATTTGTCTACCCACCAACTACATGTGGTTTCTCAAGTTTTTATTTGCTGTTTTATTATTGTTATTATATTTATTACTGATTGATTGATTTTCTTTATTCTTGATTTGTTTATTTATTTTTCATCTTATGTTGTGCAGAAAAATAAACATTAAGATATTTGAGAACAGTGGAATGTTTTATCAGAGCTTTTATTGTAGAAAATCGGAACAAAAGCACTGAAAAAGTTTGTATATTTGTCTGTTTTTAATAAATGCGTTTTTGTTTTTTTTGGAAAACCTGATGAGGCCCAGCCTTGCCCAGACCCTAGCTCCAGTGGCCCCCAGGTAAATTGAGTTTGAGACCCCTGCTTTACAGTGATAACGCTTGTGTTTGTTCCCCTGTATTTGAAGGAGTGGAGTGTTTGTACAGTTACACTAAAACCTCCCCGACCATCTGGTGACTTCAACATTAACACAGAAGGCCTGATGTTCATGTTAGGACTTTTGAGCAAATGGCTGAACGTTCCTCCATCCTGTCGCTAATGCTGCAAGTGATGCAGCGGGAAGCGGGGATGATGATGTCACGGTGTGGACGACCTGCACCCCTGCACGTTCACTCCCAGGCTGCCGTGGCAACGTGGGCGACGTGCCGGCCAGGGTATCACGAGATGAAGTCGAGTTGAGGGGAGGAGTAGATAGCGTTATCACATAGATGCAGCTTCCTCTTTTCTTTAGGTGGGTGAGAGGAAGAGCCCCCCCCCTCTCTTTTTTTTCCTGAGCTCAGCCAATCAGAGCAGTGTGTGGGGGCAGGGCATAGTGAAAACCACCATTCCAGAGCTGAGCTACCTCATGTCCCGACAGCTAACAGGGATCGAGCAGAGGGAGGGGACACAGTCAAAGCCAGCCTCTCCGTGTGTATGAGTTTGTGTGTGTGGGTGTGTGTGTGTGTGTATGTGTGCGTGTGTATGTGTGTGCCAGTCACAGACGAGCAGGCACGGCCCCTGCTGCCTCTGCACTCCGGCTTCACCACACTTTTCACCTCTCTTTGCTCCAGCACACAACCCAGGCCATCATCGCACTCCTCCACGGCAGGCGACAAGGGATCGGCAAGGGGGGTAGAGACAGGACCGAGAGGGGGGGACGTCAGGCTTCCTGCAGGCCACTTCTTGACAATCCAAGCGGCTCGTGGACGTAACGTGCAGTCGGGATGATTGCGGCTCAGCTCCTGGCCTACTACTTCACCGAGTTGAAGGATGATCAACTCAAAAAGGTGCGTGAAAGCAGCTTACGGAGGTCGGCTAGCAGCGGTGGAGCTGAGTAAGGACACGGCAGCCATGTTAATAACGTTAGCTGCATGTCAGCAGAGAGCCTGTGGGGTGGGTTGGCCTGGGGTGGGGGGGGGGGGAGAAGGATGCAGCATTTGGGAAGAAGCGGGGGAGGGGATGAGGAGGGCAGGATGTCTATCTGGACGTGATCGCGAGGGAGAGAGGTGAGAGGTTAGCGGTGCAGGAAGTGCTTGTGTCCTTGACGGGGTCTACGTGGAGGGCTCCATGTCTGGTCTGAAGCAGACAGGTGTCATTTTGGCACTCATCTGACTACTCGGGTTTCACTTATCAGCTTTTGTTAACGTGACACGGATCACCCGGCAGTGGAAATTAACTGTGTAGAAAAAAAAACAACCTTTTGACAGAACTGACCTTGCAAAAATTAGCCGCTGGTCGTATGTGACGACAGACCGGCGACGTGTTCCCATGGGGATTGAGGGCCAGGGGGCGGAGCTTGTGATGACTTTATAATGTCATGTGTGATGTCACCGTGCAGCTGATGCACGTGCCTTTAATGAAGTGGGCTAGTGGGGCAACCCAAGCTAGCAGGATGTCACGTCATCCCATAGTAGTATGCATATTAATCATGGACGCATTAGCCAATATCTACAAGTGTTTAGCGTACAACACAAAGACTCAACATTTGTTAGACATATCTTTACCTAACATATCAGATTCTGCAGATTTTTAATTTAAATCTTATTCGGGGTTTAGCTGCAAGAATTGTGATGGGCCAGGAGAACAGGAGTGTTTGCCTGCGGTTTGAGTTTTTAAAGCACTGTGACACTGTTTAATAAACAGATGAGTTCACGGTGGACAAGGAGCTGCCATGTTATTGTGTTGAGCGCTCCACAGAGGAGAAAGCCGGCCTTGTGCCGTTTGCGTCCTCTGCAATGTTAATGAGCAGTTAATAATAGCAACACCACAAAGGTCAACACGACACAAACGCGGAGACTGTGTGTGTGTGTGACGGCGTCTGACTGCTGCTAAAATGACGCAACAAGAATATACGTAGCCCTGAATGACAATGTTCCTAAAAGTCCATATTCAGTTACAGAATGAACAGTTACAGAATGTTCTGTTTGTCGAGCAACTCAAAGTATTGAACAACAAAGATCAATCCCACTAACTTATTTAGTAAAAGTCTCCTAATGGAGCATAATAATGCAAGCTTAAGTGTCATATTTCTGCATGTTTCCCATTGCCACAGTGTTGACATTGTTGGTTTGTAGTGCTCTGAAAATTTATTTACATATAAAAAAAGACAAATTTAAAGATTTTTACTCCAGGAGGCAGCAGTGAGCTTCACTGGACTTACACGTACGGGATGTAAATAAGCTACTCCAGGGGTTCCCAAACTTTACCCACCCAGGGCCCCCTTGAAAACCTAAAAAATGTCTGGCGGCCCACCTTTGTCCGATAAACAGTACGTAGGCGAAATGCTGCATTCTCAAAGCACTTAACTTAATAATAATAATAATAATTATTGTATCATAATAATATAATAATAACAATAACTATTATTATTAATAATAATAATATTAACTATTATTATTATTATTATTTCTAGGCCAAAGTAATGATCTATTCAGTGTTATTGACCTGTTACAGTATTTTAGGAACCTTATACAGTTTATGATTAGAACGTAGCTCTTTCAAAAAAAAAAAATAATAATAATAATAATAATAATTTTTTATCATTATTATTATATGCCCTGATTGGCTGGCCACCAGTCCAGGGTGTACCCCGCCTCTCGCCCAAAGACAGCTGGGATAGGCTCCAGCACCCCCGCGACCCTCGTGAGGAAAAAGCAGTAGAAAATGAATGAATGAATGAATTATATCAATAAAATATTAATAAATAATAGTAATTATTATTATTATTATTATTAAGGTTCAGGATTAAAATGAAAGCAGGGGGATAAAGGCAGCCCAAACTTTTAATCTGTGGTGTACACACAAGACAGAATTAATTCTCATACTTTTCATAACTGCATTCAAGACTGGCATGATGACCAGAGAGCTACGTTCCAACCATAAACTGTATAAGGTTCCTAATATATATATATATATATATATATATATATATATATATATATATATATGTAGTGACAAGTCAATAACACTCAATGGGTCATTACTTTGGCCTATAAATATTTTTTATCGTGCAATAAATATTTTACAATAAAAATAATTTCAAAAATAATATTTGCAAAAATGAATCATATTTTTAATGACCTCTAATGGTCCACCTGCAGTACCACCACGGCCCACCACACTTTGGGAATCACCGAGCGACTCTGTGTGTCTGCTGCCCTCGAGTGGTCAAAGATGGGATTAGCCAACAACTCACTGCTGATGTGTTTGCTTCTTCAGATCGACAAGTACCTCTACTCCATGCGATTCTCGGATGAGACGCTGAAGGACATCATGAACCGCTTCCGCAGGGAGATGGAGAACGGCCTCGGTCATGACACCAACCCCACCGCCACCGTCAAGATGCTGCCCACCTTCGTCAGGTCC
The DNA here is from genome assembly GCF_037039965.1 of Doryrhamphus excisus. NCBI lineage: Eukaryota > Metazoa > Chordata > Actinopteri > Syngnathiformes > Syngnathidae > Doryrhamphus > Doryrhamphus excisus. Next base: position 19,615,151 of record NC_136365.1, read on the forward strand.
ATCCCGGACGGTTCAGGTATGAGGACATAACAGACATGTTGTTAAAAAGATCCCAGTATGGTTGCTTTCTTTCTTGTAAAATAAATCATTTTCATCTTTTTTCCATTAGTTATAAATGTCAAAAAGAAGGAATGTGACATTACATTTTGAATGTAGGAAATTGACCTTTATATTCAACAAGAAACAGAAGGCATTCATTTCACTGAACATTCAATTAGATTTAAAAAAAATAATGTGAAGAAGCATAACATTCAACATTTAAATATTAAACAAGTCACTCATTCCCATACATGTCAAAATTTGCAAAATTTTCAAAAAGGGAATTTTACAGAAAATTGCTGTGTCTCAAGCGTGGATACCGTCACCATTGTCAAAAACAAAAAAAGACAAAACAAAACAAAAAAAACGGCAAACTAAAATAATTGTGTTGTGGCTATTTATATATTACATATTAGGGCTGCTTTTCATTTGATGGCACTGGCAGGCCTTTAACCTGCTAAAAAAACAAAACAAAACAAAACAAAAACACACAACAGGAACAAAGAGCAAAATATGGGAGCTTCCCAGGAAATACAGGAGGTTTAAATTCCCCACTGCGCCCCCAGTGGCTACGTGTGTGAATTGCACAGAACAAAGCTGACATCAACTTTGGGAGAGATTTTGCATCATGATGATATATGCTAGAGTTTTGCATAGTCATCACATTGAACCTCTGGTCCACAGTCATGCCAATTTTGTCCACTAGCGTCCGTGCAAGCTGCATGTGTGTCAAAACACACACACACACACACATATTCACCCCGCGTCTATCGTCCTGCAAAAATGTGCTGATGTGTTAGCATGGCGCTGGTGACATAAGCCTGTTTTGTGGTCACTATTGTGTTTGGCAAGCTCACGGCCGCGTCAATTCCTGACCTCACTCGAATTTCTTCAAGTTCTGAGTCAATGAAACAAATGTACTTCAGAAGACGGTGTGGAAAAACTACAGGACTGCCCTCTACTAAATGCCATAATCTTTAAATTCATTATGCAAATAGTGTTGATTTTGCATCTACTGCAAAAAGTACATTTCAAGAAGCTAAACATTTCCTACTTTAAGCAACAGGTTTATTTTTCCTAAAAAGAAAAAACATGTCTAGCAATTTTCACATGAGAAAAATTATCTTATACCGTCATTAATCCGCTCCAAAATGTCAGACTCTAATGAAAATAGACTCCAACCAAGTCAAATTTTCCCATAGAAAATAAAATAATGTCCAGACACCCAACAATGTTAGCAAAATATTTTTTTTTGCAGAAAACAATACAGAATAAACAATATGGTGGCTGCACGGCGGTCGAGTGGTTAGCGCGCAGACCTCACAGCTAGGAGACCAGGGTTAAATTCCACTACTTCCTCCCACATTCCAAAAACATGCTAGGTTAATTGGCGACTCCAAATTGTCCATAGGTATGAATGTGAGTGTGAATGGTTGTTTGTCTATATGTGCCCTGTGATTGGCTGGCCACCAGTCCAGTGTGTACCCCGCCTCTCGCCCCAAGACAGCTGGGATAGGCTTCAGCAACCCCCGCGACCCTTGTGAGGAAAAAGGGTAGAAAATGAATGAATGAATTATATTAGGAAAGCAGGAAGTGAACAAATGTAACAGTTACTGATTGTAAAAGTACCAGATGGAGGGGTAGGATTTAATAAGCTTTGCTTCTTCCTACTACTTTTGGACATGTGGAACTGTGAACTGATTATGTGATGCATGTTCAAATGAAATAAAACCATTACCATTATCATTACATTCAGATGTTGACATTTTCCAAAATTGTCGTTCTTGACAGAAAAGGGGGATTTCATTGCTCTGGACCTCGGGGGATCCTACTTTCGGATCCTGAGAGTCAAGGTGACGCAGGACAAAAAGCAACCGGTCCAAATGGAGAGCCAGTCTTATGAAACCCCTGACAACATCATTCATGGCAGTGGAACACAGGTAAACACCAATATGACTTATTTCTGACAGGGACTCCAGTCTTGTTAACTAGCGTACACTCAGTTTTAAGTACAATAGATGCAAACCAGTCCTCGGGTAGTCTTCGGGGATGCCCTCATCACCACACCAAAATCTTCTACCTGTTTAGTTTGTTGTGACCAATACAGCAATCTCACATTCAGTCTGTTGGGATTCTGACTTGGAACAAAGCAAGTTTACAAAGTGATCGAATGATTCCTGACAGAATCGAATGTGGATTCAAGACTCACAAAAAAAACAAAAGTAATTTAGACATATTCTGGTCTTGTTAGCCGATACAGACACAGGCTTCTCTTAATGCTCATCTGTTTAAAGCCAGAATAGAGCTAAAAGGAGACTGACGTCAGCTCCTTGACCTTCAGTGAACTTGTGCACAACAGCTGGCAGCCGAGTTGTAATACGATCACCAAAACACAAGAGATGGTCTGGCGTTGTGCGTCTGACTGGCTCACGGCGCGACTTCCACAGACAGAATAGTGACAGATGCACTTTCATGGAACGACAGCTGTGTCAAAAAGTAACGTGATATAAGAACGAGTTAAACAACCTTGTTTGTTTCACAGCAGAGTGCTTTAGTCACATATATATATATAAAAAACTATAGGTAAAGATTTCCGCCATCACAGTAGAGATTATCAAACACCTGTTTGCTGTTTCATGTCAGAGATCTGAATACTTTATGAAAAAATGCTTAGAGATTAATATGTAAAGAATATTTTTTTTAAACCAATGCATCATTTCAATTACGTAGTGTTTTCCCCTACTATCCCATATTGTTAATGTGCTTTTTGTCCACAGCTTTTTGACCATGTGGCAGAATGCCTGGGTGACTTCATGGAGAAACAGAAAATTAAGGACAAGAAGCTCCCTGTTGGATTTACATTCTCTTTTCCTTGCTCCCAAACCAAACTGGATGAGGTAAACATTGCCAAAATAATGACTTTTTGCAAAGGTCTTGACTCGGTCTCGGGCTGATACTGACACTTGGGGGCATGATACCTGGCCTGATACCAGACAAACCATGTGATGATGTTATTATCACATACTATTTAATCATGAGCTTATTATCACGTACTATTTAATCAAAAGACCATTTTGTTTCCAGAAAATGTTCAGTTAATTACATGTATTATATCTAAACAGTGTAAACTGTTCAACAATAATATTTTATCAACAGTTTTATCTTATCAATGTTTGACAATTAAAGTTCCATTAATCTAGTTTGGGTTTTTGTGTGACTGGAGAAGCACTAGGCACTAAGCACTCGTGTGCTGTTCTCTGATTGGTTGTTTCACGGGCACAATACCAGAGCAGCGCGCTCTGAGTGGACAGCTACGGGGGCTGATACTGGACATGGTTAAACTCTATATTTTATCAGTATCACTGCCCTGGGCTTTGACACAGTATCATTTCGGCCTTTTCCCGTATCATTCATGGGCGGTTTCTAGGGTACAGGGCCAATCAATACTGTAGTATGTGATAATGTACATTATGTAGTACAAGTTCAAGTCATTCCACGAATCATTGTGTTTGTCGGTGGGAGTACCTCGAAATGAAATCAATATGTCCTCTGGAGACCAAAGCTGAATTATGGAAGTATTGGACAAATCTGACTAAGAGTGATTGAAACAATTTGTTTACAGGCTGTCTTGGTGACATGGACAAAAAAGTTTAAGGCCAGTGGTGTGGAAGGCATGGACGTTGTAAAACTCCTTAACAAGGCAATCAAGAAACGTGGGGTAAGTTTCACCCATCCAATAACCCCCCCAAAAATAGCTTTGTTAATTTAATGAAATTTAACATCTGTTTATCAGGACTATGAGGCAGACATCATGGCAGTGGTGAATGACACCGTTGGAACCATGATGACGTGCGGATTTGACGACCAGCGCTGCGAAGTGGGCATCATCATAGGTAAGGCTGGATTGTTACGACTGAGAATAGACCGTAGCACAAACGCCGCTTTTTCAGCATCATGAGGACTAATCCACATTTGGGATGCTAACAGCACGATGAACCCAAACGGGCGTAACCAGGATGATGGTTCTATAGCTCTACTGATGTCTTCTCTGTGCTCTGTATTTTTTCAGGAACAGGAACCAATGCCTGCTATATGGAGGAAATGCGTCACATTGACCAGGTGGAAGGCGACGAGGGGCGGATGTGCATCAACACCGAGTGGGGGGCGTTTGGGGACGACGGCTCTTTAGAGGACATTCGCACAGAATTTGATCGTGAGATCGACAGGGGATCCATCAACCCAGGAAAGCAGCTGTGAGATTCTGTTTTTCTTTATTCTGACAAGAATTTTAGCAAATAAACATCAAGATCGGACGTCATTTTTCAAAAAACGAAAAAACTAGAATGGCTAACCAAAGCCAACTGTGTTTGTTTCTGCCTAGCTTTGAAAAGATGGCCAGCGGAATGTACATGGGAGAACTGGTGCGACTCATTCTGGTCAAGATGGCCAAAGAGGGTCTGTTGTTTGAGGGCCGGATAACTCCTGAGCTCTTGACAAAAGGGAAGATCGAAACCAAGCATGTTTCTGCCATTGAAAAGTCAGTGATGTGTGGTTTAATGCAACATATACTGTGAGAAAATACGCACAGCATAACTGGAGGTGATGATGCTTCTGCCGTCAGGACTAAAGAAGGGCTAAAGAAGTGCATGGAAATCCTAACGAGGCTCGGGGTGGAGCCGTCTGATGAAGACTGTCTGGCTGTGCAGCATGTGTGCACCATTGTGTCATTCCGCTCAGCAAATCTTATTTCTGCGACACTGGGGGGCATCCTCTCTCGCCTTAAAGAAAACAAGGGCGTTGCTCGCCTGCGCACTACCGTGGGCATCGACGGGTCTCTCTACAAAATGCACCCGCAGTAAGATAAGACACATGAGAAGAACTTGGATTGTAGTGACTGAACCAAGCCTCTTTTAATGACGTCATTTCCTTTTTAAAAAGGTACGCCCGCCGTTTGCACAAGACGGTGCGGCGCTTGGTCCCGGACTCGGACGTCCGCTTTCTGCTGTCAGAGAGCGGCAGTGCCAAAGGTGCCGCCATGGTGACAGCAGTGGCGTACCGATTGACGGAGCAGGCGCGACAGATTCAGCAAACCTTAGCCGAGTTCAGGCTCAGCAAAGCCCAGCTGCTGGAAGTGAAGAAGCGGATGCGGGTGGAGATTGAAAGAGGCCTGAAGAAGGACACCCACGAGGAAGCAACCGTCAAAATGTTGCCCACATATGTTCGAAGTACACCGGATGGAACAGGTGACTCATGTGCAGGCAAAGAGAGGAGTTGGAGGCAATGAATCATTGGAAATGCTGCAAGTCAGTCATGATTTCTGAAATATAAAACCAATACAATATTTTCCTTGCAATACAGAGAATGGAGATTTCCTAGCTCTGGATCTTGGAGGGACAAACTTCCGTGTCCTTCTGGTAAAGATTCGCAGTGGGAAGCGGCGATCGGTGGAGATGCATAACAAAATCTACGCCATTCCCATAGAAGTCATGCAGGGTACAGGAGAGGAGGTAACTACAATGTCACTGCATTGGAAATTGGAATTATCCTGTCAAGACTGTGGAATGGTAATGGCAATGGTAATGGTAATGGTTATGGTTTTATTTCATTTGAACATGCATCAGATTACAATTGAGTGCATCCCATAATCAGTTCACAGTTCCACATGTCCAAAAGGAGTAGGAAGAAGCAAAGCTTAATAAATCCTACCCCTCCATCTGGTACTTTTACAATCAGTAACTGTTTCATTTGTTCACTTCCTGCTTTCCATAATACAGTTAAAGGTTTTTTTTTGTTTTTTGTTTTTGTTTTTTTTAGTAATGCATAATAAACTCAGCCTTATATTTATGTGTATTAAACATTGTTTTATGGTAATGGTAATGGTAATGGTAATGGTTTTATTTCATTTGAACATGCGTCAGATTACAATTGAATGCATCCCATAATCAGTTCACAGTTCCACATGTCCAAAAGGAGTAGGAAGAAGCAAAGCTTATTAAATCCTACCCCTCCATCTGGTACTTTTACAATCAGTAACTGTTACATTTGTTCACTTCCTGCTTTCCATAATACAGTTTAAGGTTGTTTTTTTTGTTTGTTTGTTTTTTAATAATGCATCTTGTACCAAAGTATGAGGTGCATTAAAAAAAAAAAGGAAAGTGTTGCGTGTGTGTAACGTAGCCTTAAATCCAAATCTTTTTGCAGCTCTTTGACCACATTGTGCACTGTATCTCTGACTTCTTGGACTACATGGGAATGAAAAGCGCTCGTCTGCCTCTCGGTTTTACTTTCTCCTTCCCCTGTCACCAAACCAGTCTGGATGCAGTGAGTTCCCTATTAAATATCTACCAATGTTTGTGTATTTATGTTATAGTATAGTTTACAGTGGGTGGCATAGTCCTGAGACCATATCATTTATTTAATACTAATAATGTTCTGCGATTGTCAGGGAATACTTGTGACCTGGACCAAAGGTTTCAAAGCCACAGACTGTGAGGGTGAAGATGTAGTGGAGCTTCTGAGGGAGGCCATCAAGAGGAAAGAGGTAAGCTCGACTCATTTTAACAGTCAGAAAGGTGGAACAATCCGTCTTTTTCAAATAACCTACAACATAATGAGATATTCTACTGTACACTTCCCATAAATCCACAGTGAGACTTCCTGTCAACAAAAAGTGTCAATTTCTGCAGTCAACTTGATGTCTTATCCTACATCTACTAACTAGTAATTGGGGCCCTCCGATACAGAGATTTTAATATTGGCTGTAACCAACAGTGATCCGATATCAACACGAATTATACACTTACTTTTTATTTTTGCAGTGTGGAATATAAGAAAAGCATGAGGCAAATAGTAGAAATTAGGAAAAACTCACCTTTTTACTTCTTTGTGCAAGTGGGGTATAGTTTTATCCACAATTTTACAAGTCTGTAAAATTAAATAATTAAAAAATATATAAAAAATCCAAAAATTGTTACAACTATAATGATGAAAATGGTAATATTAATGATGATTATAATAATGGTGATAATAATAACAATAATAATGGTAATAATGATCAATATTATAACAATAATGATAATGATAATAACAATAATAATATTACAATGATAATAATAACAGGGGAAAACAAGACTGTGGCATGAACATAATGAACATGAACATGAATATAAGCTTTTGCTTCAGCCTACTCCTTTTGGGCTTGGGATCAGATAGTTGAATACAAATGTAAAAATGTAAATAATGGAAAGTTATATTTTGATTGATGTAAGAAATGCACTGTAATGTTTCATATATTTGCCCAAATAAAATTAAAAAATATATATACAGAGGCAGTGAGATTCGAAAGCGTTTAAACTTGACATTATCAGCCCCATATCAATATTGAATTGGAACAACCCTAATTAGCACGATACTAGATTTGATATCAGATTGACTACTATTTAAAAAGGACTAAGAAGAACTTTACATGAAGTATACTTTTCATTGACTGTTTTTTTTTTATTATTTGTACAGTATTGCATGCAGGTTTTAAACCATCAATGTGCTCCCCTTCACATCTAACAGTACAACTCCTACAACACCTCACTTTAAATGAGATGCTTCAATAAATACAGGTTTTAACCGATCTTCCATATGGTATTTAATAGGTCTTTGAAAGAACATTCCTTTGAGAGAACATTCCTTTCACTGAATAGCCAATTCCCACAAGCTTCCTGCATGCCTGCCACATGTAACATCTAGAAAGGAAATATTCCGATCAGTGTGTGACTTACAGTTCAAATCCCAAATCCCTCACAGTTTCCTGGTCTAACAGTAGTTTCACCCTTCTAGATGGAGGAGCCAGTAAGTATTCAGTGACCCGTTAATCGTTAAGTGCCAGGTAACCCAGTGCCAGGGCAGAAATGAGATTGGCGAATGTTGTGCTGGCATGTCCTAACAAACCGCCCAACGTATGAATCTGTAGTGTGGGATCTTTTAACTGGGAATTATCACTGCAAGGCCAAGGGAGGTCCTCAGTATTTGGGCTGATTTGGGAAACACATGCATTGTGCTCAGTGTGGTGTGCAACCAACCAGCGTGTGGTGTAGAAATGCTTATTTTGGGTTGAACAGCGGAATCATCATCAACACTAAAGAGCTTTGTGATAAAGACTGAATTCTACATACTTGGTCCATTGGCAAAACCACAAAATCTAACGCATGAGTCTTGTCTACTTGTGGAAGTTCAACAAAAAAGTGATTGTCCAGCAACTTGGTGAACATCTACTACTGTTGTTATCTCTCTCAGGAATTTGAGCTGGATGTGGTCGCTATAGTCAACGACACAGTTGGCACCATGATGACCTGCGCGTACGAGGAACCCACCTGTGAGGTGGGTCTGATTGCAGGTAAGCTGAAATTTAACCTTAAGGACTTATAGGAAAGGAGCCATTAACACAATTTGGTCTCCTCTCAGGGACAGGGAGTAACGCCTGTTACATGGAGGAGTTGAGGAACATCGAGATCGTGGACGGAAACGAAGGCCGCATGTGTGTCAACATGGAATGGGGAGCTTTTGGAGACAACGGCTGCCTGGATGACATCAGGACAAAGTACGACCAGGCGGTAGATGAGAACTCGCTCAACGAAGGCAAACAACGGTCAGGACGTGTTTTTCGGTATCTGATAGCACTTTTCACGTCAAAGTTTCCTCACAGATGTTCTTCCTGGTCTCTTTCAGGTATGAGAAAATGTGCAGTGGCATGTACCTCGGAGAGATTGTCAGGCAGATTTTAATTGATCTGACCAAACGTGGATTCCTTTTCCGGGGACAAATCTCTGAAACGCTGAAGACCAGAGGCATCTTCGAGACAAAGTTCCTGTCTCAGATAGAGAGGTGAGGAACTTCTTCTTTGCAAAATGACCTTTATGTTGATTTATGTTTGCGTTATGGGATGTTTAATGCTAAGTTACCAACACTTAGCAGTTTAAAGAAGCTAAGGCGTGACAATCAAAGTTCTTAGCCAATCCTTCATAGAGTCTGCCAACGCTTATGTTCGCTTTGCGATCTATGACCTCGGTGTGGACACAGGTGGTTTCCTCTTTGCTGGACGTACTGTACTGTAGCTTAGCGGCTCGTGTAACACTGTACGCAAGAGAAACGAGAGCTGGTCACAGCTAACCACGCAGGAGACGACCAGGCTGTAAACACTTTCATAAGGTCAAACAGTCTTAAGTGGCATAGTTTTAAAATGGACAACCCCCAGTACACGGATTTCATTATTAATCCCCTTAAACTCAGCCTTCTATTTATGTGTATTAAACATTGTTTTATGGTAATGGTTTTATTTCATTTGAACATGCATCAGATTACAATTGAGTGCATCCCATAATCAGTTCACAGTTCCACATGTCCAAAAGAAGTAGGAAGAAGCAAAGCTTATTAAATCCTACCCCTCCATCTGGTACTTTTACAATCAGTAACTGTTACATTTGTTCACTTCCTGCTTTCCATAATACAGTTTAAGTTTTTTTTTCTATATTTTCAATATAGTGATATATATAGCACATCATGACTGGTTCAAGACTCTTCATCCTTGTATTTAGCAAACATCAACTGCTTGTATTGTTTCTTGAATTGGCTCATCGTTGTGCATTGTTTGAGGTCCTTACTCAATCCATTCCATAGTTTGATTCCACATACTGAAATGCTATGGCTTTTTAACGTAGTCCTAGCATAGAAGTGTTTCAAATGTACTTCTTCCCTGAGATCATATTTCTCCTCTCTTGTAGAGAAGTACTGGATGACATTTTTAGGTAATTGGTTGTTTTTAGCCTTATGTATTATTTTAGCTGTTTGAACATGAACTATATCAGCAAGTTGAAGTATTTGTGATTTTATAAATAAGGAGTTAGTATGTTCTCTGTAGGCGGCATTATGAATTATCCTTACTGACCTTTTTTGCAGTACATTTAGCCAGTGAAGATTGCTTTTATAGTTATTAGCCCATATTTCCACACAATAAGTAAGATATGGTAGAACCAGAGAGCAATAAAGAGTGTGGAGTGATTTCTGATTGAGAACAAATTTTGCTTTCTTCAATACTGAAATATTTCTGGCCACCTTACGTTGTATGTTAGTAATATGAGGTTTCCAGCTCATATTTTCATTTATTGTGATCCCCAGAAATTTATTTTCGTTCACCCTTTCAATGTCCACACCGTCTATTTGTATTTGCTGGTGCGTGTCCTTTCTGCTGTTACCAAACATGTGTATTAAACATTGTTTTATATCATCTTAAGAATCAATAAAAAGATACATAATTTGCCACTATGTATTCTTCAGTTAAAAAATAGCAGCTACTGGGCAAATACTAAAAGTATTAATGAATATACATTCTAGAAATGATGCAAGCATGCAGTACAATGTACCTATAAAATAGGGCAGGGTGACGCAGTGTCAGACTGTTTAAGCCTACCTTCGCCTCTGGCAACAGCTGTGAGGGATCCGGTGACTCTCCTGCTGTTGGCTGACCTTTGACATGTCCCCCTCGCCCACGCTCCACAGTGATCGTCTGGCGCTGCTGCAGGTCAGGGCGATCCTGCAGCAGCTGGGGTTGGACAGCACCTGTGATGACAGTATCATTGTCAAAGAGGTGTGTGGCACCGTGTCTCGCCGCGCGGCACAGATCTGCGGGGCCGGCATGGCCGCCGTGGTGGACAAGATCCGTGAGAACCGAAAACTGGACCACCTGGACGTGACTGTGGGCGTGGATGGAACACTATACAAGCTGCACCCACAGTAAGGCAATGTTTTTTTTTTGTTTGATAGCCGAACAGCCATTTCAGGCATTTGTGTTCTATTTGTCTCTTCTCCAGTTTCTCTCGGATCTTCCATCAAACGGTGAAGGAACTCGCCCCCAAATGTGACGTCAACTTCCTGCTCTCGGAGGACGGCAGCGGCAAGGGTGCCGCCCTCATCACGGCTGTGGGCTGCCGTCAGAGGGAGATGGAGGCTCAGCAGCACTGAGATGCTGGCCTCAACTCGGAGAATCGACCTGCTGCTCCATCGCCACCTTTTCACCAGCCGCACAGCCAATCACCCCCCACCCCCACTAACCCCAAACAGCCGTGACTCCACATCTGTCCCCCGTCCCCCCAACAGTCAGGGTGCCTTGCCCCCAAGCACAGCATACGAGCACCCGCCTCAAAATATTTATTTACACTGCACCAGCAGCTTTCTTGTGTTTGTACATTGTCTAATCTGATCTACCTAACCTCCTTAGTTGTGTAATATTAGTGTATTGCTAATTTTATTTTTATATGGAGGCAAATATATGACTGTATTTATATAGCTGAGGCCACTTTGGATCGCAGAGGTTATGAGCATTTTAGACCACAGAAACAAGAAAATGCCTGCACTTTTTATATGAGAATTAAGGCCCGCGGCTTTCCTATGTAACTTCTTAAAAGCCGGACCTTCTCTCTCACGGAACCAGCAGAGTCGTTTTTACCGGTAGCAACAAGGGCTCGCTGCAGAGACTTTGAATGCACGAGTCACGGCTGTTCGATTCATCCTCATGACATCATGTGCTAAGCTACTGACCTGCTGTCGTGCGTCTGTCCATGTATGTCACGTGTGTCGAGTATTCCGACGGCGGCTCTGAGCAGGCGGAAGCTTTAGCGTATATTTTAGAACTATTTGTGAAGTACTAAGCTTTGTTGTCGTGATGAATCCCGCCTCCACATGTGTAGAAAATCCATGCTTACTGGGCCCGGCCAGGGAGGATTGGAACAATACTGCGAACGCTTTATTGTGTATTTGTGACAAGAGTGTACGTGTGTCCGACCTGTAAGCTTTCAATGTCCAAAGCTCTGTGGAGACTGCATGCCTTACACTCAGACCAGGGGTCTTTCTGTTTGTTTCACATGGATATAGAGTTGTGATGGACACAGTGAAAAGTCAGTTCATGATTAAATTATATTTTGTTGTGGAGCTGCTGGTCTGCTGTCTCTTTTTGAACTGCTAAATAATAAATAAACACACAAACTATGACTCTATAATCCCAAATACACCCTTTTGGACACTTACCAACTGTCCTGGTCCGATAGTCTTACCTTGTTATTACAGACCTGCTCTCAAATGTTTCTAGGCTCTAAATGATATTTATTTTGATATTTTTATACAGTATTTTAAAATGGTATCAGGCCCCAAGTGTATTAGGCACATAACGCTTTTTAACTTTTCTGACCTATAACTGTAGTTAGAATGTTGTATTCTCGCTTTAAACCAGGGGTCTCAAACACGCGGCCCGCGGGCCAAATGTGGCCTGCAGGACACTAGTTTGAGGCCCTCGCCTTGATATGAAAGTTTAATGTTAGTGCGGCCCACGCAAGTTTGATATGTATGGTGCATGGTATCATGTACCCAGGAAAAATTATTACGTTTGATTAATGTTCAAGGTTAAATAACTGTTAATAGTTATCCTCTCTATCCGTGTGGAAGTGGTAAGTTTTTGGCTATTTAAGTTTAAAGGAAATAACTTGAAGGCTATCATTTAGGTCGCCAGCTCTCTAGTTTGCGAGTTAGCATGTGTCTCAAGACCCTGCAGTTGCGCAATATGTTGTAAATAAAAAAAAAAGAGCATAAATGTGACTATAGTCGTGTTTTGTCATGTCTACAGGGCTCTAATAATGCTTTGTTAATTATAATCTGAAAAAAATAATTTGCCTACCCACCATCTTATGTGGTTTCTTAAGGTTTTTATTATTATTATTATATTTATTTATTTATTACTGATTGATTGATTTTCTTTATTCTTGGTTTGTTTATTTATTTTTCATCTTATTTTGTGTAAAAAAAAATGAAAAGTAAGATATTTGAGAACAGTGGAATGTTTTATCAGAGCTTTTCTTGTAGAAAATCGGAACCAAAGCAAAGTTTATTCATTTTTCTGTTTTTAATAAATGTGTTTTTTTTTTCATTAATGTCGGCATTAATGCATCCACGCAGCGCCCTCACGTCCGGCTTGGGAGCTACACTGCACCAGCGCTGCCTCTGACAAAGTGTGTCCGACAATGAGTGCTCCTCCTCAGGCAGGGGCCATATATCCGGGTTCTCCTGAGCGCCAGACTACAACAATATATGTAGTCTTCTTATTATTACTGTGTCAGATAGTGCCTAATTTGATTTGATTTGTCAGTCATATCTTAACTTTGCATGAGGATTATATATTTGCCTTTATTATATTGCTGTGGCACTTGCTATATATTCCTACGTCGAACATTATGTTCCAGGGCTCACCGGCAAATGGTATTTTTGACACACAGCTCACTAAGCCCTCAAAACCCTTCTGCAAGCTTGATAATGAAATTATGCTCAAATTTTGGATCAACATTTGCAATAAAAGTGACTTGTAATTATTAGATTCCGCTGCACAACCTTATATATGTTACATATATGTTTCACTCATAGTGCATGCAAGGAGCGCTGAACAAAATGTGAAATCGCAACACTTGACAAAACCAGTGAAACATGCATTCTGTACATTTTACCTGCGTTATTACATATTTATAAGTGGTCACCGACTTAGGGTGAATGAGATGTGGTTTTCTGCTGAGAAATTTGCCACTATGTGACGATCCACATGCCCATAATTCTCAGGTAATGCATTTAGAGACTCGTTTTTTTAGGGACTCTGATGTCTGTGAGATTTGGCCTCCTATGAAAAGTCTTATTTATTTGTTTGTAAGACATATATGTGCAGTTTTTTAATGTGAACCAATGCTGCAAATGTCCTAAAATGCATACCACTGAAACAACAGTCTTTGTCTTATTGTGTGTTCTTTCCTCAAGACTGTGTGGGCGTTTACAGGTGTTCCTGAACGCTACTTGGTGCTTATGTGTGTGCGCGCGGGAGAGTCAATGTAAGTTGTCCTATTTTCCCAGACAGCAATGAGCATGCGTGTGTTTCTTTGAGAGCACTGCGTGGACGTTCAGAGAGCTCTGGCGTGTTTTTTTTTTTTACTGCGTTGAAACATCACGTCCTTCCGAGCCTGTTGTGTGTGCGTGCGTGCATGTTGTCGTGCGTGTGAGTGTTTGTTTGCAGCCCTCACCCAGCAGCTTGGGAGCGTTCAACTGACGGCTTCCTCCTCCTGCTGCTGCTGCTGCTGCATCCATCCTTCCGAAAGCAAACAAGAGCCCAAAGTGTCACTACACGTCACAGGTATGAGAGTCAACATTTAATACCGTGCACGGAATTCAACTGTACTCGACTGTGACACACTAAACGCAGAAAATGGTCGCAGCCTGTTAGCTTGGCATGCTAACTTTTCTGTGCCTTGGACATATAATACCAGCTAGCTAGCTAGCTACCTAGCACCGAGTTAGCTTAGCTCGGACTGGACCGTCGGTGCGAGCACGGATAGCTGCTCATATGCTAAGCTAGACACTTTGCCAGGTGTCCTTGTATATTTAACAGTGTATTTAGTCAACAGAAACACTCCGCGTGCTCGTAACCACCCGTGCATTTCGCGCTTATTTAGGAGTTGAGCTCCTAATGTCAACAGCTAGCTAACGCTACTAGCCTAGCGTTAGCACGTCAACGCTGCCAGCTAACGTCACTCGCTTGGTCAACAACCTTTAAACTGGGACAGAGAGCGTGGCAACATGTCCGGTCAGGATTTATTTGTACAACTGTCAAACTGCTCACCACACCCCGGAGTTTGCTCAGCGGTCTCAAAGGGGGGGGGTGACATCTTTTCCGGCTACCCTTGTGTCCGCTGAGACCACCATTCAATAAAAATGACCCCACAGAGGTGGCGGGCACGTGCCGTCATGTGATGCACAGGTGCTCCACGTGAGGCCAGCGGCTGATTGGCGGGGGTCATTATGGTTAGCATTAGCAATTAGAAATGGACAATTAGCTTCATATTTACAGCTCTTCTTACCTTTTTTTACTTCTTTATCTGATTTGGGACATGTTAAGGTGAATTTGAAATGACACTTAATTTAGTTATGAAGTGGTTTAAAACGTTTAAAACAAAACATGTCATATACTATGCAATAGAAACATCAATAGAGTCCACCATTTTAAAAAAATGTAATTAACTGTCAAATTACACCACATAAAAAAGCTAGCTCACAAGAGCTGCCGAAAGAAACCTCTTAGGCCTTTGAGGATAATAGGAAAACAAGAAAAATCAACTAAACTGACTAAAACTGGAAAAAAAATTGTATATATATATTTGTTGCTTCCAGGCTAATGCACCAAACCACCCATTTACTTGTGTAAGACTGGATTTTTGGTGCTGAACACTACTTTTTTGTTGTAAGGGGTCCTTAAATATCCAATGTTTACTGTCACACTTCAGTCCACTTTCAACGGGTTGCTGGTCGTAATGTCGTGTGGCTGCCGAGCGCACCCGAAGTGCGCACAAATTAATGTTCTACTCTAAAAGAGAATATCTGTCTTTTTTTCAGTGAATTCCTGGGGCTCCGACCATCCCATTCAGGACGGTGTTGGCGGCTCTTGTGGCTCGAGAGTGACAGCAGTTTGACGGGCGGCGGCGTCAGCCCCATGACTCTTTGAAGGGACACGGCCCCACCGTGGCCCATGCGCTGTATCCGTTTCCCTCCCCATCCTCCTCATCCCTCAAGCTGACGCAAAACCCCAGACACCTCCCTCCCCTCCCCCACCCGCACCCCCACTCCCACCCCGTCCCCAGTGACTCGTCCCCGCCGCCGGCCATGGCGTCTGGCACCGAGACGGTGCACTACATCCACCTGCACAACTCCAGCCAGTCGGTGCTGGAGGCCCTGCGCACGCAGCGGCGCGAGGGCCTCTTCTGCGATGTGACCGTGCGCATCCATGACGCCTCGCTCCGTGCGCATGCCTGCGTGCTGGCAGCGGGCAGCCCCTTCTTCCAGGACAAGCTGCTGCTGGGTCACTCGGAGATCTCCGTGCCGCCGCTAGTGCCGGCCGAAACGGTGAAGCAGCTGGTCGACTTCATGTACAGCGGCTCACTGGTCGTGCTGCAGTCGCAGGCGCTCTGCATCCTCACCGCCGCCAGCATCCTGCAGATCAAGACCGTCATCGATGAGTGCACTCAGATCATCTCTCAGAGGAAGGCGGCGGCGGGGGCGGCCAGTGCAGCTGCTGCTGCAGCAGCGGCGGCGGCAGCAGCGGCAGCAGCTGCCGCCACGGGAGGGGGGATGCTCGGAGGAGTTCTCCCCAAACAAGAGGAGCGTAGCGGGGGTAAAGGGAGGGAAAGCAGTGGCAGCTGTTCCGGTGGGGGCACCTTGAGTGGGGGCTACCCAAACTTTCCTAACTTTATGGTGGATTGCGCGGCGGGCTTGGGTGGCAACATCAGCGTGAGCGAGAGCGGGCCCGGCCCGATGGAGCAAGCCAACAGCGTGAGTCTGATGGCGCTGGGGGACATCGGGCCCGGGTCCATGTGCGATGGTGACGGACTGGGACCCGGAGGAGGGTCCATCCTTTTGAAGCAGAGCCCCAGCTGCACTCAGGACGTCCGCTACAAGCTCCGAGACTTGTTGGCGCAGACGGCCAATGGCGCCGCCAGCACAGGAAGCATCTCTGCGAGCTGCAGCTCCGGCGTGGGCAGCGTGGACAGCATCGGCAGGGACAGTCTCCGCGGCAACGGCACAGACCTCTCCGATGACCTGGTGGGAATGGAGCGCTTCAGCGAGGAGGAGGAGTTGGACGGGCGAGAACGGGGGAGAGACGCTGACCGAGACAGGGGGGCGAGCCACAGCCGCAAACAGAGGCAGCCGCTCAGACTCCAGGTGGGAGGGGTGAATAATATGGGGATGGGTTGCCATGGTTACAGCTTTCAGGCATGCAGAGCTGCATTGGTTTGCCTTTCTTCGCTTTTGCCTCCTCGCACTGCATTGCCGCACATGACTGACATGTCGGTGCACAATTGCAGAGAAGCGTCCTCACGCGTTGAAATTCTACGGACTTCTGCATGTTTGGCGTATGTCGTTTTTAAACGTGTTTAAAAGCTGCTCAAACCGGCCGTCTTCGTTATGCTGGCATGTTGCACGCCTTTGATTTCTTCCTGGTGTTAAGACTGAGCCGTGTTCTCCTCTAGGTGCTGGGAGGAGGCGAAGGCGTGGTGGTGAAAGATGAAGGCGGTCAGGATGCAGACGGGACAGCTTTCGCCTTGGAGGACGAGAGACGGGATGGAGAGCAGGAAGGCCACCAGGGACACATGGCGGGTTTTGGACAGGTGAGGTTATGATTGGAAAAACAACACAAATGGAGAGGATTTAAATAAGAATTAAATAAGGCTGAGTGTGCGCAGACCTCACAGCTAGGAGACCAGGGTTCAATTCCACCCTCGGCCATCTCTGTGTGGAGTTTGCGTGTTTTTTTTTTGCGTGGGTTTTCTCCGGGTACTCCGGTTTCCTTCCACATTCCAAAAACATGCTAGGTTAATTAGCGACTCCAAATTGTCCATAGGTATGAATGTGAGTGTGAATGGTTGTTTGTCTATATGTGCCCTGTGATTGGCTGGCCACCAGTCCAGGGTGTACCCCGCCTCTCGCCCGAAGACAGCTGGGATAGGCTCCAGTAACCCCCGTGACCCTCGTGAGGAAAAGCGGTAGAAAATGAATGAATGAAGAATTAACTAAGCAAATAATAAAATTAATTAAAATGAATAAAAAAATTAAATTAGATTAAATAAACACATTGCGGTCGAATCCTGCAGGTTGCGTGTGGAGCGTCTGTCACTCAACAATCCTAGCAGAAGTACTGCAAAGAATACAGTTTATGGAATTTAGCGCAGTATAATTTTATGATCATTCTTTTACCCACCAACTATTCAAATAATACTGCTAAGTGCACCCCTTATAAAAAAAATTGCTGTCATTCTATTGCGTTTAAAAAAAAAAAAAGATTGCTGTTTTGTGGTTGACGATGATTGACGATTTTTTTGTGAAAAAATAATACAAGAGATATGTAGTATTCTGGTCACTATGCGTCGGTAATGAAACACTAACGTGACAATATATTATATTACATTACCTTAACACTGCATGGAGTCAGCCATTGCATGGCCAACATGATAGTGGGAAAATAAGTTGTCCTCCCATTCCGTGTGGAAGTGGTAGGTTTTTAGCTTCTTATTTCGTCCTTCTTCCCCACTCTGTTTGACAGAAACATATTTTAAGTTTTGAGTAAGTAAATTGAAGAGGCCAGCTAGTTAGCTCGGTAGCTTGCTATGCTAGCTGTTGCTGTCCCATGTGTCCCTGCAGAGGTCCTGTAGTCTGGGCAGTGCGGTGTAAACAAAGGATAGTAGGAGTGTCTTCAGTGCTCTCATAATGTTAACATTGAGAACAGGTTTCTTTGCTCTAGCTATGAAATATTCAAAAAATAAGAACATTTATTTCATATGTTAATATTATCACGGTCGGTGTGGAGCCAATTAAACTCAATAAATGAGGGATTTCTTAAGTCTGGCCTCGTCGTGAACTTATGTAAAATAATCTTCAAAACTGCGTATCCCTAAAATCAGACAGAATTCTCCCCCTGCTAAGAATCCATGTTGAGCTGTCGAGAAGCTGTTGAATCACTGACGGGATGAGAGTGGAGACGCATGACCCTGAACCCTCAAACAGGCTGCTAAGCCTTTTGGGATCAACACCCTGGGAATGTTGGTGTGAGCACTGGCGGATTCCAAACAGGCCTTTTAAAACCAGACGATGGAGCGACACAAAAACAAAACAAAAAACCCCTGAAGGCAAAGACAAAACATGCAACAGATGCTTGAAGAAAGAACCTGTAGGACCAGGAAACCGACGCCCTTGCAAAGAACTGTGTTGGGGCTTTAAGGCGGCTTCATCCCAGTCTCTAATCCGAGACGACAACAATCTGAGACCAGAGGAACGTTAACCAAATCAAGTCCTTGTGTCCTTTCTCTTTGTTCATTCAACATTAAATGTAGGGCTGCAAGTTACGATTATTTTAATCGATTAATGATCTTTCGATTAGTTGATGACTCAGATTAAAAATTAATCATTATAAATACATTTTTTAAAACAATTTTTTTAAGTATATAACTTCTGGGGTCTTCAAGTGGTTAGCACGCAGACCTCATAGCTAGGAGACCCGGGTTCAATTCCCAACTCGGCCATCTCTGTGTGGAATTTGCATGTTCTCCCCGTGGTTTTCTCCGGGTACTCCGGTTTCCTCCAAAAACATGCTAGGTTAATTGGCGACTCCAAATTGTCCATAGGTATGAATGTGAGTGTGAATGGTTGTTTGTCTATATGTGCCCTGTGATTGGCTGGCCACCAGTCCAGGGTGTACCCCGCCTCTTGTCTGAAGACAGCTGGGATAGGCTCCAGCATCCCCATGACCCTAGTGAGGATAAGCGTTAGAAAATGAATTAATGAACTTCTGGGGCTGCATGGCGGACGAGTGGTTAGCACGCAGGCCTCATAGCTAGGTGACCCGAGTTCAATTCCCAACTCGGCCATCTCTGTGTGGAGTTTGCATATTCTCCCCGTGCATGTGTGGGTTTTGTCCAGGTACTCCGGTTTCCTCCCACATTCCAAAAACATGCTAGGCTAATTAGCGACTCCAAATTGTCCATAGGTATGAATGTGAGTGTGAATGGTTGTTTGTCTATATGTGCCCTGTGATTCTCTGGTCACCAGTCCAGGGTGTTCCTCGCCTCTTGTCCGAAGACAGCTGGGATAGGCTCCAGCACCCCCGCGACCCTCGTGAGGATAAGCGGTAGAAAATGAATGAATGAATGAATGAATGAATGAACTTCTGGGGCTGCATGGCGGTTGAGTGGTTAGCACGCAGACCTCATAGCAAGGAGACCCGAGTTCAATTCCCAACTCGGCCATCTCTGTGTGGGGTTTGCATGTTCTCCCGGTGCATGAGTGGGTTTTATATAACTTCTAATATAATATAACTATCGAATATAACTTCTGATTTGTATTACGCATATTTTGCACTTTTTCTACTCTTGTGTGCTTTGTGTTTTTGCTGCTGTAAAAATGCCAATGGGACCAGTGCAGGCATATCGCAGCATTGCAGCTCACCTCAGATGAATGTTCATGATGACTTTCCATAGACTGAACTCAGACCAGAAAGCAGTGATTGAAAATGATGGATTTATTAGAATTTGTTGCGCGTACAGAATGAAAGCCAAAGCTTGAGAAGTGACAAGTTAATTTCCATCAGACTTGTATAAGCGACCCAAAGCAGTCTTCAGATCTTTACCGACTTCTAAATGACACTCGATGTTGGAGTAATGTCGTCTGACTGGTCCGACTGCGGCATCTGCTTCCAATCTTATGCAAGCTTGCGTATTATGTCGGTAATCAGCGATGTCCCTACCTGTTTTTGAGAGAACATTCCACAGCGATGTCGAGCAAAAACTTCTGAGAATCAAACAAGCTCGCGTGACACGTTTTCAGCCAGTTGCGTGTTGACTGGCACTGGAACATTTCACAAGAGGAGCAGGAGCTCAAACAAGGGAAGGAGAGCTGCATCAATGGAGGTAAGCGTCCATGGTTTTTCCAGACGCCTCCGGTGGTAATCCGGGACAGGGTACTTGGAAGCAAAGGATCCTTTAAACTGCAGGCCGGTTAATAACCGTCCTCACGTGTCTTCCAGGACTTCTATGACGAGCAGGGAGTGTTCACCGAGAGTTTCTGGACGCAGAGCGAACCTCCTCAGGCCATGGCGTTTAATCCCAGAGGACGGGTCAACAAACCTCTGACTCCGCCCCCAACCTCGCAGTCCATTAACAACCAGGTGAGTGGTTTTAACAACAACAATTATCAAGTGCAGGTCTGACACCTTTTTAAAGGGACTGGAATGCAAAGGAAGCCATTCAGAAGACTCAAAGACATAATATGTAGTATCCTACATTGGCCAGTGGGTGTCAGTAATGTTAGATTGTGGAATTGTGGAGACACTAGCCACTGCAGGAAGTACGCTGTTCAAAACACTCTTGAGTCTGTTATGCTTTATTATGCCAATATGTCTTGTTTCCTGTCGTTACTGTATGGGTGTTATTTTACGGGTATTTATTTTATATATATATATATATATATATATATATATATATATATATATATAGTATATATATATATATATATAATAAAAATTAAGAAAAATATATGATATATATATATATATAATAAAATTAAGAAAAATATATGATATATATGTATATAAATATATATATAAATTTTGATATATATAGATATTATATATTTGATATATAATATAATATATATATTATATTGGCATTATATTATTATCCTAATATAATATATTATACTATATATTTTATATATATAATAAAAATTAAGAAAAATATATGATATATATAAATTTTGATATATATATAGATATTATATATTTGATATATAATATATATTATATATTATTATCGTAATATAATATATTGTACTATATATTATAATATATATATAATATAATAATAAGACTATAATAATATTACAAGCTGTATTTAGAAAGTCGCATACAAGTTTTCTGTTCTCTAACTAATAAAATATTCCAATCTGGGAATGTTTGAGTCTGTTATGCCTTATTATGCCAATATGTCTTATTTCCTGTCGTTATGTCGACTGTATGGGTGTTATTTTACGGGTGTTTATTTTATTTATTTTATTGTTTTTATTTTTATTATCTTATATATATAAAAAAATATAAGAAATATATATGATATATATATGTAAATTTTGATATCTATATAGATATTATGTATTTGATATATATATAATATATATATATATATTATGTATTATTATAATAATATAGTATGTTATTATATTATATATTATAATATAATATATATATAATATAATAATATTACAAGCTGTATTTTGAAAGTCGTATACAAGTTTTCTGTTCTCTAACTAATAAAATATTCCAATCTGGGGCTCATTAATTATGACAAACAAAGGATTAGTGTATGATTAACTGTTATTGTGCTCGCCTTTAGATTAGGAAAAATCCAAGAAGGAAGTCCTGACTTCTTCTTCAGGCATTTTTAATTTGTTGTAATTGGAGTCTCCGCCCTCAGCTTCTTTTCCAGTACCCAGTGAGCCAGTCGCAGCCGGCACCGTTCTACATGGGCGGGATGGACACCATGGCGGGGACGGAAAACAGCCAACAGGCTCCGCCTCCGACTTCCATGACCCCGGTGCCACCCCCCACCAACACCGCCACCTCCGCCATCACTTCAGGACCCTCCCCATCCTCCCAAGGATCCGAGACCTCGTTTGACTGCACGCACTGTGGCAAATCGTTACGTTCCAGGAAGAACTACAGCAAGCACATGTTCATCCACTCCGGTAAGAACTGAAACAACCTGATTTAAAGCATTCAGAAGATCTTGTGTGGCATACATTGGAGTCTGGAGTCTGCAAATTCCTGCCCCCACCCCCAGGTCAGAAACCTCACCAGTGCTCCATCTGCTGGCGCTCCTTCTCGCTGCGTGACTACCTCCTCAAACACATGGTGGTGCACACAGGCGTGCGCGCCTTCCAGTGCTCCATGTGCGGCAAGCGCTTCACCCAGAAGAGCTCGCTCAACGTGCACATGCGCACGCACCGAGCCGAGCGCACCTTCCAGTGCAACGTGTGCCACCGGGCCTTCACCCACCGCACCTTGCTGGAGCGCCACGCCCTGCAGCATGCCCCCCAGCCCCAGCAGGGGGGACGCGGCGCCGGCATGACCTCGCCCGCTAAGCACAGTCCCCCCATGGGGGGGCCCTCAGGTATGGCCGGGGCGGGCGGCATAGTGGGCGGCATGGCCAACATGCCGGGCCACGGTGCCTCCTCATCTTAGAGTCGACGGGGATACGGGGGCGGGGTTGGAAGGTAGTCGGTCTGTTCTTTGAGCCGGCCGCCATTGGTCCTAACCGCCTCACAGGTCTGGCCGAGCTTGTAGAACTTTCAAACGGGTCTCCCGCACATGGTCTTTGGAACCCGCACAACTTTACAGAACCGTATTTCCTCCCAGAACCTCAGTGTTCTGGCGCCGTCACTCTACTGAGCCCCTCGGGAGGGGGGGGGGGGGGGGGGGCGACACACTCAGTATTAAGCTAAACTTGAAATTTTGCCAAGGAGTGTCCCGTGCGGGAGCGCCGCTTGAAAGGAGGTCCGAGCGGGTCCACGTGGCGTCACTTAGGACCTTTTGTAGTGCTGTGTCTCAACTGGTGCACTTGCGGAAGTACACTTCATCTACCGTCGTCGGTAGCCAGATGTTGTACTCAATACGGTCATAGCACAACGGAGACGTGGGGTGGGGGGCGTGGGGGTGGGGGTGGAGTCGGTCCAATCGCGGTTGGTCCATGGGACAGCACCGCACTGTTGTGGTGCACTCAGGAACTAAGTACACGCTGTACGCAGTATACTTACTGAAGTGTACCGACGGAAGTATTCTATTTGAGACACAGCATATGTGTGTTAAGGGGCTGGGGAGAGGGGGCGGTGTTGGGTGGGTGGCACGGGATTGGTGTTTGCAGTTCAGGAAGCTAGCGAGGAGATTATTGGTTCCGATTGAAAGAGCGCTTTCATTCACAGTCAATTCATTTGCTGGGTTGCAGGTGATGTCACGGCAGGAATATTCTTAAGTGAAGTCGGAGCGCCGTTTTCACATTTTGGGGGAAAGGAAAAAAAAAAATCAAATACGCGGAAAACCCGCCTCTCTCGTCGCGTCGAGCCGAGTCTGAACACCCTCAAATTTGACGATAAGCAAAATGTATACTAAAACCAAATATCGTAGGAACTGGAATGCAACGCACCAACTATACGAGTGCCCAATTATTCGATAATACACGGCCAATATTACAAAGCTTACTCTGCTAGCCTAACCGTGATGCCAATTAATAACATTTCACCCACTAGACTACAAACATCCTCAGCTGTTTAACCCTTAGATGCATGAGTGACTGGACCCTACATATACATATCTTCCATATTAGAATGTGTTTTTAAGCCATTTTTTCCATTTTGGTTAGGAATAATGCTATAGCATACTTGCCTATGCCAATGCTATAGCATAGTATTCCAGATTGACAGTATCTCAGACAGGTGTAATATCTATACTGCATATCATTCATTCATTTTCTACCGCTTTTCCTCGCGGGGGTTGCTGGAGCCTATCCCAGCTGTCTTTGGGCGTGCCAATCACAGGGCACATATAGACAAACAACCATTCACACTCACATTCATACCTATGGACAATTTGGAGTCGCTAATTAACCTAGCATGTTTTTGGAATGTGGGAGGAAACCGGAGTATATAGTACCCGGAGAAAAATCCACACAGAGATGGCCGAGGGTGGAATTGAACCTGGGTCTCCTAGCTGTGAGGTCTGCGCGCTAACCACTAGACCACCGTGCCGCCCTACTGCATATTATATTTTACATGGAAGGTTGGGGTAGTAACACAAAAACAAAAATTTCTTAAAATGTATAAAAGGTAAGTTAAAAAAAAAACATGTTTTTTGAGGAATACCTGGAATATGAAATAATAAAATTTTTTTATTAGGAAAATATTTCAAGAAAACAACCTGACCGGGTCATTTTTGACCCACTTATGGAAGGTTGGGGTAGTAACACAAAAACAAAAATTTCTTCAACTGTATAAAAAGTAAGTTAAAAAAAAACATGTTTTCTGAGGAATACCTGGAATATGAAATAATAACAATTTTTAATTACGAAGATATTTCAAGAAAACAACCTGACGGGGGTCATTTTTGACCCACTTATGCATCTAAGGGTTAAAAAAAACGATAGTTCGAGAAATAAACCGGTGTTCTGGCAGAGCGACACAATCTAGTAGCAAATATGGACCTTCTGTGTCAACTGCTAGCTACTGGAAAGTTACTGACAGGGTCGACTTTGCGTTTTGTACAACGATTATATACGTATTATTAATGTCCATATGCTTACACCCCCATGGGGTAACAGCACGGCAAAACGATGGACACACACACACACACACAAGAATGTATTCATGGTGTTCAAGAACGCAGATGGACTTATTAAAAGCGTTATTTTCATCTGCGAATCTCACCACAACGCCTTGTTTTCAGCAATTTTCACATCTTTATGCAACACACCATGCACATTCACGCGAATGGAAAAACATGCGCCGCACTTCGCATTAATCTTCTCGATATCGTAGAAATACCGAGTTCCTACACGGCCACATTCAATGTGTGCCCTTCAAGTGCCATACCGGAATTTACACGTACGGTCGATCACATGGTTTTCAATCCAGCAAGTCATTCCCTTTTGAGGGCCAGACGTGAGTTGACTGTGAAGAAGGACAAAGAGGGTCTTTACTGTGTGAAACCAGACAGGAAGTGGTCCCTTGGCGAGGGAGGGAGGAGGAGGCGGCGGCACGTCGGCGGCGGCGTGAAATAAAAATTCAGCTTCATACATCAGACATGTTGGTTTCTAAAAGCGCCCCCCCCTACCCCTATTCTCTCTCTCTTTCTCTCTCTTTCTCTCTCTCTCTCTCCCAAGCGGGCCGCGAACAAATACCTCGAAACAGGACGGACTCCAAATACGAAATGTTTGGGAAACATTTCAAGCTTATTTTACACACACGCACACACCTATGATTACCTCGGTGGTCCAAAGACAGGCTTTTTTGTGTCATATTTGAAGCTCCAACAGTTATAAAAAAAAATAATAATAATAATAATAACAAAACAAAAGCTATGACAGATCAGTTTACATTTGAAAAGTTTCATACTCAAGTTTAAAAAAAGAAACGGAATACTGTACATGGCAGTAGCGCTCACTTTGTTCTTTGTCGCTCTGTGATGCAGAACTTTAAAAAAAAAAATGCTTTTAACGTGAAAGAGCCATTGAGAGGAAGTAAACGGTGGAAGACAAATCAGTGATTTTTTTTAATGAATTTTTTTTTTTTTTTTGGGGCTCATATTATATTATGAATTCTAAAACCTCACAGCACTAAAAAAAAAAATGTTTTTGAACTAAATCATGAAAATGTACAATCACCCCTAAGAGTTTTGACCAAGTCAAAATAGTGATAATATTGAATTATCACATTAATATTTATTGCAATTTGATCTCTATGCACAGTTCAGTTTGCACATCCCCTTTTCTTAGAACTAGACTTAAACCCCCCACCCCTCCACCTTTGAAGTATTTGGCTTCTTTTTAGTTTTTTTTGGTTATTTTTTTTATTTTATTTTTTGCCCTTGGCGCACCTCCAAGGTGGCCTTCCTTGTTGGATGGAGGATTGCAGTCATGCGAAGAATCACTTTAAGAAGATTTATTTTCCTATTCTCCAAAAACAAAAAAAAGCTCTCATAGTGACTTCACTATAAAAAAAATTGACATCAAATGTCCCCTTTTATTTTGAAAAATGTGGCAAAGTGCTTTTTGATTTTAAAAGTTGACGGACAAGGAGTGCACACTTCCTGGTCACCGATAAGCTAAATGTCAACTTTGAACGCCAAACCTCTGGTGCTCATTTTGTTGTTGTTGTTGTTGTTGTTATTATTGTTGTTGTTGTTGTAATAATTGTTGTTTTTGTGTTTTCTGTTCTACTTCTGGACATATTTACCTCATTTTGCCAACACACAGCGCTCTGCTCTGCTCTGCTCTGCTCGGCCACTCCACAATGTTGCTATCATTTCTTCTCAGCAGCAAAGTGCTTGTGGTGCATTCAAGGACCCATGTACAGTACTGTAACATGTCAGCGCTTTGTGACGTACTGTGTGATGCCTTTTTATGTTCCTCCTCCTCTTCTTCTTCTTCTTCTTCTGGGATGTTTTCTACGGGAAATATTCTCCCACAATGCGTCACAACAAGTTTTATAAACCATTCTACTTGTCATCCTTTAAAAAAAAAGAAAAGTTAACAAAAAAAACAAACAAAGCTCATCTTTTATGTACGACAAAGGCTCCAAGGCATGATTTTAACTTTTTTTCCGAGGACGTAGATGTTGTAGTTGATGAAATGAATTGAATTTAAAAAGAAAAAAAAAAGTGATTTCAAAGATTTCCTTCTCTTATTAAACATCTTCTATGACTGAACGGTCACTGCTTCCTTTTTTCATCAGTTGCGCGAGGAACCCGGTATACCCGGGAGAACATGCCAAATCGGTTAGCGAGCCACCTGCACAAGGCCGGAATGGATCACAAAACCACCAACTGGAAAATCGGAATTTGAAAGAAATACAAGATTATTAAACTGCCATTGCTATGGAACTCCATGACAGTTTTTACCTGGTAGGGTAGACCCAGGCAACAATTACTAGGGACATGTTTGGAGGCAGAGAAATGGGACTGTGATCCGAAAAACACCATCCCTACTGTCAAACATGGAGTTGGGAATATTCTGCTTTGGGGATGCTTCTCACTAAAATCTAAGCAAGAAGAAACATTCATTCATTCATTCATTTTCTACCGCTTTTCCTGGTGCTGGAGCCTATCCCAGCTGTCTTCGAGCGAGAGGCGGGGTAGACCCTGGACTGGTGGCCAGCCAATCACAGGGCACATATAGACAAACAACCATTCACACTCACATTCATACCTATGGACAATTTGGAGTCGCTAATTAACCTAGCATGTTTTTGGAATGTGGGAGGAAACCGGAGTACCCGGAGAAAACCTGGGTAGAACATGCAAACTCCACACAGAGATGGCCGAGGGTGGGATTGAACTCGGGTCACCTTGCTGTGAGGTATGCGCACTAACCACTAGACCGCCGTGCAGCCGTGTTTCATTTATTTATTAATTTATTTATTTTTTAAATCTTATGTATTTATTCAATTTTTGGGGGTGAATTTTGCCCATCATTCGCAATCCTTATGTGAAACATGAACACACATTTCTTTCCCATTGTCTGTGCATTCCAGTGCAAGAAAACGAGTTAATATAAGCTAGCTAACAATGGAAGTCATGGGAAATACCTATTTTAACGCTAAAGCCCTCGCATTCATTTTCTACTGCTTCTCCTCCCAGCTGTCTTCTTCGGGCGAGAGGCGGTGTACACCCTGGAGTGGTGGCCAGCCAATCACAGGGCACATATAGACAAACAACCATTCACACTCACATTCATACCTATGGACAATTTGGAGTCGCTAATTAACCTAGCATGTTTTTGGAATGTGGGAGGAAACCGGAGTACCCGGAGAAAACCCACGCATGCACGGGGAGAACATGCAAACTCCACACAGAGATGGCCGAGGGTGGAATTGAACCCTGGTCTCCTAGCTGTGAGGTCTAACCACTCGACCGCCGTGCCGCCTAAAAATAATCATAATAAATACATTTTTAAAAACAAATTTTTTTTAAGTATATAACTTCTGGGGCTGCATGGCGACCGAGTGGTTAGTGCGCAGACCTCACAGCAAGGAGACCCGCATTCAATTCCACTCTCAATCCCGAGGGTGGGATTGAACTCAGGTCTGCGTGCTAACCACTAGACCACCGTGCAGCCCCAAATACAAATAAAAATGTCAAATCTCGCAGGAAAGTCCTTCGGTTCCAACATTTGCGGCAACAAAGAACCGCTACAATCGCTGCAATTCTTTTGAGAACTTTGTCCAGCGGGCGTCTGCCGGTGGACAACATCTGTCGCCTGTGCCCTTTTTTTTCCCAGCATGCCGAGGGACGAGCACGCCCTGTCCCAAAGGGTGGCCTTTTGTGTGGCCCATTGTCAGCGTATCCATTGTGCGGCGCTCCGAGGCTGATGATGATTTACAGACATTTGTGTCGGAGCACAATGAAGCGTCTTTGTGGGGCAATTAAGCGGCAGAACCGGGGGGCCTGCCTGGTTGGGGTTTGGGGGTGCTGCATTCGGGACTCCTGAGTTTTTTTCAGTTTTTAACACGGAAACATGAGTGAAAGTCATATCTCAGAAGGAAAAAAATATTTTCACTATTTACACATACGACTTTTCAGTACGCTTTTTAAGCGGTAACAGCAACAGAGGGAAGGGTATTGTTTTATTTGAATAGACATCCACAGACCCCTCCCCCTGCCCCCCCACCCTTTGCGTCTCCAGGGAGACACTTTCAAAAGTCCACAGAGCGCCGCCATTGAAAGCACCGCCATTGGGGCCCAGGCGCGAAGACAACAGATGTTCCCGATTGACTTTGCGTGCGTTACAGACGGACAAACAACAAGTGTCTGCGTTCATGTTTAGCATCTTTTATTTGGAAAAATAGTCTCGGCTAACTCCTTCATCGACAAAGCGTACAGGAAGCGGTCGTAGAACAATGCAATGTACAGTACAATCCCTCTTAAATAACTTTTTTTTTTTTTTTTTTTACTTTCACAAAACAAACGTCCCACTGACCTGAAGTGCCTTTGCAAAATATCGTCCATAAAGAAAGAAATTAAATAACGTCACAAATATACAAGACAAAATAAGAATAACACAAATTAACTTAAATTAACTTAAATTAAACCATAGTTTTAAATCTTAATTTTTTTTTTTTTTTTTTTTTTTTTTTTTACAAAAAATCTGTATAAAAAGCGTCAAAAAGTAAGGGAACGTATACAAAAAAACAATACTATGTCGGGCCGGTTTGGAGGACTTCAGTTCATAGAGCAAGCACATTTATTTACGTACGTTGAAAAAACAGGCCAGTATGGCCAAACATCCGCCGTTTGATGCGGTTCCTGCGCTCCGCCACGGCGCCTACGATCGAGAAAAAGGCCTGGGTGCAAATGTTGCAACAAAAAAAAAACAAACATCGTAGCTTCGCGTTGCGCGTTTATATTTCAACGTCCCTTAATTAATTAATTATTCATTCATTTTCTACCGGGGGTGCTGGAGCCTATCCCAGCTGTCTTTTGGGCGAGAGGCGGGGTACACCCTGGACTGGTCGCCAGGCAATCACAGGGCACATAACAAGACAAACAACCATTCACACTCAAATTCATACCTATGGACAATTTGGAGTCGCTAATTAACCTAGCATGTTTTTGGAATGTGGGAGGAAAAACCGGAGTACCCGGAGAAAACCCATGCATGCACGGGGAGAACATGCAAACTCCACACAGAAGATAGCCCGAGAGTGGAATTGAACTCTGGTCTCCTAGCTGTGAGGTCTACATGCTAACCACTAGACCACCGTGCCACCTCCCTAATATTTCAATTTTTTTTTTTTTCATTCATTCATTCATTTTCTACCACTTTTTCCTTGGGCGAGAGGCGGGGTACACCCTGGACTGGTGGCCAGCCAATCACAGGGCACATATAGACAAACAACCATTCACACTCACATTCATACCTATGGACAATTTGGAGTCGCCAATTAACCTAGCATGTTTTTTGGAATGTGGGAGGAAACCGGAATACCCGGAGAAAACCCACGCATGCACGGGGAGAACATGCAAACTCCACACAGAGATCACCGAGGCAGGAATTGAACTCTGGTCTCCTAGCTGTGAGGTCTGCGTGCTAACCACTAGACCACCGTGCCGCCCCGTCTCTTAATATTTCAATTAATTTTTTTTTTTTTTTTTTTTTACCCACAATTCCCGACAAGAGGCAGAACAGAAAGCTAAGTGTCAGTTTACGTTTAACCGTAAACGTTACATTTTTCTTCTCACCCCGCCCAGTTCCTATCCCACAGGCCGAGTTTCCAGTCGAGAACCAGCTCAGTCTGAATATCAGTTAAAGGTCTCAGGTATCAGCAGCAGTCTCCAGGCGGGACACCCCCCCCCCCAGACCGACGTTAGAGCAGCATCTCATCCGGGAGCATAAAAACTCTCCCAAAGAGCAAAAAAATGAGCAGAGCCCGTCGTCGGCCCCGTTTTACACCTGCGGACACAGAAAACATCGTTATTGTCGCCGTTACCGTGGTTACCGTAAAGCGTGTTTATATTTAAACACCTCACCTCAGTTGCAATTATACATTCGTCCTTCTCCTCCGACATGACAAACACAGATTTGTACTTGTTGTCCGCACATGCGGACGTTTCTGGGATATTCTTTTCCGATGCATCGCTGTTTTTGGAAAAGAAGAAAAAACGTTAGCTTTAGCCGTTTAATCACGTTTACGTTTTTTTTTTTTTTATTTGTCGCTACCATTTTAAACGCTTGCTGTGTTTCTCCTCAAACTCAAAGGAGTCCAAGGAATGGCACTTGTCCTCGCAGGCCGCTTCCAAGATGGCTTCCTTGGCGGCTTGCTCGTAGTTGACTTCGTGCACAAGGTTGCAGTCGGATAGCGGTTGCCGAGTTTTGTAGCTCCTCCTATCGGGGGACGTTCCCTCATCCGGGTCGCTACCGCACAAGTCCATCTTCTTGTTGATGTTTTTGACCGCCGGCGTCGGCGCCGCGGTGATCGCCAGGTCTCGATCGCTGCGTTGACAGTTGTTAGTGATGTTGTTAATCGTCTCGCCGTCGCCGACAACTTCGACTGGATCGCCGCGTTGTGATTTGGATCGGAAGAACCCGACTAATACGGCGCATCCGGCTAGCAGCAGTAACACCAACGCGACGCCGGACCCCACGGCCATCCAAGGTACTTCGGAACCACGTATGGCGGCGTGTTCTGGAAGCAAGAACTGGCAATTCCGGCCGCCGTAGCCCGGAACGCAAGCGCATACGTAACGATTGTTCCTTTCGTGGCACGTTGCGCCATTGTGGCATGGATTGTGTTCGCAGCGGCTGATGGGTGAGCTGCAGTTCTGGCCCGTGTATCCGGGCGGACATGTGCAGGTGTAGCCGTTGATTCCTTCCTGGCAAGTTCCGCCGTTCTGGCAGGGGTATAACGAGCATTCGTCGCCGGCGTGGTCGCAGTTCATACCCGTGAAACCGTCCGGACACTGGCACAGGTACGAGTTCACCAAGTCCACACAGCGAGCACCTGTGAACGGAAAATCTGGTTTTAGAACTGGTCCTGAAAGAACCCTGGAAGCTGACACCCGCACCGTTGGAACAGGGACCGGAGGTGCAGTGGTCGATCTTCTTCTCGCAATTGAATCCAGCGTATCCGGTGGGGCACTGACAGAAGTAACCGCCGTCTGGGTTGTCGCTGCAACGGCCGCCATTGGAACACGGACCGTCGGCGCACGTCATGGCACTCAGTTCGCAGTTGTTGCCATAGAAACCGTGAGGACACGTACAGGTGTAGGTGTTCTCCAGGTCCTGTGAAAAGACACCAGACGGAGCGTCATCGTTTTGGCTCTTATTTGAGAAGACTTGAAGCGGACTTACGGTGCAGCTCCCGCCGTTTCGGCACGGGTTCCCGGCGCATTCGTTGACTTGGACTTCACAGCTGGCGCCAGTGAAGCCGGGTCTGCAGGAACAGGTGTAGCTGCCCTGGCCCGTGTTGCTACAAGTGGCTCCATTCATGCACGGCTTGTGGTGAGTACAGTAGTTGAGGTCTGCACACGCGGACACATGGGGATTAGCATACTGGAACAACTGCTAACGCTAATCTTGACCCGATTGTCCAGACAGCTGGATTGACAAAGATCAAATCCATGCTGGAGCCTATCCCAGCTGTTTTTGAGCGAGAGGCGGGGTACACCCTGGACTGGTGGTGGTGGTGAATTTCTAAGAAGTAGTATTCCTTTTTTATAAATTGAGCATTTTTGTAATTTGAATATAGAAAACCTGTTTAAAACCTTCTAAATCAGAGTTCTGCAGACATGAAATAGCACCCCTATAGTCACCTAAACATTAATTCATTCATTTTCTACCGCTTATTCTCACCAGGGTCATGGGCGAGACTTCATACGAGAGGCAAGGTACACCCTGGACTGGTGGCCAGCCAATCACAGGGCACATATAGACAAACAACCATTCACACTCACATTCATACCTATGGACAATTTGGAGTCGCTAATTAACCTAGCATGGTTTTTTTTTGGAATGTGGGAGGAAACCGGAGTACCCGGAGAAAACCCACGCATGCACGGGGAGAAAATGCAAATTCCACACAGAGATGACCGAGGGTGGAATTGAACCCGGGTCTGCACGCTAACCACTCGGGCGCCATGCAACCCCAGAAGTTATATACTTTTAAAAATGTGTTTTTAAAAATGTATTTATTATGATTATTTTTAGGCGGCACGGCGGTCGAGTGGTTAGACCTCACAGCTAGGAGACCAGGGTTCAATTCCACTCTCAGCCATCTCTGTGTGGAGTTTGCATGTTCTCCCTGTACATGCGTGGGTTTTCTCCGGGTACTCCAGTTTCCTCCCACATTCCAAAAAAAAACATGCTAAGTTAATTAGCGACTCCAAATTGCCCATAGGTATGAATGTGAGTGTGAATGGTTGTTTGTCTATATGTGCCCTGTGATTGGCTGGCCACCAGTCCAGAGTGTACCTTGCCTCTTGCATGAAGTCTCACCCGCGACCGTGGTGAGAATAAGAAGTAGAAAATGAATGAATAAATATCTTAACAAGTGTTTAGGTGACTATAGGGGTGCTATTTCATGTCTGCAGAACTCTGATTTAGAAGGTTGTAAACAGGTTTTCTGTATTTAAACTACAAAAATGCTCAATTTATAAAGAAGGAATACTACTTCTTAGAAATTCACCACCACCAGTCCAGGGTGTATTCCGCAGGTGACTCTCTTCCAGCGTCTGATTGGCTGATTTTACAATTAGTGATTTTGTTCCACCACCTGTTGCTTTGACATGCGCTAACCTGCTAAGGTGTTTTTGTTTAAACTTCTTAGGTACGATCTCGCTCGCTCACCTTGGTTGCAGAAGAGCCCCCCCCAGCCTTCTTGACAGTTGCACTGCCAGGGCTGCTGGCAGGTTCCGTGGAGGCAGCCGGGATAGCGGATGCACTCATCGCAGTAGCGTCCCTTGAATCCTACGCGGCACCTTCGGAAAACCAATGAGAGGACCCAGGTAAAATTGCGTCATCAACGATTGTATACCTGAGATGAGATGAACTTACTTGCACTCGCCGGGTTTCTCGCAGAAGCCGTGCTCGTCATCGCAGCCTGGTAGGCAGATTGCTGCGTGGAGATAAAGTAAAATAAGACGGATATTTAGGAATATTTGAAATTAATAAATGGAATCTTAAAACAACAAAATGGAGGGTGGTGATGTTGGAATCACTATGCTACTTTTTTTTTTACTTTCATACAAAGAAGTGTATGGGCGGCACGGTGGTCTAGTGGTTAGACCTAACAGCTAGGAGACCAGGGTTCAATTCCACCCTCGGCCATCTCTGTGTGGAGTTTGCATGTTCTCCCCGTGCATGCGTGGGTTTTCTCCGGGTACTCCGGTTTCCTCCCACATTCCAAAAACATGCTAGGTTAATTAGCGACTCCAAATTGTCCATAGGTATGAATGTGAGTGTGAATGGTTGTTTGTCTATATGTGCCCTGTGATTGGCTGGCCACCAGTCCAGAGTGGAGGGCGGTGCTGTTGGAATGACTATGCTACTTTTTTTTAACTTTCATACAAAGAAGTGTATGGGCGGCACGGTGGTAGAGTGGTTAGCGTGCAGACCTCACAGCTAGTTGACCAGGGTTCAATTCCACCCTCGGCCATCTCTGTGTGGAGTTTGCATGTTCTCCCCGTGGGTTTTCCCCGGGTACTCCGGTTTCCTCCCACATTCCAAAAACATGCTAGGTTAATTAGCGACTCCAAATTGTCCATAGGTATGAATGTGAGTGTGAATGGTTGTTTGTCTATATGTGCCCTGTGATTGGCTGGCCACCAGTCCAGGGTGTACCCCGCCTCTCGGCCCGAAGACAGCTGGGATAGGCTCCAGCACCCCCGTGACCCTTGTGACGATAAGCGGTAGAAAATGAATGAATGAATGTCTTATTTTCCGGCCAAGTGGTTACCACGCAGGCCTCACAGCTAGGATACCCGAGTTCAATTCCACCCTCGGCCATCTCTGTATGGAATTTGCATGTTTTCCCCGTGCATGTGTGGGTTTTCTCCAGGTATTCCGGTTTCCACCCACATTCCAAAAACATGCTAGGTTAATTAGCGACTCCAAATTGTCCATAGGTATAAATGTGAGTGTGAATGGTTGTTTGTCTATATGTGCCCTGTGATTGACTGACCACCAGTCCAGAGTGTATACCCGCCTCTCGGCCCAAAGACAGCTGGGATAGGCTCCAGCACCCCCGTGACCCTCGTGAGGAAAAGCGGTAGAAAATGAATGAATGAACAAAGAAGTGTGTGTCATTGACCCCCTCGACCCCCCCACACCCCCCACCCCCAGCCACTGTCTTTTTTTTTTCTTCGCTGCGGGTCAGAACTCTTTTATTCCCCTTTTCCACACACACACTCTGGTCCAGATAAGAGTGGACAGCTGGCGGGTGTGTTGCCAGTGGGGGGACAGCTGCTCCATTGTCTCCTCTCTCCTGGCAGCTGCCCACTTCAAACAATAACCCCACCCCCCTTTCGCCTCCACCAATCAAAGCCAGGGCCCCACCGCACCCTCCCCCTGCAGCCAATCACAAGGCAGCGTGGCAATTTATGGCACGCGTGACATGATTATTCCCTTAAAACTTTCCTTAGAATAAATCAAGTGTGCCTCTCTGTGTTTCGAATGGGGGTTGTGTGTGTGTGTGTGAGGGGGGGTTGCAAAGTGGTCCCCCCCATGCCTAAAATGGCGCACTCATATCGTACTGAGACAACATTAAGAACACAATGTTACTCACGCTCCGTGCAGTACTGTCCCTTCCATCCGGCATCACACACGATCTCCCCCCGCTCCCCGCAGGTGAAGTGCCCGAAAGCATCGTCTCTTGGTCGGCAGAAGACCGAGCAACCGTCCCCGTAGTAGTGCTCGTCGCACACGAACCGATACGAGTACTTGAGCTCGGTTCTTCCCGCTGTGTGAAGATCTTGGGACCAGTCCTCCCCTACTGTGAGGTGCCTCTGCGTGGTCATGGTGCTGATCACGCGGTCCGGGTTCTCTATTAAAATACCCACGGAATGAGTTGAAGGTTTCAAAGTGGACTGTGTAAATACTGGAGTGGGTGGATCTACCTGTGGAGAGATCGTCATTGTTGTCCGTGTGCAGGGCTTCGATGATGAGCGAGAAGGTCCCCTGAGGGAGACAAGTGGCTTGGTGAGGCAGGTGGTCTCCACATTAGGAGATAACATCAAGCCTATAGTGGGGGAGGGAGGGTGGGTGAGTGGGCGTCAAATCCACTCCACAAAGCGCCTCCCTCGCCATCCCACAAACACACTTACCGGCCATGTGAAGCCGAAGTTGATCCTGATGGGGTTGCTGAAGGAGTTCTCCGGGATGACGTCCGGAACCTGGAAGGAGTTGGAGCCCAGCACGGGCGTCACGGCGCCGCCGTACGTGCAGGGTGGTTCCGGGGACGCGTTAGGCTGGTAGTGCTTGAGGCACACCCGGAAGAAGGTCTTACACTCGCATTGCTGGAAAGAGGAACCGGGGGCCCCCCTTCCGCAGCAGTTCTTGTTGCCCTGAACGCCCTTCTTGTTGAGGAACTCCTGTAGTTTGAGTTCGAACACCCCGGAGCAGAAACCCTGAGAGGAGAGGAGGGGGGGGGGGGGCTTAGGTTCGATTGCGTCTCATTGTGTGTGTGTTTATGTGTGTGTGTGTGTCTTACCTGACACAACAACATGGACGCCACAGCCAGACTCAGCAGCATCTTCAATAAATACATCATAAATTAAAAAAATAAATAAAAATTCAAAGTCCTCACGGTGCCTCCTCCTCCTCTTCTTCAGTCCCTGTGAGGAAGATGCACGGAGCACCTCATTCACTTCTGACTCTCATGTCCCCCCCTCCTCCCAAAAAAAAAAAAAAAGAGAGACACAGAGAAGTAAATCCCAAACTTTGTCCTCAGAAGAAGCTCTTGCGCCTGCGTGGCGGGAGATTCTAAATCATAAAAAAAGTGGTCCAATTCCGTTATAATCCCAAACAAAGATCGTCTCCTTTTGTTTTTAGCTGCGTGGGGAGAAGACGCGTGTGTCACTGGTCCAACATGCTCCCCTCTTCTTGCCCCACTTTTTTTTTTTCCCTCCTCCTGGTCCCTGCGTCTTCCACCCTCTAGTCAGTCGTGTCTCCGGCCCAGGGGCCGCCTGCAGCCGGTTATATATGGCCAGACACATGCTATGGTAATAACATGCAAATGAACCCTCCTCCTCCTCCTCGTTCTCCTCCTCCC
Organism: Doryrhamphus excisus; assembly: GCF_037039965.1. Taxonomy (NCBI): domain Eukaryota; kingdom Metazoa; phylum Chordata; class Actinopteri; order Syngnathiformes; family Syngnathidae; genus Doryrhamphus; species Doryrhamphus excisus. The sequence continues at coordinate 19,652,321 of NC_136365.1, forward strand.
AATCTGGCCCCCACAATGCAAGGAGCCTCCTCGTCCTCCACATGAAGTCCACAGTGCGTGGAACAAAATGCAACTTTCATTCCTTCAGTTTCAGGACCCCTAAAGTGACTTTTTAGGAGCTCATAACTCGGCCTTGAGGAGAACATGAAGTTCTTCTTGTGCCAGGCGGCATCTTCATGGGCTTCATCTTCACATGTTTGATTCAAACCTAGCAGAAAGCAAAAACTCTCACATAATAGACCTCTTTTCCTCCTCATCATCATCTAGCGGACGATTCTGCCCACAGTTGGTCATGGTAATGGTTTTATTTCATTTGAACATGCATCAGATTACACTTGAATGCATCACGTAATCAGTTCACAGTTCCACATGTCCAAGAGGAGTAGGAAGAAGCAAAGCTTATTAAATCCTACCCCTCCATCTGGTACTTTTACAATCAGTAACTGTTACATTTGTTCACTTCCTGCTTTCCTAATATAATTTAATTTTTTTTTTTTATTAATTTTATTATTTTTATTATTTTTATTATTATTCATTAAAATGTATTATTAAAATATTTAATTTAATTTAATTTAATTTAATTTAATTTAATTTAATTTAATTTAATTTAATTTAATTTAATTTAATTTAAGCAAGTTGAAGTATTTGTGATTTTAGAAATAAGGAGTTAGTATGTTCTCTGTAGGCGGCATTATGAATTATCCAGCTGTACGCTTTGTGGGCCACATGTGGCCCCCGGGCCATAGTTTGCTCACCTCTGTTGTAGATTCTGACGTGAATAAAAATAGCGGTAAATGATTGTTCTTGTACTTTTTACTGCCAACACCAGGTAGTGCTGCTCTGAAAAGCCATCATTCCTTAACCGAGTAAGAATGCTTGACATCAAATATCGGGTTGGGTATCGATGGGAACCGGCTAACATTCCGACTCTCCTTCAAATGTTGAAATTTTTATTCCTATTTTTGATGCCGTATTTGCCGAAATTGTTGCAACTTAACTTAACTTAACAATGACGCAAGGTAGGGTTCACGACACCTCCAGATGCTCCATGTCGGACTTCCTCTAGGAATCTGGAAGTCAAACTATGCCAATGTTACCCGGGAGTCCTGATGGAAATAACAAACGGGAACTCCAGCTGCAACGCACACAATGCACTTCCTGCCTTCAAATTAAGAGCCCAAGACACACAGCTCATAGACAATTCATAAACTTGTACAAGTTTATGAGTTTATAAGTTTATGACCCTGCCTCTAAAAAGCATCGGAATTGATCATGTAGGAATCAGAATCGAGGAATCGAGATCAGAGCTGTAACCGTTCCGATTCATACGATGCCATCGAGGAGGATATGTGGTTTTTAAGAAGGTCGGCTTGGGGCAGTTTTGCTTCTTCATGCTTCTGGGCCGCGTCTAATGGGCTTGAGGGGCCCCTGGCCACCCAAAGTCCTGAAAAAATCTCCTAAAACAAAACTGAAACATTTAAATATAGCTTGGAATAAACTTTGGGGCTGCACGGTGGATAAGCGGTAAGAAAATGAATGATTGAATGAACTCGTAGCAGCGTCTGACGGTGCCGTCCGCGTCATCCGTATAATCATCCTTAAGTCAAGTTAAAAGTGAAATCCGAAAAAAAGGCGTTTCAGATGAGCGCAAAACTTGCCATGCACATGATTCGTGTGGAGTCACCAAACCAGAACAGAAGTAACATTAGCTAAAATATGTATGTTTTGGGGGCGGCACGGCGCTCTAGTGGTTAGCGTGCAGACCTCACAGCAGGGAGACCAGGGTTCAATTCCACCCTCGAGTTTGCATGTTCTCCCCGTGCATGCGTGGGTTTTCTCCGGGTACTCCGGTTTCCTCCCACATTCCAAAAACATGCTAGATTAATTGGTCAAATTGTCCATAGGTATGAATGTGAGTGTGAATGGTTGTTTGTCTACATGTGCCCTGTGATTGGCTGGCCACCAGTCCAGGAAGACAGCTGGGATAGGCTCCAGCACCCCCGCGACCCTCGTGAGAAAAAAGTGGTAGAAAATGAATGAATGAATGAATGTATGTTTTGGGCTGCACGGTGGTCGAGTGGTTAGCGCGCAGACCTCACAGCTAGGAGTCCTGAGTTCAATTCCACCCTCGGCCATCTCTGTGTGGAGTTTGCATGTTCTCCCCGTGCATTAGTGGGTTTCCTCCCACATTCCAAAAACATGCTAGGTTAATTAGCGACTCCAAATTGTCCATAGGTATGAATGTGAGTGTGAATGGTTGTTTGTCTATATGTGCCCTGTGATTGGCTAGCCACCAGTCCAGTGTGTACCCCGCCTCTCACCCAAAGAAGACAGCTGGGATAGGCTCCAGCACCCCCCCGCGACCCTTGTGAATTAATAAACTTTGGATCATCTTCTTCTTGTACTTCATCTTCTCCCCAGGAGCTGCTCCTCACTATGGCAACAACGTCCTGCTTGGAATCTCCTCAAAAACATTCCTTGGCAAAGTTGGGAGCTAAAGGACGCCTCCTGCCTTCATCCTACTCTCTTTCTGCAACAACAAGCTCAACATAGTGTGTGTGTGTGTGTTTTGGAAGGGGGGGGGGTAATGGAGAGTCGCTCTCGTGGCCAACATGAGGGGGAACTTGTGCCATTGTGTGTGCAGCCAAGGAGGACCCCCCCCCCCACCCCACCACCCCCTCACTACACACTCCCCCCTCCCCCTCAGCTGTATGGTAATTCAGCTCGCACCTGCTCTTCCCTCAACAACAGCGTGTGCGCGCCTCCCTGTCCCCCCCTCACCCCACCAAACCCCCCCCTCACAAAAACTTCTTGCACCCCTCCCTTCAACTTGCATGCCCACATCTGGCACGTGCACATCCATTCGGATAAAGCCGCTGTGCTTCAATTCTTACGTCACATCACTACATTCAATGTGAAGACCCCCCCCAAAAAAAACACCCACCCACCCAGTTGTCTTTTCACACGATGACTTGTTGTAACACTGATCTTTTATGCACAACTCCATAAGGAAAGAATGCAAGAGGAAATACAATAGAAAGTAAAGTCAGGCATACTTTAGAGTAGCCAGTGTACAGCTTGTACTGTGTGTAGCAAGCCGTTCATTCATTCATGCTGGAGCCTACCCCAGCTGTTTTCAGGCGGGGTACATCCTGGACTGGTGGCCAGCCAATCACAGGGCACATATAGACAAACAACCATTCACACTCACATTCATACCTATGGACAATTTGGAGTCGCTAATTAACCTAGCATGTTTTTGGAATCTGGGAGGAAACCCACGCATGCACGGGGAGAACATGCAAACTCCACACAGAGATGGCCGAGAGTGGAATTGAACTCAGGTCTCCTAGCTGCGAGGTCTGCGCGCTAACCACTTGTCCACCGTGCAGCCCAAAACATACATATTTTAGCTAATGTTACTTCTGTTCTGGTTTGGTGACTCCACACGAATCATGTGCATGGCAAGTTTTGCGCCCAGCTGTCTTCGGGCGAGAGAGAGGCGGGGTACACCCTGGACTAGTGGCCAGCCAATCACAGGGCACATATAGACAAACAACCATTCACACTCACATTCATACCTATGGACAATTCGGAGTCGCTAATTAACTTAGCATGTTTTTTTTTTGGAATATGGGAGGAAACCGGAGTACCCGGAGAAAACCCACGCATGCACGGGGGAGAACATACAAACTCCACACAGAGATGGCCGAGGATGGAATTGAACCCGAGTCTCCTAGCTGTGAGGTCTGCGCGCTAACCACACAACCACTGTGCATCCCGCACACGGCCAGTATTGTGTAACTATCTGGCAACACAAGTGAGTCCATATCACAGTGAACATTCATGTGGGCATTTCGTGTAAGCATCACTGATTCAGAACTCTGAGTCGAGCCGCACTTCTTGAATCTTCTTCTTCTTTTTCTTCTCCGTGATGACATCACTTGTGGACGTTAGCTCTGATGCTATGCTAAGTAAAGAAGTGAAAGTTCAAGAAAAAGTTAACAGGGTGCTGAAAGAAGTAGAACTGTTCTGGTTCTGTCTGGGACCAGTAAGATGGTGCATTCATGCATTCTGTGCTTTCAGTTCCATTGATTGAGAATGCAGGAGGGAGGGGGGTAGAAGGGTGGGAGGGTGGGGGGGTGTTCAATGAAGGACCACGACACGCCTTCAGACGCGGATAGACCCTTACAAGCCATCTGCCGCCCCCCCACACACACTCACACACACACACACGTTTATACCCCACTCCCTCCTCCATGTCCCCCCTCCCCCGGTGCCTGCAGGCCGTCTCTATGCTCTAGTGTCCACCGGGCTGCCGACTGGAAGCATGTTAAAGGAGCTGTAACGGTATGGGCCCTCAGGGGCCATATGGTGGTAGTAGTGGTGGTGGTGTTGGGGGTGTGGGGGGGCAGAAGCCGGTCCCCGAAGAGGAGACACCACATGGTCACTCGTGGGAACGTAAACACGGCGCCCATCACACGATATCGATCATATGAAGCGGTGATGAGAGGGGAGGGGGGCGGGGGTTAAAAGTGTGTGGTCGAGATAGAAAGAGAGAGAGAGAGAATGACGCTACTGATCGATTATACGTCACAGGAAGTATCGATACACGCGTCCAGTAATGATGTCATTCTGTTTTTTTTTCCGGGGGGGGGGGTCTTGATCCAAAATAACACGAATAAGCGGTCTCCATATTTCCTTTTTCATCAAATATCATCATACTGTGGACCACTTCCGGGTCTCTCCCCAGGGTCCCGCTCCTCATTTGCATATTCGGCTGCCACTCTCCTCCATCCACTCAAATTGATGGTGGGAAGATGCTGCAGTCATTACGTGGGGGGGGCCCAGGGACGCGTAAGTGTACGTGTGTGTGCTGCGCGCGTGTTGCGGAGGGGGGAGTGTGGGCGGTTACTCCAGGGTGGGTGGGGGGGGGACGCGGCCAGTCGCGTGCCACTGTTTAGGAAAACACGCAGGGGTGACACACAGCACAGCAACAACAAACACAGTAACAACATCTGATGACGTCATGTCTCTAGCCTACCCTATTTAACCAAGGACAGGGGTGTCCAATGTGTGGCCCTGGGGCCATTTATATTACTTATTATGAATTTATTATTTATTATGAAAAATACAGTTATAGAACACAGGCTGCACATATATGAAGGACTGTAACAATAATAAAATAATAATGACATCATATAAAAACATATTTATCATAACACTTAGGTCATGTGACATAATTGTTAATGCAGCTCATTCATCTTCAGTCTAATTTGGAGCTAAATGAATGATGAGTCAGTGCAGGAAGTCCCGCCCCCCTCTCTCCCTCTCTCGCTCCACCGAGCGCATCTGCCCAGAATTGAACAGATGCACACACCTGCGTGCCCCCCCACAAACCCACCCCCGCAGCCTTTCAAGCTTCCATGGGAGCCAAAAGCAGGACCACAATGGTTTTGGTGAGGGGGGGGGGGTCAGGGATGCAGTAACCAAATACAGCCTATCCCCCCAGGACAGGCGCCATCTTGGATGCATTGTCAGCGCTTCTATCACAATCTGCTGTACGACTGCTCACTTCAGAGTGGGGGAGCCCCGGGTGGGGGCGGCTACCAGAGGTGGCTGCCCGCATGGCTCAGGCCCTGAAGTTCTGAAGCCGGCTAAAGTTCTTTTGGTCTTGAATACAGTTTTAGGATAAGTGGCGGTTTGGAGGAGCGGTTGCACGGGGGGCAGGGGTCCCGGCAGGTGCTAGCTAGGATGAAAGAGGGGCTTCGACGAGACCAGGTTACACTTGAAAAGCCCTGCAACAGCCCATCGCTAGGCCAGCGCCATAATAGCCCTTCGTCCCTATCTCTCAGCTGCCACTGCAGGACAGAGGATCCACACGCACCTGTTGTCCCCCCCGCCCCCACGCCCCCACGCCTCATTGTGTCCAGCCAGCCTTAGTGGGCTACACCTCAGGAATGCTGTCCTCGTCCCAGGAGAGAGCTTATCCACGGTGGGAAGAGGGTAGGGAGGCGTTGAGGAGGAAGGAGATGCAAGGGTGGGTGTGAGGTGGTGGTGCTGGGGGGGGCGTGGGGGGGGTCGAGCAAAGGAACCAGCAGGGAGGCTTTAGAGATGGAGGGTGGGAGGGAGGGTGCCAGTGTCCTCTGTCCTCTTCTCCATCCAGAGAGCCCTGTCCTAAATCACTGGCCCCCAGGGGAAGGCTCTCCATTGTGACGAGATGGCCCCCGCAAGCTGGGCTGCCAGCTGCTGCCGCTGCAGCGTCATCCGCCGCCCCCCCCCCCCCGCCCCCATTCAACCCCTCCACCTTCAGCACCGTGACAATGCTCCCTGCGGCCAGGGGCCACAGGCCATCCACAACATTAAAAAGAACTCTGAGAAGGACGGCGGAGCAACAACACCTTTTTTGGAAGGACTTTAATGATGAGCAGGGTGACTGGGACCACGACCCCCCATTCCCCCTCGCCCCCATCCCGCGGTCGCAGGCACCTGCCTTTAGTTTGTCTCTCAGGCCTTCAGCATGGAGGAGACCACTTCCATCGTCCATCTTGGGAGCTGGTTTTGACATCACGTGTTTGTTTACATATGACCACGTAAAGTACAAACCTCATGAGAGCAGGGTACACAGTGGTCTCCAAAGTCTGGCCCGGGGGCTTTTTGTGGCCTGCAGTTTGTAAACATGCAGATAAATATGGCAAAAAGAAAAGTTTTCTGTATTATATTCAGGCATTATTACATGAATATTGCAAAGTTAACGGGCTGCACAACGGTCATGTGGTTAGCGCGCAGACCTCACAGCGAGGAGACCCGGGTTCAATTCCACCCTCGGCCATCTATGTGTGGAGTTTGCATGTTCTCCCCGTGCATGCGTGGGTTTTCTCCGGGTACTCCGGTTTCCTCCCACATTCCAAAAACATGCTAGGTTAATTAATTGGCGACTCCAAATTGTCCATAGGTATGAATGTGAGTGTGAATGGTTGTTTGGCTGGCTCACCCGAAAAATGGTTGTTTGTCTATATGTGCCCTGTGATTGGCTTGCTCACCCGAATAATGGTTGTTTGTCTATATGTGCCCTGTGATTGGCTGGCTCGCCCGAAGAATGGTTGTTTGTCTATATGTGCCCTATGATTGGCTGTGATTGGCTGGCTTGCCCAAAAATGGTTGTTTGTCTATATGTGCCCTGTGATTGGCTGGCTCGCCCGAAAAATAGTTGTTTGTCTATATGTGCCCTGTGATTGGCTGGCTCGCCCGAAAAATAGTTGTTTGTCTATATGTGCCCTGTGATTGGCTGGCTTGCCCAAAAAATGGTTGTTTGTCTATATGTGCCCTGTGATTGGCTGGCTCGCCCGAAAAATAGTTGTTTGTCTATATGTGCCCTATGATTGGCTGGCTCGCCCAAAAAATGGTTGTTTGTCTATATGTGCCCTATGATTGGCTGGCTTGCCCAAAAAATGGTTGTTTGTCTATATGTGCCCTGTGATTGGCTGGCTCGCCCGAAAAATTGTTGTTTGTCTATATGTGCCCTGTGATCGGCTGGCTCGCCCGAAAAATGGTTGTTTGTCTATATGTGCCCTGTGATTGGCTGTGATTGGCTGGCTTGCCCGAAAAATGGTTGTTTGTCTATATGTGCCGTGATTGGCTGGCTCGCCCGAAAAATGGTTGTTTGTCTATATGTGCCCTGTGATTGGCTGGCTCGCCCGAAAATGGTTGTTTGTCTATATGTGCCGTGATTGGCTGGCTCGCCCGATAAATGGCTGTTTGTCTATATGTGCCCTATGATTGGCTGGCCACCAGTACAGGGCGTACCCCGCCTCTCGCCCGAAGACAGCTGGGATAGGCTCCAGCACCCCCTGCGTGGAAACATGGAAGTACATCATTATGACTATAAAAATATCCCAATAATCTGGAATTATTAGTTAATTTGTTAGTACTGTAGATTGAAAACTATTATATATGACTTAACTGTCAAAATAAATATATATTGTATATTATGTACTGTATTGGATAATCAGTATTAATTGACATAATACTATATCAATACTATAGATACAGTTATTTATTAGCAAAATAATGTTAGAATTACAAAATGTATACATGTCCATCGGACCCCCCCCCCCAGTTGGTGTAATTTTTCCCATCCAGGGAGATAGCGGCGTGCTCCATTGTGCTGCGCCTAATGATGATTGTAATGACGGCTTGTCCATCTTTGATAAGAAGCAGCATGGCCCTCATTAAAGGCCCCGGGGCCCCCGCTTCTCATGGCGGCTCGGACAGCAGGCGATTTGGGGGTGGGGGGCCAGCGAGACGACACCCGTGGCACACGCCTGTTGACCGAGCCACAAAGCAAAAGTGTGTGTGACACTCGCCCCCCAATACCCCCCCTCCCCCACCACCGCCACCACCACGCCCGCCGCTTCCATTGTCCTCCCAGCGGGCCCCGAGACAAGACCAATCCTGTTAGACCCCCCCCCCACACACACACACTGATGCTTCCACAATCAGTTTTACCAATCAGCTGATTTTGCATCGCTTTCCCACCCATCACCCCAACCCCCCCCCCACCCCACCTCAAGAGAGCTCTGATTGACACGCAGACAGTATTTCTTCATGCTGGAGGGTGTGGCAGGCAGGTGGGCGGGGTCCACTGGATGGTGGCGCTTATGGTCGTGGGACGCAGGAAGAAGGGATGGGGTGTTTCAGGAGGAGTGTGTGCCGGGGTTTGGGGGGGTGGGGGGTGGGGGGGTGTTGCAGCGGCTGCCGGGGTCAGGCCTGTGTGTCCTGGGAAAGTTGGGTTCTCCATTTAAATCCGCACATGTTGCGGCCTTCTGGTGGCTGCGTGAATGCACACGCTGACAGATGGCCCCCCACCATAACTATAGAGGCCGAGCGCCGCCGTCCCCCCAGGGAGAGCCGAGCCGAGCCGAGCTGAGGGAGGGAGGGATGGAGAGGAGAGTGTCTCTCAGCTGATCCCATCAAAAAGAGAGATGAGGGGAAGAGGAAAGGCTGGTGGAATTGGGGGGGGGGGGGGGTCCTTGGTCCTTAATCCCAATCTCTAAATTGAGTTAATGTGTTTGCCCGGTCTGCAAGGTCCTAAAGGAGGCCCAAAGATTCTAATTCGATGTCTGCACGCACCCATCTCATATGTAAGTGTAAATAATCTGTTCCAGGGTCAAACTGTGTCCATCATAAAGGCTTTATCAAGCTATCAAGTCTATACATTTTGGTTTCTCGTCCACACGCGGTCATATAATACATACAAAATGTTCCTGAAGTATGGGAAACTTTTTTGTCGATAAAACTTGAATAATGTATCCCAAAAATGTTGTCTTTTAAGCTATTGTTATATGACAGTGTCAATCAAAAGTGAGTATTATTGTCATGGTAAAGTGTACCTGCTGTGTACAGTATGTTGTTTCTAATATCTGCACAGCTTGTGCAAGAATGCTTGGCACGACAGAGCCACAAGGGGGCGACAAACAGTTGCTACACTGTTTGCAGTGTCAGTTGTATGACAAGGATGTTTTTAAGGATGTAGTGCATAAATGCCAGTCAAAGATCCTTTATATTAGGGGTCTCAAACTCCAAGGGGCAGCTGGGTGGGTGAGGCTGGGCCACATCAAGTATTGGGAATCGAACTGGGCATCTCAGGGATACGATACGCCATACATGGCTCCCGATGTGCAGGAAAAACACCAATCAAGTTTTTCTATATAAGAAGAGAGTTGTTTTAAGGACTGACTGTCAAAGATCCTCTATATGACAAGAGTGCTCTGCTGTTTTAGGGAAGTCAAAGATCCTCTATGTGACAGGATGGTGGCGCTACAGTATATTAAATGATATTCTGCAAATAGATGACAAGAGTGCTCTGCTGTTTTGTTGGGGAAGTCAAAGATCCTCTATGTGACAGGATGGTGGCGCTGCAGTATATTAAATGATATTCTGCAAATACACCTGTCAAAGATCCTCTATATGACAAGAGTGCTCTGCTGTTTTGTCTGCTGTTTTGTTGGGGAACTCAAAGATCCTCTATGTGACAGGATGGTGGCGCTGCAGTATATTAAATGATATTCTGCAAATACACCCGTCAAAGATCATCTATATGACGAGAGTGCTCTGCTGTTTTGTTGGGGAAGTCAAAGATCCTCTATGTGACAGGATGGTGGCGCTACAGTATATTAAATAATATTCTGCAAATATACCCTTCAGAGATCCTCTAAATGACAAGAGTGCTCTGCTGTTTTGTTGGGGAAGTCAAAGATCCTCTACGTGACAGGATGGTGGCGCTGCAGTATATTAAATGATATTTTGCAAATACACCCGTCAAAGATCATCTATATGACAAGAGTGCTGTGCTGTTTTGGGGAAGTCAAAGATCCTCTATGTGACAGGATGGTGGCGCTGCAGTATATTAAATGATATTCTGCAAATACACCCGTCAAAGATCATCTATATGACAAGAGTGCTGTGCTGTTTTGGGGAAGTCAAAGATCCTCTATGTGACAGGATGGTGGCGCTGCAGTATATTAAATGATATTCTGCAAATACACCCGTCAAAGATCATCTATATGACAAGAGTGCTGTGCTGTTTTGTTGCGGAAGTCAAAGATCCTCTATGTGACAGGATGGTGACGCTACAGTATATTAAATGATATTCTGCAAATACACCCGTCAAAGATCATCTATATGACAAGAGTGCTCTGCTGTTTTGTTGGGGAAGTCAAAGATCCTCTATATGACAGGGTGGTGGCGCTGCAGTATATTAAATGATATTCTGCAAATACACCCGTCAAAGATCATCTATATGACAAGAGTGCTCTGCTGTTTTGTTGGGGAAGTCAAAGATCCTCTATGTGACAGGATGGTGAATGGTGAATTTGATGTTGTCCAAGGTCCAGGTCTACATGTTCTACATGCACCGCAGAGAGGTCAGAGGTCAGAGGTCAGAGGTCAGTGATTGGCTGCAACATAGAAATGACTATTCTAGAGCAACATCTTTATCCTTTCACTTTGGAGAGCTTTGCTTTGTGGGCGCCCCCCCCCAATAAGCTCCTTATCTTGGCAGCGTTTGGCTCCACCCCCCCCCCCCCCTCGCGGTGAGGATGCTCGCACTCTCCCGCTGTCCTCTTCTTCCCCTGCAGCCATGCTTCCCCCGGACGTCAGCGGCCACAAGCCCTGCCGCCGCTCTTCAGTGGCCACCGCCAACGTTTCCTCGCCGCCTCGCCATCACAAGAGCAGCCGTGACTTCCCACTGGCCCTGAAGCGGCGCCGCTCCGGTCCCGTCCCGGAACGCAGGGTCAACTGTGTCCTGGTCGGGGACGGCGCGGTGGGCAAGACCAGCCTGGTGGTCAGCTACACCACCAATGGATACCCGGCACGGTATGTGCCCACAGCCTTTGACAACTTCACAGGTAGGCTGCAATGATGGAACTCATCTGTTTTGTGCATTCGCCATAATAATAATAATAATAATAATAATAATAATAATAATAATAATAATAATAATAATTTTTTAATTTTATTTAATTTTATTTAATTTTATTTAATTTTATTTAATTTAATTTAATTTAATTTAATTTTATTTAATTTTTTTAATTTTATTTAATTTTATTTTATTTTTTAAAAAGAAAAATAGCCTACTCCAATGTTGTTTTAAACATACTATGTTTTGTGGCTCCAGGCTATTTTTCTTTTAATAAAATAAAATAAAATAAAATAAAATAAAATAAAATAAAATAAAATAAAATAAAATAAAATAAAATAAAATAAAATAAAATAAAATAAAAAGTAAAGTCAAGTAAAGCAATCCAGCAATCGTACGGGGGTGTCGAGCATGACAGGATGTCATCATGATGGGATGTTTTTTGTTTGTCTGTCTGCTCTCGATAGAAATGGGGAGTGGATGACGGAGCGATCAATGTAAGTCATAAGGAATGTGGCATCACGTGACGGCATACTTGAGTAATAAACACAACACTTAACTTAAAACTGTTCTTTCCGAATGCCCGCAAGGCATGCTGGGTAGTCCAGCTGCAGCAATAATAAGAACTATGAACAATGACATTGGATATCAAGAGTATATTAACTCCTTCTTTGCTTCTCCGTCGACCTCCTCAATATTTTGCAATCCAGCAAAATGCGACAAAAGAAAAATACCCAGCATGCCTTGCGGCGTTTGTTTTTTTTTGGCATGGGTTTCGCATGTAAATATTGGATATCAAGAGTATGTTAACGCCTTCTTTACTTCTCCGTCGACCTCCTCATTATTTTGCAATCCAGCAAAATGCGACAAAAAAAAGTACCCAGCATGCCTTGCGGCATTTGTTTTTTTTGGCATGGGTTTTGTATATAAATATTGGATATCAAGAGTATGTTAATGCCTTCTTTACTTCTCCGTCGACCTCCTCATTATTTTGCAATCCAGCAAAATGCGACAAAGAAAAATACCCAGCATGCCTTGCGGCGTTTGTTTTTTTTTGGCACGGGTTTCGCATGTAAATATTGGATATCAAGAGTATGTTAACTCCTTCTTTACTTTTCTGTCGACTTCCTCAATATTTTGCAATCTAGCAAAATGCGACAAAGAAAAATACCCAGCATGCCTTGCGGCGTTTGGGTTTTTTTTGGCATGGGTTTCGCATGTAAATATTGGATATCAAGGGTATGTTAACGCCTTCTTTACTTCTCCGTCGACCTCCTCATTATTTTGCAATCCAGCAAAATGCGACAAAGAAAAATACCCAGCATGCCTTGCGGCGTTTGGCTTTTTTGGCATGGGTTTTGCATGTAAATATTTGTTTGTATGCAACAGGGAGCTTACTTTGTAGGTACTTTGTGTGTTGTTTGGCTAGCACTTTGCCGGCTACATTTCCATGTTAAAGGTTTCGATCCAGATTGGATCCAGTTTGTCAGCAATGTAAACGGAACAGATCCCAAATCTACCATCCTGATGCAGTTTGTCCTCCATGTTTCAGGATGAGCTGGATCGACTCCGCCCTCTCTGCTACCGAAACGCAGACGTCTTTCTGCTGTGCTACAGCGTAGTCCGACCCGCTTCCTTCCGCAATCTGACCCACAAATGGGTGCCCGAAATCCGCCGCCACTGTCCCGGCACGCCACTCGTCCTTGTGGGTACCCAGCTGGACCTGAAGGAGGACGTCCAGGTCCTGATCCAGCTGGCACAGAACCAGGAGCGCCCGGTTGGCTCGGAGGAAGGCCGGCAGCTGGCCCAGCAGCTGGGCGCCGTTGGTTTCGCTGAGTGCTCGGCGCTGACCCAGAAGAACCTGAAGGAGGCGTTCGATTCGGCTATTTTGGCCAGCATCCGTCAGACACAAGATGGCGGCGGCGGTAGCGGTGGCGACGTGCGCCCGCAGAGACTCACCCTGAAGAGGAAGACTCCAGACAAGATCAAGAAGCTCTCAGAAACATGGTGGAGGAAGATCCGATGTCTGGTAGGAGAACACTGTGATCACCTGACGACTTGACCGGCTCGCTTTCTTCAGGCCTCTGATTGGCCGAAATGGTCTTAGAGTTCCTGGTTAGCAGCCACTGTTCCTTTGACATACACTTGTACTATGCTTCACTTCTTTTTACACTTGTACGAATTTCCAACTGAAAACACTGCCTGCATGATGAATAAATCTTCTACCATGGCCACAGTTTGACCCTGGAACGGATGGCGTCAGATGCTGTGTTGAAGTCCCTGAGTGGGCGACGTGAGGGTAATCTGCTAAGAAGCTAACGAGTCCTCTAATTGGAGCAGACAGGACCACCTGGGCGGGATTACAGCAGCATATGGAGCTTGATTCCTCCTCTGTCAAAGATTTACCTGCTTCTTAGGAATGTGGGGGCCATTAGTCCGTCCGGGCGGTGGACAGGAGCTAGAGAGTGAAATATTCCATAAAATATTCCATAAAATAAGGAAATTCCAGGTTTAGATCAGCAATTAAAGTAATATGAATCAAGAAAGGCTGCACGTGTTAGAGTGGTTAGCGCCCTCGGACATCTCTATGTTGAGTTTGCATGTTCTCCCTGTCCTAATAATAATAATAGTAATGACTAGATGATGCAATGTAAAACTGAAACGCTTTGAAAAGGCACAAAAATCGAAATTTTGAATGAAAAACAAGTCGCTCGGAAGCTGAAGCTGGGCTGAAATGCTGTGGAAAATATGCTAAAACATAGAATAAAAGTATGAGTAAATTGGTAGTTTGAGCTCAAATGGGGAATTGAACCATCTTTGGGTCTAGATCTATATGTGCCCTATGATTGGCTGGCCACCATTCCAGGGTGTACCCCGCCTCTCGCCCGAAAATAGCTGGGATAGGCTCCAGCACCCCCCCTTGTGAGGATAAGCGGTAGAAAATGAATGAATGAATTTTACTTGGAACCTCACAGCTTAGGAGACCCTAGGTCGATTCCACGCTCAGCCATCTCTGTGTGGAGTTTGCATGTTCTCCCTGTTCATACATGTCCTAATAATAATAATAGTAATGACTAGATGATGCAATGTAAAACTGAAACGCTTTGAAAAGGCACAAAAATCAAAATTTTGAATGAAAAACAAGTCGCTCGGAAGCTGAAGCTGGGCTGAAATGCTGTGGAAAATATGCTAAAACATAGAATGAAAGTATGAGTAAATTGGTAGTTTGAGCTCAAATGGGGAATTGAACCATCTCTGGGTCTAGATCTATATGTGCCCTATGATTGGCTGGCCACCATTCCAGGGTGTACCCCGCCTCTCGCCTGAAGACAGCTGGGATAGGCTCCAGCACCCCCCCTTGTGAGGATAAGCGGTAGAAAATGAATGAATGAATTTTACTTGGAACCTCACAGCTTAGGAGACCCTAGGTCGATTCCACGCTCAGCCATCTCTGTGTGGAGTTTGCATGTTCTCCCTGTTCATACATGTCCTAATAATAATAATAGTAATGACTAGATGATGCAATGTAAAACTGAAACGCTTTGAAAAGGCACAAAAATCGAAATTTTGAATGAAAAACAAGTCGCTCGGAAGCTGAAGCTGGGCTGAAATGCTGTGGAAAATATGCTAAAACATAGAATGAAAGTATGAGTAAATTGGTAGTTTGAGCTCAAATGGGGAATTGAACCATCTTTGGGTCTAGATCTATATGTGCCCTATGATTGGCTGGCCACCATTCCAGGGTGTACCCCGCCTCTCGCCTGAAGACAGCTGGGATAGGCTCCAGCACCCCCCCTTGTGAGGATAAGCAGTAGAAAATGAATGAATGAATTTTACTTGGAACCTCACAGCTTAGGAGACCCTAGGTCGATTCCACGCTCAGCCATCTCTGTGTGGAGTTTGCATGTTCTCCCTGTTCATACATGTCCTAATAATAATAATAGTAATGACTAGATGATGCAATGTAAAACTGAAACGCTTTGAAAAGGCACAAAAATCGAAATTTTGAATGAAAAACAAGTCGCTCGGAAGCTGAAGCTGGGCTGAAATGCTGTGGAAAATATGCTAAAACATAGAATGAAAGTATGAGTAAATTGGTAGTTTGAGCTCAAATGGGGAATTGAACCATCTCTGGGTCTGGATCTATATGTGCCCTATGATTGGCTGGCCACCATTCCAGGGTGTACCCCGCCTCTCGCCCGAAAATAGCTGGGATAGGCTCCAGTCCCCCCCCTTGTGAGGATAAGCGGTAGAAAATGAATGAATGAATTTTACTTGGAACCTCACAGCTAGGAGACCCTAGTTCGATTCCACCCTGGGCCATCTCTGTGTGGAGTTTGCATGTTCTCCCCGTGCATGCGTGGGTTTTCTCCGGGTACTCCGGTTTCCTCCCACATTCCAAAAACATGCTAGGTTAATTAGCGACTCCAAATTGTCCATAGGTATGAATGTGAGTGTGAATGGTTGTTTGTCTATATGTGCCCTGTGATTGGCTGGCCACCAGTCCAGGGTGTACCCCGCCTCTCGCCTGAAGAAGACAGCTGGGATAGACTCCAGCACCCCCCACGATATATCATATCTAATTATTAAGTACAACATCTAGTATTGTAATGAAATCCCAGAGGTCAGCTTTCTCTCGTTGTAACGCCGCCGGCTGTCAGCGGCGTGGCGTGTGCTCCGCTTGGATAAATCCCGTTAATGGAAGCCGGCAGCAACAGTTGTTTGCCTTCACGCCTTTAAGCCGACACGCGAGAAAGGTGACGACATCACACATCAAAACAAACCGGAGCAGGAAAGCACAGTGACTGGAAGGCTGTGACGTCATCCCAGCACCGCCCACGGCCACTAGGGGGCATGTTGGTGCAATACCAAAGGGTTGGATGGACCCTTTCACGTCATCACTATATCAAAAAAATTCTTTTTTTGTATATTTGTATATCTCCTATTTCTTTGTTGAAGCATTCGTCTTTATTTATGAATGTTCATTTATTCTTATCTTTTTTCTTCACTTATCTATTTGTATTTTTGTATACATTGTTTTATTGTTTTTCTTTGCTTTTCTTCTTGTTACTTAATAATTTAGCTTCATTTATTGTTGTTTATTCTCAATGTATTGTATTATTATAGATACTAAATATAATGAATAGAATACAATATAATAGCAATATGACATACAGTATGATATATAAATATATTTGTATGGTGTCATTTATTTTATAAACTATTGCTTACTTAGCCGTTATTATTTTCAGTTTATTTTTAAATTCTTTTTATAATAATTTTCTTTATTTAATTTTAATTTAGTATTTTTAATGTAAGAAATATAATTTTATTACATTTTTAACAGCATTTTATTACATTAAAAAAAATCAATATTTTTTTTAAATTTAATTTTAAGTTAGTATTTTAATGTAAGAAATATAATTTTAATACATTTTTAACAGCATTTTCTTACCTTTTTGTATTACATTAAAAATATTTATTATTAATAAAATAAGAATATAATAATATAATATAATAATAATAGTTGTCTCATAATTAAAATAATAATGATAATAATAATAATAATATTTTAATTATTTTTGCAAAAAATATATGATTGTAAAATAATAAATATTATTATTATTATGAAAATATACAAAAAAGAAATTCGTTAATATTATTATTATTATTATTATTATTTTGCAAAAATATTTATCTTTTTTGTTTTAATTATTATTTATTTTGTATATTATATTTTAATTATAATATTTATATTTCTATCCAGGCTATTGTCTGTACATTAATTAATTGACTTTTTAATGGTTTATCTTTATTTATTGTAGCTTATTTTCAATTTTTTCCATGTATTTTTTTTTTTTTTTTACTTTTTAAACTTCATTCTCGACATGTAACAGGAAGTGTTCTCCAAGGATGGTGAAGGTCATAGCGCGTCCTCTTGGCTGACGCGCGTCACAGCTCTGCAGTGCGGATGATCTCATAGTCGCCATCGTCCATCGGCTGAGGACAAGATGTCGCCGGTGAGACGGGATTCACGTCTCGGAAAAGAAACACGAGAACATTCTCACCTCTGAAGCCTGAACGAGCTCATTCGGTTCTACGGTTGTCTTCCTGCGTGAAGTTCTTTGGAAAAGGAACACAGCATGACGACCTTGTTCGGGAAGTCAGAGGAAAAGACTTTTTACCTAAAGTGCAGGATCAGCGGGATCAGCGGGATCAGCAGGAACAGAAGCGCCACACTCAGCCTGATGATGTTATTCCTGATTGTGTGGAATTCTCCTACACGTGGACACGGATGTCTTCAGTGGACATGGATGTTGTGGAAAAAAAAAGGTCTAAAGGTCAAAAGTCTTACCATTCATGTCCACGGTGATGTTGTGGCGCCCCCTGCTGTTGCGGGCTTCACAGGAATACTTCTCAATCTCCTCTGGTCTGAAGTCCACGATGGTGAGCGTGGGACCTGACGCCAGAGGAGACGACGTGTCCTCCTTGTACCAGGTGTAGCTAGCAGCCGGGTTAGCATCGCTGTGGCAAGTCAGTGTTAGCCTGATGCCTGCCGCTATTTTATTGGACGGGACCGTAGACACGGAGAGGTTCTTTGGAGCATCTGGGGAACAAAATACTTTCATGTAGGACCTCTGGATGTGAACTTTGAATTCTACAAGGAAACTGCCACCTAAACCAAACCTTCATGTTGGATTATGGTACTTAGACTGGACCTCTATGTTAGATTTTGGTACCTAAACTGGACCTTCATTTTGGATCAGACCTCCAAACTGGACTTGGGTACCTAAACTGGACCTTCATTTTGGACTTACACTAGACTTCCTGATTGAACATTGGTATCTAAATTAAAGCTCCATGTTGGAACTTTGGAACGTATACCGGTTTTCCAGGTTGGACTTCAATACCTGATTGGTACTAAACTGGACCCCAATGTTGGACCAGACCTCCATACTGGACTTTGGTAGCTGAACTGGACCTCCATGTTAGACTTTGGTACTAAAGTGCACCCCTATGTTGGACTGGACCTCCAAACTGGACTTGGGTATTTAAACTGGACCTCCATCTTTGACTTAGTGCATCCATGTTGGGCTTTAGTACTTAAACTGGATCTCCATATTTTACTTTGGATGTTCATGTTGGACTTTGGTACTTAAACTGGACCTCCATCTTTGACTTAGTGCATCCATGTTGGACTTTGGTACTTAAACTGGATCTCCATATTTTACTTTGGATGTTCATGTTGGACTTTGGTACTTAAACTGGATCTCCATCTTTGACTTAGTGCATCCATGTTGGACTTTGGTACTTAAACTGGATCTCCATCTTTGACTTAGTGCATCCATGTTGGACTTTGGTACTTAAACTGGACCTCCATCTTTGACTTAGTGCATCCATGCTGGACTTTGGTACTTAAACTGGATCTCCATATTTTACTTTGGATGTTCATGTTGGACTTTGGTACTTAAACTGGATCTCCATCTTTGACTTAGTGCATCCATGTTGGACTTTGGTACTTAAACTGGATCTCCATCTTTGACTTAGTGCATCCATGTTGGGCTTTAGTACTTAAACTGGATCTCCATATTTTACTTCAGATGTTCATGTTGGACTTTGGTACTTAAACTGGATCTCCATCTTTGACTTAGTGCATCCATGTTGGACTTTGGTACTTAAACTGGATCTCCATATTTTACTTCAGATGTTCATGTTGGACTTTGGTACTTAAACTGGACCTCCATCTTTGACTTAGTGCATCCATGTTGGACTTTGGTACTTAAACTGGACCTCCATCTTTGACTTAGTGCATCCATGTTGGACTTTAGTACTTAAACTGGATCTCCATATTTTACTTTGGATGTTCATGTTGGACTTTGGTACTTAAACTGGATCTCCATCTTTGACTTAGTGCATCCATGTTGGGCTTTTGTACTTAAACTGGACCTCCATCTTTGACTTAGTGCATCCATGTTGGGCTTTAGTACTTAAACTGGATCTCCATATTTTACTTTTGATGTTCATGTTGGACTTTGGTACTTAAACTGGACCTTCATATTTGACTTCAGATGTTCATGTCGGACTTTAGTACTTAAACTAGACCTCCATCTTTGACTTGGTGCATCCATGTTGGGCTTTTGTACTTAAACTGGATCTCCATATTTGACATCAGATGTTCATACTCACACTGGACATCAATGAAGACCGAAGAAGAATTGACACGTCCAAATTTATTGTCAGCCTGGCAGCAGAACATTCCAGCATCTCCGGGGCGGATGTGGAGGAAACTGTAACGTTCTTGACCTTTTTGGGTCAGAATTCGGTTGTCCTTGTACCAGGTGTATCTAGCGGCCGGGTTGGCGTCACCACGGCAGGTCAGGGTCACCGGCTGTCCCTCCTCGATGACGTGAGACGGACTCACAGACAAAGAGGACGACCTGGGAGCATCTGAAGAACGTTGGAGGTTATACTTTGGTTTGTGTTGAGAAACATACGAAAACACGAAATCTACGTATAAACGTCTTGACACTGACATTGGACATCGACCACGACGGACTCCGATGTGATATTTCCCAGCTGGTTTTGAACACTACAGTAATAGTCATCCGAGTCTGAAGACTGGATGGACTTGAAGACCAGCTGGGAGTCATTGTGGTCTAGACGTGTGGTCCCCTTGTACCAAAACACGCTTGCGGCAGGTTGAGCATCGCTTTTGCAGTCCAGAGCGACTGCAGACCCCTCGACGATGTCTCCCGGCGGACTCACCGACACACCGTCAAGCCTTGGAGGATCTGAACCACACAAAGCGGACTTCGGTTCAGCAACAGATGTTTCAGGTTGACGGTCAGGATTTAAACTCACACACTGAAGGAGAACGGGAATGCTCGAACCCCAGGAATGCGCAGGACACGTTGTCGTCGGGATGTAACCAAGTCGAGTAGGACCAAAGACTTTGACTGTGGACATGTCGGCCATTTTTGAACCAGATACACTTGGCCCACATAGCCATAGTGGGACAGGTGCTAATACACTGAAAGTCCGCTTCGGTGTGGTACCGTGTGAAAGTTGCTCTGATCACTTTCACATGGGAATCTGGCGGGGAAAAGCATACCATTCACACTCAACACATCGGGATTTGTTCTGAACTGAAGTGGTCAGGACCGCTTGGCGTTACCTGATACAAACAAGTTGACTCCAGGCGTTCCGATGAAGCTCCTCCCGATCCCCTTGAGGGCATGTACGGTTGTGAGTTTCAACATGTAAATACCCGCGTCGCTGTCTCTCAGGTCCAAGATTGTCAGGGTGCAGTGGTTGGCTGGATCACAGCTGGACTCCATGCGACCCGTGTACTGCGGATGTCGACTCAGCTCTATGTGTGTACTTTGAGGACGTTTCAGAAACCACGATGATTTCACCAGAGTGAAAATCGTCTGGCGGCTGTAGAAGCTGTGTATTTCCACCGTTGAGCCTTTAAAGGCGCAAATCTGTTTCGAAGGGTAAGTGACATCCAAGTCCTGACCCGGAAGCGCTACAACATACAGAAAAGCACAAAACTCAATGACCTGTTTTTCAACTCAAACCCGTTTTTCTCGTCATTCATCTTGATGACCGTCACACGCTTTTGTCTGGATTGGAGCGAGGTGTCCTTTTGTTAGCAATCTTCACTGGCTAAATGTACTGCAAAAAAAAGGTCAGTAAGGATAATTCAGGCGGCATGGCGCGCAGACCTCACAGCTAGGAGACCAGGGTTCAATTCCCACCCTGGGCCATCTCTGTGTGGAGTTTGCATGTTCTCCCCGTGCATGCGTGGGTTTTCTCCGGGTACTCCGGTTTCCTCCCACATTCCAAAAAACATGCTAGGTTAATTGGCGTAAATTCCAAATTGTCCATAGGTGTGAGTGTGAATGGTTGTTTGTCTATATGTGCCCTGTGATTGGCTGACCACCAGTCCAGGGTGTACCCCGCCTCTCGCCTGAAGAAGACAGCTGGGATAGGCTCCAGCACCCCCGCGACCCTCGTGAGGACAAGCGGTAGAAAATGAATGAATGAATTAATTATATTTTATAATAAATATAACAATAATAATAGTAATAATAATTGTTATTATTAATTCATAATAAATTATTTAATATTAATAATTAATGTGTATTAGTAATTATTTTATTATTTATTTTATTTTATTATTATTACTATTATCATTATTACTAATATAATATATTAAAATAATACATTATATTATTATGATCTAATAAATATAATATAATACATTATATTATTACATTATATTAATAATACATTATTATACATATACATACTTATACATATTATTATTATTATTATTATTATTATTATTATTATTATTATTATTATTATTATTCAGGATTGAAATGAAAGCAGGTGGATAAAGGAAGCCCAAATTTTTAATCTGTGGTGTACACACAAGACATAATTAATTCTCATATTTTTCATAACTGCATTCAAGACTGGCATGATGACCAGAGAGCTACGTTCCAATCATAAACTGTATAAGGTTCCTAAAATATTTTGACAAGTCAATAGGTCATTACTTAGGCCTATAAATATATTTTTTAATTGTGCAATAAATATTTTACAATAAAAATAATTTAAAAATTAATATTTGCAAAAATGAATCATATTTTTAATGACCTCTCATGGTCCACCTGTAGTACCACCACGCCCCACACTTTGGGAATCACTAGTATAGAGTAACACAATACATCACATAATACACATGCAGTACCTGGCATAGAGAGAAGGAGCACCACAACTGAAGCTGATAAGCGCATATCTGGACCCCCTTCCGAACGTGGACGCTACTGTCGTGTTTGTACAATATGAAGTAAAATGTAAAAAAATGAATGTGGTAAAAAGAGGAAGCTATTTCTGTTTTTTTTAAACTGCTTTGCAGGCGATTGGCAGAGATGAACTTTAATCATCTTCATCATCAGTGCGAAGACTGGGGGTGTGAAATGCTGATGTTCGTCATGTTGCCCAACCAGCACAGTCTGGCCTCTCTAAGGCCTTGGAGATAAAGGGCCTCTAACATGTCATGTCCCTCGGGTGTACTCCTTCCTGATCCTATCCATCCTGGTCACTCCCAATGTGAACCTCAGCATCCTGAGAAAAGGCAATTCATTCATTTTCTACTGCTTATCTTCATGAGGGTCGCGGGGGTGCTGGAGCCTATCCCAGCTGCCTTCTTCGGGTGAGAGGCGGGGTACACCCTGGACTGGTGGCCAGCCAATCACAGGGCACATATAGACAAACAACCATTCACACTCACATTCATACCTATAGACAATTTGGAGTCGCCAATTAAACTAGCATGTTTTTTTTTAATGTGGGAGGATGCACATGCATGGGGAGAACACTGCCCAGAAAAGGCAACATTAGAAAAAAAATATTATAAAATGTTAATCAATATACTTGCTTTTTTTCGACAACCAGTCAAAACCAATTTAATGATATGTAACAGAAATATAGACCGCAGCACTACGAATGTTTTTTTTTTGTGTGTGTGTTGTGACAAGTGAGCCACATTTAAACTGACCAATCACAATTACGACTCAAGCAAAATGTAGCCTGGATGCCCCGCCTTTAACCGGAAACCAACCAATGGCTGAAGAAGTGGGCGGGGTCTGCAAAACAACAGCGGCAGATTCGAAGCGAGCAAACATGGCGGCGGGTCGGGATGTCGACGAAAACACACAAAATAGAAGGTAATGATGAATTAAGTTCGATATTGTGACGCTTCAGTGCTATTCTTCGTACCCTCTTACGTCCAATGCGCAACACTGCTAAATGTAAAAGCTGATATAATCGTACATTCCCATATACATCGTAATGTCACCACTATGAATGTGTATGTTAGCTACTTGTGGCCACAGTCAAATCAACACGTCACACATTCGTTACTAGTATTTTTTCTGTACTGACTGACATCTATTTTGTAGAATGCAACGTTAATTCAACATGAAAGAATAGTTCCTAATAAGCTGAGGTTACATTTCAGACATTTTTAAAATTGTGTTAAATTCAAATGTATTTGTACCTGATCCTGTTTTAAATAAAGTTGCTGTACTTTCAATGTCAATATAAAACCAGCACTCCATAGTGTGAAACGTTCCTCCATCAGAAGCACACAGGTCTCTGTGGTGGTCCATCAAGATGATTCCCAAGGAGGGTCCAACACCGTCCGTCAGCCCGTCATCTTCAACCCAGACTTCTTTGTGGAGAAACTCCGCCATGAGAACGCTGACGTTTTCCTGGAGCTGGTGTTGAGTAACATCACTCGCCTCATCGATCTTCCTGGAACCGAGTTCTCGCAGCTCATCGGGGAGGAGGGCTCCAAGACTCCCACGGCTGGGAATGGGGGCTTCTTCCGTTCCTTGAACTTCCTCAAGCGCAAAGGTCAGGCTGCTATTTGAGCACAAGTCTTGTGTTTAGTTTAGTTTAGTTTAGTTTAGTTTAGTTTAGTTTTTGTTTAGTTTAGTTTTTGTTTAGTTTTTGTTTAGTTTTGTTTTTGGTTAGTTTTTGTTTAGTTTTTGTTTTTGGTTAGTTTTGTTTAGTTTTTGTTTAGTTTTTGTTTAGTTTTTGTTTAGTTTTTGTTTTTGGTTAGTTTAGTTTAGTTTTTGTTTAATTTGGTTTAGTTTTTGTTTAGTTTAGTTTTTGTTTTGTTTAGTTTAGTTTAGTTTTTGTTTTTGTTTTTGTTTTTGTTTAGTTTTTGTTTTTGTTTTTGTTTAGTTTTTGTTTTTGTTTAGTTTTGTTTAGTTTTTGGTTAGTTGTTGTTTAGTTTTGTTTTTGTTTAGTTTAATTTGGTTTAGTTTTTGTTTAGTTTAGTTAGTTTAGTTTTTGTTTAGTTTAGTTAGTTTAGTTTTTGTTTAGTTTTTGTTTTTGTTTAGTTTTTGTTTTTTAGTTTTGTTTTTGTTTTGTTTTTGTTTAGTTTTTGTTTTGTAGTTTTTGTTTAGTTTTTGTTTTTGGTTAGTTTAGTTTTTGGTTAGTTTTTGTTTAGTTTTGTTTTTGTTTAGTTTAATTTGGTTTAGTTTTTGTTTAGTTAGTTTTGTTTTTGTTTTTGTTTAGTTTTGTTTAGTTTTGTTTAGTTTTGTTTAGTTTGTTTAGTTTAGTTTTAGTTTTCGTTTAGTTTAGTTTAGTTTAATTTTTGTTTAGTTTAGTTTAGTTTCATGCAAGTGTGATTCTCTCTCAGATAAAGCCGCCATGTTTGGTACAACGCTGTCAGACAGCTCCCTCGCTCAGATGTACCAGCTCATCGAATACCTCAGTAAAAGTAAGTCCGCCTCCAGACCATCGTCATCACAATCGGCGTCTCCAAATCTAATCCCCACCCATTTTTGTCCCACCCAGACCTGCACATAGAGGGTCTGTTTCGAGTCCCAGGGAACAGTGTTCGGCAGCAGGCCCTGAAGGAGCTCCTCAACAGCGGCGCTGACGTGGACCTGAAGTCCGGAGACTTCCATCCCAACGACGCGGCGACGCTGCTCAAGGCGTTCCTGGGGGAGCTGCCTGAACCCCTGCTCACGCACAGACACTTCCATGCGCATCTGAAGATAGCTGGTAGGACGATACCAATACTTATTTGCGGGCGGGAACTGCATCATGTGACCTCATGTGTCCGCACCCACTTCCTTCCAGACATGACTTTGTTTGACGAGCAGGGCAACAAGACGTCTGCACCAAACAAGGAGCGTCAGATTGAAGCCCTGCAGCTTCTCTTCCTGCTCCTGCCCGCCGCCAACCGCTCGCTGCTCAAGCTGCTGCTGGACCTCCTTTATCACACGGCCAAGCAGCAGGACAAAAACAAGATGTCCGCCTTCAATCTGGCGCTCATGTTCGCCCCGCATGTGCTGTGGCCACGACACGTAAGTGGCGTCCATCGAAGAATGGGTTTCATTACTGGCGTCATAGTTTTCAGCCGTGTCATGATGTTCTGGTGCTTCCGTTTCGTGCTGCAGATGACGGCCCAAGACCTGAAAGACAAGCTGAAGACGCTCAACAACAGCATGGCTTTCCTCATCAGGCATTCCCAGAAGCTCTTCCGGGTGATTAACGCATGTGCACACAGAGGTCCAAAAAGGGGGCCAGTGTGTGTAATATTTGGATTTGTTGTTGCTCAGGCTCCGGTTTACTTGCGGGAATATGCCAGAGCACACTTCATGAAGAGCACAGCCCTGAGGAGTAAGGTACAGTACTGGTACAGTTGCTCCTCATGAATCAAAATGGCTGTTAAGAATATGTAGTATTCTACATTGGTCAGTAATGTTACTGTAATATTTTGCTATTATTAGCTAATTTTCTCTTAAATATCTTAACAAGTGTTCTCCCCGTGCATGCGTGGGTTTTCTCCGGGTACTCCGGTTTCCTCCCACATTCCAAAAACATGCTAGGTTAATTAGCAACTCCAAATTGTCCATAGGTATGAATGTGAGTGTGAATGGTTGTTTGTCTCTATGTGCCCTGTGATTGGCTGGCCACCAGTAACCCCGCCTCTCGCCCCAAAGACAGCTTTGATAGGCTCCAGCATACATATGTTGAGTGTTAAGTTGCTGTGTGATGAGTTTAGTGTTTTTTTTCTGAGATGGCATTGTGACTCCCACTATCAGCTGGGATAGGCTCCAGCACCCCAGCGACCCTCGTGAGGATAAGCGGTAGAAAATGAATGAATGCTATGAAGGCGGGACTGCACGGCGGACGAGTGGTTAGCGCGCAGACCTCACAGCAAGGAGACACGGGTTCAGTTCCCATCTCTGTGTGGAGTTTGCATGTTCTCCCTGTGCATGCGTTGGTTTTCTCCGGGTACTCCGGTTTCCTCCCACATTCCAAAAACATGCTAGGTTAATTAGCGACTCCAAATTGTCCATAGGTATGAATGTGAGTGTGAATGGTTGTTTGTCTATATGTGCCCTGTGATTGGCTGGCCACCAGTCCAGGGTGTACCCGCCTCTTGCTCGAAGACAGCTGGGTGAGGCTCTAGCACGCCCCGCGAAAATGAATGAATATCTTAACAAGTGTTTTTTGGTGACTATAGGGGTGCTATTTCATGTCTGCAGAACTCTGATTTATAAGGTTGTAAACAGGTTTTCTATATTCAAACTCCAAAAATGCTCAATTTATAAAGAAGGAATCCTACTTCTTAGAAATTCACTCGTTACTGTCTGGTCGTCAAAGTAAAATGTCTTCAAGGTTGAGACGGTATTCCGTCTCTTCGGGTTAAGTCACTAACGCGTCTGTGACGTCATCACATCCAGGATGATCTGGACCTGCTAGCGGTGAGCAACTCGCCCACCCGGCGGGCAGCGTTGCCGCTCAAGAGGGCTGGGGTCCCGATCCCGTCCGCCCCGGAGCAGTACCAGTCTCCTTCTCAGCAGTACACGGAGGAGGCGCTGAAGGAGCTCTTTCAACACGTGCACCACAACATGCCGGACTCGGCTAAAAAGAAGAAACTGATCCGACAGGTCTGTTTTTTTTGTTTTGTTTAGATTTTTTTTCAAGGTACTTGCACACGAGTCAGCTCATGTGTGTGTTGACTCTGCAGTTGGTCAAACAGACCGCCGTGACCACACCCAACAAGGAGCACAGCCTTCCCCCTCCCAGCAAGAAGCACCCGCGGTCTCGCTCGTTTGGAGGACTCATCAAGGTACTGACGCTGACTCCGCCTTCAGACAGGGGGCGGGGGAAATTTATATTTTTAGTCTCATGTTTCTTTGCAGGACATAATGTGAATGTAAATCAGGGGTCTCAAACTCAATTTACTTGGGGGGCCACTGGAGCTAGGGTCTGGGTGAGACAGGGCCGCATCAGGTTTTCCAAAAAAAAAAAAAACGCATTTATTAAAAACTGAATAAACTTTGCTTTGGTTTAGATTTTCTACAAGAAAAGCTCTGATAAAACATTCCATTGTTCTTAAATATCTTACTTTTTATTTTTCTACACAAAATAAGATGAAAAATAAATAAACAAGTCAAGAATAAAGAAAATCAATCAGTAATAAATATAATAATAATAATAATAAAACGACAAATAATAAAAACTTAAGAAACCACATATAGTTGGTGGGTAGACAAATTATTTTTTTTCAGATTAAAATGAACAAAGCATTATTAGAGCCCTGTAGACATGAAAAAACACGACTATAGTCACATTTATACTCTTTATTTACAACATATTGCGCAACTGCAGGGTCTTGAGACACATGCTAACTCGCAAACTAGAGAGCTAGCGACCTAAACGGTAGCCTTCAAGTTATTTCCTTTAAACTTAAATAGCCAAAAACTTACCACTTCCACACGGATAGGGAGGATAACTATTAACATGAACATTAATCAAACGTAATAATTTTTTTTCTGGGTACATGATACCATACAGCATCCATATCAAACTTGCGCGGGCCGCACTAACATTAAACTTTCATATCAAGGCGGGGGCCTCAAAGTGGTGTCCTGCGGGCCACATTTGGCCCACGGGCCGCGTGTTTGAGACCAATGATGTAAATAGAATAGCCTGACGTCACAAATACGGTGACGGCATGCGTGCGCTCTGCTTCCAGCGTAAAGCTCGTGCGGATCAGCTGACAACAGAGCAGCGAGTGAGGCACGTGTCACCCGACGCCGTTGCCAGGGCAGCCCGAAAACACGGCAAGGAGAACATCGTCCTGCCGGAGGTGACCGCCGTCTCCCGCATCCTTCCGATCACACCAATGAGTTTTAACATCCTTAATTACCTTTTCACATGCGCAGGTGAAAAGTCCGCTAAATGGCGCCATGCGAGGGAGGGCGGGGCTCGTGCTGAAGAACCCTGACTTCCACTTTCATAGGGACAAAGCCGTGAAGCTGTCCAAGGTACCGCTCGTCCACTCATTACCTCGCTCATACATCACCCCGTCCTTCCCACTCTGATCTAATCTTGCGCATCTCTCAGCAGGACACGCCCTCCATCGCCAGGATTTGCTTCTCGCCGCCTCACGAAGTCTCGCTGTAGATCCTTATCTTGCGGTTTTTCTGCGTCCCACCACGTAACAGTTTTAATATAACGTTACACCTGCCTGACACTTAATTAGGTACACTATCAGCTAGGATCCAGCTTTTAAAAAATAATGTTGACGTTAGAGCTGTTTCTAATATTTCACCACCTTAAAAAAATTAACGGTACTTTGGGATATAATGTGGCCCGTAATTAATTTATTTCAGCACATGGGAAAATGTGTCCTTTTTTTTTTTAAGCAAATGTGAACAGAAACAATTAGATGTCTTTTTATTTTTAACATGAATACCATCTTCCATAATGTGAAATATTTTTATTTTTGTTGCACAGGCAGCCATAACCACTAGCTATCTTTTATTACCGCTGTTACTCATTTTACACTAATACACACACTGTAGATGCCTCACATTATGTCTAATGGCCAGTAGGAGGCGGGCACTCGGTTGCCATGACAACACAATTGCGCTTCAGATCATCCCGCGTATCCCCAAAGTAACAGGAAGTTACGTCCAATCTTTAGGACACTTTATATGGAACATGTTACTAAGTGTATATTG
The DNA here is from genome assembly GCF_037039965.1 of Doryrhamphus excisus. Taxonomy (NCBI): domain Eukaryota; kingdom Metazoa; phylum Chordata; class Actinopteri; order Syngnathiformes; family Syngnathidae; genus Doryrhamphus; species Doryrhamphus excisus. Next base: position 19,681,313 of record NC_136365.1, read on the forward strand.
TTTACATGTCATTTTTTAAAATTGTTTGTGTTTGTTTGTTCGTCCCGCCATCTTGACGCGTTGTTGTTGTTCTGTCTTTTTTTTTCTTTAGTTCTTTACAGGAAAGGAAGGTTCGGGTTTTTCGATATTTAAAATGGAATTGGCAAAAGTGTTTCTATGTGAGGACAGTGACTATGGAGGATATGTCACAGTTATCCTTATGGAAGTTTGAAAAGTGGCGTTGACGTGTTTGTGGAACGTGATCTTCAAGTGACCTTCCTTCCTTGTGTGTCGTACGACAATTCCACTTTGAACATTTTTTTTTATTTTTATCCCGGACTCGTGTGGGAATTTGGTAACATCCAAACTAAGCTTTATGTGTTCTGTCGTGGAGAGAAACATAAAGCTATCCCGAGCTGAACATTTGTGGATAATGAGTTTATTTTCTAATGTTGCTGTAATATAACACGTTAGCAAGAGTCCACTTTGGATTAAAACGTCTCATACATCATGTGTTTACTTTTTATATATGTCGTAAGCATTTATAATGAATCTAAAATGTAGTTAGCCAATCAGCGAGGCTTTTACTGGCAAGCAAATGCAATGCGTCTGTTTGTCCACGAGAGGGTGCTATGGTACACCTGGAACTCGTAGCAGAAGCTTACCGCAGCTAAATGACGTCATTGGCATCCTTTAACACTATTGTGCGTCTTTCCACAATTCACGTGATCTCACGTGTATTGTCATTAGGGTTATGTTTTTGCTGGTATTTATCTATTTGTCTATTTCACTTCAAAATAACCTGAAGTTCAGGAATTGTGGGAAATTGAGGTTTTGGAGGTGATGCAAAATTCTAAAACTAATTTCCTAAAACTAATTATCAGCAACTAACATTAGCAATTCCAGTTCGATTCCACCCTCAGCCATCTCTGTATGAGGTATGAATGTGAGTGTGAATGGTTGTTTGTCTATATGTGCCCTGTGATTGGCTGGCCACCAGTCCAGGGTGTACCCAGACAGCTGGGGTAGGCTCCAGCACCACAGTGATCCTAATGAGGATAATTGGTAGAAAATGAATTAATACTAGGTGTTAGCATGCTAACGTTAGCATAGTAAAATTTGTATCAATTTTCCCAACAAGACATACAAATATAAGCCCTTAGTACTATTATGCTATATGTTACCATTGTAGCATTGCTAGCATGCTAACATTAGCATAGTAAAATTTGTATCAATTTTCCTAACAAAACATATATAAGCCCTTAGTACTATTATGCTATATGTTACCATTGTAGCATTGCTAGCATGCTAACATTAGCATAGTAAAATTTGTATCAATTTTCCTAACAAGACATATATAAGCCCTTTGTACTATTATGCTATATGTTACCATTGTAGCATTGCTAGCATGCTAACATTAGCATAGTAAAATTTGTATCAATTTTCCTAACAAGACATATATATAAGCCCTTAGTACTTTTATGCTATATGTTACCATTGTAGCATTGTTAGCATGCTAACATTAGCATAATAAAATTTTTATAAATTTTTCCAACAAGACATATATAAGCCCTTAGTACTTTTATGCTATATGTTACCATTGTAGCATTGTTAGCATGCTAACATTAGCACTCTAAATGTCTAGAAAAAATGAACATAGCACTAATATTTATGTTGTAAGTCACAATATGGGGGAATTATGGGACTTGGCGGAGGTTTGCGCTCTAGTTAAGTTTACAACTCCACCGTATCATGCTCACAACTGTTATTTTTGTTAGCGAAAGAAGCACCTCACTTATGAAAGTACTATCTTGTCAAGGGACAAGACAATATAAAGGTAAGCTGGATATACTTTAAAGTAGTAAGTGTACTATCCAATGAAAATGAGTCAACACAGCATTATTGTTGAAATAGCTGGTAGCACCGTGGCGGTGTGTCCACGAGTGCTACCAGCCTTAGGGAACCACGGTCCTTTGAGGCGAATGATCAATTCCATTGATTAAGTGGCCTTCCATTTCACTTTAGAAATATTAAAAAATAATCAGAATTCTATTTTTTTCCTTTGAGCTGAACTCGTTGGTGTGAAGGTAAGAGTTTGTGATACGGGATCTTCATTCATTCACTTCCCATCCCCATTTATGACACTATTATGTCCCCTAGAAATGAAGTGGGGACCCCCTCCGGCGATGTCAACATGGCCTCCCTGCCTTTGTCCTGCCTTTGTGGCAGATGATGGCCGGATGAGTCATTGAGTGGAGTCGCACAAAAGGAAGTGTCTGGACGCTGCCTGTGGCCAATTTGTTTTCCATCACTTGGGGGGCCAGGGCGGGGGGGGGGGGGACATGCTCAAATAGACCGGACCCGCCACACTGGCAGCGTGGCCACGGGGCAGTCATCATTCACAGAAGGTGACGCCCAGGAAAAAAAAAAAACAGGTGGGAGCCCCCACTGGGGACATACTTTTGAAAATATTCTTGTTTGAGTCAGTTTCAGGGTTCTCTTGTGGACAGATGCATAGATATACATTGTTAGTGTTAAGTTGCTGTGTGATGAATTTAGTGTTTTTTTGTTTTTTTTTTGGAAGATGGCACCGTGAGTCAGACTGTTATATTGAGTAATGACCTCCCGCAATTTCCAATATGGATGACAAGCTCGTTCATCGCTCATGATTGGCTCCTCAAGTCAAGAGTTTCCTGGCCTTCGCAGACTCCTGCACCCCGCAAGTCCAACTTGTCTACAAATATAGGTAAATTTGCAACGTATCAGTATCAGCACATCAATTACGCTCTCAGAGCCCCGCCCACAACTGACGCCCAGACCCCTTCTTCCTAAAAATAAAAAAACATGAATGGTTCGATTTCTTTATGTTTTCCTAAGAGTTAGCGTGTCAGATTCTTTCCTGTACCGTAAGGGCTAGTTCCTCTCCAGCAGCATCCCCCTCCCGTGACTACCTCAACTCCCTTCTTCCACCCCCTTGGGCGGGGCGAGGGGGGGCATACAGTAGAGAGAGGCTGAATAGAGGGGAGTTCACCCCTGGTGCTGGAGGGGGTCAGAGAGGGGGGAGCTGTGGGAGGCGGAGTCTTGTTGCTGTTATTTGTAAAGGCTTTTAATGGATGATTGCGCTCTCTCTCTTCTGTGTGTGTGTGTGTGTGATGCAGAGAGAGAGAGACAGGGAGTCCCCCTCACCCCCTCCCCCCGCCTTGCTTCCCCCTAGTGGTTGGCTGCTGTGTGCACAATGACTCAATGAGAAGCGAGCAGAGAGGAAAATAGGGGGCAGAGAGAGCTGAAGCAGACAAGGTCTTTTTAGTTCTGGTTCTGAAGGTCTCACCCCACCCTGGGCCCGAGCAGATCCCCGAGCTGACCCCCCCCCCTCCTCCTTCTTCCAGTGTTACTGTGCATCCACTTCTGAAGGAGGCAAACTCCTGCATCACCCCCGGGGGAGCATGGAGAGGTCAAGAAGATGCCGACCGGTGCTGCTGCTGCTGCTGGTCCCGGGTCGAGTGCCCCTGTGGACACTGATGCACCTCCTGCTGGTGCTGTTGGCGGGCCGGGGGTGTGTGGAGGCATGCCCGGCGCCATGCAGCTGTCTGGGGAACACGGTGGACTGCCACGGCCTCGGGATCCATGCTGTGCCCAAGAACATCCCAAGAGGAACAGAGAGGCTGTGAGTAACACTGTATGTGTGTGTGTGTGTGTATTGGCAAGAATCTGGCGATACAATACGATATATCACGATACGATATATCACAATACTGTTAACAAGGCGATATTTTTGTTTTTCTAGTTAAAGATTATTTCCTGGAAAAACTGAATTCCACCAGCAATATGCACTTACTAAATACATTTTTATTCCATTAGAACAGTATGTTATGCTGTATCACAAACTTTCCTCTGTAAAAACCTAAAGTGTAGCATTTGGATAAATAAAACTTTAACATTCAGCTTTAAATTTACGAAAAAAACCAAACAAAAATGTTATTGTGAAAAAAAACAATAATTACCGGAAGAAAATTTCCAAGAACAAAGCTGAAATTGTTGGAAAATTAAAAAACAAACAGCAGAAATGGAAAAAAAACACTTTATTTTGAAAACAAAAAATATGTGCTCTAATAAGAAAAAAGTTGCAATTTTAGGAGAATAAAAGAAAAAAGTAAAATAAAAATAAAATAACAAAAATAATTCAATTTTAGTAGCATAGTTGAACTTTTAAATATTGTCATATTATGAGAAACAAACTAAACAAAATGAAATTGCAATTTTTGGAAATTTAAATTTCGGACAGTCAAAATATTATGGGAAAAAGTCATAATTTTTCTTGTAGTTAAAGATTATTTCCTGGAAAAACTGAATTCCACCAGCAATATGCACTTACTAAACACATTTTTATTCCATTAGAACAGTATGTTATGCTGTATCACAAACTTCCCTCTGTAAAAACGTAAAGTGTAGCATTTGGATAAATAAAACTTTAACATCCAGCTTTAAATTTACAACAAAAAATACATAAAAAACTAATAAATTAAATGATGTATCAAGATCCTGCTCAAATGTTCACATTCTGTGCAAAAATGCAGAGTATAACAGTATTTTTGTGGAACAAAGTAACTAACATCAGTAAAAAGTCCTTAAAAAGGATTCTTGAAATAACCATTATTTAACAAAATAGTGATATCAATTTGGAAAACAAAATACCTGCAATATCACAGTACTACTTTTGTAGTATACAAAAGGACCTTGGCATTGCTTGCTAGCGGCAGGTCATGTTATGAGGAACATCAATTCCCACTCAGTGTGTCGCTGTCCAGGGTAGCTTTCACCTTAAAATATGCTCCATGTACTTAAACCACTATAGCTCACATTCTAATCACTTAATCACCACATACCAAGACATTGGAGGATTTATTCATATGAAGAAGAAGCCATCCAAAACATGATGTGCTATATATATCACTATATTGACACTTACTATGGTACCCATTATGTCATTGGATGCTGTATTGTGGAAAGCAGGAAGTGAACAAATGTAACTGTGATTGGTTGGCTCGCCTGAAAAATGGTTGTTTGTCTATATGTGCCGTGATTGGCTGGCTCGCCCGAAGAATGGTTGTTTGTCTATACTATGTGCCCTATAATTGGCTGGCTCGCCCAGAAAATGGTTGTTTGTCTATATGTGCCCTGTGATTGTCTGGCTCGCCTGAAAAATGGTTGTTTGTCTATATGTACCCGGTGATTGGCTGGCTCGCCCGAAAAATGGATGTTTGTCTATATGTGCCCTGTGATTGGCTGTGATTGGCTGGCTCGCCCGAAAAATGGTTGTTTGTTTATATGTGCCCTGTGATTGGCTGGCTCGCCCGAAAAATGGTTGTTTGTCTATATGTGCCCTGTGATTGGCTGTGATTGGCTGGCTCGCCCGAAAAATGGTTGTTTGTCTATATGTGCCCTGTGATTGGCTGGCTCGCCCGAAAAATGGTTGTTTGTCTACATGTACCCTGTGATTGGCTGGCCACCAGTCCAGGGTGTACCCCGCCTCTCGCCTGAAGACAGCTGGGATAGGCTCCAGCACCCCCGCGACCCTGGTGAGGATAAGCTGTAGAAAATGAATGAATGAATGAATGAATACATGCTGAACAATGCTTACTTTAGGAACTTTAGGACTTTATCATTTGCTTCAATATGGATGCTTTTTCATATTTCACAAAACAAAACAATTTTTCAAATTAATCTACTTTTGAAAAACCTTGATAAGTGAAGCCTGTAGGCTGATAATGATAAAGACCGCTTTCGATGCCCCTGATCTAAAACCACAAACGCTGTCCTCCAAGTCGTCCACGTTGGTCTTCCTGCTTGCGATGTGCTTTGTGAGGGGCGGCGTTCCCGCATGAGCTCTCCACACTAGAAACGATGACATCATAGCGAGGGGGTATAAATAAGGAAACACGTCTTAAGTGTATGTGCTGTATTTATAGTGGGGGCATGCTGGTGTGTGTTGCAGGTTCTAGAGTGGCTGCGTGTGAATAATTGATGCTTGTCAGGGTGCCAGCAGAGATATTATCCCTTTTCTCCTCCTCTGCGGGTCACTGCAGCGGGGACGACGCCGTCCGGTATTGCCATCGGGAACATCGGCTCGGGTCGCCGGTCGGAGAGAAATGGCGCGGAAAATGCTGGAAGGCCACAGAGACATTTGCCCGCTGGCCCATTAGCAAGGCGGTAAAGGGAATTGACAAAGTGGAGAATGGCGTGGCTTTATTGCCACTCCAGAGTGAAAGTGAAAGTGAAATGGACCGTTCTGGGATTGTTCAATTCCAGGAGTGGACCAAGAACGGGCTGGATTGTTGGCCTTTGAAGCAAGATTTTTTTTTTTATCATCTGGCTGCACGGCGGTTGAGTGGTTAGCGCGCAGACCTCATAGCTAGGAGACCCGAGATCAATCCCACCCTCGGTGTGGAGTTTGCATGTTCTCCCCGTGCATGCGTGGGTTTTCTCCGGGTATTCCGGTTTCCTCCCACATTCCAAAAACATGCTAGGTTAATTAGCGACTCCAAATTGTCCATAGGTATGAATGTGAGTGTGAATGGTTGTTTGTCTATATGTGCCCTGTGATTGGCTGGCCACCAGTCCAGGGTGTACCCCGCCTCTCTCTCGCCTGAAGACAGCTGGGATAAGCTCCAGCACCCCCGGCAACCCTTGTGAGGATAAGCGGTAGAAAATGAATGAATGAAATTACCACACAAGCTAGGAGACCCGGGTTTGATACCCTGCTCGGCCATCTTTGTGTGGAGTTTGCATGTTCTCCCCGTGTCCTGTGATTGGCTGGCTCGCCCGAAAAATGGTTGTTTGTCTATATGTGCACTGTGATTGGCTGGCTCGCCCGAAAAAATGGTTGTTTGTCTATATGTGCACTGTGATTGGCTGGCCACCAGTCCAGGGTGTACCCCGCCTCTCGCCCGAAGACATCAGGGATAGGCTCCAGCAACTCCCGCGACCCTTGTGAGGATAAGCGTCAGAAAATGAATAAATGAATGAATGAATATCTTAACGAGCGTTTATGTGACTATAGGGGTGCTATTTCATGTATGCAGAGCTCTGATTTAGAAGGTTGTATATAGACATGAAATAACACCCCTATAGTCATCTTTAAGCTTGTGTGACTCAACATCGTCAATATGATAAGCGATTTGGTGTTGGTGTCGTCATGTCAACGCTGAAGACACTAAAACTACCCACTCACCCTTTCACCTGTGACCTCCCTGTCGGCTCGCCATGTCCACAGCAAATGGATCGCATATTTGTTCAGGGCTAATTAGCATGTAAAGCGATCCGTGTGTGTGTGTGTGTGTGTCAGTGTCATTCCTGGGGCGACAGCCGGTCGTGAGAGGGTGATTCATCAAGGTGACCGCGACCGTGCGACTTAACTAGCGCTACATCGTCATGGCAACGTAGCAATGCCGTTGATGTCGTGTACTGCTAGCATGAAGCTACAAGAGCATGATAGTGAAGTTGTGACAGAATGAGGGTGGAGGGGTTAGACCAGGGGTCGGCAACCTTTACTATGGATAGTTGCCTACTAAAGAAAAATAGCCCGGAGCCGCAAAACATTGGAGGGAATTTGGGGGTATCAAAGTAGTTCAGATAAGAAAAGACGAGTTGGAGTACTCTTGCTAGTATTGGAGATAAACTTACATAAATGTATGCATATGTAAACTACTGCAAACTTACCTGATTTTTAAGTTCCCATGGAATGATATCAAATTTATTTTTAGAATTGTTAAATAGCTCTGGGAAAGTATTACCGTATTTTCCGGAGTATAAGTTGCACAAGGCTAAAAATGCATAATTAGGTAGAAAAAAAACGTACATAACTCGTATTTTTTGTGGGTAATTTATTTCATGACTAAAATAGACATTACGTCCTCTTGGAAGGCAAATTCTAACAATAAAAGATAAAAGAACATCCTGAAACGGTGTAAGATATGCTAACATAATGGTACAACTACACAAAAAATAAACATAAACAAAAAAAATGTCCAGTTTATGTAACAAACAGTTTTTTTTTATTTATAAGTCGCTCTGGAGTATAAGTCGCAGGAACAGCCAACCTATGAAAAAAAGTGCGACTTATAGTACGGAAAATACGGTAAATATTTTCCTTCATGTTTACCTGTGAGAGAAAACTGAATAGCATCCTGTCTGCTCATCCTCCTCCTCATCCAATCACCAGTCAGAACTCAGGATGCATTCATGGTCTCACACAAAGTTGGAATTTTTTAAAACTCATTTCAAAAGACGTGCATTTTCCCCATTCGCGTGTTAAATAATATTCAAGCATTGCAAATGGAACCACAACAAACAGGCTGATGAGCCACATGTGGCTCTAGAGCCACGGGTTGCTGACCCCCTGGGCCAGAAGATGAAGAGGTGAGAGAACGAAGATGAGGAGGAAAAGGAGTGTGGGGAATTAGGATGAGGATGATATGAAGGAATGAATATGAAAATAACAACATGGAACATTAGCAAATAGAACATAAAGTAGCGCCACCTGCTGGTGTGGAGTTTTGTTTGTACATTTAGTGATTCCACAATTTGAGAGAGAGAGAGAGAGACGCGTTCTGCTTTAATGAGCTATTGTTTGGCACCGTTTCCACCGTGGGGGTCTGGGAGGTGGTGGTCTGTCTGTCAGCTGACCTGTGACCCCCATCGTGCTGTACAGACGGCCTCTACTCAGCGTGTCCTCCTTGGACGTATACACGTTCCTCCCGCCTCAGGCTGCCGCGCTCTAACCGTCAAAGCAATTTGACACACGCCCGGGAAGGGGGAGGGGGGTGGGTGGCCCTCATGGAAGCCACCCCTCCATCTGTAACAACCACCACCAAGGTGTCTCCTCCTGCTGGTCGACATCTTAATTAGCTTCTTACATGGGAATTAAATGTTAAATTAAACAATAATACACTGGGATAGGCTCCAGCTTGCACTTGAGGTGGACAAGCGGTATAGAAAAAGGATGGATGGAAATTTTTCATTATTATTTTTTATTATTATTTTAAATTATTATTTTTTTAATGGTGCTGGCAAATGTGCTACATGAATGAAAGAAATAAATATTTTCAAAACAACTCTTTTACCAGTTAATTATCATTTTACAAAGAACACTAAAATCATCACCCGGCGACTTAACACTCGAAATGCATGCCCAATAAATATCCAAACATGTAACACTATAAGTTAAAACGTGAGTTCAAAACATGCAACTCCACACAGAGATAACTCTTGATATAAGTTTAATTTCATTAAACTTAATTTCATAAGGTCATAATATCTGCATAATTTGAGCACCTCGTACTTCGGTACGAAAAATATGAATTAAATTAACTTAAATTAAATTAAGTTTTGCTTTGTTTTGTTAAATTAAATTAAACAAAATTAAATGTTTTGTTTTGTTAACCTTAAATTAAATTAAATGATTTGTTTTGTTTTGTTAAATTAAATATTTAATTTAATTTAATTTAATTTAATTTAATTTAATTTAATTTAATTTAATTTAATTTAATTTAATTTAATTTAATTTAAGAAGGCAGGAAGTGAACAAATGTAACAGTTACTGATTGTAAAAGTGCCAGATGGAAGGGTAGGATTTAATAAGCTTTGCTTCTTCCTACTCCTTTTGGACATGTGGAACTGTGAACTGATTTTGTGATGCATTCAATTGTAATCTGATGCATGTTCAAATGAAATAAAACCATTAACAGATTGCAGCCTAATTTGCATTATTACATGTAAATGTTCCAAAAGCGGCTCTACGTTTTCACTTCTCTCTTGTCGTCAGGACGGGACAAGGTCACACTCATGGAACATAACACGACAGACACACACACACATTACACACGCCACATACACACTCAGGGGGCTCGTCTTACATCAGCTTATGTGTTATTAAATCCTGCCACTGGCAGTAATGGCATATTATTGTATGTAATTAGATGGTGTACCCACTGAAGAGTCTTTTATTGAGAAAAATGCTGACACAAGATGATTGTTTGCTGTTGGTCACGTTCCTATGGTAACCATCCTTGTTTGTGTGTAGGGATCTGAACGGGAACAACCTGACCATCATCACCAAGTTGGACCTGTCCGGACTGAAACACCTGAGAGTGCTGTGAGTCTACCTGAGTCACTTTCATTTCTTCTGCAGGAATTCCGTCTTTCCCACGTATCTCTGGTAGCCTCATCTTCCGCTAGGAATGTCGGCTCGCCCCCCCCGACCCCCACCCGTGACATATGAGACACCCAAAGGTGTCGGTGTCAGTCATATTTTCACTCAGGGAGGGGCTGAACTCTGGCCTTTTTTCACCTGGGAACACGTAAATTAGTATTTTGTTCAGTAGAACGGTCTGTTCCAGTGTCAAACAGTGGCCACGATAATCACACTGGGAGGTACTGATTGTGTTGTTGTTGTTGTGTTGTAGTCACCTGATGGAGAATCAGATAAGGGAGGTGGAGCGAGGAGCTCTGGATGAGCTGAAGGATCTGGAGCGACTGTGAGTACACTTGAAGTACTTTCAGCCCACTTTACCTCCACACATACCTACATATGTACATACCTATCTAAAATCTTAGCTTTGTGTCATACGGGACATACAGCCATCCCTCGTTTATCACGGTTAATTGGTTCCATCTTCTAAATGTGGTTTTAAACATTGTTAGAGCTCTTTAGACATGAAATAACACCCCTATAGTCACCTTTACATTGGTATTAGTCAATATAGCAGATATAATCACAGGAAATAAGACATATTAGACATAAATAAGATGACATAGACTTACATGTTAGCAGTTTCTCATCTTCCTCATCTCATCTCCTCTCATATTCTTCACTCTCGTCGTCTTCATTCAGCTTCCTCATCATCATAATCTTCCTCACTATTCATATTTCCCTCATTCGCATGGTCGTCATCTTTCTCATCATCGTCTTCTTGCTCATCCACTTCATTCTCATCTTTCCCATCTTCATTCTCAATCTCCTCATCTTCTTCATCATCATGCTCCTCCCCGTCGTCATTGTCATTCTCAGCCTCCTCGTTGTTGTCATGAACATCTTTTTCATTATTCTCATTTTCATCCTCATGAAGACCTCATTATGATGTACTTTTTATTCTCATCTTTCTCATCGACAGCTTCCTCATTGTCAACATAATCTTCCACATCATCATCATCATCGTTACCATCTTCTCTATTCTCATGTTCATTCTTATCTTTCTCATCCTCATCTTCCATATCCACCTCATCCTCATCTTCATTCTCATCTTTAGCTTCCTCATCATCATAATGCATTTTCCTCACTATTCTCATCTTGGTACACCCTCATTCACCTCATCCTCATCCTCATTCTCATCTTTCGTATCATCATCAGCATCTTCCTCATTCTCCTCCTCTCATATTCTTCACTGTCGTCGTCTTCATTCAGCTTCCTCATCATCATAATCTTCCTCACTATTCTCATGTTCATTCATATTTCCCTCATTCGCCTGGTCCTCATCTTTCTCATCATCGTCTTCTTGCTCATCCACTTCATTCTCATCTTCCTCACTCTCTTAATTTTCAGTCTTCAGTCTCCTTATTTTCTCATCCTCATTTACATACTCATCTTCTTCATTCACCTTATCATCTTCATCGTCACCCTCCTCTTCTTCTTCACTGTCGTCATCTTTCTTATCTTCAGCTTCCTCATCATCATAATCATGTTCCTCACTATTGTAAACATTCTTATGCTCATTTTCATCATCCTCATCCACCTCATTCTCATCTTTTACATCATTATCATCAACATTGTTGCTATTCTCATCTTCCTCATCCACCTTTTTTGTCATCTTTTCCTCACTATTCTCACGTTCTTTCTCATCTCCCTCATTCACTTCATCCTCATCTTTCTTATCATCATCATCATCCTACTCATCCACTTCTTTCTCATCTACCTCATCCTCAGCCTCATCAGGGTTCTCATCTTCTTCCTCGTCTAGCTCATATTCAGTCTCTCTTCCTTTTCCTCATCCTGCCTCATTCGCCTGGTCCTCATCTTTCTCATCATGGTCATCTTGCTCATCCACTTCATTCTCATCTTCCTCACAAGTTGCTTGTATATGCATATTTTTAAGTTAATAACAGTAATAATAATCATTCAACCACAAAACAGAGATGATTTATTCATAAATGAGTGCAATGCCTGACATGGTGTGTATGTGTATGTGTGTGTTTGTGTGTGTTTGTGTGCGTCCAGCCGCCTCAACAAGAATCGTCTCACACAAATCCCAGAACTTCTGTTTCAGAAGAACGAAGCCTTGTCCCGACTGTGAGTACGCAAATATTCCCTGGAACCATTTTTCTTGTTGCTGCTCATTCCTGCATCCTGCATCCTTTATTTATTCCATGCGTCCTTGACATCAATCCTACTTCCTTTTCTGTATCCTACATCCTCCTCATGAACCCCACTCACGCTCACATGTCCTACTTTTTCTTGATTGGAATGCTGCTCCTTTTCTTATATTCTACATCCTTAAGTCTCCAATGGAATTCTGCAGCCATCCTAGTCAGAACGTTCCTCTCTTTACTTCCTTCCTGCTGAACCGTTTTAATACTGAGCCTTGATGATGACATCACATCCCCAATTCCCATTAATTAGTGTCCGAGCCTTTTAGCCCCGGCTCATAAAATGTCTTCAAGGTTAGGTAGCTACCGCTAATGAATGCTAATGTGAGATGGTCCATGCAGTAGAACAGGTGGAATCAGAGCTGGTGTGGGGTAAGCGGTGGACCCCCGCACATTCACACCCTGCACACCAAATGTAAAGGGTAGTAAGGTTTTTTTTTTCCTGAAGCGTAAATAGTATGTTTGACGGTCCTTGAACGCACCTTCAACATTCATTCATTCATTCATTTATTTTCTACCGCTTTTCCTCACAAGGGTGCTGGAGCTTATCCCAGCTGTCTTCGGGTGAGAGGCGGGGGTACACTCTGGACTGGTTGCCGGCCAATCACAGGGCACATATAGACAAACAACCATTCACACTCACATTCATACTTCAAGATAACAGGTCTGCTTTCATGGATGACTTAAGGAAGTAAAAATGTTTCCAATTATTGGAATACCAAAATGTTGTCGATTAATTGGATAATATTTGTTTCAGCATTCAAATTATCATATTATTTTTTTCCTTTTTTTTAGAATTTTACGATATGAATGCGGAAATATGAGAAAAAAGGTTGCAATTACAAGAAAATATTGAAATGTTACAAGAACAGTAAGGGTCTCCTAGCTCCACTTGACCGCCGTGCAGCCGTTATTATATATTATGTCTTGGAATTTTTCATGACAAATTTTAATGCTGGCCAAACACGGATCTCACAGGAATTGAACTCGGGGCTCCTAGCTGTGAGGTCTGCGCGCTAACCACTCGACTGTATTATTATTATTATTATTATTCATATTATTATTATTCATTCATTCATTTTCTACCGTTTATCCTCACGAGGGTCGCGGGGGCGAGAGGCGGGGTACACCCTGGACTGGTGGCCAGCCAATCACAGGGCACATATAGACAAACAACCATTCACACTCACATTCATACTTATGGACAATTTGGAGTCGCTAATTAACCTAGCATGTTTTTTTTGGAATGTGGGAGGAAACCGGAGTACCCGGAGAAAACCCACGCATGCACGGGGAGAACATGCAAACTCCACACAGAGATGGGATTGAACTCGGGTCTCCTAGCTGTGAGGTCTGCATGTGAAAAATATTTATAGAAGAAAAATAATAGGCTAGGACAGAGTCAAACACGAGAAGCAATCTACTTTTTGTTTGGATTTTTCTGGGGTCATCAGGCTTTATGGAAGCCCTCAGCAAGGAAGTGCTAATAGCTCTGCAGTGTGTGTGTGTGTGTGTGTGTGTGTGTGTGTGTGTGTGTGCTGATTGATCGAACATGCCAAGTCCATCTTGCTATTCCCTGATGGGAGTCAGAGTGTGAAATTGCCAAAATCCCACACAGCACAATAACAGGACACACACACTCATCCATGTCCCTCAGTGCTTTAATGCAATTTACAATAATGAAGCATTTACTGTATATGATACTGTATATGATTTACCATGTGTGGTAAACACAGGTCAATCTGGCTATGGATTTGTTATGGATTGTGATTACAAACAAAAACATCAAATGAAGAAGCAGACAGCACATATTTGTTTCCATGGTAACAACATGGTGTCACCCCGCTGAGACCAGTTGGCCACTACTAACATTCCAAAGAGAGTCTTTCTGCCGTTTGGGGACCAGAAAGTGGGTCAGTTGTAAAGACCATCGACAGTAGAGCTCCGCTTTTCAAAGGGGGTTACGTTCCGAGGTGTAAAGTGTTCAGGTTTAATGCCTAAGTTGCTTTGCACACTTATTGAACACATTGTTATGGGATCATAACATAAGAGGATGGATGAAAGCATGGAATAGAGGAATAGAGGTTGAAGGTGCGGCTGCAAGGCGGTCGAGTGGTTAGCGCGGGGTTCAATTCCACCCTCGGCCATCTATCTATGTGGAGTTTGCATGTTCTCCCCGTGCATGCGTGGGTTTTCTCCAGGTACTCCGGTTTCCTCCCACATTCCAAAAACATGCTAAGTTAATTGGCGACTCCAAATTGTCCGTAGGTATGAATGTGAGTGTGAATGGTTGTTTGTCTATATGTGCCCTGTGATTGGCTGGCCACCAGTCCAGTGTGTACCCCGCTTCTCGCCCCAAAGAAGACAGCTGGGATAGGCTCCAGCATACATATGTTGAGTGTTAAGTTGCTGTGTGATGAGTTTAGTGTTTTTTTTTGTGAGATGGCATTGTGACTCCCACTGCGATAGGCTCCAGCACCCCAGCGACCCTCGTGAGGATAAGCGGTAGAAAATGAATTAATGCTATGAAGGCGGGACTGCACGGCGTTGGAGTGGTTAGCGCACAGACCTCACAGCAAGGAGATCCCGGTTCAATTCCCATCTCTGTGTGGAGTTTGCATGTTCTCCCCGTGCATGCGTAGGTTTTCTCCGGGTACTCCGGTTTCCTCTCACATTCCAAAAAAAACATGCTAGGTTAATTAGCGACTCCAAATTGTCCATAGGTATGAATGTGAGTGTGAATGGTTGTTTGTCTATATGTGCCCTGTGATTGGCTGGCCACCAGTCCAAGGTGTACCCCGCCTCTCACCCGAAGAAGACAGCTGGGATAGGCTCCAGCACCCCCGCGACCCTTGTGAGGATAAGCGGCAGAAAATGAATGAATGAAATATTTTTCATATTTGGTGCAAAAACTTAACTGACAGCATTGTTAGCTAGCTTATATTAACTTGTATTCTATATATGTTAGTGTTTCACATATGGATTGTGAATTATGGGCTAAATTGAGATATCTGCTTAATGAGAAAAGAAGAAAAAAGGTTGAGTCCGCACTCCACTCAGGGAACGACTGGCTGCCATGGAGAACTTGCCAGTGAGTCCACCAGACTGGTAGCCCCTCAAGTCGTCATGTGGCGTCCGCTCTTAGCCATTGTTAGCTTAAGTGTCTGTCTGCTAGCGGTCATACCCTCACGTCTTCATGTTTTCATTGTTAGCTTAACTCCTGTCTGTCTGCGAACTGGAATGTCCTCATGTGTTTTCACGGACCGGTCCTCAGACGGCAGCAGGGTGTTCCCAGCATTCCACTCTTCGCCGCCCGCTGAGACCGAGAAGGATGAAAGACTTTGTGGTGATGGCTGATGGGCTGTGTCCAAGGTCATGATGGATGATCTCATGCCAGTCACATGACCGCTGATGCATTATGGGACACATCCCTTCCACATCTTCATTCTCAATATCCTCATCTTCTTCTTCATCTTGATCCTCACTGTCTTCATTGTCATTCTCAGCCTCATCGCTGTTGTCATGAACATCTTTTTCACTATTCTCATTTTCATCCTCATCCTCATTATGACCCCATTATGATGGACGTTTTATTCTCATCTTTCTCATCTACAGCTTCCTCATTGTCAACAATCTTCCACATCATCATCATTGTTACCATCTTCTCTATTCTCATGTTCATTCTTATCTTTCTCATCCTCATCTTACATATCCACCTCATCATCCTCCTCCTCATCTTTAGTCTCATCTTCAGCTTCCTCATCATCATAATGCTTTTTCCTCACTATTCTCATCTTGGTCTCACCCTCATTCACTTCATCCTAACCATTTTCACGTTTATTATCATGGTCCTCGTCCACCTCATCATCATCTTCAGCATCCTCCTCCTTATCTTCAGCTTCCTCATCATCATATTCATCATCATCTCACTATTCTCATTTTGGTACACACTCATTCACCTCATCCTAATGTTTATTATCATGGTCCTCGTCCACCTCATTCTCATCTTTCATATCATCATCAGCATCTCCCTTATCCTCCTCCTCTCATATTCTTCACTCGTCGTCTTCATTCAGCTTCCTCATCATCATAACCTTCCTCACTATTCTCATATTCATTCATATTTCCTTCATTTCATTCGCCTGGTCCTCATCTTTCTCATCACCGTCATCTTGCTCATCAACTTCATTCTCATCTTCCTCACTCTCCTCATTTTCATAATCTTCAGTCTCCTTATTTTCTCATCCTCATTGACATACTCATCTTCTTCATCCACCTCATCATCTTCATCCTCACCCTCCTCTTCTTCTTCAATGTCATCATCTTCTTTCTTATCTTCAGCTTCCTCACTCTTCTCATCCTGGTACTCCCTCATTCACTTCATCCAAAACATTCCTATGTTCATTTTCACCATCCTCATCCACCTCATTCTCATCTTTCACATCATTATCATCAACATTGTTGCTATTCTCATCTGCATGCTCATCTTCCTCATCCACCTTTTTTGTCATCTTCATCTTAAGGTTCCTCATCATCATAAATCTTCCTCACTATTCTCATGTTGTTTCTCATCTCCCTCATTCACTTCATCCTCATCTTTATCATCATCATCATCATCCTACTCATCCACTTCATTCCCATCTACCTCATCCTCAGCCTCATCAGGGTTCTCATCTTCTTCCCCGTCGAGATCATATTCAGTCTCTCTTCCTTTTCCTCATCCTCTTCAGTCTCATCTCTAACGCCCTGAACTCTCCTCATCGTCGTCCTCTTCCTCGTGCTTTCTCATGTACCGACTTCTTCATCATATTCCCTTTTGCTCGTCTTCATTCTCCTCCCATCCTTGATTCTCATCATTTTGTTCATCTTCACTCATTTTGCACTCTCACTCTCGTATCCTCATGGCCAGTTGGTAGCAGGTCATGTGTTGCTTTTGCAGTCAGGCTGCTTAATGGATGTCGGAGAAGTAGATGATGCAAAGTAGAACGTGTACATGATGCAGGTATGAACTGTAGAAGTCTCGGTGAGTGTGTGTGTGTGTGTGTGTGTGTGAGAGAGAGAGATCCATCTTGCAGATGAGATCCAAACTTCTCAGCTGAGGGAGGGAGGTGAGGAGTGCAGGAGCGGCGGAAAGCGAGTGGGAAAGTTTACCTTTCCCACCGTGTGAGAGTTTGGGGATGAGGAGGACGGGAGACACAGACGGGATGACATGGACACTGATGAGAGAGAGAGAAAGAATGAGAGCAAATATTAGCTGCTCTCACACACACACACACACACACACACATCCAGCTGTGACCATGAAGTGTTTCCTTGCGGTAAACATCTTGTATCCTGGCAACAGGAATCGTGACGACCTGAGAGGAAAGCATCTTTAATATACGTATATGTGTGTGTGTGTGTGTGTGTGTGTGTGTGTGTAGTCCGTCCAACAGTATAACTTATGTGCGACTTTACTGCTATTGTTACAAGCGTGACCATGCCTAGTGTGTACTGGCCAATCATGAAAGTATATCATAATGTATAACAACATAATGTATAAGAACGTAAATATGAACGAATGACGCCATGTTCACGCTTGGTGTAAGACCGACATCGTTCTTCCCCTGGAAGAATAACATTGTCTTAAGGCATGACAGAGCCTACTGGAGTGTATTGTAGAAACATGAAAGAACGTTAGCAAACATGGCGGTTTGGATCGCAACTAAGTTGTTAGCGTGAGTGCTAGCCCCGGTTGGAGGTCGTAAAAGTTAGCAAGACAGGAATGTTGTTTATATGACATTAATTTCTAGACTTTTCTTTTAATACGCGCAGACCTCACAGCTAGGGGACCAGGGTTCAATTCCACCCTTGGCCATCTCTGTGTGGAGTGAGTGTGAATGGTTGTTTGTCTATATGTGCCCTGTGATTGGCTGGCCACCAGTCCAGGGTGTACCCCGCCTCTCACCCGAAGACATGGGATAGGCTCCAGCACCCCCCCATGACCCTCGTGAGCGCAAGCGGTAGAAAATGAATGAATTAATATAAATATAGGGGTGTTATTTCATGTCTGGAAGGCTCTAATCATGTTTGAAGGTGGTATACAGCGACCTTCGTGAGGATAAGCGGTAGAAAATGAATGAATAAATAAATATTGTGTTAGCAATACCACGAGTGGTTAGCACGCAGGCCTCACAGCTAGGAGACCCGAGTTCAATTCCACCCTCTCTGTGTGGAGTTTGCATGTTCTCCCCGTGCATGCGTGGGTTTTCTCCGGGTACTCCGGTTTCCTCCCACATTCCAAAAACATGCTAGGTTAATTAGCGACTCCAAATTGTCCATAGGTATGAATGTGAGTGTGAATGGTTGTTTGTCTATATGTGCCCTGTGATTGGCTGGCCACCAGTCCAGGGTGTACCCCGACAGCTGGGATAGGAATCCCCCTTGTGAGGAAAAAGCGTTAAAAAATGAATGAATAAAAAAATATGTAAAATATTTACCTCCATATTGCACATTTAGTTTTGTCCTGCAGTTTTATGCACGCTGGTAAAATGTGAGGGAAAATATTAGCTTTTAATGATTCCCTAAACCTAACCCTAAATGAATAATATTGTTAGAAACCACAGTCATTGCCTTCACAGCGGCATCAGACACGCGCCATCATCCTCCAGGCTAACGCCCGCTTGACTGAGACCTGAACCGCTCTGGCCCTGATCCAAACGTTTTATGACTGTTTTCTCTGCTGTGATCACAAGATTATCAAAAGGACATCCAGCATTTGGCACCTTCAAAAACGAAACCAGACCGCCCTGTGCTGGGATGAACTCAAAGGCTGTATCTCAGATGGAATACAGCGATATGAATTCCTTCCAAAAGGTCCAAAAAAATGAAAATAACACCCAAAAAATACAATATATAGAGAACAACTCTAGTTTTCTTCATTCATTTTCTACCGCTTATCCTCACGAGGGTCTTCACCCTGGACTGATGGCCAGCCAATCACAGGGCACATATAGACAAACAACCATTCACACTCACATTCATACCTATGGACAATTTGGAGTCGCTAATTAACCTAGCATGTTTTTTTTGGAATGTGGGAGGAAACCGGAGTACCCGGAGAAAACCCACGCATGCACGGGGAGAACATGCAAATTCCACACAGAGATGCCCGAGGGTGGAATCGAACTCGGGCCTCCTTGCTGTGTGGCCTGCGTGCTAACCACTCGTGGATTCATTTTCTACCGCTTATCCTCACGAAGGTCGCTGTTTACCACCTTCAAACAGGATTAGAGCCCTCTAGACATGAAATAACACCCCTATATTTACGTATATTCATTCATTCATTTTCTACCACTTGCGCTCACGAGGGTCATGGGGGGTGCTGGAGCCTATCCCATGTCTTCTGGTGAGAGACGGGGTACACCCGCCAATCACAGGGCACATATAGACAAACAACCATTCACACTCACATTCATACCTATGGACAATTTGGAGTCGCCAATTAACCTAGCATGTTTTTGGAATGTGGGAGGAAACCCACGCATGCATGGGGAGAACATGCAAACTCGAGGGTGGGATTGAACTCGGGTCACTTTGCTGTGAGGTCTGCACGTGAAAAATATTTATAGAAGAAAAATAATAGGCTAGGGCATGCACGGGGAGAACATGCAAACTCCACACAGAGATGGCCGCGAGTGGAATTGAACTCGGGTCTCCTAGCTGTGAGGTCTGCGCGCTAACCACTCAACCAACGTGCAACCCTAACTCTACTTTTACATGCAGAAATTAATAACAGATAATTATTAACGTCTGAGTACTGGACTTGAAGTTGTATGACATTCCCATCAGCGCTGTAGTACATCAGAGGTGACTTACCCCCACACTTGATCATGAGTTTTGGTCGGATTTCGGTGATGAGGAACATAATTCCAGTAAGTTCCACTTACGAGCTTAGCGTCTTAAAAAAAAATGCGTTCATAAGAGTATACACTACCGCTCAAAACACATTTTTATCCATTTCAAAAACAATTATAAATTATAATTGTTGTTTTTTTTTTTTTAATTTTCTTAGCGACCTGAGTGAGAACTCCATCCAGGCGATTCCCAGGAGGGCCTTCAGAGGAGCCGCAGACCTCAAAAACCTGTGAGCATTACACAAAATAACAAAATAACAATTCATTGTATTGTGTCCAGTGGCCAGTGAGTATAAACATGTACAGCGTACCCCTTAATGATGAATGTATACATGTACAAAAATGTACACATGCAGTATCAATATGCAATGTATAATATGAGATGTTGTGTTGACTGACAGTCAGCTGGACAAGAACCACATCAGTTGCATCGAGGAGGGAGCGTTCCGAGCCCTGCGCTCTCTGGAAGTACTGTGAGTACGCGCTCGTGTTGCCTTCAAGTGTCATGTCCACGTCGGCGTCACCGACGTCTTTCCTCCCGGTCCTCCAGGACGCTGAACAACAACAACATCACCAGCATCCCGGTCTCCAGTTTCAACCACATGCCCAAACTTCGCACTTTGTGAGTACTCCACTTTTCTACATAACTTGATACACTAAATGCAACACGAGGAAGTCCACATGGTTTAGTTTGTGTCTTCTGCCTCATTCCCGAGTCGCCTCCATTCCAATTCCCTTCGCTGTGACTGTCACTTGGCTTGGTTGTCGCCATGGCTGCGTCAGCGTCCAGCGTTGGGGCTCTACACTCAATGCAGCTCTCCCCCAGCCCTCAGGGGGCTCAACCTCGCCGAGCTGCGTAAGGGGGACCTGGCCTGCTCAGGTACCACCAAAGTTTGTGCGAGACGACGTACGTACGTATAGTGTGTGAACATCTTTCTTTTATTCTGAAAGGCCATTCCGGCAGCGCCTTCGTGCAGCCGTGCAGCCTGGCGTCCGGCTCTTGTCCGCCCATGTGCTCGTGCAGCAACAACATCGTGGACTGCAGGGGGCGGGGCCTCACCGCAATCCCCGCCCATCTCCCAGAGGCCATGACGGAGATGTGAGTCGAAGGACAAATGTTCACTTTAAGGCCGAACTCACTTTAGGTGATAGATGCAATCATGTCGGATGAATGAAGATTACGGTACTAATGTATTTACTTCATAACTTTAGAAATGTATAACTTTTTTTTTACATTTTTTACTGATTTTTTTTACTGATTTAATTTCTTATTTATTTCCTTTTTTTACTCCATTTACTTATTGAAATACATTTAATTTAATGAATTTATTATTATTTATTTATTATTTATTTATTATTATTGTTGGCCTTTTATGTTCATTTATGTTTTTTAGCTATCATTTATTGACTTTATTACTTTGTTTATTTCATGACCTCTTAACATTAGCTAAGAGGCTTTATTTCATGACGTTTTTATTTATTGCATTTTTAAATTTTATTTATATTATTTTATTATAATATCTTATAATAATATAATATATAATATAATATTATAATTATCTTTTTTTTTATTTTGCAACCTTTTGTTTCTTATATCTTAAATTATTTTTATCTGTCCCACTCTAGCCGTCAATCAGGACAAAGTGGGCGGGCTCAAAAATCTCGGCGGTTTAAATTGGCTCGGACAGTTCAGCCAATCATATTGTCGATCCCGCCTTGACGGCTTACTGACACAGGAAAAAGACCATGGAGTTATTTGATCGGTCAAAGTCAGCCATTGAAAGGATGGCGGGCTTTCTTAAGAGTCTGCTAGGCCTAACTAATTATATGAAGTTTCTAAGACATCTTTTATATTTGTCTTTAGCCGTCTGGAGCAGAACGGCATCAAATCTGTTCCTCCAGGAGCCTTCGCTTCCTACAAGAAGCTCCGTCGAATGTGAGTGACTGCGCCCCCGTGTGGAAAAAAATATATTGAAGATTAGAAAAATCAGCTTACATACATGAAGGCTCGTCTTCTTGGAAGCATTTTCTGTACCGACTTATGTTGTTTTTACATGGCCGCCATCTTGGCCATTTTGTCATTTTGCTGTGTGTGTGTGTGTGTGTGTTCCCAGAGACCTGAGTAACAACCAAATATCTGAAATGGCTCCCGATGCTTTTCACGGCCTCAGAGCTCTCAACTCGCTGTGAGTTTCCCTCTTATTCATCATTCTCACATTGAACTTTAAACTTTTTAAAATCCCTTCTTCCGGTATGCATGCTGAACGTAGGGACTGTCGATGACACGTCATTGGTCAATGCGCGTGTCAGTCATTCAATTACAGTAGCACCTCACTCTAAAAATGATCAGTGTTTAACCACACGCCATTGGTCAATCTACGTGTCAGTCATTCAATTACAGGAGCGCCTCACTTTAAAAATGATTAGTGTTTTACAACTCATTTTCCTGTCATGTTGTGTTCAGGGTGTTGTATGGCAATAAGATAACGGAGCTTCCCACCGGTGTGTTCGATGGCCTCGCCTCTCTGGAGTTGCTGTAAGTGTACTCCTTTGTGAAGTGCCATTCAGGCTTCATAGATCATTAGTTAGGATATTAGTAATATTTCAATGGTGGACGTTGAACAGTCTCTTTAAGGAAGTATTGTTTAGACTGCAACAATAGAAAATATGTTTTAGCCTATTTAATTGTGAGTGCAAAACGAGGTTGCAAAAACAGGTTGTTTGTGTCGGTGCAGGTTGTTGAACGCCAACAAGATCCATTGTATCAGGGCGTCGGTGTTCAAAGACCTGGAGAACTTGGCGCTGCTGTCGCTGTACGACAACAAAATCCAAAGTTTGGCTAAAGGAACCTTTCACTCTCTGAACAGCATCCAGACACTGTGAGGCCTCATCCTCCTGTCCTGTCATTTGGTTTTTTTTGTTTGTTTTTAATGAACATCAACGTCTGACCAACTTTGCGTTCAGCCACCTGGCCCAGAACCCGTTTGTGTGCGACTGTAATGTCAAGTGGCTCTCGGACTTCCTGCGCTCCAACCCCATCGAGACCAGCGGGGCCCGTTGTGCGAGCCCTCGCCGCCTCGCCAACAAACGCATCGCACAGATTAAAAGCAGCAAGTTCCGATGCTCAGGTCGGTGTATGTGTGTGTGTGTGTTTATTTATTTATACTTTTCCAAACTAATTGTCCTTTCTTTCATTTCCTCTTTTAGCCAAGGAGCAGTACCACATCCCAGGTGAGCATCACTGAGACAGTTGAACAGTCAAAAGGTAGAGTTTGCCCCCTGGTGGCCGTTGGTGGGACTGCAGGCTGAAAACCGCATCATTTTCGGTCCTCTTCATTATGTTTAACCACATTATTTTTCTATACCACTTGTCCTCCATTTAACCACACGTGTAATGTATAATGTAAGCTGAGAGATATGTATATGTGTGTGTGTGTGTGTGTGTGTGTGTGTGCATCCTACCAGGTGCCGGGGACCGCCGTCTAAGCTCGGAGTGTAACAGCAAGCCGGTGTGTCCCAACAAGTGTCGCTGCGAGGCCAATGTGGTCGACTGCTCCAACCTGAGACTCACCAAGTTCCCCGAACATCTGCCTCCATCCACAGAGGAACTGTATGACCTGCACACACACACACACACACACACACATTATTACCATGATGTTGATCTGTGATTCCACATTCAGACACATTTTCACATACGGCCGAAACTGCTAGTCAAACAATACGCATATTAAGCAAATATGTTTTGCCGAAATGAAGCCTTTACAAGCATAAAATACAAATATAAGACATTCAGCAGACCAGTGATTCTCAAAAGTGTGGGTCGCTGCCCCCTGGTGGGCTGTGGTGGTACTGCAGGTGGACCATCAGTGTTCATTAAAAATATGATTCATTTTCAGAAATATTTTTTTTTATTGTAAAATATTTATTGCACGATAAAAAAAATATTTATAGGCCAAATAAAGGGTTGCGGGGGTGCTGGAGCCTATCCCAGCTGTCTTCGGGCGACAGCTGGGATAGGCTCCAGCACCCCTGCGACACTCGTGAGGTAATAATAATAATAATGATAATAATGATTATTATTACATAATATTCATTCATTCATTTTTGACCGCTTATCCTCACAAGGGGTGCTGGAGCCTATCCCAGCTGCCTTCGGGTGACAGCTGGGATAGGCTCCAGCACCCCTGTGATAATAATAATAATAATGATAATAATAAATATTATTACATAATATATAATATAATATTCATTCATTCATTCATTTTGTACCGCTTTTTCCTCACGAGGGTCGCGGGGGGTGCTGGAGCCTATCCCAGCTGTCTTCGGGCGACAGCTGGGATAGGCTCCAGCACCCCTGCGACACTCGTGAGGTAATAATAATAATAATGATAATAAGGATTATTATTACATCATATTCATTCATTCATTTTCAACCGCTTATCCTCACAAGGGGTGCTGGAGCCTATCCCAGCTGCCTTCGGGTGACAGCTGGGATAGGCTCCAGCACCCCTGTGATAATAATAATAATGATAATAATAAATATTATTACATAATATATAATGTAATATATATATAATAATGTATAATAATATAATAATCATAATCATAACAATGATTATTATTATTATTATTAATATATTAATATTATATATAATATAATAATATAAAATAACAATAATGACAATAATAATAACAATTATTATTATATTATAATATTAGTATAATATTATTAGTGTTATTATATTATAATTAATATATGATTAATATATTATTATTATTATTATAAGTTAAGTGCTTTGAGAACGCATTTCGTCAATGTACTGTTTATAGGAGGTGTGAATAACGCCAATAAACGATGGATTAATGCAAATGGGTTTAACCCAAATAGCATTATTATTATTACAATTAGAGTTATTATCAAGTGCTTTGTTGAGAAGACCCTTTGTCTTGTTTTCATTGTACAGTACCAACATGTGATGCTTGTAGATATTATTTGCATGTCATGCAGCGTATATGTGCAGTGCTTGTAGTAAACCATCCACTGAATGAAGTGACTCAAGCAACATAGGAGGTCCCCTTTGGGTGGTCTGTCCATTAAAGCTTCACACATGCACACACACACACAATAATATATACAATGTACAATATATACAATATGCATGCTGACACGGATGCACGGATGCACAGCCGCTGGACATTCAGACCTCCTCTTCCACTAACGATCTTGTTGTATTGTTTGTTGGTTTTGTCCTCATGGCGTCTTCTCGGTGTGTCAGACGTCTCAACAACAATGACCTCTCCGTGCTGGAGGCCACCGGCGCCTTCAAGGGCCTGTCGCAGCTCAAGAAAATGTAGGTCACGCAGCGACAGGGCAGCCATGTTGGAAGACTGGGGAAACGTGATCATTCAACATTTAAATAGCGTACATGTACATCTTTTAAATCACATTTTAGTACCTTTACTGGTCATGTCCTCTTCTAGCGTGCCATACGCTGACTATTTTGAAAATAATATTGCTTCCTGTCGCCATCTTGATTTCATTTTTATGTATCTTGGTTTCTTACTATGACTTTGAATGCCCTCTTGAGTTGTAAACAATAAGAAACTACAAATACTACATTGTGTTTGTCCATCCTGGTGCAGTAATCTAAGCAACAACAAGATTTCAGACATCGAGGACGGGGCGTTTGACGGCGCCTCGTCAGTGACAGAACTTCATCTCACCGCCAATCACCTGGAGTCGGTGCGAGGGAGTATGTTCCGAGGAATGGAGGGACTCCGCATGCTGTAAGACATTATTACGTTTCAATACTCTTACTACTCTTACAGTCTTTGACTTGATGTGTTGTGTTTACAGAATGTTGAGGAACAACAAGATCAGCTGTCTTCACAACGGCAGCTTCACAGGACTGACCAACGTGCGTCTGTTGTCTCTCTACGACAACCAGCTCAGTGCCATCTTGCCCGGGACCTTTGATACGCTTCCCAACCTCTCCACTCTGTCAGTGACACACACACACACATACACACTGGTGTGGAAAAGTGTTTGTCCCCTTACTGATTTTGTTTGCATATTTGTCACATATAAATGTTCCACACCATAAAACAAATATAAATAGTAGTCAGTGACATCACAACTGAACACAAAATTGATTCATTCATTCATTTTCTACCGCTTTTCCTCACGAGGGTCGTGGGGGTGCTGGAGCCTATCCCAGCTGTCTTCAGGCAAGAGGCGGGGTACACCCTGGACTGGTGGCCAGCCAATCACAGGACACATATAGACAAACAATTCATTCACATTCATACCTATGGACAATTTGGAGTCGCTAATTAACCTAGCATGTTTTTGGAATGTGGGATGAAACCGGAGTACCTGGAGAAAACATGCAAACTCCACACAGAGATGACCGAGGGTGGAATTGAACCCTGGTCTCTTAGCTGTGAGGTCTGTTCGCTAACCACTAGACTGCCGTGCCGTCCTGAACACAAAATGCCGTTTTTATTCATTCATTCATTTTCTACCGCTTTTTCCTCACAAGGGTCGCGGGGGATGCTAGAGCCTATCCCAGCTGTCTTCAGACGGGGCGGGGTACACCCTGGACTGGTGGCCAGCCAATCACAGGGCTCATATAGACAAACAACCATTCACACTCACATTCATACCTATGGACAATTTGGAGTCGCTAATTAACCTGCAAACTCCAAACAGAGATGGCCAAGGGTGGAATTGCAACAACTGCAATCAAGCATTTATGATAACTTGCAATGAGTCTCTTCCAGCGCTGGGGAGGAATGTTGGTCCACTCATCTTTGCAGAATTGTTGTCATTCAGCCACACTGGAGTCTTTTTTTAAGGTCATGGCCACAGCATCTCAATAGGATTCAGGTCAGGACTTGGACTAGACCACTCCAAAAAGTGTGACAAGGAATAAGAATATAGGAACGGGGCAAACACTTTTTCACACCAATGTACACACACACACACACACGCACACACACTGTAACCCGGCGTCCATCTTCACAGGAACCTCCTGGCTAACCCTTTCAACTGCGACTGCCGTCTCTCCTGGTTCAGGGCATGGCTTCGTAGCCGGCGCATCGTGACCGGCAATCCTCGCTGCCATGGCCCTGCCTTCCTGCGGGAGATCCCTCTGCAGGACGTGGCCGTGCTGGACTTCCGCTGCGAGGACGGTAATCCACTCGTCCACACGCATTGCTTGTATTGGGTGGCTTCACACTATTATGCACTATTTTTCCAAATAATGTATATTAATTAACATGGTTGACATCTATGCATATTTAAGCACATTTCATGTATTCTTGTTCTAAATTTTCAAGCATAAAAATGGCTAACTGAAGTGAAAATGCAAATATGAGACATTCTGAAAAAGCACTTAAAAACACACCTTTTGGTGTGTTGACAAGGGTTCAATAAAGTTACGTTATGTAACATTGATGAGACAATAGCCACTACAGGAAGTACTGCAAGTGGAAAATAGAAACAACTACATGAGTCTTTCCATATGTCATATTTTATTATTTTGTCTACTATATTTGGTAGGCGAGCTGCACGGCAGTCTAGTGGTTAGTGCAGACCTCACAGCTAGGAGACCAGGGTTCAATTTCACCCTCGGCCATCTCTGTGTGGAGTTTGCATGTTCTCCCCGTGCATACGTGGGTTTTCTCCGGGTACTCCGGTTTCCTCCCACATTCCAAAAACATGCTAGGTTAATTAGCGACTCCAAATTGTCCATAGGTATGAATGTGAGTGTGAATGGTTGTTTGTCTATATGTGCCCTGTGATTGGCTGGCAACCAGTCCAGGGTGTACCCCGCCTCTCCCCCGAAGACAGCTGGGATAGGCTCCAGCAACTACTATTATTATTTATGTATATTTATGTATATTTTTCCCAATGGCTGCATATGGGGCTGCACGGCGGTCTAGTGGTTAGCGTGCAGACCTCACAGTTAGGAGACCAGGGTTCAATTCCACCCTCTGCCATTCTTGTGTGGAGTTTGCATGTTCTCCCCGTGCATGCGTGGGTTTTCTCCGGGTACTCTGGTTATATAACTCCACATTCCAAAAACATGCTAGGTTAATTGGCCATAGGTATGAGTGTGAATGGTTGTTTGTCTATATGCGCCCTGTGATTAGCTGGCCACCAGTCTTGGGATAGGCTCCAGCAGCCCCCGCGACCCTCGTGAGGAAAATGAATGAATGAATATTAGGTAGGTAATACGAGTGTAAAGGCGACTATGGGGGTGTTAGTTTATGTTGAGTGGGCTCTAATAATGTTAAACTCTATTTAGAAGGTCAAAAAACAGGTTTTCTACGCTCTATATAGAAAAATACCAAATAAATAAATAAATAATAAGGACTCTGGAGCCAATTAAGCACAATAAACAGGGCATTAATTACTACTCTACAACTCACATTGATACATACACCAAAGCTTCCTCCAGAAATCCCGAAAGGACGGAGTGATACGGAAGGGACTCATCCGACCGTAAATGCTTCAATTAACGCCTCCCTTCAAGTAACCGCAAAGCATGTGAAAAAACACTGGCATTACTGAGCTGTTGACCTCCGTGTGTATGCAGGTTCGGTTCTGGAGGACAGCAGCTGCTCTCCAGGCCCGCAGTGTCCCAGTCAGTGCACGTGCATGGACACTGTGGTGCGCTGCAGCAACAAACACCTGCAGGCTCTGCCCAGAGGACTTCCCCGCAACCTCACCGAACTGTGAGCGTCCACGCCGTCTCAGCGTCCACGAAGGTCAATCTTACATGCTGACCGTCACCTTTGCCCTTGCAGCTACCTGGACGGGAACCAGCTGACTCGGGTCCCCAAGGAGCTCGCCACATTCAGGAATCTGCAGCTTGTGTGAGACGCTGTTTTTCTACTTCCTGCTTCACTTTTTAGCCTCTTGTTTAGCTGCCACACCGGTCACATGACCTCTGTAGTAGCACACACATACAGGTCAAAGGTGAAAATAATACTTCCAAAATATAATGTCCAGCAGGGGGTGCTGTGGACTGTAAATATGAGCTCCTGTTTGCTGCAATGGCATGCATATGTATTTCATAACCCCTGCAACTCTGTGTGAATGTGCATGCGTGCGTGTGCGTTGACTGTGCAGAGATTTGAGCAACAACAAAATCACCTCGCTGGCCGATGACTCCTTCGCCAACATGAGCCAGCTCACCACCTTGTGAGTACACACAGTACACACACACACACAAAATAAAGTGATTGCTATACAAAAAAGTGTGATTTTTGTTGTTGTTGTGTACAGGATCCTCAGTTACAATTCTTTACGTTGTATTCCTCCTCTGGCATTGGGCGGCCTGCCCTCTCTCAGGCTGCTGTGAGTGGAAACACACACACACACACACACACACACACACACACACACACACACACACTGATTAGTCCAGTGAGTATTTAGAGCACATGATGATTTTTTTTTTTTTTGCATATTTTCCAAGTCCATTATTTGATGTAAACATGTTGAGAGTGTGGCCTGAGGATATCCACGCGATGTCACGGAGATCATTATAAAAATACAAAAATGTAATAAAATAAAGTTAAAAAAAACCAACTTAAATTATATTAGGAAAGCAGGAAGTGAACAAATGTAACAGTTACTGATTGTAAAAGCACTAAATGGAGGGGTAGGATTTAATAAGCTTTGCTTCTTCCTACTCTTTTTGAACATGTGGAACTGTGAACTGATTATGTGATGCATTCAATTGTCATCTGATGCATGTTCGAGTTTGTTTCTTGAATTGGCTCATCGTTGTGCATTGTTTGAGGTCCTTACTCAATCCATTCCATAGTTTGATTCCACATACTGAACTACATACTGAATACTATCAGCAAGTTGAAGTATTTGTGATTTTATAAATAAGGAATTAGTATGTTCTCTGTAGGCGGCATTATGAATTATCCTTACTGACCTTTTTTTGCAGTACATTTAGCGAGTGAAGATTGCTTTTATAGTTATTAGCCCATATTTCCACACAATAAATAAGATATGGTAGAACCAGAGAGCAATAAAGAGTGTGGAGTGATTTCTGATTGAGAACAAATTTTGCTTTGTTCAATATTGAAATATTTCTGGACCATAATCTACGCAATGTGTGCTAAACAGTATATGCTGTATATTAACACACACACACATACACACACAGTGACAGATGACTTTCAACATGTCGTGTGTTGTTGTTGTTCTCAGCTCTCTCCATGGCAATGACATCTCGGAGCTGCAGAACGGCATCTTCAACGATGTAGCCTCCCTGTCTCACCTGTATGTTCTTCCCATACTGTATCATTTTGGGGGGGGGGGGTTTAAGATGACTTCCTGCAGGATTAAATTAGCCACAAAGATGGATGGACAAGATCCACAGAGGTTCTATTCATCTATAGTGTACATGTGAACAACCAACGTGTACATTAGCTGTGAAGATGGGAAGTCAGAAAGAACCAGTGTGCGTTAGGCTGTGACGCTTCTCTCCCGCCTCCTCTTCCTGTCCATCATCAGAGCGATCGGGGCCAACCCTCTCTACTGTGACTGCCGTCTGCTCTGGCTGTCCGACTGGGTCAAGAGCGGCTACAAAGAGCCCGGAATTGCGCGTTGTGCCGGCCCGCCTGGCATGGAGGGGAAACTGCTCCTCACTACGCCACCTGATCTCTTCCAGTGTCTACGTGGGTAAACGTCCCCCGATGCATAATACACGCTTGATGCCATGAAGTAACATTGTGTTTCACAGGTCCTGTAGAGGCCAGTATCCAGGCCAAATGCAGCCCATGTGTTTCCTCACCCTGTCAGAACCAGGGCCTCTGCCAAGACCAGCACACGCAGTCCTACACATGCACATGCAAGGCCGGATTCACGGTGTGTGTGCACACACTTTCATATTGTCAGAATGGACATAGTGTGTTCCAGACTCAGGCTGTGGTCTTCATATAAACCTTCAGCAGCTAATACAGACAACGTTTGAACGTGTGTTCAGGGCAAACACTGTGAAACTCCGGTGGATGCGTGTGTCAGTAATCCTTGCACCAATGGAGGAAGCTGCCTGAGTGACGAGCAGACCAGTGGCTTCAGGTAATTCATGACTGACTTCACTTTTTCCCAAGAATGGTAATGGTTTTATTTCATTTGAACATGCATCAGATTACAATTGAATGCATCCCATAATCAGTTCACAGTTCCACATGTCCAAAAGGAGTAGGAAGAAGCAAAGCTTATTAAATCCTACCCCTCCATCTGGTACTTTTACAATCAGTAATTGTTACATTTGTTCACTTCCTGCTTTCCTGATATAATTTTTTTTTTTATGTAAAAAATTGTAAATTTGTAAAGTTTTGAAATTTTAAAGTTCTAAAAAATTTTAAATTTTTTAGATTTTTAAATTAAGTTTTTTTAAATTAATACATTTTTGTAATTTTTTTTAGATTAGATTAGCTACTATACCCTTATATATGATGACCCAACTTTTTCCATCAAACTAATCCACGACACAATGATAATAACATAATAATTATTATTATAACCCACGGCACGCTAAAACCCGACCTTACTTTCTGTCCTTACATCTGTCCACCCGCCACTAAAGTCCCCTAGGGGACACATTTACTGTGACTCACACAAGCATGAGCTTTATTTACATAATACATGCCTTATTTACTCGACTCCAAATTGTCCATAGGTATGAATGTGAGTGTGAATGGTTGTTTGTCTATATGTGCCAGTCCAGGGTGTACCCCGCCTCTCGCCCGAAGACAGCTGGGATAGGCTCCAGCAACTATTATTATTATTATTATTTATGTATATTTTTCCCCATGACTGCATATGGGGCTGCACGGCGGTCGAGTGGTTAGCGCGCAGAACTCACAGCTAGGAGAGCTGAGTTCAATCCCACCCTCGGCCATCTCTGTGTGGAGTTTGCATGTTCTCCCCGTCCATGCGTGGGTTTTCTCCAAAACATGCTAGGTTAATTGGCGTCTCCAAATTGTCCATAGGTATGAATGTGAGTGTGAATGGTTGTTTGTCTATATGTGCCCTGTGATTGGCTGGCCACCTGTCAAGGGTGTACCCCGCCTCTCGCCCGAAGACAGCTGGGATAGGCTCCAGCACTGCCCGCAACCCTCATTAGGATAAGCATTTGTCTACTATATTGGGTAATACCAGTGTGAAGCCACCATTAGAATACATTGAATAGAAGACAATAGCAACCACAGGAAGTACAAACAAGAAACTATGCTGTTATCTTATTTATGTCGAATATATCTTATTTTCCCTGATGATGTATACCATATTGGGTAATACACATGCAAAGATGACTGTAGGGGTGTTATTCCCTGTCTGATGGCTCTAATATGGCTCTTAGATGGCTCTAATAATGTCGAAAACTCCAAAATATTTTAGTTAGCCACTATTTTTCTAGTGTAGCTGCAATGTAACCGCATCAAGTGTGTAGTTTAACATGTCAACAGATGATGACACATGTAGTCCTGTACATGGTACACACGTGCACAGCAGCCACACTGGAACGTGATAAATGCTTCACAGTTTTGACAGACCCACACGCTTCCTGACGGCATGTGCTAAGTGCTAATTAAGCTAATGAGTTAGCTTGCGATGCTGCAGCATTGCCTTATTAACTTTTTGTGTGTGTGTGTGCGTGTGTGTGTGCAGTTGTGCATGTGCGTTTGGGTTCCACGGCACATTCTGTGAGGTCAATGTAGACGACTGTCAGGACCACGGTTGTGAGAACGACGCCACCTGCGTGGACGGAGTGGGCAACTACACTTGTCTGTGTCCGCCCAACCGCACGGGTTTGTATGACCCCGCCCCCTGCTGCCCCTTCACAGCCAATCACATTTGTCTGTCAGTATGAAAGAACTCTGTGATTGTTGGCTCAGGTCTCTTCTGCGAGGAAGAGGAGGATGTCTGCGCCCCTGCTAGGAACCCATGCCAGCATCAGTCCACCTGCGTCGGCACCGCGACTGGACCCAGGTCAGCCCCCAAACAAGCACACACACAAATCTGTTCCATTGTCGAAGCAGTGTTAATAATAAAAGATCAAAACAATAAAAGCGCCATATTCCTTCATGTGTTTGTGTACTTGTATGTCAGGTGCGTGTGCATCCCGGGATGGGTGGGGCCAGACTGCAGTATAAACTACGACGAGTGCGTGGATCATCGCTGTCAGAACGGTGCGCAGTGTGTCGACCACGTGGACGGATACACGTGTGTGTGTCCTCAGGGATACAGGTAAGGAATGCTGGGAAAAAGACAGGATGAAATTAGTCCAATACGGAGAGGCCTCAACTGATTTGAAGCAAACAAATCCAAGCCAAGGTGAGGAATAAGCCCCCTTCCGGCATGGCATAGGTCTGCCCCGGGGTCTCCTCCCGGCTGTGCATGCCCGGAGCACCTCAGGGAAGTATCCACTCTGAGCTCCTCCAGGATTACTGATATCCTCACCATAAGAGAACCAGATTTGGCTGCCCAGCCGCTTGCCCCTCGACTGCCAACTAAAACATGCGGGCTCTCCTTTTGTTCCTGTTCATAGGACCGTCTGAATCACTCTCTCCAGGAGACCCAACCAGGGGCATACAGCCCTGAGCCACTTACTGTAGTTCCTCAACCCACTCAGGCACTCAAACCCCTTCACCATGATTAGGTGGTGATTCATTCTGGCGCTTTTCAATACCTAATATATACATTTTCATTCATTTAACATTTGTATGCTTAAAGTGCTTAATTTACGCCATGAATGTGTACAATGTGCTTAAGTAGGCATATAGTTTTTACGAATAATATTGCTTTTTGTTCTGGAGGGAGCCCAGACGAATTCATTAGAAAGGTCAGAGAAGAAATGGTCACACTAAAAAGATGGTTTGATGATAATAGATTGTCCTTGAACCTAAATAAAACTAAAATCATGCTGTTTGCTAACAGCAGAAAGGACACGCACCAGCAAATACAAATAGACGGTGTAGACATTTAAAGGGTGAAGGAAAATACATTTCTGGGGATCACAATACATGAAAATATGAGCTGGAAATCTCATATTACAAAAATACAAGATAATGTGGCGAGAAATATTTCAATATTGAACAAATCAAAATCACTCCACACTCTTTATTGCTCTCTGGTTCTACCATATCTTACTTATTGTGTGGAAATATGGGCTAATAACTATGAAAGCAATCTTCACTCGATAAATGTACTGCAAAAAAAAAGGTCAGTAAGGATAATTCATAATGCCGCCTACAGAGAACATACTAACTCCTTATTTCTAAAATCACAAATACTTCAACTTGCTGATGTAGTTCATCTTCTAACAGCTAAAATAAATTTTAAATTTTAAATTTTAAATTTTAAATTTTAAATTTTAAATTTTAAATTTTAAATTTTAAATTTTAAATTTTAAATTTTAAATTTTAAATTTTAAATTTTAAATTTTAAATTTTAAATTTTAAATTTTAAATTTTTAAATAATAATAAATGTTTACTTAAATAAAAATTAAAATAAAAAAACTTACATTATATTAGGAAAGCAGGAAGTGAACAAATGTAACAGTTACTGATTGTAAAAGTACCAGATGGAGGGGTAGGATTTAATAAGCTTTGCTTCTTCCTACTCCTTTTGGACATGTGGAACTGTGAACTGATTATGGGATGCATTCAATTGTAATCTGATGCATGTTCAAATGAAATTAAACCATTACCATTACCATTATCATATTCAACCACAAACCAATGATTAATTTTTGAGACTCTATATTATTATATATATTTATTTCTTTGCCCTTTCAGATCAGCATAATCTTTTCAAAAACACTTTTTGCAAACATTCATCATGTGTCAATAAATAATTTTTGGGTTGACATGACAACATCCAACATTATTCACACAGGTTTTGAGGAAATGTTGGCTTCTAGCTGAAATGTGCAGTGAAAAAGCACAGAGAGGCAGGAGGTCAGGAATAATCTGACAGTTTAGATTTAAGGGATTAGTGACGTGATACTGTGGATTTGTGGCGGCTCGTATAAGGACCGGATCTGGTTCTGGCCAGATGGGGCCGATGCACTTTAACCCTAGAATATTACACTTACCGCTGAAGTGCTTCCCTTATTTTAACCAATGTTTTGTTAGCGATATGTTCATTTTTTCATACAGCGTCTTGTTCATTGGGTTTTTGACGAGTTCAATGCCAGCCATTTTTAAAAAGACACACAGACTATTGTTCTATGGTGATACGTTGTTGGGATTGGGTGATCGGTATTATAAAAACTAGACATGTCCAATAATTATGGGTACCAATTATTATCGGTCGACATCAGTATGTGATTCTTTTCCCTGATCTTAATTGGCGACTTCCGAAAAGACACAGTCTATTGTGTTCTATGGCGATAAATTGTTGGGACTGGGTGGTCGGGATTATAAAACTAGGGATGTCCAATAATTATGGGTACCGATTATTATCGGTCGACATCAGTATGTGATTTTTTTTCCCCGATCTTAATTAGCGACTTCCGAAAAGACACAGACTATTGTGTTCTATGGCGATAAATTGTTGGGATTGTGTGATTGGGATTATAAAAACTAGGCATGTCCAATAATTATGGGTACCGATTATTATCAGTCGACATCAGTATGTGATTTTTTTTCCCCGATCTTAATTAGCGACTTCCGAAAAGACACAGACTATTGTGTTCTATGGCGATAAATTGTTGGGATTGTGTGATCGGGATTATAAAAACTAGGCATGTCCAATAATTATGGGTACCGATTATTATCAGTCGACATCAGTATGTGATTTTTTTTCCCCGATCTTAATTGGTGACTTCCGAAAAGACACAGACTATTGTGTTCTATGGCGATAAATTGTTGGGATTGGGTGATCGGAATTATAAAAACTAGGGATGTCCAATAATTATGGGTACCGATTATTATCGGTCGACATCAGTATGTGATTTTTTTCCCCGATCTTAATTGGCGACTTCCGAAAAAATTCTGTATACACCACATATGTGTTCATTCCACCACAGGATAAATGTTTGTTATCGTTATCGGCTGATATCGGGAACGGAAATTAAGAGTTGGACAATATCGGCATATCCGTTTTCGGAAAAAAAACAAAACAATATCGGTCATCCCTAATAGAATCTTTCTATGTATCTCAGTGGTGATTTCTGCCAGCTGGCCACGCCTCCTCCATCGCCCTGCCAGCTGACACGTTGCCAAAACGGCGCCCCCTGTGAGGAGAGAATGGGAGTGGCGGTGTGCCAGTGTCTGCCGGGCTTCGAGGGTCCCAGCTGTGAGAAGCTAGTCAGCGTCAACTTTGTCAACAGAGACTCTTACGTCCAACTGCAGGACGTCAAGAACTGGCCTCAAGCTAACATCACGTTGCAGGCGAGCACACGGCGAACAGCTCATTTTGGGGGCACGCCCCTGAAAATCAAAGATGGATTCTCAACCACATTGTTTATTCATGTGTGGGTTATGTCTTAGGTGTCCACAGCAGAAGACAACGGCGTCTTGCTGTACAACGGCGACAACGAACCCATCGCCGTGGAGCTGCATCAAGGTCATGTGAGGGTCACGTACGATCCCGGGAACCAACCCACCACCGCCATCTACAGGTAGAAACAAACAATAAATCAAACAATTTAGACGTGATTTTAATGTCAACCGAGAGGCGAAAGCAGAAGTGCTAAACGCCGCACTTGACCATGTGACGGCAGATGGCGGGCGCGCTCGATCTCATCCTCATCGAGCTGAGCGACCTGCTGGACCCTCAGCAGCCTCTCAGCTCTCAGTGAGGCCACTCGGGGAGAATTAGCCGACCATTTTGCTGCCGAGTGCGAGTGGGGGGGCGCATTTGGGAATGCGACATTGGCAGCGTGGGTATTCCCGTTTAATTGCGCGTCTGCCAAGAGGACTCTCCATCGGCTGTGAAGTGCTTCAGTGTTTGGATGTGCGCAGACACACGCTTGGAAAATATGTGGATAACGGATCTCCACAAATGCGCCCCCGCATATATTTTAAATCAAGACATTGTTTTGTTTTTTTAATTGGCGGGAAAACCAGACTTTTTCCCTCCATTCACTTTATATGCTGGAGCCTATCCCAGCTGGTTGCCAACCATTCACAGGACAACTCTCACATGGTCCACCTAAATTATCTCTGTTTTAGTGGGGTCAGCTTCAAAATGTTCGTTTGCCCACCCACAGGACCTGCATTGACGTCAGCCCCCTTTTTTGTTTCTTTGCATTAGCACAGAGACGGTCAACGACGGCCACTTCCACACCGTGGAGCTGGTGACCTTCAACCGCATGGTCAACTTGTCCGTGGATGGAGGAGAGCCCACCACGCTGGACAGTCAGGGGCGGAGCGAGGCGGCCATGGCAGAGGCTCCCCTCTATGTGGGAGGTAAGATCAGTGGGTGAAGGGGCGGGGCTAACAGCTGTTGCCTCATTCGATCTTCATTCATATATATATGTCTTGTTAGGAAAATTGATACAAATTTTACTATGCTAATGTTAGCATGCTAACACCTAGTATTCATTCATTTTCTACCGCTTTTTCCTCACGAGGGTCATGTGGGGTGCTGGAGCCTATCCCAGCTATCTTCGGGCGAGAGGCGGGGTACGCTCTGGACTGGTGGCCAGCCAATCACAGGGCACATATAGACAAACAACCATTCACACTCACATTCATACCTATGGACAATTTGGAGTCGCTAATTAACCTAGCATGTTTTTGGAATGTGGGAGGAAACCTGAGTACCCGGAGAAAACCCATGCATGCACGGGGAGAACATGTAAACTCCACACAGAGATGGGAATTGAACCCGGGTCTCCTTGCTGTGAGGTCTGCGCACTAACCACTCGCCCGCCGTGCAGTCCCGCCTTCATAGCATTCATTCATTTTCTACCGCTTATCCTCACGAGGGTTGCCGGGGTGCTGGAGCCTATCCCAGCTGATAGTGGGAGTCACAATGCCATCTCACAAAAAAACAGTACACTCATCACACAGCAAATTAACACTCAACATATGTATGCTGGAGCCTATCCCAGCTGTCTTCTTTGGGCGAGAGGCGGGGTACACCCTGGACTGGTGGCCAGCCAATCACAGGGCACATATAGACAAACAACCATTCACACTCACATTCATACCTATGGACAATTTGGAGTCGCTAATTAACCTAGCATGTTTTTGGAATGTGGGAGGAAACCGGAGTACCCGGAGAAAACCCACGCATGCACGGGGAGAACATGGCCGAGTGTGGAATTGAACCCTGGTCTTCTAGTTGTGAGGTCTGCGCGCTAACCACTCGACCGCCGTGCCGCCCTCATTCGATCTTAACTATGAAAAAAATGCGCTTTGCCTGCAGTTCTTAGGACGTAGTTGTGGGGTCTTTTGTGACTTCTTGGAGTCATTTTGGTTGGGGGCGGCCAATCCTGGGAAGGTTCACCACTGTTCCATGTTTTTACCATTTGTGGATAGTAGCTCTCACTGTGGTTGGTTGGAGTCCTAAACCTTTAGAAATGGCTTTATTTTACACACTGATTGATTGTCTGTGTTATTTAGTTCATGAAATGTTAATAAACATCAAATGGAGGAATTATTAATAAAAGTATATATTGGGAATAATTGAAGGTATGCCTGAGGAGGTGATTCCCGCTTCCCTGTCTCTATCCTCGCCCGGCGCCAACATGTCCAGCTTCCACGGATGCATCCGCAACCTTTACATCAACCACGAGCTGCAGGACTTCACCCGCGGGCACATGAAGGCGGGCGTGGTGCCGGGCTGCCATGCTTGCAGGAAGCTCTTCTGCCTTCACGGCGTCTGCCAGCCCAACGAAGCGCAGGTGAGACGCATTAACACATTTTTACTTCCTGTTCTTTAGAACGCTGATGACGCCGATGTTATGTACTGAACGTGTGTCAGGGACCTCGGTGTCTTTGCCAGTCTGGTTGGAGCGGTCCGAACTGTGACCAGGCAATCACAGGAGACCTTACTGGAGCAGTGGGCGTGGCTTCTACAGCAGCCGGTCCATGTGACGACAGCAAGTGTGTGACATCACATCATCGCGTGGCGGGACATTTTTATACACGCTGTTCTAACGGGCTCCTCCCGGCAGGTGTGTGAACGGAGCATGCGTGGCGTTGGACGCGCAGACGTACCGCTGCGCCTGCAAGGACGGATACCACGGGGCGCTTTGCAACCTGCAGGGGGGGGGCGAGGTTTCCTGTCAGGGGCTCAAGTGCGTGCACGGACGCTGCCAATACGACGAGGCCGGGGGGCGACGCTGTGTCTGCGAGGACGGCTTCACCGGAGACAGCTGCGACACAGGTGAAGCTGATGCCATCGCTATCCTCTTCACAGCCACCAGGGGGCGTAATTTCACACTGTGATGTAAATAATCCCTTTCTTAACGCAGAGTCGGCGTGCCGAGGCGATGCGGTCAGGGATTACCACCGGCTGCAGCGTGGCACCGTCCTCTGCCAGACGTCCAAGCCTTTCTCCTGGGTGGAGTGCCGGGGCCGCTGCCAGGTGAGGGCCGACCCGGCGGCCTCCTCCTCCTCCTCCTGTTGTGCTCCTCTGAGGGTCCGACGCCGGCGCCTCACCTTTCAATGTGACGACGGCACCTCATTGACGCAGGATGTAGAGAAGCCGGTGGAGTGTGGATGCAAGCAGTGTGTGTAGTACTGTCTCACACACACACACACACACACACACATGAAACAGAACCTCCAAAGTGGTGCAAGTCCAAACTCATTTTCATGTACATAGAAAATAGTGTACATAGAAATAATCTGTTCCAGGGTCAAACTGCGTTCACCGTCAAAGCTTTATCCGATGTCCAGCCAACATTTTCAGTCAAATTTGAGCATTCTGAAGAAGTCATACAAGTGTAAAAAAAAAATGACACGTTATATAATACAACTAGACACGCGATGGAGAGCGACGTACACACTAATATTCAGCCATCAATGCTATCGCTACATGGTTAGTTCATTTAGAGTCAATATTTAATGACTAGTATTGCTCATGTTGTACTGAGCAGCCAGACCGGGATTTATTTCCTGGTCTGTGGTTATTGTCACATATCCCTTCTTTATCTACACCGGTACCTCCTCACAGAAAAGCCAAAGAAAAAGGCAAAAGACATTTACATGCTGACTGAGTTGATGTTTCAACTCCAAATTTTGTTTGACTTTGAGGCTGATTTTTTTGGTTGAACTCTAAATTGTTTCACTTTTTGCACGTTCCACTCTGGAGGTTATGAAAGCACCTACCTGACATTCATTCATAATTATCAGATAAAACATCAAAATGTTGAGTTAAAAAGTCAAAATTATGTGATAAAAATTTGGTCAAATGAGATAAACATTGGAAATTTGAGGCAAAAAATATATGAAAGTCATAATTTGGATGTAGCAAATGGAAATTATGACACAAAAGTCATAATTCACAAGTCATAATAATAATAAAAAATAAACTCCAAATTTGAGTCATGAGATAACTCAAAATTGTAGACAAAATGTGAAATTGTGAGGGGAAAAATACGTCATAATTATGAGATAAAAACTCAAAATTTGAGACCAAATTCCAAATTGAGATAGGCAAGTCAGAATTATGAGATGAAAAGTTCAAATTTGAGACACAAAAGTCATAATTATGAGATTAAAAACTCCAAATTTGAGTCATGAGATAACTCAAAATTGTAGACAAAATGTGAACTTGTGAGGGGAAAAAAACATCATAAATATGACATAAAAACTCTAAATTTGAGACCAAATTCCAAATTATGAGATGAAAAGTTCAGATTTGAGACACAAAAGTCATTATTATGAGATTAAAAACTCCCCCAAAAAATGTAGACAAAATGTAAAATTATGAGAAAAAAGTCATAATTATGAGATAAAAACTCTAAATTTGAGTCCAAATTATGAGATAGGCAAGTCAGAATTATGAGATGAAAAGTTCAAATTTGAGACACAAAAGTCATAATTATGAGATTAAAAACTCCAAATTTGAGTCATGAGATACCTCATAAAATAAACAATAAATAAATAAATAATAAATTGTAGACAAAATGTCAAATTATGACGAAAAAAACCGAGATAAAAACTCAAAATTTGAGTCCAAATTATGAGATAGGCAAGTCAGAATTATGAGATGAAAACTCCAAATTTGAGACCAAAAGTCAAAATTATGAAGTAGATTTTCACTTTGTATCTCATAATTCCATCATCTTGTTGGGATATGTATTTTCTTTCCATGGCAAAAACGGGCTTCCATAGGATGTTCCACCCCCCCCCAAAAAAAGAAGAAAAATGACACCAAACATGCATTGGTGCCCTCTAGTGGTGTAATTGTGTAGCTGAGCGTTCTTGTGCGCCCCCTGCTGGATGACATGGCCAAATAGAAAGCCACCTTAAAAGTCAAAGGTTGTTGTTGACAAAGAGATGATGATGATGATGATGATGATGATGATGTGTACCATTCCATCGCCTCCTCTGTGACATGAGAGGAGTCAGTGAAGGCACCACGTGTAGCTTTAAAGACATGAAGTTATTTATATGGATGTAATATAACTCTATTGAAATGTTTCCAGTTTGTAGCCTAACAGAGCTAACGTAGCTTTTTACCAGCCAGTGTCAAAAAATAAATATGATATGATTAGTATTTTTCTATGCTGACTGTAGTGCTTCTTCTTCTTCTTTCTGCCGTGACCTTTGACCCCATTGTGTCCCGGTGGGGAAGAGGAAATGGGCGGAGTCTGAGGCCAGAGTTGGTTCTGGTGCTGTTGAGAGGGGGCGGGGGGGGGGGTGCTTTAATGAAACGGTGATTCACGCGTCCCCCTCTGACCATAAAGATAATATACACCCCCTAATGGCTGTGACAACCCCCCCCACACACACTCCCCCCACCCACCACACACACACACATGAACAAAGATGGAAGTGACAGCACACACACACACACCTCCACCTCTACATCCCAAACATGCCCCCTCCCCCCTCCCACATCCTGACTTTAAAGGAGGAAAAAATCCCCCCCCCCAACCCCCCTCCATTCCAATAAAGCCTGGGCATCTTCTGAGGATGTGCTGCACACAAAGGAGACCAAAGAGAGAAACACATGAAGCCCCAAAAAATATTTA
Source organism: Doryrhamphus excisus (assembly GCF_037039965.1). Taxonomy (NCBI): domain Eukaryota; kingdom Metazoa; phylum Chordata; class Actinopteri; order Syngnathiformes; family Syngnathidae; genus Doryrhamphus; species Doryrhamphus excisus. Next base: position 19,723,804 of record NC_136365.1, read on the forward strand.
CATATATAAATATTAAATACATATAATAATAATATATATTAAATATAAAATATTTCACAATAGAAATAAGTAAGTGTGGCCCCCACCTCTTTTATTATTATTATTATTTTTAATAGCCTCATCAAATCATTCATATTGTATTTGGATAATCAGGAATCCTTCATTTGTTCGTAATAACTTAGTGAATATCAATCTGTACTTGTTTGTTATATCATAGAAATATAGAATATAGAATATACATTAGAATTATTAGCATTATTCTCTTAGTAAAACTGTAGATGAAAACAACATTATTATATTTGACTGTATTTTAAAATGTATTTTATTGTCTTTTTGGATATTCAAGAATCATTCATGAATCAAAATTTGTACATGAATTTGTATATGAACAAAATAAAGTTATGAGATGAACAAACCCTCAAGGATGGACCCCGCCTCTCGCCCCAAGAAGACAGCTGGGATAGGCTCCAGCACCCCTTTTGGGTCTATGAGGATAAACGGCATGGAGTGGATGGATATGAACGTGTTAAGCTTCCTTGCTGCTGCAGTTCTCTCCTTCCTTCCTTCCTTCCTTCCTTCCTTCCTTCCTTTGCTGCCTTCCTTCTTTCCGTCTTTCCTTTCTTTCTTTCTTTCTTTCTTTCTTCCTTTCCTTCTTTCCTTTCCTTCTTTCTTTCTTTCTTTCTTTCTTTCTCTCTTTCTTTCCTTTCTTCCCTTCCTTCCTTCGTTCCTTCCTTCCTTCCTTCCTTCCTTCCTTCCTTTGCTGCCTTCCTTCTTTCCGTCTTTCCTTTCTTTCTTTCTTTCTTTCTTTCTTTCTTCCTTTCCTTCTTTCCTTTCCTTCTTTCTTTCTTTCTTTCTTTCTTTCTTTCTTTCTTTCTCTCTTTCTCTCTTTCCTTTCTTTCCTTCCTTCCTTCGTTCCTTCCTTCGTTCCTTCCTTCCTTCCTTTGTCCCTTCCTTCCTTCGTTCCTTCCTTTGTTCCTTCCTTTCCTTCTTTCCTTCTTTCCTTCTTTCCTTCTTTCCTTCTTTCCTTCTTTCCTTCTTCCTTCCTTTTCTTCTTCCTTCCTTTCCTTCCTTCCTTCCTTCCTTCCTTCCTTCCTTCCTTCCTTCCTTCTTTCCTTCTTTCTTTCTTTCTTTCCTTCTTTCTTTCTTTCCTTCTTTCTTTATTTCTTTCTTTTTTCTTTCTTTCCTTCCTTCTTTCCTTCCTTCCTTCCTTCCTTTCTTTCTTTCTTTCTTTCTTTCCTTCTTTCTTCTGTTCCTTCTTTCTTCCGTTCCTTCTTTCTTCCTTTCCTTCTTTCTTCCTTTCCTTCTTCCTTCCTTCCTTTCCTCCTTCCTTCCTTCCTTCCTTCCTTCCTTCCTTCCTTCCTTCCTTCTTTCCTTTCCTTTCCTTTCCTTTCCTTTCCTTCCTTCCTTCCTTCCTTCCTTTCTTCCTTTCCTTCTTTCTTTCCTTCTTTCTTTCTTTCTTTCTTTCTTTCTTTCTTTCTTTCCTTTCTTTCCTTTCTTTCCTCCTTTCTTTCCTCCTTTCTTTCCTTTCTTTCTTCCTTTCCTCCTTTCCTTCTTTTCTTTCTTTCCTTCTTTCCTTCTTTTCTTTCTTTCCTTCTTTCCTTCTTTCCTTCCTTCCTTCCTTTCCTTCTTTCCTTCTTTCTTCCTTTCCTTCTTTCTTCCTTTCCTTCTTCCTTCCTTTCCTTCTTCCTTCCTTTGCTTCCTTCCTTTCCTTCTTTCTTCCTTTCCTTCTTTATTTCTTTCCTTCTTTCCTTCCTTTCTTTCTTCCTTTCCTCCCTTCACTATTGATTGACATTCTCTCTGCACTTAACGCCAACTCATTTTCACCCCCCCCAAAAAAGTCTTTTGTTTTAGTGTTTTTACCCACGCCAACACGAGTGGTCTTCCTCTCTTGTTGCCAAGGAGCAGGTGTGCTTTTATTGCAAGGATGATGCTACCATGCTATAGCATGCTATAGCATCGTAGCATCATCCTTGCTACAGCTGGTCTCCAGGCGGCCATCAGCGCTCCAGTAAAAGACATCAATGTGCGGCAAGTATGCAAAAAGAAGTCAGAGGGAGGAAGAAGTGATGGGGGGGGGGTGCTGTAAAATGAAGGTTGGGGGTGTGGGGGTGGGGGGAAGGGATGTCTTTATTTTATGAGCGCCCGAGGCAAAAGGGAATCATTTGGAGTGTCTTTGGGAAGGAAAATGGCTGCAGGAGGAATTTCAACGCATCTCTGCAAGTTTTCAATTAAATGCGACCTTGTTGAGACGCCAATCTCCTTTTTTCACGTTCGAATCCGCTCGCATTCAACGTGTCGGCCATTGCCGGCGCTTATTGAGGCGTCACGGTCACACGGCTAGACGACGGCCCGAGCAGCAAAGACTGAAAGCAAACACTTGTGGTTTTTTTTTCTTTCACGAGCCGCCATGTTTGTTGCTGCTGAAGGTGTGGAAAAAAAATAGCTTTTCTATTTTAGGAAATAATTAGCGCTGAATAAAAAGCAGGAAATCTGAGCTCAGCGGCAGGCGAGACGTTAAAAGTTTCATACTTTTTTTTACGTTTTTTCATGTTGCCAAGAGGAAGACAAAATGTCTTCCGTTTGCGAGCACACCAGCCTCGAAAAAGATGAATAAAAACAATCCCTACTTCCGAGCGAGTAAGGGGCAGGACTTATGACATCACAAACCACGCCCACTTGCTCATAAAAGTCAAGTGCGAAAAGTGACAAGGAGTAAAAAAAAAAAAAAAAAGACTTGCCAGCGTGTTGACGTCTTAATTGAACACTAATGGGGGGTCGTGCTGGGCCTGCCCGCGGTAGGGGTTGTCGCGGGGGGGAGGGGCTCCGATGGGGCACTCTGACATTCTCACAGCGGGGGGGTTAAAGGTCACATGCCGTTATGAAGGAGAGTTTGTGTGCTCGTGCACGCCTCACGTGGGCGCCTTGTAAACGACGACTGATGTCAGGTTCCACCTCGGTACTGCCCCCACTATATAATATCATTAGTTTTACATTTTTACCCTATTAAAGTCATAAAAAAAATATATGTACATATATATGTTAATATATATATATTTTTCTCTCTATATATACGTATATATATATTTTTAAATAAAATATTTAAAAAAAAGTAAATATATATATATAGATATATATTTTGATGACTTTAATACGGTAAAAATGTAAAACTAATAATATTATATAGTGGGGAAAGAAGAAATATATATATATATTTAAAAATATATATATATTTTTTATGACTTAATTTTTTTATTAAAAATAAAAAAAATATATATTCTTTTTTCTTCTTTCCCCACTATATAATATTATTAGTTTTACATTTTTACCGTATTAAAGTCATCAAAAAAAAATATGTATATATATGTTAATATATATATATTTTTCTCTCTATATATGCGTATATATATTTTTTTAAATAAAATATTTTAAAAAATAAATATATATATATAGATATATATTTTGATGACTTTAATACGGTAAAAATGTAAAACTAATAATATTATATAGTGGGGAAAGAAGAAAAAAGAAGAAATATATATATATATATTTAAATATATATATATATATATATATTTTTATGACTTAATTTTTTTATTAAAAATAAAAAAAAATATATATATATTCTTTTTTCTTCTTTCCCCACTATATAATATTATTAGTTTTACATTTTTACCGTATTAAAGTCATCAAAAAAATATATATATGTATATATATGTTAATATATATATATATTTCTCTCTCTATATATATATATTTTTTTAAATAAATAAAATATATATATATATATTTTTTTATAAATAAAATATATATATTTTTTTGATGACTTTAATACGGAAAAAATGTAAAACTAATAATATTATATAGTGGGGAAAGAAGAAAAAAATATATAAAAATATATATATATATATTTTTATAACTTACATTATTTTAATTAAAAAATAAACAAAAATATATATATATTTCTTCTTTTTTCTTCTTTCCCCACTATATAATATTCTTAGTTTTACATTTTTACTGTATTAAAGTCATCTAAATAAATAAATAAATAAATAAATAAATAAATTTCTTTTTTTGACATGACAAAACGCGACTATAGTCACATTTATACTCTTTTTATTTACAACATATTGCGCAACTGCAGGGTCCTGAGACACATGCTAACTCGCAAACTAGAGAGCTAGCGACCTAAACGGTAGCCTTCAAGTTATTTCCTTTAAACTTAAATAGCCAAAAACTTACCACTTCCACACGGATAGGGAGGATAACTATTAACAGTTATTTAACCTTTAACATGAACATTAATCAAACGTAATCATTTTTTTTTTCTGGGTACATGATACCATACAGCATCCATATCAAACATTAAACTTTCATATCAAGGCGGGGGCCTCAAACAAGTGTCCCGCAGGCCGCGTGTTTGAGACCTGCTGAGGAGATACGGACAAAAACGGATAGAAAAAACCGTAGCGTATTCGGATATTCCACATCTGTGCATGCTAGTGGTTGGTTGTGCAGCCATATATGTGCAAATAAGCAAGCCACACGTGTATTTTGATACAAATGGCGTATGAATACATACAGTATATATACGTATATATAGTGTATGCGTATGGACTATGTAAGGAGGCAGGCAGGCCTTTTGGAGCCCGAGGCAATGTGAGAAATAAATATTTGATGTGAGGATGACCTACTTCCTGTGCCCTGAAAAGTTATTTGTCTTTTTCCCGCCCGCATCGACCGCCAGGCCGGTCTCTCCGCGAGGCGTTCATGTGCAGTCAGACATTACAATTACGCTGGAAGACCTTTTGGAAAAGCACACAGGGCGGCTTGAATGCCAGCGTTGCCACACAAAATGGACACGACGGACAAAACGTCTCCGAATGACACAAACATCATCATCATCATCATTCCAAATGATGGAATGGGGTTACCAATTAATTGCATTATTCCTGAATTCATTATTAATTCATGTGATTGTTTATTGATTTTTAATGTTTTTATCTTCAGTACTCAAACAAAAAAACACAAACAAAACTCTGACATATTTTTTAAACGGTAATTATTAAATACAAGAATGGAATTAAATGTAATAAAACAAAAACAAGTCTTTCCTTTTATCCTTTGCAGACTGAAAGGGGCGTTGCAAGAGAGGGAGAGAAAGGCTTATTGGGGTTAGGGTTAGGGTTAGGGTTAGGGTTAGGGTTAGGGTTAGGGTTGCTTCACGTGTTTACACATACCTTTATCCAACGTCGGTCGGCATTTCTCCACTTTCTGGGAATTTTATCCTAGCTTCATTTGGCTTTCCTTTTCTTTGACGCACTGCCATCGGAAGTGTCAGAAACGTGTCGAAGCACAAAATGTCACAAACCACAAAAACGGCGTAACCACAAAGAAATATCGCCAGACGAAATATCGCAACCACAAAATATCCTAACCATGAAAAGTTGTAACCACCAAATGCTGTAACACAAAATGTCGTAATCACAAAATGTTGCAACACCAAACGTCAAAACACAAAACTTTGCAACCACGAAGCGTCGTAACGACAAAGCGCTGCAACCATGCAAGCGTTGTACCCACAAAACGTCCCGACGTGAAATGCGGCAACACAAAATGTCCCACCTACGAAATATCATAATCGGGAAACCCGACAACACAAAACGCCGTAACCACAAAGAAATGTTACGCCAACTGTTGTAACACAAAATGTAACATGAATGGTTACAAACACGATGCGTTGTAACCACAGAGTCACACCTACAAAGAAATTTCGCAGCACGAAATGTTGCAACACCAAACACCGTAATGACAAAAACGGCATAAAATGTCGTAGCACAATATGTCGTAACAATAAATTGTAACCACGAAACATCGCAACACAAAATGTCACAAATCATGAAACACTCTAACCACGAAATGCTGCAAACCAAAATGCCGTAACCGCAAAGAAACATTGCGACATAAAATGTCAAAACCACAAAACGTCGTAACCACAAAACGTCGGAACCATGACGCATTGCGGCCACAAAATGTCGTAACCACAAAATGTCGCAACCACAAAACGTCGTAACCATGACGCATTGCGGCCACAAAATGTCGTAACCACAAAACACTGTTACACAAAATGTCGCAACACAAAATGTCACAAACCACAAAACGCTGTAACCACAAAGCGCCGCAACCACGAAATGGTGCAAAACAAAAAAAACGGCGTAACCACAAAGAAACATCGCAACATAAAATGTCGTAACCACAATATGTCGCAACCACAAAACGTCGTAACCATGACGCATTGCGGCCACAAAATGTTGTAACCACAAAACAGTTACACGAAATGTCACAAACCGCGAAACGCTGTTACTACGAAGCGTCACGACCACGAAATGCTGCAAAACAAAAAACACCGTAACCACAAAGAAATATCGTAACCACAAAACATCGTAACCACAAAATGTTGCAACCACAAAACGTCGTAACCATGACGCATTGCGGCCACAAAATGTCGTAACCACAAAATGTCGCAACCACAAAACATCGTAACCATGACGCATTGCGGCCACAAAATGTCGTAACCACAAAATGTCGCAACCACAAAACGTCGTAACCATGACGCATTGCGGCCACAAAATGTCGTAGCCATAAAATGTTGCAACCACAAAACGTTGTAAGAATGGCGCATTGCGGCCACAAAATGTCGTAACCACAAAATGTCGCAACCACAAAACGTCGTAACCATGACGCATTGCGGCCACAAAATGTCGTAACCACAAAACGTCGTAACAATGGCGCATTGCGCCACAAAATGTCGTAACCACAAAATGTCGTAACCACAAAATGTCGCAACCACAAAACGTCGTAACAAGGGCGCATTGCGGCCACAAAATGTCGTAACCACAAAACGTCGTAACAATGGCGCATTGCGCCACAAAATGTCGTAACCACAAAATGTCGTAACCACAAAATGTCGCAACCACAAAACGTCGTAACAATGGCGCATTGCGGCCACAAAATGTCGTAACCACAAAATGTCGCAACCACAAAACATCGTAACCATGACGCATTGTGGCCACAAAATGTCGTAACCACAAAATGTCGCAACCACAAAACGTCGTAACAATGGCGCATTGCGGCCACAAAATGTCGTAACCACAAAACGTCGTAACAATGGCGCATTGCGCCACAAAATGTCGTAACCACAAAATGTCGTAACCACAAAATGTCGCAACCACAAAACGTCGTAACAATGGCGCATTGCGGCCACAAAATGTCGTAACCACAAAATGTCGCAACCACAAAACATCGTAACCATGACGCATTGCGGCCACAAAATGTCGTAACCACAAAATGTCGCAACCACAAAACGTCGTAACCATGACGCATTGCGGCCACAAAAATGTCGTAACCACAAAACATTTGCGCCCCAAACCGAAAATCCCTCACGTCAGAAACCGCCATACTCGACATGACAACAACAAAAAAATTGCACGAGACTCGTGATGCGTTATTTTCACAACAAAATTTATTAGAAGAATAGTGGTTTTGAAAGAAGGTTCTAGCATCCAGTGAATACTACCTTACACGACATTACAGCTGAAATGTGTGGCAAAGTTTTCTTTGACTTCTTCTCACCAAATGGAGTATAACATAAGCAGTAAAGTATTTTTTTTACACATGCACAAAGACAGATCTAATCAGCGTTTCAATGCAAAAAAAAAAAAAAAAGAAATACAAAAGAATTCGGGAATCAACTTTTCTCTTCTTTTTTTTTTTTTTTTAATCTCCAAAAAAAAAAAAAAAAAATCACACACATTATGAGACAATTTTTCTGTCATCAAATTTGATTGGTCATCCAAACTGGGAGAAAAAAAACCAAATAGTGCAGTCAATCAATCAATCAATCAATCAACTAAAAGCGCTGACATGGTGATGTTAAGTGCTCATGAGAAGCCTACACGTCACAAGGTACAAAACAAAAACATTATTGTACATAAATAAAACTACAACGTGAGAAAAATAGTTTTTAAATTATACATTTTTTTGTCAAACTGTAAACAGTATTGAAAGAAAGAGGTCCGTTTGGGTTTTTAGAGAACCTGTGTGTGTGTGTGTGTTTATGTGTGTGTGTGGGAGGTACAGTCCTAACTGCGGAAGGGGGGGCTTGGGTGTCCTGAGCATGGGCACAGCGCCCCCTTAGGGCCCGCTGGGCGGAAGGAATGAGGTATATCGTCAAACCTGAAAAAAAAACAAAACAACAAGACGAGAAAAAAAAGCCCAGCGGGTACCGTTCAGAAGGGGGGGGGGCGTTTTAAGGGGGGTGACTAGACACCCCCCGTTAAGAACCGAGCTGAGACTACTGAGATAAAACAAAACAGAAAGCTGACATTTGACTCGATAGCGCCCCTCGTGGCGTCAGGGCAAAACTACAGCAGGAATGTCGGAAGTAGCGTTGGTGTGAGTATTTTATTTGTTACGTGTAGAAAAAAAAAAAAAGACGCGTCGCCATCGGGACTCCAGACGAGTCCGCGTGTGAGTAGCGCGTCTAATCCCGCGCTCATCCGACGGCAACGTTCCGTTTTTCGCCGCGAGGTCCGACTCGGTTTTCCCTGAAGAAGTGAAAAAGGCATGACCGTCACATTCCTCGTCTCCAAATGCGACGACGAGTGAGCACTCGAACCCGCGTGCTCCTTTGTGCCTGTTTTGTCTTAAAGGTACGCCTCTGGTCTTCGAAGTCACGACAACAAAATATCACCGCCGCTAGTGCGGATCAGCGCGGCTAGCGGCTAGTGGCTAGCGGCTAGCGGCTAGCGGCTAGCGGCTAGCTCAGGCTATGGCTAGTCGACGTTCGGAAACACGATGCTTGTCTTCTTTTCGAACTGAGGCTTCGCTTTCATCGTGAGATCGAAACCCGGACGACATTCATGTGAGTCTAAGAAACCGTAGCTAAGAAAAAAAAAAAGACAAAAAACGACAAAACAAGCGCTCCTTTTTGGACTACATGAACGAGTCCGGTTGAGGGTCCCTGAGGGCTGGGTTGGTTTTGTGAAAGGTGATTTTTTTTTTGGCCACGCCCAGTGTTGGTTGGTTGGTTGGTTGGTTGGCTATTAAGAGCATGTGTTGACCATTGAAAGCAAGGTGGGGGGGGGGCAAAAAACCAAATAGCGGTCTTAGCACAGCCACACGCGTACACACACGCTACTTTACACCAGAAAGGAACTGATTGCGAAACAGCCGGGACCAGAACCGTTAGGACCACCTCCAGCAGGGACCCAGCAGTCTCGTCCCATAATAGGACTAACAGGGGGGGGGGGGGGTGGGGGGCGTATGTACACCAGCATGCAAAAATATCCAGAGGTTTAATAAGAGGGGGGGGGGGGTGTTGATGCCGCCCGCCCCCCCTCCCACCCCAAAACGCTTTTAGTTCCTTCCTTTTACGCTTCCTTCAATGTACAATTTTGGGCCTGCAAAAAAAAAAAACAGGCCGATGAAAGCACGTCTATATACAAACCCCGCCCCTAATCCCAGAAATAAGCCCCGCCCACCCCCCCTTTTGTTGCCACGTAATCGGGCTCGGATTAAAAACGACATTTAAAGTAACAAATTTTTCGCATTAAAAAAAAAACCAACAAAGGAGTCAAGTCACCTGATGCTACATGGGGACGGGGGACGGGGGGCGCGGGGGGGTTTACAAAGAAAGCACAGGGATGGAGTGAATTCGTGTGGGGGGGGGTAGGGGGGGCGGGGCTTTAGCCTTGAACATACTGCAATGAATGAACGTGTCTGCATCGTTTCCCTGAATCATCATCGGAAAAGGCTCGCCCTCTTCCGCTTCAAGATAAAACTTTATTAGACATTTCTATTTACATTAAGTGTGTGTGTTTGTTTGGGGGAGGGGGGAGGGGGGGCTATGCATGTGCGCTTATAGAGCTTTTAAATAGGAATGCTTTACATTCACTTCTGAACAAGGAAACAGATAAAAGGATTCATGTATGGGTTCAAATCCAAAATGGCGGCCACAGGACAGTGTGTGTGTGTGTGGGGGGGGTTGACTGAAGTAAAAAAAAAAAATGTACTTTTTTGAGGAGAACTTTAATGGACGATGGACAGCAACGGCGTGTCCACTATGGGGGGGGGGGCGATGATAAGGGAAGACGAGTGACGCCATGACGGGACGACGTGAAGGTCATCAGAGTCAAATGTATTTTTTTCTGAGGTATTCTTTGTTGTTTTTTTCTTTTTGCACACAAAAACACTCAAAATACGGAAAACTGGGAAAAAAACCCAAAAAATTCCCAAATGTTGATTCAAGCAAAGCTCTTTTTTTTTTGTTTTTGTTTTTTTTTGGTCTTCTGGAGCAGCTTTGCTAACGTGAAGATTTGGGAAGACAACCCCCCCCCTCTCTCCAACAAAGCCTTGTGAGTAAGTTGGATCTGTGTAACCCCCCCCCCCCCCCCCTTGCGCCCCCTCTATGTTTGAGAGTTATCATATTTACAATCCTCGCTGTTTTATAAAGCACTGAAAAGTATTTGGCTGAAAAAGAAAAAACAAGCGATGAGTCAACAGATCAAAGATCCTTTTCAGAAGTGATGCTGCGTCTCGTCCACGTTTCTTTTGGCAGTGGAAGTCCGTCCTGAGTCGGCGTGGCTTGACGTTTTAGGGAAACGTCGTCAAAGAACGTCAAAAAGACAACAAGCAACGATGCCGGCGAAGGAATATTTAACACGAATTGGCTTCCGATCCGTCAGAAAAATATAAGACAACAAAACAGCAGCCCCCCCCTCCTCCCCTCAAAGGGAGTAACCACAAAATGGCTGCCGAGGGCGGAGGTGAAGGAAGCAGTTTGCACTTAATAAAGTCAAAACGGCGTGGACCTCTTCCGAGTAGGCCCTCCTAAAGCGCTCTGAAAGACAATCAACGTGCCGTCCTCTTGAGGACTGAGGTAGCAGACACACCCGAGGCCGTTCGGAGGCAGAGGACACCAGGACGAGGCGACGTCGGCGGGGAGGCGCCGCTTTGAAAAGGGACGTGACGCGCATCCCGCAACGGAACACGCTCGGAAATACGCTCGGAGTCTGTGGAGCATCAGGTGGGCTGTTTGTGTCGCTGCCTAAGTGGACTTTGTGCGCGTTTAATTGCAGTGGCGTTAGCATTAGCGGCCTTTGTCACCGCCACGCGTTCTTCCCATTTCCTGCCAGGCTGAGGAAATGACTTCCAACGTGGACGTTTGGAATCCTAAACTCATCCTCAACTCTTTCCCTAAAGTTTAGCCTGAATGGGTGGACATAAAAACGCTTTACAATAAGGTACACAAAATGATGCTAGCTAATGGGGAACAAACACATGACTTCCTTGGTAACTACTCTAAATGTATGCGCTTTAGTCATCAGTTCCTCAATAGTTCATCTGTAACTACACTACATTTTTTTTGACTTTGTCATTCGCTCCTCAATAGTTGCTCGGTAACTACTCTAAATTTATGTGACCCGGTCATTAGTTCCTCTGTAACTACTCTAAATGCATATGTGCCTTAGTCATGGGTTGCTTACTAGTTTTCATTAGTTCCTCTGTAACTACTCTAAATTTATGTGACTCGGTCATTAGTTCCTCTAACTACTCAAAATGTATATGTGCCTTAATCATTGGTTGCTCACTAGTTTTCATTAGTTCCTCTGTAACTACTCTAAATTTATGTGACTTGGTCATTAGTTCCTCAATAACTACTCTAAATGTATATGTGCCTTAGTCATTGGTTCCTCACTAGTTTTCATTAATTCCTCTGTAACTACTCTAAATGTATGTGACTCGGCCATTAGTTCCTCAGTAACCACTCTAAATGTATTTTCCTTAATCATTGGTTGCTCACTAGTTTTCATCAGTTTCTCTGTAACTACTCTAAATTGATGTGACTTGGTCATTAGTTCCTCAGTAACCACTCTAAATGTATTTTCCTTAATCATTGGTTGCTCACTAGTTTTCATCAGTTTCTCTGTAACTACTCTAAATTTATGTGACTCGGCCACTAGTTCTTCAGTAACTACTCTAAATGTATGTGCCTTAGTCATTGGTTACGCACTAGTTTTCATTAATTCCTCTGTAACTACTCTAAATTCACGTGACTTGGACATTAGTTCCTTAGTAACTACTCTAAATGTATGTGTCTTAGTCATTGGTTGCTCACTAGTTTTCATTAATTCCTCTGTAACTACTCTAAATGTATGTGACTTGGTCATTGGTTGCTCACTAGTTTTCATTAATTCCTCTGTAACTACTCTAAATTCATGTGACTCGGTCATGAGTTCCTCTGTAACTACTCTAAATGTATGTGCCTTAGTCATTGGTTGCTCACTAGTTTTCATTAGTTCCTCTGTAACTACTCTAAATTTATGTGACTCGGCCATTAGTTCCTCAGGAACTACTCTGAATTTATGTGACTCGGTCATTAGTTTCTCAGTAACTACTCTAAATGTATGTGCATTAGTCATTGGTTGCTCACTAGTTTTCATTAGTTCCTCTGTAACTACTCTAAATTCATGTGCCTTAGTCATTGGTTGCTCACTAGTTTTCATTAGTTCCTTTGTAACTAGTCTAAATTTATGTCACTTGGTCATTAGTTCCCCAATAGTTCCTATGTAACTACTCTAAATGTATGTGACTTGGACATTAGTTCCTCAGTAACTACTCTAAATGTATGTGCCTTGGTCATTGGTTGCTCTCTAGTTTTAATTAATTCCTCTGTAACTACTCTAAATTTATGTGACTTGGTCATTAGTTCCTTAATAGTTCCTCTGTAACTACTCTAAATTTATGTGACTCGGTCATTAGTTCCTCTGTAACTACTTAGTCATTGGTTGCTCACTAGTTTTCATTAGTTCCTCTAACTACTCTAAATTTGCGACTTGGTCATTAGTTCCCCAATAGTTCCCATGTAACCACTCTAAATGTATGTGACTTGGTCATTAGTTCCCCAATAGTTCCTATGTAACTACTCTAAAATTATGTGACTCAGTCATTAGTTCCTCAGTAACTACTCTAAATCTTTGTGTACCTTTTAGTAGCGTGGAATCTAGCCACCTCTAGCTCTGTGTTACAGCTGACAATTCAGATTTGTGTCATTTTTGTCCATAAATATATTTTTACAATATCCCAAGCGGCAAACCAAAAATGGCCCCAGGGCCACACCTTTGCCACCCACGCCCTAAACTTGAACCCCTCACTACATCATCAGCGAATGCATCTTTCAACTTAACACTAAGCCCCAATCCCTGAGCCACGAAGTCTTAAAAGCGAGGCGGCGATGACGCTCGACAAGCATCTTTCCCGCGGCGCGTTTGGCCTTTTAAGTTCCCCGTTCAGCTTCCCACAACTACTCTGTTCCCTGCAATCCTCGCAAACGCTTTGACATTTCAAAAAAAAAAAAAGGCCGTGCGCATTTTAGCAGCTCTATTAGCTCCTCTATTAGCTCCCCCATTAGCTCCCCCATTAGCTCCCCCGCTGATTGCTGGCTTTTAAAAGCCAGAGATCTAAGATGGGGAAATGCGACGCACTTCGGACCGCTAGCTTGGTCCAACTGGAGCGGATGCAGGAGCATCTGCAGCCCCTGGTTTGAATCCAGGGCTGGCAGGTTACACCGCTACTGATTCCTATGAGTCCAATTGCCATGGGTTTCATCCACGGGGAACGATGCCAACAATGGCCGACCAGCCAGCGAGTGACTCCAAGGCCAAGGCGAGGAACGTTGCAAACAAAAGATTTCCACAGAGGCAGCGCTGACAAGTGGACCAAACACACCCACCTGCTGCTAAAAAAGACGCGGCGAGCTTGCGGCGCCTCATAATTAATCGTATAAACCCGCCCACTCAAAGTATGGCTACCTGACGACCAGTGTGTGTGTGTGTGTGTGTGTGTGTGTGTGTAGTGTGTGTGTGCTCGAGAGAATACAGTGTACTCACATCTAACCTGACTTGAGAAGGATCTCGTAAGAAAAACAAAAGTAAAAGACGCCGCAACAACACAAAATAGCGTTACTTATATCCTGACTCTTCACGCCGTGTGCGTGTGCACACGTATGCGTGTGTGTGTGTGTGTGTGTTTGTGTGTGTCGCTAACATACAATCAACTGCTTTAAAGTGGTCAGACCTGAGGTATCCACGACAACCAAGAAGCGAGCACGGCATGAGGGCGAGAGAGAAGAAAAGCAACCACAAAGATGGCGGGTCACGTAGCGTCTATGAGGTTACCGCAGTTTTTTGCGTTTAGGACTTTTCGTTTTTTTTTTTTTTGTCCCGGCAGTCTTTCACTCGAGAAAAGTCGAGCAGGCATAAAAAAAAAAAAGAAGCTGATTTTAGCGAAGCACGTATAAACATAAATGTAGAGCTATTTCCGTTATATAAACGTACACTTCCTGTGGGGTGGCTGCTTCCTGTCTTAATATAAAATACATACAAACAAAGGGGCGGTTAAGTCGTCCACCTGTCCCTCGATCTCCCCGAGCGTCTCGTCTCAGGTCTCGGATTCCTCGCATGAGAAAGTCCATCAAACAAAAAGTGTCCAGTTTCACCAAGGAGTCGGATTTCCTACCATTTTTTTTGTTTTTTTCTGCGCGCCACCAAGCTAACAAATGACCTCGGGGTTGAAACCGGACGACTGAAAAACCAAAAAAGTTTGGATGTTCTAGAGCAGGGATCTCCAACAGGTAGCTCATAAAAACTGGATAAACGTTCCATTCAGACGGAATATTAATTATTCAAGGACAAATGGCCTTATTCAAGGACAAAAGACAACGACGCCATTGTTTGAGTGGCGATATATAATAATAGAAAAGCATAATTTATCTGTGGTCATTCACATACGGTCAAACTTTATATTCAAACTTCACTTTTTTCGACAAAAATTTTGTCTCGGTTTTCGTACACCGTCTCAACTTTCGTCCAATATGACAAACTAGACGTAACAAACTAGTTCTAGTCTGTTTGCTTTGTTCTGGTTCTGGTTACACAACAGAACCTTGGTTAGCGTCATTCATTCGTTTCAGAAGGTCCAACTCAAACCAAAACGGATGCTAACTGAATCAATTCAATCATAAGAAATGATGTCAATCTATTAAACGGTGTTTTGTGTTTGATGATAGCATAGCTAGGCTAATGGTTCTGGCGGACGTTTTTGGAACTGAGCAAACTAGCTTCTTTGTTAGAAGTTAAGGATATTTTAGGATTAATGAACACAGTTGGGCGGCACGGTGGACAAGTGGTTAGCGCGCAGACCTCACAGCAAGGAGACCAGGGTTCAATTCCACCCTCTCCACCTTCTCCCCGTGGGTTTTCCTCCGGGTACTCCGGTTTCCTCCCATATTCCAAAAACATGCTAGGTTAATTGGCGACTCCAAATTGTCCATAGGTATGAATGTGAGTGTGAATGGTTGTTTGTCTATATGTGCCCTGGGATTGGCTGGCCACCAGTCCAGGGTGTACCCCGCCTCTCGCCCAAAGACAGCTGGGATAGACACAGGCCGTATTGTCCGCGAATCGGAAAATGAACTGCGACAATTTTTGCGTAAATTTCCGATGTTAAGTGAAAAACCGGAGCAGACCACTAACCAAGGTTCCATTGACCATTTTGCATTGTTATATGCATGTAAAAGTCTCTATAAAATGTCTTATTTGTTCATATTTTTGCATGTCTGACTAAGTCTCCTGTTTGGACACATCGTAGACCTCAGTAAGGTTTTTTGTTGTTGCAACGGTCAGGATAAACGAGGGACAAGTGTAATCGGAAAACTGCCCGATTTTCCGTCTGTTTAGCTTTTGGAACAAATGAATGTCCAAAAACTTTGGTTCCACGGAAAATAAAACACAAAGAGCTCAACCCAGGGTTGGAGATCCCTGTTCTAGACGAAGAAATTATATATTTGGAGGCGTCCCGCAA
This sequence comes from Doryrhamphus excisus, assembly GCF_037039965.1. Lineage (NCBI taxonomy): Eukaryota > Metazoa > Chordata > Actinopteri > Syngnathiformes > Syngnathidae > Doryrhamphus > Doryrhamphus excisus. The sequence goes on from NC_136365.1 coordinate 19,739,722, forward strand.
AGACTGTTATCGGGACTTCTCCTGTTTCGACACATCGTAGACCTCAGTAAGGTTTTTTAGTTGTTGCAACGGTCAGGATAAACGAGGGACAAGTGTAATCGGAAAACTGCCCGATTTTCCGTCTGTTTAGCTTTTGGAACAAATGAATGTCCAAAAACTTTGGTTCCACGGAAAATAAAACACAAAGAGCTCAACCCAGGGTTGGAGATCCCTGTTCTAGATGAAGAAATTATATATTTGGAGGCGTCCCGCAAAGACTGGTATCGGGACTTCTCCTGTTTCGACACATCGTAGACCTCAGTAAGGTTTTTTTGTTGTTGCAACGGTCAGGATAAACGAGGGACAAGTGTAATCAGAAAACTGCCCGATTTTCCGCCTGTTTAGCTTTTGGAACAAATGAATGTCCAAAAACTTCGGTTCCACGGAAAATAAAACACAAAGAGCTCAACCCAGGGTTGGAGATCCCTGTTCTAGAGGCAGAAATTATATATTTGGAGGCGTCCCGCAAAGACTGGTATCGGGACTTCTCCTGTTTCGACACATCGTACACCTCAGTAAGGTTTTTTGTTGTTGCAACGTTCAGGATAAACGAGGGACAAGTGTAATCGGATTTACATGATTTCCTACGGAAAAAAAACTGCCCGATTTTCCGTCCGTTTAGTTTTTCGTCTGATCTTTTGGAACAAAGGAATGCCAAAAACTGCAGTTCCACAGAAAATAAAACACAAAGAGCTCAACCCAGGGTTGGAGATCCCTGTTCTAGACAAAGAAATGATACATTTGGAGGCGTCCCGCAAATACTGGTATCGGGACTTCTCCTGTTTCGACACATCGTAGACCTCAGTAAGGTTTTTTTGTTGTTGCAACGGTCAGGATAAACGAGGGACTGTAATCGGATTTACATGATTTCCTACGGAAAAAAAAACTGCCTGATTTTCCGTCCGTTTAGCTTTTGGAACAAATGAATGTCCAAAAACTTCGGTTCCACACAAAGAGCTCAACCCAGGGTTGGAGATCCCTGTTTTAGACAAAGAAATGATACATTTGGAGGCGTCCCGCAAAGACTGGTATCGGGACTTCTCCTGTTTTTTGACACATCGTACACCTCAGTAAGTTTTTTTTTTGTTGTTGTTGCAACCACCCCCTTCCCCCCCACACAAAAAATCATCAAAAGAGGTAGGGTGGCAAATATTAGTCAGTCAGACACTTGACGCCCGCCTCCGTTAGCAAGAAGAAGGCGACGCTAAAACGAAAAGAAAAAAAAGAAAGCGCTAGCCGCGGACAAGAAGTTCCCGTCCCCTCTCTAGGCTCCCCCAAGTACAAGATGCAGCAAAGTACGAGGCACGGAATGAAGTCCTTATTGTGAGAATGAGGTATAAGATGCGATCCATATATCTTTCATATAATTTCTTTCTATAAATATGTCCATAAGTTATATCTAGTTTCAGGTAGTTATGTCTTCCGACTGACAAATATTGCTGCCCCTCCCGGCGGCTCCATCCTGAGACATTTACAGTACTGGAGGCTACTGTCGCACGCCCACGCCGCCGCCGCCGCCACCGTGGTGGTGGGAGGGGGGGGGGGGCGGTGCGTGAAGTAAAAACCTGGAGCAGAACGTTCCGGATGAACTGACATCGTTTCTGCAGATGGCTGACTACATTCAATATGAGTGTGTTGCATTGTGTACATATACATTAGTGTTGGGAGTGTGTCGTGTAGAGAGGGGGGCGGGGGCAGGGGGCGGCGGGGGTTAACCACATGAGCATAAACAATCAATAGAAAGTCAAATACAGTAAATGGCATGCACCTTTTTGGCTGAAAGTGGGACGCTCGTGAGAACGCGGAATGTTTTTTTTCCGGAGAGAGAACATCTTCACAGATGGTTCCGAGAATGGGGGCGGGGGTTGTGGGGGCGGGGTCTAAGTGCTGCTAGTTTTTTCCATGCAAAGTTGCGCATAAGTGCCAATCACTTTGTGTGTGTGTGTGTTTTTTTTTTTTTTTACATGCAAATCTTGTTTAACAGGAATCCATGCGCTACATGCTGGGGGGGGGGGGTTAAAAATGGCCGCTTATTTGTTTTCGGTAAGCAAAGTGACGCAATCCCGTTAGCGGTTTAAACAAGTGCTTCCATTTCCGCATTTCGACTTGACGCTCGGAACGTTTTAGACACTTCAAATGCTCAGCATTATTTCGAGTGTTGGATGCATTTCATGCATGAAGACCCCCCCCCCCCCCTTTTTTTGTTGTGTGGTGGTCTTTTCCAATACGCCGTGCATGCCTGCCAATCAGGCCCAAAACTTGAAGATTGTATGAAACAGTTATCGACTGGGTTGCTAATGCTAATACTAATTCAATTGTCCCTGTTGTAATCCTCAAAACGATAAATATTCAATTACCCAATTCCCAAAATCAGCCAAAAACAAAGCGGTGCATGCCATTTTGGAAGAAAAAGCAAATCAAATACATGTGCAGTACATTTAAAGAAGAGAATCATCCAGGCCGGAAATAGCAACAATGAGCAAAAACACACAAAAAACGCTAACAAACACAAAAAAAAAGCTTCACTAACAGAAGATAGCCAAAAACAGCATTTTTGTATTTTTCCACCTTTTGTCCTTTTTCCGTATATGTTTCAAACTCTGGAGCGTCAGTGTGTTTTAGCTGGGAAAACCACTTAACGGTTTCCGGTCGCAGCTAAACGCTAAAGCTAACGCTTTGCCGTGATCCTCCGGAGAAGAAGCTACGCTACATGCATAACAGCTCGAAGTATCTAAAAGTGCTATGATGTAGTGATAGTATTGATCGTAGTAGTTAGCTTCCGCCAAAGTCAACATGAACCGCGGAGGTGCTAGCACGTCGTACTTTTGTAGCGAGTAGCACAAAGTCTTGTCTGTCCTACAGGATTTGAAAGCCACGTCTCAGTTAACCCTGAGTTAAAAAAAAAAAAAACAGCAGAAAATAAAACCTTCCAGAATCACGATTGGCTTTTTTTTTTTTATCAGTCATAATAATTTATAATATATTAAATCTGACTTTACCCCACCCCCACTGCATATGAACCCACCCGCCACCCCCAAAAACAAACAAACCCACTATAAATGCACATTGTCGTAGTAAAACTGCCTTTAAAACTTGAAATATGACGGAGAGGAACTCGATTAGCTGAGCCACTTGATTAGAAAAAAAACACAAAAAAAAAAAAAAAAAAAGGAAAGAAAAACATCAGCAAAGTGTCGTCGTTAGCCGAGACGAGCTAAACTTTGTTAGCTGAAGCCGGCTACTAAAACATTAGCATAGGAGCAGAATCATCATCAACTGGATAGCAGCCGAGTTTCACGCCGATTCTGGAAAACCTTACGTCGTTAAGTACAGTCCGTCATCCTCGGTCACCCGTTCCGAGAGAATCACGACGGTATTCCAGGATCCGCTATGAGACACTGATGGAGGTCCGTGAGGTAGCTCGCCACCTTTTAATAAAAGCATCTGATCCATAATCAGATTCGGACGGTCCGGGACCTTTTTGTTTTTTTCGGATCTGATTCTGGATCAGCACGCAAAAAAAAAAAAAAGCGACGAACCCCCCGAGACCCAATGCGTGTTTGCGACTGGGCTTGTGTGACAGACCATAATAAGTGCATGATGCGAGAGGGGCAACAATGCCGAGGTAACCTGGTCCGTAAGCGCCAGACCCAAAGTGTAGTGCAAAAGAAAGCAAAATAAATCAAAAGTAAAGATAGAGGAAATGATCTTAGAAGTCAGTAGTTTTTTTTTTTTTCCACAAAACTCACAAACATGCATCCCTGAATGACTTTTGTGTGTCTTCTCGTTCCGAACGTGGCTTCCGTCCGCGCAGAACTCAGTAGAACATCGTAAGGAGGAAAGAAAGGTTTTGCAGTTAAAGCATCATGGCTACCTGGCAGGCGGGTTTGGATTCGCAACCCTGATGAAGAATCTTGACGGCGTGATTCAAAACCAAGAGTCGTTCGCCAATATGACTCCATAACTGATGGGCGTTAATTTGTCTGTTTGTTTCCGAGATATCATTTTGAAGCGTCCTTTTTTTGTCATTTTTTCCCAAATCGGAATGTTCCCAAAAAAAAAAAAAAAAAAAGCCCGGACTGCGTTCTCAGGTTCTGCGGGTTTTCCGGCCAGGGATTATCAGCATGCTTTAGGGAATTTCATTAAATTGTTCGATTTTTTTTTTTGTCTCTGGTTGCATTTGGATAGAAAACCTAAGCAAATGCTTCAGGAACGCTATTCCCAATCCAGCACTAAAAATGTTCCGATGAGTTGGTTTTTTTCTCCAAGAATCCCTGCGTTTGTGCTCACCCGGATACTGCAAAGGAAATTGGCACAAATAAAGCCCCGTGGTTTTTTTTTTTCAAAAGGTCTTTCGACTGAGGTTTTACGTGTGGTGGTTTCTCTAAACCATGGGTTCGATTTCTTCTTTGACGTCGTCTTTCAGCTCAGCTTCCGCCAGCGGGGGTGCGTCGTCTCGCGGGGTCATGGCAGCCGTGTTCTCGGATTCGCCGGGAAAATCCGCACCGCCGGCTTCCATCTTCATCATTAGCTTGAGTTTCTTCTTTGGGGGGTTCTTCAGAGTTCCCATGCGTTCCTTGACTTTGTACTCCAGGGTGCTGTGCGGGATTCCGTACATGTTCTGGGCCTTGGAGACGCTCATTTTCCCGCTCATCACCACAGCGATAGCCTCTTCCAGGATCTCGGTGTTGTACTGCCGATAACGACCTCTCTTCTTCCTTGGCTGTTTGGAGTTTGGGTCCCCTTCCACATCGGACGTCGAGTACGCCGGCCCAGAAGCGGAGTGGTCCAAGTCAGCGGTCCAGTAGTCCGCCGCCCCGTCCAGCAAGCTCCCGAGACTTCCCCCCCGGCGGTTCTGCTTGGGGAGGATGGCTCGCAGCTTCCGGCTCAAGGCGTTCTCGCCATGTCCGCCGCCCGCCCCGCCGAGCGCCCCGAAGCCATACAGCTCAGAGGCGTGAGAATCCCAGGAGAGGTCCATGCCTCGAACCTGCGGGATCTTCAGGTCAACGGGTGGCGAATGACCCTGGTCTCGCTTGCCATCGTTGTGATGATGTGCGGCCTTGGAGACCTGATTGTGGTGGTGATGGAGGGAACTCTTGAAGGAGAAGGCTCCGTGGTGGTTGTGGTGGTTCTCCAGAAACGTCGGGAGGTCTTTGAGGTCGCCGAGGGCTCCGCCGAGAGCGCCGCTGGCCTGCTTGAGCTTCATCAGGCTTTCGAGGTGTGCCTTGCTCCCCCAGAAGGAGGAGGAACCCTTGTGGCCGAGCAAGGAGTGCGACTGGCCGTGATTGAGGAGGCCGGCCGACTCCAGGTTGGCCAATGAAAGAGCGGCAGGCTGGCTGAGGAGGCGGTGCTTCTGGCTGAGGAGCTCCTCTTTGATGCGCAGCGAGCGAGCTAACGGCGGCTTGAAGGAGTTGGAGCTAATGTAATTGTCTCGAAGTCCGTCCTGCAAGCTTCTCTGCAGCAGGCCATCATCCTCGTCCACCTCTGGCTGGGAATGTTCCACTTTTAGGGAACGCCTGGAGGGAGGAAAATAAACATCAGTGTATGGAACCTGCTTATTTTTCTATGAGAACATGTGGACTCTGGGCTGCACAGTGCTGAAGTGGTTAGCACGCAGACCTCACAGCTTGGAGACCAGGGTTCAATTCCACCCTCGGCCATCTCTGTGTGGAGTTTGCATGTTCTCCTTGTGCATGCGTGGGTTTTCTCCGGGTACTCCGGTTTCCACCCACATTCCAAAAACATGCTAGGTTAATTAGCGACTCCAAATTGTCCATAGGTATGAATGTGAGTGTGAATGGTTGTTTGTCTATATGTGCCCTGTGATTGGCTGGCCACCAGTCCAGGGTGTACCCTGCCTCTCGTATGAAGACAGCGGGGATTGGCTCTAGCAACCCCCGCGACCCTCATGAGGATAAGAGGTAGAAAATGAATGAATGAATGAAATTACCACCCAAGTTAGGAGACCCAGGTTCGATTCCCGGCTCGGCCATCTCTGTATGGAGTTTGCATGTTCTCCCTGTGCATGTGTGGGTTTTCTGCGGGTACTCCGGTTTCCTCCCACATTCCAAAAACATGCTAGGTTAATTAGCGACTCCAAATTGTCCATAGGTATGAATGTGAGTGTGAATGGTTGTTTGTCTATATGTGCCCTGTGATTGGCTGGCTGGCGACCAGTCCAGGGTGTACCCCGCCTCTCGGCCAAAGACAGTTGGGATATGCTCCAGCACCTCTGCAACCCTCGTGAGGATAAGCGGTAGAAAATGAATGAATGAATGATGTTTTGTTGTTTTGCAAATTTGGAGTGGTCAGACCGGAGCAGGAGGGGATAGAAAAGAAGAAAAAAGGAAAAGGGGGGATTGCATTTTTAGACAAAATGTCTAAACAACGATGCCACAACGATGGTACCCTGGTTTCCTCCAACATTCCAAAAACATGCTAGGTTAATTAGCGACTCCAAATTGTCCATAGGTATGAATGTGAGTGTGAATAGTTGTTTGTCTATATGTGCCCTGTGATTGGCTGGCCACCAGTCCAGGGTGTACCATGCCTCTCGCCTGAAGACAGCTGGAATAGGCTCCAGCACCCCCGCGACCCTCGTGAGGATAAGTGGTAGAAAATCAATGAATGAATGAATGAATGGATCAGTCAGAGGTTGGATTATAGTCTAACGTTGTCCCTGAATTTTCATCCCTCATCTTAGCATCTTCGGACAATGGCATGCTTCCACCTTTGTAGGGAAAACATTTCCACATATAAAAAACCATGAACATTTCACATTGGACTTGAAATATTCACACCAGAAAGATACAAAGCGCTTCTACTTAAGAGCAGCGGCAGCTTGGTAACCATAGCAACAGCAGAAGGGCACTCTTTGAAAAGCTCCCTGAGGTTGGTCATGAAGCAAATAGCTTGTTGAGCCGGCGGAGGACACAGGAGAATAAACTTAGTGGAATGCTGTGGGTCTGCAGTGTCATGTCGGGGGGGGGGTCAAAATTAAGCAGGAACGAACTGGATGACGGCCGGTGATGAAGACAACGCAGGGTTGACTCCAGACTTCTGCGTCGGAACATCTGGAGTCTTCCACCGAATCCACGGATTACATTGTATGTGAGAGTAAACGCAATCAACCTGCTGTGATGTTTGTTAATATTTCATGACCTGATCATTAGAGACCCCCACTGGGGGTTTGGGCCTGCTGGGGCCTTCAGGGGTCTTTGGGGCCTGAAGACCCTCAGGCTGGTTCCTACCTCTTCACATTAAAGCAAAAGAGGTAACACCTCCCCCAGTATGGTGGATCCATGCTGTAAGTTTGGTTTTCTCCAGAAACAAAGACGTAGAAATAGTCCACGTAGATCTACACGATGAGCCAAAAATTGCGCTTTTGATACCCAAAAATGGGCGAATTTCCTCGAATGTACCTCTGGTACTATTATATCAACATGCTAGTAACATTAGCATTAGTGATGTGGAACAAAACCCATAGCAAACACGTCAACCGAGTTCACTATCGAAATGCTATGCTAATCAATCTCCGACGACACATCGCAAGGATTTTAGTAAATGGCAACCATGATTAGCGTTGACTGTTTCTTCCCTCCGTGGACACGAGAGCCGATTGGAACTTGAAGGCGGAGTACCGACGTTCGTCGATGCACCATTGGGTTTTCTCCATTTTGTCAATAATAACGAGCTAGCTAAAGCAGCACAAGCGGCCATTGTTTGACGTGCACTGACTGCTGCTGTGAGGGGGAGGGGCCTGAATTGTAAATAGATACACACAAATACACACATACACACACACATGGTGCCATGAGGTGAATGGATGGAAGCTCACATATCGATCCATTGGCTTCAACCAGTAAAAGATCAAAGATGGTGGGTGGAAGGGTGGGTGCAGGGCTCCCTCACTGGAGATCTCAAAAGATGGAAGTGTGTAATGAATGAAAAATATCTTTTAAAAAAAAAGGGCAGAAAAGGACCTTCACAACCTTTTCTTTGTTTCTTCTTCTTGACTATTGATGCTCACAATTATGTTGCTAAATGTTAATGTTAATGTAATGCTACTATTACTAATGTAATATTAATGTAATCTTATTACAATGGTTAACATTAGTAATAATACTTATTATTGTTATTATTATAATTTATTATTATTATACTTGTTATTTTTATTATTATCGTTCCTTATTATTATTATTGTATTAAATTTCCGGTGCGTGTGATGTCACGGCGTTGCTACAGGACCCGGTCACGTGACAATGCGTCACCAAGTCACGTGACGGCGCGCCACCAATCAGCACGCTATATTATCCGGAAGACACCGGTAGCCGCGAAGTACACGTTTGGGGAAAGAGTTGCTGCAGTTATGAAAACTTGTCGTCATTATTCCGCTATTTAAAAGTTTCAAACGTAATTAATTCGTTGTCGGAGTAAAGGGGCCGTCCACAGGCGCGACGCCACATTGGAAGGAGCGGTGCTTTGATAGAACTACGGAATTGGTGAGTGTTTGTATCCTTGCTAACTGCATTAGCAGCGTTTTTACCGGTTAGCTTGTTATATCTGTCAATGTTCCGTGGAATGAAATGAATAATGTTAATTATACAATAAACTTGTTGTGGTCTGAGGCATTGTAAAGCCATTGTAAATGCCTTTATTTTGAATATTTGAATGAATGTACCTCATTGAAAATTGCTTTTCCTTAGACTTGTGTATTAATGTTTGTGAATGGCCACTTGTATCTAATGATGTGTATTGTTATATGTTGTTTGTTTCACACTATAATACAAGGTACCGCCACAGCTTAATTTTTGTGTTTTGCCTCCTTACTCTCACTGCTAAAGCTGAATTTAGATTTTCTGAGTCTAGCCTGGCTCTTGTACCTGTCCTTGTTTTGTTTACAATGCTAAATGTTACAGACCCTGTCCTTACTGATGCTAATGTTTACGGTGCTGCAGCTTTTCCACTCATTTTTATCCCCTTTCTTACTTGCTAGCTTGCTGGAGTTTTGCAGTACTTTGCGCAAATGTGTGTTTTTAGTAGGTGGTGGATCATTTTGACTCGGTCATGTCATATGTAGCTGTCAGGCTGAAAAAGTGTGCATCCCTGGTCCAGAGCAACTTCAACAAGGGATGTTGCGGAAGTTTGAGAAGTGAGTCAGAGTGGGACATCATCTTCTCCATCCGATACACACATACACACACATATACATACAAGCAGTGACGTCTTTGACCTCACAGCGAGGCCCGGTAGTCTTACCCTTTGAGCCCATGTGCCGAGGAGAAGCCCGGGATGGTTTTTGGGCTGCTTGCACTGTGGGTCTTCTTAGTGGAGAGGTCCAGGACGCCGTCTGATGAGAGAGAGAGCACATAGTCCAATTGTAACAGATTTGTTTTGTCAAATATGAAATCACTGTCCGCTTCACTGATGCTAATCGCCTATCGACTATCAAAATTTTCAGTGTCTTAGCCGCTACTTTTTTCTCACGCTTTGAATCCTGTTGCCACGGTCCAATCCTGTGACATCTTGCATGCTTCAGAACAGCCATTTTGTGCTTCATGTACAAAAATTCACAGAAATGCCTTTGATGCAGCTTTCAAATTAAAGGCGATTGATCTAGAAACGTTTGCTCAAGTCTGCCAGTGGATCCTGACAGTGTGGAACAGTGTCAAAAAGTCCAGCATCACCAACGGATTTCCAAAGGCGAGTGACACAGAGCAACAAGAAAAAAAAAAACAGAGAGAGACTGATAAAGTGTGTGATGAAGGAATTAATGTATCAATGTAAGCACTTAACTCTCTTACTAAGTCTTACTGAGTGGTTCCCATATTTATATAAAATGAAAACAAAATGTAAGCAACTTCAAGGAAAAAAAAATCCATCAGAGTTGACATATCTACGCATCAGTGTTTGCTCAAAAGTGTTTATGCCTGCGCCGAATTGTCATCAATAACCATTGTATTGGTTCTATTGGTCTTGTCCTTGGCTCTCTTTGCAAAGAGAGCCATTCTTTTCATTTTCTGAATTGCCCGTTTATTTTTCAATGGGTTGAATAGATGCTCTGATATTATTATGAACGATTCTTCCGTGTATTCTCCATCTGTCAATAACTTCCCATGTCATGTGCAGTTCAGTGTTACCAACTTGGCGATTTTGCAAACGCTTTTAGTGACTTCTTTTCTCCAAAGCGACAACCAGTAAATGTAAAGACTTTTTCTGATGTCGTTAGATGTGAATGGCAAAGCACATTTTGTTCTGTGCCAGCTGCAGCGGCACTATCCGCCTTTCCTGTAGTCACCGCCGCGGCAATTAGCATGTCACTGGCTCCAAGTATTCATTCATTCATTCATTTTCTACCGCTTTTCCTGTCTTCGGGCGAGAGGCGGGGTACACCCTAGACTGGTGGTGGTGGTGAAGTCGGATTCCTTCTTTATAACTTGAACATTTTTGTAGTTTGAATATCGAAAACCTGTTTACAGCCTTCTAAATCAGAGTTCTGCAGACATGAAATAGCACCCCTATAGTCTCCTAAACACTGATATTCATTCATTCATTCATTTTCTACCGCTTACCCTCACAAGGATCGCGGGGGTGCTGGAGCCTATCCCAGCTGTCTTCGGGCGAGAGGCGGGGTACACCCTGGACTGGTGGCCAGCCAATCACAGGGCACATATAGACAAACAACCATTCACACTCACATTCATACCTATGGACAATTTGGAGTGGCTAATTAACCTAGCATGTTTTCAGAATGTGGGAGGAAACCGGAGTACCCGGAGAAAACCCACGCATGCACGGGGAGAACATGCAAACTCCACACAGAGATGGCCGAGGGTGGGGATTGAACCGTGGTTTCCTAGGTGTGAGGTCTGCACGCTAACCACTCGACTGCTGTGCAGCCTGGCTCTAAGCAAATATGCCATAAAACCTATTTCTACGGTCCTGGTTATGAAATGGTTTTATTTTGCTGTGTTTGGTGAAAGGAGCTGCTGGGATCCCTGGACTAGATTACAACGATTAACTTGGGGTGTCACGAGATCTCCCGAGATTTGGCATTTTCTTTGAAGTTCTTTTTAGCTTCCATATGGTTTAATGTGTGGATGTTGTTAAATATTTTTGAAAGCAAAAAAAAGATGAAGTTGACACAGTCTGCAAGTTATGGCTTCAGTTGCGAGTCCACATTACTAAATGAAGAGAACCTCATTGACTTTTTAATTGACAGTTAATTGAGAAAGTGATTCCCAGCGGGAATGCTGCTCCCAATTTATTTGACAGAAGCTCACTTCTATTAACGCCTTCTTAAAGTGTGACTTTTCAACGATTAAATCACATGACCAACATGTGAAGGGAACGCAACTTTCGTACTGGACTGTAATTATCACGTCCAACTGTGTTACCATGGTGACGCGGCCATATTCCCCCCGTTCGGTGACAAGGTCCAAGTCAACACTAATAACTTCTGTCCACTGCGGAGCTCGACACCGGCAACAATTATCACATGACGTTCGTCAAGAGCCATCAATCAAATGAATCAGCGACGGTGCAAGCTGGTGCCACCCAGCGCTGGTTGCTGTTTCGAACCCTTAGTCCTTTTGGCAAGACACTTCAACCGCATCCAACCGATATATGCATCCAATCAGAAATTATTATTATTATTATTATTATTATTATTATTACACACAGTGACTTGAGCAGGTGGACGCTTTCACGCGGAAGTCCGAGGAATATGGCGGCAAGCTGAGTGTGAAGTCTCAGTTTACTCATAAATATGCAAATGATCACACGGGTCAGGACGGCTTGGAAAGCACAAAAACTCTCCGCCTTTCATTAACTCGTTCACTACCAGACACTTTTTTGGAAGACGTCCCCTCCAGTACAGGACATTTTTAGAGGATCTTGACTCATCTTAGCCGGAAAAAATATACATAAATAATATGGTAATGAATTTATTTCATTAGAACATGCATTAGATTACAATTGAATGCATCACATAATCAGTTCACAGTTCCACATGTCCAAAAGGAGTAGGAAGAAGCAAAGCTTATTAAATCCTACCCCTCCACCTGGTACTTTTACAATCAGTAACTGTTACATTTGTTCACTTCCTGCTTTCCTGATATAATTTTTGTTTTGTTTTTTATTTAAAAATTGAAACATTTGTAAATTAAAAAAAATTAAATCATTTTTTATTTTTAAATTTTTTAATTAAGTTTTTTAAAATTATTTTTTTTTGTCACATACCGAAGTACGAGGTGATATGAGCATCCAATGACATAATGGGTACCATAGTAAGTGTCAATATAGTGATATATATAGCACATCATGACTGGTTCAAGACTCTTCATCCTTGTATTTAGCAAACATCAACTGCTTGTATTGTTTCTTGAATTGGCTCATCGTTGTGCATTGTTTGAGGTCCTTACTCAATCCATTCCATAGTTTGATTCCACATACTGAAATGCTATGGCTTTTTAACGTAGTCCTAGCATATGTGTTTCAAATGTACTTCTTCCCTGAGATCATATTTCTCCTCTCTTGTAGAGAAGTATTGCAAGACATGATAATATACATAAATTGTCACAAGATCTCATTAAAATCTTGTATCGTTCACGTAGACCCACCCAGTCTTGTGCATCTTCTCGTGGCTGAAAGTGTGAGCGCCCCCGGTCTCGTGTGAGTACAACCGAACCCTCCCTTGTTCGCAGAGTTAGCATTTTATACTGTTAGCACTACTCACTTTTTTCTTGCTTGTACATTTAAAGCTTTTATTATGGCCACAGTTTGACCCTGGAACAGACTATTTCTGTTGACAATATTTTCCTGTGGGGAAAATGGTGTTGCAAAAGTTTATTTTTTAATGACGACAACAGACAGACAGTGGTAGTAAATACAAATGTTGTGTTTTTTTTAAGTAAAGAGCCTACATGTATTTAGCAGCATGTTTTTCTTTCTCCGTTTGGCGTCTGTAATCCCTAAAGTGCAGCTGACCTTTGACATCCCCGCTAACCCGTGCAGACCTAACTGGGCCACGGAGCCGCTGCAGCCTAGTTAATCTTCAGGAGCTTTTATCATTTAATCGCACCAAAAAAAAAAAAAAAGAAAACATGAGGTGATATTGGAATGAAAAACATCGCAGAGGCAGAAAAACAAGATTAATGCGCTTGTGTGTAGCAAACACACCAGCAACTGTATTAGCAAATCATATATTCATCAGTGTCCTGCATTGTGCACAGTAATCAACTTTTTTTTTTAAGTTTTTGGTAATTTTTTGTCAACTCCTTAACAAGGAGGAGGGGGGGGGGGGCTTAGCAGAAACATGCGGTGCAATTTTATTATTTTATTTTATTAAAACTAAAAATACTTGAATGCATGTAATTTAAAAAATAACATATTTTTTTATTATTCATATCATACGCACTTCAAAATTTTAAGACCAGTTGAAAAAAATTGCAAGAAAGTACATCTGGTGGCCAGCCAATCACAGGGCACATACAGACAAACAACCATTCACACTCACATTCATACCTATGGACAAATTTGGAGTGGCTAATTAACCTAGCATGTTTTTGGAATGTGGGAGGAAACCGGAGTACCCGGAGAAAACCCACGCATTCACGGGGAGAACATGCAAACTCCACACAGAGATGGCTGAGGGTGGAATTGAACCCTGGTCTCCTAGCTGTGAGGTCTGCGTGCTAACCACTCAACCGCCGTGCAGCCTGAGAGTAAGACCACAACCCTTAAAATGCAGATCCTTGGCAAAAAAGTGGACAGAATGAATGTCATTTTCTGTCAGGTAGACCTTGAATGGCAAAGGCAAAAAAGCTTTCTCTCCTTGAAAGCGGTGGGATTGTTGCGGTTGTGGTGAGTTTGGTTGCAGTAAGACAGTCTGTTTGAAACTTCTTCAAAGATACTGAGGGCCACAGAGCAAAAATGTCAAGTGGAAAAGCCAAAAAATGACCCTGAGCCGGAGGATCCCATTGGCAGTCCGTCAAGACACGGGGCCATCCTCGGCCCAAATGACGGTTGTTACTGGTGCTCGAGCCCATTATGTCATTGGATGGTCATATCACCTTGTACTTCAGTACTTGGGAAATTTATTTTTTAATATATTAGGAAAGCAGGAAGTGAACAAATTCTTCTTTTATGGTTAGAACTCACCTCGTACTTCGGTACGTGACAAAAATAAAATTTTAAAAAGTTAAAAAAAAAGCTTCAGTATGTGAATTCAAATTAATTTTTATTTTTATTTTTTTTCCTAATTTTAATTAATTAAAAAATACAAATAACAAACTATATTAGGAAAGCAGGAAGTCAACAAATGTAACAGTTACTGATTGTAAAAGTACCAGATGGAGGGGTAAGATTTAATAAGCTTTGCTTCTTCCTACTCCTTTTGGACATGTGGAACTGTGAACTGATTATGGGATGCATTCAATTGTAATCTGATGCATGTTCAAATGAAATAAAATTACCATTACCATTGCTTACACATAATGTTTTGTCTCACTTAAATGGGAAAAAAAAGTGTCATTATGGATATGTGATAGTGATGATCCTCTTCTCGCATTTCACATAATAACTTGATTCTCTTGGCTGTGCCAGCATTGAGTCAGGCGTTATTTGCAGTGATATTTCAAAGCGGCGCTAGCGAGCGAGCAGCATGTGAAAGCCTAAATCTTTTTGGCGAAAATTAAGGAAGCTTACAGTAAGCTGCTTCCTAAAAGCCGCTCTTAACGATGGCGAACGGTCACGCTGTGGTCGGGGGGTTCGAGCGGGGGAGTTGTTGACAGCCGGGTCGGTAATCGAACCGCGACTTCCCGCTGGGCCGTTTTGATTAAACGGATATGGTGTGTGTGTGTGTGTGAGCTCGTTAATATTTATAGGAAGGCTTGCTAATTGGATGTGTAGCCCCGCCCACTCACCCTGCTGTGTAGGCTCTGCCTCTGGCTGGTTCTTCTTGACTGTAAGGTCCAGCGGGCCGTCTTGGTCGGCCATGAGAAGCTTGCTGAGGACGGGGTTCTGTGCAGAGGCAGCAGCAGTGGCTCCGCCCCCTCCTCCGCCACCGTTAACGGTGCCATTACTGCTCTCGGTGCAGGCAACGGAGGCGGCAGGGGGGCTGAGACCCGGGGACGGGGATGAGGAGGCAGACGATGGAGGGGAGGCGGGCGCAGGCCCCGGCGAGCAGGGGGCGGCGGCGGCGGCCAGAGACGCCGCTCTCGGCAGGCTTTGGTCCTTCATGGTGCCGTTGGGCGGGGGCGGTTCGTCCTGAGTAGTTTTTGAGGTATATTCGGCGGCAAACTGGCGGATCATTCGCTGCATGATCTCACGAGCCACTAGAGGAATGTGAGGGTCTGAGAAACTCGGGAGTTCTAAGGAGAAAAAAAAACAAAGACAAAGCCATCAGAATTCTGTCTTCCAGGAACGTGCTCAGTATTTTATCCTGGATGAATAATCCCGGTGTCATACTGAAATAATCCAAAAATCACATTTAATCCCGTCTGTGACACCATGTACAGTAAGTGGAGCGCAATAAATGGGTAAGCTATCAATGTCTTTACCATTACAGCGACTGCAGATTCTCCCGCTACAACCTCCCCTCACCCATGAACAAGACCCCGAGGTACTTGAACTCCTCCAACCCGGGGCAAGACCTCACTCCCGAACAGGAGGGTACAATCCACCCTTTTCCGAATGAGAACCATGGTCTCAGATTTGGAGGTGCTGAAGCACAAACCGCCCCAGTAAACATCAGGACCAGAGACAGAGACAAGATCTTAAGGTCTCCAAGCTGGACCCCCTCGATATTCCACCTACAAAAATTACCGTATTTTCTGGAGTATAAGTCGCTCCGGAGTATAAGTCGCTCCGGAGTATAACTCGCACAAGGCCAAAAATGCATAATTAGGTAGAAAAAAACATACAAAACCAAAACAGACATTACGCCATCTTGGAAGGCAAGTTATGGTAATGGTTTTATTTCATTTGAACATGCATCAGATTACAATTGAATGCATCCCATAATCAGTTCACAGTTCCACATGTCCAAAAGGAGTAGGAAGAAGCAAAGCTTATTAAATCCTACCCCTCCATCTGGTACTTGTATTATTTTTGTGTATTTAATTTTTTTATTATTTTTTTATTTTTGTCACGTACCGAAGTATGAGGTGATACAATATATGATATGTTTTTATTTTTAAATGTTGATGTTAAAAAAAAACATTTTTTAAATTTTTTACATTTTTTAAAAATGTTATTTTTGTCCATACCGAACTACCAAGGTGTCCAGTGTTTATGTAACATAAACAGTTTTTTCATTTATAAGTCGCTCTGGAGTATAAGTCGCAGGAACAGCCAACCTATGAAAAAAAGTGTGACTTATAGCCCAGAAAATACGGTATATATTTTCATTAAAAATTTGCTCCGAAGTATAAGTCGCACAAGGCAAAAAATGCATAATTTCGGTAGAAAAAAACATACATAAGTCGACCTGGAGTATAAGTCGCATTTTTTGCATGTAATTTATTTTACAAACTACTTGACCAAAACGGACATTACGCCATCTTGGAAGGCAAGTTCTAACAATAAAAGAATAGAGAACAGGCTGAATAGTTGTAAGATATGCTAACACAATGCTTATTCAGCTACACAAAAAATATAAACATGAACAGAAAAGGTGTCCGGTGTTTATGGAACAAACAGTTTTTTTCATTTATAAGTCGCTCTGGAGTACAAGTCGCAGGAACAGCCAACCTATGAAAAAAAGTGAGACTTATAGCCCGGAAAATACGATATGTCTTGATATAGGCTTGAATTAGTGCTGGCAACGAGAAGCAGGCCGAATGGCACGTAGTAGCGTGCCACCAATCCAGTACTACTAATTGAGCTCCATTGCCTCCCTAAACCTCTCCCACACCCGGGGTTTTGCCTCAAACGTGCCAAATTTGCATGCTGCTTGGTTTTCTGGTACCTGGCAGCTGAGTCGGGAGCCCCACAAACCATCCATGCTCAACAGGACTCCTTTTTCCTTCTGACAGCACCCCACCAAAGCCCTGGTCCACCAACAGGCACTGAGCACCTTGACCATCTTGCATCTGCAGTTCTGATTGGCTGCCTCAGCAATGGCGGCACAGAATACGGCCGATTTGGACTCCATATCCTCATCCTCATCCACAGGATTCAGGAGAAGCTCTACAAGAGGTGAGAGCTCCCAGCGTTCCCACGTTCCCACGTTCCCAGCACACCCTCACACCACGTTTGGGTCCGGCTTCCTCTTCTGCCATCTAATCCAAGTCATCACCAGATGGCAATCAATTGACGGCTCAGCCCCTTTCTTCACCCGCGTGTCCAGAACATGCAGACGCAGGTCAGATGATCCCACCGCAAAGACGCCAGTAGAAGTTTCCAGTGTCGTTTTATATTTTTTAAGAACATGCCAACGGCCAATTTTGAAAAAATGTCCCAGGAAGCACCAGCAGCACCAGGCGCTCTCCCTCCCATCATGCCTTGCATGGCTCAAACAAACCCCCAGCTCTTCATTGATCAGACTGATAAGACGTTCTAGTAATTCTCACAGGCCTGGTTTGTTTTATTTAATTGATGGACTTTTAATCTGGCGTCGTCCCAGAAACTTCATCTGTTTATTTGGAAGCTAGCATGCCAGCGGAGATTTAAATCCTCATGAGCTGCTCTGTTGGCCAAATAAATCCTCTTTTTTTTTTTTTTTTTTTTCTTCTTCCCCCTCCACTCCTTTGGCTCACGGGCTGCATAGAAGCATCAAGCCAGTGTGGTAAAAGTGGCGTGAAAACCGCCGATGTTCCATCCTAATTATCCATGTGAACTTTTCACCAAGCGGCCCGAGGCACTGATGACTTCTCCGCCAATTAACGCGCCATTTTTATATTTCAATAATGTTATATATTCAGGAGGGAAGGCATGCGAGTTTAAGGCAGATTTAAAAAAAAAAATGTAATGACTGCTAACGAGCCTCCCGTAATAACTGTACTGTGTGTGTGTGTATAAATGTGTATAATATATATACTATATATATATATATATACTACCACCGCTCAAAAGTTTGGGATCACTTGCAAATTCTGTTGTTTTCCAAAGAATTACATATAAATATATATATACTACTGTTAGCACGCAGACCTCACAGCTAGGAGACCAGGGTTCAATTCCACCCTCAGCCATCTCTGTGTGGAGTTTGCATGTTCTCCCCGTGTTTTTCTCCAATATACGTATATATATATATTTCTTTGTTTTCCAAAGAAAAACACATTTTCATTAATTTCACAAAAAAATTTGTCCATTTCTCAAACAATGAAAATGAATGAGATGATAGATTATAATAATAGAGAATAATAGATTATTAGAAAACCCATCTAAAAAAATCTAAACTAAAACTAAAATCTCTTACATGCTGTTAACTACTCCCTTCAGAGAGCAGCACAAACTGGGTCTAACAAGGACAGAAAAACACTGCACAACTGTGCAAGAAGACTAATATCTGAGCGTGTGTAGTTTAAGACAAAGACGCCTCACAGGTCGTCACCTGGCAGCTGCACTAAATACTAGCCGTCAATCACCAGGGTCAGTATCAACAGTGAATATATATATATATATATATATATATATATATATATATATATATATGGCTCATAGAAATTAATTCCTTGAGAAATGTTTCATGGTGTTTTTAAACTACACGTCTGCTTTCAAACACGACCTAGCTGACATCAATAGCAACACCTGCAGCATTCCTAATGTCATTCGATAGGAAGAGATTTGCATATTTCTGTTTTCAAACATATTTAGGATGAACTTTAACGCAAAAAAAACCCCTCATCAATTAATGCGTGATAAATCTCTTGTCACTTCCGCTGAACCCGAGAAATCTAATCAAGCCTTAAGATTTAGTGTTACATAATTAAATTCTCCCACGTCGTCGCTTCAGTGCAGCGGTTTGGCTCAGTCGGGAATTCTCCCGCAGGCCAAGTGGAAGTAAACAAATCATTTATTGAGCAAGAGGAGCATCAGAGGAGAAGTATGAGAACGAGAACAAAAAAGAACAAGAAGGAGAACACGGAGAACAATAAAAAAGGCGATTAAGCAGTGTAGAAAATGGGATGGATGGAGGAACGACAACAAAAAAATGGAGTAAAATGAAAAGAACAGCAACAAGAAGAACATGAGGAGGATAATAAGAACGAAAGAACAAGACGAGAGGAACAACAGAACAGCATGAAGAAGAGGAAGAAAGAAGAACAAGAAAAAGAAGAATATTAATATTAAGAACAAAAAGAAGTATGAGAACAAGAACAAAAAGGAACAAGAAGGAGAACACTGAGAACAAGATGAGAGGAACAGAACAGCATGAAGAAGAGGAAGAAAGAAGCACAAGAAAAAGAAGAATAGTATTAATATTAAGAACAAAAAGAAGTATGAGAACAAGAACAAGAAGGAGAACACGGAGAACAATAAGAAAGGCGATTAAGCGGTGTCGAAAATGGGATGGATGGAGGAACGACAACAAAAAAATGGAGTAAAATGAAAAGAACAGCAACAAGAAGAACATGAGGATAATAAGAATGAAAAGAAGAACAAGACGAGAGGAACAACAGAACAGCATGAAGAAGAGGAAGAAAGAACAACAAGAAAAAGAAGAATATTAATATTAAGAACAAAAAGAAGTATGAGAACAAGGAGAATACAGAGAACAATAAAAAAGGCGATTATGCGGTGTCGAAAATGGGATGGAAGGAAGAACGACAACAAAAAGAGTAAAATGAAAAGAACAGCAACAAGAAAGACATGAGGAGGATAATAAGAACGAAAAGAACAAGATGAGAGGAACAACAAAAGAAAAACAGCATGAAGAAGAACAACAAGAAAAAGAAGAATATTATTATTAAGAACAAAAAGAAGTATGAAGAAGAAAATAACACAAGACCAGAAAGAAAAAGAAGAATAGGAAGCACGAGAAAGAAAATAAGCAGTGGCTTGTGTTGGAAAACTGTCGACTACTTGACTTTGTGGTATTTATTGTCCAAAACGAAGTAAGAAGACCAGAGGAGAGCTGTGGTGGTTTTGCGGTCATAAGAGTGCTTTGAAAGCTGCTCCAATGAGTCCAACTCATGAATTTATCATCACATATCCGACTTGTTCAGCCATCTTTGAAGAGGTCCTTTTGGTCTGCAACAACTACCATTCTGACTCGCTCTTGGTCGTCACGAGTACAACGGCGTCCCCGCTACCTTTCTACCAGCTTTTGAAAGCTCATATTAATCACCATAGTCCAGGGCGGCAAAGTGGGTCAGCTTCGGTGGCCCAGATTCCTACTGCTTGAGTTTGGTCTACCTGGGGGGCACAAACTTCTCTGCCCCAAATGTAAATCTTTGGGAAAGGTTTTTTTTCATGTGGCGTCCCTCAGGGTTTCATCCTTGGCCCCTTTTACTTTTTCTAGTCTTTGAGTCCAACCGGTACTTTTACTTTGGATGTGATTGGGCTGAATGTATATACGCAACTTTGGGTTAGGTGCAAACTAAGGGACAGGAAGTACCTCAAGAGTACCTCGGTGCAGGCTACTACTACTAATACTGCTGCTACCAATGCTGCTACCAATACTGCTGCTACCAATACTGCTGCTACTAATGCTGCTACCAATGCTGCTGCTACTAATGCTGCTACCAATGGTGCTGCTACCAATGGTGCTGCTACTAATGCTGCTGCTACTAATGCTGCTACCAATGCTGCTGCTACCAATGCTGCTACCAATGCTGCTGCTACTAATGCTGCTACCAATGCTGCTGCTACTGCTGCTGCTACCATTACTGCTGCTACCAATGCTGCTGCTACTAATGCTGCTACCAATACTGCTGCTACCAATGCTGCTGCTACCAATGCTGCTGCTACCAATGCTGCTGCTACCAATGCTGCTGCTACCAATGCTGCTGCTACTAATGCTGCTACCAATGCTGCTGCTACCAATGCTGCTGCTACCAATGCTGCTGCTACCAATGCTGCTGCTAGTACTACTAATACTACTGTTGCTAATATTACTAACACTCATGCTACTAATGCTAATATTACTAACACTCATGCTACTAATGCTAATATTACTAACACTCATGCTACTAATGCTAATATTACTAACACTCATGCTACTAATGCTAATATTACTAACACTCATGCTGCTAATGCTAATACTACTAATGCTAATGCTATGACTGCTACTAATACTGCTAGTAATACTACTAATGCTGCTAATACTAATACTACTACTAATACTGCTAATACTAATACTGCTACTACTAATAATAATGACAAGAAAAAGCCAGAGCCTGGCCACACACTTGTCCTTCCCATTGGTCAACGCTAGGGATGTCAAAATATGAGACGTGATTTTAACATTTTTAATGTTACCTTTTGTGGTTTGTATTTACTTTGTTGACCACAACTCTTAGTGAGTGTTGACTATTAGGAAAAAGGCACTGCATTTCCATTGTAGTAGGATAAGCAGTAGAAAATGAATGAATTAATGTTTTTTAATGTCTGACCCTTAAAGCTGTTTTCACTGTTTTGTTCCCTCACTGTACCTAAAATGATACAAACCATGATAGGAGAGCGTACAGTCATGATGGCGTATCGTTCCACTCCTACTAAATATAGTGAAGCAAGGAGACGTTCAACTCCTCATTATTAGGTCGTCGCCAATTTAAATTTGGAATCTAAATATAGAGCAAGAAAGGTATTACAAACTTTCAAATTAATCTCTTCACTCCAGGTGGGAGGATAAATGATTAAATTCTGTGTGTGTGCACGCGTGTGGGTGGGTCTATGGTATTCCCTAACAGGAATATTTTTTTGGGGTGGGGGGGGGGGGGTTCCTCACATTCATTAATTTCCCTGCGGAATGAACCAAATTTCCAGACTTAACCTGCCTGGATGCACCTCCTGGAAATGAAATTCATGACTGGAGGGTGGGCACTAATGAGCGCCAACTGGTGTGTGTGCGTGCGTGTGTGTGTGTGTGTGTGTGTGTGTGTGTGTGTGTGTGTGCTCACCTTTCCTGTGGAACACAGCATTGAGGAAGTCTTGAGCCTGTCTCTCCAGCCGGCTGATCCGAGACTGCTCCTGTTTGGGGTCGTCGCACTCCGACAGCACCTGGCTGCCGGCGCTGAACTCAGCCCTGTGCTCCTGCAGCACAACGAGGAAGGACAACGGTCAGAACCGAAAGTGACGCCCCGTCGTGGAGCATCATTGTTTAAAAGCTACGAGAACAATGACTAATTGAACATTTGTGCAGCGCAGCCAAAGTAGGGAAGTCGACATTTCAAATTCATTCATTCATTCATTCATTTTCTGCCGCTTAGGGTCGTGGGGGTGCTGGAGCCTATCCCAGCTGTCTTTGGGCAAGAGGCGGGGTACACCCTGAACTGGTGGTGGTGATGAATTTCCAACAAGTAGGATTCCTTCTTTATAAATTGAGCATTTTTGCAGTTTGAATATAGAAAACCTAAAAATTAGAGATCTGCAGACATGAAATAGCACCCCTATAGTCACCTAAACACTCCTTAAGATATTCATTCATTTTCTGCCACTTATCCTCATGAGGGTCGCGGGGGTTGCTGGAGCCTATCCCAGCTGTCTTTGGGCGAGAGGCAGGGTACACCTTGGACTGGTGGCCAGCCAATCACAGGGCACATATAGACAAACAACCATTCACACTCGCATTCATACCTATGGACAATTTGGAGTCGCTAATTAACCTAGCATGTTTTTGGAATGTGGGAGGAAACCGGAGTACCCGGAGAAAACCCACGCATGCACGGGGAGAACATGCAAACGAGGGTGGAATCTGACTAGGGTCTCCTAGCTGCGAGGTATGTGCGCTAACCACTCGTCCACTGTGCAGCCTTAAATAATCAATGAAAATAATCATTACATAATTTAAATAGTATATACATTTTATTTAAATGTATTTACTGTTATTAAATATTCATTCATTCATTTTCTACTGCTGATCCTCACAAGAGTCATGAGGGTGCTGGAGCCTATCCCAGCTGTCTTTGGGCGAGAGGCAGGGTACACCCTGGACTGTTGGCCAGCCAATCACAGGGCACATATAGACAAACAACCATTCACACTCACATTCATACCTATGGACAATTTGGAGTCGCTAATTAACCTAGCATGTTTTTGGAATGTGGGAGGAAACCGGAGTACCCGGAGAAAACCCACGCATGCACGGGGAGAACATGCAAACTCCACACGGAGATGGCCGAGGGTGGAATTGAACCCTGGTTGAAGTTCATTGAATGGATTTTGGATCAATAATTCACGGGTTGGCTGGGTTTCACTGAGAGTCATTGGGTGACAACTTCCACGACCAAATATGGTCATTTGGCCAATAAAGTGAGACAACAGGAAGCAGAGTCAGCATGCAAGGAGGCAGTCGGAGACATGACTCATCACACATCACATCACATCACTCTGTTCACGTGTGCGCGTTAATGGCGCGAGACAAAGAGCGGGTTCAACAGCCTCGCTCTCTTTGGCGTTCCGATGGCGCCGCACGAGGCTTCGGATCAATGAATCCATGACGGCGGGGCCACACAAACAACAACAACAACAAGCCGGGTGAGCAAAAAGATGATATTGAGCGTGCCACGTTTTATGTGATTCACAACGCCGCCGCGGAATTTCCTCGAGTATACCCCCCCCCCCAACACACACACACACACACAATTGATTTCACTCAAAATGTTCTTCTCTGCTTGGATCACGCTGGATAAAATGTGTGACAAATTCTGTCAGGGACGAGCTGACGGACAGATGGGGAGGGACAGATGGGAGGACAAAAAAAAGGGGGTGTTTCTTAAAGATATTTTTAGGAGGCAGATGGCCGACCTGGAAGGTCAGCGTAGGGTCAAGTGGAAAAACAAGAGACGGACTTTGACGACCCCCCCCCCCCTTTTCCTTGTAGCTCTTCATAAGTCCCCCACCCTCACATAAAGGAAGTGGAGAACACAGACCTCCATTCAAAGCTCTGTTTCCACCATCATGCTAGTGCGGTATGGTGCTAGCGCGGCGGTGTCTAAAGTGCGGCCTGGAGCACATTTGCAGCACGTGGCTGCAAAAACGTTTTCTAACAAACAAAAAAAGTCCTAATTTGACAAGAACAAACCATAATATGAGCAAAGATAATATTTCATTAACACAGAATTGAAATATGAAAAAAAAAAATCGTAATATTATGACAAACAAAACAAAATAAAGTTCTCTTCCTGTCACGCCTTCCGCTCAAACGGTGCGTTTAATTGACTCCACCTCTAGTTTCGCCTACTCCGCTATGATTGGTCACACTCCCAATCGCTCCCGAGGACTTCCAGATATTATGTGTATACTGTGTTTGTATATAACTCTGGGTAAAATTGTTGATTTGTTCATATTGTTTAGTTTTATATTGTGTATTTTGTACTGCTTAACTGATTCTGTACTCTTGCTGCTGTGCAATGCAAATTGCCAACGTTTTGTTGAATTTTCATCAGTCAGAAGTACTTATGTACAAGTACTTATGAACGTCTTCCATTACCAACCTTTAGTTGAATTTTCATCAAAGTTGGAAGTACTTATGTACAAGTATTTATGAACGTCTTCCATAACCAACTTTTAGTTGAATTTTCATTTCATTTTCTTCATGAGGGTCGCGGGGGTTGCTGGAGCCTATTCCAACTGTCTTCAGTCGAGAGGCAGGTTACACCCTGGACTGGTGGCCAGCCAATCACAGGGCACATATAGACAAACAACCATTCACACTCACATTCATACCTATGGACAATTTGGAGTCGCTAATTAACCTAGCATGTTTTTGGAATGCGGGAGGAAACCGGAGTACCCGGAGAAAACCCACACAGAGATGGCCGAGGGTGGGATTGAACTCGCGTCTCCTAGCTGTGAGGTCTGCGCACTAACCACTCGACCACCGTGCAGCGATCTGTCGACTTATATAACAGATTTTCACTGCTTATATATTTTGTATTATGGTTGTGTGCGGGTCGATGACTGAATGTTAAATCAATGGGGACCAAAGGCAATTTATTTCAATATAAAATCTGCTGTAACGTTTTTAATATTTGTACTAGAGAAGCATTAGCATTAGCTCTTCCTACCTTGGCTTTCTCACGTCGTAGGCAGCAGAAGAGACAGTTTTCATCAAAAGACCAGTCGGACACTTCCTCAGGCTCGCAATCTGGTTGGGGGAAGGGGGGAGGGGGGTCAGACAAAGAACAGACGATTGAAAGTCCTGCAATTCATCAGCGCACACACACACACACACACACACACACACACACACACACACACACACACACATTGCCTGCTAAGGAAATAAAAGCATGATTGTGATGCCAACCAAGCTTGTTGTTGTTTTTATTTCCCGAGATGGCTTCAAGCTAATTCCCAAGAAAGTTTTCTTGGAATTATCAGACACGGTTCTATTCCAGCTCTTTTCTACTTTTGATGTAATTTGGCAGATTTTTGAAGAACATTAATGATTAAAAAAATATATATATATATATAACATTAATAATAACTGAATTGAAACATACATGGAATAATCCCGATGCTGACATTTCATCCGTGTTCTATTTACATAACGTCACCTGCATATTAACCAAGCTATGACATTATTTTTATAGAAGCTAACACTGAATAACTACTCTTTTGGAGTAGTGACACAGTGCTGAGTAGTGATGCGATAATAATACTTTGTGCAAATACACCTAATACAGGGGCAGCGATGGACTGAACCAAATAAATAATTCTTTTTTTTTTTGCTGCATTCAACTGGGATAGGCTCCAGCTCACCTGTGACCCAACGAAGATAAGCGGTACCGAAAATGGATGTGATTTTTGCTGTTTAAAAATGAATTTTTGCTTAGTAGCGTGGATCAAATCGAAATGTGATGAGGGCGCAAACGTCTCTACCAATCAGATAACGTTCTTGACCCCCCCCTCCCCCTCCCCGTCCCCCTGCAGGAGCAATGAGGTCAACGTGGTGTCCTGGAGTCATGTGATCCCTCCCCCAACAACTTACGGCATTTTTAGAATATTTCTGGCTCGTCAACGTCATTTTCACTCATGCGTTATGCTAACACACACACACACACACACAGGGCTCATGTTCTACACATGTTAGCATCATGCGCCACCACTCACGCATGCACAGCCCACATACTCCACATGTATTTCTTTTGTTGCTGTAACGTTATATATTTCAAACTAGACAAGCTACAAGTGACAAAATCATGCACTCATTGGACACTTCATTAGGTACCCCCTTTGTGAAATGGAAGAAAAAGGCTAGTATGACAACCCCTTCCGGCTTGGCTGGGGGTTTTTTTGTCCCCAGATTTTTTGTTTATTTTTCATGTATTTTTACTTTATTTTTAAATAATCTTTGTAAATTTTCTTCTCGTAATATTATGAATTTATTCCCATAATAATTTTAATTTTTTTGTTTTCATTTATTAATTTTCTCGTCAAATTTCAACTTTTCGTAATTATGACTTCATACCCACGATATTTAGATGTTATTCTTGTAACATTAGATCTTTTTTTCCGCAAGCCAATTTTCCTAAAAAAGTTTTGTTTTGTTTCTATTACAAATCTTCTAAATGACATTTTTCTTTAATATTTCAACTTTATGCTATAAAAAATAATTTTATGAAATTGTAAAAAAAATTATGTAATAACGATTTATATAAAAATATATTAAATTTAAAGCCAAAAGAAACAAAAAAGTGTGGATGCACAAAAAAAATCCCATATGGACTTTCCCTTTTCTGTGCATAAAACTGGTCCATATGAGCTAGCTAACAATGCACGTCATTGGGAGACACCTTTGACTACTCTAGTCTACCATGAAAAAATAAAACACAAATTAAAATAGAGAACAAAAGGAAAATAAGAAAAGAAATAGAAGAAAAATAAAGAAGAAAGGAAGAAAAAAATAAATAAATTATATAATATATAAAATATAATAATAAAATAAGAATAATTATTTATATATAATTTATATAATTTTATTTATATATATTTATATATAATTTATATAATAAAATAATATAAAATATAAAAAAATATAATAATATTTAATAATAATATTTTAAAAATATATATCAAATACTGTACATATACAGACAATATATACACACAGTATATACATTGTATATCATGATGATCAAATGATCAAATTCAAGATGGCTACTGTACCGAAAATGTAATTATTGTGTTCAGCATGTAGTGTCTAAAAGTGCAAATTTTTACTTTTATTTTCCAATCTATCTAGCTATAACTGTACTGTGTATTATGATAATCATAATATTATCATTATATGGCATTTCAAGTTTCCCACCCCGAGATACTGATTCATTAACATCAATGCATGCGTGTGTGTGTGTGTGTGTGTGTGTGTTACCTTGGAAAAGCGTAACGTCTTTGACTACTCCCGGCCCAAACAAGCCTTCCAGGATGCTTTCAAAGCCTGCAAACCAGACGACAAACCACGTTAGGACCCAAATGTCATGTGACCACAACTTTAATCAAGAGTTTTGTTAAAAAAAAAAAAAAAGCACTTTGTACTTTGGTGTGTGTCATTCATGCAATAATGGCGATAATGACAATAAAACATAAAACAGTGCATGATATGTATGCAGAATAATACGCTACACACAC
The DNA here is from genome assembly GCF_037039965.1 of Doryrhamphus excisus. NCBI lineage: Eukaryota > Metazoa > Chordata > Actinopteri > Syngnathiformes > Syngnathidae > Doryrhamphus > Doryrhamphus excisus. The sequence goes on from NC_136365.1 coordinate 19,767,502, forward strand.
ACACACACACACCAATAGGTGGTAACATATCAAACACAAGGCTGGCCGGGAGCTTATTATGTGTTTGCACACACACACACACACACACACACACACACACACACACACACACACGCTGCACTAGACACAAAGAAGTGTGTTAGCTTTAAGACACTAGCTAATGTCACTCACTTTTTATTAGCAGTAAACACTGGCTGTGCTTGTTGCCTAGCAACCACATACAGCCTCCACATGAATCGTTTCATCATTTTCAAACCTGAGCACATTAAAAACAAAACAAAAAAAAAAACAAACACCCCACTCCCGCCCACCTCGACCGCCAATACACAAGGGCGGCCAAACAAAGACTTTTCATGTGCGGAAAAGGTTCACATTGTTGACTTGGACAACGCCACACAGCAACGTTTGAACGTTTGAACTTGGCGAGATGTGAAGTGACTCCATTTCTGAATTAAGACTTAAATGAGGCGCATTTTGTTGTTTAACTTTAAGTCATTGAACAATAATAAGTATAACAATAATAAGTATTATAATAATTCATTCATTTTCTACCGCTTTTCCTCACGAGGTTGGTTGCTGGAGCCTATCCCAGCTGTCTTTGTGTGAGAGGCGTTGTACACCATGAACTGGTGTCCAGCCTGTGCACAGGGCACATATAGTCAAACAACCATTCACACTCACATTCATACCTATGGACAATTTGGAGTCGCTAATTAACCTAGCATGTTTTTGGAATGTGGGAGGAAACCGGAGTACCCGGAGAAAACCCATACATGCACGGGGAGAACATGCAAACTCCACACAGAGATGGCTGAGGGTGGGATTGAACTCGGCTCTCTAACCACTCGTCCGCCATGCAGCCCCATATGCAGTCATGGGGAAAAATTACATAAATATACATTAATAATAATAATAGTTGCAGGAGCTTATCCCAGCTGTCTTCGGGCGAGAGGCGGGGTACACCCTGGACTGGTGGCCAGCCAATCACAGGGCACATATAGACAAACAACCATTCACACTCACATTCATACCTATGGACAATTTGGAGTCGCCAATTAACCTAGCATGTTTTTGGAATGTGGGAGGAAACGAGTAGCATTGTTGTGGCATCGTTGTTTAGACATTTTGTCTAAAAATGCACTCCCTTGTCTGTTTTCTTTTTTCTTCTTTTCTATCCCCTCCTGCTCCGGTCTGACCACTCCAAATTTGCAAAACATCATTCATTCATTCATTAATTCATTTTCTACCGCTTATCCTCACAAGGGTTGCGGGGGTGCTGGAGCCTATCCCAGCTGTCTTCTTCGGGCGAGAGGCGGGGTACACCCTGGACTGGTGGCCAGCCAATCACAGGGCACATATAGACAAACAACCATTCACACTCACATTCATACCTATGGACAATTTGGAGTCGCCAATTAACCTAGCATGTTTTTGGAATGTGGGAGGAAACATGCAAACTCCACACAGAGATGGCCGAGGGTGGAATTGAAACCTGGTCACATAGCTGTGAGGTCTGTGCGCTAACCACTCGACTACCGTGCAACCAAGTATCAGAATATTATATTGAATTACTTACACTGCACCACACTGATTATTTGATCTTTTAACCCGGTTGTTTCACTTGGATTCTGCTATTTTATTTAATTTCTCTAACTCTGTATATTATTTCCAGTTTTATTTTGAGTTATTTAATTATTTGTACCGCGGAAGGTCAGAGAGGAGCAATGGCATTTATGAAATGACACATCTTAATTACACTAACAAACAGTACTTGTTGTGGGTTTTGACTTTGGATTATTTTGGATGCATGGAATCACGCCGTAAAACTAAAAATAGGGAAGTGGGCGTGGCTGAGGGAACCCGCTTCTGAGAACGATCCGCCAACTCCAAAAACTGTCAGGTTGCTTTGCTGCTCCAGTGGAGCACTTGCGGGCGACGTCAACGATTGGACAGACGGGATTACGGCACGTGATTGGCCAGATGAGATAACAGCGAGCCAGAGGCAGAAAAGATCCCGAATGTAGGTCAGCTAGCGAACACACACTCTGGGTCCAAAAGCGTTTACACATGACATGCTAGGAACATGCATGTACACACACACACACACACACACACACACATGCGCAAAGCTGTCCCCAATCTCTGAAAGCTCCACTGTGTCACTTCCTTTCACTTCATAGTCCAGCAGCACACTGACAACACACACACACACACACACACACACATGCACTGACCACCATGTGACACATGAGCAAAAACAAGGTTGACTACAGTTGTTAGCTAACATTAATGGAATTAACGTTGTATTGTAATGCTAAAATTACAAATACAGATGAATAATATATATATTTTTAAATCGATACTGATAACTTGGCTGCACAGGGGTCGAGTGGTTAGCATGTGTGCCACATATTCAGGAGATCAGACCGTAGTTCCCCACATATTGCGATTCACACCAAAATAATAATCCTACATTGTTTGGATTCTCACGAGGGTCGCGGGGGTGCTGGAGCCTATTCCAGCTGTCTACTTCGGGCGAGAAGCGGGGTACAACCCTGGACTGGCGGCCAGCCAATCACAGGGCACATATAGACAAACAACCATTCACACTCACATTCATACCTATGGACAATTTGGAGTCGCTAATTAAGCTAGCATGTTTTTGGAATGTGGGAGGAAACCGGAGTACCCGGAGAAAACCCATGCATGCACGGGGAGAACATGCAAACTCCACACAGAGATGGGAATTGAACCCGGATTTCCTTGCTGTGAGGTCTGTGCGCTAACCACTTGACGGCCGTGCAGTCCCGCCTTCATAGCATTCATTCATTTTCTACCGCTTATCCTCACGAGGGTCGCTGGGGTGCTGGAGCCTATCCCAGCTGAAAGTGGGAGTCACAATGCCATCTCACAAAAAAAACACTAAACTCATCACACAGCAACTTAACACTCAACATATGTATGCTGGAGCCTATCCCAGCTGTCTTCTTCGGGCGAGAGGTGGGGTACACCCTGGACTGGTGGCCAGCCAATCACAGGGCACATATAGACAAACAACCATTCACACTCACATTCATGCCTATGGACAATTTGGAGTCGCTAATTAACCTAGCATGTTTTTGGAATGTGGGAGGAAACCGGAGTACCCGGAGAAAACCCACACATGCGCAGGGAGAACATGCAAGCTCCACACAGAGATTGCCGAGGGTGGGATTGAACTCGGGTCTCCTAGCTGTGAGGTCTGCACGCTAACCACTTGACCACCATGCAGCCTTTTTGCAGAGTTTTATGCACAAATAACGAAAATGATCCTATCTCGCAGTGTAAAAGAATTCTTAAAAAAATTCTTGGATCCAGACGATGATCCGGAAAATTTTAGCTCCATAGCCCATTTATGACAATCCCTGAAAATTTCATCCAAATCCATTCCCAACCATTCAAGTTATTTAGAACACAAACTGATAAACTAGGTGTTAGCATGTAGGTCACACAGTTCGAATCTCAATTTTTTTTCAAAGTTTGTTATCCCGTCTGTAGCCACTGGGCAACAGGAGAGTTGGGAAATGAATGCACACACACACACACACACACAAAGAGGAAGTGGATGGAATGTTCGTCTTCCTTGTGACCACCGGACGACGGCTATATTTAGACGAGCATGAACATTAATAATTTAGCATGACCGAAGCCCTTGGAAGCGCGCCCCTGTGCTTTGTCCCCAACAAATCAATAGCTAATTAAGGCGAGCGCCATGTGGAGGGGCGGTGGGGTTAAACGAGACGACACGCCGAAGCGTCAACAAAACAACCCAATCAAATATTCATACCTTGTTAGCAGTTAGAATTAGCAACAACATTCGCTCACTTCATCACAGATACCGATGCATCCCATAATCAGTTCACAGTTCCACATGTCCAAAAGGAGTAGGAAGAAGCAAAGCTTATTAAATCCTACCCCTCCATCTGGTACTTTTACAATCAGTAACTGTTACATTTGTTCACTTCCTGCTTTCCATAATATAATTTAAGTTTGTTATTTTGTATTTTTTTTTTTAATTATTATTTTTTTTTAAAAATTATTTTTATTTTTAAATTATTTTTGATTATTATTTAAATATTTTTAAAATTGAATTATTTTATTTTGAATTATTTGACTGTCCTAAATTAAAATTTCCAAAATTTGCAATTTCGTTTTGTTTAGTTTGTTTCTCATACTCATAATATGACATTTAAAAGTTCAACTCTATGCTACTAAAATTGAATTATTATTGTTATTTTATTTTTATTTTACTTTTTTCTTTTATTCTCCTAAAATTGCAACTTTTTTCTTATTAGAGCACATATTTTTTGTTTTCAAAATAGTGTTTTTTTCCATTTTTGCTGTTTGTTTTTTAATTTTCCAACAATTTCAGCTTTGGAAATTTTCTTCTGGTAATTATGACTTTATTCACAATAACATTTTTTTTTTTTTTTTAATAAATTTAAAGCTGGATGTTAAAGCTTTATTAATCCAAATACTACAAGTCGAGATTTTTTTTCAAATGCAACTCAAGCTTCGTTTATAGAGTCGTCCCTCGTTTATCGCGGTTAATTGGTTCCAGAACATGGCTGACTACATCTTCCTTAATCACAAGCACGTTTTACCCCAAAAAACACACATGCTGGTAAAAATAAGCGTGTTACCAATAAATCTAACAATTTAAGAAAGTTTATTTGTAGCGTTTTATCCAACATTACGCATCTTTCTGGACATCTAACCTTGCTCACGTTAGCCGCAGCTACTTTGAAGGTGACAACAAGGCCACCATTGTGTCTCTCATTAAAACCGCAACATAGAAAAAACATCTCTAGCGACAAGGACACGGTGAGAAGATTCGGAATGACACGGCCAGGTCACACGACCCGTCAGCTGACAATCTGCTTCACAGGCAACTGCGCGGCGTGCCAAATGTGTCCATTGGCGGAATCATTGGTAGAGGTCTGCTTAATGTTGCTTGTTCATGCTAGGGTGGCCATTTTGACACGCCGATAAAGACTTAGACTTACGGATGTCATGTTTTTCCGTCGTTCTGTGTCAATACGACAATTAACATTCAAGTCTAAGTGCGGGTATGCTAACATAACAAAACAAAATGTAACTATTATGCAGCAAAAATAGGATTAATCGAGTAATTGCTTAAGCCCTCGATAGGAGTGTTGGCTGTTTTCCAAATATTTTGACATTCTTCTGATATAGTCTTTGTAAAATAATGTAAAATAATTCGCATAATTTTGTCGTAAAAGTAACTTTCCAAAAATTGCAATTTTATTTAGTTTAGTTTCTCATACTTATAATATGACAACATTTAAAAGTTCAACTCTATGCTACTAAAATTGAATTATTTTTGTTATTTTATTTTTATTTTACTTTTTTCTTTTATTTTTGTAAAATTGCCACTTTTTTCTTATTAGAGCACACATTTTTTGTTTTCAAAATAGAGCTTTTTTTTCAATTTCTGCTGTTTGTCTTTTAATTTTCCAACGATTTCAGCTTTGTCCTTCGAAATTTTCTTCTGGTAATTATGGCTTTATTCACAATAACATAACATTCATAATTTTTTTCTACGATTTCTTTAAATGTTTTTCTTTTTAACAAAATTCTAACTTAAAAAAAGAAGCGAAAGTGTCACTTTTTTCCAAAGTTTAAGCTGTTGTGGGTTCATATCTTCTTTGGCCTAAAACACAAAGATAATAGATCTGCTTTCATGAATGAGTAACGAAATTCAAAACTATTCACATTTTAGAGGCCGAAATAAAAGAATATTTAAATGTTTAACTATAAAAACTGTTGTAGATTAATTGGATAATTGGTTAATCATTGATTCATCGATTAATTGTTGCAATTGGATGCTCATATCACCTCGTACTTTGGTACGAGGTACATTATCAAAAAAAGAAAAAAACAACTTAAACTGTATTATGGAAAGCAGGAAGTGAACAAATGTAACAGTTACTGATTGTAAAAGTACCAGATGGAGGGGTAGGATTTAATAAGCTTTGCTTCTTCCTACTCCTTTTGGACATGTGGAACTGTGAACTGATTATGTGATGCATTCAATTGTAATCTGATGCATGTTCAAATGAAATAAAACCATTACCATTACCAGAAACAATGACGTCATGGTTTTGCCAGAAGATCTTAGCACTTAACAGATTAGCACAATATCACGCCTGTGTGGCTCACAGCCACTAGGGGGCGTACGTTCACACAACGCTTGATCGAGTCTCGCGCAACCAAGAACGTTTGAGCGACAAAACAAAGAAACAAATTTTTAACTGAATGCATCTGAAAAACCAAAATAACTGGCAACGACGCGTACATGACAAGTTTATCATCTCTCGTTAAACGACCGTGTGGATCCAGGCGGAGCGTTGAGAGATTTTCTGTCAGGCGGAGGCGTTGTGGGTCGATAGCGAGTGATGAGCGTTAATAAAAAAAAAAAGAGCAAATTTGCGGACGCAACGATCCATTTTCTTACACTTTTGCTATCACAACTCATTTTAGCAGGCAAAGCCACGGAACATGGCGATGACATCACACTCACAGTCATCAAGTGTGTGTGTGTGTGTGTGTGTGTGTGTGTGTGTGTGCATGAACATGAACACAAAGACAGCATTTCCCATGGCATGTGTGTGTGTGTACAGGATGGGCCAAAGGCGTGGCAACACATGCACACGCACACTAAATGCGGCGTGTCGATTCAATCTGACAGCTTCTCGGCGAACCAAATCCCTAATCTCATCTCTTTTTTTTTTTTTCTTCTTCTGAAGAAAGCGGAGATGAGCTCAAAGGAGTCTGACGTGCGCTGACAGCACACACACACACACACACACACATTTATTAAAAACACAATTTAAATCAAAAACTGCTGGAGTTTGTAATCGATTGTACAAATCAACACAATGGTTCACGGTAGCCATGGCAACCAGGAAACACTTTCTACACACACACACACATGTTGGTCATTTCAGTCCAATTAGTGCCTTAATGAACTAATTAAGAGCCGAGAAGAAGCAGGAAGGAGGCTGCGGTGACGTCAGCACCTCTCTGCTCTCTGGTCCCTGTCCCTTTCACCCGAAGACGCGGACGAGAGCAAGGCAGTAGAAGCTCAGGCATGTGAACGTGCTAACGAGAAGCTAATTGATTGCTAATTGCAGTTAACAGCTAAATGGGAGGTCGGGGGGTGCCTGTGTTCAGGTGGAAGGAACGATGCCAATTCGTTTAGCAGCTAACCTGCTAAAGAAGATGGTGGAATGGAGCTGTTGAGGATGCCTGGAGGTTCTTCACGTACTCAAACTCTTCTGCCAACTAAATACTGACGAAAAGGAATAATTATTTCATAATATTATGAATAAAATCAATTAAATTTTCAGCGGGAAGGTGCAAACAAACTTCGCGGAGAAACTTCCACAGCTAATTTGGCACCTTTCCCGCCGAATTTCACACCTGATTAAATGGCAACTTGGCACGGCCCAGGGCGGCGGCGGCGGCAACAACAACATCTGGAGCGCCTCTTTAAAACATCTGCTACCAAGCCCCCAAGAACTTTCTACACAAATTAACTCAAATTTACGCTTTCCTGGACAGCAAAGTATTACAATTACAACCTTGATAGTGTACAAATATTTCGTAAGGGAACCAGACGTCCCCCGTCCACCATGATGTCTAGCATTTGATGCCTGGTTTGGGCATCACTGTACGGAGAACCAGGTGGACCAGCAGAGCATTGTGGAACACAAAGACACTGATGGCCATCCACTACATTCCGACCCATCTCCAACCAAGATGGACCAAGATGGACATCCAAAACCCTCAACAAACCTTAAAAACCTCCACTGGCTTCCGGTCCCCCAACGTATCCATTTCAAAGTCCTTTTCATCACAGACAAAGCTCTCCACAAACTGACCCCCTCCATACCTCACAGACCTCCTTGGTAAGACCAAGTTCCATTAGAACAGGTCTGGCACTCCTCTGTAAGACCAAGTTCCGAACCTGGAACTTGGTCTTCTTCATCGCTGCCTCCACCCTCTTTGCCCCATTCACTCCGTGCTTGCCCCGACCTTCCCACCTTCCAAAAAACAACTCAAAACCTACCTGTTTAAATCCGTTTTTAATGTCTAACTTTTTATACCTGACTGCTGCGCCCCGCCCCTCCCCATTTTTAGCCTTGTTTTAGCTCTGAATGAATGTTTGGATATTGTATTTTAATGCATCTTTTTCTCTGTTTTTACTCTATACTTTACTCTATACTCTATACTCTATATAAAATGTTCATTCATTCATTCACTCAGCTGGAGCCTATCCCAGCTGTCTTCAGGTGAGAGGCGAGGTATACACCCTGGACTGGTGGCCAGCCAGCCAATCACAGGGCACATATAGACAACCAGCAGCCTGTCACTTTGTTCATAGACTGACAAAATCTATTTAATTTCAGGTCTGTTGGACCAAAATGATTGCGTCACGGTCTGGGACTGTATGAGTGCTGTCTGGACTGGGGGGGAGCTGCGGTTCAAATTTTGGAAAAAGTGAATTCCACTGAAAGTCAACACACAGTCAAGCATGACGACAGGGGATCACAGTCTTGAGGATGCACGAGTGCTGCCAACACCGGTGGCGCCGCGGTTCAAATTTTGGAGAAGGTGAATTCCACTGAATGTCAACACACAGTCAAGCATGACGACAGGGGATCACAGTCTTGAGGATGCACGAGTGCTGCCAACACCGGTGGCGCCGCGGTTCAAATTTTGGAGAAGGTGAATTCCACTGAAAGTCAACACACAGTCAAGCATGACGACGGGGGTAGGATCACAGTCTTGAGGATGCACGAGTGCTGCCAACACCGGTGGCGCTGCGGTTAAAAATTTTGGAGAAGGTGAATTCCACTGAATGTCAACACACAGTCAAGCATGACGACGGGGGTAGGATCACAGTCTTGAGGATGCATGAGTGCTGCCAACACCGGTGGTGCCGCGGTTCAAATTTTGGAGAAGGTGAATTCCACTGAATGTCAACACACAGTCAAGCATGACGACGGGGGTAGGATCACAGTCTTGAGGATGCACGAGTGCTGCCAACACCGGTGGCGCTGCGGTTCATATTGAATTCCAACATGAAGTATAACATTGTGAAGCCAAACACGCACCCAAGATGACAGTTAGAGTGATGGAGCGGCATCCGCCATCTCCACCAGTGATGTCATGGCGGTGGAGCGGAAGAGGATTCCAGCACTAAAAAGAACCGCACGACTACCACAACCTGACCTTTGACCATCATGTCAGCTGACCTGTTCTTCTCTTAATCGCAACAATAGGACCTGATAGTTCCACGGAGAACTGAAACCAGACCCTGACTAGACCTTTCGAGCCTTTTACGCCAGGTTGGCTCGATCCTGTGCAATGTTTTCCACAAAGCTTGAAGGTTGCACAAAAAAAAACCCTGACTGAATCACAACAAAAGGAGAACAAGCTAGGAAGATGCCCGGAGAGCAAGGTAATGTTTTTTTTTTTTTTTTTTATCTTCAGTTTTCTTCACCAACCCTCTTTAAATTCTTTTCAGGCTCAGCAACAAATTAGTCAGCTGAAAGGCTTTTTAGCAGCAACATCCAGAACGACTATATCTATAAGAGACTCCTTTTCATACAGCTGACGCCGCCGACCTTGCCTTTTCACGCGCTCCGCCGCTGTCACACCAGTGGGGGCGCCGACCGGCAAAAAAAAAAAAAAAAATCTTTTTTGAATTACTGTTTAGCGTGTACATGTACAAGGTCTACATGGATGGTGTTACTATGAAAATAAAGGCTTTGATAGATAGCTGTGGATGGGGAAAATGTACCTACATTAGCTTTACTACCGCAGAAGAGTAAATCAAGCTGCTTGTTGAGCGAGTTTTTAGCGGAAGTGTGATGACTGAAGTGCAATTGGAAAGGCCAAAGTGGCAGCTTTCAAACACGGCGAAGTTTGTGGCATTACTGTTTTTTATGTTTTATGGTAATGGTTTTATTTCATTTGAACATGCATCAGATTGCCATTGAATGCATCACAAAATCAGTTCAGAGTTCCACATGTCCAAAAGGAGTAGGAAGAAGCAAAGCTTATTAAATTCCACCCCTCCATCTGGTACTTTTACAATCAGTAACTGTTACATTTGTTCACTTCCTGCTTTTTTAATACTGTTTTTATGTTTTTATTTTTTTTATTTTCTGTTTTTAATTTTTTAAATTTAAAAGCGGTAGAAAATGAATGAATGAATTTAATATTTAAATTTAAATTTTTTTAATTACATTTTAAATTTTATTTATTTAATTTTATTATTATTTTCTTAAATTTGAATGAATGAATTTATATTTAATTGTTTTAATTTTTATTTTAATTATTAATTTTCTTAAATTTGAATGAATGAATGAATGAATGAATGAATGAATGAATGAATTTAAATGTAATTGTTTAATTTTTTTTTTTTTACTGAAAATTAGCCCCCAATGGTAGAAATAAACATCACATAGAACACTGAGCTAATTCCGTGCGTAGTGGCCTGGCTCCTCTGCTAACCTGATGGATTATTATTATTATTATTATTTATTATTGCGTATTACTGCACTACAAAATTGACATTATGTCATTTTGAAATTTCCGCAGAGCGGGCCAGAAATGTCAGATATAATGTTGATAACACAAATACCTCGAAAAAGTTTCATTTAAAAGCACATATCGAGCAACTTCCATAGTTTTCTTACAATAACCAAAATTTTGTACATCAATAGCTATAGCGTTGTACTTACAAATAATAATGAGACGTAGAGTACATACAGTACTTTGCAGTACATGACAACAATCACGTGATGACCGTTTCCAAATAAGAACGCGGAGCAAAGTGATCTCAGACTTTTCCCACACGTTAAAAAATCAAAGATGGCTCTGTCACAAGTCCAACACAAGCATGAAAATCCTTATTTGGAAATTCCATATGGATCACATGACATCCATAGAGCACTTCAATACGCAACAACACTTTGAACATGAAAGTACAAAGTATTTTCACCATTGCTTTCTGTGACTTAGGCCATGTTTCAAATGTAGTAAAAAACAAAAACAAAAAAAACTGTATTATGGAAAGCAGGAAGTGAACAAATGTAACAGTTACTGATTGTAAAAGTACCAGATAGAGGGGTAGGATTTAATAAGCTTTTCTTCTTCCTACTCCTTTTGGACATGTGGAACTGTGAACTGATTATGTGATGCATTCAATTGTAATCTGATGCATGTTCAAATGAAATAAAACCATTACCATGTTCACACGGGAACGGATCACTGGGTGAAAATGATGTAATACGCAGGGTACACCGACTACGTGTGGCACTGTAAACATGTACACAGAAAAGAAAATACCGTTTTAGGGCACCCGGAACGCCAACTTGCCTAATTGACTACGTAACCTTTGCCGTGTCTGCACTTGAATAAATACCATATACAGTCTATGATAAATGCCTAAAAATATCCATAGCATACTTTTTAATATCGATACAGTATCATGGAATGAAGTATCGCAATATATCGCCGAAACAATATTTTCTTACATCCCTAATGGATATTAGTATTTGTATTCCGAATTTCCAGCTTTGGGTGTCAGGGGTTTAACTATAATTACCACCAACACCAAAACAAACAAATGCACCGCATTTACATAAGACAAAGTAATATAAGAGAAAGTAATAAACAATACTCAATAACAATACTGCTGTTATTGTTATGGTTCTGTTAACAGTGGGGAACGGAAAGACGAAAACCAAATCAATGAATCCATGATGCGTCGTGAAGGCCACTCCTCTCTTGACCTACATTCCACTTGGCAAAAGGTCGCTGCGAGCGATGGCGACAGATTTGGAGCGACATGAGGCCGGCCGGGCGAGGAGCTGAGCTACTGGAGAGAAGAAAATCCAATTTGCGCACGCGGGACCAAGGCCACCTAACACGGACCGAGACAGCCGCCCGGGGAAAAGGGAAGAGGGTGGGGTGGGGTGGGGGCTTATTTTGTTGACGCTGTTAATGCTGGTGGTCACAGCCAGAGGTGAGGCGGACCCAGTGGATACGATTTGAAAAATCTCAAAGAAAAATAATCTGTGGCGGCGACTAACAAGCCAGGAAACAAAAAAAAAGTTTGGTTTTCATAAAAGACCTCCAAAAAAGTTACTTTCAACAGACGTTCATAAGTACTTCCGACTTAGATGAAAATTCAACTAAATGTTGGTAATGGAAGACGTACATAAGTACTTCCGACTTAGATGAAAATTCAACAAAACATTGGTAATGGAAGACGTTCATAAGTCCTTGTACATAAGTAGTTCCAACTTAGATGAAAATTCAACTAAACGTTGGTAATGGAAGACGGTCATAAGCACTTGTACATAAGTACTTCTGACTTAGAAGAAAATTCAGCAAAACGTTGGTAATGGAAAACGTACATAAGTTCTTCCAACTTCGATGAAAATTCAACAAAACGTTGGGAATGGAAGATGTTCATAAGTACTTGTACATAAGTACTTCCGACTTAGATGAAAATTCAACAAAACGTTGGTAATGGAAGACGTTCATAAGTACTTGTACATAAGTACTTCCGACTTAGATGAAAATTCAACTTAACATTGGTAATGGAAGACGGTCATAAGTACTTGCACATAAGTACTTCCGACTTTGATGAAAATTCAACTAAACGGTAATGGAAGACGTACATAAGTACTTCCGACTTAGATGAAAATTCAACAAAACATTGGTAATGGAAGACGTTCATAAGTACTTGTACATAAGTACTTCCGACTTAGATGAAAATTCAACTAAACGTTGGTAATGGAAGACGGTCATAAGCACTTGTACATAAGTACTTCTGACTTAGAAGAAAATTCAACAAAACGTTGGTAATGGAAAACGTACATAAGTTCTTCCGACTTCGATGAAAATTCAACAAAACGTTGGGAATGGAAGACATTCATAAGTACTTGTACATAAGTATTTCCGACTTAGATGAAAATGCAACTAAACGTTGGTAATGGAAGACGTACATAAGTACTTCTGACTTAGTTGAAAATTCAACTAAACATTGGTAATGGAAGACGTTCATAAGTACATGTACATAAGTACTTCCGACTTAGATGAAAATTCAACAAAACGTTGGTAATGGAAGACGTTCATAAGTACATGTAACGATCACGATGTGCAAATGTGTCAACATCACTCGCCGCTTAACAGCGACTAAAAGTTCCTGGCCGTTTGGTGGAGGAAAAAAATAAGCAGTCCTTTGACATCTTCAACCTTGAGCTTTTTCATCAGCTCTTTCTTTACCTTCTTTTTATGCTATTTCTGCAGCGCTGTCGTCACGGAAACCAGCGATTCTCCCTCCGACAATAGACGTATTGAGATATTTGGCACAGGACACACACACACACACACACACACAAACGTGATGACAAAGGCGCACAAATTGAAAAAGGAAGAGTGAGACCCGGCCACTAACTCACGACTCAAACGTAAACATTGCAGTGTATCACATGGGCCTCCCTTTTGGAACAATCAATTGTTGATCCATTGTCCATCAATCGGAGTTCCCGCGGTTTCCGCCGTTACAAAGACGTGCTTTGACCTTTCGGGTGGCGTGGCCTTTTAAGGAGACATGTACTGGGGGCTGGGGGTGGGGGCAGGGTGGATGTTGGTACGGAGAAATTTCTTACGGAACACGCCGACGTTTACGTGTTTTTGTTTGCCGGCCGCCGTCAGCCAGCTGTGAGGATTGGCTGAAATGTGGGTGAGCTAACGAGGTCAGGGGGCCCCGGGCCCTCAGCTGTCAAATCAAAGACATATTTTGGACTCTGTGTGTGTGTGTGTGTGTGTGTGTGCGCGCGCTCAGGCCTCTTGTTATCATATGATGTTCACATGAAGTCGAGCCGCAGGGGGAGGACAAAGAAACTGCCGGGCCGCTCACAAAGCTCGTTTTCTTTGTCTTCTCTGAGATCGTCTTCGTCTCATTTGGACATGAGTGAACTCAACTTTGACCTATTTGCTAATACACACACACACACACACACACACAATATAGTAACATGACAGTGCACAATTGCTGCTTGTTGACATGACTAAACAACACCGTTTGCACCAGCATGCTAGCATGATGCTACGTACCTGGGTATTGTGTATACGGGGGATTGACCGGGATTTTATTGTGTTGCTTTTCAGTTTTGCACCATCGCCCAAACAATGCACAACGATGAGCCGATTCAAGAAACAATACAAGCAGTTGATGTTTGCTAAATACACCTCGTACTTCGGTATGTAACAAAAAACTAAAAAAAATAAAAATTGTATTAAATTAAATTAAATTAAATTTTAAAAAATATATTAGGAAAACAGGAAGTGAACAAATGTGGGGTAGGATTTAATAACAAGTTGATGAAGAGTCTTGAACCAGTCATGATGTGCTATATATATCACTATATTAACGGTTGCTATGGTACACATTATGTCATTGGATGCTCATATCACCTCCTACTTTGGTACGTGGCAAAAAAAAAATTTAACATTTAAAAAAAAAAACATATATATTATATCACCTCATACTTCGGTATGTGACAAAAAATAATGAAAAAAATTAAAAAATTAAAAATACAAAAATAATACAATAAAATAAAAATAACTTAAACTATATTAGGAAAGCAGGAAGTGAACAAATGTAACAGTTACTGATTGTAAAAGTACCAGATGGAGGGGTAGGATTTAATAAGCTTTGCTTCTTCCTACTCCTTTTGGACATGTGGAACTGTGAACTGATTATGTGATGCATTCAATTGTAATCTGATGCATGTTCAAATGAAATAAAACCATTAGCATTACCATTACCAAATGGTTTAAGCCAAAACACGCAAGCTCAATGTTAGCATAAAATAAATACTCGAAAGCATGAAAGGAGTCCAGCTCGACACACAAAACGCTTTGTTGTTGTCGTTTGATCTGCTGATTTTTTTTTTTTTTTTTTTTTTAGAAATTTAAGCAGCCTGCGGCGGAGCTGAGAGCAGCAGCCATTTAGGATAACGTGCTGTACTGAGTTTAATAGCGCACGTGATGCAAGAACACACACACACACACACACACACACACACACAAGGTGGTGCACACACAAACAGGAAGATTTACTTAACAACAAGATTAAGCAGTGCTAACCTTCAGAGAGCATGCCTGGAACAATATCTGACATATCTGTATGTCACTGACCCCCCCCCCCCCCACACCTACACCCCGACCCCCCTCCCCCACCCGGCCACCCACACTCACACTCACACACACACACACACTGAGGTTTAACAAGTGATCATAAATATTTCCCTTTTTGAAAATCAAAGGTTCGTTGTACATAATTTTATGCTATTGCTGCTTTTGTGTATATGTGTGTATATATATGTGTGTGTATATGTGTGTGTATATGTGTGTGTGTGTGTGATGGAGTCCACAAGAAAGAGTGGGGGCGGGTCTCTCCAGTCTAATATTGACACACAGGAGCAGAGGAGGCTGCCTGCATTAATATTAGATATTATCGCTAATTTAGAGGCATGTTCCCTTTATTGGCTTCACGTGCACACACACACACACACACACACACACACAGCCAAGTAACTGTGTGTGTGTGTGTGTTGACATTAAAATCCTTGAAGTGTCCCTCCTGGCAGTCCAAAGGTGGGACAGTCCAAAGTGCCCCTGATAGGCCGGGACACACCTCAGTGTTAAAAACACACAACTCATTAACTAGAATTTTTCTGGAAGAGGTGGAAAAAAAGTGAGGCTGCACGGCGGACAAGTGGTTAGCGCAGACCTCACAGCACATTCAATCCCACCCTCGGCCATCTCTGTGTGGAGTTTGCATGTTCTCCTTGTGCATACGTGGGTTTTCTTTGGGTATTCCGGTTTCCTCCCACATTCCAAAAAAAACATGCTAGGTTAATTAGCGACTCCAAATTGTCCATAGGTATGAATGTGAGTGTGAATGGTTGTTTGTCTATATGTGCCCTGTGATTGGCTGGCCACCAGTCCAGGGTGTACCCCGCCTCTCGTCCGAAGACAGCTGGGATAGGTTCCTGCAACTATTATTATTATTTATGTATATTTATGTATATTTTCCCATGACTGCATATGGGGCTGCACGGTGGACGAGTGGTTAGTGCGCAGAACTCACAGCTAGGAGAGCTGAGTTCAATTCCACCTTCGGCCATCTTTGTGTGGAGTTTGCATGTTCTCCCCTGTGCATGCGTGGGTTTTCTCCGGGTACTCCGGTTTCCTCCCACATTCCAAAAAAAACATGCTAGGTTAATTAGCGACTCCAAATTGTCCATAGGTATGAATGTGAGTGTGAATGGTTGTTTGTCTATATGTGCCCTGTGATTGGCTGGCTGGCCACCAGTCCAGGAAGTACCCCGCCTCTCGCCCCAAGACAGCTGGGATAGGCTCCAGCAACCCCCGCGACCCTCGTGAGGAAAAGCGGTAGAAAATGAATGAATGAAAAAAATGGCAAAATTAACTGAAATACGTCATTAAGTCGGCTGCACGGTGGACAAGTGGTTAGCGCGCAGACCTCACAGCTAGGAGACCAGGGTTCAATTCCACTAGCTCTGTGTGGAGTTTGCATGTTCTCCCTGTGCATGCGTGGGTTTTCTCCGGGTACTCCGGTTTCCTCCCACATTCCAAAAACATGCTAGGTTAATTAGCGACTCCAAATTGTCCATAGGTATGAATGTGAGTGTGAATGGTTGTTTGTCTATATTCGACCAGAACATCTTTTGTGTTCCTCCTGCGTTACTCCACTGGAATCAGACGTTTCCGATGGAACTTGACTTCCTCTAACGTCTCTCTCGCCGCCTCTTCAATGACAGCCCTTCAATCAAAGGCCAGCGTTCCGGCTGCCTCCCGTCTCCTCGTTCGCCTTTGATTATCTTCACGAGGTGGCTCTTGTGGTTTCTTTCGATGGTGCACATCGTGTAACGTGATCATCGCGGCACAGAGACGCCATTGTTGCGGGTTGCCGTTGAAGCCTCGGCGTGTTAATGTAGCGCGGAAAACATGTTACACGCACCGTCTCGGAGGAGGACATAGGAGAACATGAAGTGCTGACAAAAAAAAAAAGATCCTCTATAACAAACGAGGACACACACACGACCACAAACTTGAGAACTATTTTTTTTGCAACAGAAGCAAAAACTCTCTTACAGTGAACTTTGACCCCTGCATTCCTTTACTGATGCTAAACATGACCTTCACCCTTAGCATGTGAACAAGTAGTTTCACAATAAAAGCGCAGCAAAGTGATGTATCTCACCGGGATAAGACAGAACCTCCGAGTCGGAATGTGATGGAGCGACTTTCCTTCCTCACAAATCTAGAACCCGCACCCTCGTCCATCTTCTTCGGCGTCGCACACACTGACTTCGCCGTTGTCTCGAAAATGCGACAACGGGACAAACTAACCATCGGACCACAAAGGAGGCGGAAAACATCTTTGATTTATGATGCAGAACCAAAATAAAGAACCTCCTTCAAGGCTAAAAACAAGATTCCAGCTCATATCTCTTTCTTAGAAATACTTTTTCTTCCGCA
Organism: Doryrhamphus excisus; assembly: GCF_037039965.1. NCBI lineage: Eukaryota > Metazoa > Chordata > Actinopteri > Syngnathiformes > Syngnathidae > Doryrhamphus > Doryrhamphus excisus. Next base: position 19,785,163 of record NC_136365.1, read on the forward strand.
CATTCACACACACACACACACACACACACACGGGATGGAGCGCAAGCAGCGGCAACATTAGCTGGAGGAGGCGTTTATGTTAAAAATAAAAGCGACACATCACATTTGACGCCGGCAAATATGGAGTCTGCGCCCACGCTTCAATTAAGTCTGAGACTCAAGTGTCTGCAGCTGCACTCTGTGCACACGTGCACAGCATCTTCTCGGAGAAGTGAATCACGCCTTGAAGAACTAACTTCATGTGGGGGGGGGGGGGGGGGGGGGTAACTTGTGCAGTGTCGAGAGGGAAAAAAAAAAAAACTCTTGACCATCTTTTGTTGAAGCATGTAAACAATTACAGCGGCGGTCTAAAAAACAAGTTGGTCGACCTCTGTGACTAATTTGTCCCGCAGAAAACGATGCAAAAAGAATTCATCAGTTCCAGGGTCAAACTGTGGCCATCGTAAAGCCTTTACGGCGTGTAGAGTCCGTGTTTTAAATCGTATTTTAACATCCTTAACCATCGTAACACTAGTTTGACAGCTGTGGGAGAGATGAGTGGGGAGGTCGTCCACACGGGCACAAACGCGTACGTGCACAGTGTGTGTGTGTGTGTGGACTGCGAGGAATTGGGCTCACGAAAATCGGCACTTGTATTGAAGTCCCTCCCCCATAGTTAGATTTCACATTATAATAGAGTAGAAAGCAAAATAAAGATGTCATGTGATCGCTCCTCCACGATTACTTTTTCCACAAAGTTTCATAATACTGTAGGAACCAAAATAAAGATGTCACATAATTCATGCGATCACTCCTCCACAGTTTATTAATTTAATTTAATTTAATTTAATTTAATTTAATTTAATTTAATTTAATTTAATTTAAAATTAAAAGAAAGCTGTATTTAATTTTAGAAAAAAAAGCTACACTTTTGCTAGGAAAAGTCATCATTTTTATGAGGAAAATAAAATGTAAAAAAAATTTAAAAAATGAAAATCATATCGTTATGAGAAAAAAAAATGGGAATTTAAAGGAAAAACTCCAAATTTTACAACTGAACTGTTGTAAAATTCAGTTCAGTCAAAAACAAAATAAATTTAAAACAAAAACAACAATTGCGATCATTCCTCCATGGTTACATTTAACAAAGCGTTATTATTAAAAAAAGCAAAACATACAGTAAATAAAACCACAAAGTCAAAATAAAGACATGTCACTCAAAAAGGATGCTGACTTGACCGCCTTCACAATAAAAGCTGGGAGAGGAAGATTTAAAACGTGAGTGACATTTCTCCTGACGCTCACTGGAGTGACAGCAATCTTAGCTTGACCTTCACCCTTTGCTAGTAGCTGTGTGTGTGTGTGTGTGTGTGTGTGTGTGTGCACGTGCACGTGCATGTGTGCGTGCACGCTCCGCTGGGCTTGACACCTAAGTGAGGGTGACAGAGGAAGGCTGAGAGCCTGAAGCTCGCCCGGCCTTCACACAGCTGCCTTTGTCACCGACACTCAAGTGTGTGTGTGTGTGTGTGTGTGTGTGTGTGTGTATGTGTGTACAAAACCGTGATGGTCTGTGAAGCTCAAACTACTGCTGACTAATCAGAGACCGAATCCAAATCGGCTCCAGATTTGTCAGCAATGTAAACACACTGCATACAATCCAACCGACATCATTCAACTTCCTGTCTGCCGCGGCAGCCACTTTCAAAATGAGGCTGCACAGTGGTCGAGTGGTTAGCGCGCAGACCTCACAGCTAGAGGACCAGGGTTCAATTCCACCCTCATCGGGTACTCCGGTTTCCTCCCACATTCCAAAAACATGCTAGGTTAATTAGCGACTCCAAATTGTCCATAGGTATGAATGTGAGTGTGAATGGTTGTTTGACTTATCCAACCGAACATCTCGAGAAAAACTTCGCCATCATCATCATCGCCTTTAGCGTTTTTAATGTACAAAATGAGGCTGCGCAGTGGTTGAGTGGTCAGCGCGCAGACCTCACAGCTAGAGGACCAGGGTTCAATTCCACCCTCACCGGGTACTCCGGGTTCCTCCCACATTCCAAAAACATGCTAGGTTAATTAGCGACTCCAAATTGTCCATAGGTATGAATGTGAGTGTGAATGGTTGTTTGACTTATCCAACCGAACATCTCGAGAAAAACTTCGCCATCATCATCATCGCCTTTAAGGTTTTTATGTACAAAATGAGGCTGCACAGTGGTCGAGTGGTTAGCGCGCAGACCTCACAGGGTTCGATTCCACCCTCTCCGAGTACTCCGGTTTCCTCCCACATTCCAAAAACATGCTAGGTTAATTAGCGACTCCAAATTGTCCATAGGTATGAATGTGAGTGTGAATGGTTGTTTGACTTATCCAACCGAACATCTCGAGAAAAAACTTCGCCATCATCATCATCGCCTTTAGCGTTTTTAATGTACAAAATGAGGCTGCGCAGTGGTCGAGTGGTTAGCGCGCAGACCTCACAGGGTTCGATTCCACCCTCTCCGAGTACTCCGGTTTCCTCCCACATTCCAAAAACATGCTAGGTTAATTAGCGACTCCAAATTGTCCATCGGTATGAAAATGAGTGTGAATGGTTGTTTGACTTATCCAACTGAACATCTCGAGAAAAACTTCGCCATCATCATCATCGCCTTTAGCGTTTTTAATGTACAAAATGAGGCTGCACAGTGGTCGAGTGGTCAGCACGCAGACCTCACAGCTAGAGGATCAGGGTTCGATTCCACCCTCTCCGGGTACTCCGGTTTCCTCCCACATTCCAAAAACATGCTAGGTTAATTAGCGACTCCAAATTGTCCATAGGTATGAACGTGAGTGTGAATGGTTGTTTGACTTATCCAACCGAACATCTCGAGAAAAACTTCGCCATCATCATCGTTTTATTTCGTTTTATTTTGAATCTTAAGAACGCAGAGCGAGTCATTCAACTTCCTGTCTGCCGCGGCAGCCGCTTTCACGCCGTCATCGCAGTTGATATTTCAATCGTGCAGGTGACAGGATGGCGTGAAAAGGATCCACAGGGGAAGAAGAGGATGTCTCACTCTGTTGGGAGTTGCAGGAAATGTAAAAAAAAAAAGGCACACGAGCGTCCTCGCTAACGAGCTCTTTAAAGGTGTAATCAGATTACTCGCGGGATGAGCGTTGATGCGAGCGCCGACGCAAATGAACAAACCCGAAGAGCGTGTGCGTGTGTGTACCTCGAGTGAAGATATTCTCGAAAAAAAAAAAACCCTGTCAGCGTTAGTCTTGGTCTGCTTTGTCCTCAAAGGGATTTAGTGGAAAAGGCGGCAGCACTCAGTGACCACAAGGAGACCTTTGCTGGTTTTACACACAAATGGAGCAGAGCAAATGGGCCAGGAGGCCATTATGCTTGGGAGTTGAACAATGCTAACAACACAACCGAGCCTGGATGCTTCTACGGGACACACAAAATCACCGCAAAGCAGAAAGCACAACAACACAACGCCGATACGGGACAGACAATGCATTAAAAAGTCAAATAATTTCACAAACAATTTTGATTTGATAGATTTTTTTGCCAGGCTGCACGGTGGTCGAGTGGTTAGCGTCCCAAACTTTTGGACCAAAACTGTGGCGTATGATAACTGGGGTTTCACATAAGATTGCCTTTAGCGTTTTTTAATGTACAAAATGAGGCTGCACAGTGGTCGAGTGGTTAGAGCGCAGACCTCACAGCTAGAGGACCAGGGTTCAATTCCACCCACAGCCATCTCTGCGTGGAGTTTGCATGTTCTCCCCGTGCACGCGTGGGTTTTCTCCCACATTCTAAAAATATGCTAGGTTAATTAGCGACTCCAAATTGTCCATAGGTATGAATGTGAGTGTGAATGGTTGTTTGGCTAGGAGTTCAATCCCAAACTTTTGTACCAAAACTGGGGCGTATAATAACTGGGGTTTCACATTGGATTGCCTTTAGCGTTTTTAATGTACAAAATGGAGCTGCACAGTGGTCGAATGGTTAGCGCGCAGACCTCACAGCTAGGGGACCAGGGTTCAATTCCACCCTCGGCCATCTCTGTGTGGAGTTTGCATGTTCTCTCCGTGGGTTTTCTCCGGGTACTCCAGTTTCCTCCCACATTCCAAAAACATGCTACGTTAATTAGCGACTCCAAATTGTCCATAGGTATGAATGTGAGTGTGAATGGTTGTTTGTCTATACGTATGTGCCCTGTGATTGGTGGTCGAGTGGTTAGCGTCCCAAACTTTTGTACCAAAACTGTGGCGTATGATAACTGGGGTTTCACATAGGATTGCCTTTAGCGTTTTTATTGTACAAAATGGGGCTGCACAGTGGTTGAATGGTTAGCGTGCAGACCTCACAGCTAGAGGATCAGGGTTCAATTCCACCCTCTCTGGGTACTCCGGTTTCCTCCCACATTCCAAAAAAAACATGCTAGGTTAATTAGCGACTCCAAATTGTCCATAGGTATGAATGTGAGTGTGAATGGTTGTTTGTCTATATGTGCCCTGTGATTGGCTGGCCACCAGTCCAGGGTGTACCCCGTCTCTCGCCCGGAGAAGACAGCAGGGATAGGCTCCAGCACCCCCCGCGACTCTCATGAGGATAAGCGGTAGAAAATGAATGAATGAATGATTTTTTGCCGGGCTGCACGGTAGTCAAGTGGTTAGCGTGCCGATCTCACAGCTATGAGACCGGCGTTCAATCCAAAAAATTCTTAAATATTTTTTTTCATCCGGTTTCCTCCCAGTCCAGAAGGTGAATCGAGGGCGTTAGCGTCTTATTTTTGGATGCTCCGCTAAGTGCTTGTTCTATGTTTTTTTTAAGCCCGCAGAGAAGCCCCTCCCCCGCCTAGCGTCCATTGTTCTGTGAACGCTCATCACAGACGAGCACCTGATCTCTGGTAGAGACAAATTAAACGCCATGGCAACCGCTGCCACGCCACAGTCATGGTGCTAATGGAAATATATGGAGGCTGCCAATCAACAAATCAATGAACACATCCACCATTTAGGGCATTTAGTCAGGGTGCCGCCATGACGGTTTGGTATGTTTTATGTACAGTAATGAACCAAATGACAGCGATGACAGCGTTGTGGTTAATGCAAAACCAACATGCAAAGTTTGGACCCCCCCCCGCACCCCCCCCCCCCCCCCCCCCCCCCCCCCCGCTGACATGACAACGAATACTGTCCATCCAACAAGCGAGGCTCACGCCGACTCGGCCTCGCCTGCTCAGCTCTCTTACTGTCTCGTTAGCGCAGCAAGAGGTGCCTCTTAATAGTAATTAATTGTTCACGGACGTCCGGGTGACACTGGCTTTAATTTCATTAGGAGCTAATTCTCGCAGAGGCGGACTGGGGGTGGAGGGTGGATTGGGGGGGGCTTTGTTAGCATGCTTTGCGTTAATGTGAGACTTTGAGTGTGCTAAATCAATTGCAGATTATTGCAAGGGTATGCCTAAAGTGTGGAGATACTATATATACATATAATATAGACAACATCATATTTTGGGTGAACTTAAATTAAATATTATTTTAATAATAATATTTGTAACATTTAATCAATGAAAATATATGATTTACTTCAATGCAAATCATGTATTAGAAAAATACATTAAAGCAAATATATATTATATTATGTTTATATTATAATTTTTTAATAAAATTAAGAAAAAATAAAAAAAAAATTAAAACCCTTTTTTATGAATATATGCATTTTTTTGAATTATGATAGTTTATTATACTCAAATATATATTATATTATGTTTATATTATAATTTTTTAAATTCAATATTTTTAGCCCTTTTTAATAAGTATATGCATTTTTTAGAACTATTATTGTTTATTATAATCAAATATATATTATATTAGGTTTATATTATAATTTTTTTAATAAAAAATTTGTAATTTTTTTATTAAATATTTTTAGCCCTTTTTTATAAATATATGCATTTTTTAGAACTGTTATAGTTTTATAATCAAATATATATTATATTATGTTATATTATAATTTTGTTATTTACAAAATTGTAATTTTTTTAATTAAATATTTTTTAGCCCTTTTTTATAAATATATGCATAATATATGCATTTTTAAAACTATTATTGTTTATTATAATCAAATATATATTATATTATGTTTATATTATAATTTTTTTATTGCAAAATTGTAATTTCTTTAATTAAATATTTTTAGCCCTTTTTTATAAATATGTGCATTTTTTAGAACTATTATTGTTTATTATAATCAAATATATATTATATTAGGTTTATATTATATTTTTTTAATTACAAAATTTTAATTTCTTAAATTAAATATTTTTAGCCCTTTTTTATAAATATATGCATTTTTAGAACTATTATTGTAGCTGCTGTGAGAGCAATTAAAAAATTGCAATTAAAAAAATTGTCTGTTCTGACAATGACACGTGGTGCCTGTCTCCCCATACAATTACTGACCCCTAGTGGCCGACGTAGACTACTACATTCATAATTAGAATGCTACTTCTGCTTTGCATTTGTTTTTTAATAATTTCTTTAGTTCATTTAGCCATGCTAATGCTTGAAAATGCCTCTTAAAGCCGGGAATACGTATAATTAAGTATGTATTTGATGTCATTTATTAATGAATTACTTTTTTACTTACATATACTTACTTTTTTAATTACTTAGTTAGCCCTTTTTAATACATTTCAAGCAACAACATTTTGTTTTTTTTTGCTGTCTTACACAAAACCTCAGCTGCTTACCTGAAATTACTGCTTTTTTTTTTTTTACCGCTTTCCCTCAGTTGTGTTCCCATTGAGAGGCTCAGCCATGTGGAACAAGAACATCCACATAGCACGCATTCTTGGACAAATCCTCCCAAACGACACAATCCACTAAACGGCTGACCTTCGGCCTCTGAGCAAGGCAAAAAAATAAAAAATAAAAATAAAAACACACCTTGCGGCGCTCAAACACGACCAATCGACGTCCCAAACTGGTTCCTTGAAACACTCACTTTATGACAGTGATCAAAAGCTCTGGGGGGAAAAAAAATACTGCACAAATATGACCTTCCACACAAAAGAAGCCATTATTGAAGAAGGAATTCACAAAAAGGGAGGGCGGGCCCAAGCAAACATTCTATGTGTGTGTGTGTGTGTGTGTGTGTGTGTAGTCAAAATAGTGAGCTCACATGGTGTCTATATCCTTCCAAGTGTACCAAAAGGGTCACATAACTAGCCAAAGAAGGCAGACCCACACAATGGAGGGCTTACATAGATTTGGGGCAGAAGGAGTACACAATGTTCACATTTGAAGGGAAACTCCCTGCTGTCATTAATTTTATCTTGTACATTTTTATAATGTATTCATATACACATATATATATATATATATATATATACGTATATATGTTTATTATTTACTGGGACTGACTCGTCTCCACCCACCATGAATCTTAGAGATGATTCATAATGATTACTGGAAAAAAATACAAAATAACTAAAAAAAACAAAACAAAACAAGGTAAGCCCCACACAGCCAAAAGAGACCCAGATCTGAATCCGGGGGGGGGGGGGGGGGGGTAAGACGGTTAAAAATGTAAGACAACCAAAGCAAATGCATTCATTCATTCATTCGTTTTCAAAGATAACAGGTCTGTTTTCATGGATGACTAAGGAAGTAAAAATGTTTAAATTTTGAAAAAATACCAAAATTTTATCGATTAATTGTATAATATTTGTTACAGCATTCAAATTATTATATTATTTTTTTTGTTGTTTTTTTTTTTTTTTTTGGACGAGTGGTTAGCGCGCAGACCTCACAGCTAGGAGACCAGGGTTCAATTCCACCCTCGGGCCATCTCTGTGTGGAGTTTGCATGTTCTCCCCGCGCATGCGTGGGTTTTTTTCTCCGGGTACTCCGGTTTCCTCCCACATTCCAAAAAAAAAACATGCTAGGTTAATTAGCGACTCCAAATTGTCCATAGGTATGAATGTGAGTGTGAATGGTTGTTTGTCTATATGTGCCCTGTGATTGGCTGGACACCAGTCCAGGGTGTACCCCGCCAGCTGGGATAGGCTCCAGCACCCCCCGCGACCCTCATGAGGAAAAAGCGGTAGAAAATGAATGAATGAATGAATAAATGACTGGTCTCCACCCACCATGAATCTTAGGGATGATTCGTGATGATTACTGGAGAAAATACAAAATAACTAAAAAAACAAAACACACAGCCAAAAGAGACCCAGATCTGAATCTGGGAGGGTAAGACGGTTAAAAATGTAAGACAACCAAAGCAAATGCATTCAGGTCTGCTTTCATGGATGACTAAGGAAGTACAAATGTTTAAATTTTGCAAAAACCCAATTATTGGAATACCAAAATGTTGTCGATAAATTGTATAATATTTTTTTCAGCATTCAAATTATTATATTAGTTTTTTGTTTTTTTTTAGAATTTTACAATATGAATGCAGAAATATGATTAAAAAAAGGTTGAAATTACGAGAAAATATTACAATGTTACAAGAACAAAGTCAAATTAGGAGAAAAAAAGAAAGCTGAAAAAACATTTAGTTCATTTTCTACCACTTATCCTCACGAGGGTCGCGGAGGGTGCTGGAGCCTATCCCAGCTGTCTGGGTTCACCCTGGACTGGTGGCCAGCTAGCCAATCACAGGGCACATATAGACAAACAACCATTCACACTCACATTCATACCTATGGACAATTTGGAGTCGCTAATTAACCTAGCATGTTTTTGGAATGTGGGAGGAAACGGGAGTAGCATCGTTGTGGCATCGTTGTTTAGACATTTTGTCAAAAAATGCACTCCCTTGTCTGTTTTCTTTTTTCTTCTTTTCTATCCCCTCCTGCTCCGGTCTGACCACTCCAAATTTGCAAAACAACAAAACATCATTTATTCATGAATTCATTTTCTACCGCTTATCCTCACAAGGGTTGCGGGGGTGCTGGAGCCTATCCCAGCTGTCTTCGGGCGAGAGGCGGGGTACACCCTGGACTGGTGGCCAGCCAATCACAGGGCACATATAGACAAACAACCATTCACACTCACATTCATACCTATGGACAATTTGGAGTCGCCAATTAACCTAGCATGTTTTTGGAATGGGGGAGGAAACCGGAGTACCCGGGAAAAAAAAAACCACGCATGCACGGGGAGAACATGCAAACTCCACACAGGGTGGGATCGAACTCAGCTCGGTTGCTCAGTAATATCAAAAATTATCCAGCGCCATCTTTTCCTTCTTGTTTAGATTTTTTTGGAGATGCATTTCCCTTTTGTTGTGTTTTTGGCGTTTCCCCCTGACTTCCATCAACCCCCAAAGAGAGCAGTCACCTCCAGTTGGGGGGGAAGGGGAGGGGGTGGTATCCCGGTTGGCACCCCACCCCCGCTCCCCCCATATACACATACATTTATATCCACACACATGTCCATGCCAAGCAGAGAGTGTGTGCGTATGCATACGTAATGAAGCCTCAATGCAGAGATTTACAGTGTTGGACCGCCCCCCCCCCACGCCCGCCGACACATGCCCCGCCCAATTTTTTTATGGCAGGACACATTTTTGTAAAGACATGCAAAGAATGAAGCAGATGAGAGTGAGGCGGCCCAACTCTGGGGGCGTCCATCTGTGCATCGCTGGCTTACATCGGCAATGGGGGGTAAGTGAGTGGTGGGGGGGGGGGTCCTGTCGTGTTGCCAGGATGCACATTTAACGATGTGAAAACGCACACACAGATAATGATTTGGGAACAAAGCTTGCCTATGCCTCAATCCTACGAACATTTTTAGTCTTTTGAGTATTACTCTGAGAATGTAGTACATTGTCAGTACCCGGATGATGTAGTATGCCTTGATGGACACTTACCACCCTTGGTAAAGAGACACCAACTCGGCTACAAATTAGCATGTAAGCCAACAAAAAACCACAAAAGATCAAAAACATTCAGAGAGAAAAAGTTAGCATCATGCTAACGTGATAGCATGATTTTGTTTTATGCATCTGAAGCAACCAGTCCAGGGTGTACTCCACCTCTTACTCCAGCGAGGAGTAAGTACTCCACCTCTTACTCCAATAAATACACAAAAACACACCCACATTGTACCACTTCCCCAACATTCCGCAGATTGAATCCCAGAATTTACTGTTCCAACACGGAAAACTCGCAGAAATTGACATGATATTAATCGATGTTGTCATTGTGAGGACATAGAACGAGTATTTTGTACCGGACTGCCACTACAAACACTAACCAGCCTCCTTCCGAACTCAACATTTTAGCGAAAGTCAGCGGAACCTTTTCTTATGGAGCGTGAATTGAAGCTAGCATGCTAATTTGGTCGTGTGTACGACTCGGGCTGGATGGGTATATTTGTACTGCGTTGTGTTTTACTGCTTTATGTACCTCTTACGATGCCCGATAATTCAGAGTGACGCTTATTTTTACTTTTTTTTTTTTGTCTTGTCCAGCTTTAAGTCAAGGAAAAGTCTAAGCTACACTGGACCGGACCGGAGCAGGAGGGGATAGAAAAGAAGAAAAAGGAAAACAAATTGGTGAGTGTTTTCATAGGGCTCTAAGCACAGTTCCACTACATACTACACTGTACCAGACCAGAACTGTCTGAGTACGGAACCGGATCACCACTGAGTAGTTCGCCCAGAGCACCGCCGTCTTTTGTATGTGACGTTTATACGTTTCAGCTTTCCCCATTTAGCCGTCGGACATAATGTAGTCGTCTTTTTAATGCACAATTCACACAGAAGCCAAGGCGTGACGTTTTGTGTTAAACGGCTGTGTGTTTAATTCAGTGTTAGGAGACGGGAGGTGTTGAAGATATATTAACAAAAACACACACACACACACACACACACACACACAAAAATGATCTGCCAATCACAATCATACACACACACACACAATTATGTTTCAATGATGTAAAATGAAAACTAAACTCGCACAATCTTTAAAATGGCCTTCATCAGTGCCTATGGATGCCATGACTGGTGGCCAGCCAATCACAGGGCACATATAGACAAACAACCATTCACACTCACATTCATACCTATGGACAATTTGGAGTCGCTAATTAACCTAGCATGTTTTTGGAATGTGGGAGGAAACCAGAGTACGCGGAGAAAACCCACGCATGCACGGGGAGAACATGCAAACTCCACACAGAGATCACCGAGGCAGAAATTGAACTCTGGTCTCCTAGTTGTGAGGCCTGCGTGCTAACCACTCATCCGCCGTGCAGCTATATAGATCGTTATTATTATTATTATTCATTCATTTTCTACCGCTTATCCTCACGAGGGTCGCAGGGGTGCTGGAGCCTATCCCAGCTGTCTTCTTCGGGCGTGAGGCGGGGTACACCCTGGAATGGTGGCCAGCCAATCACAGGGCACATATAGACAAACAACCATTCACACTCACATTCATACCTATGGACAATTTGGAGTCGCTAATTAACCTAGCATGTTTTTGGAATGTGGGAGGAAACCGGAGTACCCGGAGAAAACCCACGCATGCACGGGGAGAACATACAAGGGTGGAATTGAACCCTGGTCTCCTAGCTGTGAGGTCTGCGCGCTAACCACTCGACCACCATGCAGCCCTAATTAGTTATTATACATAATAATTTATTTGCTCAAATACGTAGCATTACCTTTCCATATTCGTGATGCGTTGTGAGCATGGCGTGATAATCAAGTGTGTGGCGAAGCTAGGCACTAGCCTGCTATTAGCTAGCTGGTAAGGCGTGGCGAGGTGTCGCTACGCCAGTAAATTAGTTCTTCGGTGTAAACTTAATAATAACAATGTCGCTATAATTCTTGGTTAATTGTCTTTTTGGAGGTGTTTTCAGAAGACTTCGGTTCTTCTGGAGGACCTGGAAACGCAATGTGTGCTGGTCATGCTGGTCTGCTTGTCCTCAGACCAGCAGAGACCTGGTACCAGAATTAAAAACAGATCGTATGCTGGTTTATGTCGTTTTTTTCCAGCAGCGTTTCTTGGTCGTTGAACTTCCTGTTATTATTGTATTTGCACGAAAACACAACTAGTAGCTGGTCTACAGACTAGTAGCTGGTCTACAGACTAGTAGCTGGTCTACAGACTAGTAGCTGGTCTACAGACCAGCTGGTCTACACATGGTCGTCAACAATAAGAAATAAGCTAAGACAACACATCATCCGCAACACCACACAAGTCAACACGGAGGTCGAGAGTCGTTAGCCTCCTCGCAAGAAGAAGAAGATGCTTCAGTAGAGCGGCGCTCCACGTGATGCCGCACTTCCCCGCCGCCTCGCCGCTAATTAGCCCTCCAACAAACAAACATGTCAGACTTCAATCTGAACTGATAAACGCTCGCCCTTAAGAGCCTCTGCGCACGTCCGCAAAGTCGATGGGAGCAGCGTGCACGCGGATGACCGCACGGTTCACTGGACTGGATTTACGCTGTCGCTGGTTTTTGGATTTTTATTAGGATTCTGTGTCTATACAAACAACCTGCATGAGAGGAAATGAATCAAAATTTGGGTCCTTTTAAAGCAGGAAGTGTAATGAAGTCAACAACAGCAACACTGTTGAAGTGACTCCTATCACATCAGCGATGGAGGATCGCCAAATAGCGAGCTAGATTGTGTTTCCGTACAGCCGATTTATGAGCAGCAACCATGATAGGTTCTAGACACTTCTAGAGAGTGGCTGACAGCAGCTCCTGTGCGAATATTCAGTACAATTGAATGCATCACATAATCAGTTCACAGTTCCACATGTCCAAAAGGAGTAGGAAGAAGCAAAGCTTATTAAATCCTACCCCTCCATCTGGTACTTTTACAATCATTAACTGTTACATTTGTTCACTTCCTGCTTTCCTGATATAATTTTTGTTTTTAAAAATTTGTAAATTTAAAAAAAAATAAAAAATTTAAAGATTTTCAAGTTTTTTGTTTTTAATTTTAAAGTTTTTAAATTAAGTTTTTTTAAATTAATAAAAATAATATATATATATATTTTTTGTCACGTACCGAAGTACAAGGTGATATGACATATGACATATTGGGTACCATAGTACCCATTGTTATATTGGATAACACAAGTGTGAAGGTGACTATAGGGGTGTTATTTTATATCAACAAGGCTCTAATAATGGTAAAACTTGTGGTCCAAAACAGGTTTTCTATGCTGACTCAGAAAATACTGAATCCAAATTTGCGCAAAAATTTATGTTTTTATCGCAGTCGGATCTGGAATTAATTAACCGCGATAAAACAAGGAAGACTGTATTTCCCAAAAGTTGGGCATGATTCCGAATTGCACGACCTAACCGCCAATAAACAACAGAAGAAGAAAAACACCACGAAGAACGCAGTCTTACAACTTTCCAATTGAGCGGGTACAAGATACCTCAATCGGATTGGAGAAAGGAATATTCCACCACTGGGAATCCGATTATATATTCATTCGGATTGGCACTTTTCTTTGGGAATGAGGTGTATACAAAGGTTACATTCTTTCCGTTTCAGCAAATAACCCGAATGGAATTGGAACATTTGGGTCCATGTAAACGTGGCTAGTGTCCTTTTGTTTATGTCTAAAGTGGATCAAATTCACAATAGTGCTTCTTGGAGAGACACACACTGTCGGAGATGAACACACCTCATTAGCATTAAAGCTACTGACACACAAAAGAACGTAACGCCTTGCAAGGTTTACTAACTCGCATCAAAATGAACGTACAGTACATGATTTGGGGAATTAAATTGGTGCAAAATACTTTCATATGCAAATATATCATGAAAGCAGTAGTTGTGTTAGAATATTCCAGGAAAAAGCGCTGAGGTGAAGTAAAAAAAGATGTCATGTTGACATGTCCGACAGAAACATGGAGGAAACCATCCTCTTCTTTCTTCCTCACCCTCATCATGAGCAGCGTCCATTGCTAAAAAGCAGCATGGAAGCAGGCGGCCGCCCTCATTAGAGCGCTAAGTAGGTGACAGGTCAACGCACAACATCTGGACACTGGAGATGCGTCCAAAAGTGCCGCAAAACACTCAGTCCTCCGCCGCCGCTGCCACCGCCACCGCCGCCGCAACGTTTGGTAAAAGGCGGATTAGGGAGGCGAGGTGGAGAGATCAGAGGCGGAGTGGATGATAATCTTGACATAATATCGAGCTCGCTGGATGTAACCAGATTAAACGTCAGCTAATGAAATACGCCAGAAATGGAGGCCTCAGGGGTCGGGAGCGGCGGGGGAAGGGGGTCGGAGTATTCCAAAATAAAAGCGCAGCGCCCGTTCCTGCAGACAAAAGAGTTTTTGGGTTTTTTTTTTTATGACGGTTGGATGCTCCGTTTGAATGCCATTAATCAGGAATGATGTGACAGATGCCGGTAATGCTGCCTGTGTGAAAGGGAATTCTGTCATCCCAAGACATGAGAATAAAATAAAAGGCTTTTCCCGCCCTGTTGTGTAAAAAGTTGCCAAATTTCATATTTAATTAGCCATAAAACAAAGAAAACAAAACTGCTTTCATGGTTCTAACATATGATTCTCCAGTAAATAGAACTTCTCATAATATTCCCATTTTCACAATCGACAAGAACTCTTTGTTTTTACTGACGTTCTGACGTTCCTTATTATATTCATACTTTGCTGTTGTAAAATTAGGAGTTTTTCCTTTAAATTCACATTTTTTCTCATAATAATTTGACTTTCATTTTTAAAATTTCTATAATTTATTTTCAAATTATCACACGAGTCTGATGTTTTGTTTTTTTTTCGGAAAGTTGCAGTATTTTCCTCATAAAAATCATGACTTTTCCTGGCAAAAGTGTAGCTATTTTTCCAAAAATTAACTCCAACTTTCATTTTGTACAATTATAATTTATTTCTCATTAAATTATAGGACTTTTTAAGCTTTTTTTTTTTATAAATGTTTTTTCATCTGGTTTCCTCCCACATTCCAAAATAAACATGCTAGGTTAATTAGCGACTCCAAATTGTCCATAGGTATGAATGTGAGTGTGAATGGTTGTTTGTCTATATGTGCCCTGTGATTGGCTGGCCACCAGTCCAGGGTGTACCCCTGCCTTTCTCGCCCGAAGACAGCTGGGGTAGGCTCCAGCACTTTTGTAAGGATAAGCGGTAGAAAATGCTTTCTATTTTTCTCCTCTTCTGACTTACATTGTAATATTTTCTCATAATTGCAACATTTCTTCTCATATTTCCGCATTCATATTGTAAAATTCTAAAAAAACAAAAAAATTATATAATAATTTGAATGCTGAAACTAATATTATCTAATTAATCGACAACATTTTGTTATTACAATAATTGTTTTCTTCAAAATGTAAATATTTGTACTTCCCTAGTCATCCATGAAAGCAGACCTGTTATCTTTGTGTTTTGGCAAAACAAAATATTCGCACACGTCAGCTTTGACTTTGGAAAACAGTGATGACCATTTTTGTCTCTTCTCTAGTCCGTTGCTTGTCATCGACGACAGAAATAGTCATAAGCCGCAACCCTAAATAAGTTTATTTTTAGTAAAGTACGACAAACGATGCAGCAGATTCCATTATTAATCACGTTATGCAGTATTTTTTTACTTTCTTGTATTCATAATTCCAGCTTGGAACATGTTCCCCAACTCTACTGAACAACGGCATCACACCGCTTTTATCTTATCCACTACTTCACCGGGAAAGGCTGAGACTTGAGGGTTTCCAAGCTCCGCTTTCTCCTTGGGTACTATTATATGCACTGCATTTGTTTACCAAAGCGGACAAACACTTCCTGTCACTCGCTTAATATGTATCATGTGGGAAATAGCAAATGTTCCATACTGGAAAATTCAAACATATGTACCATTACTCTCAATCGGTGAATATTCTGACCAAAACGCACAACGATGAGCCAATTCAAGAAACAATACAAGCAGTTGATGTTTGCTAAATACAAGGATGAAGAGTCTTGAACCAGTCATGATGTGCTATATATATCACTATATTGACACTTACTATGGTACCCATTATGTTATTGGATGCTCATATCACCTCCTACTTTGGTACGTGAAATTTAATTTAATTTAATTTAATTTAATTTAATTTAATTTAATTTAATTTAATTTAATTTAATTTAATTTAATTTAATTTAATTTAATTTAATTTAATTATAAAATAAAGTTAAAAAAATGTAATCAATGTAATTTAATAAAAAAAACTTAAACTGTATTAAACTGTATTATGGAAAGCAGGAAGTGAACAAATGTAACAGTTCGGTACGTGACAAAAAAACATGTAATGAATAAATGAAACTTAAAAAAAGCAAAATTCATAAAATAAATTAAAAAAACTTAACTATATTAGGAAAGCAGGAAGTGAACAAATGTAACAGTTCGGTACGTGACAAAAAAACATGTAATGAATAAATGAAACTAAAAAAAAGCAAAATTCATAAAATAAATTTTAAAAACTAAACTATATTAGGAAAGCAGGAAGTGAACAAATGTAACAGTTACTGATTGTAAAAGTACCAGATGGAGGGGTAGGATTTAATAAGCTTTGCTTCTTCCTACTCCTTTTGGACATGTGGAACTGTGAACTGATTATGTGATGCATTCAATTGTAATCTGATGCATGTTCAAATGAAATAAAACCATTACCATTACCATTACCAAAAAGCACAACAGTTTAGCCGGAAAAGGCGGTAAACAGCCACACGGGAAAAAGCCAGTTTTAAAAGTCCATCATCACAACATCACATCATTCACAACAAGGACCTCCTTCGCCATCCCAAAACATCAACAATGTACAGAAGCCCCTCCCCTTTTATTAAAACACTGAATGATCTCTGATAATTTCTCCCCAATGCAGCAATGCGCACTCCCAAAAGATCATTTCCATAGGAGGAAGAGGAGGAGGAATAGAAGGGGTGGAGGGAGGGGGGGATCATGTTTGGAAATCGGCCGCGCGCACCTCCCCCTTCCCCCTCCCTCCACCACCAAAAAAGCCTGGCCGGCGACGCGCACTCGGGCACGGCTGCTCTGATTGGCTGAAGCGCGGCTCCCGGAGACCACGTGACGCCCGCTGCTTACAATAAATAAACATGTCATGAATTTTAACGTATTTACATTTAGTAAAAAAAACCGTAATGCACTTTTTTATCATTTTTTCACAACAAGCGAACCACAAATGCGAGACACGCAAAAAAAAACCAACACACTTATCGAGAATTACTGGATGTGTCCCGGCCGGAGGCCAACAGCAACATATATAGGAAAATGACAGCTCCACGGAAGGACGGAGGATGGATTTTTTTCCCAGCTGGTGCACAGCTTCCATTCCACACACACACGCTCACGCACACACGCACAATTCCAAGCGAGCTTACCTACACAGTGAATGAGTTTGTGCCTCCAGGAGTCAAGTTCCTGCCGAAAGCCGCGCCTCTCTATCGTGCATTGCTGCCGTTTGCACAGACTCGCCATTTTCTGTCGGCCCCTCCCGTGGGCGCGCACATACTGCTGGGTGCTTCCCCGCGCGCGCGTCACCCGTGCTGCTGCTTGCTTGCTTTTTTTTTTTTTTATTGTAAGGGTGGAGTGGGATATGAGGGGACGGGACTGCAGCATCCCCCTTTCTATAGCTCTCTCTCTCTCTCTCGTCCCACCCACCCCTCTTCCTCACCCCCCCCCCCTTGCATCTCTCTACTCCCATTGGTCGTCCTCAGGGATGTTTGTCTCTCTTTTTTTTTTTTTTTTTTTTTAATGTTGTGTGTGTGCAGCACATGGCGGCGTGCACCAAATGTGGCCTGGCTTAGAGGGCCCAATGTGTGTCAAAGGGCGAGGGTGCAGGGAGGGGTGGGGATTTAAACATGCACATAAAGACAACGCATTGTTCACATGCACACGCACAGGATGTAAATAAGCTGTAGTTTGCATACAAAGAGGTTTTGTTTTGGATGTTTTTATGTGGATTTTGATGGCGATTCCGCAATGTCCGAATAATCCCGGCAAGGAGCCTTTCGAACCGTGCTTCCCGAACATTACTGTACCGATCCATATGTCCGTACTATCGTACATCAATGCAAAAAAAAAAAAATCAATTGCACAGTTATTAATATTCTTTTCATCTAGCCATATATGCAAATGATGGAGTTGGATAAATTCAATTTTTACTGGGTTGGAAGCTGTTTCATTCATGTTGCTGTGTTCTTAATGCGCAGTATGTTGATCTATTTTATTCCGTGTTTATTCAATTTCAGATTTGAAAAGTTTGGGAAACACACAACAATAGTAGAGCTAGCATTGTCATAATGGTAATGGTATTATTTCATTTGAACACGCATCAGATTACAATTGAATGCATCCCATAATCAGTTCACAGTTCCACATGTCCAAAAGAAGTAGGAAGAAGCACAGCTTATTAAATCCTACCCCTCCATCTGGTACTTTTACAATCAGTAACTGTTACATTTGTTCACTTCCTGCTTTCCTAATATAATTTAAGTTTTTTTATTTTTATTTTTTAAATTAAATATTCTATATATTTATGTATTTATTTAGTATTTTATTTTATTTTATTTTATTTTATTTTATTTTATTTTATTTTATTTTATTTTATTTTATTTTATTTTATTTTATTTTATTTTATTTTATTTTATTTTATTTTATTTTTGGCCACATACTGAGAACCCCTACCCATTCTTCACAGAGACTTGAGTCGCCAATGCATCCCTCTTCAAAGATTTTAGTTTTATTGTATTGTATTGTGGCTAATATGCCAATGGTAATGGTTTTATTTCATTCGAACATGCATCAGATTACAATTGAATGCATCCCATAATCAGTTCACAGTTCCACATGTCCAAAAGGAGTAGGAAGAAGCAAAGCTTATTAAATCCTACCCCTCCATCTGGTACTTTTACAATCAGTAACTGTTACATTTGTTCACTTGCTGTTTTCCTAATATAGTTTAGTTTTTTTAATTTATTTTATGAATTTTGCTTTTTTTTAGTTTTATTTATTCATTATTTTTTTTGTCACGTACCAAACTGTTACATTTGTTCACTTCCTGCTTTCCATAATACAGTTTAAGGTTTTTTTTTTGTCTTTTTTTGGGGGGGGGTATTTTTTTTAAAAAATAATGTGCCTTGTACCGAAGTACGAGGTGATATGACCATACAATGACATAATGGGTACCATTTGTTCACTTTCTGCTTTCCTAATATAATTTAATTTTTTATATATTTATGTATTTATTTATTTAGTATTTATTTTGTATATTTATTTATTGATTTTAATTTTGGGTCACGTACCAAAGTACGAGGTGATATGAGCATCCAATGACATAATGGGTACCATAGTAAGTGTCAATATAGTGATATATATAGCACATCATGACTGGTTCAAGACTCTTCATCCTTGTATTTAGCAAACATCAACTGCTTGTATTGTTTCTTGAATTGGCTCATCGTTGTGCATTGTTTGAGGTCCTTACTCAATCCATTCCATAGTTTGATTCCACATACTGAAATGCTATGGCTTTTTAACGTAGTCCTAGCATATAAGTGTTTCAAATGTACTTCTTCCCTGAGATCATATTTCTCCTCTCTTGTAGAGAAGTATTGGATGACATTTTTAGCTAATTGGTTATTTTTTAGCCTTATGCATTATTTTAGCTGTTTGAAGATGAACTATATCAGCAAGTTGAAGTATTTGTGATTTTATAAATAAGGATTTTAGAAGTAGGTATTTGACACTTTCCCGATCCAAAAGCAGACACTATCAGGTACCATTTTTAGTTGACATGCTATCCAAAGGGGGGTATTTTCTGCGTATTATAAAAAGGAAGTATTAATAACAATATTATTAAATATCACACTTGCGTTGTTAGTGACTGTTTTGTTCAGATAGCTTAGCATAAATATGGGCCCAGATTGGATTGCTTTTAGCATTTTTAATCCCCATTCTTCAATTTTTCTGGATGTGGCCGTTGACCTTGACCTTGACCATCGCCTTCGTGCTACTTTATGTCATGACATAAACCCGTACTGCACAACGCTCCTTGCTTGAGCACGCTAATGTTAGCGTTCCTTGTTGTTGTCTGTTCTCCTACTACCCACAGTCTCCCTTCTGTGGCCAGCAGCAGGAAATTCGCTTTTTATTAATTTTCCATTTCATTTTTCTCTGCCAGAGAATATGACATCCACGCTAATGTCGTCATTTAGCCAATTAAAGTATTACTAACTTCTTTAACGGATTAAGCATCCCTTTTGTTAATGGCTTAATGTGGCTATAATCACATTAAATTCAAACTCACCATCACTTGTTTCTTTAGTGTTTCTTTAGTCACATTTGGGAACGAAGAGTTCAGGGACGCCACGGTCATCAACTGTGACCCATTTTCATTCATCCAATAGTAAGCACCGAGAGGTAACATTTTCATGCATGGCATATTAGTAAAGTGATATAATGTGGATGTTTTTTCTATTCATTACTGCGCTTAATGGTTTCCGTGTGCATGATGTGTGATTGTGTGGACAAATGGACATCATACACATCACCGGCTTGCTTTAATCAATGCCAGGGAAGTCAGTACATGCGTTTAATTTGGGTCACCTTGGCTGCTTTTCCTCCTCGTCAGCTTTTTTAGTGAATTGCAGCTTTGAACGAAGGAGCCCATCTTGTCATTTAACAAACCGTCACCAGCTCACCGCAGCTGCCCCAGCGCGTAAATCAACTTCCATAAAGCTCACCAAAAAACGCGGGCCTAATCACCAAATTGAAACATGAAATGGCAACGTGTCATTAAAAGGCAAACCTCTCTGGCCCTTTCTAATCCTGCGGAGGCGCTGGGCAGCACATAAAAACTGCAAGGGCAAACGTTTTAAGAGAGGAGCACTCCGGCTAATTAAGTCGTTGAACCCGCTGCCCTCCACAAAGATGTCGCCCACGGAGGGGTTGGGCGGCAAATACACATCAGCCAATAGGAGGAGACCTTGAATATCAAGTATACTCCTGTGAACCAATCATATTGCGTCATCTTGGAGACACGTTTTAGCGGGACTTCCGGGAAAGTAGTGGCTACGGAAAAGGCTAATTTTTCGCCGCTAACAGCTGATGATTTCTGGCACCTGTCGGCGCTCTGATTCAGCGATGTAGATGATAGACACCGAGTCGCTGTTTATCTTAAACAGGTAAAGCGTTCATTTTGTTTCTGTGCGTTGTGCGTGAGTTTGATTCCGCGGCTGTCAGCGTCATGCCGGTAGGATGAAAGGGATTAGGGCGCCGTTACTGTGGCAACATTAAATGGAGGAAAACTCCCCTCCTCATTTCGTAATCAGTCTGATGGCATTTAACGAACAATACCGTCTAATAAACCTGCTTTTCACGCATAGATTAGTAAGTTTTAATATTATTGCAGTAGTAGGTTCCGGCAGGTGTCATTTTTGGAGCAAAAAAGAGGCGTTTTACCATACTTGTATTGTCACACAAATAGAGCTTCAGCAACAGCGGGGAACAACAAAACAAAGACAAATATCTTACTAACAGTAACTACTGGATATACTAATGTACTGAATGTACAGTACAGTAGTTAGCTTACAAAACATAGATGAAATTTGTAAACATACAGAATTTATTTTGAAATATGCAATCAGCTTCTCGATACAGCTAAGGCACTCAATACAAATGCATTCATTCATTCATTTTCTACCGCTTTTCCGCACGAGGGTCGCTGGAGCCTATCCCAGCTGTCTTCGGGCGAGAGGCGGGGTACACCCTGGACTGGTCGCCAGCCAATCACAGGGCACATATAGACAAACAACCATTCACACTCACATTCATACCTATGGACAATTTGGAGTCGCCAATTAACCTAGCATGTTTTTGGAATGTGAGAGGAAACCGGATGAAAAAACATGAAAAAAAAAGCTTAAAAAGTCCTATATATTAATGAGAAATAAATTGTAATTGTACAAGATGAAAGTTGTAGTTGATTTTCGGAAAAATAGCTACACATTTGCCAGGAAAAGTCATGATTTTTATGAGGAAAATACTGCAACTTTCCGAGAAAAAATCATACTTGTGCGACAAAATAAATTATAGAAATTTAAAAAATGAAAGTCATATCGTTATGAGGAAAAAAATGTGAATTTAAAGGAAAAACTCCTAATGTTACAACAGTAAAGTATGAATATAATGAGGAATGTACAAACAAAAAGTTTTTGTAGATTGTGAAAATGGGAATATTATGAGAAATTGTCATTTACTGGAGAACCATGAAAGCAGTTTTATGTTTTTTTTTGTTTTATGGCCCGTTAAATATGAAATTTGTCAACTTTTTACACAACACAGCCAGCCAATCACAGGGCACATATAGACAAACAACCATTCACACTCACATTCATACCTATGGACAATTTGGAGTCGCTAATTAACCTAGCATGTTTTTGGAATGTGGGAGGAAAACCCACGAGCAGAACATACAAACTGGCCGTGGGTGGAATTGAACCCTGGTGTCCTAGCTGTGAGGTCTGCGTGCTAAACACTCGACCGCTGTGCCGCCCCTCAATACAAATACAAGAATGAAATGAAACTGTAATAAAACGCCTCCGTGGTTGTCTTGCACACTGGAAGGGTTGTTGCAAAAGAGGGAGAAACAGGCTTATTGAGAGGAGAACGTTTCAGAACACGATGCTGCTAAATCATAACTGTCCATCTCATGGGAGCAGGCCCTTTTACAGGTTCCATACATCTATATCCTTCATATGTTTCTCATGGCTTTGAACCAAAGATACGACCAATGTTTGTCGGCATCACTCCACTTTTCTGAGCATTTCAATGCCTAATTTCACTTCACTCTAACTTCACTCGAATATGTGTTGCATTTAGGAGACACAATAACAGGAACAAAAGTGACGTTGTCCTTGCACGTCTATTCGTCCATCTTGGTGTTCATCCGTTGAGAGTACTTAACTACCTGTAGCTCTCGTTGTCGTTGGGACGACGTTGTCGAGTGCGTTGGGACCATGAAACGTTGTAAAAAAAAAAACAAGGAGCGTGTCACAGTTTACATTGAAAGGTATTCAGTAGCAACTAAACAATAGAGCACTGCTTAGCTCAAGGTTGTGTGCCGCATATATAGAGATGAACACTTGATCAACACGTTGATGCTAAACCTGTGTGTGTGTGTGTGTGTGTGTGTGTGCAGGACCCATGACCCTGACACGAGGTTCCTTCAAATACTCCAACGGCGAGGAATACCACGGGGAATGGCGAGAAGGCAAGAGGGCGCCATTTGCATGCACGGCACACGTGTTGCTACATGCATGATGATGAACATCATCATGCCCACATGCATGATGGAGACTTCCATGCATGTCGGCTTTTTTTTGTTCCATGCATTTGATGTTGATCTCAGCCGAGGCGAACACAAAGCGACAAACAGGACGAGGCCATGTCACTGGAGGTGAAGTGTTTTTTTTTTAAAGTGCACACACGGACATCCATCACCGGCCACTTCATTAGGTGCATCTGCACTACGGAATCAGATCCACCGCACAGCCCCCCGGGGGGGCTCCAGTTGACTTTTAAATGAAGCTCAATGCCGTGAAAAGGTGCGAAGGTGGAATATGCCAAGCGTCGAGCACGCGCCATCTGCTGCCCGCCGAGACGCGCTATCACACCACCTCAGCCCATATTTTCAGTTCCACAAAAACACTTTGACAACCTTTAGGGCAAGGTTAAACACAGAGGCAAAGTTTGGCACCCGCCATGGTGCGAGGCAGCGAGGGGGAAGCATATGCTCGTTACACAATAAACAAGGGGAAAACTGTTGGACTGGTTTGGCTGCTGATTATTACACTGTAATACACTGTTAGTGCACGATTTAGAAAACAACTCAAATCCAATCCCATCCACTTTATTTATACAGGACATTTTATAAACAGAGTTTCCAAAGTTCCAAAGACTAGAAAAATAACAAGTAAAAATAAAATAGGAGGACCAGGGTTCGATTCCACCCTCAGCCATCTCTGTGTGGAGTTTGCATGATCTCCCCGTGCATGCGTGGGTTTTCTCAGGGTACTCCGGTTTCCTCCCACATTCCAAAAACATGCTAGGTTAATTGGCGACTCCAAATTGTCCATAGGTAAGAATGAGAGTGTGAATGGTTGTTTGTCTATATGTGCCCTGTGATTGGCTGTACCCCGCCTCTCGCCCGAAGACAGCTGGGATAGGCTCCAGCACCCCCGCGACCCTCGTGAGGATAAGCGGTAGAAAATGAATGAATAATAATAATAATAACGATCTATAGTATAGCTGCACGGCGGATGAGTGGTTTGCACGCAGGCCTCACAGCTAGGAGACCCGAGTCTAATTCCACCCTCGGCCATCTCTGTGTGGAGTTTGCATGTTCTCCCCGTGCATGCGTGGGTTTTCTCCGGGTATTCCGGTATCCTCCCACATTCCAAAAACATGCTAGGTTAATTAGTGACTCCAAATTGTCCATAGGTATGAATGTGAGTGTGAATGGTTGTTTGTCTATATGTGCCCTGTGATTGGCTGGCCACCAGTCCAGGGTGTACCCCTCTCGCCCGAAGACAGCTGGGATAGGCTCCAGCACCCCCGCGACCCGTGTGAGGATAAGCGGTAGAAAATGAATGAATGAATGTTTTTTTGGATGAGAAATTTCAGTTCAACTCCCATTGATTTTAACAGCTCTGGTTGAGTCCGTGGGGTGGGGGTCACGGAACGTTTATGCACAAACATGTAGGTGCGTGTCGGGTCGGTGTTGAATAATTCAGCACCGTGTCGGTCTGAGATGTTCACGGGGTGATCACGTTACAGGAAGTGGGTCGGGACCATCCACAACAGCCGGAAGACATTTAACGGCGTTTAGCATTAGCGTGTCGGTGGACGGGCAATTACCGGGAGACTTTTGAGATTGTTGCAAGGCGCTGACAAGGCTCTGGATGACAGATTATAGAGTCTGTCTGGACAGATCAAATCTGACCTGAGGAAATTACTGTCCCTTCTGTGTAATCGTTGGCGGATAATCTGTCACTGAAGCCCAGTTTGCACCAAGCCTGCTTCCACTGGCAGTGGACTACAGAGGTTTCCACATGTTTTCCGATGAGGGACACATTTGTAAATGTAAAACCAACGCTTATGTTTGTTGTGTTCCATTCTCCACTTGGGAATCTCTGTGTGGGGTTTAAATGTTGTCCGGGTTCCTCCCACATTCCAAAAACATGCTAGGTTAATTAGCGACTCCAAATTGTCCATAGGTATGAATGTGAGTGTGAATGGTTGTTTGTCTATATGTGCCCTGTGATTGGCTGGCCACCATTCTAGGGTGAACCCAGTCTCTCGCCCCAAAACAGCTGGGATAGGCTCCAGCATCCAGTTTTAGCTCAATAATCCCTACTACAGGCTACTGTAGTAGGGATTATTTTTAATTAAATATTTTTTTATTTTAATTTTTTTAATTAATTTAATTAATTAATAAAAAAATCATAATATTACAACTTTATTTTTGTAAAATGTCTAAACTACAACATTCTTGTTTTCCTGATAATGTCACCACTTTATTAGAGTAAAATCTTTATTTGTTGGGAAATGAAATTTTGTTGGCACGTTGACAAAATACTTTTCTCTTGATATTACAATTTATGCTTAAAGTAATTTTATTCATAAACATTTATCATTATTATTATTCAGGTTTCCTATTATTATTCAGGTTTCCAGTGTTTATGTAACATAAACAGTTTTTTTCCATTTATAAGTCGCTCTGGAGTATAAGTTGCAGGAACAGCCAACCTATGAAAAAAAGTGTGACTTATAGTCTGGAAAATACGGTATTATTTAGCTTATTTGGGTAAAAAAAAATCATAATATTACAACTTTATTTTTGTAAAATGTCTGTCAAAAGTATAAGTCACTCTGGAGTACAAGTCGCAGGAACAGCCAACCTACGAAAAGAATTGCGACTTACAGTCCGGAAATTACGCTATATATTTTCATTTATAAGTCGCTCTGGAGTATAAGTCGCAGGAACAGCCAACCTACGAAAAGAATTGCGATTTACAGTCCAGAAAATACGGTATATATTTTCATTTATAAGTCGCTCTGGAGTATAAGTCGCAGGAATAGCCAACCTATGAAAAGAAGTGCGAGTCTAAAAATAGTCCCGGAAATTCCGGTATTTTTGGCATGCTTTGATGCAGGCCGTGCTTGATGTTCAGCACTCAGCGCTTGATGTAAAATATGCTACAAATGGCCCTAAGGCCAGATTTTGGCTACCACTTCTGGCACCAAAATAATGCTGTATCATAGCACTTTTTGGTCAGCACTAGACTGCATCAAGCGTGTTGATTGGTGGACAAAAAAAGATGGCTTTCAGAATGGAACAAAACCACAAGAAGAAGAAAGATGTCCTCCATTGTTGGAGCGCTTGGTGGAAATATTTTTTTTAATACTTCTACTGCTAGTTCAATTAAACATCTTCAGTAAAAGTGGGACACATTTCTATGTGTGGTGTCCTACTGGCTTCATTAAAATAGTTCAATTGTCTCCACACACACACACACACGTACAGTACTAGAACATTCATATGGGTGCTTCAGACGAGGAAAGACCTGACTTAGTTTTGCCAAATCTCTCGTCCAAATCGCCCGCTGAGATTAGAGAGCTAGCAGCACTTTGAGCAGCTCTGACAGATGGAGCGTTAATTTACTTCACCATTAGCAAACTCACTCGTCGGCCTTGCACTATAAAGCACCCCCCCCCCCACTCACACACACACACCATCCCACCCCCCAACCCACACCTACCCTTTCTCGATCCGCCCCTAAACACCACTAAATCACCTTCTTCACTTAGAGATAGTGCAAGCAACCGGCAGCCAATTACACTGGGGAACACTCAAAATGTTGCATTTAAAGTAAGACTTGTTTTTAGTCAATTTAAGTGTGCTGAGTTCAAATCTGAAGTTAGTTTTTTTCTGCAAGCTACAGATTTTATGCAATCTTTAATTTTTATTAAAATTATTATTATTAAATTATTATTATTATAGGATATTGCAATGTCAGCCACAAATCAGTATATTTAACAAGGCAAAAGAAACAGAACATTAAAATGTGATTTTAGATTAAAGTACACCATTGTTAGAAGTGCCATATGTTTTTCTGGAAGCGTTTCTCAGAAAACAGTCTTTATCGCAACGTGAGATAAGCATAATTTACAACGTTCTTCAGATAAGAGTCAATCACAGCTAATAACGCTTATCACTTTCTGTCAGTACAGTATTTATGCCCCGTAAACATTGCCATTATGCAAAAGAACACACTTGAGACTGCGTTTAGAACTGTCTATAAAGAGCCGCCATTCAGTTGGATCATAGTGAGGAACACCCAGTTCTTTGAGAAGACCTGGGATATCATGGCAGTAAACAAACTGTCTTCAGAAAAGAAGGTCACAAAAAGCTGGTCGCGCTTTCTGTAATATGACACTTGACACATGACACATCACAGTGTGATCAACAAGATTTTTGCCTTGTAATGTTGATGCCAAAAGCTCAGCTGCTTTCTTTGAAAGACCTAAATCCCGAACTAAGTCATTCAGTTCAGTTTGGTGAAGAGGCTTGGGGACTGGGGGAGATTCAGTCTCTGAAGAACATTCCTCGGATTGTTCCCACTCAGTTTCTGGCAATTCATTGTCTCAACTGTCTTCCTCGTTCGTATCATGTCCAATGTCTTTATCGTTTAATGAAGGCAAACCTTTGAAAACTGGAACAGGAACTTCTTCAGAGTGCGGAGCAGGCCGAATAGCTGAGGGAATGTTCGGATATACGATCTTATGTCTGTTTTTCTTGCCCACACCCGCTGTGTTTACCATGCAAAAGTAGCAATCAGTTACATGGTTGGTGGGTTCTCGCCAAATCATTGGAACTCCAAAAGGCAGACCATTGCGTTTTCCTTTGGTCCAGCTTCGGAGCATTTCCTCACAATTGTGGCACACAACATGAGGAGCCCATGGCTTGTCTTGGTCACCAAGATGAACGTCAAAATAAGCCTTGTAGGCTCGCTTCACAAACAAGGATATGTTACGTCTCTGATGATGGAGTGTGTAGCAACCACAGATGTAACAGAAGGCATCAGGCTTGTTTCTACAGTGATGTCTTGATGAGGAAGCCATGTTTGACCGGGAAAAAAGAAGCATGATAAAAATATTAGAATCTATCTATGTATATAATCTCAAAACGCATAGATTTGGGTTATGTAAGTTCATATATTTAGACTATTTCATCTATCTCAAATTGCATGAAAACTAGAGCTTATGGAGAAAAACTAATTTCAGATTTGAAATCAGCGCCTAAAAATCATTCAGAATCAGTTAAAAAATCCAATGCAACAGAAAGTTGAAAAAATTGTGTTCCCCAGTGTTATCAGCCTCGTTCCTGGATGGCGAGAAGTGCTCGTTTGTCTCCATCCCGCTGGGAATATTCAGATACTGTGTATTATTAAAAGATGATTGAACGTGGAATATTCAAAGACAATATGTGCAGTAGCTGTCTTAACCTCTTCAACCCTGGCCATGAGGGGGCTTGCTAGAAAAAGACAAAAATAAATAACATTTGAGTGTGCATGTACAAAGTATACATTGACGATGTTGATATGAAAGTAAATATGATGATATGATGCTTACTGTAAATGAACTTCCTTTCCTGGGCGCGTTGATGTCACTGAGCAACATACAAAGGAACACGCTACACCTTATTTTTTTCCCAAGCTCAAAAACACAGCAGCTGTCGTGGCGTGGCAAAGTGTCAATGCGGCGGTAACATTGTTCTTTGGCGTAACAATGTTAATAATAACAATGTCGCTGTAGCTTGGTAAATACGCGTGTCACATTATATGTAAACAGAGCATTGTTAGTGGTTTTATCGGAATGGGTGCATTGGTAACACTTTACAATAGGGTACAGAAAATTACAGTATTTATTGAGGAACTAATGAAGAACTAGAACTCCTGTACAATAGATTTTTGTGCCTCAGTCGTTAGTAATGGTAATGGTTTTATTCATTTGAACATGCATCAGATTACAATTGAATGCATCACATAATCAGTTCACAGTTGCACATGTCCAAAAGGAGTAGGAAGAAGCAAAGCTTATTAAATCCTACCCCTCCATCTGGTACTTTTACAATCAGTAACTGTTACATTTGTTCACTTGCTGTTTTCCTAATATAGTTTAGTTTTTGAAAAATTTCTTTTATTAATTTTGCTTTTTTTTAGTTTTATTTATTCATTTAATTTTATTTTTTTTGTCACGTACCGAAGTACGAGGTGATATGACCATCCAATGACATAATGTGTACAATTTTAATTTTAATTTTAATTTTAATTTTAATTTTAATTTTAATTTTAATTTTAATTTTAATTTTAATTTTAATTTTAATTTTAATTTTAATTTTAATTTTAATTTTCGGTTATATGAGCATCCAAGGACATAATGTGCACAGAACTTGTTGCATTACTGTTTTATGGTCACGGTTTATTTATTTTGAACATGCATAGCGTTTAGCAAGCAAAGCTAATTTAATCCTACCCCCTCCTCACATCAGTTGCTAATACATTTGTTCACTTCCTGTATTCAACATGCACTAATTCACTGTTTGCATTATTCTGTCGTATAAGAAAAGCAGTTGTTTGTAAACAAATTTTTTTCCCCTTATCTCTTGCTATTGTGGGTTGTATCCTCCATTTTCCTTGTTGTCATGGTGATGATCTTTCATATTTATCCAGATCCATACCAGACTGCTTTTTTTGGGCCCCTCCAGTTTGCAGGTGAAGCTCGGCAATGAAAATATTTGAATATTTTTGAACGTTTTATGACTCCATCTAATGGAAATGTGAAAGTTTTTAACGTAAAGATTTGCTGCCAATGTAACTACTAAAGAATTAGACTGGAGTATCCTAGAAGGACACATTGATGTTCTCTGTGGAGTCGTATTGAAGGCTTCCGTTAGCTTAGCTCGAGTGCACACGAGAGACGCGACAAAGTGGTTTTGTCAGCAATGGACCACGGGGGACGGCGCAGACTTTCTGTCAGCGCTGTCAGCTTGGAGACCACCATGACAGGAAGTGTCAGTCTGACACAAACAAATAAAAACAAAAACTACAATTCCTCCTCGCTGTTAGCAGGAGAGAGAGAGGGAGCGTTTAGAAGAGCGTGTGTCTAAAAATAAACTCAGGTGACGGAAGAAAAGAGCGTTTTAACGTGAATGGTGTCTTGATCATAGGCATCGCATTCACTTTCATTTCCCATTCATTCGTCGCTTCCTCTGTGCCTATTTTCTTCTTCTCCGCTTTTGGTTTCATCTCTGTGGAGCTTTTAGCTTGACGCTACAAGCCTCAGGGGCCTCCCGCTCTTCTCTCAGCCTGCCGTCACTTTCCCCGTACGTAAGCCGGGGACTGGGTGACTCCCTGACGTTTTAAATGCGGCGCTTTCATCTGTCGCAGGGCTCCGTCACGGCCGGGGTCAGCTGACGTTCAGCGACGGGACGTGCTACACGGGACAGTTTGAGAACGGACTCTTCCACGGCTGCGGCGTGCTGGTCTTCGCCGACGGATCCAGGTCTGATCCACCTGATGTCATTTTTCAATTTGTATTCAAATGATGTTATTCTGTTGTTCATGTCGTCAGGTATGAGGGCGAGTTTGTGCAGGGGAAGTTTCAAGGCGTTGGCGTCTTCGCTCGTTTCGATGGGATGAGATTCGAGGGCGATTTTAAAAGCGGATGTGTGGAAGGCTACGGTAAGATATTCTTCATCAATTCATTCATTTTCTACCGCTTTTTCCTCACGGGGGTCGCAGCGAGAGGCGGGGTACACCCTGAACTGTTCGCCAGCCAGTCACAGGGCACATATAGACAAACAACCATTCACACTCACACACAAACAAAACGTTCTTATAGATTGTAAAAATGGGAATATTATGAGAAGTTGTCATTTACTGGAGAATCATTTGCTCGAACCACGAAAGCAGTTTTATGTTTTCTTTGTTTTATGGCCCATTAAATATAAAATTTGAAAAACACAGCCAGCCAATCACAGGGCACATATAGACAAACAACCATTCACACTCACATTCATACTTATGGACAATTTGGAGTCGCTAATTAACCTAGCATGTTTTTGGAATGTGGGAGGAAACCGGAGTACCCGGTGAAAACCCACGCATGCACGGGGAGAACATGCAAACTCCACACAGAGATAGCCGAGGGTGGAATTGAACCCTGGTCTCTTCGCTGTGAGGTCTGCGCGCTAACCACTCGACCAAAGACAATGTCGTCATAAAACCACTGCTGTGTCTAAATTGCCGTTCTTATACTTAGTCTGTGCATTGATGGACACTTACCACACTCAGTGGTCGCCATCTTGGCTAACTCGTGGAAGGGGAGGGACTACCAAAACAAAAAGCGATAGCATAATCTCAGCCTCATTCAAGCTAGTAACCTGGAAAAATGTTGACTGTTTTGGCAGGAAGCACAAATCAAAGTAAATACAGATGGAATTGGTGCAAAAAGTTTTCTGTGTGTGTTATTGTGTGTAGCTGCTCTATAGGAGTACAAGGGAATACACTTTTACACTCCTATTATGCTTTATTTACATCATAGTGTGCAGGCTGGCGAACAGTCCAGGGTGTACCCAGCTGTCTTCGGGCGAGAGGCGGGGTACACCCTGGACTGGTGGCCAGCCAATCCCAGAGCACATATAGACAAACAACCATTCACACTCACATTCATACCTATGGACAATTTGGAGTCGCTAATTAACCTAGCATGTTTTTGGAATGTGGGAGGAAACCGGAGTACCCGGAGAAAACCCACGCATGCACGGGGAGAACATGCAAACTCCACACAGAGATGGCCGAGCAGGGTATCGAACCCGGGTCTCCTAGCTTGTATGGTAATTTCATTCATTTTCTGCCGCTTATCCTCATAAGAGTTACAGGGGTTGCTGGAGCCTATCCCAGCTGCCTTGAGTCGCTAATTAACCTAGCATGTTTTTGGAATGTGGGAGGAAACCGGAGTACCCGGAGAAAACCCACGCATGCACGGGGAGAACATGCAAACTCCACACAGAGATGGTTCAATTCCAGGGTGGAATTGAATCCTGGTCTCCTAGCTGTGAGGTCTGCGCGCTAACCACTCGACCGTATTCATATATTAATATATATATATTAAGGCATTTGAACTGTGAGAGGTTGTTCCTTCAAATATTTGTTTGTGTGCGGTCCAGGACTGTTAACGTTCATGGACGGCGGCGGCGGCGGCGGCCACGAGGGAGTGTTTGAGAGCGGCCAGCTGACGAGGAGAGAAGGTAGCCAAGGGGCGGTCCAGAGGGCGCAGGCAGCCGCCAGCAAGGCCCGCGCCCTTGCCATGTGACCCAGACGACAGCAGTAGCCTCAAGGACACGCCTCCATCTCGTCTGTTTCTATGACGACCGCCTTGTAAGCGTACCGTTTAACGTTGTTTTTTTTTTTTTTCTCCTCTCTTCCTGTTGTTTGTCAAATGGAGGACAGAGTCACAGATTCTGGATCAGCTGGGTCCAAACACAATGGTGCTTAACCTGGTTAAGGTCCACTGACCTGAGACCAGTCATCTACTCTAAAGTGCATTCAGACGCCATTTCAGCGCGGAAGGACGATACATCACACGCAAACATGCCCTTGGTGCGACGTTTCGACTTTCAAACTAAAATAACGAAAGGTTGCCATGGTTACAAGATGTCGTTTTTGTCATGATTCTGCGGCTGGTGCAATTTTGTCAAGGATCCAGGAAGTAGTCGGTTAACCTTGGTGGAGGTCTTCACACCATTGGCTGACACGGTAGTTTATTATTATTTTTTTAGACTCTTGTAACTTCCTGTCAACTTCCTGCCTGACAACCACCTAAGTGAGCCATAAAAATGCTAACGCTAACATCAACCTTCAACCTTGAAATGACCAAAGCCGACGTCGGACCTCGTATCGGTGCTCCGGATGCAAGCCAGACCAGCCCAGACCAGTCACGAGGTCGTGTGGGGAGGCGGGACTTAGCCTGGCCGTTAGCCAATCGTCGTTGCGATTCACTCGGTGCCCTTTTCAGCATCTTCCGATCTCAGATCAGCGTCACCCTCCGCCATCCTCAGTGCCAACCACGCAGTGCCGACCCATCTCAGCTCCTCCAGGATGTGTGACTTTGTCCTTATCCTTACGGGGGACGGGGGTACGGGGGGTACGGGGGGGGCATCATCACATGATGATGTGTGGATGGAGGTGTTATTTCAAAATAAGATCCTAGCGATAATCCCAGGTCATCAAGCGCAACACTTATGATTGGATAAGGTGTTTGGGTTTTATTTTAGGACCCCCCCTCCACCCCCCCCCCCGCCCATTTTAGGCCCAGCCCCCGCTAGCACTTTTTGATCTGTGTGTATCCTTCAAGCGTTGAAGTCACTAAGAGTGTTTGTATTGTGAAGCTAACGAGGCGTGTGATGAGCCACAACCATCATGCAACTTGCATGCCACACATGCACACTACGTGTGTGTGTGTGTGTGTGTGTGTGTGTGTGCGTGCGCATGTGTGTGTGTGTTCATAGCAAACAGAGTCAATTGTCAGCTATGTGATTATCTGAAGCTGCCATTAATTTGGAGAAGGGGGGGAGGGGCCCGGGGGGCATTTTAATTGGCTGTTAGCTGTTAGTCGTTTTTTTTCACGTGCACTTAAAACAACGCGCCGGTCCACTTGTGTGTATTGTTGTTTGTTGTGTGTGTGTTACACAGTAGAGACTCACCAAAACCCTTTAAAAAAAAAAGCACCGTAAAAGCCACTTGAAATGTTGTCATGTGACGCACAAAGATGTCTCACACACACCACTTTGACTGTGAAAACACAGAATCGTCCATTTTTACATGGCTAACAACGAAAATAAAACAAGTTGCCGGATCTTTGTGATCACCTAAGCTGAGTTGGTGTCACGCTAATTGTGAGCTCGGAGGATCAGTCGCTCATTTTCAGGAAAAACGCATCTCTTCTTTTTTTGTTGCCCGGAACAAAAGAAGCGGATAAACTAAGATTAGCTCAAAGGAGTTTATGCTAATGTGTGCAAATTGGCTGCTAGCGTAGTTATACCGTGATCCCTCATTTATTGTGTTTACCGTGATAAGTGAAGTGGGTTTTCTTTCTTTATTAACGGAATACAGTCATCACTCGTTTATAGACATTAATTGGTTCCAGACTCGATCACTATAATTGAATTTCTGTGATATCGGATTCAATATTAATAAATGGAATACTTATCATCATAGTTAAAGCATATAAAACCCTTTGTTTGACTTTCTAGTATTACAGAATCTACACCTATTCCAGCTGGATTACTTTGGATTTCATGCTTCCGGCCAAAACGGTCTCCTTTAACGTATTCCACCCACAGCCAGCCTCCAGGCACGCCCACTCCGCTGTGATTGGTCAAACGAATCCTTAGAAGGACTAGTTGTGCCGCTAGCTGTGAACCCAACCAACGGTATAGAAGTTGATAATAAATTGTGATTCATATTTTGAAATGGGACCTAATACCATTTGGGTTTTTTGTATTGCGATAACCAGCACATAAAACTTGATAGTTCTTCTTCAGCTGGATTTTTTTTGGATGTTGTGGTTTTCCGCGAAAACGATCTGTTTTCATGTATTCCACCCACAACCTGCCTCCGGGCACACCCACTTCGCTGTGGTTGGTCACACTAGCGAGTACTTAAAAATTAGTTCAGGTTTGTGCCGCTAGCTAACGGTATCGGAGTTGATGAATTTCAATTTTTGTCTTTTAACACATTAACATTATAAGAACTATATGGTAATGGTAATGGTAATGGTTTTATTTCATTTGAACATGCATCAGATTACAATTGAATGCATCACATAATCAGTTCACAGTTCCACATGTCCAAAAGGAGTAGGAAGAAGCAAAGCTTATTAAATCCTACCCCTCCATCTGCTACTTTTACAATCAGTAACTGTTACATTTGTTCACTTCCTGCTTTCCTAATATAGTTAAAGTTTTTTTTTATTTATTTTATGAATTTTGCTTTTTTTTAGTTTTATTTATTCATTTAATTTTATTTTTTTTGGTCACGTACCGAACTGTTACATTTGTTCACTTCCTGCTTTCCATAATACAGTTTAAGGTTTTTTTGTCTTTTTTTGGGGGGGGGGTTATTTTTTTTTATTTATTTTTTTTCAATAATATGCCTCGTACCAAAGTACGAGGTGATATGACCATACAATGACATAATAGGTACCATATATAGGTCGGAAAAGCATCATAAGCCCCCTTTGATAGCTTATTCTCTGTATTTTAGTTCATTTTTGTGCTTAAAAATGCTAAAAAAAAAAAACATTCAGAAAACGAGTAGGAGGTATTCCTTTGCACGTTCTGCCTAGCTATCATGCTAAACATGCAATGCTAAAGTTGGTTGTTGTTGTTCAAAAGATTAGCATTCATGCTAACTGCAGCTATGAATACATTTTATTTGCTCTTCGGAAGAAAAATTACTAAAATGTGATCACGTCACGTTGGGAAACGATAAAAACATGTTTTGAGAATATGAAGTGTTTACAAAATGTTTGTCTGTTCATCTGCTCTCACTTGACTCATATACATACTTGGGCATTCAATACATTGAAAATTTTTATGTACTTTTTCATTCCAAAAATGCTCAGGAATATTTGCTATTACTACAATTTCAAAAGAACACTTCGAGTGTCGTTGGAGTGCCTAAACAAAACAAAACAACAAAACCTTGGACTGGCCTTTGAATCCTTGAATCATTGCCGCGATCTTAAGAGTGAATACCTGAAAGTCCTTTCAGCCCTCAAAAGGAAAATGTGACTTGCTCAAGGGAAGGAAGAAGAGATTTTTTCGAGAACAGACAGAAAGCAAGGAGTGATGCTAACATCGGACCGAAACGGGCAAAGGTCAGACAATGGCGTCAAATATTAACTGGTGTCAAGGTTTCACTCTGAGGAGCTCACGTTGGTCTCGTTCCTTCAATAGACTTAGTGATGCACGTGAGTGACATTTTGCAACATTTAAAAAAAAACAAAAAAAATACTCATTTGGACCACTTGTATACGTAATAATACAGGAAAAATGTACCAGCCCGCACTTTTTGCCAAGCGTTCTGATGTCACAACGTCTTCAACGGTACTTGAACGCATCATTCATCGGGTGCCGCAATGTGAAAAAGAAAGCTGACTTTCTCTGACGCTGCCACAGCTTAATACGTAAATCCATTTTCATATTAATACCTGTAAGTGTGTGAGGCATATTTAGGGCTTACAAGTGGATTGTATGATGAGCGAACAATGGCAGGACGGGAATCGATATTTTTATTCTCTATCAAATCAATATTTTGGGTGTCATATTAATGGGATTTACCTGTTTTGGAAGTTTTGTTTTGAAATTATTTATATATTTTATGTGTCCAGACAGATGCACGGTGGTCGTGTGGTTAGCACGCAGACCTCACAGCTAGGAGACCAGGGTTCAATTCCACCCTCGGCCATCTCTGTGTGGAGTTTGCGTGTTCTCCCCGTGCATGCGTGGGTTTTCTCCGGGTACTCCGGTTTCCTCCCACATTCCAAAAACATGCTAGGTTAATTAGCGACTCCAAATTGTCCATAGGTATGAATGTGAGTGTGAATGGTTGTTTGTCTATATGTGCCCTGTGATTGGCTGGACACCAGTCCAGGGTGTACCTCGCCTCACACCCGAAGACAGCTGGGATAAACTCCAGCAACCCCCCACGACCCTCGTGAGGATAAGCGGTAGAAAATGGATGGATGTTCATTCTTAGCTGCACGGCGGAAAAGTGGTTAGCGCACAGACCTCACAGCTAAAAGACCCGAGTTCAATCCCACACTCGGCCATTTCTGTGTGGAGTTTGCGTGTTCTCCCCGTGCATGTATGGGTTTTCTCCGGGTACTCCAGTTTCCTCCCACATTCCAAAAACATGCTAGGTTAATTAGCGACTCCAAATTGTCCATAGGTATGAATGTGAGTGTGAATGGTTGTTTGTCTATATGTGCCCTGTGATTGGCTGGCGACCAGTCCAGGGTGTACCCCGCCTCTCGCCCGAAGACAGCTGGGATAGGCTCCAGCACCCAGAAAATGAATGAATATAATATAAAGCCACATAACCGAGGAATCATCATCAAAAATAGAATAAGATGAATGAAACCAAAGTGGCTCTTTTATTCTTTTGTTGCTTTTGGGGGGGCTGAGGTGTGTGTGTGTGTTGGGGGGGGGTTCTCCCAACAATGACACATAGAAGACACACGGAGGGATTTTGAAGTATGGCTTCCATAGTGATGATTTGTGGAGCTGTGCTGTCAGGCCCCCCCCCCGTACCGCCCCACCACCTCCACCCCTTTTGCCCTCCCCCATCGCGCTGTCACTAAAATAGCTTTAAGGTGTGTTTAGGTTGGACTTTAACCCCCACGCACATTGCGTTTCCCTGGCAACTGTCCAGAGTTGCCTTAATTTGTATCATCTCAATCCCAAGTGCGGCGGCAGTTTAGCCTCATCACGGAGCCTGTTGCCATGGCGAGTGTTTAAATATGATCTGCGCATCATCTTCATCCTCCTCCTCCTCCTCCATGCACTGTGTGTGTGTGTGTGTGTGTGTGTAATCCTACTCAACTCTTTCTGCTTTTGGTAAACGTTCATTTTGTGAAGACGTCTCCGCAGGGATGAAGCTCACGTTTCCTTTTTTTTTTTTCTTCATCTTCCTCAAAGAGCGACAGGAGGCCTTTGTGTCGTCTTATCAGGGAAGCCTCCCAAAAGCTCTTTTTTTTTTTTTTTTCCCCCTCTCCTTCCATGTTTGGAGAGGACGTGCACGTGCGCATGCTGATGAGAAACCTGCAACAGCACAATGACACACACACACACACACACACACACACACAGCCTGCATGTGCATCTAATTGCTTTGGTTCCCACCGTGCACAACAGGACATTTGGGAGTTTGTGCACAACATGGAGGAGGGGCATCATCATGTATATTACATATACCGGTAGATACTCACATATGACCATATATATATATATATAGATATATGCTGTATTACACCCAGCTATATCAGAGCTGTCATACACTTTTCAGAAGGTCTTCCTCATTCATGTCAGATGTTAATGAAGGTCTGCCTCAGTGTGCTTCTTTCGTCTTCTAAATCAAGAAACTATTCATTCATTTTCTACCGCTTTTTCCTCACGAGCCTATCCCAGCTGTCTTCGGGCGAGAGGCGGGGTACACCCTGGGCTGGTGGCCAGCCAATCACAGGGCACATATAGACAAACAACCATTCACACTCACATTCATACCTATGGACAATTTGGAGTCGCTAATTAACCTAGCATGTTTTTGGAATGTGGGAGGAAACCGGAGTACCCGGAGAAAACCCACGCATGCACGGGGGAGAACATGCAAACTCCGCACAGAGATAGCCGAGGGTGGAATTGAACCCTGCTCCCCTAGCTGTGAGGTCTGCGCGCTAACCACTCGTCCACCGTGCCGCCCAAGAAACTATTCAATATTTATTCTTATTTCTTACTTAGTTTTTAGGGATCTACTGCAAACACAAGTCAAAGATCCTGTATTTAGCAGGAGTACCGTGCTGTTCTTAGGAATTTGCTACAAAAAATGCTAATCAAAGATTAGCAGCAATGCCCTGCTTATTTTAAGAACTACAGAAATATTAGTCAAAGATCCTCTATACAACAAGAGACTTTGCTGATTTTAGGAAATGGCTGCAAAAACACTTGATAATGATCACTGCTCTGTTAAAGTACATAGGGCAAAAACACTAGCCCAAAGATCCTCTACGTATTAGGAGTGCGCTGCTGTTTTTGGAACTCTGCTGCAAAAAAGATTTAAGGACTTTAAGGACATACTGCAAAAACACGAGCCAAATATTCTCTCTATATCGGGAACGTGTTGTTGTTTTTAGGAAGCTGCTGGATTTACAATAGAAGCACTGGTCAAAGATCCTCTATATAACAGGAACGCTCTACTGATTTTAAGAATCTGCGGCAAAAACACTTAACAAAGATCCTCTACATGGCAGGTGTCTTCTACTGTTTTTAAGGATTGACTACAAAAACATTAACCAAAGATCCTCTATTAGCAGTGCTTTGCTGTTTTTAGGAATCTGTTGAAAAAATACTTAACAAAGATCCTCTATTTGGAAGGTGCCCTGTACTGTTTTTAAGGACTGACTACAAAAACATGAACCAAAGATCCTCTATATTTCAGGAGTGCGCGGCTGTTTTTAGGAATCTGTTAACAAAGATCCTCTATTTGGCAGGTGCCCTCTACTGTTTTTAAGAAATGACTACAAAAACATTAACCAAAGATCCTCTATTAGGAGTGCTTTGCTGTTTTTAGGA
Organism: Doryrhamphus excisus; assembly: GCF_037039965.1. NCBI lineage: Eukaryota > Metazoa > Chordata > Actinopteri > Syngnathiformes > Syngnathidae > Doryrhamphus > Doryrhamphus excisus. The sequence continues at coordinate 19,824,642 of NC_136365.1, forward strand.
ATCTGTTGCAAAAATACTGAACAAAGATCCTTTATTTGGCGGGTGCCCTGTACTGTTTTTAAGGACTGACTACAGAAAGAATTAACAAAGATCCTCTATCAGGAGTGCTTTGCTGTTTTTAGGAATCTGTTGCAAAAATACTTAACAAAGATCCTCTATTTGGCAGGTGCCCTCTACTGTTTTTAAGAAATGACTACAAAAACATTAGCCAAAGATCCTCTATTAAGAGTGCTTTGCTGTTTTTAGGAATCTATTGCAAAAATACTTAACAAAGATCCTCTATTTGGTAGGTGCCCTGTACTATTTTTAAGGACTGACTACAAAAACACCTAACAAAGATCCTCTATCAGGAGTGCTTTGCTGTTTTTAGGAATCTGTTGCAAAAATACTTAACAAAGATCCTCTATTTGGCACGTGCCCTCTACTGTTTTTAAGGACTGACTACAAAAAACACTTAACAAAGATCCTCTACATGGCAGCTGTCTTCTACTGTTTTTAAGGACTGACTACGGAAACATTAACCAAAGATCCTCTATTAGGAGTGCTTTGTTGTTTTTAGGAATCTTTTGCAAAAACATTAACCAAAGATCCTCTATATATCAGGAGCTGTTTTTTGGAAGCTGCTGCCAAAATTTTGTTCAAAGATCCTCTATTCGGCAGGAGTGCTCGGCTGTTGTTCAGGACTTATAATGTTGTTTTATTAGGAAAAAATCAAAGATCCTCCGCATGACAGGAGCTCCCTGCTGTTTTTAGGAAATAGCCGGCATGAACGTTTCTTAATCAAAGCCTCCCCCCCTCACCTTTCTTAGCGGTTCCATCTGTGTGTTGCTGTCACCACGGCAACCAAAAAACAGGACTTCAAATGGCAATCCAATGAATTTTGACATCTCATTTTTACATTTTTTTTAAGTGGGTTTTATTTTGGAATTCCTCTTGTTAGATTGTTCCGTGTAGACTTCCCCCCCCCCTCGGGCTCTGTGGCGTCGCTCGAGTGCAGCAGCACCCTTTGATTTGATGGTTTTATTTTAATAGCACACACACACACACACACACACACACTGCAGGCCATGATGGAGGTGCATGTGTAAATACCGGCAAGGAGGAATGTGGGGGGATGAAGAGCGTCATTTCCATATTCAACATTAGCAAAGAATCATTCCTCACTTTCATCTTCTTCTACGTCATTCCGCAACCTTCTCTTCCGTACCGAGAGGCGCTTTAGCTCAGAAGTTCTCCACAGAATATTTGAAAGAATATTAATAGCGCACGAGTGTTGTGTTTTTGTTTGTCCGTAAAGGTGAACAAATATATATATATATATATATATATATATATATATAAGAATATAACAATTGAAACACTAAATTCATCACACAGCAACTTAACACTCAAAATAGGGCTAGGCATTAACAAAGATAAATTCTCAAAATATCAATGTGTCTTTTAGTCTTTTAAGCATGATATGAAAAACAAGCATATCGTTCTTATCGAGAGAGACTGGATTTGAAACGGTAGCTCTTTTTTTGGCAGGAGCCAATCATGAGCTATCAGTGCACTCACAATCCACTGGGAATCGCAGGAGGTCAACATATATATATATATGTATATATATATATATATATATATATATATATATATATATATATGAATATAACAACCTAAACACTAAATTCATCACACAGCAACTTAACACTCAAAATAGGGCTAGGCATTAACAAAGATACATTCTCAAAATATCAATATCAATTTTGTATTGATTTCCCCCCCTTAATACGACTTAAAAAATACAACAAAAATTTAATATTTCTACTCTACGCTGCTAAAATGACATTTTATTCTCACAAAATTGTGGCTTCTCGTTAGATTACGATTTTTTTGGGGGGCTGAATATTTTGACTTCATTTTTGTTTTGTTTCTCGTAATACGACAATAATGTTTAAAGTTTACATTACACTAACGTGACGTTATGTACAATTTATGTAAAAAAAATCATCCTAATATTTAGACTTTTTTTCTTATAACTTCTGATTTAAATTCTATTTTTAGAATGTGCCACGGGCCACAAACGGCCCCCGGGCCATACTTTGAAGCGCTGTGAATGTTTCAGGTTTTTAATGACTCGGCAGGGTGACATTGAGCTATTGGAAAGTGTCGCCCCCGTGAGTCGCTATGAAGCAACTACAAGCCAAAAAGTTAGCCTGTTTTGTCTTATAAAAAATACATTATTGTCATTAAAGTCTACTACTATTAATAATGATGACAATAATAACACCTGTAGAGTTGTGATTTTATTCATCAGATCACACGTCAGCAGCTTAACTTGTTTGTTTTTTAATGTTTCTTCAGAGAGGCACGCCACATTTTAAAAACACGATCAACTTCAAACAAGTTCACCTTCAACTCATTTTCAGACATTCCTTGTCATTGATAACACTACTCTTCACTGATTGGCCGGGAGGAATCACATGGTTCTGGTGTGATGACAAATGATTCTACTCTATAAAAAGACTATGGTGTCAAATGTCTGTCACATGATCACATCCATCCGTTGGACGAGAAGTCCCGCCTCAGCTGCTCCGTCTGGTTCTGGTCCAGAGGTAGAAGAGGCGATCGGCAGGCGCCGCCGTGGAACCCGAACCACTCCATGGCCTGCTTGAGGGCGGGAACTCCCAACTTCCTGGTTACCTGGCGACACACCGACGCTGCAATTAACCAATCGGTGGCGTGTTATTTCGGTGACAGTCACGGGGCCGTTGCTGTCACTCACGGCGGCGTTGGGCTCGATGAGGCGCTGCTGCAGCTCTCGGGCTTCGTCCCAGCGACCGGACTTGCACAGACGCTCCAAATCGCACAGCTGCCGACCCAGCACGTTGGCGAGCGCACAGACTCCGCCCACCGCTCCTGGCAAGTCGGCAGTTTGTGTTAGGAAGGACGGAAATGCAAGATATAGCAATAAAATGTGCTTTTTTTTCTCATATATTTTTGACTTTATTCTCATAATATTACGAGAGTAAAGTTGTAATATTTTACGACTTTTTTCTCATAATATTACGAGAGTAAAGTGGTAATATTTTACGACTTTATTCTCATAATATTACGAGAGTAAAGTTGTAATATTTTACGACTTTTTTCTCATATTGCGAGAGTAAAGTTGTAATATTTTATGACTTTTTTCTCATAATATTACGAGTGTAAAGTTGTAATATTTGATGACTTTTTTCTCATATTACAAGAGTAAAGTTGTAATATTTTACTATTCTCATAATATTACGAGAGTAAAGTTGTAATATTTTACGACTTTATTCTCATAATATTACGAGAGTAACGTTTCCATATTTTATGACTTTTTTCTCATAATATTACAAGAATAAAGTTGTAATATTTTGACTTTATTCTCATAATATTACGAGAGTAAAGTTGTAATATTTTACGACTTTATTCTCTTAGTACGAGAGTAAAGTTGTAATATTTTACGTTTTTTTTCTCATAATATTACGAGAGTAAAGTTGTAATATTTTACGACTTTTTTCTCATAATATTACAAGAGTAAAGTTGTAATATTTTACGAATTTTTTCTCATAATATTACAAGAGTAAAGTTGTAATATTTTACGACTTTATTCGCATAATATTACAAGAGTAAAGTAATATTTTACGACTTTATTCTAATAATATTACAAGAGTAAAGTTGTAGTATTTTACGACTTTATTCTCATAATATTACAAGAATAAAGTTGTAATATTTTAAGACTTTTTTCTCATACATTTACAACTTAAGTTGTAATATTTTAAGACTTTTTCTCATAAATTTACAACTTTATTCTCATAATATTACTTTTTTTCTTCTTCTTTCTTTGTTAAGTGTTACTTTTTTTTCTCGTAAACATTGCGATAAGTTTTACTTTTTCTCATAAATGTATGTAAATGTAAATTTTTTTCCCGTAACTATACAACTTTCTCGTAATTTTCGGACTTTATTTTTGCCATATTACGACTTTTCGGAATTATAAAACTTTAAATAAATTTACAACATTATTGCCATACATTTATGATATAATATACATAAAGGAAACATTTTTAAAAAATATTGTACAATGTATGCATTTTTGCCTATGTGTGCGGACCGATATAGCCCCGCCCCTTTACCTTACCGACACAATAAGCCGCCATAAGAAAGCCCGCCGAGCCCGCCAACACCTGGAAGTCCTGCGACTTGGTTTTGTGGACGATCAGGCCGATGCGAGAGATCTGGAGGACAGGAAGAAGGACAAACGTGGTCACCTGAGGGCGCCACAAAGCTAACACGTCAACATAAACAAATGCAAAGCGCTGACTTTTTGGAGGATCTTTACACGCATCAAACGTGAGGAAGAGGAAGAGGAATGGACATCAAACACGAGGAAGGTTCATGAATAATTTCATGAGCTCCTTGTTTTGGTTTTTGCTTCTCTTTTTTTGTCACCTGAAAGCAACAAAAGTGAGGCGTTCAAAGGCAGCGTCTGACAAGCGTTGAGCTCAAACTCCGCAGGGAACAGAAGGCTCCGCCTCCCACGCGTCTATTTTTAACCCGTGACTGTCAATCTGTCAGTGATTGATCACTCTGTCACATCAAACACTGTGAATACTATTTTCTCCTCTCGTCTCACTAGAGTCCACATCACATCCTCCTAAATGGGAAAAGTCCTCCTCATACACGGTATGACCTCATGCTAGTTTATCAACATGTATGTTGCACAACATCGCATATACACAACCAATGTTGGAATAGCATTAAGGCTAAGTCCATACACGGTGCAGTCAAACTTTCAGCTTCTCAAAATCGATATGGTACCGATACCAATCAATTAGGATCAATTAGGATTTGACCAATTGTACCTGTTGATCAGGACAACCAGAGTCGAGCAGAGGGAGCCACCTGGCGTGGCCCAGCAAAGTGCACTATATTCGGGCACATGTACTGAGCAGCTGGTGTAAGCTATGGAAGTCAGGAGAACCGGAGTATAGAGCAGGAGGAGCCACCTGGCGTGGCCCAGTATGGTGCACTTTATTCGGGCACATGTTTTGAGCAGCTGGTGTGAGCTATGGAGGTCAGGAGAACCAGAGTATAGAGCAGGAGGAGCCACCTGGCGTGGCCCAGTATGGTGCACTTTATTCGGGCACATGTTCCGAGCAGCTGGTGTGAGCTATGGAGATCATAGGTTAATAGGTTAATTATTAATTAATATTAATACAATTAATATTAATAATGTAATTACTTAATATTTATTATTATTAACATTTATTGATTATTATTTAATTAATTATATATTTTTATTTTTATTATCAGTTATGGAAACAATTTGTAGTGTTATTGGGCGTTTTTAATAATTATTTATTAATTAATATTTATGTTAATATGTTATTTATTAATTATTAATATTTATAATCATATATTAATATAAATTAATTATTAATTAATAATATAATTAGTATTAATAATTTTAATTAATTATTATAGTTAAAAATTCGTAATTGTTATTCATTAATTTTCTACCGCTTTTTCCTCACGAGGGTTGCGGGGGTGCTGGAGCCTATCCCAGCTGTCTTCGGGGGAGAGGCGGGGTACACCCTGTATTGGTCGCCAGCCAATTGTTATTATTTAATTCATTATATATTTTTGATTTTTTTATTATCAGTTATGGAAACAATTTGTAGTGTTATCGGGTTCATCGGTATGACATCATATCGATCCGATGATGATGATCGCTTGGTCGTTATCGTGCAGCCCTAATGATAATTTACTAAGAGTAGAAACTAGCATGCAGAGAGACACTAAAGCGGGACAAAAAGCCGTCAGAATGAAAAGTCCTCCCTCAAGCTGTCTGCCTCCCGCCAGCCGACCTTTCACCCTTTGTCTCGTCGCCCACGAGGAGACTGCCGCCGTGCGCTTGACCCCTCCCCCGCCCACGACGCCCGACGTCTCCCAAATCACAAATCCATGCTCAAGTTTTTGCAGACACTTCCCACACAGCCGGCGTGCGTGTCTTTTCCCTGCAGCTGCAAACACAGCACTGAGCTCACTTTTCATTTCTTTCACTTTATTTGCTGCATAGTCAAACTTTTTCCTCTTTGCTTTCACCTTCCGGTAGCAAATTCCCTGGATGCCATATTTATGATTGTTTTATGTATTGACTGCTGATGTGTGCACTGATGTCAATGTGACTGAAAATATCTTTAAAAAAAAAAAAGCAGTCTTTCTTTGTTGGATAAAATGTTTCACACTTCCGAATTAGTTTGAATTTTGAAGTCAAACACGCCCCCTTGTGGTCAAACTGAGGGACGTCATCACGAAAGCGTCCCTCATTACGAATAAAGGAAGTGCTTCTCACATCTCCTCCGCTGTCTTTGAGTCCAGCGATGTTGGGATGTTGCGACAGACGAACCACCGCATCCAGCGGAAGCTCCAGGCCCGTGTTGGCCGGGACGCTGTATAGAACCACCGGCACCGCACTCCTGTCTGCCACCTGCAGGGGGAGACAAAGGCACATTTATGCGGTTATTACGATACTTTTCCGATTTTTTTTTAAACCTTTAGTGAGACCTTTGTGAAGTGTTCCACAAGGGCGCGGCTATCCATTTTGCCTTTGTAGAAGCAAGGCGTGACCACCAGGACGGCATCAGCTCCGGCCGCCGCCATCTTTTCTGTCAGTTGCAGCGTGGCTCTGCTGGCTGAATAACATCACAAAGTGCAATAACACACACACACACACACACACAATAACTTACATTCACAGCCTGATCCAGCCATGACCAGTTTGTCAGCAGGCAGCAAGCGTCTCACCCTCCTCACCACCTCCACGCGCTCGTCCTCCATCAGGTAAGGGTACTCGCCATTGGAGCCCTGGACCACCAGACCTGCAAACAAACAGATGTTTTTCTTATTTTTTACTTATTTTTATTTAATTTTTTTATTATTAATTGGTTATTTGACAGGTCGGAGCTACTTGTCAAATATTTATATCAAAGTTCCAGGCTCTATAGTACTTGATTGGGTTCCAGAAAGATTTGTGCAGTAGCACCAATTCAACACCAGAGGGCGACAAACGCCCGCTGCTGATCTGTGAACCCGATTTAACAATATTTATTAAAGTTGAAAAATATTTCAAATGAAAATTATTATTATTATGTGCTATCTTTTAATGAATAAAAGCTGTAAAGCAGTGATACAATTTAGCATGAGCACTTCTACTGACTGATTTTGGTCAGAGTTTCATACTATATTGTTAAAATAAAGTATGTTTACATTACATATATTATCTAATAATGATATTATAAAATTAACATAGCGTGTCTTTAACTTTTATCTACGTTAACTACATTTGTTTGGACCGGCATTGTTCGTGTCCGAGGCAAATACGTGCTTTTTTTTTTAAGAACCGGAAGTTAAGTGACATTTCCGGTTAACAGGTGGCGTTTTCCGGTCATTTTTATCTTTGACTTTCCACTCTACTGAGGTTAATAACTAAACAGGAAGTGGCGAATGTTGTTTTTTTTTATATTACTATGACGAAATGTTGCTACATTTACCTTTAAATGGTATCTGTGCGTACTTGTGAAGGTTCTGGTCCAACTTGTCGTAGTCCACGTCCTCCTGAGGGGTGAAGGGGGTTGCAATGGGCGGGTAGATCCCACTCAGGTCCAGCCTGGCAGCCGCTGCAGCTTCGTGGCTCCGGTTTCGGCGGCTCCAAGTTCTGACCCAGTGGGCCGTTCTCGACCAGGTCGTGGACCTCAGCATGACGTGGTTCTACTCTGAACTGACCCAGCTAACCGGACTGACTGGACTTTGAGCTGCCTGGTTAAATATTGACGGAAGTTCTGTTGGTTCTGCTCAGTTGTTGTCAAATGTTTGACTTTTCGTTTACCTACCGTAACGCTCATTGTCAGACCACGTGACACGTATTGTTAGGACTCGCGCGCTCTCTTGTGGCAGTTTGGACTCCTTGCAAACCCGGAAACCACAGACATGGATGGACGCCACATCGACTGGGTTCGTCCACTGCTGTCATACGTCAACGTCGCCGCCATATTGGGTGGGTCAAGTCTGCTCTGGAAATGAATACAAGTCAATGTACTTGCTGTCATAAAACGCCTTTCTACAACGAAAATTTAAGCTAATTCCTCTTGTTTCAATTCAACAATGCATTTTAGCTTGTCTTTTTAATAAACGAGAAGCATTAACTTACATTTCTTTGTAAAAAGGCGATTTATGAAAGTAGGTACATTCACTTGTATTCATTTACAGACCTGGCACATTCAATATGGCGGCAACGTTGACTCGATGTGGCGCCTATCGATATTTATGCCTGAAACAGCACAAACGAAAACATACGCATCACATTTCAAATTAGGTAACATATCATACGATACAGATGAAAGCTTATAAAATGTCATTTTAAAGGGGAAATAAGACGATCAAACGAGGTGATGAAGACACTCTCCCAGTTCTCCATTGGCCTTGACGTTGCCGCCATCTTGTGGTAAGGCGTGCATCACATCTTTCATTTTATCATCGTCATTATGCTTTGAAAGTTCATAAGTTTGACATTATCGTCATTATTCAAAGTCAAGCAATGTACTTTGGTTTATTTGACATATTATATTAATCTATTTGTCTTTTACAGGAGTTCAACTGCCACAGTTGTAGACTGAGAAGCCATGTTTGTAGTTCTTTAGCTACGGTGTTTACTTATTCAGGTCAGTGTAGTTTCAGCTTGACGAAGATGAGAAAATGAGTCAATTATGCTTCTATGTCATCATATTAACATAAAAATAATGTTTCTTCACCGCAGTGGAGCTGACTTCATGTTCTATAATTAGCAAGCAGTGACGTCACAGTGCAGAAGCCCTGAAACGCAGCAGCAGCAGAATCTCTTCCTCCACATGGACCGGAACCAGGCAGCAGCACGTGACGGAGGAGTCCCGGACTGAGAGCCCATCATGTCTGTGGAATACGGCGCCTCCTTCCTCTTCATCATCTTGCCTCCATCCAGGTTCCTGCTGCTCTCCCTGGCCGCCAGGCTCCTGCTCCTCCCCGGCCCAACGCTCGCCTTGCTCGGCTTCCGTCCGGAGGAGACCGGGGCGGAGCTGTCCGTGGAGGACGGGGTGCTGAAGGCCACCGAGGGGACCCGCTTCATGCTGCGGGTGTACTACTACTCCTCCTCGCAGAGGCTCAACCGGACGGCGGCCACTCGCACCAACAACGCCGCGCCCTGGATCGCCTTCATCGAGGAGCCGGCTCCTGGCCGGGAGGGCCAGGCTCGGCCCAAGAGGAACACGTGCACGGACGGGTCCACGTCCGATATCATGATCCTGGGCTCCTTCAAGTCGGAGTCCAGCCAGAACTCTGTGCTGGTGGAGCTCCTAGCCAAGGAGCTGCGACGCGGGGAGAAGATCAAATACTACTCCATGTGCGCCTTCGACGGGTCCAAGTGGGAACACTACCGGACTCGGGACTTCTGGGTGGCCGTGGTGGAGCGTTCGGCGGCTCCGGAACTGTGGCTGCAGGTCCTGGTGTCCGTGCTTCTACTCGGCCTCTCGGCGCTCTTCAGCGGGCTCAATTTGAGCCTGCTGGCGCTGGACCCCGTGGAGCTGCAGGTTCTGCAGAACAGCGGAACCGCCACGGAGCAGAAGTTCGCGCGGAAGATCGAGTCGGTTCGCCGGCACGGCAACTACGTGCTGTGCACGCTGCTTCTGGGCACCGCGCTCATTAACGCCTCGCTGGCGGTGTGGATGTGTCAGATCCTGGGCATGACGTGGATCTCCACCGCCATCTGCGCGTTGGGGATCTTCTTCATAGGGGAGATACTCCCGCACTCCGTGGCGTCCCGGCACGGCCTGGCTATAGCCTCCAGGACCATCTGGGTGACTCGGCTCCTCATGGTGCTCTCCTTTCCTATCTCCTACCCCATCAGCAAACTCCTGGACCTCATCCTCAATCAGGAGATCTCCAACTTCTACACCCGGGAGAAGCTGCTGGAGATGCTGCGTGTCACCGACCCTTACCACGACCTGGTCAAGGAAGAGCTCAACATCATTCAGGGCGCTCTGGAGCTGCGCAGCAAGACGGTGGAGGACGTCTTGACCCCGTTGGGTGACTGCTTCATGCTAGCCAGGGACGCCCTGCTGGACTTCAACACCATGACGGAGGTGATGGAGAGCGGATACACTCGCATCCCCGTCTACGAGGACGAGCGCTCCAACATTGTGGACATCCTCTTCGTTAAGGACTTGGCCCTGGTGGACCCGGACGACTGCACGCCGCTGAAGACCATCACGCAGTTCTACAAGCACCCGCTGCACTGCGTCTTCAGCGACACCAAGCTGGACACCATGCTGGAGGAGTTCAAGAAAGGTCAGACATGCTCTTTGTGACACTTTGACACTTGTCTGCGTGTATCACAGCATATCATAGCAAACCCCAGATACCATGCTAATGTAACCCAAAGTATCAGGAAGTGAGGCACAAGTATAAGTAACACATGACGTCTATGAAATAATCGCAGGACCAAATACCAAGTAGACCCGGCATATGTCATGTCATCGTAACCATGGCAACCGGGCCTGAACACAAACAGTAAAAGAACATCAGCAGTTAAAAAAAAAAAAAAAACACCAACAAACTTCAAAATGTGTCATTTTATGGCTATGAAGAGCGTGAATGCTAACTTTGGCTAACCAGCTGTTAGCCTGCTCGCACGCTTAAGAATATTAATAAAATATGATATATAATGTTATTGAACTGTGCAGCCGCATACAACAAAGTATCACAGTGAAGATTTGCAGGATGCTGCAGTCTCGTGGGTGAGATGAAGTCGGGCGGGGGGGGTGTGAGGGAGCTTATCGGCCAATCAGAGGCTCCCGTGGTGCGCCACGCCTCCCTGCTTTGTCAGCACTTTTTCATATTTAACAAGCGAGATTTAGGAAGACAGCAAAAGAGGAGGATGGAGTATAGAGAGGGCACCTTGGTTCGGGGAGGAGAGGGTGTGGTTGTCATGACGACGTGGCGCTAACAGGACCACCTCATATGTGCTATGCGGCTGTTTGAAGGCTTTATGTGTCTTAATGCAGGAAGTCCTTGAAGTATTCATTGATTGTGTCTGTCTGTCGTCTGGGCAACGACACCATGTTGTTGTTGTTTTGTTACTGTACCAACATACGTTTGCTTTCATTCTGGTCATTTTATGAAACACTATTATGAAACATATATCTTAAAACAATAACTTTAAACGGTGACTTAATGGCTTTACTGGAAATACAAGCACCTTAAATTACTACTTTTTTAAACAGACTACTGTATGGAATGCTCAACGACTTCCTGTGTCTTTTAGGGGGATCATGTGACATCAAATCCTGCATTTCCTTTATCTCACACACACACACACACACTCTCAAATGTGCATGGATATGTGCAAAAGTATTGGGACACACCCCTTCATCAATTAATGACTAAGGCTTTGTACTTAGCCTCCAACTATGAGGGAACACGTTTATTCCCAGCAAGCCCTCATAGAGGCGTACTTAAATACTAAACAACGTGGAAATACGAGCCATGATGCAGGATTAGGAAGAGTTTACCTGCTGAATTCTTTTTTTTTTTTTTTTACTCTTTTCTCTGATTTGCTTTCTTGTCAGCTGCTCCCCAGAGCATGCTTTCAAAACGATGTTTTGTTTGTTGACGATCAGCTCATTAAGCGTAAAAGCTTTTCCCTCCCTCGCTGTGGGCTGACCCACTTAGCTCAATGAAAGTGTGTGTGTGTGTGTATGTGTGTGTGTGTGTGTGTGTGTGTGTGTGTGAGAGGGGAGAGGATCTGATCCAGGAAGTTGACTAGATGCCAATGGAAGTGAAAAGAGTCACTGTTGGTATGTTAGAAACACTGAAGGCCTTGAATCAATCAAGCATTTACATAAAATGCTTCACACACACACACACACACACACACACACACAGGCAGGGGCGGATTTACTCATTGGGGCCCCCCATATCCTTGGACTGCACTGACTGTTAAAATGTTTAAAATGTATTCCTTATTATGTTTTATTCCTGATTTATTGTCCTAGTAGTAAATACTCCTAATATCCTCCTGTGGTGGTATTATTATTATTATTATTATTATTAGCCAACACGCTACTACTCTTATTGCTAACATGAAGCAACATTTCATAGACTTCACCTCTTTAATGCTTTCACCTTTGTAATGAGAAGCATCGATCTCATTACGCTCTCATTACGCTCTCATTACTACTGCGTTCTCCGTGACGGACATCGACCATAGCGATGCTGCTGTGGTCGAGGAAAAAAGTTGCCACCTTCGATGGTTTTCATCTGTTTGTGTTCCTTTTTTGCCTTCTGATCTTCTACGCTGTACTCTACTCATTAGTTTCTCATTAGTTCCTCAGTAACTACTCATTAGTTCCTCAGTAACTACTCATTAGTTCCTCATTAGTACCCCAGTAACTACTCATTAGTTTCTCATTAGTTCCTCAGTAACTACTCATTAGTTCCTCAGTAACTACTCATTAGTTTAATTAGTTCCTCAGTAACTACTCATTAGTTCCTCAGTAACTACTCATGAGTTCCTCATTAGTACCCCAGTAACTACTCATTAGTTTCTCATTAGTTCCTCAGTAACTACTCATTAGTTCCTCAGTAACTACTCATTAGTTCCTCAGTAACTACTCATTAGTTCCTCATTAGTACCCCAGTAACTACTCATTAGTTTAATTAGTTCCTCAGTAACTACTCATTAGTTCCTCATTAGTACCCCACTAACTACTCATTAGTTTAATTAGTTCCTCAGTAACTACTCATTGGTTTCTCATTAGTACCTCAGTAACTACTCATTAGTTTCTCATTAGTTCCTCAGTAACTACTCATTGGTTTCTCATTAGTTCCTCAGTAACTACTCATTGGTTTCTCATTAGTACCTCAGTAACTACTCATTAGTTTCTCATTAGTTCCTCAGTAACTACTCATTGGTTTCTCATTAGTTCCTCAGTAACTACTCATTGGTTTCTCGTTAGTACCTCAGTAACTACTCAATAGTTTCTCATTAGTGCCATAGTAACTACTCATTAGTTCATCATTAGTTCCTCAGTAACTACTCATTAGTTTATCGTTAGTTCTTCAGTAACTACTCATTAGTTTATCATTAGTTCCTCAGTAACTACTCATTAGTTTCTCGTTAGTTCCTCAGTAACTACTCACTAGTTTATCGTTAGTTCTTCAGTAACTACTCATTAGTTTATCATTAGTTCCTCAGTAACTACTCATTAGTTTCTCATTAGTTCCTCAGTAACTACTCACTAGTTTCTCATTATGACCTCAGTAAGTACTAATTAGTTTCTCATTAGTTCCTCAGTAACTACTCATTAGTTCCTCAGTAACTACTCATTAGTTCCTCATTAGTTCTTCAGTAACTATTCATTAGTTCCTCATTAGTACCTCAGTAACTACTCATTAGTTTCTCATTACTTCATTATTTCCTCAATAACTACTCATTCGTTTCTCATTAGTTCCTCAGTAACAACTAATTCGTTTCTCATTAGTTCCTCATTATTTCCTCAGTAACTACTCATTAGTTCCTCATTTGTTCATTGGTAACTACTCTGTGCCTTAGTTCCTCAGTAACTACTCATTAGTTCTTCATTAGTTTTTCATTAGTTCCTCAATAACTTAAAAATATATATATAAAAATATAATATAATATAATATAAAAAAATATATTAATTTTCATGTCTCTTCATTTCTCAGGTCATTCATTCCTCAGTAACAACTCTAAATGTATGTGCTTAGTTCCTCAGTAACTACTTAAAATGCATGTACTTAGTTCCTCAGTAACTACTCTAAATGCACGTGCTTAGTACCTCAGTAACTATTCTAAATACGCGTGCTTAGTTCGTAGGTAACTACTCTAAATGTAACTACTCTAAATGTGTGCTTTAGTTTCTCAGTAGCTACTTGTTTGTTTTTCATTGGTTCCTCAGTAACTACTCTAAATGCATGTGCTTAGTTCCTCAGTAACTACTGTAAATGTAACTACTCTAAATGCGTGTGCTTATAGTTCCTCAGTAACCACTCTATCCCTTAGTACCTTATTGCAAAGCCAAACCAAGAAATGTTGTGGTGTTTGTCAGGAAAGTCTCACCTGGCCATCGTGCAGCGCGTCAACAACGAGGGCGAGGGCGACCCCTTCTATGAGGTGATGGGCATCGTCACGCTGGAGGACGTCATCGAGGAGATCATCAAGTCAGAGATCCTGGACGAGACCGACCTCTACAGTGCGTCCGCAGAAACACCTGACTCCGTTACACCATCCTCATCATCATCATCATCCTCATCCTCATCCTTGTGCGTGTCTTCATGTGTGTACGCCGACAGCCGACAACCGCAGCAAGCGTCGCGTGTCTCATCATGAGAGGAAGCAGCAGGACTTCTCCATCTTTAAGCTGGACGAGAACGAGATGAAGGTCAAGATGTCCCCTCAGCTCCTCCTGGCCACGCATCGATTTCTGTCCACAGGTGAGCACCAATCACACGTCTGCGTCTTCACAGTTTTCATCTCTCCGATTGGTTGTCTTTCCAGAGGTGGAGCCCTTCAAGCCCGCCCACATCTCCGAGAAGATCCTGCTGAGGCTCATCAAGCACCCCAGTGTGGTCCAGGAGCTCAAGTTCGACGAGAAGCACAAGCTGGCGTCGCAGCACTTCCTGCTGCAGCGCAACAAACCGGCCGACTACTTCATCCTGGTGCTGCAGGTTGGAGAGCCGATGTCCCCCGTGAGGCTTTCATGGCGATCACGTACTTCCTGGTTCTGCTCCTTTCAGGGTCGGGTGGAGGTGGAGTTTGGCAAGGAGGCGCTCAAATTTGACAACGGAGCTTTTTCTTACTTTGGGGTTCCTGCCCTCATGCCAGCAGGTACACATCCACGTCCATCTTCTGGCTTTAGGTCCTAGGAATACCTGGAGGACCTGAAGGGGTTCAAGGACAAAGGAAGGGACAGGAATAAGCTACACCAGGGGTACCATAAGCTAGACAATAATAATAATAATATATTATGATAATATTATTTATAGACAATAGATGATAGATAGATGTACAGATAGATGTAAATTGCACAAATAATTTAAATATATATATATATATTATAATTTTATTTTATTTATTATAAATTATAAAACAAATTTTTTGTTTTATAATTTAAATATATATATATTTTATTTATATTTATATATATATTTTATACTTATATATTTATTATTGTTATGCAATTATTATGTAAGCTACTACTTTTATAATTTTATTTTATTTATTTAATTTTTTTATT